>NC_069685.1:24347500-26847500 GCF_023699985.2 Odocoileus virginianus
GTCTGATGGCATCACTGACTTAATGGACATGAGTTTGAGCAAGCTCCAGGAGATGGTGAAGGACAGGGAAGCCTGTCGTGCTGCTGACCATGGGGTTGCAAAGAGTTGGACACAACTGATTAACTGAGCAGCAAAATATTTATGATTGATTATGTGATCCAATATAATATTAAAGGAAAATAATAAATTTAGAGGACTGACACTACCTGACCTACTGTAATCAAGACAGTTTAGAACTGATGAGAGAAGAGACAAATAGATAAATGGGGCTGAATAGAGATCCCAATAATAAAACCATGTGTACATGGCCAATTAATTTATGGCAAAGAGTCAAGAATATATAATGGTGAAAAAAGTCTCTTCAATAAATTCTACTGGGAAAAGTTACAGGCAAAATTAATGAAACTGGACCACCATCTTGCACCATACACAAAAACCAACTCAAAATAAGACTTTATCTTGAGACTGAAAACCATAAAATTCTGAGAAGAAAACATAGGTGACCTCGATACTAGCCTTGGCAATATTTTTTAGGGGGTATTTGACAGCAAAAGCAAAGGCAATGAAGCAAAAATAAATACATGAGACTACCTCAAACTTCTGTTCATCAAAGAGGATCATCAAAAAAATTAAAATAGAACATATGGAATGGCAGAAAGTATTTATAAACTACATATTTTATAAGGGATGAATATCCAAAATGTATAAGGAACTCATACAACACAGTAAGAGAAAAACAAATACTCCAATTTAAAAAATGGGCAAAGAATCTACAAAATTACATGGAATAATTGACTGGTTAAAAATTCATAAAGAAGTACAAGCCTGTATATTGTTATTGTGCTTATTTAACTTCTATGCAGAGTACATCATGCAGAATGCAGGCTGGATGAGTCACAAGATGGAATAAAGACTGCTGGAAGGAATTTCAACAACCTCAAGATATGCATATGGTACCACTCTAATGGCAGAAACTGAAGAGGTACTAAAGAGCCTCTTGATAAGGGGGAAAGAAGAGAGTGAAAAAACCGGTTTAAAATCAACATTCAAAAAACTAGGATCAGGGCATCTGGTCCCATCACTTCACAGCAAATAGAAGAGGGAAAAGTGGAAGCTGTGACAGATTTTCTTGGAGTCTAAAATAACTGTGGATGGTGCTGAAGCCATGAAATTAAAAGACACTTGCTCCTTGAAAGGAGAGCTATGACAAATCCAGATAGTGTATTAAAAAGTAGAGATGTCATTTTGCTGAAAAAGGCCCGTATATTCAAGGCTATGATTTTTCCAGTAGTCATCTACAGATTTGAGAGTTGGACCATAAAGAAGGTTGAGTGCTGAAGAATTGATGCTTTCAAATTGTGGTGTTGAAAACTGTTGCAAGTTCCTTGGACGGCCAGGAGATCAAACCAGTGAATCCTAAAAAAATCAATTCTAAATATTCATTAGAACAACTGATGCTGAAACTCCAATACTTTGGCCACCTGATTCGAAGAGTTGATTCATTGGAAAAGACCCTGATGCTGGGACAGACTGAAAGCAAAAGGAGAAGGGAGAGGCAAAGAATGAAATGGTTAGATAGCATCACCAGCTCAATGGACATGAAACTGATGAAACTTTGGGAGATAGTGAAGGACAGGGGAGACTGGCAAGCTGCAGTCCATGGGTCTCAAAGTGTTGGCCGCAACTTAGTGACTGAACAATAACAACAACAAAATTGCAAAATTGATTATTTTCACCGTAGGAATTGGTTCAAAAAGGATATCAGAGAGAATAATAAAATAATCTCAATGGAATTTGCCCTGGACCAGAAGATCACATTTCACAGACAATGAATAAAGGAAGAAATCAGGGAACAGGAGGCAGAGGAACATCTCATGACTGAAAAATTTTAATAGTTAGAACAAAGAAGAACCGAGATGGTAATGATTTAAAATCTGTGGTTTTAAAACTCACAGTCTAATACTTTTATACATACTTTGTGAATGCTGCATTGAATAATATTTAAGTATATTTTATATTATTGCTTTAATAAATAAGTCAGTGCTAGTCAGTTAATTAGTTTTACCTGGCTAATTTGCCAAGTGAAGTTGCTAAATATCTGATCTTTCTATCTCTAGTCTTTATTGGATATTATTGCTGCAATTAGTTTTGTTTACTTTATTCCTCCCTACTAGGTATTTTAGGTTTGATTTACATTCTGAGGAATTTTAAAATATTATATTCTGCTGGGTTGTTTTACTATAGAAATTAATATTTATCTACCCTCCCTAGTATATTCTGCTTTTTTGGTAATTAATGTGTATATATATATTCTTAATGTTAATTATTAGTATGTATATTCATGTTTCTAACATTATTTACTACTCTGATATTATCAATCCAGGTTTTATACAAATGATTTGTTACAGTACATTGCTTTATTTCTCCATTACAATTGCTTTGAGACTCCTACTCTAATTAATATTCACTTGTAGACCTCAAATTTATTTGCTTTTGAATATATGCAGTTTAAAAGTCTTTGTTTGCAGGGATAAAGGGAATATAAATTGCAAATGCTTAAAAGCTTCACTTCAAGAAAACATTACAAGAAAAATTGAGAAAACAAAGCATTTCTTACTGAGAAGAGACTTCAAGGAGTAGCTGAGTATTGGGAAAAAAAATGAGGATATTTGACAACTTAGCAACCTCTAATCATGTTCTTGTTCATGTATTTATATTGTATTAAATGAGTTTCCAGATCTTCAACACATCCACTTTCCAATAAAAATTCAAACATTCTCTATGGAGAATACAAATTGATTTGTGTTATTCATATATGCTTCCTACATTAGTGCACCTAATTGACAAATAAATTTCATGTTATGGAATTAATTTATGTTGCAAGTCATATTTTATAACACTATGTAGTTTTCAGAGGAAACTGAATACATTGTCTAATTCAGTCGATTTACCCTACGAGTTGGGTGTAGAGATATAGATAATACACAATTCAAAAACAGGAAATAATTTTGTCACATAATTTCAATAAAATTAGAATCTGAGATAAAGCATAATCTAAAAGACATTTACTTAGGAAGCCAAAGGAATTTATAACAAGAATTTCATTTTGTAACCTTTTTTTATACAAGTCTGGTTCTTTGTGAATATTTTAATTAAAATTTTGCTTGCAATGAACCTAAAACACATGATTGAGATAGATTTGAATTTTAAATTAAATTGTATTTGCCTTGCCTGTTTTCCTTGGTAAGGCTGGAAACAGATAAAGAATTTTCTGACTTATGATGTGTCAGTACTCATCAAATGATACTCTTTTTTGTCATTCACTAAGTAATACTGAAAGCAGGATTTCAGTACTGTGTCTTGAGAAAAATAAATTAACTTTCCATTAATCTTGAAAATATATTTGTCTTATTTGTACGTAAAATGACAGATACTTGTGGGAATTTCACATTATCTGTACTGGAAAATTTTGCTGAGATATTTCAGTCTACTAGGATACAGACAAAGGGATACATTTTGTAAAGGTACCATCATAATCTCATAATTATATAATTCAAAAATGTTTAAGGTTAAAATCCCATGTGAATTTTTATTTGATTATAACACAAACTAGCATGAAATGGTACTCAAGTAACTTTAAATTAACAAATATTAAATCTGATAATTGATTTCTGCCTTCATTAATACAGCTAAATTAGATGTTGATTTCATTTATTTGATAAGTAAAGCTATATGAGGACCAAGTGTTTAATAGTTTCATTACACTAAGACTAGGAACATTTTGATGTAGACAAAATTACCACTTCATCTAATTGCTAATATTTTTAATCTGAGTGTCTAGTTATAGAGAAAAGAAGTTTGCTACTTAACAACTTAAATAAATAATTGCATAAGATAAGTTCTCTGAAACAAAATATTTTTAAGATAATTATATAATTTAAATTTTTTCCAAAGTTTGAAAGTGAAAGTGTTAGTCACTCAGTTGTGTCTGACTCTTTGCAACCCCATGGATGGTAGCCAACCAGGCTCCTTTATCCTTGTAATTCTCCAGGCAAGAATACTGGAGTGGGTAGCCATTCCCCTTTCCAGGGGATCTTCCTGACCCAGGGATCAAATCCAGGTCTCCTGCATTTCAGGCAGATTCTTTACCATTTGAGCCACCAGAGGAGTTTACTGATAGACAATTTGCATTCTAATGTCATTTTAATATAACTAAACTTTGAAAAATATATAAAAATCTTAAAAGGAAATTAACATTTTAAAATTATTCCAGGGATTTCATTAATAGGTTAGCCTTACTTTTTTTTTATTTAAAGTCAACAGCAGAGTCAAATGCAAGATGCTCTCTGAGTAACGATTTTCCTCCAATCCAGATGTCAAATATTTACATTATGTGCATTTATTTATATGTGTGAAGTGTGTGTGTAAACACTACATGTGTATTTACCCTTTTCAATTTCAACCTCAAAATCATATTTGATCCAGAAGTGTTTTGATCTGGTGTATGTGTGTATACATACATACATACATACATGTATACGTTGTGAAAGTAATTGAGCCAGAATATACCAGTGGGTATACATGCGTATGGGACTTCCCAAGTGGTTCAGTGGTAAAGAATCCGCCCGACAGTGCAAGAGATACTGCAGACATGAATTCGATCCCTGAGTCGGGAAGATCCCTTGGAGGAGGATGTGGCAATCCACTCTAATATTCTTACCTGACAAATCCCATGGACAGAGGAGCATGGTGGGCCATAGTCCATGGAGTCACAAAGAGCTGGGCATGCCTGAGCTTGCAAGCAGTGAGAGTGATATATGTGCAAACAAATGCATATATTTGTATATATTAATATGATTGCATGTGCATGTATGTACATGTGTACAGATATTTATGATCCAATCTATCAATCTATTTCTCTGTATGTACACACAGATGATATATGAATATATATGATTCTCTCACATGATGTTTAGCAATATACAATCCTATGATACAATATAATCTTAAATATTATCTGGTATGTGCTTATTAGCTCAGTCATGTCCTACTCATCCATTATTTTCTAGTATATATAGTTTAAATGACTTTTAATTACAATGTAAAGAAGCAAAGTACAGCAGTTATTTCTCCCCTAGAAGTAAAAGAAGCACCAAATTGAAAGATTTGGTCTGCACAATTATTAAAAAATACTGCTCAGTTATTAAGAATACCATGATGAAAACAATAGTGGTCTTTGGACACTGCAATTTTTTCAAGTAAAAAATTAGATTATAACCTGTTTATAAAAATAACCATTTGAAGAAAATATTGTCTAATTTTATGTTTTTATTTGCAAATAATTTTTCCAAAATGGCTTGCTTTTGAAAAATGAGCAACATATATCATTAACAAACAAGTAAAAATGTAATATTGTAGTCCATATGCAGGAAAAACTCACTATAACCAAAGGAAATTTTCCATTTAAAGCTTATAGGATTGCATTTAGAAACAGCAATTTAATGTAAAATATTCCATGAATACATAATTTTCACCAGGTCAGCCCCTTCTTTTTTATTCTCTGTGCAATGCCCAAATGAGCTCTTTGCTTTCTATTTTGCATCAAAGATAAATTCCTTCCTGTACTCAGAAATATAACAGTATAGTGAAACTCAGTGTCATTTAGCTAGGCATCTGATTGTAAAGATGAGTCACTCCAACTAGCTTTAAGAAACTTTTGGAGCAGATAAATTGCACCTGTTTTGTTCCTTTCTTGACTTTACATAGTAGGAGAGGTGATGAAATTACACGAAAGTGTCAATCAGGTAATTCTTATGAACACCTAGGGAAGTATTTCTCAAATTCTTTTTGTATGCTGCCCATTCATATGGCTCAAAAATACACTAATCTTATTAAGTGACAGTACATTTGAGTTTCATAAATTAGCATATTAAAAGTAAACACTAGAGATCTCCAACATTTTAAATTTAGGATTTTACCAAAGTTTCTCCTTTTCATATAACACTGCAGGACGACTATGTATTAGTTTTAATCTAAAAACAGACGTCCCTGTGTATTATGTGTGCACAATCAGGTCCAACTCTTTGCGATCCTATGGACTGTAGCCAGCCAGGCTCCCCTGTCCATGGGGTTCTCCAGGCAAGAATACTGGAGTGGGTTGCCATTTCCTCCTGCAGGGGATCTTCCTGACCCAGGGATCCAACCCTGGGGTCTTGAGTTTCCTGCTTTGGCAGGCGGGTTCTTTACCACTGGCGCCACCTGGGATAGTGAAAGTGAAGTCGCTCAGTCGTGTCCGACTCTTCGCGACCCCATGGAGCCCGCCCGCCAGGCTCCTCCGTCCGTGGGATTTTCCAGACAAAAATACTGGAGTGGGTCTCCATTTCCTTCTCCAGGGAATCTTCCCGACCCAGGGATCGCACCGTGATCTCCTGCACTGCAGGCAGACGTTACCGTCTGAGCCACCGGGGAAGCGCCACCTGGGCTAGAAGTCCGCAAAGATTTTCTAGGCTCCTAAAGAAGCGCGGCCTGAGGAGCTACCCCACGCCCAAGCTCAGGGGTAGCGACCGAGAGCGCCGGGCTGCGACAGCGCAGAGCGGCGCCGAGAGGAGCCTCCCCACCTCCGAGGTCAGGGGCGGCGGCCGAGAGGAGCCTCCCCACCTCCGAGGTCAGGGGCGGCGGCCGAGAGGAGCCTCCCCACCTCCGAGGTCAGGGGCGGCGGCCGACGGGAGCTACCCCACCTCCGAGGTCAGGGGCGGCGGCCGAGAGGAGCCTCCCCACCTCCGAGGTCAGGGGCGGCGGCCGAGAGGAGCCTCCCCACCTCCGAGGTCAGGGGCGGCGGCCGAGAGGAGCCTCCCCACCTCCGAGGTCAGGGGCGGAGGCCGAGAGGAGCCTCCCCACCTCCGAGGTCAGGGGCGGCGGCCGAGAGGAGCTTCGCACCTGGGAGGAGCGGCTGCTGCCGGAAACAGCAGGGCCGAGAGGAGCTACTCCACGTTCAAGGTCAGGAGGCGGCCGTGAGAAGATACCCCCCGTCCAAGGTAAGGAGCAGCGGCAGCGCTTTGCTGGAGCAGCCGTGAAGAGATACGCCACGTCCAAGGTAAGAGAAACAAAAGTAAGACGGTAGGTGTTGCGAGAGGGCATCAGAGGGCAGGCACACTAAAACCGTAATCACAGAAACTAACCAATCTGATCACAGCACCGCAGTCGTGTCTAACTCAATGAAACTAAGCCATGCCCTGTGGGGCCACCCAAGACGGACGGGTGATGGTGGGGAGGTCTGACAGAATGTGGCCCACTGGACAAGGGAATGGCAAACCACTTCAGTACTCTTGCCTTGAGAACCCCATGAACAGTATGAGAAGGCAAAATGATAGGATACTGAAAGAGGAACTCCCCAGGTCGGTAGGTGCCCAGTATGCTACTGGAGATCAGTGGAGAAAACTCCAGAAAGAATGAACGGATGGAGCCAAAGCAAAAACAATACCCAGCTGTGGATGTGACTGGTGATGGAAGCAAGGTCCAATGCTGTAAAGAGCAAATATTGCGTAGGACCCTGGAATGTTAGGTCCATGAATCAAGGCAAATTGCAAACAGGAGATGGCAAGAGACATTCTAAGAATCAGCGAACTAAAATGGACTGAAATGGGTGAATTTAACTCAGATGACCATTATATCGACTACTGTGGGCAAGAATCCCTTAGAAGAAATGGAGCAGCCATCATAGTCAACAAAAGAGTCCGAAATGCAGTACTTGGATGCAATCTCTAAAATGACAGAATGATCTCTGTTCTTTTCCAAGGCAAACCATTCAGTATCATGGTAATCCAAGCCTATGCCCCAACTAGTAAAGCTGAAGAAGCTGAAGTTGAAGACCTTTTAGAACTAACACCCAAAAAAGATGTCCTTTTCATTATAGGGGACTGGAATGCAAAAGTAGGAAGTCAAGAAACACCTGGAGTAACTCAAAGGCAAATTTGGCCTTGGAGTACAGAATGAAGCAGGACAAAGGCTAATAGAGTTTTGCCAAGAGAACACACTGGTCATAGCAAATGCCCTCTTCCAACAACACAAGAGAAGAGTCTACACATGGACATCACCAGATGGCTAACACCGAAATCAGGCTGATTATATTCTTTGCAGCCAAAGATGGAGAAGCTCTATACGGTCAGCAAAAACAAGACCAGGAGCTGACTGTGGCTCAGATCATGAACCCCTTATTTCAAAATTCAGACTTAAACTGAAGAAAGTAGGGGAAACCACTAGATCATTCAGGTATGACCTAAATCAAATCCCTTATGACTACAGTAGAAGTGAGAAATAGATTTAAGGGGCTAGATCTGAGAGACAGAGCCTGATGAACTATGGACAGGACATTGCACAGGAGACAGGGATCAAGACCATTCCCATGGAAAAGAAATGCAAAAAGGCAAAATGGTTATCTGAGGAGGCCTTACAAATAGCTGTGAAAAGAAGAGAAGCAAAAAGCAAAGGAGAAAAGGAAAGATATTCCTATTTGAATGCAAAGTTCCAAAGACTAGCCAGGAGAGATAAGAAAGCCTTCCTCAGCGATCAATGCAAAGAAATAGAGGAAAACAACAGAATGGGAAAGACTAGAGATCTCTTCAAGAAAATTAGAGATACCAAGGAAATATTTCAGGCAAAGATGGGTTTGATAAAGGACAGAAATGGTATGGACCTAACAGAAGCAGAAGATATTAAGAAGAGGTGGCAGGAATACACAGAAGAACTATACAAAAAAGATCTTCACGAGCCAGATAATCACAATGGTGTGATCACTCACCTAGAGCCAGATATCCTGGAATGTGAAGTCAAGTGGGCCTAGAACAAAGCTATTGGATGCGATGGAATTCCAGTTGAGCTATTTCAAATCCTGAAAGATGATGCTGTGAAAGTGCTACACCCAATATGCCAACAAATTTGGAAAACTCAGCAGTGGCCACGGGACTGGAAAAGGTCAGTTTGCATTCCAATCCCTAAGAAAGGCAATCACAAAGAATGCTTAAACTACTGCACAATTGCACTCATCTCAAACGCTAGTTAAAGTAATGCTGAAAATTCTCCAAGCCAGGCTTCAGCAATAAGTGAACCGAGAAATTTCAGATGTTCAAGCTGGTTTTAGAAACCAGAGGAACCAGAGATCAAACTTCCAACATCCTCTGGATCATCGAAAAAGGAAGAGAGTTCCAGAAAAACATCTATTTCTGCTTTATTGATTACGCCAAAGCCTTTGACTGTGTGGATCACAATAAACTGTGGAAAATTCTGAAAGTAATGGGAATACCAGACCATCTGACCTGCCTCTTGAGAAACCTTTATGCAGATCAGGAAGCAACAGTTAGAACTGGACATGGAACAACATACTGGTTCCAAATAGGAAAAGGAATACGTCAAGGCTGTATATTGTCACCCTGCTTATTTAACTTATATGCAGAGTACATCATGAGAAGCGCTGGGATGGAAGAAGCACAAGCTGGAATCAAGATTGCTGGGAGAAATATCAATAACCTCAGATATGCAGATGATACCACCCTTATGGCAGAGAGTGAAGAGGAACTGAAAAGCCTCTTGATGAAAGTGAAAGAGGAGAGTGAAAAAATTGGCTTAACGCTTAACATTAAGGAAACTAAGATCATGGCATCTGGTCCCATCACTTCATGGGAAATAGATGGGGAGACAGTGGAAACAGTGTCTGACTTTATTTTTTGGGCCTCCAAAATCATTGCGGATGGTGACTGCAGCCATGAAATTAAAAGACACTTACTCCTTGGAAGGAAAGTTATGACAAACCTAGATAGCATATTAAAAAGCATAGACATTACTTTGCCAACAAAGGTCCATCTGGTCAAGGCTATGGTTTTTTCAGTGGTCATGTATGGATGTGAGAGTTGGACTGTGAAGAAAGCTGAGAGCCAAAAAATTGATGCTTTTGAACTGTGGTGTTGGAGAAGACTTTTTAGAGTCCCTTGAACTGCAAGGAGATCCAACCAGTCCATCCTAAAGGAGATCAGTCCTGGGTATTCATTGGAAGGACTGACACTGAAGCTGAAACTCCAATACTTTGGCCATGTCATGTGAAGAGTTGACTCATTGGAAAAGACCCTGATGCTGGGAGGGATTGGGGGCAGGAGGAGAAGGGGACGACAGAGGATGAGATGGCTGGATGGCATCACCAACTTGATGGACATGAGTTTGAGTGAACTCCGGGAGCTGGTGATGGACAGGGAGGCCTGGCGTGCTGTGATTCATGGGGTTGCAAAGAGTCAGACATGACTGAGCGACTGAACTGAACTGAACTGAAAGTTATTATTAAACTCGCCTTGTGTTCTCCATGATTTTATATTGCTGTTACTATTGCTTTTTGGTTTTTTTTTTTAATAAATATTGATTAGATTCATTGCTTTTATATCTTTGTCAGATTTTCAGCATGTAGATGTCAGTTTCTTAATTATTTTGGCCTCTAATTTCCTAGACATTTATGTATTAATGAATAATCTTTTGATATAAAGATGTCATATCCATATGTTACACAGTTACACCACATTTCCAGCCTAATTTTTTCATCATAACAGTCTATTAGTTATCCTCTGCTTGTCACTTTGTGGACAATTTTTAAAAATACATTGCCTATGTAATTCAAAAGGACTTCTTTCTTATTAATGGTCTAGGGGTAATTTCTGTTCCTAGGTCACTACTACCCATTACACTTAAGCTGAGGTTTCCAGTTGGACCTTCGTGTCTTTGTGCAACTTTCACTCTGATAACTCCCCAAATCATGCATAAATAAAGCGAGATACACATTCATTTTCCATTGGGCAAGGGGTTCTTTCCTAATAATCTTTCAACTAAAAGTAATTTCCACTGCTTAGAACACTTCATCTATTTTATTCACTGTGCTATACAAAGTAGATTTTGTACATGATCTTCAGTCCTTTAATTCATTTGATCATTTTTTGTACAATATTGCAAAAAAATACAATGAAATTAGTACTTTTTTCTTTTAAATTTTTCACCTATCTATTATAAACTACTATAAATGCCTGCTTTTAATGTTCTTTCCTCTTTTCTTCTTTAGCCTTAGGAGCATATTTTCTTTTAAAGATATGATTATTTTAAACATACGTGCTCATTTGTGCTACATTTCATGAGCTAAATGGATTGATTTTCACTAATCAAAATTAAGTTATTGTTTCACAATAATACCAAGATAAATAATATATATAATATTATATATATTGTGTATATATATATATATATATATAATGAATTGAACTTTCTATGAGGCAAGTACTGTGTCTCTTTATTATATGTATCAACTAATGAAATTTTTATTATGAAGGAAAAAAAATCAATGATGCAAACTTTAAATTGACAACCTGGAAAGAACCATATTACTGAACTTCATGACAAAGTTTGTTTTATTTATTTAACATTTATATAGAATCTGTTATATTTTAGACACCATTTGCTTACCGATACTAATTTTTTAATTCCATATGACAACTGGATTAAATGATTGTTATTACTGTACACTGTTTACAGATAAGAAAAATGAAGATTTGAGAAGTCTAAGTTGTCCATGATCACAAAACTGATATGTAGGTAACTTGGACCCACCTGGACAGGCTTACTACAGAGTACAGAGTATGGTTAATTAATGTTCCCAGGACACACGCTGGCTCTCTTGCTTGTCCTTATGGAGCATTTGCAAACCTCAACTGGCACTGGCTGGTATGTTTCAAAACAAACAGTGGTACCAATTCTCAGAAAGCAGATTTGGACTCTACAGTTATGCAAATATCTCAAAGAATAGGAGGTCAGAGAAATATTTATATGTTCTGTTACAAATAATGATGACTTATTCCTAAAGAGAATAGCCTGTGTTAGATGGCACAATTTAAAATTACTGTGCCATCATTTAAGAGATTAGAATAATAAAGCCTTAACAAGGATTCAAGTACATTATATGAGAAATAAAAGAAACTAAATTTGCCCTGAAATAAGCCAGCCCTCTCGATTGCCTCTAAACTAGAAAGGGCATGATCAGGTAAATTTATGAGCACAAGCATTGCATGAAAAGAAAAGCGGCAGCAGCAAGAGGATTCACAGGAGATAAGGAAAGGGAACTGAAGCTGAACTTGAAGTCCCACAACTTGGATGCTAAGTGTCATTTACACAGAACTCTTAGAGCACACGAAGAGAACCTCTGCTCACTAGAAATTATTTCCTATAAGACTTTCATTTATGTACTTCTTTTTATCTTTCTATAGAATTTTGTTGAGTGTTGCCCTATAGTTTGCAAATGTTTATTTTTCCTCCTCCCTACTGTTTATTTCAACTTCAAGACTCATTCTGAATTCTACCTTAACTTCTCCTATACTATCACAGTCTAATTATATACATTTTTCCTGCCTGTTCCTATAGGAAATGATATGCTTGAATAGTCTTTAAACAAAATTAATAATTATGTATGAATAAAGTTGCATTTTCTTAAAGGATTAATTATCTAGAATAACTGCTTAAATATTTTATTTTGTCTAAGCTACTTATATCCTTATATAAATGCTAAATATATTGCCCACAATAGGTTTTCATGTAATATTTATTTATTTGTTTGACAGTGTGACTATACATGCCACAAACACTTTAAAAGGAATAATAATGTCTACACTTTAGGATTTAGACAAAATCATTTATCATAAAGCAATCTTTTTGCCAATGATTTCCCAAAATGTAGGTACTCTTTTGGTAGGCAGAATGTTGCTGCTGTTCAGTCACGAAGTTGTGTCCAAGTCTTTGCCACCCCATGGACTATAGCACACCAGGCTTTCCTGTCTTTCTATGTCTCCCAGAGTTTGTTCAAACTCATGTCCATTGAGTCAGTAATGCCATGTATCTGATCTTCCTCTATCCCCATTCTCTTTCTACCCTCAGTCTTTCCCAATATCAGGGTCTTTTTCAACAAGTCAGCTCTTTGCATCAGGGGCCAAATATTGGAGCTTCAGCTTCAGCATCAGTTAGCATAAGTAGGCAGAATATTAGACCCCTAAGATATCAATTCTAATGTCAAAACTTGTCAATATATATTGTCTATGATTCTGACTGATACTTCTATGATTCTAACAGCAATTCCAATGTGTGAGTTTTCCCTAGAAATCAAGCTATTCTCTGAAACCAACTGGGCATCCTACAATTTGATTCAAATCTGACATTGTCTAATAGGAGATGATACCACAAGTTTAGGGTTCAGTTTTACCAGACTGATCTCCCTTCTACTTCAGATACCAATATCAAATTGTGGTTATACCTGTTCTCACTTGTAGGCTGTAGGACAGATGTTCCAACAAACCCCTCCTTGATAAAATTAATTTGCTAGAGCAGCTCACAGAACTGAGAAGTTTTATTTACTAGACTATCAGTTTATTATAAAAAGATAGAACTCAGGAACAGCTAGACAGAGAAATGCATAGGGCTACGTCTCAGAGCTCTCAGAAACTTGCCTTTTGGGAATTTTTTGGAGCCTGCAGTACAAAGGTATGATTGAATTCAATCAGGTATAATACAGAGGTAGGTGAATTCCATCTCCATCTACTCTCCCTTCCTTGGAGGTCCAGAAGTGGGACTGAGTTCTCACCCTCTAATCACAAGGGGGGTTTCCTTGGCAGGCAGCCAGCCCCTATCCTTAGGTTTTGTGTGTGTGTGTGTGTGTGTGTGTTGTTGCTCAGTAATGTCCAACTCTTAGTGACCCCATGGACAGTAGCCTGCCAGGCTCCTCTGTCCATGGAATTTTCCAGGCAAGAATATTGGAGTGGGTTGCCATTCCCCTCTCCAAGGGATTTTCCTGACCCAGAGATTGAACTCAGGTCTCCTGTATTGCAGGAGGATTCTTTACCACCTGAACTACCAGGGAAGGGCTTATGTTACTAGGAAATTTCCAAAAGTCACCTTATGTTTACATAACAAAAGATACCTCCCCTACCCTATCATTTAGGAAATTTAATCAAGAGTTTTAGAAGTTTTGTGCCAGAAACAGGAAACAAGGTCAATGATATAGATTATTATTTACATATTTCTTATAAACCAAAAATATCACAATATCAAAAATAATTTTTCAAGGTTGATTAAATTTAGGGCCTTGAGATGCAAATTTAACCCTGAATTTTTTAGATAGGCTTAACCCAGTCAAATATATTTCTAAAATATCATATATTTTCTTGACTGTAGTCAGAAAGAAGCAATCATCAGAGAGATGAAATGTTGCTGAAGGTCTCATTTGTTACCATTTATGCCATTTCCTACTATTGATCTCTTTTATTTACATTTATATCTTCTCTCTTTCTAGGTATTACTTTTCTGAAATAAGTGACTCTAATATAATTTCTTATTTTCTCTGGTGGAATTGCAGTCAAATATGACTAAACCAGTCATAAAAAGATAACTATATTCTTGTTAATAATCAAGTTTTCTCATGAACCTTTTGCAAACATCAGCTCTGACTAAGCAAAACTGGCTAGCTTTTTAAATACATGTTGTTTCTGGGTTTTGGTCTCCTTTGTGTGTCTCCTTTCTCTTTTGAAAGTCCTACAATTTCCCCACCCCTTGTCACATTTATCTATCATCTATATCAATCTATCTGATTTATATAATGTTATTCTTATTTGAAACTAGAATAAGCCTAGATAGAAAATTAAAAAGTAAAATGAATTATTTTTAAGTTTTTAAAAGAATATTTAAAGATATCTTTGATTTTTCTATTAATATTCACTTATTCAAGCAAAAAGATAAACTTGACGTTTCTCTGCACTATTTTACACAATATACTCATAGGTAAGTGTATTCATAGACACAGGAGAAAAAAAATAAATGCCAAATATATACTTAAATATTGAAGAACAGTCTTTAAAATTTTTAAATGGTAAAATTATAATATGTCATATATTATGTATAAATACAAACTCACATATATACAGTCACAACATTAGTTTCTAAGAACTGTTTGTTTAGAGCTTGTTCATTAATAATTAGAAGAACAGATTCTAGATTCAGGCTGTCAGCCTAAAATCTTTGTCCTAACCATTTCTTGTTCTTTGATCTAGAAGGAGTTCCTATATGTTCTCTCCATGACTTGATTCTTTATTGAGTTACTTGGAGAATTAAATGAGAACACGCATTGTCTTCAGAACAGTATAGACACATAATAAATTAAAACTGTCATAAACTATTTTGTAACAAAGAGTAAAATAGCAGTTGAAACAGATATTAAATGTAGACAGTGATAAACTGATAAATGAAGAGACAAGAAGGATTTAAAAATCATGTTTTCTTCACTAGAGTGGCATATGAAACTAATATGATGTGGCATAATACATTAATCTGCCTTAGGATCAAAATAAGTATTGCTGTGCTATTTACCATCAATAAAGAAATAGCACAAATTCCCTAGGAAAAATGAAAATTCAAAACCTATCCAGATAAAACTGCTTTTATATTGATGTCATCTCTAGGGATATGTTTGGAATTGAAATTCTTGTTGATTACACTGATATTATTGTCCCTTGGAATAAACATAAGAACTTGCTCATCAAAGACAAAATTTTTTAAAGATTGGAATTTAAAACCCATCCCTGGAGCTTATCTTAATATTGAAGCAATTTCATTGCAGGGTTTGATTTTAAGGCCACATGGCCTTTAAATTAGAATTATTTCATACTGGTTTTACAATAAAACTGGAGAACTGAATATAGTTCTACACTGATGCTGAGACACTGAAATTCAGATTTTTCAATGTGAATTCAAATTAATATGTTATATATGTACACCCATATTTTCCTGATGAACCTTATTTTTATTTTAATATTTATGTGTATTATAATAATTACTAAAGGAATTAAGGATATATATGTTAGTTTTGTAAAATACTGGATTTTAAAAAATTTAAATACCCAATATCTCCAATAATATTTTTATTTCAGATTGCTTAATTTTGAAGGGCTATATAAAACATCTAAGAGAGATATGTTAAATCTAAGCTGCCTTGTCTAAATCCAGCTTGAACATCTGGAAGATCATGGTTCACATACTGTTGAAACCTAGCTTGGAGAATTTTGAGCATTACTTTGCTAGAATGTGAGATGAGTGCAACTGTGTGGTAGTTTGAGCATTCTTTGGGATTACCTTTCTTTGAGATTGGAATGAAAATTGACCTATTCCAGTCTGGTGGCCACTGCTGAGTTTTCCAAATTTGCTGGCATATTGAGTGCAGCACTTTCACAGCATCATCTTTTAGGATTTTAAATGCTCAACTGGAATTCCATCGCCTCTAATAGCTTTGTTCATAGTGATGCTTGACTTCGCATTCCAGGATGTTTGGCTGTGGGCCAGATCATGATTAGCTGGGTCATGAAGTTATTTTTTGAATAGCTCTTTTATGTATAGTTGCCACCTCTTAAAATCTTCTGCTTCTTTTAGGTCAATACTACTTCTCTCCTTTATTGTGCCCATCTTTGCATGAAATATTCTCTTGGTATCTCTCATTTTCCTGAGATCTCTAATCTTTCCCATTCTATTGTTTTCCTCTATTTCTTTGCATTGATCACTGAGGAAGTCTTTCTCATCTCTCCTTGCTTTTCTTTGGAACTCTGCATTCAAATGGCAATATCTTTCCTTTTCTCCTTTGCCTTTCACTTCTCTTCTTTTCTCAGCTATTTGTAAGGCCTCCTCAGACAACCATTTTACCATTTTGCATTTCTTTTTCTTGGGATGGTCTTGATCACTGTCTCCTGTACAATGTCATGAACCTCTGTCCATAGTTCTTCAGGCACTCCATCTATCTCATCCCTTGAATCTATTTGTCAATTCCACTGTATAGTCATAAGGGATTTGATTTAGGTAATACCTGAATGGTCTAGTGGTTTTCCCTACTTTCTTCAATTTAAGTCTGAATTTGGCAATAAGGAGTTCATGATTTGAGCCACAGCCAGCTCCTGGTCCTGTTTTTGCTGACTGTATAGAGCTTCTCCATCTTTGGCTGCAAAGAATATAATCGATCTGATTTCAGTGTTGACCATCTGGTGATGTCCATGTGCAGAGTCTTCTCTTGTGTTGTTGGAAGAGGGTGTTTGCTGTACTAGTGTGTTCTCTTGACAAAACTCTGTTAGCCTTTGCCTGTTCATTCTGTACCCCAAGGCCAAATTTGCCTGTTACTCCAGGTATTTCTTGACTTCCAACTTTTGCATTCCAGTCCTCTGTAATGAAAAGGACATCTTTTTGGGGTATTAATTCTAGAAGGTCTTGTAGGTTTTCATAGACTGAGCAACTTCAGCTTCTTCAGCATCGTTGGTCAGGGCATAGACTTGGATTACTGTGATATTGAATGACTTGGCTTGGAAACACACAGAGATCATTCTGTCGTTTTTGAGATTGCATCCAGGTACTGCATTCCAGACTGTTCTGTTGACTATGATGGCTACTCCATTTCTTCTAAGGGCTTCTTGCCCACAGTAGTAGATATGATGGTCATTTGAGTTAAATTCACCCATTCCAGTCTATTTTAGTTCACTAATTCCAAAAATGTTGATGTTCACTCATGCCGTCTCCTGTTTGACCACTTCCAAATTGCCTTGATTCATGAATCTAACATTCCAGATTCCTATGCAATATTGCTCTTTACAATGTCGGACATTAGTTCCACCACCAGTCACATCCACAACTGGGTGTTGTTTTTGCTTTGGCTGCATCTCTTCCTTCTTTCTAGAGTTACTCCTCCACTGATCTCCAGTAGCATATTGGGCACCTACCAACCTGGGGAGCTCATCTTTCAGTGTCCTATCTTTTTGCCTTTTCATACTGTTGCCTTGAGAACAGTATGAAAAGACAAAGTATATGGTATAGTTGCACTCATATTATACACGAAAGCCATGATGTTTTAATTAAAGTACATTATTTTATTTAATTTATATTTTAAGAACATTTCTATAACTAATCTATAAGCATAGTCAGTGAGAATCTGGGGAGTAAGGGAAGCCATTGAAGAAGCTACCAAGATGACCAGAAAAAGAGAAATAAAATCATGAAAAATAAAATTTGTTTTTGTGAAATTAGAGCTGAACTGACAGCCTATTTGAGATGATATAACCTTGTAAAAGGAGGGGTAAGAATTGAGGCATCAACACTCAATATTCTGTCAAAAACGATGTATTTCTACAATACTGACAAATACCCTTCTTTTGTCTTGTTTCTGATTTTTCTTCATCTGAATGACCTTTCAAATTGAATTCTGACTAAACTGGCCACAACTGACTGACACTTCCAGTACAGAGAAAAGAACATTCAGAGTAGTACAAGACTGGATACACAGGAAGGCAACAGTTCTTAAATTTATTAAAATTAGCCTAGCTATTTGGCAATTGTTTTACATTGGGGTTTCCATTACTTGGGCAAATTAACTTCCCTCACTTTCTGCTTCATTACTTATGATGCTGAGATATACAGAACAATATTTCAGAGTTTTTTTTTTTTTGAGGGTTAAACTAAACAATAGTGACATAACACAGTGTAGGGACATAGGAATGACAATAAATATCTGTAAAGCTATTACTTTTATATCACTATGGGGCTTTCCCAGTGGCTCAGTGTGTAAAGAACCCACCTGCAAGGCAGGAGGCTTGCAGGAGATGTGGGTTTGATCCCTAGGTCTAGAAGACCCCCTGGAGGAGGAAATGGAAAACCATTCCAGTGTTCTTGCTTGGGAAATCCCATGGACAGAGGAGCCTGGTCGGCTACAGTTCATGAGGTTGCATAAGAGTTGGACACAAGTTAGTGATCAAACAACAAACACAAGAGCACTTACACTCTTCTTCTGCCATATACTTTAATGTATTCACAGTTTCTGGAAATTAGGATATAGATATCTTTGGGGAGCCATTGCGGTAAATGACAGGTACATATATAATGTTTTCATGATTTTGGTAATAATCCCTACATATGAATAGAGATGTCTTTTTAAAAATCATTTCAATTTGAGTTTTCCTTTTGTTTTTGAAAGATTGTGAGACATGTCTTTGTAATCCACAATAAAGGTTGTAAACTGTTATAAAAATAATAGTTGACACTAAGGGTTTGTGGCAAAAAACTGAAATGGCAAGGCTTAAACTTAAACCCAGGACTTCGTAGTACATGTTTATCATGCTACAACTAATGAGATGTATTCATTTTTCTTATAGTTTAATATGTATAAATTATCTATTAATATTCCCTTTTATTGGAAAAATTGTGAAATGTAATTAAACTAGCAATTATTTTTGACCAAAGATAACTAACATAAAAGAGAAGAAAGTTTCAATTTCCAGGAATAACATGCAAAATCTACTCTGATCACAGTTCAAATCCTTGCTTAAAATTCCCTACTCAGGATTTAACTTTATTATTTTACCATTTTAGCACATTTAAAACACAGAAGTTTACTCCATTTTTCACACATATTGAAATATGTTCAAGTCTGTTCATGTTTTTGGCTTCTCAAACAGGTACATGTAGATCCCAGTTAAGAGTCAATGGTTTGATGAGTGGAAGTAGGCAAAATAAAAAGGCAAAGAAGTTTATTTTTCTGCAATGTTAATTTTACACAAACTTTCATGTTAAAATTGAAGAGATATTTCATGAAATACAATGTAATATTTATGAGTTTTCTTGAGAGTGTCTCTTAATAAAACACATGCTTGTAATGTGGCCAATTTATGTTGTAATTTGGAGAATTATGCCTAAGCATATGTTTATTCCTCCCTATGGTATAGAAAAGGTTAAAAATCAAAAACAAAACCCCAATAAACAAAAAGCAGATAAAATGCAAAACACCAAAATAAATTGCTTACAGGTATCAGACAGAGATGGCTGACTCAAGATTGATGAAACGGACTATGATTCTGGAAGATAAGGTTAACTCATGTGTACGCTGAGTCCCCCGGTGGCTTCTCCAATTCTAAGTGGTCCTAAGAGGCTAAGAGATTACGCTTTGTAGAAGCAGAGAACTACTGCTGCAGGGACAGAGAAAAATAAAGGACATTTTTGAAGTCTTGCAGTTAAAATGCTTTCTTTCCAAAACATTTTTAAATTCTGTGCAGCATAGAGGTCTAAAATCTAAGCTGACTGGAACTTTGGCAGGCTTGCAGCCCTGAAAAGGCAAAGACTAGACGTTTGAGCATCCCCAAGGGCATGACCCAGCTGCATACACTGCGATCTCAGCTGGAACTCTGAGATCTACCTATCTGTAGCTCATTTTTTGTCACTAATTAACTTAAGGAAATGAGCTCCCAAATCTCTCTATTTAGTAAAGGAAATAAAGAATCACCTCTGGAGGAAGATCACTTCCTCTAGGACCAGAAGATTTACCCAAAGGGACTAACACAAAATAAAAAATTATTCAAAGTGCTAGCAGGGTCAAATGGAGAAGGTAATGGCAACCGACTCCAGTACTCTTGCCTGGAAAATCCCATGGACAGAGGAGCCTGGTAGGTTGCAGTCACTGGGGTCGCTGCGAGTTGGACATGACTAAGCGGCTTCGCTTTCACTTTTCACCTTCATGCCTTGGAGAAGGAAATGACAACCCACTCCAGTGTTCTTGCCTGGAGAATTCCAGGGGCAGGGGAGCCTGGTGGGCTGCCATCTATGGGGTCGCACAGAGTTGGATACGACTGAAGCGACTTAGCAGTAGCAGCAGGGTCATATGACACATTTTGTACGTCATACTCTCTATAATTACATGAATATGTACATGCAAGATTTTAAAATACAGTTAATATAGTAAAGAAAACAGAGGTCATGCCACTGTTTTAAAACTAGTTAAAAATATGGAGAAAATTGAGTATAGGAATGCATTAAAAGTATAAATGGAAATTCTAGATTTAAAAAATACACATTTAAAATCAAAATTCAAAAAAGAGGGTAGGCAGAAGATTATGGGATAGAATGGAATTATTGACATTAAAGATATATAAATAAAAAATAATCCAAATTGAAAGAAAGATCAAAAAAGGAATATAAATGTAAGAAAGGAATATAATGTGGGAGATGGTATAAGTCAAATTCAGAGGGACTGCTCTTAATGTATCAGAAAAAATGGTAAAGCTTTCAGAGAAAGATATTAGAAAGTGTCTTCACTGCTTTGGGCAAGGTAAATATTTATCAGTGCAAGAAAAAAGTAAATAATTTCAATATAGAGTTTTATAACATCGTTCTTAACATTGCTCTACTGTAACTGTAAATATGAAATGACAACTATATAATTCATTTTGAATGTAACCTCTTTTGATAAAATCTAAAGAGATTCTTTCATTTTAAGTTACAAATGTCATAATGTTTTGGTTTTGAATCATTGGACCCTCAAAATTTTCTGGTACATAATAGTATGCAACAGATACAAATGCAGACTGATACATCTTTATTGTACTCGTGATTCAAATTTTTCCTAAGTAGAATTATTATTGATGGTATGAATTTTCCAAAATAGAATTTCTGGTAAGTATTTTTCTTGTTTTGAATATTAGGTACAATTCTGGAAATATCAGTGAATATTAAATCTATTTAAAATATGTTTGGATCTGTGAATAGAATTACTTTAGGCTCTGATAATTTGTTCAAGACACAGGACCATTATGTGGGACCTGCTGAAAGCCAGAACATCTAATACATTAAAGATAAATGTCCATAGGAATAAATATTAGTTGGGCCCCTTAATTCATAAGGACAACAAAACGCAAACTCAAACTTCAAATGATCCATAGGACATGGAAACTCTGTTTTCCCATCCCACACACATGCTGAGAATCACTGTCTTTAGCAATGCCTTCATGCTTGCTAAGTCGCTTCATTCGTGTCTGAGTCTTTGGGACTCCATGGATTGTAGGCTGCCAGGCTCCTCCGTCCATGGGATTCTACAAGCAAGAATATTGGAGTGAGTTGTCATTCCCTTCTCCAGAGGATCTTCCTGACCCAGGGATCAAACCCTTGTCTCCTGCGGCTCCTAATTGCAGGTAGATTCTTTATTGCTGACATACTGGGGAAGGCCCATCTATAGGATATTTTAGGACAATTTTCAAGAAGCTAGAGTCAGTTCAGTTCAGTTCAGTTCAGTCACTCAGTCATCTCTGACTCTATGTGACCCCATGGACTGCAGCATGTCAGACTTCCCTGTTCATCAGCAACCCCCGGAGATTACTGAAACTCATGTCCCTGGAGTCAGTGATGCCATCCAACCATCTTATCCTCTGTCATCCCCTTCCCCTCCCACCTTCAATCTTTCCCAACATCAGGGCCTTTTCCAATGACTCAGTTCTTCGCATCAGGTGGCCAAAGTATTGGAGCCTCAGCTTCAGTATCAGTCCTTCCAATGATTATTCAGGACTGATTTCCTTTAGGATGGACTGGTTGGATCTCTTTGCCATCCAAGGGACTCTCAAGAGTCTTCTCCAACACCACAGTTCAAAAGCATCAATTCTTTGGCTCTCAGCTTTCTTTATAATCCAACTCTCACACCCATACATGACCACTGGAAAAACTATAGCTTGGACTACATGGACTAATGCCTCTGGTTTTTAATATGCTGTCTACATTGGTCATAGCTTTTCTTCCAAGGAACAAGTGTCTTTTAATTTCATGGCTGCATTCACCATCTGCAGTGATTTTGGAGCCCAAGAAAATAAAGTCTTTCATTGTTTCCATGGTTACCCCGTCTATTTGCCATGAAGTGATGGGACTGGATACCATGATCTTGATTTTCTGAATGTTGAGCTTTAAGCCAACTTTTTCACTCTCTTGTTTCACTTTCATCAAGAGGCTCTTTAGTTCTTCTTCACTTTCTGCCATAAAGGTGGTGCCATCTGCATATAAGTGAAATAAACAAGGTGACAATATACAGCCTTGATGTGCTCCTTTCTCGATTTGGAACCAGTCTGTTGTTCCATGTCCCATGTCCTTGTCCTTCTAGCTAAAATAGAAGTACATGAAGCTAAAGAAGATGTAATTTCCCAACCATCATCTTTTAATCTTCTGTCTTTAAATTCATCTTCAATCATTTAAAAGATTATTTTAGATGTATACTGAAAATGTGACCTCATTCTAAATAAATTTAAATCATTACCAACAAAATAAGATTGTGCACTTAGTCTACCATAATACTATGATTCCCTGCCTCTGATTTTACTTATTTCCCATTGAATCTCCTAATTCATTTTCCATAAACCAAGAGAAAATTTAAAAAACAATACAGTTTGTCACTTCTCTACTTTTATATTTAAAAGTCTTTTCTTCCACTTGGCATGAAATGATGAATTCATTAAAAAAAAAAACTTTGAGTATAGTTGATTTACATCGTTGTTTTAGTTTTGGGTGTAGAACAGTGAATCAGTATATGTACATATACATACATATATCCACTTTTTTTAGATTCTTTTCCTATATTGGATGAATTCTTTACTTGAAATGGAATTAGAAACAAGACTTAACTGCTGTAAAGTTCTAACCTTATATCCCCCACTTTCCATCATTAGCCACAAGTAGTTTGGTCATCACACTCTCCACACAAGCATGAGGTTCAAGAATCTTAGGATGCCCCCAATTCATCCCCCCAGCTTCCTGAGATGTGCTTTCCTAAGGTACACAGCATGGCTGGATTTTGTCTGATTCTGATTCAGTCAAATATCATCTCTTCAATTTAAACCAGCAGTCAGTCCACTCAGCATGCATTATTTTCCCTCACAGAACTTATAATTGATACTGTTTTGTGTGTCTGTTTATTCATCTGTTATATTTTCTCCTATAGATGCACTCTCCAGAAAGCAGGGAAATTTTCTGATTTTAATCTGTTACACCTCTGGTACCTAAAATACTCTCAATAAATATTATTCAATCAATGTGTTGGATCCATGAACAAACAATCTAATAGTCTCCTTCCTCTAAATTTTAGGAAAAAATTGTTAAATTCAGTGAATATTCAATGCTATAGGATGTTTTCTATGAAATGGTTTCCAATCTTCCTATTAAGAGAAGTTCTTTCTTTTTCTTTTCACACTTGGCTGCACAATATATCATTTTATGAGATCATAAAGTAATATATATTTTCAGTCTCAAGAAGAATTTATCCCACCCTGAAACTCTTAGTCTGATAGCTACTGTTTTAATATTTGCTAAAGCAAATCTTCTAAGCTTCTACTATTGGAATGCTTTTAATGCTTTATTTGTATTCCTCTTTAAATGAGCAAAGGGAATAATCTATCCACAAAAGACTTATAGTAACTTGGATGCCAATTGGAAAACAAATACTTTTAATAAAATATTGAAGTATGTTACTTTACATTTTGTGTTTGTGATCTGTAATATAAATATGCCTGCTTGGATAGTGAGAAAAGAGAATACCTTAAAAATATCCTTAGGGTCATATATAGGTAATGCAAAGTCAATAAAATTGCTTTACTAACAATTTTGAGACTTCCTAAAAGGTTCTGGCACAGGGAGTTTTAAGTTTTCCATAAAATGAGAGAATTTATCCAATGCAAGGAAACTGAATCTATGAATCACAAGCTTGTGATATCAAAAACTTTTCAGTATTCTAATCTTTACTTCATCATTTCACTTAGCAAAATTGTCACAGAGCTATAATTATTTAATCATCCAACCATTGAACTGTCTTGCCTGTAAATAAAAAGTTCTACTTTTCTACAGAGATAAGCTTATGAACTAAAGAAGAAAAATCTTCAGAAAATAGAGAAACAGTATGCATGATACAGTCTGTCAGTCTATTGCCTTTTGGTAGAGAAGCTCATAATACTTTTTTATCAGTGAACATATTTGGTATTGTGTTATTTCTATTACTAAAGACATGAAAATATATTTGCATGTGCATTTACATTGAGAAAACTACTTTGAAACAGAAAATCTACTGATAATTTCAGTATTTATTATAGTATAAATGTTTATTTCCTTTTCTGATTTCTACATAGCTTCCCTGAAGATAGCAACTGTCTTTATGGAAATTGAATAACTTCATCACCACAAAGAACAATAAGAGAGAGGTAATTTCTTTTTTTTTTTTCATTTATTTTTATTAGTTGGAGGTTAATTACTTTACAATATTGTAGTGGTTTTTGTCATACATTGACATGAATTAGCCATGGATTTACATGTATTCCCCATCCCGATCCCCCCTCCCACCTCCCTCTCGACCCGATCCCTTTGGCTCTTCCCAGTGCACCAGGTCCGAGCACTTGTCTCATGCATCCAACCTGGGCTGGTGATCTGTTTCACCCTAGATAATATACATGTTTCGATGCTGTTCTCTTGAAACATCCCACCCTCGCCTTCTCCCGCAGAGTCCAAAAGTCTGCTCTATACATCTGTGTCAAAAGAGAGGTAATTTCACATTTTCATTCTTTGTTCTATTACTGGTTTACAGTTTAGAATTAGCATGTCCATGCTTTATGCCAAAAACTGTTTGCTTATATGTTTGCATTTTTGTTACTGGATAGCTGAAATTTCCAAAATTCATATATATTGAAACCTTCTTTAAAATATGTGTTCAAACTTAACAATTAGACTACTGTTTTCTCAGGAAACAAAGACCTACAGTAGGTACACATACTTTAGCTCATGGGGTGTGTGTGTGTGTGTGTGTGTGTGTGTTTGCATCACTGCAAGGTTTTAGTTGTTTTCTTTTTATGTGGATGCGTGTTTAGTCGCTCAGTTGTGTCTGACTCTGTGACCCCATGGACTATATCCTGCCAGGCTTCTCAGTCCATGGAATTCTCCAGGCCAGGATACTGGAGTGGGTAGCTGTTCCCTGCTCCAGGAAATCTTCCCAACCAGGGATCGAACTCAGGTCTCCAGCATGGCAGACAGACATTTTACCAGCTGAGCTACCAGGGAAACTCTTTCTTTTGATAGCGTATGTCAAATGATGATGAAATTACATAGCAACAGTCACATTTTAATTACAATTTTAATGCATAATAAGAAACTACTGCTTTGAAGATATGCATATTAAATATAATAGTAAAGCACATATTGTTTTCGATGAGTTTAAATTATTAGTCATTAATGTATAATAAATTATTTATTTTAAAAGACTATGTTTAGAGACTAAAGAGAAAAATGATTTATTTATTTATTTATTTTTTTAATATTGTAGTGGTTCTTGTCATACATTGACATGAATCAGCCAGGGATATACATGTATTCCCCACCACGATCCCCCCTCCCAGCTCTCTCTCCACCCGATCCCTCTGGGTCTTCCCAGTGCACCAGGTCCAAGCACTTGTCTCATGCATCCAGCCTGGGCTGGTGATCTGTTTCACCCTAGACAAGATACGTGTTTCGATGCTGTTCTCTTGAAACATCCCACCCTCGCTTTCTCCCACAGAGTCCAAAAGTCTGTTCTATACATCTGTGTCTCTTTTTCTGTTTTGCATATAGGGTTATCACTACCATCTTTCTAAATTCCATATATATGTGTTAGTATACTGTAATGGTCTTTATCTTTCTGGTTTACTTCACTCTGTATAATGGGCTCCAGTTTCATCCATCTCATTAGAACTGATTCAAATGAATTCTTTTTAATGGCTGAGTAATATTCCATGGTGAATATGTACCACAGCTTCCTCATCCATTCGTCTGCTGATGGGCATCTAGGTTGCTTCCATGTCCTAGATATTATAAACAGTGTTGCGATGAACATTGGGGTACACGTGTCTCTTTCAGATCTGGTTTCCTCGGTGTGTATGCCCAGAAGTGGGATTGCTGGGTCATATGGCAGTTCTATTTCCAGTTTTTTAAGAAATCTCCACACTGTTTTCCATAGCGGCAGTACTAGTTTGCATTCCCACCAACAGTGTAAGAGGGTTCCCTTTTCTCCACACCCTCTCCAGCATTTATTGCTTGTAGACTTTTGGATAGCAGCCATCCTGACTGGCGTGTAATGGTACCTCATTATGGTTTTGATTTGCATTTCTCTGATAATGAGTGATGTTGAGCATCTTTTCATGTGGTTTTATGCCATCTGTATGTCTTCCCTGGAGAAATGTCTGTTTAGTTCTTTGGCCCATTTGTTGATTGGGTCATTTATTTTTCTGGAGTTGAGCTGGAGGAGTTGCTTGTATATTTTTCAGATTAATCCTTTGTCTGTTGCTTCATTTGCTATTATTTTCTCCCAATCTGAGGGCTGTCTTTTAACCTTGCTTATAGTTTTCTTTGTTGTGCAGAAACTTTTAAGTTTCATTAGGTCCCATTTGTTTATTTTTGCTTTTATTTCTAAAATTCTGGGATGTGGGTCATAGAGGATCCTGCTGTGATTTATGTCAGAGAGGGTTTTGCCTATGTTCTCCTCTAGGAGTTTTATAGTTTCTGGATTTACATTTAGATCTTTAATCCATTTTGAGTTTATTTTTGTGTATGGTGTTAGAAAGTGTTCTAGTTTCATTCTTTTACAAGTGGTTGACCAGTTTTCCCAGCACCACTTGTTAAAGAGGTTGTCTTTTTTCCATTGTATA
Organism: Odocoileus virginianus; assembly: GCF_023699985.2. Taxonomy (NCBI): domain Eukaryota; kingdom Metazoa; phylum Chordata; class Mammalia; order Artiodactyla; family Cervidae; genus Odocoileus; species Odocoileus virginianus. The sequence continues at coordinate 24,375,046 of NC_069685.1, forward strand.
TCCTTGCCTCCTTTGTCAAAGATAAGGTGTCCATAGGTTCGTGGATTTATCTCTGGGCTTTCTATTCTGTTCCATTGATCTATATTTCTGTCTTTGTGCCAGTACCATACTGTCTTGATGACTGTGGCTTTGTAGTATAGTCTGAAGTCAGGCAGGTTGATTCCTCCAGTTCCATTCTTCTTTCTCAAGATTACTTTGGCTATTCGAGGTTTTTTGTATTTCCATACAAATTGTGAAATTATTTGTTCTACTTCTGTGAAAAATACCATTGGTAGCTTGATAGGGATTGCATTGAATCTATAGATTGCTTTGGGTAGTATAGCCATTTTGACAATATTGATTCTTCCAATCCATGAACACAGTATATTTCTCCATCTGTTTGTGTCCTTTTGATTTCTTTCATCAGTGATTTATAGCTTTCTATGTACAAGTCTTTTGTTTTTTTAGGTAGATATGCTCCTAAGTATTTTATTCTTTTTGATGCAATGGTGAATGATATTGTTTCCTTAATTTCTCTTTCTGTTTTCTCATTGTTAGTGTATAGGAATGCAAGAGATTTCTGTGTGTTAATTTTATATCCTGCAACTTTACTGTATTCGTTGATTAGCTCTAGTAATTTTCTGGTAGGGTCTTTAGGGTTTTCTATGTAGAGGATCATGTCATCTGCAAACAGCGAGAGTTTCAATTCTTCTTTTCCTATCTGGATTTCTTTTACTTCTTTTTCTGCCCTGATTGCTGTGGCCAACACTTCCATAACTATGTTGAATAGGAGTGGTCATAGTGGGCACCCTTGTCCTGTTCCTGATTTTAGGGGAAATGCTTTCAGTTTTTCCCCATTGGGGGTAATGCTTGCTGTCGGTTTGTCATATATAGCTTTTATTATGTTGAGGTATGTTCCTTCTATATCTGCTTTCTGGAGAGTTTTAATCATAAATGGATGTTGAATTTTGTCAAAGGATTTTTCTGCATCTACTGAGATAATCATATGGTTTTTATCTTTCAATTTGTTAATGTGGTGTATCACATTGATTTGCAGATATTAAAGAATCCTTGCATTCCTGGGATAAATCCCCCTTGGTCATGGTGTATGATTTTTTTAATATGTTGTTGGATTCTGTTTGCTAGGATTTTGTAAGGATTTTTGCATCTATGTTCATCAGTGATATTGGCCTGTAGTTTTCTGTTTTTGTGGCATCTTTGTCTGGTTTTGGAATTAAGGTGATGGTGGCCTCATAGAATGAGTTTGGAAGGTTACCTTCTTCCGCAATTTTCTGGAAGAGTTTGAGTAAGATAGGTGTTAGCTCTTCTCTAAATTTTTGGTAGAATTCAGCTGTGAAACCATCTGGTCCTGGGCTTTTGTTTGCTGGAAGATTTCTGATTACAGTTTTGATTTCCTTGCTTGTGATGGGTTTGTTAAGATCTTCTATTTCTTCCTGGTTCAGTTTTGGAAAGTTATACTTCTCTAAGAACTTGTTCATTTCTTCCAAGTTGTCCATTTTATTGGCATAGAGCTGCTGGTGGTAGTCTCTTATGATTCTTTGTATTTCAGTATTGTCTGTTGTGATCTCCATTTTCGTTTCTAATTTTGTTAATTTGGTTCTTCTCCCTTTGTTTCTTAATGAGTCTTGCCAAAGGTTTGTCAATTTTGTTTATTTTTTCAAAAAACCAGCTTTTAGCTTTGCTGATTTTTGCTATGGTCTCTTTAGTTTCTTTTGCATTTATTTCTGCCCTAATTTTTAAGATTTCTTTCCTTCTACTAACCCTGGGGTTCTTCATTTCTTCCTTCTCTAGTTGCTTTAGGTGTAGAGTTAGGTTATTTGTTTGACTTTTTTCTTGTTTCTTGAGGTAGGCCTGTAATGCTATGAATCTTCCCCTTAGCACTGCTTTTACAGTGTCCCATAGGTTTTGGGTTGTTGTGTTTTCATTTTCATTCATTTCTATGCATATTTTGATTTCTTTTTTGATTTCTTCTATGATTTGTTGGTTATTCATAAGTGTGTTGTTTAGCCTCCATATGTTTAAATTTTTAATAATTTTTTTCCTGTAATTGAGATCTAATCTTACTGCCCTGTCGTCAGAAAAGATGACTGGAATGATTTCAATTTTTTTGAATTTACCAAGAGTAGATTTATGGCCCAGGATGTGATCTATTCTGGAGAAGGTTCCATGTGCACTTGAGAAAAAGGTGAAGTTGATTGTTTTGGGGTGAAACATCCTATAGATGTCAATTAGGTCTAGCTGGTCCATTGTGTCCTTTAAAGTTTGTGTTTCCTTGTTAATTTTCTGTTTAGTTGATCTATCCATAGTTGTGAGTGGGGTATTAAAGTCTCCCACTATTATTGTGTTACTATTAATTTCCTCTTTCATACTCGCTAGTATTTGCCTTACATATTGCAGTGCTCCTATGTTGGGTGCATATATATTTATAATTGTTATATCTTCTTCTTGGATTGATCCTTTGATCATTATGTAGTGTCCTTCTTTGTCTCTTTTCACAGCCTTTATTTGAAAGTCTATTTTATCTGATATGAGTATTGCGACTCCTGCTTTCTTTTGGTCTCCGTTTGCGTGGAATGTTTTTCCAGCTCTTCACTTTTAGTCTGTATGTGTCCCTTGTTTTGAGGTGGGTCTCTTGTAGACAGCATCTATAGGGGTCTTGTTTTTATATCCATTCAGCCAACGTTTGTCTTTTGGTTGGGGCATTCAACCCATTTACATTTAAGGTAATTATTGATAGGTATGGTCCTGTTGCCATTTACTTTGTTGTTTGAGGTTCACATTTATAAAACCTTTCTGTGTTTCCTGTCTAGAGAAGATCCTTTAGCATTTGTTGAAGAGCTGGTTTGGTGGTGCTGAATTCTCTCAGCTTTTCTTGTCTGCAAAGCTTTTGAGTTCTCCTTCATATCTGAATGAGATCCTTGCTGGGTACAGTAATCTAGGTTGTAGGTTATTCTCTTTCATTACTCTAAGTATGTCCTGCCATTCCCTTCTGGCCTAAAGAGTTTCTATTGATAAATCAGCTGTTATCCTTATGGGAATCCCTTTGTGTGTTCTTTGTTGTTTCTCCCTTGCTGCTTTTAATATTTGTTCTTTGTGTTTGATCTTTGTTAATTTGATTAATATGTGTCTTGGGGTGTTTCACCTTGGGTTTATCCTGTTTGGGACTCTCTGGGTTTCTTGGACTTGGGTGGCTATTTCCTTCCTCATTTTAGGGAAGTTTTCAGCTATTATCTCCTCGAGTAACTTCTCATGGCCTTTCTTTTTGTCTTCTTCTTCTGGGACTCCTATGATTCAAATGTTGGGGCATTTCACATTGTCCCAGAGGTCCCTGAGGTTGTCCTCATTTCTTTTGATTCTTTTTTCCTCTCTGCTTCATTTATTTCTACCATTTTATCTTCTACCTCACTTATCCTATCTTCTGTCTCCGTTATTCTACTCATGGTTCCCTCCAGAGTGTTTTTGATCTCATTTATTGCATTATTCATTTTTAATTGACTCTTTTTTATTTCTTCTAGGTCCTTGTTAAAGATCTCTTGCATCTTCTCAATGTTTGTCTCCAGGCTATTTATTTGTAACTCCATTTTGTTTTCAAGATTTTGGATCATTTTTATTATCATTATTCTAAATTCTTTTTCAGGTAGATTCCCTATTTCCTCCTCTTTTGTTTGATTTGGTGGGCATTTTTCATGTTCCTTTACTTGTTGGGTATTTCTCTGCCTTTTCATCTTGTTTAAATTGCTGTGTCTCGAATGGGCTTTCTGTATTCTGATGGTGTGTGGTTCCTTTTTATTGTGTAGATTTTACCCAGTGGGTGGGGTTGGACGATTGGCTTGTCAAGGTTTCCTGGTTAGGGAAGCTTGTGTCAGTGTTCTGGTGCATGCAAATTGATTTCTTCTCTCTCGAGTGCAATGGAGTGCCCAGTAATGAGTTTTGTGATGGGTCTATGTGTTAGGTGTGACTTTGGGCAGCCTGTATGTTGACACTCAGGTCTATGTTCCTCCGTTGCTAGAGAATTTGCGTGGTATGTCTTGTTCTGGAGCTTATTGGCTCTTGGGTGGTGGTTGGTATTGGTGTAGGTATGGAGGCTTTTGGATGGTCTCTTATTCCTTAATGTTCTGTGTAGTCAGGAGTTTTCTGATTTTCTCAGGTTTTGGGCTTAAGTCTCCTGCCTCTGTATTTCAGTTTTATTCTTCCAATAGTCTCAAGACTTCTCCAACTATACAGCACTGATAATAAAACTTCTAGGTTAATGGCAAAAAGATTCTCCACTGTGAGAGACAACCAGAGAGGTTCACAGAGCTACATGAAGTATAGGAGAGGGAGGAAGGAGATAGAGGTGAGCAGGAGGAGAGAAAGGGGGACTCAAGCGGAGAGAGACAGATCTACACAGCTATCTGTTCCCAAAGTGTTCTCCGTAGCCCAGACACCCACAAAGATTCACAGAATTGGATTGGGAAGAGAGGGGGAAAGGAGGAAATAGAGGTGTTCTGAGGTAGAAAACAGAGAGTCAAAAGTGGGATAGAGTAATCAACACACTCCTGAATAGAAATGGGAACTGAATATTGGATTCTTAAATGTCCAAAATTTATAGCACATACTGAAAAACAAAGATTAAAAATCTAGCCTAGAGGTTAGACTCTTTGAAATACAATATTTAAAAACAAAAACAAAAATACAAAATTTAGAAATGTATATGAAGTTCAGTTTAAAAATAGGGCTTCTCTTTCTTTTTTTTTTTGCAAGGTTATACTGAAATGAAAATGAAAATTAAGGAGTAATAGAGGAGTATTAGAGGACTTTAAAAGGAAATAGGAGAGAAAAACAAGAAAAAGAAAAAAAAGAAGAAAAAAAGAGAAAAAAAATTTTTTCCCTAATTAAAAAAAATCATAAGAATATTTGAAAATGAAAGTTGAGGAGTAATGGGGGAGTAATAGGGAATTTTAAAAGAAAATAAAAGAGAAAAAATTTAAAAAAGGAAAGAAAAAAAATTTTTTTTTAAATTTAACAAAAAATATACATATGTATCTAGGAATTTCTCTGGAGCTGTTGCAGTCAGTGTAGGTTCAGTTCAATTTCAGATAGCTCCTTTTTCCAGCTTATACTTCTCGATATCTATAGGCCCCTTCCGGTGTAGTTGGTGTTACATTCACGGATTTTAATCTGTTGCACCGGTCCTTTCTGAAGCGGTTCCCTTTGTTTATTTGGCTTCTGTTTGCCGTCTCTTCAGTGTCTAATTTCCGCCCTGACACAGGCGGGCGGAGGTGATCTCTTATTTAGGTTCTCTAGTTCAGTTCAGTCCTGCTACGGGGAGGGCGGGGCGCTGCAGACAGATACTGCTCTGTGTGGATAGCACTCACCGTGTTCCGGTCACACTGGGTTTACCCCACTCACGGGTGTCAGTGCTTTCGCCGTCTACACTGCTCAGGCTCCCGGCTGCTCTATATGGAGCGGGCCCTGCGTTGAGTGCAGTTCCTGTTTTCGGGTACTCCACAAAAGCGCGGATTCGGTTGCGCCTGCGTTTTGTGCCTTCCCCGGCCTGAGCGGTTCAGGCAGCCAGAGGCTTGGGCGCACTCTCCCCAGGTGCGGCGCGCCTTTTCCCTCTGCGGCCCCAGCGCGCTGCAGGTAGGGTGCCTGCGGCTTGCGTTTGTTCACAGGAGCTGGCCTCTAGCCGCGACCCTCCCGGCAGCGGATGTCGACCATCCAGAATCTCAGGAATTCTTTAGATAGAAACCAGGGGCCAGTTTGCAGTGTGGGAGGGGGTGGCTTCTCTGGGGCTTTGTTTGCCTCTTTCCCCTCCCCCCTGCCTCCTACCTCCAGCGGGGATGAGCCGGCTCTTCTCTGGAGTGTCTCAGTCCCTTTGCTTTGCGAACCGCCGGCAGTGTGTTCGGGCCAGTTAATTTTCTCCTTTGCTATCCCACAGTTTAAAAGAGCTCCCTCCGATTGTTCTCAGGGTCTTCGGGCCTGTCCTTACCCTAAGCAATGCTGCCCGCTCCTCTCTGTTCCGCCGCTACTTGTTGGTGGCGGGTGCGGGCATCTGGGGTACTTTTCTGCTAGGAGTTGCTTTTAGGCACGTAATCTGTGGGCCTTATTTAATTTTTCCTCCCAGTTAGGTTGCCCTCCGAGATTTGAAAACTTCCCTCAGACCCACCAGTGCGAGTGTTTCCTGGTGATTGGAAACTTCCTGTATTAAGACTCCCTTCCCGGGATGGGTCTCCGTCCCTAGCTCTTTTGTCTCCCTTTTTAACTTTTATATTTTGTCCTACCTCCCTTCGAAGACAATGGGTTGCTTTTCTGGGCGCCTGATGTCCTCTGCTAGCGATCAGAAGTTGTTCTGTGAAATTTGCTCAGCGTTCAGTTGTTCTTTCGATGAATTTGTAGGGGAGAAAGTGGTCTCCCGTTCTATCCTCCGCCATCTTGGCTCCTCCCCTAGGGTTTTAATGATTTATTTTTAAATTAAATTATTTAATATAATTTACTAAATATTTATGTTGTTATAGTTTATAAATTAAACATGAAATAACTTCAAAAGAGTTATCAGTGGAAAAAACAGTAATTTTTGTTTCATATATATTAGCTACATTTTTTTTTTTACTCCCTAGAAATGACTCAATATCATGAAAACAAGATTTTATGATAGTTTGATGTATAACTACAAATATTCAAGTTTTAGAAATGTAAAATTTCATCAGTTGGTCATACATTAAATAAGTTTGTATTAACTTTTAAAATTTACTTTAGTTGCATTTGGAAAAAACTTAAATTCTAAGTAATTAGGTATTTATTGGTATGTATTTGAATTATTGCTGTGTACAATTTTCAATTAAGAAAAATAATCTGACCGTATACTGTCCTTCATAAGACTACTAATAAATTAATAAACCAGAAACCAAACTTGAAATATTTCATACATTAAAAGTCATACAAAAATGTTTTCTTAAAAAATAAGCATTTTAAACATGTTATCTCAATGTAAGACTTTCAGGGACTTTCTAAAAACTTCTTTGAAGATCTAAATTTCAGGAAAACAAGCATATTTGATAACTGCTTTGGAATGTTGCTATTATAATAATGCTCAGCTTACAAGCAACTTGTCAGTGAAGATTTTCATCAGTATCCCTACCTCCCAGTACATATTTTCTTACACAAAAAGATAAACATGCAAGTCACATCTCAAACCTGTTTCCACTACTAAGATGATAAATCTTTAATTTTATTCCCCATTCAGGTTTATAGGTTCATTTAGTTTCTAAGAGGCTTCCCTGGTGGCTCAGAGAGTAAAGCATCTGCCTGCAGTGTGGGAGACCCGGGTTCAATCCCTGGGTTGGGAGGATCCCCTGGAGAAGGAAATGGCAACCCACTCCAGTAATCCTGCCTGGAAAATTCCATGGACTAAGGAGCCTGGTACGCTACAGTCCATGGGGTCAGAAAGAGTCAGACACGACTGAGTGACTTCACTCACTTAAGTTTCTAAGAGAAACCCCAGTAAGATGGTAGTCAAGGAAAGAGGGCATCAGAGGCTAGACAAACAGAAACCACAACCACAGAAAGCTAATCAATCCAATCACATGTACCACAGCCTTGACTAACTCTAGGAAACTAAGCCATGCTCTGTAGGGTCACCCAAGATGGATGGATCATGGGGGAGAGTTCTGACAAAATGTGGTCCACTAGAGAAGGGGATGGCAAACCACTTCAGCATTCTTGCCTTGAGAACCCCATGAACAGTATGAAAAGGCAAAAAGATAGAACACTGAAAGATGAACTCCCCAGGTCAGTAGGTGCCCAAAATGCTACTGGAGATCAGTGGAGAAATAACTCCAGAAAGAATGAAGAGACACAGCCAAAGCAAAAACAACACCCAGTTGTGGATGTGACTGGTGATGGAAGCAAGGTCTGATGCTGTAAAGAGCAATATTGCATAGGAACCTGGAATGTTAGGTCCACAAATCAAGGCAAATTGAAAGTGGTCAAACAGGAGATGGCAAGAGTGAACAACAACATTTTCAGAATCAGCTAACTAAAATGGACTGGAATGGGTGAATTTAACTCAGATGACCATTATATATACTACTGTGGGCAGGAATCCCTTAGAAGAAGTGAAGTAGCCATCATAGTCAACAAGAGTCCAAAATGGAGTACTTGGATGGAATCTCAAAAATGACAGAATGATCTCTGTTTGTTTCCAAGGCAAACCATTCAATATCATGGTAATCCAAGTCTACGCCCCAACTAGTAATGCTGAAGAAGCTGAATTTGAATGGTCATATGAAGACCTACAAGACCTTTTAGAACTAACACCCAAAAAAGATGTCCTTTTCATGATAGGGGACTGGAATGCAAAAGTAGAAAGTCAAGAAACACCTGGACTAACAGTCCAATTTGGCCTTGGAGTACAGAATGAGGCAGGGCAAAGGCTAGTAGACTTTTGCCAAGAAAACACATTGGTCACAGCAAACACCCTCTTCCAACAACACAAGACTTGACCAACAACCAGTTGGTCAATACCAAAATTAGACTGATTATATTCTTTGCAGCCAAAGATGGAGAAGCTCTATACAGTCAACATAAGCAAGACTGGGGACTGACTGTGGCTCAGATCATGAACTCCTTATTGCCAAATTCAGACTTATATTGAAGAAAGTAGGGAAAACCACTAGGCCCTTCAGGTACAACCTAAATCTAACCCCTTACCATTATACAGAGGAAGTGAGAAATAGATTTAAGGGACTAAATCTGATAGAGTGCCTGATGAATTATGGCCAGAGGTTCAGGACATTGTACAGGAGACAGGGAGAAAGACCCTCCCCAAGGAAAAGACATGCAAAAAAGCAATATGGCTGTCTAAGGAGGCCTTACCAATAGCTGTGAAAAGAAGAGAATCGAAAAGCAAAGTAGAATAGGAAAGATATACCCTTTTGAATACAGAATTCCAAAGACTAGCAAGGAGAGATAAGAAAGCCTTCCTCAGTGAACCATGCAAAAAAGAGAGGAAAACAATAGAATGGGAAAGACTAGAGGACTCTTCAAGAAAACTAGAGGTACCAAGGGAACATGTTATGCAAAGATGGACTCAATAAAGGACATAAATGGTATGGCACTAACAGAAGCAAAAGATATTAAGAAGAGGTGGCAAGAATGTATAGAAGAACTGTACAAAAAAAATCTTCATGACCCAAGTTGTATGATCACTCAACTAGAGCCAGATATGCTGGAATATGAAATCAAGTGGGCCTTAAAAAGCATCACTAGGAACAAAGCTAGTGGAGGTGATGGAATTCCAGTTGAGCTATTTCAAATCCTAAAAGATGATGCTGTGAAAGTGCTACACTCAATATGCCAACAAATTTGGAAAACTCAGCAGTGGCCACAGGACTGGAATAGGTCAGTTTTCATTCCAATCCCAAAGAAAGTCAATGCCAAAGAATGTTCAAACTACCTCACAGTTGCACTCATCTCACATGCTAGTAAAATAATGCTCAAAATTCTCCAAGCCAGGTTTTAGCAATACATGAACCGTGAACTTCCAGATGTTAAAGCTGGTTTTAGAAAAGGCAGAGGAACCAGAGATCAAATTGCCAACATCTGCTGGACATCTGCAAGAGAGTTCCACAAAAACATCTATTTCTGCTCTATTGACTACACCAAAGCCTTTGACTGTGTGGATCACAATAAACTGTGGAAAATTCTGAAAGAGATGGCAATACCAGACCACCTGACCTGCCTCCTGAAAAATCTGTGTGCAGGTCAGGAAGAAACAGTTAGAACTGGACACGGAACAACAAACTGATTCCAAATAGGAAAAGGAGTACATCAAGGCTGTATACTGTCACCCTGTTTATTTAACTTATATGCAGAGTACATCATGAGAAACGCTGGGCTGGATGAAGCACAAGCTGGAACCAAGATTATTAGGAGAAATATCAATAACCTAAGATATGCAGATGGCACCACCCTTATTGCAGAAAGTGAAGAAGAACTAAAGAGCTTCTTGAGGAAAGTGAAAGAGGAGAGTGAAAAAGTTGGCTTATAATTCAACATTCAGAAAACTAAGATCATGGCATCTGTCCCATCACTTCAAGGCAAATAGATGGGGAAACTGTGGAAACAGTGGCAGACTTTATTTTGGGGGACTCCAAAATCACTGCAGATGGTGATTGCAGCCATGAAATTAAAAGATGCTTACTTCTGGAAGGAAAGTTATGACCAACCTAGACAACATATTAAAAAGCAGAGACACTACTTTGCCTATAAATGTCTGTCTGGTGAAGGCTATGGTTTTTTCAGTAGTCTTGTATGGATGTGAGAGTTGGACTATAAGGAAAGCTGAGCACCACAGAATTGAAGGTTTTGAACTTTGATGTTGGAGAAGACTCTTGAGAGTCCCTTGGACTGCAAGGAGATCCAAACAGTCCATCCTAAAGAGATCAGTCCTCAGTGTTCTTTGGAAGGACTGATGTTAAATCTGACACTCCAATACTTTGACCACCTAATGTGAAGAGCTGACTCATTTGAAAAGTCCCTGATGCTGGGAAAGATGGAAAGCACGAGGAGAAGGGGATGGCAGTGGATGAGATGGTTGGATGGCATCACTGACTCAATGGACATGAGTTTGGGTAAACCCCGAGAGTTGTTGATGGACAGGGAGCCCTGGCGTGCTGCAGTACATGGGGTCGCAAAAGTTTCAGACACGACTTAGCTACTGAACTGAGCTAAAGTTTCTAAGAAGTAGCGAGAAGTCTACATTTTATTACCTAAAGCATACAATGAATTGGTAAAGAAAATTTGTAGCCTCAGATCCAAGTGTAAAAGCAGAAAATGTTTGGGTAAAGGATGAAAAAGAATCTCAGCACAGGCTGGAATATAACACAATTGTGGATGGAGTAGGGGCTCAATCTGAGAAAGATTCATAATGTTTCATATATTCCTGAGTCCTCTTTGCCATTCATTTTAATATTGAACTTCCACAGCTCTCTTGTATTAACTTACTCTAAAAAATATTATGAAATTACTATGGAATTTTAATTCAAAGTTATAAATAAGTGAATATATATATATATATACTATATATGTGATACAATTCAGTGATGTAACATTGTTTTAAGATAATTTTTATTTTATTAAATCATTAATTTTCATATCTGCATAAAGATATTTTTGCCTATTTAATCTACAATGTGTAGGAAATGCTCATAAATTGTTATTTAGTTGTAATTTTTGTACTGTGTTTTTGAACACTAGGGCGGTCAAACAAAATAATTGTTAGCTAAGGCAGTATTATTAAGAGGAATAGCTGTAGTATTTGAAGAAGAAATTATTCCTTTGAAAAATTTATTGAATATTGTAGCTCAAAATAAGGTTTGATTTTCCCCTTAATTTTGAAAAATTGAGAAGTGATTTTCTTAAAGTATAATTATAAATAGCAAAATATATAAGAAATGTGTAGTTGAAAAGCCTGAAGACTCTTAATTATAGTGGTACAAATGTGATATGACAAAACTTGAATTATAGCCTAATTATCACTGCTTTATCTTAGGAAATTGCTGATAAATCCTTTATGATTTTAACTTAAAAAGAATAATAAAATTTAGAAACAATAAAGACATTTTGGCTCAAAAATATTGACAAAAACTATCTAGTGGGCTCTGAAACATGAAATGAAAAATAATTAAGTACAGCATAGATTTGTACTTGAAGTATATATGTGGATCATAGTAAGAAATAACACATTTTCACTCATTAAATAGGATATTTGCAAATTCTGATTTTGCTCTCTATTGGATCATATTCTCATGAACATCTGTACCTTGGGGCATGTGGGTGTGTGTATGTACATATGAATTATATTTATATAATTTCTAATATATAATACATATATAATAATATATAATGCTTATATCATCTGTATATTAAGTGTGTATATTAGAAATGTGATATCAGATATACTTAGTAGTATATATCAAAGTGGATTATACAGATAGAAATTCTTACACAATGTAATTTTTCACTACTAACATGTGTGTACATGCTCATACATATATTTGATGGATTTTGGCAAATACTTTACCATTTATCAACAAAATATGCAAGTTTTTCATCACCCTATAAAGTTCTTTTAACAAAAACACTGCAGGTGTACGCTGTGTGATTGTAGGTATTTGAATTTATGATTCTACAGGATATAAATGTTCCTGCACTGAAGTAGTAGATTTCTGCATTTGTATAGCTACTGTGGTTCCTTACTATTTGCTAATATTTGGATTGTCTTCCACTGTTAATTTCCAGTAAAAGACTCATTTTAAACTTCTTTTGTAGAAGCTAAAAGTCAGTGTATATGAATTTGTGATCTAGGCCCAAATGGCTCCAGTACCAGAGTTGAATCAGGAACTACAGTAACAAAAATGTGAAGATTCCATGTTAATAGCCACAGTAAAAGCAGTAACATCCATTTTGCAGAGATAGCAGGGTAGCCACCAGGACTTAAGTGCTGGCAATGTTGGTGGGCAATCAAGATGATTTTTACTCAGAATGTTCTGTCCTATGATTTTGCCTTAGTTCTGAATTTGCAGCTTCTTTTGTTTTCTATTTCCCAACAGATCCCTAGATTCTTCGGGATGATTCTCTAAGCAAAATATGAAGTCTGTAAAATAATTTTGACTCAGATTAGTCAGTCATTTTTGTTGCTTGTTTTTAAGGACACCAGGTCATATAAATAGATTATGTATTTCTCTGTGGTGGGGGAAAAAGTCCACATATGTGCCAACAGATAGCGAGAAAGTATCTGTTCTGTAAAAGTTAAACTACATCAAAACCAAAAAAAAAAAAATGCATTCTTTATATGCAAGTAGCATGAAGTTAGGGACATAGGCAAAAGTTAGGGACCTAGGTAGGGATAGAAAGAGAGAAACAATAATTGATCATTTAGCACAACTGAAGATTCCATGTTAGATTGGTTTCCTTGGGGAGAAATAATATTAAGGACCAACATATTAGCTTCAGGACTAGCTGGAATCATGTGTGCAAGAAAGAGCCAACTAAAGAGACACAGTGAATTTCTTCAGTCCAAATTTGGGGGGGAAAGTGCTCCTGGCTAGTCACATGTTATGAACAGATGTAAGGCATCTGTTGCTTACACCTGAGAAAGCTAGTTAGCTAATTAAATTCTTAGGAGGAGCAGGAAAACAAGCCCGAGGTACAAAATTCACCCCAACTGAGTTGTATGATGTGGTACTTTAGAATGAATGTGAATTTTAAGCTCTTGGACTAGGAGTAAGGAAAACAAGTGAAGATTACATTTCAAGTCAGAAGAATTACAGAAGTAAACAAATGAAAAAAGATACTGTATTAGCAACAAGGAGAAGAATGCATATGTCCAAAGTTTTCTATTAATTGATTTATCATCTTAAGTAAACATATCTAGTTGTTAGGGGAAGCACACTGACTGAAACCACCCACTCTGGCCAGGACTAATAGTAACCATTTGTGTGAGTTATTTTATGACAGGAGGTCCTGGTAAAGATCACAGAACTAACAAGCCACCACCAAATGAAAGAGTTTGGAAATGGTCAAAAGGAGACACCATATGTCCTTCCAACTCCCAGAATCCCTCTCAATGGCATCCATCTTGGCTGAGCGATGTATAAGCCACCAGGAAGGACCGTGAGTCAGAATTATTGGCCAAAGACAACCCAGAAACTAATCCCATCACCATAAAACCCAAGACTGCAAGCCATATAGCAGAGCAGTTCTCCTGGATTCCCTTAACCTACTGCTCCCCACCACAGTGCCCCTTTCCAATCAAGACTCTTGCTCTGTCAGCTGGTGTGTCTCCTCAGAATATTCTTCTCCAAGTGCTAACAAGTGCTCACTCTTGGGCCCTGGAAGGTGCCCCCCTTCCTGCAACATATTCATGGCAATGCTATTTTTTTAAATTAGATAGATTTTATTATATATTAGATCTTATTATATATAAAATATTATATGTTAAACAACTTTAATATGTAAAATGACAAATTTATGTCCCTCAACTACACTAATATGCAAAAATAAAATAGCCCTTGATTGCCTGACACTCACTAGAGCATAGGATCAGTTAATTTGGGCCAACAGCGTTAGTATCTCTATGTAGTCATGATTAGATTTTGTCGGCTGGTTCTACAGAAGGCATATTTATATGAACCATATTTCTTAATAAATCACATAATTGGGGCAAACACAGAATACTAAAACTACCTGAGTTACAAGGTCAAACATTATTTTACATTAAAGTTCTTGATTGGATACCTTGCTAAAATACTTTTCTTTTATAAGATAAATATAAAAACATTTTTGTGTATACCATGTAGACAGCACTTATGCTGTGCAGAAGGCACTGGCTGAGGAATGCTGAGCTGCAATTTGAATTACATAAGTTTTGAAATACAGAAAATGTGTAGTTAATTTTGTGTTAGCTTCCACATGATTCCCACATATGTTAGGATTCCTAGTTAAAAAAAAAAATATATATATATATATATATCTATATATATTTATATATGTCTGAGTGTATCTATGAGGATGTTTCAGGAAGAGATTAGCATTTGAATATACAGACTGAGTAAAGCAGAAGTCCCTTAAGGTGGGTGAGCATCATCTAATCCACTGAGGGTCTGAATAAAACAAAAAAAAAAAAAAGTGGAAGAAAGGAGAATTCACTCTCTCTGCCTGACTGCCACCCTGGGATATCAGTCTTCTCCTGCCCTTGAACAAGAGTTATACCAACAGTTCTACTGGTTCTCAGGCCCTCAGACTCAGACTGGAACTACACCATGGGCCCTCTTGGGTCTCCAGCCTGCAGATGGCATATTGTGAAACTTCTTAGCCTCCATAATCATGTGAGTCAATTCCTCATAATCTCATGAAAATATCTATCTATTTCAGTCTATCTATCTATCATCTACATATATTGGTTGTTTCTCTGGAGAGCCTTAAACACACTTTTAATTTTGTTTAAAAATACAATCTAACATTTAGCAGTGCAAGTACTTGGTGAAAGTATTTGCTTTCACCAAGTGAAGCTTTAAAAGGGGCATGTTAATATTTCCGTGTTTTGATCACAATAGAATTGTTGGAACTAAAATAAGCTACTTGTCTCTCCAAGATAAAATTAGGGAATTATATTTTACATTGGGCTTCATTAACTCATTATTATTTGTGAGAGAGTAAGAAATTAATTGGCATATGAAAAAGGGATTAAAGACATTCTACTTTATGGGAAAAGAAATGTAAAGTTGCATTATAACTTTAAGCTTTGTTTCTTTGGTTGTTTACTACAATATTTAAAGCTTTTTAACTTATTGTTTGTTTCTGGAAAGAGAAAATACCTAATTTTTTGCTTCTAATAAATTGCTTCTTCCTTCTAATTCTGATCATGAAATTTCCAAGAATCTTGACATAAAAGAAAAAGGATACTATTAACAGAGGATAACTGCTGGTCATTAAAATGATATATTTTAATAAAATGTATTGTAAAATGACCCAGCATGCCCTTTAAAATGCTTCAGCCCAAAACAGTAAACAATCATGTATCACATTTGCAAGGTCAATAAAACTGGTATAGAAAGAGATACCTGGTTTTTAGTAACCTCTTAAACATCTTATAGCCATTACATAGAAACACATTAGTAAACAACAATAATTCTCTTCAATTCTTAGTTTTTCATACAGTCCGTATACCTAAAGACCTATCTTTTAAAATAGATCAGAAATTTTTTCTAATCTCTCTGCTGATGCTGCTAAGTCATTTCAGTCGTGTCCGACTCTGTGCGACCCCATAGACGGCAGCCCACCAGGCTCCCCGGTCCCTGGGATTCTCCAGGCAAGAACACTGGAGTGGGCTGCCATTTCCTTCTCCAATGCATGAAAGTGAAAACTGAAAGTGACGTCGCTCAATTGTGTCCGACTCAGCGACCTCATGGACTGTAACCTACCAGGCTCCTCTGCCCATGGGATTTTCCAGGCAAGAGTACTGGAGTGGGGTGCCATTGCCTTCTCCCCTAATCTCTCTAGCAGGCATAAAAAATGATGTGGATATCCTTCAAACTTCAAATATGTTATAATAACGGATATTTGAAAATATTTAATGGAAATTTTCATTTCAAAAGTTTATCTTTAATATTGTAAAAATACTATATTTGTTATTATTTTAGCTAATCTAGATATCTACATAAAATCTAAGCTTTAAAATATAAATACTACAAGTTACATTGACAGGGCAGTCAAAAGTTGTAACATAAATTACAAAATAGTATAATTTTCACAGATACAGAAATAATTTTATCCTGGCAAATACAAATAGATTAATCTTCCATGAAATCAGCTAATGGAAGCTTGGTTGTCAATAATATGGTTAGTAGTTACCTGTATTAGAGCCTGTATAAGCAATCAAATAGATGTCACTAGGGTAGGATTGAGAATGGTAAAAATAGAGGTCTTCATTTTTCTAATGAGTTCATGGCGCAAATGGAAATGATAAATTACTGTATATTTTTTATGTTTAAAGCCTTGCCTAGCTACCT
The DNA here is from genome assembly GCF_023699985.2 of Odocoileus virginianus. Taxonomy (NCBI): domain Eukaryota; kingdom Metazoa; phylum Chordata; class Mammalia; order Artiodactyla; family Cervidae; genus Odocoileus; species Odocoileus virginianus. Next base: position 24,391,599 of record NC_069685.1, read on the forward strand.
CATTGTTGTACTAAATCTACATAATAGTTAATGCATTGATTGCCTAGGTGCCAAGACACAGCTTATTTTTCTGCTTATTTTAAAAATCATAACCTTTTGCAAATACCCAAATATATAATTATATTGAATTATTTTAAAGAAATCTTTATTCTATACATGAAATATGGATTCAGCTGTGTTTTCAAGTGAAAATGACCTTGGCAAGCCATTAAATTTCCAGGGCTCAATTTTCCTGTTCCCAAGATGTGATAACAATACCTGCCTCTGTTTACTTTGAAGAGAGTGAAAATAATAGAGATAAGGCAGATTCTCCCAGGGCCTAAAAGAGCTACTGATAGGAAATGAAATACTTTATAGAAACTGAATTAACTTTTCCCAGCCACCAAGTAAACTTCAACTAAGCTACTGTATCGAAATCATTATAGAAACTCAAAAAACAGAAATACAAAAACAAGTATAGTGAAAATTAAATTTAGAACTAAATTGATTTGGAAATACCAAAGACCAAATTCTGTAATATGAACATAAATCCAGGAATAAAAAGGCAGGAAGACAGGAATTTGTACTAATGAAAATATATTAAGTAATATTACTCATAGCATGCTTTATCGTTTATACCATGACATATTTTATTTAAGTTAAATCTGGCTCCAATCAGCAATAAGTATTTACTTATTTGCTCAGTTTCCCCTATATTTGTTCAATCTTCTGCCACATAAGCAGAAAGTTCAGATCTGGCCAGTCTTCAAAATCTCCATTCCAGTACACTTCCAAAATCATGACCCAGGCAAGCCAATGACATGCTATTCTCAAGGTGCCCCTCTGCCAGTGAATAAGCATAATGGTAGTTATTGAGAACACTCTCTTCTCAGGATGGCCCCAGCCAACGACTAAGTAGAAAAGAGGTATTATGACCTTCTGATTTCTACACTGTCACACCATGAATGGGCAATTTATACTTCAGACCTCCCCACTCGGCTCCATCATATTTGCACTCCAGGCATGTGGTTAACTCTGTCTTGTCCTCCTGGTCCACTTTTCTTTTCACAGGTGTTACTACCAATACTATTCTGCATGCCTAAAATCCATATCTCTCTCACCTTTCCAGAGAGCCCAAATGATGACAAGGGAGCGGGTAGACCTATCACTGTTTCCATGGAATGTAAATAAATTACATATTATTGTGGAAGCCAAGAATCAGCAGAAAGTGAATGCCTCTCTGATTTCTAAGTATTTCGCAAATTTGTTTATAGATATGATATGTTATAGCAATAGTTTCACGGTAAGATCCCTCTGAAACACCATAAATCTGTAGAAGGAGAGGGGATAGGGAACAAAGTTGCTAAAAATAAATAGAGCATGTTTACATAAATAAAGAGGAATAAATAATTTATAAACTTCTTCAGATTTCTCCTCTCCAATACAGGTGCAAAATCTACGCTGGCTTCCATCAATGATAGAATATATATTATGCCTATCTCCCAATAAACTATAAAACTGGGTGAAATATCTGAAGCAACTATTTTAAGATAGTGATGAAAGACCATGAAAGACTGTAATCCCTGAGAGGAGAGAAATAAAAAGGCAAGCTCCATGATCAGGCCAGATCTATGCATGGGGAAAATTTCCCAATGGCCACACAGAGAACAGAATTTCATATACAACACAGTGGTCCCAGTAAACTGAAGAGGCGAGATCAGAGTCTAGGGAAGCAGACTGGTTGTCATCTTTGGGAGCACACCAAAGTAGGAAACTGCTTAGAAATGTTATGCAGGGAGTTAATGGGATCCCCTGAAAGTCACCTGGGGAGAGCTAGGGTTTATATACACAGATGAACAGCACCAAATGTTTCACATGTAGCAGCTACTATAAACCTGAGAGTGGAACACAAGTGTATATACTTGTCAGAAGTCAAGGATGTGTACACTTAAGAGTTTTAAAGAGTATACATTATTCCTTACTGAGTTAATTAAATATTGCATCATTATTATTGATTTATAATTGAGACATGCTAGGGTTAGAGGCGGAGAAGGCAATGGCACCCCACTCTGGCACTCTTGCCTGGAAAATCCCATGGACAGAGGAGCCTGGTGGGCTGCGGTCCATGGGGTCGCAAAGAGTCAGACAGGACTGAGTGACTCCAGTTTCACTTCTCACTTTCATACATTGGAGAAGGAAATGGCAACCCACTTCAGCGTTCTTGCCTGGAGAATCCCAGGGACGGGGGAGCCTGGTGGGCTGCCGTCTATGGGGTCACACAGAGTCGGACAGGACTGAAGCGACTTAGCAGCAGTAGCAGCAGCAGGGTTAAAGGAATTATGTGGCTTTTCCTGAAATCATGTAATGAGAATGACTCACTGAAAGTTAAATTCACCAATCCTTACTCCAAAGTTTAAATCTCTCCTGCAATCTCTTGCTATATCCATCTGTCTATAGCATTATTACAATACTAATATATATTAATATATTCTTATTATGTATAAAATGTTTATATAATCCATTTGGGAAACAATGTGAAAGGATTTTTGTCTGTGAGCTCACTGAGAGTTTAGAGTCCTGATTACTTCCTGTGATTAAACCTCAACCATAGGAAGATCTTAGTTTAAATAACAAAAGTGACTCATCAGATAAAAGAGAGAAAATGGTTAAAAGCCCAATAACTATTAGTCTTTCAGTAGCTCTGATGGCTAAAATGTCAATAAACATCAACATAATTTTATATGTGCAGTCTGAAATATTTATTGTACAAATATCAGGCTTGTGTATCAAAGGTGAAGATGTAGAATAATAGTCATCAGCAATTAAGTACACTATGTTTGAAACGAAACTCCATTTTCAGCCAAAGTGCTAACACATTTAGCGGATGAATGCTGTTCTTATATAATCTTATATATATTTCTTGATAGGTATCTCAACACATACAGACACAGACACACACACAAACACACAATTGAAGTCACACATGCAGTTGATTCTCATTAACTATAGTACTCATATACTGTAAAGTAAAAAGGAACACCAGGCCATGATGGAGAATTCTGACAAAATGTGGTCTACTGGCGAAGGGGATGGCAAACCACTTTGGTATTCTTGCCTTGAGAGCCCCGTGAACAGTATGAAAAGGCAAAAAGATAGGACACTGAAAGAGGAACTCCCCAGGTCGGTAGGTGCCCAACATGCTAGTGATCAGTAGGGAAATAACTCCAGAAAGAAAGAAGAGATGGAGCCAAAGCAAAAGCAACACCCAGTTGTAGATGTGACTGGTGATGGAAGCAAGGTCTGATCCTGTAAAGAGCAATATTGCATAGGAACCTGGAATGTTAGGTCCATGAATCAAGGCAAATTGAAAGTGGTCAAACAGGTGATGGCAAGAGTGAACAATGACCTTTTAGGAATCAGCGAACTAAAATGGACTGGAATGGGTGAATTTAACTCAGATGAACATTACATTTACTACTGTGGGCAAGAATCTTTTAGAAGAAATGGAGTAGCCATCATAGTCAACAAAAGAATCTGAAATGCAGTACTTGGATGCAATCTTAAAAATAACAGAATGATCTCTGTTCACTTCCAAGGCAAACCATTCAATATCACAGTAATCCAAGTCTTTTCCCCGACCAACAATGCTGAAGAAGCTGAAGTTGATCAGTTCTATCAGGGTATTAGAACTAATACCCTAAAAAGATGTCCTTTTCATTATAGAGGACTGGAATGCAACAGTTGGAAGTCAAGAAATACCTGGAGTAATGGGCAAATTTGGCCTTGGAGTATAGAGTGAGCTGGGCAAAAGCTAATAGAGTTTTGCCAAGAGAACACACTGGTAACAGCAAACACCCTCTTCCAACAACACAAGAGAAGACTACACATGAATGTCACCAGATGGTCAATACCAAAATCAGATTGATTATATTATTTGCAGCCAAAGATGGAGAAGCAAAACAAGTCAGCAAAACAAGATGAGGAGCTGACTGTGGCTCAGATCATGAACTCCTTATTGCCAAATTCAGACTTACATTGATGAAAGTACAGAAAACCACTAAACCACTCAGCTATACCTAAATCAAACCCCTTATGACTATACAGTGAAAGTTACAAGTAGATTAAAGGGATGAGATCTGATTGACAGAGTTCCTGAAGAACTATGGACAGAGGTTTGTGGCATTGTACAAGAGACAGGGATCAAGCCCATCCCAAGAAAAAGAAATGCAAAAAGGTTGTCTGAGGAGGCCTAACAAATAGCTGAGAAAAGAAGAGAAGTGAAAGGCAAAGAAACAAAGTAAAGATATACCCATTTGAATGTCGAGTTCCAAAGAAGAGCAAGGAGAGATGAGAAAGCCTTCTTCAGTGTTCAATGCAAAGCAATAGAGGAAAACAATAGAATGGGAAAGACTAGAGATATCTTCAGGAAAATTAAAGATACCAAGGGAATTTTAATGCAAAGATGGGCACAATAAAGGAGAGAAATGGTATGGACATAAAAGAAGCAAAAGATATTAAGAAGTGGTGGCAAGATTGCACAAAAGAACCATATAAAAAGACCTTCATGACCCAGATAATCACAATGGTGTTACCACTGACTTGGAGCCAGATATCCTGGTATGTAAAGTCAAGTGGGCTTTAGGAAGCATCACTATGAACAAAGCTAGTGGAGGTTATGGAATTCCAGTTGAGCTATTTCAAAACCTAAAAGATGATGCTGGTAAAATGCTACACTCAATATGCCAGCAAATTTGGAAAACTCAGCAGTGGCCACAGGACTGGAAAAGGTCAGTTTTCATTCTAACCCCAAAGAAAGGGAATGCCATAGAATGCTCAAACTACCACACAATTGTACTCCTCTCACATGTTAGCAAAGTAATGCTCAAAATTTTCCAAGCCAAGCTTCAACAGTACATGAACCATGAACTTCCAGACATTCAAGCAAGATTTAGAAAAGACAGAGGAACCATAAATCAAATTGCCAACATCAGGTGGATCTTTGAAAAAGCAATAGAGTTCCAAAAAAAATCTACATATGCTGTATTGACTATGCCAAGCCTTTGATTGTGTGGATATAAACAATCTGTGGAAAATTCTTAGAGATAGGAACACCAGACCACCTTACCTGCCTCCTGAGAAATCTGTATGCAGGTCAAAATGCAACAGTTAGAACAGTTAGAGAAAAGATTAAAAGATCATGTTTGGGGAACTATATCTACTTTAGCTTCTTGCACTTCTTTTACTTTAGCTAGAGCTATGACATGGTACATGGAACAACAGACTGGTTCCAAATCTGGAAAGGAGAACATCAAGGCTGTATATTGTCACTTTGCTTATTTAATTTATATGCAGAGTACATCATGAGAAATGCTGGACTGGATGAAGCACAAGCTGGAATCAATATTGCTGGGAGAAATGTCAATAAGCTTAGATAAGAAGATGACACCATCCTTATGGCTTAAAGCAAAGAAGAACTAAAGAGCCTCTTGTTGAAAGTGAAAAAGAAGAGTGAAAAAGTTGGCTTAAAACTCAACATTCAGAAAACTAAGATCATGGCAAATAGATTGGGATACAGTGGAAACAGTGACAGAGTTTATTTTGGGGGGCTCCAAAATCACTGCAAATGGTGACTGCAGCCATGAAATTAAAAGACACTTACTGCTTGGAAGGAAAGTTATGACCAACCTAGACAGCATATTGAAAAGCAGAGACATTACTTTGCCCACAAAGATCCATCAAGTCAAAGCTATGGTTTTTCCAGTAGTCATGTATGGATGTGAGAGTTGGACTATAAAGAAAGCTGAGCACCAAAGAATCGATGCTTTTGAACTGTGGTGTTGGGGAAGACTGTCGAGAGTCCCTTGGACAGCAAAGAGATCCACCAGTCCATCCTAACGGAAATCAGTCCTGAATATTCATTGGAAGGATTGATGCTGAAGATGAAACTCCAATACTTTGGCCACCTGATGTGAAGAACTGACTCATTTGAGAAGACCCTGATGCTGGGAAAGTTTGAAGGTGAGAAAAGGAGATGACAGAGGATGAGATGGTTGGATGGCCTCACCGACTCAATGAACATGAGTCTGAGTAAATTCTGGGAGTTGGTGATGAACAGGGAGGCCTGGTGTGCTACAGTCCATGGGGTCACAGAGAGTCAGACACAACTGAACGATTGAACTTAACTGAACCAGGAACTCTCAATTAGCAAAGACTGATACCTTACTACTAAGTGAAATATAGAATTAGGTCCTTGTAAGATTCCAGTCTCAATATTTTCATCAGCTGATTAACACATAATCTTCTTTTATGTGCATTTTAGACACATTATTTTATATATATTATCCAATAGCAGTACAACTCATACCTGAATAAAGTTTATCTAACACTTGTATTTTTTTTTTTTTTTTGACATACCACAACCTTGTGCTTAGCAACTCTGAACAGAAATTTAGCACTATACTTTTGGGACATTTTAAACAGTGAAATCATCTGCAAAAGGCACAACAATGCAAAAAGTATGATATTAAACATATCATGGAAAGGATACATTTATAGTATAAGAGCTGAAACAATAAATTAGAGCCACCTTTTTTGGCCTTAGATTGAAATGTGAAGGTGATTCAAATTTTCTATCTCTCTGTGCCTGTCTGCAAATGACCACAAAAGGGCCAAGGGACATTTATTGGAGGATTACATATAAGTTTTAGTGAGTAGGAAAATTTGCAAATATGGAATTCATGAATAATGATGACTGACTTTGTATATTTACATGCATCAGTGTGTGCTTTTCTACTGAATAATTGCAGTTTCTTCATCAACTTCTCTTTATGGGAACAAATACCTTGCATTCTGAAGATCCCTTACTGATAAGCCCTTTATCTCTTCCTGAGAAGCTGCTTGCCATCTCCCCTTCAGGGTTTAATAGAAGAATATACATCTTGAATGGTTTCTATTTTATGTTTAGTAAGGTTCAGGAGACCTATCATTCCCTTCTATTCTTTCTGCTCAGCCGAGATCTGGGAATATCATGGAATCAAACATTTTTTATCTCTCCTTACATAAAGCTCTTGGACTACTCTAAACACTAGTCTTCATAATTCATTGAACAGTCTGAACTTGCTGTTTGACTTCCATTACTTAATTAAAGAAAAAAATGAAGTTCAATATTCTGATGTATAAGGTCATGATTTAAGAACTGTTGGTTAATTTTATGCATCAATATGACATGCCATGGTACAAAGATGTCTGTTCAAACACCAGTTCAGATGTTGCTATGAAGGAATATTTTAAAGGAGATTAATGTTCATATCAATAGATTTTGAGTAAACCATATTACTCTTCATAATGTAGATGAGCCTCATCCAATCACTTGAAGACCAAAACAGAGAAAAACTGAGAATTTTGCCTATAGATTGCCTTTTGTTTTGAGCTACAATATCAGTTCTCCCCTGGGTCTCCAGCCTGCCAGCCTGCCTTGAAGATTTCAGACATGGCAACCCCTATGATCATGTGACCAAATTCCTTAAAATAATTTTTTTCTATATACCCACATATCCTAGGGTTTCCCAGGTGATTCACTGGTAAAGAGTGTCTGCCAATGCAGGAGACACAAGTTTGATCCCTGGGTTGAGAAGATCCCCTAGAGAAGGAAATGACAACTCACTCCAGTATTCTTGGGTGGGAAATCCCATGAACAGAGGAGCCTGGCAGGCTATGATCCATGAGGTCCCAAAAGAGTCACACATGACTTAGCCACTAAATAACACGTATCCTATTGCTTATTTTTCTCTGGAGAACTATTACCAATATTGTAAATTCTTACATGGTACAGACATAAAAACAAGTTTGTGCAAATGGGATTATGTGAGCATCTGTAATGTGTATATAGGCTTGGAAAATACATGTTCAGAGGCGCACATATACATTCACATACCTAATCACTCTGGGTTGAAAAAAAAAGGAGAATTCCTATATATATCATCCTTAATCAGAAATTTCAAGTATCACCTCCTTATCTATATTACTACTGCTTAAAGAGTGTTATTTGGCAACCACTATAATTTATAAAATGAGAAACTCAAATTTTAGTAACCTACTTTTTATATTTGTTTGCTATTCCTACCTCTTTATGTCTATAATTTTTCATCTACCTATAAAAAATCAGAAATGAGAAAATTGGTCATCTTTTAGTTGCTTTTCTACCCCAATCAGACATATATCAAATCAAACACTCTTTGAAATATGAATCTAAACATTGTAAATACCTGACCAAAAATGTATTTTTTACATATCACAGACAGTTTCATAAAACCAAGTCACTCAACCATTAAATAAGTTTTTGAAAGTCTATTTTGATGGTAAACACATATCAAATTACATTCTATTGAAACCCACTGTGAAGCCATGTGTTCATATATAGTCACATTGTTATGCTTCTACTAAAATTATTCAAGAATATGTTTTCCTCTAATTTAAACACTTTTGGATAATATAAATGTGAATACCTAGAACAGTGGACATTATACAATTTACAAGGTTCTTACAAGATTTATTTGTAGTAAAACATGTAAATTGCTTATCTCACATTCTTTAAGGCAATAAATATTACAGTGCATTAGCTCTGTTTCTGGCATAAGTTATTTTAAACTACGAATGCTAGTGAAAAAACCAAAACTCTGAAATCTCAAGAGTGTTAAAAATATGCTCTAGAAAGCTGTCAATCAATGCAGACTTGTAGGGTCCAAATGAAAGAAATAGGGGAAGCCAAGAAGTGTCAGGCCAATTATTTGGCATTGCTAGATCCTTAAGACATTATTTGATTAAAAAGAGTAGCTGAAAGTCTGATAAACAGAGCCCAAATCTGTTAAGATGCTACAAGCTATTCAGGGTTTTCAGGGGCCTCACTAAGTAGAGGAAAAGTTGAAAAGTAGTGTCTTTCAAAGAGAAGAGACTATTGCAAGGAAGCTTTAGAATGGGAAATATGGAGAAAGTCACTCTGGGATAAAGGTACACAAGACTGAGACAATACTTCACAAACTTAAAAAAAAAAAAACCAAAAACTTTATTTTAATTTTTATCTCTTGGGTATGTTGGGTCTTTCTGCTTTATGTGCTTTTCTCTAGTTGCAGTGAGTGGGGGCTACTCTCTAGTTGCGGTGCTCAGGCTTCTCTTCTGCTAAGCACAGGCTCTAGCATGTGTGGGCTCAGTAGCTCCTGGGCTCTAGAGCACAGGCTCAATAGTTATGGCTCAGGGGCTTAGTTGCTTCATGGAAAGTAGGATCTTCCCAGACCAGGGATTGAACCCTTGTCTCCTGTATGGGCAGGCAGATTCTTTACCATTAAGCCACTTCACAAACTCTAAATTAAAGATTTAAAACAAGTTCAGTGTCTAAATAGATCCAGGTGGTATGCCCCTACTATACAATCTAAGATTAATTTACCCTAACTATCTCCATGTAAAATAGCATCCTAAACCTCAAATTATAACTTCATTTTCATGCAAAACTCTGATAATCCAAATAATAAGTTTTGTATATATGAACTGACACTAAGCCAAGCGAAAAAGTTAAATCAACCCAAAGGTTCAGTTCAGTTCAGTCGCTCAGTCGTGTCCAACTCTTGGCAACTCCATGAACCGCAGCACACCAGGCCTCCCTGTCCATCACCAACTCCCGGAGTTTACCCAAACTCACGTCCATTGAGTAGGTGATGCCATCCAACCATCTCATCCTCTGTTGTCCTCTTCTCCTCCTGCCCTCAATCTTTCCCAGCATCAGGGTCTTTTCAAAAGTCAGCCCTTCACATCAGGTGGCCAAAGAATTGGAGTTTCAGCTTCAGCATCAATCCTTCCAATGAACACCCAGGACAGATTTCCCTTAGGATGGACTGGTTGGATGTCCTTGCAGTCCAAAGGACTCTCAAGAGTCTTCTCCATCACCACAATTCAAAAGTTTCACTTCTTTGGTGCCCAGGTTTCTTTATAGTCCAACTCTCACATCCATACATGACTACTGTAGAAACCATAGCCTTGACTAGACGAACATTCGTTGACAAAGTAATGTCTCTGCTTTTTAATATGCTGTCTAGGATAGTCATAACTTTCTTTCCAAGGAGCAAATGTCTTTTAATTTCATGGCTGCAATCACCATCAAATATCTGTTTACCAGATATACACTTTAAAATAATTTTTATTAGTATAATTCAGATGGTAAGTGGCAAAGTAAAATTTTTCAGAAGAGTAAGGAATTATAAAACACTAGTTAAGCAGAAATTCCAGAACTAGAGATAAAATAATTAAAACTCAAAATTCAATGAGTAGGTTTTACAACACATTTTAAAAAGCTGAAAAATGAATTAGTTGACTTGTAGATATATCAGAAGAAAATGCACAGTCTGAAGATCAGAGAGACAGTTATAAGGTTAAAAAAGAGCACACGTGATATGAATATATGGGCTGTAATGAGTGTAACATAAATGATATTGAGGTCTCAACGGGAAAGAAAGAGACATGAGCCAAGAGCATTAGTTGAAGAAAGAGTAATGGACAATATTCAAAATATACGACAAATTACATTGAGAATGTTAAGCCACTTACAAAATCATATATTTTCATGGTTCCCATTGCATACATTTCCAAAGTCAGCTAAACTAATCTATAATTTTACATGTCAGAATTGAGCTTATTTCTCAGGAGGAGGACTGAAGTGATGAATGGGGATGGGAGTGAGAAGGTTTCTAGTTTGATAGTAATGTCTTATACAGTGAGTCTGTTCACTTTAATTTAATAAGATGTACATGTACAGTTGATGCACTTCTTTATGTGTATATGGCAGTAGCATTAAGTCCAAAGTAGTTTTAGTATTATATGTTTCCATGTATAAACATATAATATTTAGATTATTAGCATCTTAGCAAGTAAGAATACAGTGAAAGAAATTCCTGCTAAATTGGTAATAAATTGTTGCCTAGGAAGATGGCCAATAATTTATGGACAATGGGTAAATGGAAAAATTGTTTTCATCATTTATATTTTCTTAACCAAGTTTCCCTAAGATAAGATTTTGATAAAATGCTATTTAATGGGAACCCATTGAAATTTGAATTTCACTTTTTTTAGACAGAAAACATCTAATAAATTGAAAATACAGAGAATCTTGTATGTATTGAGAGATGAAGTCCCTCCCAAATCCTTACCATCCTTTCTCTCCCATATTCTACCCCTCCTCTCACCTTCCTCCATTTCACCTACATGTGGCATGAAAATTCACAGGGATAGTCTCTTCTCTCTTTGGAATATTTACAATAATACACATTGAAAAGTACAAGCACTGGTGTCAAGAAGTTACATTTTAGGGGAAATAATGCAATTTCCTTCAGACTTCATGAAATAATTAGATTTAGAAATGGCATAAACTAACTGGGTAATCTGAAACATAAAAATGGAAATTTATCAGTTTTCATTAAAGCTTTAAAATCAAACCTTGACCCTAGATATTAAAAAATCAGAGAGTGAGTACATTAAAATTTACCAGTATGCTATAGAACAAGTCAGAACAAGAGCAAAATTTATAATATCTTCACATTCTAATTCACTTTGCATTGTTTTCAAACTGTGATTTTTCCATGTACTTTTATATATTAATGTAAAAATTTTGAATGAATGTAAAAGGGATGTTAGACATTGTGAGGTGTTTTTTGGTTGTTTTTCTTCATATTCAGGAAGACGGGATATTTAAATGACAGATTCAGCTTTCCAGATGAGGTCAGCTTGGAAGTTCAAAGAATGTTTTTTATGATTCATGCAGAGTCATGTATTAACCACTTGAGATTGAAATAAAGGAGATTTAAGATTTCTCATTTTTCATTTATAGATAATTGCTTTCATAACTCAGTCTCATTTGTCTTCAGTAAATCATCTTTCTAAATTAGTTGGCTGTTGAAGGTTCTCAGGTATACACAATGTCAAATTTAGTATTAATTGAAGTGCATTCTCTATTAGAAGAACAGATTCTATCTATACTGATATTCAATGCCTGGCTACTGAAATATATTTGATCTCAATATCTGAATTAGTTATACAGTGAAAAAAAATTATAGGACCATAAGTTACAGACTCTCTTCTTTTACCATTCAAAGCATATCTAAACCTCCAATAAATAGTCAACATTGAGAACATTCAGATATGCCTTTATAATGATATATATAACAGATACAGTAATATATTCAAATAACAATGACTGATGCTACTTAAATTACATTATGCATTCATTTTGCTACTTCCCACAGAGACTTAGATACTGAAAACTTTAAAACATTGATGAAGGAAACTAAAGATGATTCAAAGAAATGGAAAATTATCCCATGCTCTTGGACTGGAAGAATTAATATCATTAATTGGCTATAAAATCCACAGCATCTACAGATTAATGTGAACCCTATCAAGTTACCCAAGAGATTTTCAACAAATAATCCTAAAATTTCTATGGGACCATAAAAGATCCAGAATTGTCAAAACAATGCTGAGGAAAAAGAAGAAAGCAGGAAGTATAATCCTCCCAGACTTCAGACTACACAACAAAGCTACAGTAATTAAAACAGTGTGGTATTGGCACACACACACACAAAAAACACATGGATCAATGGAACAGAATAGAGAGCCCAGAAATAAACCCACATACCTACAGTCAATTAACCTTCAACAAAGGAGGCATGCTTATATAACAAAAGAAAGATAGTCTCCTCAGCAACTGGTGCTGGGAAAGTTGGATACCACATGTAAGTCATTGAAGTGAGAACTCAAAATGGATTAAAGACTTATCAGACATGACACCATAAAACTCCTGTAACTGAACACAGGCAAAACATTTTCTGATGTAAATTGTACTGATGTTTTTTCTTGGGTCAGTCTCCCAAGGCAACAGATATAAAAGCAAAAATTAGCAAATAGGACCTAATCAAAAAAGCTTTTGCACAGCAAAGGGAACCATGAATAAAACAAAAAGACAGCCTATGGACTGGGAGAAAATATTTGAAGTGCTGCAATTGACAAGGGCTTAATTTTTAAAATACACAAATAGCTCATACAACCTAATAAAAAAATTAAAACCAAACAGCCCAAGCAAAAAATGGACAGAAGACCTAAATAGACATTTCTTCAAAGAAGACATACAGATGGCTAATAGGTACATGAAAAGAATGCTCAAAATTACTAATTATTAGAGAAATGCAAATAAAAGCTACAATAAGACGACACCCCACACTAGTCAGATTGGCCATCACTAAAAAGTCTACAAATAACAAGTGCTGAAGAAGATGCAAAGAAAACAGAACCCTCCTAATAGTTGGTGAGAATGTAGATTGGTGCAGCCACTATGGAAAACAGTGTGCAGATTCCTTAAAAAACTAAAAATAGGGTTGCCATATGGTCCCAAAATTCTACTCCTGGGCATGCATCCAGAGAAACCTCTAATTTGAAAAGATACAGCTTTCCAATGTTCAAAGTAGTAGGGTTTGCAATAGCCAAAACAGGGAAGCAACCTAAAAGTCCATCAACACATGTATGGATAAAGAAGATGTGGCATGTATATATATATATATATATATATATATATATATATATCTATATATCTTCTCTGGTGGCTCAGACAGTAAAGAATCTGCCTGCAATGTGGGAGACCCAGGTTCAATCCCTGGGTTGAGAAGATCCCCTGGAGAAGGAAATGAAACCCACTCCGGTATTCTTGCCTGGAGAGTTCCATGGACAGAAGGGCTTGGAGGACTAAAGTCCATGGACTTGCAAAGAGTCAGACATGACTGAGTGGCTAACATGTTCACATTCATTCATACACACACACACACACACACACACACACACACACAATGGAATATCATTGTTAAGAAAATAATGAAACAAATTTGAAATAATGAAATAAATAAATTATTTTTCAAATAATGAAAAATTTGAAACAACATAGATGGACCTAGAGATGATCATACTAAGTGAAGTAAGTCAGAAAGAGAAAGACAAATACCATGTGATATCACTTGTATGTGGAATCTAAGCTATGACACAAATAAATTTATGAAACAGAAACAGACTCATAGGCACAGAAAATAAATTTATGGTTACCAAAGGGGAAGGGGGGGAGAACTAGATCAAAATCATGAGTTCCACTTCATAAACATTTGATTTGATTTGAAATATGCTGCAACATGAAACCTAAAATTGTTGCAGTGTTGAATTCTCCTCAAATCTCCTCCAAATTGTGACTGCTGCCTCAATATAGTCAGAATTTAATAGTTGAGTAAAATTTGATATATAGAGTTGACAGCTTCAGAATAGTTTTACAGAAACTCATTTTTAGTGTCCACATTGAACTTAAAAAATTTAAGTCCATAACTGTAGTTTATTTAAGTCAAGAAAATGCAGGCTGCACCAATCATTTTAATCATGGAGTTCTTGGTTTCCCTGCCTATGACTCTGTATATCAAAGTTTCTTTTCTTTCTAATTTTATTTTAATAATCGAAAATAAAATTAATAGAACCTGCTTCCACAGTGTTTGACCTTTACTGCCATATTTGCTATTGTAAAATTAAATAAGTTAACATTAATATAAAAGTACACCTTTCTTCATGTAAGTAGATAATCAGTTCAGTTCAGTGCAGTCACACAGTCATGTCCGATACTTTGCGACCCCATGGACTGCAGCACACCACGCCTCCCTGTCCATCACCAAGTCCTGGAGCCTACTCAAACCCACGTCTATCACGTCGGTTATGCCATCCAGCCATCTCATCTTCTGTCGTCCCCTTCTCCTCCTGCCTTCAATCTTTCCCAGCATCAGGGTCTTTTCCAATGAGTTGGTTCTTCACATCAGGTGGCCAAAGTATTGGAGTTTCAGCTTCAGCATCAATCCTTCCAATGAATATTCAGGACTGATTTCCTTTAGGATGGACTGGTTGGATGTCCTTGCAGTCCAAGAGACTCTCAAGAGTCTTCTCTAACACCACAGTTCAAAAGCATCAATTCTTCCGCACTCAGCTTTCTTTAGTCCAACTCTCACATCCATACATTACTACTGGAAAACCATAGCTTTGGACATTTGTTGGAATACCGGACCACCTGACCTGCCTCCTGAGAAATCTATATGCAGGTCAAGTAGATAATAGTCATATCTTCAAATGTGAAGCACATAGCTAGACAATTTACTGCTGTAAATTTTATAATCCTTTCAACTAATAGTATATAAAAGGTACCTGTTATAGTTAACAAACATTGATTTATGGAAGTGGACAATCCATATAATCTTATGCACCAATTTAACTATTAAATCACATTAAGCTTCTAATGAGATAGTTATGTTTATACACAATTTGTTAGTTTTTATTTTGCCTATAAAATACCCAGGATGTTAATCTGGAAAAAGTGGCACTTTCCCAGATATAATTTATTTGATTTATAGATGATTGGTCACTATAGAGTATAAAAACAGCTTAGTTTCTATTTCTCTTCAGATCATAATGCTATTTGTTTTAGTTATCATCCAATATACTCTGCTTTGGGTACTATGCTTTAAGTGGCATTTAACTAAAAAATAGGAGTTACTAAATTCTAACACTTTATTTAAAAGAATATTAAAACTTTAATTCTATCACTCTATTTTGGAAAAAGATGTATGCAAAATAATGTCATATCTTAGAATACACATTAATTGTGCACCTAAGTCAAATAGTAACAAAATGGGTATTCTGAGTCTTCCTTTTGTATGCAGAAACAGACTGATGACATTTGGGGAAAATGTCAATCAACTTAAAATGATTAATCTTCAGCTTTGCTAAAATACCACAATGACTAGAAGAGACATGGAACAAGAATAAGATGTATATATTATTTTCAGGTCTTTTAAATATACTCAAAAACAAAGCACAAGTATGTGTGAAATTACCAATGAACATGACAGAATATCTATATAATAGATGGCAAAAATGGCTTAGATTATAAATACAAAAAAGGATATTTTAGGTTGATGAATATACTTTCAAAGAAAGTAGATGATAGTATAAGAAGATTAACTATAGAATATAACTTTTAAAAATATAAAATAAAGGTGAGTAAGTGTGATATGACTTTGATTATAAAATGACTTGAAATAAATCAATGAGAAAAATTTAGATTCCATAACATACTTAACTGAGTAGTTTCATGGAGGAATCTAAGACAAAAAAATCAGTGGTAAATTGAAAGACTAAGGGTAGTGCTTGCATGCTTTCGTTCTATCTCTGCTGTTTAGAATGCATGCAACTTCTGCATCCTGTCTTTTGTTTCTTCTAGAAAACCTATAAAAAGCAGCTGCATAATTAAAATCTCAATAATTTCCAACTTGAAATTATTAATGATATACCACATTACTATTCTATAATCATAGGGGGAGCTTCTACCTCAATCCTAGGGCTGATAGTTGTGAGAGCCAGGCCACCACCTGAATCCATTCTTCCTAGATCTCTTGGATGTCTAGCGTCTTTATCTTTCCTAACTCCTTTGGAGCTGAAGGGCAAGAGAGATGCCAATCATGACACTTATTATTTGAGTTCAATTACTTTCTCCTTGTCTTCTCTTGGATGGATTAAATCTTCTATTTATATCAAATCTACTTTGCAATTTTAAAGTATCACATTAATAATTTCTTAATAAAACATTAGCCCTATTCTCCCACATAGAACAATTCAACCCTCCTATTCCAATCTTGAAATATTAGACACCTATTATTGAACTGGGTGGGATGAACTGTTCTCAAGATAGATCTTGATATGAGTCATTTATTTTATCCTTTGGAGACAGAAGTTGTATTTCCACACTAATGAGTTTGTTCCTAATAGATGATAATTAATAGGAATAATATGATTTGTCATTACACATTTTTCAAGGACTCATTATGGAACAGACATGAAAACATGAACATAAGAGGAATAGTAAATAATGTTTATATCAATTACAGCATGCAATATAGAGAAGTGACTAAGGACACATCAGTTAGATTTAGAATAAATTATAGCCCTTGATACATAACACCTAATAAGTAAATATTATCTATTTTTCTTAATCCAAATAAATACTATAGGTTTGAAGAGCCTAGTAGAAATTCCACTTTATTATCATCTAGCTTTTGTGATTGCCAGCAAATATTACTTTAAAAGTACAGTACTTGTATATTGGATTTCAGGAAAAGTAAAGCAACAGTGAGTAAATAAATGTGTAAACAAAGGTATAAATCTTTATCCAAAGGATATTATTGTAGCTGAACAGGTGATTCTGGATAAAGATCAAAGGAATTTAAAAAACATCCAAGGTGTCTAGTGTGTGTATCCAGGAAGATATTTGTGCCTATTAAAATACAAAGAAAAACTAAGAAGGGGAATTTCTAGAAATGACTGTTAAAAAATATGAAACTGAATTCACACTTGCTGAATCAGAAATTATTCTAGTTACCCAAGATTAAATGTGTAATTGAAGATACATACTTGTACATGAATGAGAAGTTAGAACTGCCCATTTGTGAATTAACATTTGAGGAACTATTTAATGAGATCATAAGACAGAGAAGTATATTGAAATGCAGATGTTTGACTATACAATTTCAGCACTATAACTTCTAAGATGTGTGACCTCTCAGCCATGATCTTCCCTTTTTAATTCAAAATAGATGCTTTTCATGAGGTGACAAATTTCTAAAGTGAGGATCATCAGCATGCTTAGATGGAACACCTTTATCTAGAGGCAGCAGAAGAAATGAGGAGACCCGGGAGAGATACAATTATATTTTAATTTTGTCTTATTTTGGTAATTTAGAAACAATTAAATTAGGAAAAATAGGATTTTAAATTTAGAAATGAGTGTGAAGTATTGGATAGTGTCCACAGTTAAGGTATCAAAGCAGGTAAACAGTGACTGCAAAATTAAGCAGTTTTAGAATATTTTATTTCTATTTCCTATTTATCTGGTGATGGAATGGACATTGTTTCAAGGTGGAAGGCAAATCTAATGTGTCAACTAACAGGGAAGCTCTAATAGTAAAGAGACAGAAGTTTACTAACAGGTTTTTCATAACCATAAGGATGCTAATTCAGAACAGTCTAGAGTTCACTTTCTCAGTTCAGTTCAGTCACTCAGTCGTGTCCGACTCTTTGCAACCCCATGAATTACAGCACGCCAGGCCTCCCTGTCCATCACCATCTCCCGGAGTTCACTCAAACTCATGTCCATCAAGTCGGTGATGCCATCCAGCCATCTCATCCTTTGTTGTCCCCTTCTCCTCCTGCCCCCAATCCCTCCCAGCATCAGGGTCTTTTCCAATGAGTCAACTCTTCGCATGAGGTGGCCAAAGTATTGGAGTTTCAGCTCCTGCATCAGTCCTTCCAGTGAACACCCAGGACTGATCTCCTTTAGGATGGACTGGTTGGATCTCCTTGCAGTCCAGGGGACTCTCAAGAGTCTTCTCCAACACCACAGTTCAAAAGCATCAATTTTTTTGGCACTCGGCTTTATTCATAGTCCAACTCTCACATCAATACGTGACCACTGGAAAAATCATAGCTTTGACTAGACGGACCTTTGTTGGCAAAGTAATGTCTCTACGTTTTAATATGCTGCTCTTACTTAAATACTATAATCTTAGGCAAATTGTTTAATACTTACAAAACTCAGTTTACTTTTAAAAACTGGAGATTATATTAATTATTCAAGTCTGTTGTGAAGGCAAAATACAGCATTTATTATGTGTTGCAGTTTGATGTGCCATTTTTGATAGTTTAGACTGCTGTTGCTATTGGTGTGGATGGCAAAATCTAAAGACCTAGCTAGCACTGTTGTAAATTTAGGTAACTATGGTTGCAATTTTTAAATAGATAGTCTGAGGTAAACAAAGATGCGGCCATCTTCACTTGTAGGATAAATAATTCTAGGAAGAGTGAACAGAAAAAGTTCCGAAATGACTATAGTTATCAAAACTGTAGTTAATATTTCTCAGGATTACTAATGAGAGTCAATGGGCTGTTTCTGATGACTATAAGCAGTTTCTCTTTTGTCTAGAGTGATTTGTTGCTGTTTGGTCGCTAAGTCTTCTGACTCTGCGACCCCATGAACTGCAGCACACCAGTCTTCCCTGCTCATCACTATCTAATGGAGTTGCTCAAATTCATATCGATTGAGTCAGTGATGCCATTCAACTAACTCATCCTCTGCAGCACACCAGTCTTCCCTGCTCATCACTATCTAATGGAGTTGCTCAAATTCATATCGATTGAGTCAGTGATGCCATTCAACTAACTCATCCTCTGCTGTCCCCTTCTCTTGCCTTCAATCTTTCCCAGCACCATGGTCTTTTCTAATGAGTTGGTTCTTCACATCAGGTGGCCAAAGGATTGGAGCTTCGACTTCAGCATGAGTCCTTCCAATGAATATTCAGAGTTGATAATCTTTAGGATGAACTGGTTGGATCTCCTTGAAGTCCAAGGGACTCTCAAGAGTTTTCTTCATCACACCACAATTCAAAAGCATCAATTCTTTGGCACTCAGCCTTCTTTATGGTCCAATTCTCAAATCCATACATGACTACTGAAAACACCACAGCTTTGACTATACGGATCTTCGTTGCCAAAGTGATGTCTCCGCTTTTAAATATGCTGTCTAAGTTTGTCATAGCTTTCCTTTCAAGAACAAGAGTCTTTTAATTTCATGGCTGCAGTCACCATCTGCAGTGATTCTGGAGCTCAAGAAAAGAGTGATATGTGAAGGAATTAGAGGAGGTATTAAAAAGGGCTGAAATAATGCCTTAAGGTACTGTATGAAGAATAAGCTATCAGAGCACAACTGTATGATCAGGAAGACCATATGGTAGGACACAGTCTCAATTCAGATGACAAAAAAATGTCAGTTTCTTGGAATATGGTGGCAGAAATGGAGTGTATAACAGAGTTATAGTTTTAAATATATTTTGAAGATAAAAATGACAGGATTTGCTGGTGGATTAAATACTGAGATGTGGTCTAGGTGTATGAAGGTTGACATCCTCACAGTGGCCTCCAGTAGTGGGAAAAGCTGTTTACTCCCTAAGCCCTGATCCCTAGGGCAAAGCTGAGAATGTCTTGAGAAAGAAAAATGTCTTGAGAAGTTTTTCCTAATTTTCTCAGAGGCCCCATTGCCTGCCAAACCCTCAGACTGCTAGGCTACTTCAGGATTGAACTGTCACTTTTTTCTTTACACCCAAAGCCTTCATGGGAACTGGGTACAGGATATTATAAAAAGAGAACAACTTTTTAATGGCTGAGTAATATTCCATGGTGTATATGTACCCCAGCTTCCTTATCCATTCGTCTGCTGATGGGCATCTAGGTTGCCTCCATGTCCTGGCTATTATAAACAGTGCTGCAATGAACATTGGGGTACACGTGTCTCTTTCAGATCTGGTTTCCTCGGTGTGTATGCCCAGAAGTGGGATTGCTGGGTCATATGGCAGTTCTATTTCCATTTTTTTAAGAAATCTCCACACTGTTCTCCATAGCGGCTATATTAGTTTGTACTCCCACCAACAGTGTAAGAGGGTTCCATTTTCTCCACACCCTCCAACTAATAAAAATAAATGGAAAAAAAAGAAGTAAACAACTTAACCTTCTCCAAGGTTTTTGGCTTGAAAAATTATAAGGATTGTGAAAACACATAGTTGCAGACTGCAAAACATGTAAGTGGAAGATAACTGAATTCTCTTTGAAATCAATGTGGATATTAGTTATTACCTGCTTGAGTTGTCGATGACTAAACACATTCTCTTATTTGACAGCATTCCCTATTTAATTTTTACAATTCAAAGAATTTTTAGAGTTTTAAAGCTGTAGCAACAGGCTGTTTCTTCACTTCTGCTCTCAAAAACTAGTTTTCCTGTGTGTGTGTGTGTGTGTGTGTGTGTGTGTGTGTGCGCACGCGTTTGTGTGTGTGTGTATGTTAGTTGCTCAGTTGTGTCTGACTCTTTGTGACCCCATGGACTGTGGCCTGCTAAGCTCCTCTGTCCATGGGATTCTCCAGGCAAGAATACTGGAGTGGGTTACCATGCCCTTCTCCAGGGGATCTTCCTGACCAGGGATCAAACCCAGGTCTCCAGCATTGCAGGAAGATTCTTCACCATTTGAACTACAGATTTCCCATGTAGATTAGCATAAATATTATCCCCTTTCCTATGGCTAATTTAAAAAATAATCCTCAGTAAGTACAAATGTTGATGAAGACCATCAAATTATTTATCTAGTTTGTCTTAGAGAGAATAGGAGCTTTTGGTAAATATCTTTTCTGTCTTGTTAGTCAAAGAGTCCCCGCAGAGAAGCAGCATGACTCTCAGAGAGAAGCACTATATTTGATTGCTCTACAACCACTCCATTTGGGTCTATTCTCTTGTAAGTGGTAGTAATTTGTCTTTTGGTAAACTAGTTGGCCTAAACAAAATCACTTCTAAACTTTTGAACTGACACATGATTTTGGAAAAAAAAAGTCTGAAAAGATAATGTTCTCTGTGTCTTCACTTCTTTCCAAATAATCTCTAAATTGAATATACAGATTTTCTCCTTACAAAGTTTGGTCAGGTGTATTGACATCCATGTGCATGTAAACATTTGATTTAAAAATAACTTTTTAAAATCAAAATTAAATTGTTGTTGTAGTAGGAAACTAATGAGCACATTCAGGCTTCTGTCTCCTGCTTCAATAAAGACATAAATATTAGCCAAAAAAAAATAACAGAGAGAGAAGACCTAGCAGCTTGACTGTGATATTAGAACCTAAAACTGAAGCAGAAACAGCAACCTTCCAAAGGTTACTGCTACTTGCAAAATAAGCAAACAACACCAAACATGACATGAAAGATATCTAAGCTCAAACACCTCACCAGTGCATTTATATCTGTATACAAGACCACTGATATGCCTAACAGTAACTCTGCACAGAATCACTTTTCTGAAAATAGAGGGACTGACTATTTCAACCACTTTACCGGTTTACACATTATAATGAATCATATAGCTAAGTCTAGCTCTCCATGTCCTAGAAGTATCCTTCACTGACTCCACGCCGTCTCTTTTTCCCATCCTCCATTGCCAAAAAAAACAGTATATCAACTTTGCTTAATTGCAGGTTTTGTGACTGATAGTCACAGGACTGATAGGTCCTATTGAAATTTGTCTGACCACTGCCATAGACCAGCACACTTGATGTGGCAAGAGTATACAAATATGAGACCGCTTTAGCCTTTCCCAGATAGATATCCAAGGGTAGATTGAAAAATACATTGCAATATAGTCATAAAATGTCATGTTATACAATAATGACAATGGGAAGTTACAACAATAATACATAGCAACTGATGAATCCCACAAGCATAATGAGAGAAAGAAATCACATACATAAGAATACATACTATATGATCATACATGTACAAAGTGGCCAGACCAGCATATATAATCATAATATATAAGTACTGCTAGAGGTCATAATTATGATTACCACTGACGGTGAAGTAACTGGAAGTGTACTTTGAATAGTTTCTGCCTTGCTGTCAAATTCTATTTACAAGTCTGTTTCTGATTACACAGGTGTGTGAAATATATAAAAAGAAAATGAACATTCAGTGAAGTGGGTACTTTTATGAATCTGCATATAAAAAACAAAAGGCCCCTATGTTAAATAACATATTTTCCCATCAAGATGTGTTCTACTAAAGGGGCTGTAGTCTCTTAAAGAAAAAGAGATAGCACAAATTTTCATTTGATTATTGTCAGATGTTATTCAAATTTAAAGAAATAGGATGCTAATTTAATAAAATTTTATTTCACCAAATTAAAAAAAAAGATTCAGCAAATTAGAATAGGTTGTCTCAAAACACTGCAGAGATATAAACCTTACTTCATAAATTAAAAATAAAATATAGTATATTTTTCTATATAGATATAAACCTATTATATTGACATATTCTCTCTTTCTGACTTACATGTGCATGCATTAACTGAATTAAAAAAATCACTTAGCTTAGCTAAAGACACATTTTCTTTTACTTCTTCAGCCATTCTTTATCATTAAAAGCTCAAATAGGAAATAATATCTTGTTAAAGTCTCTATACACACATAGATCAAACACATGATTATTTATGTGGAGATCAGAGTCTGAAAAATGTATTTTCAGTCTATAAAATACAGACATAACCACTGGGCAAAAATCCATCTAGTCAAAGCTTTGGTTTTTCCTGTAGTCATGTATGGATGTGAGAGTTGGACTGTGAAGAAAGCTGAGCACAGAAGAAATGATGCTTTTGAACTGTGGTGTTGGAGAAGACTCTGAGAGTCCCTTGGGCTGCAAGGACATCCAACCAGTCTATTCTAAGGGAAATCAGTCCTGAATATTCATTGGAAGGACTGATGCTGGAGCAGAACCATAAGCATTTATTATAGACTGAATATGCTTATTTTACCAAATATTTAATTTATAATTTGCCTTAATATTTTACTTAATTCACTTAATGTTACATTTTAAAAATCATCATTGCAATCATGAGACCATTTCCCCAAAACAGTGTGTTAAGAAGTGTGGTCCATGAAATATATATCAAATGTGCACCATATATTAAACTCAACTCTGATAATGTTACTAAAGGTTTCAAGATCTATTTACTACTTGGCCAGTAAAATGAGCATGTTTTTAGTTATTTGGTAATTTGCCATATTTATTACCACTTATAACAGGGTTGATCAGTTAATTAAATAAAATGAAATGACAATTGGCTGTTAAGGACTCTAGAATAACTGGCAAGTATGACATTGATAATACTCTGAGAGATAACAAAATAAACTTTTCAAAGGAAGTAAAAATAAATCAACCTAATTAAATGAGGCAGTATTAGCAAATATGATAATAAAATTTCTCATTTTACTCATTTACTAGCAGGAACAGGTTTAAAGATGCAGTTATTTTAGCTCCTGCCTTTAAATATTATCTAATATTAAAATATTATAAAAGAACATGTCATCTCATTTTTTCTTGATTGCCATTTAGTAAATGTCATCTTATAATTATCTTAAGTTGCTTTAAGAATAGATATTATTAAGAGGATCATATACAGTTAAGGGGAAGAAAAATCTTCCCCAAATATATAGTCTTAGCTATGTGTACTTCAACAGATTTGAAAATATTTGCTATAGTCTCATGATTAAGTAGTACTCATAGGGTACTAACATGCATTCATTATAATTATTTTTATGAATAGATTATACTTTGTCTATCAAGTGTGGTAACATATACTAAAAAATAATACAGTTTAGTAACAAAAATAGTTTATCTCTAACAGACATCAAGAGAAATGCCCTCTTCCACCATAGTAACACAATTCTTTCTAGCTTATAATCATTTGCAATACAAAAACAAGACAATATTTTATGCTCTTAATTATAGTTTAATTAGTATTTACACTAGTTGGCTAAATTTCACAGTTATTTTCATTTTCAGATTTCATTTGTCTCCAGTGAAAATTATAAAGACTTGATAGGCAAGATTTTAATGTAGAAAAATATTTCTTGGTCACAGAAATTATTGTCTAAGAGTCCAGATTTTGGTGGTTCTTCATTTACTGGTTTTGTCTCTGTCTCTTGTGGAGAGTGTAGACAGTTACCTAGGTTTCATGCTGAGGAAAATATACCCAGGCAACACTGACTCTTTATCATTGATGTTGGTGAGTTGCTGTGCCCAAGTGTGTCCGTCCAAGAAGTGCTGCATTCTCCTCTTTCTTCTCATCTTATAAATTACAACTCGTCAACTTTTATTGGCCTTCCCTCGTGGCTCAGTGGTAAAGAATCTGCCATCCAATGCAGGACATGTGAGTTTGATCCCTGGGTCTGGAAAATCCCGGGGAGAAGGAAATGGCAACTCACTCCAGTATTCTTGCCTGGGAAATCCCATGAACAGAGGAGCCTGGTGGGCTACAGTCCATGGGGTTGCAAAGAGTTGGATATGACTAAGCAACAAAACAACAACAACAACATATTTTATTGAGCATTTACTATACATCCATAGCCAGATCAAAGGGGAAACAGTTGAGTGGTTGTCAAACAAAAGTTTTTTGTTATTTATTACAGCACCAAAAGAGTAGAAACAATTGTTGATGGTAACTGCACCCCTTTTTGTCATTAAAAAAATAAACTACCAGTTAGGTATTCTTAAATTATTTTTTGGCTAGTCAGTTGAAATTCTGAAATTAAATTTTAAAAGATACCATTCACTGGCATTTACTAGAAACAAATGCTTTTACAATATTGTCAAACATATCTCAAAAGAAGTTGTTTCAAAACATAATACAAAGAAACTAAAAAGAGAAAAAAATACTAGAGAAAAGTGACAACCACTCCAGCAATGTTTTTAGCATTTAAAAAAATCATTGCATTTGTACATGACCATGCTTTTCTATGCAAACTTCAGAAACAGAAAGCTAGTATATTTTTGTCATCTCGATATGTTTTGTGTTATGTATATGAGATAAATATAAATATATAATATGACATATATATTAAATGCAAAAGCTCACTATACTATATATTGTGTATCATCTCATATGCTATTTGCTTTGGAAGAACTGCCACATGAAAGTTTAGCAATTTCAGTCTAAACGATAACACCTCAAACTTGATCTCATTATCTCTGTGTCCTACCTTATATAACTGAGACCATGAGACCTTAAATAAATTACCAAAGATAATAAGCAGTAGTTTGAATCAGTCATGTCTGACTCTTGGCAACCTCCATGGACTGCAGACTGCCAGGCTCCTCTGTCCGTGGAATTCTCCAGACAAGAATACTGGCATGCCATTCCCTTCTCTACAGGATCTTCCTGACCCAGGGATCAAACCCAGGTCTTCTCCATGGCAGGCAAATTCCTTACTGTCTGAGCCACAAGAGAAGCCCAGTTTGAGTCAAGATATCCTTAATTCTAAAGCATGAAGTCTTTCTTCCAAATAAATGTCAAATAAATTCACTGAATAACAATATTCTATATTAGTAACATTCGTACATTAGCTTATTATATTTTTATTATAACACTGAGTGGATAAGTGTATGTTAAATTAACTATATATTTTTAAGTATATATACATTTGTCCATAAAGACTAATTCCTATGCATCATGCTTTCTGTGTACTTAAAAGTAATAAAAATTATAATGCAATAGTAACCCAAAACATCCATTTACAATTATTCAGATTATCTCTTCAGAAATATGTACCCACATAATAAGGTCTGAAAACAAAATTTTATTTCAGGCTTGGAAGTGTGGTTAATGGTATATTTAAACACTCTGTCACTCAAAACTTTCCAGTGGCTTATATTTTCTCTTAAAGGCAAAGTGGCCTTTTTACCTTCACAAGTTTCTAATGATGTTGAATGCCTCTACCACTCATCCACTTGCTTAACAATCTCTTGCCAGCTCCCTGTGACCCAATTACACTGGCTTCTAAAATGTTTCCCAAACTTGACAAACACACTTATGCCTCATAAGCCTTGAACTTGTCATTCTCTCTGCTAAAACCCACATGGTCTGTTACCTTGCATCTCTTAGATGTTGGCTCAAATATTCTTTATCAGAGAGATCTTCTTGACAAACTTCAACTTTAAAAGTTTAAGTATTTAGATTGTTTCCAAAGACCAGAACTGTATGTATGTTTGCATGTGTGTATAAGTACACATTTATATTTATATATACATATACATATATATATATAAATGTATGTGTGTTTGTATATCTATATATACTTATTTTCACACAGGTGTATATATATACACATAAATGCAGATACACACATATATTTCTGTGTGTGAATATTTCTTTAGTATAATTATTAGAATGGAGATAATGGATTAACTGGAAGAGTTGAAAACTCTAGTTCTACAAGATGCATGCACTCCAATGTTCTAGAAGCAGACTTTACAACAGTCAACACATGGGAGCAACCTGTGTCCGTCAATAGTTGAATGGATAAAAAAGATGTGATATGTATACAGGAATATTACTTTGCCATAACAAGGAATGGAATGATGCCATTTGCAGCAACATGAATGGGCCTAGAGATTATCATACTAAGTGAAGTAAGTTGGACAGAGAAAGACAAATATCGTATAATTTACATGTGGAATCTAAAAAAAGTGATACCAATGAATCTATTTATGAAATAGAAACAGACTCACAGATAAAGAAAACAAACATATAGTTGCCAAAGGGGAAAGGGTGGGGAGGAATAAATTGGGAAAATGGGGCTAACAGATACACAGCATCATATACACATACAACAGATAAATAACAAGGAATTACTGTATAGCACAGGGAACTATATTCAATATCTCACAGTAACCTGCAATGGAAAAGATTTGAAAAAAATACAGGTATAAAAACATGTATATATATAGCCAAATGACTTTACCGCATCCTTGAAACTAAAACAATATGGCAAATCAACTATATTTCAATTAAAAAATAAGCTAACAAAAAGAAATACTGGATTAAAAAAATGGTATTACATTCAAGTACTTAAACTTTGTATAAGCAATGCATAAGATCATCTGCTTATCTGCGATCAAAGCCAAATCATTCATATCATCCTCTTTTTGAAATGTTTGTAATACAAAAGACCAATATGATAATTAGTTGCCTTAACTTATAATTCCTTGTTTGCAACTAAAGATGAGAGAATCTTCTTAACTTTTACCTGGCTATTTCTTCTGTGAATCTCCTATTAATAAAATGTTCCACTCTAAAATTAAGCAAATGTCTCCAATGATTTATTTCACTAACTTTACTTTTAAAACTCAAAATATTTAATCAACTTGGAATTAATTTTTGTATACGCAGTCAGGAAGATTTTTCAATTTTTAATTCTTCAAATGATTTGTAATTTGTCATAATGTTATTGATTATATCTTCCTCACAATACCATCTTAATGTACACTGGATTTTCACATATATTTGAATTGCTTTAGGCAGTATTCTACTCCCTAGAACAATCTACCTATTTGACAACCAGTAATAAAAAGTATTAGCTTAGTCTTTCATTTTTACATTCCATTGTCTATATTTTCCATATTTGCCTGTACTTTACTCCTTTATGTGAGTTTTATAATTTGCTTTCCCAGGTTCAAAACAAATGGTTAAGTTTGTAAGGAAAATTACATTAAATTAATTAGTATAAGAACTGATATATTTCAAATATTGACTTTACATTCTTCTAATTATATATTTTATTTAGTTAAATCAATAGAATTTAAACTTTTTAAAAAAGTTTTAATTGTTGCTTAGTGATTTTTATGTGTGATTATTTTAATCATTTTTACTGCTATTGTACTAAGATTTTCTCTTTTAGATTTTTGGGTCAAATATTATTGATTTAAATAAAAGCCTTGCTATTTGTATGTAAATAGTATAACAATTTTACATACTTTCCTTATCATAGGTATTAATTTTTCCCTTTAATTATAGTACTGATTTTCCAAATATTAAATAACACTGTAGAAAATAATGACAAATGTGTATCATTTCTACTATTTTAATTGATTCATTTTTCTTGAATGCTCAAGTTAACTGCTAATTCCAGAAAAAAAAATAAAATGTTCGGTGAAT
Source organism: Odocoileus virginianus (assembly GCF_023699985.2). Classification (NCBI taxonomy): domain Eukaryota; kingdom Metazoa; phylum Chordata; class Mammalia; order Artiodactyla; family Cervidae; genus Odocoileus; species Odocoileus virginianus. The sequence continues at coordinate 24,420,261 of NC_069685.1, forward strand.
GGTGAATAACAGTACTGATTTTGAGCCCACTTTTTAAACTTCGATTTAATCCCGATTTATGATTCTGATAATTCCACATTTAGCCTTCAGTTTAAGGTTCATCCATAGACAGATGGAGGGATGGGAGTTAGAGAATAAGAGAGTAAGTGAGAGTGAGCGCAAAGGAAAAGGACAGAGAAGATGAATGGAGGCATTTAGGGAGGAGAGAGGCAGAGAAAGAGACTTGAGATTTTTTAATCTGTAACTGATGGTGAATTTGTCAAACAACCCTTAAACTTTAAATGAGCACAACATACAGAAAATTTCAAATTGTTAGTATGGTATTAGTAGATTTTCTAATAATTACCCTCTTTATTTTTATATGCCCTGTGAATACTTATCTGTCTAATCCCAAGACATCAGCCTGGTGTGGTACAAACCAGAAATATTAGTGATATTGCTACTATTAATAGCTCTATTCATGCCAGCACATTTGCTGAGCTAAGAAAATATGGTCATGGTGGGATCCAGGGAGGAATATTACATAATTCAAACAGGTAATTAATGGAAATAGGAATAAATCATAGCAGATGAATAAGATGGTCACAAATGATGTCAACTGCAGAGTATGATGCAATCATGATATTTCCATGCTATTATCTCTACACAAGAGATAAACAAAGGGTGTGCACACTAAAAGTGTGTATTAGTGGCTGATATTGAGTTAACTCTCCAAACCGGTTTTAAGAAAGAAACTGGATTCCTGCTGATTTTTATGTTCTATCTAAAGACTTCCTTAAAAGAAGATGTGACACAGAACCATCAGATGACTCAATTTATGGGTTCTTGACTGCAATGATCACTAAGTTCATGGTTTATAGACTTAGCTTATGCTTCTGGTTAACTTTAAGATGTCCTGAAGTAAATACTATATTTCATATCAATAGGGCAAAAGAAGTTGAAGAGCTGATCTTCTGTACTTTCTGTGGCCATAAATCAAGATGATGTGTTGCTAAGAGAGCTGCCTGGGTGAGATGGGAAACAGATTGCTGCTGCCTACTTGGTATATCATAGCTTAACATGCTCCCTCAAATATGTCAGATGTGAATGTGGATGAAATCATTTAAAGAAAACGGAAATGCAATCTTGAGAGAGGCAAACTTAGCACTGTGATGTTACAGATTATTCTGACAAAATGCATTTATGGAAATCTTTATGCCCCAGTAAGTAGAACCTTATTACTGAGCGTTGATTATGCCCAGTTGTAGCTTCATGGCACATGGTATCTTAGGTAAAGATCATTTTTCCTAACTGAACACATTCCATCAGTCTGCAACACATATATGGTGGTTTGATTAGGGCTGGGTTTGTCACTGCAAACGTTCTGCAGATACCTTCAGGAATGAATCAGGCAGATACAGATAGTTCTCAGAGACTCATCATCCTGATTTAAAAAAAAAAAAAAGACTTGTCAATCAAAATAGGATCACTCATTAGAATTCTCTTCCAGGAGATTGGCTGTGAATAAAAGTCTGTATGTAGACCCAAAGAAACTCTGTATCCATCAGCAGTGTTAGAGCCTAGCTCACAGCGTCAGCCAGTAAGGAGAACTGGTGTTCTAATCAATATGGAATTTGATATATTTAAGTTTTAGAGGGTTAGTTTGCTAGAAAATAAGTCAAAGGGATGAAGGAAACAAGTTATGGCCTTTATCACTCTTGTTTATTACTCAATTACCATGGGCAAAAATATAATTTATCTTCCCTGAGTTTCAACTGATGAAGTTAGACAGATAAAGGTATAACACTGTGTCCTTTAATCAGGATGACAGATGGGAGGTATCTGTAAAAATCTATACCATGAGATCTGTGATAAGGTTACGTCAGCATACTATATAGAATTCAGAATTTATTGAATATTGATTTTTAATACCCATCCCAGTCACTGTAACCATAAGGTACATTAAAAAATAGATCTTTAGTGGGTGGAAGGAATGGAGAATGATGTGGTAATTTTAAGTGAAGTACAATGTATCAAATATTACCTCTCCACTATAGGTATGCAGTATAACAGAGCCTGAAAGTTCAATGATAAAATTAAGTAACACTGAGGTATATGAAAACAGTGACCCTCAGTATGAGAAAATATTTTGATAAGTTGAGTTGAGGCCAATTTATGTGGTATTATGAAAACTGGTTAGAAAACAAATGAATTTCACCTTAGAAAAATTATATACCTTTAAATGTATCACTCTATATTAAAAAATGTTTTCAAATATCTATATGTAATGGATTAAAAGATTAGTTAAACTGGAACACACACATATACAACACAGCTGTGAAGGGACACGGTCACAGTTAACCTTAACACTCTTTATAGGATGAATTTCTATTCTGCATTAGATGGTTCAAATTATTATTTTTTTTAAATAATACTAGACTACTTTTTTGTATCAGCTATTACCTCAAACATTGCAAGAGTAATAGTAAGGAAATTCTCCACAAAAAATGTGTGACAAAATGATCTCAACCAAGGTAAAAGGGTACACTTGGAAGAGAGAGGACAGGAGGGTTAAAATGCTGGCCTGAGATGCATTCTCTCCAACCAGGGAGAGTACAAACACAGGAGATCAAGCCAACCTCCCATTGATTAAACTAAGCCACAAAGTCCTGTTTCAGCTCTGACATATAAAGAGCTTGGAAGTGAACACAATACACTGACACCAACTGAGTATCTTAGTGGCATACAGCCTCAGGCCAGAAAACAAAAAAAGGGATCTTGAAATTTTCCTAGTAGATTTTTTTCCTATCCATGTCCAAAACCACTTGCTAGATTCCCTTCTTTGAAAATGGTCCTCTTTACCCCACCTGGATCCTATCACACTGCTCTGGGCCACTCTCCTAATATGTGTCTCCCTCATCCTGCCTGTGGGCTGACATCCCAGGTCACATCTCCTCTGCATAGCATCACCCTCTTCATTCTGCCGAAGTTCCAACACTCATGCAGGTTTTCTTTCTTGTGGGTATGGCCACTGTTCTTCTGGAGTGTGTGAGCCTCTTCACATTTCTCCTTAAACTCACCTGGACTAGCAGTCATGAGAACCTTGGGAACTTTTCGAAATAAACATCATCAGAGTTGTGGACAATCCAGGCCAAAATGGCTAAATATCTGAGAAGGGCAATTACCATCAAAAATAGGTGGAAAAGCAGCATGAATATTGTTATGCTGTAATTGTGGTATAATTTCCAGTCATAGGAAAGGACAGGAAGCAAGCATTCCTGTGTGATCTGTTATAATTGATATGTAACTTTCCCCATTCCCCTCTAGCCTTCCAACATTTCTTAGGTTGCTCTTTATGAGTAGCAAAGGTTTATTCAGAATGAATAACAGCTGAATTTGTATCCACCTGCGCCATGGGTGTGTGTGTGTGTGTGTGTGTGTGTGTGTGTGTGTGTGTATGATTTAAGCCACTAATACTAATAGTAAAACCATTGTAATACAGAATTTGCAGAATCAGACCTCTTCAATCAGAAATAAGCATGTTTATTAAGTAATGTCATATTGGTTATTACTGAATCAGCTCTCTTCAAATCAGAAATAAGCGTGTTTATTAAGTAATGTCATATTGATCATAATGATAGTAAATCAAAATATCTTTTCTAAATATTTTGAAATTCTTTTATCTCCTTCATAAGTTTTGTTAAGAATAATATAAAAGAAGTGAAATAGAATTGAGCTGCAGGAGTTGCTTGTACATTTTTGAGATTAATCCTTTGTCTGTTTCTTCATTTGCTATTATTTTCTCCCATTCTGAGGGCTGTCTTTTCACCTTGCTTATAGTTTCCTTTGTTGTGCAAAAGCTTTTAAGTCTAATTAGGTCCCATTTGTTTATTTTTGCTTTTATTTCCAATATTTTGGGAGGTGGGTCATAGAGGATTTTGCTGTGATTTATGTCAGAGAGAATTTTGCCTATGTTCTCCTCTAGGAGTTCTATACTTTCTGTCTTACATTTAGATCTTTAATCCATTTTTAGTTTATTTTCGTGTATGGTGTTAGAAAGTGTTCTGCTTTCATTCTTTTACAAGTGGTTAACCAGTTTTCCCACCACCACTTGTTAAAGAGGTTGTCTTTTTTCCATTGTATATTCTTGCCTCCTTTGTCAAAGATAAGGTGCCCATAGGTATGTGGATTTATCTCTGGGCTTTCTATTTTGTTCCAATCAAAAAATGGGCCAAAGATCTAAACAGACATTTCTCCAAAGAAGACATACAGATGGCTAACAAACACATGAAAAGATGCTCAACATCACTCATTATCAGAGAAATGCAAATCAAAACCACAATGAGATACCATTACACACCAGTCAGGATGGCTGCTATCCAAAAGTCTACAAGCAATAAATGCTGGACAGGGTGTGGAGAAAAGGGAACCCTCTTTCACTGTTGGTGGGAATGCAAACTAGTACAGCCACTATGGAGAACACTGTGGAGATTTCTTTAAAAACTGGAAATAGAACTGCCATATGACCCAGCAATCCCACTCCTGGGCATACACACCAAGGAAACAAGATCTGAAAGAGACACGTGTACCCCAATGTTCATCGCAGCACTGTTTATAATAGCCAGGACATGGAGGCAACCTAGATGCTCATCGGCAGATGAATGGATAAGAAAGCTGTGGTACATATACACAATGGAATATTACTCAGCCATTAAAAAGAATATATTTGAACCAGTTCTAATGAGATGGATGAAAGTGGAGCCCATTATACAGAGTGAAGTAAGCCAGAAAGATAAACACCAATAGAGTATACTAACGCATATATATGGTACTTAGAAAGATGGTAATGATAACCCCATATGCAAGACAGAAAAAGAGACACAGATGTACAGAACAGACTTTTGAACTCTATGGGAGAAGGCGAGGGTGGGATGGTCTGAGAGAACAGCATCAAAACATGTATACTATCATGTGTGAAACAGATCGCCAGTCCAGGTTGGATGCATGAGACAAGTGCTCGGGGCTGGTGCACTGGGATGACCCAAAGGGATGGGATGGGGAGGGAGGTGGGAGGGGGGTTCAGGATGGGGAACACATGTAAATCCATGGCTGATCCATGTCAATGTATGGCAAAAACCACTACAATATTGTAAAGTAATTAGCCTCCAACTAATAAAAACAATTGAAAAAAATAAAAATAAAATGGATAACCATCAAAGACCTATTGTATATCCCACAGATCTCCGCTTAATGTTATGAACCAACCTGGATGGGTTGGGAGAGGGGGTGGTGAGGGAGAATGGATACACTTACATGTATGGTTCAGTCCCTTCACTGTTCACCTGAAACTACCACAATATTGTTAATTGGTTATGCTCCAATATAAAATGTTATGATATTAATAAATAAGTAAAATTCTTAAAAATAAAAAAGAAGTGAAATATACTTTTTAGATTAGTGTGAGATATTTGAGTATAGACTTAGAAGATAAAGTATGATAATTTATATTTACACCCCTCATACATTATAAATGTTTATGTATAGCAATTAAGGAAATGAGTTGCATATACTCACTAATTTGAGTTATACTTATTTATACAATATAATCACTATAGCTGATAATTTATTGGGATCTATATGCCAGGCACTGACACAGAGCAATAATTGGATTGTTTAATTTGATTTTCACCCCTAGCCCAGTAAAGATTATTACTTTTTCACTTTTATATATGAGAAACAGATTTAGAAAATTACTTGCCAAATTCTCACAATTAGGAACATAAAATACCAAGAGGAATCAGTTGCATGGGCTCAGAAATTTTAACCATTGTATTATTCAGCTTCCCTCTCAATATCGTATCCTAAATCTCATACATACATACATATATATATATATATATATGTATATGCATATATATATATGATCTTACACATGTGTGTGTGCTAAGTTGCTTCACTCATATCCAACAATGTGATGCTATGAACTATAGCCTGCCAGGCTCCTCTGTCCATGGGATTCTCCATGTAAGAATACTGGAGTGGGCTGCCATCCCTCCTCCAGGGGATCTTCCTGACTCGGGGATCAAGCCCGCATCTCATATGCCTCCTGAATGTCAGGAAGGTTCTTTACCACTAGAGTCACCTGGGAATCCATGATCTTATATATTATATACATATAATTTCAGAATGAATCTAGTGTTTATTTGTGTTTATCCCAATTAGTTCAGCAAAATTATAAAATAATGTTTTGCCAAAATATATCATTATATTTATACCAAAATATATCATTATTGTAATTGATTGAACTACTAATTTTCCACATTGAAAAAAGAAAGTGATAGTGAAAGTGGCTCAGTTGTGTCCGACTCTTTGCGGCCCCATGGGCTGTCCATGGGATTCTCCAGGCCAGAATACTGGAGTAGGTAGCCTTTCCCTTCTCCAGGGGATCTTCCCAACCCAGGGATCAAACCCAGGTTTCCCACATCACAGGTGGATTCTTTACCAGCTGAGCCACAAGGGAAGTCCAATGTTACACATTAGTTTTCTTTTATAACAAAATACAAATACATATCTCCAACACAATATGTGCAATTTTAGAAATTTAAATAGACTCCGATATTTTTCTACAAGAAAATTAATGCTAAATTGACTCTGTTTTGCATCATAATTCACTTTACAAAAGTTATTGTAACAATTTACTCAGGTTGATGTAATATCCCTATATTACATCCCAGGTGGTAAAGAATCTTCCTGCCAATGCAGGAGATGTAGGAGACATGGGTCTCATCGCTGGGTCAGGATGATTCCCTGGACTAGGAAATGGCAGTTCAACCCAGCACTCTTGCTGGGAAAATTCCACGGACAGAAGAGCCTGGGGGCTACAGTGGAGTCACTGAGTCAGACACAGCTGAGCATGAACACAGGCATGCATGTGATACAGAGCACTTGGTAGTTGGGAATGAGCACAGACAAATAACTTCCCAATAGGAATGCACAATATCAGAAGTGAATATTATGCAGGATTCTTATTATTTGAACACTGACCTGGAATGGGTGACAACTCTTTCATCTATTCACTGATGTGGAACCCAGAATGTATAAAATGATTTACATAGACTGCAAGAATTTCATTTTATGATTCTATATTTAGTGTTTTTTCCCAATGTTATTTTAGCTGATCTATTACACTTAGTTTTATAAGTTGACATTCATTTTTAGATATAAAAAAATACTTATTATGTGTTTAAATATTATTTAAAAGAATACATGTAAATAAATGTTTAATACTAAATACATTTTTTTAATTCAAGAGCCTTATGATTGAACATTATATAGTACTCATAATAAAATGAGTACTTAAAAAGGGAACTAGAAAGATAATCAGAGAGAGTATGGAAGTTGGCATACTGGCTTACTGAAGCAAAGTAGGCGATTGTGTTGTCTCTTAGTTGATGAAAGATGATAAATGATGACATTGATGATAATGATGATAGATAGATAGCTAGATAGGTAGGTAGAAACACTCCTAGTCCATGAGATGCTTAAGTATGCCAGCCATGTTTTTCCATTATAAGAGTATAACCAATTTTCTCTTGCTTGATTTAGCATTAGACTTCAGATAAATAACCTAAGATAAAAATAAGTAGATTTCTTAAATGATAGACCAGCCACTCTGTTCAAGGCTACTGGTTACTTGAATGGTGAAGGTTCTGTGCTGTTAGCTAATTAGCAGTCATAAATAATGTGAAAAGAAGAATAATTCTGCCTACAAACACACAAAATTAGCCAATAATTACTAATAAAATACTGTAAGCAAAATGAATATATACAAAGATAGTTTTAAGAGGGAGACAACAAACTTTAGGAACAGTCACAAACTAATTTCCTTCTTCAGAGATTATGCAGGTGCAAAAGGAAAATTGCTCTCTACCTTTCTAGCTCAGGCTCTTTTTTTTTTTTTTTTCCCCAAATCTGAACCACAGGAATTAGAAAAAATAAGTTTCTTAGGGGGGGTCCATATTTTACTGAACAAATATTAATTGATTAAACAGGAAAAACTGAATTATCTTTTCCTCTGCAAGTGTTTCTCTTGATGAAGTGCCACCTTTCAAAAGTTACTAGATAATGAGCTTTAATGAGCTCTTTTTAAATTTGTCAGTTGGGAATTAATTGCATATAAGATTTTATGTAACATTAAATGTAAATGATATTATATTTCCAATTATCCCAATGCTTAGATGTAAATTAGATAAAACTCTTATACTTTAAGGATACTGTATCTTAAATTTTTCAGTGTTTGGTATTTTGCTCCAAAAACCTTAGTGTAAGAAAAGCTCAAATAATTTAAATCAAGGTGAGCCAATTTTATAATGTAAAATTTCCAGATGTAGGTTATCCTCTGAAGGAGAGTTTGTTTTGCAGATAAGTACAGTATGTTTTAAAACAAAAGTGTCTGTACTGAGAACGAATTAAAGTTATGAATATAATATCAGTAACCAAGTCAGCAATAGCCCAGCTATGGAAGAAATATCCATTGTTTTCTTGTAGTTGCTGTTAATCTTTATGCCATAGATAATAAAAAGTTGAAAATGAAGTCGCTCAGTCGTGTCCGACCCATAGTGATCCCATGGACTGCAGCCTACAAGGTTCCTCCATCCATGGGCTTTTCCAGGTAAGAATACTGGAGTGGGTTGCCATATCCTTCTCCAGGGTATCCTCCCGACCCAGGGATCGAACCCTGGTCTCCCACATTGTGGACAGACGCTTTGCCATCTGAGCCACCGGGGAATTCTGTTGCTCCTGCTGCTGCTAAGTCTCCTCAGTCGTGTCCTACTCTGTGCAACCCCATAGACGGCCCCCACCAGGCTCCCCCGTCCCTGGGACTCTCTGGGCAAGAACGCTGGAGTGGGTTGCCATTTCTTCTCCAATGTGTGAAAGTGAAAAGTGAAAGTGAAGTCGCTCAGTCATGTCCGACTCTTAGCGACCCCAGGGACTGCAGCCGACCAGGCTCCTCCGTCCATGGGATTTTCCAGGCAAGAGTACTGGAGTGGGGTGCCATTGCCTTCTCCAGGGAAGTCCATTAGACAGTCCTAAATTTTCCACTGTGGTCAAAAAATTAAGACCATAGGACTTTGAAAGTGTTATCTTTTTTATACCTCTAACACTAAGGACAATTTTATTAATTTCACATAAGCCTTTTCACACTTCTAAAATTTCAACTGTGACAGTTACTCAAACGTGTGTGTGTGCGTGCTAAGCCACTTCAGTCATGTCTGACTCTTTGCGACCTTATGGAGTGGAGCCCTCCAGGCTCCTCTATCCATGGAATTCTCCAGGCAAGAGTACTGGAGTGAATTGTCATGCCCTTTTCCAGGGAATCTTCCTGACCCAGGGATCGAACCCACATATCTTACGTCTCCTTCGTTGGCAGGCAGGTTCTTTACCTCTAGCACCACCTGGGAAGCCCTCTCAAATGTGGTCTTTGTGCAAACCAAATTTTCTGCATTTTGAATTAAAAAAAAAAATACCTGTCAAGATAATTTTTTAAAACACTTTACCTTCATACCATTGTGTTAGAAGTCACCATGAGATCTTAACTTGACACATTATTTTCTAAAACAAACAGAAGTAAAAGAGCTTCCTGGTTGATTTGCAAAACACACTTTTAGATACTGTTAAAATATTACACAATTACACTGTAGAGACCTGCATTCAGTTACATATTCAGCTAATATGTGACAATTTTATCAGAGATCTGCTTGTCATTTGTACTACTGCAGAGTAACACAGTTGTGCCTGCCATATTTCTACAATTATCCTTCAGGTCTCACAAAGAAACACTTGAGAAAGAAGTAGCAGAATATTATTCTTGTATGTGTAAATATCAGGTTTTCTAGGGGGAAAAAATTTGTATGTACCTGATGATTTCTACCCACCTCCTGTGTTTGGACATCTAGGGAGGAGAGTTTTGCTTGTGTTCTTATCTTCATGGGCAGAAATGCTCAGAGTCCGTGTGCACCTGTTATCCAATTCTCTCTTGCCCCTGGGTTCCCTATCTGACCATGTGGTCTGACCACCACAAACCATTCATCAAAGTGTACTTTTGTGACTATTTCTATAGTGTTAAGTTTCAGCAATTTTTTCTTTACTAATATGTAAATTTTGTGAATACTGACCACCTAAGAGGCTTAAAGAGGAATCAGAGGAACTGACAACGGGAGGGCTACAGTCCGTAGGGTAGAGAGTCGACACGATCACACACAGACAACCCCTTATATATTTGGTTTGTTCTTAACCATACAAAGGATGAGATAATGAACTTAGGAAAGCTAGGTTTTCATTCTCTTTTGCTTGGCCAGTATCCAGCAATAATAGTAAACAATGTTGATTTAAAGTCTTTAACATTATTTATTCTTAACAAACATCACTCTTTGTATTTCATTATTCCAAATGTGACTTTAGTTTTCTATGTACCCCCAAATATACATAAAATACTACCTGTAAATATTTCCTTCAGGTATTTTCACCCAAAATCTCCTTAAAGCCCCTATTGTTTGATTTACTAAAGTTACCCTAATAGAAATTACAGTATTTGTTTTTTATATGCAATTTATATACAAATTAATCCCTTGAACTCACACTGCTGAGATGCATGCTAAATTACCTTCATGGGTTGTAAGACAATTTGAATCTAATGCCATTAAACATACCAGTTCTATTATTGACAGTTTGGTTATATTTGAGTGTATATTAAGTTGAACATATATTGCTGAACACTTAAAATTTCAGATTTTCTTTACATAACAAATAGATCACTTTAGAGTATAATAGTATACATTTTAGGGTTACTACTACTATCTGTAAATACCTAGTTGTACTTCATTATATTTCATTCATGTGAAATGAATAATTTAAAAACATTAAAATGTAAATTCTTAACATTATAGAATTCCTAGCAATTTTACATTGACACTTTCCAGATTTTTCCACAAATCTACTATCTGACTATCATAACCAACCTGGTGCATTCCAATACTGACTTGGCAATGGACTAATGCAGTAGCTTCCAACTTAATTGGTGCCCTCATTCTAGCCATGCTCACTGAAGTGTAATCTCAGTATCCAGAATAACCGCTTTTAAACCTAAAATGAAAGTTTTCATTTCAAAACACTCCAGAGTCTTTCTGTTTTCTCAGAATAAAAGTCAAATATTTTGCTAGCCTGACGGGTCTCCCCCTCCACCTGTTCTCCTTCCCCTCTCTAAATTCATGTTGCTCACACCAACTCACCACTAGCCATCTGCTTTAACCCTCAAGACAGTCATGGGTCACAGGGACGCACCTGACCACTCGCTTTGCCTGGGAGAATGTTTCCTAGATATTCATCGGTCTCCATTATCTCCAGAATGCAAATGCCTGGTTTTAAGGTATATAAACTTTCCATTTCCTGATTGCAGATTTCTCGCAAAAAAGGTTGTATGAGTTAAACTCCCATTAGTTTTCATTCTCTCACTAATACTTTTAACAAAATGACTAATAAAAATTTTTATCTCAATTTGCTTTCATTGGTATTTCTAGGTTGTCTTCATATCCAATATTCATATTTTGATTATTACAATTATATACCCATTCCTAGCAGTGCTTCCTTGATTTTGTTCCTTTCTTGTCCTATGCGTATTTGTCAAATATATTATATATTTCATTAATCATTGCAAATAACACACATTTGGCTTTATTCATAATACTATTAATTTCTTTTCATCTTTTACTTAAGTGAAATCTCTATTTTACATATTTAAACATTTCATTTTTTAGCTTTTTCCTTGAAACTTTAGTTAATTTATTTTTAAAACTATATATTCTTCAATAACTGCCTTTAAGTTCCTTCTGAGTGATACAATATCTATATCCTTTGGATTTTAATGTGTAGTATCCTTCTCATTTAGCTACAAGTATATCATAATATTCAGTATGAATTTTTTTAATTGAAGGATAATTGCATTACAGAATTTTGTGGTTTTCTGTCATATATCAACAAGAATTAGCCATAGGTACACCCATGTCCCCTCCTTCTCTAACCTCTGTGTTTTTTCTTGTATTCTGAAAATATGTCTGATGTCAATTTTTTGAAATTTGTTTTCATTCTTTCAGGACTAATATCCTGTGAATATGTGCAAATTTTCTAGGTGGCTTAAAAATAAAATGCAAGCTATGCTATATGGAAATAAGATTACATTCATATGAAGATTATTCTTTAATCCTACAGATTCACTACTTGTTTAGTTTGCTTAATGTACCAGCTTTTATAAGATTTGTGGTAAATTTTTCTCTGATATGCTTTTTCTATTATTTTGTCAGTTTTGCCCAATGAATTTTGTGTTTTTTTTTCATTTATTTTTATTAGTTGGAGGCTAATTACCTTACAATATTGTAGTGGTTTTTGCCATACACTGACATGAATCAGCCATGGATTTACATGTGTTCCCCAACCCGATCCCCCCTCCCACCTCCCTCCCCATCCCATCCCTCTGGGTCATCCCAGTGCACCAGCCCTGAGCACTTGTCTCATGCATCCAACCTGGGCTGGTGATCTGTTTCACCCTTGATAGTATACTTGTTTCAATGCTATTCTCTCAGAACATCCCACCCTTGCCTTCTCCCACAGAGTCCAAAAGTCTGTTCTGTACATCTGTGTCTCTTTTTCTGTTCTGCATATAGGGTTATCGTTACCATCTTTTTTTTAAATGCCCAATGAATTTTGAACCAATTTGGCTTTTCACACTCTGGGTTATGATATCTTCTTGTTTAGTTTCATTTTCAAGTTTCCCTCTCTGTAGCTTTCATGCTTTTCTCCTGGATTTCTGTCAGGAATTGGAAATCTACTTGGATATATTTTGTAGCTCTAATTTTGTTATTATATGTCTTTTATATTTCTGGGGTAAACCTTATATGTCTTTCCTTGGAACTTACCTGTATTCAGCACCTCCAATGCAGGGGGCATAAGTTTCATCCCTGGTGAGGGAACTAAGATCCTACATGCCACGTGGCATGGCCAAATGAATTTTCTTTCCTTTATAAAGGTTTTAAATTTTCTTTTAAATAGTTCAAAGGCAGCAATATTCCCTTGCAATTTTTCAAGGAACTCTTTAAAGCATGTGTCCATATTTAACTTTTAAGCAGAACCTTTTTCAGGATATACTGAATTTTATGGATCCACTTCTGGAAAGGCATTTCATAAACTTTTAGACATATATACTTTTGAATATTATTTAGGTGGGCTTATTGTTCCTTGAACCTCTGGTTTATTACTAACTTCTAAAGAAACAGATCAAGAATAATCTATGTATCATTACAGACACAATAAAAATCAAAAATATCACCACTAGTAAAAAAAAAAACAAAACTTACAACTTTAATGAATAACTTATATATATGAAAATTATGGTATTTTTCCTTAATCTAACCCCAAGGTATCACTATCTTAAAACACTGTATGATCATAAAATAACAAATAAAATAACCATATTTTAGAAATCCTATCTATATATTCTGCCACCCAAATCTCTTCTTCTCTAGAAATATTGTTGCCTGGAACCCTCTTCTTGAATGCCACCTATCACTAATCTCTCTCAATGATTCTAAAAATACTTTCAAAATTTTAATCTGTCATTCTGACCATCATTTCTCTACTTAAAAATCTTAATAGGTATGCTAGGAAACTATCATCTTTATATAATTTCTCAAGGACATTTGTTAGGAACACAAAATTTTACATTGAATTATTTTTACTCCTATGTAAGTCTACTTTTGCAGCCTAAAATAGAAAAAAATATAGAATACCTATAAAATTTGATCACCAGATTAGCATTTCCCAAGGAAATGAGGACTCCATCTCTTCCATGTTCTCAATGTTCTTCTGTATCATATTTTGTTAGCTACCCAAACCTTGAATTCTGTAAGTAAAAATTATATAACTCTGAGCCTATTTTTTTCTCAATCCAAGAATTCCATAAACCATTCAGCATTCTAGAGAGGAACCAGAACTATAACATGGAATAAGACACAATCACAGAGATCTTAAATCAGGGTCACAAGTATTATTTGTACTAAATGTCAGAGTCTTATCATAATGTCAAGAAGGAATGTGTTAGTGGGAAACACAAATAAGTAAAATTAGAAAAGACAGATCAACCAAAATTCATTAATTAAGAAAAAAATTTTTTCCCAAATCTGATTTGATCATTGGGACAATACAGGGTTTTATGTTACTGACTCAATAAAATGGAGTCATTTTTCCTTATGAACAAAGTTCAAACAGCAACCAATAAGAAACAGCAAGACTGACATAGAAGTCCATTTCTAACCTAGTTCCTTCAAAATAATATTAATTTAGCCACTAGCATTTCATAAAAACATTTAGGTTAATCTTAACTTCTTTATTGTGTGTACCTATGCTCATACACACATTTCCATCATAGCGTTGTTTATATTAAACTTTTTCAGAACAAGAATCACAAATATTTTATTTAATTTAATCAGCCTCCTATGAGAATGCTTAGAGGAGATAAGCCCTTATTAAATGCTATTGTTGTTTTATTTAATAATGATGATGTAAAGGAAATAGAAATAAACATCAGACACTTGCTATAGGAAAACATGTTTCCTGTTTAGATGCAGTATTCTCCTACTGATTAAAATAAGAAGTAGTCTCTTTGATAGTAATCTTTTATGAAAGCTTTTACGGAAGTGTTTTTTAAAATTTAAATTATTGAAATTGACAAAACTGACCATATCCATAGCTGATTCATGTCAATGTATGCCAAAAACCATCATAATATTATAAAGTAATTATCCTTCAATTAAAATAAATAAATTAACTTAGAAAACTCACTCTGATAAAGATCAAAGCACAATCAGAATATTTTACCAATCAGTGCTACTTTGAAAGATACTATATTTTACATGTTTAATAAAAAATTGAGAATAAATTTTGACATGACAAATTAAAATGATTAATAGAAATTTATTTTATAACAAAAGCAAAAAAGAGATAGAAATCTTGAACAAGGGTGATCCATCTTTGAGATTTCTTTGATGAATACATTTTCCTTAATCATGGATTTTGTAATTTTGCAGAAGGCTTCTCATTTGAATCATAGCCTGTCTTACAGTGTTGCTAACCTACTAGTCTTATTATATCATTTTAGGTAAAATTATAAGGAAAATGTGCTAAGTTATGAACAATAAACTATTTTAATATAGAGGACAAACAAATCTATTTAAATTTAAATTCTTCATGTATGTTTAATCATAGGTATATGACACAGTTTATAGTTCATGGTATCTACATCAATCACATTTCAGAAATTATTTCTCATACTTTATAACATTTTATGGAAACATTGTAACAGAACTTTTAAAAAAGTCTCATAAATAAATACTTTAAGTATGTTAACTTTCACTTTGTATGTATATTCTTTTGGAAGTTTAAAGTGTTTTTATGGAAAGAAAGAACCTTTTGTCAGTGACATGAATCTCTTTCTGGCTTTTAAACATTTTCTATAAACAACAGTGCTGCTTTTATTTCACAATCTTTTAGCACAAGAAAGTCACGCAAATGTCCCTGTGATTAACACATAATGCTCACCACACAGAGAACCCAAAATTCATTCTATTTATGGAAAAGCTTGCTTTTTCTCTAATACCCACAAAATAGCTTTAAAAAAAAAAAATCCTGAATTACACTTTCCTGTCATTCAGAAAACTATTCTACATAGTCTTTGTTTCTTTAAAAAAAAAAGTGGTAACATTTACATTTTAGAAGATAAAATGTACACATTTTATGTTTTCAAATTTAAGAAGCCTTTATAGAAAACTAAACCTCCTTTCCTTCATGGCTCAGTCGGTAAAAAGTCTGCCTACAATGAGGGAGACCCCGGTTCAATCCCTGGTCAGGAAGATCCTGTGGAAAAGGAAATGGCAACCCATCCAGTATTCTTGCCTGGAGAATTCCATGGACAGAGGAGGCTGGTGGCTACAGTCCATGGGGTCACAAAGAGTTGGACACTAGAAAAAGAGTCAGAAATCTAAATTCTTCAGAGACTTATAATTGTGTCTTATTCCAATATTTTTGGTAGAAGCACTAGAATATAAAACAGTTTAATTCTATAAGGAACAGTGAGTTCATTGTCATCTTTGTATAATATAGAAACTGTCTTAAATGCATATAAAGCATGTAAATAGATAAATTTCAATTTTAGAGTTTTATCAAAAATGATAAAGAGAAGTATCAGAATATTTAAGATTTGTAATAATATAAATAACCAAGATTGAGAGGAGAGTATGAATAATAACTACCAAGAGAATATGCATATTTCATTTTTTCAGTTAGGATTTCTATGAGTAATATCTGAATTTGATTAATCAAGAAATGGGGGTCTAAATGTATTCCAAAACTGTATGAAACGAGTCTACAGAAAAATTAAAAATTTGAAGTATCCCAGGAAAGAGAGTAAATACATATGTGCACATAAATAGAAATAACAACTAGCAAACAAAAATCCCATACCCAAAATAAGACATTGAAAATACAACTGAACAGAAAAAAAATTCAAATAATTTTAAAAGCTATTTATTTCAGTTACTAATGCATAATGAATTACCACAAATGTCAAAAAGTAATATACTAGCTGCTTCTAAAGGTCAGGAATTCATGCAGGGTATAGTAGGGATAATTTTTCTAAGCTTCATACTTTTTCTTTTATACATGAAAGGCTGCAAGCTGAAGTCAGGTGAAGCTGAGGTCACATACATGTCCACAGGTTGATCTGGAATCTAGCTGATTGGTTGGGAATAACACCTACCCCTACATGTGGTCTCTCCATGTTACTAAAGTTTACTCATAATGGGAATATTTCTTGACTTGAAAGCAGGTCAGCTGAAAACTGACTTTCCTTTCAAGGCTTGACCTTCCATCACATCCTACTCAATAGAAACAAGTCACCAAGCCCAGCTGGGTAGGAGATTAGATTTCAGTTCTCAGCAAAGCAGTGTCAATATCACATTGTAAGAAGGAATAAAATATGATGATGCAGTTACATTTGAAAAATAAAATCTGCTACAGCTTACTTATTTTTTCTTATGAAGGACAGGTGATTTTATTTTATTTATTTTTTAATATAAATTTATTTATTTTAAATATGGAAAAATATGAGCAGCCAGTATCAAAAATTAAAAGCGATGAATTAGAAATAGATATATTGAGTCAATAATAATAAATGAAACTAAAATATTTCACTTTTTCTTAGATTGCTTAAAGAGAAAAAACCGATAGATAAATATATCACCTGAATAAAAAGTGACTTAGAAAGTAAAAAACAAATTCAAACAAACAATAACAAAAATAGACCTATAATCACTTTCTTCTCACTTAAAATGATTTTAATCAGAAATTATACACTTCTTTTACATATAATTTCTGATTTAATTCAGTTTGAACAGTTATTGGACAATTAAAACAGTAAGTAATGTATACAGTCACTCATTACCACACACAGATGGCTAAATAAAATTAAATCTTTTAAATCCATATGTGCATGCTAAGTCACTTCAGACTTTGTGTGACCCCATGGACTATAGCCCGCCAGGCTCCTCTGTCCATGGAATTCTCCAGGCAAGAACATTGGAGTGGGTTGCCATTCCCTTCTCCTGGACATCTGCCGGACCCAGGGGTCGAACATGCTTCTCTTAGGCTTCCTGCATTGTCAGGCAGGTTCTTTGCCACTGGGGCCACCTGGGAAGCCATATGAAATAAGTATTATTGTGAATATTATTTTCCAAATGTGCAAAATGAAACTAAGGCATATTGAGTAATTGGTAAAGACTAATTTAAATCTTGATCTGACTCACAGGGTTCATAGCTATTATTTTATATATAACAATAGTTATCATAGATGATTCTCAGCTTAAGATAAAAATTTTTATGTACCAATTGCACATTAAAGTTGACAGGTGATGTTTTATCTGGTTCAGATATCTCTATTCACATTCCTAATATATATAATCCAATGACAAATTTTGACACAAGATTTGTTTGAACTATGAAAAAAATGCTATTTGAAAAATATTTGCATTTTTCAAAATAGTTTTCCTTTTCTCAATTCTAGATCTAAATTAATCATGACACTTTCTTTTCATGAAACTACTTAACACTTCATAGCATTTAGTTTTATGGAGTAAATTTTAAGTTATTCAAGACTTCTTACTACATACTTTTTCTTCTGCATTCTGTATAGTGCTAAGAGCTCTGTGGGTGTTAAATAAGGATTAATTGGTGTCAATAGCAATACTGACTTCTATTATCCTCTTGAATATTGATACCATTTAAAACATGATACTTAACTGTGTATAATTTTATTTATAATTTTTAATAAGAGGTGATTTAATATGAAACAGCCTTTTCAGGTGAATGAAAGTACAATTTTAGCATAGAATATGGTATTTACTTTACTGTATGATAATGCTAGTAAATCGAATTTACAATTATCCAGACCAGTGCTTGGTGAAGGGTACTTGGTAGGCAATCACAGTTACTCATTAGGTAAATCTTTTAAAAGTTTAAGGTATAATCCCACGTAAGAAAAGTTACATGGTAAAGAGAATAGTGGGCTTAAAAAAAATCAACATAGCTGTGAGTGTCAGCTCCATTACTGTAAATGGAATATTTTGATCATATTTAGTCTTCAGACACATTTATTTACTTACCAATAATGGGAATAATTAAACCAAGCCTCCCAAGTTAATATTTATGTATAAATAAATTCACCAATAGATTATTAAATTAATAAAAAATATACAGCCCTAGTAAAATATAACTGGAGGTTTTAAGATTCTAAAGTAGAACAATGGAGTGTATGATGATAAGAGAGGGAAGAGGAAGGTGAGGGGTTAGGATGGGACACTAAGGTAGAGAGTCTCTGAGGAATTGACAGATACTCTAAGAACTGAAGAGTAAATAAGTTCACTCAATCACATGAAATATTGCACACAAAGCTTTCCAACCAATATAAACAGTTAGCACAATGGACAAAGGGGAAAAACTTTCCTTAATCCAGGAAGAGAGTAAGAAGCGATACTAGTAGAAAAGCTCAAGGAGGTTGGAGAGGAGAGTTCAATAAGGACGTTTTGGAGAAGGTAGGGGAAACAAGATTGAGATGGAGTGAATGATGAGCTAGGAGGAAAGATGAAATAAGCACAAGCTAGAAGCATTTCTTTGAAGATGTTTATGGAGATCAACAGTAACATTGATGAGAACAGTTCAAGGGAGTTTTGCAAACCGATGATAAATTTCAGTGGTTTAAATAGTGGATGAGATAAGCCAGAAAGATAAACACCAATACACTATACTAATGCATATATATGGAATTTAGAAAGATGGTAACGATAACTCTATATGCAAGACAGAAAAAGAGACACAGATGTATAGAACAGAGTTTTGGACTCTATGGGAGAAGGCTAGGGTGGGATGATCTCAGACAATAACATTGAAACATGTATATCATCAATTGTGAAACAGATCGCCAGTTCAGGCTGGATGCATGAGACAAGTGCTCGGGGCTGGTGCACTGGGATGACCCAGAGGGATGGGGTGGGGAGGGAGGTGGGAGGGGGGTTCAGGATGGGGAACACATGTAAATCCATGGCTGATCCATGTCAATGTATGGCAAAAACCACTACAATATTGTAAAGTAATTAGCCTCCAACTAATAAAAATAAATGGAAAAAAAATAGTGGATGAGGTATATTTTTTCTGAAATTATGCAGAATAGTAACCTGAAATTCTTCTTTATATCCAATATATAGAAGATGCAATTAAAAACACTATGATATTGTAAAGTAAGTAGCCTCCAAATAATAAAAAGAAATAAAAATATACAACAAACTTATCTTACGTGCTTAACTGACAGCAACCATATTACTGCAAGTAATCAAAGCATATCCTAGAGCTAAAAAGAAGTTGATGGTTGAGGTGTTCAGGGATGAGGCTGAACGTTGGGTTTGACCTTCTTAGCAGCTAAGAGGCTTGGAAAGTTAGAACCATATGAGTAAGTCAGATGAAGTTCATCAATGCAGGAGGTTAAAACCAAGACTACCAAATAAAACCTTTACCTTCCAAGGCCTAACTGATTACTGGGAGGAGAGACTGGCTGACTTACACATAGAGACAGGAAAACAGCAGAAATTTTGTCTCTAAATTTGACCCTGTCAGGATATATAATAATTACTAATGTCAGTATGTGAGCACTGTTTTAACCACAATACCTTAGCAGGCCAGACACAGATCAAAAATGGAAACCGGAACAAGTTTTACAATTTTGTTGCTCAGAGTTCCCTACGGAGAACTGAGCACATAAATGGACCCAGTTAGAGAAAGCACTGGGATTGCCTGCAAAGCAGAGGGAGAGAAAGAAAATGTGGACAGCCTTCCTTCCCCGTGGTTTTTGAAAGCAGGAAGGATCAAAACATAGTATGAACTCCTAGAATTGGTTAAGTTAAACACATTTATTGGTCCCTGGGGCATCGGGCCTGTCTCCTGTTGTCCCGTACTTGACCCTTCTGGTGATTACAGTGGCAGTATCCTGGCCGGAGTATGAAACTCCAGTAATGGAGGTGGTTAAAGTTATAGATTAAATAAACTGCTCAAGGGCTTGGACTAGCCTCTAGCCAGGACCTTAAAATTGATAGTTAAGATAGCATTAAAGCAAACAAACACTATACTGCAATCATACAGTATAAATAAGAATAAATGGTACCTCACTATAACATTACAAAATTATAGGACACCAAAGACAAAAGAGGTATAATCAAGATTGCCGAGAGAAATACCAACAACCTCAGATACACAGATGACACCATCCTTATGGCAGAAAGTGAAGAAGAACTAAAGAGCCTCTTGATGAGAGTGAAACAGGAGAGTGAAAAAGCTGGCTTAAAACGCAACAGTCAAAAAACAAAGACCATGGCACCCGGTCCCATCCCTTCATGGCAAATAGATGGGGAAACAATTGAAACAGTGTCAGACTTTATTTTCTTGGGCTCCAAAATCACTGCAGATGGTGACTGCAGCCATAAAATTAAAAGACCCTTGCTCCTTGGAAGAAAAGCTGTGACCAACCTAGACAGCATATTAAAAATCAGAGACACTACTTTGCCAACAAAGCTCCATCTAGTCAACAGTATGGTTTTTCCAGTAGTCATGTATGGATATGAAAGTTGAACCATAAAGAAAGCTGAGCACAGAAGGATTGATGTTTTTGAATTGCGGTTTTGTAGAAGATTCTTGAGAGTCCCTTGGAACACAAGGACATCCAACCAGTCCATCCTAAAGGAAATCAGTCCTGAATATCCATTGGAAGGACTGATGCTAAAACTGAAGCTCCAATACTTTGTTCAACTGATGCAAAGAACTGACTCCTTCGAAAAGACCCTGATGCTGGGAAAGATTGAAGGCAGGAGAAGGGGATGACAGAGGATGAGATGGTTGGATGGTATCACTGACGCAATGAACATGAGTTGGATAAGGCTCCGGGAGTTGGTGATGGACAGGGAAGCCTGGTGTGCTGCAGTCCATGAGGTCGCAAAAAGTCAGGTATGACAGAATGACTGAACTGAACTGAAAGGCAAAAAAAATCTCACATGCACCCAGAGAAGAAAAAAGAGAAAATTGCAAGAAAAATGAAACTTTTACTATTTAATAATTTGCAAAAGCATTAATATTAGCTGGAAGAAATAAAACTTCATCTCCAAAGTATAAGACACAATAACCCTTAATCTGCAATTCAGTGTGACTGTACAAACTGTTGGAAAAGTCTATTTCAGATGATATAAAAATAAGATAAAATACAAATACTAGGGAAAAAACATGTTGAAAAATTGTCAGAGCTCAAAGCACTTTAATTTGAGTTATTTTGAAGGATTGTAGGGACAGTGATGAAAAATAATAAAAAAAGAAAATAATAAGAAGGAAAGCAATAATAATCATAACACTATTTAGAGAAAGAATATAATGACAGCTTATCTATGCAAAGACTAAACATAGACTACAAGAAAAGAAAAGACACAAATAAATAATCTCCAAAATAAAAATTAATTTCATATGAATCACAGAGAACTTTAAAATAAATACAAGACTATATACAGTATTTGGAAATAAATGAAAAACTTACATGAAACTAATGTTTTCAAAGAATGTTTTTTACCAAAGTTGAAAGACAAAGTAGAAAACTAAAATAGTAATATAACTATTAATGTAACGAAGTGAATCTTTAAAACTCACACACACACTGCCAAATGACAGGCCAAAATATTTAACAAAACAGATTCCAAAAAATTTAAGGAGTTACTATTTGAAAAGCAAATAATCTGGGAGAAGGAACAGACAAAATTCTCTTCAATAGTTTTTTTTTTTTTTTTTTTTTCCTGATACTATATGACTTTGAGACCAAAACCAGGTAAGACAAGTGCAAAACAAAAAATTCAGCTAATCTCCCAGATGATCATCTCTAAGTCTTATACACATTCAAAACAAATCTCAGAAAGATATTCCATTTATTTATGAAAGACTTTTAGCTAACTAGAAATAGAAGAATATTCCTTAATCTGATGGATACTTATCTATTATCACAAAACAATAAAGAACCATTACAAAAAAATGCATATTAAAATTCCCATAAGAGCCCAAAATTGCTAAGAGAGGCAATCCAAATTATCAGTATAAATAAGGATCAGGTAAACATAAACTTCAGTCATGATGAAATATAATTGTACACTTCCAGTCAAAAAATCCATCGAAATGTCTGGTAAATCAATTTTACTTCAAGGGATATGCTCATATTCCCTTAAGAAAAAATGTATATATGTGTTCATTGAAACTTTTTTTTAACAGAAAACAAGGAAAAATTTGACTTTCCTTCTGTAAATAAAATAGAAATAAAAACAAATGAGTTTCACGTATCAAGGAATATACACATATCTGTACACCATCAGAAAATGGATATTACTTCATATAAGTTAAAGATATAACAATAACATGATAAAAAACAATTTCTGACATTGTTTATTTAACAAAATTCAATGTCTAATAAGACAATTTAATGTTGTCATATTGAAGTGCTTAATAATCCCACTTCCCTCGATATGAATATGTTGCTCAAAAGAGCACGGAGTAGTATAATTTATCTTTCAAATAGCAAACCTAGCTCTAGTTTTCTTTTAGTTTATTTAGGAGACAAAAGTGTTTGTTTTCTTATCTAAGCAGAAGTCACTGCGATGAATGAATGTCTCTATTAAAATTTTTGCTTAAGAAAACCAAAAGATATGAACAATCAGGACATGTAAAGACATGAAGGGGCCATGGAATGTCACCAGAAACCTTAAATTTCTAGGTAAGAGAAACCAATCTGAAAAGGCTTATAGTGTATTATTCAATCTATATGACATTATAGAAAAGGCAAAACTATTAGAAATAGTAAAAGGTCAGTGGCTGCAAGAGGCTCTAGGACAAGGAAGGGAAGGATAAATAGATAGGAGAGGGGATCTTTAGGGCATTGAAACTACTCTGTATGATATCATAATGGTGGATACATGCAATCAAGTATTTGTCAAACCAACAGAACTGTACATACAGAGTGAATCTTAATGCAAACTATTGATGTTAGTAATAATGTGTCAACATTATCTCATCAATATTGGTTCATCACTTGTGACAAATGTACAGCACTAATGTAAGATGCTAATAATAGGAGAAATTGGGAGAGATGGGAAGGAAATATACAGGAGCTTTACAAGTTTTGCCTTTTCATACTGTTCATACTGTTCATGGGGTTCTAAAGGCAAGAATACTGAAGTGGTTTGCCATTCCCTTCTCCAGTGGACCACATTCTGTCAGACCTGTCCACCATGATGTGTCCATCGTGGGTGGCCCCACACGGCATGACTTAGTTTCATTGAGTCAGACAAGCTGTGGTCCATGTGATCAGATTGGCTAGTTGTCTGTGATTGTGGTTTCAGGAACCAGAGATCAAACTGCCAACATTTGCTGGATCATCAAAAAAGCATGAGAGTTCCAGAAAAACATTTATGCTTTATTGAATGTGCCAAAGCCTTTGACTGTGTGGATCACAATAAACTGTGGAAAATTCTGAAAGAGATGTGAATACCAGACCACCTGACCTGCCTCTTGAGAAATCTGTATGCTGGTCAGGAAGCAACAGTTAGAACTGGACATGGAACCACAGACTGGTTCCAAATAGGAAAAGGAGCATGTCAAGACTGTATAGTGTCACCCTGCTTATTTGACTTATATGCAGAGTACATCATGAGAAATGCTGGACTGGAAGAAGCACAAGCTGGAATCAAGATTGCCAGGAGAAATACCAATAACCTCAGATAAACATATGACACCACCCTTATGGAAGAAAGTGAAGGAGAACTAAAGAGCCTCTTGATGAAAGTGAAAGAGGAGAGTG
Organism: Odocoileus virginianus; assembly: GCF_023699985.2. Taxonomy (NCBI): domain Eukaryota; kingdom Metazoa; phylum Chordata; class Mammalia; order Artiodactyla; family Cervidae; genus Odocoileus; species Odocoileus virginianus. Next base: position 24,444,763 of record NC_069685.1, read on the forward strand.
AAAAAGTTGGCTTAAAGCTCAACATTCAGAAAACTAGGATCATGGCATCTGGTCCCATCACTTCATGGCAAATATGTGGGGAAACAAGTGGAAACAGTGGCTGACTTTATTTTTTTGGGCTCCAAAATCACTGCAGATGGTGATTGCAGCCATGAAATTAAAAGACGCTTATTCCTTGGAAGGAAAGTTATGACCAACCTAGACAGAATATTAGAAAGCGAGACATTACTTTGTCAACAAAGGTCCGTCAAGTCAACAGTATGGTTTTTCCAGTAGTCATGTATGGATGTGAGAGTTGGACTATAAAGAAAGCTGAGCACAGAAGAATTGATGCTTTTGAACTGTGGTGTTGGAGAAGACTCTTGAGAGTCCCTTGGACTGCAAGGAGATCCAACCAGTCCATCCTAAAGGAAATCACTCTGGGGTGTTCATTGGAAGGACTGATGCTGAAGCTGAAACTCCAATACTTTGGCCACCTGATGTGAAGAACTGATTCATTTGAAAAGACCCTGATTTGGGGAAAGATTGAAGGCAGGAGGAGAAGGCAATGACAGAGAATGAGATTGTTAGAAAGCATCACTGACTCAATGGACATGAGTTTGGGTAATCCGGGAGTTGGTGATGGACAGGGAGGCCTGGCATGCTATGGTTCATGGAGTCACAGAGTTGGATATGGCTGAGTGACTGAACTGAACTGAACACATTTTGCTCAATTTTTCTGTAAATGTAAAACTACTCTGAAAAACAACATCTATTAGTTTAAAAAAATACCTACATATACTCTAAAGTGTAGATAAACAGTCTATTTTTATGTAATATCATCACATGGGAATATTCATTAACGGGATGAAAATATTCTCACTAGAGTAAATAATGCTCTATTTTTATCAGATCATTGGCAAAAGCAAGCAAATTAATGTGTTCCTGCCATGAACATTGTGGGTACACCTTAAACAATTTCCCAATGAGATGTTTGAGGACATTTTGAAATAAAATCTTGAATTTCTACATTTGATTTCTTGACCTGCACATGGCAGGTAAACCAATCCATATTATTATGCAGCTAAAACTCTATCATGTCAATTAAAAAACTCATAAGCAAGACACTTAGGGATATTTATAGATATGTGCAGATGGCATTCATGTTCATTTTAAGATCATTTTACTCAGTAGTTTACATTTTATCTTACACTGCTGAGAGTCTTTTGACAAGCTTTATTTCTCCTAGGTACCTATATGTCCATCTTTTCTTTTTACCAATAGAGCTCTTCCTTTTACAACTCTCCAACCTGAACTAGTTTTATATTTATCTGTAGACCCCATATACAAAAATATTTTTTTCCTCTTTGAATGACTAATTCCTAAGACTTTTCTTCATTCATTTTATAACATTGGATCATTGTATCTCTTAAAAATAAATCACTGGTGAGAATTTTCCAAGGTTCTGTCCTTAGTAGCTCATGTGTTGCTGCTTATAGCATCATCAACTTTTTTTTATGAATCCCCCTCTATTTCTTTCCACTCACTTGCACTATATATTTTTAGTTCTTTTCAGAAAACATTCTAAAAATCACTTGCTCTCTATAATCACTTACTATATGTTAACTGATTGCATTACATATACACTTTTTTTGCTTCTCACTAATCAACTAAAGCCTATATTAGCCTTTCATTGTAGGCTGCTTTTTAATTAGTATAGAAGCATCATCATTTTCCATTTTGCTGCCTTTCAATGGCACACATTTTCCATTTCAATTAAGAAATAATATGAAATAGTTAAACATTTTATTTCTTTTTTAGTGATTTGCTTTCACTCTTCCCTGGAAACTTTTATCTAAACCTCTTTGTACACTGAGCAAATAAGTAAGTGGTTCTGTTATTCATATAGTTACCATAATTGGATGCAAAGAGACCATGATATCGTGGTTAAGAGTGACAGCAATGAAGCCAGAGTATTTAAGTTCATGTCTGGCTCTGTCACTTTCCTAGTATCTCCTCAAGCAAATTACTTCCCTTCCTGTGCTTATGTTTTTAAAGGGACTAACGCCGTCATCTACCTTTAAAGGTAGAAAAGAGAAATAAAAGTTGGGTTTACACATATAAGTATTTAGCATATTTTCTATGATTGAAAATTGTTCAATACCTGTAAGATATTTTTAGGGGTATAGTTATAATTATTATTGAATGCATATTTTATGTAACACATAACATAGATTCCTAGACTATATAATATTCTCATCTTCTTAGAACTATATAGCCCAGGAGCTTTGTGTCCCTTTTTTGAAAGCACCAAGTGGTACAGTGGTAAAGAATCTGCCTGCAACACTGGAGACATGGGCTTAAACCCTGGGTTGTGAAGATCCCCTGGAAGATAAAACGGCAACCCACTTGAGTATCCTTGTCTGGGAAATCCCATGGACAGTGGAGACCAGCAGGTGACATGACAGCCCATGGGGCTTTAGAGAGTCAGATGTGACTGAGCAACTGAGCACGCTGGATACACATTCACTGAGAATTAACCTATTAACACAGGATGTTAACTTCCGGACAAGTTTCTTCAGTCTTTATCACATAAAATGTGACTGGTAATGAAAATGAAAGTAAAATTTATTGAATATTACCAAATTTATAAAATGTATAAAGCTTATCTAATATCATTACACGTTGTTATCTCTTTATTTACCAGACAAAATATGTTGGTGGTGAAGCCAGATTGAGGTTTTGAGAGCCCAAATACTCAATCCCATATGCTGTCTGAGATGCTATTATGAAAAACTCATAACAGCTTAAAATTCTAAATCTTTGCAACATGGCCAAGCTATAAATAAAATCCCTTATTTCATTTTCTGTGATCTGAATGGTTAGATTTTTCATTTTTAGCGTTTACTAAGCAGCAGAGTAATAATATTTCTCTTCTCTTGTTCTCTCCTAGTGGCTTGGATGGTAAGGAAATTGCCTGGAATGCAGGAAACATGGGTTTGATCCCTGGAGGAGAAAACGGCAACCCACTCCAGTATTCTTGCCTGGAGAAATCCATGGACAGGGGAGCCTGTTGGGCTACAGTCCATAGGGTCACAAAGAGTCTGGACACGACTGAGCAACTAACAGTTTCATTTTCACTTTCTCTCTTGTTCTAATTTAGATCTGCATTACAAAACCTCTACTAAACTGCTGAAAGGTCATTTACCTTGTGAGCACTTCTAGGCATTCTGGCCTGTAGTAGACTATGTACATAACTATGTGGACAATGATGTTTTAAAAAATGTATTATTAGTGTTATAAAATTTTAATATTATATTATGTTTTCAATAGGATCCACATTAATAGTCTAATTTGAGTTATTAAGTAAATCTGTTTTTGCCATAGCTCTACATATCTATAATCAAACTCTTCTTTTTTTATGACTTCTATTACTTTAATGTCAACACTAATATTAAGTTATTCTAGTGAGAATTATCTTCTACTTCAAAATCATCATCTGCTTCTCATTTTTCCTACACATTAGCTACCAAACTCTTTATGGTACCTATGAAATTCCTATGTTTTCTGTTTTACTGGTGTGTATCTGTAATACTGGCCCACATTTATGCTTTTTAAATAAAACTATTATTTTATTAAACAAGTGTTTAGTAAAATAAAATAACATAAACTCAGTTTACCTACTCTTATATCCCTCTTCCATATTACCAACAGGCCCTGTACCACTGCCAAAACATATTTATTCTAAATTTGGGTCATACAGTGGGTGGTCTCATGTGTTTTAAAATCCACAAATGGTGAAACCTAACAATGAGTCCTGATAGAACAAACTTTCATATTTTTAGTTATGCCCTGTATCTAAGGAGTCTGATCTCTCCTAAATGAAAATTTTATTATAGATGAAAAACGAGGCTATGCCATTCCAGGTGATTTCTCCCATGTTTTAGGACAATCCTGCAGCTTATCCTATTCTCTCTAAGCTTTTTAAAATATACAGAATGTTCTTGAATTTTTTCCAATCACTATGTCAAAGTTCTGATAGATATGAATCATAGTAAACCATAACTTCGAAATGAGACCAAAAAAAAAAAAAATTCTTTGCAACCTATATTCTGGTAGCCAAATATGAGATATGGTTCTAAGCTCAGTTCAGTTCAGTCACTCAGTCATGTCTAACTCTTTGCGATCCCAGGGACTGCAGCCACCAGGCTTCCCTGTCCATCACCAACTCCCCGAGCATGCTCAAACTCATGTCCATCTAGTCGGCGATGCCATCCAACCATCTCATCCTCTGTCGTTCCCTTCTCTTCCCGCCTTCAATCTTTCCCAACATCAGGGTCTTTTCCAGTGAGTCAGTTCTTCACATCAGGTGGCCAAATAATGGAGTTTCAGCTTCAGCATCAGTCCTTCCAATGAGTGAGTATTCAGGACTGATTTCCTTTAGGACTGACTGGTTAGACCTCCTTGCAATCCAAGGGACTCTCAAGAGTCTTCTCCAAAACCACAATTCAAAAGCATCACATCTTTAGCACTCAGCTTTCTTTATAACCCAAGTCTTACATTCATACATGACTACTGGAAAAACCATACCATTGACTAGATGGACCTTTGTTGGCAAAGTAATGTCTCTGCTTTTTAATATGCTGTCTAATTTGGTCATAGCTTTTCTATGACGAAAAGGAGCAAGCATCTTTTAATTTCACGGCTGCAGTCACCATCTGCAGTGATTTTGGAGCCCAGGAAAATAAAGTCTCTCACTGTCCATATTTTCCCAATCTATTTCCCATGATTGGACTGGTTCTAAGCTAGTGAGGAAAACAAAAAACTAAAACTAAAATTATACTTCTGATATCTAAATAATTTATAAATCATATATAGATGAATCATATATTTATGCTACACATAGTATGTTCCCCCAAATAATACCAAGAATAATACTAAAACATATCAGAAAAGGGGGACATCACTTCAGAGAGACTGCCTATGAACTTCCTGAAAAGGTCATGGGATATAAATGATTTCAGGATTCAAGTAGAAATGCTAAGTATAACCTAAACAAGTTTAAGAAGTCTCATAGATTCACTAAATTATACCAAGAGGACCCTAAAGGATTAATGCAGCTTGATCCTCCCTTATTCAGATTTGCAATAGGAAGGCATGTTCAAAGATCATTATGTTCTGAAATTGCTGTAATGAGGAACCAAAGGCAATAATCTGTGCCAAAGAATAAGAATAAAGATATTTTGTGCTTTTTATTTGGTAGTCATCTATGGCCAAAGGAAAGGCATTGGTATGTTGAATGATGAAACATGTTAATGATTAATTGAACACATTGTGTTTGGGATTCAAAATCAACATATTTTTACTGCCACTTGTGGAAATAAAGTAAAATAATTAAGGTGAATATTTGAGTTCTGCCACTAAGATAAGACTAACAGAAAAATATTAAATTTACTCATATTTTTCTACCTAATACTCTCTTCACACTCTTTATGTTGAACCTTAAAAAAATAAAAACTAAAAATCTGGCTTCACCACCAACATATTTTGTCTGGTAAATAAAGAGATAACAACGTGTTATGATATTAGATAAGCTTTATACATTTTATAAATTTGGTAATATTCAATAAATTTTACTTTCATTTTCATTACCAGTCACATTTTATGTGATAAAGACTGAAGAAACTTGTCCAGAAGTTAACATTCTGCGTTAATAGGTTAATTCTCAGTGAATGTGTATCCAGCGTGCTCAGTTGTTCAGTCACATCTGACTCTCTAAAGCCCCATGGGCTGTCATGTCATCTGCTAGTCTCCACTGTCCATAGGATTTCCCAGACAAGAATACTCAAGTGGGTTGCCGTTTTATCTTTCAGGGGATCTTCACAACCCAGGGTTTAAGCCCATGTCTCCAGTGTTGCAGGCAGATTCTTTACCACCGTACCACTTGGTGCTTTCAAAAAAGGGACACAAAGCTCCTGGGCTATATAGTTCTAAGAAAATGAGAATATTATATAGTCTAGGAATCTATGCGTTACATAAAAATCAAAAGAAATGAGGACAACCTCAGGGACCTCTGGGACAATGTGAAATGCCCCAACATTTGAATCATAGGAGTCCCAGAAGAAGAAGACAAAAAGAAAGGCCATGAGAAGTTACTTGAGGGGATAATAGCTGAAAACTTCCCTAAAATGGGGAAGGAAATAGCCACCCAAGTCCAAGAAATCCAGAGAGTCCCCAACAGGATAAACCCAAGGCAAAACACCCCAAGACACATATTAATCAAATTAACAAAGATCAAACACAAAGAACAAATATTAAAAGCAGCAAGGGAGAAACAACAAATAACACATAAAGGGATTCCCATAAGGATAACAGCTGATTTATCAATAGAAACCGTTGAGGCCAGAAGGGAATGGCAGGACATACTTAGAGTAATGAAAGAGAATAACCTACAATCTAGATTACTGTACCCAGCAAGGATCTCATTCAGATATGAAGGAGAACTCAAAAGCTTTACAGACAAGCAAAAGCTGAGAGAATTCAGCACCACCAAACCAGCTCTTCAACAAATGCTAAAGGATCTTCTCTAGACAGGAAACACAGAAAGGTGGTATAAACGTAAACCCCAAACAACAAAGTAAATGGCAACAGGACCATACCTATCAATAATTACCTTAAATGTAAATGGGTTGAATGCCCCAACCTAAAGACAAAGGCTGGCTGAATGGATACAAAAACAAGACCCCTATATATATGCTGTCTACAAGAGATCCACCTCAAAACAAGGGACACATACGACTAAAAGTGAAGGGCTAGAAAAAAATATTTCATGCAAATGGAGACCAAAAGAAAGCAGGAGTCACAATACTCATATCAGATAAAATAGACTTTCAAATAAAGGCTGTGAAAAGAGACAAAGACACTACATAATGATCAAAGGATCAATCCAAGAAGAAGATATAACAATTATAAATATATATGCACCCAACATAGGAGCACTGCAATATGTAAGGCAAATGCTAACGAGTATGAAAGAGGAAATTAATAGTAACACAATAATAGTGGGAGACTTTAATACCCCACTCACAACTATGGATGGATCAACTAAACAGAAAATTAACAAGGAAACACAAACATTAAAGGACTCAACGGACCAGCTAGACCTAATTGACATCTATAGGATGATTCACCCCAAAGCAATCAACTTCACCTTTTTCTCAAGTGCACACGGAACCCTCTCCAGAATAGATCACATCCTCGGCCATAAATCTAGTCTTGGTAAATTCAAAAAAATTGAAATCATTCCAGTCATCTTTTCTGACCACAGTGCAGTAAGATTAGATCTCAATTACAGGAAAAAAATTATTAAAAATTTAAACATATGGAGGCTAAACAACACGCTTCTGAATAATCAACAAATCATAGAAGAAATCAAAAAAGAAATCAAAATATGCATAGAAATGAATGAAAATGAAAACACAACAACCCAAAACCTATGGGACACTGTAAAAGCAGTGCTAAGGGGAAGATTCATAGCATTACAGGCCTACCTCAAGAAAAAAGCCAAACAAATAATCTAACTCTACACCTAAAGCAACTAGAGAAGGAAGAAATGAAGAACCCCAGGGTTAGTAGAAGGAAAGAAATCTTAAAAATTAGGGCATAAATAAATGCAAAAGAAACTAAAGAGACCGTAGCAAAAATCAACAAAGCTAAAAGCTGGTTTTTTGAAAAAAATAAACAAAATTGACAAACCGTTAGCAAGACTCATTAAGAAACAAAGGGAGAAGAACCAAATTAACAAAATTAGAAATGAAAATGGAGAGATCACAACAGACAACACTGAAATACAAAGGATCATAAGAAACTACTACCAGCAGCTTTATGCCAATAAAATGGACAACTTGGAAGAAATAGAAAATTTCTTAGAGAAGTATAACTTTCCAAAACTGAAACAGGAAGAAATAGAAGATCTTAACAAACACATCACAAGCAAGGAAATCGAAACTGTAATCAGAAATCTTCCAGCAAACAAAAGCCCAGGACCAGATGGCTTCACAGCTGAATTCTACCAAAAATTTAGAGAAGAGCTAACACCTATCTTACTCAAACTCTTCCAGAAAATTGTGGAAGAAGGTAAACTTCCAAACTCATTCTATGAGGCCACCATCACCCTAATTCCAAAACCAGACAAAGATGCCACAAAAACAGAAAACTACAGGCCAATATCACTGATGAACATAGATGCAAAAATCCTTAACAAAATTCTAGCAAACAGAATCCAACAACATATTTAAAAAATCATACATCATGACCAAGTGGGCTTTATCCCAGGAATGCAAGGATTCTTTAATATCCGCAAATCAATCAATGTAATACACCACATTAACAAATTGAAAGATAAAAACCACATGGTTATCTCAATAGATGCAGAAAAAGCCTTTGACAAAATTCAACATCCATTTATGATTAAAACTCTCCAGAAAGCAGGAATAGAAGGAACATACCTCAACATAATAAAAGCTATATATGACAAACCCACAGCAAGCATCACCCTCAATGGTGAAAAATTGAAAGCATTTCCCCTGAAATCAGGAACAAGACAAGGGTGCCCACTCTCACCACTCCTATTCAACATAGTTTTGGGAGTGTTGGCCCCAGCAATCAGGGCAGAAAAAGAAGTAAAAGGAATCCAGATAGGAAAAGAAGTGAAACTCTTGCTGTTTGCAGATGACATGATCCTCTACATAGAAAACCCTAAGGACTCTACCAGAAAATTACTAGAGCTAATCAACGAATATAGTAAAGTTGCAGGATATAAAATTAACACACAGAAATCTCTTGCATTCCTATACATTAACAATGAGAAAACAGAAAGAGAAATTAAGGAAACAATACCATTCACCATTGCAACAAAAATAATAAAATACTTAGGCGTATACCTACCTAAAGAAACAAAAGACCTATACATAGAAAACTATAAAACACTGATGAAAGAAATCAAAGAGGACACAAACAGATGGAGAAATATACCGTGTTCATGGATTGGAAGAATCAATATTGTCAAAATGACTCTACTACCCAAAGCAATCTATAGATTCAATGCAATCCCTATCAAGCTACTAACAGTATTTTTCACAGAAGTAGAACAAATAATTTCACAATTTGTATGGAAATACAAAAAACCTCGAATAGCCAAAGTAATCTTGAGAAAGAAGAATGGAACTGGAGGAATCAACCTGCCTGACTTCAGACTATACTACAAAGCCACAGTCATCAAGACAGTATGGTACTGGCACAAAGACCGAAATATAGATCAATGGAACAGAATAGAAAGCCCAGAGATAAATCCACGAACCTATGGTCACCTTATCTTCGACAAAGGAGGCAAGGATATACAATGGAAAAAAGACAACCTCTTTAACAAGTGGTGCTGGGAAAACTGGTCAACCACTTGTAAAAGAATGAAACTAGAACACTTTCTAACACCATACACAAAAATAAACTCAAAATGGATTAAAGATCTAAATGTAAGACCAGAAACTATAAAACTCCTAGAGGAGAACATAGGCAAAACCCTCTCCGACATAAATCACAGCAGGATACTCTATGACCCACATCCCAGAATATTAGAAACAAAAGCAAAAATAAACAAATGGGACCTAATGAAGCTTAAAAGCTTTTGCACAACAAAGGAAACTATAAGCGAGGTGAAAAGACAGCCCTCAGATTGGGAGAAAATAATAGCAAACCAAGCAACAGACAAAGGATTAATCTCAAAAATATACAAGCAACTCCTCCAGCTCAACTCCATAAAAATAAATGACCCAATCAAAAAATGGGCCAAAGAACTAAACAGACATTTCTCCAAGGAAGACATACAGATGGTTAAAAAACACATGAAAAGATGCTCAACATCACTCATTATCAGAGAAATGAAAATCAAAACCACAATGAGGTACCATTATACGCCAGTCAGGATGGCTGCTATCCAAAAGTCTACAAACAATAAATGCTGGGGAGGGTATGGAGAAAAGGGAACCCTCTTACACTGTTGGTGGGAATGCAAACTAGTACAGCCGCTATGGAAAACAGTGTGGAGATTTCTGAAAAAACTGGAAATAGAACTGCCATATGACCCAGAAATCCCACTTCTGGGCATACACACTGAGGAAACCACATCTGAAAGAGACACATGCACCCCAGTGTTCATCGCAGCACTGTTTATAATAGCCAGGACATGGAAGCAACCTAGATGCCCATCAGCAGACGAATGGATGAGGAAGCTGTGGTACATATACACCATGGAATATTACTCAGCCATTAAAAAGAATTCATTTGAATCAGTTCTAATGAGATGGATGAAACTGGAGCCCATTATACAGAGTGAAGTAAGCCAGAAAGATAAAAACCATTACAGTATACTAACACATATATATGGAATTTAGAAAATGGTAATGATAACCCTATATGCAAAACAGAAAAGGAGACACAGATGTATAGAACAGACTTGTGGACTCTGTGGGAGAAGGCGAAGGTGGGATGTTTCAAGAGAACAGCATCAAAACACCTATATTATCTAGGGTGTAACAGATCACCAGCCCAGGTTGGATGCATGAGACAAGTGCTTGGAACTGGTGTACTGGGAAGACCCAGAGGGATCGGGCGGAGAGGGAGGTGGGAGGGGGGATCGGGATGGGGAATACATGTAAAACCATGGCTGATTCTTGTCTATGTATGACAAAAACCACTACAATATTGTAAAGTAATTAGCCTCCAACTAATAAAAAAAAAAAAATGGATGCCTGGATAATATTTTGAACCACTGTTAGAAAAGTGCTTTCTCATAACACTGAAAGTGATTCAGAGGTGCAGGTGCAATCTGTCACAGTGAGTTTCTATGTACCCTTATGAACACGAAACAATAATGGCCACAGGTAAGACATATTTACTCAAATAATTTCTTGTAAATAGTGTTCACTTAAATAAAGAAGATCAATCTTTAGAAATTAACATAAATAACCCTAACTTTTGTTAGGGCTTCCCAGGTGACCCTAGTGATAAAGAACCTGCCTGCCAGGGCAGGAGGCAAAGGAGACCTGAGTTCAAATGGGCTTGATTCATGGGTCTGGGAGACCCCCTGGAGGAGGGCATGACAACCCACTCCAGTATTTTTTCCCGGGAAGTCCCACCAACAGAAGCACCTGGCAGACTACAGTCCATAGGTCACAAAGAGTCAGATACGACTGAAGTGATTTAGCATTTAGCAACTTATTTTAGAGTTCCACTTAAATTTCAACTTGACATTTGTTTATAATTTGTATCTTGCACTGCCCCAAATTAGAAAAGAAATATTTTGCCATAAAAATAATTCCACATTTTTCATAAGAAGTGATAAATTATTTGATTGTAAGTTCAGTTGCACAGTATAAATATTTGTGATTTAACCCTAAATTAATGATGCTAAATTCATATTCAAACTGACTTTGCTGGCTTATCATTAATTGGATACTGTTCAAACTTTAGCTTGCCAATTACTTGACAGAAGGAAAAGTGGAGGCTCACAGTAAGCATATTCTGGCATCAGACTTTCTGGGACTTGCTTCTTTAGAATGCATTCATGGGTACTACCAGATTGCTTTTACTAACAGGATTTCAGAATATATCACAAATAAGATCTACATTTGTATCTGTACCATTTTTTCTTAAGTTTTAAATCATATCTGTCTCCATGCCATCTGTTGGACACTTGTGAAAGGGATGATTCACTTGCTAAAAAGCCTAAATGTCATCACATGAATGTCATGCTCATGTAACATACTTCAAGAGAAATTTATCACCAAATAAAGAAGTGTCAACTTAAAATTACTTTTTCTTTATTTCTGCTAAATTCATTTTCCTTTTATCTTCTATCCAATTGATATTTACAATTAAAAATGCATTTCAAAATGAATTTAGAAATATAATTTTGATTGTCCATGAGATTGTTTTATTCTAATTCATCTTAGTTCCTTGAGTAAAAGGAATTAAGTAGAATTCCAGTAGTAACTTGATATTTGATAGATCATTTACTCCTCAAAATTAAAATGTTGGACAAAATGAGAAGCAATTAGTAATATAGAAATAGGGAAAAAAATGGAATGTGTTTCCCTACCAATGGAATCCAGAGAGGCTGATAAATGCAGTTTTCAGTCTTTTTATTTTTGTGCAATTTTGTTGTATATAGAGGAGTTGACATCCATGTCCATCAACTCCTATAATTCATCTAGCATTAAGAATATATTGTTCATAAGCCACATTGCTTCATTTTTCTTCAAAGAATCACAGAACATGAATTGAAAATTTTAGACTGACAAAACAGATAGAAAGGTTTATATATACCCTGAGTTACATCTCTGTGAATTATAAAAAAAAAATCTGCTTAAAAAGAAAAAATTAAGTTTGTATACTATTTACTTCTCATTAAAAATAAATATAACCACTAACTCATTATATATTATACACATTTAATTACTGAATATACAACAACAGAAAATTACTATTTTAAACTTTAAGGGCTCAAATTCACTAGAAAATAATTTGTAATAAAATCCATGTATGTTATATATTTGTGAAAATTCTATTTTATGATTGCTTGATCTATTTCTCACTTTTTCATATAGATGCTTGCTATATTTTTATACTATAAACAAGATTAGAAAGATTAGTGGTTTTAAGCAATGCTAATTTAAGAATTTACATTATCTTCTTTCAACTGTTATTTGGGAAGATAAATATATTCTGAAAAAGATGAAAATGTATCCAGTAAATCACTGCATAAGATACATTGCAGTGCTTTAGAGAAAATTATTCTAGATTCTAAGGGAAAATAAACCCAAAGTTTTTAATCTTCTTATACATTAATATTCTGTCAATACCTATTAGTTAGCATGTTCATTAGTAACTTTCAACTTTAAAAATTTTTATATGGTTGCTGAAGCTAACTTTTATTGCACTTTTAAAAAATTACAAGTCATTTATAATAAAAATATTCTTTTATATTTGTGAACATTTAAAGACAATATTGATTAATGCAATAATAAAAAATGTTGACATATAACTTGATATTATAAATGGACACATAGTAGGTAAGGAGAAACAAAGATGACTGCACTTTTTTTGCTAATATTCTCAAGAGTTTATATCTCTCCAACATGAAAGGGTTTATCTTGCTTCCTATGTTGCTGATGGGTGGGCTTTTGACTATTTTACCAACAGAATACAAGGAAAGCATCACTTTTCTTGAGTGCCAGTTATGGATCTACTGCTTATTAGATCTTGACTACCTGCTTTTTTTTTTCCCCCTTGAAATCCTTGCTGTGAGGTGGCAATACCATGGCACCAAGCTTTGGAGGAGCACAAGCCCATTGTGTGAGTGATCCAGCTGACAGTCCCAGCTAAGCCCAGCCCCCTAGCATCAGTCACCAGCCTTGAGAGTCAGTTGTCTTGGCACTGAATTTACAAGCTCTCTGGAGATTCCACGTGCATTTCCAGAGAGCTCTTCTCAATGACACTATGTCTACTCAAGCTCAGCCTAAATGATAAAGCTATTAAAAAAAATGGTGTAAATCAGGTTTCAATTTTATTTTAATATTCATTAGTGTTTCTTGAACATTTTCCAGTTTTTCTTGAAGTTCATCCATTATGGTTGACACAAATAAAAAAATTATCTGTAAGAAACTGATAAAAATCTTAGTTACAGGTTTTTCTGTTTTCTTCCACTCTATCTAGCATTTCATCTTTTTTTCCCCCAAAACCAAGTATTCAATAACATATGTATCATTTGATTTATTTTTTGATGAATTTTTGCATCTTTTTCTTGTCTTGATAATTTTAATTTTTCCAACTTCTGTGGAGAAATAACAAACCCCTTAAAATTTCATTTTGCATTTTATAATATACAAAATTGTTGATAGTACTATAAAATCATGTACTAACTTTTAACAGCAGTTGGCTTTTGCACTGTCAAACTTTTCATAGCAGTGAATGGATAGTTGTTATGATCAGTGGCTCATCACATACTGATCTCTAATTAGGTTTTCATAACACTTTTGTCTTTTAAGGGAGAATGAAAATTATTACTTTGTGACTTATTTCATAGTAAAAATAGTCATAGCTTTAAACTGCAATTTTAGTCATATTCTGCTAAGATAACACAATAGATGGCAATAAGTGCTTGATAAATGTCTAATTTAAATGAGACTAAAAATAGGATTTATTTTTTTCAAATATTTCTCTGCAAATGTATCAACTGAAAAGCAGTTGTTTATTTAGCATACTGTTTAGATCAATTAGTGTTCTTGATTGTCAAATTTATTGTTCCTTCATAAGTCAAAGCTATAGATAGAATAACACACTAGTAAAATTAGGACAATATGCTTAACTTTCATCTGTGAGAATGTTGCAAAATATTGATTCTGGTTATAATGAAAAGTGAAACTGTTAATTGCTCAGTGTGTCTGACTCTTTGTGATACCATGGACTGGAAGCCCGCCAGGCTCCACTCTCCATGGGATTCTTCAGCTAGAATACTGGAGTGGGTAGCCATTCCCTTCTCCAATGAATCTTCCCAACCAAGGGATCACACTCAGGCTCCCTCAATGCAGGTAGATTCTTTACCATCTGAACCACCAGGGAAGCCCATTTGGTTATGACACTATAATAATATCAGCTAGAAATATATTATAATATCTATGTAGATTGCTCACATACAGAATCACTTAGATTATATAAGAAAAATAACTTCAAAATACTAAGACATCTATCTATGTAAGTAGATAAAAAATTTTAGCAGAGGCTTCTTTGTAGAGTGCAGCACCTAAACAGCATTGCAAAGTAAGTCTAGATAAGGTATGGGATAAAAAGCTAGCCTTCAGAGCCAACTAAAAATTGGAATATGCTTATTCTAAGCACTGACTAATAAACAGAACAAAGAGAGGATATTTGATTTGTTTAATGAAGCAAATATTTTTTCCTAAGAGAATTATAATTTAAAAAAAGTTCAGTAGACAGATAAAACCAGGTAGGATTTTGATGTGGAAAAAGGATTCTGATGTTCTAATGAAATATGGAGGAAATAATATAATTAAAAAAATAGAGACTCAGACCCATAAGGTGATGATTCTTTGTTATCACATAGAAAGGGGTGACCTAGTAATAGTTATTTGGTTACATTGTTTTAAACTTCTGCTTAGATTCTGAGCTCTAAGCTAAGGTAGTGGCTGTATTTGTGAATAAGAATCATGTTACCATAGTTTCAGGATGAAGAAATGTGCAGAATTAGAGTCAAATAATAATAATTAGATAGATATGATATAGAGTGCATCAATTAGGTGTAATATATGTTTTAACACAAATCACATGTAATAAATAAATATAGGAGAGTTTGATGTTGTGTGCTGTACACATACTTAAATCATTTCTCAATTACTAGCTAAAAATATCTATCAAATGTCCTGTCTCTGCTTTTTATACTGTCTTGTACAGCAGATTTCATGATTTCAAGCCACTGTCAAGCATTTAAGAAAATTAAAACTTCAATCTCATTTTTGATTAAAACTCTCCCTCCTTTATTGCTATCAATGCCATTGCCCTAAAGAAACTTTGAGAAATGGAATGTGGATGTCTTTCCTTCCTCTATTGAGCTTTATGACTGATCTCCAGTGTGTTGGAAGCTGAAGAAAAGAATCAGGAGACAAGTATCCTTTGGCAACCATGTACACATCTTGAGGAAGTCTGTGAGTTTCTAGGCAATGCCGGATGGCCTCTGTCAGATGCCTGTCATGTAGAAAATGTGCAATGGCCAGATGACTTTGCACATTACAAGTTCAAACTGTTCAGAGGATTGTGGAGGGAATCCCCCTGCTGCACAGTTTTAATGAGGTATATCTGTTTAGAGTCTATGTATTTTTGCACTTTCTTTCCTCTTTTATCTCCAGTTGCAGAAGTACACCCGGCAGGTTTGCTTGGGAAGTCATTTTGTTTGTATTTTTGGGTGGAGAAAGTCTAAGACAGCTTAAAAACCACAGAACTCCTTGGCATCCCTAGAAATGTACTCACCTGTGCCAAGCCAAAATGTGCAAATGCATGCTTTCCTACTTCTGAAACATTTACCTTCTCTAACCTTTCTCCTCAGCTTCTTTTGGGCTCAAAGAGGCATCAGACGTCAATACAATTGGTCCTTAACATGAGCAACCTTCAAGTTGGAGAGTCTGATTTCAGGTTCTCCTTTGTTCTGGTACCCCAGCCTCTGAACAATTTTCTTTCCATCTCCTCACTTTGTTTCTAAATTTTCCTCATATTCTTTTCTACTTTATGTTGGGTGTGAATAAATTAGGGGTTTGTAACGGTGATGGGGGGATCTGCTTACCACGTGTTGTCAACTACCTTTAGAAAATGTGGTCCCTGGTGTCTCTTTAATTTTAGCTTGGATTCATAGAAGCCACTATTATGGTGTCTAGAAGAGTCTAATATTGCATCTTATTTTATATTTTAGTTACATATTCAGGAATACCTAGTTCCCAAGATATTGATTCCATGCCTTTAGTGATATTTATTGATTAGCTACTGACATTCAAGAGAAATAAAATAATTTTCTCCAGGAAGCCTATATTCCAGAGGTAGAAAAACAACCACCACCACAATGAAAAGCAATTCAAAAATGGTTTTAAATTGATTTCATCTTGTGAAGATAACAAAAATAATGTGATAGATAAAAGGTGATTGTGATAACCCTTTGATAGGGTTATCTGGAGAGGTCTTTTGAAGGAATTATGTAAGGTGAGGTCCCAAAAATGTGGAGAAAATGGTCATATACATATATGAAGATAAAACATAGCTGCAAATGTCCATAGGAAAAGTAATGATGATATATTTCAGGAAACAGAAGGGCCAGAGGACCATGAGATTTGAGTTTATAGTGTGTTTATGAGCAACAGAATGGTATAAGGAGTGATCAGATTGGTGGTATTATTTAGGACCCAGTTGATCCCAGTTGATGAGTTTAAATTCTATACTAAGTGCAAGACAAAGTTATTGAAGGGTGTGTGCAGAGGTATGTAATGACATGATTTATGTTTTGAATAGCAGAATGTATTTTAACAGATGAAGATAAAAGTAAGTATGATTTTGGAGGAGAAAGGTGATGACAACAAGAACTGGGATAGAAAATGGAGAAAAAAAAGAAATAAACAATATACTCCTTAATGTCTTACAGGAGAAACAAACATGGTTTTCGGTGAGTCTGGATGATGGATTAAGGGAAAGAGAAGTATCAGGTGTGAACACAATATTTTTACCTTGAACCTCTGGTTACAGGGTGACACCATTTACATATTGATAGTAATGAGCAGTCAAAGCAAAGTTTTGTGGAGATAAGGAAGGGAAAATAAAATAATTTTGTTGTAGATACATTATATCTGAAATGCCCATGAAATATTCAAGTGGAGAAACAAGACTAAATAATATCTTTCTGAAACAGACATATTAAATGTCATAAACACCAATAAGAAGATGGAAGTAGAATTTAAAATGAATTACCAATGGCCAGTAATAGACTAGCATTGGGGTAACTAGGGACTGCAGATACTTAGTGCTCACACACTCTTATAGATTGTTCTTCTAAAAACTTCACTAGATACTTAAGGGAGGATTGTGGGAAATTCTGAGTCACCACTGCCCTGGCCTGGCTGGGAAAGAAAAACAGCAGCCACTACAAAAACTCCACCCAGATACATCTTCCTAGCTCCCTTATAGAACACAAGCCTTGATCTACTTTATCAAAGTTCTCCAGAGAAACAGATGCAACATCACGTACGCATGTATACACACATGTATATATACATGTATATATACATGCTGGCATCCAAAATAAGGCAAACTCTCCTTCCCACCAACCTTGCTTCTTTATCGGCTTTTGAACTGTAAACAGCCTGTTCCCCACTTTCAGTAATAATCACAAAGAAGAACAACAACATTCTCTGCTTTGAGCTAGAGAGTATCAGTGAAACCCATCTGCTTTTAAGAGAAAAATAAGGGAAAACAACAGTGAAATAGCTCTATGCCTGGTGGAGAAATAGAAATACTGCTAAAATCATCTCCTCATTTGAAGGAAGTGTGAAACATCTGTGAAAGACACATCCCAAGACACCGGTCATGGTGCCTGCCTAAGACCAAGACATAGTCATAACCTCAGAAAACACAAGCACACACACACCACCACGATCAAAACACAAATAATGATTGAGGGAAACAGAAGACCCTGATGCCGGGAAAGATTGAGGCAAAAGGAGAAGGGGGTGGCAGACGATGATATGGCTAGACAGCATCATCAACTCAATGAATGTGAATCTGATCAAACTCCACAAGACAGTAAAGGACAGGGAAGTCTGACATGCTGCAGTCCACGGGGTTGCAAAGAGATGAACATGACTTAGCAATCGAACAAAAACAAGAGGAACACAGCTGTGACAGTTTCAGGGGACAGATTCTCTTTGGAGAGCTATACAAAAAGAAGATCCAGGCCAAGAGAAAAGACACAAATAACATATCGGTATGTCTTTCCTCCACCTCTCCAATTTCACCTAAGTTAATCAGGATTTCATAAGGCAATCCTTTAGCCACACAGCAACTGCAGTACTTTCTGTCTAGCTGGCATCTTCTTTTCTTTCACTAGTTTACATACGTAATATGTTGAAGATATTTTTTTTTCAATATGAAAACAATTCTTGGCAAATAAATCTTGTTCACACTGGAAGAAGTATTAAATACAAAATCCATTCATGTATTCCACCTTGGTAAAATATATTCTATTAAAGAATGTTTCATTCAGCTTTGCCTCCTATGACACTAAAATATATACTCTAAGATTTAAGTTTAGCTTTTATTATGAACGTTACATGTCCATTTCTTCTTGCTTACTTCTAAATTATATTTTTACATTGCAAAATGCTGCCCTTTGGAAAAACTGAATAAATGGATTTAAAAAGTCAGTGCAACCCATAAAAATAAAAATTCTGTGCCTTTCCCAATTATTTTAGGATTATATAAGATTTTGTAGGATTTATGTTTATCTATATTTAACTTCTCAGTCTTCAAAACGGCTTACCTTCAAAACTTCAACTAGTATTCAGAAATATGATGAAAGATTAACGGGTATACTTAATATAATCAAGAAATGAACTTCTACATGTAGTATTGCACTTTTCTGTATGAATTAAACTTCCTTTAAAAATGCACCAATATAGCACATATATCAATTAACATAAAGACAATTGTCCATAAAGTAGAACATTTGAAAATCATCTTACTCAACATATTAACATCTAAAATGATTCAGTAGCAGTGTGTCCAATTTTTAACAATATTTACTTGCAGTCTATCAAAGTAAATATTGTTTTTAAAATTATAAAATAATTCACAAATTTAAAAATGATTTAAAATCAACTTATAAAAAGTTAAACCAAAAGTTGATATAAGCTGGAAATAGAACTGCCATATGACCCAGCAATCCCACTTCTGGGCATACACACCAAGGAAACCAGATCTGAAAGAGCCACATGCACCCCAATGTTCATCGCAGCACTGTTTATAATAGCCAGGACATGGAAGCAACCCAGATGCCCATCAGCAGACGAATGGATGAGGAAGCTGTGGTACATATACACCATGGAATATTACTCAGCCATTAAAAAGAATTCATTTGAATCACTTCTAATGAGATGGATGAAACTGGAGCCCATTATACAGAGCAAAGTAAGCCAGAAAGATAAAGACCATTACAGTATACTAACACATATATATGGACTTTAGAAAGATGGTAACGATAACCCTATATGCAAAACAGAAAAAGAGACTCAGATGTATGGAACAGACTTGTGGACTCTGGGAGAAGGCGAGGGTGGGATGTTTCAGGCGAACAGCATTGAAACATGTGTATTATCTAGGGTGAAACGGATAACCAGCTCAGGTTGGGTACATGAGACAAGTGCTCGGGCCTGGTGCACTGGGAAGACCCAGAGGGATCGGGTGGAGAGGGAGGTGGGAGGGGGGACTGGGATGGGGAATACATGTAAATCCATGGCTAATTCATATCAATGTATAACAAAAACTACTGTAATGATGTAAAGTAATTAGCCTCCAAGTAATAAAAATTAAAAAAAAAAATAAATAAAAAATAAAATATATATACCAAACCTTTCTTGAGTACTTACTATACATTAGGCAAGATTTAGTACTTCAAATAAATTAATTCATTTAATGCTATGATATATTAATATTGTGTTTAGTATTGCTATCTTTACAATTTAAAGAACTGGGATTAGAGGGTTTAGGAAATTTGCCAAAGACATCAAGGCTAGTAAGTGGATGTGTCTGAATTCAAATATAATCAATGACACTGTAGGCCCCTATCCTTAATCCTTGAATTATCTGACTTCATGATTCCCTCCAAATTCATGCTTATCCTACTAATCCAAATTCTTTTTTCCTCTTCTAAAGAAACAGTTTGGTGAGTTTATTTCAATATAATTCTGTGCCATATATATACTTATTTATTCAGTAAATATATTTTGAATTAATTACATGACAGACTTTGTACCAGTCACTGGATTTACAGCACCAAACCAAGCTCTCATTTTATTTTTCCTTACAGAGTTTGTAATTTAGCCAGACAATGGACAGATGCATTGGCCCATAAATGTAAAATGAAAAGAGAAGAGAGCTCTTATTTCTATGCAAAAAGTGAATTGAAAACTTTGAAAACATTCAATAAAGTTAACTTGATAAAGTGAACATACAAGAGCATTAGAAGATAAAAAAAGAGATGAAGTTAAAATTCCATTAGGATATTTGTCTTAAGATTGTTTCACAAATATCTTGACTATTTAGTTGTACTTCAAGAAATCTGAAACTAGAAATCAATCCTGGAATGTTATGGTTTAAGATGATATGGGATTCTGTTCAGGACATCTTCATTGAAAGAAATGTCTTGCCCATTTATTTTAACAAGAGAGCGCAAATAAATATAGATTCATATGGTCTAAATAAAAAATAAGATATTTAATTATTTTTTTACTGAGAAACCAACTATTAATACAAATTATAAGAGATAAAGGAAACATAGATACTTTTATTTATTAGTTATTTGTCAAGTAAAAATGAGAAATGATGGTTAGTATATGTAATGGATATATGTTTTTAAATCAAGTTAGATAAATTGATATTTATCCTTTGTTAAATTTATTAGCATTTTTGTAGCTTGCTATGTGATAAATTTAGCCATTAAAGAATCACTCTGTATTTCTTTTTTTGATTCCATTATATTTTATTTTATTAATGGCAGAAAGTGAAGAGAAACTAAAGATCCTCTTGATGAAAGTGAAAGAGGAGAGGGGAAAAGCTGGCTTAAAACTCAGCATTCAAAAAACAGATCATAACACCCAGTCCCATCACTTCATGGCAGATAGATGGGGAGACAATGAAAACATTGACAGACTTTATTTTCTTGGGCTCCAAAACCACTGTAGATGATGACTGCAGCTATGAAGTTAAAAGACCCTTGACTGGAGAATCCCATGGACAGAGGAGCCTGGCAGGCTACGGTCCATAGGGTCCCCACAGAGTCGAACATGACTGAAGCAACTTAGCATGCCCGCAGGCTTTATTATAGTCAATGTGTATGTCAAATTGGTACAATAATTTTATGTCATCATGACACATTTAACGAATATTAACATAATTCAAGTAAAAAAGTAATCAGATTAACATTCTGATCATCAAATTAGTATAAAATATGCTTTAAAAATAATAAATTAGAACATGTTTTCTGTGACAAACATTTCAAGAAGTGGGTCACTAAAAAGGATTTGTGAGCAGTGGTTGTGTCTATCATTCAAGATTAAAAAGCACAGCATAGCTTATGTTTAATACATAGTTATGAACTGACCAAGTGACTAATTACACTCTTATTCTTGAAAGAAACTGTACATTAAAAATGCTCTGAATGTAATATTTTCTAATTATTCTGGGGATGATGTGTGCAACTGTATGGTAAATATATTCTTTTCAATGTATATTTTGAGAATAGTATATCAGTAATAATTATTAATTTTAAAATTAAAGTTAAACTACATTTTGACTAAACATGCATTATTTTTATGTGTGGAAGAATGTCTTGAAACTTACAGTAGCACTTAGCTCTCTATATGTTCTATCTATGATTCTAAAATAAAAATAATGAACAAACAGTAATTTAAACATTGACATATTTATTTTTAACCAATTTTCTTACTCATAACCATTTGGTGAAATGCATCATCTGAGGAAAGACCAAGAGGATGCTCTGCACTGATCACACACACGTGCGTGCGTGTGTGTATGTGTGTGTGTGTGTGTGTGTGTGTTTACTTTTTAAAAATCTGTGATGAGCATGTGGAGCAAGAGGAACTTTCATTTATTGTTGGATGGGAAAGGAAATGGTATAGCCACTTTGGAAGACATCTTGGCAGTTTCTTACAAAACCAAACATATTCTTACCATATGATTCATCGACTTCATTCTTTGGCATTTACCCAGATGAGCTAAAAATTTACTTTCACAGAATGACCTACACAGGAATATTTATAGAAACTTTAGTTATAATTGTGAAAATTTGGAAGCAACCAAGATGTGTCTCAGTAGGTAAATACATACATAAACTACAATGTAGCTATTAATATAAATAGCATTCTCCTCTAAAAAGACATGAGCTACCAAGTCATGTTACTAGATAAAGGAACCATAAGTGCATATTGCTAAGTCAAAGAAGCCAATAGGAAAAGATTACATAATGTATTATTACAAATTATATAACATTCTGGAAAGGAAAGAAACTTCAGAAACAGTAAAAAAAAAAAAAAAAAAAAGAAATCAGTGGTGGGCAGTGAAAGTATTCTGCACAAAACTATAATGATGGATTCAAGTTATTACACATTTATCCAAAACCACAGAATGTCTAATATCAAGAGTGAATGCTAAAGCAAGCTTTGAATTTTGGATGATAATGTTGTGTCAATGAAAACTCATCAATTGTAGCAAATGTACCATTCTGGTGGGGAATGTTGATAATGAGGGAGGCTATTTATATACAGGGGCAGGAGGTATATGGAAAATCTCTTCTCTTTCAGCTTAGTTTTGCTGCTATCCTAAAACTGCCCTAAAAATAAAGTTTATTGTTTTTACAAATAGTCTGTGACTGGAAAAAGATGTATTTTTATAAAGAACTGATAGAAATTCATGTGATTTTATTTTTAAGCTTTTAAAATTTACTTACTTTCCACCAGCACTGTGAAATTTGTTTTTTTTTTTCAAATTAACCTTCTGTATGTTTTCTTGGTATCATATATTTTAAAGTTATGGTGTTCACAGAGTAGAACTGGGGAAACAAACAAACAAAAAAAGAGCATCAATTTTATAATTCAACAAATCTTGATTTGAATACTAGTATCACAGCTTAGTAGATATAATAATTGTTCATAAGTGTAATTGTTCTAAACTACAATTAGCATAAAGTTAGTACCAAATAAATATAAAATTGTGCATAGTTTGCTGTTTTTCATACATTCTTTTATGGAAAATTTTAACCTATGGGAAAAAATGAAAAATGACATCTTTTTAATGTAAGCAAATAATTTTGTTGTGATTTTTAACCTAAAAATGAATTCTAGAGAAATGTAGACATTCTTTTTGTATATAGATAAGTAGCTTGCTATTGGGAAAGAATTCCCTATGGGTCTCTTACATTTGTAAATATCTTTATAGTAAGGGAAATTGCCAATTTTAGTTCCATTTTTTCCCAAAAGATGACTGATTATATAGCAAATAGCCTGTAGGGCAGAAGATTGGTTTGTTTCCTGAGCAGGGCAGAGAAGATAATGCTTTCCTAGTGGGCAACATTTAGGTATGAGTACCCATAGCCTTTCTATGAGAGATTCTTCAGCTGTGGTGCAAACCCACTGAGTGTACAGCATCTACATCCAACACCTCACATAATCCTGAATAGTTTTGGGAGTGAAGTGGAACCAAAGAATCATACAATACAGCCATCTCTAGTTTGTGAGTAGTAACATCTCTTATCTCTGTCTTAGGGATCTTGTGTCATCTCCCAACATCACAAAACCATGGCAGGTTAAGCAGTTAGTTTACAACCAGGGTGAAATCTCAGATTACCTACTGTTCCTGACTGTGGTAGGGAGAATTATAAGATGGTCCCCCCAATTCTCATCTCCTGCTATTCCCATTCTGTACACACTCTCTCCTTGATGTTGGGGAAACCTGTGAATATGAGAATGTAGCATATGCATGATTAAGCTTGGAAGAAAATCCCAGCCTCAGATGAGACCTTAGCCTTGGACAGCCCCTTAAGTGCAAAATTGTGAGATCCTAAGTACAGGGTCCAGCTGAGCATGCTCAGACTATTGATCTATGAAATTTAAATAATACATGTATGCTCTTTCAAGCCACTAGCTTTCAGATTATTCATTATGCAACAATGCAAAATACACTGACACTTTTCCATTTGTTTGTTTATATTATACCCTTCCACCACTAAAGAACATACACATATATGTATATTTTCATGGTTGATAAAAAATTTTTATGTACCTCTCAAATAAATGGTTTCCTATACATTCCTGGATTATATGTTCTATTTCTCATCACAAGCATCTTAACCTACAGCTTAAAAATCTTAGAGTAGCTGAAAAAAGTCACCATCTTTTGACAAATATCTATATTAGTAACTTATTTGGAAAAATTATTTAATAGGTAAATAATACATTAATGCTAAGATTTCTGGGCACCTATATTATGCGAAATTCATTTATTTTACCTGAGACCTCTTTCGCTTTTCTCATTTTCTTAAACAAAGCTCTTGGAACATTTTCATTTCAAATTTCTTACAGAAACTTCTCTAGATTCCACATTATATATAGAATTCTGAAATAAAGGAACTCCTGGATTCCTTTCTCAATCTCGGTTCAGTCTTTAAATTTCTCCCCAATTTGTCAGAACACAACTGTAGACACTGGGCGGGTCAGTTCATTCTCCTGGCATTATATCACAACCATGCTTGAAGTACCTCTCTTACAAAAGATACGAGATATTAAATTGTTGTTAAAATTTTCTATATTTGTAGATGCTTTTTAAGCATTTTATTTTTTATTCAAAGTCTCAATAGAAATTCCCTTACTTCTCTGGACATCCAAATATTCAGTGTCCTACTAAAGAATATCCCAGTTTTGGTCTTAATACAATCATAGTATGTGAAACACTATACCGTGTTGTACCAGAGAATTTATACACAGAACTATTTCAATAGTTTAAAAAATGAAATTGTTCACACTGTTTTATTTGTATAGATACAAAATCTTTTTCTAAGTATTTAAAATATCAAATATTTGTTTTTGTTTTATAACTGGTGTAATATCTTAGACTTCAGCGAAAGAGGAGTTAACAGTATAATTTGACACTTTCAGGAATATAAGAAAAACATAACTGCAATCTTCTGCATGATTAATAGGCTGGAATTTCATTCTTAATTTCATCATACAATATGTTAACTGTGGTCTTTGGTTCAAATTTAATTCCATAAGAGATCAAATTGCTAGTACTTGTAAGCAATATCTGAATACCACATATTATTAGTTTTAATTTTGTATCTACTAAATTTGATTAATGATTTATTTTAATTTTATCATCAAAAGATACAAGCTGAAAAATTTTATTAAATATCACTGCTTAAACAAATCATGCTATCAATGACCTCTACCAATGATGTTCGGATATATGTATTACAGAGGTGAAAATATGACTTTATGGCTTTCATATTCTCACCTGTAATATTTATAAGTTTTTAAATTATAACAATATAAAATAAATTCTAAATTAAAAGCAAAAAAAAAAATCTGAAATTTAGATTCACATAGACATTTTGACCAAGAATAGAACATACAATTCTGAGAAAAATTTTGACATAAGCTACAGGACTTAAAATGTTAATGTCAATTCAATCTATTTCAATCCATCTTTGGTAAACTACAGGCAGAATGAATCTATATATTCTAACTGCATTTACAATACTATACCACTTATGAAAAACTACAGCTAGTAGAATCTCTGAATGATCGTTAATTTTCTTATATTCTCTATATATTTTAACACATTATGCAGCAGGATGAAAGCTAATAAAACAGTAATATAGAAGTGCTGAAATTAGTGCTGATAATATGCTTCTTATAAGATGAGTGTGTGAATGTACATATACTTATACCAGACATAAACATATAATTTATATATACATATAAGAGCTCCCCTGGTGGCTCAGACCTGGGTTCAATCTTTGGGTCTGGAAGATCCCCTGGAGAAGGAAATGGCTATGCATTCCAATGTTCTTGCTTGGAGAATTCCATGGACAGAAAAGCCTGCCAGGCTACAGTCTATGGGTTGCAAAGAGTTGGACACAACTGAGTGACTAACACTTTCATAGGTGTTATGTTGTTGTCAATAGTTGAGTCATGTATAACTCTTTTCGATCCCATGAACTATAGACTTCCAGACTCCTCTGACCATGGAATTATCCAGGTAAGAATACTGGAGTGGGTAGCCATTTCATTTTCCAGGGGATCTTCCCAACCCAGGGATCAAATCTGGGTCTCCTGCATCCAGGCAGGCTTTTAATTGCCTGAGCCATCAGGGAAACCCCAACGCTTTCATATACAAATAGATATAATTATGTGCACACATAATGTGCTAATGAGACATGGAATCTGCTAGGGCAAAGTGCTGATGACGTTCAGTGGTTATTTACTTTGATTGAGGTGATCAGTAAAAATGTTTTTGTGACCATCCTATGCAGTGTCTTTCTCATGACAATACTTTATAATAATGGGCTATTTTATTTTTTCGTTATTCCTTCTGGACCTGTCACTTTGTATGCACTGAGATGTGAAAGTATTTACTAAATAACAAAAACTATAGGGTTGACATATTTAATCTTGTTGGAGGAGTTTACGCAAGTTTGCAGATGACAGGGATGTAGTTTAGGCAAGTGTAGATAACAGGGCTGTAGAGAGGTAGCATGGGTATATTCTGATCTCATCTTACTGAGATTCAATCCTAATCCCTGGATTTAACTGAGTGTTCAGTGATGTTTTCCTCTATCTTTGCAGGAAAAAGTTTTGCATTTTGCTAAACTGTCAGTTGCTATTGTTATGTGTGGGTTTCAATATTACTTACATTTTTATACTTGATGACTATCTTAGTTTTGCATTTGATATTCTAAGTAGTATGTATCTAGTACTATCATATTATATATTTTTCCTATAGAGGACAGAGAAAGGTCAGTTTTCATTCCAATCCCAAAGAAAGGTAATGTCAATGAATGCTCAAACTACCACACAATTGCACTCATCTCACACACTAGCAAAGTAATGCTCAAAATTCTCCAAACCAGGCTTGCAATATGTGAACCGTGAACTTCCAGATGTTCAAGATGGTTAGAAAAGGCAGAGGAACCAGAGATCAAATTGCCAACATCTGCTGGATCATCAAAAAACCAAAAAACTTCCAGAGGAAAACCTATTTCTGCTTTATTGACTATGCCAAAGACTTTGACTATGTGGATCACAAAAATCTGAGGAAAATTCTGAAAGAGATGGGATTATCAGACCTGAGCTGCCTCTTGAGAAATTTGTATGCAGGTCAGGAAGATATAATTAGACTGGACATGGAACAACAGACTGGTTCCAAATAGGAAAAGTGGTACATCAAGACTGTATATTGTCACCCTGCTTATTTAACTTATATGCAGAATACATCATGAGAAACGCTGGGCTGGAAGAAGCACAATCTGGAATCAAGACTGCTGGGAGAAACATCAATAACCTCAGACATGCAGATGACACCACCCATATGGCAGAAAGTGAATAAGAACTAAGAGAGCCTCTTGATGAAAGTGAACGAGGAGAATGAAAACGTTGGCTTACAGCTCAACATTCAGAAAACTAAGATCATGGCATCAGGTCCCATCACTTCATGACAAATAGCTGGGGAAACAGTGGAAACAGTGACTGACTTTATTTTTTGGGGGGCTCCAAAACCACTGCAGATGATGATTGCAGCCATGAAATTAAAAGACACTTACTGCTTGGAAGGAAAGTTATGACCAACCTAGATAGCATGTTAAAAAGCAAAGACATTACTTTGTCAACAAAGGTCCTTCTAGTCAAGGCTATGGTGTTTCCAATGGTCATGTATGGATGTGAGAGTTGGACTATACAGAAAGCTGAGTGCAGAAGAATTGATGCATTTGAACTGTGGTGTTTAAAAGACTCTTGATAGTCCCTTGGACTACAAGGATATTCAACCAATCCATTCTAAAGGAGATCAGACCTGGGTGTTCATTGGAAAGACTGATACTGAAGCTGAAACTCCAGTACTTTGGCCACCTGATATGAAGAGCTGTCTCATTTGAAAAGACCCTGATGCTGGGAAAGGTTGAGGTAGAAGAAGAAAGGGACGACAGAGGATGAGATGGTTGGATGACATCACCGACTCAATGGAAATGGGTTTGGGTGGACTCTGGGAGTTGGTGACAGACAGATAGGCCTGGTGTGCTGTGGTTCATGGGGTCACAAAGAGTCAGACATGACTGAGTGACTGAACTGAACTGAATAGAGGTAAACGTAAAATAGTAGTTTTTTATATTTTTATTATGTATGTCTAAAAAAATTACTCCATGTCAAATTTTGTCTATTTCTTCTGACTAAAATTCCTTTTCTGTGGTTGCTGCTGATAAGTTGCTTTAGTCGTGTCTGACTCTGTGCAACCCCACAGATGGCAGCCCACCAGGCTCCTCCGTCCATGGGATTCTCCAGGCAAGAACACTGCAGTGGGTTGTCATTTCCTTCTCCAAGTTCCTTCTCTAGTATTTTATATATTGCTACTTCAAAGCTCATTTAGATGGTCACAGTAATAACCTTAGCTATTTTTTAATATTCCATAATAAACATGACATCTGAGTACTTCTTCAGGGAAATGTATTATATTTTAAAATATCATTTACCATTTACATAAACTTCCAATATATTTTGCATATTAAAATAATGACAAAATTTTAATGGCTTTAAATAATCACATGATCAGAAACAGAAGACACAGTCTGAATTTCTATGTGAGCAGCAGAACTAGGAATGTTTGTAAAACAGGCCTAGTTAATAAGATCTAAACTATGTGTCTTGCCAACAAAGGTCTGTCTAGTCAAGGCTATGGTTTTTCCAGTGGTCATGTATGGATGTGAGTGTTGAACTGTGAAGAAAGCTGAGCACTGAAAAATTGATGCTTTTGAACTGTGGTGTTGGAGAAGACTCTTGAGAGTCCCTTGGACTGAAAGGAGATCCAACCAGTCCATCCTAAAGGAGATCAGTCCTGGGTGTTCATTGGAAGGTCTGATGTTGAAGCTGAAACTCTGGTACTTCGGCCACCTCATGCGAAGAGTTGACTCATTGCAAAAGACCCTGATACTGGGAGGGATTGGGGGCAGGAGGAGAAGGGGACAACAGAGGATGAGATGGCTGGATGGCACCAACGACTCGATGGACATGGGTTTGAGTAAACTCTGGGAGTTTGTGATGGACAGGGAGGCCTGGCGTGCTGTGATTCATGGGGTCGCAAAGAGTCGGACATGACTGAGTGACTGAACTGAACTGAAACTATGTGTCATGAAACCATTCCATCCATAAAGCAAGATCAATCCCAAGATGATATGTACATGACATTTTACTCTAAGAGTTGTTTAAAAATATAATATTAGAAATGCTAATTCTTGGATTTAGTCTCCAGTATTTGGTGATGGGGCGGGCACAGGAGGGGCCAGGGGAGCTACTCCAGGTTCAAGGTCAGGAGGGGCGGCTGTGAGGAGATAGCCCTAATCCAAGGTAAGGAGCAGCGGTGCACTTTGCTGGAGCAGCCATGAAGAGATACCCATGTACAAGGTAAGAGAAACCCAAGTAAGACGGTGGGTGTTGCGAGAGGGCATCAGAGGGCAGACAGACTGAAACCACAATCACAGAAAACCAGCCAATCTGATCACAGGACCACAGTCATGTCTAAATCAGTGAAACTAAGCCATGCAGTGTGGGGCCACCCAAGATGGTCGGGTCATGGTGGAGAGGTCTGACAGAATGTGGTCCACTGGAGAAGGGCATGGAAAGGCAAAAAGTTAGGATACTGAAAGAGGAACTCCCTAGGTCAGTAGGTGCCCAAAATGCTACTGGAGATCAGTGGAGAAATAACTCCAGAAAGAATGAAGGGATGGAGGCAAAGCAAAAACAATACCCAGTTGTGGATGTGACTGGTGATAGAAGCAAGGTCCGATGCTGTAAAGAGCAATATTGCATAGGAACCTGGATTGTTAGGTCCATGAATCAAGGCAAATGGGAAGTGGTCAAATAGGAGATGGCAAGAGTGAACATCGACATTCTAGGAATCAGCAAACTAAAATGGACTGGAATGGGTGAATTTAACTCAGATGACCATTATATCTACTACTGTGGGCAGGAATCCCTTAGAAGAAATGGAGCAGTCATCATGGTCAACAAAAGAGACCAAAATGCAGTACTTGGATGCAATCTCAAAAACAACAGAATGATCTCTGTTCGTTTCCAAGGCAAACCATTCAATATCATGGTAATCCAAGTCTATGCCCCAACCAGTAATGCTGAAGAAGCTGAAGTTGAGCAGTTCTATCAAGACTGACAAGACCTTTTAGAACTAATACCCCAAAAATATGTCCTTTTCATTATATGGGACTGGAATACAAAAGTAGGAAGTCAAGAAACCCCTGGAATAACAGGCAAATTTGGCCTTGGAGTACGGAATGAAGCAGGGCAAAGGCTAATAAGAGTTTTGCCAAGAGAATATACTGGTCATAGCAAACACCCTCTTCCAACAATACAAGAGAAGACTCTACACATGGACATTACCAGATGGTCAACACCGACATCAGATTGATTATATTCTTTGCAGCCAAAGATGGAGAAGCTCTATACAGTCAGCAAAAACAAGACGGGGAGCTGACTGTGGCTCAGATCATGAAATCCTTATTGGCAAATTCAGAATTAAACTGAAGAAAGTAGGGAAAACCACTACACCATTCAGGTATGACCTAACTCAAATCCCTTATAACTATACAGTGGAAGTGAGAAATAGATTT
Organism: Odocoileus virginianus; assembly: GCF_023699985.2. Classification (NCBI taxonomy): domain Eukaryota; kingdom Metazoa; phylum Chordata; class Mammalia; order Artiodactyla; family Cervidae; genus Odocoileus; species Odocoileus virginianus. The sequence continues at coordinate 24,476,027 of NC_069685.1, forward strand.
AAGGGACTAGATAAGATAGACCGAGTGCCTGATTAACTATGAACAGAGGTTCATGACATTGTACAGGAGACAGGGATCAAGACCATCCTATGGAAAAGAAATGCAAAAAGGTAAAATGATAGTCTGAGGAGGCATTACAAATAGCTGTGAAAAGAAGAGAAGCAAAGGCAAAGGAGAAAAGGAAAGATATTCCCACTTGCATGCAGAGTTCCAAAGAATAGCAAGGAGAGATAAGAAAGCCTTCCTCAGCCATCAATGCAAAGAAATAGAGGAAAGCAACAGAATGGGAAAGACTAGAGATCTCTTCAAGAAAATTAGAGATACCAAAGGAACATTTCATGCAAAGATGGGTTCAATAAAGGACAGAAATTATATAGACCTAACAGAAGCAGAAGATATTAAGAAGAGGTGGCAAGAATACACAGAAGAACTGTACAAAAAAGATCTTCACGATTCAGATAATCATGATGGTGTGATCACTCACCTAGATCCAGACATCCTGGAGTGTGAAGTCAAGTGGACCTTAGAAAGCATCACTAAGAACAAAGCTAGTGGAGGTGATGGAATTCCACTTGAGCTATTTAAAATCCTAAAGGATGATGCCGTGAAAGTGCTGCACTCAATATGCTAGCAAACTTGGAATACTCAGCAGTGGCCACAGGACTGGAAAAGATCAGTTTTCATTCCAATCCCTAAGAAAGGCAATCGCAAAAAATGCTCGAACTACCGCACAATTGCACTCATCTCACACGCTAGTAAAATAATGCTCAAAATTCTCCAAGCCAGGCTTCAGCAATATGTGAACCATGAACTTCCAGATGTTCAAGCTGGTTTTAGAAAAGGCAGAGGAACCAGAGATCAAATTGCCAACATTCGCTGGATCATTGAAAAAGCAAGAGAGTTCCAGAAAAACATATATTTCTGCTTAATGACTATGCCAAAGCATTTGACTGTGTGGATCACAATAAACTGTGGGGAATTCTGAAAGAGATGGGCATATCAGACCATCTGACGTGCCTCTGGAGAAACCTATATGCAGGTCAGGTGGCAACAGTTAGAAATGGACATGGAACAACAGACTGGTTCCAAATAGGAAAGGGAGTACATCAAGGCTGTATATTGTCACCCTGCTTATTTAACTTATATGCAGAGTACATCATGAGAAACGTTGGCTAGATGAAGCACAAGCTGGAATCAAGATTGCCAGGAGAAATATCAATAACCTCAGGTATGCAGATGACACCACCGTTATGGCAGAAAGTGAAAAGAAACTAAAAAGCCTCTTGATGAAAGTGAAAGAGGAGAGTGAAAGAATTGGCTTAAAACTCAACATTCAATGGCATCTGGTCCCATCACTTCATGGGAAATAGATGGGGAAACAGTGGAAACAGTGTCCAACTTTATTTTTGGGGGATCCAAAACCAGTGCAGGTCGTAGTCCCACGGCCTGTTGTCCTTCACACGTGGGTTTCGGGAGGCTCTGTGGACGTTCAAGAATCCCTGCTGTGTCAGTGGCCGTAGAGGATTGTGATTTGTACCTGTTGAGATCCTCCCTCTGTGTGGGGCTGCGTTACAGGGAGCTCGCTGTGGTTTTCTAAGTATTGAACAGCCTATTTTCAACACTCGGGTCACTTCCCAAGACTGATCTTACCTGAGAAGGAAGACCAGAGGAGAAGGAAAGCAAAGAGTCAGAAATGACTCGTTCCCAGGGCTTGTCTCTAAGCTGGACCTGGTCACCTTTCTGGAGCAATTGAAGGCTCCCAGGAATATAAGGAGAATGGAGACAACAACCAGTTACCCAGGACTTGAAACAGTTCAGCTGGACTTGCATCACCTGCACTGGCTTTGTTGGTAGTCATGCCTTCTAAGCCCGACTTGACTTTGGATGCCAGGACGTCTGTTACAAGCCTTGTCTCCACAAGACACCCAGGATTTGATGCCGAAGAATCCAGCATTAGAAGATGTATTCCCAAAAGCAAACCTAGGAATATATCAAATATTTTACCTCAAAAATTTAAATTTAAGAAAAGACTGGGAATATACGAGGGTATATGAAAGACAGAGAGGATCTTTATATGGACTTAAAGAAATGGAGACAGTTACACAGATTGCTAACATTACTGGAAAAAGAATTGAGCAACCTGAGTCAAATTGGGAAAAACACCCACTTCAGTCTTCAACATTTGCCAAGATGTACTGAATTCCCTGGAGTCCAAGAACCCCAGTGTCTTTGCGTGATTCAGCAACAACCTTTCATCTTGGGGGCCTATCCGGGATTCTTCAGGACGAGATGGGAGCTAACAATTGTAGCCTCACTCCTTTGAACTTTATCCTGAAAAAAATGGGATAGACTTGATCCCCAGAGCTTAAAGAAGACACACCTGGTCTTCCTATGTGATACTGCATGACCGAGAGCAGTCAGAGACACCGAGGAACAGCCTTCATGAAGCACCTACTGGGAGAAATAATCAGTCTATGAGAATTCATAAGCCTTTTTCTTATCAAGAAATACAAGAAATCAAGGAGGATCTGGGAGACTATTTAGAGGACTCAGAAAAATACATGAGATCTTTGAAAGGTGTTACTCTGCTTTATGACCTTACTTGGAAGGATATAATATATATCTTGGGACAAACGCTGACTCCTGACTCAAAAAAGTTTTGGGAAAAGCGGTTGCTTATGGACATGAATGGCTTGGTAATGAATCAGTAGGGAAGAGGGAGATAACTGCCCTCCCCACTGGGAATGAGGTGGTCCCAATTACAGAACCAGACTGAAACTACAACACAGCTAAGGGAAGATGGGATCAGAGTCATTTTGTCAGATATATTCTTGAAGGACTCAGGCAGGGGTGTGCTAAACCTTTAAGGTGAAGTCAGTTAGTCGTGTCTGACTCTTTGCGATCCCATGGAATGTAGCCTATCAGGCTCCTCTGTCCATGGGATTTTTAAACTAAGGCTTTAAACTATGGCAAATTGGCAGACATAGAACAGGAGGAGAAGGAAGCTCCTGGTAAATTCCTAGATAGACTGAGAGAAGCAGATTCACTGAGATTGATTCCAAAAGTGAAGAGGGAAAAGTGATCTTAAAGGATAGATTTCTCAGTCAGTCTAGATACCAGCCATAAGCTATTAAAACGGTCATATGGACCAAATCAGTCTTTAGATAATCTGTTCCAACTGGCTCAGACAGTCTATTATGGTAGGGATTATGAGGAAAAGAAAGAAAGACAGAAAAAGACAAAGGAACAGGTGGAAGCCTTCAAAATGGCTATGAAAACTGTTCTTAAACAGCCTGAGAAAAATGCCCAGAGGGACCCAGGTGAAAAGGGATGGACTTGCTATTACTGTGGAAAGGAGGGGCACCTCAAGCAGGATTGCCCTCAGGCATCTACGCTGCTCCCGCTGCATGTCCAGTCTGCAAAGGACCACACTGGAAGAGAGACTGCCCCCAGAGGCGTAGGTCTCAGGGGTCGGACTCTCAAGACAATCAGGACTGAAGGTGCCCAGGGGTCCCCACACAAGCTCACCTAATTACACCTGAGGAACCCCAGGTATTAATAACTGTGGGAGGCCAATCCGTCGATTTCCTTTTAGATACTGGGGCAACTTACTCTGTGCTTTCTGAAGCCCCTGGCCCACTATCTTCCCAATCCGCTTCTGTAATGGGACTGTCTGGACAAGCCAAAAGATGGACCAGATAATCTATGTGAGCCTACTTCTGCTGACTCTAAAAATCCTGAGTCTGCCGTTTGATCCTCAAGATAATGCCTTCCTATCCTGGGCTCATTCCTACGCTGGATTCCACAGTCAGTCTAACTGCTGGGTCTGTGGAGTGCTCCCCTCTTAATCAGTGGAAGGCCTCCCGTGGTGGACATCTCCACTTCAAGGAAGAGACTCTCCAAGTCTGCAAGTTCTGTCAACAACAATCACATGTGATGCCTCATCTTAAACTGATGACATCTAACAACCTTAAGATGGACTGATGTGACTATAGACATAAAGTGACTTTTCATTTTTATTTTAACTTGGTTTAATGACTGTTTTGCCTGTATCTGTATAATGGGATTTTCTAACCATCTAAAAGCTTTTAGTTTACAAATGGTTCTCTAAGCTCCTATGAGTCAATAGCCTCCTCCAACTACTACTTGGGGCTCCTGAATCAGAGACCCTCAATATGAGGGTTAGAATAAGTTGCCTCAACAACATAAGGGACCATGCCCCTTAACAGCAAAAGTAGTTATGGAACGAAAATGACACCCCTTTCCCTTGGCAACACAATTCTAAAAGAAAAGGGGAGAATGAGAGAGTCAATTCCTAGGTAGGTTGATAAGAAGTCTAGGGGTCCCCAAGGAGAGAGAGGTCTGGAATACTCAAGGAGGAAGAAAGGACAAACTTTTTACTTTTTTCCCTCTACATTCCTTAGCATTATATAGTAATAATGAATCCTGCCTGAGGACAGTCTCTGGATTAAACCTTCTGGCTAATCCTGTTATCTTAAAATGTAAATTATGGGAGTAGATCTGGTGAGGTCTCAGAGTTCTTTGGATTCATTGGAGAGTATATAACTCCATTGCTAACACTCGCAAGCGGGTACTCTTTCTGCCCCCTTCTGATGTCTATGTCAGAAGCTTTCTCTGTCTCCTTTATACTTTAATAAAACTTTATTACACACACACACACACACACAAAAAAAAAAAAAAAACACTGCAGATGGTGATTGCAGCCATGAAATTAAAAGACACTTACTCCTTGGAATGAAAGTTATGACCAACCTAGATAGCATATTAAAAAGCAGAGACACTACTTTGCCAACATAGGTCCGTCTAGTAACGGCTATGGTTTTTCCAGTGTGAGAGTTGGACTGTGAAGAAAGCTGAGCACCGAAGAATTGATGCTTTTGAACTGTGGTGTTTGAAAGACTCTTGAGAGTCCCTTGGATGGCAAGAAGATCCAACCAGTCCATCCTAAAGGAGATCAGTCCTGGGTGTTCTTTGGAAGGACTGATGCTGGCGCTGAAACTCTAGTACTTTGGCCATCTCGAGTTGACTCATTGGAAAAGACCCTGATGCTGGGAGGGATTGGGGGCAGGAGGAGAAGGGGATGACAGAGGATGACATGGCTGGATGGCATCACCGACTCAATGGACATGTGTTTGTGTAAACTCCGGGAGTTTATCATGGACATGAGGCCTGGCGTGCTGCGATTCATGGGGTCTCAAAGAGTCAGACACTACTGAGCGACTAAACTGAACTGAACTGAACTGCTACATAAGTGTTGTTAACAGGATTTTGTGTCCCTGCAAAATTCATATGCTGTAATCAGATCCCCAGATGAGGCAGAGCAATTAGGAGGTAATTAAGTCATGATGGTAGAACCCACATGAATAAGATTGGTGCCCTTAATAAAAGAGGTGATAATCTCTCTTCACATGAAAGGGTAACAACAATAACAAAAAACTGGCTGTCTGCAAAACAGGAAGTGACCCTTCACTAGGAACCAAATCTGCTGGCACTTTTACCTTAGACTTCCTAGTGTTTAGAACTGTGAAAAATAGATTTCTATTGTTTAAGCAACCCAATGTATTCAAAAGTTGCTTAGTGGCAAAGAATCTGCCTGTCAATGAAGAGACACAGGAGATTAAGAGTTTGATTCCTGGTCTGGAAGACCTTCTGGAGGAGGAAATGGCAACCCATTCAAGTATTATTGCATAGAGAATCTTATGGACAGAGCAGCAAGAGTTGGACATGACTTAGCAACTGAGCATGTATACTTTTTATAGCAGTTTAAGTTCAGAAAAATAAGCATTCAGAATTTTTATTCTTTAATTAAAAAATCTGTGAGCAGAATACTTGACTATAAGCAGGCTGTTGTCCATTTCCTATAAATGGACAACGTATTTTACATTTAAAGACATGTGCTTCTTAAATCCAAATCCCCCTTACTAACTTAATAAATATTTAATGTATATCTAGGAGTAAATAAAATATATAACATAAAAGTTTTGAGCTAAGTTTCAGTATTTCCAAAATTTCTGAAAATAAAGGTAAACCCAGTTATTTTGTTTTAGCCTTCATTTTCTCTTTCTTTCTAGTCCTTCAAATTTCATAACTCTCTTTTTTACATATTTGTTACAATTTTGTACTTAATGGTGTAAGAATTTAAATCAGGCAAATAATATTTACAATTTTACTCTCTACTTTCCTTACATCATTGCTTCATTCTAATTTCCATAAAAAGTATTATATAAAATAGATTTAAATATATATTTTTTAAAGTCAATATTTATTTGATCTTGAAAATGGAAACATCACAAGAATGAGATATAAATAGATAATAAGCTTTACTTGGTGTTTCTCCATCTTTTTAAGTTGATCAGGTAGATGGATAGTTCTTTAAATAATGTGTTAAATTTAGAGAATACATTAAATATAAAAGAACATCGTGGAAAATTGGAAAATCATTCCATTAAGGGTTTCAAATATGAAGTGTTCTATTCAGACACAAACTAAACCTAAAGTGAGTGAGTTGCTTTTTTTTTTTTTTAACCGAAAGAGCTAGAGAGTAATTAAAGGTAATTGGCATGTTATTATTCTTAAAAGGTTCCCTTTTCTATTCTAAGAATACCAGGGAACAATTGAATAGATAAAAGTGAACCACAAATTGCCAAATAGATCTTTTGTATAGTAATACATCTTTCTAGACAAAAGATACTTCAAACCCATAAAGAAGAAGGGAAGTGCATTTGCCTGACTGGCCTTGAATCTTGACTACTGTAAAGTTGCCTCAGATTTTAAAACTTACATTGTTAGATACTATCAAGATGCCATCAGATGGGTTAAGGGGGAATCAAAAGTGACTGTGACAAACTTGAGGGAGATCAGATGATTGGCAGAATTTAACATTAGGTGAGCAGAAAATTACTTGATAAATGACACTGAAAGCAGAACAAATACTCTTATTTAAGCATACCTGTGGCAGATTGATGCTGCTAACATTATTGATCAAATCTGAGAAGCCCTGCCTCTTGCCCTTTCCCTATCCAAATCCTGCATATTTTTCCTAGAACTGGATCAATACAAATTCTCATTATGAAGCCATTTATTTACTACTCACATGCTCAATGAACTCTTTAGTACAGACTTCCATCCCACCTGCAGTCAATATAGTGTCACATTCCTACCCTCTCGTCTTTAGTTTCTCAGTCTAAGCAAGACTCCTTCAGAGTCCTGATCTAATTAATCCAATACTAATCTAATTAAAATAAACCCCTTATCCATTTTGTCTTCTCCGAAATATGTTTTTTTTTCCTAATTTATAAATTTTCCATATCATTTAAAGATATTTTTATTTATACATTTGTCTTTCTTCTATTTTGAGGGCAAGAATTGTGTGTTCTTCCATGTTCTGTTTATTTAATATTGTCATCTTTTCTGTACTATTTCTGGAAGACTCCAAATACATGTTATTTTTGGTGCATCACAATTTGTTTAATTAGGGAAGATGTATTGAGAAGTTGAATAAAAAAGTTTATCTTCATGCTGTATGCAAAATGCCAATTTATTAAAATTTAAAAATACTTCAAACTAGCCTTATTTGTTACACATAAATATGACACTTTTTACTGTCTTAAAACATGCACATTGAGTCATTTTTTACAGCCTCACTGAAGCAAAATTGTTATTTAAAAAAACTGCACATATTTAATGCATACAGTTTTATGAGTTTGGACACATGCAAACACTTGTGATACTATCACCATTATTAAGGTAATAAACCCTTGGAAAGTTTCCTTGTGTCCTTCTGCTTTGTGTGTGTGTGTTGGGGGGGGGTGTAAAACTAAAATCTAACCTCAAAAAATTTTTTACTGTACAACACCATACTGTTAACTGTAGCATGAGTACTGCATAGACATCTAAAATTTATTTCTATAACTTTATATTCATTGAAGAACATTAACTCAAAACATGACCCTTGTAAAAGCTCACATTTAGGACCTAAAGTTAAATCTGTGAATCACTGACAGACGATTCACATGTAGATAATAAATGTATTGTAGTATTCTATATGTTGCTAAGCTCAAAGGCTCTATCTGAATTTTAGATGTAGGTGTTCAGAATATGTCACCCCAAATATATCATTTTAGAATATTGATTATTTTGAGTTGAAGTATTTGAGAAACACACAATACAAGAAAGATACCCTGACCTTCCTTTGTCTTCCTGAAAGCAGGAGCTAAATCTCCCATGTAGTTACCTTCCCTGTACTAGGAGGGGAGAAGACATCCTTAGTACCAGAGACAAGGAATCTAGAGCTGGGAAGGCTGCATAAACAAACCTTGGTACTTCTTCCCCACTTTACTACACTAAGTCCACACCTCTTTATTATTTCTTTGTCTAAAAGGTACAAAAACTTTCCTGGTTTTGTCACTTTGTCATCTCATATTTTTATGAGACTTCTGTATGTACAAAATTAAATTTCTTTTTCTTCTGTTAATCTGTCTTATGCCAAGCTAATTATTAGACAAGCCAAAGAACCTACAAGGGCAGAAGGAACAATTTTTTCTGCCCCTATAGTTTGATACATAAACAGGGCACTCCACTGGTTAGACACTGCTTGCTCATGGGCTGTTAGGGCTAACAGATCCTGGGACCTTTGAGGAGAGCCAGCAGAAGGCAAAGAATTCTCACAAATCAGTCTTTACCATATACAGAACAGACTCCAAATGTATTAAAGACATAAATGCAAGACTGAAAGCCATCAAACCCCAAGGAGAAAACATAGGCAGTACACTATTTGACATAAATCATGATAATGCTTTTGGAACTGTCTCCTAAGGCAAAGGAAACAAAAGCATAAATAAACAAATGGGGTCTAATTAAACTCAAAATCTTTTGCACAGCAAAATAAATCATCAACAAAATGAAAATACAACCCACTGAATGGGAGAAAATATTTGCAAATGATATTCTCAATAAGGAGTTAATACCCAAAGTAAATAAACAACTCAAAACAAACAAACAAAAAAGCTAAAACAAACCTGATTTTAAAAAGACTAGAAGACCTGAACAGACATTCTTTCCAAGAAGACATGCAGATGGGCAACAGGCTCATGAAAAGATGCTCAACATCACTAAATACAAGGGAAATACAAATCAAAACCACAAGGAGATATCGCCCCACACCTGTCCAAATGGCTGTCATCAGAAACACCACAGATAACAAATATTGTTGAGGATGTGGAGAAAAGAGAGCCCTGGTACACTCTTGGTGGGAATGTAAATTTGTGCAGTCATTATAGGACACAGTACTGAATTATCTCAATTGAAAAAAGAATAATGGAAAAACGTTTTCACTCCAATTGCTTCCACAAGACCTGTAGTAGGAGACGGATGTTAAGAAAATCACCATAACAAATACAATAGCAATAAAGACGTTTGAAATGTGAGAATTACCAAAATGTGACACAGAGACATGAAGTGAGGAAATACTGTTGGGAAAATGTTGCTGATAGGTTTGCTCAACTTGGGGATGTCACAAATCTTCAATTTGTAAAAAACACAGTAATAATTAAATTGTTCTCCTAATTAAATTGCAAACATAAAATAATGAAATTTTAAGCCACAGGTTGGAGCAAATTATTCCCTATATGTATGGCAAATAATTGATGTTCAGAATAGACAGTGTATTCTTACAACCTGCTACTTCCATGCAAAACTCTTAAGCAGATAATTCACAATATATGACATACATGACATACTAGTGGCTTGTGAAAACATGAAAAGTTCCTCAATATCATTACATGAGATAAAACTGCACAGGAAAAATGCAGTAAGATTCTATTTTACACCACCAAAAGAACTAACATTAAACAAAAATCAATACTGGCAAATAAGTGTCAAAACTAGAAGTTGCATATATTTTCTGTGAGTGTAAAATATTGACAACCATTTTGGAGTAGAATTTGTTTCTTAATTAAACATACACCTACCCAATAACAGAAATTTTACCCCTAGAAATTTATCAGCAGTAAATTTATCTATTAGGGGTTTTTGCAATATTATACAAATTTAGGATTTCTTCTCGTATTCCTGTGAAAAATACTATTGGAATCTTCATGAGTGAAGTAGCTCAGTCGTGTCTGACTCTTTGCGACCCCATGGACTGTAGCCTACCAGGCTCCTCCGTCCATGGGATTTTCCAGGCAAGGGTACTAGAGTGGGTTGCCATTTCCTTCTCTAGAGGATCTTCCCAACCCAGAGATCGAACCTGGGTCTCCCACATTGCAGTCAGATGCTTTACCGTCTGAGCCTCCAGGGAAGCCCTGGAATCTTCATAGGAATTGCATTGAATCCATAAATTGCTTTGGGTAGTATGTACAGCATAACAAGGTTAATTCTTCCAATCCACAAGGAACAAATATCTTTTTATTTTCCTCTTAATTTTTTTCATCAATATCATATAGTTTTCAATGTATAAATTTTTCATCTCCTTGATTAAATTTATTTCTAGATATTTCATTCTTTTTGATACTATGCTTTTTAACTTTCATTTGTTTTAAATTATGAAAGTATAACAACACATTCACAGGAAACTTGGGAAACATATAACAAAGTTACATATAGCTCACAATTATCTTTTTTAAGTAAATAAATTAAGGTTTTTTGTTGGAGTTTCAATATCAGACTCCCAAAAATTAATATTAGTAGAATAACTATACAGAGAAGTAGAAGGATATAGTAGACCTGAAAAGCACTGTGAACTAATTCAATATAATTAAAATTTATACAGTTTACACACAAAAGCAGGACAGAAATTCTATTCAAGTTCTCACATACTATAAACTAGGAGCAACTAGAACAGATCCAGGGACATAACGTGGTGCAAGAATATCACACTCTAATGGTATGAAGTCATAAAGAGTCTGTTCTCCTATCACTGTGGAATTATGCTAGAAATCCATATCAAAAGATATTTACAAATAACCAATATATTATCAAGTGCACTGTGACATTTACCAAAAGAGATCTTTGACTTAGTCACTGAAAACCTCAATAAAGTTAGATAGAAAAAAAAAAAAAAACAAAAACAGAGGGAGATTGCAGAGAAGAAAGTATTTAAATGAGAAATTACTATCAAAATAAGAAATTGATATTAATGATACTTTAACAAAATCCCATGTATTTGGAAATCAAATGTCCACTTTTAAATGATGGGTGTATCTAAGATGCTATAACAATGAAAATTTGAAGATATTTGTAATAGAACAAAAAAGAAAAGAGACTCTACCAGAATTTGTTGCATGCAGCTGAGGCTGCTCAATGCAATTAAATACAATGTAGAGTCTTGAAAAGGTATAAAAACAAATTATGGAAACTAGCAAAAATTTTGTGAAATTTGAACAAAATCTGTATTATAGTTAATGCTCAAAAGTAATGCTCAAAATTCTCCAAGCTAGGATTCAACAGTACGTGAACTGACTTCCAGATGCTCAACCTGAATTTTTAAAAATGCAGAGGAACCAGGGATCAAATTGCCAACATCTGTTGGATCATAGAAAAAACAAGGTAATTCCAGAAAAAAACATCTACATCTGCATCATTGACTATGATATAGCCTTTGACTATGTGGATCACAATAAACTGTGGAAAATTCTTCCAGAAATGGGAATACCAGACCACCTTCCCTGCTTACTGAGAAATCAGAATGCAGGTCAGGAAGCAACAATTATAACTGGAGATGGGACAATAGACTGGTTCCAAATTGGAAAAGGAGTACGTCAAGGCTGTATATCATCACCCTGCTTATTTAACTTATATGCAGAGTACATCATGAGAAATGCTGGGCTAGATGAAGCACACAATGGAATCAAAATTGCTGGGAGAAATATCAATAACCTCAGATATGCAGATGACACCACCCTGATGGAAGAAAGCAAAGAGGAACTAAAGGGTCTCATGAAGAAAGTGAAAGAGGAGAGTAAAAAAACTGACTTAAAACACAACATGCAAAAAATGAAGATCATGGCATTCGGTCCCATCAGTTCATGGCAGATAGATGGGGAAACAATGGAAACAGTGAGAGATTTCATTTTCTTGGGCTCCAAAATCACTGCAGATGGTGACTGCAGCCATGAAATTGAAAGACACTTGCTCCTTGGAAGAAAAGCTATGACCAACCTAGGCAGCATATCAAAAAGCAGAGACATTACTTTGCCAACAAAGATCCATATAATGAAAGTTATGTTTTTTTCTAGTAGTCATGTGTGGATGTGAAAGTTGGTCCTAAAAGGAGCCTGAGTGCCAAAGAATTGATGCTTTTGAAACTGTGGTTTTGGAGAAGACTTGAGAGTACCTAGGACTGTAAGGAGATCAAACCAGTCAATCCTAAAGGAAATCAATCCTGAATATTCATTAGATGTACTGGTGCTGAAGCTGAAGCTCCAATATTTTGGCCACTTGATAGAAGAGCTGACTCATTAGAAAAGACCCTGATGCTGGGAAAGATTGAAGGCAGGAAGAGAAGGGGATGGCAGAGGAGAAGATAGATGCATGGCAGCACTGATTAGATGGACATGAGTTTGAACAGGCTCTGGGAGTTGGTAAAGGACAGGGAAGCCTGGTATGCTGCAGTCCATGGAGTTGCAAAGAGTCTGACACTACTGAGCACCTGAAGAACATCAATAGTTAATACTGTATCACTTAACTGCCTGTTTTTTTTTTTTTTGTTTATTTGTTTGTTTGTTTTGTTTTTACAATGCAGTATTACTTTTTATTCAAAGAATTAATTTAGAATTTCCTACCCTCATTCAATTTTTTTTTAAATAGTAAATAATAAATTATCTACACTTCTGGCAGTTTAATTCTAGATGCCAAAATACATGGAAGTATATTAAAGTTTTGGCTGAATATAAATTATAAATCTCCAGGTATCTCTTGATTTTCTACTTTCACATTCCAGTCCCCTATAATGAAAAGGACACCTTTTTTGGGTATTAATTCTAGAAGGTCTTGTAGATCTTCTAAGAACCATTCAACTTCAGCTTCTTCAGCATTACTGTTTGGGCATAGACTTGGATTACTGTGATAATGAATGATTTTCCTTGGAAACGAACAGAGATCATTCTGTCATTTTTGAGACTTCACCCAAGTACTGCATTTTGGACTCTCTTGTTGACTATGATGGTTACTCAATTTCCTCTAAGGGATTCTTGCCCACAGTAGTAGATAAAATGGTCACTGAGGTAAACTCACCCATTCCAGTCCATTTTAGTTCACTGATTCCTAAAATATTGATGTTCACTCTTACCATCTCCTGTTTAATCACTTCCAATTTACCTTGATTCGTGGAATAACATTCCAGGTCCCTAAGCAATACTGTTTTTTTAAAGCATCAGACATTGCTTTTGGCACCAGTCATATCCACAACTGGGCACTGTTTTTGCTTTGTCTCTGTCTCTTTATTCTTTCTGCTGTTATTTCTCCAGTCTTCTCCAGTAGCATATTGGGCACCAACCAAGCTGGGGAGTTTGTCTTTCAATGTCCTATCTTTTTGCCTTTTCATACTGCTCATGGGTTCTCAAGGCAGGAATACTGAAGTGGTTTGTCAGTGCCTTCTCCAGTGGACCACGTTTTGTCAGAACTTTCTACCATGACCCATCCATCTTGGGTGGCCCCTACATGGCATGGCTCATGGTTTCATTGAGTTAGATAAGGTTGCAATCCATGTGATCAGTTTGATTAATTTTCTGTGATTGTGGATTTCATTCTGTCTGCCCTCTGATGGATAAGGGTAAGAGGCTTATGGAAGCTATCTGATGGGAGAAACTGACTGTGGGGAAAACTGTGGGAAACAACTGTCAGGTCCTGATGGACAGGGCCATGCTCAGTACATCTTTAATTCAATATTCTATTGATGGGCAGGGCTGTGTTCCCTCTCTGTTGTTTGACCTGAGACCAAACTATGGTGGAGGTAATGAAGACAATAGAGAACTCCTTCAAAAGGTCCCTTGCATGCTCTGCCACACCCAGTGCCCCCAACTCTGAGGCAGGCCATTGCTGACCCATGCCTCCGTGGGAAACTCCTGGACAGGCAATTCTGAGTCAGTCTCTTGTGGGGTCGCTGCTCCTTCCTCTTGTGTCCTGGTGCATACAAAGTTTTGTTTGTGCCCTCCAAAAGTGTGTTTCCCCAGTCCTGTGTAAGTTCTGTAACCAAATCCCACTGGCCTCCAAAGTCAAATTCCCTGGGGTTTCTCAGTCTCTTTGCCAGATCCCCAGGTTGGGAAATCTGATGTAGGTCCTAGAATGTTCTTAACAGTGTGAGAATTCATTTGGCATAATTGGTCTGCAGTTTGTGGGTTGTCTGTTCGACATCTCTATTGTGGGGTTAATAGGAACCTCCTCCATGAGGGTTTATGCCACATCCAGGAATGCTGCACCCAGAGCCCCTGCCCCTGCAGTAGGCCACTGCTGACCCATAACTCCACAGGAGACTCTCAAACACTCAAAGGCATGCCTGGCTCAGTCTCTGTGAGGTCTCCTGTGGCACACAAGGTTTTATTTGAGCCCTCTGATCATCTCTGGTAGGTATGAGGTTTGATTCTAAAGGTGATTTTGCCCATTTTTCTGGGGCATCTCCATTGCCCTTGGATGTGGGGTATCTTTTTTGGTGGGATCCAACATTCTCTTGTCAATGGTTGTTCAGCAGCAAGTTGTAGTTTTGGAGTTCTCACAGGAGAAGATGAACACGCCTCCTTCTACTCCACCATTTTGTCAATTGCTGGACATGGCTGAATGACTGAATTGAAATGACATTAGAAATCTAACATTCTACTCATACTAAGTCAAACAAGTTGAATCAAAATGTCATAAATTTTTTTAGCTAAGCAAAACTAACATAAATTTTCTAAAAGATATATTATACATACTATAAATGTGTGTGTATCTATACAAATACTTTTCTACTATGTTTGATAAAGGCTTGAGAAAACCAAAAAAGAGAACTTGGAAACTATACACTAAATGAAACGGAATCACTGAATGTGAAGTAGAAAAGTGAAACAAACTAGATAAAAGTAAAAGATCATCATATAGTCCAGTTGTTTTTAAACATGGCTGCTCATTAGAAACAAATCTGGAGTTTTGGAGAATAGCAATACCTGGACATTTGTATGTTTCAGAAAAGATTCCAAAATAATTCTGCTGTGCATTTGGATTTTAAAAAGTGATTACAAGTTTTCCTATTACTTTCTGTTGACCAATCATGATACAATGGCATTCAGTGAATAACAGTTACATAATCACAATAGTAAAAGATGTTTATTAGTTTTCACAATAGCCAATCAAAAAATAAAAGATAATGATAATCACAAGCCATTATGAAACATGATTAACCTAAAAATATAAAATAATTACATACAATTTTGAGGGGGGTTAAGCAGTGATGTGATAAGTGGAAGAGCATACCTGCACATGTTCTCATCCTCCTAGCCAGGCTATGACTTTTACTGAGTGCATTTAATCCATTTACAGTTAAACTAATCATTGATATGTATGATCCTATTACCTACCATTTTCTTAATTGTTTTGGGTTTATTTTGTGTAAGTCTTTTCCTTCTCTTGTGTTTCCTGACTAGAGAAGTTCCTTCAATATTTGCTGTAAAGCTGGTTTGGTGGTGCTGAATTCTCTTAACTTTTGCTTGTCTGGAAAACTTTTGATTTCTCCATCAAATTTGAGTGGGAGTCATGATAGGTAGAGTATTCTTGGTTACAGGTTCTTCCCTTTCATCATTTGAAACATATTATGCCATTCTCTTTTGGCTTATAGAGTTTCTGTTGAGATATTAGCTGATAACGTTATGAGAGTTCCCCTGTATGTTATTTGTTGTTTTTCCCTTGTTGCTTTTAATATTTTACCTTTAATTTTCATCATTTTGATTGCTATGTGTCTTGGGGTGTTCCTCCTTGGGAGTATCCCACCTGGGACTCTCTGTGCTTCCTGGACTTGGTTGACTATTTCCTTCCCCATGTTAGGGAAGTTTTCAGCTATTATGTTGTCAACTATTTTCTCAGGTCCTTCCTCTCTCTTTTCTCCTTCTGGGGCCCCCATAATGTGAATGTTGGAGCATTTAACACTGTCCCAGAGGTCTCTTAGACTATCCTTTCTTCTTCTTCTTCTTCTTTTTTTAATTCTATTTTCCATATTCTGTCTGTGGCAGTAATTCCTACCATTTTGTCCTCCAGGTCTCTTAACCATTCTGCATAGTTATTCAGCTATTGATTCTTTCTAGTGTACTGTTAATCTCTGTTTATTTGTTCTTGAGTTCTTAAGCCTTTGGTAAACATTTCTTGCATCTTCTCAATCTTTACCTCTACTCTTTTTCTGAGATCCTGGGACACCTTCCCTATCATATTCTGAATTCTTTTTCTGGGAGGTTGCCCATCTCTACTTCATCTGACTGTTTTTCTGGGTTTTATCTAGTCCCTTCATCTGGGACAAAATCCTCTGCTTTTTTCATCCTGGTTAATTTTCTGTGGGTTTCCCTGGTGGCTCAGATGGTAAAGAACCTACGAACAATGTGAAAGACCCAGATTCAATATCTGGGTCGGGAAGATCCCCTGGAGAAGGGCACTGCACCCCACTCCAGTATTCTTGCCTGGAGAATCCCATGGGCAGAAGAGCCTGGTGAGCTACATTCCATGGGGTCGCAAAGAGTCTGACATGACTGAGTGACTTACACATAAATACAACTTTCTGTGATATGATTTTGATTCTAATTGTTGCAGGAGTGTGGTTCTTCTTGCTTCTTCCCACCCTCTGGTGGATGAGGCTGAGAGGCTTCTGTAAGCGTTTTGATGGGAGGGACAAGGTGGGAAAAACTAGGTCTTGCTCTAGTGGGTCGGCCTGTGCTTGTTCCTCCTGAGGTGACCCAGTCTATGGGCTCTCTGGTAGGGTGAATGGTGGCCTCCAGGAGGATTCACGCCAAAGAGCCCCTTCCAGGACTGCTGCTGCTAGTGAGACACTGCCCACCCACACCTCCACAGGATACCCTCCAACACTAGCACGTAGGTCTGGCTCAGTATCCTATAGGATCACTGCTCCTTTCCCCGCGGACTTGTGCACAAGATTTTGTCTGTGCCCTAAAGGGGAGAGTCTCTGTTTCCCCTACTCCTGTGGAAGTCCTGTAATCATAGCCCACTGATCTTCAAAGTCAGATTCCCTGGGGATTCTTAGTCCTTTTGCCAGGTCCCCAGGCTGGAAAGTCTGACATGAGGCTCAAAACCTTCACAATAATGGGGGAATTTCTTTGGTATTATTGCTCTCCAGATTGAGGTTTGCCCTCTCATTGAGTATGAGATATGATTTTCATCATGTTTGCACCCCTCCTACCATCTCATCGCAGCTTCTTTGTCTTTGGAACAAAGAACCAACTTTGTCTTGGTGGGTTTCAGTGTCCTGTCAATGGTTGTTCAACAGCTAGCTGCAATTTTGGTGCTCTTGCAGGAGGAGATGAGCACACATCCTTTTACTCTGCCACTTGAACCAGAAGCCCCATTATTGATAGTATTGTAAATGAAATTTTAAAATTTCTCTTTCTTAGTTTGTTGTTAGTATTTTGAAATGCACATAATTTCTATATATTGATTTATGTCCTACTAATCTGATGAATTTTTAAATTAGTTTTAACAGGTTTTCAGAGGAGTTTTTGAGTTTTATATATATAATATTGTGTCATTTGCAAGTAGAAATAATTTTACTTCTTTCTTTACCACTAATGCATTTTATTTATTTCACTGCTAATAGCCCTGGAGATTCCGGTACTCTTTTGATTAAAAGTGGTGGAATATGCATCATCTTATTTCTGTCTTAGAATAAATGTTTTCATTTTTTCACCATTGGGTATGTTAGTGTAGGTTTGTCATATATGGCTTCTATTATGTTGAGGCATAATACATTCCCTCTATAGCCATTCTATTGAAAGTCTTTATTATAATGGATTTTGAATTTTGTCAAATACTTTATCTGCATATACTGGTATGACCATGTACATATTATCCTTAACTGTGTTAATGTGGTGTATCACATCCCTTGATTTGGGAATTTTGAACCATGCTTGCATCCCTGGAATAAATTTCACTTCTTCATTTTGTATGATCCTTTTGGTGTACTGTCAAATTTGATTTATCATCATTTTTTGTATAACATATAGCCTATGGTTTTCAGTGTTGCTTTTTAAAAATAGACTAACTAGTTGAAAATCTATTGAAAAAGTAATATGTGTACAGATACTCACACCCTTCACTCCCCTCAAAAAGTCTCCTACAGGTGTCTGACTCATAAATTCAATTTGTTAGCATTTTTATTAGCTTATGTTTATCACTTCCTTTGGAACCACTCTGTTTTATTTTCTAATAAATCTGTCTTTTAACTTTTATACTCATTTATTACTTTTATATGATAAATATTTAAATTATCTGACTACAGTAACAAAATTATGTCTGACAAATGTATTTGGGAACAAAACATTCAATTTTTGGCATACAAATAAGCAGTGGGGAAAGAAATGTGTAAGTGTGTGAGACAGCACTAACCCCACACATGGGCCCCACCAAGGGACAGGTAATTCAGAGCAGCTGTTGAACAGGATTTGGGAAGACATTCTACAGTATTTTCTACCTTAGATGCATACATGGAGGAAATACATATAATATAATAAAAATAAATAGTTTACCAGAAGTCAAGAAAAAGCAGAGAATAATAAAATGAAGTGGGAAAAAACAAGATACTGATGGCATGGAGCATGCGTTTTTTGGAAATTAATTGAAACCTGTCCAAGGGTGCCAATTACAGAATAGTTTGCCTACCCACCATTTCTCTGTTTGACCAAAGCATTCTTTTGAAGATGTGGAAAAGTCTGACTTATGTAGAATAGCAATTATCTTTTTGTAAAGAGATAAATTTAGGAACTTGAAAGTATATGTACATAAAAACTAAAACATAAAACTATTTTCTTTAAAAAAAAGCCATGTATTACTGAGTCAAATATTAGAAATGAAAATTAATTAATTTGTTAAAGTACCTACAGAGATGATCTTTCATTTTCTCAATCCTTCAATTACCACTTTAACATGGTAGGTTAACAAGTGGAAGGCTGACAGATATTAATAACAAGGAAAACTTTTGTGTTAAATTTGATGCAAATCATACTTAATTTATAGTTTTTTAAGATGAAAAAATAAAAGAAAAGTAAATTTGTGAAAAGAAAAAAAAATAGAACATAAAATCATTATTGGTATAGTTGGTTAAGAACTTGCTGCCAGTTACTGAGAGGTTTAGATTCAGAGGTGGCATCTATACAAAGAGATTGTGCTGTTGTTATGGTAAATGTCTTTTAAAACTAAAGTAGAGAGTAAACACTGAAATATTTTTTAAAAATATGAATTTTAAAAGGTCTATGTTTGAACACCTTTATAAAGAACCTGACAGGTATAGATTACATAAATCTAGAAAGAGTTTACCTTTAAAACCTCAAGTATTAATTTTGTAATACTGAATTTCTTATAATGAAAGCAAAGGAAATCTGAGATATAATACACTTTAAGAAATATTTTTGGAACTAATATTTATGGAAAAAAATTTAAATCTAAATAATATGGCATGGGATTAGTTAATACAGATTATTGAGAACATCATGTTAATTATACATTTTATAAATTATTCTCTAATGGAACTCCAATAATTTGGCCACCTGATGCAAAAAAACTGACTCACTGGAAAAGACTCTGATGCTGGGAAATACTGAAGGCAGGAGCAGCAGGGGACATGTTGCATGCCACATTTGATAATCTCATATATCTCATGAAATATGGACAATTTATTGAAAAGAAAACTGGATAATATAAGTTAAAGGATTTTTTTTTTCAAGTGAATACAAGCAGGTATGTATTAGTTGCACAGTCGTGTCCAGCTCTTTGCGACCCCATGGTCTGTCCATGGAATTGTCTAGGCAAAAATACTGGAGAGTAGTAAATAAACCGAAGCTCAGGTTTTTATCTTTATAAGTTTAGATGGCCTGGCACTGTGCCTGAATTGTCTCACCTTAAAAGATGCACTTGTAAGGCTTTGTTTTCTTTAGACAACGTTCTCAAATTTAGTTGTACATGTGACTCATCATGAGTTATTAATAAAAGGTGGACACTTTGGTCATGACCCCAGAGAGCCTGAATCTCTAAGTTCGGATTGAGACCGTGGTTGAATGACGAGGTCATTCAAGGGAAGTTCTCTCATTTGTGTATAGAAGGGTTGAACAAAAAGACTTAAGACATCTCAAGAATTTTGTCTTTTACTTTAGACTCTTGGCTAACTTTTGAGTTTGAGTAAACACATGGAAATTTCCCATTTTAATCTTTTAAGTAATAAGAAACTTGGTCTTAAACCAACTTTCTTTCATATAAATTCTACTTTGACCTAATAAAGGAGCAGTTCTAATATCTACAAAGGAATTACCCTTTCTAACGTCAATGATAACCTTTGCAGTCTGACATAGAAATATCAGAACCCTCAGGAGGGGGGATCGGGATGGGGAACACATGTAAATCCATGGCTTTTTCATGTCAGTGTATGGCAAAAACCACTACAATATTGTAAAGTAATTAGCCTCCAACTAATAAAAATAAATAAAAAAGGAAAAAAAGAAAGAAATATCAGAACCATTTAAGTTGACCACACCAAAAAATCCTTACAGAAATGAATAAATTGTGGGAATAAGTCTTTATTTGGGCAACATAGAATGTTTACAAGGAAATAAGAATATATTGAAGGTAAAACTTACCTACGTGTGACTACTGGAAAAACCATAGCTTTGCCTAGATGGACCTTTGTCAGCAAAGCAATGTCTTTGTTTTTTAATATGCTGTATAGGTTGGTCATAGCTTTTCTTCCAAGGAGCAAGAGTCTTTTAATTTTATGGCTGCAGTCACCATCTGCAGTGATTTTGGAGTCCAAGAAAATAAAGTCTCTCACTGTTTCCATTGTTTCCCCATCTATTTCCCATGAAGTGATGGGACCTGATGCCATGATCTTAGTTTTCTGAATGTTGAGTTTTAAGCCAATGTTTTCACTCTCCTCTTTCACTTTCATTTAGTGCTTTTTTTTTTTTTTTTTCATTTTTCTGCCATAAGGGTGGTGTCATCTGCATATCTGAGGTTATTGATATTTCTCCCAGCAATCTTGATTCCAACTTGTGCTTCTTCCAGCCTAGCATTTCTCGTGATGTACTCTGCATATAAGTTAAATAAGCAGGGTGACAATATACAGCCTTGATGTACCCCTTTCCTGATTTGGAATCAGTATGTTGTTCCATGTCCAGTTCTAACTGTTGCTTCTTGACCTGCATACAGATTTCTCAGGAGACAGGTCAGATGGTCTGGTATTCTTATCTTTTTAAGAATGTTCCACAGTTTGTTGTGATCCACATAGCCAAAGACTTTGGGGTAGTCAATAAAGTAGAAGTAGATGTTTTTCTGGAACTCTCTTGTTTTTTTGACGATCGAATGGATGTTGGCAATTTGATTCCACTGCCTTTTCTAAAACCAGCTTGAACATCTGGAAGTTCACGGTTCACATACTATTGAAGCCTGGCTTGGAGGATTTTGAGCATTACTTGGCTGAGCACCGAAGAATTGATGCTTTTGAACTGTGGTGTTGGAGAAGACTCTTGAAAGTGCCTTTGACTTCAAGGAGATCAAACCAGTCCATCCTAAAGATTTGAAGCTAAAACTCCAATACTTTGGCCACCTGTTGTGAAGAACTAACTCATTGGAAAAGACCCTGATGCTGGGAAAGACTGAAGGCAGGAGGAGAAGGGGATGACAGAGGATGAGATGGTTGGACAGCATCACCAACTCCATGGACATGAATTTGAGCAAGCTCCAGGTGTTAATGTTGGACAGGGAAGCCTGGTGTGCTGCAGTCCATGGGGTCACAAAGAGTCGGACATGACTGAGACTGAAATGAACTGAAAATTTACTCAAATGACAGTTTTACCTAGGACAAGATATAATTCCCCTCACTTAATGTTCAGTTCATTATGTTATAAACTTAACAGTAATAAATCAGTAGTAGAAATTTTTTTACCACCTTCCTAGTGATAAAAATATTTTTTGATAAAAAATTTCCTGTTTGTTTTATTATGTATTTCATACTTTAGGACATATGGCTATTTCTGTGCTTTCAGTGTTTAACAAATCTCTCACTTGTACATTTTGCAATTGCCAACCATTTTAATTTCTTTACTAGAATATTTCATAAACATCTGTCAAATAATTTTATATTTCAATGTTTCATAAAGATCAATCTTTCAGTATTCATATTTAAGTATTAATCTTTCTTTGATTATCATATTCCAGATTTGAACTTGCTTCATTATTATTTAGGCTTCCTAGGTGACACTAGTGGTGAAGTAACTTCCTGCCAAAGCAAGAGACATAGGAGATGGGTGTTTGATCCCTGAGTCAGGAAGATCCCCCTGAGAAGGGCATAACAACCCACTCCAGTATTCTTGCCTGAAGAATACCATAGACAGAGGAACCTGGCAAGCTACAGTCCATAGGGTTGCAAAGACTCAGACATGACTGAAGTGACTTAGCCCACCCACCCACCCACACACACACACACATTATCATTTATACCTATATTTAAATCCTTACCTTGGCTAAATGTGTTTAACGATATTATAAACAAGACGTGTTTCAATAGTACTTTATCTACTTGTATTATTTTATTCATCCAAAAAAAGATACCAACTACTACTAACTATAATTTATTTCAGTTTACTTAATGGATAATTATTAATGTACAAAGCACCATAATAGGTCATGAGGGGTATGAAAAAATAAGTGTAACTGACCCACCAATCAGCATGTCTATGGTCAAATAAAGGAAAAGAAACTTTATTATAAAGAAAAAAATATATCAAAAGGCTATACAAAATGTAATACACTTTGACTGCCTTCAACTCTATTTGTTAAACTATGAGAGTTCATTTTTAGTTTCAGTAATTATTTTCACTTGTCACTCCATCTGAGATAGATTTCTTTTTTTTTTTTCTTATTGTGAGTCACCAAAACTAAATGACTGTAGATACCTGGTGTGTCTGGTCTGCAGGGGCTAATCATCACATAATAGCTTCTTTGTATTTTAGTTTGAGGTTAGTGGATGCTTTAAGGCAAAACTGAATGAGTTTCCAATAGCCAATCCAAAATTCCAAGAAATACAGACATGGAATGCCTAGGGTTATTCTCAAATGAAGTTAGATTTGAATTGCATCCAATATTCTTTATTACAATGTGTACATGCTCAAAGCAAATACAATAGTTTCTGCTTGCCTCTGTGACTTAAGTTCACAGTACTGGGGTTAAATATAGCTTTTGTAATGTCTACTATACTGAGGAAGCTTGGAAAAAGTGATATGGTATAACAATTTTCTGTAATAACCTACTTAGAGATTATTTTGTGAGGCAAAACAGGGATCTCAATATAGTACCAATTAAATAATGAAATTTTATCAATTGAGATTCCACTCATAAAGTATTTAAGTTGTTCATATTAAAACATATCATCTTAGCTTTAAATTTATACCATTAGCATGTTAGAGGAGAAGTGATAAAACTTTCTTCAGAAGATAAACTGCTTTCAAGGACACAAATACTAAAGATGCTATATCTCATGTGTGATCATTATAAATAAAAATATACTATATTCATGTCATATTTTAAAACTTTAATACATATTTACATATTTTACCTTTAATTCATATTTAAATGATTTCTTACTTTAGTAGACAATTTATCTAATTGACAGTCTAATGTAAGAAGAACATTGTTACTGACTTCAGACAGGATTATGTTTGGAATCTGACTTTGTAACTTGCAGTTTACATAAACTGGATTAAATTAATTTGAGTCTCAGATTTAATTTTTATAAAGTTATAATAATATTGATTCCATCTACAAATTGAAGAGTAGATTATAAAGAGTCTAATGAATTTCCAAGCAATATTCATCTATCAACAAATAACTGATTTATTATCATTTCTAGTGAGAGAGTGAATTCCTAGGTAGGTTGATAAGAAGTCTGGGTTCCCCAAGGAGAAGAAATGGGTCTAGGGCTCTCAAAGCAGAGATAGGTATCTGGGATTCCCAAGGAGGAGGAAAGGACAAATGTCTTCTTTTTTCTCTACATTCTTTAGTCTTAATCATGTAAAACCCCACATTATTTTCTTTATCTTTTTCTGATGATTACACAACAAACAACTCAGTTTAAGCTCTGTGCGAAGGATTATATAACAACAATGTATCCTGCCTAAGGACAGTTTCTCCTTTCTGAAAACCTTCTGGCTAATCCCTTTATCTTCAAATGTAAATTATGGGAGTGGGTCTAGTAAGATCTTTACAACCTTGAGACATTCTTTTGATTTATTGTAATAACTAATTTAAAAAAGCATATAACTCCCTTCCTTAGACTAGCAAGGGCGACACTCTCTGCCCTGCTTCTGATGTCTATGTCAGAAGCTTTCTCTGTCCCTTTTAACTGTAATAAAACTTCTACAACACAAGAGCCCTGAGTGGTCAAGCCTAGTCTCTGGTCCCAAAGCTAAATCATCTTCTTTGGAGATAAGGAATCCAACATTCACAGTAAGCTATCACTAGGCTGGTTCTTGCTTCAAAAAACACCAAATAAATGAATAAATACATCAAGAATTTTTTTTTAAACAAAATATACAATATAATCTTTTTACTTATGGTGACTGGTTTCTTCATCAATTATTCTTAACTGGCAAGGATTAGTGATTTACCACAGCATAAAACGCACATGTAGATTATAAGTGAATCTTCCTGATGACTTCTAGTTGGGCATGGTTCACCCCTGTCATACTTCTTCAATGCCAGTAAAACCTCCTTTCAGCAGCACAAAGTAGAATGTGAGTTTATTGTGATCATGACAGAGACTCTATGAACAACTTCAGAGAAGATTATACCATGAATCTATGAAACAACTAAACAGTGCAATTTTATTGTCTTAAAGATATTTTTCTTATTAAATAATACTGAATAAACATGAACCTCTACTCAATTATCCACTTTTATTTCTCCCATCATTTCCCTCTTCTATATCTGAGGAGGTGAAATCCACTCCTCCCATATACTTTCAGCCAAAATCTCCAATATTATTCATCTTCTCATAGACATTTCTTATGATTTACTGACAAAATAAGAGCATTTAGAAGAGAACTTCATAATATTTTTACCCACATATCTACCACCCTATTTGTGCCTGTCCCCTGCACCCCTCCCCCACTGTCACACACACATTGACTTTCTTTTTGTGATAGATTAGCTCTTGCTTTAATCCAAAGTCTACCCTTGTGCTTTGAATCCATAAAACGTTTTATACAGTATGGTGCTAGTAATCTTTTTAATTTATAGTTGCCCTGTGAAAGAAGTCTGGATCCTTGGTCCCTCGGGCAGTAAAGAATCCACCTGCAATGAAGGAGACTGGGGTTTGATCCCTGGGTCAGGATGATCCCCTGTAGAAGGAAATGGCAACCCTCTCCAGTATTCTTGTCTGGAAAATTCCATGATCAGAGGAGCCTGGTGGGCTGTACAGTCCATGGGGTTGCAAAGAGTCAGACAGGACTGAGCAATGAACACATTCATTCATACCCAGAGTGGAACAACCCGCCTAGATATGAGGTTTTAATGATATAATAAAAATAGCCTACTCTCCTTGTAAGGATTATATCTAGAAGTATGCCTCAGATTAGTAGTTTCTTTTTAAGTCTCTGGGTTAATGGTACCTCTATCAAACTTCTTCATTATTATACAATGTTTATGATTGCTAAGCCATATTAATTAAAATAATCAAGCAACTCTCCTAATAACTGGATAGAGTCATCCTCTGAACAAATGCTTAAGTATTACTGCTATTGCTATCTTATTAAATATTTAATACCACCTAATAAATGCAAAGTTGAATAATAAGTTTACATAAACTAACACTTAATATAATACTTTACATTTAGGAAGATATAAAGCAGGAAAAACATTTCAGGATAAAAAGACTTTGAAATTTCAGGTATTATTGGATACAATTTAAGGAACAGTCTCAAGAAAACATATTTTTTTCCTTCTTCTGCATCAGCTCATCTACGAACCAATTTATTTCTGAAATAGGCCCCAGGGGCAGGTTGTTTGGTGACTATAATGGGGGATATCTGACTGGCCACTCAAGGAAATTGCTATGGACTTTTAATCTTATTTTGATTAAGTTCTGTGTAGATTGTGTCTGCCAGGCTAGCACCAAGATTACTGTTTCTGAGCTCTTTTGGCTGTTATTGGACTGAGACTCTCAATTTTTTTCCCCTACTTTTTTGAGGTTAGGCTGAAACAATATTACCCATTTCCTATAACTAGTATATATTTAAGTTTTAAATTGTGCTGGAAACTCTAATCTTAATAAAGACATCATATTTAACAAGTCACAAGCTTAGGAAAATCACTTTTTGGGGGGTAACTTGTTTTATGTTTAAAAAAAAAAAGGGAAAATTCTTTAAGGGAAAAACACAATATTTTACATGTTTGAAAATGCAAAATGATAAATAAGGAAATCAAGTAAAGTTTAAAAATAACTAATCAACAAATACATAATGTAGAGGAACCACAGAAACAGTAAACTGTAGGAGGCTTTTAAAATCTATTTTCTGCAAACATCTAATCAAAATAAGGAAAACTTAATGTGTGCTATTTTAAAGGCATCACAATAGAAACAATAAGACATTGCCTTTCATCTTGCAGTGGATGAACAGTTTTAATTGCCTACACATCAATCCATTCTTCTTTTATTCTTCTAAATGGAATCCTAATATTATGCAAGCATCTGCCCTTCCCCCATGTAGCATAGGTGAATCAGGGAAATTGCATTCCACTTCAAAAGGCAGAGATTGGCCATTTGGGGTCAACTAATCCTGGAAAGTTCTTTCCATTTCTTAGCTCAGTTTTTTCATAGGAAATCCAGACTTCACATCAAACAGCTCATGGCATTGCTTCCAAATTGGTAATGATTCATGGGTACACTGAAGACTTTCTAGAGCTTAATTAGGCTCAAAAAACGGACTTGCATTTCATCATTAGAACATAAATTTCCTGTCTCCCTCCAGTTTATGAATAACAAAGCATGTTGTACCAGCTGTTATCAGAAAAAAGAAAAGGCCTTAATATAAAACAATTTCTTCTTCAGGACATGATCTGAGAATTTCTTTATTGCTAAAACAAGTTCAGAGCAGAATTTCTGTTGTCTATCTCAAAAGTCTTTTGACATTTCTGCTCTTAATATATTACGTGTCAGGAATATCTGTGGCTTAGAGCAAAACTTCTCAGTTGTCTGCAGTAGAACACTTTTGTGAAAGGTGTTTTATAGGAGAGGTGACATCTGATCCTTTTAGCTGTTAGCCCATTAGGCAAACACTGGGCAGTCAGAATCTTCAGGTGACTAGTTTGCAGTCATAAGCAGTATGTTCTACAACTCTTATTAACTTATTTGAAAGCAGTACAGCTGGAAATGGTAGTGAAGTGTTTGTCTGGAGAATCTGATTTATAATTCAGAGCAATTCTATTGGTCATAGTTGAGTGGACAGGATTATTCTAGTTATCTCTAATCTCATATATGTATTGCCTATTGTAGAAAAACACTGTGGTTTTTCTACTATACACTTGTTCATTTAGAACTTGGTAAAATCTAAAAATAGTTTACAGCTTTACAATAAGAGGCAATACATGATGTGAACTTTCCTTATAAACCTTCAAAAGTCAATATTTTGCTTTTTTTAAAAAAAAATCCATTAGCTTTGTAGAGAATTAATGTTCAATAATATATTTAAAATTTAATAATATTCTTAAAAGACTGTCCTGCAAATTAAAGTAACACCAATTAGAATATAAAATTTCCTATGATTTATTATCTATTAATTAGTTCTAAACAATTGCTTAATTACATATTTGCTGCTTAAAAACCCTTTCTAAGTTAGTTTTAGTGTCAATTATTTCTAAAAGGATGCACAAATTATTGTGAGATTAACTGGTTACCAATTACTGATATTTTCAGCAAAACGATATACAAAGCAGTGTGAGAGGCATTATGAAAGTTATATTTTCAATCAGTGGGTATATGAGGAATTTAAAGTAAAAATTATGTTTTTTTGCAGAGCTATTTTTTAATCTCTTTTAAAACGTTTTCCAAACCTATTTGCTTATAAGTTTTAATAGACTGATGGCACAATATATATCAATATAAGCATGTGAAAGTCACTCAGTCATGTCTGACTCTTTGCGACACCAGGGACTATACAGTTCATGAAATTTTTCGGGCCTGAATACTGGAGTGGATAGCCTTTCCCTTCTCCAGGGGATCTTCCCAACCCAGGGATTAAACCCAGCTCTCCAGCATTGCAGGCAGATTCTTTACCAACTGATCTATCAGGGAAGCCCCCAATATAAGCATACTACTAATGTAAATGCATCATGAAGACAAAAAACTCAAAAACTAAAATAAGTCCTAAAGGAACCATAGCTGAGTTTGGAAAGAAAATTTCTATGTTAGGAATTAATAGAAGTAGTCATTCATATTATTTCTAAGTTGTTCAATGGCATATTTTCTCATTGCATAACAGTCTGTAGGAATCAGTTAACAATCTTTTTTCTTCTTTCTAAATTTTCAAGTGTAGTTTTTACTTTATGATTTTATGTGATAAAATTAAATGTATCAGATGTTAAACTCTTTATGTGTTACATATATATCATCTTTCTCTTTATTTTTTGAATTCTAACTCTTTATACAGAAGTGGTTGCTTGAGAAATCTCACATTCACAAAGATGCTATGGATTATGAAGACAAATTCAGTATTCAGATTCACATTTTGAACCGTGAGAAGTTAGTACAGTCATATTATTCTTTCTTAAGGGAAAACAAAATAGAAACATAGGAAATATACTTCTGCCCATGTGTGTGTGTGTGTGTGTGCACACACACACATGTGTTTCTGCATGTAACATAAAGCCTTTGTACTTCATCCATAGAATTTTAAAAACTTGTTACAATTTAAAATTTTTATTATCTGAGTTCCTAGCTTATATCTTCTGAAATAATTTCCAAGTTTCTGAACTTTTTCTTTTTCCCAGTTTTCTTGAACTGGAGTTGACATTTATGTTTAAGTATTTGACCTGAGAAAGCAGAAAATTCTGCTATTTGCCAAAACATGGGAAGACATTGACAGCATTATGCCAAGACTCTGTTCTACATGGGAATCCTGTTAAAACAGCATCAACTCATCTGAAACTGCATATGGATAGTTTCCTCTTCCTACCACCTGGAGACTACATCATGGCACCTTAAGGATGACTGGATAGTCCTAAACTCTTAGAACTTTTCAACTTCAGAGATAAAAACGTAAGTGCGGAATCTGAAACTTGCTTGTGGCAACCACACAGATTTTTTACTTTGATATTCCAACAGCAAGTGATGGGATGAGGAAGAGCCCAGCAGCATTACTGGAAATGTGTGCATGTGTGTATTTGATGCTGGTAGAGGCAGTGACAAGGAGCCATAGCTAACAGGTCAAAGGCCACAACATAACAAACCTCCTTCCTTTTACTGATACTGCCTTCGAATTGCTCTCTGATTCCTGTCTAAGCCTATTTCTTCAGCTTTTTCCTGTCAATTTTGAGCAGTCCTGTGCCTTTCCAATACATTTCTTTCTAAAAATAATTCCTCGTCTTCAAATAATAACACTAAATAAAGATCAAATATGTTGCTAAAGTACTGGATTAACTAAATTTAAGTCATTTTGCTTGTAAAAATTCTTCCAACCTTTTTTTAAATTAATATACTTGGTGAATCTCCAGTCAAGGAGACATGTGACACATTTAAGAGACAGCAACACTGTTCTGTTGAACTCTTAAGTTTATCAGTTCACTTCAGTTCAGTCGTTCAGTCATGTCCAACACTTTGCGACCCATGGACTGCAGCATGCCAAGCCTCTCTATCCATCACCAACTCCTGGAGTTTACCCAAACTCATGTCATTTGAGTCGGTGATGCCATCCAACCATCTCATCATCTGTTGTCCCCTTGTCTTCCCGCCTTCAATCTTTCCCGGCATCAGGGTCTTTTCTAATGAGTCAGCTATTCGCATCAGGTGGCCAAACTATTGGATTTACAGCTACAGCATCCATCTTTCCAATGAACACCCAGGACTGATCTCCTTTATGATGGACTGGTTGGATCTCCTTGCAGTCCAAGGGACTCTCAATAGTCTTCTCCAACACCACAGTACAAGAGCACCAATTCTTTGGTGCTCAGCTTTCTTTATAGTCCAACTCTCACATCCATACATGACTACTGGAAAAACAATATCCTTCACTAGATGGAGCTTTGTTGACAAAGTAATGTTTCTGCTTTTTAATATGCTGTCTAGGTTGGTCATAGCTTTCCTTTCAAGGAGTAAGCATCTTTGAATTTCATGGCTGCAATCACTATCTATTGTGATTTTGGAGCCCCCAAAAATTAAATCTGCCACTGTTTCCCCATCTATTGCCATGAAGTGATGGGACCAGATGCCATGATCTTAGTTTTCTGAATGTTGAACTTTAAGCCAACATTTTCACTCTCGTCTTTCACTTTCATCAAGAGGCTCTTTAGTTCTTCTTCACTTTCTGCCATAAGGGTGGTGTCATATGCATATCTGAGGATATTTCTCCCAACAAACCTGATTCCAGCTTGTGCTTCATGGAGCCCAGTATTTCTCATACTCTGCATATAAGTTA
The DNA here is from genome assembly GCF_023699985.2 of Odocoileus virginianus. Classification (NCBI taxonomy): domain Eukaryota; kingdom Metazoa; phylum Chordata; class Mammalia; order Artiodactyla; family Cervidae; genus Odocoileus; species Odocoileus virginianus. The sequence goes on from NC_069685.1 coordinate 24,506,899, forward strand.
AATAAGCAGGGTGACAATATACAGCCTTGATGTACTCCTTTTCCTATTTGGAACCAGTCTGTTGTTCTATGTCCAGTTCTCACAGTTGCTTCCTGACCCACATACAGATTTCTCAAGAGGCAGGTCAGGTATTCCCATCTCTGAAAGGATTTTCCACAGTTTGTTGTGATCCATACAGTCAAAGGCTTTGGCATAGTTAATAAAGCAGAAATAGATGTTTTTCTGGAACTCTCTTACTTTTTTGAAGATCCAGTAGATGTTGACAATTTGGTTCCTCTGCCTTTTTTAAATCTAACTTGAACATCTGAATATTCATGGTTCATGTACTGTTGAAGCCTGACTTGGAGAATTTTGAGCATTACTTTACCAGCATGTGAGATGAATGCAATTGTGTGGTAGTTTGAGCATTCTTTGGCATTGCCTTTCTTTGGGATTGGAATGAAAACTGACTTATTACAGTCCTGTGGCCACTGCTGAGTTTTCCAAATTTGCTGGCATATTGAGTGCAGAACTTTCATAGCATCATCTTTTAGCATTTGAAATAGCTCAACTGGAATTCCATCACCTCCACTAGCTTTGTTCGTAGTGATGCTTCCTAAGGCCCACTTGACTTTACATCCCAGGATGTCTGGCTCTAGATGAGTGATCACACCATCGTGACTATCTGGGTTATGAAGATCTATTCTGTACAGTTCTTCTGTGTATTCTTGCCACCTGTTCTTGATATCATCTGCTTCTGTTAGGTCTATACCATTTCTGTCCTTTATTGTGCACACCTTTGAATGAAAATTTCCTTGGTAACTTTAATTTTCTTGAAGAGATCTCTAGTCTTTCCCATTCTATTGTTCTCCTCTATTTCTTTGTACTCATCACTGAGAAAGGCTTTCTTATCTCTCCCTGCTATTCTTTGGAACTCTGCATTCAAATGGTTATATCTTTCCTTTTCTCCCCCTCCCCCCCCGCCCTGGCCTTTTTTTTTTTTTTCCTACTTCTCTTCTTTTCATAGCTGTTTATAAGGCCTCCTCAGATAGCCGTTTGCTTTTTTGCATTTCTTTTTCTTGGGGATGGTCTTGATCCCTGTCTCCTATGCAATGTCATCGTGAACCTCCATCAATAGTTCATCAGGTACTCTATCAGATCTGGTCCCTTATATCTATTTCTCACTTCCACTGTATAATCGTAAGGGATTTGATTTAGGTCATACCTAACTGGTCTAGTCATTTTCCCTACTTTCATCAATTTAAGGCTGAATTTGGCAATAAGGAGTTCATGATCTGAGCCACAGTCAGCTCCTAGTCTTGTTTTTGCTGACTGTATAGAGCTTCTCCATCTTTGGCTGCAAAGAATATAATCAATCTGATTTCAGTGTTGACCATCTGGTGATGTCCATGTGTAGAGTCTTCTCTTGTGATGTTGGAAGAGGGTATTTGCTGTGACCAGTGTATCCCCTTGGCAAAACTCTATTAGCCTTTGCCCTGCTCATTCTGTACTCCAAGGCCAAATTTGCCTGTTACTCCAGGTGTCTCTTGACTTCCTACTTTTGCATTCCAGTCCCCTATAATGGAAAGGACATCTTGTTGGATGTTAGTTCTAAAAGAACTTGTAAGTCATCACAGAACCATTCAACTTCAGCTTCTTCAGCATTATTGATCAGGGCATAGACTTGGATTACTGAGATAGTGAATGGTTTGCCTTGGAAATGGACAGAGATCATTCTGTCGTTTTTGAGATTGTATTCAAGTACTGCATTTCAGACTCTTTTGTTGACTTTGATGGCTACTCCATTTCTTCTAAGGGATTCTTGCCCACAATAGTACATATAATGGTCATTTAAATTTAAATTCACCCATTCCAGTCCATTTTACTTTGCTGATTCCTAAAATGTTGACATTCACTCTTGCCATCTCCTGTCTGACCACTTCCAATTTGCCTTGATTCATGGACCTAACATTCCAGGTTCCTTTGCAATACTGCTCTTTATAGCATCAGACATAGCTTCCAACACCAGTCACATCCACAACTTTGAGTTGTTTTTGCTTTGGTTGTGTCTCTTCATTCTTTCTGGAGTTATTTCTCCACTGATTTCTAGTAGCATATTGGGCACCTACTGACCTGGGGAGTTCATCTTTCACTGCCCTATCTTTTTACCTTTTCATACTGTTCATGGGGTTGTCAGGGAACAATACTGGAGTGGTCTGCCATTCCCTTATCCAGTGGACCAAATTTTGTCAGAACTCTCCATCATGACCCATTTGTCCTGGGTGACCCTACACAGCATGGCTCATAGTTTCATTGAGTTAGACAAGGCTGTGGTCCATGTGATTAGATCGGTTAGATTTCTGTGATTGTGCTTTCTGTCTGTCTGCCCTCTGATGCCCTCTCTCAGCGCCTACCGTCTTTACTGGGGTTTCTCTGACCTTGGACATGGGGTATCTCCTCACTGGCCCTGCTCCTGACCTTGGATGTAGGGTATCTCCTCTCACTACTCCAGCTTCTTGCAGCCATCACTCACCGCTCCAGCTCAAAAAAGAAGGAGTATATTTGTGTATATAGCCATTAAGCCCATCATTACCAAGGGCTTGTCCCCCACCTGTGAGTGTGCCTTATAAAAGAAACATTTACTAATGTATAACTTTCTGATTAACAAAGCCAAAAACAAAATTAAGTTCTTACATAAAAGAAGAAAACTTGAACATCATTATCCCTCTGTTTCTCTATCTCACATGTTACTTCTTTATGGGTATTTTTATTTTAAATTAATCATTTCATATTTAAAATTTTCCCCCAGAAAATTATCATATTAAGCATAGTTTATACCATTGTGTTAAATATTATAAATTCATTTGCATTACTTTTGAAGCCAAAATGTGCTGTATATAACTTTGGAATATGAATTATTTCCAAAGTATTTTATATTGAGTTATCTCAGAAATCTCCCTGTTACCTTTAAGCTAATATTCAAGATGGTGGATGAGTAAATATTCTAAGTCTTCGATTTTCTGAGAATAACAATATGTTGGTTTCACATACACAAGAATGTTGAGCCTGAGAATGAAATTCTATGTACTTTCATAAAAGTAACAAATTTTTCTTCAAATATCTATAAATAATTGCTATAATATATTCTGATATTTGTTGTTCTGCAGAAAAGAGTCTGTGTCACTGTAACATTTTTATACTTAAATTGACTTTTTTTGCATCTTAATTATAAGACTTATTCTTTGGATATTTAAATTTTGCAAAATATCTGTAGGTGTAGTAACTTTTAAAATTTATTGAGCATAATTAGTGAGTTTCAATCAACATACTTGCTTTTTTTTTTCTAAAATCATGTATGTTTTTCTAATATTGTTTTATTAATTTATCTGATTTAATTTTCCTCATTGCTTCCTCAAGAATGCCAACATTCTTGGATTATATTCAGGTTTTAGACTGCCATGATCTTCTTTTTCATTATTTTAATGGCCTGGTCTTTCTTATACACAATGTTGGAGGTCTTCACACATTTGTAATATATTATTACTCCTATATTCTGAAATAGCAATTTCAACTTTTACCATCCTAAGTGAATGTCAGCTTCATTTGTTTTGACTGCTTAAAATTTTGTATTATCTCATGGATATACAGTTTATTTTGTTTGTGTGTGTGTGTGTGTGTTTATTTTTTTATTTTTTATTTTTTTTTCATTTATTTTTATTAGTTGGAGGCTAATTACTTTACAACATTGCAGTGGTTTTTGTCATACATTGAAATGAATTAGCCATGGATTTACATGTATTCCCCATCCCGGTCCCCCCTCCCACCTCCCTCTCCACCCCATCCCTCTGGGTCTTCCCAGTGCACCAGGCCTGAGCACTTGTCTCATGCATCCAACCTGGGCTGGTGATCTGTTTCACCCTAGATATACATGTTTCGATGCTGTTCTCTTGAAACATCCCGCCCTTGCCTTCTCCCACAGAGTCCACAAGTCTGTTCTATACATCTGAGTCTCTTTTTCTTTTTTTGCATATAAGGTTATCGTTACCATCTTTCTAAATTCCATATATATGTGTTAGTATACTGTAATGGTCTTTATCTTTCTGGCTTACCTTAAAAAGCTGGAAATAGATCTGCCATATGACCCAGCAATACCACTTCTGGGCATACACACTGAGGAAACCAGATCCGAAAGAGACACATGCACCCCAATGTTCATCGCAGCACTGTTTATAATAGCCAGGCCATGGAAGCAACCTAGATGCCCATCAGCAGACGAATGGATGAGGAAGCTGTGGTACATATACACCATGGAATATTACTCAGCCATTAAAAAGAATTCATTTGAATCAGTTCTAATGAGATGGGTGAAACTGGGGCCCATTATACAGAGTGAAGTAAGCCAGGAAGGATATACAGTTTAATTCTAGCTTTTCAATTTTGAAGTTTTCTTTCCATCTCTGCCCATTCTTCATATTTTTTTTCCTTTCTTCCATTTTTATAAAGCAAATTTTCTTTTTTAAAGCCACTTAAATAGGTTTCTGTTTTCTAACAAAATCTGGAATTGTCAATGAATTACTTTGAGCCATAATCAGCACTGCCTTCTTTAGTGTATTTTTCCTTTTCCTTTCTGCACTGCTTTTGTATTCCATCAGAAAGAAATTTTACTTATCTTTACTAATAAAATTATTTATTACTGGTATTTTCCATTAGGAACAATATGTGGAATCTATTCTTTGTGTCTCACCTGTTTTTATTAATTTTGTTTGTTTGTTTGTTTTGCAAGTGGTAGAAACCAACTCTAACTAACTGAAGCAAAAAAAATAACCCAAAAGACTTTTTGGAAACATACTGAATAGGCTTACAGAACTGAATGACATGATGAATAATCAAGAGAAGGACAGAAGCCAGGGAAAAATTAGGCACCAGCCACAAAACCTGTGAGTTTCTCCTATAGGTGCTAAAATGGAGTTCTCATTCCCTTCCAGCCTTGTGTGACTTTGCTAATGATGCAAATTTCTGGAAAGAGAATTCATTTGCCCTTAGGTAATGACCTCATCCTTGTTATAAAAGCGAAGAATCTGTGATTAGAAGCCCAGGAAAAGAACACACAAGAGGCTCAGTTCAGTTACGCTGTTGTGTCCGACTCTTTGTGACCCGATGGACTGCAGCACACCAGGCCCCCCTGTCCATCAGCAACTCCTGAAGCTTGCTCAAACTCACGGTCATCGAGTAGGTGATGCTATCCAACCATCTAATCTTCTGTCGTCCCCTTCTCCTCTTGCCTTCAATCTTTTCCAGCATCAGGATCTTTCCAAATGAGTCAGTTCTTTGCATCAGGTGGACAAAGTATTAGAGTTTCAGCTTCAGCATCAGTCCTTCCAATGAATATTCAGGACTGATTTCCTTTAGGATTGACTGGTTTGATCTCTTTGTAGTCCAAGGGCCTCCAAGGGTCTTCTCCAACACCACTGTTCAAAAGCACCAATTCTTTGGTGCTCAGCTTTCCTTATGGTCCAATTCTCACATCCATATGTGACTACTGGAAAAAAACATATCTTTGACTAGATGGACCTTTGTTGGCAAAGTAATGCTCAGCTGGTAAAGAATTTGCCTGCCATGAGGGAGACTCAAGTTTGATCCCTGGGTTGGGAAGATCCCCTGGAGAAGGGAAAGTCTACCCACTCCAGTAAAAGAGTCAGACATGACTGAGTGACTTTCACCAGAAGAGGTGCTCGTATCAAAAGAAACAGAGGTCAAAAACAGATATTAGAGCAAGCCTCATCCTGTGAATTTCTCCTTTCAGTTTAATTCCCCTTCAGTTTCTATCTGCTTGTAATCAGTCTTTGGTGGCTTCAAAGAGTTGCTTATTATATTTTGTGCAGCATATGGTTGTTATCTGTGGGAGGATATGGTTCTACATCACCATTATTGGAAGCAGAACCACTCTGGGCTTTTTCTTACTAAAGGTACACTCTGCAGTAAGTTAGCAGCAGGGTGTTATGTATGTCCATTTGCTCAAGTTCATTTAGGGTAGTTCAAACTTTCCCATATTTCTTCTAACGTTATTTTCTCCTTCTTATATAAATGACTGAGAAACTGCATTAAAATATTCTGACTATGATCTCATTTTAATATGAAAACTTTTACAATTATGTGTTTTGAAACTGTATTACGTTCTTTATAAAATATCCTCATTATATCTAACAATTATTTTGCATTCAAAGACTATTTTTCCTTACATGAACATGGTTATGCCAGCTCTTTTTTGGCTGGCATTCCCATGGTACACCTTCTTCCCTTTGTTTTATTTTTGAATTTCTGTTTTTCTATACTTCAAATATATTAGTTATAGGTAGGATATATCTGTTGTTCCTCTACCTTCAAGTCTGTTTGTTGTCTTTGGATGACTCATGGAAGATTTTCATCTATTTGCATACATTAAACTATGTATGTATATGTTAAATGTCTGTTCTTAAGTTATAACTATTTATCCAGCTTGATTAAATTGTTGTCTCTTTTCATCCACTCTTTTCTTTCTATTATTTCCTTTTTTACTTTGGAAATTACACTTCTATTTCTTTCTTTTACTGGTTGCCCAAGAAATTAAATGAATTTTAAAGATTTAATTCTAATGTTAATCAAAGCCTGTATCTTCCTCTCAAGTAATATGAGAAATTTAGCTTCATTTATAAGTGAACCAACTTTCACAAAATTGTGCAACTTAATTTTCTTTTTGTGCTATTTAAGGTACTCAGAGGAAAATTTTTGCTTAAAAAGTGAAGGTTATTTTCCTTCAATTTGAATTACCTCCTTTAGCATTTTATTTAGTGAAGTTCTACAGATGCCAAATAACCAGTCTTGGTATATCTTAGTTATTTCACTTTCATTACTGGAATGTATTTTTAATATATATAAAATTCCACATATTTTAAACATGCTGTAGTTATTGTTCCACCTGTTGACCTGAAATAAACAGACTGCCAGATATTTATCCAGCAAATATGAATTTATTCAGGATCAGTAGAGAATTGCAATTCATGGTCTGCAACCGTGGTGAGTCACATGCAAGTCCCCACACAGCAAAGGAATAATTTTACAAAAGAGAAAAGGAAGGTGAGAGGGCTGCAGAAACAGAGTCCCTGCTAGGGGAGAATAGGGGCCCTTTTTCTTCCTGTTGGGCACTGCTACTATCACAGCACGAGAGATCCTCCTCCTGGTCTCCAAATGCTATTTGACTGAGGTTTCTGTCTATTAAACTTTTTACACATATTTTGTGATTCCATTTTATTCTGGTGAGAAATTCTGTGCCAGTCCAAATTCTGCTTTTTAAATCTTTTTATTTTCAACCAGTCTTTAAGACTTTTCTCTAGTCTTCTGTTTTCTGCAGTTCAAGTTTCTTACTTTATTGAGAATTTGTTGACCTACTTAAACCTATTTATATTTGTTTTTAATCAGTACTTGGAAGGTATTATCCATGGTCTCTTTAGCTACTGCCTTTGCCCTTTGAACAACACCATCTTCTATTCTCTATATCTTTTAACTGTCTTCAATATTTTATTTCTACTGCACCTAGGTTATTTTCTGGTTGTTCTCTGTTATTTTTTAGTCAGTATTTCTTTTTTTAAATATGACAGGTTCACTTTTATATTTTCCTACCTGCATCTCCCAGCTCATATTTTGGTCCCTTATACAGTGTAAGCATAACTATTCTTTAAGGTCTGTCTGACAATTCTGTGATTTAAAATTGTATTCTGTTTCTCCTATGTTGATTTGTTTTCAAATATTCTGCTATCTTTGACAGAATGCTTATCCTTCTCTCTCTCTGATGTACGCACATGCTTGAGCATGCACTCTGGAAAGCAACATGCACACACACACACATTATATTGCATGCTTGTGTCAGGCACAGTTCGAAATGACTTCAAAATTAATTAACTTAATTCTCAATACATACTTACAAGTAAGCCACTCTTACATTCACTTTACAGGTGAGGAAACTGAGACTCTCAGAGAATAGCTGACTTGGCCAAGTTCACACAGTTAATTAGTATACATGATTTCTAATAATACCTTTAGACCTACTACAGAGGTAATGTCCTCCAGAAGCTTTGCTTTTGTACTCTCCCAGATCACTGCAAATCTAGCTCAGAGTTTGAGAGTTCCTGGACAACCTAGATTTTATCCCAGTCTACAGGTATTCTCAGGTATTCTGGTTCATTCTTGTTTTATCCTTCAATGGACTCCACTAGCTTTCAATACTTCAGCTCAGCATAAACAGGTATCTGCCTAGCCTCTCCATTTTAGGTCTCCATTTTAGAGACTTTAATTCCTATCTCTTTCATCTGAGGATTACATCAGTATGAAAGTTCACAGGGACTGGGTGGGAACATGCACGCAATTCTGTGTTAGTCGTCCTCCCTAATACCTTTCTTCTCCAGTTGTTGCCGTGTGACTTTGTTCTTCCTTGACTTTCACTAGATTGATTGAATAACCCCTTCTAATTGACTTACATACATTCTTGACTTAAACTAGATCAATAGCACTAGTTTATTCCCTATAACACAGAATACCTTATAATGTCTGACTATTGATACTCTGTCCTAACTTTACAGGTATTTTAGTGTTTCAAGCATTTGTTTATCCTGATTTTTTGGCTTCTATGCAGCCAATGCTTTCTTTAGACTTAACCACCTGTCCATATCTATTAATATTTTGCATCCATTGATCATACAGTCCATCGGGTTGCAAAGAGTTGGACATGACCGAAGTGACTTACTCATACACAGACACATCATGCATTCTACTCATCTATCATCATTGTTTCCAAAGTTCTCTGATACTTTAAGAATATGACTTTAAAAATTAATTCAGCTTTTTCTTAATCATTACAATGGAAGCATGAGTCTTATCCATCTCAGAAGCAGAAGCACATCATTATTATTTCATTGTTTCCAGTCTCTCTATTCTGGAACTTCTATTTGATGCTCCTTGGATTTTTAAGTTCTATCCTCCATGTCTTTTGATTTCTCATATTGTCTATCTTTTTGCTAATATCCTCCTGCTGCTCTTTAAACTGGCCAACAAGGCCTAAAATTTTTACTCTCTAGCCTTTACAGAAAAAAAAGTTTTTTAACTACTGCTCTAGAATGATTTTGTATTTACTCTGAAAAAACCCCAAAGTATTATTGGTCAAAAAATGTATACATATTCCTAACAATTACTCTATTACTGAAAGACAAACTATCACTTCATTACCTTGTTTTGGTTAATACTTTCTGTCCACGATTTTGTTACGGGTCTAGCTATTAATCACCTACTCATTGATGAATAATAAAGCCCCAATTTTCAAGTTCCTGTGCCCATTTCTCCTGCTATTCAGGGAAGTCAGAACAATGGTCATGCTGTTATTAAGTCTTACTTGTGTTTCTGGTAGGGGCTATTTTCCTGTAGTTTGAAGTATACATATATAAGAAAATTTCTAATATTTTAACATTAGCATTTGTTATTGAGATTTTCAGGTAAACTGATTTGTACTCTGTGCTAAATCTAATTCTAAAATCCAGTATGTACTTTTTTCAGATATAAAATCCAAACTTAATAATAAGCATTAGAAAAGTATTTGATATAGAAAAGGGAACCCTCTTACACTGTTGGTGGGAATGCAAACTAGTACAGCTGCTATGGAGAACAGTGTAGAGATTTTTTAAAAAACTGGAATTAGAACTGCCATATGACCCAGTAATCCCACTGCTGGGCATACACACTGAGGAAACCAGATCTGAAAGAGACACATGCACCCCAATGTTCATCGCAGCACTGTTTATAATAGCTAGGACATGGAAGCAACCTAGATGCCCATCAGCAGACGAATGGATAAGGAAGCTGTGGTACATATACACCATGGAATATTACTCAGCCATTAAAAAGATTTCATTTGAATCAGTTCTAATGAGATGGATGAAAGATAAAGACCAATACAGTATACTAATGCATATATATGGAATTTAGAAAGATGGTAACGATAACCCTATATGCAAAACAGAAAAAGAGACACAGATGTACAGAACAGACTTTTGGACTCTGTGGGAGAAGCGAGGGTGGGATGTTTCGAGAGAACAGCATCAAAACATGTATATTATCTAGGGTGAAACAGATCACCAGCCCAGGCTGGATGCATGAGATAAGTGCTCGGGCCTGGTGCAGTGGGAAGACCCAGAGGAATCGGGCAGAGACGGAGGTGGGAGTGGGGATCGGGATGGAGAATATATGTAAATCCATGGCTGATTCATCTCAATGTATGACAAAAACCACTACAATATTGTAATGTAATTAGCCTCCAACTAATAAAAATAAATGAAAAAAAAATATGATTAAAAAAAAGTATTTGAAAGAAGTGTTTAGTTATTTGGTCATATAAAAATACTGATGTAAATATCAATTGTATAATCAATCTGAGTTTCATTTGATTCAACACTTTGAGACAAACACCAATGGTGGTTATTTTTAATAAAATAGGTGACAAATAGTATATTGCACATATTACCTGATCAAATAGGTATTCTTCTAGTTAAAAAAATGCAATATTCACCTTAGAAAAAATGATAAATAATATACAAACATTTTAAAAGTCCATTGTATGAGGACTTGATTTGATTGGTTTTTGAAATTGTAATTTCTCAATATAGTCTCTCAGCATGTTTTATTTACACAAGAGAAAACTCTTTAATTATAATTTTCTTAATTTACTCTAGTAATTTCATAAGAAAAATGATTAATTACTTTGAGCAATCGGTTTTACAGATAATCACAGTTCTTTACTTAAATCTCACATACATACAAGCCAAAAAAAAGAAAGAAAGCAAAGGACAAGCTTGTGTATAAAACCTAAACAAAAGTCTAGCATTGAAGTAATGTTTTAGACATGGTAAAAATCTCCTTTTTGTTGCTGAGTAACTAATAATTATATTTTAAGTTCAACTGACTCAACACAGCAGCTGAATTTTAAGCATACTATTTTAAGAAATGAATGGCATATTTAGTGTTGACATTTAGAAAATGCAAGTTTGTGAAATTTGTAATGTGTATTAGAATCATAAATGTTAAAATAAATGAATGGCAGATTATATTTAATGGTATAAAAATAGAAGAATGTCATAAATACTTGAAAACTCATGTCAAAGTTCTAAATAATCCCCTTTAAATCAAATATTCATATTTAAAATTGTGCTAAATAATAATGTATATATATCTTAGAGATGGAACCCATGGCTCTGAACCTTGTCTTCATAGCTGAATCACATGGTGAGTTTTAAAATACTTAATAGGTCTAACTGTGGTTCAATGAAAATAGAACTTCAGGTTTTAAAATGGATATGAGTAGTTTGAAATGTTTCACATTATTCTAACATGTGGGTAAAATTAAGAACCAGTGATCATTGCTAAGTCTTATGGCTATATGCAGCAAGCATCAACTGCAAATACTTAACCTGCCTGAAATATAGAGGAAATATGCATGACAGTGACATAAATGCAAGAGTTACAATTTGGAAGAATTTTTAACTTTTTCTCATTTGTTTAGGAAAAATATTAAAATTCTGAATTTTAGAAAGTTATGTAAGAAAACTATCAAAATAAATGTACATAAAATATTTAGTTGTGTTAATTTATACCTTTAAATTTGACTTTAAGGAATAAATGAATCTTTCGATAGCTGCTTAGAAACTATCTTTACCATGTTTAAAGAAAAACCAATAATTATTGTATTTTTTAAAAGTTCTATTTACATGATAAAATTCTATTTTTTCTTAACTTTGTATAAAATGATTTTAAGGAAACTTACTAGATATTTCAATAAAATAATATTTTTAAATAAAAGATAGCAAGTAATAATTTTAGCTATTTACCTTACAACTAAGTCTGCTCTGCAAGGGGCCACTGGATATCCTCAATCGATTGCCAATTACTTCTTGTCATGACTGAAAAGATTTGGCTTCTTTATCTTTCTTTTTTTTTTACTGTTTATCTTATTTAAAAGATTTTCCTTTATCTTTTGTTTCCAATTTTTAACATTTCATATACAATGAGATTAGTAATTTCCTTGATTTTTAAAAGATGCTTTCATTGTCCTTTTATTTTAGAAATAAAAACAAGCAGTATGATAGTTTCAAAATACCAAACTGCATTTCAAATAATTCTACAGAAAACAACATTAAGAATAAACAAAAGAAACTGTGACAGCTCATGAAAATAATAAAAGATGACATCAGCAGACTAAATTTATTAACTTTGGAGTAGATGAAACATATTGTACCCGACTGTCAGAGAAACTAATGACTTTCGTTACTGAACTTAGGTCACAAAGCCTACTGCCTGTTAATCAGCAAGTGGGCATGTTTCTTCTTAGGAGTGGCCCAGAAGTTTTACAATATCAGAGGAGACATCATTGACTCCAGGCACATTTTTTGTTGCTAAGAAAGGAAAAAAAGTGAATAATATTAGTCTAAAAGTTTCAACACTGTTCAATTTAACAGGCAATGGCTATATTTGTTGGAATTCAGGTTTAACATGATAGAAATTAGTTAATAAGTGAATCGAGAAATATGTTACTACAGGCTCCAAGGGAACAACAGGAAAAAGGAGTAAGCTGTACATTTAAAGGAAAATGAAATTAGCTGTACAAACAGAAATTCCTTTAAAACTTAAACTTTTCTAGACTTTTTAACTATCAGTTCACAGTCACTCAGATAAGTATATTTTTTATAATTTTAACTATTTTGTTAGTCTTCTATGGTTGCCATAACAAAAAATACTTCAAAACGTTAAAAATATTGGGAAAGCTTAAGAGACGGAAATTGATTTTCACACAGTTCTGGAAGCTGGAAGTTCAAGATCAGGGTGTCAACAGTCAGTGTCTGGTGAGACCTCTCTTCCTGGCTTGCAAATAGCCTCCTTATACTGTGTGTTCATATGGCCTTTTTTCTTTTTTTTTTCTTTCTTTTTTTTTTTTTCATATGGCCTTTTTTCTGTGCTTTTCAGGAGTGAAAAAGATCTCCAGTGTCTCCATCCCTTCTTCTTCAAAAGACACTCCTTTTTATAAGTCCTATCATAATAAAGCCTCACTCTTATCATCTCATTTAACCTTAACTATTTCCCTAAAGGCCATCTCCAAATGTGGTACCATTGAGGATTAGGGCTTCAACATATGAATTTTAAAGGAAAACAATTCAGTCCATAACAACTATATACACTACTTTTATAACTGTATACACTATGTAAGGTCAATGGAAAATATGAAAACATTTGGAAATTGAAATTGACTCACTTATAAATTATATAAAATTATAGCAATTGGATTACTGGATCATAAGGAGTGTATTTACATTAATCTAATTGTTTATGTTCCCCCCAAACCTAAAAGTAGTGGAGCTGCTGTAAGAAATACCTAAACATGTGCAAGAACTTTTAAAGTGGGTAATGGACAGAAGGAAAAAGAGTTTGGAGGTGAATGCTTGAAATAGCCTACATTGCAGGGAATGAAGTGTTATGGGTGATTTTCATGAGGACTCAGAAGAAGAGAGGTGTAGAGAAAGCTTTAATCTTAGAGAACACCTAGGTGGTCTGGAACAGAATTCTGGTAGAATATGGACAATAAAGGTCACTGATGAGTTCTCAGATGGAAATGAATGACACGTTATTGGAAACTAGAAGAAAGATGATCTTTATTATATAAAATGGCAAAGAGTGTGGCTGGATTTCAGTGCTGTGAATCTTGACTGCCCAAGGTGCAGCTTCTGTGAGCCTGGTGTGGTCAGCTATGAGTTCAGCAAGGCACAAAGGGTGTGGCTGTTTCACCTACATCTCAAAGGACGGGTCATCAGTCCAGAGACCTAGCCAGAGAGATGCCAACAGAGTGGGGCCACTGCGGAGAATCACCATTAAGCAATGGGCTGCCCTGAGATGTAAGATCTTCAGACCTACCTGTGTATAATTTCTGCTCATGAGAAATGTGGTGTGGGCTCACCCGGCCAAGCAATGTGGGTAGGGATGCCTGGAGCCTTGGAAATTCAAGGATGAGAAGGGGGAAATAGAGGATGAGACAGTTGGATGGCTTCACTGACTCAATGGACATGAGTTTGAGCAAACTTTGGGAGAGGTGAAGGCCAGGGAAGTCTGGCGTGCTGCAGTCCATGGTATTGCAAACAGTCAGACATGACTTACTAACTGAACAAGAACAACAATGAAATGAATAGCAACAAGATAAAAAAATACTAAAAGAATAATGTTAAACAGATGTCTGATGGAAGGATATACTTGAGAAAATGTTTTGTTAAATAGATGACAAATAATTAATATTTGCAATATACACCTAGAAGATAAATCAACAATATAAAGTTTGAGATCCCAAAGAAAATTCGCAAAGGATATGAAGAGGAAGAAATTTCTTAGTGTAGGGTAAGTTGCAGAAAGAATAAATATTGAAAATTCAGTGACCTACAAAATAATTCTATCTTTCTCCCTCTCATAACATCATAGATGAATATTCAGCTCAGAGTAACAACTCCACTTAGCCATTCAGGGACTTATCATTCTTCTGCTATTTTCAACACTAAAATTACTCTAGGTGTCACCACCCCACTTAGAAAGGTGAAGAACAAGGAAAATTCTTGCATGGGGCTTTTATGCATAAGGCCCAGAGACAGTACACATCACTTCAGTTAATATTTGTTTCTAGAACTCAGCCACACGGACACTGTAGCAAGAGGAGCCTTGGAGGTGGTAAGCAGGCAATCTATGCCACAGGCAGTTCAGAAAAGCAAAGCCAAATGTTGGGCTTCCATAAGAAAATGTGTTCAGGTTTGTTGGTGGTAAAGAGAAATATATATTAAAATAAAAAGGGAATGTCATAAGAGAAGTCATCAGACAGGCAAAATTTAAGAGTTAATCATATGACCTACTGCTTCCAGTGCTCTCAAATATTTCTGGTGGAAAATAAAAATGCCACAGGCCCCTTTGGAGCAATCTGGCAACTTATATTGCAATAAAATGTACATATGCCATCTGACAAAGCAATTGAAATGCTAGGTTTCTTGCCCCTACGGATAAAATCATTCTTGCATTCTTTAGTCTTGCTGCCATTATATTTCTTGTACCTTTGGAATCTAAATGTTCACAAAGAGAAGGTCTTTTATTGATTTGTGGCCTCTCAAGGTTATTTACCTTGAAACTGCCGTAAGTGTTAGGAAAAAGGAGATTGCATTTGGGACCATCATACTATAATAACATTTAGCTTTTGATTTGGAATCAAGAATTTTAGTTTAGAACAGTAAACTTTGCTCATGAGAGTTTATGGACTTAAAGAAAAATAAATACATGTTTAAATATTTACATGTATAAAGTCATCTTTTAGTTATAACCAAATTAAACAGAACAATAATTCTTTTGAAGAAGAAAGCAACTTAGTCGGAAAATGAATAACTTACACTAAAATTAGTCATTTAAATAATTTAAATTGATACAGATTCATAAAATTCAGTTTTTTTTCAAAATTGAAGGAAAAAAATTATGTAAGTCAAATATCAATTCTTTCTCTTGATCCTTTCACTTGTCAATAGGTGTATGCTGACTTCATTGATGCTTAATTCAATTTTCCATGACATAATGTTTAAAGTTGTGATATTGGACAAGTACCAATGCCATTTCTGTATATTTATGAAAATTACTAAAATTACAGAGTAACAGTTTAAGCTTATCATTTTTATGATTTCTAATTTAATGTGATTTATGTCTTAGTTTTCTATAATTAAATGTTAATGAAATAAAATCTTTAAAAATTCTGACATAACTTTGTAGTAGCTCAGTCAAGTCCAACTCTTTGCAACCCCATGGACTGTAGCACACCAGGATCCTCTGAAATGGAGATTCTCCAGGCAAGAATACTGGAGTGGGTTGCCATGCCTTCCTCAAGGGGATCTTCCCAACCCAGGGATGGAACCCAGGTGTCCCACACTGCAGGTGGATTCCTTACCATCTGAGCCACCAGGGAAGCCCTGTAATAAGTTATTGAAAAACAAAAATGCAAACAAGAAACAAAAAGGTAACATCAGAAAAATAGAGCTATTCTTAAAATTTTGAGCTTCCAAAGTTATTGATGAAATATTCTGATTACTCTATGTTGTTCAGTCATGAAGTTGTGTCTGACTCTTTGCCACCCAATGAACTGTAGCATACCAGGCTCCTCTGTCCAAACTATCTCCCAGAGTTTACTCAAATTCATGTCCATTTAGTACGTGATGTTATTAATAAATTATTATATATTTAATCTTATAAAATATGTGATATACATTATCCAGTAAAAGGAAATATAGAGGATGGTGATGCTGACACTGAAACTCCAATACTTTGGCCACCTCATGCAAAGAGTTGACTCATTGGAAAAGACCCTGATGCTGGGAGGGACTGGGGGCAGGAGGAGAAGGGGACGACAGAGGACGAGATGGCTGGATGGCATCGCTGACTCGATGGTCATGAGTTTGAGTAAACTCTGGGAGTTGGTGATGGACAGGGAGGCCTGGCGTGCTGCGATTCATGGGGTCACAAAGAGTCAGACACGACTGAGAGACTGAACTGAACTGAACTGAATTTCAAGAAAAAAGAAGCTGAAAAGTTCATATTATTTAACACTGAAGAGACAGCCTTGCCCTTTTCATTGAACTAAAGCTTTTCATTCTGTAATAAATTATGCTCATATGAAAAGGCTCGTCTCAAAAATTTAAGTTAATAAATACACAAAATGTGCAAACATTTTCATTTGAAAGATACCCACCTAGTTAATGAAATACTTTATCTGTAGATTCTAAAGCAAGTGTATTGTGTAGACAATATTATATAATGTTTCACACCAGAAGTTGAAACAGCTTCTACAGTCCTATAATTAATTCATCATCAGAATGGCTCAGGCCTGTGTTCAGATTCATTCTGTAAACAGTTTTAGTAGTGAAAAAAAAAATAAAATAAACGCCTTTAGAAGAACATGGTTATATTCAAATACCAATGTGTACGCCTGTACAAAACCAAAAGTGGGATAAGAAATTTATAGCCAAAGGATTTCACAAAGCATGAGTACAATTCAATGTTTATTAACAATAGATTAGAACTACTATAAATACTTTTAAGAAAATAAACAAATGATTACTGAATATCTAGTGTTATGCTTTTCTTCATGAAAATGCCAATGAATTAGATCTGTGACCTGGACTAGCTAGGGTTTGTCTGAAATGATAAAGAAAATGAAGTTTGAGTCCAAATGGCCATAAATAAACCTGACTTTTAAGAGACTTAGTCAAACTTCTTTTAAAAAAAATAGAGACTTGAGGAAATAAATCAATAATGTTTCCAGTAAATAGATACGCTATAAATCTATTTGTAGACTCTGGGACTGTTTCATGATTTTGTCAAATTTATTTGAATTTTGTTTGTATTTCTTTGCAGGGCATCCTCATATGGTTAGCATGATGTGAGTATGATGTGAGTATGTTTGAGATAATGTATTAAAGTTGATATTTTGATATTTTTTAAATGTATCAATAATACTTCACACTGAAATGCAGTGATTTAGTTTACAAATCAGTAGTAGGAAGATCTTTACTGATATGTGCAAGAGAATCATAAAAGCAAACCATTTTAATACATTAATGCAAAAATATTTTCAGAAAAACTTTTTACACTTATGAGTTTGTATGGTATATTTTCTGAGATTGTGAGACATTCCTTACTTTGATAATTTCTTAGTTTAATTGGTAATCTATAAATAGCTTTTTATTTTCCAATTCTTTTAAATATCATTCATTTATCTGGCCATAGTGTTTAGGTTGCAAGAACAAGCATATTACTTAACAGAATTGCTCAAAGTTTCCTATACTATTTCTTATTTAAAAAACAATACTTGTATGTTCTACAATACTATCTGTTTATCAAGTTATGAAAGATTTTGTCCCTATTTTACAAGACTTAGTACTAGTAGATATTGAAGTACAGTGCATTTATTGGGATAAATGTAAGGATTTTCTTCTCTTTTCTTTTTTTATTCTATTTTATCTGGTAATCAGATAATAACAATTACTAATATTGAAACAATACTTATTATAGGCTTAAAATCCAATTTGGTTTTGCTCTATTATAATTTTGCATTCATAATAGCATTGATTCTTTTTTAATTATTTGGTTAAGATTTTTCATTTCTATTCATGGGTGAGATCAGACTATAATTTCCTCTTTTTATGGTGTCACTGTCTGGTCTAGTTATTAAGATTATTCCAGCCTCTCTTGTATGAGCTTGGAAGGATTTGAATTTGTTGGGGTCTAGGTTAGGCTGTCTCAAAATATACCTCTATGGCATACTGATTATTTTGAGGTGAAGTTACTTAAGAAATGCTGATGCAAATAGGACTACTGGATCCTTCTGTCTCTCTGAAAGCAGGAAATAAATCTGTCATGTAAAGGTACAACCACTACAATTAGAGGTAGAAAGACACACTTATTGCCCAAGATAGGGGATTTGGGCCCAGGAGCCTGTATAGAAAAATCTCACTACTTCCCTAACTGACTACCCTAAGCCCAAACTCTTTAGACTCTTCACTAATTGAGCATCCAAAACCTAAGGTTTTTGTCCTTACATATTTATAGTCTCTTTATAAAAAATATAAAAATCTGCTTGCTTTGGCCACATCCTAAGTCTCATTTCTATGAGTCTTCCATGCATTAAAATACATTTCTTATGTCAGTTTTATTAGCCCAGCCACAAGAACACCAAAGAGATAGAGGGGAAATTTACCCCACCTCAACAAATTCCCCTCTTTGAATCTTTACTCTCCACCCACTTATGATTTTCTTTACATAAATTTATAATCTGCTTCCTCAGTACTTTAGTAGTTTTAAAAACACTACATCCCTTGTCCCCCACCCATTATAGATTAGTTTAGTCTATTATTTCTGGGAATTTATTTCATCAGATACTTTTAAACATGCTTGGAAAAAGATATTGATAGCATACTTATCCTATTTTCTGTCATTTAACCTGTAATTCTGCCTCCTTCTCTCCCCCTCGACCCCTTTACACTCTCCTGTTTTCATTCTTTCATTACCTTCTTCCTTCCCTTTCTGTCTCATTCTCTCTCTTTTCTCTGGCTTTGACCTAGGGCCCAGACTGAGACAAATGAATCACACCAATATCTACCTACACAATGTGTTTGTGTATGTGTCCATGTGTGCCTATGTATATTTTAACCATATCTAGGTCATATATCAACTTTATGCAGGAGTTTTTGCACAGATACCCCACCCACCTCATTTTTTTTCTCTAGATTCTGTAGAATTCATGTTCAAGCAGATGTTTCCTTAATACAGTCCGTCTTTATTGCTGGCTTGACTATCTACATGTGTATATTTTGTCTTTTATAGTCTTTGAAGATTTTCCTTAGCAATTATATTATTTATTTATTTTTAATACTACTCATATTATTCAAAATTACATGTGTTTTGTATTGGAGAAATTTCTACAAATTCATTTACTAATATTACTCTGTAAAAGAGTCACATGAAGGACTTATTTCTCTTGGAGACTCTAGTAATTCTTTTTAAAAACTGTACTATTACTCATTTCACTTGATGAAGTTTCACTTGATGAAAGTGAAAGAGGAGAGTGAAAAAGTTGGCTTAAAGCTCAACATTTAGAAAACGAATATCATGGCATCCAATCCCATCACTTCATGGTAAATAGATGAGGAAACAGTGGAAACAGTGAATGACTTTATTTTTTGGGCTCCAAATCACTGCAGATGGTGATTGCAGCCATTAAATTAAAAGATGCTTACTCCTTGGAAGAAAAGCTATGGCCAATCTAGACAGCATATTGAAAAGCAGAGACATTACTGTGTCAACAAAGGTCCATCTAGTCAAAGCTATGGTTTTTCCAGTAGTCATGTATGGATGTGAGAGTTGGACTATAAAGAAAGCTGAACACCGAAGAATTGATGCTTTTGAACTGTAGTGTTGGAGAAAACTCGTGAGAGTCCTGTGGACTGCAGGGAGATCCGACCAGTCCATCCTAAAAGAGATTAGTCCTGGAAGGACTGATGTTGAAGCTGAAACTCCAATACTTTGGCCACCTGATGCAAAGAGCTGACTTATTTGAAAAGACTTCCGATGCTGGGAAAGATTGAGGGCAGGAGGAGAAGGGGACAGAGGATGGGATAGTTGGATGGCATCACTGACTCAATGGACATGAGTTTGGGTAAACTCTTGGAGTTGGTGATGGACAGGGAGGCCCCACATGGTACGGTTCATGGGGTCCCAAAGAGTTGGACACAACTGAGCAACTGAACTGAACTGAACTGAACTGAACTATTACTCATAAAGTCTACTTCTTATTTCAGGCTCTCTATTTCGAGTCATAGGTAAATCCTAGGTGTTCTTCCTAACTTTCCATGATGTGTTTAATATCTGGCCTATTGACTGGGAAAATATGACCTTGGAATTTTTAGCAGGGTTAAATGAAATAACCTAACTAATCCAGCACAAAGAAGGACACATGGGAAATGATCAAAATAATAACAAAACATTGTTATTTCTTATTGACCAAGAGAAAAACTATGTATAGAGCTTACTGTTCATCATACAGCCCATAAATTGTTAATACTATGATTACCTATTTAACAGCAATGGCTATACACTCTTGCATTGCTAGCTGTGACATTGAATTATCTAGGTGGGTATTCTCTTTGGTATTTTACATGTTTTGTTAACAGGAAAGGAGACAAAAATTCTTTGTAGATGTGAGGGGAAGATTTCATTTTCCACTATTCATCCATTATTGTACAGTGTCATGATAATACATATTTAACCAAATCTCAAATGATTTTACAATTTTATGTTTAAGTATATTGGAGGTTATAATATGACTAGCATTAAAACACATCATCAATTGATTGTTATAAAAGTAGAGATCTTTTCAGCTAGGAGCATTTAGAATAATGTTTAACACAAAGTTTAACATTAACTTTAAAATAAACAGTCACGTTTTAATAAACTTTCATTTTTAAAAATAGCATTTTCTCTGTGATTTTACTTAGATCCTATTATAGAGAGTACTCTCAATTTAATAAATAATTCATATTTTGGAGCCGTTCTACCTTGCTGATTTGTGAGAACCATTTTCACAATCACAATGTATAGAAATATTAAAAAATGCGCTAAATATTAATTTACAATGAAGAATCCTTAATTTTTAATTGATGCACTACTACTCACATCCAAAAACAACAGCAACAACAAAAAAGTTAACAAAAATGAAAGAAAAATTAAAAAATGGTCACTTGTTAACCCAATAAACTGAGGGAAGTAAACTAGTTTTTTGTTTTTGTTTTTTTCTTTTGCATCTCATCTCATCCCTTGAGAGTATGTTTATTCCCTGTGCATCAGTGTATGTTTGTCTATATTGTATGTGCTTAAGTCCATTTAGCAACTGGTGTCTTTATGTACTGCTCCTCTCACTCCTGTCTCAATCCGTCTGTTTCCACACCCTGTGTAACTAAGTGTCACCACTTACTCTGCCTCACTTGACTGTCACTCATGTATTGAAGGACATCTTGTTCCTTCTAGGTTTTGCCCATTGTTAATAAATCTGCCTTATATATGATTTCCTAGTTCTGTGCGTGTGTTTTCACACCACTGAGTAAATATCCTGGGGCATAATTGCTATACCTATGGTGACACTATATCCAGATTCACAAGACTGTGGCAAGATATCTTCTCAAGAGGTTGTGCCATTTGTACTCCCATCAGCATTCAAAGAGATTTTCTGTTGTCCCACATCCTGTCCAGCAATTACTTGATAATGTCAGTTTTGGGTATTTAGCTATTTTATTGGTAGGGTTATCTCATTAGTATTTTAATTGTCTTTTCCCTAATGTAAAATGCTATTTTTCTCAATAATTCCCCAATGTTTAATAATATATGCATACAAATACCATTTATAAATGCCATTTGGTAGGGTATCTACTCATATTGCCCTATTTATTATTTTAATTTGGGGAGTTTGTTTTCTTATTATGGAGTTTTACTAGTTCTTTGAGTATTTTGCATGCAAATCTTTCTTCAAATTTATGTTTTGGAAATACATTTTCCTAGTCAAAGTTTTATCTTTCCATTCTTTGAACACTGTCCTTCACAGAGTAAATAGTTTAAATTTAACAAAGTCTACATTATCATTTTTTCATGGACTGTAACTTTGTGTTGTATATAAAAACTAATCAACTTCTAACTCATGTAGATTTTCTCCTGTTTCCCACTATCATTTTTATAGTTTTGCATTTTATATTTAAGGCAATGAATGATTTTGAGTGAATTTATGCCTAAAGTACAAAGTGTGTGTCTATTTCCTGATGGTCATTCAACTGTACCCTCATTGTTTGATGGTCATGACTAAAAACTAAAAGTCTCTTTTCTGTGTTGATGTGCCTTTACTTAACTGATTAAATTCAAGTTGTCTGTGTGGCGCAGGTCTACTAGAGGACTCTCTATAATGCTGGCCTCTGCTGTGCTGAGTCACTCAGTCATGTCCCATCCTTTGATATCTCTATTCTAGTCCATCTATCTTTATGTCTACTCATTTTAAAATATAGTCTCTTAATTATAGGTTTATAATAAATATTGAAATTGGGATGTGTGAGTTCATTGACATTTTCCTCATCAGTACTGCCTAGACTATTCGATGTTTAAAATGAGTTTGTTGAATAGCTACAAAATAAATTGCTGACATTTTATTGGGATTGTACTGGATCTTTAAATCAACTTAAGAATTGACAGTTTAATAATGCTGTGTCTTTGGATCATGAAAAAGGAATGTATCACAACATTTTTCTTTCATTGTTTTCCAGACTGCTTCATATTGTTTTCTTCTTTAAAAAGCTTTACTCAATGTATTTAAACTGACAAACAAAAACAAAAAACCAGATCAACCATGTCTCACAGCAAACCAGTTTTCTTGAGATAGAGTCCATTTTCTGACGACTAAATTTGTGGTATACCGAGTATTTCTGGTATGCATGGACACATCTGTACTACCTGGATTTGACCCTGAAGAGTCACTGTTTGGTTAACAATATGATTACAATGCCTTAAGGTTCAGGTAATGAGTTAAGAAAAAGACTCAAAGCTACCATGAAAGCTCTCAGGAAATTTTAAATATTAGCTGGTAATATCAGAGGAATAGTTTGTGGTATGTAATGACAAAATGACTTATAAATCAAATGTTAGCCTTTGAATTCTTGGGTCTTCTTCTGCCCATTTAACACAGCAGCATTTATCAAAGCAAGTTACCTATTATGCTAGCATATTAATAGTTGAGAAGTTGTCAAAACTTAATGGACTCCACATTTAAATCACAGTGGTATTTTCATGGAATTTCTTTTATGTTTAAATTCCAGTCCATTTCAGTATAGATAGTAATTTCCTCATTAAAACTATTTGTGAAATGAGTTGCAATGTTTTAGTCATACATCTGAAAATCTCTGATAAATTATTTTTGGTAAACTTTCTCATCAACAGATTATACACGAATAATTGAAATATATATGTATATATATATATATAAAATCAGTAATTTCTGTAAAAAGTGAGAGGTAAAGAAAATTAGACACAAAAGACTGAGTTGGATTTTATTGCATTTGATTATGTTGGTATTTGTGAAGTCAGTGTTTGGAATCAAGATTGCTGGGAGAAATACCAATAACCTCAGATATGCAGATGATACCACCTTTATGGCAGAAAGTGAAGAAGAACTAAAGAGCCTCTTGGTGAAAGAGGAGAGTGAAAAAGTTGGCTTAAAATTCAACATTGAGAAAACTAACATCATGGCAACTGGGCCCATAACTTCATAGCAAATAGATGGGGAAACAGTGGAAACAGGGAGAGACTTCATTTTGGGGGGCTCCAAAATCACTGTAGATGGTGACTGCAGCCATGAAATTAAAAGACGCTTACTACTTGGAAGGAAAGTTATGATCAACTTACACAACATATTGAAAAGCAGAGATATTACTTTGCCAACAAAGGTCCAGATAGTCAACGCCATTGTTTTTCCAGTAGTCATGTATGGATGTGAGAGTTGTACTATAAAGAAAGCTGAGCACTGAAGAATTGATGCTATGAACTGTGGTGTTGGAGAAGACTCTTGAGAGTCCCTTGGACTGCAAGGAGATCCAACCAGACATTGAAGTGGTATAATGTTCCCAAACATAATTAGATGACAAATTTTGTAGTTTGCTCTAAATTCTCCAAGAGACACTTCAGCAGTACATGAACCATGAACTTGCAGATGTTCAAGCTGGATTTAGAAAAGGCAGAGGAACCAGAGATCATATTGCTAACATCCACTGGATCATGGAAAAAGCAAGAGAGTTCCAGAAAAACATCTATTTCTGCTTTATTGACTATGCCAAAGACTTTGACTGTGTGGATCACCACAAACTGTGGAAAATTCTTAAAGAGATAGGAGTACCAGACCACCTTACCTGCCTCTTGAGAAATCTGTATGTAGGTCAGGAAGCAACAGTTACAACTGGACATGGAACAACAGACTGGTTCCATATAGGAAAAGGAGTATGTCAAGGCTGTACATTGACACCCTTCTTATATAATTTATATGAAGAGTACATCATGAGAAATGCTGGGCTCCATGAAGCACAAGCTGGAATCAAGACTGGGGGGAGAAATATCAATAACCTTAGATATGCAGATGGCACCACCCTTATGGCAGAAAGTGAAGAAGAACTAAAGAGCTTTTTCATGAAAGTAAAAGAGGAGAGTGAAGAAGTTGGCTTAAAGCTCAACATTCAGAAAACAAAGTCATGGCATCTGGTCCCATCACTTCATGGCAAATAGATGGGGAAACAGTGGAAACAGTGAGAGACTTCATTTTTGGGGGCTCCAAAATCACTGCAGATGATGATTGCAGCCATGAAATAAAAAGACGCTTACTCCTTGGAAGGAAAGTTATGACCAACCGAGACACCATATTAAAAAGTGGGGACATTACTTTGCCAACAAGCGTCCAGATAGTCAAAGCTATGGTTTTTCCAGCAGTCATGTACAGATGTGAGAGTTGTACTATAAAGAAAGTTTAGGGCTGAAGAATCAATGTATTTGAACTGTGGTGTTGGAGAAGACTCTTGAGAGTCCCTTGGACTTCAAGGAGATCCAGCCCGTCCATCTTAAAGGAAATCGGTCCTGAATGCTCATTGGAACATTGAAAGGACTGGTTCATTGGAAGGACTGATGTTGAAGCTGAAACTCCAATACTTTGGTGACTTGATGCAAAGAGGTGACTCATTTGAAAAGAGCCTGATGCTGGGAAAGATTGAGGGCAGGAAGAGAAGGGGACGACAGAGGATGAGATGGTTGGATGGCATTACCGACTCAGTGGACAAAAGTTTGAGCAAACGCTGGGAGTTAGTGATGGACAGAGGCCTGGCGTGCTGCAGTCCATGGGGTCGCAAAGAGTCGGTCATGACTGAGCAACTGAACTGAACTGAACTGAACTGAACTTCCATTCTCACTTACTAACAGTTACATATATTTATACATCCTTTATTCAAACATGATTTAAGTTAGACCATATCTCTATTTTCTTTAGATGGAATTTCACAGCTTAAAAGCATTAGGGTAAGTTTGCAAAGAATACAATATCTGTGTCAAGTCTGGATTGAAAAAGTATTAAATAAAAATAGTTTACCAAAATATGTAAATATTTATTTCCTCTTGCTTGTCTCCATTTAATTTATCTATAAAATATTTCAGTAACATAAATTTTACAAATCCACATAACTCATATAAATCAAACTTGATTTGTCTCCAGTTCATTTATTTTTGGCCTTTCCTGATAGCTCAGTTGGTAAAGAATCCACCTGGAATGCAGGAGACCCAATTCGATTCCTTGGTTGGGAAGATCCACTGGAGAAGGGATAGGCTACCCACTAGTCTATTCTTGGGCTTTCCTGGTGGCTCAGATGGTAAAGAATCTACACGTAATGTGGGAGACCTGGGTTCAATTCCTGTAAGGAGGATCCCTGGAGAAGGGAAAGGCTTCCTACTCCAATAATCTGGCCTTGAGAATTCCACAGACTGTATAGTCCATGGGGTCCCAAAGATACAGACACAACTGAGTGACTTTCAATTTCACTTTCATTTATTTTCTACCAAGGGTAATAAAAGTAATAATTAAATTTTAAACATAAATGTTTTTTCATGTTTCTGTATGAGACATTTCATCATTATCATTACTCATATTCTTATTACTGAATACCTGAATAGCTATTTTCAAGTTAAAAGTGCAGTCACAATAAACCTTTTCAATATTCATAGCTGGAAAGGACTTGGCAACTTCTTCATAGTAGAGACTACTTATTGTCCCTAATATGCCTTCTTTCTTTCTTCATCTGTTTAGTAACAAAACCTTAAATACATACGACCAAGAGTAGATTACATTTCACAGCCTTCTATTCAATGCTTAAATTTTTTCATGCATGATATAAATGATACCTTGGACATAAATTCCAGGTAATGTCCTTATCAAAGCTGATTATGTTAGACATTTTCTTATATTTTTCTTATGACTGGAATGTACATGTACTGCTAAGCTGCTTCAACCATAAGGACACTGTAAGATAGGATAATGGAGAGGAACAAGACAAAAGTCATCTGGGACTCAGTATAAACTCATGGAAAAGACTGTCTCTACAAGTTATTTTGATTGTTGGAGAGATACACACCACTTCATTAAGTGCCTCTTTTTGTAATTATCATGCTTGAGTAAGATATAATGACAATTATATCTGTTTTTTTTTTCCCACAAGTTTTTGAGAGGTGTTCTAAAGTTATTCTTTTATTTTCCAAAAGGAACAGCAAAGACAAACAAAAACCTAGATTATTTAATTTCCAGCCTAAGAGAGTTATCATAATATTTCCAAAGATTTACATTCTTCTATTTATTTACCTTGCTGCAATATGTGTAGTCTATTTAACGCATTGCTGAGAGAAGTAGTGAAGAAAAGTTATTAGCAGTTTATTAACCATATATATTGTCAAGGAGAGAAAGAAATATCACATAACCTAATTCCAAACAGGATTATCTAAAATTGTTTTAAAGTATGCCTCCTCTTAATTACCAATTTGTAACAGATGGGCAAAAGGTATTTGAACCACAACAATTCTTTAAACTTTTGTCTTATTCAAGGTAATGCTGATGATAGAAAGCAATACAATTGTTTTGAAAAATAAAAGTGAACTGATGACTTTTTTTGGCTTACTGAGGCTCTTTTCAGTAGAGAACATGGTTAAATGGAGCAATTTACATACACCTTATTTACCTAAAAAATGAAGTGATCTATCCTCTATTATAGTTGCCATTTAACTGGAAAGTTGCACCTCCTTACAAGTATGCATAATTTTCCTAAGGGGCATACATCCTAGATAGTTTTAAAGGAATATTTTCAGAAATTGTGAAGGATCTGAGATCACACCCTACTAACAAGCTTACAAGGTAGCCTGACTCACGGATACTGGCAGAGGACATGTGACTCCTTGGTCAGAAATGAAGGACTTCATTATTTGCAGCAAGGCACACAGATGCATGAGCTTTGTGTTCATGTCGGTTCTTCTTTACTCAAACCTGATGGAGTTGACGCCAAGGAGCTCTAGTGTATGCTGTACACACAATTTGTGTTACAGCTGAGGAACCTCAAGTATAGGTAACCCAAATCTTTAATACACAGGCACTAATCAAATATGTCTAATGTTTCCTATGAAGGGAGATACTTTATTTATATTCTGGAAAAAAAGAAAATCTGTTCTCTGGCTTGTGAATACTATCTTGGTCTTCCAAGGCTGACCACTATTTAGACATCTTTAAAAAGATGGTATAGAAAACTACAGCTAATACTTCTACCTTATAAAATATACAGAAGCACAGAGACCAACTGAGAATTATCAATCAACAAATATATTTCTGTATTTCCAACTTGATCTTTCCTCATACTGAAAGGCTTAGGAAAGTGTATGTGCTGAAGATTCATACCATTTCTCCTTTCCAAGATGCTTCCCTTTAGGAAACAGAGATACAACCTTGAGTTTGCATGCATGCTGAATTGGGTCTGGCTCTTTAAGACCCTACTTGTAGGCTACCTCCGTGTCCATGAGATGTTCCAAACAAGATATGGGAGTGGGTTGCCACTTCCTCATCCAGGAGAACTTCCCAACCCAGGGATCAAATTTGCATTTCCCGCATAGCAGACAGATTCTTTACTGCCGAGCCACCAGGTAAGCCTTAAAACAAAGTACAATACCCCAAATATGCTTTAAAGTCCATGTACAGTTTAGGCTGTTTGTCCCTGTTATTATTTGCTTTCTGTAGCACAAATCTCTTTCATTGATGTACCTTACTCTTCACTATTTGCAAACTTGTGAAAAAAAAGAATGTATATTAAACTCCCATGTGTGTGTGTATTAGTCAGTCAACTGTGTCCGACTCTTTGCAACCCCATTACAGATCGCCAGGCTCCTCTCTCATTGAATTCTCCAGGCAAGAATACTGGAGTGGGTAGCCATTCTCTTCTCCAGGGGACCCTACCAACCCAGGGATCAAATCTGGATCTCCTGCATTGCAGGCAGATTCTTTTACTGTCTGAACCACCTGGAGTTATTAAGTCATAATAGCAAATAACTTGAACATGGAATGCAAATAATTAAAATACTTGAGATCCTAGATTTCAGGGTGTTTATGATCTAGGGTCCTTCATTTATATTTACTAATATATTCCAGTTTGGAATTTCTTGCTAATAAAACCAAGTATCAGTTTTTAAGTTAAATTTTAAAGAAATAATGTCTAAAATTGCATCAAACCAATTCAAACAATCTTTCATTCATTTCTTTCAGAAGTATAAGATAAATTATATGACAGATTTATATGATGAAAAGTATTCACCATATAAGATAGTGAAAACTATTTTTATTTGCTTGAAGGACAATATAACTTAGTAACTGAATGAATTTATTTGTCTTCTCCAACATCCTATCAGCCAGATTTCCATGAATTTTTCCTTCATCATCATGAATTCTCTCCTATCCAATTATTATATCTAAAATAAATTATTGATGACATAAATAATAGGCTACTTGAGAGCTACATCACATGAGCTAGATGATGTGAGATACAGTTAATAATAAGCAGAATCTATCCTTAAATTATACAAATAAAGTCTCTAAGTTATAGAGCAGTAACCTATCTGCCTATTAATTACATCCTATAAAAGCAATATACCTGCACTAATTAATTATTCTTGAAGTAACAACTATGTCTTAATTAAGTGTACCTTTCTTAATAATGAAATCCTAAAATAATTGGAATCTTCTGTCCAGAGGCTGTAATAATTATTATCAATAGAAAGGGAATCAAACATGGCCACACTAAGCAAAACTGTTTCATAAATGGCACTGAAGTTGAGATTAACGAAGGCAGTCACTCATAAACCATTCGGTAAAGGTTCAGCTACTAAATACCTTAGACTCTGTGTGACATATGGTCTCTGTCACAGTTAATCTGTCATTGACGCACATAAGGAGCCATAGGTAGTATGTAAAAACAATGATGCTTCTCTATTACAATAAAACTTTATTTACCAAAATGGGCCATGGCCTTACCAGCCTTTTCTTCTGTAGTTTGAAGACCTTCAAAGTTGAATCAAATTATTGAATTCAACTTTTACTAGATTTCTAGATTTCCTCATATTGCAACCTAGGTTCCTGTGCTTCTCATCTTTCAACCTCAATGCTTAAGTTTTAAGCAACCTTATCATATACAATATTCTAATGAATTACACTGAAATGTATTTACATACATTTTCCTTTCTCTCCATAATTTAGCATGAGCTTAAGCTTGCTTAAGTTAAGGTTAACCTTAAATTAAGCTTGAGGTTACATAGATTTAGACACTATGAAAAAGCATGCTTGTTTTGTAAATGTTAAAAGATAACAGTGATAACATTTAAACTGCACAATATGACCCATCCAAAATTGAGAAAGAAAGAGATTAAGCATGCAAGTAATAGGGTATATGAATTATTTCCTTAATGTCTGTCCCTTTCTCATTTTATGAATATAGAATTTCTTTACCATAAAAATTTGGTAAATCAATAATACATAAATTTTACAATTTATTATGCCATATATGGATGTTTTCTTATGCCATATTAAGTGCCTCCATCCACTCAATGTCTATTGATTATTGTTTCCCACTTATTAAGAATTCCCTAGGCTCTATCTTCTTTTCTATTTTTCCTATCTAAATCATTAATTTTCACTCAAAATAATATCTACTAGTCATGTCTGAATCTCTGCAAGCCCATGGACCATAGCTGGTCAGGCTCTTCTGTCCTGGAGTTGGTTGCCATGTCCTCCTCCAGGGGATCTTCCTCCAGGGATCAAATCCATGTCTCCTGCATTGCAGGCAGATTGTTTACCTGCTGAGCCATCAAGGAAGTCCGATATCTATTCACAGTAAAGCAATTAATATCAATCCAGAAAACACTGTGAAAAAAAAGTTAAATGTATCCATCGTATGGCAATCCTGCAATTATTATTCAATTCAGTTCAGTTCAGTCGCTCAGTCATGTCCAACTCTTTGCAACCCCATGAACCACAGCACACCAGGCCTCCCTGTCCATCACCAACTCTCGGAGTCCACCCAAACCCATGTCCATTGAGACGGTGATTCCATCCAACCATCTCATCCTCTGTCGTCCCCTTCTCCTCCTGCCCTCAATCTTTCCCAGCATCAGGGTCTTTTCCAATGAGTCAGCTCTCCGCATCAGGTGGCCAAAGTATTGGAGTTTCAGCTTCAACATCAGTCCTTCCAATGAACACCCAGGACTGATCTCCTTTAGGATGGACTGGTTGGATCTCCTTGCAGTCCAAGGGACTCTCAAGAGTCTTCTCCAACACCACAGTTCAAAAGCATCAATTCTTTGGCACTCAGCTTTCTTTATAGTCCAACTCTCACAAGCATACATGACCACTGGAAAAACCATAGACTTAACTTGAAGGACCTTGTTGACAAAATGATGTCTCTCCTTTTTAAAATGCTATCTAGGTTGGTCATAACTTTCCATCCAAGGAGTAAGCGTCTTTTAATTTCATGGCTGCAATCACCATCTTCAGTGATTTTGGAGCCCAGAAAAATAAAGTCTCTCACTGTTTCCACTGTTTCCCCATCTATTTGCCATGAAGTGATGGGACTATTATTCAGTATCTTATTCAGTTTTTTTTTTCCTGTGGGATTTATGTTGTTATATTCATTCTTTCTTCCCTCTGCATCATTATTTCAATTTTTCTTCTACTTGTGATTACTTTCCTCATAACAATACGCTTTCATACTCTACTTTCAAATAAAAAAACTTTTCCTATCCCACACATCCCACAAATACTGAATCATACCTTTTCCTTCAGAATAATCCTTTTTTTTTAGAAAGTCATTCAGGAAGTAAAATGCATAACAGAAGCAGCAAGAGAGGGCATTTGTGATAAGCTTAAAGATATCCAGGTCCTAATCCCTGGAATGTTATATTATGTGATAAATGAGGCTTGTAGATATGATTAAAGTAAGCATCTTGAGATGGGAGATTATCATGGTTTATCTTGGTGAGCCTAAAATACAAATATAAGCACCATAAAAATGAGGGAAAAGAACATTTGATACAGAATACAAAAGTTACATGATGATGGAAGTGGATAGAGATTTGTAGATGCTACATTGCATCCATGAAGATGGAGGAAGGGGCCATGAGCCAAGAAATGTTGTACTAGAAGTTGGTAAGGCAAGGAAACTGAATCTTCCAGGAGTCTCTGGAGGAAGCATGGCCCCACTGATACCTTGGCTTTGTCATGGTGAAACTGATTTGGGATTTCTGGTTTCCAGATAGTAATTGAATCAGTTTACATTAACCAGTCCATGTTAATTTGTTACAACAGCCATGAGAAACTAATGTAACATCTTTTTTACTCATAGATTTAAAGGGAAACCTTTTAATATTTCAAATTATATTATAAGCAACTTATAGGATTTTAAAAAATACATTTTATCAGGTTTATAATGTGCCTATATAGATTATAAATTCATAATAAATTTTATAAATATTTTTATGTCTAGATCTGTTAAAATACATACCATATATTGGTATTAAGATGATATAATTTTTCTCATTTAAACTAAGAATATGTTAAATAACATACTTTAAATGGGATCTCTGTTCCAAAAATTAGATTAATCATTAGCCTAGATTTATAACATGCTTTTTTCCCATGCCTATTCAAGGTCAGCTTTTATTTATTTTTTTTTAAGGTCAGCTTTTATATACAGTTGATTAAATAATTATTTTAATAGTGCAAGAGGCACCCATAATGCACTGCCTAACATGAAATCTAAAACCTGGAGAATAACCACATCTAACCCTGTAGCTTCCCACATCCATGCCAGTCCCTACCCATGTCTGAACCACAACTATTGATACCTTTGCTTCTGCAACACCAGCTGAAATTGAAGCTCAGTACTCAGCTTCCGTCTATTGTTTTATGTGGTGCACTGAAAGTCCTACCTTGTACATGTCTCTAAAGTGGGCCACCCATAAAGAGACTTGTATGCAGATATCAGGCCATCTTCTCTATGCTTACCTCCTTCTTGGAAACTGATCCCATGAGTCCCATACACATTGGATGCTGCAGACTCTGATCTTGGTCTCCTCAACAGAGACAATTTCCCTTTCTGCTTATGCTTTTTCACATCAGTATTTGGGAAGTGCTGTCAAAAAAAAAAAGTTGGACATGTAGTTTATCTTGTGGGTTTACTCCTTCTTAATAATAAACCCATTCTAGTCCCATATGGTTTGGTTCCCTCAGTGCCTTCAAACAGTCTTGCCCAGATTTTATAGTATCTGCAGTGTGTGGGCTTGCTCACTGTGAGCTATTCTATCAGGGCCTGAACCTGAAATTCTGTAATATGTATTTAAATGGAGAGTTGCTACAGTTTATGTTGCATCTCTTGTTTTTCTCATAAGAGTTTTTAGGTTTTCTATTAAGCCATGAATCTGAAATTAAGGACTCATTTATCTTATTCTAATCTAGGTTCTTATCCATAATTTTAATGAAAGTGGTCTTTTAATGGCTTCTGATAACTTCTATATGGGCACTACTCACATTTCTCATAGTCTCTGTGGCGTTTCAAATAATTGACAACTTGCTCCTCTTTAAAACAGTTTCCTTTATGCATTTTCTTAAAAATACACTGACCTGTATTTCTCCATACTACTTGGAATCTTTATTTTCAGTTTATTTTTGACAGGTTTATTTACTTAGCTTATTTTGTGTTATTTTTAATTGTCTGGCTAAACCTTTTCTTGGGTGATTTAGCCCCCCAAAACCCATTATTTTAAATGTCTGTATGTTAAAAACTCCCACACTTTTATTTCTACCACTGATTGTTCCCTAAGTTTCAGACTTCACACTGTTGTCCATTCACTATCTTTCATTTCTCTCATGTAAATAACTGAGAGTCTTGTTGTTTCTTTCTCTGAGTTTATTCCACACATAATGCATGCCTTTCTATCAGCATTGCCACTATTACTATCAATGGTATTATCATCTCCATTCTAGATGAGGACAACAGACTGCATCCATTCTTTTTCCCTAAAATTGACTCTTCAAAGGGTAATGTCAAAGAGAACCAGAGCCAGATAGTAGTTAAACTGGGCAAAGATGGACTTTATTTAGAAACTACTGTAATAGTGTAGAAGAGACTTCAGTATAGTAAACTCAAAATACAGCAGAGAAAAGCGGGAATTTATAGCCAAAGAGCACCGTAGGGTGGGGTTGAGGGGAGTCTGTGGGAAGAAAAATAGTAAGAAGAGTTATCAAGGATTGGAGGATTTTTGCTAAACCAACTTAACAATATTTTTGAAGGTGGACCAGGGAAATCAGATATCAAAGGTGATCTGATACCCAAGGTGGGGGGGGGCATTGTCTCCAAACTGGTTTAGAAGGATTCTTGCAAAAACTGGGCTATGTGGACTGGCAAGAAAGGGGCAAGATCAAAGCCAAATGCAGAAGAGGGCAGAGGAGTTTGGTCAAAGACAAAGTCTTTATCAGCAACTACAGTATTTTTGGATTAACTGATGGCTCGCTGGTAAAGAATTCTGCCTATGCAGGGGATTTGGGTTCAATCCCTAGATCCACCTGGAGGAGGAAATGGCAACCTACTGCAGTATTAATGCCTGGAAAATCCCATGGACAAAGGAGCCTGGCAGGCTAGAGTCCAAGGGGTTGCAAAAAGTCAGACACAATTGAGTGACTAAGCATGCATAGTTTTTGTAAAAATCCAGGGGGGAGGTTTATTTATATTCATTAATGACTTTCCACAGGATTAACTATTTTAAAATTCACAGTTTTAATATGTATATATATATTTTCCTTTCATTTCCTTTTACTTCTGCTTTCTGGAAGTTGTAATTTTGCATATTTAATTAATATCTATTATATCTGAATATAAAATGAAATTTCTAGCATAATAAATTTTCCTTTCCTTGTTACATATATTTTGTACTAAATTCTACCATGTATCACAAACTTATCAACTGATAAGAGCAATATTTGATCTTCCTTTTATTTTAAATCTTTCTAAATTGATTTGTTTAGGTATGTCTTGTGAACACAGAATGAATTATATTCTGCTTCATTAACCAATCTGAAAACACTTTACTGAATGGAAAGTTAAGCCCATTTATATATTTGATATTCTTAGTATGCTGGTTTTCAGTTCTATCATAATATTTTTACCATATAAACTATAAACATAAAATCTTACAATGTCTTTACATTCTGGGGCTTTGTGGGGACTCATTTGGTATTTATAAATGTTTCTATATCTATTTGTGTTATTATCTTATATAACCTTATATAAAAAAAATTCTAGTTCTCAATGCATCTTGATATTCTCTATTGATTTCTTCAATGTGCAATGATACTGTTCTCTAGTAACCTCTCTTTTCTCCCTAACCTCTTTTCACCTAACATCAACGTCTCTTCACTATCCTTTTATTGATATATACTATTGAAGAATTCATTAATATTTTTTTTTACTTATCTACCACTTTTTTTCAATTTTTTTGTGAAGTGCAATACATCTACCATTTTGTGAATATATTGTTTCAGTTCAGTTCAGTCGCTCAGTCATGTCTGACTCTTTGCGACCCCATGAACCGCAGCACACCAGGCCTCCCTGTCCATCACCAACTCCCGGAGTTTACCCAAACTCATGTCCATTGAGTCTGTGATGCCATCCAACCGTCTCATCCTCTGGTGTCCCTTTCTCCTCCTGCCCTCAATCTTTCCCAGCATCAGGGTCTTTTCCAAGTCTGTTCTTTGCATCAGGTGGCCAAAGTATTGGCGTTTCAGCTTCAACATCAGTCCTTCCAATGAACACCCAGGGCTGATCTCCTTTAGGATGGACTGGTTGGATTTCCTTGCAGTCCAAGGGACTCTCAAGAGTCTTCTCCAAAACCACAGTTCAAAAGCATCAATTCTTTGGTGCTCAACTTTCTGTATAGTCCAACTCTCACATCCATACATGACCACTGGAAAAACCGTAGCTTTTACTAGACGGACCTTTGTGGGCCAAGTAATGTCTCTGCTTTTTAATACGTTGTCTAGGTTGGTCATAATTTTCCTTCCAAGAGAGTAAGTGCTTTTTAATTTCATGGCTGTAATCACTATCTGCAGTGATTTTGGAGCCCAGAAATATAAAATCAGCCACTGTTTCCACTGTTTCCCCATCTATTTGCCATGAAGTGATGGAACCAGATGTCATGATCTTAGTTTTCTGAATGTTGAGCTTTAAGCCAACTCTTTCACTCTTCTCTTTCACTTTCATCAAGAGGCTCTTCAGTTCTTCTTCACTTTCTGCCATAAGGGTGGTGTCATCTGCATATCTGAGGTTATTGATATTTCTCCTGGCAGTCTTCATTCCAGCTTGTGCTTCCTACAGCCCAGCATTTCTCATGATGTACTCTGCATATAAGTTAAATAAGTAGGGTGACAATATGCAGCCTTGACATACTCCTTTTCTTATTTAGAACCAGTGTTGTTCCATGTCCAGTTCTAACTGTTGCTTCCTGACCTACATACAGGTTTCTCAAGAGGCAGGTCAGGTGGTCTGGTATTCCCATCTCTTTCAGAATTTTCCATGGTTTATTGTGTTCCACACAGTCAAAGGCTTTGACATAGTCAATAAAGCAGAAATAGATGATTTCTGGAACTCTCTTGCTTTTTCGATGATCCAGAAGATGATAGCGATTTGATCTCTGGTTCCTCTGCCTTTTCTAAAACCAGCTTGAACATCTGGAAGTTCACAGTTCATGTATTGCTGAAGCCTGGCTTGGAGAATTTTAAGCATCACTTTACTAGCATGTGAGATGAATGCAATTGTGTGACAGTTTGAGCATTCTTTGGCATTGCCTTTCTTTGGGATTGGAATATATTAGTAGCACAAGTCAATTCAACATTTAGTGTATGTAATAATTACCCTTAGCCTTTTATGTTATATTTGAACTATTAATATTTGTCATTAGTAACTAAGAGATTTCTCAGAAAATAATCATAGGAACTGTATTTCCAAATTTCCCTAATGCCCATGGTACTTTGTGTTCCTTAGATATGATGATAGATTAAGTGAATAACATATAACTGACTTTTATTAATGCTCTTTCTTTCATAATCATTAAAAAGTCTTTATTTTCCTATATAAAATGTTGTAATCAAGAAGTCTGCTGTCATTGTTAATTTCCTACCTTTTTACCCACATTTTCAAATAATTTATATTATCTAATTGAATTTTTACATATGTGTTGTTCTCCTTTGCTTAAGTTCTATATTAGAAGGTTCTCAAATTTTTTAAATCTCTCCACTACTAGGTTATCTATTCACTCATTTTTCTCCTTTATATTTCTTATTATATTTTGGATCACTTTCATTTGATTTGATTTTAATGTACCTTTTTAAACTATTTGGGCTCCCCTGTATTTGGCTGTGTTGGACTTATCCGCAGCACTAGAATATTCATTGCATTATGTAGATCTCTGCCACACTGCACTGTGGGATCCTAGTTTCAAACCAGGCCTGGAACCTCCATCCCCTGCAGTGCAAGGGGGATTCTTAACCACTGGAACACCAGGAAAGTCCCTGATGTTCCTTTTAAACACATCTTTATTTCTGAAAATATCTTCCCCTATCTCTCCTTCTCTTAGCCTCTACCAGAATATTCCTCTCTGTCCTTTCTCACACTCTCTCTCTCTCTAATTCATTTTGATTTTGCTCCCAGTGTTTTTCCTTCAGAGTAAGCTTTTTCCTTAGGGATGAGTAACTGTGGTGATTTCTGGTTATGGTCTACGGATTACGTGTCTGTGTTAATCACTTAGTTATGTCTGATTCTTTGTGATCACAGGGACTATAGCCCAGTAGACTCCTCTGTCCCTGGGATTCTCCAGGCAAGATACTGGAGGAAACTGCCATTTCCTTCTCCCAAGGATATTCTTGATGCAGGGATTGAACCCAGGTCTCCTACATTGCAAGCAGATTCTTTACCATCTGAGCTATAGGGAAGTCCCAGGACCTTTCAATACTTTCCTTTATCCTCATTTTATCTTTGCCATTAACCATGCCCAGTGCTGCCTCAGTCTACTAAGCATTTAGATAATACTCTTGTATTCTGAATTTTTGTTTTTAGTACCTGTTATCTGCTTCTGTTGGTGATACTACCTAGGATATTACATTATGTCTTCTGACAACATTGCCTGGTGTTTTCAGTTGATCCAGGCATACATTAAAGAAGAAGATAATTATCTGCTTTTATCAGTTCCCATATTATATCTTTCCAAATTGGGAAAGGAGTATTTCAAGGCTGTATATTGTCACCCTGCTTATTTAACTTATATGCAGAATACATCATGAGAAATGCCAGGCTGGATGAAATACAAGCTGGAATAAAGATTGCCAGGAGAAATATCAATAATCCCAGATACACAGATGACATCACCCTTATGGCAGAAAGTGAAGAGGAACTAAAGAGCCTATTGACGAAAGTGAAAGAGGAGAGTAAAAAAGTTGGCTTCAAACTCAACATTCAGAAAACTAAGATCATGGCATCTGGTCCCATCACTCCATGGAAAATAGATGAAAAACAATGGAAACAGTGACAGACTTTATTTTCTTGGGCTCCAAGATCACTGCAGATGATGACTACAGCCATGAAATTAAAAGACACTTGCTCCTTGGAAGAAAAGCTATGACCAATCTAGTCAGCACATTAAAAAGGCAAGATATTACTTTGCCGAAAAAGACCCATCTAGTCAAAGCTATGGTTTTGCAAGTAGCCATGTATGGACGTGAGAGTTGGACTATAAAGAAAGCTGAGTGCCAAAGAATTGATGCTTTTGAACTGTGGTGTTGGAGAAGACTCTTGAGAGTCCCTTGGACTACAAGGAGATCCAACCAGTCAATCCTATAAGAAATCAATCCTGAATGTTCATTGAAAGGATTGATGCTGAAGCTGAAACTCCAATACTTTGGCCACCTGATGCAAAGAACTGATGTTGGAAAACACCTTGATGCTGGGATAGATTGAAGGCAGGAGGAGAAGGGGACAACAGTGGATGAGATTGTTGGATCGCATCACTGACTCGATGGACATGAGTCTGAGCAAGCTCCAGGAGTTGGTGATAGATGGGGAAACCTGGCATGCTGCAGTCCATTGGGTTGCAAAGAGTCAGACACGACTTAGCAACTGAACTGAACAGAACAGCTATTATATCTTACATTGGCAACCAAAAACATGTTTACAGTCCCTAGTCAGTATTTACTGTGTTTTCCTATTATGCTATTTGCTTAGCACAAACTTTATGTTGATTTTACTTCTAGCTTTTTCATGATGAAAGAATCAGAAATTGGATCTCCGGTAACTGGCTCTGTGATATGATAAAATGACACTAATATGGAACTTTAGTGCTTCATCTATAAAATGGGAATAATAAAACAGCGAGCCCCAACTGCACACATATGAAAAAATTATGAGGTTTACAAGTGAGTGTCTGGTATAGAACATGTATCTCTGCATTTTGTCTTTCATATTATTTAAAAACATTTCACAATAAAATTTTACATGCAATAGTTATCATAGATATTATGTGATTCCTTATTTTTCCTTCATTTGTTATTCTTCATATTTTAAAATATAGTTTTATATTCAATACAATTCTGATCTGCAGAAAAGGACAACAAGTTTAATCTTCTTCCTTCAGCTGATTTTAAGTATACATTTCTATACTCAGGAATGCTAGAAAGCAAAATCATAACCAGCTATTTCATGGAAACTCATCTTTCCACAAAATATCCTCTAAAGTTTAGGAAAAAAAAATCCTTTCACAGTTTTCCATATGCTTAATTTGAAGTTTTTACAGTAACACTGTATAGGTAACCAGTTCAAATTATCATAGATAACTAAACACATTTGTAACTGATTCAATACAAAAGCATTTAAAAATGGAAATTTTACAATATTTAGAGTTATTAATATCTCTAATAGCACAGAATTTGTATAAAGATGTTTACTTTTTGACAAGATTTTTTTATACTTATGAAAATGATATCTGTCTTAGTTTTGTGACAAAATATAGTATTATACCTCTTGAATAAATGCTATAAAATACATACAAAATATTTTTGCTACTGTTACTATATGCTAATACAAAATCTGACTGATTGCTTTATAATGTTTTGTTAACTTTTATGTTTATAAATTTTAAATTTGAAACTTGCCCATTATCTTGATTATAGAGAAACCTTTGAACACACAAAAACAACACTTTTATTGCCTTTTATAATAGGTCTTGAAAAGATGATAGAAAAAGACAATATGTCAAAAAGTTAAGAGACAGAAATAGCTTTTTTGTTGCTGGTAAATTTAATGAAATCTTATGTTATTCGACTGGCAAGTCTCATTTCTTTGAGTGTCTCAGTGAAGACTGTCAAAAATCATCAAAATTCAACACAACAGAGTAAAAGCTAATAGCCCTTTTGTTATACCAAAACTAAAAGGATTGGTAAGACTCAAAATGAAATGCTATTACTGAAAATCTTCTTTTATCTAATCCTTTGTGCAGTGAGTGAAAATTGAACAAATACATGCTTTTTCATGGTGTTAAAATGAATTCTGACACTATTAAACAAATATTCTTTGGTCCAAAATCCTCTTCAGTACTTTTCCACAGGGAGTATTATGAGACTATCCTATGTGAGTTATTGCATAATATTCTGGTTACCCAAATAAAATTATTTTCTATAAAATAAAAATTAAGCACTTTATTTAAAAAAAACTATCACATAATAATTTTGGTTTGGTTATCATCTTAAAGGCTGTTATATTGTAATCATATTTTTATGATCTCTAGTGAAAAAGGAGAGTGAAAAAGTTGGCTGAAAGCTCAACATTCAGAAAACTAAGATCATGGCATCTGGTCCCATCACTTCATGGCAAATAGATGAGGAAACAGTACCAACAGTGGCTGACTTTATTTTTCTGGGTTCCAAAATCACTGCAGATGGTGATTGCAGCCATGAAATTAAAAGATGCTTACTCCTTGGAAGGAAAGTTATGACCAACCTAGACACCATATTAAAAAGTAGAGACATTATTTTGCCAACAAAGGTCCGTCTAGTCAAGGCTATGGTTTTTCCAGTGGTCATGTATGGATGTGAGAGCTGGACTATAAAGAAAGCTGAGCGCCGAAGAATTGATGCTTTTGAACTGTGGTGTTGGAGAAGACTCTTGAGAGTCCCTTGGACTGCAAGGAGATCCAACCAGGCCATCCTAAAGGAGATCAGTCCTGGGTGTTCATTGGAAGGACTGATGTTGAAGCTGAAACTCCAATACTTTGGCCACCTGATGCAAAGAACAGACTCATTGGAAAAGGGCCTGATGCTGGGAAAGATTGAGGGCAGGAGGAGAAGGGGATCACAGAGGATGAGATGGCTGGATGAAATTACTGATTCGATGGACATGGGTTTGGGTAGACTCCGGGACTTGGTGATGGACAGGGAGGCCTGGCATGATGTGGTTCATGGGGTCTCAAAGAGTCAGACACAACTGAGTGACTGAACTGAACTGAACTGAACTGAATGTAATCAATATCTCTCTCCTGTGTGTGTATATATACAATATTGCTTTACCACTGAAAAGACCTAGAAGCAGGAAAAGCCCAATAACAATGAGCATACTTAGCACTCTGGATTCACATTATTCTCCTATTCAAGGAATTAGGACCCTTGAAGCAAGGACTGATTCCAGTATTGTAGCAAAGATAAACCATATGAGTTGGGCACAATTTTTGATGTAAGGAAATGAGACTTTTCAAGAAATAATGAAGACATGCCATGATGAGACTGAAGCTAACTTGGAGTGGCTCTAAATAGCCAAAACTGAAATAATTTGAGTAGGAAAAAAAATGGTAATGTATTACTAAGATTAAGTAAACCAAATACACACAAATCCACACTGATGCAAATTAATAACTGAATGAATGAATGAAAGAGGGAAGCTCCCGCATACAGTAGTGTTCTAATAATAAAGAAGAAATCATGAAAATAGAAACTCAGTAATTGGAAAATACCATATAATTGTTTCAGGCAAAACCACTAAAATTAGTGGGTGATATTATAGTGAAAAACAGGATGTTTACATAGTCTCCCAAGTACCTCCCAACAGAAGACTTATTTTAAAATAACATGAAAATGAAGAAACCTGATGGACAATATCTTCACCAAGTGATTATAGAGTTAACACCACCAGAAACGGGACATGGTAATGTCTTGTGCCCTTAGCATGATGCACTGAGAAAGGCAAGCTCAGCATTGTGATACTTTTTCAAAATACAGTATCTGAATTTAACTATATGGAAACATCATAAAAACTCAAATTTCCAAGTGATCTACAAAATAACTTGGTAGTACTCTTAAATACTATCAAAAGACAGAGAAAAACTGAGGGACTGGACTGTACTAGAATAAAAATGACAAGAAATGTAGCAACTAAATGCAACAGATGATCTGGTTTTGATTCTGATCAGAGATCATTAGTGGAAACATTAACAAAATATGTGAATAAGGACTGTAGATTAATACTTGGTGCCATATCAATTTCCTAACTTTATTAGTGATGTTAACATTTGGGGAAACCAGGTGAAGAATATATAGAAATTTTTTGTAGTAGTTTTGTGAATTTTTGAAACTCTGAAATTATTTTAAGATGAAAACTGTAAATAAATTTAGAAAAAATAGTATTTCTTAATCTTCCTAAGCATTGTACTAAATTATAAAATTTAT
This sequence comes from Odocoileus virginianus, assembly GCF_023699985.2. NCBI lineage: Eukaryota > Metazoa > Chordata > Mammalia > Artiodactyla > Cervidae > Odocoileus > Odocoileus virginianus. Next base: position 24,549,401 of record NC_069685.1, read on the forward strand.
GTTCCATCTCTGAGGACCCTTATATAACAAATTCTAAAATACAAATAAATGTAAACAAATAGGCAAAAATAGAATATGATGAAATATATGAATAAACCAAGATTGTTATATCAAATAATGTGATATCATGGAGTCAAGTGAGGCCTCTCTGAGAAGATGAAATACAAAATGATGATCTAAGATGGAAAGGAATGCTTTGATTGAAGAGTCAATGAGTCTTCTAAGTTATCACTCAGTTGTGTGCAATTCTTAGGGACCCCATGGACTGTAGCCCCCCAGGCTCCTCTGTCCATGAAATTCTCCAGGCAAGAAGACTAGAGTTGGCTATTAACTTAGAGGGGGTATATAAATACTTTTCTGTTTCTAGTAACCTAAAATAAAGAATTTAAAACTTAAAATTTCATTGAGTTAGAATACTTCAGGTTGTCTAATAAAAATGACTGAATCTGCTATTAATTTTTGGGAAGTGCTGTATTCCCCCAACTCTCTCTCCATTCTACTTCACCATCATGATTATTGTTGATCTATAAAGATCCAGGTGAGCCAGGACATGGAAGCAACCTAGATGCCCACCAGCAGACGAATGGATAAGGAAGCTGTGGTACATATACACCATGGAATGTTACTCAGCCATTAAAAAGAATTCATTTGAATCAGTTCTAATGAGATGGATGAAACTGGAGCCCATTATACAGAGTGAAGTAAGCCAGAAAGATAAAGACCATTACAGTATACTAACACATATATATGGACTTTAGAAAGATGGTAACGATAACCCTATATGCAAAACAGAAAAAGAGACTCAGATGTACAGAACAGACTTTTGGACTCTGTGGGAGAAGGCGAGGGTGAGATGTTTCAAAAGAACAGCATGTATATTATCTATAGTGAAACAGATCACCAGCCCAGGTTGGATGCATGAGACAAGTGCTCGGGCCTGGTGCACTGGGAAGACCCAGAGGAATCGGGTGGAGAGGGAGGTGGGAGGGGGGATCGGGATGGGGAATACATGTAACTCCATGGCTGATTCACGTCAGTGTATGACAAAACCCACTGAAATGTTGTGAAGTAATTAGCCTCCAACTAATAAAAATTAAAAAAAAAAAAGATCCAGGTGGCACTAGTGGTGTGGAATCTGCCTACCAATGTAGGAGACTAAGAGATGCTGGTTTGATCCCTGGGTCAGGGAGATCCCCTGCAGGAAGAAATGGAAACACACTGCAGTATTGTTGCCTGGAGAACACCATGGACAGAGAAGCATCACAGGCTATAGTCCATAGGGTCTCACAGAGTCAAATATGACTGAAGTGACTTATCACACACAGATTGAACCTAGTACCCAAACCATAGGTAGAGTTTTTCATATACCAACTTTGCTTAAACAATACCAAATACATGTGACAAGATTAGTGGTAACAGACCAAAAATTTTTAAGTGTCTTTCAAAAGAAATCACCAATCATGCCATTTATTTCTAATAGAGAACATTTTTGTGTATCTTAAAAACTGTATGTGGATATGCTAGAATGAGTAAGACTTTATAATCCTCAGAATACTAGAAAGAAAAATATATTGGATATTTTTTCTTTCCATTATTCTATCTAAAAAATTTCCTGAGGGAATATATGAATACATATAGCTGACTCACTTTGCTGCATAACAGAAACTAACATAACATTGTAAAGTAACTACACTTCAATAAATAAAAGGAAAAAAAGGAAAAGTGATAAATCTTCCATTGAATCCTTAGTCCTCACTGCCTCATGTAGCTATTATTTTTCATTTTTTTTGGAGTAGGGTTGCTTTACAATGCTATGATAGTAGTGCAGCTATTTTAAATATCTATCTTATTCACAAATTCTTGATTGCCTCTTCTTGAACATGCTTAGAAGACAACAAATAGCATCCTTTTTCTCTTCCTGACTTTGGATCCAACAGAAAAATCAAAGTCACACACAGGAAGAATAAAATACTGCTTTTGTTAATAATAAAGTTGACACTCTCAAAAATGAAAATAGAAAAATATCCTAATCTTTAAAAAGAGATTATAAGCTAGTGACTGAAATCTGAGGAGAAAAACTGTTATACTGACAACAATATTTTTCAATACCACACACAGAAACAACTCAGTTTTACTCTACTGGGATTATAATTATAACCTCTCTGCTACTTAGAAGAGGTGCTGTACAGGTGTAGGACTCAGTGTGAACATGTCTTGGCATGTCAGCTAATTTTTTTCTTGAATCATTCTATTAAAAAGGAAAATAGCATGAAATCTTCAGAGAATAAAAAAAATATATAAGACAAATGAGCTAAAAACACTGAAACTACCACTTTATTTTTGAGTAAAATTTAAACTTTCTAAAGTATAAATATGTGTGCAAATTCATGAACAGTCATGAAAATACAAAGTACATATTTGACCAAAATTCCTCTGCCTGTCTTATCAAATATCTTTAAATTGGTAATAAATGGAGAGCTTATTCCACAGCTCTCCTGGGTTGAATGTAAAACACTTCTATTCCTCAGGAAAAGAAGTCAAATATATTGGTTACAAGTAAGCATAGAGGTTCATTCATCCATAGCATTCCAACAGAGAAATTAGCTTAGAAATGCCGTCAGAGTGATATTTAGAAAAATGATGAAAATTATTTGTTTGGTAGAAATAAAAAAAGACTAGAAAGTTATATTCTAGAAGTAGTACTTGAATGAATAAACTTCAAAAAAGAGGAAAACAATCAGATTTCTATTGGCTGAAATTTTTTACTATTTATTATTTTAGCATTGTTATAATGAGCTCTTTTTCAGCTCATTGCCCACTTGAATTTACTGACTATATGCCAATTAATCTTACTTTTCCTCTAGTTTCTCTTCTCAATTTATCCCACAATGACGTTCTACAGTTTACTGAATAGTTTACTCAAAGGAATGTGTGGTGTGTATGGCACTAAACTAATCCTTAGTTAGAATATACAGAACATTAAAGAATTTATTTACTGTCTTCTTAAAGTCTAAAGTTTAATTATCTTGATATTTATAACCTGGCTTCTCCTGTATTTTCACTAATCCTTTTTTTGCTAGCCTCTGAAAAGTTTTAAGATACATAGTTCAATCATCTTTGTATCATTTAAGCTTCATTGGGCATCTAACTCGATTTATCACATAGATAATGACTTTTAAGTATGTCCCCAACTCTGAAAAAGAACTGAATATGATAGCTCTTACCTTCAAGTAAATTAAATTTTAGTCTAAATGATATAGCATCTATAGAGCTAAATTCATCACAGGTTAGAAAAGACAATTGAAACAAAAAGACTGGAAAGTGCTATGGTACATGAACATGAAACAAAACAGAACTAAAGTCTATTTGGATATTGCAGAAAAATATATGGTCTCTTTTTTACCCAAATAATTTTTGGAACTTTTCCCCAAATCCCCACCCTACTCCCATCAGTACTTTACTCCATCTTGTATTTTACACTTTTTCTTTCCTCCCTCCTTGTTCAAGTAATTATTTCCTAGAGAGAGATTACCTCCTAAGATTTTATGACTATATTAATATCAAAAGCTATTATATAATATGAGCTGAAACAATGAAGTGAAGTGGAAGCTGCTCAGTTGTGTCCAACTCTGCGACCCCATGGACTGTAGCCCAGGGAATTCTCCAGGCCAGAATACTAGAGCAGGTAGCCTATCCCTTTTCTAGTGGATCTTTCTGACCCAGGAACCGAACTGGCGTCTCCTGTACTGCAGGTGGATTCTTTACCAACTGAGCTACCATGGAAGCCCCTGAAACTATGATATCTAGCAATTTATCAGTTGCAAAAAGTTTCTTCAACTGAAATTTAGAAAATATGTCAAAACACATGAAAAGTTGCAACAACAATAAAATGAATATAGATATACTCATAACTCGACCTACGTATGTGTAGGTAAATTTTATTAAACTGAATCAAAAATTGCTTGTTAACATCATGATGATTCACCAGGGGTCACCAAATTATTTACTGCTTCTAGGAATGGCAATGTAGTACCTAATTTAGACTTTGTGAGCCTTACTTTGTCACAACTACTAAACTATTTTAATGCAGGGCTAAAGCAGCCACAGACAACATGTAAATGAAGGGTTTGGATGTGATGAAATTAAACTACTTTCACATAATTTTTAGACGTCATGAAATACTATTCTTCTGTTGACTTTTTACCAATCACTTAAAATGTAAAAATCATTCTTAGTTAGCAGACTGTACAAACAAAAGTAGCAGTACAGATTCGACGAGTGGGCTGCATATTGCCAACCACTGTACTTCACCTGTAAATACTATGTGTATCTCCTAAAAGCAAGGGCAGTGTCCTATCAAATACAATATAATTATCAAATGTTGAAATTGCACTATTAAATGTGATGAAATTATGCAAGTAATATAGGAATGTACAGTATTATCCTTGAAAAAATATCAATGAATTATAAAGAAAAATATTGTGTGGTAATTCATCCCCAATCACAGTTATCAGCATGGTTTGTAATTCCATTTTCTAAAGCAATCACATAAGTTTATGGAAAATGTATCATCACATGCTTTTTGCCTATAAACCATCTAGAAAGAAAAATGGATAAACAATTGGTTAGAAATTCATCCATTCCTTATAAAAAGGAATATGCTAGAAACAAGGAAAGAGGACAGATTCTTTGTAAACAACTTACTGACAGACCTATGGGAAAACAAACTTGTGATTTTTCAGGAGTGAATTCCTTATCTATGGAGTGCTTTTAGCAAAATGTACATTTATTTCTAGAATTATTTATGGTAAACAAACCTAAAATCCTTTGGCTTATGACCCATACTTCTGTGGGTCATAGAAAACAAATACATAATTTTATGATCTAAATGTCTCCTCTGGCTAAGTGAGGTGTCTGAACACTTTACTTAGAAACACCATCTGTTACCCTTGCCCAGAGTACATCTAAAGTGGGGAGAGCAGGGCTAGGGAGCCTCATAGTATGAGCTGACTTCACTCATCTCAGAAAGAAAGCTGAGTGCCAAAGAAGTAATGCTTTTGAACTGTGGTATTGGAGAAGACTCTTGAGAGTCCCTTGGACTGCAAGGAGATGAAACCAGTCAACCCTATAGGAAATCAAGCTTGAATATACATTGGAAGGACTGACGCTGAGCTGAAGCTCCAATACTTTGGCCACCTGATGGGAAAGGCTGACTCATTAGAAAAGCCCCTGATGCTACGGAAGACTTAAGGCAGGAGAAGAGGACAACAGAGGATGAGATGGTAGGATGGCATCACCAGCTCGATGGACATGAGTTTGAGCAAGCTCCTTGAGTTGGTGATGGACAGGGAAGTCTTGCATGTGTCCATGGGGTCCCAGAGAGTTGGACACGACTGAGCGACTGAACAACAACCCTTCCATATGCTTATTTAGTTTATATGTAGTTTGTTTAACCAGTTCTCTTTTGAGGGAAATTTAACATATTTACTTGGAGAAGGAAATGGCAACCACTCCAGTACTCTTGCCTGGAAAATCCCATGGGAGGAGCCTGGTAGGCTACAGTCCATGGGGTCGCAAAGAGTTGGATATGACTGAGCGACTTTACTTTACTTACCTACTTTAACATATTTACTAGAATTTGAGTACTAACTCCCAAAATTTCAACATACACTCTTGTATAACATTTTATCGGTGCACCTGTTATTGTTTCTCTAAGATAGATGGTGCTTTAGAGGAAACTGCTTTTATAAGATATCCATGTTATAAAATTTAATAGATGTTAAAAATTGACATTTAAAGTGGTTTTCCATTTTAGATGGCAATTTGATATTACTAAGCTTTCAATTTTTTGCTAAGCTGATGAATGAAAAATACAATTTTGTGAAATCTCATATACCATAGGAATAAAAACAAATTGATATAACTGATTTGAAAATAATATTTAAACAAATATCCATATATCTTTGCTTCTAAAGTTCCTTTGATAGTTAAATGCCCTAGATAAACTAACACCTATATTCTTAGATTAATGTCCAAGTATTTTAATAGCAACTTTGTTCCTAAGCATCCAAATTTGCAGGCAATCCAAATGTGTAGAAAAAAATAAACTAGAAAACATGTAACCTATATGTTGGTGATTTAGTTGCTAAGTCATGTTCAACTCTTACGACCCCATGGTCTGTAGCCCACCAGGATCCTCTGTCCATGGGATCTCCAGGCAAGAATACTGGAGTGGGTTGCCATTTCCTTCTCCAGGGAATCTTCCTAATCCTGGGTCTCCTACCCTGCAGACAGGTTCTTTACTGAGTGAGGTATGCCCATAAAGCATATAATCTATATAGATGATGCAATACTATAGAACAGTGAAAACTAGACTATAGCTATTTCAAGGACAAGAATGTTTGTCATCAATACATGTAAAATAAAAGAAATCTGTGGTCCTTTTTCTTTTATATGATTCATCTTATAATTATTATTTGAACTTCACTGATTTTTTATTTTGCATCAACTTAGAATGTTCTTTCTCAAAGTTTAATCTGATTTACCTGATGGTTGATACACTTAGAGGTCTTTGGATCTGCAGCTTTGACTCCTCTGTACCTAGGCTATTTTCATTTTTCTATTCAGATATTTTTACTTTCCTAAAAGATATGTAAGTGTCCTATTATAATCGTTAATCATATATATTTTAATTCTTGTTTCCTGTCTGTCAACCATCTTTGACTTCTGTTTATGATCATTTCTTACTAACAGAGAAGGCTTTAAATGAAATATAGTCAATTCAATCAAGTTTTTCTGAAACAAGACAAGCATGAATCATAACTTATGTAGGTGCAGTGAATGTGGGAACTTGGGTCAGAAAAAAAGAGCAGTTGTCAGCAGGCAACATCTAGATTCTCATTGCCTAATAAGCATTGCCTCCCTCCCTGATAGAAAAAGCTCCTACTGCAAATGATGCAAAAATGTGGGCTAATGTGGACTACAGTAGCAGATAATCTGTCCTCCACCAAGCAAACTGCTCAGTTAAAAGAAGTCTGCCAAAAATTCACTTTTTAAAAATCAACACAAAGTCAAATGGAAAAAGAGTCATTTTGAGACATGCAAACATTATACATACAGAGAGAAAATTTTTAAATATTATAAAATAAAACAAATGAAGAAACTATACAACAGCAGAAGAATGACAGGAGAGAGCAATAAAGAGGAATCCAAATGAGTATAATTAGTATCCTCAGAGGGTGTAAGAAGTTGTTGATCTCATAGAGAGATAAAAGAGAAAGGCTAAAAATGAGATCAAAGAAATAAATAATATGTATGTGATCATCTCTCACTGGGTTTCCCAGGTGGCACTAGTGAAAAGGAACCTGCCCGTCAGTGAAGGATACATAAAATATGTGGGTTCAGTCCTTGAATTGGGAAGATCTCCTGGAGGAGAGCCTGACAACCCACCCCTTTATTCTTGCCTGGGAAATCCCATGGACAGAGAAACCTTGTGGGCTACAGTCAATAGGGTCACAAAGAGACAGACAGAACTGAAGTGACTTGGCACACACGTACATCTCTCACTAAATAACGACTAAATGTATAGTAGAAAAAAATTGAAATATTCTAAAACATAAAACAAGAACACTAAAATCCCTGGACACAAATACCCTGCCTTGGGGCATGCCCTTGCACCTCCAGCCGTGCTCTTCCCTCCCTCTGACTCTCTTCAGGAAGCTGTCAGCAGAGGCTCCTTTTCCTCTGCCAGCCTGGTGAATTCAGGGTAGTGCTGCGCTTAAGTCACCCAATCGTGTCTGACTCTTTGCTACTCCAGGGACTGTGGCCCACCAAACACCGCTGTCCATGGGGACTCTCTAGGCAAATACTGGAGTGGGTTGCCATGCCCCTCTCCAGGGGATCTTCCCATCCCAGGGATCAAACCCACGTCTCTGGCATTGCAGGCATTATCAACCAGTTAAAGCCTAGGATAAAATTTGAGGGAAGGCAAAGGGCAAGATCACAGTACTTTTCATGCTGGCTCCAACGAGTTACTGGCTTTGCCCCTAAAATGCAGACTTCTCCTCCTCTCATGAGGGCTGTACTCAGCTTCTGCAGTTCAGTCACTTGCGCTGCCAGTGTCCTTTCAAGCCAAGGGGTGATTAAGATCTCTACTCATTAACCAAGGGCACTGCACTCTCCCCTGTGTTGTTCTCACTCCTTCAACAACTCTGCGGACAGTATCTAAACCCTTATTTAATCGTACCATTAATATTTTTTAGTGTACCTAATACATGGATTTCCTCCTTATGGAAATGGATAAAGATTCTTTTTTTCTCACTCTCAAAGCTAGAAGGTAAATATTTTCTACTAAGAATATGAAGCAACAGAAGTGACAGTTTGGTTTAGAGCTGCATTGTGGAAGTATAGCTATTATAAAATTGTTTCATTTTTCTGACAGTTTGTTCTCTGCTGTCTGGGAGATTTACATTTTCTTTTCCTATGAAGAAGGTCAGAATATGATGGATTAAACATTATGAATAATTTTAAAAGACTGTTTAAAGCAAAGAGTGCCTTAAATGATAACACTTCTGAAGCCCTCTATTTTGAGATTTCTCATTTAAGGTCAGTGATTCAGAAATCAAATCAAAACCATGTTCCCAAATGAATGCACTTATTGATATTAATAAAATATTAAGCATTGCACATGATCATTCAAGCCAAGTTTTGACAGAATGCTTTTGGCAATTCCTGGCTCCTATTTTATTTTTTCATTTTTGAATTTGAAAAGAAAAGAGAAGAGCACACGCATTGGTATCTTGCTCACAAAATCAGGCACAGACAATGGTGGAGAACTGTCACAAAAGGTTGGTAAGTAACAGAGAAAAGGGAGTAACAATTGATTAAGAAGTAAAGTTCTTAGATTTTCGTATACCCTGAATAATATATATAACTGCAAAGAGGAAAAGACCTGAATAAAATCAAGGGTGATCTACACATGGAGAAGAATCTAGGATCAGAGAGAACAAAATGTGACAAACCGCATGTGGGAAAGGCTAACTCTTCTATCTCTAGACATCATTGTAAGATAGACCCAAGTATCTGACATGCATGGTTCTGAGTGAAACAGAAATCAAGTTCAGTACTCCCTTACTTTATCCCCATGCAAAAGTCTGCCTATGTGTCACCAAGAATATTAGACACATTGTAGAGCAAGCATAAAGCAGTCGAGCTAAAGCAGAGCTTTAAATTTATTAAGCTTACTTGCAAGCTTGGAGCACAGAGTTGGGGCTGCTTCTTGATGTTTCTGCTTTGGGAAATACGAAGTACATGTCTACCAGTATGCATAGATAAGCGCATGTGTGCCCAGGCACTTCAGTCGTGTCTGACTCCTTGTGACCCTACGGACGGTGGCCCGCCAGGCTCCTCTGTCCATGGGGTTCTCCAGGCAAGAATTCTGGAATATGTTGCCATGCCATCCTCCAAGGAGTCTTCCCAACCCAGGCAGAGATTAAACCTGTATCTCCTGCACGGCAGGCAGATTCTTCGCCCACTGAGCCACCCAGGAAGCCTGTATAGATATATGGACTTCTAAAAAATTAACCTCACTATAACTGTTAGCTTATGCTAAACCAAAATTAAGAAAATTAAAATAGTAAGATGACTGTGGCTCTTATATCAGCATGATTAATAATTCCTAATTATTTAATATGCATGCTAAAAATAAATGTCTGGAAAATATCATGCAAAATTTTGAATAATGCATAACATTTTTAAACATTGATATTACTGAAAATGTTATATTCTAAAATATTCACCTTTCAAATAATCTTTTCACAGAGAATAATTATTTAAACATGAAAATATAAAAAGAAAAATAATACAGAGAGTAAAATAAAGACAGTACACAAATAATCACAGGTAGTCCACCAGGCTCTTTTTTACATGGAATTCTCCAGACAAGAATACTGGAGTTGATTGCCATTCCCTTCTCCAGGGGACGTTTCTGACCCAGAAATTGAACCCAGGTCTCTTGAATTGCAGGCAGATTATTTACCATCTGAGCCACCATGGAAGTTGAAATAAAAGAGACGTGATAAATGTTACCTTCGTTGTTGTCCAGGTGCTTAGTCGAAACTGAAAACATCAATTCTTTGATGCTCAGCCTTGTTTATGGTCCACCTCTCACTTCTGTACATGGCTACTGAAAAAACCATAGCTTTAACTATACACAGACCTTTGTCAGTGAAGTGATATCTCTGCTTTTTATATCACTAAGTAAGCCAAGGCTTTTTCTAGTGTATATAAAGTAATGTATGTTGCATTCAGACCAAGCTAAATAAAGGGATTGCTTTCTCTTACATGCCTCCTGAGCTGCCTCCTGAGAAATCTGCATGCAGGTCAACAAGCAATAGTTAGAACTGGACATGGAACAACAGACTGGTTCCAAATCAGGAACGGAGTATGTCAAGGCTGTATATTGTCACCCTGCTTATTTAACTGATAAGCAGAGTACATCATTAGAAATGCTGGGCTGGATAAAGCACAAGCTGGAATCAAGATTGCCTGGAGAAATATCAATAACTTCAGATATGCAGATGACACCACCCTTATGGCAGAAAGCAAAGAAGAACTAAAGAGCCTCTTGATGAAAGTGAAAGAGGAGAGTGAAAAAGTTGGCTTAAAACTCAACATTCAGAAAACTAAGATCATGGCATCTGGTCCCATCACTTCATGGCAAATAGATGGGGAAACAGTTGAAACAGTGACAAACTTTATTTTCTTGGGCTCCAAAATCACTGCAGATGGTGACTGCAGCTGTGAAATTAAGAGACACTTGCTCCTTGGAAGAAAAGCTATGACCAACCTAGACAGCATATTAGAAAGCAGAGACATTACTTTGCCAACAAAGGTCCACCTAGTCAAAGCCATGGTTTTTCCAGTAGTCATGTATGGATGGGAGAGTTGGACTGTAAAGAAAGCTGAGAACCGAAGAATTGATGTTTTTGAACTATGGGTGTTGGAGCAGACTCTTGAGAGTCACTTAGACAGCAAGGAGATCCAACCAGTCCATCCTAAAGGAAATCAGTTCTGAATATTCATTGGAAGGACTGATGCTGAAGCTGAAACTCCAATACTTTGGCCACCTGATGCAAAGAACAGACTCTTTGGAAAAGAACCTGATGATGGGAAAGATAGTAGGTGGAGGAGAAGAGGACGACAGAAAATGAGATGGTTGGATGGCATCACCGGCTCAGTGGACATCAGTTTGAGTAAACTCTGGGAGTTGGTGATGGACAGGGAGGCCTGGCAGGCTGCAGTCTATGGGGTTGCAAAGAGTCAGACATGACTGAGAGACTGAATTGAACTGAAGTGAAATAAAGGAAATGATTTCTCTTACATGGCTGAATTTATTTATCATTCTGCCCAATTACTATAATCCTGAATTAATGTTTGCCAACTTGTGCTCTCAAAATTCTCATATAATAATCACAATTCAGCAGAGAATTTCAAGAAGTATTCTATGCAACTGAATCTGTTGTAGATTTAAGCCATCACTGTATTCTCTGAGACCCATTATCAATATGCTAGAGTTATATAGGTACAAAGAGGCTATAAAAAGCAATGCAAGTTAAAAATTAAGCTGACAATGACTCAAAAAGTAAAATAGAAAGTACAATATTTATAGAGAGAACTCTGTTTCATTAGAATAAAAAAAGTACAAAATAGAGACAGTACAAAAAAGAGACTGAGAAGAATGGTGTAAATTAATAATGTTAGTAATATTCAAGAATAACAGAGGAAAAATTCCATAAAACAATGAAGAAAAAACTTATTTAGTGTACAACCATTTAACTGAGAAAAACAAAAATACAAAGGAATTGTTAGGTAAAAGTATTAAGCTTTAATAATATGAATAAAAATAACATAAAATCTGAAAATCTAATCAATTTGCCTTGGGCTCAGTCTTTCCATAGTGGAACACTGTCTAGCTATTCTATGGAAAAGCCTAACTCTAGTACTATTCAAAGTCAAAATGCACTAATCACATGAGGCTAAGAGACAGTCATCCCCCATATTAAAGAAGTTAGAGGAATAAAGCATCCAGGAGTCCTTTTTGAATAGAGTATTAAAAGGTAAAATTATGCCAATGAAAACATAAAATATCACACTCACTAATGAAAAGCTCAAAGCCTTTCCTCTAAGGTCAGGGATAAGAGAAGGGTGCCCATTTTTGGCACTTCTATTCAACTCAGTATTCAAAGACCAAGCTGGAGTAATTAGCCAAGAAAAGAAAATAAACATCTAAACAGGAAAGAAAGATAAAAACTGTTATTACTTGAAGATGACATGATATTACATATAGAAAACCTTAAAGATTCTATCATAGAAGTATTATAACTAATAAACTTGTAAAACTGCAGGAAACAAAATCAATGCAAAATATGTTGTTTTTCTATACACTCATAACTACTCATCAGAAACAAAAGAAAACAATCCTATTTACAATTCCATGAAAAATAATAAAAAGACAAGTAAGGAGCTGAATGACCTAAATATTGAAAACTATAAAACATTAACGAAAGAAACTGAAGAAAACACAAGTAAATGAAAAATTATTTCATGTTCATGGGTTAGAAGAACTGATATGTCCACACAACCCAAAGCAACTCAGCAGATTCAATGCAATCTTTATCAATATTCCAATGGCGTTTTTCAAAGAGATAGAACAAATAATTCTATATTTTATATAGAACCACAAAAAGACCCTCAATAGCCAAAGCACTTTTGATAATGAAGAACAAAGCTCAAGATATCACATTAGCTTTATTAAAAAGCCATATTAATTAAAACATTATGGTATCAGCATAAAAATGATACATAATTCAGTGGAACTTAATAGAGCACAAAAATAAACCCACACACATGGTCAATTAAGTAACAGCAAAGAATAAACAAACTGAAAAGACAGTCTCTTCAATGAACAGTACTGGGAAAACTGGAAAGCCACTTTCAAAATGAAACTTGGTCATTGGCTTATACCACACACAAAAATTAACTTAAAATGGATTAAAGACTTGAACATAAAACCTGAAACTATAAAACTTCTAGAAGAAAACATAGGCAGTAAGTCTCTCAACATAAGTCTTAGCAATAATTGTTTGAATGACACCAAAAGCAAAAACAACAAAAGTAAAACTCAATATGAGACTCATTCTGCACAACAAAGGAATCAATTAACAAAATTTAAAAGAGAAAATACTTGTAGATCATATATATGATAAGGGGCAACTGTTTAAAATATATAAAGAGCTCATACAATTCAATAGCAAACAAACAATAGGATTAAAAAATGAACAGATGTAAACACAGGGCATACACATGGCCAAAAGGCACATGAGAAGATGTTCAACATCCTTAAATGTCAGAGAAATGCAAATCAAAACCACAATGAGATAACACTTCATAGCTTTCAGAATGGATATTATCAAAAAAGACAAATAAAAACTTTTCCAAGGATATTGAGAAGAGGGAAGTTTTATGTACTGTTGGAAGGAGGCAGATTGATCCAGTCACTGTGGAAAATAGTACAGAGGTTCCTAAAAAAAATTGAAAATTGAAATATAATATAATCTAGCTATTCCACTTTTGGATATTTAGTCAAGGAAAACAAAACCACTAGTTTGAAAAGATATGTGCAATTCTATGTTCACTGCATCATTACTTACAACAACTAAGATATGGAAACAACCATTCACCCACTGGTAAACAGTTAAAGTGAAAGTGAAAGTTGCGTCTCTTTGTGACCCAGATTTCTCCAGGATCCGAATTCTCAAATCCAGAATACTGGAGTGAGTAGCCTTTTCCTTCTTCCCAACCCAGAGGTTGAACCCAGGTCTCCTGCATTGCAGGCAGATTCTTTACCAGCTGGGCTACCAGGGGGAGCCCAAAAATACTGGAGTGGGTAGACTCCGTTCTCCAGCGGATCTTCCCGACCCAGGAATCAAACCGGGATCTTTACCAGTTGAACTATCAGAGAAGCCCAATGAACATTTAGGTTGTTTCCAAAGTGTTTGACAGGCAGAAATAATTATCTTGCAGAAGCCCTATATATATATATATATATATATGTATATATATATATATATACACATACACACAGACACACTTTTATAGGTATGTATAATTTTGGTTTTATGATTAAGTCTATCCATCTCAAATTGGATCCATTTCAAACTTGTGTATGGAGTGAGGTAACAATTGAAGTTTATTTCCATAAGTTCATCTATTGGTCCAAGCTTGTTATAAAAGTTTATACTTTCTATTTAATTTCCCTTGACTTTATAGAGAATCAATTCATCACATATGTGTGAGCATTATGGATGTTCCAGTGATTTACCTGCCAATCATTATGTTAAATATAACACTCTCTTGAATAATGTAGCTTCATAATAAGTATTGAATGTCAGTTCTTTGACATAATTCTTTTCCAAGATTGTTTTGATTATTCATGGCCCTTTCTTTGTATTTTCACATATCCACAAACATTTTAGTGCCATGCTATTTACTTCTATATTCTATTGAAATCTTCTGCAATTTTTACTGAGTTTGAAATGAATCTGTAGATCACTTTAAGGAGAATGTGCTTCTTAACATTAGTAATATTTCAATATGAACATGTATCGCTCTCCATGTATTTAATTTTTTTAAAATATTCTTGGTAAATTTTCTAGTTTCCAAGATAAAAGTCTTGCATATATTCTGTTACACTTCTAGGTATTACATGTTTATGATAGGCTTAGAGGAAAAAAATAATGTTGGTTATGGGATGTTTCTGTCTGTTCTTGAGTATTTCCCTTTGAAGTGACACCTCTTTAGCATAATGCTCTTGTCTCATTTTCCCCATTCACTTACCCTACCCCAGGAGAGTGGAGTGAGGTGCTATTTAGAGTCTGAAATAAAAACTGAGGAATGCAAAACTCAGAATCATTCTTGTTTCCTCCTCTTAGAAGCTCACAGAACACACCTATTCTGGCCTTCTAGAAACATGTACAATAACCTGCGAGAGGAGTCAAGTTCTGGTTCAACATTGCTTCTCTCTGAATGGTTATAGCTATGTCACATTGAGATTTCAGTTTAGGAAACTGAATCATATCAAAATATAGACCATGTTCTACAATATCTACTTTACCCATGTAAAATGTATTTTGCTTTCTCCTTCCTTGCCAGAAATCTATTAACTCTAATTTATTTTTCTTAAAATTAAAATTATTTTGTAACTAATGAAAGTGAAAATCGCTCACTTGTATCTGACTTTTTGCAACCCTGTGGACTACACAGTCCGTGGAATTCTTTAGGCCAGAATACTGGAGTGGGTAGCCTTTTCCTTCTCCAGGGGATCTTCCCAACCCAGGGGATCTTCCCAATCCAGGGATTGAACCCAGGTCTCCCACATTGCAGGCAGATTCATTCCACCTGAGCCACAAGGGAATCCCAAGAATACTGGAGTGGGTAGCCTATCCCTTCTCCAGGGAATGCTCCCGACCCAGGAATTGAAATGGAGTTGCCTGTACTGCAGGCAGATTTTTTACTGACTGAGCTATCAGGGAATATGTAGACAACTGATCAGTCTCTCTTTTAATTTCATGGCTGCAGTCACCATCTGCAGTGATTTTGGAGCCCAAAAAATAAAGTCTGACACTGTTTCCACTGTTTCCCCATCTATTTCCCGTGAAGTGATGGGACCAGATGCCATGATCTTAGTTTTCTGAATGTTGAGCTTTAAGCCAACTTTTTCACTCCTCTTTCATCAACAGACTTTTTGGTTCCTCTTCACTCTCTGCCATAAGGGTGGTGTCATCTGCATATCTGAGGTTATTGATATTTCTCCTGGCAATCTTGATTCTCTAGCTTGTGCTTCTTCCAGCCCAGCATTTCTATGATGCACTCTGCATATAAGTTAAATAAGCAGGGTGACAATATACAGCCTTAACGTACTCCCTTTCCTATTTGGAACCAGTCTGTTGTTCCATGTCCAGTTCTAACTGTTGCTTCCTGACCTG
The DNA here is from genome assembly GCF_023699985.2 of Odocoileus virginianus. Lineage (NCBI taxonomy): Eukaryota > Metazoa > Chordata > Mammalia > Artiodactyla > Cervidae > Odocoileus > Odocoileus virginianus. The sequence continues at coordinate 24,565,444 of NC_069685.1, forward strand.
CATACAGGTTTCTTAAGAAGGAAAGTTATGGCCAACCTAGATAGCATATTAAAAAGCAGAGACATTACCTTGCCAACAAAGGTCCATCTAGTTAACGCAATGGTTTTTCCAGTGGTCATGTATGGATGTGAGAGTTGGACTGTGAAGAAAGCTGAGTGCTGAAAAATTGATGCTTTTGAACTGTGGTGTTGGAGAAGACTCTTGAGAGTCCCGTGGACTGCAAGGAGATCCAACCAGTCCATCCTAAAGATCAGCCCTGGGTGTTCATTGAAGGACTGATGCTGAAGCTGAAACTCCAATACTTTGGCCACCTCATGCGAAGAGGTGACTCATTGGAGAAGACCCTGATGCTGGGAGGGATCGGGGGCAGGAGGAGAAGGGGACAACAGAGGATAAGATGGCTGGATGGCATCACCGACTCAATGGACATGAGTTTGAGTGAACTCCGGGAGCTGGTGATGGACAGGGAGGCCTGCCGTGCTGTGATTCATGGTGTCGTAAAGAGTTGGACATGACTGAGCGACTGAAGTGAACTGAACTGAATCAGTCTCTGTGCACAGATTTCTCTTATTTTACAATTAAATACAATTCTTTTATACTCAGTTTTATAAAATCTTTCTCTTTTTATCAATCTATAAATTACAGTGAAATACCTGAAATGCTGTTTAGCAAATTTTGACAATAGTTACTTCTTGTAGGTGGGCTTTTGGATAATTAATTCAGTTTCCTGTTACTTACTTTATATATGTGTTGCTTGTTGCCTTACACAGCTTGGACTGCCATAACAAAATATCATAGAATGGGTGACTTAACAAAAATTTGCTTCTCACTATCTGGAGGCTGAGAAGTCCAAGATCAATGTGCTAGCATGGTCACGTTATGGTGGATACTCTCTTTCAGGCTTACAGCCTTCTGGCTGTGCCCTCATAAGGCTGAGGAGAGAGGGAGGCAGGGAGAAAGAGAAAGCAAAAGAATAAGAGAGCTCTGGAGTCTTTCTTCTAAGTGTAGTTATCCCATCATGAAGGCCCCATCTTATGATCGATTCTAAGCTTAATTACCTCCCACAGTCCCATCTTCAAATACTATCACTTTGAAGATTATGGTTTCAGTGTATGAATTGTGGGAGGACATTACCATTCAGTTCCCAATACTTGGCATTTTAAATTAAAGAGAATCTATTACTAATGATAGGGTCATTATTTTTTTCCTGCTGATTTCTCTTTTTTTTAGTTGCTTTATAATGTCACGTTAGTTTCTTGCTGTACGGCCAAGTGAATCAGTAGTATGTATACATACATCCACAATTTTAGGTCTTTATTATTTATAAGAAAATAACTTGGAAAAAAAGCCTCCTGTCTTTGATTTCCTATCTGAAGAAGTGTTCACATACAGTTGAAAGTAATTGTTTACAATTTCCTTTTGAGGATAAAGAATTTGCAAATGTTAAACCCAAGAATATTTCAATAATCTGCAGCCTCATACTTTTAAGCATATATAAAATCTGTCATCCTATGGGGTTTATATCTGATATTGCATTATAAACACCTAGAATTATTAGAATTACTAAAAGTTTAGCAAGGTTGATGGATATAAGATAAAATATCAAAATCAATTGTATCTCCATAACTAAACAATATTTAGGAAATACAATTTTAATAAGTATATTTTATTTTAGAAGCTGCTGAAGTAAGTTGTGGCTTCCCTGGTAGCTCAGCTGATAAAGAATCTGCTGCAATGCAGGAGACCCCAGTTCAATTCTGGGTTGGGAAGATCACCTGGAGAAGGGATAGACTACCCACATCTGTATTCATAGGCTTCCAACTGGTTTATATTTTTAAATGGAAAATATATCTCTATTTCATTTAGTACATATTGTCAAGGAAATTAATAAGAAAGGAAAAATTTGTAAACTTTAGAAAGAATTTACTCAGTTTCACAATAGGAGATCTCTTGGTCAAATTAACATAAAAAATACCTGCCCCTCCTGAATCAACATCATTAAAGTACAAATAACCTTAAACAGGTGAGAGTCTTTACAAGAATATAGCAAAATATTGAAAATCATAATGCAATTAATTTCTGTTAATGTTTTAGAAAACATCAGAATAGGCAAGTACATAAGCAAGCATTTTACACAATAAAAATAGTAGTAAAGTCAAAATATTTAAAGTGCCTATTCTTATTAATTCAAAATAAAATTATAACACAAGGAGATAAAACTTCACATATGCCAATGTTAGATTGTGTTTACCCATGAGTGAGTTAAGAATACAAAAATGAAAATATCCATACACTACATGTTAGCATGCAAATTGATGTGTTCACAATGTAGAACAATTTAGCATTATTTAGAATGTTAAATATTAGCATTTAACAAAGTTAAGCATATGTAACCCTGTAACCCAGAAATTTCATTCCTAGAGAAATCCTTGTTCATGTACTTTGAACGAGAAACACAAAAAATCACAAATAATCACAATAATAATAAACACAAATAATCAAGAAAAAATGGAACAATTAAGGTCCATTAGTAACAGAAGAGCTCATCCATTGGAATACTAATACATACATCAAACTGGATTTTTCCAAGAACATTAATTAGAGAGAAAAATACCAAAGAAAATGTTGAAGAGGAACAGCTGGGTGGAAGGATTTATTTTGTTGGACATTAAAACTTTATCAGATAGAGCAATTCAGACAGTGTTACATTTTTCTAAACACAAAGTAAAATTAATTAGAGGCTCCATCATCAGATCCACGCATATGCGGACACTTAACTTTTGTCAAAATTTCATGTGTAAATACATATCAACGGATAAATGATAGAAATGGCAGTCCACTCAATAATGAAAGTTCTACTGATATATGCCTACATTAAAAACAAAAATTAATCTAAAAACAAATCATATAAACAAACTTATTTACAAAACAGAAATAGACTCACAGACAGAAGACAATCTTATGGTTACCAAATGGAATAGTGGCAGGATGGAGGATAAATTAGGAGACTGGAATTAATATATACACACTATGCTATATAAAATAAATAACAAGGACTTACTGTACAGTGCAGGATACTATATCCAATATCTTCTAATAACATAATGGAAAAGAATTTGTAAATTAATAAATCTGAATCACTTTGCTATACACCTAACACTAACAACACTGCAAATTATTCACTAAAAAAAAAAAAGTAATTAAAAGAGTCCCATTATTGTAATGAAAAAAAATTTAAAAAAAGAAGAAATACAACTCTTGGGTTATAAAATACAGCATCACAAAATCAAATCCAAGCTAACTGTTGATCTAAAAATCAAAACAATAACTTATAGAATAGTACATAAAAGACTATGTTCATGGTCTTTGAGTATGAAAAAGCACTTTTAAAAAAGTCAAACAGAAACATGCAAAAGACTTGAAAAAATCATAAATAACTCAAAAGACTAATACTGGACTTATCTTCTGATCTGTCAGTCTTACTATACTTCAGGCTTGCTACTAATACACAATTTTTAATATTTATTACATGTAAAAATTAGATGAAAGATATTTTAAACGATGAAAAGGTACAAACACACAATGGATACCTGAAAAGGAATAAGGCATTCATCAGATTACAAGTGTAATGATATAGCAATGTGCGAAAGTGAAAGTTTCTCAGTTGTGTCTGAGTCTTTGGGACCCCATGGACTACACAGTTCATGGAATTCTTCAGGCCAGAGTACTGAAGTGGGTAGCCTTTCCCTTCTCCAGAAGATCTTTCTAACCTAGGGATCAAACCCAAGTCTCCCTCATTGCAGGCAGATTCTTTACCAGCTGCACCACAAGGGAAGCCCAAGAATACTGGGGTGGATAACCTATCCCTTCTCCAGAAGATCTTCCTGACCCAGGAATCAAACTGGGTCTCCTGCATTGCAGGCGGATTCTTCAGTAACTGAGCTATCAGGGAAGCCCATGGCAGTGTTGTGTTTGGCAGAAAAATAAAGAGGGAAACTGATGATGGGTTCTATGTTTGAAGCTGGATGATTAAGGTAATACCGAGAAAAAAGATGAAAATTTTATTTAATTCAGAAAAATCAACCATAGAGAATCCATGAAAAATAACACCTAGCTCTTTTTTCTCTTTTTGAATTAAAAAATTTAAAAAAAAATTTTTTTTTGTTGTTATTGTTTCGGATTTTTTCCAAGAGTTTCTGGCCTTAGTTTTGGAATATTTCTATTTTTAATTTACTTTCTTTTTTTGATACCTAAACTTTTTACATGCATATTAAAATGGGATTATACTATTTCTTTTTAAAAATTTTTTTAATTTATTTTTATTAGTTGTAGGCTAATTACTTTAAAATATTGTAGTGGTTTTTGTCATACATTGACATGAATCAGCCATGGATTTACATGTATTCCCCATCCCGATCCCCCCTCCCACCTTTACCCGATCCCTCTGGGTCTTCCTAGGGCACCGGGCCTGAGCACTTGTCTCATGCATCCAACCTGGACTGGTGATCTGTTTCACCATAGATACTAGACATGTTTCAATGCTGTTCTCTTGAAACATCCCACCCTCACCTTCTCCCACAGAGTCCAAAAGTCTGTTCTGTACATCTGTGTCTCTTACACTACTTCTTTTAAAATATATTCTTAATGTATTCTAGTTATTAGCAAATTTATTCAAAATTAAGTATTATAATCTTCTAAAGAAATAAATCTTTTCTATGCAATGATTGACCTTGAAAATTCAAAAGTATGCATAGAGAACACATAATATTCCCACTGAATCTAATCACTTAACTGTTGTTTAATTCATTTAATCATTCTTCTTTTGAGAGAACTATATTAAATAATTAGATAAAAATTCATCAGCAGCAACCATATTTATTTGATGATTTTGTAAGATAGTAAATCAAAGTCTTGAAGAAATATATTTTTTTGAGGATAACCACTGCTTCAAATTGTGCATTATTTCAACAATAAAAATTCAAAATAGATATTGTTATAAAAGGAGAATTCTGAATTTGTGAATTTTTGCTTTCTCATCCAATTAAAAACAAGAAGAAGTGACTCGATCTTTTAAAAGAAGAGATGATGAATTTTAATATAAACTATATTAAAATCCTCTCTTCCTTGAATGATTGAAAAACATTTTCAAAACTATATCTAGATATTATACATCAGGATACTTCATAACATTATTTCACGTATCTGTTCTTTCTCTATAGCTATAACTTTATACTTATACCTAGACAAAATCCAGAGAGTAAATAAGGAGGAGCTTGGCTCTGATCCAAAGAATTTCAGTTACTGAAACATAGTTTCCTTACTGAATACTGTCATATCCAACTTTCTCCCTACTGAAAATCTGTGATCAGTTATTCAAAAAGTTCCACAATTTATCTTCACAAGGTATATCAGAAAGAGTATATAATCATAAATATTTCATAAACTTAAATTCTTGTTTTACTTCTCTTTAACTGGTGGTGCCTCATATATATAACCACAATATGTTAAAATCAATTACCATTTAAATGTATTCCAATAAGTACTGCAATAATCTGTATTAATATTTGAAAAAAGAAATGGTATAACCTAACTAACAGGGTTTACACTAAGGTGTATAAAAACAAAGAACACATTTCCATCATTTATTTTTAAATACACACCTTCATGTATTATAATCAAATATCACTGGACTCTTGTTTCCCTCAACATTAAATGATAGAAAATAGATGTGTATTTTTTTAGAAGTTATCACATAAACAATATTAAGTTCAAAATTAAGAGCACATAAAACTAAAAATCAAGTATTATATTATTTGAGCAAATACTGTCAAATTTATTATTATAAATGCAAATAATAAGAAGAGTCAAGTCTACTGGTTGGATCATGAATTATTTATTAAACAGAGGCTCATGATCAGAACAAGGTATGTGTGCTTGACTTAAACTTCAAGAATTAAAAAATATATATCTAAAGACTTTGAGAGATAAAGAAAAGGAATTATCTATTAAATATTTTTCTGAGTAGGTATCAGCTAAAATTCATGCCAAAATTATATGCAGATTGGAATTCTATTCAAAGGGTTTGTATAAAAAAGATAAAATTTTTTAACATGTCCTACAATTTTTATATGTGAACTGTATCTCAATAAAGCTCAATCAACAAGCCCAAATTGTTCAAAATTATAATAGAAATAGTACAATTCGTGTCAATTTTAAATTTAAAAAATTAATAATGTGGTGTCAACATTTTCAAAATTTTATGGCTAACTCCATGAGTTAGAAGTAAAAAAATTTATTCATAATTTACTTCATGTTAATTTATACATCAACATTGATGTATCTCTGCTTGAAGAAGTATATACTACAAGTGTTTAAAATATTTAATAATGTATTGATTATGAATCTACTTATTTTTTCTTTATTTTCTTTTGACTTTTTTGCATAGTTCCATCTTGAATTTGCTGCAACATACATTTATTGATTAACTGGAAAAATTGTATTATGGTTTCCTGCATTATTATAGCTAAAACTGGGATGGGAAATGGCCTATCTATAGTTTGATTGGCAGAGAAAAAAATATAAATTTGAAAAAAAACAATAAATTGTCAATTCAATTGTGAAGTAAAGTGTAATTGATCTAAATATCAAATTAAATTTAAAAGTAAAATAAATTCTGATATAGAAAAGTTGGTAAGAAACATACAGTAACTTTTCATAGTATGGACTTTTCTTATACCTGCAAATGGATACCATCATTTAAAAAAAATTGAATTATATTTTTGAGTCTGCTCTTACCCTGTTTTTTTTGTAATAAATTTCTCATCATCTTCCATGTGAGATGTCTATACCAACTGACTAGTTTCAATCTCTCTAGCGTTTCCTCATTTCAAAGGGATTTGGTCTTCCTAAGTAATAAGCAGAAGGTATCAGTCCGTATATTACGGCTCCATTTTGTTACAGTAGGTCAATATCCAAACCAACAGGCATTTTATAATGCTTCCACTGTTGCAAGTATGTCCCTACAGTGCCTACATGTGGACAATAAAATTACAGTTATAAGCAAAAATTCATATTATTTATCATTATTCTCTAAATTTCAAATGGTTTTATGCCAGTACTTGTGTCAACAGCCTAAACATCATATGGCGCAAAGTTACTATGAAGTCCAGGACTCTACTAGCTGTTCAGCCATGTCTGGAACCTCACTGTGAAAGATTTACCTAACATAAAGATTGACATAACTAGACAGAACACTTTTCCTCAAAGTTCTTGAATTCATTTCGCAATTTTTCCATTTTCCGTCTTCTATTAACTCCACATAAAAAGCTTTGACAAAATAGTACAGAGCTTATTTTTATACTGTAATTCTAGGATGGGAGGTGCCTACCTTCCCTACATGTGCTTTAAAAAACAAATTAAAAAAGAAAACACAAAAATAACAGGAAAAATTACACTGGTTAACATGCTCTAAGGTAAAATAAAACTTATTTGGAAATACTCTAAAACTTATCTGGGATATTAATTTATAGAGGGAGACATTATATTTTATTTTATATAGTAAGATTTACAGAAATTAAGATTTTTATCTGGGCAACACTATATTTTTAGAATCTCAAATCATGAATTTCAGCAGAAAATCATATTAGCCTATTATAGTTCCTAATAAATAATGTCATAAAATCAAATCCATTGGCTATACTGTGGATCTAAAAATCAAAACAATAGGTTATGGAACACAACATAATAGGTTATGTCCATGGCCTCAGAATTTTTTTTTAAAAAGGTCAATAAGAAAAAGGCCAACAGAAACATGTGTAAGAGACCTAAAAGACACATAAAATAAAATAATGCTGGACTTCAGGAATAGCATACTCTTAAACATTGAAGAGTAGTTGTTTTACCTTTTTCCCTCAAATATTGTCATTTTATCATGTATCTCTGAAAACTTCCAAGAGAAAACAACAGTCACTGTCATGTTCAGAATATAAGAATTAAATGTCACCTTACAGAATTCTTCACAACTGAGCTTAGATGAGATTTTAATTACCATTTCAAACCACTTATAAAAGTTAAACAAGGCAGATTCAGACAAATCTTTTGTTTCTACAGCTGTACATGCTTTAAGAATGGCCTTGAAAATATATTCAAATGATTACAACTCAATTTGATCCAACACATTGAATTGAAATTATGTAACATGGCGTTTAGTCCTTCCTAACCTGAATTAAGCATGTGATCTGGTTAAATCAATCTTGTAGAGATTTATAGAATGATGTCAGTGTCAAAATAAGGTCATTTTCTTTGAGTTAATGATAAGAGGAGGGTTAATTTCAAATTTAACATTAAGAAGAAAACTTAATACAAATGTATCTATCTGATAGAAATAAGAATTCATCCTTCCTCAAGATATTGACTATACTTTTCAATCATATTGCAAAATATACTTAAAATACTCAAATAATTTTCTACCCAAAAAATGAAGCATTCAACTAAAAAGTTATACATTTTAGCAGTGCTAAATATTGTTCAAGAGTGTGTCACAGCTTATGTATTCCCACAGATGTAACAAATACATCAAAGATAAATATTACATAATGGTGAAAGCTACAATCTAGAAATAAGAGAAATTAAATATAATACAGGCAGAAAAATATTAGGATTTGACTGAACTGAAATAATTGAGCAGTTGCACTTGTTTCACTGCATATGACAGAAAAGTACATATGGGAATTAAGTAACCTAGGATAGATTCACAGAAATCAGAGTAAAAGCTACTTACAAAGTTACTTTGGAGAAATAAACATGAAAATAGTTAAATAAACCGTTAGATTTGACAACATATTCTCATTAGATACGTACATCCTTAAAAATTTATTTTTCTAAAACCCTATCTTCCAGGTAATTATAATGATGGAATCTGCAATTTGTCCCTAGATAAGTAGGGAAGAGAAGTTACAGGGAATCTAAGGGAGAGAGAAAAGATAGTGGAGTCTGTAGACTGACAATCATCAAGAGGTCAGAAATCTGAACTAGTGTGAGGCTTGAACAAGTGGTGATAGATGAAATGGGCAGTAGAGGCGATAGAAGAGTAAAGCATTTTAAATTATTTTTTAAATGTCAAGAAATACTTGCTCTCCAAAACAAGGAAGAAGGAAAATTATTCTGGTGGTTAAGAATAGGGGTGAGACTGAGGGGTGAGATCTTGACGAGTTATCAAGTTGAGGTAAAAGTAATAGAGAATAATGGGGTTTCAGTTGAAAAAATGTCTTTGAGAGTCAAAAGCAAAAGTATCAGGGTGGAAAGAGACCAAATAATTTGAAAGAGTACACAGAAATGGAAAGCTTTGTATGCACAAATGTTACAAGCAATTCGAGGACAAAGTTCATTGACAATATTTACGAGTTTCCTTGTTTGCAGAAGGAAAGAACAATAATAGCAATGAAGTTACAAATCAAAATAAAGAACATAGATACTCAAGCTCTTGACCATTGGTTATGTAAAGCTGGGATATGCAAAAGACAGCATCTTGCTGAAAGGGCCATTGAGGTTTTAGTTCACAGGCACACTGGATTCCAGCTCTCACTGAAAATGTGGAGTCATTTGTTAATCAGAGTATGAGCATCCCAGAAGACCGATCAAGATGTGTGATGGAAGAAGATAGGAGAGTGATTCTGGTGGAGATGCAGAGCCATACGGTGATAAAAGTATAACAGATGACTGTGAAAGTGAAAGAGAAATAAGAACATGGCACACAGACCTTCATTCCTGATAGTCTCTTTGAAGAGAACAAAGAGTTGTTAAAATACACCACCTAATATTTTAATAACTTCAAAAATCATTTTGATGACTTAAGGGGTTGCGACTTCTAGGAACATCATTCAAGGTAAGTACTTATAAGGATTTTACTTAATGAAAATTCTCATAATGCTTGGACACACAGAAAACTCTCCAGCATTATACAAATTCAAATTGGTGTACCTGGAAGCTATAATTACAGGTATTTTTCTCTTCTTTTTGCCATAATTTTTTCTTACTGAAATATACTGCTTTCTTATTTTTAAAGTAAACTTTTATTATATTCAAACAATTAATAGAGGACTATTCTGTTAAATAAATGCAATGAATGTGTATTATGCTTTGTATATTTGTTTCATATTATTTATAAGTCTTTGCCTACTGCCTCAAAATTTACATGAACTTTGCATATGTTTAGCTTAATGTAATCACTTTCTAACTGTGCTCTATAGAGACAACCCAGATTCAGCAAAATTAGCTCTAATTTTGTGTCTTTTATTTGTTTCTGCCTCTAGGTTAAATGCAGTATGAAATAAATGTTAGAAAACTTGAAAATTGTGAAAATCACTGGCTTACTGGAAAGAGTATTCTACTCAAAGATGAAGCTTTATTCTTCAGTTTACTTTAAACAGTCCTTCAAATTCAATCTGTGTCTGGATTTTCCCGCCTATAAAATATTCCGGTGAAGTATTTCACTTCTCTTATAGAATTAAGATATATTTTAAGCTTAGAATTTATTATAGAACTATGCTATTACTTTCTCTATGTTAATATTCCTTGAACCACTTTCCAAAGTAAAAAATACCCCCAAAATAAAAATCTATTATCAATAATCACTTTTATTCCCCTCAAATTATTCCTTCTCAACATCTTATCATTGCTCTGACTTAAGCTGATTCATGTATTACTGAATTGCCTCCTCCATCTGAACTCATGTTTGTGAAAGTTATCTTCACATATGTATGAAATAGGTATAGTAAAAATACCAACAATGGTAAAACTATCAATCACAAAGAAAAGTTTATCTAGTAACTGTATAAGCAATTGTGCTATTTATTTTTTTTTACTTTTAATTCAGTAGTAACACAGTGATAAGTATGCTTTCCTTTACCTTCTCCATTTCCAAATATCTTGGTAATTAGAGCAGAATATCTTTATTTTCCAAACTCTTATGTCATTGGTAATACCCAGCTATGACAGGTTTATCTTGCCCAGTACTTTGGTGACTTCCTGATTCCAATAAGTCGTTTTGACCAATATCAAAATGCAGAAGTATTTAGAACTACTTTGATATTTTGACAACTCAAAGTATTTCTTCCAGATAGCCATGAGAGAACTAACTGTTACTATACCTGAATTTATTAATAATTTCCTTTTGAATTGTATTATTGTCAATAATTCAAAGTATAGTAGCAAAGTAAATGGGCAATATTTCTTTATGTGAACATTCTGAATGTGAGCTGCTGTATTTCCAAAATTAACAATCATAAATGTCTTTAAGAATGATTGTTTCATCTTTTAATTTTTAAAATTTGTTTATTACCTCTGCAAAATAAAAAGGCCTTTAAATTTCTTTTGAGTTTTCAAACATCTGTATTCCATATTTTCACTACATTAAAATGTCCAAATATGAGAAAATATTGGAATGCCTATATAATTTTCATGGCTGAGAGCAAAATGAACATGAGCACTGTCCTTTGTTCAAAAACTGTTAAGAATTTCAAGATGGTGACAGCAAAGCATTAAACCAAATAAGAGGTCATTATACTCATAGCTCACTGTGTGACTGTGCAGGTCACACAGACCTGAAGCTGGCTTTGAGCCCATATCCATATAGGTGGGTCTCACAAATTCTCAAAACTGAATAAAAAAGATGTATTACATGTATGCATTCAGTCATTTAAGTGACTATGAATTAATTGGCAATGATATTGGGATTTGTGCTCAGAATCTCAGTTTCCATCTGAATGAAATTTCTATATAAATTCATTTTTAAAATAAAAAATTTCTAAGAGGATTTATGAAATAAAATTAAAATAATTTAGGTGTTAATTCTGTATTTAACTCCTTATAATTTAATTAAATAAATATACATATTCTATTACTAATTTAAGCAAAATGATCAAGATAAAATAATTTAGGTGTTAATTCTGTATTTAACTCCTTATAATTTAATTAAATAAATATACATATTCTATTATTAATTTAAGCAAAATGATCAAGATAAAATGTACAGTCAAAATTAACCTCTTTATTTTAAAATTACACATATTGCATTGAACAAATAAGACTTAAGAGCATAAAGGAGTTCCCTGGCAGTTGAGTGGTTAAGACTCCATGTTTTTACTGCTGCGTCCCAAGTATAGAGTTTAATCCCCAGTTGTGGAATTTAGATCTTGGAGAAAAAAAAAATATCTAAGAGCATATGAATGAGTATTTTTGAACATGTAAAAACATCTGGATGTTTTTGAAACATGTTTTAGCACAGCAAGAGCTAATGACTGATCCACCTCCTGCTTGAATAACCCAGTAATGTAATTTGCAAGGGGTTTGTAATTTCACCCAAAACATATTACAATAAGGAATGTACTTACTTTCACAGGGTTTGACCTACATAAGTATTTGTAAAAGAGAAAATCATTGTCCTTCTTGAGCTTAATGACTGTCTTTCTGAATTCACATGCATGTTTACCTGACTAATCAATCCTTCTTACTATTCAAGTTATCTGGTAAAATTAATTTGAAATATAATTGATGGGTTGTCTGTTCTGAATAAATGTGTATGTTACAAATGCAAATGCACTTATGTATTTTACAGCTATGCAGTTTCAAGAACTTATTTCTATCTGCTTTTTATTCACTTTTTAAAATTAAGCTACTGATGCATATTAGAATTTAATTACACCAATTAGTACTGCCACATCAGACATATGATGTGTCTTCAATTAAGAAGTACCTAATGGGTATTAGTACAATTTAGTTTCATAATTAAAGTTCTAAGAACAGCACAAATTAAACATTATGATTACAAAACATTAAAAATCTACTGGCAAATTTAAAGCTGAATATTTTAGCTTCTCCTTTTAAGTTGACTTTTAAAAAGAAAATCAGGATTACTTAAAACACAATGTTAATATTAAGAATTCTTAAAGAGAGAAAATTATGCATACATATACATACATGGGAGCATACATAATAATTAAATCTTTAGGAAGGTATGAAACACTTATGTCATCTAATGGGCATTGCATGCTCAGTTGCGTCTGCAACCATTCAGACTGTAGGCCAGCAGGCTCCTGTGTCCATGGAGTTTCCCAGGCAAGAATATTGGAGTGGGTTGGCATTTCCTACTCCAGGGGAACTTCCCGACCCAAGGATCAAACCCCCATCTCTTGTGTATCCTGCATTGGCAGGCAGATTCTTAACCACTGCGCCACCTGGGAAGCCCCCAAAGATGATCATTTCAGGGTGTTGTTTTGTTCTGTTTTTCCTTTTTCACAGGTAAATATTCAGTTTATGTGTAGCCACTTAGAACTCCTGCTTCAGGGAACTCAGCCCCAGCTGCTGCCCACCTGATGTGAATGACCTTGTTTGCACTGAGGCCATGATTCATTAGGCTGTTCCTGGCCAATGGTGAAGGCACTAGTATAAGAAACATTCTAAGAAACACAGTACTCTTCTTGCAGAAGACTCTGGATTCCTCATTAGTTTGTCCAAAACTAACTAAATTTGTGCTGCAGGCTGAAAGAAAATCTGTCTCAATCCTTCCTTCCCTTCTCTTCTCTTCACAAGGCTCAGAATGCATTGCTGTTTGAAGGCTCCCAACACTGACATCAGCTCCCTCTCTAATGCATAACAGGAATTTCCCCCCCATCAATCAATAACTTTTTGGTGTCAGAAAATCTAACCTAATAAACCATCTGATAGGAAATACATGCATATATATTTAACAACTTTTGTCATTATTATAGTACTTATTTTTAAATATTCTCTCTCTATAGAGATATTATTTCTAGTACTATATTCAGAATTAGGATCATGGTATGTTTATCTTCCTATTCACAAGGAATTATATTTAAGGTAAAAATACCTTTTCCCCACAATTTATATATCAAAAATAAATTTACATTTGTGGTTTAGTTGCTAAGTCATGTCCAACTCTTGTGATTCCCATGGATGGTAGCCCACCAGGCTCCTCTATCCATGAGATTTTCCAGGCAATACTGAAGTAGGTTGCCATTTTCTTTTCCAGGGGATCTTTCTGACTTTGATTGAACCAGGGTCCCTGGCATGCAGGCTGCTTCTTTACAGACTGAGCCACCAGGGAAGGACTTGAAAGTACATTACATTAAGACATTTAAAATCCACTGATTTCAATCATTTCCACTGATATATGTAAAAAAAAATCAAAATTACAGGCTAATTCATATATTTTAGCATTAATGTAATCACAAAAATCCTATAAAATTATTGTGCTTTACTACAGATAAGAAACTCAGTTAAAGAGAGGTGTAATTGAGTGCCAGCTGAAGCAGTATTTTCTTACATCCATGTACACATGGACACTTATCTGAGTGTCTCAGATAAGTGCCTATCAGGTGGTATTGTGTATTTATCACACATGAATGTATGTATCGTGAAAATTGTCCATAGAATTTTGACGTCTTGGGGCGATAATACATTTTAGCTTGTTTTAAATAAATCTTTTTTGGAACACAGTTATGTTTATTTACATATTGTCTATGCCTGCTTTCGGGGCTAAAATAGTAAAATTAAGTTGCTGAAAGAGATTGTATAGCCTCCAGACCTTAAAACATTTTCTACTTGGCACTTTAGAGGAAAAATCTGCCAATCTCTTACCAAATTCAAGAAACTGAGACAACATACACAACGGTGTTGTTGCTCAGTCGCTGCTGCTGCTAAGTAGCTTCAGTCGTGTCCAACTCTGTGTGACCCCACAGACGGCAGTCCGCCAGGCTCCCCCGTCCCCCGGGATTCTCCAGGCAAGAACACTGCAGTGGGCTGCCATTTCCTTCTCCAATGCATGAAAGTGAAAAGTGAAAGTGAAGTCGCTCAGTCGTGTCTGACTCTTCCCAACCGCATGGACTGCAGCCTACCAGGATTCTCCGTCCATGGGATTTTCCAGGCAAGAGTACTGGAGTGGGGTGCCATTGCCTTCTCCAATCAAAGTTAGCTAGAGTTTCTCAAACCAATGTTTCCTGGTTAAAAAAAAAAAAAAAAAGTAAAGGAAAAGTGACCTAAAAAAAAAATACACCTAAAAGACAGGAGTAGCCTTGGCTAAAGGAAGAGGGTTCAGGTTCAAGCAGGCTAATTTATTCCAATCGGAAAAACCCACATGATAACTAATCTTCCAGCATCTTGAGAAGTACAGGAAGAGGCATGACTTTCAGATATTGGAATTTGCGGCAATAAGGGAGAATGAGTTCTTAAATGTTTGAAGAAATAAAAGAGCTATGTTTTTCACCATATGAAGGTGGTCAAACTAGTGGCTCCCAAAGTCAGCAAAAAGAATTGATGATTAATAGATAAGACGGAAGCAAATTAATAAAGCCCAATTTTATGCCATCATCTTTCTTTTTCAGATGTTTAAATAAAAATATAACCTGCACTTTTAGTTCTGTCAAACTGTCCAGAAATATTCAACAAAACACAATCCGTTGTTGCAGTGTGATGAGACTGGGAGAAACGTTGTTTGGACTTGATCTAATTAGACTTTCTAAAAATGAACGCCCAAACTCTGGGCTATCAGGGTAATGCTCCTGTGGGTGTGGCTGATTCAGGGCCTGGGGGCTGCGTTGACCCTGGTTAACAGGAACTGGTTTCTGCTAAAGTGCCTGGGCCTCTGCCCACCCCAGACCTTGCGGGGCAGGGGTCTACCCCTCTTCTGGTTCCAGCCCTTCACTGTGGCCCGTCCTCCTGCAGGGAACTGAGGACCCATTGGCAGTCAAGGGCCAACTCAGAGCCCTCTGCCTACTCCGGCATCATGGGCTCCTCCGTAGAAGCAGTTGGGCGGGCGAGGCTGTCCTCTCCCGCCTTGAAAGGAGCAGGTCCCTTTCCCAGGGCTTTCTTCATTCCACACGCCCCTCCACGTGAGGGGAGAACCAGGACCAGGACCGTCTCCACAGGACACGGGAAGCAGGGCAGGGGCTTGGGGATGGGGGCACGGACCCTCCAGGCAGGCTCGGGCATCCTTTTTGGGAGGCTGCGGCATTCACCCTGTTTTAAAGATACAAGTTCTCCAGGAAGCAGCCGGAACCTGTCGTAAAGCTGGACCTAATGAAGCTGCACTGAGGGACCCTGGCTCACCTGCGCCTGGGTGCTCACCCGCCTCCCTCGAGGACAGGTGGCCAGATTAAAGCCCCCTTGGTCTTCAGTGCCGTAGACGGAAGCCCCGAGCGGGCAGCGGGGCTTGAGAGGCGTTGTAGGGTGGGCTCCGCAGCGGGATGGTCTTGGCGCCTCAGCCAGGGTCTGCGCCACTCGGGGCAGCCCCCCTCCAATTCCAGTGGCGGTGCTGGAACTCTCCAGAAGGGCAGGCCCTCTGAGGCCAGAACACGCCCCTGTGGTGGGTGTGTCCCACCCCGCCCACCTCTACTGCTCGGCTGCTGGGGCTGTGATCTAGGAGGACAGTTAGTGAAAGTGAAGGTCCTCTGGTTACCGCGAGATATTTGGCCTCATTTTTTTTTTTTTCCCCCCAGTGGGTTAATGGAACGGGCTTCTTTCCATTTTACTGGGACATCTGCCATTGCGTCTGTATGCGCAGTTCTCCTGTGGCCTTCACGTGAGAGGAGGGGCTAGGCTGCCTCCGCGCTGGAACGTCCCTGGTCTCCACCCCTCCCCGCCTCCAGCTCTCCCGGCCTCACCTGGTTCCCAGAGGCAGCGCTGCCCCACGAGAGGGCAGGGCATCATAGGCTCACCACCCTCTCTCCACCAGGAGCTGGAGCAGCAGCTCGGGATTAAAAGACGTCTGGAAGACTCTCAGGTTCTACCAGAAGCTCTTAAAGGAGAAACAGAACCTCGCTGGAAGCGGGTTAGAGCACGGGGTCCAGCAAAGATGTCCTGCCCCCCTGGTTCCCAGGTGAAAACCTTGATCTCCAAAGTCAAAGGGCAGCTGGAAGATGAGGGTCAAGTGCAGTTCCTCGGACTGGTCAAGATGTACCTACTGGCAACTCACCTTGTATCTCGGCTCCTCTCCCTCCTAAGACCTGATACTCGCTAGGATTTACCCTATTAAAACTTTGGAAATCAATCCAAGTGAAAGCAGACCCTGACTTTTGAGAGGCTGCTCCTGGGGTCGGGGCAGCGTGGCTGGGCAGCGGGTCAACCGGACATTATGGATTTGCTGCCCAATGTCATGTGTGCCGAGTGGTGTGACTGTGAACCCAGCCGACCAGGGCAAGGAGATACAAGACTTAAGCCCGCTCATCCCTCGTCCCGGACAACGTCGGCAAGAATCCGGTGGGATGAGCAGAAGATGGCCAGGCTCCCGGGACTCCAGGTGCAGCCCAGGCTCGGGGAGGAAGTGGGTCTTGCGGGAGGGGGGCTCCCTGGGGTCCCTTTGGGCGGCACAGATCTTTATAGACAAAGCGGGAAAGGAAATAAGCAAGTAGGCTCCTGGGAGAGTGAAAAAGATGTTAAAGCCTCTACCTAACCTCATCCATGACAGATTTGGACATTTTTCATTTAATTTGGAAAATTTCCGTCAGAGCTTTAAGTTGTCTTGTATTGACTGCCACTGGCCTCCTTGCCAGGCACCTGGCCGAGGGGCCCCTCACGTGCAGACCTGGGCGCGTGGCACGCCTTCCGGTGCTGCAGCAGCCACGATGCCCTGCACTGCTTGATGGACCGCTTCAGCAGCACTCCATCCAGGTAAGGCGGTGACCTTACAAGAGCTGGTGCAGAGCCTAGATGGGAAAGGCGGAGGCAAGGGGAATGCAGGCAGGCCGTGAGAAAGGGCAGGAGGGGTTAGTGGCAGTGGCAGGAGGGGATGCGACTGGGGAGAGGCTACTGGTGCCATGGGGGGGATGAGGTCAGGGCTGGGCATGCTGGTGCTCCAGGAACGGCACCAGGTGGGTGGACAAGAGGTAGCAGGCCTCAACTTGGAGCTGCTCAGCGTCTCTTCTCCGAGGCAGGCAAGCAGGATACGGCTGACATACCCCTTCAAAACAGAGTCACTGTCAGACTCTACTCCTGCCCCCTAACTTGGCGGTGTGACCCCTAGAAGGCACCTTCCCGCCCTGGGTTCTCTCAATGCACCATGATCTCAAAAGGTGTAATGCTAAAAAAACAAAGAGGATTGGCAGGTCCAAGCCGAAAGATTAGGTTAAACAAGTGCTCATGTTGCGTCTATGAGCGGCTCTTTTCCACTTAATCTACTCTTTATAGGGACATATGACTCGCTTTCAGAGCTAACATCTGAAAAAGAGAGTCAAAATGCACACATTTGTCCATTTATTCATTCACTTAAACAATGCATTAACCACAAACTTGACACTAGGTTTTGCTCAACGTGCTGATGAACAGGAGGGAAAGAGGTTCTCAAGCTTACAGACGGTATAAATACTAATCTGACTGAATTAACAATTATTCGGAAAGGCAGCAGATGGTAAATCACTCTAGGAGGGCAATTAAGGAGAGTATATGAAGAACGCCTGGTACACTAGACTGGACGACTTTACCAAAAGCAACACTATGATTTCCAATACAAATTTATTCATTGCTTTTCCCCAGTGTTTCTTGATTTCTGTATGTTATTAATGATGCAGGGTATAATGTGGCTATAAGATCTTACGATCATCTGTATCCTTAATCACACAATTTATGAAATGATTTGTTGAAGGGAAGTCTTTATTTAATTCTGACATACTCTTTCAGCCTACCACATAGTGGTCAGCAGAGAAATTTATTTTCTTTTTATAAAGAATTGTATTTCTCTTCTTTCTTTTTTTTAACCTCTGGATAAGTTCTGTTTCTTGGGCAACATTTTATAAACATTTATATCTCAAATTATCCTTTTGTTAAAGAACATCTCAAGTATTTTTTTCAGAAGTCTGGGAATTAACTTGGTTATTTTTAAGATTTATGAAAATTGATTGATTAGCTAAAGACATTATCCATTCTTCCTTAAAGAATTCTAGTAAAGGAGAGCTCTTCTATACCTGTATAGATGTTATTTCTTGGTCAGCTGATATCTAATGTTAGTGATAAAAGATCTGATATCAGTATATATTTTTTTCTGTTTAGATAACTTTGTTCTCATTGTTAATCTATTTATTTACAAAGTATCACCAGGATTTGTTAAGATGACTGTAACTCAATGAAAACTTTTATTTTGTGGCTTATAAATCTGTTTTGTAGGAGATTTTTCTTCCCTTGTTAATTTAGCATTCACAATGCTACGTATTCTTTCTGTGTTCAGAGTTCATGGTAAATGGATGTTGGACCATCTGGATTTATCCTCCAATTAATCTAAAATGGCATAACTAAGTGAGCACGAAAAAAGCACTCTAGCTGATTTTCAGAAAAAAAGAATTTCCTAGTAGCAAGTATTTCAGTGAATAAACCTCTGAGTGAATATTGCATGGATGTAATGGGAGGAACAGGTGACCTGTTTTAGAATGAATAGCATTAATTAGACAAATGGTAAGATCAATACGTCTCATGAGAATTGGCTTGTTGACTAGATGCTTTGAAAATTATGACACCTGTAGCAAATTCTGTGTCTGTCAGATTTTACCCATAAGGGCAATTTGCCTTCTCTGGCTTCTTCCAGGATCATCACTAACAGTGTTTACTCAAAATATCTCCAGTAGGGCTTTTCACACTTTGAAGTTTTTTTTCCTAGTTTTGCAGTTGTCATCTGTGAAAGGCCTTGTAGATAAGACAAACATGGGGCCTTCTTCATTTATGCTTTTATTTTTCTGATAGTTTTGGGTTTGCCATTTTTTTATTATTATTAACTGAAAACACCAGTAAGATCTTGCCAATCTGTCAGTTTCACATTTGAGTCTCCATTTGTGGAGAACCTGTGCCCATTGATTGCTAGGTCAGGTGCTGCTTTTTAAATGTAGCCTATTGAATAAGCAGTCATACACAAGTTATTTTTTCCCACGGCACTCAGCGTTTTACCCATACCTATTCTAAGGGGCTTCCCAGGTGGCACTGGTGGTAAAGAACTAATCTGTCAATGCAGGAGACATAAGAGACATGTGTTCGATCCCTGGGTCAGAAAGATCCCCTGGAGGAGGGAATGGCAATCCATTACAGTATTCTTACCTGGAGAATCCCTTAGACAGAGAAGCCTGACAGGCTACAGTCCAAAGGGTTGCAAAGTTGAACACGACTGAAGCAACTTAGCATACATTGATCTAAGATATATCATCTTTTCCTGAGAATATTGATATTAATAGAATGAGGTAGTTCACCTATGCTATTCCTGTGTGTAACATGGTGTTCAATATTGGTCCCACTTAGTTATTTTGTAGTTAAATGTCCTTTACAACAGGAGATTTCTCATTTTGCTGAAGGAGCTTGTGGGAGAAATTTGTAATGTGGAAACACTGTTTCATCATTTTACTTTTTTCCACTCTTTCCAAAATTGCTTAAATTTCCAGAAGGAACAAGGGAAAGCGATTACTACACTCAAAAAGGACTGTGAAAATAAGGAAGCAAGATCCAAATACAGACTGTCTGGATCCAGAAATAGACCTTTAACCACATGCTATCTATTAAGAAACCAAGGAAATTCTAAGCACAAAATGCAAAAGTATAACTTCATCTGTATGGCAGATAATGGATGAAAAATAGCTGAAAAATTACTGATAGTGTTCTGGTTTTTAAATAAGGCTGTATTCACATGCATTCATTCTATTAATGTCTCATAAGTTATGTTTTAATCAAATATTAGGTAATAGAAATAAAATGCAATGAAGTAAGATAACTGGCCACACATTGCAACATAAAGCAAAAGTATAATTGACTACAGGCAAAATTTTATGTAGCCAGACATTTCACCATGTAAATAGATAACTTTTAGTCCAGGAAATCATAAAACT
The DNA here is from genome assembly GCF_023699985.2 of Odocoileus virginianus. Classification (NCBI taxonomy): domain Eukaryota; kingdom Metazoa; phylum Chordata; class Mammalia; order Artiodactyla; family Cervidae; genus Odocoileus; species Odocoileus virginianus. The sequence continues at coordinate 24,586,311 of NC_069685.1, forward strand.
CACACTTTTTACACCCCAAAAGATGTAATGGAACAAATTAATCATAAACAAGGATCTCCTGAGGTCAATTCATTCATAGTTTAGAACTACCTGAATTATTATTGTGACTATGCACATTAAAATTGCATTTTATAATGTATTTTTAAACTTTGTATATACCAGTTGATTATGGTGGAGGCAGATGTAAAACAAAAATAAATTATCAGCTGAATAATCAATGTGTAAGTCAGCAATATGTATTGATCCTTTATTTTTTAAATCTTGTGATTCATACGCACACAGTTCAAATTATAGACCCAGAGATATGGTGTATTTGTACTTATATAAGCTTAATATTAGCATGAAGGTTAACAAAATATATGATGTACTTAAAAATATAACTAAACATCACTCAGGGGAATTACTCATTAAATATAATATATGTTTAATATGTGTCTTTAATACCTTGAATTAACTCCCTGTGAGATTCTAGACTTAATCTTATTTCATCAAATGTTCCAAAGTCTTTGGTTCTGATCAGTTCAGTTCAGTTGCTCCGTCATGTCTGACTTTCTATAACCCCATAGACTGCAGCATGCCAGGCCTTCCTGTCTGTCACCAATACCCAGAGCCTGCTCAAACTCATGTCCATTGAGTTGGTGATGCCATCCAACCATCTCATCCTCTGTCGTCCCCTTCTCTTTTGCCCTCATTCTTTCCCAGCATAAAGATCTTTTCCAATGAGTTAATTCTTCGCATCAGGTGGCCAAAGTGTTTGAGTTTCAGCTTCAACATCAATCCTTCCAAAAATATTCAGGACTAATTTCTTTAGGATTAACTGGTTGGATCTTCTTGAAGTCCAAGGGACTCTCAAGAGTCTTCTCCAACACCACAGTTCAAAACCATCAATTCTTCAGCGATCAGCTGTCTTTATAGTCCAACTCTCATTCCATAAATGACTATTGTAAAAACCATAGCTTTGACTAGACAGACCTTTGTTGGCAAAGTAATGTCTCTGTTTTTAAATAAGCTGTCTAGGTTGGCAACAGCTTTTCTTCCAAGGAGCAAGTGTCTTTTAATTTTATGGCTGCAGTCACCATCTGCAGTGATTTTGGAGCCCCCTCCAAATAAAGTCTCTCACTGTTTTCGTTGTTTCCCCATCTATTTGCCATGAAGTGATGGAACCGGATGCCATGATTTTGGTTTTCTGAATGTTGAGTTTTAAGCCTACTTTTCAGTATCCTCTTCCACTTTCATCAAGAGGCTCTTTAGTTCTTCACTTTCTGCCATAAGGATGGTGTCATCTGCATATCTGAGTTTATTGATATTTCTTTGGGCAATCTTGATTCCAGCTTTTGCTTCATCCAGCCCATCATTTTGCATGATGTACTCTGCATATAAGTTAAATAAGCAGGGTAACAATATATAGCCTTGGTGTACAACTTTCTGTATTTGGAACCATTCTGTTGTTCCATTTTCAGTTATAACTGTTGCTTCTTGACCTGCATACAGACTTCTTAGGAGGCAGGTCAGGTGGTGTGGTATTCCCATCTCTTGAAGAATTTTCCACATTTTATTGTGATACACATAGTCAGTGGCTTTGGTGCAGTCAATAAAGCAGAAGTAGATATTTTTCTGACACTTTTTTGATGATCCAACGGATGTCAGCAATTTAACCTCTGGTTCCTCTGTCTTTTCTAAATCCAGATTGAACATCTGAATGTTCGCAGTTCATGTACTGTTGAAGACTTGACTTGGAGAATTTTGAGCATTACTTTGCTAGTGTGTGAGATAAGTGCAATTGTGCAGTAGCTTGAACATTCTTTGGCTTTGCCTTTCTTTGGGATTGGAATGAACACTGACCTTTTCCAGTCCTGTGGCCACTGCTGTGTTTTCCAAATTCACTGGAATATTGAGTGCAGCACTTCAACAGTATCATCTTTTAGGATTTGAAATAGTTAAAGTGGCTTTCCATCACCTCCACTAGTTGTGTTCCTGGGTTGGCAGGGGCCTGCTACAGGGTTGGGGGCACTGAGTGTGGCAGTGTATGATGGGACCTTTTGAAGGAGGGCATCATTATTTTCATTACCTCTGCCATAATTACAGTCACAGAAGACTAATCAACTGATGACATGACCACAGCCTTGTCTAACTCAATGAAACTATGAGCCATGCCATGTAGGTTCATCCAAGAGGGACGGGTCATGGTGGAGAGTTCTGACAAAATATGGTCCACTGGAGAAGGGAATGGCAAACCACTTCAGCATTCTTGCCTTGAGAACCCCATGAACAGTATGAAAAGGCAAAAATATAGGACACTGAAAGATGAACTCCCCAGGTTGGTAGGTGCCCAATATGCTACTGGGAAAAGTAGAAAAATAAAACCAGATAGAATGAAAGACAGAGCCAAAGCAAAAACAGCATCCAGTTGTGGATGTGACTGGTGATGGAAGTAAAGTGCAATTCTGTAAAAAATAATATTGCATAGGAACCTGGAATGTTAGGTCCACGAATCAAGGTAAATTGGTAGTGGTCAAACAGCAGATGGCAAGAGTGAATATTGATATTTTAGAAATTGCTGAACTAAAATGGACTGGAATGGCTGAATTTAACTCAGATGACCATTATACCCATTACTGTGGGCAAGAATCCCTTAGAAGAAATGGAGTAGCCTTCATAGTCAACAAAAGTCTGAAATGCAGTACTTGGGTGCTATCTCAATAATGACAGAATGAACTTTGTTTCTTTCCAAAGCAAACCATTCAATATCACAGTTATCCAAGTCTATGACCCAACCAGTAATCTTGAAGAAGCTGAATTTGAACAATTCTATGAAGACCTACAAGACCTCTAGAACTGACACCCAATAAAGATTTCCTTTTCATTATAGGGGACTGGAATGCAAAAGTAGGAAGTCAAGAAATACCTGTACTAACAGGCAAATTTGGCCTTGAAGTACAGAATGAAGCAGGTCAAAGGCTAACAGGGTTTTGCCGGGAGAATGCCATGGTCATAGCAAACACCCTTTTCCAACAAAAAAAGAGAAGACTCTACACATGGACATGACCAGATGGTCAATACTGAAATCAGATTGAGTATATTCTTTTAGTCAAAGATGGAGAAGTGCTATACAGTCAGTAAAATCATGACTGGGAACTAACTCTGGCTCAGATCATGAACTCCTTATTACAAAATTCAGACTTAAATTGAAGAAAGTAGGGAAAACCAGTAGACCATTCAAGTATGACCTAAGTCAAATCCCTTATGATTATACAGTGAAAGTGACAAAAAGATTCAAGGGATTAGATCTGATAGAGTGCCTGAAGAACTATGGACAGAGGTTCTTGGCATTGTATGGGAAGCAGTGATCAAGACCATCCCCACAAAAAAGAAATGCGAAAAGGCAAAATAGTTGTCTGAGGAGGTCTTACAAATAGCTGAGAAAAGAAGAGAAACTAAAGGCAAAGGAGAAAAGGAAAGATATACCCAATTGAATGCAGAGTTCCAAAGAATAGCACAGAGATAAGAAAGCCGTCCTCAGTGATCAATGCAAAGAAATATAGAAAAACAATAGAGTGGGAAAGACCAGAGATCTTTTCAAGAAAATTAGAGATAATAGGGAACATATTATGCAAAGATGGACACAATGAAGGACAGAAATGGTATGTACCTGACAGAAGCAGACGATATTAAGAGGTGGCAAGAATACACAGAAGAACTAGATAAAAAAGATCGTTATGACCCAGATAAACACAATGCTGTAATCACTCACCTAGAGCCAGACATCCTGGAATGCAGAGTCAAGTGGGCCTTTGGAAGCATCACTACGAGGTTCTGATCAAATATAATACTATATACAATATATGTATATGTATGTGTGTGTGTGTGTGTATATATATATAGACACCTTACGGACTCCTAAAAAAAAATAAAAGTTGTATGTATTTATTTTTGCTTTATTTTTGTTATATTATTTTCATACAAATACTAAATAATTTATTAAATTACATATGACCATGACTTAAATTCAACATTTACCATGGTTTTGCCATATTTCCTTCATGTAATCCTTTTATGTTTTTGCCAGCTTATTTTCAAATCATATTGCAGCATAACATTTCATACATATGTAATTAAGAATGTATTTTCAGAAAACACAAATATTTAATAATGCATTTTTAAAAGAGAATGCTGATTTCATTTAATGTAGAACCTCAATTCGAATATTTGTTTTAATAAGCCTTACTTTGTGTGTGTTTGTGTGTGTATATATTATATGTTTGAGAACATTATTTAGGAAAATATATTTGAACCAAAGTTCATGCTCAGTGAATAATTTTGCCTTCTCAACTAACCTACTAAATAAAAAAGATAGCAATTTTTCATTGCCTAAGTTATCTCTTGGTATTTTTAGATTTTGACATCCTTCACAGTGTGCTCATTATTGGTTTCAGGTACATGTTTTCTAACTCTTGTCAATCTCCTCTTTAGTCAAGTACAATGAAAAGGATAAAACTGACCCTGTGACTGATTGTAGAATTAAAAGTGTAATATCTAGTATAATATTATGAATATTTAGTATAAACAGTGTACTAGAAGTGGAAAGTACACTACATTATGTAATAATCATAAAATAAAAATCAGAAGTGTAGTTTTGGTTTTACAGAGAAGGAGAAATAAGAACTTTCAATTGATAGATACAGAGTTAATTGAAAGCTAAGTTATTAAATTACTTTTAAATATTCTTTTCCTGAGCTTTATTTATACAGCATTGAACAAAGCATGTCTTCAAAGAGCCCAGTGCTTGAAGTGAATATAGATGAAAAGTAATGTAAGCAAATAAAATAAAGCCTGGTAATTACTGTTAAATTTAAAATATGAGGAACTTTGAGAGAACATAGCAAGCACCACGTACTTTATCAATAAAGGGGTAAATATAAGCTGAACTAAGTAAATGTATGCTGCATGAGGCAGAGACTACAGTAATAGATGAAAGATGAAGATAAGGACATAGACTAGAAAGGAAAGTAGTTCATATAAAATGTTACAGTTAAAGAAATTTGAGCTTTCAGTGGGGGCAAAATAAGCTATTGCTTTTTTTAAGAAGGGGATTGATATAATGATATTGTAATGTTCAATATAACTTATATAACATTTAAACAATGGATCAGAGAAGTTTGACCCTGCAGCAAAGGAAGTCAAATAACAGTCTTTAGCAGTGATCTAAGTGATTATTATATGGAAGTCAAAGCTGTTTACACAGGTAGACTGAATCAAAATTTGTAACTAGGAAGGTGCTGTGTTAAGGAGAGTGAAAGATCTTCTCAGGTTTCTGGCTTGGCTAATGGTGAGATGGAATGACAGTGATGCATGCAGTTATGTTCAGGGTCACTGAGCATGTTTTGGTTAGTAAAATATGGATGGAAGTCACACAAGCCATTTTCAAGTGTTCTTCCTTTGGCAAAAATAAAAATTAGAGTTATTTGTTATAAGAGTCCATCTTGAATAATCCCAAGTTGTTAGATTTGATGGAGATGCATGGACAGGTATGCCCGGGCCAGAGAAATGAAGATCAGTGATTTATTTTGAGAAATGTTTATTATGACATGTCTACTAGATAGCTGCAGTGATGAGAGCCCGACCAAGTAAAGAAAGTCACTGAGAATTTAAAACAAAGAGAATTAGCGTAGGTATTTGGTAGTGCAGATAACTTTTAAAAAGCCAGTTAGGAGATGGTGTGGCAACTCACAATTAGCAGCAATAGGAGGCGTCTACCACTTGGATGGAGGGACAGAGGAAACTTGCATTACTGGAGCTGAGGAGAGCGGTTGCTGGTGGAAACTGGAAGCACAGTGGGCCTGTACTACAGGAGTTGGAGCCATGGAAGAAATGCACCTGCTATGAGCAATGACACCAAGGCGGGAGAATAATTGCATCCTTCCTTTTCTCCTGCTTTTTGTCTTTCTACGTGTGTCTCCCTTGGTTTGATTCCACTCGGAAGCCAGCTTTCAGGAATCTCTGATGTATGCAAACTACAGAAGTCAGGTCCTGTGTGCGCTGAACTGAATAAGGGAGAGTGAGAAATGGATTTCAGGAAAAATAGACCCATTATAGTCACAACATTCAAGCAGAAATGTTAAAAAAAAAAAAAGTAATTGAGTTTATGAGTGTGGAATTCAGGAAAGAAATATGGCATAGACATACAGATTTGGGAATCATTAGCATTTAGATTGCACATAAAGCCATGAGATGGATTGAGATCACCAAGGAAGCAAGTGCAAAGAAAGATGAGGGGGAAAAATCAGGTGCTGATACCTAGAGCATACCCTTCAGAAGTCTGGAAAAGGAGAAACCAGTGAAAGACTGAGATTAAAAAAAAAGACTAGAGAAGTAATAGGAAATAGAGAAGCTAAATGAAGAAGAAGGTAGTTATTAAACACTGCTAATAGATTAGGTAAGGTGAGGAAAAGAGAGAAGGAACTATTTGAGGAAAAGAGAGAAAGAACTCTTAACAGTGGAAGAGACATTCAATGTTTAGGCTGGGGCAAAAAATAGCGTGGAGGAGATTTAAGAGAGAATAAAATTAACAGCCATGAAGACAGTGAGTATAAATTATTCTTAAGTTTTGGTTAAAAAAAGGAATTAGGTTCCCTCAGGGTATCTGGCAAGGGAAATGTGATGTGCAAATGGTTTTAATTGATTATTTGCTTTGTTTCCTAAGCTTGGAGAAATAGTAGTGTATATATATATATATATATATATATATATATATGATTATGAAAATGGCCCATTAAGGAGGAATAAATTGTGTAAGAGAGACACTTTCCTTGAAAGGAATCTGTGTGTAGCCAGAAAGTTAATGAGTAAGTTAAGAGGTTGGCCTCAGTGGTTAACCTCAGTGATTGGCATGAATATTTCCTTTCTGGCTATGATTTTCAATAGGGGCAATTTTGCAAAAATTGTCAGTGTTTGGAGACATTTCTGATTGTCACAGTTGGTGAATGGGGAAGAAGGAGTTCCTTGACTTCAAATAGGAGAAACTAGGCATGCCTATACATCCTATAATGCATAGGACAGCTCCCCCTGGTCCTGCAACATCTGACTCAATATGTCAATAGCAACAAGGTTGAGAAACACTGCATATGTTTATGCAAGACAAGTGATATTCAAGACGAGTATTATGGAAGCAAAGATCCTGACTGGTACTAAGTATATGCGGCAGTGGGAGTCTGAACTTGTCCTCCCAGTTTCTTTAATTTATTTTTCAGTGACATAAGAAACAAGATCAGCTGGCAATGAGTTTGGGGAAGGATTTGAAATGTGAAAGGAATCTATAATCTAATCTCATATGAGCAAGAGAGTGAAGGCTTATGGAAGAATAATAGCATTACTTGGCAGCATGAAGGGCACATGTAATTTTCAAGGTCATAGTTTTAAAGAGATGATCAGCATGCTTCAGTTATGTATTTTTCATCAATTGCATTCAGGTGCATGAAAGCAGTTCTAGAATTAGTGGGGACATGCATGAAACCAGGGCTGTAGTGTGCCAAGTGAGTCATGGTTGGTAGATAAAACTTTGGTTGATGATTAAAGAACAAAGTATTTGAAGAACTGAATGTATGAAATAATGAAGCATCTTTAAGACACAGCAGAGAATCTTTTGTAAAGGTGATCGTTTAATGTATCTTGGAGAAGAAATAAAATCCATGAATTTTTGTGTGTATGAAATGGTAAAAGCGTAAATGATGTTGAACCTGAGCTCAGCAATCAGATTGTCATTTTAAAATAATCAGAATTTCACTACAGTGAAGAAAAAATTGAAGATGTTAAGTTTAAAATGGAAGCCAGTTTTTAACGCATTAGTCGAGGTGTGAATTCATGGAAGCCTTAACTATAGTAGTGAGAGTAGATTCCTAGATGAGGACAGGGATTGAAGAGAAGTTTCTCAGGTGAAATCAAATGGGTTTTCAGCTTCATTACATCTCATGTTAAATAAGGAATATGTGATTTCTAGTCAATATAAAGTGAAGCAACTTTCAACATATGAGAAAAATAAGTAGCAATAAAATATTCAGTTTTTAAAGCATTGCTTCTGTGGAAGAAGTCCATGAGGGACTTCTGTACAGAAGGTATAGTAATAGGAGGAGGGTGGCATCTCTGAATCCATTCTCTCTCCTGATGGAGGCAGGTGTGGAGAGAAACGTGTGGGATAGAGAAAGGGCAGGTGTTTTGGTCTAATCTTTCTGTAAACATAACAACTCAGTGATTCTTCAGAATAAACTATTTTTTGGTAGCATGAGAGTCCTTGTATATATTTTTAGCACATTGTCAGAGCTGTCCAGAATTGCTTGTAATAAACCAGGAATCCATAAATTTAAGGTCATGATCCCAAGGAAAATATCATGTTAGCTATGCCACTCTCTAAGTATAAAAAAAGAGATATTTTGTGGTTAAGAAAAGTCCATCTGTATAAGTAAAGGATAAGTATAAGTAAAGTATAAGTAAGGGATTAACAATTTACTTAGAAACTAAATCTACAAGCGTGGGGCAGGGCACATTCAATGTCCATAAAAGGACCCAGACTTCTACATGAGACCCTAATCTTTCCCCACTTCACAAGGCCTCATTGTTATATCCTTGAAATTATAAAACTTCATACTAGACAAGATTTCTGTCTCGTGAATCTGATTTGACAAACAGTTTGTGTGAGTTCCAGTTGGTTTTGTGGGCAGGTTTGTTTTTAAGCCTCCCAAATAGTAATGCTTCGGTTCAGTTGAGTCACTCTGTTGTGTCCGATTCTTTGCGACCCCATGAATTGCAGCATGCCAGGCCTTCCTGTCCATCACCAACTCCAGGTTTACTCAGACTCATGTCCATTGAGTTGGTGATGCCATTCAACCATCTCATCCTCTGTCATCCCCTTCTTCTCCCACCTTCAGTCTTTCCCTGCATCAGGGTCTTTTCCAATGAGTTGGTTCTTCATATCAAGTGACCAAAGTATTGGAGTTTCCGCTTCAGTATCAGTCCTTCCAATGAATATTCAGGACTGATTTCCTTTAGGATGGACTGGTTGGATCTCCTTGCAGTTCAAGGGACTCTCAAGAGTCTCCTCCCACACCACAGTTCAAAAGCATCAATTCTTTGGTGCTCAGCTTTCTTTATAGTCCAACTCTCACATCCATACATGACTACTGGAAAAACCATAGTTTTGACTAGACAGACCTTTGTTGGCAAAGTAATGTCTCTGCTTTTCAATACGCTGTCAAGGTTGGTCATAACTTTTCTTCCAAGGAGCAAGCGTCTTTTAATGAGTTTTGTTTTCCATTGTAAAAGGAGTTAATGGAAAAATACAATGAGACTTTGATTCCAAAATGATCAGCTACCCATTGGTGGTGTGACATGGTGAACTCTTTGAAACATATGAAGTGGGATAAGTCTTACCACTGACAGGAAATAGAGAAAATAGATCTGGAAGCAGAGGAATTGAGTACATGGATAAAGAGAAGAAAGTCCAGCCTTTAATAGTTGTATTATGGGAAAGTCTGTAAGATTTTACTTTTCTTCACTTGAAGACCTTCTGAATCTTTGTGGCTTCTTCAGGAAATTTTATAGTTTCTCCCTTGCAAATGACTCAAGTCATTGATTACTTGAAAAACTTTTCATGAAATTAGAGACTAAAAGCAGGTAATGACTGAATATTGAGGGTATTTTATTTTAAAAATGCACATTCACCAACAGGAGATTGTTTTGTTACTGGCATGGATTCATCAGATTAATGATGGAGAGTGTGCATGTGTGCCTATGCTCAGTTGTGTCTGATTCTTTGCACCCCTTTGGACTATAAGCTGCCAGGCTCCTCTGTTCATGGGATTATCCAAGTAGAATACTGGAGTGGGTTGCCATTTCCTCCACCAGGGGATCTTCCCAATACAGGGATCGAACCCCAGATTCCTGCAACTCCTGCATTGGCAGGCAGATGCTTTACCACTGAGCTACCGGGAAGCCAATTATGGAGGGATGTGTTGCAATTCTATTATTATCAAATGGAAGGGATTGCTTAGGTTTGTTACTAAATCACTAAGTGGTTGCAAACTTTTGGAAAGACACTTCCAGAAATTATGAAAGCCCATTTGCTGCTCTGGTTCAGGCAGAGTTTCATAGGCCTAATGATGAGGGAGTAACTGCTACAACCCTTCCCCAAATCAGCAATGGTACTTGTTGCTGCTCACTTAGTGAGTCAAGTCTGACTTTTGCGACGCCATGGACTGCAGCACACCAGCTGCCTCAGCCTCTACTATCTTTTGGAGTTTGCTCAAATTCATGTCCATTGAGTCAATGATGCCATTCAAACATCTCATCCTCCGTGGCCCCTTTCTCCTCCTGCCTTCAATCTGTCACAGCATCAGAGTTTTTTCCAATGAATCAGCTCTTTGTATCAGTGGCCAAACTGTTGGAGCTTCAGCATCAGTCCTTCTAATGGACTGATTTAGAGTTGATTTCCTTTAGGATTGACTGGTTTGATCTCCTTGCATTCCAAGGGACTCTTAAGTCTTCACCAGTACATCACTTCAAAAGTGTCAACTCTTTAGTGCTCAGCCTTCTTTATGGTCCAACTCTCACATCTGTACATGACTACTGGAAAAACTGTAACTTTGACTATTGGACCTTTGCCAACAAAGAAATGTCTCTGTTTTTGAATACACTGTCCACGTTGTCATAGTTTTCCTTTCAAGGAGCAAGTGTCTTTTAATTTCATGGCCGCAGTTATCATCCACAGTGATTTTTAAGAAGAAAATAAAACCTGTTGCTGTTTTCACTTTTCCCCATCTATTTGCCATGAAGTGATGGGACAGGATGCTATGATCTTAGTTTTTTGAATATTTAGTCTCAAGCCAGCTTTTTCACTCTCTCACCTTCATCAAGAGGTTCTCTAAGTCCTCTTCACTTTTTACCACTAGAGTGGTATCATCTGCATGTCTGAGGCTGTGGATATTTCTCCTGGCAACTCTGATTCCAGCTTGTGATTAATCCTACCCAGCATTTTGCATGATATATTCTGCATATAAGTTGCATAAGCAGGGTGACAGTATACAATCTTGACATACTCCTTTCCCAGTTTTGAACCAGTCTGTTCTTTCATGTCCAGTTCTACCTGTTGCTTTTTGACCTGCATACAGGTTTCTCAGGAGACATGTTAGGTCCTCTGATACTCCCATCTCTTTAAGAATTTTCCACAGTTTTTTGTGATCCACACGGTCAAAAGCTTTAGTGTTGTTAATGAAGTAAAAGTATATGTTTTTCTTGAACTCCTTTGCTTTCTCCATTATCCAACAAATGATGGCAGTTTGATTTCTGGTCCCTCTGTCCTCCTTGAAACCAGGCTTTTACACCTGGAAGTTCTCAATTCATGTACTGTTGAAGCCTAGCTTGAAAGTTTTTGAGCATAATTTTACTAACATGTGAAATAATCATGATTGTACAGTAGTTTGAACATTGTTTGGCATTGCTCTTCTTTGGGATTGGAATGACAACTCACTTTTTCCAAACCTGTGGCCACTACTGAGTTTTCCAAATTTGCTGGCATATTGAATGTAGCACTTTAACAGCATCATCTTTCAGGATTTTAAGTAAGTCAACTGGAATTCCATCGCCTCCACTAGCTTTGTTCATAGTAATGCTTCCTCAGGCCCACTTGACTTCACACTCTAGGATGCCTGGCTCTATGTGAGCGACTATACCATACTTGTTATCTGGGTCATTAATTAAGACTTTTTGTATAGTTATATTTCTTCTGTGTATTCTTCTGAGCCCATCCTTATCTCTTCTGCTTCTGTTGCGTCCTTACTGTTTCTGTCCCTTGTGCCCATTCTTACATGAAATGCTCCTTTGATATCTCCAGTTTTCTTGAAGAGATCGCTAGTGTTTCCTGTTGTATTGTTTTTCCTCCATTTCTTTGCATAGCTAATTTAAGAAGGCCTTCTTATCTCTCCTTCCTGTTCTCGGGAACTCTGCATTCAGTCGGGTATATCTTTCCCTTTCTCCCTTGCCTTTCACTTCTCTTCTTTCCTCAGCTATTTGTAAGCCTCCTCAGACAACCACTTTTCTTTCTTGCATTTCTTTTTCTTTGGGGTGGCTTTGGTCACTGCTTCCTGTACAATGTTATAAACTTCCATCCATAGTTCTTCAGGCACTCTGTCTACCAGATCTAATCCCTTGAATCTATTCATCATGTCCACTCTGTAATCATAGAAATTTGATTTAGGTCGTACCTGAATGGCCTAGTGGTTTTCCCTACTTTCTTCAATTGAAGTCTGGGTTTTTGAATAAGGATCTAATGATCCGAGCTACAGTCAGCTCCAGGTCTTGTTTTTGCTGTCTGTATAGAGTTTGTCCATCTTTGGCTGCAGCGAATATAAGCAATCTGATTTTAGTATTGATCATCTGGTGATGTCCATGGGCACAGTCATCTCTTGTATTGTTCAAAAAGGGTTTTTTGAACAGTGTGCTATCTTACAAAACTCTTTTAGCCTTTGTCCTGCTTCATTTTGTTCTCCAAGTTCAAATTTTCTTGTTATTTCTGATATCTCTTGACTTCCTACATTTGCATTCCAACCCCCTATGATGAAAAGGACATCTCTTATTGGCATTAGTGCAGGAGTTGTTGTACATCTTCATAGAACTCTTCAATTTCAGCTCCTTCAGCATCAGTGATGGGGCTAGGCTTGTATTACTGTGATGTTGAATAGTTTACATTGGAAATGCACCGAGATCATTCTGTCATTTTTGAGGTTGCACCCAAGTACTCATTTCTGACTCTTTTGTTGACTATGAGGACTGCTCCATTTCTGCTAAGGGATTCTTGTCCACAGTAGTAGATATAATAGTCACCTGAATTAAATTTGCCCATTCTTGTCCATTTTAGTTCACTGATTCTACTTCATGGATTGCAGCCTTGTCATAGCACATGGGCTTGCATATTTCAATGAAGCTATGAGCCATGCTATGCAGGGTCACCCATGATGGACTGGTTAGAGGGAAGAGCTCTGGCAAAACATGGTCCACTAAAGGAGGAAGTGGCAACCCATTCCCAGTGTTCTTGCAGGAGAACCCCATGGACAGTATAAAAAGGCAAAAGATTTGACACTGGAAGATAAGCCCCCTAGCTCAGAAGGTGTCCCATATGCTATTGGAGAAGAGCAGAAGGCAGTTACTGGTACCTTCAGAAAGAATGAAGCAGCTGGGCCCAAGTGGAAACAACACTCATTTGTGGGTGTGTCTGGTGGTGAAAGTAAAGTCTGACACTGCAAAGAACAATATTTCCTAGGAACCTGGAATGTTAGGTCCATGAAACAAGGTAAATTGGATGTGGTCAAGCAAGAGGTGGCAAGAGTGTTCTTCAATGGTATACTTATTTTCATACGAAAGCAATGTGACAAGTGTAACTTAGGCTTCATATTATCCAGAGATAACAGCTTAGTTAATACTGTTGACATTGACAAGGCAGTGAGTATGAGTCAGCTGAGACTGCCTTAGTTGCTTTATGTATCCTTGGGGAAAAAAATCAAGACAGCAATGGACAAACATACTTAGTACACATGAAACTGTATGGAGGAAAAACTTCCCTCTCATAAGCACAGTGGGAAGAAATGAAAAATAAGAGAAGAAAGTTCAAGCAAGTACACCTGGACAAATTCACTTTTTAAGAAAAGATAAATAGCGTTAAAACAGTGGACCTTGATAGGATTCCCAATCAGAAACTGAAGGTCATTATCAACATTTGAATTGAAGGAAGAGAGTACTACAGTCCTGAGCCCATCCCTTGAAATATACTTGAACAGGGAGCAGGATTTACCCCCCGCAGTTAAAGTCCTAGAACCTAGAAAGACTGAGATCTCTGTGTGTGTGTTATTTGCTCAGTCATGCCTGACTCAGCAACTTCATGGACTATAGCCCGCCAGGTTCCTCTGTCCATGGAATTCTCCAGGCAAGAATATTGGAGTGGGTTACCATTCCCTTCTCCAGGGTATCTTCCTGACCCAGGGATTAAACCCATGCCTCCTATATTGCAGGCAGGCTTTTTATCATCTGAGGCACCAGGAAGCCCAGTCCCCAATCCAGGATCTCAGAGCATATGTACCCAGTCCCCATCTGTCCCTAGTCTCCAATTCAGGATCTGAGACCATATGTAATAATTTGAGTGAAGTTGCCTGTGATGGTCTTCAAAGTATTTTAGGATTGTTAGAATAGAGGGCAGAATGTACAATAACCTAACGGAAGATAGGGATGGTGCTTGTAAGTGTCCTCACGTGAAAGCTGAAGTGTGTGGAGAGAACACCAGGGCAGAAACCTAGGTGAGATGAAGCTACAAATGGGTATGTGTGACTTCATGGACTAGTATGTGGTTGTACTGCCTTTACATGAATACAAAATTACAACTGATGTTATAGAGGAACTGAACACTGTTGTCTTTGCCCTCTTCGCAGAGCATAGCAACTATGTTCACTCACCATCAAGTTTTAATTAGCTTGGTAAGTGAGATCCTTTGGAATTGCCCAAACTGCCCTCAGTAGTAAACGCTAAGTGAGGCAGAATTGCAGGGGACCACGAGCTAATACTGTTCTAATTAAGACAGTGATTGAGAAGGAAGCTTTTCTTCCATTCACTCCCTCTAAATGGTTCTGATTGGTCAATAAGTAAGGCAGACTATTCTTGGATGTTAACAGGAAACCATCAGTGTGGGTCATTTGAGTGTTTCAGCTGACCCTGATATGAGGAAAACTGCCCAGAAAATAAAGTGGTCCAAGAGGGATTGATATGTTATCAGGACTGGCTCTATAATTCATGGAACTGAGTGAAAAATGAATATACAAGACCCCATGCTCAAAAAGTAAGAATTTTACCATATCAACAACCAAGAATTAAACCAATTTCAGGGTCCTGTGTGACTCCACAAGGAGTTCCATAAACCTGAAGCTGGGCTTCTACACCATAACCCATCTGGCTAAGGTCGTCTTTCCTATCTCACTTTTGAATTTCAGCTAGGCATAATTTGGAATATTGTGGAATGGAAAAAAAAATCCACATTTGCTGTTTTAGCATGGATTTGCTTTAATTCAACATTATTTGCTTTAAAGTAAAGCAGGGTTAAAAGCAAAAAAAAAAAAAAAAATAAGGTTCATACACTACACTGATGTTATTATGATAATTTTCTTCTCAGAGAAATAATTTTCTTTTAAGAGGAAGGGAGAGGAGTTAAGGACCTTAGTCACCTTTATTACAAATAGAAGATGGCTAATAAATCTAGCTAAAATACAGGCCAATGTATAAAATTCCTGGGGAATTATTGTGAGGAAACCAGGGACATTTCTTAAACTGTGAGAAGTAATTTCTCTCTCACAGAACCTACCATTAAGCAATAAACTCAGAGAATGACAAGACTGTTCTTCATGTTGTACTCTTGTTTACCCCTATTTAATAGAAATGATTCTGGAATGTGAATTTTAGCACTGTTTTAGTTTCCTAGGCATGCTATAGCAAATTTCCATAAATTGTGTAGCTTAGGACAACAGAAATTTAGTCTACCAAAGTTTTGGAGCCTAGAACTCTGAAATGAAGATGTTGGCAGAGCCATGTTTCCTCTGAAAGCTCTAGAAAATAATCCTTCCCTGCTTTTTCCTGTCTCCTGGGATGTCCTGGTGATCGGTGATGTTTCTGGTTTATTGTATGTCATTCCAATCTCTGCTTTACGCTGAAAGCCTCTGTGTGTCCCCTTGTCTTTTTAGTAATGATATAACCAGTCAGTGGATTTAGGACCTACTCTAGTCTAGTAAGACCTCATCGTAACTTATTGTATCTGCAAAAATCCTATCTCCAACTAAGGTCATATTCTGCGGTTTTAAACAGGCATAAGTTGGGGGTAGGGAACACTTTTTATCCCATTACTTTATGAGTATAAGCCAGCATTAAGATTTATGATAGGTGAAAGCACAGGTGATGGCATTAGGCTCTCATGATTCAATCCAATTGATCAGGTATTAGAACATACTCAAACTAGAGTTGTTTTGAGAAAATTAAATGGGTTCACCACTTCAGACCCAACAGGATGTTGACCCAAAATACGCTAGTGGCACCTATTTACTATAATCCATTTGAGGGACTCTCATGTTGCACTGGATGAAGCAGCCAATATAAACAAGCAGGGCTAATGAAATACACAATTTATGTGACTCATTGAAAAATAAATGCAGGGCCTCTCGCTTAAAATTTATTAAGGGCTGATCTTCTTAAATCATTGTGCCCTGCGATTAGTATGAGAAGTAACTCAGAAAATCTGCTGACAGGTTTTCTAGGATCAGCAGGTAGTAACGAGGAAATGAGGGAGAATGTAGTAAAGTACCTTTGCATCTTTCCTACCTCTTCAAATGTGTGTTCTGTCTTTAATGATGGTTCAAAAAGCAGATTTAAGTTTATGTTTATGGGAGGAAATTATAATAATACCCAGTGCACCATATTCATGACATTGAATTTGACAGTGCATATTCTACAAGGTAATTTATGGTAAAACTTAACTTTCTCCCTTTAAGCCAAATCAGGGGCAATGTAGCTCCATAAGCAAGCAGAACTGATACCCTTGAGGTACTTCACCCAGACATGTTTGTTTGTATATGCTAGCAAGGCTCTTCTTATTATCTGTGTATGTAAACATTACGTGTGATGAGTTGCAAAATCTAATATTCAGAGAGTGTTTGGAAATAGGGTGAAACCATAGTAGATGGGAGAAAATGGGAAAGATGTTTTTTAGGAGATTACACTACCATGAGGGGAAGTCACTGCAATATTTCTCATAAGAAGCTCAGAGCAAGGGTATAGTTTTTAACTGTCTTTTGCCATTCTTGTCCAGACAAATGGCCAATACCTGGTAGAAATCTCATGGCCTATTTTCTACAAAAGAGGGAAATTGGACTCCTACTGATTTGAATGTTCTACCTGTATAATTTTGGATAAAATAAGTGACAGAGTGCCCCCTGATAACTCAGCTTAAGGGTAACTGGCTACCGTTATTATTCAATTCCTAGGCTCTGTTTACCATTCCAGAATTTTTTTTCCAATAAAATACTACCAATGAATTGTATAGAGCAGAGGATGCTGTGCAATAGTTCCTGTACCACATGTGGCCATAAATCAAGATGATGCATTGCTAAGACAGCTCCCCATGTCTGATGGAAAGCAGATAGTGGCCACCTGCTTGGTGTCACAGTTTGATCTCATCTGTTCCTTCAAACTTATCAGTGTGAACGTGTATTGAATTAATTTAAAGAAAGCAAAAAAATGGAACCCAGAAAACCTCAAGGATAATGTGTATTTGGGTTTGATTTGTTAGTCTGAAATTATAAATAACTCTCCCCTGGAGGTACTCAGAGGACATTTACGGGAAGTCTATGGAACAGCCATATTATATTTGGTGGTTGAATATATATCTAATTGGGAGTCTCATGAAGTACAATATTTTGAGGCATGGATACAACTATACACATTTAATTAATATATGATGCTAACAACTTACGTGGCAGATTCATCCACACCAGTCTCCCTGTATCAGGCATTTTGAAACAATTATAGGAGTTGGTGATAGGAGTATTGAATCATCTTGAAATATTATTCCTAGACACCCATCACTACAATGCAAAAGACTTAGCACTTCAAATAGGGACAATACACAGACTTGTTTTTAGAGGACCCACTGCCCCTGGAAATCAGCATGACTAGAAGACAAAGTTATAATTGAATGCACTAACTGAATTCTTCCATATTCATTAATACTGCTGGAAATAAGCTTGAACCTTCACCCCAGAAAGACTATTGGATGTTTTAATCAGTACAGAATTTGTGTCTTTGAATTACAGTGGAAGGAATTCATAAAGAGCCAAGATAAAGAAGTAAAATTATTGAAAAACTATTTGTAGTATAAACTGTGGCTGGATATCACTAAACACTGTGACCTTTAGTGTAATTCTCTAACACTATGTCATGCAAATAAAGAGTTTGTCTTCCTTGTTATGGTACTGGTTGGAATTAAATGGATAAAATATTCTTCTCTGATATCCATGGACTATGGTTGGGGAATAGGTAGGTTCTGTTACATAAAGATTAATGACACTCAGTATCTGTAAGATCTGGAATATATCTAGATAGGGTTATGTCCATAAATCAAATACAGAGTTTACTGAATGTGGACTTGTTTTGTCTTTTCAATATGAGCTTGTAATTACCACTTCAGTCACTGGAAATATATGATGTATAAAACATATTTCTGCCTGGAAAGAATATCATTTTCACTTACATAAGGTGTGTCAAACATTGCTGCTGATTAGTGTCTAAGTCGTGTCCACTCTTTATGACCTCATGGACTGTATGTAGCATGCAGGCTCATCCACTATTTCCTGGGGAGTGAAATATTTGCTCGTATGTATATCCATTGAGTCAGTGATGTTATCTAACCATACTCTGCTACCTACTTCTCCTCCTGCCCTCAATCTTTCCCAGCATCAGGGTCTTTTGCAGTGAGTTGGCTCTTCCCATCAGGTGGCCAAAGTATTGGAGTTTCAGCTTCAGCATCAGCCCTTCCAGTGAGTATTCAGGACAGTTTTCCTGAATGTTTTTCTTGAATAAAGGAAGACAGGTTTGATCTCCTTGGAGTCCAAGAGACTCTCAAGAGTCTTCTCCAGCACCACAAGTTGAAAGCATCAATTCTTTGACACTCAGCCTTTTTTATGGTCCAACTCTCACATACATACTTGATGATTGGAAAAGAAAAACATAGCTTTGACTATATGGACCTTTCTCAGTAGAGTGATGTTTCTGCTTTTTTATATGCTGTCTAGGTTTATATGCTGTGTATTGATTTCTTCCAAGGAGCAGGTGCCTTTTAATTTCATGGTTGCAGTCACCATCTGCAGTGATTTTGGAGCCCAATAAAATAAAATCTGTCATTGCTTCCACTTTTTCCCCTTCCATTTATTATGAAGGGATGGGGCCGGATGCCATGATCTTAGTTTTTTAATGTTGAGTTTCAAGCCAGCTTTTTTATGTTCCTCTTTCACCCTCCTCAGGAGGCTCTTTTAGTTCCTCTTCATGTTCTGCCATTAGAGTGATATCATCTACATATCCGAAGTTGTTGATATTTCTCCCAGCATTCTTTATTCCAGCTTGTGATTCCTTTATCCTGGCATTTTTCATGATGTACTCCACATACAAGTTAACTAAGCAGGGTGACAATTTATAGCCTTAACATATTGCTTTCCCAATTTTGAGCCAGTCTGTTACTCCATGTCCAGTTCTAACTGCTGCTTCTTGACCTGCTACAGGTGTCTCAGGAGGCAGGTCAGGTGGTCTGGTATTCCAGTCTCTTTAAGAATCTTCCACAGTTTGTTGTGATCCACACAGGCAAAGGCTTTGGGGTAGTCAGTGAAGCAGATGTGGTGGTGGTTTAGTTGCTAAGTCGTGTCCGACTCTTGCAACCTCAGGCTCCTCTGTTCATGGGATTCTCTAGGCAAGAATACTGGAATGGGTTGTCATTTCCTTCTCCAGGAGATCTTCCTGACCCAGGAATTGAACCCAGTCTCCTGCATTGCAGGCAGATTCCTTACCAACTGAGCTACAAGGGAAGCCTCAAATGAAGCAGAAGTATGTTTTTCTGGCATCCTCTTGCTTTCTCCATGATCTATAAAGGGCTGGCAATTTGATCTCTGGTTCCTCTGCCTCTTTGAAACCCAGTTTGGAAGTTCTTGGTTCACGTACTGCTGAAGCCTAGCTAAAAGGATTTTGAGCATAACCTTACTAACATGTGAAATGAGCACAATTATACAATAGTTTGAATGTTCTTTGAGGGCTTTCATGGTGGCTCAGTGTTAAAGAATCCACCTGCCAATGCAGGAGATGTGGGTTTGAACCCTGTGTCGGTAAGATTCTCCTGGAAAAGGAAATGGCAACCTACTCCAGTATTCTTGCATAGGAAATCCTATGGATAGAAGAGCCTGGTGGGCTACAGTCCATGGAGTCCCAAAAGTCAGACACAATTTAGCAACTAAAACAACAATGTCAAATAGTAACATGATGTTTTTGTCACAGCTAAATAAGAGTTCGTATTTCATTGATAGAATTAAATGTAGAATAGATTTATGAAGATGATCCCTGATCAAGAACATGTTGTGGAAGCTGATATAAAGACCCCCCCCCAATTAAAATGTAATCAATAGAATCTGTTTTCTCAGAAAAATTGACCGAAGAAAAATTAAATATTCAATTAAATAATCCCACAGACATATAGGAAATGATGAAAATAGTTAAAGTGGATGGAAGAAAAATGAAATCGAGTTAGTTAATTAACATCACAGGACCTGTAAAAGAAAATGTTAACAAGTATATTTTCAGGAGAGAATTCCTACTCTCTATTGGATGGTTCAAATCAAAGACAGAGTGCTGGTCTGCTTAAGTGAAATATTGTAGAAAATGTTGTAAGACAATGAAAATATACTGCAAATATTTGCCACTGAGATCTTGACCAAGATCAGAGGATGGATGAGGAAATAAATGTCCTGGCAGCTAGTCTGTGATTCTCTCCTGTTATTCAGGAGAGGCCGGCTCAGCACACAGAGAAAGCGTATTACCCAGTATGACTGTATAAACCGACTAGCAACAGAGATCTTGCAATCAATCTGATTTATTTATCTATTTATTTATTGTAGCAGGAGAAATGCTTTTAGCAGAACGTGTCTGGTTGCTTGGGATTACTTTGGCTAACAAAGCAAGAATCCATGTGTTTATGGGACATGATTGCCTGGAAAAGGTCACATATGCTGTATAACTCTCTATGTGAAAAAGTGAGGATATTTTATATCTGAGAAGGTCCTTCCATGTAAGTGAAGTGTTCACACACTTTCCTACAACTCCCATATATCTGCCTGGACAAAGGAGCATCTGATGAAAGAACCAAGGACCTGAGGAATCAGATTAAGATATCTGGACACAGCTTTGCCAGTGACTAACAATTATCTGAATTATTGAAATTACTAGTAAAATTTTATATTCTATAAGATTTCAGATTCATGAAAATCTAACCTCGCAATACAGTCATTTTGTATTATCTAAAGAAGCCATGTTAATATGAAGGAATGAGTTTAGACACCTTGGAAGATTTGAACACTTAGGAGTCAGAGTAGGTGAGAAACTTAATCCCGATATGATTTATAAGGAGGTTTCCCAGGTGGTGTTAGTGGGTTTACAAATATGAGAATAGGAGGTGAAAGTGTTGTAGAGTTAAGAGGACAGTAATTCATGAAGTGAGTTATAGCAAGTCAGGTTATAAAGATAGCTTAAAAATATCTACTAGTACTCAGAACCCAGATGAGAGTTCTAAGTGGATAGAGGAAGAAATATTGCTTCATGAGAGAGGTAAATATTTAAGATTCTTTGGAGAAGTCTACCTTTCTGAGGAAGGAGTGTGATGGCAAGACATAATAACTGGAGGGAATTATATTTCATGAGCTAGGATGGATCCATACAATATTCAGTTTGGAGGGCAGGGACACTATAAGAAAGAATACAAAGTCACAAACTCAAAACTGGGAAGAGAGAAAGCAAATGAGATGTCCTGAAATTTGAACTTCATTAGATTGTGTGTGTTTTAGTCGCTCAGTTGTGTCCGACTCTTTGTGAACCTGTGGACTGTAGTCTGCCAGGTTCCCCTGTCCTTGGGATTCTCCAGGCAGGAATATTGGAGTGGGTTGCCATGCCCTGCTCCAGGGGATCTTCCCGACTGAGGGACTGAACCCAGGTCTCCTGCAAAGAGCAAGATACTATATAATCTACTTTTGTGGGCTGCCCTGTCTGTGATGTAACTAATCAACTCTGCCTTTGTGGTGCTTAAACTGTCAAAGGTGAAATGTAAACAAATGAGAATTGTCATGTTCCAATACAATTTTATTTACAAAAACAGGTGGCAACTAGGAATTTGGCCACTGGCTGTAGTTGGACTACCTGTGGCTTAATAAATCTGACCCTGGTCATGAAAAGGATTTAAGTTTGCCCATGTGCTCACAGAAGAGAAGTAAAAGTAATAGATATAAGAAAGGGAAATATAATCTAATTAAATATAATAAACATTATAAAACAAATCATATTATATAAATGTAAATAATGGAACAAAATCCTAGTGGCAGTATTAGGAAATGTATTTATGAGCATGGGAGAAAGGATTTTCCTGGGTCATCTCTTCCTATAAGATGGAAAGAGAAAACCTAAGAACTGATACAAATTAAAGTTGGCAACTATAAAATGAGGAAATTTAACATTATTCTGGAAAATAGAAGACAGAATCCTTCTGCTAAGAATAGGAGGATCAAGTGTGGACTGGGTTGTTTGAAAAGTTGGTGAATGTTTAGCATATCATTGTGCAGAAAGAGAAAAAAAATAAGTCAAATAATTTGAAGTGATAATATGGAAAAGTGTTCAGACAAAGTTTGTGTCATTTACGAAGGCAAAGAACCAGGAAAGAAAACTGTGTGTCTTGAAAGAAAAAGTCACCATTTGAATTTCACTATTGACTCTGTTAGTTTAAGCAGTTTCTAAGTATTTATTTCTAAGAAGCTAAGGAGTATATGCAAATGAAACATGAAATAAATGACAAAAGAGAGGATATTAGCAGAAACTTGAGTTCTTTTAATGTTACAGTAAATACTATCAAAACAAATCATTTGGTTTAATTTAGTTTCAATATGACACCATACATCAATTTTAACCTATGACCAAATCCATAATTATGTAAAAATAAATATTTCTTTAAGATTTTAAAAAGACTAAGCAGATGTAGAATATTTAGTTTGAAATTAATTGGGAGAACTTCATAGTGTCTTATAATTAAGTTGCCTTTAAATATGCCTGAACCTTCAGGCAAACATCTGTGGGTATGTGTCTCCACATGTTCCCGCACGATGAGGTGATTTGAATTCAGCAAAAATTTCAATAGCTTACGTTGAAATGGGAGTTATCCTAAGGGAAACTGGTGGAAATGTGCTCAGGAACAGAAGAACCATATCTATTTCTTTCATGAATATTTGCTGTGTTTTGATGTAAGTTATCATTCATGACTGCTTTATGAACATAAATGATTGATGTAATAGATGATCTAAAGATTATCAAGAGAAGTGCTTTCATCCTGAAGAAAAATGTATTCTTACATCTATAATTTGAATATAAAATTTGAATATTAAAATTGTGGCAGAAAATAGTCTAAAAATCACAAGAAACTGCATTCAAACCAGCACCGTGGTATCCATTCAAAACATCTGAAATCATTTGTCTTTCCAAATTGCACCCAATGTAAAGCTTTTTCACACAGAACAAAACAGAAGTGAGCATCAGTAACAGTTCCAACGTGCATTAACACTTTATTCTAAAGGAACAGCTGTTACTTGATGAAAAGTCGATGAAAAATGCCCAGCATTTGTTTTTAAAAAAGTTATCACCCAAATAAGAATTGTTGGGAACCAGATGTTAAAATTGAGAGTGGTCTGTTTATTTCAGTTGAGCGTGTTATAAAAATGTTAATAAGGTGTTTTTATGTCTCTTACATGGTGATGTTTGACTCTTTAATGTGCTTTTCATTATATTTGATGTTGTTTCTATGGGCTGGTATTATTGGTGTTAGATCACTGAAGAGTAAATAAAGACAGAAAAAATGTGTTCTTAAAACCAGAATACTGAACTGGAATGGAGAGAGGTGGCAGAGATTTGCAGATAACATACAATGGGAACTTTGAAACACTAATATATTTTCTGTATTGAGAAATAACCTCATAATAATTAACCGTAATTATTATCTTAACCAAAGGTACTAGGTCACCTAAAATGTTACTATTCTAGACATCTGTAGGAAACCATGATTTATTACCTTAGTATATTACTACTTATGTGCAGCCCACCCCCATGCATTTTAGCAGGTTTCAATTAGCCACTTAACATTTAATATGTAAGTTTCTTTAATTGAGTAAGTAATACACGCTCCTTACAGAAAATTAAAACAATTTAAAAACACTTAAAAGCTCACTTGAATATTACCCAAATTTAGTCTCTTCAGGGATAACCATTGTTTCCATTTTGGTATATATTTTCCTCCAGTATATTCAGTGTACTTAAAAATGCATGTGCATTTCCCTGTTGGCTCAGATGGTGAAGAATCTGCCTGCATTGCTGGAGAACCGGGATCGATCCCTGGGTCAGGAAGATCCCCTGGGGTCGGGAAGATCCCTTGGAGGAGGAAATGGCAACCCACTCCAGATTTCTTGCCAGGATAATTCCATGGACAGAGGAGCCTGGCAAGCTACAGTCCATGGGATTGCAAAGAGCTGGACACAGCTGAATGACTAAGACTTTCACTTTTTCTATTGAAAATAGGTCATTTTGACTTTTATGAGTATTCTTTCCTTAAATCAAATGCTTCAAAATGGATCCATTTTAAAATGTTTTTTTTTCCTCCTACTCAACGATATATCTGAGAGGTTTTATCATGAGAATAATTGAAGATAAAAAATAATGCAATTTATTTGGGTGCTCTCTGTGTACTACGTATTAAGTGTGGTATATGGATTATCTCATTTAATCATCATGACAAACTCATGAATAGTTAGTGCTGTTATCTCCGTTTTATAGAAGAGGCAGAAAAAAGTACTTTTCTCAAGGTCAGTACAGGGAACAAATGATTCAAATCCAGATAGTTCTGCTTTCAGAGGTCATGTCATTAACCATTATGCTATTATGGCAGCATTATAGTCTGCATAATGAATAAACATTTTGTTTAGCCATTCTTATACTGATGAATATTTAGAGTTTTTCTAATTACAGCACAATACTGCAGTTGATATTCTTGTACAGTTATCAACAATGTATTTCCAAAAGCGGAAAGACAGAACTTTGTATCAATTATTTATGGACTGTAGAATATGTAAGAACTGTACTACTCTAAAGCAACCCCCAGCTTTGCACATATCTCAACCTAGTTTGAACCTGCCCATTTCCCTACATTCTCATATACTTTGTTAATATTTGTATTTTTACAAATCTGATGGAGGAAGAAATTGGTTCTTAATTCTTTTAATGTATTCCTGATTATTTGGATTGTTTCATATGTTTATCACCATTTGTATTTCTAGAACAGTTTCCAGAAAGCTATTCATATCTTTTTCCTGGTTTTCTGTCATGTTGACTATTTCCAAAAATGAGTTTAAATGTCAACTCTTCCAAAGAAACTTCCCCTGGTTCCCACAATTTGAAATACTCTCTTCCTCATTTGATTTTTATAATATTTCATCTGCATTTCTCTTATAGCATCACTTTCTACTTTGTATAATTGCTATTTGTGTATTATCTGAACTCCCCTATAATCTCCTTTAGGGAATAGTTTATGTTGATTAATCTTTATGACTCATATTAAAATTAGCAAAAAAAAATTGTAATTAATTTAGCTTTTAAGTTTTTCAGTTATTATGCATACCTCCTACTGAGAGAGATAATTTGGGGGATGCCTTATTTTGAAATAATTAGAAGCAAACAAAAAAGATCCCTTTACAATCATTCAGATTGGAAATACATTGTGTTCTAAATAATGTGATTTACTGTTTACATATTATAAAAGTAATTCATCATATGGCTAGAAATTTCTCTGATTTTTATCACCCAGGAGAATTTTTTTAAAACCTGACTTTCATTAAATTATAAAGAGTATAAACCAATTTTTTTAAAAATCATAAGACATACAGAAAAAAGTGAAAATATCTTCCATTAGTAAAAATGATTATGAAAGCTCATACAATTGTTGTTTACCTTACATCAATACATTTAAGGGTCATTCTGCAAAATATTCTGAAATATGTGACTTAAGACAGTGAGAGGTAAAAACCACTGGACTTTAGAGTTCAGGGTGTGAGTAAGTCTTGTTTGAAAATTTCAACCAAATGGAAGGTTCTTTCATATAGTTGACTCTTCAGTCTTCCTCAGATAATTTTAATTGTTGCTTCTGAAATACCTGTTAGTTTTACATACTTTTTTTTTTCTTTTTTAAAAATTCTTCTTTTGGAGCATAGCTCATTAACAATGCTGTATTAGTTTCAGGTGTACATCAAAGTGATTAATTTATACAGGTACATATAACTATTCTTTTTCAAATTGTTTTCCCATTTAGGTTATTACAGAATCTTTGAGTAGAGTTCTCTGTGCTATACAGTAGGTCCTCTGTTGGTTATCTGTTTTAATTAAATATAGCAGTGTGTACTGGCCTATCCCAAGCTGTCATTGGTTAGTACTCTACACTTCCGCTGGCAGGGGCCCACGTTGGATCCCCGATTAGGGAGAACTAGGATCCCACAGGCTGCTAGGCCCCGAACAAAACAAAATAAAAAAGCCTCAGGTTTTAAGCATTCCCCTACATGACTCTTAACTAGTAAGTACAGTTTACTTTGGGCTTTTGAATTCTATTGGTGACAGTAAGTCACATTTGTTACTTTAGAAGCCCCAGAACTAATGCTATATATACCTATATATAGAATTAGTATCTTACTTCTCAGAATCCACAAACATATTGAAGGAAATTCAAGACTATGGGAATCAAGTTAATAATAGAATAGTCTATTTCTATGGTAAATTGCTCACTGGTAAATTCAGAGAAGCAGTTTAAAGTTGTGATCATGGTCTTCAGTTCAATCTCTCCAAGTGTATATATTTTTTGCTCCTTGAAAGGATTCTGCCTATGTATATTTAAAGCACCACTTATTACAGTGTTTTAATAATTTGTAAAATATTATTACCCAGGAATAGCTGTTGAAGAATCAAGAACAGGTTGTTAATGATCTCCTAGCACCATTCTCCCATATGGTATTTCTTGGGGACATGTTTCTTGAGATAGAATGAAGGGGGATATTGATATTCACATGTAAGTGATTTGGGGAAGCTTTTTACTTTAGTTTCCTCTTAGAGATCCAGAAAGAACACTAGCATATAAGCAGCTGTAAGACAAACAAGTGTTTTTAACTCTGTTTAAGCAAGTATTTAAAAAATCATATTAGCAGGGGAAAACCTTTCCCCCATGAAGATTGCACTTGCAGAATACATAAGGCTTATCTATTTAGTTTTCTTTTGGCAAATGCCATGCAGATATTTTTCATGAAATGGGTATACATTACTGTGGATATTTATTAGAGGAACTGTTTGATAATATTTGTATTGGCTTGGTGATATTTGCTTCTTATAGACTTAGCACCATTCACCTTGGGAAACATTTCCATAGCTTGCACACTTTCTCAGGTGTTTTCACTGATTGCAAACAGCCATAGATGTTGCATCTCTTCCCTTTGGTCAGAGCTCACATTTTGCAAGAGAGGGTTAAGAATGGGAGCTGTGGAATTTCATAAATACAGAATCAAATTTCGGCCCTGTTGCTGATTAGCTGTGTAAAGTAAGAGCAAATTTT
This sequence comes from Odocoileus virginianus, assembly GCF_023699985.2. Taxonomy (NCBI): domain Eukaryota; kingdom Metazoa; phylum Chordata; class Mammalia; order Artiodactyla; family Cervidae; genus Odocoileus; species Odocoileus virginianus. The sequence goes on from NC_069685.1 coordinate 24,613,807, forward strand.
TGAACCTCTCTCATCTGTAGTTGCGTTATTTAAAAAGTAAAAATATTAATATTGACTCTAGATACACAGGTTAAATTGATATATAGGAAAAACTCAATAGATTACAGCTATTATTGTTATTATAAATTTATCTTAGGTGTGAATGTTGCCTTCAGAGGGGACATACCTACTAGAAAAAATAAAGTTTTTATAAAGTTTGGTCAGGAGAAATGGGTTGCTTTTATATGTACACACACACTTTTTCTTTTACCTAAAATGAAAAAAAAATTAATTAGCCAGCCACTTTATGTGACAATTTTGATATATTAAAACAAATAAATATCTTGTCAGACTTTTTTTTTAATTGGAGTATAATTACTTTACCATGTTGTATCCACAAAGGTCCATCTATTCAAGGCTCAGGTTTTTCCAATAGTCATGTATGGATGTGAGAGTTGGACTGTGAGGAAAGCTGAGCACCAAAGAATTGATGCTTTTGAACTGTGGTGTTGGAGAAAACTCTTGAGAGTCCCTTGGACTGCAAGGAGATCCAACCAGTCCATCCTAAAGTAGATCAGTCCTGAGTGTTCAGTGGAAGGACTGATGCTGAGGCTCCAATATTTTGGCCACCTGATGGGAAGAGCTGACTCACTGGAAAAGACCCTGATGCTGGGAGGGATTGGGGGCAGGAGGAGAAGGGGATGACAGAGGATGAGATAGTTGGATGGCATCACTGACTCAGTGGACATGGGTTTGGGTAGGCTCCGGCAGTTGGTGATGGACAGGGAGGCCTGGCGTGCTGCGGTTATGGGGTTGCAGAGTCGGACACGACTGAGCGACTGAACTGAACTGAGCTGCTACATTTTTGCTATACAGCAAAATGATGTGCTAAGTGCTGTGTTAAGTCACTTCACTCATGTTCAGCTCTTCACGCCCCCATGGACTGTAGCCTGCTAGGCTCCGTGGCATTCTCCAGGCAGAATACTGGAGTGGGTTGCCATTTCCTCCTCCAAGGGATCTTTCTGATGCGGGGATCTCCTGCGTTGGCAAGTTTGTTTTTTACCACTAACGCCACCAAATCAGCTAAATGTAAAGCTATATCCCCTCCCTGTTGAGCCTCCCTCCTACTGCTCCCCTCCATCCCACCTGTCTAGGTCGTCACAAAGTACTGAGCTAAGCTTTCTGCACTTGCAAGCGGCTTCCCACTAGCTAGCTATCTTACACAGGCTCATGTATATATGTCAATGCTACTCTAAATTTGTCCCATCCTCCCCTGGTAGACACTTTGAATAGGCTATGTAATAGGCTGTGCAAAAACTATTCATAAAAGTTTTCTCTTTCCTACATTTTTTCATCTGGTAAGCTAGAATATCAGTGTTTCCTGGTGTGACAATTAATCCAGGTGACATATAAGTGGATCTCACAGGTGAGGTTTCCAGGAAAGTCTTTAAAATAGTACATGCTTGATTTGTATGTCATCGATCCTTTGGCCTTTGCTGCTTCAGCCTTACCTCTTTTAATTGCCTAGAATGTGACCATCATGCTTTAAGATGCTATAGACATCATGCAACCTTTTGTGACACCTGATTCTAAGGACTTGCTAATAATGTCACTGCGTGTAACTCAAATTCTCAATGTCACTGTGCTGCTGCTTTTCTCCTACTTGTCGATCATATTGACTTGCTATTTTTTTCTTTTTTCATAAGAGAAGATAAATCTTTTGTGTGTTAACTTTTATTGCTATCTGTGTTACTTATTGCCAAACCCTGACCTAACTTAAACCAATATGAAAACTTACATCACAGATTCAATCTAAAGATTATATTAGATTATTCAGCATTCCATTTATTGAATAATAAATATTTTTAAGTCAACTGAAGGTATGACTTGAAACACTTGGAACTTGTGTGTGTGTGTGGGTAGTGCTCAGTTGTGTCTGACTCTTTGTGACCCAATGGACCTGCTAGGTTCTGCTGTCCATGAAATCTTTCACGCAGGAATACTGGAGTGGGTTGCCATCTCATACTCCAGGAGATCATCCTGACCCAGGGACGAAACTGACATCTCTTGTGTGTCCTGCTTTGGCAGGTGGATTCTTTACCACAGCACTACTGGGCTTCTTGGAATTTCAGTCAGATTAATCACTCAGTGTCCAACTCTGCGATCCAATGGACTGCAACAAGTCAGGCTTCCCTGTCCATCATCAGCTCCCAGAGCTTGTTCAGACTTATGTCCATTGAGTCGGTGATGCCATTCAATCAACTCATCCTCTGTTGTCCTCTTCTTCTTCTGCCCTCAATCTTTCCCATCATCAGGGTCTTTTCAAATGAGTCAGTTCTTCGCATCAGGTGGCCAGAGTGTTGGAGTTTCAGCTTCAACATCAGTCCTTCCAATGAATATTCAGGACTGATTTCCTTTAGGATTGACTGGCTTAATCTCCTTGAAGTCCAAGGGACTCTCAAGAGTCTTCTCCAACACCACAGTTCAAAAGCATCAATTCTTTGGCACTCAGCTTTCTTTATAGTCCAACTCTCACATCCATACATGACTACTGGAAAAACCTTAGCTTCGACTAGATGGACCTTTGTTGGCAAAGTAATGTCTCTGCTTTTTAATATTCTGTCTAGGTGAGTCATAGCTTTTCTTCCAAGGAGCAAGCATCTTTTAATTTCATGACTGAAGTCATCATCTGCAGTGATTTTGGAGCCCCCCCCAAAATAAAGTCTCTCACTGTTTCCATTGTCTCCCCATCTATTTGCCATGAAGTGATCAGACTGGATGCCATGATCTTAGTTTTCTGAATGTTGAGTTTTAAGCCAACTTTTTCACTCTCCTCTTTCACTTTCATCAAGAGGTTCTTTAATTCTTCTTTGTGTTCTGCCATAAGGGTGGTGTCATCTGCATATCTGAGATTATTGATATTTCTTCTAAGCAGTATTAACTACAGCTTGTGCTTCATTCAGCCCATCATTTCCCATGATGTACTCTGCATGTAAGTTAAATAAGCAGGGTGATAATATACAGCCTTGACATACTGCTTTCCCTGTTTGGAACCAGTTCATTGTTACATGTCCGGTTCTAACTGCTGCTTCTTGACCTGCATACATATTTCTCAGGAGGCAGGTAAAGTGATGTGATATTCCCATCTCTTTAAGAATATTCCACTGTTTGTTGTGATCCATACTGCCAAAGGCTTTGGCATAGTCAATAAAGCAGAAAAAGATGTTTTTCTGGAACTCTCTTGTTTTTTTGATGATCTTTTTTTAAGTCTAGTTTGAACTGCTTGAGCTGGAAGGTTCATTATTCATATACTGTTGAAACCTGGCTTGGAGAATTTTGAGCATTACTTTGCTAGTGTGGGAGATGAGTGCAGCTGTGTAGCAGTTTGAACATTCTTTGGCATTGCTTTTCTTTGGGATTGGAATGAAAACTGACTTTTTCCAGTCCTGTGGCCTCTGCTGAGTTTTCCAAATTCACTGGCATATTGAGTGCAGCATTTTAACAGCAGCATCTTTTAGGATTTAAATTCAGTGACATATTTAGTACAGCATTTTAACAACATCATCTTTTAGGATTTGGAATAACTCAGCTGGAATTCCATCACCCCCACTACCTTTGTTCATAGTGATGCTTCCTAAAGCCACTTGACTTCACTTTCCAGGATGTCTGACTCTAGGTGAGTGAATACACCATTGTAGTTTCCTGGGTCATGGAGATCTTTTTTGTATAGTTCTTCTGTGTATTGTTGCCACCTCTTCTTAATATCTTCTGCTTCTGATAGGTTCATACCATTTTTGTCCTTTATTGTGTCCATTTTTGCATGAAATTGTCCCTTGGTATCACTAATATTCTTACAGAGGTCTCTAGTCTTTCCCATTCTATTGTTTTCATCTATCTTTGCACTGATCACTGAGGAAGGCTTTCTTATCTCTCCCTGGTATTCTGTGGAACTCTGCATTCATGTTTTCTTTTCTCCTTTGCTTTTCATTTGTCTTATTTTTTCAGCTATTTGTAAGGCCTCCTTATACAACCAATTTGCCTTTTTGCATTTCTTTTTCTTGGGGATGGATGTACATGCCTCGAATTTACTGAGATAGCCAGGGGCAAGTCCACCTGTGAGTCCATTAGTTTCTCAGCCGTGTCTGTCTCTTTGCAACCCCATGGACTGTAGCCCTCCAGGCTTCTCTGTCCATGGGATTCTCCAGGCAAGAGTACTGGAGTGGGTTGCCATTTCCTTTTCCAGGGCATCTTCCTGACCCAGGGATTGAGCCCGGGTCTCCAGCATTGCAGGCAGAGTTTTTACTGTCTGAGCTACTAGGGAAGCCCATCTGTGAGACTGGTGAGACTGCTGCTTTATTTACGTCCTTGGCCCCTGGGCTGGAGACTTTGAAGCCAGAGATGAACTAGGCCTGTCACCTCAAGGCCTCTTCACACAGCTTGGTTTCTCCTATCCTGGCATTAGGGCAGAAATCCTGAGAGTAACTGTTCTGAAAGGTCTAAGTAGAAATCACATGGTCCATCCTGACCAGATCTCAAAAGTCACATGGATTGTTTCTGTTGTATTGGTTGAAGTAGTCATAGGTCCTCCCAGATTCAAGGTAGAGATTGCTAGGTCCATCTCTTAGTGAAATATGAGTTGAAGAACTCAGAGGCTGTATTTATAACCATAATATGCTATCAAATGAAGGGAAAACAAAACATGCATATTTTTACCATGTCCATTTTCCTACAAAGTACTGAGTTTTCAGTACCCTCCATACACTGATACTCAGTCTCTCTCACTTGTTTTCCCATTAAACCTTGTCTTCTAGGGGTAATTCTGATTAGTTCTATTATATTAAATTTTAAACTAAAGATAATTTTGTAGTACTGACATTTTTAGAGGGAGATATATTCACAAAATTATAATTCTGGATAATTTATTAAACTATTTTCTGTGTGAGTCAAAGTGAAAAGGTAAAGAGAGTCTGGGCAAGGTATAATTAATATGTATATATTATATTAGTATAAATCTGTGGTGGAGAGCATTTGCCCCATCTGAACAGAATATCCATTATTAATATTTTTTCTTCCCATATGACCCTGAGGGCACATATTCCAGTTTTTATTTTCTCAGATAAGCCAGAAATTAGAATTTTCTTTCTGAATTATTTTAATTATAAACTGTTACATTAAAATTTAAAATAAAATCCTGATCTATAAAGCCTTTACACAACTGAGGACTTCCAGCTCATGAACTTTCTTTAAATCAAGATATTGGTCATAGAATTTGAGGCAACAGTGAAAATAGTTAATGTTTTGAAGCTGTGAATCATTTCCACAACCCCTGAAAATATGAAATAGTTGCTCTGAATAACTTTTTTTTTAAATTTTTTTCCATTTATTTTTATTAGCTGGAGGCTAATTACAATATTGTAGTGGTTTTTGTCATACATTGACATGAATCAGCCATGGATTTACATGTATTCCTCATCCCGGTCTCCCCTCCCACCTCCCTCTCCACCCGATCCCTCTGGGTCTTCCCAGTGCACCAGCCCTGAGCACTTGTCTCATGCATCCAACCTGGGCTGGTGATCTGTTTCACCCTAGGTAATATACATGTTTGGATGCTGTTCTCTCGAAACATCCCACCCTCGCCTTTTCCCACAGAATCTAAAATTCTGTTCTGTATATCTGTGTCTCTTTTTCTGTTTTGCATATAGAGTTATCGTTACCATCATTCTAAATTCCATATATATGTGTTAGTATACTGTATTGGTCTTTATCTTTCTGATGTACTTCATGCTGTATAACAGGCTCCAGTTTCATCCATCTCATTAGAACTGATTCAAAGGAATTCTTTTTAATGGCTGAGTAATATTCCATGATGTATATGTACCACAGCTTCCTTATCCATTCGTCTGCTGATGGGCAACTAGGTTGCTTCCATGTCCTGGCTATTATAAACAGTGCTGCGGTGAACATTGGGGTACACATGTCTTTTTCAGATCTAGTTTCCTCAGTGTGTATGCCCAGCAGTGGGATTGCTGGGTCATGAGGCCACCATCACCCTAATTCCAAAACCAGACAAAGATGCCACAAAAAAAGAAAACTATAGGCCAATATCACTGATGAACATAGATGCAAAAATCCTTAACAAAATTCTAGCAAACAGAATCCAACAACATATTAAAAAAATCATACATCATGACCAAGTGGGCTTTATCCCAGGAATGCAAGGATTCTTTAATATCTGCAAATCAATCAATGTAATACACCACATTAACAAATTGAAAGATAAAAACCATATGATTATCTCAATAGATGCAGAAAAAGCCTTTGACAAAATTCAACATCCATTTATGATTAAAACTCTCCAGAAAGCAGGAATAGAAGGAACATACCTCAACATAATAAAAGCTATATATGACAAATCCACAGCAAGCATCACCCTCAATGGTGAAAAATTGAAAGCATTTCCCCTAAAATCAGGAACTTGACAAGGGTGCCCACTCTCACCACTACTATTCAACACAGTTTTGGAAGTGTTGGCCACAGCAATCAGAGCAGAAAAAGAAGTAAAAGGAATCCAGATAGGAAAAGAAGAAGTGAAACTCTCTCTGTTTGCAGATGACATGATCCTCTACATAAAAAACCCTAAAGACTCTACCAGAAAATTATTAGAGCTAATCAATGAATATAGTAAAGTTGCAGGATATAAAATTAACACACAGAAATCCCTAGCATTTCTATACACTAACAATGAGAAAACAGAAAGAGAAATTAAGGAAACAATACCATTCACCATTGCAACAAAAAGAATAAAATAGTTAGGAGTATATCTACCTAAAGAAACAAAAGACCTATACATAGAAAACTATAAAACACTGATGAAAGAAATCAAAGAGGACACAAACAGATGAAGAAATATACTGTGTTCATGGATTGAAAGAATCAATATTTTCAAAATGACTATACTACCCAAAGCAATCTATAGATTCAATGCAATCCCTATCATACTACCAATGGTATTTTTCACAGTAGAACAAATAATTTCACAATTTGTATGTAAATACAAAAAACCTTGAATAGCCAAAGTAATCTTGAGAAGGAAGAATGGAACTGGAGGAATCAACCTGCCTGACTTCAGACTATACTGCAAAGCCACAGACATCAAGACAGTATGGTACTGGCACAAAGACAGAAATATAGATCAATGGAACAGAATAGAAAGCCCAGAGATAAATCCACGAACCTATGGACACCTTATCTTCGACAAAGGAGGCAAGGATATACAATGGAAAAATGACAACCTCTTTAACAAGTGGTGCTGGGAAAACTGGTCAACCACCTGTAAAAGAATGAAACTAGAACACTTTCTAACACCATACACAAAAATAAACTCAAAGTGGATTAAAGATCTAAATGTAAGACCAGAAACTATCAAACTCCTAGAGGAGAACGTAGGCAAAACACTCTCTGACATAAATCACAGCAGGATCCTCTATGACCCACATCCCAGAATTTTAGAAACAAAAGCAAAAATAAACAAATGGGACCTAATGAAACTTAAAAGCTTTTGCACAACAAAGGAAACTATAAGCAAGGTGAGAAGACAGCCCTCAGATTGGGAGAAAATAATATCAAATGAAGCAAGAGACAAAGGATTAATCTCAGAAATATACAAGCAACTCCTCCAGCTCAACTCCAGAAAAATAAATGACCCAATTAAAGAATGGGCCAAAGAACTAAACAGACATTTCTCCAAAGAAGACATACAGATGGCTAACAAACACATGAAAAGATGCTCAACATCACTCATTATCAGAGAAATGAAAATCAAAACCACAATGAGGTACCATTACACTCCAGTCAGGATGGCTGCTATCCAAAAGTCTATAAGCAATAAATGCTGGAGAGGGTGTGGAGAAAAGGGAACCCTCTTACACTGTTGGTGGGAATGCAAACTAGAACAGCCGCTATGGAAAACAGTGTGGAGATTTCTTAAAAAACAGGAAACTATTTATTATATTATTATATTATAATAGGATTTTCCTTCAAATTTTTCAATTAGGTTAAAAAATAGGCATTTCTAAATACATCTTTATTTTTATATAATTCTACAATTTTGACACATTTACCTAATTAATTATAGAACTTAATTTACTGTGTTCTGTGCACTAAATCAAATAATTATTTGATGTTTGCAGTATTTCACAGTTCTGTTCTATTTATAATTCATTTTCCTCTATGTGTGATAAAAATGTTTTTCACATGTTAATTGAAAATATTAGAGATTCTAAGAAAGAATGGGAACTAGGATGGACTATTCCACATTTCAGTTGTAATCCATGTCTGCCACTATATGAAATACTTAAAACATCCCCCTAATGATGTGACATATAAAAAGAAATTGGGAGTCAGGGTATTTGATCAACCAGTCATGTCAGTAGAATAACAGTCATCAGTGGTGCAGAGAGAAAGCATAAGGATTTGATTCCTGAAAATAATAATAAAACCCACCATCATTGAATGTTAGCTGACATAGAATACCAGGATTATGCAGATTTGTGCTAATAGATGAATAACCTCAAAGAAACTGTGAAATAACTGCACTGCATAATAGCCATATATGTTGTTGTTCAATTGCTCAGTCATGTCAAACTCTTTGAGACACATGGACTTCAGCATGCCACGCTTGCCTTACCATCTCTGGAGCTTGCTCAAACTCATGTCCGTTGTGTCAGTGATGCCATCCAGCCATCTCATACCCTGATATCCTCTTCTTTTGCCCTCAATCAGGGTCTTTTCCAAAGAGTTGGCTCTTTGCTTCAGCTTCAACATCAGTCCTTCCAATGAATATTCAGGAATTATTTCCTTTAGGATGGACTGGTTGGATCTCCTTGCAGTCCAAGGAACTCTCAAGAGTCTTCTCCAACACCACAGTTCAAAAGCATCAATTCTTCAGCACTCAGCTTTCTTTGTAGTCCAACTCACATCCATACATGACTACTGGAAAAACCTTAGCTTTGACTAGATGGACCTTTGTTGGCAAGATAATGTCTCTGCTTTTCAATATGCTATGTAAGTTGGTCATAGCTTTTCTTCCAAGGGGCAAGCGTCTTTTAATTTCATGGCTGCAATCACCATCTGCAGTGATTTTGGAGCCCCAAAAAATAAAGTCTCTCACTGTTTCCATTGTTTCCCCATCTGTTTGCCTTGAAGTGATGAAACTGGATGCCATGATCTTAGTTTTCTGAATGTTGAGTTTTAAGCAAACATCTTCACTCTCCTCTTTCGCTATCCTCAAGAGCCTCTTTATTTCTTCACTTTCTGCCATAAGGTTGGTGTCATCTGCATATCTGAGGTTATTGACATTTCTACCAGCAATCTTGATTTCAGCTTGTGCTTCATCCAGCCTGGCATTTTGCATGATGTATGCTGCATATAATTTAAATAAGTAAGGTGACAATATACCCTGTTGACGTACAGTTTTTCCAATTTGGAACCAGTCTGTTGTTCCATGTCTGGTTCTAACTGTTGCTTCTTGACCTGCATACAGATTTCTCAGGAGGCAGGCAAGGTGGTGTTATCACATGTCTTGAAGAATTTTCCACAGTTTGTTGTGATCCACGCAGTCAAAGGCACTGGCATAGTCAATAAAGTAGAAATAGATGTTTTTTAACCTTATTCCTAAGTAGATAATTTATCTGAAATCCTACCCAACTACAGTACTGAGGGTATTTCTATCTTAAAATCCATTCTCTTCCAGTTTCTCTCTTCTATTCATGCCTACCCAGAGGATTAAAATCTTACTTCTTTAGCGTATTCCCATGTCTGTGTTCGGAGAAGGCAATGGCACCCCATTTCAGTACTCTTGCCTGGAAACTCCCATGGACAGAGGAGCCTGGTAGGCTGCAGTCCATGGGGTCGCTAAGAGTCAGACACAACTGAGCGACTTCACTTTCACTTTTCACTTTCTTGCTTTGGAGAAGGAAATGGCAACCCACTCCAGTATTCTTGCCTGGAGAATCCCAGGGACAGAGGAGCCTGGTGGGCTGCCGTTTATTGGGTCGCACAGAGTCAGACATGACTGAAGTGACATAGCAGCAGCAGCAGCATGTCTGTGTTATAATTATTTAACTCTACTATGCATTTTGGGAGATATCATTGTATTTTATTCAGAATTTCTAGGCATTTACACTGCAAAGGATTTCAAATTGTCTTTCTTCCTTTTATGCGTAAAGTGAGGCCTTTCTCAACAATTGCAGTTCCATGGAAAATGTATTCAACACTCAGTAAATTATCTCTTCTTTGCATGTAAATAAAGGTTACTTTCTTTCTCTGTTATTGTTATCTAATTTTATACTTTTGGATAGTTATATATGTTATATACATAATTATATATTATGCATATATATATGAGATATATAGAGATTTAAAATATAAACATACATAATGTAAGGTGTGTATTTATATACACACGTACACAAGCTCACTGTATCTATACACACACAGATTCATACCTGATTAGGGAGAACTTAGATAGACAACTTGAAGTTGTCTTCAGATAAAGTGCCTTCTATGGATAATTGTACTACTTCCACTATTAGTCATGGTTTTCTTTTACCTTTTTTTTAATTTTATCATTCTCTTTCTTCATTCATGGCATTCATCTAGTTTTTCTTTTCCAAGGAAGCACAATATCATTAAATGTAATGGTAGGTTGAATCACTCACCACTTCTCAATATTGCTTTTTTTGGTTATTTCTTCTCCTTTTTTCATTCTCCCTTCCTCGCCTCTCTCATGCACCCCTTCTGTCCCTTTCTTCCTACTCTCCTGGAAAAAGAGCTTTTCCTTACCCTGCGAGGTTCTTCTGGCCTGAATTAAATTTACAAGAGACAAATTAACAGGAAAGAAGTAAACAAAAGTTCAGTAATAGTGTATTGGAAGAGACCCAGGAAAACTGAGTAACCCGCCAAAATGGCCAAAGCCTTCACCTTAAATGCCATCCTCAGCTAAAAGCAAAAAGGAGTTTGAGAATGGGGAGAGTTACTTATGGGTGGTTACCAGAAAAAGCACGGTAAACAAGTATACCAGTATGGTACTGATTTAAGTCATGGCTTTATCCAGTGATGATCATGTCTAAAGATTTGGTCACCCTCCTCTTTTAGGTACAGCAAGGGAAGGCATTGAAATGTAACAATGTATCCTTTTGTTTACAAAATGATAGATCCTATTTGGTTTTCAGGGTTTCTTCCATGTCTACTGTTTCTTAGAAAACAACCAGCTTAAAATAATTAATAAGCCAGAGAGAGGTATTTTAGGGTAGCCACTTCTGCTCCTCTATGCTTCCTTCTTTCCTTTCTTCTTTCTTTTGATGACAAAAACTCAGCCTCTTTGTACCGGTGCTGAATCAAGACTCAGAGATGGAATTTTGAGTAAAGTAGAAAAGAAAAGCTTTATTGTTTTGCCAGGTGAAGTGGAACACAGTGGGTTCATGCTCCCAAAACTGTTTCCCAGCAAAGGATTTGGTGAGGAGTTTTATAGCAGTGGTTCAAGGGTGGGGTTGCTGATAAGGATCAGGATTTGTGCAGGGTCTGCACTCTTTTAATCTGGCCTCAGGTGGTGTCCTGATGAGCTTCTGTGGTTCTTAAGGTTGTCAAACTGTGACCTTCTGTCTGGAATGAAGAGTGCTTCCTAAAGTAATTAACATCTTTTGGGGGGAATTTTAGTTTTGCAGAAGAGCTCAGTGATGTTTTTATGTGTATCCCTTGACGGGTACTCAGGACCCTGTCCCAAAGCTGCGATGTTGTTTCATGACTGTTCCTCTCTTGTTTCTGTATCCGCTCCCTTCCCTGATTAGCAACTGTTTGAACCTGCTCTCTTGAACTGAGAGAAGATCATGGAGGCTGAAGACTACTCCTTATAAATAAGAAATGAAGGACACAGAAAGGTTTCAGTGCCCAGGAGCCCATAGGGTCCTGCTCAGCTACCCTTCCTCCTCGCTTCTTTCCTTCCTTCTTAGTTCCTTTACTGGTAAGATTCCGTAGTCTAATTTCTGCAGTTAGTGAATAGAGAAACTTCATTGCATTTATATTTATCTTTCAGTTGAATTATAAATGCCTTGATGGAAATGAGTTACAAAGTTTACTTTGCACCCTCAAGAACATTATTTTCACTTTGAATAAATAAAGGATTGATAAATATTTGTCTTTTTGAAATTGAAATAATCAATGGCTAAAGCATATGTAAAATCTCATATATTCTCAGAATTATTTATGTATGGTTTCATCTATCTGTGCATCTCCAGTACTGCAGAAAAATTGGAATTTCAATAAATGGAAAGGCATCTACACTTGTTAAAGGTAAATTGCTAGGTAAGATATCTCATAAGGCTTTAGAAAGTAATCATATAAAAATAATTCATGATAGAAAAAGCATGGGTTTATCAGCTTGAATATTGTTTTAGGTAGTAAAACATTAAAAAAAAATGTTGTAATATAACTTGATGTTTTCTGGTCTTTTTTCTCCAGTTCTTTTATAAAACAAGTGCAGTAGAACTTAAATAAGGATTTTTTTTTCTTTATGAAATAAGTATAGAAATTCCTAAAGAATACTGTTTTTAAATCAGTTGCTCAACTCTATGAAAGAGCTTATTGTATTTCATTTTAGCAATTTAGATGTTAGCATGTCAATCACTGAGGAAGTGAATTAAATTAACAAGATATCAACCATTGTGCTAGTACTTGCTACATTTTCTCATCCACCTAACAGAATCGTCCTAGCACCTGAATGGATGCTAATTCACAGGCATTTGATTCACTGAATAGCAAATATCTTTCATCTGTTCCTGTGTTTTTAACACACAAATCTAGCTGGGTTCTAGAGGTAAGGTTTAATAAAAATTACATTCGGAACACTGAGGCAACAGCACGGTTTTAAGTTATTATCATAGTAGATATTGTATGTGTATTTTCTACTATTAACAAGAAGTTGAGTTTTTATTTTTTGGTTCAGTTTAAATTTTTGCAAAGAATATATTTTGGAAATACTAATTAATTAGTTAATTGCTTATTAAAAACAAGCAAATTAAAAGTTGAGATGCAAAACCCTGTAATTATGAGGGGTAGTGTTTATTAATTTTCAAATGTTGCTGCCAAATAATAGATATTTAAGAGTAACTAAATCAAATCAACCTTAAAATATTATAGTTTTGCTTACAAACATCAACAGGCATTCTTGCCAATCTATGGATGGGTGACTTTAAAAGGATGTTGATGTTTTTAAAAACAGCTTTTAGAAAAATAACGATGTAAAGACCCTTGAAGGCATTTTTTCACATGGCCTGTCAAACTATATACCCAAACCATAAGAGGATGTCTGAGTAATAATTCATCTAACTTTATATGATTTGTCAGTTTTTATTTTTCACAATAAGAGTTTGGCATCAGCAGTGTCTTTAGTTGAATTCTTGTAGTTATTTACTAAGCTCTCTGTTTAAAAAAAAAAATCGTCTGAGTAAACTTGGAGATCTAGCTAGCTTTATTCAATGATTCATGAATCTGGCAGCATCCCTTCTAGTAAAGAGAAGCATTCTCTAAAGAGTTATCTAAAATGAAAGGTTTTTACAGGCAGAAGGAAGGTGGGACAAGGAAATCTTTAACCAAAGAAAAAAATTGTTTCAGGTCAGGTCGTCATCTTTTGGGGAGTGAGGGGAGGAGCTACATGGTTGTTATTATGCAGTTACCTTATTAATGCTGATCAGGAAATTTCAGATTATCTGTTTAAAAGTCACATTCTTGGGAGAAATAAGAAACTGATATTAAGTCTTGGTTTGCTGTCTTGGAGGCAGATGATTACAGTTTTTGCTTTTATTTTTAGCATGCTTTATGTATGTGTAAAATGATTTGGCAAAATATCAAAATATTAACAAATACTAGGTAAACAAATCACATGAATCTAGATAATCAGATAATTACATATAAATAAAAATACAATTATTTTGTGAATTTATACAAATTTCCAAATGTACACATTAATCAAGCTACCCAGAGAAGGGTTTGTGGAAAATAGTTATTAGAGTCAAAGTGCAGTTTCCAATGAAAACTCAAAGTGGGCTGTTCTATTTTGGAAAAAAATGTTATTAAAGACATGCAGAATAAATATTTTGCAACTTTTAAAAGGTCTTTAAAGTCATAAGACTAAGATAACTTAAAATATTTTAAAAATATAACTATTTTATTTCCCATTTTACTTGGTACTATGCTATACAAACAACAGTATGGAATAATAAAACTGCCCTGGGTTTCTCCACATTCCTGCCGAAAGACCTAGCCTCTTGGAATACCACACATACCATGAGAATCATGGGAATTAAGTCTGTAGCCATTTGTCTAGTTAATTGTTCTAATCTGAAATCATTGGAACTTCCCTTATCTTTTTAAGAGGGTAAGATTGTTACATTTATTCTTAAAATTACTAAAGCTTCAATTACTAGGTCCCCAAATTGAAAGGTAGGCTATTAGGGAATCCATAGCTTTATCTCCCTGTGTATTCACATGTCAAAAGTTGCAACTCCAGAATTTGGAGATGTAGGGGAGTGTGTAATTTCCTTGGTTCTGTCTCATCACAACAAAAATTTGAAGTGACGGACATTAAAACCCTCGGCACATCACAGCTCTTGGACAGTGTTACAGCTCTGTGTTACAGTTCAGTTTTATTTAGAAAATAAAGGAAAATATATCCTCAAGGCATGAGGACATGCTGACCCAAAAGATGTGAAGAGAAGAGAAGAGAGAGAGAGAGAACACGCGCATGCACGGGAGACCCCTGGCCCTTTGGCTCTTCTTTTTATGTGTTTCTCCTCCCCCGGACCTGCCCTATGTAGTTTGGGCTAACTAGGAGTGCTGTTTGTTTTACCTGAGGTCCTCACTCTGGTCCTCGGACCTTCCTTTGTTCTATTTTTTCGTGGGCTTTTCCCTTCCTTGTCTTTTAGCCACCAACATTCTGGACTCCTTTTTCCTATTCTAACTACCTAACAGAGAAAACAATGGGTCATAAAACCCTTAACATGTAGGCCCATCAAGCTGCTAGAGAGATTTTACGTATTTTAAGTTTTAACAAAATTTTATTTATTTTTGCTTGGGCTGAGTCTTTTTTGCTGCGAGAGAACTTTCTCTAGTTGTGCCGAGCTGGGGCTTCTCACTTCCATGGCTTCTCTTGTTGCAGAGCATGGGCTCTGTGGTGCGTGGGCTTCAGTAGTTGTAGCTCACAAGCTTAGTTATTCCGAGTTATGTGGGATCTTCCTGGACCAGGGATCGAATCCATGTCTCCTGTATTGGCAGGCAGACTCCCAAGCACTGGAATACCAGGAAAGTCTGAGAGATTTTACTTTAATTACAATATTTTGACATAAGCAGTAGACCTTTTCTTTAGGTAGGAGGACAGCTGCCTTCCTCTGTTTACAAGCAAAGATGAAATTTTCTTCTTCTTTATTTCTTGTCTATGGTCAGTTTGGCTACTCAGTAGGAAAACTGACTGAATCTCATCGTTTTTTCCTAGGGATAAAGCCTGGGATGAGGGGCAGCCAAGACACATTATTAAGAGATGTGTCTGACTGAGAATACTTGTGTACATATTCGGGACATAATGAATAAAGATGAATAATAGGACTCAACAACCAAATTATCAAATTTTGTTGAATATGTGAGTGAAAGAATATGAAATAGGAATGAAGTGACTGGTAAGAGTTTAGTTTCCACTCAAAGGTTATCAGAGAATCAAGATCTGAAGAATTAAATTTGCAGAATATTTATCAGGTTAAACAGTAAAAAGAGAATTGGTGTTCTTATCTAAAAGAAAATTAAGTCAAAGCAATTTACATTCAAACTATTGCCATAAAAGGAAAGAATCTTGTTAATTTAGGAGAGCTTAAATTTTAAGGACTGATGCTGAAGCTGAAACTCCAATACTTTGGCCACCTCATGAGAAGAGTTGACTCATTGGAAAAGACCCTGATGGTGGGAGGGATTGGAGGTTGGAGGAGAAGGGGATGACAGAGGATGAGATGGCTGGATGGCACCACTGACTCAATGGACATGAGTTTGAGTAACTCCGGGAGTTGGTGATGGACAGGGAGGCCTGGTGCGCTGCGATTCATGGGGTCACAAAGAGTTGGACACGACTGAGCAACTGAACTGAACTGAAAAATGAGTTGCTCATTGAGAAGAAAGTCCAAGATAAAATGGACATCAGTAGCAATATGAAACATTGATTGATGGTATGAATTGCTAAATTGTGAAGACTATAGGACTGAAGTAAAATTAAACTTTTTTTAATGAAACTTTTTTTTTAAAGGGACAGCCCTTTCATGAGAAAATAATTTGTTCATTAAAATCACTGGTATTTTGGGAAAATAAGTACCAGTCTACCTTAATCTGATCTCTAGTATTGGCAAGACAAGTAGTATTTGCATAAACACTAATAGAATTGACATAGGACAATGAGAGTCTTGTGAAAGTTCTTTCAGATGTGAAAGGGGCAACTCTACCCTCCACCAAAAAAAGAGCTAAAAATATCACTTCACAAGATATAAGAGAGGACTGTGCCATGCTGGTAGCCTATAATGAGGGAAAGATATATGAAGCCAACATTCAGAAACAGTGGTTATATTTGTTATTAAAGTGAGTCTGGGTCCACTTGTCTGCTAGGAAGCAAAGACAATTTAGTGACACTGGGTTGTGATGAAGAAAAATAAAGCAAGGAGTAAGGATAGCTTGTGTTTAGAAAACTTTGTGGTGGCTTTCAGGGGAGAGTTTTTAAAGACACAGACTGAGATAAGTGCAGACGGGTAGGTGGTGAAGTAGCAGGGTGATGTCCTAGGACTCTGGTGTTCAGATAGGGGCTTTGGTTCCCAAAGAAGAACTCAAAGGTGTGTTGTTCTGTATATCTCTTGAGGAGGAACTAGGCTTGCTTTATTGCTCTACTGGTGTTTGCTTTTCCTTTGTTACTGCCTTCACTCTATTCCTTAATTAGTAACTGCCTGTGCCTGCTCTTGAAAGCTCTGGAAAGACCTAGGAAAGCAAAGGTTATTTTTCCTACAAACAAGAAATGGGCAACATAGGGGTTTTTAGGATGGTCTCACAGGGTCCTCTATGCTTCATTTACACCAAGTACACTTGTAAGGAAATTTTCCTATATTTTCTTCTTCCTGACAGGTCTTGAAGAGTATAATTTCAGGTCCAAGTATCTGAAATAAATGTGTATCCTTTAAGCAAGTTATTTAGCTCTTAATTTTAATAAAAATTCTGATTTATTTTTAATAAATGACTGATTGGAGTCATGATCCTACATTGTATAGTCACATTTCAAATCCTTAACTTCCAGGTTAAGGCATATTGGAAACTAAATTATATATCTGTTTTCACCAGGCTGAGTTCTATATTTTAGGTTCCTATTCTTTGTACCCAAATAAAAAATTTTTAACACATATAACATTAGTTGATATATAATGTATCACTTTTTGGCTGGAATGACAAATACTTATTAAGGATGATTGTAGATTTAGATTTCATTGGTAGCAACCTTACTTTCTCTAATCTTTGACCTCAACTTTGATATATTTGCCTTGCTCATCTCCTTGCAGTGGTTTAAAACTGCTTCAAGAATTTTTGCAAAATTTGTTTTTGTGGTTCTACCCACTTATGCCATTTAAAACATTCTGATGGAATGTTTTCAAATAATTTTTGTAACAGCTTTTCAGTTTTTTCACTAAAAATGTGTAAATCTTGTGTTTGATCTAGATTTAAATTCACCATTTTAGTAAATGTCTCTAAGCCCCTGGTGTTTGGTTCCCTGCATAAAACTCAATAAACAAGAAGTAACGTTTGATCCAGCTAATGCCTGGCAAGTAGTTTTCTTTATGAAACCAATTATCACTGATAACTTTGCACAGTCAGAGCAGTGAGATTTCTACTAGTCTGTTTATGTGGAATCCTTACTGCAGGAAATAAAATTTTGGAATTAGGCACTAAATACCTCTGTTATTCACAGATTCATGAGACTTTTAGTAAATATTTAGGAGGACTGGGGCATGGACCCTATTTATTTTTGTACTAGAATACTCATTTCTAACACATATGTTAAAATCTAAGGAAAGTGATTCAGTAAATCTAATCAATTTGAGATGGTTGAAGAGTAAGAATTCCATATGCATAGCAGCTGGAAATTATTTTTGCTATTTACTTTTCACAGAATATAATAATGTTGGCAAATGAACAAAGCAATTCCTAGCTGAATTATAAAATTATTTGCAGAACTTTCAAAGATATTGATCTCTCTAGTTTATAAGAAATTCATGAGACACAATATTAAACAATAGATAAAATATCCAGTAAACATGCTTCAAGGCATCACTCACAGCATAATTAAAAACAAACTCACTTTTTTTATTCCAACAGCTTTAATTTCCATTCAACATAACTATGCATGATAAATCTATTGGGAAATTACTTACAGACAAATGTAAGGCTAAAAAATATTTTTATATTAAGTTTACAAAATTTTTTCTGTCACTTTTAAAATGATCAATATTTTATTTTATTAATTTAGTTTTCTTTAACTGCTTATAATTTGAACTGAAATGTTTGGAGCGAAAAATAAAGAATAAATTATCTACAAAAATAAGAATAGCTCTTCTTAACCAGACTGCCAGTGCTACCGAGAAATGTTAGAAACATATAAGCAAAACCCTAAACAAAATAAGTACCATTATCTGTGTATACATGTGCTTGTCCTTAGTTGCTCAGTCATTTCCGGCTCTTTGTGACCCCATGAACTGTATCCCACCAGGGTCTTCTATCCATGGGGATTATCCAGGCAAGAATACTGGAATGGGTTGCCATGCCCTCCTCCAGGGGATCTTTCCATCCCAGGGATTGACCTAGGTCTCCCGCATCGGAGGTGGATTCTTTACCACCTTACCCACCAGGGAAGCCCAAGAATACTGGTGTGGATAGCCTATCCCTTCTCTAGGGGATCTTCTTGACTCAGAAACCAAACTGGGGTCTCCTGCTTTACAGGCAGATTCTTTACCGTCTGAGCTGCCAGGGAAGCCCCTGTGTAGGCATATTCCATTATTTAAGCATTCCCTAGGACTGACTGCTTCCTCACTTTGATTTAGACACATTCTGTTCATATATAGTCCACCCTCATTTAACTCTTATTGGTTGTGTTTTGGTGTTTATCCACCCTATATCGCCATTTAGAATCCTGAGTACTGCTGCTTTCCACTTGCACTTACTGTGAGTGGTAATCACTTCCTCATAATTAAATGTTATGAGATAGTTGTTTGATATATTAACCAAAATGTTGCACTCTTTTGACTGTTCCAGGCAAATCAGGACATAAGAACACCCTTCTATTAGAGAACAAAATTTTATTTTTATCTTTATTAAAAATAGATTTTTCTAGAAATTACATAAGCACATAAAATAAGTACTTACACAATTCTAAATTAACATTTTCCATGATTAAAAATATTTTTGCTATTTTTACATAGGAATTATGTATGAAAATGAAAATATTTTGTATGAAATATGTATGACAATTTTAATAAAACATTATAGCTAATTTTTATTTAAAAGAAGCATTTTGGCATGTCATTTGAAAAGGTCTGTAGAAGTAGATTAATACATAAAGTTTTGTATACTAATTAAAATTATATATAATATGATTAAGATATTTTGCTTTCATGAGGCTTTCAGAGAATTTTGAGCATGGTGAGAAGATTTGAGAAGAGGGGTTTAAAATATGAAATTGGCAAAGAGAATGAATATTTAAAATGATAATATAAGAAGAAATTAATAGAATCCACTTGGTTAAAATTAAGGGTATCAGAACATGACAGGAAATGTCCCAATTAGCTGTAAAAAGAACAGCTTTGTAAGGATAGAGCATGGATCTCAACCCATTATATCAATTGAGTCAGATCATAGCTATTTGATGTATGCACTGAAAGGGACTTTTATTTAGGAAATATTAAAAATAAGAAGACAAAGAGAAAAGGACTATGACTTAAGCAGCTTGCCCTCCTCTAGAGCAAAAATGTGATTTCTAACCAGATTTCAAAGACAGACATGGCAATGAGAGAGATAGAAATAAGGGATAAATCCTTAACACCAGTGCTTCATGTCAGGTCCTAGTTATGAAACTAAGTGGATGCTCACAGAGCAGAGCTATGTTACATTAAATATGGGATTAATGCTGGAGATAAAAGAGAATAGATATTTTAAAATATTTTCTATGTGGAAGACCTGGTAATTCATCTATACCATATTGTTGCATTTCCAGTTTAATTTTTACTTAATACAAGCAAATATGTATGTGTGGTATATAATATTACATATATATTCTAAAATATATATAGCATATATATATATACACATATATACATACACACACATATATATACATATGTATGAAGAAGGGAGAAAATTATGGTAAAGAGAAAACTGTATTGAGAAGAAGACTAGAATCTTAGAAGAGGTATTTATTTTAACGTATAAATGAAGGATGACCCAATAGTTTTGTACCAGTGATTGAAAAATCATTCTTGTTTTTTTTAAAAATAGTTTGTATACCAGGCCAGAAAAGAAATTACTTGAGGTTTTCAAAGGATAAACAGTACAATGGGAGTAGGGTGGGGTTTGGTAAGACAATTGTTAAGATGGATCAAAGAGCGAAAAGTGCCTATGAAATTGCTCCAGATGATGAATAACTAAAGGCAGTCACCATCACCCCTCAATGAGAGAATAAGCAGGGGAAGGTGGTGGACCCTAGTCCCCATCCCCGCAGTTCCACACCTGCCAGTGGCCTGCCTGGAGTGCAGCTGCTCTTTAGCAGTAACCTTAGGCTCTAAACTCAGTGTAGCTTCTGAAGACACTAATGTGCTGAGGTTGTTACTGTCACTGCAGCCAGCAATAAGACCAGGAGCCCCCAGCACACTCCCACTGCTGGGTGTGTCTTTGAAACTAGACTGCAACGATTACCATTTATATGAAATTCAGTATCAGACAAACCTGGCTCATGAAGGTAAAAGAGTAGTGATTGCCTATAGTAACGACTGGTAGAGTTCACAGTGGAGACTTGGAAACTTCTGGATTTCAGTATCCTTCAATGTATATTTATCTGAATTGTGATGACACTGGTATTTTACATTGTAAAAATGTATTATGCAATATGTTTAATATCTATGTTCTTTATATATGCATATTACACATTGTATTTTAATTAGAAAATCAGTAGTAGGATTTCCAGTTTAACATAGGGTATTGGACAGTGTTCTAAACTGTTTTACTCCTAAAAGCTCTTTAGCTATGAAACATATGTAGAGCATTTTGTTAAAATAATATGGCAAATCTAAATATGAGGAATATTAAATTAAGGCAGGAATTTGAGTAAGACATTTTATATGAACTTATCAGAAATTTGAAATCACTAGTATGTAAAACACTACCACTGAATTGAAAATTCCGTTCGGTGAATCAAGAAAATATTTACTAATGGGCCAGAGTTTAATTGGAAGCACTTCTTTTAAAAAAAATATTTATTTGTTCATTTTTATTTTTGGCTGTTCTGGGTCTTCATAGCTATGCACAGGCTTTCTCTAGTTGCAGTGAGGTGCATGGACTTCTCATTGTGGTGGCTTCTCTTGTGGAACACGGGCTGTGGAGTGGGGGCTCAGTAGTGGGCAGTGGGCTTAATTGCCCTGTGGAATGTGAGATCCTCCTGTACCAGGGATAGAATCTGATGTCTTCTCATTGCAGCCAAACTCTTAACAACTGGACTACCAGGGAAGTCCTGGAAACACTTCTAAAATGTTTTGTAGTGACACATAAAGCAATAGTTAATGACATCTTAGATTCCATGAAAAACAAGAGTGGCTTCATGTAAAAACTTGCAAAGTTCAGTGTTGTTATAATAGCTCTATGGTATTGGTTTGTTTTGTTGCTTTTATATCTTTAGACCTGTCTCTTTCTCTTCGTGCACATTGTTGTTCAGTTGCCAAGTTGTACCCAACTTTTTGTGACTCCATGGACTGCAGCATGCTGGGTCTCCCTGTCCTTCACCATCTCCTGGAGTTCACCCAAGTTCATGTCCTCTTCATTTATGAGATAACTTAAAACAGGCTATGGGTTCTTAACAATAGTAACAGAGATAAAGGATACATATTTCTCTTAAAGACACCATTTGCCTGCTGCATATACTTCTTCTGCTCATATATTATTGTCCAGAAATTAGTTGCATTGTTTTGAGATATATTCAGCAAAGTACAAGGAGGCTGATAAATGTGAGTTTTGGTTTGCTAAGTGTCTGCAAAATAATAGGGATATGTATTAAGAAGATAGACTAGAAAGGAAATGAAAAGTGTCTGTCCTTTAACTTCAAAGTTCAGTATGCATTCCAAAAGACAGAATATCCCTAATTCCTGTCTGATGACTTCTTTAGGCTTCTTATCTATGATCTCTATTTAGTGACTGTGCTTTTGGCAGAGACTGTTTGCAATTCTATACTCCATAGACTAATTGCTTGGAAGAATTCAGAATATATAGTTTATAATTTTTCTGTCTTATGTACCCTGCTGGAATTTTTCCAATGGTTCACTGATACAGTACCCTTTAAAGGTGACATACTATTCTTTTCATATTTTTTTTTTATTATTTTTATTAGTTGGAGGCTAATTACTTTAAAATATTGTAGTGGTTTTTGTCATACATTGACATGAATCAGCCATGGATATACATGTATTCCCCATCCCGATCCCCCCTCCCACCTCCCTCTCTACCCGATCCCTCTGGGTCTTCCCAGTGCACCAGGTCCGAGCACTTGTCTCATGCATCCAACCTGGGCTGGTGATCTGTTTCACTCTTGATAATATACATGTTTCGATGCTGTTCTCTTGAAACATCCCACCCTCACCTTATCCCACAGAATCCACAAGTGTGTTCTATACATCTGAGTCTCTTTTTCTGTTTTGCATATAGGGTTATCGTTACCATCTTTCTAAATTCCATATATATGTGTTAGTATACTATAATGGTCTTTATCTTTCTGGCTTACTTGGCTCTGTATAATGGGCTCCAGTTTCATCCATCTCATTAGAACTGATTCAAATGAATTCTTTTTAATGGCTGAGTAATATTCCATGGTGTATATGTACCACAGCTTCCTTATCCATTCGTCTGCTGATGGGAATCTAGGTTGCTTCCATGTCCTGGCTATTATAAGCAGTGCTGCTCTTTTCATATTTTTAAATATACCTTCAGATGTGTATAATTCAGTTATTAATTGGTAGAAATTAATCAAAAAGGATTTATCAGCTACTTACATACATCAACTTATGAGATACATCAGCAATGACACAATTCTGTTTTATATTTCTTTAAGTTAGTTTTGAGCCCAAGTAATTGCTTTGAATATATAAATGACTCATTTGGAAGTAAGCCAATAAAAATAATTTCATCAAATACAAAATGTGATATAATCTTTAGATCATATGAAAATAGAATGTGTATCAGAATAAGAAGCAACATATATGACAGTTGAAGAGTAATGATCTGTAAATATAGATAAACTGCATACTAGTCAAATGAGTACAAATTCAGTTGTGTTGAAATTAACTGATGATAAAAGCTTCTAATCAGTTCTTTTTGATAGCTAGATTATCCCTGGATACCTGCTTTTCTACCACATCTTATTTTTAGATACTGAATTTTAGAACTTCCAAGATCATAAATGTAGTTTTAATTAATCTATTATGGTTAGCATTTGTTCTCAAAATTCCTGAAGTTAAAAAAAATCATTATTCTATTATACATTAACCAAATTGATTGTGATTATGTAGGGTTTTTTTTTTGGGGGGGGGGGTGGGTTGGGCTAATGATGTGTTTTTCTGCTGAGAACGTTTTTCATAAATTTTTTTTTTACATTTTAGAAGCAATAAAAATTGTGGGATTTCCTTAATGGCTTTCTTGCTTTCAGTTCTGAAATATTTATCAATCTCATATATATTATAGCTTATGCTGAATAGTGAATATTAATACTATTTGAATAAAACTTAAATATAAATATCAATATTTGTACTACAACTTACTAATGTCTTTCAATTTTTAACTCATTGTAGTAGTTTTATTGATTTCTTGCTAGTTGCCTAAAATTGTGTTGGGCAATGTTATGTGAAGTACAATTTCTTTATGAAAATTCTTGGCAGTATATATGACTACTGCCTAAAAGAATATTAACAATTAGGAAGACAAACCTAACCTAGAAGAAAGAGTGGGGCTATAATACAGATGAAAAATTAACTTTGTAAATATATATAAAACAGATATGTGCTCAGTCATGTCCAACTCTTTGTGGTCCCATGGACTATAGCCCAACAGGCTCCTTTGTCCATAGAATTTTCCAGGCAAGAACACTGGAGTGGGTTGCCATTTCCTATTCCACAGGATCTTCCTAACCCAGGAATAGAACCTGTGGCTCTTGAATCTCCTGCATTGGCAGGCAGATTCTTTACCACTGGCGCCACCTGGGAAGCCCCCAATATATATAAAATCATCTATAAGAAAGATGAGATTGATCCCTACTAAGATAATTCATAGAAAATAGAAAAAATAGAAAGAAAAAAAATGGAGAACTATTTGAAGATTGTATTAGCAGAATATAGTGACACATTTAATAGAAACAAGAAGATGGAAAATGCAAAGATGAATCTAAAGTTGCTTATATTGAACAAAGTGAAAGTGTTAGTCACTCAGTTATATCTGACTCTCTGTATGTATCCTGCCAGGTTCCTCTGTGCATGGGATTCTCCAGGAAAGAATACTGGAGTGGATTGACATTTTCTTCCCCAGGGGAACTTCCCGACCCAGGGATCGAAACTGGTCTCCTGCATTGCAGGCAGATTCTTTACCATCTGAGCCAGGAGGGAAGTCTGTATTGAACAAGAATATGTACTATTTAAAAGTTTTTAATAAGTTTATATATATTTAATATGTGAAAAATGTCTCATATATATATACACATATGTACATAGACATGTACACATTCAGTGAAAGATTACTGTAGTCAAGATAAAGCTAATTTTTTTTGTAGTGAGAGCACCTGGAATCTACTATTAGAAAATTTTCAGAATTCAGTACAGCATTTTTACTTAGAGTCATCATGCTTTACATGAAGTCTAGACTTACTCATCCCATGTAACTGGAACTGTGTACCCTTTGACCAAAATCTAAGTTTCCCTCACTTCCCCATTCCTGGTAACAAAGATTTTACTTCCATACTCAAATTCTTAAGTTCCACATGTAAGTGAAATCATACAGTTTTTTTTTTTTTCTGTGTCTGTTTAATTTCACCAAGAATAATGTACTCTAGGCTTATCCATGTTGTAAGCAAATGGCAGGATATTTTTCTCAGGGCTTTCCAGGTTGTGCTAGTGGTAAAGAACCCGCCTCCCAATACAGGAAACATAAGAGGTGTGAGTTCAATCCCTGGGTTGGGAAGATCCTCTCAAGGAGGGCATGGCAGTCCACTTTAGTATTCTTGCCTGGAGAATCCCATGGACATAGGAGCTTGGAGGGTTGTAAGCAAATGGCAGGGTATTTTTCTTAGACTAAATATTTCATAGTATATGTACACCACAGTTTCTTTACCACTCATCTGTCAACAGACACTTAAGTTGTCTCCTAATCTTGGTTATTGTGAATAATGCTACAGTGAACATGGAGATACTGATACCTCCTCAAGGTATTCATTTAATTTCCTTCGGATATATATTCAGAAAAGGGATTGCTGGCTTATATGGTAGCTCTATTTTAACTTCTTGAGGAGCTTCCATATTATTTTCCATAATGGCTATAGCATTTATATTCCTAGTGACTAGGATTAACTTTTCTCCCTGTCTTTGCCTCAGTTCAGTTCAGTTCAGTTGCTTAGTCGTGTCTGACCCTTTGCAACCCATGGACTGCAGCAAGCCAGACCTCCCTGTCCATCATCAACTCCCGGAGTTTACTCAAACTCATGTCCATTGTGTCAGTGATGCCATCCAGCCATCTCATCCTCTGTTGTCCCCTTCTCCTCCTGCCTTCAATCTTTCCCAGCATCAGGGTCTTTTCCAATGAGTCAGTTCTTCACATGAGGTGGCCAAAGTGTTGGAGTTTCAGCTTCAGCATCAATCCTTCCAATGAATATTCAGGACTGATTTCCTTTAGGATTGACAGGTTGGATCTCTTCACAGTCCAAGGGACTTTCAAGAGTCTTCTCCAACATCACAGTTCAAAAGCATCAGTTCCTCGGCGCTCAGCTTTCTTTATAGTCCAACTCTCACATCCATACATGACCACTGGAAAAACCAGTAGTTTTTTTCTCTTTGCCTAAATTTATCTAATTTTTTAATAATAGCCATGTGAAATGTGAAGTAATATCATACTGTGATTTGAATTTGTATTTCCCTGATAATTAGTGATAGTGAGCACCGTTTCATATTTCTGTTGTTCTTTTTTTTGGTCTTCTCTTTAAAAATATATTTTCAGATTCTTCACCCATTTTTCAAACTAGGATTTCTTTTTTCTATTGAATTGTACAAATTCCTTATGTATTTTGGATATTATATATTTTGGATATGCAGGTGAATAGTTTGCAAATATTTTATCCCATTCTTTTTCATTTTATTAGTTGTTTCCTTTGATGTGCAGAAACTTTTTAGTTTGGTATAGTTCATTTTAGCTTTTGTTGGGTGTGCTTTCTGTGTCATACACCAAAAAAATAATTAGCAGTGTCAACATCAAGCAGGTTTTCCCCCCAGTTTTCTTCTAGGAGCTTTGTGTTTTCAGGTTTTATGTATAACTGTTTAATCTATTTTGCATTGATTTTTATTTATGATATAAGATAATGGTCCACTTTCATTCTTTTGCATGTTGGCTGTCCAGTTTTCCCAATACTACTTGTTTACTCTATCCTTTCCTCATTCTGTGTTCTTGCTGTCCTTGTCAAAAAATAGTTGTTCATATATGTTTTTTTTTTTTTGAGTTATGATTCTTTTCTTTTGGAATATGTTTCTGTTTTTATGCCAGTGCCATATTGTTTCATTACAAAAGCTTTGTAAGATAATTTGAAGTTAGAAAGTGTTATGTTTCCAACGTTGTTCTTTCTTAAGCTTACTTTGGCTGTTGGTGTCTTTTGTGGTTTCAAATGAATTTTAAAAATTTCTTTGATATTTCTATAAAAAACACCATTGGGATTTTGATGAGGAATGCATTGAGCCTGTATATCACTTTAATTAGTATGGACATTTTAACAATATGAATTCTTCGTATCCATGAACATGAAATTTATTTCTATTTACTGTCTTCTTCCATTCCTTTCATCAGCGTTTTGTAGTTTTCAGTGTGCACATGTTTTTATGTCCTTGCTTAAATTTATTCTTAAGTATTTTATTATTTTAATAAAATTGTGAGTGGAATCATTTTCTTGAATTCCTCTTCAGATTGTTGGTGAAAGAAATGCAATTGATTTTTATGTCTATTTTGTATTCTGCAACTTTACTGAATATGTTTATGAATTCTGATAGTTATTTTGTGTAAATACTTAGTTTTCCACATTTTGTGTCACACTATTTACAGATAGAAACAATTTGATGTCTTCCTTTTTTATTTGCATACCTTTTTTGTTTCCTTGCCAAATTGCTGTGGCCAGGACTTCCCATACTATGTTGAATAAAAGTTATGAGAGTGAATACCCTTGTTCTATATAGTGAAAGATAAAAACTACATGGTCATCTCAATAGATGTGGAAAAAGCATTTGACAATACTCAGCATCCATTCATGATACAAATTCTCCACAAAGTATAGTACAAAATTTCCTCAAAATACTGAAGGCTATTTAGGGAAATTGTACATAGTCAATGATAAATGCATTTTATCTGATGTCCAAAATAAGAGTTTATTAAATGTACAATATTCACATCATAGTTTGGGTCCATGACTACAGAGAAGGACAAGGCATAGTCCCTTATGGTGGTCATGGAGACCAGTTATCGTTTTGTGCAGAAATAATGTTTTTGGAGAAATGGTATTGAGGGAAAGAAAATGTCTCGTAGTTGTTAATAAGACTTGCTCCTTCTAGAATTTTTATTATATTTTACTTTCCTGTAATAATTAAGATAATGGTAGTCCTGTAGTAACTGATTTACCAGATTTTAAAGCAAACCATTCTTTTTTTCCTCTAAAAAAGCAAACCATTTTTTCTAGAAAAAAATCAAGTTTTTTTTCTAGATTGTAGATGTGAATGCTAGTTGTGGTTTCCTGTAGGGTGATTTAAAGTCTCATTTTTGCTGGTCATACTCAACACATAGCTCTGGAGGTTAATCTGGGAATTATTTAGATTCTAGCAGAACAGAAGGGTAGGATAAAAGTATGAAAAATTATGAAGTGGAGGTTTATGTGTCTGGTCTAGAAGTAGGACATTTAACTTCTACATATATTCCATAGCATATAAATTAAATTTCTACACCAAAGTGTAAGAGTCTGGAAAATATAGTCCAACTGTATTATGCTAAAAAATAAAGTGGATTTTGGGTCTCAGCTAACAAGTTCTAATAAATTCCTTAAATCTGAAGTTAAACATAACTCTCTAGATTTTCATTAATTGCATATGCTATCAGTTGCCTGTCAGCAGCCATATTCTCTCTTTTCCATTCTAAAACAGAACATATTCAGTATATCTAAACTCCCCAGTGCATCATTATCCCTTAAAGTTGACTATTTCATCTCTATATTCAGGTTTGATGTGGTTAACCTAAGTATAGCCTGATTCTCTTCAGCAATGATTAGAACAGACGTAGGAATGTGACCAATTCAACATAAAAACAAATGAGGGGAAATCCTTACAGGTTCCTAACAAAAATGAAGGAAAATATGCCCTCTCTTAGACTTCTGGATATTATGTTATCTGGAACTGACATATCCAAACTTCTGCAGATATTTTTGTTACAAGTGAAAATGAAAGTGAAAGTCACTCAGTTGTGTCCAACTCTTTGAGACCCCATGGACTATACAAACCCTGGAATTCTCTAGGCCAGAATACTGGAGTGGGTAGCCTTTCCCTTCTCCAGAGGATCTTCCCAACCCAGAGATTGAACCCAGGTCTCCCACATTGCAGCAAATTCTTTACCAGCTGAGCCACAAGGGAAGCCCTTTTGGCTACAAAATTGAAGCTAAACCTGAAACAGACAGTGTTAGAGAATACAGTTAGAAACCACCAGAAAATTGATGACATCATCTAGTAAGTGAATGTGCAAAGTCTGAGGCCACTAAAACCTGTTGATATTTTACTACATTAGATATTCTTGAGAATTTGAAATAGTCTTTGGCAGGCAAGAAAGTATTTTCAGTTTTTCATTCCAGAGGAACTTTTACAAGGAAGGCCCTTTTAGAAGGGCTACCTCCAAGCTGCCTCACTTCAAAGCTACCACACTGTTCATGCAGATGCTATGTTCTTCCTAGGCCATTGGCTAAGTAAGGCAGGTTTACCAGATCTGTCCCATACCGGACTCTTCTAAGTGATAGCCTTTGTTTCAAGACTGTATGACTGTCGCTCAGAATTTCTCACATCTGACTGAATTTCCTCATTTCTAACCATTATTCCTTGTCTCCCTTTTTAGAGGTGCCACTCTTGCATCACAATCTAGAGTCTCTTCTATACTCTTCTGCCCCATCTTTTCTTTTTTCTTTCAGAGGTATTTCTTCCAATTAACCTCTTGCATGTGAAATTCCATCTTGACATACGAGTCTCAGAAGACCTAAACTGACACAATTTTTCTTACTGTCAGTAAAAAGCTTCCTCATTGACTCATCATTTGTTAATTCAAATAAATATATACTAAGCGTGAAACCGGAGAAGGCAATGGCACCCCACTCCAGTACTCTTGCCTGGGAAATCCCATGGATGGAGGAGCCTGCTGGGCTGCAGTCCATGGGGTCGCGAAGAGTCGGACATGGCTGAGCGACTTCACTTTCACTTTTCACTTTTATGCATTGGAGAAGGAAATGGCAACCCACTCCAGTGTTCTTGCCTGGAGAATCCCAGGGATGGGGTCACACAGTCGGACACGACTGAAGTGACTTAGCAGTAGCAAGCATGAAACACCTCGCCATGTATTTGGAAGGAATGATGGCAAGGAACCTAGATTCGTATAATCTTTTTACATGCTAATACAGAAAAACTACTATTGGTTCATGTGGGTGAGGTTTAAAGAGTTTAGAGAAATTTAAAGTGAAAATCGAGTAACAAATATGGGTTAAAAGAAGATTAATATAACAGAGTTTATAAAAATAGGTTAATGTTAAAATTATATATCCAAAGTCCTTACCATAATGACCAACACATGTGTCTAATAAACTTTCCCATCCTTCCTTTGTAGTTGGTCTTGATAATGCTGGTGCTGTTATTCCTGTGCTTTCTTGACCCAGGAGGGTCAGCTTGGTATAAAATATCAGGGTAAAGAGGGGATGAACAATAGAAAGACCTGTAAAGATTCTTGTGTGGGTGAAATATGAATAGTCAGAATGGTAACACTTGACATCAAAAAGGTAAACATACACCAAATATCAATTTCCTTACATATCAAAA
Source organism: Odocoileus virginianus (assembly GCF_023699985.2). Classification (NCBI taxonomy): domain Eukaryota; kingdom Metazoa; phylum Chordata; class Mammalia; order Artiodactyla; family Cervidae; genus Odocoileus; species Odocoileus virginianus. The sequence goes on from NC_069685.1 coordinate 24,644,454, forward strand.
TCTAAGCATTGCACAGTTTGCCAGCAATGAGTGTGAATGTTTCATAAGAGCAAGGGCCTCATGTATTGTATTACTAATGCTTTGCCAAAACCTCCACACAGTTGAATAGCACACTTAAATGATTTTGAGAAGGACTCAAATACTTATTTGTAGGAATCAAGACTTGTTGTGGTAAAGACTCAACCTCCTATTTGTAACTCATAAAATTGTTGGAAGACAAAAAGGCAGAAAGGAATTCTCCAAGTGCAAAAGCTATTTCAAAAAATTTTGCAAATTTGTTTCAGTAACTAAGGGAATGGTAGGTAGGGATTAGAATTGGTAGTTAGAGAAATGGTTCAGATATACACTAAAGTGTGAGTGGTTTCCTGTTTAATGGTAGAGAAAACCAGAAATAAAACTATATTGTATATGTGAGACAGGTTTTATTGAATGCTATAGAATATCAAATGTTCTTTTTTTATTGGAATATAGTTGCTTTACAATGTTGCATTAGCTTTCACTGTACAACACTGTGAGCCAGCTACACATGTACACATATCCCCTTCCTGCTGAGTCTGTCTCCCACCTCCCGTCCCACCCCCCTAGGTCATCACAGAGCTATACAGCAGATTCTGGTTAGCTATCTCTTTTACACATGGCAATATATATATATATATATATATGTCAAAGCTGCTCTCTAAATTCATCCCTCCCTCTCCTTCCACCACTGTGTCTACAAGTCGCTTCTGTCTGTGCCTCTGTTCTGTCCCTGCAAATAGGTTCATCAGTACCATTTTTCTAGATTCCATATATATGCTTTAATATATGATATTTTTCTCTTTCTGACTTAATTCTACATGACAGTTTCTAGGTTCCTCCACATTAGCTGAATCAATTCCATTTCTTTTTATGGCTGAGTAATATTCAAGTTATACACACACACACACACACACACACACACACACACACACACCCCATATTTTCTTTATCCATTCATCTGTTGATGGACATCATCTAGGCTACTTCTGTGTCTTGGCTATTGTAAATAGTGCTGCAATGAACATTGGGGTACATTTGTCTTTCTGAGTTAGGGTTTTCTACAAGATGAAAAGACAATTCTAAGAATGGGAGAAAATATCTGCAAACAAAACATCAGGCAATAGGTTAATCTCCTAAATATGAAAATAGCTTATGGAACTTAATATAACAAACAAACAAACACTGATCCAATAAAAAAATGGGTTGTTGCTTTTCAGTCCCACAGTGGTGTATGATTCTTTGCGACCCCATGGACTGCAGTATGCCAGGCTTCCCTGTCCTTCACCAACTCCTGGAGCTTGCTCAAACTCATGTCCATTGAGTCAGTGATGCCATCCAACCATTTAGTCCTCTGTCCCCTTTTCTTCCTGCCTTCAGTCTTTCCCAGCATCAGGGTATTTCCTAATGAGTCAGCTGTTCACATCAGGTGGTCAAAGTATTGGAGCTTTGGCTTCAGCATCAGTCCTTCTAATGATCATTCAGGACTGAGTTCCTTTAGGATGGACTGGTTGGATCTCCTTACAGTCCAAGGGACTCTCAAGAGTCTTCTCCAACACCACAGCTCTAAAGTATCAGTTCTTCAGTGTTCAGCCTTCTTTATGGTCCAACTCTCACATCCATACATGACTACTGGAAAAACCATAGCTTTGACTAGATGGAACTTTGTCGTCTAAATGCTATCTCTGCTTCTTAATATGCTGTCTAGGTTTGTCACGGCTTTTCTTGAAGGAGCAAGAGTCTTTCAATTTCATTGCTTCAGTGATTCTGGAGCCCAAGAAAAATAGTGTGTCACTGTTTCCATTGTTTCCCTGTCTATTTGCTATGAAGTGATGGGACTGGATGCCATGATCTTTGTTTTTTGAATGTTGAGTTTTAAGCCAGCTTTTTCGCTCTCTTCTTTCACCTTCATCAAGAGATTCTTTAGTTCCTCCTCGCTCTCTGCCATAAGGGTGGTGTCATCTGCGTATCTGAGGTTATTGATACTACTCCCAGAAATCTTGATCCCAGCTTATGCTTCATCTAGCCTGGCATTTTCATGATGTACTCTGCACAGAAGTTAAATAAGTATGATGACAATATACAGCCTTGACATATTCCTTTTCCAATTTTGAACCAGTTTGTTCCATGTCTTGTTCTAACTGTTGCTTCTTGACCTGCATACAGGTTTCTCAGGCTGCAGGTAAGTTGGTCTGGTATTCTCATCTCTTTAAGAATTTTCCAGTTTGTTGTGATCCACACAGTCAAAGGCTTTAGCGTAGTCAAGGAAGCAGAAATATGTTTTTCTGGAATTCTCTTGCTTTTTATATGATCCAACAGATGCTGGTAATTTGATCTCTGGTTCCTATGCATTTTCCAAATCCAGCTTGAACATCTGGAAGTTCTTGATTCACATACTGTTGAAACTAGCTCAGAGAATTTTGAGCAGCACTTTGCTAGCATGTGAAATGAGTGTAATTGTGTGGTAGTTTGAGCATTCTTTGACATTACCCTTCTTTGGGTTTGGACTTTCCTGATAGCTCAGTTGATAAAGAATCCACCTGCAATGCAGGAGACCCCAGTTCGATTCTTGGGTCAGGAAAATATGCTGGAGAAGGGATCACCTTCCCACTCCATATTCTTGGGCTTCCATTGTGGCTCAGCTGGTAAAGAATCCACCTGCAATGTGGGGGACCTAGGTTCAATCTCCAGGTTGGGAAGATCTCCTAGAGAAGGGAAATGTACACACTCCAGTATTCTGGCCTGGAGAATTCCATGGACTGTGTGGTCCATGGGGTCACAAAGAGTTGGACACAACTGAGCAACTTTCAATTTTTTTTGGAATTGGAATGAAAATTGACCTTTTCCAGTCCTGTGGCCACTGATGTGTTTTCTATTTGGAAGACCTAAATAGACATTTCTCCAAAGACATACAGATGGCCAGGAGGCACAGGATAAGATACTCAACATCAATAATTATTAGAGAAATGCACATCAAAGCTACAATGAAGTATCACGTCATACCAGCCAGAATGGCCATCATCAAAAAATCTGCATAATAATTAATACTGGAAAGCGTATGGAGAAAAGTAAACCTTAAACTGTTGGTGGGAATGTAAAGTGGTACAGCCACTGTGAGAACAGTATGGAGGTTCCTTAAAAAACTAAACATAGAATTACTTGTTTTTGATAGCTGAATAATTGCTATTAGTTGCTTAGTTGTGACTCTGTGACCCCATGGCCTGCCAGGCTCCTCTGTCCATGGGATTCTCCAGGCAAGAATACTGGATTGGGTTGCCATTTCCTTCTCCAACTGAATAATTAGTCAAAATATATTTTGAGACACCTTAATAATGTATAATTAATTTCCATTCTTTTTGTTTTTAGGATAAAAGGAATACAGGGTCATAAGTATATGAACACATTGTTTCTACATGTTTTCTACAGACATAAACTTAGTGAATTCAGATATAAAATCATAACTAAGTATAATAATACTAGTAATAACAATAATAATTCACTTAGAAAAAATATTTAATTTTATACATATGTTAAAATGATCAAAAACTGTTAACTTATAGCATATGATACATTTTCTGTCAGCTCACTGATGGGAATCATAACTGAATCATAAGAACACCTGATGAAGCTCAACTGAATCAGTCTACCCATGAAAAATGAAATCACTAGTGGTCATCTCTCCATTTTTATTAAAGAAAATAAACTAGGATAGAAACACTTTTTGAAACAGCTGTATATTTGCTTAATTTATTCATATTATATTCATTATGCTTCAAAATTAAATGGCTGCTTTAAAAAATGATAGAAAATTATGTATTCAGAGATATTTTCCAGCGGGTTAATTGAAAACTGCTTATGAAGGCATCACCACAAGTCATAAATTTAGTCTGTTTTCAGAAACTGGCTCTAGCTGAGACGCTCAATGTGCAGATTTGCTGATATGCAGTTTAAGGAGAGGCATTGTTTACTCCCAAGAACTCAAGCGGTAGCCATTTTTGGAATGAAGACCATATGAATTAAGTTTTGTTGAATCAAGTGGGTTTTATTTTAAGAAAATTACTTAGAATTATTTTTCACAAAGTCATTTATTCTGAAATCTGACAAAGCCAAATAGACACATTCAATACTTGCTATAATACCATTTGGTTCAGTTGGTCATGAGATAACCATCCCTAACTTACTATAATTTATTTTTAAAATTTTTAAAGAAAATCAAAATTAAAATGTCAAAACAGTACTGAAAAATGAGCAAGTACTAGTTTATAGAATCAAGGGTTAATTTCCACTACTTGTGCAATGGAAGAAGCTGATTAAATATTAAAATACATTGAAGATAGTAGGAAAACTACTGCTCTGGTGATCCCTGGAACACCTTGCAGCTTTTGATATTGCTTCTTTCTTTAAATGTTTGTATGAAACCACACCAACTTAAAGAAGATTGCTAAAGCAATGAAAAGAAATGTCATGTAATTTTCACCTAGAGAATTCCTTAGAGCTCACAAATTGTCCCAATACTTTTTATAGCAAAACAGCCCACTACAGGAGAATGTGTTTCTTCTCAGTTCCTTCAGTTAAGATGAGCTTCATAGTCCTTCCTTGACTTCTTCAATATCCCAAATGTTTTTGAAGATTACAGACTGGGTTAATATTTCTTTCAGAAATTTCCTCTATTTCTTTATCTGGTTTCTCACAATTAGATTTTGAGATCTGCATTTTTGTCAATAAAGTCATCAACAAGATGATGTATAATTCTTACTGCATCCCATCTGGTGGCATCCATATGTCTAATATCTTTCTTAGGCAGTATTTATATTTCTATTTCAGTGCTATAATACCCACTTATTCTTGTTTAACAATATGAATCAAATAATTCATGAAACTTTTCAAAATTGCAGATTTTTCTTAGCTTCAGTTTTATTGTCTGTCATAAATTAGAATGTCTTGTCATTATAACTATATGAAAACAAGTTTAAGATATCTTAAAGAATACTTGGCATATGTTATATATTTTATATATCTATATTTTTTCCTCCCTTCATTTTCTGATTTATTTTAGCCTTATGCATTAACAGCTTGATGGTATCTATAACCATCACCATGTATTTTCTTGTTCATTTATTTCCTTTTATATACTTCACAAATGCATAATTTTCTTGTAATTAGGAATCCTGTCTCCTTCATTTTAATGCCTGACTCATCTGTTCAGCAGTTTCTTAAGCATGAATGTTCCATAAATGTTTATTAAGTAGATTAGTGTTACATGCTTTGCTCATTAAACTGTCAAAGGGTTGATCTGCTTTAAGGTTAAGGATTCTCTGTTAAACAAGATAATTTTAATTTTTTCACGTTATTTTAAAAATAAAACTTATTAGGAATTAGTTTAAAATAATATTTGTACTTTTAAAATATTGGATTATAGAAGCATTTACAAGAACCACACATTTTGAAGTAAACAGTGAAATTTATTTTTAAAGTATTTAAAATTATCATCTTATTTACTTTCATTTTCTATAAATAAATTTTTATCTGTATTTTATTTTTAGATAAAGCTTTTTGAACTCTTCAACTATAAAAGGGATATATGTTTGAAAATATTTAAATCAATTTAATCTATAAAAATATTAATAACTAAGTTTTAGCAAAATTACAAAAAGGACAGTAATGCATTTTATTTTCTTTCTCACGTTTTTGCTAATGAGGCTTGGAAGCTTATATAATTATTTTAATTAGGGTTATAAACTTCTACCTGGGCAGGTGAGAGGCTAATTACCTAATTTATATGCAAACTGAGCAATTTTCTCTAAGCTCTTTACTACTTCATCTTTTTGTTTAATTTTCTCTATTTAAATCAATTAATAATTATTTTATTTTTGTTCTGTTTAAATGAATGACTGAAAATTACCCCACTGTAAATTCTATGTTGATAGTTCAAATACAGAGTATTTTTTTTTTTGCAGTACCTTAATATTAAAGTACCTTTAATATTTTATGTTTACCTGATTTTGTACAAGACATATTTTTATTTGCCAACAGTATCAGTTAGCATAAAGTGTATGTTAGCATTAATAACAACAACACAATGAAACAATTGTAACAGTGAAAAGACTGATGGTAAATTCTAATATTTCTTTTAGTGAGTAGAGCAAAAATGAGTAATAAGAAAGCAAAAGTCCACTTAATACATTGTAAATGGTACTAAAGCATGGGGTCACAAAATGTATCTATTTTTATTTCTTATGAGATTAACACCTTACCTAAAATATAACTATCACATTAAATTTTTTTTAACAAATGAACTAAAATGCTTGTATTTGGATCTGAAAAAAGATGAAAACTTGCAGGGTTGTCATCATAGTCATTTTCATTGCAATTATGACTATTTGTGGAAAAATTCAGAACAGTGAGTGGTCTTTAGGTCATCAGATTTTAAATGCTAATTCTGTTTTAGCCATCCAGGAAATTTATATATATATATATATATATATATAATATAATATTGTATAATTTTAATATATATTAAAATATAAATTACATGTAAATGTATATTTAATACATAAATTATACATATCACCTTTGATAGAATTATTTAGACTTTTTCCTATAAATTATTAAACTTGCTATCTCTCCTTCCTTACTGAAAATAATTTCGCACACACCCACAGACACACAAATACATAGTTAAGTTATAGACATTGTCTTACTGCTATGGTCAGTAAGATATTTTCATTGGTATTTTGAGTAGAATTTGGATTTTTTTTTTCCAGCTAAGCCTAGCCCAAACAGAGAAAGACGATCTAAAGGAGGAATATAATGCAAAGTCATTGTGTTCTGTAATAGGAGGGAAAAATATGAGTCATGTTAAACACTTGAAACAACAGTTAAATTGTATCACAATGATATTCGCTAAGTATACTCAAAAATAAAAGTCATACAAGCACTATGTAAAGCATTGTCCTTTTCCTCTGTTGGAGGGCATTTATTCTTAGACATGTGTGCTTTCTTCCCAAGGGGTGAGATTGACCTTGAACCCTGTGGACAGCTCTTCACCATTAAGCTTGCCAACTATTTGTCAGAAATGATTAGTGGAGAATAAAGTAAGAAAATTTCCCCTGTTGATAATAGGTGGCAAATAGAAGAGACTCTGAAATTGTCATTGGGAATCACATTTGTTCAGTAAAAACACTTTGCATTTGATAATATATAATATCAATGACCAACTTTTATATTTACACATTTCAGTGATGAATCTTATTGAACTTGACAGGTTTGAGATAATAAAAATGCTCTATGCCAACTCACAAATGGGTGTATGCATTGTAATCATTTTTACTATAAACAATAACTTTGTGCTCACTGTTAAGAGAAAGTGTTAATTACATGTGGCACTCTCTTTATCATACTTTTTGAAACTAGCTTTAAGTATTTTTGAATTTATACTAGTAGGAAATATTGGATATAAAAGGTTAAATGGAAGTTTATTACAACTCTATTTTGACACATATTCTGAGTATATTACAACACAAACACTAGATAAAACTGTAAAATTTCCAAATCAGGTTCATAAAAGCCTCACTTTCCTTAGTATGAAGTCAATATTAATACTTAACTAATATTTTAATTTACTACATTTACAGGTTTAATGAGAATTCTTTAGCTATCATTTTGAATCTTTTTAATGGAAGAAACAAGATAGCATATTTGCAATACTAGGAAATGTAATGTGAAATTTGTGTAACAAGTTTGAACAAAATGTGTTATAATTTTGGATGTATATTGACTTACACTAAGTCCATATGTTTTATAAGGCAAAAAATGATCTGAATAATTGCCATCAATATTGGATTATGGGAATCAATATTTCATATTAAACATTGAAAAATATTACCACATTCATTTAAAATCTAGAAAGAAATTAACTCAACTCCCAGGAGAAATTTAAGTTTCATGGCTCTGTATGGTAATAAAGTTCAAATGTAAACTTTTGTATCCATTTTATTTAGACTGTATCACATATCCTTACTACAGGAGGATAAATTCTTATTTTTAAAAGTAATTTTTGCCTTTTTTCTCCTGAAGTAGTCCAGACTAGAAATCCTAACCAGTTCTACAACTAAAAAAGTTTTTTTAAGTTGTTTAAACGTAAAAATACCTTCCTTTAATGCTGCAGTGAGCAAATAAGAATATAAAAATTACATAGATTTAGTCCTTTAAAAACTTTCATGATTGTGTAGAATCTTCAGAGTTGGCTCTTGGAGATAAGTCTGCCTTACTCCAGGTTACTGACCTCCTGAATAAAATAAGCTTTCTAACCACCTCAAAACAAGCAAAAACAAAAGACTATAGAAATCAAGTTCTCACCTTAAGAGGATATGCTGATTCTTCTCCCAAGGATGAGATCCGATTTTTGGGATCCTGAAAAGAAAGAACACTTGTTAGGGATGACAGGAATGAAAAGGCAATCTAATGGTGTATCCCCTGGGTTTTGTTTTTGCCTCCTGCATATTGGAAAAATTCAGCTTGGGTACTAAGAAACAACAAGGTGCAGAGACAAAAAGGGTTACAAAAAAAAGCCTTCTCACTCTAGCCAAAGGACAGGAAAGAGTGCAGTATTTTGTCTTCCCCTACCCTACCCAAGGTGAACATCACAAAAGAAATTGTAACCTTACTTTTCCTCAACAGATTGTAATGCTCTATTTTGGAGTAGAATCCTCTTGAAATCTCACCTGTATTATTGTGAGCAGTATTAAGCACTCTGATGGCACACACTGGCTATGGAGATGGTTAGGTAGCTCTGTTGGACAATTCTGTTGGCCCTAAGCAGTCATTCACAAAAAGGCAGGAACTCATTTTCCTTCCAGTCCACTTGTCCTGCAACTTCAGAGACAATGGCAAAGAGCATTGTCAACCATGCCCATCTGCAGTAAGCAAATAAGAGCAGATGTAATAGCCTTTCTTATCCAAACCAGATTGGAGAAGAATAATGGAAAGGAGGAGCTGGAAAAAGCCATTTTTCCAAATCAGTATATGAACTCTGTACCATAAAATAAAAATTAAAAATAAGATGACACAAACAGATGGAAAGATATGTTGTGTTCTTACATTGGAAAAATCAATATGTTAAAATGACTCTACTACCCAGGGTAATCTACAGATGCAATCCAACCCTTATCAATTTGCCAGTGGCATTTTTTGCAGATCTATAACAGAAAATCTTTAGAATTTGTATGGAGGTACAAGAAACCCTGAATAGCCAAAAAAGAAAAATGGAGCTAAAGAAATCAGGTGCCCTGACTCTAGACTATAGTATAAGGGTACAGTAATCAAGTATGCTACTAGCACAAAGACAGACATTTAGATCAATGGAACATGAAAGAAAGCCCACCCCCCAAAAAAAAACCCCACATACCTATTGTCAATTAATCTACAATAAAGAAGGCAAAAAATATACTCTGGAGAAAAGATCGTCTCTTCAATATGTGGTTCTCAGTAAATGGAACAGCTACATGTAATAGAAATAAGATCACATTCTCTAACACCATCCACAAAAATAAACTCAAAATGAATTAAAGACCTAAATGTAACACCAAATACTACAAAAACTTAGAGGAAAGCATCATCAGAACACTTTTTGACATAAATCACAGCAATATCTTTTTTGATTTGCCTCCAAGAGTAATGGCAATAAAAACAAAAATAAATGCAACCTAATTAAACTCAAAAGCTTTTGCACAGCAAAGGAGACCATAAACAAAATGAAAAGACAACCCAAAGAATGGGAGGAAATATTTGCAAATGAAGAGATCTACAAGGGATTAATCTCTAAAATCTAAAGACCTATGTCCAAAAAAACAACTCAAAAAAATGGATGGAAGTGGAAGACCTGAATAGACATTTCTCCAAGAAGACATGTAGATGGCCAAAAAGCACTTGAAAAGATACTCAACATCATTAAATATTAGAGAAATGCAAATGAAAACTATAATGAGGTATTACCTCCCACCTGTCAAAATGACCATCATCAAAAAGTCTACCAACAATAAATGCTAGAGAGGGTGTGGAGAAAAGGAAACCTTCCTTCATTGTTGGTGGGAATGAAAATTGTTCAGCCACAATAGAGAACAGAATGGAAATTTCTTAAAAAACTAAAAGCAGAGCTACTGTATGATCCTGCAATCCTACTCCAGGGCATCTGGAGAAAACCATACTTTGAAAAGATAAATGACCCCAGTGCTCATTGAAGCACTATAATCAAGACATGGAGGCAACCTCAATGTCCTTTGACAGATGAATGGATAAAGAAGATGTATATATACAATGGAATTTTACTCCTTTCAGCCATAAAAGAATGAAATAATGCTATTTGCAGCAACATGGATGAACTTTAGATTATCATACTAAGTGAAGTCAGACAATGAAAGACAAATATATGGTGTCACTTATATGTGGAATATAAAAAGATGATACAATGAACTTACTTACAGACACAGACAGAAACGGACTCACAGACTTATAAAATAAATTTATGGTTATTAAATGGGAAAAGTGGTAAAGAGAGATAAGTTAGAGGGTTGGAATTGACATACACTCAATATAAAATGTATAATCAACAAGAACCTACTGTATAGCACAGGGAACTCTATTCAGTAGTCTCTAATAACCTATATGGGGAAAAAATTTGAAAAAGAATAGATACATGTATATGTATAAGTCAATTTGTAGTACACCTGAAATTAATATAACATTGTATATCATGTATACTCTAATATTAAACTAAAAAATAAAAAACAATGAAAACTTTATTCTCTGGCTGTAATGAAACTAAACTAGAAATTTACAGCAGAAAATTAGCATAATAATCTCTAAGCAATTTGAAATTGGATAGTAATTTTTAAGGTCAGTTTTTATTCCAATCCTAAAGAAAGGCAATGCCAAAGAACATTCAAACTATTGTAAAATTATGATCATTTCACATGCTAGCCAGGTAATGCCCAAGATCCTTCAGGCTAGGTTTCAACAGTACATTGAACTGAGAACTTCCAGATGTAAAAACTGGATTTAGAAAAGGCAGAGGAACTAGAGATCAAGTTGCCGACATCTGTTGGATCATAGGAAAAGCAAGGGAATTCCAAAAAAAACAGTTCTGCTTCATTGATTATGCTATGGACTTGGACTGTGTGGATCACAGCAAACTTTGGAAAATTTTTAAAGAGATGGGGACACCAGATGACTTTACCTACCTCCTAAGAAACCTATATGCAGGACATGAAGCAACAGTTAGAACCAGATGGAGAACAGTAGACTTGTTTAAAATTGGGAAAGGACTACATCAAGGCTGTATATTGTCACCCTGCTTATTTAAGTTCTATGGAGAGTACATCATGGAAAATGCCAGGCTGGAAAACTCACAAGCTAGAATCGAGTTTCTTGGGAGAAATGTCAACAACCTCAGATGTGCGGATGATACTACTCTGATGGCAGAAAGCAAACAGGAACTAAAGAGACTCTTGATGGGGTGAAAGAGGAGAGTGAAAAACCTGGTTTAAAACTCAACATTAAAAAACTAAGATCATGGCATTCAGTTCCATCACTTCATGCCAAAGAGAAGGGGAAAAAGTGGAAGCAGTAACAGATTTTACATTCTTGGGCTCCAAAATCATTGCAGATTGTGACTGCAGCAACAAAATTAAAAGACGCTTGATTCTTGGAAGGAAAACTATGACAAACTTATATAGCACATTAAAGAACAGAGACATCACTTTGCCAACATAGGTCTGAATAGTCAAAGCTCTGGGTTTTCTGGTAGTTATGTATGGATGTGAGATTTGAACCATAAAGAAGGCTGAGCACTGAAGAATTGATGCTTTTGAATTGCGGTGCTGAAGAAGACTCTTGAGAGTCTGTTGAACTGCAAGGAGATCAAACAAGTCAATACTAGAGGAAATCAGTCCTGAATATTCACTGGAAGAACTGATGTGAAGCTGAAGCTCCGCTGGTTTGGCCACCTGATGAAAAGAGCTGACTCACTGGAAAATGCCCTAATGCTCCAAAAGATTAAGAGCAAGAGGAGAAGGAGTTGACAGAGAATGAGATGTTTGGATGGTATCACTGGCTCAATGGACATGAATTTGAGCAAACTGGGAAATAGTGAGGGACAGGGAAGCCTAGCGTGCTGCATTTCACAGGATCACAAAGAGTCAGACACAACTTAGTGAGTGAGCAACAAATAACCTACTGGTCAAAGAGAGTTTCAAAAGTAATGAAAAATGTGTAAAACTGAATTAAAAAATTTTAATACAGTAAAATCCCTGAATTAGTGCCAGGAAAGTGATTAGAGGGAAATGTATAGCACTAAACATTTATATGTCTAAAGAGGAAATATATTTAAATTTTACTTCCACCTTTAAAAGAACTAGAAAAAGAAGACCAAAATAAAGTTTAAACAAGAAAAAGGGAAGACATATTAAAATTAGAGGAAAAAATCAGAAAAACAAAGAAAAATCCATCAAACAAATGTTGTTTTGGGGGTGAAATAGATCTCTAATAAGACTGACAAAAAAAGAAAGGTATGAATTATCATTTAAAGAGTGAAACATGGGTGATCACTATAAAATTTTTGTGCTTTACAGTTTAGTTAGGGACTGTTATTAACAACTCTACACACATAAATATGACAACTTAAATGCAAGGTATCTCCTCTTGAATGCCCAGATTCTACTAAACTTCATCTAGGATGAAGAGATAATTTGAATATTACTTTAATTATAAAGAATTAAATTTATACTTAACTACCGTCACACATCCTCATCACTATTGAGACTTTGTCAAATAATATTTGTTGTGGTAGGTTGTTCTGTGCATTGTTGAATGTTTAGTAGCGTCCCTTTTCTACTAAATAAAAGCCATAGGACCTACTAACTGTGACAAACACAAGTGTCTCTAGATATTTCAAATAGTTGTCACTATGTTGTTATTACTGTTAAAAACCTTACAGAAAGAAATTCTTCAGGTTAAATTTCTTTCACTATGTTTCATTGATGAGTTCTGCCAAACAGTAAAATAAGAAAGAATTCCATTTCTACACAATTTTTCCAGAAAATTAAAGAAGAAAAAACACTGCCTAACTCATTTATGAGGCAGGGATTACTGTAATACCAGAGCAAGCAAAGACAGTACAAAACAAACACTTCAGACCAATATACCTCATGACTCTAGAAGCAAAAATCCTCAACAAATTGAATAGGAATATTGTATCATTTTATATGTAATGAAAGAAATTTTCAACAGTAAATTCAAAGATTCTCCTATATTGTGCCACTATTTTATTTAATTTTTTAATATGCTATAAGCTCACTATGCACTAATATTTGTCCTTTAGATATTCAAAGTGATTAAAATAAGAAAGGGATATTTTATATTTACCTTTAATCATTTCTAGAAATCTTTATATTTTTGTGCAGATTCATGTTTTATCTGATGTTTTATTCTTTTGAGCTGAGAACTCTTTTTAACAATTCTTATAGTGTAGATTGTTGATTTTTATTAAAGTATCTCATTTTTTTGCATGCCTGAGTTTTTTGTGTTTTGTTTTTTTTTTTTTTGAGTGGGGGCTTCATTTTGAAGGGTATTTTTTTTGTTATACAAATGTGGGTCAACAGTGTTTTATTCTGTTTTTCCCAACACTTTAGTCTTCTATCAGTTTTTCTTTTTATGAGAAACTGTTTCTCCCTTATTTGTAAAGATATTTCACTAGGTATACAAATCTGAGTTGAGTTTTTTCTTTCAGCACTTTAAGGATGCTGATTCATTGTTTTCTGGCTTGCACTGTTACTGATAAAAAAAATCTCATTCTTTTTCCTGTGATGTGCAGTGTGATTGTGTGTGTTATTTATGTTTTCAGAAATTTTTGAATCTGTGATTTGATTCCTATCATAAGTTGAGGAAAAGCTTTGGCCCTTATCCTTCTGAACATTTCCTCTGCCACTCTCTTCTTTTTCTAGAGTCTTAGTGTCAGTGACTTGATTGAATTCATAGTATACATTTCCAACTGCGCTTCCCTGTTCCAGGCCTGTGCCACTGAGAGTGATTTCTCTAGTATTTCATTATATCTTTAAGTTTTTTGTTTCTATATTTAATAATAATATACGAGGTGCCTAAAGAAGCCTATCAGTGAGAATGAACTCTCTGAGTGTGGCTTTCAGAAATTTGGTCTGTTCATATTAGTCTGCACTAGGTCTTTAGGAATTTGTGAAACTTTTCTGCAAAATTCTTTTTACCCATTTCAATGGAAATCTTGTCTTACTTTTGCTGTCAGTGCTCATATATTTTTGAAGACATCTATGTTTTCTTGGATTTCAGGCTAGTTGGTTTTCTGCAATCTTGGATTTGTTATGAACTCTAGAAAAGTCCTGCTTTTGTAGGTTGTCTTTTCATGGTTATTGGGATGTGAGTGGAACCCTTTCTGGCTTTCTAAATCATAAACAGAAAACTTGTGTGTGTGTGTGTGTGTTTTAAATATTAATTTTTAATAATTTTAGGTTTGCTTTGTACTAAATGATTTTATGTTACTAAGTAGATACAAGTTTGGAATTATTGTATAATTTCCAGTATGAAAGATATATCACTATATAGTATTGCCTCTCATTTATTTTAAAAGGTTTAAATCTATTATCCAATTGGAGAAAAATTGCTTTACAATGTTGTGTTGGTTTCTGCCATATATACAAATCCACCCTAAGATCTCTCTTAACCCTCCCTTCCCTCCCCAGATCCCTTGCCTCTAGGGAATCACTGGGCACCAGGCTGGGCTCCCTGTGTTATCTAGCAACTTCTCACCAGCTGTCGATTTTACACGTGGTAGTGTATATGCCAATGCTGTTTCCTCCATTTATCCCTCTTTCTCCTTTCCTACTGTAACCACAGTCCATTCTCTGTAAGTCAGAAAGAAAAAACCAAATATTGTATATTAACGCATATATATGGACTCTAGAAAAATGGTATTGATGAACTTATTTGCAGGGAAGGAATGCCCATCATTTGTACTTACACTTTCTTTTGACTGAAAGGGCTTCGTCTATATGGTATTTTTCTTCTTTCCTTCCTTTCTTTATATCTCTCTGTCATCTTTTATCTAATGTAATTTGATCTTTTTTCTCATGGCTTGTCTTTCGCTTTTCTTTTATATTCTTAGCTATTTGTTTGTTTATTTTTGGCCATGCTGAGTCTGTGTAGCTGCATGGGCTCTTCTCTAGTTGCAGCGAGTGGGGGTTACTCACTAGCTGCAGTGAGCAGGCTTCTCATTGCAGTGGCTTCTCCTGTTGTGGAACACAGACCCCAGGGCATGCAGGCTTCAGTAGTTGTGGTCCCTGGGCTCTAGAGCACAGGCTTACTAGTTCTGACACATGGACTTAGTTGTTCCAGGGCACGTGAGATCTTCCTGGATCAGGGATCAAACCTCAGTCTCCTCCATTGGCAGAAGGATTCTTTACCACCGAGCCACCAGGGAAGCCCCTATCTTTTGCTTTTAAAATCAATCTTAAAAATATCTGTCTTTTAAATGGAGGGTTTAACTCAATTATCTTAGTTTTTAATACTCATTTAGTTAAATTTATGTCCACCCATTTATTTCATAATATGTATTTCCCAATATTCTTTAGTTTAAATAACTTTCCTTATTCTTTACTATTTTTAAAAATAAATCTTTCTGTATTTTCAGGGTTTATCTTTAATTGTTATCAATACAGTGAATCTTTGTTGACTGCAATAGTTATGTTCCAAAATATCATTGGAGACACTAAATTACCAAGTACTGACCTATTGTTCCCAAGGAAAATAAAAGATTATACGCTTGTGAGAATCTGGTCAACTGAAATTCTACTTGCTCTTTGTAGGTTTGCTCTGTTCTTATAAAATAAGCCAGCCTCATCAGTATTGAAAAACTGTTCTTCCAGTAACCCTTTTCCTGAATAACATTTAGCAGATATTTAAAAAAAAAAAAAATTCTTTCATAGTCTACTGACCTACACAACGTACTTCACCTGCAAGCTTAACATTTTTCACACTGTATTACCTTTTGAAACTTGAAAGCCAGCCAGCCCTAGCCAGGAAGGGTTTAACATTTTCCTGATGCTGCGTAAGGTGTCTGTAAATTTCTGTGGCTTACATCCTTAAAACAATGCTGTCTACTTCTCTTTTTTAATTAGTCATCATCTCAACAGTCTATAAATTTAACCACATTTCCATCTTTTCCATAGCCTCATCATACACTCCAGATGTTGTTTCAGCATTTTCCAAAGCAGCTTTATATACAGATCAGCAAATTTCCTCTTCTTTTTTCTGTGTGTACCAGACTATTGATTCATTAACTTTGAACTCATGGGCAACAACACTATAACTCATGCCTAAATGAAGCTAACTTAACACAAGTATTTTTTTCTGTAAGGCGTAGCATATCCTTTTGTGCTTAGGAACACGAGACAGCATTTCAACTATCATTGGGGCCTATTTTGAAAGCAATATCACCAAAAAAACTTGACAAAAATGAAAACATAATAATACTAAATAGACCATAATAGGGACACTTGTTTACATTGTAAAGGTTGACCCAAGAAAGCAAAGCATTATTTTGTTTTATCCAGCTGGGAATGTACATGTTGGTCCACTCAATTTTTTAGCTTCTCTGATTATGACTTAGAAATAGCACAAAAATGTCTTGAGTATTGATTCTGGGGTTTTAAAAAACATTTTAGTTGTTAGTTGAATTCACAAATAATAAGGATCAACTGTATATTCTTTTTCAACTTTTTTTGAATTTTTCTCTGAACATCACTATTGCATTTGAATAGTTTCATGTTGCAAGTCTACTTATACATTGAAATACATCCTCTTGAGTTATAATCATTTACTTGGGAAAAAATATTGGAAATTTCTTGGCCAATTCAACATAACTTATTTATTCTTCCTTTATTCTTCCTTCCATATGTTATGTATTTGTTAAGAAAAGCATTAATATTTGCCTGTAAGTTTGAACATGAGCGCATATATGAATGCATATGTCTATAATAAATTTTCTAATATTCAGTGTTTTCCCTTTGGTGTCAGGTATCACACAATATGATGAACCTGACTTTACTGTGCAAACCATAATAATATCAAGAGAACCCCAATCAGTATAAAACACCTCAAATTCATATGAATTTCTAAATGTGCTTCATATAACTAAATTTTAAATAAAATAGTCTACATATTGTGTTGATATATTATTATATATATCTATTTTTATAGGAATTTTCTATTACATGGGGGTCACTGCCCCTATCCCCACATTGTTCAAGGGTCTTCTCTATATATACAATTCCAGAAGTCTTTTGGAACTCAAAGCTTAAATTCATTTATTGTCAGCTTTAGTTAACCAATTTCTAAGTCAAATACTATCTGAACCTATGAAATAACTGACACACAATATGGAAATGAAGGAAAAAATTAAAAATGTTCATATGGGCATATTTTAGACAGATAATCTGATTAATAGCCAACAAATGTTAATAATAGCCACCAAAATGTTGAATGAATAGTCTGTTTTATTTTCTTTTTAATCTGTGTCTATTCTGAACACTATAATGCTATTTAATAATGCAGATTATTTCAATCTATAGGTCTATTGTTAATAACTTGCCAACTAAATCACAGAAGGTATTCCTGTTTTTTGCAAGTGACTATATTTCCAAGTTGTTTCTATAATGAACTGCTGAGGGTTAATGAAGATAAATTATTTACTATTAAAAAAAGCCAATATACAGATTCTAGTATATGATATATAGTTCAAAAACATTCACATATTATCTCAGATTTTTAATAGTAGCTCTAGGCATTCTTTCAATAGATACAGTATTTAGAAATGCTATATTCAGTATGGTTTTAGAAAAGGCAGAGGAACCAGAATTCAAATTGCGAATATCCGCTGGATCATGGAAAAAGCAAGATATTTCAAAAAAAAACATCTATTTTTGCTTTATTGACTGTGCCAAATCCTTCGACTGTGTGGATCACAATAAACTGTGGAAAAGTCTGAAAGAGATGGGAATCAGACCACCTGACCTGTCTTTTGAGAAACCTATATGCAGGTCAGGAAGCAACAGTTGGAACTGGACATGGAACAACAGACTGTTCCAAATAGGAAAAGGAGTAAGTCAAGTCTGTATATTGTCACCCTGCTTATTTAACTTATATGTAGAGTACATCATGAGAACGCTGGGCGTGGATGAAGCACAAGCTGGAATGAAGATTGCCGGGAGAAATATCAATAACCTCAGATATGCAGATGACACCACCCTTATGGCAGAAAGTGAAGAATTAAAGAGCCTCTTGGTGAAAGTGAAAGGAGAGAGTGAAAAAGTTGGCTTAAAACTCAGCTTTCAGAAAACAAAAATCATGCTATCTGGTCCCATCCCTTCATGGCAAATAGATGGGGAAACAGAGGAAACAGTGAGAGACTAATTTGTTGGGCTCCAGAATCACTGCAGATGGTGATTGCAGCCATGAAATGAAAAGACACTTACTCCTTGGAAGGAAAGTTATGACCAACCTAGACAGCTTATTAAAAAGCAGAGACATCACTTTGCCAACATAGGTCCATCTAAACAAGGCTATGGTTTTTCTAGTAGTCACATATGGATGTGAGAATTGGACAATAAAGAAAGCTGAGTGCTGAAGAATTGATGCTTTTGAACTGTAGTGTTAGAGAAGACTCTTGCGAGTCCCTCGGACTGCGAGGAGATCCAACCAGTCCATTCTAAAGGAAATCAGTCCTGAATGTTCATTGGAAGGACTCATGTTGAAACTGAAACTCCAGTACTTTGGCCACCTGATGGGAAGGGCTGACTCACTGGAAAAGACCCTGATGCTGGGAGGGATTGGGGGCAGGAGAAGAAGGGGACGACAGAGGATGAGCTGGTTGGATGGCATAACTGACACAATGCACATGAGTTTGAGTACACTCCAGGAGTTGGTGATGGACAGGGAGACCTGGCGTGCTGCAGTCCATGGGGTCACAACGAGTTGGACACAACTGAGCGACTGTAGTGAACTGAACTGAATATTCAGTGTATCTACAGATGTTCAGAAAACAGTTCAACTTATGCTAAAAATGAAAAATAAAGAAAAATGAGAGAGGGATAACAGAGACTTAAACAAAATTGAATTAAATCAGAAATTGTTAGATTGCTATTTAATGGTTATGAATACTTATGTTCTGTATTCCACAATTATTGAAAGCTTTTAATTTTCCAAGTGAAAATTGTTCTTTATTTTTTGAAACTCGTTTTCCCTTCCTGGATAATGCTTCCTGTTTTATTTTTAAATTAAACTTGAAAAGCAATCTAGAAAGTAAAGTCAGAATATTATGGATAAAATAAGAGTTTTCAACATTTTGTTGATACTCTTTATATATATATCTCATATAATTTGAAATATATACACACTTCAAATTATAAAATTTTCTAATAAAGAATAATTGTGTAATTGGAAATATAAATCAAGTTATATGTATTTTAAATTGTATACTTAAAAGATATATAAAATGATTAGGTATACATAAGTATGTTTCAAATTATGTTTTCCACATTTTCTTTCTTTCAGTATACTTAACAGATATGGCCATTCCAAATTACTATTTCACAAACTAAGATGATTCTCAGTAGGGAAGCCTTACCTCATGTTGTTTTCATCAAAGGGTGCTTGGTCTATATTTGCCTGTCTGAATATTGCCATTATATTACTAATTTACACATTGAGGAAAAGGTCAGGAGTACTTCAAATTTTTGATGACTTGATATGAACCTGAAAGAGGAATGTTAATAACTGATGAAATATATCCAAAATAGTTCATATTAGGATAGTTTAAAATTATATATTCTAAGATAAAAAAATTTGACCTCATATTGCTGAAGTCTTTTATATATTGGGATTTGGGGGATTAGTATTCTTTATTCAAGACAGCTAAATATAATTTATGTTAAGACTACATAAGTAAGGGAAAAATTACAAAAAGTGTACATATTAAAATAGTACTCAGGTAAGATGATATTCAGTATAATAAATGTATTGATAAAGTAATGCAGTTTGTAGTGTTCCTAAAAACATAAATTATTGAAGTATTTCAATAATAGTTCAACATAAAATTATGTTAACTAAAACACAAATTATTGAAAATATTTTGAAAGCCATTATCATTGATATTATATATATTGTAATATTCAAATATTATTTTTATTCACTAAATAAAATAATTTTCTGTGATCTGTTCTTGGATCATCTTAGTCTTAGTATAAATTAATGTATTATTTTCTCAGTTTGTGAAATAGAAGCATATTTTTAGGCATTGCTTTCATATGTACCTATTTTTCTTATGCCACACTGTGCAGCGATGTATAGTATGTCTTCTTAATTTTGTAATTTATTTAAAAAATAAGTAGAATCTGGATATAGTTACTTTTTATTGTTTAGTACATTGAAACTTACTAGGTGGTATAGATATCTATAAATCAAAGGTTCAGAAGTATGTACATTAAATCTAGTAGCCTAACATCAGAGAAATCTAAGAATATTATTTTATATCTTGTAAAAGAAATTTCAAAGAGAAAATTTTAGGCTCATTGAGATTTTAAAAATAATATCTTTCCAGCAAAAACATTATATTTTCTGAAGTTTTTCACTTATAAAAATCATAGAATGTATTTTTATGACATCTGATATAAAGGGAAAAAATACTATTTCATATCTAAATGGGTTAACAAGCAAATTGTTTGTATTTTTCCAGTAATATAATAGGATATACTGCATTGTTTTAAGTGTATTTGGTAACATGGAGTTAGCATTTTGTGACTGACTGATAATTAGGAGCTAAGTACAGAGTAAAGTTATGAATAAAGAAAAAAGTAGAACACAATTCAAAATTAGATGCAGAACTGGAATGATATTGAAAAAATGATACTGAGATAGAACTTCAGAAAATACTATAAAAGATCATCCATTCATTTCTTTGAATGATAAGATCAATTGCTGGTCTCTTTTGGCAACTGAAATGAAAAATCAGACCCAGATGGAGATGCACACCATTGAAGTTACCTACCCCTATTATTTTACCAGGTGTAGGAAATATATGAGAAATACATTGTTCATGAGGAATCATTTTCCCTAAAATGGTAAGGATGCATCTTTTTTCATTTTCTTGCTTGAATGTTGTCTTCCTCAAAGAATTTAAATCTTTAGAAAATTTTCAAAGTAGGTGTTTCTCATACTGTCTAGTGGATTCAGAGATGCATTATCTCCTGCAAACTTAAACGTTCCTTCATCAGGCAGCACATTTCACTAATTGCCAAGTATGTCACCAGAGCATATTTGTATATCTCCACATAAACAACTCATTGCAACCTGAAAAATTATTCTGAGAGCCTGTTGTAATACAACCATCTATCACTTTAAAACAATAAATAGATGATTAACAAATGATTTGAAAATCAGCAAAAATTTTGAAAATGAAGAGGGAAAAATATGTTTAGAACAGTTGTATTATCACTTACAAAAATGTTTCTGCATCTGTAAAGCAAGCAATACCTTTGTCATCTAATTTCCAAGTGACTTAACATTTCTTTTCCAACTGTTCCTTGAAAGAATCTGGCAGGCAATAGTGGTAGTGAAATTGAATCTTTACCTGAGGAGTTTTCCTTTATAATTCCCTTCATTATTTTCTCTGTAGTTCTGTGCACACCTTTAGATCTGAACTTAGTTGCCTTTTTGTCTTTTCCTTCCTAAAAAGTCTGCTCTCTGTAACTCACAATCATTGATTAGTGATTCCTCTCTATCTTCCATATTTTTTCTAAACATTTTCTCAAATATCCTTGCTTCAGTTTGTTTCTGACTGTAAACCTTGACTTCATTCTCTTTTCTTCTAATTCTCTGTTTTGTTTTTTTGGGGGCTAGGGGGTCTTCTGCTAAAAACATTTATTCTCCAGATGTCATATATTTAATGTATTTAAAGTATAATTTTATTTTAATAATTATAAATATTATAAAATATTTAAATCTATATTATGATATTTAAGTATGACACAATATTTATAATATTTAAGTCTAAGGTAAATATCTCCTTATGTTTCAATGTAAGATTGTCTATCCATCTGATTTTTAATTTTTTTCTTTTTAATGTTCTTTTAATGACATAGTTATTCTCTTTACTAAAAATGTCTATTTTGAGGTAAAGTATTTTACTTGCTTAATATTGACTTCTTAAGGTACACAGTGAGACTAAAGAAGATAAGCATGGTATCTGCATGTTAATAGTTGCCACTTGTGTTTGTGTGTATTTTGCTTTAGTTTTTAAAATTATTACAAAATAATGGCTGTATTTTCCTGTGCTGCACAATGTATCCTTGTTGCTTATTTATTTTATACATAGTAGTTTCTGTCTCTTAATCCCCTACCCCTATCTCATCCATCCCTTATTTCCTCTCCCACTGGTAACCAGTAGTTTCTTCTCTATATCTGTGAGTCTTGCCACATTTTCTTTATACTTTCATCTGTTAATGAAAGCAACTTCAGTTACTTCCATATCTTCACTGTTGTAAATTATGTTGCTATGAAAATTGAGGTTTGTGTATTTTTTCAGGTTGGAGAAGGCAATGGCATCCCACCCAGTCCTCTTGCCTGGAAAATCCCATGGGTGGAGGAGCCTGGTGGGCTGCAGTCCATGAAGGGTTGCTAAGAGTCAGACACGACTGAGCGACTTCACTTTCACTTTTCACTTACATGCATTGGAGAAGGAAATGGCAACCCACTCCAGTGTTCTTTCCTGGAGAATCCCAGGGATGGCGGAGATTGGTGGGCTGCCGTCTATGGGGTCACACAGAGTCGGACACGACTGAAGCGACTTAGCAGCAGCCGCAGCAGTGGGTTTGCTGGATAATATGATAGCTTGATTTTTCATTTTTTGAGGAACTTCCATACTTTTTTCCATAGTAGCTCCACCAATTTACAGTATCATCTATATTCTACTAGAGTTCCCTTTTCTCTATATTCCCTCCAATATTTGTTATTTATGTCTGTGTGTGTGCACTCAGTCGTGTCCAACACTTTGCTGCCCTATATACTGTAGCCCACCAGGCTCCTCTGTCCACAGACTTCTCTGGGCAAAAATACTGGAGTGAGTTGCCATATCCTTCTCCAGGGGATCTTTGCAACCCAGTGATCGAACCCAAGTCTCTTGCATCTCCTGCATTGGTAGGTGGGTTCTTTACCAGCTGAGCTACTGGGGAAGCCCTTGTTATTTACAGACA
Organism: Odocoileus virginianus; assembly: GCF_023699985.2. NCBI lineage: Eukaryota > Metazoa > Chordata > Mammalia > Artiodactyla > Cervidae > Odocoileus > Odocoileus virginianus. The sequence continues at coordinate 24,667,796 of NC_069685.1, forward strand.
TTTTAATAATAGCCAATTTGGCAGTTGTGAGATGATATCTCATTGTGGTTTTGAATTGTGCTTCTCTGATAATTAGAGATTTTGTGCATTTTTTCTGGTGATTGTTGGTCCTCTGTGTATCTTCTTTAGAAAAGTATCTGTTCAGATCTTCTGCTCGTTTTTTAATTGGGTTCTTTGTTTTTATGATATTGAACTATATGACCTATTTATTTTGGATTTTAACCCCTTAGCATATTAGTTGCAAGTGTACTCTCCTGTTCAGCAGGTTGTTGTTTTCATTTTGTTGTTTTATTTGTTGATTGTTTCCTTTGCTTTGCAAAAATTTCTAACTTTGATTAGGTCTCGTTTGTTTAGTTTTGCTTTTATTTCTTTTGCCTTAAGGGACAGATCAAAAAAAAAAAAAAAAAAACACATTGCCACAATTTATGTCAAAGCATGTTCTGCTTGTGTTCTCTTCTAAGAGTTTTTTCATTTTAGTCTTTTTCATCTATTCTGAGTTTATCTTTGGTGTGAAGAAATGTTCTAAGCTCATTGTTTTACATATAGCTGATGGGTTTTCCCAGCATCACTTTGTGAAGAGACTGTCATTTTCACTGTCTGTTCTTGCCTCCTTTGTTAATGGATTAATTGTCCAAAAGTGTGTGAGTTTATTTCTGGGCTTTCTATTCTGTTCCATTAATCTATGTGTCTTTTTTTGTGCCAGTACCATGCTATTTTAATTACTATAGCTTTGTAATATAGTCTGAAGTCAGAGAGCATGATACTCCAGCTTTGCTCTTTTTTTAAAGATTGCTTTGAAAGTTTGGAGTCTTTTGTGATTCCATATAAATTTGAGGATCATTTTCTCTAATTCTGTGAAAAAATGTCATGTGTATTTGGTAGGGATTGCATTAAATCTGTAGATTTTTTTGGGTAATAAGATCATTTTAACTATTAATTCTTCCAGTTGAACAGAAAACTCTCTTTTCATTTCTCGATATAATTTTTAAATTCCTTCCTCAATGTTATAGTTTTCAGAGAACATGTCTGATTTAAAATATTTTTTAAATACTTTTCTTCATTGCATTTGAAAAATTATTTTATTTCAAAAAATATTATTTATTTTTGGCTGTTCTATATCTTTATTGCTACTCAGGTTTTGCTCTAGTTACTGCAGGTAGGGTCTACTCTAGTTGTGGTGTGTGGGCTTCTCATTACAGTGGCTCCTCTCGTTACAGAGCATGGGCTCTAGGGTGCGCAAGCTTTAATAGTTGCAGCTCCTGGGCTCTAGAGCACAGGCTGAATAGTTATGGTGCTCCAGGCTTAGTTGCTTCGTGGCATGTGGGATCTTTCCGAATCAGGGGTCAAACCCATGTCTCTTGCAATGGCAAGCAGTTTCTTTACCACTGGGCCACCAGGGAAGCCTTCCATTGTATTTTGTAACTGAACTAACTAACTTCTTCGTGAGGGCTTCCCTGATGGCTGAGTGTGTAAAAACTCCCCCGGGAAAGCAGAAGACACAGGAGACTCAGGTTCAATCCCTGGATCAGAAAGATTCTCTGGAGTAGGAAATAACAACCTGCTCCAGTATTCTTACCTGGGAAATTCCATGAACAGAGGAGCCTGGTGGATTAAAGCCCAAAGGGTCCCAGAGAGTGGGACATGATTGAGCGACTATGCGGGCACTTCTTGGCCAAAACAGTCTAGCATTTTGATGCAACTACAGTGTTAAGGCTTGAAAGTTTTTTCATCTTTCAGTGTAGAAAACCTATCTTTTTTAGATTTAAAACAACTATGGACAGGTGTTTATGGCTTATAGGTTGAAAAGTTCATCTCTACCAGTTAATTAGCATTTTAATTTTTGCCTAAAATTAAAAGCTGTAAATACCTTTAGGTACAGTGTGTGACTTGACTGAACTATATTATATATCCTAAATGGTAATTATCATAGATGATAATTCAGGCAAATAAAGTGTTGACTATTTTTTATTAGCATCGACCTATTTCACTGATATTTTCTCTATGTCAGCCTTCTTTGATGATTGCAGTGTATAATAAAAGTAAATTTTTACATTGAGCAGGTAGAACATTTGAAAACTATTTTTACTGTTTGTCGGTCTTTTCTACTATTAACATCATTTAGCACATGCCAGGTGGCCTGTCTCCTAGTTATCTGAAGCATATGATTTCTCTGATTCAAAACAATTTCAAATGCCTTAAAAGTCAAATAACAAAAGAACAGTCAAGCCATATAAAGATGTGATATTGAGAATATCAATATATAATAATGGAGGATAACAGTTTTTGAAGCACTACCTTAAACATGACATATTTAAATCTAATTTCAACTTACTTATGCTTCAGGAGCTTTCACAACTACTAAAGGTAACATGTAAAGCAAATGGATTTACTAATGAAAACATGGAAAGATTGACTCTGAGTCTCAAAGACAACACAACAGACAAAGATAATGGTCATTTGATTATAAATTTTCCCCAAGTACAAATGAACTTTAATGTAGGTCAAATGTTTACAAGTTGATACAATTTTATAAAATATATACTTCTAATGATAAAACATGTATAAAACAAAAAAAATCATTTAAATTGTCAAAATTTCCTTAATAGCTTTTCTACACCTTCTGATTACTATCAGACAATATCAGTGTTAGAAGAAAAAATGGAGTTTATCATCCAAAAGAGAAAATTTTGGCATTTGATTTCATTAGGTGGAAAACTATAATTTTTAGCATGTTATTAATTGCACAGCTTATTTCTTGTTCTAAACAAGTGCTTAGTGGGATGACTCTGGATATTCTTTTAATGATTATTTGAGTTAGAAACTTAGGGAGGTAGCCTAGAAGAAATGTTTATTCAGGCAACACTAAAATGAGAGAGACTTTAAAAACTGTAAACTTTTTATAGCCTCAAAACAATAAAACTGTTTGTAGTTAAATAAATACATTAATAAAATTATCCCTTTCTCCTTCACATTTCAAAGTGTATCATTTCATCCAGTTAAATGAAATTGCTTTTTTCTCTGCACATTTTAATCTCATTTCCTTATAATAATATTAAGAGGAAAATAGGAAAAAAATAAAAAAGTGAGATTTCCCCAGTTTCCATATATCTCCAAGAATAGCTCTGGAACTGAATCCTGAATCAGTGAGTTTCATTTTCAGTGTTCCTTATTTCAAATGAATTTGGAGCCCCACATAATATTTCTAAAGCTGCAGAGCAGAAAAGAGGTAAGGAACAGACTTGTTTACAGAATTAAGTCAGAATGTCAGATAAGCAACAAATAATCACACAGGAAGAGTTGCATATTTAAACATTTTGACATCTGTAATAGTCTGTTTCTATGGTATTTTATGTTTTCTAAAATACAATAAAATAGTCTGTGGTATTTTAAAAAATTTATGTTAAAAAAATATGTTTCATAGTATCAGACTTATGGTCAAGTTATATTCCTGACTCAATTTGCAGTTAGTCAAGTCAAATAATATATAAAACAATCCACTGTAAGTTGAGGCATTTAAAAATGGAAATAAATATATTTATTGCTATTTCATATCAAGTGAGAGTTACTGACTGCCTTATCTCAAAAAATTCACATGAAAAGCATGTTCATCCTATGAAAGAATTTCTAGTAATATTAACTGCAGTGTCTTTTAAGGATAAATAAGCATGGATAAATGCAGAAATTGCACCACTGAATTCTCAACGGTTAGGCATAATTTCATGATTTTTTAAATAAAATTAAGCATTAAATAAGATCAATATAAGAGCAGCAGTTTGCTGAAAAATGATACTAAAGCATTTAGATAACAATATATGAACAAAATTTTAAAGATAAGAAAAAAGGAGCAAACTAATAATTTTCCTTCATGTCCTATTATTGGTCCTTTAATGGACAAAAATGTTTTCTAATTAATATTTCATTTACCTTGGGGACAAGTACATAATGCAGTCACCAATTTGCTTAGACTCTGAAATATCATTCATTTATGTACATATTTTCTCTATTCAAATTTACTGTTCGTATCACTTGTCAATTTGCATATATTAAATCATTATGCATAATTTACCATATTTTGAATATTTTATTAATGAATGTCCTTTTCTAAGATTTTTATGTGCTCTTAAATTTTAAACACTCAAACATTTAAAAACTTAAGACTCAACAATTTAGTTCTTAAATGTTACTTTTATGGAGTGAAATAATGCAGATATTAACTGCATGATGTTGTTCTGACTATTGGGATGGACAGTGGGTAGTTATGATAAGCTCTTTTGTTAACAAATGGAATTTTTAAAATAAACATTATTAGCAAACTACTTTGTCACTCTATATCATTTAAAGTTAGCATAAATATATTTCTACCTTGCTATTAATAATATGTTAGTTGTTCTTTTCCAATAAATGATGACTATTTTAGCTCATGATTTTTTATCAAGGAAGATGCTATTTAGAAGCTGGTACTTTGCAACAGGGCTTTTCTTGTGGCTCGCTGGTAAAGAATCCACCTGCAATGCAGGAGACTCCAGTTCAATTCCTGGGTTGGGAAGATCCCCTGGAGAAGGGAAAGGCTACCCACTTCAGTATTCTGGCCTGGAGAATTCTGTGGACTGTGTAGTCCATGGGGTCACAAAGAGTCAGACACAACTTTCAGTTTCACTTTCACTTTCTTTTCACTTTGAGACAGAATAAAGTCAACTGATTTTGACAGTTTTATATTTTATGGGATATATTTCCAGCATTTCAATCTTATTTAATTTTATACACATTAAAAAAAATAAAATTTCCAACTCAAATTCCTAGGCAAATAAATGGAAAATTGTTGTATGAAAAAGATGTCCACCAGCAGGCTTACCTTTATGAGAGTGAATTGTAATTGGAAAGGAAAAATGTGTAGGTTGTACTGAGTAGTTCTACTTCAATAGTTAACTAATACTTTGGTAGTTCTATTAAAAAAAAAAATTCTGATACTTGTTAAATCCTTAAGAAGGACTTTTATTCAGGACTGTCATGATAGGTGTCAAGATTATTGCAATAGGGGAGAGAGATCAGGTTCAGTCCTGACTATAGCAAAGATAGCTGGGGATGTGTAGCCAAGGAACAGGGTTGAGAAGGGGGGTTCAGTGGATGGAAAATTATCAGACTTTATTTTTAGGGGGGCTTCAGAATCACTGCAGATGGTGACTGCAGCCATGAAATTAAAAGACGTTTGCTCCTTAGAAGAAAACTTATGACCAACCTAGATAGCTTATTAAAAAGCAGAGACATTACTTTGCCAACAAAGGTCCATCTAGTCAAGGCTATGGTTTTTCCAGTGGTCATGTATGGTTGTGAGAGTTGGAGTATAAAGAAAGCTGAGTGCCGACAAATTGATGCTTTTGAACTGTGGTGTTGGAGAAGACTCTTGAGAGTCCCTTGGACAGCAAGGAGATCCAACCAGTCCATCCTAAAGGAAATCAGTCCTGAATATTCATTGGAAGGACTGATGCTGAAGCCAAAACTCCAATACTTTTGCCACCTGATGTGAAGAACTGACTCATTTGAAAAGACCCTGTTGCTAGGAAAGATTGAAGGTTGGAAGAGAAGGGGATGACAGACGATGAGACGATTGGATGGCATCACTGACTCAATGGACATGAGTTTGAGTAAACTCCGGGAGTTGAGGATGGACAGGGAGGCCTGGCATGCTACAGTCCATGGGGTCGCAAGAGTTGGACACGACTGAGCGACTGAACTGAACTGACTATGGGTTGAAAATACTCTGAATTATTTAGACAGATTTTCACTAGAACTAACATTTGTCTATGTAATATGGGCTAACATTAAAATATTTCTTTTTTCCATTCAGCAAAATTTAGCAAATAGTTTTCAAACGGTTTAGATGCAGTGTTATCAGCAGGGTCAGAGTTTTCCTTTTCCTCTGACCTTTCTCTTATGCTTTCTACTTTATGTTTCAAGGCATCAGCTGTTGCTTCACTTATTCCATCCATAGTCAAGACAATGCAAATAGAAACAGGAAGGATGACTAGCACATTTGTGCTTTTTCACAGAAACATCTCCAGAAGTTTTCATCTAAATATTAATATAGGAAATGGTTCATATTGCCAAACTTTAATGGATAAAGGCTGCAAAATAAGGAAAGTTATCATCATGAATCCATGAGTGTAATTCTGGGCTTAGACTCATCGACCATACTGAGGTTCTATAAGTAGGAAATTAGGGGAAAATATATATTAGGCTTGCAAAATCCATATCTGTCTGACTTTCTAAATATAACTAAAATATATATTACTAGTCATGATAAACTGACTATTTAAAAAATGTATCCAATGATTTATAACTACATCTTAAATGTATTCATTTAATGTTGCTATAGCTTGGCATACCTGGATATATTTTTATTGACTGATGGTACAAAGAGGAGGGAGGGAAATCTAAAGTTTTAGAAAACAATAAAAATAAAAGAACAAAACAGAAAAGAACAGGTGTCAACAAAATTTTCTGCTCCTACATTAAATCCCAGAAAAAATGTGAAACATACACCACAATTGTTGAGTATAGAATAAAACAATTGGCAATGGATATAAATGAGTAAATGAGAAAAATGTGCATATTAATATTGAATAAAAACATAAGGCAAAAATTAGATTAGGAATACTAATACCCACAAACATAACAGCTTGTATCTAAAAGGCCTGGAGTTTTCCAAATTCACACTGGTAGCTCACACAGATGCTGGGAAAGAATAGGAATTTTGTAGGATGGTTACAGTCTAAGCTGTGCAACCAGATAGTGTAGTATCATAATTAGCACTACTATCAAATGACTTTAATCTTGTCTGCGCCACTGTTGGCTTCAGTGTTGGGAAGTACCTCATTCTGCTGGCTGTCCAATTAAAAGTAGAGAGGCATTCTTCTTGTGCCACCTCCTTACTCATTCTATTGAAGAGTGTTTTAGCCAGTTGATGGCTCACAGCACAGCTACTGTTTTCTCCTTCACTTTTGAACATAATAGTCACTTATGTGGGCATGTATTTCTCCTAAATTTTACTTCTCAGTTTTGACTCAAGGAGTGCAGTACCCAGTGACTCCTGTCTCACCCCACATCCAGTCCATCAACACTTACTTTTGAGATCTATCATGTGACCATCACTACTTGCACTCATTGTTGATGTCCAGGCAACCATCGCGACACTGGATTGTTAAAAAATTCTCCTTGTTTCTCATACTGTTTCCTCAAGGCCTTTTTCCATCCAGCAGTCACATTGATCTTAGTGAAACATAGATCAAATAACATGACGCTTTTGCTGGTAGCTTTCTGAGAGCTCCCGTTCTCAGATTAAAACCTAAAACCCTGCCACTGCCTGTGACACTGCACATCGCGAGTACCCCATGGACCCACCCCCTCAGTATTCCTCTTTTGCTCTGTCATCTCTCTCATTGCTCTGGTTACTCTCTCCTCCAGAGCCTCCTGATATTCCTTGAAAACGCCACGCTTCTCGCAGGTAAGAAACCTCACTGGGCTCTTGTCTCTAGAAGAGCAAGGCCTGTAGACACTGATGCTGCTCTCACACTTGTCTCTGGGCCTGTTCAGTTGACAAAATTTCAGAGGAGATCTCCCTGACCACCAGCACTCTGAACTTGCTTTCAAACTTTTTAGGAGTTATCAGCATCTTAAATACTGCATTTTTCTTTCTCTCTTTAAAATATGTTCTTCCTCATGAAGAAAGAAGGTAAATTCTTCAGTTAAGAAACTATTTTTCTCTTTATTCACTGTCTCATTTCAGCACCAAGACACATTTCTGGCCTAGGGAGTAGATGATTAGCAGACATTTGTTGAGTAATCTTGCATAAGTTCACCTTTGTAAACTGCTGGTTCATTTTGCTGTGAAGTCAATGACAAAATGAAAGAGTTGTACCTCTCTTTCACTTCCTTACTTAGAGCAAATATTTATTGCCAATTTCACCTGTGTCCTGCAAACTGCTGAGCTTTTAGATCCTTTAGCTCCATTTGTCTTATGAAGTAGATAGTCACTATATCATTCAGGGTATATCCAGTTAAAAACAAAAGAAACTACTGTAGGTCTTATAACAATCTGATTTTAATACATAGAGAAAGTTATGCAAGTGGTTAAAAGCACTCAGAAACAACAACAACCAAAACATGAGATAGTGATAAAACCCAATAACTAGGACTGGCAGGGAGTCAACCCTCCTCTAGAGGATGGAGAGACAGTGGAAGATAGTGGAGGTCCAGGGTCAAGAAGGGAAGCTATTTTATGATAGAAAAGCTACATAGCTAGAGGTGGGGACAGGGAGAAAGTTTGATATCTGACAAAGGTCATTAGAAGAAAAGAAAAACAGATACAACAAAGCAAAAAAACAGGAGCATCGGCTGACCTCCTCACCTGTTCCTGCCCTCCAGTCTTCTGCTTTTGCCTTTCACTGTTATTTTACAGAGTAGAACATTTAAATTCAGAGAAGTGAAATAACATGTGAAGACCCTACAGCTTTTTAAGGACTGAACTATGATTGGAAACTAAGGCAATGAGACTCCTAATCTCTCAGTTGTTGCTAACAATGATATTTAAGGAAAAAAAAAAAAGTTGGTTTTCTCTGAACAGGCACAGTGTTTTCTTATCTCTGTATGTGTATATAATTGGTGTGTGTGTGTGTGTGTGTGTGTGTGTGTGTGTGATGACTCTGTGTACTTTAAATCAAGCAGTTAAATTCCCTGAGAGGGAAAAAGGGAAAATTTTCCAGTAAGGGCTGATAATATTCACCAAAGCACATTTTTTAAGCATTAAACTGATCTTAACTATCTATTAAGGCGCATCATAGCAGCCCATAACATGCTGCCTGGCAAATAGCAGGCACTCAATAAATGTCTTTTGGTGGTTATTATGCCTTGAATGAATGGTATACAGATTCAAAACCTTTTTGTGCACCCAAGGTTGAACAAGGTTTATGATAGAAGTGATGATTCCTATAATTCATGTATAGACATTGAATTTTTAGCGTGAATATCACAGATATTTCATTTCTATTTATCCTTTGAAATATTTACTTAATACAGACTTTGTGTTCTTGGTGATGAACACTTGTTACATTTTTGAAAGGTTTATTTTCCCTACAGGTAACTTTGGAAACAGTGTTTTAGTCAACATTATAAGAAGGACTTTCCTCATTCCATTATTTCTTCATGAACATTTTTTAGATATATATGGATTACTTAAGTGGATGCTTGTCTGATGATTCACCAAATGATTTGAGAAAAATTTAAGTTATGTTGGTTTGCTTTCTGTACACATAATCCACACTAATAAGTAATTTATAAAAATCCATAAAATAGAAAATTAACTTAAAGGTCACTAGACTCTCAGTAGAATAAATGACCTTTGATGCTGGAAATCACTGAAGTTTTTTTTCAGGTTATGCATAATATATTATGCACCACTTCTATCTAGATATTTCATGAAAAAATTAAAACTCACACAGAATAAAGCATTATAAAATATGTAAAAATTTTAAGACTTTCATAATTGGTTGGATACCTAAAGTACTGCTCTGAAAATAGAAGATAAAAGACCATTTATCTTAATATAAAGTAGGTTTTCTGCTATTTAAAGTAGGTAGAGATTCTTAGAAAAAGAATGATAAAGTGAAATCACATTAAAAATAATCTTTACTCATCAAATGGCAGATAGAATAGGATAAAAAAATCTTTTTAATAATGTATTTATCTTGGATTTGAAAAAAACACTACCATGTATCAAAGGCAAATTTCATGTCAAGAGCTGTCCTACCTTTTGTCTAAGCTAAAATTCTGGGGAAGGGGTTTTTTTTTTTTTTGAGAAATTCTGTTGTGATAATATTTTATATTAATCTTTTTAATATACCCAATGTAAAATGTTGAAGAAAAGTGTATGATAGGCATTTATCTGCCAAGCTTCTAGGAACTGATATCCTTATCTTACAACATCTGACTGATCTTGGTATCCACTGAATCCCTGCTAGGATCTGGAATCATTCGCTGATGTCAGATTGCTTCTTTATCACCTTCAAATTATTTCTGCACAGTGTTACTTTCTTAGGCTTGCATAACTCAAAAGGTCTTAATGACCGGGATAACCACGATGGTATGGCCACACACCTAGAGCCAGACATCCTGGAGTGTCAAGTCAAGTGGGCCTTAGGAACAATTACTACAAACAAAGCTAGTGGAAGTGATGGAATTCCAGCTGAGCTATTTCAAATCCTAAAAGATGAAGCTGTGAAAGTGCTTTACTCAATAAGCCAGCAAATTTGGAAAACTCAGCAGTGGCCACCATACTTGAAAAGGTCAGTTTTCATTCCAATCCCAAAGAATGGCAATGCCAAAGAATGTTAAGACTACCAGACAATTGAGCACATACTAGTAAGGTTATGCTCAAAATTCTCCAAGTTAGGCTTCAGCAGTATGTGATCCAAGAACTTCCAGATGTATAAGCTGGGTTTAGAAAAGGAAGAGGAATCAGAGATCAAATTATCAAAATCCATTGGATCATAGAGACAGCAACAGAATTCCAGAAAAAACATCTATTTCTGCTTCAAAAACCTTTGATTGTGTGGATCACAATAACTGTGGAAACTACTTAAAGAGATGGGAATATTAGGTTACCTTACCTTTCTCAAGAGGAACCTGTATGTGGGTCAAGAAGCAACAATTAGAACCTTATATGGAGCAACTGACTGGTTCAAAATTGGGAAAGGAGTACGGCAAGGCTGTATACTGTCACCCTGCTTATTTAACCTTATATTTAGAGTACACTATGAGAAATTCTGGGCTGGATGAATCACAAGCTGGAATAAAAATTGCCAGGAGAAATATCAACAGCTTCAGGTATGGAGATGATACCTCTCTAATGGCAGAAAGCAAAAAGGAACTAAAGAGCCTCTTGATGAGAATCAAAGAGGAAAGTGAAAAAGCTGGTTTAAAACTCAAAATTCAAAAAAACTAAGACCATGACATCTGGTCCCTTCACTTCATAGCAAATAGATGGGGGGAAAAATAGAGGCAGTGACAGAAATTCTTTTCTTGGGCTCCAAAATCACTGTGGATGGTGACTCCAGCCATGAAATTAAAAGATGCTTACTCATTGGAAGGAAAGTCATGACTAATATAAACATCATATTAAAAAGCAGAGACCTCACTTTGCTGACAAGGTTTGTATAGTCAAAAGGCTATGGTTTTTCCAGTAGTCATGTATGGATGTGAGAGTTGGACTATAAAGAAAGCTGAGCACTAAAGAATTGATGCTTTTTAATTGTGGTGCTTGAGAAGACTCTTCAGTCCATTGGACTGTAAGGAGATCAAACCAGTCAATCCTAAAGGAAATCAATCCTGAATATTCATTGGAAAAACTAATGCTGAAGTTGAAGCTTCAGTACTTTGGCCATCTGATGAGAAGAGCTGACTCATTAGAAAAGACCCTGATGCTGGGACAGACTGAAGGCAAAAGGAAAAGGGTATGGCAGAAGATGAGATGGTTAGATAGCATCATGACTCAATGGATATGCATTTGAGTAAACTCTGGAAGATAGTGAAAGACAGGGAAGCTTGGCATGCTGCAGGGGTAGCAAAGAGTTGGACACAACTTAGTGAATAAATAACATGTTTTAAGGGCTACATTTCTTACATTTTAAGCATTTAAAAGATAACATTTTGATGCTATTTATTCACAACTATGTACTCGTTTAAATATTTTATGCATATTTCTTGAATACAAGTGACATGCCAGATATTTTTGCAGGCCCTGAGGACAGAGCAGGATATAAAACAGACAAGACCTTTTCTTCATGGAGCAGACAACAGATACCTTCATTGTCAAGGGCTCAGATAAGCTGTGGGGACAGTAAAACCAGGGTAGTGGCCAGGGGATGCATTGGAGGTGGAAGGAGCTGATAAGAGGGATTACTTTATATGTAAGGAAGTTAGAAAAGATTTTTAAGGTTAGGTCACATTTTAATAGAGATCTGAAGAATATAAATGAGCTCAAGGCCATATATGAAAAGAACGATCTATCATAGGATACAGTAAATGCTTATGCTGTGGGCAGAAATGTTCTTTACATATGAAACAAAAAAAGCAGGAGATATGTATGGCTAGAATGGGATAATCAGGATGACGGGTCTTAAGAGACAGACTGGACAGAGGACCTCATAATTGAGGAACTTATAAACCTTATTAAAGGATTCTATTTTAGTTTAAATCAAATATAGGGAAAAATTGAGGATTTGGACCAGAGGAAAACTTCAACTTATGTGTTGAAATATTGTTTTGAGAGATGCTTTTAGAATAGGTTGCAAATAAGGAAACAGATAAGAAGACTGTTGAAATTGTTCAGTCATGAATAATGCTGCTTTGGATCAGTAGTAAAGTTAACATGTTTTTAAAGTGAGAACCGAGCAATTTTCTTGTTATATTTTGAAGCTAAGCTAAGCAGGTAATCTAATGGATTGATAATGCAGTGTGAGAGAATAAGAAAAGACAAGTTTGATCCCATATTTTTTAAATAGAGCAACAGGAAGGATGAGGTTTTCATTTATTGAGATAGCAATAGTCATGGGTTACGTTAGGATAATTTTAAGGTACGGCACTTATGTGGACATCACAAGTTTGGTTTTATGTCTGTGGTGTTGAAGATGTATTTTGACATCTTCAAAGATGTAGCAAAGAGAGAAGTAGCAATTTTGACATCTTCAAAGATGTAGCAAAGAGAGAAGTAGCAATCGGTGGTTGATAATTAGTATGTGTCTATTGTTCAATGTATAACTTTTGTGAATATCCAATGTAGAAGAATCATTTTTAAAGGCATGTCATTGAATGAGACCTTCTATTAATGCATACAGAGAAGATAAAATACCTAAATAGTGAACTTAACATACCATAATGCTTAAAGGTGAAGGAACTGATGCTAAAATTGCAGAATGATGTTTCAGAAGATAACTGAAAAAGTGTTTAAGAAATAAGCAAAGATCACCAATTTAAAATGTGGCTTGATATGTTGGCATAGAATCTGAGAATTCAGTATGGTATTTGCCAAAGTAAAGACTTGTTTCACTGAAGTTATGAAGATTAATGCTTATCTCAGATGTTCTCAAAACACTGAATGAGAAATAGTGGAGTTAATAAGGTACTAGAGAAATGCAGCTGTAGTTGGATAAATATGGAATAATGAAATTATTTTTAAATTATTTTTTGTTTTTATAATGAGATATTATAGTAAGTATTTTAATTATTTGTTTTTAATTGGAAGATCATTGCTTTGCAATGTTGTGTTGGTTTCTGCTGTACAACAACTTGAACCAGCCATGTGTATGCATATATCCCCTTCCTCCTGAGCCACCCTCCCACCCTACGCCTCTAGGCCGTCACAGAGTGCGGGACTGAGCTCCCTGTTACACGGCAACTCCTCTCTAGCTCTCTGTTTTACACATTGTAGTGTATATATGTCAGTGCTACTTTTTCAATTTGTCCCAACTTATCCTTCCTTTGGAGAAGGCAGTGGCACCCCACTCCAGTACTCTTGCCTGGAAAACCCCATGGACGGAGGAGCCTGGTGGGCTGCAGTCCATGGGGTCACTAAGAGTTGGATACAACTGAGCGACTTCACTTTCACTTTTCACCTTCATGCACTGGAGAAGGAAATGGCAACCCACTCCAGTGTTCTTGCCTGGAGAATCCCGGGGACAGGGGAGCCTTGTGGGCTGCCATCTGTGGGGTTGCACAGGGTCAGACACAACTGAAGCAACTTAGCAGCAGCAGCAGCACCATCCTTCCCTCATTGTGTACATAAGTCTGTTCTCTACATCTGCATCTCTATGCCTACCCTGCAAATAGGTTTCTAAGTACCCTCTTTCCTAAGTACCCTTTTTATCATATGTACACGTTAATATACAATACTCTTTCTGATTTACTTTATTCTGTTTATACTGATGGTGATGACTTAGGACAGAAAGAAAAGTGATTTTGTAGGTGGAAGAGATAGTAACTATCAGAATTTAAAATAAGATAACATTGATTAACAACTCATGAATAGTAACAGGAGAGAAGGTAGGTTATATGTATATAGATTTGGGTGGATTAGGAAATACTATGATGGGAAAATGTAGGTCTGTTTGTCATGGTTCTCTCTATATTCTCAGTAAATAGAAATTATTAAGTTGTTGTCCATTCTAGGTATTAGCCATTATTTTTTGATATTTGACATTTTGGGAAATAATTCCTTATTCACAAAGCAACATACATGAATAGTAGGAATTCTTGTGCTCATTGGTGGTTTTCAGGAGGATGGAGAATGCATATGGAAAAGTGTATTCCACATAATGAAACCTCATAATGCTTCTCACATCACTGATGTGCTATTAATGGCATATCACTCATTTTGTGTTGTTTCCCTGTATGCTTTATTAGCTTTGAAAGTGTGATGTTCACTCCCTCTGCCAAAATTATTTTAGACAGTTCCCCAAGTCCTGGAATGAGAACCTCTCACATAGAGTATTCTCATTTATTTCTCCCATGCACTCCTGGAGAGCTCATTCACAAGATAAATTAACAACATCCTGTACCTCCAAAGTAAAGCAAATCAATTTGATGGACAGCCTGTGGATTCCTCCTCACATGCAGAGCTTTTCCTCTTTCTAATTTTTAATCTGTTTTATTCATTAAAATTTTTTTTTTATTGAAGGATAATTGTGTTACAGAATTTTGTTGTTTTCTGTCAAACCTCGACATGAATCAGCCATAGGTATACATATATCCCTTCCTTTTGAAACTCCCTCCCATCTCCCTCCCCATCCCACCGCTCCAGGTTGACACAGAGTCCCTGTTTGAGTTTCCTAAGCCATACAGCAAATCCCCGTTGGCGATCTATTTTACATATGGTAATTTAAGTTTCCATGCTACTCGTTCCATACATCTCACCCTCTCCTGCCCTCTCCTCATGTCCATGAGTCTATATTCTATGTCTGCTTCTCCATTGCTGCCCTGTAAGTAAATTCTTCAGAACAATTTTTCTAGATTCTACATATGTGCATTAGAATATGATATGTATCTTTCTCTTTCTGACTCACTTCACTCTGTATAATAGGTTCTAGGTTCATCCACCTCATTAGAACTGACTCAAATGCATTCGTTTTTATGGCTGAGTAATAATCCATTGTGTATATGTACCACAGCTTCTTTATCCATTCATCTGTTGATGGACATCCAGCTTGCTTCCATATTCTAGATATTGTAAACATTGCTGCAATGAACAATGGGATACATGTGTCTTTTTCAACCCTGGTTTCCTTAGAGTATATGCCTGGTAGTGGGATTGCTGAATCACATGTGGTTTTATTCCTAGTTTTTAAAGGAACCTCCATACCATCTTCCATAGTGGCTGTATCAATTTACATTCCCACCAACAGTGCAAGAGCGTTCCCTTTTCTCCACACCCTCTCCAGCATTTATTGTTTGTAAACTTTTGATGATGGCCGTTCTGACTGGTGTGAAGTGATATCTCATTGTGGTTTTGATTTCCTTTTCTCTAATAATGAGCTATGTTGAGCATCTTTTCATGCATTTGCTAGCCATCTGTATGTCTTCTTTGGAGAGATGTCTGTGTAGGTCTTTTCCCCACTTTTTGATTGAGTTGTTTGTTCTTCTGGTATTGAGTTGTATGAGCTGCTTGTATATTTTGGAAATTAATCCTTTGTCAGTTGTTTCATTTGCTATTATTTTCTCCCATTCCAAGAGTTGTCTTTTCACCTTACTTATAGTTTCTTTTGCTAAGCAAAAGCTTTTATGTTTAATCAGGTCCCACTTGTTTACTTTTGTTTTTATTTCTGTTACTCTATGAGGTGTGTCATAGAGGATCTTGCTTTGATTTGTGCCATTGAGGGTTTTGCCTATGTTTTCCTCTAAGAGTTTTATAGTTTCTGGTCTCAAATTTAGGTCTTTAATCCATTTTGAGTTTATCTTTGTGTATGGTGTTAGAAAGTGTTCTAATTTCATTCTTTTACATGTAGCTGTCCAGTTTTCCCAGCACCATTTATTGAAGAGGCTGTCTATGCCTTATTGTATATTCTTGCCTCCTATGTCAAAAATAAGGTATACATAGATGCACAGGTTTATTTCTGGGCTTTATATCTTGCTCCATTGGTCTATATTTCTGTTTCTGTGCCAGTACCATACTGTCTTGATGACTGCAGCTTTCTAGTATAACCTGAAGTCAGGAAAGTTGATTCCTCCAGCTCCATTCTTCTTTCTCAAGACTGTTTTTGCTATTCGGGGTCTTTGTGTTTCCATATGATTTATGAACTTTTTTCTTCTAGTTCTGTGAAAAATGTCATTGGTAATTTAATAGGGATCACATTGACTCTGTAGATTGCATTTGGTAGTATTGTCATTTTCACAGTGTTGATTCTTTCTACCCAGGAACATGGAATGTCTCCATGTTTATGTCATCTTTGATTTCTTTCATCAGAGTCTTATAGTTTTCTGTGTACAATTCTTTTGTCTCCTTAGGTAAGTTTAGTCCTAGATATTTAATAATTTTTTTCTTCTTTTTTTTTTCCATTTATTTTTATTAGTTGGAGGCTAATTACTTTACAATATTGTAGTGGTTTTTGCCATACATTGACATGAATCAGCCATGGATTTACAGGTATTCCCCATCCCGATCCCCGCTCCCACCTCCCTCTCCACCCAATCCCTCTGGGCCTTCCCAGTGCACCAGCCCCGAGCACTTGTCTCATGCATCCAACCTGAGCTGGTGATCTGTTTCACCCTAGATAATATACATGTTTGGATGCTGTTCTCTCGAAACATCCCACCCTTGCCTTCTCCCACGGAGTCTAAAAGTCTGTTCTGTACATCTGTGTCTCTTTTTCTGTTCTGCATATAGGGTTATCGTCACCATCTCTCTAAATTCCATATATATGCGTTAGTATAGTGTATTGATCTTTATCTTTCTGGCTTACTTCACTCTGTATAATGGGCTCCAGTTTCATCCATCTCATTAGAACTGATTCAAAGGAATTCTTTTTAATGGCTGAGTAATATTCCATGGTGTATATGTACCACAGCTTCTAGATATTTGATTATTTTTATTGCAGTGGTGAATGGGGTTGATTCCTTAATTTATCTTTCTGATTTTTCATTGTTAGTATATAGAAATGCAAGTGATTTATGTGTATTGATTTTGTATCCTGAAACTTAGCTAAATTACTGATTAGCTCTAGCAATTTTCTGATACTATCTTTAGGGTTTTGTGTGTACAATAGCATGCCGTCTGCAAACAGTGAGAGCTTTACTTCTGTTCTGACCTGGATTCCTTTTATTTCATTTTCTTTGATTGCTGTAGCTAGGACTTCCAAAGATATTTTGAGTAATAGTGGTGAAAGTGGACACCCTTGTCTTGTTCCTGACATTAGGGGGAAGGCTTTCAGTTTCTCATCATTGAGAATAATGTTTGCTGTAGGCTTATCATATATTGCCTTTACTATGTTGAGGTAGATTTCTTCTATGCCCATTTTTTTTAAGAGGTTTAATCATAAATGGGCGCTGAATTTTGTCAAAGGCTTTTTCTGCATCTATTGAGATTGTATATGGTTTTTATGTTTCAATTTGTTAGTATGGTGTATCACATTGATCAATTTGTATAAATTGAAGAATACTTGCATTCCTGAATAAACCCAACTTGATCATGGTGTATGAACTTTTTGATGTGTTGCTGAATTCTGTTTGCTAAAATTTTGTTGAGGATTTTTGTACCTATCTTCATCAGTGATATTGGCCTGTAATATTCTTTTTTGTGTTTGTCTGGTTTTGGTATCAGGATGATGGTGGCCTTGTAGAATGAGTTTGGAAGTGTTCCTTACTCTGCAATTTTTTGAAACAGTTTTAGAAGGAGGCATTAGCTTCTCTCTAAATGTTTGATAGAATTCTCCTGTGAATCCAAAGCCATCTAGTCCTGGACTTTTGTTTCATGGGAGATTTTTGATCACAGCTTCAATTTCAGTGCTTGTAACTGGGATATTCATAATTTCTATTTCTTCCTGGTTCAGTCTTGGAAGATTGAACTTTTCTAAGAGTTTGTCCATTTCTTCCAGGTTGTCCATTTTATTGCCATATAGTTTTTCATAATGGTGTCTTACAGTCATTTGTATTTCTGCATTGTCTGTTGTAACCTTTCCTTTTTCATTTCTAATTTTGTTGATTTGATTCTTCTCTCTTTTTTTCTTGATGAGTCTGGCTAAAGGTTTGTCACTTTTGTTTATCTTCTCAAAGAACCAGCTCTTAGTTTAATTAACCTTTACTATTGTTTCATTTATTTCTGCTCAGATCTTTATGATTTATTTCCTTCTGCTAATTTTGGTGTTTTTTTGTTCTTCTTTTTCCAGTTGTTTTAGGTATAAAATTGGGCTCTCTATTCAATGCTTTTCTTTTTTCTTGAGGTAGGATTGTATTGCTATAAACTTCCCTCTTAGAACTGCTTTTGCTGCATCCCATAGGTTTTAAGTTGTCATGTTTTCATTGTCATTTGTTTCTAGAATTTTTTTTTTATTTCCCTTTTGATTTCTTCAGTAACCTGTTGGTTATCTAGAAATGTGTTGTTTAATTTCCCCATGTTTGTGTTTCTAGCAGTTTTTTTTTTTTTTCTCTTGTAATTGATATCTAGTCTCATAGCATTCAGGTCAGAGAAGATACTTGATACAATTTTAATTTTCTTAAATTTACTGAGGTTTAATTTGTGACCCAAGGTGTGGTCTGTCCTGGAGAATGTTCCATGTGCAGTTGAGAAGAGCTGTATTCTTCTGCATTTGGATGGAATGCCCTGAAGTTATCAATGAAATCCGTCTCATCTAATGTATCACTTAAGACTTGTGTTTTCTTATTTTCTGTTTTGATGATCTGTCCACTGGTATGAGTGGGGTGTTAAAGTGAAGTGAAGTCACTCGGTTGTGTCCAACTCTTTGCGACCCCAAGGACAGTAGCCTGCATCAGGCTCCTCAGTCCATGGGATTTTCTAGGCAAGAGTACTAGAGTGGGTTGCCACTTCCTTCTCCAGGGAATCTTCCCGACCCAGGGATCAAACCCAGGTCTCCCACATTGTAGACAGACGCTTTACCGTCTGAGCCACCAGGGCAGTCTCCTACTATTATTGTGTTACTGTCATTTTCTCCTTTTATGTCTGTTAGTATTTGTCTTATGTATTGAGGTGCTTCTATGTTGGGTGCATAGATATTTACAATTGTTATGTCTTCCTCTTGAATTGATCCCTTGATCATAATTATGTAGTGTCCTTCCTTATCTCTTGTAATTTTCATTTTAAGGTCTATTTTTTCTGATATGAGGATTGCTAATCCAACTTTATTTTGCATCCCATTTGCATAGAATATATTTTTCCCTCCTCTCACTTTCAGTCTATATGTGTCTTGAGGTATGAAGAGGGTTTCTTGTAGACAGCATATATATGGGTCTTGTTTTTCTATCCATTCAGCCAGTCTGTGTCTTTTGGTTGGAGCATTTAATCCATTTACATTTAAAGTAATTATTGATATATATGTTCCTATTGCCACTTTCTTAATTGTTTGGGGTTGATTTTGTAGATCTTTTTTCCTGCTCTTGTATTTCTTGACTATATAGGTCCATTTAACATTTGTTGTAAACCTGGTTTTGTGGTACTGAATTCTCTTAACTTTTGCTTGTCTGAAAAGCTTTTGATTTTTCCATCAATTTTGAATGAGATCCTTGCTCAATACGGTAATCTTGGTTGTAGATTTTTCCCTTTCAATACTTTAAATATATCCTACCATTCCCTTCTGGTCTGCAGAGTTTCTGCTGAAAGATCAGCTCTTAAATGTATGGGGTTGTACATTACTTGTACATTACTTGTTGCTTTTCCCTTGCTTCTTGGAGTTGATTGACTATATCCTTTTCCATGTTGGGGAAATTTTCAACTATAATCTCTTTAAAAAATTTTTTATACCTTTTTCTTTATCTCTTCTTCTTCAGGGACCTCTATAATTTGAATGTTGGTGCATTTGATATTGTCCCAGAAGTCTCTGAGACTATCTTCAGTTCTTCTCATTCTTTTTACTTTATTCTGCTATTCAGAGGTATTTCCACCATTTTATCTTCCAGCTCACTGATTCACTCTTCTGCAGCAGATATTCTCCTATTGATTCCTTCTAGAGTATTTTTAATTTCAGTAATTGTGTTGTCTCTGCATGTTTATTCTTTAATTATTCTAGGTCTTTGTTAATTGATTCATGCATTTTTCTCCGTTTTGCTTTCAAGGTTTTTGATCATCTTTACTGTCATTATTCTGAATTCTTTTTCAGGTAATTTGCCTATTTCCTCTTCATTTATTTGGACTTCTGTGTTTCTAGTTTGTTCCTTCATTTGTGCTGTATTTCTCTGCCTTTTCATTGTTATTATTTTTTTAACTTGTTTGAAGTCTCCTTTTCCCAGGCTGCAAGGCTGAATTCTATCCTCTTTATGGTTTCTGCCCTCTAAGTTTGGTCCAGTGGTTTGTGTAAGTTTCTTATAGGTGAGATAGGTGATGAGTTTCTGTTTGTTTGTTTTTCCCCTGATGGGCAAGGCTGAGTGAAGTGATGATCCTCTCTGCTGATGATTGGGTTTGTATTTTTGTTTTGTTTGTTGTTTAGATGAGCAATCCTGCACAGGGTACTATTGATGGTTGGGTGATGCTGGGTCTTGTATTACAGTGGTTTCCTTTGTGTGATTTCTCATTATTTGATAGCCCCTAGAGTTAGTTCTCTCGTAGTCTAGGGTCTTCGAGTCTGTGCTCCCATTCCAAAGTCTGAGGGCTTGATCTCTGGTCAGGAACGAAGATCACACAAGTGGTTTGTTATGGCATTAAGTGAGATTTAAACAAATATCCATAAATGAGAAATCAAAGATGAATTCCAGACAAATGGCAGTTACAAAATCAGGCAAAAAATAATTAAAATAATGGAATAAACACATATACATATACACCCATGAGCAAAGTCAAAACAGTCCAACAAAAATAAAATACAAAAGGTTGACCCAGCAGATGAAGTAAATCAAAAATTATATTTACCATTTAAGAACAAAACTAATTAAAGCACAAACTGGATAACAAAACTAAAGCAAGTTGCCAAGAGGGGAATAAAGCAGTGAAACAAAACTGAAAAATATCAAGAGGAAAGGAAAGAAAGAAAAGAAAGAAAGAATAGATGTACAGTGTTAAATAGAGGTAAATGAAGATTCATGTATATTAAAGATTAACTGCAAGGGGAAAAGAATGATAGGAAAGGCAAACAAAGGAATAAACTTAGAAAAATTATAATAGGTTTAAAAAATTAAAAGTTAATAAAATAGAGAAAAGATTTTTAAAAAGGAAGAAGAATAAAAGGAGAAAAAATGGAAAACTCCACAAAACTGCAAAAGCCCAACGTAGATGTAGAGGTTTATAACAAGAATAAAAAGTGTGACTGAATATATACATATAGATATACACCCATAAGTAAAATCAAAACAGTACAACAAAAATAAAGTACAATACCTTGATTCATCAAACAAAGGAAACCTAAAATTATATCTGCCAGAATAACACTAGCTGAAGCACAAACTGGATAACAAAACTAAAGTAAGGTGACAATTGGGAAAAAAAGCAATGAAAATAAAACTAACAAATATGTTGAGAGGGAAGGAAAGAAAGAAAAGAAAAAAGAATAGCTACGCAAAGTTAAATAGAGGTAGATAAAGAAGATTTATATACATTTAAGATTAACTGCAAGGGGAAGAGGGCAGTAGGAAAGGCAAACAAAGGAATAAATGTAGAAAAAATATAATAGATTTAAAGAATAAATGTAGAAAAAAATAATAAATTTAAGAAAATTAAAAATTAAAATTATAAAATAGAGAAAAGGAAAAAAATGGAAGAAGAAAGAGAAAAGGAGAAAAAGGAAAACTTCATAAAGGTTCAAAGGCCCACATAGAGGCAGATGTTTATAACAACAATAAAAAGTGTAACTGAATATACACATATACATATACACACATAAGCAAAATCAAAACAGTCCAACAAAAATAAAGTACAATAAATTGACCTGGCAAACAAAGGGAACCAAAAATTATGTCTACCAGAATAAAACTGTAGCACAAACTAGAAAACAAAAGTAAAACAAGGTGCCAATTGGGGTATAAAGCAATGAAAATAAAGCTAACAAATATGTTGAGACTAAAGGAAAGAAAGAAAAGAAAAAAAGAATAGACATGCAAAGTTAAACAGAAGTAGATAAAAAAGATTTATTTATATTAAAGATTAACTGCAAGGGGAAAAGAACAGTCAGAAAAACAAGCAAAGGGATAAATGTAGAAAAATAATAGTAGGTTAAATTTTTTTTTAAAAGAGGGGAAAAAAAAACAACAACTTCCCAGAACTGCAAAAGCCCAATATAGAAGTGGAGGCTTATAATGACAATAAAAATATGACTGAGAAAAAAATTTAAAAAAGCTCAAAATCTTGTTAGGTTTCATAGTACCAATAAAATAGACAACTACAGCAGAGGTGGGAAAAAAGAAAAAAAAATTGAATCTACAGAACATGTCAAAACATAAGAATAATAAATGTCTTTCTTGAGTCACTGCTGTCAGAGTCCTTTCCCTCGCTGGGAGTCACAGTCGACCTCACCTCCCTGGGATGCCCTCCAACACTGTGCTGATCTCTGGACCTGCTGTGAGGGCAGCTCAGATTCTAATCTGGTCCTGCTCCTCTGTGTTCTTGCCTCCAATGTCCACAGCTGTCAGAACTAGTGCGTTTTTGTGGGAGCTCTCAATGTCTGCCTAGTTGATTGTGTGGATTTAATCTGCAGTTGTACAGCTGGTGGGAGGGTTTTGGGTCTTCTTCCTTAGTCACATTGCCCTGGTTTCAACTGTGATTTTATTTCCACCTCTGGATATGGGTCGTCCTCTGAGGTTTGCTCCTGAGGCTGCCCTGGAGGGCTTGGGTTTGCCCCTGTGAGGGCCAGGTGTGGAGGTGGTGCAGCTGCTGGGGTCACAGGGGTTCTGGCAGCACCAGGTACTCGGGGGAGTTGGCGGCTAGGGCAGCAGGAAATCTAGTCCTCTAGAAGGGCATGACAGCCTGTATTGGCCAACATACTCCAGTATTCTTGCCTAGAGAGCCCCGCTCGCTGACAGAGAAGCCTGGCAGGACGCAGTCCACCGGGGCACCACGAGGTGGACACTACCGAAGCGAGCCTGTGCATAGGCACAAAGCATTTTCTGCCCCTGGCAGCTCTGCCCCAGTGAGAGCTGAGGGTGGAGTGGCGCAGCTGCTTGGCTTGCGGGGGCCCCGGCAGCGCCAAGTGTGCAGGGACATGGACTGCCTCCACTGCAGGAGTGATGGCCCTGCAGAGTCTCTCTGCAAGCCTCTGGTACCTGGCACTCAGAAGGCCCCTTTGGCCAGCTTTCTCCATAGCTCTGCCCGTTCAGGCACTCAGACGGCTCCCTTGCCTGGGGTCCTCCTCTGTTGTTTGGCCCATCAGGCACATAGAGGGGCCCCCTGGCTGGGGTCCTACTCTGTAGATTGGCACGTCAGGCACCTAAAGGAGCACCCGGGGTGGGTCCTACTCTGTAGTTCAGGCTTTTGATGGGCCAGCTGCCGATACTGACCTGTGGGGAGAGAGAGGCTGTGTGATGGCCCCACCCGCTACGCCTGACTCAGCAGTATCATCTTGCTTCCATAGCTGCCCGGCTTTCCTCCACAGGCATTTCCCACCACGATCTCCTCCCTCACATCCCCTTGATCCATCTCTCCACAGTCAACAGCAGCCCTCGCCCTGGGATTGCTCCACAATCCCTCAACTCCAGCTCCCAGCCTCTGCACCATCTAGAATATGAGTGGCTGCGGCAAGGACTGTCTGGTTCTGATTCCATGTAGGCTTCCACAGATCAGCTGTTTCCTTCTCAACCTGAGATGTTTCTCCTCTGACTCAGACAATTGCCCCAGTTTGGGGACTGGATCCCTGCTTCAGTTCTCCCACCTGCTGAGAGCAGGACCAGTTCTACTAACACTCCCGTGTTTTCCCCCTACTTCCTCATCCTACTGAGTTTTGCATGGGTCTGTATATTATTTTCTGCTGATCAGGTCCTCCTGTCCGCACTCAGCTGGTGTTCTGCATGCTCTTCTGTGTCTGAAAGTGTATTCCTGATGTATCCATGGAGATAGATGTACTCCACATCCACCTACTCCTCTGCCATCTTGTTCCTCCTGTTTTACTCATTTTTAAGTAACATTCTATATGTTTCTCTGGAAATGGAGAGAGAAGAGTCAATAAACTCTTTAAGAAGATCCATGGGCTTCCAAGGTGGTGGAAGTGGAATTACTGAATTATATTGTATTTATATTTTTAATATTTGGAGGAACTTCCATAGTGTTTTCCACAAGAGCTACACTAAGTCTCATTTCCACCAACAGTATACCAGTTTCTTTTTCTCCAAATCATTACCAACACTTGCTATCTCTTCCCCACCCCCCGCCACCATATTAGCTACTCTAACTAATCCAAAGTGATAACTCATTGTGGTTTCGATTTGTATTTCCTTGATGATTAGTAATGTTTCTTTTTTCATATACCTGTTGGCCATAAACAATGCTGGGAAAATGGAATATCCATTTGTAAAAGAATGAAATTGGACCCATATACAAAAATCATACAGCATATGCAAAAATCAACTAAAATTGGGTTCATGATTTGAATGCAGTACTTGAAATCATAAATCTCCCAGAAGAAAATAGAGAACAAAAGCTCCAAAAGACTGGTCTTGGCAGTGATATTTTGTATGACTCCATAAGCTCAAGCAACAAAGGCAAAAATAAATGCATGGGTCCACATCAAGTTAAGAAATAAATCTGCACACCAAAGAAAACAAAAAAATAAAAATGTATCCTACAGAATGGGAGAAAATATTGCAAACTAACTATCTGATAAGGGGTTGATGTCCAAAATATGTTAGAGACTCATCCAACTTAACAGTAAAAACGAAAAGCTCCAGATCACCTATTACAAAAGTGGACCTGAATATGTATTTTTCCAAATTAGTTTTATTAGATATCATTATCAAACTTTCTCAATGTACTTGATGAAGAAAAATGCATATAGTGCTCTAAACTAGTTGTTTTCTCAGCTGGCATATAAATTTACTTATTTATTTTGAAATATTATAAAAACTAGGATTGGTAATTATTCTATTAAATAAACCCCCAAAATAGCAATTAAATTTGTAGTAAATTCTTAATGATGTGTTGAATAAGAATGCTTACTGAAAGGTACTATGGAACATTTTCTACCCTTATTTTTACTGGAGTCTGCTAAAAACTTTGCCAGTTACTATGACATACATTTAACATAATAGATACACTAATTTATACTGCTTCGCTTCTTCAAAGGTACTTTTCTTTCCAGCTAATAATTTCTTCTGAGAAGAGAATTAAAAGTAGCTGAAAGCATGGCTTATATTTAAATATGTGGAGAGAGCAAGTTGAAACATTTAATATCTATTGCATATGTCTCTGCTACCTTTGTTTTGTTCTCAATGGATTCTCTCCCCAGAGGAATTTGTGATTTGAAAATAGGAGAAATCAGACTATTTAATATTGTCAACACTTCCACTTCTTCACTCGGCGGTTTCGTTTTGTTTTTTAAAGATTCAAAATGCTCCCTAACACTTCAGTCACTTAGTTTATTGATACCAGGATTCACTCTTAACAGAAATGTTTAATAGAGAAAAATGATACAATATAATGAGGTATCACAATACTTAAGTTATTAAAGAAAGATTACCTAAACCAGTTTCATCCCTGTGCTTGAAACAAACAGTAAAAGCACACACACACATACAGCTTACACACAGGGACATTGCATGTGTGTGTGCTCAGGCATATCTAACTCTGCAACCCTATGGACTTCAGCCCACCAGGCTCCTCTGTCCATAGAATTTTCCAGGCAACAACACTGGAGTGGGTTGCCATTTCCTATCCCAGGGCATCTTCTTGACCCAGGGATTAAACCCACATCTACTTACTACTGCACCATCTTGGAAGCCCATGGATCTGCTTAAAGAAAGGCAGTGATCTCTGAGAGAGGAAATAAAAGAGGAAACCCTGCAACTGCTCTCATGTACTTACTACCCGGGCTTCCCAAGTGGTGCAGTAGTAAAGAATCCACCTGTCAGTGCAGCAGACATAGGAGATGCAGGTTCGATCCCTGGGCGGGGAAGGTCGCCTGGGGGAGGCAATGGCAAGCCTCCTCCAGTGGTCTTGCTGGAGAATTCCATGTTCAGAGGAACCTGACAGGCTACAATCAAAGGGTCACAAAGAGTCAGACAAAACTGAGCATGCAGGCAGAAGCACTCACTGCCCAGAGAGTTTCAGGCAGTGAGACAGGGGAGGTGGACTCCTGATGTTGAACAGACAAAGCCAAGTTCTGAGGTGTTCAGAGCTGGCAGTTCTGAGAGGACAGATATTCAGACAGAAATATCTGATGTCTGTTCGTATTCTCCTTTGAGTATTTAGCAGAATGTTGATTATTGCATCTGCATGATCTGTTCAAGGCCTGGGAAGCAAACACTACAAAGAATAAAAGAAAGAGTAACTGACATTCACATAAAACCTGGATTATGCCTGATTTCACCAGCCAAACTGAAAAACAAACAGCAGCAACAAATCACAACTCCTAATTCAAAAGGTATTTGGTAAAGTCTTGCCTTTAGAGTAGGAATTAATTACTTTTATATTGAGCATTGCTTCTGGAGTAGGAATTACTTTTACACTGGGCATTGATCTGCGCCCATCAAAAAATCATAAATGTAACATCTGAAAGGTTTAAACTGTTTCCAAGTGAATTATCTGTGTTCCAGAAAAAAAATTAATGTTTTATATATGTGTGTGTGTGTTGTGTGTGTATACACAACACACACACACATATATGTGTGTGTGTGTGTGTGTGTGTGTATATATATATATATATGGTTCATTGTTAAGGAATAGCCGTGTTAGAGAAGTCTGTCATCCTTAGCACAGACTGTGTGGAAGGACAAGCTGGAATTCTGGTGCAGACACTGAAGCCTCTGTCCAAGGGAGTATTTTCTTCCCCCAGGGGGGACTGGCTGTGTTTTAAAAGTCATTCATGTGATTAGATCATACTTATCCGGATTATCTGTGATGATGTTTCATGATTCCTAGAAAAAATAGGTATTACCACTGAATCCCTTTTATTTATTCATATTTAAGTCATTTCATGACTAATTTATAAAAGTAAGAATAAATGTACAGTGAAAACAACATAATCAGAAATTGTAATAAAAAATGTAAACATAGAACACCCAATTTTTCCCCATATTTCTCTAATTTGAAGGCATATATTTGGCAACATCCTCTCAAATTCTCAACTGGTGTTTGTGAAAAAAGAACATATTCATCTTGCAAATACTGATCCCAGGATTCAAATAACTCTAATAAATTCTAGCTTACCATTACCTTACCCCGTCAGTTTTATTGAGATATAATTAACATATAATGCTGTGTAAGTTTAAAGTGTACAATGTGATGATTCTATACACTTGTGTTGTAAAATTATTACCTCAATAAGGTTATCTAACACATCCATTGCTCACATGTGTGGGGTTTGTCAAAATTTTAAATATGGAAAAAATAAAATTTTTACAAAAAAAAATTTTTAAATAAAAATAAACAAGTACTTTATATATCTTTTGTCAAAACATGAATTCTTAATATACTTTTTTTGAGTCCTAGACTTTCTCCAGTTTGAACTAACATTGGTATTATTAACTCTAAACTTAACCTGAATAACTGATTAAAGACATGTCATGAAACTACTTGCATGAATGTGGAAATGTTATTTTGAAAAGCTGCTAGAAAGTTAATGAAGATATTTAAACCAGAGAGTCCTTTTATTGGATAATTCAGTCTCCTTATTTAGATGACTCATTATTATGTAGAGCACCTTAGAATTTTCTTAGTGGCTAGAAAAAAAAAAGCTCATGTTTATAACATCACTGTACTAAGAAGCTCAAAGATTAGTTCATTGCTGTTCATCAAGTTAATATGACAAGAATAATAACATTAAAATGAATGTCAGTTACTTCCTGGGTTGGAAGCAAAGAGA
Organism: Odocoileus virginianus; assembly: GCF_023699985.2. Classification (NCBI taxonomy): domain Eukaryota; kingdom Metazoa; phylum Chordata; class Mammalia; order Artiodactyla; family Cervidae; genus Odocoileus; species Odocoileus virginianus. The sequence goes on from NC_069685.1 coordinate 24,696,001, forward strand.
TTTAATAGAAAATCATTCTTATCCACTTGCTTAAAAATTGAGGCTACATTTTTCATAATATTTTTTGTTTACTGCATGCCAGTTCTTGAGAACTAATTGTGAATGTCATCGTCTCAGATGACTACAGTTCAGTTCAGTCACTGAGTTGTGTCTGACTCTTTGCGACCCAATGGACTGCAACACACCAGGCCTCCCTGTCCATCACCAACTCCCAGGGTTTACTCAAACTCATTTCCATTGAGTTGGTGTGCCATCCAGCCATCTCATCCTCTGTCATCCCCTTCTCCTCCTGCCTTCAATCTTTCCCAGCATCAGGGTCTTTTCCAGTGAGTCAGTTCTTTGCATCAGGTGGCCAAAGTATTGGAGCTTCAGCTTCAACATCAGTTCTTCCAATGAACTTTCAGGACTGATTTCCTTTAGGATGGACTGGTTGGATCTCCTTGCTGTCCAAGGGACTCTCAAGAGTCTTCTCCAACACCACAGTTCAAAAGCATCAGTTCTTCGACACTTAGCTTTCTTTACAGTCCAACTCTCCCATCCATACATGACTACTGGAAAAACAATAGCCTTGAATAGACAGACCTTTGTTGGCAAAGTAATGTCTCTGCTTTTTAATATGCTGTCTAGGTTGGTCATAGCTTTTCTTCCAAGAAGCAAGTGTCTTTTAATTTCATGGCTGCAGTCACCATCTGCAGTGATTTTGGAGCCCAAGAAAATTAAGTCTGTCACTGTTTCCACTGTTTCTCCACCTATTTGCTATGAAGTGATGGGACCAGATGCCATGAGTTTAGTTTCCTGAATGTTGAGCTTTAAGACAACATCTTCACTCTCCTCTTTCACTTTCATCAAGAGGCCCTTTAGTTATTCTTCACTGTCTGCCATAAGGGTGGTGTCATATGCATATCTGAGGTTATTGATATTTCTCCTGGCAATCTTGATTCCATCTTGTGCTTCATCCAGCTATAAAATTTCAGAAGACTACAGTTTTATAAAAATTGCAACTGGTAGGCAAATAAATAAACATAAAATAATGGTATACCTTTATAGAATACTTTAGAATGTCAGAGAAATTTTTCTTTGAGTGCCATATATTAAGTGTTTTAGGCTTTGACAGTCATATGGTTTCTGTTACAACTATTCAGCTCTGTATTATAGCATAAAAATCCATAGACATTATGTGGTCTTTCCCAGTGGTGTTACTGGTAAAAAAAAAAAAAAAAGTCTGCCAATGCAGGAGACTTAAGAGACATGGTCTCAATTCCTAGGTCAGGAAGATCCCCTGGAGGAGGGCATGGCAACCTACTCCAGTGGTCTTACCTAGAGAATCCCATAGACAGAGGAACCTGGCAGGCTACAGTCCATGGGTTCACAAAGAGCTGGACATGACAAGCAACTCAGCACTCACACACCAATTATGTAAATGAATGATCATGGCTGTGCCTCAGTATAATTTTGTTTATAGATAAACTGAAATTTGAAATGTTATATAATTTGTCACATCCCAAAATATTTTAAAAATTTCAAAATTATTTAAAACTCTGAAAGCATTATTACTTTGCAGGTAGTATAAACACCATGGGCCATAGATTGCTAATGCCTCCATTAAGGAAACAAAATATGATATCAGTAAAACCTTTCCACAAAAAACAGTTTGAAATATCATTTATGACTAAGAGAGTTAAAGGACAAGTCTTCCTAGCAATATAGAGTGGACTTTACAGGGTACATTTGTGAAAAATAGTACATAATTTGGAAGAGTTGCAAGTAATTTTGGGTATGTGGAGGTGGCACATGTCAAGAGATAAAAATAGAGAATTCAGTTTTGTCTAAATTACAAGTGACTTTAGATAATCCAAAGTGTTCATAATTTATTCTAATGGAAGTGACAAGACTTTATTGGGATTTAAAATAGGAAATAAAAGAATCAGATTTATTTTTTTCTCTCACCTCAGATGCATATTCGGGAATATACTATAGAGAGACAACACTGTAAATATAAGGTGACCCAAATTACAGTAATAATATGGGTTCATTTATACATTTTATTTTTTCATGCTACTGAGTGGAAAATTAAATGCATTGCCACAGTGGCTTAGATATTAAATCCTTATTATCAAGTAATAAAATTCATATTCAATAATAGTATCTGTGAAAACATTCAAAGTTCTCTATTGATTCCTGTCAAGAACTGAGCAACCCAGTGTTGAAGTGGTCAGTTAAAACAGCAAGCTAAAATGGTACTAAGAGTTAAGCTTTTGATTGCTTACTGAGATAGAACAAGAGGCTAAGCAGGCAAAATCGCTGATTCCTCATGTTCAGTTTTTCCTCGTGGAGCAGCTCTAGCCTAGAATCAGGTGGATTAGCATAAATGTGGGGTCTTCTCACCACCAAGGAGTGATGAATGAAAGGCTCCTTCTATTTTGTAGACCTGGGGATCTGGTGGAAGAAGAGGAAGAACTAGAAGTGGAAATGTACTGAGTACCAAGTTAGAGTACAGAAACATTTCATCAGGTTTTTCCTTTTCTCTCTGCCCCCTCACCAATTCCAATAAGGAAGTCTGATGAAAGACACTTGGACATTATATCTGATAAGGGTCTCCATAAGGAGGCCTCCAACCTAGGGGCCTGAGCCAGGAATGGCTGACATGTACAAAAAGAAAGCTGGTGGTGATGAGGGGGTGAGTCCTGAATCCTTGATTACAGTGCTTTCCAGAGACTTCTGTGCATCAAGTCTAGCAATAGGGGAGTAGCTTTCTTCTGTGAAGCTGCTAGATAAAGCCTCTATAATTGCTTATGATCAGGTCTGAAAAATAACACGAGGATAACTGATCTAGAGCTGGACTCTCCAGATATCTCCTAGAGTTTCTGTCATGTGCTAAAAGTTGATGAAGGATTAGAACAGCTCTATTTTGACAAGACAAGAGTCAGATCATGAGAAAGGAATTCTTGTTATGGAAACCTGGATAATTTAGTACAATATAGAGAAATATAGGATGAGTGATGTGGAAAGAATGGTATAAATACCACTGAAAATTCCATGATGAGAAATAAAATCAAATATTTAAAAGACTTCTGCCTTTTCTTCCTTCCTGTAAGGTCATGTATGCATTTATGTACCATACTTTTCTCTCTAATTTTTCTAATTTTGTTTGGCTGTTTTATTTTTTACTTCTCTATTGAAGTACAGTGCAATTATAATATGGTGTTAGTTTCAGGTGACCAGCAAAATGATTCAGTTTTATATATGCATGTATACATATATATATATATATATGCACACACATATGTGTATATATATATATATATGTTATATATAACTCTTTTCCATTATAGTTTATTGACCATGTAAGCTATTAACCATAGTTTCCTGTGCTATACAGTAAAACCTTGTTGTTTATTTTATATATACTAGTGTGCATCTGTTATTCCCATACTCCCAATTTACCCCTCTCCTAATTCCCCTTTGGTAGCCATAATTTTTCTTCTATATGAGTCCATTTTTATTTTGTAAACATTTGTACTATTTTTAGATTCCACATAAGCGACACCATATAATATTAGTATTTGTCTTTCTATTACTTATATCACTTAGTTTGATAATTTCTGAGACCATCCATATTACTGCAAATGGAATTATTTCATTCCTTATTATACCTGAATAATATTCCATTGTACCTGTGTGTGTTTATACACACACACATTCACCACATTTTCTTTATTCATTCATCTCTCAATGGGCATTTAGATTGCTTCAATGTCTTGGCTATTGTAAATAGCGCTGCTATGAACATTGGGGGTGCATGCATCTTTTCAAATTAGAGCTTTAATCTTTTCAAGGTGTATGCCCAAGAGTGGGATTGCTGGATCATATGGTTACTCTGTTTTGTAGTTTTAAATGTAACTTCAGACTGTTTTCCATGGTGATTGCTCCAACTTACATATCCACCAACACTGTAAGAGGATTCTTTTCTCCCACACACTCTAGCATTTTTTATGGTAGACTTTTTGATGATGACTCAGTTGACCAGTGTGAGGAGGTATTTCATTATAGTTTTGATGCTGCATTTCTCTAGTAATTAGTGATGTCAAGTGTTGGTCCTTCAATGGACCGGAACCTGGTGGTCCGGAGTTGACGATAAGAAAGTGAGAGAGAGAAAGAGGCTGATAGCGCTTGTTGGTCCTTTAATGGACTGGAACCTGGTGGTTCCGAGAGTAAGAGAGAGAAAGAGGCTGATATCCTCTGGTTTACTCGGAAAGCCAAGAGTCCGGTTCTCAGGGCTCGCGCTGCTGCGCAGAGGCACCGGGCGCCCTCTCGAGTGGGTGAAGGCGCAGTGTGCCTTCTCGAGAGGGTCTTAGAAGCCCGGGCAAGAAAGTGAGCTCAGCGGGCCTCCGCGCTCCAAGGAATTAGCCAGAAATAGAGAGAGAGAGAAAGACAGGAAGGATAGAAAGAAAGAGAGAAAGAGAGAAAGAGAGAAAAAGAGAGAGAAAGAGAGAAAGAGAGAGAGAAAGAGAGAAAGAGAGAGAAAGAGAGAGAAAGAGAGAGAGAGAGAAAGAGAGAGAGAGAGAGAGAGAGAGAGAGAGAGAGAGAGAGAGAGAGAGAGAGAGAGAGAAAAGAAAAGAAAAGAAAAGAAAAGAAAGAAAGAAAGACACAGGGACCAAAGCTCTAATGGAGCAAAGGTGTTTTAATCAACATGGTGTAGGCATATATACTGTAGTTATTCTCAGCAAAGATAAAGATTACAATTCCAGACTTACAAAACATAAGATGATCCCTAACAAAACATAAGATGATCCCTATCAGAGAGTTGCAGATGATCACCTTTACATAGAAGGAAGAGGGTACTTATCACTGTAATGAGAAATGCCTGGATTCCTCAGCCCCAGGAAAGGTGGTCCTCTCCTCTTAATTCCTGAATATTCAGAAATCAATGAGGGCCAGAGGGTTCTTGACAGATCCAAAACAGCACACAGGAAGCCTCTTGTTAAATGCTTCCTGACAGTCAAGCATGCTTTCTTGTGCCTTTAGGTCATCTGTATGTCTTGTTTGGAGAAAAGTCTTTTACGTCTTCTGACAAATTTTTGACTTTTTTAAAAAATTTGTTTTATTTGTTGAATGCTATGTTGTTTGTATATTTTCTAAATTAATCTATTGTTGGTCTTACTGTCTGCAAATATGTTCTCTCAGTCCATAGGTTGTCTGTTTTGTTTGTTTTCCTTTGCTATGCAAAAGCTTTTAAGTTTGATTATATCTCATTTGTTTATTTTTCCTTTTATTTCTGTTGCCTTAGGAGACTGGCCTAAGAAAGCATTGGTACAATTGATGTCAGAGAATGTTTTGCCTGTGTTCTCTTCTAGGAGTTTTATATCTTTAAACCATTTTGAGTTTATTGTTGTGTATGGTATGAGGGAGTATTCTAACTTCATTGATTTATATATGGTTGTTCAGCTTTCCCAACACCATTGGCTGAAGAGACTATTTTTTCTCCATTGTATGTTCTTGCCCCCTTTGTTGAAGATTAATTGACTGTAGGTCTGTGGGTTTATTTCTGGGCTTTCTATACTGTTCTATTGATGTATATGTCTGCAGAGTTCCAAAGAATCGCGCAGAGAGATAAAAAAGCTTTCATCAGTGATCAGTGCAAAGAAATAGAGGAAAACAATTGAATGGGAAAGATTAGAAATCTCTTCAAGGAAACTAGAGATACCAAGGGAACATTTCATGCAAAGATGGGCACAATTAAGGACAGAAATGGTATGTACCTACCAGAAGCAGAAGATATTAAGAAGAGGTGGCAAGGATACACAGAAGATCTATACAAAAAAGATCTTCACGATCCAGATAATCACAATGGTGTGATCACTCACCTAGAGCCAGACATCCTGGAATGTGAAGTCAAGTGGGCCTTAGGAAGCATCACTACGAACAAAGCCAGTGGAAGTGTTGGAATTCCAGTTGAGCTATTTCAAATCCTAAAAGATGATGCTGTGAAAATGCTGCACTCAAAATCCCAGCAAATTTGGAAAACTGAGCAGTGGCCACAGGACTGGAAAAGGTCAATTTTCATTTCAGTCCCAAAGAAAAGCAATGCCAAAGAATGCTCAAACTACCGCACAATTGCACTCATCTCAATCACTAGAAAAGTAATGCTCAAAATTCTCCAAGCCAGTCTTCAATAGTACATGAACCATGAACTTCCAGATTTTCAAACTGGATTTAGAAAAGGCAGAGGATCAAGAGATCAAATTGCCAACATCTATTGGATCACAGAAAAAGCAGCAGAGTTCCAGAAAAACATCTATTTCTGCTCTATTGACTGTGCCAAAGCCTTTGACTGTGTGGATCACCATAAACTATGGAAAATTCTTTAAGAGATGGGAATACCAGACCACCTTATCTGCCTCCTGAGAAGTCTGTATACAGGTCAAGAAGCAGTAGTTAGAACTGGACATGGAATAACAGACTGCTTCCAAATCAGGAAAGGAGTACATAAAGGCTGTATATTGTCACCCTGCTTATATAACTTATATGTGGAGTATATCATTTGAAAAGCAGGGCTTGATGAAAAACAAACTGGAATCAAGATTGATGGGAGAAATATCAATAACCTCAGATATGTAGTTGTCACCACGCTTATGGCAAAAAGTGAAAAACTAAAGAAACTCTTGATGAAAGTGAAAGAGGAGAGTGAAAAAGTTGGCTTAAAACTCAACATTCAGAAAACTAAGATTATGGCATCTGGTCCCATCACTTCATAGTAAATAGATGGGGAAATAATGGAAACAGTAACATATTTTATTCTTTTGGGCTCCAAAATCACTGCAGGTGTTGCCTGCAGCCATGAAATTAAAAGACACTTGCTCCTTGGAAGAAAAGCTATGACAAACCTAGACAGCATATTAAAAAGCAGAGATATCACTTTGCCATCAAAAGTCCATCTACTCAAAGTTATGGTTTTTCCAGTAGTCAGGTATGGATGGAAGAGCTGGACTATAAAGAAAGCTGAACACAGAAGAATTGATGCTTTTAAACTGTGGTGTTGGAGAAGACTCTTGAGAGTCCCTTGGACTGCAAGGAGATCCAACCAGTACATCCTAAAGGAAATCAGTCCTAAATATTCATTGGAAGGACTGATGCTGAAGCTGAAATTCCAATACTCTGGCCTCCTGATGCAAAGAACTGACTCATTTGAAAAAACCCTGATGCTGGGAGAGATTGAAGATGGGAGAAGGGGACAAGAGAGGATGAGATAGACTGCATCACCGATTCAATGGACATGAGTTGTGTAAACTCTGGGAGTTGCTGATAGACAGGGATGCCTGTCATGCTGTAGTCCATGGGATTACAAAGAGTTAGACATGACTGAGCAACTGAACTGAACTGTTATGTCTGTTTTTGTGCTGATCTCTTCCTTTTTTTGATTACTATACCTTGTATAAATACCAATGAAAGTTTCATAATCTGATATAAAATCAGTGAAAGTCACACAGTTGTGTCTGGCTCTTTGTGACCCCATGGATTATACAGTCCATGGAATTCTCCAGGCCAGAATACTGGAGTGAGTGGCCTTTCCCTTCTCCAGGCAGATCTTCTCAACCCAGGAATCAAACCAGGGTCTCCTGCATTGCAGGCAGTCTTTACCAACTGAACTAAGTATGTAATAAATTCCCACCTTTTCTTCTTTCCTGCCATGCTGTATATTCCTTTATTTATCATATTATTCCATCTAATTTTTCCTTATCATTTTTAGTGTATGTTGGTTTGAATAACTTTATCATTTATCTGATTTCAACAAATTAAGACATATTTGGGAATGGACTGAAAGAGGAGTGACCTTCACAGAACCTATTTTGGGGAGGACCAGCTCATTTTAATCGGTGCGAGATGTAGTTGAATTATGTTAGCAGGATCATATACTGTTACCCTTTTGAAGTTAAACTTTGGAAAAGGCAGATATATGAATATTGACTAGTCTGGAGGGAACTGTTCAGATATTTCAGATTGGCTTATTCAGATACATTGCAAATCTCTTGTACTTTGTCTGAGTACCTATTCAATTTGGCAAAGCTAAGAGTATATTCTCATTGTACTCCCTTACGGCTCAGGTTTTCATGTGACCTACTTTCTGTAAGATGAAACGATGACTTTCTATTCCTTTTTTTCTGACAAGGTATCAAGTCCATTTACTTTTCTCTTTTCTGTGGTAGCAGTAACAGGCAGCCAGTTTCCAGTCCCCAGCTTTGTGGCTGATGCCACATTTGGTGTTTTTCAGACATGGTTCATGGCAGAGATGCTATGATCGTTAAGCCAGGAGCTGGGGCAGAAGTTTCTTGATGCTCAGGAAAAAAACAAAAACAAGCAACTAATGCAGGTTTAGGGTGAGTTTGTGGGTATCTGGACTGAGCTGACTTCACCAGCTGGGTGATCCCTCACTGACCATAGCAGCTTCATTTATAATTATTCTCCTTATTTAAGTAACAATTAGACCATATCAGAAGCAGATAAATCCCATAGATAAGACTCTAGAAAGTCATAAGCTACAGAGATCCAAGATAAATGTTTAGTAGTTGAATATAATACCATTTTTAGTAGTTGGATTTAATGCATTTCTTGAGGAAAATAAAATCTTCTCTAGGGGATACAATTGTGATTTTCAATACAGAGGCAAACTTACAGTCCAGATCCATCAGGGAAATGGCAGACAGTGTTTCATACATTTCCCACTATATAAATCAGTAATGTATGGAGCAGAGGTGATACATCAACTAAAAAAAATACACAGAAAATAGTAAATGAACACCGAATTCTAAAGAGAAGTGGGAGATTGCAAAAGGAAAGGGAAAAAGAAATGACCTAGTATAAGAATGGACTGTGTTGTATTCCTTTCAGAGACATGAATGGAGGCTCCCAGAGTATGTCAAAGACCAACAGTAAAAAGAGAAACAGAGACAGTTTTTGATTGTATCATTAAATGGAAATGCTATCAGTTAAACCTTCTAGTCTCAGCATCAAAGTTGGGAAACAAAGACATTTGCATCAGAAATTTGTACGTAACTTCTATGAAATGTGAAAGAAAAAAACATTGCCGTTTACTGCAGGCTTCATGGAAGCCTTTTTTTTTTTTTTTATGGAAGCCTTTTTTTTTGTGGACAATGTACCATAAGTAACATGAAGTTTCACATTATTTTCTATGAAAACACATGTTTAACTTACAGAAGTTTATTAACATTTGAACTAACATTTTGCTTAGAATTTACATTACTGTGGTGACATTTGAAACTGTGGAATAAATAACAAAATTAGCATGACATTAGAACCAGTTGTGAAGGCAGTGTTCTGAAACTCCAGCATCTCAATCATGGCAAAGGGGACACCCTCCTGTCTCTGCCACTGTTCTGATGAGTTCTAGGAATTCTTTAGAAGTTCTGCTCAGAAATTGGTCAAACTAATCCTTCAAATAAAGGGGTAGTCCCTAATTACATATGTCAGGTTTTTATTGGCTTACATTGCCTAGAGTTATTACTACAGTCTGTAACTGAAAATCCACTGCTTCATTAAGCATATTGATGAAATAAGTTGAATTCTTTAAATGAATTGTTCTCTCCTAATGATAAGTTCAGTTCTTAAAACCTTAAACACAAAAATGCAGAAGTGAAAATATAATGCAATTAGAAAGCAGAAGCAGCTCTATAAACATTCTGACTTTATTGAGTGAAAGTGCATATGGAATATAGTTCATTTGTTGAGTCAAATATTTATAATGCATATTTAATTGAAGAATCAATGTTATTTGAATTACTCAATTTTAGAGTTACTAAAGAGTAATTGAATTGCATAATCATATTAAATAAAGAAGAAAATGTAATTAATGTTATCTTTATAATTACATTAAAACAAAACACATCTGAATTTACACAATAATGAAAATGTTCTATAAATGGATTTTGGCAGTGAATAGAAAACTATATATACATATATTTGTAAAACTCATCAAAATGTCTATAGAAGAATCAATAAATTTTGCATAGACCAATTTAGCTTGAATAAATAGGGTTAAAATACAATCCAAATATTTGTGCTAATACACATTAATAAGAAATCCATGACATTTGGCCATTATTACATAATTTACTATTTAGTTAGAATAAACAATAGAAGTATTATTTAATATTTTAATATTTTATCAGATCAATAAAATCCTATTTATCTCCTTTCAATTTATCATTCACTTCAAGATGCTGTGAATAAAAAACTACTATGATGCAATTGTGAATAAAAAACTAGTATGATGCAACTGTTTAGACCATTATATCATTAGGTTTTAATTTTCTTTATCTTTTGTAAAAATGATTTTAACTAGATTATCAAGGGTAGTATTTACAGAATATTGTTATTCAGCAATATATGATTGAACCAGTTCTCAAGTATGACACCTAAAGTATTGTAATTATAAACAAAGAGAATACCAGTTACCAGTGACTTCCAGATGAAGCATGTTTCAGTATAAAATATATAATGGACTACTGGTCTAGTCGGTATGCCAGAATCATTTTTTTCCTATTCCTTCTTGCTATGCATAATTATAAATTCTGGAAGTGACACAAGATACAAAGGAAAACTCTTTGTATTTCCTTTGTGTATTCCACCACAAAGGGAAGGTGGTAAAATGATAGTGAACTACTATGAACACCAGGAATCAGAGGAATAGCACATCAGCAAGGCATCTTGTGTGACCATGTCCAGTGGAAGAAGACTCCCAGACCTGTGGTTTTCTCATCCCTAACCTAGCAAGAGAAGGCAGCCCAAGAGACTCCTTCCTCCCTTGGGTCAATTAGGAGCCACTTTTCAAGATGCCCAGGCTTCCCTGGTGGCTCAGATGATAAAGAGTCAGCCTGCAATGCAAGAGCTGCTGCTGCTAAGTTGCTTCAGTTGTGTCCGACCCCATAGACGGCAGCCCACCAGGCTCCCCCGTCCCTGGGATTCTCCAGGCAAGAACACTGGAGTGGGTTGCCATTTCCTTCTCCAATGCATGAAAGTGAAAGTGAAAGTGAAGTCGCTCAGTATGTCTGACTCTTAGCGACCCCACGGACTGCAGCCCACCAGGCTCCTCCGTCCACGGGGTTTTCCAGCAAGAGTACTGGAGTGGGGTGCCATTGCCTTCTTGGCAGTGCAAGAGACCTGGGTTCAAACTCTGGGTTGGGAAGATCTCCTGAAAAAATGAATGGCTACCTACTCCAGTATTCTTGCCTGGAGAAGTCCATGACAGAGGAGCCTGGCAGGCTATAGTCCATGGGTCCCAAAGAGTCAGACACTACTGAGCGACTAACACTAGGAGCACGTAGTCACTTGCAGCTAGGAAAGTGCTCTTCTTCTCTGCTGTGCCCCAGTCTGTTCTCTCTATTCAGAAGCACAGAAGCAAGATTTACTCCACAGAGATAACCAGCCATGCAAATACAGTTGTTACCCTTAATTTGCAAATAAGAAAACTGAGGTAAAGAGAGGTTAATTAATTTTCCAGCATCTTAACAGCAGGGAATTGATGAAGCCTGGATTTATAGCCAGTTATCTGACTCCAGAAATGACATTATTCTCTATGATGGGAAAATGCCTGAGTGGAGAGTAGTGTCACTTAAGACAAAGGAAGAGCGTCTGCAGAAATGAAGGGAAAGAAGGTACTTCAGTCATTTCAACAGTGACAGTTAGAATGGGGAATGAAATGTTACCTTTGGAGTCAATAATAATGGTGTCATTGGTGACCTAAGACAGGATGATCTATGGGAGGCCAGTTACTAGCTTAAGATATGGGGAAGTTGGAATGAAGAAAGTAGTGTGTGTGTATCAGGGTTTGGGGGCATGCAAGTGTGTGTTCATATATATCTGTGTGTGTTGTAAGAGTACAGACTTGAGTAAACTTTAAATGATGATAGAGGAAAGAATTCTGAAAGGGAGAGTTAAAAGACACATCAGTGAGAAGCATAGCTGATGTGCCTAGGGCTCTGAGGTGTTTGGAGAAGACACTATTGCAACAACGTGAGTAGGATTAGGCGCATGTGTGTGATTCAGTCTAGTTGTGTCTGACTCTAAAAACTGTATTCCTCCAGGCTCCTCTGTCCATGGAATTTCCCAGGCAAGAATACTGGAGTAGGCTGCCATTTTCTTCTCCAGGAGATCTTCCCAATCCAGGGATTGAACTCAGGTCTTCTTCATTGGCAGGCAGATTCTTTACTGCTGAGCCACCGGGGAAGCCATACATATTTCATACTTCCAAGGAAGTTGCTCAACTTAGAAAATTAATTCAGAGTTTGGATGGGAAGAGAATCAGAAGCTTGTTACTGAATCAGTTCAGTTCAGTTCAGTTGCTCAGTTGTGTCTGACTCTGTGACCCCATGAATTGCAGCACGCCAGGCCTCCCTGTCCATCACCAACTCCTGGAGTTTACTCAAACTCATGCCCATCGAGTCAGTGATACCATCCAGCCACCTCATCCTCTGTCGTCCCCTCCTCCTTCTGCCCCCAATCCCTCCCAGCATCAGGGTCTTTTCCAATGAGTCAACTCTTTGCATGAGGTGGCCAAAGTATTGGAGTTTCAGCTTCAGCATCAGTCCTTCTAATGAACACCTAGGACTGATCTCCTTTAGGATGAACTGGTTGGATCTCCTTGCAATGAATAGACAACCTTAAATAAGTAATAAAACTGTGATTAAATAAGTAAAATTTATAAGATATTTTCATTGATTTTTTAAATATAACAGTTCTGAGTTGTATATAATAGTCTTTTAATTGGTAATTGATTTTTATGATATCTCAATTAGTTTTACTTTTGTTTTTTAACTAGGTGACTTTAACTGAACTTCTCTAAGAGTGGTTTGTACAGTACTCCATGGTATTTACTCTGCTGCTAATGGAATATAATACTTAAGACCAGAAAATTGATGCTGAATTGAAAACTCCAGCTAGATTCTTAAAAGAGATTTAATATTTACTCAAATCTCAAAATGTGCATTAACTTGAGCAAGTACCTAATATGTTATTCAACAACAGATAAGCTGATTGGGTTATTGAAATAAATCTATCACTCTAGGAGTTTGAAATTATTTTAACAAACCGTACAGACTTTTCATTTCTAATATAAGTATATTGGTATCCAGTACCCTCACAGTTATAACAAAGCTAATGAAATAATAGAAATAAGGTTGCCATAATACATATGTTGTAACAGTCAAATGAAATTCCTATATTCGTACTAACTCTTGAAACATTCTATTGTAGCAACTCTGTATTCATATTCATTTATTTGTAATCATGTTCCAAAGCATGGTAGCTGAAAATGATCACTTATACAGTTGACTTGAAGAATGTTAGAATTGACATGAATCAGCCACGTATTTACATGTATTCCCCATCCCGATCCCCCCTCCCACCTCCCTTTCTACCCTGTCCCTCTGAGTCTTCCCAGTGCACCAGGCCTGAGCACTTGTTCATGCATCCAACCTGGGCTGGTGATCTGTTTCACTATAGATAATATACATGTTTCGAACCCACTACAATATTGTAAAGTAATTAGCCTCCAACTAATAAAAATAAATTAAAAAAAAGAACCTTTATACTATTAAAAAAATAAGAATGTTAGAATTATGAAATATTGATTAATTTTAAAAGGACCACTATGGCCCTATTTTAGAAATGTTGTTCATATATATACATTTGGAAGTATCATTGATACTGTACAGTTCAAGGCACCATCTGTTCTATAAGCTCATAGATTTTCATCTTACAAACCAACACCAATTGGTACCAAAAATCAGTTTAAATTGTTTTTAATACTTTGCCTGTAAGAAATACTAAATACAAAAAAAAAAATAAATGCAATATTAAAATCACAAAGAACAGATATAAATTCTCACAGCTTTATAGTTGTATGCTAGTGTAAGTGACATTATACAGATAATATCTCTCAGAGCAGTAAACATATTAGTATGTGTAATGAGGGTGACAGAGGATGAGATGATTGGATGATATCATTGACACAATAGACATGAATTTGAGCAAACTCTGAGAGATAATGCAGAACATTGAAGCCTGGCATGCTGCAGTTTATGGGGTCTCAAAGTGTTGGGCACGACTTAGGGACTGAACAACCACAATAAAAGTATATTATTGATTTTCAGTGTTTATCCTCATTTGACGGGAATGTATGTAAAAAAAAAAAATCCGTGAAAATAAAGAAAAAAATAAACATTAGGTCTTATTTGCAATTTTCATTTATATCCTCAAGTAAATCGTCAGAATTGTTCATGGTAGTTTCAAGTTAAACCAGTTTTTGAAAAACTTGCTGAAAGCAGTAGCATGTTCTGATTGGATAGAAAAATTCCACTCCCGTCAACTAGACTAGCCTCATTCCTCAAGAAGTTATATTATAAGCTTTGTGATCATTCAGACTTAGAAAAGATGTGTGATAGCAAGTCATTGTCTGCTGATATATAGATAAATAAAGGATGCATAAATAATTGAAGAGTTTGGGACAGCTGGGTGTCTGTAGCAATTGAAGGAAGGAAGTGAAGGAAGTCACACTGGGAAGCTTTGAACTAAAGCATCTTGCTCACATAAACTGACCGGGTAATGGAGAGAATAAAAAAGGGACAATACATATATTATAGGAAATGCTTGTCTCTGACACATGATTCACTAAGTAGCAATTTATTATTAATATTTGTCTTATTTATGTGGATTGTTTTTAAGCTTACCACAAACAATTTAGAAAGTTTCACAGTATTCCTGGAGAAGGAATAACACTGTCATACACATCATTTTTGGCTTCCCTGGTAGCTCAACTGGTAAAGAATCTGCCTGCAGTGCAAGAGACCCAGGTTTGATTCCTGGGTCGGGAAGATCCCCTGGAGAAGGGATAGGCTACCCCCTCTAGTATTCTGGTCTGGAGAATTCCATGAACTCTCCATGGAGTCACAAAGAGTCAAACATGACCAAGTGACTTTCACTTCACATTCGCACATCATTTTAAAAGCCTTTGACCATTGTTAAGTATTAAGTTTTCTGATACTCTTTCTTTATACATCTTCTTTTCTCCACAGAAAGAGGAAATAGGAATAGAAATTTAAATCATTTGTCCTTATGTTATATAATAATATTGTGATTCTCATTCTGCAATAGACTTAATAGGGTATCACTGAGGGATAATGCTTCTGATTAGTCATATTCCATTATTTCAGACATCCATTTTCTTTCACCTCACAAAAATCGTATCATAAATGCATTTTTAATGTACCTGTAAAAATTGAATTATTTATCCAATACTTTGTATCATTCTGATAAATTAGATCATCAAGAAATAATTTTTATTTCCAAGGCAGGAAGTCATATGAAGAACAATTCTGGGAGTCAAAAGTCTGTGTATACCTATGTCTGTATAAGTTAGGTAGCATGCAAAATATGTTTATAAGCTTTTAAGTTATTTACATATGTTGTGTCCATATTTGTGTTTTAGTCTAATTCTCATATGTGTATGTATTATATTTCTTGTATATATGAATTCACACATTATATATTAATATATATATTCTTTACTTAAACATATACATGAAAATATAGGTACATTATATTCCTCAAAAGAATCCCTCCAAATATCAAAGATTCCTAAGAATTTTCATTAATAACTGATACTAAATTTTAAAGAATATATTGAATGCATGATTTATGAAATACAATATAAAATATCATAGAAATTGCCATTTAAAATATATTTTATGCTAAAAATCATATAAAATTTAACTGTAAATGATAATAGAGGCAATGGGCATATTGATGTTCATTATAAAATTACATCACCTACTTTGAGTGTCTGAAAATCTTTATAATGAAATGTTTTGAAAGAAGTACAATAAAAATAAGTGTATAGTATGGTGCATTTTTACAAAATATTGCACTATTATAGCCAACTCCCAAATCAAGACATAAAACATCACCAGAATCAAATAAAAGCCCATTCTATTCACTTCAAGTAACTGATTTCCTCAGTCTCAACTTCTTATGACAAAACCAGTTTTTTCTGTCTGAATTTTATGTAGATGGATTTGCACATATTTTACTCTTTGGAGTTTATCTTAATATTATGCTTGTGAGAAACATACCTATTACATTCTCCTGTTAGTGAATTGTTTTCTCTCCAGTTCTTGGCCGTTATTCACAGTGCTGTTGTATTATTTTACTGCTTTGTGTACCTGTGTGTGTATGTGCACGTGTGAATATGTGTCTGCATTTCTGTTGATACTGCAGCAGACACTAAGACAGACCAGCCCAGGTCCAGGAATATGACTCCAGGTCCAGGAGTAGCAAACAGCTCCTGCTTGTCACCTCCTTCGTGGTCTGCCCTAGATACAGAGAGCTGTTTTGCCTGTGGTCATGCCCTTCCTAGGAAACATACATCTGAATACATACAGAGTGAACTGAGGAAATGGAAGCCTCGGTCATTTCAACTGTTGAGACAGTTTTTTAAGGCACCTTCTCCTTCCAGAGCACTCCACAGGACTGGTTCAGGTTTTGTTGAAACTTGCTTTGCAGCTCAACTTATGACTCTGTTCTAGTCTGCTTCCTTCCACTTTCTCTGTAAGTACCCATTCTCATAAACTTCGTGGACTCCCAAATTTCATTTCTACCTGAAACTCCATCTCCCTGTTGGCTCCACAGGACCAAAACTCTATCATGTAGAAACCTGGAAATAGAATCACTACATCACAGCTCTGCATACTTTCACCTTTAAGCGAAAGCAGTGACACTTAATTTTCCAAAGTGTGTGCACCAGTGTCACCACTACCACAAGGAAATGAGATTTCAGATTATTTCATATCCTTGTCTATAGTTCATATATTCTTTTCTTCATTCCATTAATAGCCATCTGTTGTGGGTTCCATGGTATTATTCTTATTACCGAGCTGGGCATCCACTTATATGGTCTCTTCATATATTTTGCTGATTTATCAATTTGTATTGACTGTCTTTCTTTTATTTTTTAAAAAATTGGCATATGGAAGTTTCTTATGTATTTTGACTTTTAGTTCATTGTCAGAACTTTGTACTGCCTTGATCTTTTCTTGCTCTATGAACTGTGCTCAATCTCAGGGTTGTTTTTCAATAACAAATAAATTATTCTTTTCAGTATCTCCAAATAAATCCTTTAGTACTTTTGAGTCTAAGAAATGCCTAAAAAAAGAAAGAAAGAAAGAAAGAAATGCCTGTCTTTCTCGGGTCATGACAATAGTCTCATATGTTTTCTTTTCAAAGTTTTATAATTTTACCTTTTATATGAAGATATGCAAACTGAAGTGTGCTTTTGTACTGTGATAGTCAGAAGTTAATATATGTATTTTCAAGTGATGATTCAGTTAATGAGCTTCTTTTATTAAAATGTCCATCCTACCCTCTTTGCATGGCAGTATCACAGTTATCAGTAATCAGGTGATCATATGTATGTGATTGTCTACTGGACAATTTCATTGCTCTGTTTCTGTATAGAAATTCTGTATAGAAATTAGAAAATGTCTAAATTGACACTAATACCACACTATGTTAATTACTATAGCTTTATAATGGATCTTGATAACCCTTATTTTAAAATATATAGCTTTTCCTCTTTTTCATGTTGTCTTTTTATTTTTGATTTTTCGTATTTCAAAAATACAGATTTTAGAAGCATGTTTGTCAGTTTGCACACCCACATTTACCTACCTAATCTATATATCAGATTGGGAAAAATTCATGTATTTTCAGTATAGGTTGCAATAATCAGTGAATATGTTATAGCCTTCCTTTATTTAGAGTTTATTTACTTATTTCAACATTTAGTTAGAATTTACAAGATAAAGCTCTTATACATAATACATTTTTAAGATTTTTTTTTTCTTTTTGTCATTAAAAATGACTTTTTTTTTCTTGTTTGTTGCCACATTCCACTTGCAAGAGTTTTTGAGATTATTTTGCATCTCTGTTTATAACAGAGTTGGAAGTGTGATTTCTTTTCTGTTTAATGCTCTTTCAGTATCAAGTTTATACTGGCCTAATTAAAAGGATCAATGTTTTCTGGCCTCTACTTAGAATATGAAAAGCTAAAGATTGTCACTCTGACACTAAAAATAAGGGAGGAAAAAGATAATCTAAGAAATCTTGAATGCATTAGACAGCTGAGACTGGAAGGCAACCTAACTAGTCTGAAATCTATGAATAAATACAGACTTTCAAGGGGGAGATATGAGCGGAAGTACTGGCTTACTTGGAGCTAAACAGCAGAAAAAATATGGGAGCTCTATAAAAAGCAGATAAAAAGTGTAATGAATTGCTCAAAGCCAACTATTAGCTAAAGTGTATAAAATATCTGGGAGCCACAGATTGTTAAAAAAAATGGGTTTTCATAGACTTGCAGCTCTTCTTTTCAGACAGCAGTATAAAATTTTAGACAGAAGCTATTTAACTATATTAAGCAAAAGATAATTTCAGTATTGCTCCTGATGAACATCTGATATGGTATTACCGTAGAGCTAAAGTTACTGCTTCCCAGCAAATAAACTAAGGGCCGTGTGGGATAGACTTGCATTGTTGTGTTGAACAGTGAAGAGGAGCCCAGAAGTTTTGAAGGTACAGTAGTTTAATTATTTTTAATTTACACTACACGGTTGAAATAGTCAACTTTTCTATTTACCAGTTGCTTAGTGGTAAAACAGTAGGACAAGCATTTATGATGCATCAGTTAAGATGGCATTGCCATTAAGAAACAGAATGTGGGAATGAAATTAACATGATACTATATTACATACAATCTAAGGAATATTTGTTGGTTTAATGTTTTAATGATTTCAATTTTGGCATCTAGCCAATTCTTTCAACTTCACACTGATACTTTTACAATAACTCCTAGATTTCTAAGCATCACATCCTCACAATATTCAAAGGCAGTACAATATTAGCTTCTGTACTATGTCCTACTTGAATTGTTTTCTCAGAAACACCTCTAGGTTTAACCTTAGTTGTTATTAACTAGAGATGTGATATAATTGTGTCAATCCAATCGTTGGCAAGGGAACAGAAATGCCATTCTTGCCCTATACTAATCAGCATCTACCATATACTCAGAGCATAAATAAAACAATGATTTTCTTAATAAGGAAGTAGAAGGAGAGTGATGGCCATTTTGTTAGTAGCCAAGCAAGGATAATACTTTAAATTACAATTTATATGTTTAACTATCTCACAATATAGTATTACTCTGAGCAAAAACTCTTTTCTGAAACCTTTCAATCTTATTGCTAGTGTAGCATTGATAACAATCACATGCAATTTGCTAAGTCAAGGCTAGTCTATTGGGAGGAGAACTGTAGGTAGCAATTGTACATAAACACTCACGTGGTTTGGAGGTTAAAAAAAAACAAAACTCATTAATGTATGGAAGAAAGCCTCTCTTTCTATGAAAGTGAAAGTGAAGGCCTCTCACTCATGCCCAACTCTTTGTGACCACATGGACTATACAGTCCATGGAATTCTCCAGGGCAGAATACTGGAGTGGGTAGCAATTCCCTTCTCCAGGGTATCTTCCCAACCCAGGGATCGAACTCAGGTCTCCCTCATTGCAGGCGGATTCTTTACCATCTAAGCCACCAGGGAAAACACAGATATTATGTAGGCTTTTAAGGATGTTTTTAAATAAGAAGCTTATAAAAATCTGTGAGATCTTTATCTCAGTTCCTTATATCTTCCTATTTGAATATACTAGGAATTAAACTTGACTTTGCTTCAGAAGCAGTTAAATTATAATAAGAGATGATCAACTTAGACTAAGGAACTTTAATTCATTAATGAGTATGTTTTAAGAATTGATGATTAGTGGTAATGTGGCATCAATAATCAGGCAACATTAATAGCAATGAGAATTACATTAGTTTGAAGGAGGAAAGGAACAGGCTAAGCTGACTCCATCTTGAAAAAGAAGGAAATTCCATCTTACATTCCCAGTGAACTTTGGACTATATGCCCGCTTGCACTTTCAGTGAACTTTGGACTATGTGCCTGGTAGCCATGGGGATAACATACCTACAGCTGAACTGGCCTCCTGGACTGATAAACACCAGATTCCATACCAAGATTTCCCATAGTCAAAAAGAATGTAATGATCCCCTGTGTAGTCAGTCATGTTTGTAATCTTTATGGCACGCACTGGTGTAGGCCACGATGTATAACCAGCTGACCCTTCTGATTGTGAATCATGGCTGTAACCTGATTGTATCTCCCTTTAACATTTTCCAGGCTAGGTGTAATTAATTTGGGGAGGTGGGCTTGAGCACATACATTTAAGGTATTTAAGGCTTTCACAAAAGTCCATCAGGTCCCTGGCTAAAGAGGAAACTCTGTCTCAGACCTGCTGGTGTAATAAACTGCAGTCTACTATCCATGCTGTCCTTCTGAGTGAGTTTGTTTCCTGGAGCATTTGGCTATAGCAAGTAAACTGGCAATGAGTATGCCATTTGGCTATAACAAGTTAACTGGCAATGAGCCTCTTCCATAGGCTTACAATTAAAATATTAAAATTGTGTATATTAATTTGGCCAGATATTTTCCATTTTGATTTAAATATATAAACAATTGGAAGAAATAAAAATACTTCCTAGTCTAGATTGTTGTGAAAATAAATAATGTAAAGCATAATAGAATATTCTAAACATAAATCATAAGTTTCCAGAAAAAAAAAAAAAAATCAATACAGGATGAAGTTTGGGGGAAAATTCATAACCTTGAAAATGATTAAATATTGGATAGGTGTAGACTCTAAAGGAGATTTATCATGCCAGGCAATGAAAATAGATTGAGAAGGAGTCATATGAGGAATAAGGCATGTGAGCAAGGAAATGCTCTTGACCTAAAAAGAGTCTTTGTATAAATAAGTAGTTAGAATTCTTTAAAACTGTTTAACTTCTACAAGATATAAAATTTATTTTTGAAATGAATGAATCTGGAGATTAGATGAAAAACTATGTTGAAGTAGAAAGAGTTGAAGGATTTTTTATTTTTTAACTTTAGAGAATAATTCAAATGCTAGCTGTATTCCAGTATTTGAATTATTATTTTGTGTAACAAAGATACCTCAAGAAAACTTAAACAAACTTAATATAAAGACAGAAATGCATAAGTCATCAGCAACAACAGATAAATGATTATATTTAACATTGAAGGTTTAAGTAAGAAATGGATTAAAAGGTTGAAAAGGTATTTTGACCTATAAGAATGATTTTAACACTGAGATTTTGTAGTTACTTTGACTTTAGACACTTGAGTTCATTTGGGAAAATTAAATATGTTCTGTCTTTACCTAATTCACTCTGGTAACAATTTTTTATTTTTGTTTCCTTTATCCTGTCTAAACATTAATTTTCCTGACTGAGAGTACAGAAAAACTGAATTAATTCATGCATAAGTTTTACTTTTCTATTTCATATTTTAAATTTGTATTTTACATTATTTCTAATATTATTTAAATTTTCTATTTTTTTTTTAATTTTCTTCACATATATTCCTCTATTTTATTTTTCTTTTAAATAAATCTTGGGCATATCATGGAATGTCACTTGTATAGTACATGTTATACAGAAAGCATTGACATTTTTAGTGTCCTGTATGTACATCTAATAAAATTTTTGCAAAGCCTGGAAAAATAGGCATTTTTTTTACCCTTACAGAAGGTACTTTTATATAGTTTATTATTTTAATATGATATAAACATGCAATATTTACACTTAAACATAGGAGGAATTATATTTCTGCCTTGTGATTTACTCTAGTATGTCAATACATCTCCAGCAAAGAATATTTAGGTGATTTTCTCCCAGCTATTCCCTTATACTAAGATCTTGGGATATGAATCTTTGTCTTAAATATTCTTCCATATTGCACATGTTGTGTAAAGACTCTATACTGAGTGAAGTCCAATCTCCTTTTTGTGAGGAGTAATGTACTTAATTATGGGTAGTTTGTACTTGATACTGAAGTTTCTAAAGGCAGATGCCCTGACAATACCATTTACTAATTCTATAACTTAGGCAAATTTCTCACCTTCTCTGAATTTCAGCTACTAACCATAAATGATTTAATTATCATAACATTCTTAGAAGAGAGCCTAACAAGTACTCTTTAAATGTTGAAAGTGTTAGTTGCTCAATCCTGTCTAACTCTTTGGGATCCTGTGGACTATAGCCCACCAAGCTCCTTTGTCCATGGAATTTCCCAGGTAAGAATACTGGGATCCCCTCTCCAGGGGATCTTCTCAAGCAGGGATGGAACCCAGGTCTTCTGCATTGAAGGCAGATTCTTTACCATCTGAACCAGCAGGGTAGCCCCTCTTCTCTGTTAATGTTAATGGTTAGTAGCTCAAATGGTAAACAGTCTGCCTTCAATGAGGGATACTGGGATTTGATCCCTGGGTCAGAAAGATTACCCATAGAAGGGAATGGCAACCAACTCCAGTATTCTTGCCTGGAGAATTCCATGGACAGAGAAGCCTTCTGGGCTATAGTCTGTGGGGTCGCAAAGAGTCAGACATGGCTGCATGACTAAAACACACAAACAGGATTACCATCCTTTGCATCTTGCATTCACAGATGGCTATCCTTTATAGATGTATGATAACATGATCTCTTTATACCCCAAGCTACTCTACCTATTACCCAAGACCAATCACCATCAATAGTTCCCCCTACCCCACTCCTGCCCAGTGAATTCAGCCTGGTTGTTTTTATATTTTCTGATTAAGACTCTGATTAAAGTTTCTGATTAATTCAGGGAAGCACATTGGTCGGCTTGGCAACAACCACATTGTGCTGCTTAAAGACAGCAGATTATTTGCACTTTGTTTTTCAGGAATATCTAGGCTAGATGTCAGGCTGCAGGGGAAAATTAGAGACACTAGAACCTGGGCTTCTGAGAGGCCAGGTGACTACACTTTGTAATGTGTTTCTATTTTCAGTAACTCATAACTGTAACTTTCATATTACTTATCATTGACTTTCTTTTAACAGTTTTCAGTTCAGTTCAGTCATTCAGTCATGTCCAACTCTTCACAACCCCATGAACTGCAGCACACCAGGCCTCCCTGTCCATCACAAACTCCTCGAGTTTACTCAAACTCACCTCCATTGAGTCAGTAATGACATCCAACCATCTCATCCTCTGTCGTCCCCTTCTCCTCCCACCTTCAATCTTTCCTAGCATCAGGGTCTTTTCAGATGAGCTAGTTCTTCGTATCAGGTGGCCAAAGTATTGAAGTTTCAGCTTCAACATCAGTCCTTCCAATGAACACCCAGGACTGATCTCCTTTAGGATGGACTGGTTGGATCTCCTTGCAGTCCAAGGGACTCTTGAGAGTCTTCTTCAACACCACAGTTCAAAAGCATCAATTCTTCAGTGCTTACCTTTCTTTGTAGTCCAGCTCTCAAATCCATACATGACTACTGAAAAAACCATAGCCTTGACTAGACAGACCTTTGTTGGCAAAGTAATGTCTCTGCTTTTTAATATGCTGTCTAAGTTGGTCATAACTTTCCTTCTAAGGAGTAAGTGTCTTTTAATTCCATGGCTGCAATCACCATCTGCAGTGATTTTGGAGCCCAGAAAAATAAGTCAGCCACTGTTTCCACTGTTTCCCCATCTATTTGCCATGAAGTGATGGAACTGGATGCCATAATCTTAGTTTTCTGAATATTGAGCTTTAAGCCAACTTTTTCACTCTCTTCTTTCACTTTCATCAAGAGGCTCTTTAGTTCTTCTTCACTTTCTGCCATAAGGGTGTTGTCACCTGCATATCTGAAGTTATTGATATTTCTCCCAGCAATCTTGATTCCAGCGTGTGCTTCATCCAGCCCAGCACTGTTCATGATATACTCTGCATGTAAGTTAAATAAGCGGGGTGACAATATACAGCCTTGATGTACTCCTTTCCCTATTTGGAACCAGTCTGTTGCTCCATGTCCAGTTCTAACTGTTGCTTCCTGACCTGCATACAGGTTTCTCAAGAGTCAGGTCAGGTGGTCTGGTATTCCCATCTCTTTCAGAATTTTCCACAGTTTATTGTGATCCACACAGTCTAAAGCTTTGGCATATGTAGTCATTAAAGCAGAAGTAAATGTTTTTCTGGAACTCTCTTGCTTTTTGATGATGCAGCAGATGTTGGCAATTTGCTCTCTGGTTCCTTTGCCTTTTCTAAAACCAGCTTGAACATCTGGAAGTTCATGATTCACATATTGTTGAAGCCTAGCTTGGAGAATTTTGAGTGCCCAGAGGAGTGGCAGCCATGAGTGGCCATGGGAGGCCACGGGAACTGCTCAGGAGCATGTCCAGTGGGGCCAGCGGCTCAGGGGTGGACCCTGTCACCCCCTCAGCCCAGCTCCCAACAGGACCATGTAGCCAGGGCCCCCAGTGATTCACCCCGTGTCTCCATCCCCAGGTGCTCCTGGCACCAGCCATGCTGTGCCGCCACTTGGTGCGTGCAGGCTTTGGAGGCGGCCTCACACCGGCTGGATGGCAGTGGTTTTCTGGACGACAAATAGTGGCTCAGCACCATGTCCCACTACGACCAGACAGCCGGACAGTGGAACTGCTTCCAAGACAATGATTATTTCTGCATTTGGAGTCCAGAAAAGGCCTTCAATCGGGCAGAAGTTTCAGAGTCTTGATGGTTCAAGATAGCTCAGTAAGAGTAAAATTTGACTGTAACTATGCATGGTTCTGGAGCGGTGAGTGGCCAAGAGGAGATACCCCACGTCCAAGGTCAGAGAAACCCCAGTAAGATGGTAGGTGCTGAGGGCATCAGAGGACAGACAAACTGAAACCAAAGTCATAGAAAACTAACCAATCTAATCACATGGACCACAGCCTGGTCCAACTCAGTGAAACTATGAGACATGCTCTGTGGGGCCACCCAAGACGGACGGGTCCCTGTGGAGAGTTCTGAAAAAATTTGGTTCTCTGGAGAAGGGAATGGCAAACCACTTCAGTATTCTTGCCTTGATACCCCCATGGAAAGTATGAAGAGGCAAAAAGATAGGACACTGAAAGATGAACTCCTCAGGTCGGTAGGTGCCCAGTATGCTACTGGAGATCAGTGGAGGAAGAATGAAGAAAGAGAGCCAAAGCAAAAGCAACACCCAGCTGTGGATGTGACTGGTGATGGAAGCAAGGTCCGATGCTGTAAGGAACAATATTGCATAGGAACCTGGAATGTTAGGTCCATGAATCAAGGCAAATTGGAAGTGGTCAAACAAGAAATGGCAAGAATGAACGTCAACATTTTAGGAATCAGTGAACTAAAATGGAATGAAGTGGGTGAATTTAACTCAGATGACCATTATATCTACTACTGTGAGCAAGAATCCCTTAAAGATATGGAGTAGTCATCATAATCAACAAAAGAGTCTGAAATGCAGTACTGGATGCAATCTCAAAAACAATAGAATGATCTCTGTTCACTTTCCAAGACAAACCATTCAATATCACAGTTATCCAAGTCTATTCCCCAACCAGTAATGCTGAAGAAACTGAAGTTGAACGGTTCTATGAAGACCTACAAGACCTTTTAGAACTAATACCCAAAAAAAGGTATTTTCATTATATGGGACCTGGAATGCAAAAGTAGAAAGTTAAGAAACACCTGGAGTAACAGACAAATTTGGCCTTAGAGTACAGAATGAAGCAGGGCAAAGGCTAACAGAGTTTTGCCAAGAGATCACACTGGTCATAGCAAACACCCTCTTCCAACAACACAAGAGAAGACTCTACACGTGGACATCACCAGATGGTCAACAATGAAATCATATTGATTATATTCTTTGCAGCCAAAGACGGAGAAGCTCTGTAGAGTCAGCAAAAACAAGACCAGGAACTGACTGTGGCTCAGATCATGAACTCCTTATTGCCAAATTCAGACTTAAATTGAAGAAAGTGGGGAAAACCACTAGACTAGGTATGACCTAAATCAAATTCCTGACAATTATACAGTGGAGTGAGAAATGGATTTAAGGGACTAGATCTGATAGACAGAGAGCCTGATGAACTATGGGCAGAGGTTCATGACATTGTACAGGAGACAGGGATCAAGACCATCTCCAAGAAAAAGACATGCAAGAAAGCAAAATGGCTGTCTGAGGAGGCCTTAAAAATTGCTGTGAAAAGAAGGGAAGTGAAAAGCAAAGGAAAAAAGGAAGGATATTCCCATTTGAATGCAGATTTCCAAAGAATAGCCAGGAGAGATAAGAAAGCCTTCCTCAGTGATCAGTGCAAAGAAATAGAGGAAAACAATAGAATCGGAAAGACTAGACTTCTCTTCAAGAAAATTAGAGATAGCAAGGGAACATGTTGTGTAAAGATGGGCTCAATAAAAGACAAAAATGGTATGTACCTACCAGAAGCAGAAGATATTAAGAAGAGTTGGCAAGAATACATAGAACTGTACAGAAAAGATCTTCATGACCTAGATAATCACGATGGTGTGATCACTCACCTAGAGCCAGACATCCTGGAATCTGAAGTCAAGTGGGCCTGAAGAAGCATCACTCCAAACAAAGCTAGTGGAGGTGATGGAATTCCAGTTGAGCTATTTCAAATCCTAAAAGATAATGCTGTGAAAGTGCTGCACTCAATATGCCAGCAAATTTGGAAAACTCAGCAGTGGTCACAGGACTGGAAAAGGTCAGTTTTCATTCCAATCCCAAAGAAAGGCAATGCCACAGGATGATCAAACTACCACACTATTGCATTCATCTCACACACTGGTAAAGTAATGCTCAAAATTTAAAAGTTTAGTAAACTCTAAAAAGTTGGAGGTTTATATAAGCAAAAGACAAAGAAGGTCCTTGAAAATAATATGTATATGTTAACTATCAGTGACTGGCCACTTTTTATTGAGACTGAGCTTTGTGATCCAGTAATGATCTCCCTCTCCATTTTCAAAATAAAGTTCTAAAACTTGCTCTAGACTCTAATTTTATTATAAAAGCTCTGTGAAGACACTTCATTATTTCAAAAATACAGAGTCCAGTAATTGCCCCTTAAAGATATATTTCTATGTGCTTGATTTTCTTTTTCTACTCTTTACTATCTGCCTAAAAATTTGACACATTTTTGAATACACTTTGAAACTCATGGAATACTCTAAAATTGGCAACCCACTCCAGTATTCTTACCTAGAGAATCCCATGGATAGAGGAGCCTGGTGGGCTGTGGTCCATGGGGTCACACAGTGTCAGATACAACTGAAGCGCTTTAGCACACAATGAATATACACCTTTTCTACATAGAATTGCTCTAAAAGTCTTACAAGATACCTTTTACTTTTCTTCTTATATCTGAGGATTTATTTATCTATAGATAAAGATATACACTCAAATATTTGTGAAAAATTATACTACATATTCCTATCTCAATTGAAGCAGGATTTTGAGGCCCCAAATTTACTTATCCATGACTGAGCTCAATGTTTTTAAAACTTTTATTTTTTCTTGTTGAAATGAACTCAGTGTTGCTAAGGAAGGTTTTTTTTTTTTTTTTTTTAAGTATTATTTAAAATTCTGATACTTCTTAACCACTTAGCCACTGTAAATAATTTCATGAATCTCTTCTTTTCTCCTCTGCGAACTCTGAAGGAGATCTGAGTTCCAAGACCAGTGATCATGTTTGGAATTACAAATCATCCTTGTTCAGAGCTGGTGGGTTGCTTAATTTATAATGTTCTTTGTCCATCCTGATATCCACGGAGCTATCACTTAGCATGTTTCTAGTCTGTGCGCCTTTACTGTTGAAGTCCTTCATTACAGCATGATCTTTGACCACCAGTTTCACAAGTTCTTTGACATCCTGCTTTTCTCAGGGTCTTTTGGTAGACTGTATTCAGCCTGTCTTTTGCTCTCTGAGTAGTCGAGTCAATATTTGGATGCTTCTACTCATCACATTGTGTTTTCCAGTCTTCTCCAAGACCATGCATGTTCTCTTTTGCTAACATAGCTCTCTACCACACTGCACACAGCCAGTGTAGAGTTTCCCTGAAAGTAATGTGGACTCCTAAAACTTCTAGATTAGTGGCTTCCAAGGTAGTGGAGACTAAAAGGGAGGAAGCAATATATGTTCCCTGGGGAGCATTTGGAAATGTGAGAAATGCTTTCTTGTTGTTTCAGTGACTGAGGTGAATATTTAAAATGAACCCCAGAGCTAAAAATTGTCTTCCACAACATGTCATTAATACACACTTATGAAACACTCAAGGAGTAATAGAAAATTTTCCTGATAGCTCTCAGATTAATTCTATAGTTGCATCTAGGGCTTGAAAATTTTCTCCTGCCCTAAACTTTGAACCAGAAGAGAATTTGACTCAGAAATCAAGTTAAATCAACTGCAAATGTCTCACTTCTACAAATCTGTTGAATTGTTTCTTTTAGGTGAGGACTGGTTCATGGATGATTATCTCAAGTTTGTTTATGAATAAGCCTCATGTTTTATTTTGTTTTGTTTTCCTGGATTCTGTCCAGGACTCTTTTTTAAATTGGGAAACTCATATCCTTTAGTAAAACAGTAACATTTCTCTCCCAAATATGTAACTTTTACATTGGTTAATCTTGAAAATTTTATTCTCAGGAAGTTCACTTATGCTAAGGTTAAAAAAAACAAACACATTTTTAGTGAAATATTTGGCTTATTTATACTAAACAGCTTACCCTGAGGAATGGAGGGGGGCATGGAAGGTCTAGTATGCTAGGAAGCTTGAAGGAAAGGAAAATCTGTTTATAATTTCCAAATAGAATTTGAAGGATTGATTGCTAATGCCATATAGATTAGGGAGTGATCTAATTTAATCAATGTGTAATATTTTGATATGGTCTCTGACATTTCAGACCTAAGTAAGGTTTTTTAAAACACTATTTGATAGATTAAAAAGATAAATAAATAGATGGATGAATGAAAAGATTGATATAATTTCCTTTTCATTATTTATGAAATATATTTTAAATTTTGGAGAATGCATAACACCCATGTAATCCATGTCTCTATCAATAAATGGAATATTTACATTACACCAGAAGTTCCCTCATTTTCCTTTCCAGTAAAACACCCTTTCCCAATGCCTAATCAATCACTGCTGATTTTTAACCACAAATTACTTTTGCCTCTTCTGTGATTTCATAGAAATGTAATTATACAGTAGATAGAGTTTATGTCTAACTTTATCCACTCAATCATTTTCTCTTTGTAATACTTTTGAGGTTCATGCATGTCCATGCAAATATTAGTAGTTCCTCTTTTAAATATTGAGTAATATTCTATTGTATGAATATCACCTTTTATAATTCTTGGTGGATATTTTATAATTTCTGGTTTCTTGCTGTTTTGAACAAATCCACTATGAAGATTCTCGTGTAAGATTTTCTTGAAGATATGTTTTCATTTTTCTAGAATAAACACCCAGGGCATAGGATTTGCTTTGTCTCAGAGTAGCTATGTGTTTGTTCTTAGTTGTGTCAGACTCTTTGTGACACCATGGACTGTAGCCCAAAAGGCTCCTCTTGTCCATGGAATTCTCCAGGCAGGAGTACAGGAATGGGTAGCCATTCCCTTCTCCAGGGGATCTTTTGGACCCAGGAATCGAACCCAGGTCTCCTGCATTGCAGGCAGATTATTTACTGTCTAAAACACCAGGGTGTACAAAAATACCAACAATATTTCAGCTTCTTCATCTTTCTTACCAATATCTCGTGTAGTGATTTCTTCATATTAGTCATTCTTAGTGGTATATAAAGTAATTTTACTATGGCTTGATTTGTGTTTCATTGGAAAATGATACTGAACAGTTACTCATGTTCTTGGATATTTTTCTATGTATGGGGCATATGTGTACATGTAAGTGTCTTCATGTGCTTGTGTATGTGTCAGAGAGGGAACTCAAGAGTTTGGCTGTTCTATTTTCTGGAGAAATTATTCATATATTCTGGATATAAGTCCTTTATCTAGTACATGTTTGGCAAATATTCTCTTAGTCCATGCCTGGCATGTTTGTTTCTCCAATAGTATCTTTTAAATAAGCACAATATTTTAATCTTAATGAATTTCAAGTTTTAAGTTTTTTTCATTGTTTAATCCAGCTATATATACAACTGTATATACACTTTGAAATTAAGAGGTCCAGTTTCTTCTATTTTATTTATTTCAATATTATTTTGATCTTTTGAATATTCATAGATATTTTAGAATCTGTCAATGTGTATAAAAATGAGTTGAACAAATGAATTGTTTGGGAAAGCATTAGCATGATAACCATATTGGATATTCCAATATACATTGAATAGCATTTCATTTTTGTAGGTCTTCTTTAATTTTAATAGTTTAGAGACCCTAGACATATACTGTTAAGCTTCTGAAGCATTTTATGGTATTGAGTGCTATTATAATTGGAATCAATTTTATTTTTTTAATTTTTGTTTTGTGGAGCATATTGAGCTTTATTTTATTTTTGTATAAAAACCTGTATAGGCAGCAACATTGTTAATTTATTAGTAGTTCTCATAGCTTGGGGTATAGTCTTAGGATTTTTATATGTAAAACTGCATCAGTTATTATAATAGAATTTCTTTCATCCTTCTAAATCATTAACTATTTGGATTGTTCTTTCCTTTTTCACGGCTAAAACATTCAATAGCTATTGAATACAAATAATGAGAAGAGGAATCTTCAGGTTATTGCTGATCTTCTAGGAAAACATTATGTTTTGCCATTAAATATGATATTAATTGTAGGTTTCCCATATATCTTTTTCATCAGATTGGATATGCTTGCTTCTATTTCTGTTTTCTGTGAGGTTTTATCATGAATGGCTATTGTATTATGTCAAATACTTTTTCTGTAGGTTTTTTTCTTTTTTTGGCCATTGCATGTGGCATGCAGAGTCTTATTTACCTGACCAGAGATTGAACTCATGCCCCCTCCGGTGGAAAGTCAGAATCTTAACCACTAGATGCCCAGAGAAGTTCCTGCAGCTGTTGTCTTTTAGTTTGTTAATATGGTGAGTTGCATTGTCTGATTGAAAACTTTAAACCAATCATTATTTCTAAGAGTCACTCATCTTGGTTATAATATATTACTTTATATATTTTGATATTTAATCACCAATAATATTTTAATATTTGGGGGGTGATTTTGTTTATTTTTGCATATTGTTTCCTGAAGGATAATGGTCTTTGATTTTCTTTTCTTGTAATACTCTAATCTGCTCTTGCTCTCAGGCTTATGGCTGCCTGTAAAATTAATTGGAAAGTGTTTCCTTTTACTCCATTTTTACAAAGATTTTGTTTATTATTGATGTTATTAATTCTTTAGATGTTTGGTAGAATGTTCCAGTGAAACCATCTAGGACTGAAGTTTACTTTGTGTGAAGATTTTTGATTTAATTTTATTTTTTAGAAGGAAAGGAATTATTAGTGGATTCTAGGAAATTGACAGTGTAGGAAGCAGCAGAAATACATTTACCCTCTCACTTTCACTGACAGCATCTGTCTTATGTCATTGTTTTGGAACTCTACAGTCTTGAAGGCTTGCAATTTCTAGGAGAAGCCTTAGTTGGTGAACTGT
The DNA here is from genome assembly GCF_023699985.2 of Odocoileus virginianus. NCBI lineage: Eukaryota > Metazoa > Chordata > Mammalia > Artiodactyla > Cervidae > Odocoileus > Odocoileus virginianus. The sequence goes on from NC_069685.1 coordinate 24,727,651, forward strand.
GGTTGTGTGTACTTGCAAAGCACTTCAGTTGTGTCTGACTCTTTGCAACCCTATGGGACTGTAGTACACCAGGCTTCTTTGACCATGGTATTCTCCAGGTAAGATTTCTGGAGTGGGTTACCATGCGCTTCTCCAGGGGGTCTTCCTGAACAACAGTTAATTTAGCTCAATTTTAGCTCTTAGTTTAGCAATGGCTGCCCTTGCCCCCTTGAGCCTCAGCCCTCTGCAAGCAGCAGATCAAGTTTTCCTGGAGCAGCTTGCAAGCAGGTAGTGGGAACCAGGGTAGATACTTAGGACCCCATACTTCAGATATTGAGAGTCTATGTTCACAACTGATGGTTCAGAAGTCATTGTTATTGCATCTTTCGTTATTGTTTAAATCTCTCTCCATCTGGCTAATGTGAGTTCCAGGGAATTTAAAGGCTGATGCCTTTTTTCCTCTTCATTTTTCTTTTCTTTTTTCCCACTTCTGAGAGCAAAATGTTAAAGACTGGAATGTTAAAAAGTAACTATATATGTAGAGGAAATTAAATAGTTACTCTGCATAATTAGGAAAGGGTGAATAAAGACCTTAGGTTTATACCTCAGGCTGACATTTGGCACAAAGACAGCCTATAACAAGTAAAACAGAAAAACACTGGAAAGGGGAAGAATGTAGTATCTAGAGCAGCCACATTATTAGTTTCATATGTTCAGTTTTAACAACAACAACAGAAAAATCACAGGGCATACAGAGAAACAAAAAAAAAATATGTCCCATTCAAAGATGAAAATTAAAACAGGAACTTTCTCTAAGAAAGACATGCCAGGTCTATCAGACAAAGATGTTAAACAACTATCCTAAAGATACAGAAAAAACACTAGGGGAAGACAGCAATGAAGTCAAGAAAACAATATATGAAAAAAGTGGAACTATTAATAAAAAAATAGAGTACCTAAAAGAAAAGTAACTAAAATGAAAATTATAGTAGAAGGTGTCAAAAGTGGATTCAAGCAGTCAGAAGAAAGATTTAACACCATTAAAAATAATAATAATTAAAAAAATAAAAAATTGCTAATTTGGTTTATCCAGGTTGAGCAGAAATACTGGTAAAAATTTAAACTCTAAAAAAGAAAAAATAATTAGATTTCAGGGAGGTAAAACAAAGATTAACACACACACACAAAAAAAAGAATTAGTTTAACATTATACCTCTCATGCAGTAACATGGAGGATAGTGTAATAACATTTAATTCTGAGAACATTTCATGAATACTGGCATAGAAGACATTAGAGCACTGTAGGTTAAAGACATAGATATTAGATGTTGAGAAATTATCATTTGTACTATGTCAGAGGTGATCTGCATACATAAACCCTTTCCTGATGGGTGGGTCACTGACATGGTTAAGAAAATTGAAAGCACCACTGATCTTTGAAGGGCTTCCTCTGTGACTCAGTGGTGAAGAATATACCTACGATGCAGAGGATGCGGGTTCAATCCCTGGGTCAGAAAGATCCCTGAAGGAAGAAATGCAACTCCCTCCAGTACTGTTGCCTGGGAAATCCCATGGACAGAGCCTGAAGGCTACAGTCCATGGGGTCGCAAAAGAGCCTAACACGACTTAGCAACTATACAACAACAGCAACTGATCTTTGAAAAGCTCTACGATGTATAATGATTTTTTTTTCTTCTGGCAAGCTGATGTAAAATGAAACCATTGGAAAAACAATGGAAATGAAAAGATCTACTTAGAGCTCCTTCCTGGGTCAGGAGTGTAAAGCTAGCATAGAACTTAATATATTTGCCTTATTTTGTGGTTTGGAAAGGAGTACTTATGGACTCACCCTTCTTTGTTGTTATTTGTACAGCATTAAATATTCATGAAAATAGTTGTCTTTAAGGACATCAGTGAAATCAAAGAAAATTATATATTAGATAAAATTTAAACTCTAGGAATCATACGTTTTAGAAATGAGTCTGCTAAAAATATAACTAGAGCATTCCTGTGATATTCATATTTCAATGTATTATGAATTATCCAGTATTAAGTAGATGGCCGCTGCTAATTTAGAGCAAAATTAATTATCAGAGAAATGTGTTAGCAGCTTTCAACTTCCCTGTTTTGGGTTGCTTTTGATTTTGATTTGGTTTTCCTTTCTTTTGACAAAACCTCCCCCTTTAGTCTGGTCCCAGCACCTGGTGATATGTAAGATTTCCAAGAACATTGATTTCTACAGCGGAGTCCTTGGATCTTTGAAGGTCCTTCATAGGGGAGGTTGGTTGGGGATTTACCAAGTTAAAACTGTTGTTATCACACTATCAAGACACATTTTGCCTTTTTTACTATATTGGCTTTTTCACTGATGGTACAAAGCAATGTAGAATAAAAGTTCTGGCACCTAAGCATGAATCCAAACAGGCCCAGACTGTACCAGTAATTATTGTACTTTTTACCTCCACACACAGAAGAGAAAAGAATACTCAGATTGCTGTTGATGGTTTGCTAATCAGAGACCGCTACTACTTAAAACCAGGAGCTATATGTGGATAGCAGGCATAAACTGTGTTATAAATATCCAAAAACAAAATAGCATTAAACCTAAGGTGACATGTAGGGCTCAGGGAGGAACTTAAGCAAAACAGTAGGAAAGTGGTTGCTAGTAGAATAAGCTTTGGAAGAGACAGGTAACAAACTGAATAATAGAAGAAGGGAAAAGAGAAAGAATAGCAAGAGGGAAGGGGGGAAGAAGATTGAGCATTTCCATTACATCATAATATATTATATGATATAAAAACATAATTTTGCAATGTAATATGTCCACATGCATTTATTTCAGTAGATGTTACTCTTATGACCCACATTAGTATGCTGAAAGACCAATTGCAATAAATAATCAAAAATATAAGGAAATAAAAATAATGACAGAAAGGATAAGAAAATTAAAGAGCAATGCAAAAAAAAAAAAAACTAAAATGTGAGGGATGGATATTTACTGTAAAAATATATGATGGAAACAGGAGACTTTTCAGAAATAGTAGAAGCAATTTTATTCAACTTAAAAATATTTGAGTCAAAAGAATCAAAAGAAGTAATTTAGTTTTAGCAGAGTTGAGCAAAAATACTGGTGAAAATGTTGAACTCTAAAATGGAAGCAAAAAGTTCTAAAATGGAACTAAAAATTGCAAGACAAGTTAAAAAAAAAAATTAACACCAAAAACAGGAGAATTAATTTGACATTATATTTCTCATGCAGCAACACCAAGGAATTTTCTAATTAGATAAAATATTACTCACAAATTGAGATAAAAACATGTTGTTTACTGATCTGTAAGATTTTAGAAACTATACCTATGATGTATCCCACATGAATGAATTTAAGTAATGCCCATGCCAATATTTCAATCTGAACTTTCTATTTTTTTAAACATCTCTTTTCTGATGACCCTTTAAAAAAAAATTCCTATTCCATTTAGAATAGTGCTTGATTGTGGACAGCCAGTATTGTTATCCACCCAGCTAAATTGCACGGTTGCTAATATTTTAAGAATTCATCTTTGTTAAAAGACAACTGACATTTGGGAATGTAGAAAGAAATAGCTATATAAATTTGAGTTTGTTTTGGTGATTTTTTTTTTTTTTTGAGAAGATAGAGACTTCTGAATGGTCAAATGCCAGTGGTATTACTTATTTAAATGTTTGGGTGTGGATCCATGGAAAATGAAACTCACAAAAACAATAATTCAAAACATTCCCAGTGAAAATACCTTACTAACAGAAAGACAATTAAGTCATTTAAATATTTTTGTGGAGTACAAATACTCACATATAGCATAAGACATTATGTAAGATACCCTCTGCCGGGAAATATACTCAGAATTTGTCTTACAAATTCATGAAATGATTTATGTTATCATTTCTTTGCTCCTGTGACCTCACAAACCAGTATTTTTTTTCTTTTTTCTTTTTTTTTTCATTCTGTAATTAATGATTTCATATAGTCTTGGAGAAAAGGAAACAACAGGAAGTTAGAATTGAGGTTGTAGTCTGCCTAACAATTCAGAGCACTTTAAACTTAGACCAGTGTTTCATCAATTTTAATTCTTAAAATTTCCAGGACCAACATTATTAAGGTATTCAGATTTCACAACTCTAAATATAACTATTCTAGAGACGATTTTTATATTTAAGCCTGAAGCTAAATACATGCACGAATCTTTAATTAGAATAGAGGATTCTGATATTATATGTGTGTGTATCTTAAATCACTATCACATTTTAAGCCAGTGTGATGTGAGAGGACAAGGAGCAGTTCAGAACAAAACCGAACTTTTAGAATATATATTGATTTTCTGCCTTCCAAAATACTTCCATAAATCATGATCATTGTGTGCCACTCCTGTGTGCCCTTGATTTTGCAAACTATAATCTTTTACCTCAAGCCTAGAGAAAAGAACCTTTTTCTTAACATTTTTTCCTATTTATGCATTTTACTTACTTCCTCTGTCTTCTTTTTTTTATGGTGCTGACATGGTGCTGACATCTCAAGGTCAACAAAGTGAACTAATGAATAATAATAACTCTTGTTCTCAGTGGGATTTCTGCCCATGAGTTAGTTAAACTAAGAAAGAATAAACTCTCAAGCTCAAGTGTTTGCAACCTTCTAAGTGTGATTTCTGAAATGTTTGAGACCAAAAATCCTTCCGACTGCAAATACTTTAAATTTATTACTTAAACTTTATATACACGATCTTTATCTTGTATTTTCTATTTTCTGTATCCACAAGACCATCCTATATAATCTGATATTTGTATTCAGGATAGAACAAATTGATAAATGTCTTGTAATTTTCATTTCATATGAAATCAAGAGCAATATTATTCTGGTAATATTCAGGGAATGATTAATCCTGTCTCATTTATATTTATTAGTCTTTGCTATTTTGATAATTTTTCACATATTCTGATTATTCATTACCAGTACTCACACAATTGATTGGCTATAATGAATATTGTGAGCTCTATTCAGCTGAAATAGCTCTCTTCATAGGATTCATTGGAAAATAATAAAAATGTGACAGGTAAATATATTGGATAGGGGAGTGCAGGAAAATGGATTGGAACAGGACAGTTGAAATGAAGAAAAAGAAAAATTATGAAAGACTTTATTAGAAGAGATAATGTACAGAAATAGCACATGTTAGCAAGAAAGAGATTCTGTGAATCAATTGTACCTTTGTACAGTGTTTCTTAATAACTTCTGCTCTTGAAACATGTTCTAAAGAATCTCCAAAATCAAAGAGTCTTTAATGGAATGCACCTTCACCAAAGGGTAGCAACTTGACACACTTCTTTCAGCAGAGTTTGAATTCCATAATGGAAATATCATGACATTAACCAAAGGTGATCACTAACTGATCTGAATTAAATAGATACAAACCAAAGGCAAGGTACCCTTAGGAATTTGAACATAGAATAATAATGGCCTAATTTATTCAGGGTATAAAGTGCAGCTTAAGTTCAGCAAAGCAATTATAATTTCTATCTTGCAGAAATGTTTTATTTTAATCAGTACAATCAGGTTATTTTTCTCTTATCATAATTGCTTGCTATCCATAATATACAATATCTATCTATCTGATTTATCTGTCTCCCTATATTTTCACTCATAAACGCAAAAGATGCTGTCGTTTGAGGTAAAAATAAATCTCGATTACTATTTACTCTAAAACAATAAACTAACCTGATTAAACTCATTTTTAAATGAAATATATGCAAAAATAAAAAATATATTTAAAATAATATTGGACTGGGTTAGGATTTAGGATTAAATGTGAAAATAGCACAAAGGAAGAGTCTAGGTAGCTACCTCTGATTGGTTAGCAGCCTTGGGATAATTTTTAATGTATCTAAAAATTCCTAAAGAATCTTATGCTCATCAGAGTTGTAAAGATAATTACCTTTATTTTATTTCTATTTTTAATGACCATTTTCTGATTAATATAAAACTAATTCATGTAGATGATTCGATTTACAAGAATATTCTAAAAATATGCCTTTTAAGTAGTATGCAATGCATTGCTTTTTATAATTGTTAGAAGTACTTTATTGATTGTTTTCCTCTTCTGTATTTAGTAAAGTTATATTTGCCTTTACTAGGTTGTTGGGAATAAGGAATGGTAGAAAGTCAACAGATATTCATAATGCTTCATAAATGCTTACAATCAGAAAAAAAATGTATTATGCAGGTTAACTCAAAGTTTTTGAATGTTCATTAACTATTAAGTAGATTTTCAATAAAGTGGATTTTGAAGGTTATCAGCTTTAATTAAAGCTTGATTTTATTTTGTTCACTAATTAAAGTACTTTTATAAATAAAACTTAAGCTTAACAATGAAAGCAATTTGTAAGATGATGTCTGTCTTAGTGTTGACCCATTTGTCCATTTTGAAAGACTGTGTGTTTAACTAACTATGTGACATCATCAGTTTAGCTCTTTTTGGTCAGAAGCAAAGCTAGACATTAGATAGAAGAGTGAAAGCAGATTTTACTCTGCAGCTAATGACAGTAGGGGAAAGAGTTGAGCTTCACTCCAATTTGTGCAGAGGCAACCGGGTTTTAAAGGAGAAAAAGGGAGTGAAGAGGGGCTCGTTGGGGCTCAGTATCTCAGTCAGAGTCGGTCAGTAAGCACGCACTTAGGCCAGCTGTTTCTGTTGCTATTAGGACTTTATCCTGCCAGAGAGCCCAGGAGACAGGACCTGATCCTTTTTTTTTTTTTTAATTTTAATTGGAGACTTAATTACTTTACAATATTGTGGTGTTTTTTCTTAATAGATATTTAAAAGGAATGACTTTCAGGTCCTTGAGAAAGACAATCCTGTTTTGTTGGTAATGCATACCAACAGAGAGCTCTCAAGCTTTTCTTTTTAAAACAAACGCTCTAGGAAAGGAAGCTGGAGACTGGAACAAATGGCAAGTTCTTGGGACAGCCTTGTGCTTTCTCAATCAGGCATTTTTAAGGGGCTGGGTTCCTCCTGGTGACTGGGTCTTAAGCTGTTAGAAGTTATGCTAGAGTTTGGTTAAGTCTCTTAATTCAGGAGTTTGGACGAGTCATATACACCAAAGGTTCTTTGAGGTTCTCAACTGAGAGACTGTAACGAATTGGAACTGATGCAATGCTAGCTCACGTTTCTGCTTGGAAAGAGCTCGGGAAGAGCAGGCCAAATAGAATTAAACAAATGGATTGATCTGTTCAATACAACAAAATTCAGAACAAAGGGATGTACGCAAATTCATAATGGCAATATTAAAGAATTGATATAGACGCGTTACTTTTATGCCCTCATTCATATGTTGAAACAGATAATCAAGAGTGATGTTATTTGAAGGTGGGACCTTGGGGTAATTAAACCATAGTCATGCAACACTTACGCCCTTATAAAAGAGACCCCAAAGAGTATTCTCTCCTCTTCTGCAGTGTGAGAATGAAGAAAGAAAATGGTTGTCTGTGAATCAGAAAGCAGGCTCTCACCAAACACTGAACTGACCATGGCCTTGATCTTGACTTCTCAGCCTCCAGAACTGTGAGAGATAAATTTCTGTTCATTGTAAGCACCCATGCACTTGATGACACTTTGATATTGCAACTCAATAGGACTGATACAGCATTAATAACTCATTAGCATATTTTATGGATTAGTTTCATGTAAAGTTCTGAGAATTTACAAATTCAACAAACATTACTCTTAGTTCATAGCATGGATTATAAAATGGGAAGAAAATGTATTAAGGTAGTACTAGCATTTTGTAAGCCAACAGTTCTCATTACTAATGCTAGATTCAGCTGACTAATTACAGTACCCTGCTCTTACATTGGGAACATTAAATTGTACTATTTGATCCCAAAATACTCCCTCTGTTTATTTTTTGATAATAGATTTTTACCTGTATTTATTGAAATGGGATGTAATGAGGTTGAGTTTTGGCAAATGCATATTCCCATGTAATCAGCATTAATACTATTTCTATCACCCTAAAAAGTTCCTCTATCACCTTTTGCTGTCAATCCCCAGACTAAGGCAATGGCTCATATTATATCTATCACTAATAAATTATTTTTCTTGTTTTAGATTTTCATAGAAATTGCCACTCATGTGACCATATATTTGTTTTTTAGATAAATCTGTATGTTTTCATATAGCAGTGATTTATTATTATTACAGAATGTAATCTAAGTATGAGTTGGGAAGATCCCCTGGAGAAGAGAAAGGCTTTCCACTCCAGTATTCTGGCCTGGAAATTCCATGGACTGTATAGTCCATGGGGTCTCAAAGAGTCAGACACAACTGAGTGACTTTCACATCGCATGCATAATCTAAGTATGGGTATACCACAATTTGTTTATCCATTTACCTGTGAATATGATTTTGAGTTATTTTTAGTTTGGAGTGATTATGTATAAAGCTTCCATGAATATTGTAGTATACATTTTGGTGTGGAATTTTTTATTTTATAAAAAAAAAACATTAGAACATTAAAGATACTGTTCCATTGCCTTATGGCTTGCATATGTCTGATAAAAATTACATTCAGTAGTTATTTTCATAATTTGTTCTATTTGTTTATGTCTATATATATTCTTTTATCAGCCTTTAAGATTTGTCTTTTTATTATTGATTTTCAGCAATGTGATTTAAATGATTCTTAGTATGTTATCTTTGTTCTTATCCTTCTATAGTTCTTTATTGCCTTCATGATCCACAATTATATCTGTTAATTAGACTAGTCCTCTTTTTACCACTAGTCCTAGAATCAGAATCTCTGTTATATTCCTAGTAGGTACTGTCTGTTTGCATTTCCGTTTGGATAATTTCTATTGCTTTGTTGTCAGGATCCTTTCTTCTGTGAAAACTGTCAGTTAATTCCATCAAGATTTTTTTTTTTTAATTCCAAATATTGTTCATCTCTTTTCAACATGAAGTTACAGGTGGTTCTTAATTTTGATGAGATATTTAGTATTATTGAATATTGAGTTTTATTGTCCTCCTTGAAAGGGTTTTGAAACATTAACAATTTGAGACTTGCTTTGAAGCTTTATTCGGACTGATCTAGAGTAGCTTTTAATCCAGGAACACTTTAGTCTTGCTACTAAATTGTGAATCTACTTAGATCTGTAGAGTTGAGGAATACTGTTACTGTGCCCAGCTGGAACTCAACTGTGCCCAATTTTCTGTGGGTTCTGTGCATTTTTTAGTTTGTAACATCCTTGCCATTTTTCTTTACTCTGTGTGTGCATGCATCATCATTCAGCAAATATATCAAGATTACCCCCTTTGCAGATTTCTGCAGCTGTTTCTTTGTGTAAATCTATTTTCTTTGCTACTCTGCCTATAAATTCTAGCCATTGTTTCCTCTTTGATTTTCAGTCTCCTTAACTCAGCAAGATCTCATGCTCTGATTGGTACACCTCAATCCAGAAAGTACCTCTAAGCAGGAGCTCAGGGCATCTCCTGGTTCTCCAATTTTTATTCCTTTTCTTGGAGATTATAATCCTGTGCTTTTGTTATCAACATCTAAAGACCACTGCCTTTCATTCAGTTTATAGTTGTTTATGATGGGAAGACAAGTTAGATCCCAGTTGCTCCTTTATCTTAGGTGGAACTGTGCATTGTGTAGAGGTGCTTGGCTGCTCAAGTGTTTCCAACTCTTTGCTGCCCCGTGCACTATAGCCCGCCAGGCTCCTCTGTCCATGGGATTCTCCAGGCAAAAATACTGGAGTGGGTTGCAATCCCTCCTCCAGGGAATTTTCCCAACCGAGGGATCGAACCCAGGTCTCCTTCATTGCAGGCAGATTCTTTACCAACTGAACCACCAGGTATAGATATAGATATACATAGATAGAAACAGATGTATATATAGAGATAGATATCTATCTATCTCTATATATCAATGTGTGTGTGTGTGTGTGTGTATAATAGCTTTATTTTTGTGGCCAAGAAAATTGATTATTAATACATTAAAAACTATTTTATCTTTAGAAAATGACTGCATTCTTATTTAACTGCATTCTTATTTATTTTGTATAAATACACAATATCTTATCTGAAACACACATATCTAAAACACAAAAAACTTTCTATCATATGTATCAGAACAGTAATAGAATTACTTTTTGAAATGTTTAATGATTTTTTTTTCAGCCATGTAATTTTTTTAAGATGATGCAACTACGAATTATTATGGACCATCAGTAAGAATGTTATCTTCTATGTGTGACAATATATTCTTTTTTATACAGACTATATAGGTAATCTCCATTTTAGCAAATGTCTGATTTTTTAAAAGCTGTTATAGTTTGAAATATTTTGAGCAATAAATCACCAGTGCCTTTCATCAGAAATAAAAGCTTTGTCTCACAGAAAACATATCAGTTTGAGAAATGTATTACTGTTGGTTCAGTGATCTCATTTGTTCTGCTCATCTGCATGGAGATGTGCTTTTGATACTTCTCTGGACACAGTTTTTGTAATGATTCCATTTTATCGTATTATGGAACACCTGTTCTGTATTTGTTATCACACCCATCCTCCATACATTTCTGGCAAAAGAAAGTTGAACAGAAGCAAACATAGATTAATAACTAGTTGGTGTAATGCACTTTATAACCTAGAATCTTGTTCTGTTTAACCCCATCGTGTCGTTATAATTTACCATATTTCTAAAACTGCTTTTTGTTGCCTTTTTTTTTCCCTTGCAGCTGCATAAGCAGGTGCAGGTTTGAAACAGTATAAAGGATGAAAGAAAGTTTATCATGCAAATAATACTGTGGTTTACCCCACCTCAACCCTGCAATTGACCTGATTGATCATAATGTTATTCTCTCTGAATTCACTAAAAACCACTGGGTAAATATAGAGCAAAGGATATTTTATTGACACAGTAGACCCGAATAGCAGTCTGTCTTTTAAAAATACATATTATTTTCCTACCAGAACCAACTGAGGTTTTCTTTCTGAAAGTGCATCTTTCCCCTAACTTTGAAATGAGAAATACCAGATCCTTTTGTTTTCTGCTAAACATTTGCTACAGTCCTTAAAGATTTCACCCAAAGCAGAAAAAAATCATCTGGACACATAATATTCACAGGCATGGTGGTTTAATTAAAATTAGGACTATTCCTTTCATTTTTTTTTCCATTTATTTTTATTAGTTGGAGGCTAATTACTTTACATCATTGCAGTGGTTCTTGTCATACATTGAAATGAATTAGCCATGGATTTACATGTATTCCCCATCCCAGTCCCCCCTCCCACCTCCCTCTCCACCCGATCCCTCTGGGTCTTCCCAGTGCACCAGGCCTGAGCACTTGTCTCATGCACCCAACCTGGGCTGCTGATCTGTTTCACCCTAGATAATATACATGTTTCGATGCTGTTCTCTTGAAACTTCCCACCCTCGCCTTCTCCCAATTCCTGATAGATTTATTTTGAAGCCAGGTGTACAAAGGACAGAACATTATAACACTGATACACCTGTTTGAATAAATTGGACTGCCTGGCTTCTGGAAACTTTTCTGAAGGTTCTAATACATGCAGGAATAATATGCTTTAACTTCCAGTTGTCTTTGGTGGCTCAGTCAAGAATCCACCTGCAGTGCAGGAGACCTAGGTTCAGTCCCTGGGTTGGGAGGCTCCCCTGGAGAAAGGAACAGCTATCCACTCCAGTATTCTGCCCTGGATAATTCTATAGACAGAGAAGACTGGCAGGCTACAGTCCATGAGGTCACAAAGAGTCAGATATGACTGGGCAGCTTTCACTTTTTGTGTTTGCTGCCTAACAAGTTGTATCCAAAATACATTTATTTGGCTATATCTCGTAACAAGAAATGAAGACAAATATAAAGGAAATAGCTCTAATTAATATGCAACTAAAAGGAAGGAAGCTTTGTGGCACTTTTATATAAAAGGTTACAGGAGAAACTAACATAATCTTGAAAACTGACCAACTTCCCTAGGTGATAAGACAGTGCATAAGTGCAGAAGAGAAAGTCATATATTTAGCCAAGATCAGATTTAAAGAGACAAGTGCTAAGAGAATCAGATAATCTGTGTAGTTGGCATTTTGAACTGATATAAACTATCATGTCAGAACTTACTGTTGATTTATATAATTTAAAAAAAAAAGCCAGATCCAAAGCTCTCTTTCAAAGTCCAATGGTATACAAATACACGAGTATATATTTGACATCTAATTTATTTTAGATATTCTGTAAGTCTGATGCATCAATTTACTTAAATTTTAAGCACTGAGTTATAAAGCAAAATTTTAAATGTCATCAACATTTCATTGAGGCCATTACTCTCTACTGAGTAAGTTTGAACATTTAAATACTCTTAAAATCAGTTTATCTCTTACAAAACTCAACTTGCAAATATAAACCTGAAAAAGACCTTAGTGTATCTTTTAGACATGAAATAAAGTAAATTCTACATTTATTTTTCTATATAGTACTATTTAAGGTGTCTAGCATTTCATAAGTTTCTTTATGCCAAAGTAAATACAGGAAAAAAATTAACTGATCCAGAATACTAGTACAATAGTGAAATAATGTTGTACTTAGCCCATTCAGTTTCAAAGTAAATATTCCACTATTGTAAGTCATCAAATCTAAAATTATTATAGCAGACAATGTCTTCCATGAGCAACATATGTTAAGAGTTTCCAATATTAGGTTTTCCTTTATTTCAATCTCAAATCAATAAGCATTGTGGATTAAGAATTTTCTTGCTAGTCATTGCAGTTGTCCTTTTTTTCACCTCTGTGCTCTTGGATTTCTTGTCACTTAGTTATGTTTGACTCTTTACAATCCCATGGACTACAGCATGCCAGGCTTCCCCATTCTTCACAATCTCCCAGAGTTTGCTCAAACTCATGTCCATTGAGTTGATCATACCATCCAACCATCTCATCTTCTCTAGCCCCTTTCTCCTCCTACCCTCAGTCTCTCTCATCATCAGGGTCTTTTCTAATGAGTTTAGCTCTTCCCATCAGATGGCCAAAATATTGGAGCTTCAGCTTCAGCATCAGTCCTTCCAATGAATATTCAGGGTTGATTTCCTTTAGGATTGGTTGGTTTGATCTCCTTGCTGTTCAAGGTACTCTCAAGAATCTTCTCCAGAACCACAGTTTAAAGGCATCATTTCTTTGGTACTCAACCTTCTTTATGGTCCAACTGTCACCTCCATACATGACTACTGGAAAAACCATAGCTTTGACTCTGTGGACCTTTGTCAGCAAAGTGATGTCTCAGCTTTTTATTATGCTGTCTAGGTTGATCATAGCTTTTCTTCCAAGGAGCAAGCGTCTTTCTATTTCATGGCAGCAGTCACCATTTGCAATGATTTGGAGCCCAAGAAAATAAAGCTTGTCACTGTTTCCATTGTTTCCCCATCGGTATGCCATAAAGTGATGAAACTGGATGCCACAATATAGTTTTTTGAATGCTGAGTTTTAAGCCAGCTTTTTCATACTCCTTTCATTTTCATCAAGAGGCCCTTTAGTTCCTCTTCACTTTCTGTTGTAATAGAGAATTCAAACTATCTTATTAGAAAGGTGGAGTAAAAGAACAACCTTAAATACTCTAGCAACAGTATATTTTTGTTGTTGTTGGAAACTCTAATATTAAAGACAAAATATTATGTGTATACACTATGCCATAATTGGTAAATTTCTTTCTTACAGGAATACAGGTTAGCAACTCTAAAACTGCTTTCAATTTATGCAGTCTCTATGTTTTATTTCAGAGTTAGATGAAATGATCTTTCACCTCATTCATTGCTTTAAGCAAGTGTAAATCAATAATCACATTTTGACAATTTTATTTCTTGAAAATAGATTCTGAATTTGTTTAACAAAGAGGAAAGTGATACCACATGTTTAAATGTAATATGGCAGGCCTTCCTCAACCACTGCTCTTGGAAACTCCAGACATTGATACAGAGTGTTAAACCTGCTTGACAGCAATTTTAGTGGCTGCTGAAAAGTTACTCAGTAATGAGCTATTTCTAAAGCACAGTCTCATGTTAAAGTCACCGGGCTAGCTATAGAAAGATAAATATTTATGTCTGTATTTAATTTAAAACTGATCCTCACTCCTGAGAAATATAGCCATTATTAAAACAAAATTGACAAACAGGAAAATAATGTATAAAATATAATATTTTCAATTGCTTAAAACAAAAGCTATTTGGATTATGACACAAAAGATGTATAGCAAACAATGTGAGTAATAGAACGAAATTGCATACATATAAAATGAAAGAGATTAGTTTTTTCTTTATGTTGATATCACTAATCGTATTTATTATATGCCTAGGGCAATCATTCTTAAAACACACTTCTAATTTGAGAATATGTGCTATACAGACTTTATGGTGCTATCAACATCTTTGTTTTATAAGCCTGTTTCCTCATCCTAAAGCCAAATTGCTTTGGCAAGATTAAAAGAAAGATCAATAATTTCTCGGAAGAGCAACTGATATTTAACCAAGAATATTTTCCATATTAAATGATGAGATGGGGTTCATCACAGTACTAATGTGTTATCAGTATGGTGCAGTTTAATGAGAAGAAAGTGAAATGATCAAGAAATTTTGGAAAACTATGAATTTTTTACTTTAAGCTGTAAAGAAAATACCTAGAAGTAGTATCTAAAGCTAAATATAAAATTAATTATCTAAAAGAAGCTAAATCTTTTAAAGGTTTACATAAAATCATCATCATCTGTTACCTTCTTTAAACATGGAAATGACCTCATCTGCTTATCCTGTATCTGTACACCTAAATACAGCCTTTAGCAACATATGTGAATATTTCTAGAATCTGATTTCATCTCAGCTTCTTATGTAGTGATCACAATGTATTATGTATATTTTCATACTTGGTTACAAGTAATAATTTCGCAAAAGAAAATTGGTAATACTTCAGTGATGAATAAATATCACTTTACCTAGGAAATACACAACTAATGAAGAAAATGCATTATTAGTTCTCATATGCAGACATTAAGCAGAGGACTGGAAAACATGCTATAAATATACGGTGTTGTAGAACACATTCTTATTATTATCTAACATAAAATTATATTTTACTATCTTTCATATTGTTAAATGTGCAATAAAGAGAAAGTCAATATTCCTTTTAGCACTTGGTCCACTTTTATGTTAGTTTTAATTTTATTGAGATATCCATTGGCAGCATTTTTAACATCCCAATAACTCACTTCTGTATGTAAGAAAAGGTTATGAATAAAGAGGAAGCTAAGAGATATTTGCATTTTGGGGTTATTTCAAAGTCATCACCCCAAGACTAAAAAGCAGAATAGCAAATTGCTCCCTAAACATTGCACTTTGAGTGAAAAAGCTAGCTTAAAACTCAACATTAAGGGATACAGGTTGGAAATGAAGTAAAGCTCTCACTGTTTGCAGATGACATGATACTGTACACAGAAAAGCCTAAAGATAATATCAGAAAATTGCCAGAGCTAATCAGTGAATTTAGCAAAGTTGTAGGATACAAAATCAATACACAGAAATCACTTGCATTTCTATATATTAACAAGGAAAAATAAGAAAGAGAAATTTAAGGAATCAATCCCATTCACCATTGCAACAAAAAGAATTAAATATCTAGGAATAAACTTACATAAGGAGACAAAAGAACTGTACACAGAAAATCATAAGACACTAATGAAAGAAATCAAAGATGACATAAACAGATAGATATTCTATGTTCCTGGGTAGGAAGAATCAATATTATGAAAATGACTATACTACCAAATATAATCTACAGATTCAAAGTGATTCATATTAACTTCCCAATGGCATTTCTCACAGACCTAGAACAAAAAATTTCACAGTTCATATGGAAGCACAAAAGACCCTGAATAACCAAAACAGTCTTGAGAAAGAAGAATGGAGCTGGAGGAATCAACCTGCCTGACTTCAGACTATACTACAAAGCTATAGTCATCAAGACAGTATGGTACTGGCACAAAAACAGAAATATAGACCAATAGAACAAGATAGAAAGCCCAGAAATAAACCCATACACCTATGGGTACCTTATTTTTGACAAAGAAGGCAAGAATATACAATGGGGCAAAGAGCCTCTTTAATAAATGGTGCTGGGAAAACTGGACAGCTACATGTAAAAGAATGAAATTAGAACATCATACACCATCCACCATACACAAATATAAACTCAAAATAGATTAAAGACCTAAATATAAGACAAGAAACTATAAAACTCTTAGAGGAAAACATAGGCAGAACATTCGATGACATAAATCAAAGCAAGATCCTCTATTGAAACATCCCCTAGAGTAATGGAAATAAAAACAAAAGTAAACAAGTGGCACCTCATTTAATTTAAAAGCTTTTGCATAGCAAAAGAAACTATAAGTAAGGTGAAAAAAGAACTCTTGGAATTGGAGAAAATAATAGTAAATGAAACAAGTGACAACAGATTAATTTCCAAAATATACAAGCAGCTCATACAACTGAATGCCAGAAAAACAAATAACCCAATCAAAAAGTGGGGAGAATACCTAAACAGACATGTCTCCAAAGAAGACATACAGATGGCTAACAAACACATGAAAAGAGGCTCAGCATTGCTCATTATTAGAGAAAAGGAAATCAAAACCACAATGAGATATCACCTCACATCTGTCAGAATGGCCATCCTCAAAATGTCTACAAACAATAAAAGCTGGAGAGGGTGTGGAGAAAGGGGAATGCTCTTGCACTGTTGGTGGGAATGTAAGTTGATACAGCCACTCTGGAAGACAAATGTAAGTTGATACAGCCACTCTGGAAGACAGTATGGAGGTTCCTTAAAAAGCTAGGAATAAAACCACCATATGACCCAGAAATCCCACTCCTAGGCACATACCCTGAGGAAACCAAAATTGAAAAAGATAAATGTATCTCATTGTTTATTGCAGCACTTGAATGGATAAAGGAGTTGTGGTACATATACAAAATGGAATATTACTCAGCCATAAAAAGGAACACATTTGAGTCAGTTCTGATGAGGTGGATAGAAACTAGAAACTATTATACAGACTGAAGTGAGTCAGAAAGAAAAAGATAAATATAGTATCCTAACACACATATATAGAATCTAGAAAAATGGTACTGAAGGATTTATTTACAGGGCAGCAATAGAGAAACATACATAGAGAATAGACTTATGGGCATGCGGAAAGGGGAGGAGAGGGTGAGATGTATGGAAAAATTAACATGGAAACTTACATTGCCATATGTAAAATAGATAGGCAATGGGAATTTGCCATATGGCTCAGGAAACTCAAACAGGGGCCCTGTATCAATCTAGAGGTGTGGGGTGGGAAGAGAGATGGGAGGGCAATTCAAAAGGGAGGGGATATATGTATACTTATGGCTGATTCATGTTGAGGTTTGACAGAAAACAGCAAAATTCTACAAAGCAATTATTCTTGAATAAAAAAATAATTTAAAAACTAAATAATAATAATAATAATCTACCTTCCAATGCAGTGGACCCAGGTTTGATCCCTGGTCAAGGAACTAAAATCCCACATGTCACAGGGCAACTAAGGCTGTGAGCTGCAACTACTGAGACCGTGTGCTCTAGATCCCACATGCCACAACAAAGAGTATGTGTGCTGCAACCAGGCCCCAACCAGACAAATAAATAAATATTTTTAAAAGAATTTGAAAAAATGAGGGGAAAAAAATAAACCCTCAACATTCAGAAAGATAAGATGATGGCATCCTGTCCCATCACTTCATGGCAAATAGATGGGGAAACAATGGAAACAGAGACTTTATTTTGGGGGCCTCTAAAATCACTCAAATGGCGACTGCAGCTATGAAATTAAAAGATGCTTGCTCCTTGGAAGAAAAGCTATGACCAACATAGCATATTAAAAAAGAGACATTACTTTCAGACAAAGGTTCGCCTAGTCAAAGTATGGTTTTTCCAATAGTCATGTATGGATGTGAGAGTTGGACTATAATAAAAGCTGAGCACCGAAGAATTGATGCTTTGGAACTGTGGTGTTGGAGAAGATTCTTGAAGAGTCACTTGGACTGCAAGGAGATCAAACTAGTCCATCCTAAAGGAGATCAGTCCTGAATATGCATTGGAAGGACTGATGTTGAAGCTGAAACTCCAGTATTTGTCTACCTGATGCAAAGAACTGACTCCTTGGAAAAGACCCTGATGCTGGGAAAGATTGAAGGCAGGAGGAGAAGGGGACGACAGAGGATGAGATGGTTGGATGGCATCACCTACTCTATGGACAAGAGTTTGAGCAAGCTCTGGGAGTTGGTTATGGACAGGGAAGCCTTGGGTGCTGCAGTCCATAGGGTCACAAAGAGTTGGACAAGACTAAGTGACTGAACTGAACTGAAACATTGCACTTCTTGGTTGTCCAAATAAAGCAGGTTTTTTGGATAAGTGAGGTAGAGAGGGGAGGTTGGCTAGGTCATGGTGCACTGAAATGGCTTCTACATGTGGGTTGAAATTCACTTCCTTTTCTGCTTTTGACCTAGGATTATCTATTTATTTAAAAATAAATATTTCCAGAAACATGGAAATACTCATTTTAATTTTATTGGGATTGCCTTGTTTTTCACACCTCAAATTAGAGAGTGAAAATAAATAAGAAAATGGAAAAAAATCTGAATTATATACACTAATTTTTCCTTCTTTCAGGCAAATATATCCAAACAACTGGAATTTGTAATGAATTTGCAATGATAGGTCGCTTTGTATATGGGCCTGTTGTCCATATACAAAGCTGCTTAAGTTTCCTATTGTCAATGAAAATCATAATATTATGTAGAGAAAGAAGCTAATGATCATAGGCTAATTTTTTACTTGCCTGTTATGAGTATGTAGACTTTATAAAAATAGAAATTCCATTTGCCTGTGAGTTATGTAGAGTAGAAGAAATTATTTGAATAGGGAGAGCCATTTTTTTTTTTCTTGAAGGTTTGATGGCTTTGCCATTCATGAGATATCAGAGCTTCTCTTTCTGTCGTCCTGTCTTTACCACATATCCCAAAGTTTTGGTGCCTGCCATAGAGAACTATAAAAAAATACATCATGGCTGAAACATAGTGCAAGAAATGTTTTCCTTATTGAATGTCCAATATATGTTTTCTTGTTGGGTTCTTATTCAAGGGGTGATCTGGACACACAGGATCATTTATCCTCCTGGAGCTGTCACCTCCAGCTTTGGACACAGAATTCCTGAGCCTCACTTCTGCTCACAGTCCTTTAGTTAACATTATACCAGAATTCTAGTTCAAAAGGAAAGGGCGGGTTGAAGAGAAAAGGTACATGACAACTGACCAACTGACTCCCTTTATACAGTCTATGATAGCTGCAAGGAACTGTCTCATATGTTTCTTGGACCAACTGTGTGTATGTGTGTGCGTGTGTGTGTGTGAGCCTGAGAAATGTATTTTTGTTTGTTCTATTTTTGTCTGGCCACAATAATAACCCGAATAAAGCTGGAACTTTTGAATAAGTAAGTGAGGAAAATGGATTTTCAGTAGGCAGCTAATAGCTATGTCCAAAGCCACATCAACAGAGCTGGTTGTTGCCAAGACATCCACACACAGTAAAATTAGGCACATTCCTCTCTATTACTGTTGATGTCATCAGTACGTTATTGTTTCTCAGACTAGTGATGCCTGCTTTATTTCAGAAGCAGTCAACCATTCCTATTTCCTAATGTATAGTTTAATTATTTGTAGTTTAACCTTTTACCCACTTGTAATGACGGAAAAAGGACTATTGATCTTTATATAGGAAAATGAAGACATGTAGTATGTCCCAGAAAATCCGTTTCAAAGATCATAGTATTCAATATTGATTTACACAAAACTAATATATTGGCTCCTTATGACTATCTACCTTCATGATGAATATGAGTAGGGTAGAAATATTAAAAGTAGCAATGGCATAGCAGAAAGAGCTGGCAAAAGTCAAAGGCACTTGTTGCCAAGTTAGAAATTATAAAGGAAAAATAAACCAGGCAACAACCTGTCCTTTTGACTAATGTAAGTCGGTCTGAACTTCTTAGATTCCCTTTCTGAACAACAGTCCTCTGCCACACATGTCTGGATGAACCTACAGTTCTCACAATGGCCATCGTTACAGTGTTTGTAAACTCTGATATGCCGATGGTTAGTTTTCACTTTTTGAGGCCTCCTATTCAGGTGTTAGACAACATAGACTAAACACATTTATAGCAGCTCAACTAGATTTTGATGTATGGCTGTGAATATCAATCTTAACTCAGACTAAAGCAAGGCTTCTCAGACTTTACTGTGAAAGTCAACCACTCTGGAGATCTTTTTAAAACCTAGATTCTGACTCATTATGTCTTGGGTCGGGAAAGAAGATTTTGTTTCTCGTCATTACCCAGTTGATATAGGTGAGCTGATGAACAGAGCATCCCCTGGTCTGGTCTAGTTCAAGATACTTAATTTGGTCTTGGAAAATGTGTTTGTTCCCATTTATTAAGAGATAAATACCAGTTTTTTTTTTTTTTAATTCAGATGCTTTATTAAAACTAGTTGTGTTGGTTTGCTAGGGATACAGTAAGAGAGACACGGGATGGTAAAACAACAAAAATGTATTTTCTCACAATTCTGTAGGTCAGAAGTCTGAGATCAAAGTGTTGGAAGGGTTGGTTTCTTCTGAGGCTTCTCTCTTTGATTGCTCATGGCCATCATTCCCCTGTATTTTCACAAGGTCTTAACCTCTGTATTTCTGTATCATCATCTCTTTATAAGGACACTGGCCATATTGGATTATGGCCCACACTAATAACCTCATTTTTAATTTCATTACTTCCTTAAAGAACCTATCTCCAAATAAGTCATATTCTGAGTTACTGGGGGCTACCTTATAAATGTAGGGGTACACATTCATCCCATTTCAGCAGTATTTTCAACTTTCCTGAACAAAATCAAACACAGTTTTTCCTTTTGAGTAATCTTTCTATAAGTATAAAAATCATATGCGTGCTTGTGTGCTGAGTCACTTCAATTGCGTCTGACACTGTGCAACCCTGTGGACTGTAGCCTGCCAGGCTCCTTTGTCCATGGAATTTTACAGGCAAGAATACTGGAAAGGGTTGCCGTGCCCTCTTCCAAGGGATCTTTCCAACACAGGGTTCCAACCTACATCTCTTAATGTTTCTTGCATTGACAGGCAGATTCTTTACCACTACACCACCTGGGAAGTAATAAAAATTATATATTATTTTCAAATTAAGTATTAATATTTTATAATTGCCTTATAAAATGCATATTTTTAGGTTTTGACTATTTTAATTGCTAAAAGAATTTGTCAACATTATTTAAGTTTGAATTTTTAAATTCTCATTTACTCTTGAGCTTAAATCCATATGAGATTGACAACACCTCCCACTGTGAAGTAGCAGAAAGAGTCAGATTTGCTGTCAAGATAATCCTGCTGTTTAATAAATAGCCCATGGTAGGCATGTAACTTCAACTTACTAAACTTCATGATATACACTTACAAATCTGAAGTAGTATCTACCTCACATAATACAAAGGAGTTATGAAGAGGGCATACACATGATGATAAAATAGTTATATTTTAAGATTTTGGCAAAGGTTGAAAGAAATATTATAGAATGAAAAGGGAGTGGGTTTTGTCCTTAAAGCACTTCTGTCTGAATGTGGGTAAGTCATTTTACTCCTCTAAGCTGCTGTTACTCTTTCTATAAAGTGAAGGTCATAGTGCTAACTTGCAAAGATTTTGTAAGTTTATGTAATTATCCTTATACGTGATAGATGGTCAATAAATTTTACTTTTAATATCAAATCAGCTTTTCTTGAGAAGCATGCTAGATCTTCCCATTAGAATATTTTAGACACTCTTCCAATTGTATTATATGTGTGTATATGCTGAATGTGCAAAAACAAAAATATGAAAATCAAGATGATAAATATATACTAAATAAAACATAGTAAAATTCTGAGATATTAATGCAATTCCAAACCTCTGCAAAACACAAAACTTTACAAAGATTGCCTGAAGTCCTTTTTGGTTCAGTCATTATCAAGGACATTTTCTGGAAAGTGGATGTAGCAGAAATCAGAGTGGAAAGATTTTTTTTTTTTAAGTTAATAAACTAAAATAACTGAATTTCAAAATAAGAAAAAAATTGGGTTGAGGTGGCTAACTTGATAGGATAAATTTTGTATTAGATGTAAGAACTTGAGCTGTTCAGTTTCAAAAAACAGATATTAAAAGTTTATTTTCTTATAAATAAGGAATATAATAGGTGAAGAAACAGATAGCCCAGTCAACTTATAATAACTTGTTTTGGAGGAATGAGTAGCATTATTAGAAAAAATAGAGAGATGCTTAGTTGTTTGGTGAGAACATAAGTGCTCTAGTTTCCTCTACCATGAGCTGATTTCTGAGAGGAGAGGGTGGAAGATAAAAACCTTTCCTCAATATCTGTATGAAGACTGTGGATATGTTGAGTTTTGAGAAGGATTTTCCATGCCAACATTGCACAGAAACAGTGGAAAAGGGAGTCTAACCAAAGAGTTTAGAGACTATCTCCTTTCAAAACCTTTACTTCTAATGCTGTGTGTTTCCTCTGTTCCCAAATGGAGTATCTGAATTTCCCATAGCACATCCCAGCTTAGAGTCATTGGATATGTCAGGAAAGTAGTGGAAATAGAAAAAAAGACATAAATGAAAATATAGGATGAGTTTGTTCCCATTGTGGGAGAGAGAGAGAATGTCCTCATACCAAGGGACTCTATGATTTAATGTTATATAATAGACAGCTCTTCCTCCAAAAATTCTGTGTCAACTAATGGAGAATTAGGACAAGTTAACTGAACACCTTAAGAATTGGGAAAAACTGAATTTACCTTACAATGGCTAACTTACAATTTAAGATACAAAATTGGAAGTTTTTTGTCACAGTAAGAAAAATTTCAGAGAAATAGAGATTATTGCAGTTATTTGTAACTTTAAGATTTTGCCTACTAGATCTTACAGTTAACTTTTAAATTATTATCTTTAATAGTGCATACTCTGTATTAGTCTGCTTTAGCTGCCCTTACAAACTACAACAGTTTGGGTGAGTTAAACTACAGAAACTTATTTTCTCACAGTTCTGGAGGCAAGAAGTTCAAGATTAGGGTGCTGTTAGCCAGGCTTGTAAATGGCCAGTTCCTTTTTGTGTCCTTATACATCCTTTTCTCTGTGCATGCATAAAGAGATCTTTGATATCTTTTCATCTATTTATAAAGACACCAATTACGTTGTATTTGGACCCCATGCTATGACCTTTTTTAACTTTCATTATCTCCCTAAAGATCAAATATCTGAATGCAGTCCTATTGGGAATTATGACTTCAAAATACTCATTGGGGTAGGGAAGATCAGAATTCAGTCCATATGAATACTCTGAAGATTTTAAGAGTAAATTCTAAAAAAAAAAAAAAAAAATTGCCTAATATAATTTTGCTAAGAATCTGCTGCTCTGAAGATTTGCTTATACCTCATACTAAGATTTATGGTATATAAAAAAATTTCAAGTGTGTATTTATTATAATTAGTAATGTAATAGAATACAATAATTATTGCTTCTGTATTTCAAGTAAAGTCAAACTTCTTTTTCAGATATAATTACCATCTTTACAAAATATAAATGTTAGACTATATCCATATATGTTACATTAAAAAATAATTTAGGGGGTACTTTTAGGACTCACAATGCTATTTCCCTACCAGAGTTTTACTTAGCAGTGTTTCTCCCATTTTTATTCCTTTAGAGTAGCTCTTGGAAACCATTATGCCACTCCTTTTTGAGTTTTATTCACTGTGGACAATACTTAATGACCAAGTCTATTGAAGAGGCAGATGAAATAACCCACCTAGCCAATGAAAATCTGCATTTCAGAGAATTCCCTTCTTTGAATTCTGACTGTCTTTGTCAGGGTTCATAGTGCTTTTAAGAAATATTTAAGTTTATACTGTTCTTCTGAAGTTCAAAATATACTCAGTGGCTATCAAACTACTGATGTACTTTTCTATCAGTATATTAACCTTTGAATTGTTCTTTTTAGATTTTGATTTTACATTTAAGGATAAGCGATGATTACCATTAGAATGCACAAAGTTTGCCACATCTTCAGTTTTCAAAATACAAGGAAAAAGAAAGATCATATAGGAATGAAAGGCTAAATTGGCATAAAGCTATGGCCAAAGGGCAAGGTATAGAAACAAATTATCAAGAATAACACAATAGAGATGACATTGGGGTCATTTATTTTTGTGAAATCTTTGTAACAGCCTACATATGCAATATATTATAATAAAACCACCTGTTATGTTGAAATTGGTACTTCACAATGTTTACATTCTATGACTACTTAACTTAACAAATAGCAGGTTCTTGATAGCAGTGATTAACCTTAATTCCAAACAAAAAAGAATTAGTTATTTCTGTCTGAATAGCTAGAGAACAAGCATATTGTTAGACTTTGAAAATTTGCAGCTAAACTTGCCACTGAATTAGTATATTGTTGAGAATTGTTTTGTATATAGTGAGAGTCACACCATCTTAATGCCAGAAAAAGGAAAAACATGCCCTCACATCTAATTTAGATCTTAGTTTGTTCTACTTCTTACCATGAAAATGTCATTTAGGAAACAAAAATGATTTTTATTGTGAACATCACATATAATAGAAAATTATAATACAACTTGCTGATTAACAATGAAATGAATGAAATGGCATTACGATTTTTGAGCACAAATTAAAGTGGTATAAATGAGGATGAGTGGAAGCCACCATACTGACAGTAACATATCTTACCAGTTAGTGACTCTGAAAGTCTGTTCCAACTGTGTACTCTATTTGTAAGCAAGCAAAGTATTTGAGGTAATGAGAAAAATATGAAATTTAAAATCATTATACATGGTTTTAAAACCATTACATATAAAAAAGTATTTCTTGACGTGGGATCTGTTTTAAAATTTGAATCACCATAGACTCTGATAAACCAGAAGAAAATTTGCTGAACCATTTATTTCAACAATGATAACTTTCTTGTTGACAACCAAAAATGATATAGTGGATATCATATATTTAATATCCTTCAAGTTGCATGGGGACAGTCACATGCATATGAATCATGTTTTGCATACTAATGAAGAGAAAGCAACCTTTGAGATAGAGTACAGTAGTGACTGCATGATGTCACTGAATGTCTTATCAGTTCATAGAGTTCATCAGTTCATAGAGTATTAAAATTATTTGAGAAACTAAAATAAGAAAACAGTATAAGTGTTAAAAGAACAGAAAGTAGACATCCACTTAAAAAAAATTGAACATTTAAATTTTATTGGCCGGGTTCATGATATATTTGAAACAAAAAATTACAGTGTATGCTCTGTCTAATTAAAGCATATAAATATACCACTATAATTCTTTTTCTTAAAATTAAGATAGAAGATGAGTTTTGAAAATATATCTGAACATTATTTATTAGCATGGTTAGAAAAGCATGATCTGTAATACAAGTATCTTCTTTATTCTTGCAGTTTATTCTCACTTGAGAACACAGCAGTGATCTTTCTGATAGGCTAAACAAACTTTAAGTATTGCTTTACTTCACTGTGTTATCTCCTTCAAACCATAGATCATTAGGAAATGAAACAAAAAAGGTATATCATTGATAAAATATCCTAACACAATTGTGGTAAGATGAATGATGGCCCCCAAAGATGTTCATGTCCTCATCCCAGAACCTGGGAATATGTCACCTAATATGGCAAGAGGGACTTTGAGATGTGATTAAGAATCTTGAATGGGGAGATTATCCTCCCAGTGGGTCCTAAATGTAATCATGAACGACTTTAGAACAGGAAGGCAAGAAGGTCAGTGAAAGAGAAAGCAGAGTGCCAATAAGAGCAGTGATTAGAGTGATATGGCCAAGAGCCAAGAAAGGCAGCAGTCTCTAGAAGCTGCAAGAGACAGGAAACCTCCAGAAGGGATCAGCTTGCCAACATCTTGAGTTTAGCCTCTTAAGACACTCATTTTGGACTTCTGACTCGTTTGGACTCCCAGAACTGTAATGTAAAAAATTAGGCTTATTTTAAATCATTAAGTTTGGAATGGAATTTGGGACAACAGCAATAGAAAACTACTGCAGGAATAGACACATTTTTTTAATCTATTTGGTTATTTGCTAATCACATTTAATGTGTTTTCAGATATAACCACTGCCATAACATATGTGAAATGTTTCTGATGGCATGTGTTATTAACTAATACTAAATAGTTTCAACAAGAGTAGTTCTACTGATATGGTAAGCAGTGGTTAAAATAGTCACCTCAGTGCACAATTCCAGGTGCAAGACTGATGTGATACTCCATAAAAGTGGTGCTCTGTGAAGTGAAATAATGCATCATCCCTACAGAAATGCACCACCCTGCTGTCTCCAAACAGCAGATTTGATGATTTACTTCCCCAGTTCCTTGGACCAGGTTTTGTATCTGTCATGTGATACCAACTGCAAATAACAGCAAATCTAATTCACCCTGGATTAAATATTAAGGGTATTTTTATCTATCATAAACTGAAAAGCAGTTACTCAGCGTGTCATCAAGAACTCCGATTCTTGCTTCCTCTCTGGTCTGCTGTCCACAGTGACAGCTATTGGCTAAGGCCGGGTCATCTTGTCATAATAATATAGTTATCAGTAGTGAAATAGATTACATTTTTTCTTTGTTTTCATGAGGAGTGCATAAAAGAGGGTACTTTTATGTCCTAATACAAGTCCTAATAGAAGTCTTTCCTTTGAGTCTGACTGTGTCTACTTAGGTTCCATGTAAATTCTTAAAGCAAAGACAGTCTTTAAAATAAGTCACACATTATGTTTGAATTAAACTTTGGTTCCTTAAGTAAATATTGTCAAGACGGTATTAACATGGTTATCAGAGGCTTATCTGACTCTACTCCTGGAACTGGGGTTGCCACCTCTGACCATGTGGGATGCTTAGAGAAAGAGTGATTATCTGCCCAATATTTGAATGTTATAAAGGCAAGGGGAAGGAGGAAAAGATGTTGAAAATACAAAATGTGGTTCACTAAAATAAGTTTAAGCTGAGATTTCTTCAAAAAGCCTATTCTTTTCCCTGTATAAAGATTCACTCACCTAGAACTGGGAATAATGTATTACCCTTAAATTCTAATACGTCATTCCCAATCTTATGCATGCATCTATTCCAGGTTCTTGTCCTATAGTATAAGTCCCCTTGCATGCGAATTGATGTCACACCTTATCACATTGTCCTGTAGAGAATTGGGTCATGGGGACCAGGCAATAAGATGCCTTGTAAGTAAGTAATTGATTTGTCCCATGGTCCAGAAACAGTGCATTCCCCTGTCAGGATCAATACATTAATTAACTAACAATTTCACAGACAAATATAGGATGCTGTTGCACAAATACGACCTTCTCAAAAAGGAAAGATTAGTGACCCTGTGAGTCAATGTAAACAGGCGGTTGATATGTTGAAAAGTGTTTCATCATTGGGAAATGCATTTTTGTCCACCCTGTTGCCTGTTAGGAAGAATTGGGAAAGTAGTTGGAGGCCAACAACAGAGGTTAGGGTTGGAACAAGGAGGCTGAATAGTGCTTTCAGTTTTTTGCTCTTTCCTCCAAGCAGTAGGAAACAAGTCTAGGAGCCTTGAGAGCCAGTGGAGCTTTGGTGGACCAGTTCATTTTCAAAGGTGGAGAGATTTTCTGTGTGCCCCTTTATTCTTTGTTTTGCCTCTATTCTGATCTCAGGAGATTTAAGGGTTGGGGGTGAGACCTACAACAGTCATCCAGCTATGCTGGGACTTCAGGGATGAGAGGGATTCAAAAGTTTATAGTTCTGTTGAAACAGACAGCCAACTCATGGCTCTGCCCACCTGTGGGCATAAAAATGGATGATGGTGCCATGGCATATAGGGCGGAATCCTGATCATATATAAATCAGGGTGAGAGATAGAAAGAGCCCTTGAGCCTGGGCACTGCTTAGGTACTGGTGAGTGAACAGGTATCTAGGCAAAGAGGAAAAAATTCCGAGTCTCCTAGAGCTGTGCCCACAATTTGCCTCTAAATTCTCCCCTAAGCTCCAGTACTTTCAAGTCCCCATCCAGGAGATAAAAGGATTTCCTGGGAACTGTGAATGCAACCTCAGGAATGCTGCACTTGACCTATAAAGAAGAGCAAGACTCGCAGGGAAGAAACTAAAGAGATTTAAATGACTTTGGGTTGATTTTTGCTTCTACCTATGACTGTATGTAAAGATTTGATGTTGGATATTATCTGTCTAAAAGTCCCCATTTCGTAAGTGACTGAGGGAACATTCAGACAAGGAGAAAGCTGGGGATAGATGAGTGAGTTTATGGGACAAACTCACCTTCCTTTTGCCACCAGTAGTTTTCTTAGGATTTAGTATGAGCTTCAGTCAATTTGTTGGACCCTTTGGGTGTTGGGAATAGGAGAAGTTTCTATGGTGATCATTTTTGCTGATTGGGAACTTTCACAAAGGAAGAATTTATGAAGGAATGAAGCACCTTGGCAGGTAACCTTGAATGATTTGGACTTGGGTTTAAAGAGCTATTGTACAAATTCTTTTATGACCTGCAGCTTGTGAATTAGCTCTTGTTAAACTAGAGGCCTCAGCCATAGAAGACTGGTGACTTTTAGTTTGTGAGTCAAGTTGAAGTCTGTGGCTAAGAATCTAGAAAAGGTTCCCACAGCATGTGATCTAGTGATGATCATGGCCAACTCATCCCCATCAGCGTCTTGGCCTCATGTGAGAAAGTGACAGTGATCTTTGAGGGGAGAAGGTGGATGGCAGTGAGAGGGGGTTATCTCATGTTCTATTCCCTGATATAAAGCCTAGGTTCCTGGTCCTTTTGGAATCCATGACCCATAGAATTTCCACTGAATGGCAGGGCCTGAATAACTGATTTTTAGTTAAGCTGAAAACTAATCGTGTCTGCTATAATTATCTTAGCCTCAGTAGCACATATTCCAAAGTGAAAGCATACCTAGTCATCCTGCTCAGGAGACAGAACCCAGACTCAAACTTGGGCAGATCAAGGACACTCTATTGGGGGGACATGTCTGTGGAAATGTATCATGAGTGTGGTTGAACTGCCTGGGTCAGCTGTGTAGAGACAGGGGTCTGTTTTCTGATGAGATCAACTGAAAGTGAGCTAGTGATAGGGACACTTTGTTTCTGAGAGAGGGTCAATAACTTCAAAAAAGCTTATAACTTGTACCAAAGATAGCTCCCCTTATCTCTAGGTGGTGGTGGTGGTTGCTGTTTAGTCACTAAGTCATGTCCAACTCTTTGCAATCCCATGAAGTGCAGCCTGCCAGGCTTGCCTGTCCTTCACTGTCTCCCTGAGTGTGCTCAAAGTCATGTCAATTGTGTCAGTGATTCCATCCAACCATCTCATCCTCTGTCACCACTTTCTCCTCTCACCTTCAATCTTTCCCAGCATCAGGGTCTTTTCCGGGGAGCCAGCTCTTCGCATCTGGTGGCCAACATAGTGGAGCTTCAGCTCATCATCAGTTCCTCCAATGAATTTTCAGGGTTGATTTCCTTTAGAAGATTGACTGATTTCATCTCCTTTCTGTCCAAGGAACTCTCAAGAGTCTTCTCCAGCACCACATTTCAAAAGCATCACTTCTTGGGTACTCAGCCTCCTTTATGGTCTAACTCTCACATCCATACGTGACTACTGGAAAAACCATAACCTTGAATATACAGACCTTTGTTGGCAAAAGGATATCTCTGCTTTTTTAATAATCTCCAGGTTGGGGAAACTGTATTTGTACCCATCACATGGAATAAGCCCCTGATATTTTCTGGCATATACTAAATTCATAGACTCAAAATTAAGGGGAACAGACCACATCAATTAAAATCCATCTAACATCTTGTTGGATGATGAATAAATGACAGAGTCCCTTGAGAGCTACCTTATCCTATTTAAATGTATCACCAGAAATAGCTATTTTGTAATGTTGATCAAATATACTGAAACTAAACACTTATACAAAAGAAAATTCCTTTTCTTCTTCCCCCTTTTTCTTTTCCCTTATATAGCAGGTTGTCTGCATCAATATGCAATTGACATGCTATTTTTTTGCTCACCATTATTATGGCTTGAATTTTTCTGCATCCCCTATTCATATGTTAAAACCTGTAGACTGGAAAAAATGCAAAATGTAAGAGCAGTGAGCTTCAGTTTTATTCAAGGACTTACCAAGGATTATAGCCCAGAAGATAGTTTGTCAGGTAGCTCTAAGGAAGTGCTTCAAAGAAGTAGGCCCCTACTAGGATCCAGTTTTGTGTGTGTGTGTGTGTGTGTGTGTGTATGAATATATGATTTTGGGGGGGGGGGGCTAGGAAATACATGTAGTCAAATATACATCTTGGTAAAAGATCATTGCTAATTACCAAAGACCCTAGATATCTCAAATTAACAATTTTAGTGTTTTTCTATGTATGAGAACATTCAAGCATCTAAGGTCCTTGAAATTCTCCTTCAGATATACCTCTTAACTGTTCAGGGGCCATATACCCAAAATGCATAACATTTCATTAGATTTTTCTACATCCTGAATTCCCCTCAGGGTACACTGTCCATGGGTGACTTGCAGTATGTTGCTACTTAATCCTTATATAAATGGATATTGAGTGTTACCCTTTCTGTTGTTTTGTTTACAAGCCCTGCCCACAACATGATAGTATTTGGTGGCAGGGCTGGGGTTGGGGGGCAAGCTTTGGGGAGATTATTAGGTTTAGATGAGATCATGAGGGTACGGCCCCATGGGGGCATTAATGCCTTTATAAGAACAGGAAGAGAGGTAAGAATGAGCATGCGCGCACTCTCTCTCTCTCTAGACAGAAAGAAGAGCTCATATGAGCACACACTGTGATGGTGACCACCTAAGAAGGCAAGAATGAAACCTGTTTCACTGGCTCCTTGATTTTGGACTTCTCAGTCTCCAGAACTGTGAGAAATATTTTTTTTTGTCATTTCTATATTATCATTTTTATGGTATTTGGTTATTGGGGTCCAGGCTAACTAAGACAATTACCTATTGCCATCCTCTCTTCCGTTGTCTTTTCCTCTCCACTGATAACATCTGCTTCAATTGACTGGTATTGGCTTACAATAACTGAACAGGGATTTTTATATAGATGGTATTTACATCTAAATCAGGTTACATTAGTCAGATTATAGTGTTAAGAACATAACCAAAAATTTGATTCAAGTTCTTGATAATTTTGCAGAAATGTGTGTACTTTCACTGTTACTGAACTCAGACCCAGTTGCTTGCTGCTCTAAAGGTCAATGTGAGTGTTGGTTGGAAAGGAAAGGTTTATTTACTCAGGAGGCCAGTAACCTGGGGAAAGGGTGGACTCATGTCCAAAAAGACAGTGTCCCACTGCTGATCAGGGGGCAAGAGCTTTTAAAGGGGAATTGCAGGGATATATAGGCAGAGAGTGGTGGCTCTGAGTAGAATAGCACAGTCAGCTCTATCATCTTGATATTGGTCATGAGGTGGTCTGACTATCATCACCTTGATTGTTTTAAATACAGTAATCTTCAGCTCCAGGGTTGGTTTGTTTTAATTTTCTTGAGGCCAGTTCTTAGAATTGTGTAAGGTGGAGTAACATGTCATGGCTACAGTCTGGTCATCATTGAGTTAACTTTGTCCACCTGGTGGGGATTTCAGTATCTGCAAAACAGCTCAAAAGACATGGCTCAGAATATTGTCTGTAGCCCTTGATGAGGAACTAAAGGTAATGACCAAACTCTTGATCTTGTTTGACTGCTTTCCTTTGTGTTTGCATTTTGCGGCTTCTCTGATTAAATTTATAATTTGGCTAATTTTTTTTTTAATAGACGAGAGGCAGGTGGATGACATGGAATGGGGTTCTGTCCTTGGAAGACCCAATAGGGCCCTGCTTGGTTTTATCAATATTCAGAAAATACTGGCTTCAGAGCTCTAGCCATATGCTTCCAAACAGCAAGATTCTAAAATTATAATAGCTATAAGCTCTTTTGAAGTGTTTTGGGAAGTGTTTGAAGTGTTTACTTCTTTTTAGATTTGTTGTTAAAATATAAGTTCACAAAAGCAAGAGTGTTTGTGTGGTTTTTGTGCTCTTTTGATTTCATGAGTTTCTATTGCTTTCTTATTTGCTTCTTCATTCTGAAGCCTGTCTTGTATTCTAATTATATTGCAGTTGTTTACATTATTCTTTGATTATCCTTGTGTTGAAAAACTGGGTGGCCAGTTACTAATGTTTGTGTCCTGCATGGGATTATACACAGGCTTCTATCCTCTAGAAATACTCACGGAGTGATTAGATTGAATAAAATCAAACAACAATATGAGTTTCTCAAATTATACTTGTATGTTTATAGGTTTAGTGTGAAGAAGAGTCATATGTGTTTATTGATTTTAAATCAAAGCATCTTTATCATTAGAAACAGAATTAACATGTTTTGCCATGATTATAATCATCTACCCAAATAAAACTATTGGTAGCTTGTCTGACTCAGAGAAGAACAAATGATTATGAAATGTTTTGATGTATTATACAGCTACTTATAAAATGACTAACACTATTTTTGGTTTAATTACAAATTTTGACAATATTTTTTTTCTTTTTCTCATAATTGTAGCATAGCACTTTCCTTTACTCTCATTCAACATAATCTAAAATGATTTTAATCTTAATAACTTTCATAATAATTAATTTGGAACCTATGTGTATCATCCTTCTCTCTTCATTTCCCCAACATGAGGTGATATTAATTCTTGTCACTCTTTGACTTTTAAGTGGCATTAGATGATTCAGCAATAGACAAATGGTATTTGAGGATGCAGTCAGTTATTGCACATGAAATATGTCTCCTTATTTTCAAGAATGATAGTTTTATGTGTTTGCATGCATTAAAATGTTGTAGCGAAAGTAAATCATCCACTATAATCCAGCCTTCAACATCTTTACCACATACAAGTACATAGATATAGATTTATACACTTTTTAAAGTATAGAAAACTTGAGCTCACTGAGCCAAAGGCATTGTAGTGTTTTTGTCCTATTTTGGATTAGTTAATTTGGTGCTGACACTAAAGAAATAGTACAGTAGGGTACTTATAAATCTAATGCAGGGCACTGATGCTGGTTTTCTACCTTGGAGATTTCATCTCTCTATTGAAACTAAAGAGGCCAAAAAAAAGTCTAAATAAATGTGAGTTAAATAAATTTACGAAGGCATGTCAATTGACTCTACAGCAATCCAACATTGCTACTGTTGGGGGAGTGTGTAATTTCCTTGGTTCTGTCTCATCAGAACAAAAATTTGAAGTGACAGACCAGTGTTATAGCTCTCCAGTGGGCCAGTGTTACAGCTCTTGGACAGACCAGTGTTACAGCTCCATGTGACAGCTCAGTTTTATGGGGAATACATGTAAATCCATGGCTAATTCATTTCAATGTATGACAAAAACTACTGTAATGATGTAAAGTAATTAGCCTCCAACTAAAAAAAAATAAATGGAAAAAAAAAATAAAAAATAAAATAAAAAATAAAATAAAAATTAAAAAAAAAAAAAGAAAAGTACAATGTGATACTACTTCACATCCACTAGGATGGCTACAATCAAAGATAATAACAAGGATGTGAAAATACTGGAGGCTTCATACACTACTCCTGGGAATGTAAAGTGGTGCAGTCACTGTGGAAAATGTCTGACAGTTTCTCAGAAAGTTATACATAGCTATTTAACATGTGACCCAGAAACCCTATTCCTAGAGAAACTTCAATACCCAAGATAAATGAATGAATGCATAATGTTCACAGAAAAACACATGCATGAATGTTCATAGCAGCATTATTAATAATTGCCAAAAAGTTATAACAACCCCAATGTCTATAATCTGATAAACAGATAAATAAAATGTGGTATATCCATATAATGGAATAGTATTTGGCAATAAAAAGAAAAGAAGTACCGGTACATGCTACAATACAGATGAACCTTGAAAACATTATGCTAAATAAAAGAAGCCAGACACCAAAAAAAAAAAAAAAAGGAAAATAGAGCCTCAAGGCATGAGGGCATGCTGACCCAAAGGATGCGAAGAAAAGAGAGAGCAAGGGAGAGAGAGAGAGAGAGAGCCCCAGCCCTTTGGCTCCTTTTTTTAGTATGTTTTTTCCTCCCCCTGCACCTGCCCTATGTAAATTGGGCCAGCCAGGAGTGCTGTTTGTTCTACCTGAGGTCCTCACTCCGGTCCTCAGACCTTCCTTTGTTCTATTTTCTTGGGCTTTTCCCTTCCTTGTCTTTTAGCCACCACCATTCTGGTGGCTCCTTTTTCCTATTCTAACTACCTAACACTACCAACTACTCACCTCTATGGTTATTTAGGAAACATAAAGAAATCTGAGAATAGACAAATTGGGACAATTTCTTAGTGGCCCTGACTTATGGGTTAATGTGGAAAACTATGTGGGTATAAGATTTCAAAAAGAATGTGGCTATGAGGCTTAATAAATCTCAGAAATATCTACAAAATGCTTCTTTTCTTAAGAGTTTCTCTTCCATGGGAACATACAGTTACAGGAATTAAATTATACTACATAGGAGCACTCAGATTAATAAAAATTTCAGATATCTAACAAAAAAGGGCTCAAAAGACTTAGATTCCATCCTGAAACTATCAAATGTTCTTGACCAGACTTGACTTTGAGGATTAGTGGTTCTATACTTAGGACGTATTTTAAGTCTTTTCTGGTAACTAAACTGAAGAGCATCTTCAAAGCTATGAAGCCAGAATCAGAGATAGCACAAATTCCAGTATAAGAGCATTCATTAATGAATCTGAAAGAATCCTACACATTTATCTATGAGAAGCAGAAAATGTGCCAAAACCCCTTCAAACTGATAGTTTAAAAAATATAAAAATAAACTAACTAACATTTTGACAGAAAATGAGAATATACCAGAAAATGAACATGTGAAACATGAAAACAATAGCTTAATATTTCCAAATAATCTCAGGAGAAAGCACTAAACATGAGTATGTTACTGCCAAAGATGGTTTTCATCCCCAGCCAGTGGAGGGAAGAACCCAGCAGGCTGGTGTCTCAAGAATCATTCCCCCCTCACTCTGGAGGAACACAAGAGGCTTTACATAGCCTGGGTCTTGTGACTTCATGGTAAATTATGGGCTTAAAGTAATGAAGGTTTTGCATTCTTCTTGTTTTGTTTCACTTAAAAAGTGGAAAAAAAAAGTCATAGCTGGAGTCAGGTAACCTGTTAATTGGGTCCCTTTGTCTCTGGGTTATTGTACTGTGGTCTTCTTTCTGAAATGCAAAAGAACTATGAACAGTGGCCTGCAAAAGGAGCATAGTGAGGGTACAGGATGTAATTAGCAAAGAGTTAAAGGGTAATAGATGCAAGAAGGAAGTTGTGCAGAGCTGGGGGTGGGGCAATAGGGGCAGGATGTAATTTACATAGTGTTAGGTTAGTTTTGAGGAAAGTAAACTTGGTTACAGACTACAGATTAGGAACATTTAAAGTAAAAACTAGGAGTGATCTGACCTTGTCACTGTTCTCTATCTTGGTTCTCAGAAAAGAGAAAGAAAAGAAAAACTCATTTCTGAAAGAAAAATTCATTCTTTTTTTTTTCCTTTTCACTGAAACAAGTAGAAAATATTATCAGTGGTATAGGCAGCCAGAATTTATACAATGCTGTATCAAGTTATTCAAGTGATCAAGTGGACAAAATTTAGTAAGATTACAGAAGATCTGCAAAAATTCATTATTAAATATATGTGATATCCTAAAACTGTGATAATGACAATACACTTTGAAGTGCTAGGTAGGGGACATTCATCAAATTTAGTCATGTATTAAGTCACAAATAAAGCTTTGATATGTTAAAACCAAAATGTCTTTTCTGAATACAATAGAATAAAAATAGATATTAATGAAAATTACTGTTAAAGATCTCTTGGTCAACATGGAAATACAAAATAAAATTGCATAATTTCTGTGAGACTGTTGCAGCCATGCGTTCTAGGAAACAAACTCACTCAGAAGGACAATGCAAATAGTGGAGTGCAGTTTATTACACCGGTGGGCCCAAGGCAGAGTCTCCTCTTAGCCAAGGACTCCGACCAGTTTTTGTGAAAACCTTATATACCCAAAGTGTAGGTGCTCAAACCCACTTCCCCAAATTCTCTGAAACTAGTCTGATCAAAGGAAAAGAAAGATACAATCAAAGTTAACCTGTGGTTAGTGTGCCTTAAGCCTAGGTAGTTAACAGTGGACAATTATCAATAGGCTTATGGTCATACCCCAATAAGCATAATAGAATTTATGATTCTATTCAGTTACACAGATAATTAGAGTATTCTTTTAGGTGATGGAGAGTCTAGGTACGATCTCTGGGGCTCTTCCATCGGGGAGGGGGGGGCGGTCTGGTTTTTCAGTTGGCATGTCATTTCCATAGATACTGGACATAGAACTCAAAGTCCACAGTCCAGCCCAAGATAGAGTCCTGCTCTCAAGATGGAGCCTGTTCTGTCTGTCTCCTCCTTCGAGACCTTGTTAAAGATGAAACCTGTCAGCATCTATGTGATATAGTTGACACTATTTGTATTTATTCTTCAGCTTCTTTTTCTCTACCATCATTGACATAATTATTGGCAGAAAAGCACCTGATATACAATAAGGATTAAGTGACTATTACTGAGTTCTCAATTTTTTACCTGATGGAAAGTGGAGTAAAAATGCTTTAAAAAAAAGGTTTAAAATAAGGCCAACAATTAAAGGACATAGCTACCAGAGGATATCCCTTTCCATGAAGTTGCTCTAATTACAGTGTTATAATACTTACCATGAGGAACAGACTTGTATGAAAAACACATGCATGAAAAAGATGATATTTTGATATATTTTAATTGGTCTGGGAAAAAAGATAGGAGTTGTTTTCCACATTGATCTAATTTGAATACTAATTTGAGGAAGATGATGAATTAAAATCAAATAATTAAATAAAAAATGTAAAATTAAGTGTATTTTTATAAATTTAGGGTGAGAAAATTTTTCTAAAGAAAGACATGAATCCCAAGAATCAAAATGAAAATATAGATACATTTTGTTACATGAAAATAAAAATGTAAAAGACAAGCAACTTTTACATGCAAAGGAACAACAAACAAAATCCTCATTGGAGGCTGGAGGATTACAGAATAGCTGATGAATGTTGAAAATTCTTAATAAGCACTGAACTTGCACAATTTAATATACAAAAAAATTCAGAATAGTGGCCAAATGTTAAAAGACAATTCACAAAAGGGAAATTTCCCAGGGACAAGTATGCATCTCACATGGGATTCAAAGTCACAGGGAGTCAAAAAATAAATGAATAAATAAACAACTCATTTTACGATTGCTCTTACAGCAGTCCTAGCACTAGCAGTGCTAGTGAATATAAAAGTTTTTCATATGCATTGTTGGGGAAAGAGAATATGCATCTTACCTCTCAATAGAGTAATCAGGAAAAAGGCAATTAAAATTAATTAATTCCTTATCCCATATGTTTCACTATTTGTTATCTTTGTTTGTTTGTTCTAGTAATAGAGGAGAGTTAGGGAAATATGCATGAGGGAATTTGTTGCAACAATGTTTTTAGTCAGAAAAACAAATCAAATTGTGTTTTATCCATAATAGAAAAGAATAATTAGCTATTAAAAGGAATTAGATTTGTAGCTAGAAATATAAAGTGATGTTCAATTATTTATTAAGTGAGGATGTGTGGTAATATTCTTATAAAAGCAGGTAATAATAATAAAACTGTTATAATTACATAGTGAATGTTTGTTCCTCAGACTTGTTATTGTGGATTATCCCAAAATGTGGAATTTTGTTGAGAAGAGAAAGCAGAAAATTACAATGTATAATAATTTTCTAACTGACACATTCAAGTCAAAATCCAAATATCTCGTTCTCTAATTTTATTACAAAATATAAATTTGTAACAATGCATAGAAATATCAAATGGAAGAGAAGGAATAAACTAAGAAGCCACTACCTAAATATAGCTGTGTTCTCAGCAATTTCTTACCTATAACTTCATAGCATAAAGATTTGAGGGGTGTTGTATTCAAGTTACAATTAGGTACTTAATTCCATGATTTTATAAAATAAAATATCTTTATTTTTCTTTTGTTCTTGGTTTTCAAATTCAGAATTTTATAAAAAGTAGTACTGATTTGAGAGGATTTGGTTAAAATCACACTATTAAAATTAGATGAGCTACTTATAAAAATAGTATGACTGATAATCATTATGGTAGCATAATGGCACTTATGAATACTTATGGTGGGCTGATAATTCTTTAAGTGAAAAGGAGGTAATTTTCACATATTTTTACCCAGAAATGACTATGTCTGTGATATGACTAAAGTATGTTGGAATGAGCTAATACAAACTGAACTTTTCACCTGAATTCATTGTCCTGTAATAATACTGATCCCATTTCTGCCTCATAGAAAAAGCTTAAGGTGTAACTACTTCACTATCCTCTAACATCTTCCAGCTGAAATCATTGTCCAAAGATCAGCATCAGAATTGAGGCCACCATCCACACAGACTAAATCAGATTCTGCATTCTAACAAGATCTACAGGTGATTTGCATAAATGTTAACATTTCTTAAGGGCTAATCTACAGTCCTCTAAAGATGTGCATTTGTCATCTGAAAGCATAAAATATTTCATCTTGCGTTATTAGATGTTAAATAAATATCATTACTTTTCATTTCCTTTCGGTTTTTTAAAAAGGCATTCAAATACATCATGACATTGAAGTAAAAAAATGTTTTCAAAAATCAAGGCAAAAGGAATTATTACAGCTCTTTGGGATAAAATGTTTAGTAGAGTAGAATTAAGATTAAAAAATTCCCCAAAGAGGAACGATTATTTCTCAGAATATGTTATGATTGTCAACTAGCTATATATTTTAACTAAATTAAAAACTCTGAGTTTTCCTATAAGATACATAATAAAATTAACAAGTTTAATTTTAGTAACAAATTTTTCTAGTTTTTTTGAGCCCAGGTTACCTATTGGGAATATAGACTGATTTAGGAAATTTAGTTTATGTCTCTTAAAAGCAGCACACTTAAGTTTTCATTACAATTTTTTTTTATTTATATAAATGCAACTTAAGATTGCATTTATACTTTCATTTCTATTGTGTATAAAATATAATTTATATAATTCATATTAGTAATACAGAAATACTCATTTTCCTTCTAATACTTGTTATAATGACCAAAGCATAAATAGCATCATTAAATTTGATAGCTGATTATATTATTATTTATACTTCTATAATGGTAGAGTATTAAAAAATCAACTTGATATTCTTCAACTTTGAATCAGTGTTTTTCCTGTGATTCTAGAATAACAAGATGGCTTAGAAATCACACTGACACTGTGCTCTTTTCTGTATGACAACTCTCAGGGAGGTCAGGGTTGCATAATCCTTGGTCTTCATGAAAAAACATTTCTTGAATTATGCAAAGTATGATCTTTGTACACAAATGTCAGGGCCTTGTAAGCTGCTGTGCTGCTTAAAGGGGTTACAGCTGCCTACATTCTGAGAAAGCACTGGGGCTCTCCAAGTGTATTGTCATATGTTATCTGTGCTCTGCAGTTCCAGAATGGCAGTATCCCCAAATATCCCTCTGTACCATCTGATCCTTATTAAGACAGGAGGGGTATAAATGTCAATAATGCTTCATTTTGACCATGGATGCCAAGTAGAACAGTAAAAACACAGTGGCTTTCTCTGCACCATCCTTCATTCAAGAACCTTTCTATCTTCATGCTAGTACCAACCACGTCTTTCCAGTTGCCTGTCCTCACAGTGACCCAGCAATTAACTGCCTGTAAATTCTGGAAGTTCCTTATCCCCCGCTAGGGAGCCAGAGTCCTGTCTTTGCTGAACCTTCCCTGGGATGTTCTCCATATCCAGCACACAACTTAATCCTCAAGTACCCACCAACTCTGGCTTCCCTGGTAGCTTAGCGTAGAGAATACGCCTACAATGCAAAAGACCCCAGTTCGATTCCTGAGTTGGGAAGATACCTTGGAAAAGGGATAGGCTACCCACTGCAGTAATCTTGGGCTTTTCTGGTGGCTCAGCTAGTAA
Organism: Odocoileus virginianus; assembly: GCF_023699985.2. Taxonomy (NCBI): domain Eukaryota; kingdom Metazoa; phylum Chordata; class Mammalia; order Artiodactyla; family Cervidae; genus Odocoileus; species Odocoileus virginianus. Next base: position 24,768,015 of record NC_069685.1, read on the forward strand.
AGAATCCACTTGCACTGTGGAGACTAGGTTTGATCCCTGGGTTGGGAAGATCCCCGGGCATGGCAACCTGCCCCAATATTCTTGCCTGGAGAATCCCCATGGACAAAGGAGCCTGGTGGGCTACAGTCCATGGGGTCGCAAAGAGTCAGATACGACTGAGCGACTAAACATAGGACAGCACCCACCGACTTCCATTGTGAGTTGCCATCCTTCCTCCAGCACTTATATCCAGGTTTGGCTTTTTTTTTTTTAACTGAGAAAGAAAGCTCAAGAACAGAATAAAATTTAATATCTAGAAGAATATTTTTTCTCTCTTAAGTAAAATGTTGCCAATAATCTATTGGCTACATTATCTCTGCATTTGCTTTGAGAACAAAAACTGTAAATCTGATGGAAAAAATGTCAGATCTGGTAAGAAAGAATGGGAATCAAGCATATGAACTAATCTTTGTGCTAAAGTTACCTCATAATGCATAGTATATAAGTGTTTTGCCTAACTTCTACTTAAATTATTTATCCATATGGGAAAATGGTTTTGAAAAACGTTTTTGCTCTAAACAGCTCTTCATTGATTGCCCTGTCTTCTAGGTCTGCCTCTGCTATATTTTTTTAAGGTTGTTAAAACATTTATTTCTGAAAAGTTAACATATGTGTAATAGGAAACCAATAAACACATGAAGCAAAAAAAGCTATTAAAAGCTCTTTTGTTTTAGAAATACCCCATGACTTTATTTGACCTTAATTTTTTCCATCTGTAAAACAAACAAGAATCAGTTAATTGATCTTAAAAGCTCCTTCTAACTCTACCATTTTATAATTTTATCACTATTACAACAAAGATGTTGACATATATGTGAGATCATTGAGGCAATAATTTGCATAGACTTGGATATAGTAGAGCAACTACAATGGCAAAACAGATTTGCAGGTTACGACAGAGCTGGGTTTAAATAACTTGTCTGTGATGACTTGTGCCCCCTTGTGCAAGTTACTTTAACTCACTGAGATTTATTTTCTTCATCTTTAAATTGGCTAACCAACACCTCAGAAGAAAGTTCTGAGAAGAAAATAGGTTAAATGTGTAGCAGACAACCCAGTACTTTGGGCCACAGTGACCATTATGTCTCTTTCGAGCTCTAAATGATTGGGCCTTTTCAGTTTCCAAATTGGTCTAGAATTTGAGTGATGCAATTAAATATTGTAGTGACAAGATTTGTATTTAATCCCTCAGGTGTGATTTTCCTGTTGGACTGTAGTATACTTTGCCTTTAGAAAAATTTACGTAGATGTGACAGGTCATATGGTGGGACCTTTGATATATATAATTATACATATGTTTATTTGTATATGTACATATACAAGTATATTATTTGTCTTTAGTCATCAGGACTTGTGTACAGATTTTGGGCTGTTGTTTTATTTCATGTGTAAAACCTCATGGGTTGTATAAGTTTACTATAGGAAAGGCCCTTCTTTTACATGAAAGTAATTAGATGCTCAGAAGGTTACCGTGTTCAATCTTTTGGTTTCACCTTCCTGAAATTGGAAACAGAATATTGTTTATAGAGGTCCTTCACTCCCAAAATTGCATTCTTGCATTTATGCTGGCATCTAGGGAAAATGCAGGCACATTGATTTAACTTGGTAGGAGAGCACACAACATTTTTAAATGTAATTTTTGTGTTAATGTAAATACACCCAGAGGACCAAAGGCTGATCTACACTATAAATAAATTTAGGTAGGCAAGATTCAAATTTTAAATACCTCTTTGATTACCCATGGGGAAAAAGTCTTTAGTACAGGTTTTAAAATGTGCATCTTAAAACATTTTAAACAATAACTGTGTTATAAAAAAAGCATATGAAAATTGTAATTATTTGAATAATCTGTATGGTATATCAAACTCCCCTAATTTTAAATAAATTTGACATTGGTTTATCTGAAACACACACACACACACACACACATATATATATATATATATATACACGTACATACAGACATATAATATATACAAAACAACACTAATATGATTAACCCTGTGATAGTTGCTCTAAAATATTTAAATTGACAAAGTATTAAGAGCAACTCAGTAATGAGGATGAAGGAAAAACTTGGGTTTAGCAATTTATCTTTAATTCTTGAATTAATTTCATGAAAATCCTCTATCTATATAATAAATGGGACAAGTAATAAGTTAGTAAAAATATTAATTGTTCAACATAGAAAGAAAGATGAAAGTACTCATTTATATAAATACTGTTTTTTTGTACTAAATTCTTGCTAGCCATTTTGGCCCAAATTTTTGAGTTTTTATAGTTATTCATCAAGAAGACTTTTAAATATTAGGTGTGTAGTTGGTATAACAGGAGATTTTGCTGGCCTGAATAACTTTAAACTAGAAATGCATCCTTAGTTTTGGTCTTCTTTCTTCATTTCTATCATCAAAACTAATTTTAATTTGCCTTGATATATATTGTTATGTATAGAATAATGCTATGTGGACAGAAAATTTAAAAAAAAAAACCTTTAGGGGTTTATAATCCTATGCATCACTGTTGCATACACAGCTGTGCAAGACAAAAAATTATCAGAGGGTTTCATAATATATATAATATGTAAAGAACAAGAGTCTCTATAGAATTTAGTGAGAATTTAATTTAATTGCCAGTGCTCGCTAAAGAGAAAATGTCAATATATGATATTCAGTTACAGAGAGGTTTGTGATGACTTGCATTTATCATTATTTGTGTTCTCATTGGGTTCATTGGTATAGCATTCTTTACTCAGTGATTCACAATGAAGCTGGTAGTATGCATGTGAGCAGTCCTGAATTTTTTTTTAATGTCATGTTTGAGAGTTCCTCTGTAATCAGTAATGGACTTTTTATAATATGAAATAAAACTGGAGTATAAATCTTGAAAATGACATCTGAAAAGAACCCAGATAGGTTGGTGAAAAACAAATGGCATCTAATGTATTTTTCACATTGACTGTGGCAGTGATTTATTATGTTGTCTAAGATGCTAAATATATATCATAAATCCCTCAATGGAAGTCTTATTATGTTCATTCATCTCTTCTCCATGAGCCAACATTTCCTCTTTTCATAAACTTCATTGTATTATGAAAAGAATCATTATTTTTAAGTGCTGTTTAAATCCAGTGATTTTGCAGTGATGTAAAAACCCAATGAGATTAAAAAAAGAAGAAGAAAAAAAAAAAACTTCAGTAGAGAGTTACCCTACTTGAAATAAATGTTCCGTTCAAGATTTGCTCTCTGTGAGGAAGAAACAACGGAGTAAAATGTATGATAGCTCATTGTCCGTGTCAGTTTCACCCTTGATGATACATACACCTAACAGAAGGCTGAAAGAGAAAGATAAATGAGTGTAAAATAACATGCAATATCTGTATATTATACAGTGTAAGTTCAGCCATATGTTATTTTTGTATATATTCTAATGATAAATTTTATTAACAATTTTATTAGTGACCATTCTGCTAATATTTCAACTAATTTTTCAGCGTTTCAATAAGATGCTATTAAAAAACATGAAAAATAAACAACACTAATAAGCACAGAACACAGCTTAGAGCCATGAATTTATTACTGTATATCTACTTGTCTACTAATGAAAGAAAATAGCTATTTATATCAGAGAAAATGTAAAATATGTTTTTGGAGCTTGAGAGTAAACATCCCAGGGAACTTGTTATGTAATGTTTTTTCATGTAGATAAGATTTTATAAGAAAAGAGGAACTAATTATCACTGAATAAGTGGATTCGAGGATGTCCAAGGTAGTGTCTGAACTTGCGTTTGAATCTTTATCAAAGAACATTGCTATCAGAAGTTTGCATCATTTGTGCATTGTTTTGTTTTCTGCCAAAGAAATGTGCTCAGCTTGTTGTGTGACTTTTAATATAACTTATTATTACACACAGTGAAAATGTTTATAGAACTTAAAAGCACTGCTTGTCTTCAATCTTATTTCAGATTTTATAATGACATTTTAACATCTGAGAGTGCTCTTGATAACATGAGGTACATAAAAGAAAACGAGTGTGAGCCGAAAGAAATATACATTAAAATGAAGCATAAAAATAAAGATGGATGGTTAGAGCAAGAATAGTGTGAAAAAATATCTTACTAAAGAGTTTGGAAAGGTAATAAATTTGAATTTGAGTCCTGAATCCTAAGCTTTCTATTCAAATATGTTATTTTCCAGATTTTAGTATTCTTAACTGCCAACTGATGTGAAACAATTAAATCTGAAATTAAATACAATGAAAATAGACTACTATTCATGAATTGATTTTTAAATATAATTTAAAGGTTATTTTCTATGTACAGTTATTACCAAATATTGGCTATATTCTGCATATCAGACAGTACATCTTTGAGCCTACCTTAGTAGTTTCTGCTTCCACCTCCGCACTCCTGTGTGGCCCTTTCTCACCCTCTCCACCGGTAACCAAAAGTTAGTTCTTTATATCTGTCAATCTGCTTCTTTTTTGTTATAGTCACTAGTTTGTTGTATTTTTTAGATTCCACATATGAGTGATATAATTCAGTGTTTATCTCTGACATTTCAGTTAACATAATGCTCTCCAAGATTATTCATTTTGCTCCAAATGATAAGATGTCATTATTGATGGATAGGGAGGCCTGGTGTGCTGCAGTCCATGGGGTCACAAAGAGTTGGACACGACTGAGCAACTGAACTGATTATAGCTGAGTGGTATTCCACTGAATATATATGTTTATACCAGATCTTTATGCATTCATCTGTTGATGGACACTTAAGTTGCTTCCATATCTTGGCAATTGTAAATAACACTGTTATGAACATTGGAGTGTGTATATCTTTTCAAAGTAGTGGTTTTGTTTTCTTCTGTTATGTACCCAGGAGTGGAATTGCTAAGTTATATAATTCTTTTTTTTTGAGAAGCTAAACTATTTTTAGTTTTTTGAGAAACCTCCGTACTGTTTTCCATGGTGGCACGCTGATTTATATTCCATCAACAGTGTAGGAGGGTTTCCTTTTTTCCACATACTTGCAAACATTTTTTTTTTTTTTAATGATAGACATCTGACATGTGAGGTGATATCTCATTGTGGTTTTGCATTGCATTTCCCTGATGATTAGCCAGACTGAGCTCCTTTTCATGTGCTGGTTGGTCATATGCATTTCCTCTTGGAAAAGTGTCTATTCAGTTCTTCTGCCCATTTTTTAAGGAAGTTGTTTGTTTGTTTGATGATATTGAGCTGTATGAGCTGTTCATATATTATTGTTATTCAGTTACTCAGTTATGTCCACTCTTGTGACCCCATGGACTGCAGCACGCCCGGCTTCCCTGTCCTTCACTCTCTCCCAGAGTTTGCTCAAATTCATGTCCATTGAGCCAGTGATGCCTCCAACCATCTCATCCTCCGTCACCCCCTTCTCCTACTGCACTCAGTCTTTCCCAGCAGCAACATCTTTTCCAATGAGTAGGTTCTTCACATCAGGTGGCCAAATTCTTGGAGGTTCAGCCTCATCATCAGTTCTTCCAATGAATATTGAGTTGGTTTCCTTTAGAATTGACTGGTTTTGTATGTTGGATATTAATATGGATTGATTCTTGAATGGAATGTAAATTTAGGAAGATTTCAGACTGAAATGGAGTGCTCAACTTCCACATGAAACTTGACAGCAAAAGACTAAAGAAATCAAATGAGTTGTGAGTAAAAGTATATTTTACAGGAATATTTACAATACTTTAAAATATATTCATATCACTTCAATCTCAAGTATTTGTCTTGAAATATGTTTCCAAATTTTATACTACAGGAACACTTGTGAGTCAAATTCAACATATTTATATTGCTTATCTATATTTTGTTGGCATTCATTTTATTCTTTGGATTAGAAATTAGAGAATAATTTACATGACACAGCTGCTGATGTCATGATGCTCACAATTGAAAAAACAAATTGCATACATAATACAGTATTATGTTAGAAGCTAGAATCCTAACTAGCTCTAATATCAATTGGATATATCTATAGAAAATACACAGTTCAATTTGATAGAATATATTAACATACAATGAATACTTGGTAAAAAATTTTTCTTTAAAATCCAACCAGTTGGTGACAGGGAACATTCATTGATTCCTGAAAAAAGTGTTGAATAAAAATATATTTTAAGATATAGTATCAAAATAATAGTAATAAAATAATAAAATAGAATGAGAAAATGTTTTACAAAAGATTTAGTACTATTATTGCAGTGACAAAGATTACATGGCCTTAGGCTATGGAAATCCATAGAAAATAATAAGTATATCTTTCAAGTTCAGTTCAGTCACTCAGTCGTGTCCGACTCTTTCTGACCCCATGGACTGTAGCACGCCAGGCTTCCCTGTCCATCACCAACTCCTGAAGCTTGCTCAAACTCATGTCCATCGAGTCAGTGATTCCATCCAACAATCTCATCCTCTGTCGTCCCCTTCCCCTCCTGCCTTCAATCTTTCCCAGCATCCAGATCTTTTCCAAGGAGTCAGTTCTTTGCATCAAGTGGCCAAAGTATTGGAGTTTCAGCTTCAGCATCAGTCCTTCCAGTGAATATTCAGGACTGATTTCCTTTAGGTTTGACTAGTTGGATCTCCTTGCAGTCCAAGGGCTTCTCCAACACCACAGTTCAAAAGCATCAATAGCTTTCAAACAGGCAAATAAGTACACAAGAAAGATATACAAAGCCTTCTTATCTTAAAAAAAAAAAAAAAAAAAGATCTTCACATAGTTTCTTTACTCAGATCTGGTAAGAGCTGGCAAGAGTGACATTCAAACCTAACTCTGAAACATGGAGTCTTGGAGATACTACCTGGGTAAATTAGAGCCAAATGCAGAGAGAAATCTTATGTCAAAATATCACTAGATGAAAAGTGCATGGTGTTTATTGTCAGTGAAAGTGCGAGTTAGTCATTGGAGGTTGCTAGAAAATTTATCTATCAGGTCTATTTTCTCTTTAGGGACTCGAGTTTTTAAAATAAATTTTAGTGCTTTCAATGAATGAGTCAGGCAAAGCAATTGTGAGTATAACAATGGATATAATGTTGGATCTGTATTTATACTCAGTGTATTTTTGTGTTTTGTGAGATTTGGGGCATTACAAATTATTGTCTTAAAATTACACCCTTTAATAAATGCTGCAAAGCATTCTGAGAATCTGAATCTCAATTGAAAGTGGCTAGCAAACGTATCTATTGATACAGTTATGATCGCCTGAGTTCATTTTCAAAAGTTAATGGCCATCTTCCCCCTTCCCCCTCCATCAAGTAATATATAAATGTATCAGACTAAAACTGGAACTCTAAAACCCATTTCAAATTACAAAACATTAATCCATTCCTGTTACTTTTAAAAATCTGAAACTCTTCATTTAATCTGAGAATTTAAGGTAAACTATCAAAAATAAATCATTTCCAGTTCTGTGAGATGGAAGACCTAGATGGCAAAATATCAATTTAGAAAGTTACTTCTTGCTCAGGAAAAAAATTCCTACACAACTGTGCATCAGGCGTTTTGCATCTTACTGCTCGGTAAATAGTTAGATTTCATTTTGCACTTACTCTTGTCCTGGGCCATGATTCTCTTCCCCATCAACCCCCTTTTCATTTCATACACAAAATGTCATTTTTCTGAAATGGGCCAAACATTGTTATTTTGGTCCAATATGTCAGACATTTTGCTTATGACATTTTATTTACTTTGGTAAATAAAACACATTGTCTTCCCTAAGGTTTACATTGCAATGCTAATTTTACTTAAGTTAAATAGTTCACAGGACAGTGTTAGTAATTACTTTTTTTCTCTGGTAGTCTTAAAATATGTATGTCTCTTATCCTCTGACCTACATTTTTACAAAAATGCAGTATTTTGTACATAATGAAAATTAAACATTGGTGAAAGCAAGCTTCACATTAGACTGCATCCTTTTATTTGAGACACTTACCAGCTCATCACTGAGGCTGGTCCTACCCTGATGCTGCACCATTTAAATTATATATTCATGACAGCAGTGTCCTCCATGAAATCAATATAACTTCTCATTTCTTTCTAGCACATGCATACTCAGGAACAGAAATGTTGTGATAGAAGTCATCCTTAGGAGAATGTTGGGGAAGAGTGAGGCAGTCAGAATGCCTCAGTAATGGTCTGAAAAGAAAACAGTGTGATTTCAGATAGAATAATAGAATACTGCTGTACCATTCTTCTCACCAAGAACTGAAATGTTCCACTGCAGAGTTATGTTTGGATCAAGCCAAAGAAACGTGTGTATATTTATTTTGTGTATGTGTATACACACACACACATTTGTGCAAGTGGATGAATAGGCATTAAAGCTTCCATGATATTGTGTACTTGTGATAAGTACTATAAACAGTTTGATGTTGTAAATAATAATGTAACCAGAATTAGTATCCTGTTCAGATGTTTTATGCTTGTTTATTTGCATAATTTAGAATACAGAAAAATAATACCTTTTACCAGGGCTCATTTAAAAATATGTAAATAGGGATGAATAGAGAATAAGCAAGGAAAATATTTTCAGTTAGTTCAAGAGAGATGTCTAGATGCAGAACTCTTATACTGCTACTTATGTGGGTATCTATATATGAATGATTGATAGATGATAGGTAGACAGACCTCAGTATTTTTCTGTAATATGGAGGAAAAAGAAAGAGAAGCGTAGAATTAGGTCATCTGTGTTGGCTTTTCCTACAAGACTAGACTGAAGGATGCCAACAGTTTGGATTTCATGAACTTTGAGCTTAACCACCAGAAATGAAATATCTCTTTTTCTCAGCTACTCTCTGAGAAAATTATAATCAGCCAGGTTTGGCTCATGAATCCTACCTTCAACCAATTACTATGATTAGGAGGTAATCAAACACAGCACTTCATTTTGGAATAAAATGTTGGATTCAGAAGGAAGCAGTTTGACCCCCCCCCCCAAAAAAAAGGGCGGGGGAGGGGGGGAAGTGGTGGTGTTATTACTTTCCAGAAGAATAAAATGGTGCTGGGTATAAAAGTAATTTTTCCTATTAGAGGCATATAAGCCTGATAGGGAATTCACACATTAGAAAACCAAAACCCTTAATTAATAGTTAACTATCAAAACCTACCCACTTAAAGTAGCAGTCTCTCCACTTAGACTGAATTTGATTTTCCAGCTTTGTCTCTATTCATGTGTCTTTCTCTTTCTATTCATTCTTTTCTTTCTTTCTAATAGTCAACAATTATTTCTAATATGACTATAGTGATAAATATCATGGCAGGTATAGTGTACTATGGTAGGTTGAGTAATGACATTCCAAAAATACCCAACTCCTAATCCCTGAGACTTAGGGATATATTTATTACAGCATATGAAAAAAGGAACATTGCAAATGTGATTAAGTTAAGGATCTTGAGACAAGGAGATTATCCAGATGGGTCCAGTGTAATCAGATGAGTTTTTATAAGAGGGAGACAGAAGCGGTCAGTCAACAGTAAGAGATGTGAGCATAGAAGAGAGAGATTGAAAGATGCCAGAAAAGAGCCATGAGCCAGGGAAGGTAGTCTCTTGAAGCTGAAAAAGGTATGCGGGCATTTTCTGAAGCCTCCAGAAGGAAGATAGCTAATCATCCTTTGAGTTTAGACTTTTGGCCTTCAGTACAGTGAGAGAAAAAAATGTGTACAGCTTTATGCCTCAGAACTGATGGAATTTGTTACAGCTGAGTTAGAAAATGTATACAAGTGTTGCCAAAAGAGGTTCATAGAGACAGACTTCCCTTGTGGTTTAGTGTTGGGAGATTGTATGGAAAGACAATTGTAACTGAGTAGTACTTTGAATGGCTTACAGGATTTCATTTAACATATATTGATGATGGGTCCATTTAGACCTTAATAATCAAAGACTGTTATGTGTTTTACTATTTTTGAATGATGAGTGATGCATATTGGCTATCAGTAGAGTTCAATATGTTGCTTGAGTGAATTAGTGCAGTAAGGAAGGAATACTGGAGTCTTGTCATGAAATAATACAAGTATCTTGAAAATGGCAATCAATATGTCTTTGAACATTAGATTACAGACAGAGAGCACAAATAACTTTATAAACAATGAGAGTAGAAGACTAGGCATCAAGACCCATTTACTTATCAAAATCACATGTCTGGGTCTTAGTTTTCTGCTTTGTAAACTGAGAAGATGGACCTGCTTGTTCTGTATGGCATTATTTCATAGAAAGTAGAAAGATAATGAAGGTGCTTCGGGCTTGGAACTAATTTAAAGGTTTCACTTTATCTAATATTAGTGAAAGAATGTGACTGAGAATATTTCTAGGTCTTTAATGGGTATGTGGTTTATCCTGATGGCTTACTAATATACAAATTTTGAGTCAGTAAGTGCATAGTGTGGCGCTGAGAATTTCCATTTCTGTCAAACTCCTACATTACGCTGAGGGTTATGTTAAAGGTTTGCCTTTTTAGTGTCTATTTTATTGTCTGCTGTGAAAGCATCGAGTCTGCATTTTTTATGTGTTTCAGGAAGTTCTTAGAGTCCCAGGAAGTTTGGGAATCATAGCACTAGAGAATTTAACCCATGTTTTTGACTTACTAATTGCTAATCAGGAAAAATTGCTCTAAAAGCATTGAAACATTTATTACCAGCATAGACACTGGCAGTAACTGATCATTGTGTATGCTCTGAAAAAATATACTGAGCCTGCAGTTTTTCTGTTGTTGTTTCCTTTCAGGTCTAAGGAGAAAACTTAATTAAAGCTAGCAAAAAAATGTGAGAGGAAAACTGTCAGGAAAAGCAAAACAATAACACCACTGAAGCAAATATAAGTTGCCACAGCTTTTCAAAATGATTTTAAATTGTGATATTAAAACTTTTAATTAAACATTTAAATTTGTGTTTGTGTGTATGTACATGTGTGTGCACATGGACACACACACACACACACAAACCCTCATACCCAATGACTAGTCTCAAGAATTTAAAATTAGGGAAAAAATCAAAAGTATGCAGCTGTGTTTTATTTTTCCTGTATTATTGCTTATAAAATATGTACTCATACTTACTGATTAATGCAATATTAGAAAAGATACTTTCAATGTAAAATAATTCAAATTCTACTGTTTTTCCTCTTCTTGGTTATGGAAAGAATGTACAATACCCTGCACTTAACACAAATCTTTAGGGAAAATGGATGTTGTTTTATATGTCCAAGAGGGAATAACAGTGGAGGGAATGTTGAATAAGTGACTCATCCTTGATATAAAATGGCCTTTTCTTCTTCCTGTGAATGATGATATGTGTTGCATGCCTAAGAGGATAAGTACTTAAAAGCATAGTTTTATTTGTGTCCATTATTTTAAAAGTCTCTCTTCTTTTCTATTATGGGTTAAAAATGGAAAACTAAAGTGTAGTTTTGTTTGGCCTAGAATTTTTAATCCAGAAGTGATATTTTATAGATTAATCTTTAAAATATTTTAGGACCATGTCAGTGTCTCTTGAGTGCTTCACTTATATTAAAAAAAAAATAGCATAAAAGATCATCCATAAGAATAGGCAATTTCCTTTACTTACAGTTTGGTCTACTTCCAGATGCTTTAATGTCTTATATTAGCAGTCCTGTCCAAGTCATATCAGAATCACAAATGGGCACATACAGATAAATCATTTAAAGTAACTACACCTAAGAGCTCTTCTCTGGACCACTAAAATACTAATGATGCCAAATATTTCACTACCGTATTGACTTTCAGACAAGGAAACCACATTTTTAAATTTAATTATTCTTCTTAGTATCCCTAGCAACTTTGTAAGGATCAGTGGTTATTAGAGACGCATTTAAACTGAAGAATCCATGTCAAAAAGATTAAGTTTATCAGCATCTTTAGCAGAAGCAGATACAACAGCATCTTACACACCAGATTGTGCCATGAACTAAATCATTCTGCCTTACACAAAAGAAATCCAGAAAATAATTTTTATTTAGAGATATTAAAATGCACTGAAAAGTGTCCTTGGAAGAACAGTTTTCTTTTTGAATAATGAAAATCACAAGACATTTTTTTATGACACATTTTTCTGGATGACAGGTGTATCTCTGTAAACATAAAAGCAACCTTTCTATGACAATGGATATTTTGGGGTTTTAGTGGCTCAGTGGTGAAGAATCCTCCTGTCAATGCAGGAGACACAGTTCTATCCTGACAGTCCATGTGATCACAAAGAGTCAGCAGGACTGAAGTGATGTAGCCCTTATGTGTGCACCTTAGGGAGAAAATATAGTATTAATGAAGATGGTGGTGATGATTGTATTAATGATGATTTATTGATATGTACAGTATTCCAGGCACTATACATGTTTTTATTTGGATTACTTTTCATATTATTCCCTTAAGATTCATATCATTATAACTCACACTTACAAATGATGGGACTAATTTATGATAATTTATGTCCTTCAAGGTACAGAATCATTAAATAATATATTTCAGATAGCAGCTAAACAGTCTAATTTTATGTACTTTTGAGAAGCTGTTCAAAAAAAAAATTTAGGAGTATTTTTTAACCAAGAAAGGGGACATTTGGTGTTACACACTTTCTGTAATTCTAGAAACCTCTGATAAGATGCCTGAGTTTAGCAGCATTATTTTACCCAAAATCGCCAGTTGTGTGTTCTAGAGCAGAAGCTAAATTCAGAGGAAAATAGTAAATGAAATAAGTGATATTTTTCCCTCATAGATAGGAAAGTGCATATTCCAAGGAAGAAGATTCATGGAGGAAGAAGTCAAATTAATTTCACTATATGTATATACATATTTGAATGATACTGAAAGCTGATGCTGAAGCTGAAACTCCAATACTTCGGCTACCTCATGCGAAGAGTTGACTCATTGGAAAAGACCCTGATGCTGGAGGGGTTGGGGGCAGGAGGAGAAGGGGACGACAGAGGACGAGATGGCTGGATGGCATCACGGACTCAATGGACATGAGTTTTAGTAAACTCCGGGAGTTGGTGATGGACAGGGCGGCCTGGCTTGCTGCGATTCATGGGGTCGCAAAGAGTCGGACACGACTGAGCAACTGAACTGAACTGAAAACATAATGTTACTCTCACTAAATAATTACCAAAACTAGAAAGGTGCTAAATCTAGGAGTTTGGTAAATTCCAGAGCACTCTAACTTTGTATTAAACAACAGGATCTAAACCATTTCTACTTCTGCTTTCTCAGTCAATATTTTGTACTTTAGTGCAGAGGTGCCATAAATCATGTTACAGGTGGTAAGTCTAAAGTCATAGAAACTTCAAAAAATTCACTTAATGTAAGGAGCATTTTATATCCATTTATTTGTCAGCCTAAGATTCTTACATACAATTCATAACAAATAGTTGTAATTTCTTGCTATATTTTTTCAAAAATTGTTTGACAGCTTTGTACATATAAAAATAATTAATTGGCAATGTTGCTATCTTTTTTCAAAAAGGAATAGCTACATTCTTACTGTCTTTAAAGAAACCACTTTGCATGTAAGAAGCATTTTATTCTTCTTGAATTGTAATTATGTTAAATAGCAATTTGAAAAAAAGGCATCTGAAAGACTTCTCCCAGGATGTTTAATAAGACAAAGTAATAATAATAACATGAAGAATTCAAAGCATAGCACACAGTTATATAAATATGGAGAATCTTCTTATTTTTACAAAATCAAAAGTTTCTATTACTTCTTTTTATTATTCATAAGAAATGTGAATGAAGGCAAAGGTTTTGCACATATCTTTAACAAAGATCAGGTCTACATTCCAGCCCCAGGGCCCAAGATCCTGTTGAGAATGAAATGTGAGCACTATTGTTCTTGTCTTATCCTGGATGGGAGGTTTGTAGTTTTTCTGATATTTTGAATATTCTAAAGGACTATATTGAAGATGAGATTTTCAAAGGTAGTTATTTGTTCTGTTTTCATCAGACACACTAATATACAAACCAGAGAAAGTTTAGAAATGTTGGTTTACCTTATAAATGAGTGTCTCTATTTAGGACTTACAGTAATGATTTGCAGAAGTTTTCTTCTGTGATAGAAAGAATTTTTTCATCTCTTCTATAGTAACCTACCTGTAATTCTCTAGTGTTAGTTAAACTCAGTTTAATGGATTAGGAAGTAAAATACAATTAATTCTTGGAAAAATAGTTTATTTTCTCTTCAATACAGAGGCTCTGTTGGTAGTCCTTGCTAACTATCAACAGCAGTATCAGTATTAGAAGAGACGGTTTGTCCCAAAAAGCAAAACATAACTCAATATTAACCAAAAAAAGGTATAAAAGGCCCCAGAAAAAAGCCTATTATACTGCAGTATTGATGGTAGGAAAGCACATCATTGGCTCCCTTGAAAACCTTATCAGACTACATATATTAGCTCACATAAAAGTGTCTAATTTGGGCAAGATCCAGAAAAGAAAACATTTTCTCAAAGGCATTTTTGTAGTTAAAATAGTAAAATCATAAACTTTACTATTATTAACATTGTAACTCATCATCCCTATCACAAGAGCATGTTTCCTCATAAAAGTAAGGCAAAAGTATGTTTAAATATTTTCTAAGCATTTGTCTTTTAAAAATTTGTCAACTTGTTTTATTGTGATAATTTTTTTCCTGATAATCAGCTATGCAGATTTTATTTCACACTCTTTAGCACGAATATGAGTAAAACCCATTTCAAAACATTCAAGAGTTACATGAATGAGGCACAAAAATCATTTTTTAAATATAATTTTTTTAATATACTTTCAGAGACTCTTCCATAACATATAGAATTATGTTTTAAATAGATAAAGCAATTTTTGTGTTTTAATTGTTTTTATATTAGGTAAGTTTTGCATTGTGTCAAGCTCCCACTTACATCTCATCCTAGCAGCAGCTTCTAAATCACTTTTTGTGACTGTTGAAGTCACTCAGTCGTGTCTGACTCTTTGTGACCCTATGGACTGTAGCCTACCAGGCTCTTCCATCCATGGGATTTTCCAGGCAAGAGTATTGGGAGTGGGTTACCATCTCCTTCTTCAGGGGATCTTCCTGACCCAGAGATCAAACCCAGGTTTCCTGCATAGCAGGCAGATGCTTTACCATCTGAGCCACCAGGGAAGCCTGTTAGTGAAGCATAAAAAAGCATCATTTATGGCAGTGGTTATGGGAAGCTGGCTCTAAGAATGTTAAATCTGATATATCATGGATGCACTTAACTTCATGGAAATGTTCTTAGATGTAAAGCACATGAAGAGATGCTATTTCATTTATAGGGGAAAAATGCATCATTCTCATCACTTTAACATTCATATGTATGTGTAAATGGTTATATATCATAAATAATTACAGATAAACTTTGTGTAAGAAATCATGTTACTTAAATAATGTGTTTTAATACCCTTAAATACTTATTTTTATTAATAATATAAATTTCTTGAAAGACTTGTTTCACAAATATTGCCCAAGAACACTTTACCTCTCACTAGGACTTGCTGTTTTATGAATACTCAGAGATTTGACCAAAAAAATAGTTTTTTATATGCTTACAATGAATAAAAGAGAAGCAATGAAAGAAAGTAAGAAAGATAAATTATCAGCATTTTAAAGGATCAAATAGGAAACAAGGGGAATGACCCAAATCAATCAAATTAGAAATGAAAAAGGGAAAGTTAGAACCAACACCACAAAATACAGAGGACCATAAGAGACTATGATTAATGTAAGCAACTATAAGCCAATAAGATGAAAAATCTAGAAGAAATGCACAAATTCTTAGAAAGGTACATTCTCCTAAGACTAAACCAGGAAGACAGAGAGAATATGAAAAAAAAAACAAAAACAATTACAAGTACTGAAATTGAATCTGTGATTTTTAACACATTATTAACAAGGGACTTTTTGCAGAAACTGACACCTGTGACCTGTGATTAGTTATGTAAGTGAATATTGAAATGTCTCCAGTCAATAGCATTTGGGTAACAAAAGACATTTTAATATGTCTCTGGTTAATAAGTTGTTACAACTCCCAACAAAAAAAAGTCCAGGACCAGTTCTACCAAACATTTAAAGAAAAGTTAACACCTCTCTTTCTAGAGCTAATCCCAAAAATGCAGATGAAGGGATATTTCCAAACTCATTCTCTGACACCACCATCACACTGAAACCAAAACCAGACAAAGATATCACCAAAAAAAAAAAAAAAAAAATTACAGACCAATATCATTGATGAATGTAGACACAAAATCAACAAAATAATAGTAAATTGAATCCAACAATACATTAAAAGGATCATATATCATGACCAAGTGGGGTTCATTCCAGGGTTGCAATGAGTTTTCAATATCTGCATATCAAATTAGTGTGATACACTGCAGTAGCAAATAGAAGAATAAAAACTATATGACCATCTCAAGAGATGCAGAATTTTAATAAAATTTAACATCTATTTATGATAAAAATTCTCCAGAAACTGGGTATATAAGGAATCTAACTCAACATAATAAAGACCATATATGACAAACCCACAGCTAATATCATACTCAATGGTGAAAAGCTGAAAGCATTTCCTCTAAGATGAGGAACAAGGCAAGGATGTCCACTCTCACCACTTTTATTCAACATAGTTTTGGAAGTCCTAGCCACAGCAGTCAGAGAAGAAAAATAAAAGAATCCAAACTGTAAAAGAAGTAAAACTCACTATTTTCAGATGATATACTCCATGTAGAAAATCCTAAAGACAATACCAGAAAACTACTAGAGCTCATCAGTGAATTCAGTAAAGTTGCAGGTTGCAAAGTTAATACACATAAATCCATTGCATATCTATATACTAGCAACAAATGATCAGAAAGAGAAGCTAAGGAAACAGTTATATCAAAAATACTAATACTAATAAAATACTAACCCTACCATATGAGACAAAAGACCTGTACTCCAAAATCTAAGACACTGCTGAAAGAAATCGAAGGGGATGTAAACATGGAAAAATATATTTTGTTCTTGAATAGGAAGATCCAACATTGTCAAAATGATATACTACCCAAGGTAATCTACAGATTCAGTGCAATCCCTGTCAAATCACTAGTGGCATTTTTCATAGAACTAGAACAAAGAAATTTAGAATAGGTACGGAAACACAAAAGACCCTCAATAGCCAATCTTGAGAAAGAAAAATGGAGCTGACAAAATTAGGCTTCCTGATTTCATGCTATGCTATAAAGCTATGGTATCAAAATAATATGATATTGGCATAAAATCAGAAATGTAAATCAATGGAACAGGACAGAGCCCATAAATAGACTGACCACACTGTGGAAGTTATATTATGACAAAGAAGGCAGGAATATACAGTGGAAAACAGACAGTCTCTTCAGTAAGTGGTACTGGGAAAATTGGGCAGCTACATGTACAATGAAATTAGCACATTTTCTGACACCATACACAAACTAAACCCAGAGTGGATTGAAGTACTAAATGTGAAAGTGGGTACTATGAAACTCCTAGAGGAAAACATAGGCAGAACACTCTTTGACATAAATCACGGCAATATCTTTATGGATCTGGCTCCTAGAATAATGTAAATAAAAACAAAAATAAACACATAGGACCTAATTAAACTTAAAAGTTTTTGCACAGCAAAGGAGACCATAAACAAAATGACAGCCTACCAGACTGACAGGAACTATTTGTAAACCATTTAACCAACAAGGAATTAATCTCCAAAATACACAAACAGCTCTTTAAGCTCAATATAAAAAACAGCAAACAGCCGAATCAAAAAATTGGCACAAGATCTAAACATATATTTCTCTAAAGAAGACATACAGATGGCAAAAAAACACACAAAGAAAGATGACTCAACGTTGCTAATTATTAGGGAAATGAAAATCAAAACTGCAGTCAAGTAACACTTCACATTGGTCAGATGGTCATCATCAAGATAGTACATGCTGGAGAGAGCATGGAATGAAAGAAACCCTCCTACACCGTTGGTGGGAATGTAAATTGGTACAGTCACTGTGGAAAACAGTATGGAGGTTCCTTAAAAACTTTAAAGAGGGTTGCTGTATGATGCAGCAGTTCTCCTCTTAGGTATACACCCAGAAGAACCATAATTCAAAAAAATTAACACACCAATGTTCACTGCAGCACTGTTTGCAATAGGCAAGACATGGAAGTGACATAAATATGCACCAATAGAGGAATGAATAAAGAACATGTGGAATATATAAATATATATGGTGGAATATTACTCAGCCATAAAATAAATAGATACATATTTATATATAAATATATACATATTTATATATAAATATATGTGGTGGAATATTACTCAGCCATAAAAAATAAAATAATGCCTTTGGCAGCAACATGAATGAACATAGAGGTTATATCGTACTAAGTGAAGTAAACCAGAGAAAGAACAATACCATATATCACGTATACATGGAATTTAAGAAAAACTGATAGAAATGAGCGTATGTATAAAACCGAAATAAATGTACAGATGTAGAAAATAAGAGTTGCAAAAGGGGAAAAGGTTGAGAGGAGGGATAAATTAGAAGTTTGGGATTAACATATACACACTACTACATTTAAAATATATAACCACCAAGGACCTACTCTATAGCACAGAGAATGATACTCAATATTTTGTAATAATGTATAAGGAAAAAGAATTTTTAAAACACTATATATGTGTAAACACACACACATCTGAATCACTTTGCTGTTCACTGTAAATTAGACACAACATTGTAAATAAACTATGTCAATGAAAAAGTAAAGTTTTCTTAATTACAGAATACAGCATACAGTTAATAAAGGTATATGTTAACTTCAGTGTATTAGTGTATATTATCTTTTCTTCAGTAATGAGATTCTTATAGGTCTTAATGATAATGTAAATTTTTCTTTAAAGTTAATATAAGGTGTTAAAAAGTTATTGTGTGTCACTAGTATTTCTTATATGAAAATAACAGCATAAGATAAAATGAATGTTTATTCAATACTTTCTGTGTAAGTATTTTAGCAACTACTTATTATTAGGAAGTAACATAGAGGTGAATAAATGTATATATTATAATCAAAATTTATTTATTCCTGGGAAATATTATGCTTTTAAGTTAACTAGGTGAGTACTATATTTTCAGTTGAGTTACACTTTTAGAAAGGGCTTCCCAAGTGGCTCAGTGGTTAAGAATCTGCCTGCCAGCGCAGGAGATGTGGGTTCGATCCTTGGGTTGGGAAAATCCCCTGGAGTAGGAAATGGCAACCCATTCCAGTATCCTTGCCTGGAAAATCCCATGGACAGAGGAGCCCAGTGGTCTGCAGCCCATAGGGTCGTACACTGAGCATGTATGAATACTTTTAGAAAGTAGTTTTTTATAGTAGTATTTAGCTGCTCAAAAGGGATTTTAGACTTTCAGAAAATAATATACTTTTCATGTGTTCACTTTGATTATTTTCCTCATAATAAGATTATAATTTTAATGTTGAGAATACAATCTAAACTTGTAATATCATTAGTATATTTGTATACATTTCAATTAAATTTTATGTTGAATTTCAGAATCTGTTGTCACTTTGGAAATATCCACATAAGTACATATTATATTCTTATTAATGTGTAACTTGCTCTTTTTTATGTAAAATATTTAGGTTGAAATATCACTGCAGGGTAGTTCAATTCTTTAAGATTGATACATTAAAATTACTATTCTGGGGAAAACCTATTTTGCACCACTCAATTAAATAGGGAAAATGCTTGCCATATAGTTTCAACTTTTGATAATATGAAAAAGAAATTATGGAATTGAGGGCAGTGGCCTATAAACTTTACTGACACTCTCATAGAATCAAAAGTATAAAGAGCATGTTTCTCAGCAGCATATGGGTGTGTGGAGAATAGAGTATTTTGATATCCTGTGTTGTGTATTTAAAATAGATTTTGCTCTGCATAATAAATCATTATTGACAAAATTTGTCTTAAAGAGTTTCTTTCTAACCATTCATAACAAAATTACTCATATTATCTTGTTGCAAAGATTTTATTCCTAGTTTTATCTATGGTTACAAACATTCTTAATAATTTTAGAAAATAGCATATGACAAGATGTAAAGTATAGAAGAGAAAAACATTTGCAATGACATATTTGAAGTATTGAAATGATTCATTTTATAGAAGATGTTATAATGTGTATTCATTTTTATATATTTCTGAATACCCCAGATGAGGACTACTTTGCAGATAAAAAATAACAACAATGAAATAACAGTTTATCAGCATTTTAAACATTCTAACCTACTTAGTGTTACTTAGATCAATCACTATATTTATATTCAGGCTTTAAACAGAAATTGTAAAGACTAAAATCACAAGACATCTTATGATTTGTTCCCTACTTAAAAGGTGGGAGACCAGAGACAAAGCTGTATAAATTTATTTTCTTTCCTCAGTCAATAAAATAGTGGGATCTAGAGAATACACATTTTTAGATCTGCTGTTGGGTATCTGGTCTATATTTAAGACCCTGCAGATCTTCCCTGGGAGTGAAACCTTAAGGCCCAGTCTCAGTAGCATTAAAGGAGTTAATCAGACAATTCCATCAAAATATCCTCAGCTCTCTAGTATGATATAGGAGTTTTATGCTTGTATATATTCATTGAATTATATTCAGAGTACATCATGGGAAACGCTGGGCTGGATGAGGCACAAGCTGGAATCAAGATTGCTGGGAGAAATATCAATAACCTCAGATATGCAGATAACACCACCCTTATGACAGAAAGTGAAGAAGAACTAAAGATGAAAGATGAAAGAGGAGAGTGAAAAAGTTGGCTTAAAACTTAACATTCAGAAAACTAATTATGGCATCTGGTCCCATCACTTCATGGCAAATAGGTGGGGATACAGTGGAAACAATGAGAGACTTTATTTTGGGGGGCTCCAAAATCACTGCAGATGATGACTGCAGCCATGAAATGAAAAGATGCTTACTCCTTGGAAGAAAAGTTATGACCAACCTAGACAGCATATTAAAAAGTGGAGACATTACTTTCCAATCTAGCCAAAGCTATGGCTTTTCCAGTAGTCATGTATGGATGTGAGAGTTGGACTGTAAAGAAAGCTGAGCACCGGAGTATTGATGGTTTTGAACTGTGGTGTTAGAGAAGACTCTTGAAAGTCCCTTGGACAGCAAGGAGATCCAACCAGTCCATCCTAAAAGAAATCAGTCCTGAATATTCATTGGAAGGACTGATGTTGAAGCTGAAACTCCAATACTTTGGCCACCTGATGCGAAGAACTGACTCATTTGAAAAGACCCTGATGCTGGGAAAGATTGAACATGGGAGGAGAAGGGGATGACAGGGGATGAGATGGTTGGATGGCATCACCAACTCGATGGACATGAGTTTGAGTAAACAACAGGAGTTAGTGATGGACAGGGAGACCTGGCAAGCTGTAGTCCATGGGGTCATAAAGAGTTGGACAGGACTGAGTGACTGAACTGAACTGCGTATTTATTTAAGATTTACATGTAAAGAATTAATTGTTGGCCACACCCTATACAAGCTATCAGCCAGAAAAAGAAGTCTGAAACAAATGATCAGTATGGAAATACTGTTTTCATTTCTATTGTTAGACCACTTTTATTTGTTTAAAATATTACTACTGTATACATTGAACTCTATAGTTTCCTTTCTTAAGACTTCTGATGTCTGTACAATATCATAAATTCTTCATTGACTTATTTACAGCAAGATGATTGAAATTTCTTTTGGTAGGATCTCAAAGAAAAGCATTAACAAAGAGCTGAATCTTTAAGTTATGATACCAGTAGAACATAAATAATATTAGCAACATAAATTGAGAGGCTAGTATGCTATTCATATCACATTCTAGGTCATTTAATCACTCCCCAAAATTCCATAGTGAAAAAAGGACTGTATTATCACCGTTTTAGATATAATGAAATCAAGGCTCATAAACGGTATGTTTCTGATAATCACATATTTAATAAAACAAGAAGTCAGGGTTTGAACTCAGGAGGTCTTAATTGGTAACTCACACTTTTAAATAATGACAGATAATTGAAGATAAAACAAGATTAAATAGCATCAGTGATCTGATAAATTATTCTACAGATCATAATAATTTATAACTTTTCTATGAAAATTATGCATTTGTATCTGACAGACAAGCTTTATGCCATATGAGTTATGCTGCTTTGTTAAATACCCAAGTTGTTTA
The DNA here is from genome assembly GCF_023699985.2 of Odocoileus virginianus. NCBI lineage: Eukaryota > Metazoa > Chordata > Mammalia > Artiodactyla > Cervidae > Odocoileus > Odocoileus virginianus. The sequence goes on from NC_069685.1 coordinate 24,790,341, forward strand.
CAGTGTTTTCAAGAAAAAAGGTTTTATTCTGTTTCTAGAGGAAAACTCAGGCAAGCCTCATGACTTTTCAGGTTACCTTTCTGTAGACAGGAATCTATATTCACTTTAAGTCATTAAATGACCTTTAATTTGATCCCGAGACATCCACGTCCATGCAGCAGCATCAGCCTGTCCCTCGTGAGTCATCTGTGGTCACGGACAGTGATGCAGTCAGCCTTTCCTTTCTGCTTGGCCTCTCTGTTCTCTTGCCAAGTCTGAGTTCTGACCACTTTGGTGAGTTAAAAGAAACATAAAAATTTACTTTTAGCCAGCACTATTTCTACATGCTTGCAGTGTATGGGTCCAGAAGTGTTTATATATCTCCCTTTTGAGGGTATTTTACTCGCTTTTTAGAAACTATCCCCTGCTGATGACCTCTTAGCTCTAATTCACTTGAATGAGTGATTAGACTCAGCTCTGGTTAGTGGCTCCCCACCAAATTCTGCTTTCTTGCACTGGCCTACTTCATTTGAACTTTTCCTGTTGAAGGTCACAGTTCTCTCAGGCTGGCTGGCTTTCCATCTGGCTCATGTGAAGTGCTGAAGAAATACTCTGTGGTCTTCCTTTGTGAAAATGCAGGCAAGACATTTTGTAACAGCTCTTGTTTGTCTGCTTCCAAAGTCACTAGCAGTTGGCCTCTTATTTTCCCAGTGCCCCGGGTTGGAGTCAGGCACCTGTCCACGGTGACCTTCCAACTCGATTTTTAAAGGGTCCATTAATGCTATTTTCATTTGTCTGGAAGTGAGGTGGAGGCACTTCCGAACCCTTCCCACTTGATGAGGGTATGAGATTTATGGAATACCAGCTGCTTTCTCCAGAGAAAACTTTCTCAGGAATCCTCTGCCCATCTCACAGCCTCAACCTTTTTATGTCCTCCATGTACAGGCTGTGACTTTTAAGAATCATGATCCAGGTTCTTCTCCATTTACTGTACTTGAAAATATTGCATGGTGGACTTTAGAAAGTGGGATGTCTTCATACCTCAACCAAAACTGAGAGAAAAATAACTCCATTTAAGCACCCCATATTTCATTTTGTTCAGGTGGTAATTATTACTTACCCCACTTATTTTTTTCTTGCTCAACAACAGCAATAAGAAATAAATTGTCACCTAAAAATGCACATGTTTATAATAGCCAGGACATGGAAGCAACCTAGATGCCCATCAGCAGACAAATGGATGAGGAAGCTGTGGTACATATACACCATGGAATATTACTCACCCATTAAAAAGAACTCATTTGAATCAGTTCTAATGAGGTGGATGAAACTGGAGCCCATTATACAGAGCAAAGTAAGCCAGAAAGATAAAGACCATTACAGTATACTAACACACATATATGGAATTTAGAAAGATGGTAACAATAACCGTATATGCAAAACAGAAAAAGAGACTCAGATGTATAGAACAGACTTGTGGACTCTGTGCGAGAAGGCGAGGGTGGGATGTTTCAAGAGAACAGCATTGAAACATGTATATTATCTAGGGTGAAACAGATCACCAGCCCAGGTTGGGTGCATGAGACAAGTGCTCGGGCCTGGTGCACTGGGAAGACCCAGAGGGATCGGGTGGAGAGGGAGGTGGGAGGGGGGACCGGGATGGGGAATACATGTAAATCCATGGCTAATTCATTTCAATGTATGACAAGAACCACTGCAATGATGTAAAGTAATTAGCCTCCAACTAATAAAAATAAATGGAAAAAAAAAAAAGCACATTCTTAAATAAAAAGGCATGTTCACGTGAAAGGACACAGGGCTAGTCATTTTATATAGACCTAAAGGCAAAATAAATCAAGCCTTTGAAAGAGCTACTTATTTGTTTCTGGAATAAAAAACACGAGAAGAAAGTGTTAAGGGAATTCATTGAAAAAGTATGTATAGACCAGATCAGAAATGGCTACACATGCAATGTCATCTTGAGATCAGTGAAGAAGCATAGAATTTTAAAGGTAGAAGTGCTGCATCCTTTTTTTTTTTTTTAATATTGTTTAAAATAATGTAGAGCATAATGGATAATAATATAAGAGGAAAGACTGGAAGCAGAAGAAAATGTGAAGGAGGAAGCAGGGTATTCTAATTGAAAAATACCGAGGTACTAAATTTCAGTGGTTGTAGATGATTGGGAGAGAAAGACCTTAAAAATATTTTTTAAAGTTGATTTTATAGATTTTTGAAACAAACTAGATGTGCTTGGTGTTAGATAAATTATATAATAATTTAGTTAATATGTGTATTTTTTCATGAGATGCAGAAAGGTACTCTTACCATTTTCATTTTGTTTTCATTGAATAACTCTAAATTATATGTTATAATAAAAGCAGTTTATTCTTATGAATGTCTTCAGTAGATGTTGTAGCAGATGCTATGAATGTCCCACATCCAGAACCCCCCCACATCCCTTCATCATACCTAAGTTCACCTGTAGCAACTGTAAGCCCCCTATTGGTCTTCTCTACCTGAGGCGCCTTGTCTCTGGGGGTGCTTGATCCACCTCAGTGTGGTAACAGCCTGGACAGGTAGAGTCCTATGTTGGGGGAGAGGGGGAAGTTAATGTCGTTCAGGTCCCTCAGTGAGATGATACGATGCTTGTTCTCAGAAATATCCAACGATTGAAATCAGTTAGCCCATAGCAATAATTTCTTCATCAATATATCCTTTATTAGCTTTTCTCCAGTCTCATATAACTTCTCTAATTGCTCACTTTTGCTTCTTGGCATCATCAGCCAACTAGATTACCTACACCCAAGACCTTTTCGAAGGGCTTATTGGGAAGAAATTCCAAATGAAGACTGGTATTAATTGTCGTTGATCTTGTTATGTTTCTTGATAGATATGAAAATAAGATAAAATATAAAAGTTATTACCACTGCAAAATACATGATTAAATTCATAGAACCATAGAAAAATTATTTTAGATTTGAAATCCATTTATTCAGTGACTTGTTATATTGTAATACACTTGTTTTTTAAGATTTTCACTATATCTGAAATTGCTTCTCATGCTTGTATTTTAATATTAAGTTTAATTACATTATCCCAATGCCTGTGTTTTAGAAAAATGAGGATTAATAATACGAGACAAATGAAGAGATTTATTAATTCGGTGAGTGATAATTTAAAACACAGCTAGCTTTTGATATATTCCTTATCCAGGCACTTTGGTAATATAAATATTAATAACATTGTTGGTATTGAATTTTAATTTTATTTAATCTGCTGTTAGTATGGACTTCCCTGGTGGCTCAGATGGTAAAGAATCTGCCTGCCATGAAGGAGACCTGGGTTTGATCTCTAGGTTGAGAAGATTCCCTGCAGGAGGGTGTGGCAACCCTCTCCAGTATTCTTGTCTGGAGAATCTCTAATATGGACTATAAATTTATCTCACACAAATGTTGTAGTGAAATAAATATACTTTAAAATGGCAAAAAAAAACTTATAGCTATCATGTAACCAAGAAACTATAAATTTTTAGTAGTGATTATTAGAATTATAATATGACATTTAAATTTCTGAAGCCTATCAAAAGATTTCAATGGGGCTTTTACAAGCAATTCAAAATTTCATTCAAATTTAAGTGCCCACAGTTCTTAGTGAGAGGCCACTGGGGACCAGAGTGGCAGGGGAAACAGTTTCCCTAAATGTCTCTCAATATGCCCACATATATGCCAGTTTTGGACTGTGAAATATACCTTGCATTTCATCTTATTCTCTGCTTATATACACAGTAAAAATTCAATTGTTGTTCCAAAATACAGTTCCACTGACTTTCATAGGTTTTTTTGTGCTGTTTTGCTTTATCTCTTTATTTTTTAAATAAGAATTTCTATGATTTTCATCATCTTACTGGTATGAAGAATTGATGAAACAAATGATTCTGCCCCCATTAGAAGTAAAATGGCCCATTTTGTTGAGTTAATATGATAGCAATTATTATTTATATCAACTTTGTTACCCTGTAACTGCTTTGCCGTGTAAATGATTTACAAACTTGTCGATGAAACAGAACAATTCAGTAAATCAACTGTCAAGATTAAATTGATCAAGTCCCTTTGTTTTAATAGCTGATTTTAGAAAATTATCTCATTAAAACAATCTTTGCTCTCCTTAATTATACTGTCCCAGAACATTAGAGTTCTAAAGCTATATTTTTATAAACCTAACCATGGTTGCCTATCAAATATTTTTCAAAACTTCTCAATAATATATATATTTTTAATTTCCTTTTCTTTGGGGGATGCTGCAGAGGCATAATGCAGCCAATAGAAAATTATTTGTCAGCCAAACCACATTCCAATCTAATTATGTCCACCTGGTACCTGGGACCTCTATACATGTGGTAAGAGTGGTGAAATGAATGTGCTGTCTTTTTTAATGAAATCAACAGTGATGTGGAAATGTGATTTTTTGCTTGCTGCTAAGTTTTATTAAATGCAATGGAAAAACTAACAAGGTTTTCAAGGATCATAGAGAAGATAAAAACACAAAATATGGCAAAATTCTTCATAAAACCCACTAAGCATTCCAAATTTAGAAAGACACATCGTTGGTGTAGAAAGAGACAAAGTGCTAAATTTTCTCAAAAGGAAGTTTACAATTTTTGAGCATGATATATGGTGACCTATTCAAGAAATATATATATACATATATATATATATATATATGTATATATATATGATTGATTGCTTCAAATGTTATTCACTTAAGGAATAAGAAGCCCAGTACTTTTCATTAGCATGCTGGATGTCAATTCTGCTTTTTGCATGGGACATTGTTTCACCTGAAAGGTGTTCAACAGCATACAGACATCTGTGTTGTCCTGCAGAGGACTGAGAGTGCAAGTGGTCTGGCAGACATTCAAAATGATTAGCAATAGAAAAGCTCATCTGGAAAAAGAGAAACAGTCATGGAGACTTGAGCTCAATAAACTTCTGGGGTTGGGGGAAGGTCTCACTTTTAAACATAAAAAGAACACACCATAAGAAAAAATGTTGATAGTTTTGATGCACTTGGTAGTGAGTACCAGCTCTCTTGCTCTCTCTTAAAGGATGACATCTAAAGAGCTCTGAAATATGACCAAAATAATGCTTTGCAGTCTTTCCCCTGTTATCACCTATATATTTTTTGTCATTAAATTATTTTGTTATTTGCTCAATATTTTTAAAGCCTATCTTGAAGTTCTCAGTATGTTAACGTTGTTCAGAGTTTCGATTCAAAGAGGTGTCTCCAAACTGTCAGTCTTGCCTATTTTAGTTCTGATTACAGTCTGTAATTATGACTCAATGCTACAAGTCTTCTCAGATTTCACTATGTGATATTCATTGATTTAATCATTATCTATTATTTTATGATTTCTTCTAGTGCATATTTTCTGAGCATGTAATTTCTGTAATGGTTTCCTGGCAGACTGCATTGTTCAAAGTATTCAGCACCACTTTCTCAGAGAAGATAATACATACCAATCATTCATCTCAAGCATCATCAGATGACTTGCTCTGGCCAGTGAAATGTGACAGTTGTCACTGCTAAACGGAAACCTTAAGAGCCAATTCATGGTTGACAAGTTTTCTTTTTACTTTACCTTGGTGATAAGAAAATGCTGTAAAGAGAACTACTCCATCAACCTGGATCCCGAAAAAACACAGTGAAGAATAAATTGAAATCACTATGAACATGTAGAGTGGATAAGAATAAACCTTTATTGTGAAGTAGTGAAATTTAGAGTTGTTTGATACTGCAGCATAATGTAGCGTACTATGTCTGAAATAGGACTCACTATTTTAAGAGTTAAGAGATTCTGGGGTGCTTCTTTGACAGGCAGGATGATATAGCAGAAAAAAAAGAAAAAAAAAAAAGCTGTATCCAAATCCTGCTTCCATTTTTTGAAACTTGTTTGTTCTTGTACAAATCACGTTATTCTGTGAGCCTCAAATTTTGTCTCTGAGTAAGAATTATATTAACAATATGTCAGTGTTTCTAGGGAAAAAGTTGATTCATGCCCAGTCCCAGTTTTATTCATTCTAAAATGTAGTTGCATTTTATTTTTATTTTAGATATTTAGATATATTTTAGATATTTTTATTTTATTTTAGATATTAGAAATTTAATAAAGAAGTCTAATCTGTTGTGTACCACTTCAGTGAGAACGTGGTAGACAGATTTTTTTTTCTTCTTAAATTCACGTTCCCTGTCCTGTATACTTTATGAAAGGGATAACATGTAATGAAAAATCCTGGCTGTTATTTGTACAGTGTTGTGACTGTGACATTACATGGGTTACTGCCTTTTCACAGCAGAATCCTTGGACAAAGGATAGAAAGGCTGATTGAACTCAGTTATGGTGAAAACCCCTTTGGTATTCAGCAGTATTAAGTGAAAGAGCAGCAAATTTTAAATGGGACAATGCAAAATTAAGTTTTAAGGATCAAACTTTCTTCTTGAGAAGAAAGAGAAAGTATTACTGTTTCATCTAACAATGCGTAATAATCTGGCAAATTTCAATTCAAATTTCTTCCAAAAATAGTCATAGTTGGTATTTTTCATTTAACAAACAACAGATATGAAAATAATGCCAACAGTAGCTAAGTAGGAACTATAGATGAATAAAGAAAGAGTGCAGTAAATTGGATAAATAAAGCACTAGATCAGCATGATTTCTGTTATTTAGTTCCAACAATTATTTCTTTCAGGGATTAAAAAAAAAATCAGTGTCTCTTGATAGTTTCAATTTTTCAGAGTTAACTAGAAATCTGTATATTTACAAATGGGATTTTTAAAAAAATATTGTCAATAATGTAAATATACGTAAGGTGTATTTCAGTAATGTGTCCATTTAACAAAACATTAGACATATCAAGTGGACAGTTTATAATCACTAGTCTCTAGATTAACAATTACCAGTTAATGGAATTACATGAGAGCGTTTAATTCTAAAATAATAATTCTCTTCAAATGGAGCTTCAGTGAGGCTAAGAAAACCATTACTGATATGTACTTAAAAGATAAACCATTGCTGATATGTACTTAAAAGATAGAGGTCTAACATTACTTTCCAGTATATGATAAGTCCATTATTTTTCCCCACTCCATGATGTTAACATCTTAATTGAAGCTATTATCATTTCTTCACAGAGCTAATGTTTCTTACTCCTTTCATACTTGTTCATCCCAAATTTTTCTCACACCAATCAGAAATATATTTATAAAATGTAAATCACTTTACCCTTTTCTCCAATCATGTACTTCCTGTGCTTTGCAAGTAGAATAGTAAAATACTTCCTGTTGCATGGGAAGCTTTTTCCTCCTAGTCTCCACTTCACCCTGTGAACTTAACCATGTATCACTCTTCTACTCCCACCTTTACTTTTTTTCTACTCCTGAAAAACATCACATTTTTCTGCTAGGGACTTTGCCAAATTTGTCTAACGGGGCATTATCTCCCAGAGGTTAAAGTGGCTGATACCTGTTCATTATTTAGTTTTTGATTATTCAAAAGGAATTTAGCAAATCATTGTATCCGAATAAGCACTGTCATATTAACTAGATCTGTTGTTGTCATATTTTGTCTTTATTAAGATTTATTTTGTTTTTAATTTTCAGTCTCTGTCCATAAAAAATTAAGCTCATGAGAAATTTTTCACAGCTTCGTTCAAGATAGAAGAGTGTCTGAAAGGAGTGTGTGTGTGTCCACGTGTGTATTGTCTAAGCTCTGAATAGAATCTCATTTTGGTTAGTAGTTCCTTCCATATTGATGCCAGAATTAAATATGCACATCCAACACTCAGTCTGAATTTCTTCACCCATTAATCATTAATTGAAACTACTTGTTCAAAAATTACAGTTTCTTCTCTTTTTAGAATGTTTCTGTTTCATTCTGCCTTACTTAATGTGAAGGAATTTATTTGATTTGGCGAGGTTTCTTTTAATCTACTGATACTTGATATTAATATTATGCAGAACTCATGTGTTATCAGGAATGACAAAATGCAAAGTTCTATGTGAAAATACTTCACTAATTGTTACTGGGTATCATCTGTCTCAGTATTTCAGAATATTTATAATTTTGCCCCACAATTCTGGCAACTATGCTATAAGCACTTGAGAAAGTAAAGGGAAAAAATATGTTGTGATTTGCTCTGGAGGTTTTGATAAAATTAACTAGGATTTAAGAATTTGGCCTCTACATTGAAAACACACTGAGGTATTTTTCTCTTAGCCAGCATATGAGAACATGAAAACAAATGACCTTTTTGAAGAAAAGCGAAGGTTGCTGTAGATAAATCTAATGGGAAGGAAGAGAGGCCTTGTTGACTCTTCTGATATTTTCCAATTAAGAAGTTAGAGGGGAAAAAAACAAAACAACAACAACAACAAAAAGAAATAGAGGGAGGACCATAGTACTGCAAAATATTGCTGCAAAGTGAGAAATTTCTAAACCTTTATAAGCATTTTTTTCTCCTTAAAGTGCTCATTTGAGCTAGAGACAGCCTATATCTTTCCATGTTGATTCTATTGAGCATCATGTAAACCTTAAAATCTCAGTTTTCTCTTAAGTCAGGTCAGTCTTTATCTTCTTCATAATTTTCAAGATACTATACCTAAAATAAGCTCAAGTTTCTTTCCTATGAGAGTACTTCTCACCTTGCTTTCAGTTGATATGTAGGATTTATATGATTTTGTGACTATTCAACTGTAGCCTACATGATAATTTCTAGGAGACTATTATAAGGAAGGAAAGTGCAAGGACTCTAATAGAAGAGTCTATGTATGATAAAGTACTGCAAAGTTGTAGAAAGCAAAGAGGAGTATAGAAATACTGTTTTACTTTGCATGCAATGACAAATACATTTCTACAGCAGTTGAAGTACTTATAATGTCTTAAGGAGAAATCTAAAAAGATAAGAATTTAAAAAATACTACACTGCTTTACCTCATATTTTTAAAAAATTTAAACAAGACTAGTTACATTAGTCATCCCCTCATTTATGTTACCCACTTAACAGCTACCTAGGAAAAAGGGGAAAAATATAATTATATGTGTTTCTCAACACATTCTTGAGATTCTATATGGAAATCTGAAGAATTAAAAACATTAAGAAGATATATTTAACATAAAAATAAAGAATGTCTAGGAATGATTCCTTTAAGATATTTAGCAGGATTTAATCTTGAGTTTTTTTCTACTGTCTGAATATTGATGTTCTTGATTACAATGGAAGGTAGCCAGACTAACAAACTCTGTTGATCAGGATAGGTATTTTCACAAACATAATCTTTAGAACTTCACTAGTAATGATGTTTCTTGACACCAAAATCTTTTCCCTATGCAATTGGCTTAAAAAAAAACATTTTTCCTAATGCTAGATTCACTGTGGACCACATGTATTTTGGCTCGAACTGCAGCTGGAGACTATCAAACCTAAATGTCATCTGCAAAGAATGTGATTTTCTGTGTTAGTTAGGAGCAAAACAAGTCTAAACATCATCATCTCATAAAAGCAGTGGGTAAGATCACCCCTACATAGCTAGAAGATGAAAAGGCAGCATTTCACCTTTAGTGAAGGAAACAAGTAAAATCTCATATGAAGAATTTATAGAAATGGCAGTCTCTTTATAAATTCTCATTATATGGGAGCCAGTGCCCCTGAACAACTCAACTCAAAGGGTTAAAAAAAAAAAAAGCTCTATGGTTAATATCCTATCACAGGTTTCAGAACCATGATCTGGGAATGACTGAGTTCAGGTGAAAATATCAGGGATATTCTAAACAAGGAAGGAAGGATTTTGTAGGACTGGTCACCAAAAAATGGATTTGAGTTCCACTCAGGAAAACACTCTGGTACAGCTATTTTCCAATGAATGAGTATCTAAGATGTTCACATTATTTCCACCTACAGTTAAAGTTGTTCCAGGTATATAGTTACATAATGTGATATTTCTATAAAAAAGTTCCCATATATAGAATTATTTAAGATTCCTTTTCAAAAATTCATAGCAACGCACCCAAAGCAACGCATGAAAGCTTTCCTGTACCCTCTAACATTGTCAGTAGTGCTATTAGGCCCACATGACTCTGTATTTTTAGGGTTTGCCTATATGGTCAGTAGAAATCAACATGAGCAGTAGGAAATCAACCCTGGATATTCACTGGAGGGACTGATGCTGAAGCTGAATCTTTAATATTTTGACCACCTGATGCAAAGAGCTGACTCATTGGAAAAGACTTTGATGTTGGGAAAGACTGAAGACAGGAAGAGAAAGGGAAACAGAGGATGTTATGGTTGGATGACATCACCAACTCAATGGACATGAGTTTCAGCAAACTCTGGGAGATGGTGAAGGACAGGGAAGCTTGGCATGCTGCAGTCCATGGGGTCATGAAGAGTTGGACATGACTTAGTGACTGAACAACGACAACAAATATGATCAGTCAACATATATCACTGTTCTTTCATTTACAAATTCCTACTTATTGAAGTGTTTTAATATTAATCATTTGGATTTTTCTCTTTAATGATATCTCATATTAACTAATAAATTAACTATCTTTTTGTGATCAATTTAAATATTGAATAGTAAAAAGTAAATAGTAAAAAGATCTAAGTACACAGCTGAAGCTGTAAAACTTCTAGAAGAAGTTTCAGATATTGGTCTCTATGATATTGGTCTTGACAGTGATATAATTGAGATGACACAAAAAATACAGAAAAGAACAATGAAAACGTAATTAGGTGTTGTACAACTATATAAAAATTAAAAAGTTCTGTACAGCAAAGGAACCAATCATGAAAGGGAAAAGGCAACCTGTGGAACTCAATAAGAATAAAACAAACAACAAAAACACTAATAATCCTAAGAACCTGAAAAAGATATAACTTCAAAGGAGCAATGGCTAACATGTACATGAAAAAATAATATCTGATGTCATTAATCATCAAATAAATACAAATAAAACCACAATGAGATATCACCTCACACCTTTTGGGATCACTGTTATCAAAAAAGTACAAAAAGATAACCAGTATACTTAAAGATGTGGATAAATTGGAACACTTGCATACTGTTGGTGGGGATACAAAATGATGCAGTCATTAGGCAAAACAATATGGAAGCTTCTAAAAAAAATTTCAAACAGAACCATCATATTATTTAATCATCTAACTTCTGGGTATTTATCCAAAATGAATGGAAATCAGTAGCAAAGAGATGTTAGCATTCCCATGATAATTGCATCACTATTCACAGTAGCCAAGATGTGGAAACAAATGTCCATCAAAAGGTAAATGAATTAAAAAAGAAAAGAAAAAAAAAAAAAAAAACAACAACCATGGTATGCATACATACAATGGAATACTATTCAGCTTTTAAAAACAAGAAAATTTAGTAATTTGCAACATGGATGAACCTATAAATATTATGCTAAGTGAAATAAGACAGTTATCAAAAACAAATGCTCTATGATTCCACTTATATAAAGTATCTGGAATAGTCAAAGTCAAGGCAACAAGGTACAACATGGTGGTTACCCCAGTCTCAATGGAAAGGCAAATGGGGAGTCACTCATTAACGGGACAAACTTTCAGTTTAGCCAGATGAAAAAGCTCTTGGGATCTACTGGGGAGCATTGTGCCTATGCTTAATGATAATATAAACTTAAAATCTGTTGACAGAGTAGATCTAATATTACCCGTTCTTTTGTGTTGTTCAGTAGCTCAATTGTGTCCAACTCTTTGAAATGCCATTGTCTGTGGCAAGCCAGGCCTCCCTGTCCTTCACCATCTCCAAGAGCTTGCTCAAACTCGTGTCCATTGAGTTGGTGATGCCATCCAACCATCTCATCCTCTGTCATCCCCTTCTGATCTTTCTTAGCATCAAGGCCTTTTCCAGTAGGTTGGCTCTTTGCATCAGGTGGCCAAAGTGTTGGAGTTTCAGCTACAGCATAAGTCTTTCCATTGAATGTTCAGAGTTGATTTCCTTTAGAATTGACTGGTTTGATCTCCTTGCTGTCCAAGAGACTCTCCAGAGTCTTCTCCAACACCACAGTTCAAAAGTATTAATTCTCCAGTGTTCAGTCTTCTTTATGGCCAAATTCTCACATCTGTATATAAGTACTGGAAAAATCGTTGCTTTGACTATATGGACTTTTGTTAGCAAAGCAATGTCTCTATTTTTTAATATGCCATCTAGGCTTGTCATAGCTTTCCTAAGGAGCAAGTGTCTTCTAATTTCAAGGCAGCAGTCACCATCCACAGTGATTTTGAGGCCCAGGAAAATAAATTCTATCACTGTTTCCACTGTTTTCCATCTCTCTGCTATTAAATGATGGGAACTGAATGACCTAATCTTCATTTTTTTAATGTTGACTTTTAAGCCAGCTTTTTTACTCGCCTCCTTCAAAATCTTCAAGCAGCTGTTTAGCTTCTCTTCACTTTCTGCCATTAGAGTGGTATCATCACTTATCTGAGGTTATTGATATTTCTCCCAGCAATCTTGACTCCAGCTTGTGCTTCATCCAACCTGGCATTTCATATGATGTACTCTGCATAGAAATTGAATTAGCAGGGTGACAATATACAGCCTTGATGTACTTGTTTCCCAATGTGGAAGCAATCCATTGCTTCATGTTGAGTCCTAACTGTTGCTTCTTGACCTGCATACAGATTTCTCAGGAGGCAGGTCAGGTGGTCTGATATTCCCATCTCTTTAAGAATTTCCCACAGTTTGTTGTGATCCACACAGTCAAAGGCTTTGGTATAGTCAATAAAGCAGAAATGTATGTTTTTCCTGAAATTCTCCTAATTTATCTCTGATCCAATGGATTTGGCAATTTGATCTTTGGTTCCTCTGCCTTTGCTAAATCCAGCTTGAACATCTGGAAGTTCTTGGCTCATGTATTGTTGAAACCTAGCTTGGAGAATTTTGACTATTACTTTGCTAGCATGTGAGATGAGTGCAATTGTGCAGTAATTTGAACATTCTTTGGCATTACCTTTCTTTGGAACTGGAATGAAAACTGACCTTTTCCAGTGCTGTGACCACTGCTGAGTTTTCCAAATTTGCTGGCATATTGAGTGCAGCACTTTCACAGCATCATCCTTCAGGATTTGAAATAGCTCAACTGAAATTTCATCACCTCCCCTAGCTTTGTTCATAGTGATGCTTTCTAAGGCCCACTTGACTTCACATTCCAGGATGTCTGGCTTTAGATGAGTGATCACACAGTCGTGATTATCTGGGTCTTGAAGATCTTTTTTCTATAGTTTTTCTATGTATTCTTGCCACCACTTAATATCTTCTGCTCCTGTTAGATCCATACCATTTCTGTCCTTTTTTGTGCCCATTTTTGCATGAAATGTTCCCTTGGTATCTCTAATTTTCTTGAAAAGATATCCAGTCTTTCCTATTCTATTGTTTTTCTCTATTTATTTGCATTGATCACTGAGGAAGACTTTATTATCTCTCCTTGCTATTCTTTGGAACTCTACATTCAAATGGGTACATCTTTCCTTTTATCCTTTGCCTTCCACATCTTGTCTTATGTCAGCTATTTTTAAGTCCTCCACAGACAACCATTTTGCCTTTTTGTATTTCTTTCTCTTGGGGATGGTCTTGATCACTGCCTCCTGTGCAATGTCATGAAGCTCCATCCATAGTTCATCAGGCACTCTGTCTTTCAGATCTAAGCCCTTGAATCTATTTGTCATTTCCACTGTGTAATCATAAGGGATTCAGTTTAGGTCATACCTGAACGGTCTAGTGGTTATTCCTACTTTCTTCAATTTAAGTCTGCATTTAAGTATGACATTATATTATATATTCAATATATCATCAGTTCAATTCAGTCACTCACTTGTGTCCAACTCTACAACCCATTGACTGCAGCACATCAGTATTCCCTGTCCTTCACCATCTCCTGGAGCTTGCTCGAACTCATGCCCGTCATATCAGTAATGCCATCCAACCATCTCATCCTCTGTTGTCCCCTTCTCCTCCCGCCTTCAATCTTTCCCAGCATCAGGTCTTTTCCAATGAGTTGGCCCTTCACATCAGGTGGCCAAAGTTGTGGAGTTTTAGCTTCAGCATCAGTCATTCGAATGAATATTCAGGATTGATTTCCTTTAGGATTGACTGGTTTGATCTCCTTGCAGTCTGAGGGACTCTCAAGAGTCTTCTCCAGCACCACAGTTCGATAGCATCAGTTCTTTGGAACTTAGCCTTCTTTGTGGTCCCACTGTCATATCCATACATGACTCTGGAAAAACCATAGCTTTGGTTATATAGACCTTTATCAACAAAGTAATGTCTCTGCTCTTTAATACATTATCTGGGTTTGTCGTAACTTTTCTTCCTAGGAGCAAGCACTTTTAATTTCATGGCTGCAATCACCATCCACAGTGATTTTGGAGCCCAACAAAATAGTCTGTCAATATTTTCATTTTTTCCCCATCTATTTGCCTTGAAGGGATGGACAATATGCCATGGTCTTATTTTCTTTGAATGTCAAGTTTTAAGCCAGCTTTTTCACTCTCCTCTTTCACTTTCATTTAAAGCTCTTTAATTCCTCTTTGCTTTCTGCCATAAGGGTGGTGTCATCTGCATATCTGAGGTTATTGATATTTCTCCCGGCAGTCTTGATTTCAGCTTGTGCTTCATCCAGTCTGGTGTTTTAGATGATGTACTCTTGCATATAAGTTAAATAAGCAGGGTGACAATATACAGCCTTGTTGTACTCTTTCCCAATTCTGAATCAAAATGTTCTTCCATGTCCAGTTCTAACTGTTGCTTCTTGACCTGCACACAGATTTCTCAGGAGGCAAGTAAGATGGTCTAGTATTCCCATCTCTTTGAGAATTTTCCACAGTTTATTGTGATCCACACAGTCATAGACTTAGCATAGTCAATGATTCAGAACTGTATGCATATTTTTCGTATGTTTTTCCTGACAGTCTTTTTAAACATATTCTTATGTCATTACATTTAAACTGTAAATTTTAGTAGATATTTCAAATTTCACCTCGCAGCTCCTGAATTTTATTGTTAAATTTATTCACAAACATTTTCAGTTTTTGTTGCTATTATGAATACAGTGATTTTGCTACAAAACTATTAATGCTAAATCTTCTTTTTTCCAGAACTTGATTTTCCGAGGTATATGATTTATCATCCATGAAAACACACTCTCTTATTTTCTGGTCTTCTGGTGCTGTTAGAACTTTCAAAACAATGCCAACTAATAATTTTAAGAAAGTTTGCCTCTGAAGTTCTGGTGTTGATCAAATTTATTTTTATATTCTCCAATTTAGAAAGAATATTTGCTCTTGAGATTTGAAAACTGACAGTGTCAAATACCTGATTTTATTTTATTCTTGTTTTATTTAGTTTGGGTAAGGGATGGTTGCTGATTTTTAATGATGTTCTAGCATCTAGTGATGTGAGCTTAGTTTTCCTCTTTAGCTTTTTGAGTTTTAATACATACCTTAATGTAGATTAATTCTCATATATGAAGGAAAAAATTTTGTAGTAACTTTTCATTGATATGTTCTCTTAGCTTATATTTAAAATAACTTGTACAATAGTAAGCTTAGTCTATAATTTTCTTTGTATCATGTAACAGATTTTGACATCCAATTTATGAAAATTTCATATGTTTATTGGGACACAGTTTTATTTACATAGCTATCTTTACATCTCATCTTATTGATATTTCAACTGTAGATCTTTAATTACCTTTCTAATTGGTTCTGAGATAATTTTCTATAAAAATTTCCACTTCTGGATGATTTGTAGTGAATTCCTTGTTTTGAATCATCCATGACCTCTAGCTTTAAAAATATCTTCAGTTCATTCTGTATTTCATTTTTACCCTCAGAATAGTTATTTGCCATTGGAACAATTAATAAATGATAATCATGAAAATAGTCATTACTGTTTAATTCCTGATATTAGATGAATCACTGAAGAATGAACCATAAAAAGATTTTCAATTTGGAAAAACTTTGAGATGCTAAAACGTGCTAATCTTTGTCTTTGTTGTCCTTGTCATCATTGATTTTATTTTTCTCTTTGAGTATGTTTCAAAGTCATGACTAAATGTTCAAAGAAAACATCTGATTTTTTGAATCACACTGTCCTGCTGTTAAGAGGATATGATTTCCTTTTCCTGGAAATAATTTTATACTTTACTTGCCTTCCAAGATTGCACAAATAAAACCTTTCAAATACATAACCTTAGGATCTTTCAGGAGAAAATAAAAAATAAAACATGCTATTATTATGAAGTGCTGTTATTTTTATCATTGTCATCAATACAATCATCCTTCAAATATGAATAAAAGTGTTCTTGATCATAATAGACATTATTATTGCTTTTTAGTGATCTGCCTATTGTAGAATATAGCCGATAATTATCACTCTGAAATAAAATGCCATTTTTCACACATCATCTCCTTTGAAACCCTTTGGTATGACAGAGCACAATAAAATCATAATTCAGTGCTAATATTAAAATCATGCCATTTCTGAGTTATACTGAAAAAATATATATATTTTTTTAACTTTGTTCAGTTCAGTTCAGTCGCTCAATCGTGTCCAACTCTGCAAACCCATGAATCACAACACGCCAGGCCTCCCTGTCCATCACAACTCCCGAAGTTTACTCAAACACATGTCCATCGAGTCGATGATGCCATCCAGCCATCTCATCCTCTGTCGTCCCCTTCTCCTCCTGCCCCCAATCCCTCCCAGCATCAGGGTCTTTTCCAATGAGTCAACTCTTCACATGAGGTGGCCAAAGTATTGGAGTTTCAGCTTCAGCATTAGTCTTTCCAATGAGCACCCAGGACTGATCTGCCTTAGGATGGACTGGTTGGATCTTCTTGCAGTCCAAGGGACTCACAAGAGTCTTCTCCAACACCACAGTTCAAAAGCATCATTCTTCAGCACTCAGCTTTCTTCACAGTCCAACTCTCACATCCATACGTGACCACTGGAAAAACCATAGCCTTGACTAGATGGACATTTGTTGGCAAAGTAATGTCTCTTCTTTTTAATATGCTGTCTAGGTTGGTCATAACTTTCCTTCCAAGGAGTAAACATCTTTTATTTTCATGGCTTCAATCACCATCTGCAGTGATTTTGGAGCCCAAAAAAATAAAGTCTGACACTGTTTCCAGTGTTTCCCTATCTATTTCCCACGAAGTGATGGGACCAGATGCCATGATCTTAGTTTTCTGAATGTTGAGCTTTAAGCCAATTTTTTCACTCTCCTCTTTCAGTTTCATCAAGAGGCTTCTTAGTTCCTAATAACTTTTTGCCATAAGGGTCGTGTCATCTGCATATCTGAGATTATTGATATTTCTCCTGACAATCTTGATTCCAGCTTGTGCTTCATCTAGCCCAGTGTTTCTCATGATGTACTCTGCATATAAGTTAAATAAGCAGGTTGACAATATACAGCCTTAATGTACTCCTTTTCCTTTTGGGAACCAGTCATTGTTCTATGTCCAGTTCTAACTGTTGCTTCCTGACCTGCATGTAGGTTTCTCAAGAGGCAGGTCAGGCGGTCTGGTATGCCCATCTCTTTCAGAATTTTCCACAGTTTATTATGATTCACACAGTCAAAGGCTTTGGCATAGTCAATAAAGCAGAAATATATGTTTTTTCTGGAACTCTCTTGCTTTTTCGATGATCCAGTGAATGTTGGCAGTTTGATCTCTGGTTCCTTTGCCTTTTCTAAAACCAGGTTGAACATCTGGAAGTTCACGGTTCATGTATTGCTGAAGCCTGGCTTGGAGAATTTTGAGCATTACTTTACTAGCGTGTGAGATGAGTGCAATTGTGTGGTAGTTTGAACATTCTTTGGCATTGCCTTTCTTTAGGATTAGAATGAAAACTGAGCTTTTCCAGTCCTGTGGCCACTGCTGAGTTTTCCAAATTTGCTGGTATATTGCATGCTGTACTTTCACAGCATTATCCTTTAGGATTTGAAATAGCTCAACTGGAATTCCATCACCTCCACTAGCTTTGTTCATAGTGATGCTTTCTAAGGCCCACTTGACTTCACATTCCAGGATGTCTGGCTCTAGGTGAGTGTTCACACCATCGTGATTATCTGGGTCATGAAGATCTTTTCTGTATAGTTCTTCTGTGTGTTCTTGCCACCTCTTCTTAATATCTTCTGCTTCTGTTAGGTCCATACCATTTCTGTTCTTGGTATTGAACCCTTCTTTGCCTGAAATGTCCCCTTGGTATCTCTAATTTTCTTGAAGAGATCTGTAGTCTTTCCCATTCTGTTGTTTTCCTCTGTTTCTTTGCATTTACTTTGTTACCTCCCCGCAAAAAAGTATTCTGTTTTCTTAGTGATTTTCTTGGTGCAATTTGCTAGTAAATTTCTTAATATAGGAAGAGAATAGTTGTCCATAAGATTTACACATATACATAGTTTTTAAACTTATTTACCTTTTTATTCTTTTCCAGGAATGCTGCTATACTCAATTAAATATTAGAATACATTTAATAGTGCAAACTATCTTCCTTAACTAAAACAGC
This sequence comes from Odocoileus virginianus, assembly GCF_023699985.2. NCBI lineage: Eukaryota > Metazoa > Chordata > Mammalia > Artiodactyla > Cervidae > Odocoileus > Odocoileus virginianus. The sequence continues at coordinate 24,808,926 of NC_069685.1, forward strand.
TCTTAAGAATTTCATCTAGATAAATCATATACCATATATATGAGTTTTTGCAAGATATATATTCTGTTTGCTATTCATTTAACACGAATGTAAAATGAGGCAGTTAATTGTGTGTGTGTGTGTTTAATAATTCTCAAATGGTGTTATCTATGACTTAGCTATATTGGCATGTCAAATGGTGAAAATCAAATGAAGACATTCTATTAGATTATAAGGAAGAAAATCAAGCAGTGTAATTTAGGTGGGCTAAGCAAAATTTGGAAAAGAATGCTTACCAATGGGATGACATTCCAGTGGACCAAAAAGAATATCTGTATGTTTGTATGCAAGGCAGAGTAGAAAATAAAAACTATGTGTATGTAAGAAAATGTAATTTCTAGGAGTAAAGGGGTCAGAAGAATAGTACACCTATTTTCTTACAGCAAATCAATAGCAAAAATGAAAAGAACAGTTGTTGAATAGTCTATGGCTGACACTCTAAAAGTTTTGTATGAATTATCTAAATTAAACCTCAAAATAATCACAGAGTTGGTGATATTGCCATACTTATATAACAGTTGAATGGTCTGATACTTGGAGTATTGAGGAAATAGTGAATAAATGTGACCAAACTCAATCTTCCTCCTAACTGTAAAATTGTTTTTACCTAGTCAAACTCTTCCTACTTCAGTCATAATCTTAGAACCTGACATTATTGATAGTTTAGAATCTGACAGGCATTATGCTATAGGCTTTACATGCATTTTTATTCTGTCCTCATATCAAAGCTTTCATTATGTATTGTTATCCCCATTGTACACATATGTAAAGTAAGTTCCAAACAGAATTCTTACTTACTCAGTTTCACCTAATAATTGGCAGGTTGACATCACAGCTTTTTGTTACTTAACAGATTATTTTTGATATGAAAGGATTTGAGTAGCAGGTCTGAAAGAACACGAGATAATATGGATGAAACGAAAGTGAGGAGGGAGGGAGAGGAAGTAAGCAAGGAAATGTCAGGTTGGTTTATTTTTCCTCCCTCAGTTGTCTCTTTGCAACAAAAATTTGGAATGAGGGAGTAAAAGGTTTAAAACAACAGACATGTTACAGCTCAGTTAGAGCCGGAGCAGACAGATTAAACAGACACTCCCAAGACACGGGAGCAGGGCAACCCCAAAGGAGTTGCCACTACCATCTCTCTTGTTTTCCTCTCGTTTGTACTTCCCATCTGTTCCGTTTGGTTGTGCCCTGTGCAAAACAGGGCTTATCCCCCCCCACCCCCCAATCAAGAAAGGGAATGCGAAGGGGCATATGCTCAAGGCCAGCTGATAGCTGCAAGTCACATAACAACAGGCTCTATCGCTCATGTCTTCCCTTAATTCAGTCTGTTATAATCAAATGTATATATGTATAGAATGTTTATGAACCTGTCATGGGCTCCTAGCTGCCTAAACTTGCTTGAGGAAGCCTCTGTAGGGGTTAGTTTGTATAAACTGTGTCTCTAAGGCACATGTGTAAGAGTTGGAAAAATCTCTGATTATTTTGTAGCATACCTGTGAGCTCTCCTGGGTGTGTCTGGAGCGGTGCTTAGAGACCAGCTTGTATACTTTTCTATTAGGCCGCCCCTTGTTGCTCATGCCTAACTTCCTACTTAACATTTAAAGGAATCCAAAGAGATTATTGTGGACTGGTTTGTACACTTAGAACAACAAGTGAGTTAATGAAAATGTGAAAAATGTCTGCCAGAGTGTTTGGCAAAGGCACGTGCATAAAAAGCAATGCTTTATGAAAGTTAAGCAATGAGATCTTCCAGGGGAATAATATTTGTGCACAGAAGTATTACTGACCTATGCCTAGGTCAGGATACTCTGGCACTCTGTCTTTTTGCTAGCATTCTTAGCTTTCAATATACATGCCCAGGCCATGCTTCTATTATCCATCTAGCCAAGTAGATGGATAATAGATGAAGAACGTGTGTGTGGATGTGTGTGTCTTATGCATGTGTTTAGGTCTCTAGCACTATAAAGATAATTCCCTTGGTATACAAAAAATGGTCATTTTAATTCAAGGAAAGGCTTAACAGTCTTAAGTAATATAAATTTTAAAAACCAAAAGGTAAAAAGACCTTCAAGTAAAGAACATTCTTGGAAAAAAAACATGTAGATGTGAAAACTGAAGGATAACCAGACAATCCATAACTACAGATAGTCAGACTGCCTAAGTACTGATAGAGAATTATTTCAGCTGGAAATAGAAAACAAAGGAAATGTTTCCATCAGTGCTAGAGTAATCCCTGAATAATTTATAGCTGCCTTTCTTTAGGGAAGAAAGTAATTATTTTCCAACCTATCAGCATAGATTATCAAGTTTGTGCATTTGTATAAATTTGCTTCATTGTATTTATTAGTATGATTTGTGGACTTTGTTATGATTTAAATGGCTTACACAAGGTCATTCTTTGGAGACTTCAAAATTATATTGAAAATATGTCTCCTAAATTCTTAGTGATTTCCTTGCAATGATTTTTGAGCTTTAAACTACTATTACAATTCCATACTCATAAACCCAAAGATTAAACATTTATTTTTATCTTTATAGAAATATAAGAATTTTTCAGGAGAAAATGTAATAATATTTTGGTTATTGTTACTATAATCTACAAGCCTTTTTTAAAATTTTATTTTAAAGAGAGATTTTTGTTTCCATTAGTCGGCTTTAAATAAAATCACAGGAATGTATTCACTCAGCAAGGATCATGGTTACAGAATATTTAAAACCTTATTTTATAATGTTCAATTTCTCTGGACGAATAATATTAAGGAATCCTTTCATAAAGTCATATACTACTCTTTACTTTTACAATGTAGGATATGTACCTTATTATATCCCCAAATGTGTATTCTAATTTTACTGGCATCTGGTAACAAAGTTTGGGGGCAACGGCCTCTTTATTTGATGAATAAAAGTCATGTAATTCATTGATCTTTGTATATAATTCAGAAATATTTTCATCTATAAGTGTATATGTATTTTATTTTTATTTCATGGGTTCATGGACTACATTAACTCTGATGGCTCAGTGTTGAATTAACTCTCAATTTAAAGTCTTTTGAATCTCTAATGATTTCATAGCACCATCATCATCAATCAATTCTGTTTTCTTTCATTTTTACTCATGTTCAGGTTATTGTAATATCACAGTGACTTGGCAAAGTGGGTAATATTAAGTACTCTATGATTGAAAGCCATAATGGTCTAATCACTAGTTTGTGTAAGTATGATACTCTCAGTTATATTTCTTTAACATTTATCATTTTTAAATTTACAAAATGTAAATGAGCATATTGGTGGCAATCACTTCATGGCAAATAGATGGGGAAACAGTGGAAACGGCGGCTGGCATTATTTTTCTGGGCTCCAAAATCACTGCAGATGGTGACTACAGCCTTGAAAAGAAGTTTACTCCTTGGAAGGAAAGTTATGACCAACCTAGACAGCATATTAAAAAGAAGAGACATTACTTGGTCAACAAAGGTCCATTTAGTCAAGGCTATGGTTTTTCCAGTGGTCATGTATGGATGTGAGAGTTGGACTATAAAGAAAGCTGAGTGCTGAAGAATTGATGCTTTTGAACTGTGCTGTTGGAGAAGACTCTTGCGAGTCCCTTGGACTGCAAGGAGATCCAACCAGTCCATCCTAAAGGAGATCAGTCCTGGGTGTTCATTGGAAGAACTGATTTTGAAACTGAAACTCCAATATTTTGGCCACCTGATGCGAAGAACTGACTCATTTGAAAAGACCCTGATGCTGGGAAAGATTGAGGGCAGGAGGAGAAGGGGACGACAGAGGATGAGATGGTTGGATGGCATCACCGACTCAATGGACATGGGTTTAGGTGGACTCCAGGAGTTGGTGATGGACAGAGAGGCCTGGTGTGCTGCAGTTTATGGAGTTGTAAATAGTTGGACATGACTGAGAGACTGAACTGAACTGAACTGAGCATATTATCTCATGCTCAGTCACTTGCCATAGCTCACTGAACCAAAATGTTGAATCTTGTAATGTATCACACTGAAGACAGAATTTAAAAAAAAAAAAAGTAGCAAAATGTCAAGATCAGTTACAGTTTTGTTTAGTCACAAATTTTTCTTTTTCCCCCTTGCTTCTTTCACTTCTTAATACAAAACAGACTTGATTTAAACTGAAATGTACATTTCAATCATATCCAGTACAAATAATCTTCTAATCTGAAAGAATTTAACTGGCCCAACCAACTCCTCCATAGTCTTAAATCTAAGATTTTCCTAAATAGTTTCTGGACACAGAGATTAGTATAATGTTCACTCCATAGAGAACATTAAGGTAGTGATTTCCTACATGTTTTAGCTGGAAAATAATTCCATGCTGTAGTTATACTTTTTACCAAAAATGCATTTGGGAAAATAAATTAGAGGATATTTACTACTTTAATTAATCCTTTTTATTGGGATTTTGGATCTTTCATTTTTCACGTTTCATCACATGTTTCATGTATCTCAAAGTTTTGAGAATACAGAATGCAGAAGTTCCTCATTTTATGTGAGCAACTTAAAAAACACACACACAACTATGGAACATCTTTCTAATATATACTCTGTGAATGAAACAGAGTTGAAGGCCTTGAAAAATGGTATTCTAGGGCAAGACCATCTAAATATAAAAATTTCACTTCATGTTTACATTCCTTTTATAGACATTTCTCAAAAAATAATACCATTTCTCTTTCTCATATTCATTCGGTGGACAGAGCCATACATGCTAGACCAATTTGGACTGTTTACAAAAATGCATCATGGTCCGAGTGACCTCAGAACTGTTGTGTTTTTCTTATTCCCCATGGAGGCAAAGCCTGATCCAGTGTTTTGAATATTTCTATTTGGAGTGAGAGACCTACACATGGAACCCAGAATTTTAGGATCTCCCTCTTTATAACACTTTAAATTCCAGTGAAATGTAAGCAGAGGTGATTTTTTAGGATGTGCAATTGTAGTTAACATTTGGAATACTGATATATGATTATTGCTGATAATCTGAATAATCTGAGCTCAGATTACTGCTGAGTATAATTATTACTCAACAGAACTTAGTTAGTGCTATTTCATTACTTACAGCAATCTTTGGCCTGTTTAAGGGATATTAGTTCAGCAGATCTGACATGTCTAATACAAACTGTCAGAACTGCAGTCAGACAAAATAAGAAAACATGATGTTTGCAGGCAATAGCATGGATCTAAAATTTAAATGTTGTATTTAAGGTTGTGTTCATGGTGATTCACTTGTTTAGTAGGCTTACTTTTTTATTTGTTTTCATGGTATGGAATGCATAACCAAATGCAAAGATTTCATTTGTCCTGGGAAGGTTCCTATCCAGGATAAATCCTCATGATTCTGTGGAGATAGGAGGAGACAGGCCTTTCCAATAATCTATAGCTTCCATCTGGTAGCATTTGACCTGGACCCAGCAAAGCTACCAAGGACAAAGAATAATCCAATGTGAAATTCAAAAAGGGATCAGAAAGGAAAGTGAAAAATATAAATTGGATTGTTGCATAATCTTGATGGATGCTGGTAATAAACTCTGTGCATCTCTCTATAGTCTAACCATCTTCGTGTATGCTTCACAGTATCTTACCCAGCCTTCTCAGGGATAATATTCTAGAAATTATCTCCTTTAATTTTTATATTACTAATCATCCAATCTATTTTATCATGCACAAATAAGTAAATTATATTGTGTTAAAAATAAAGCCTTCTAAACTCACAGTCCTCACCTGATACAACCTTATTTTTCATTTTCTCTTTACAACAAAACTAGTCAAAAAAATATCTATATTATCTGTCTCTAATTCTTCTCCTCAATTCTCTCTCTCTCTTTTTTTTTACATACTTCAATTTGCCTTAACTACCATCACCTAAATCTTCTCTTCTTGGACCATCAGTGATCTCACTGATGCTTTAATATGATTCAAGAACTGATTGGTTCTCCTGTTTACTTGATCTGACTTCATGAATTGCCACAGGGGACCAAGAAGAAGCTCAAAGGGCTGCAAAGCATAAATTCTTTTTAAGAAGGAATCCTTGAAGAAGTCAAAATACAATAGGGAAGAAGAAAACAAAAACATTAGAAGAAATTGAAGCCCCTGGCTTACAGCTATAGCAAGCACTAAACACTGCCTGACTACCAGCCAGAGTAACATAACATCTCACATTAAAGGACTATATGTCTCTATTCCTATTACTGGACACATCACATGTAGCTCTCAACAAAATATTTATTAACAAATGCTAAATATCAAAGTCAAAAAAAAAAAAAAAAAGCAGTCTGATGAAATAACAGTAAAAAAAAAAAAAAAAAAAAAAAAAAAGCACCAGATGTAGACTCATATATGGCATAGATTTTGGAATCATCAGACAGGAAATTTATGCTTTGAAACCCTTTGAGCCAAAATCCACTGTTAATTTATTGGATCCTGGAGTCCTAATGATATGGTAGTGAGATGTAAGGGAGGAGAATTCTATAGTCCTATGCTTAGGTCTCAGTCTTTAAAGGCTCTCTGTGTCTGGTTTGTGAACTTCATAAAGTCACATAAGCATTGCTGTCTTTTAGGTAAGACAGGGAGGATGGAGGGGGATAAATGTCCTTTTCCCACATGGCAGGAAGCTCTGCTGAAGACTTTGCTCCTAGAAAGTGGGCTTTTGTTGTGGAGAAAGTTCTGGGCCTCTTCCCAATGAATACTTTTCTCCTCCATCTGCCAAAGCTACAGGGAACCTTGCTTGGCTCTTGTGAGAATCTGGCAGGGTATCTGGAGGTAAAACTCATCAAATTTGTGTGAAGACTGGGGCTATAAAATACAACCAGAGGGATTTCTCACTGTCAGCCTAGATTCTACTCAGTCTTCAGCCATTCATCAAAATACTGCTTAAGTGTTCCCGTCCATGTATGACTCCAGCAGCTTCTGCCCTCTCTAGGTCAGCAGGTCTTGGCTGTGACTCTGTGATTCACCTGTGTCTCCAGGTACAGAGGTACTGCTTTGGCCTGTCACCTTAATTCTCAGATGAATCCAAGAAAAGTCATTGATTTTTTAGTATGTTCAGCTTTTCCTTGTAGTCAGGACCAGAGTGATGCCTTCCAACCTCTTTACATTTTGGAGCTGAAACCAGAAGTCCTGTATCAACAATTTATTCAGTAGACCCACTTAAAATTATAAATAACTTTTCAAACTCCACTTTCCGAAAATTAGGTTGCATCCCTCTTCAACATGCTTTTCTCCTAAGTCTTTCCCACGTTATTCAGTGGCATCTTCATCCCTATGTACGCTCAGACTCTGAGTCCTGGAAATGCTTTTTATTCCTTTCTGCCATGACCCGTATATATTCTATGAGAAGACCTTGCCGATTTTATCCTTCTATTATCACCTCTACCACCACCACCTTGGTCCAAGCATTTGTCACGATAGCATGGCTTATCGTTAAGAACCTCATACCTGGCTTCCCTATTATTCTCAACCTTCTCACACCACTGTCAAAATGTCAGCAAGAGTAGATCTTTTTCAGGCAGGAGTACAGCCTTTTCACTCAAATTTTCAACATTCTAATATTTACTCTTTCCCTAGAAAAAAATACTCAAGTCCAATGTTAGGTAAATCTCTATCCACTTTCTCTACCTCTTCTAATTTTACACTGAGTTCCATCTTGGTAAATGTCTTCTGTACTATTCTTGGAATATGGCTTGCACATTCCTCCTGGTGTTTTTCATGTATTCTTCTCTCTGCCCTCTATTTCCTAGGATGCTTACATTACTGACTTACCCTCTGGGTCCAAATTATACCTTCTCCAAACGGCATTCCTTGACTGCTGTATTTAAAACCATCTACTCTCAGGTTTATCTTCCCTCAGTAGCACCAATCACAGTCTTTAATAGTATGTATTTATTTCTATACTGTATGTCTCCCCACAGTAAAATATAGGATGGCTGAAAACAAGTGTATTTAACTGTTTTGCAAACTGACGCATTGCCAATACATTCAACACTGACTGAGATAATGTAGGTACTTAATATATATTTAATGAATAAATGACTAAACTTTTAATCCACTCAAGAATATTCTAGCTATCTTCTACCTGTACCAGAATAACAAAAGCATACAAACCTAGTGATGGTTGTATGTATTTTTATATTTAGAACTTATAGATAGTTCTTGTTGTTAAATTTAGTGTCAATTTTTGACCTTCTTATCAGTTATTAGAAGATATAAAATGGGATAATGATTAATAAATCCTAAATGAGATGTGTCACTTATTATTTTTCTCTAATTTCTTTCTTCTCTCATATAGATATTTAACACCATTTTGGCAAGGGTTGCCACTTGATGTAAGTAGCTATTATTTTCATGTCCTCAACAAATTCTGTCATAACCTGGGTAAATACATTTGTTAAAATATACTTTCTTCCTGGTAAATGTACAATTACTCTGATTTAAACATGACCTCAAAATAATTAATGCTTGCCTTTCAGTCATATTTTTTCTCTATTTAATTATTTCTTCAAATCACTTAGGCAGCTTTTCACATCCAGAGTTTATACTTAGGCATTTCATCATGCATTTATCTTAAATCTCAGACTACTTAGTAATTCAAACTTTTCTGACTAAGGACCTGCATTTCTCATATATAATCACTTCTAAATTAAATTTATAATCAATTAATCATTTCTCTAATAGTAATGATCTTTATTATAATGTTTCTTTTCCTAATTTTCATAATCATGTTTTAAGTAGCAGAAAATGTCACAGCTTTTTAGAAGTTTGGGAGTGACACAGGTCACATTTCTGTTCCTTTCAGCTTGTAGAAGGCATTTTATGTTTCTCATCTATCCCTGTAGTTCTGCCTCTGGAAACATGGGGCAGTGCTTCTTTTCCATCAAAGTAAGACGACATAGAACAAATGAAGTGCACAAAATATGGAGTAGTGAAGGAAATTCAGACTATTGTTCAAGGTTGACTTGGGTAAAAAGCCCACCTGTGCAATAAGTAGTCATAGAGTTGGAACAATTCCACTCACCTCTCTGAGCACCGTTTCTGTGCTTCTCTGTAATCTGCAAAGGTGTGGCTTCAGTTACTGCTTTACCCCAGGCTTATGTAGGAACACTTACAGAAAATTTCACCATTCCCATTTGGCAAAGGAACTATTTTTATTCACAGATAGGTTCTGTATAGAAGGAGACTAATGATTTTCTGACTACTGCCAAAAATCTGGTAGCCTCTTTTTGTAATAATTAATTAAGATTTTTATGTTTAGTTGACAGGAAGGATAATGCAAGGTAAAGATAAACCTGTTTTGAAATGAAAACTGGAATAAAACTATTTAATTTATTGATATATTTATGTATTTGTGTGTGAATATATATGCATATATATATGTTGTATGTGCATATATATACACATATGTATATGTATACACATATGTATAGTTATTTATGGCTTCCCAGGTGGTTTTAGTGGTAAAGACCCCATTTGCCAGTGCAAGAGACATAACAGATGTGGGTTCAATCCCTGGATCAGGAAGATCCCCTGGATGAAGTCATAGCAACCCACTCCAGTATTCTTGCCTGGAGAATCCCCATAGGTAGAGGAGCCTGTGGAACTGCAGTCCATAGGGTCGCAAAGATTTGGACATGACTGAAGCAACTTAGCATGCATGTATACATATATAAAGGAGCAGAGCATCTCCTAGTCATTCTTAGGCAGTGAAATGATACTTCTGATTCACATTTTAGAAGATTTGTTCATCTGGCCAAGAAAAAATACACTGAAGGAGGCCATGTAGGCAAGAATAGGGAAGCAAATGCATTAGACCAAGTGAGGCAGCATCTTGCTTTAGACTGGTGTCAAGGTGTGACCCTTGACATTGTTTATTTGTCTGTATCTGATGATACATATGGTATCACCGACTCGATGGACATGAGTTTGAGTAAGCTCCAGGAATTGGTGATGGACAGGGAGGCCTGGCATGCTGCGATTCATGGGGTTGCAAAGAGTCAGACAGGACTGAGCGACTGAATTGAACTGAACTGAACTGATGATATAAAGGTCTTCCCTGGTGGCTCAGGGGTAAAGAACCCGTCTGCCAATGCAGAAGACATGAGACATGCGTGGGTTTGATCCCTGGGTCAGGAAGATCCCCTGGAGGAGGGCATGGCAACCCACTCCTGTATTCTTGCCTGGAGAATCCCATGAACAGAGAAGCCTGGTGGGTTACAGTCCGTGGGATCACAAAGATTCAGACACCTACTGAAGTGACTTAGCGGACACTCACACATGATGGTACTAGAGCAATTCTAGAAATACTGATGACTTGTCTTGATTGATCAGCTACCATTTTCTTTATGGACAAAATCTTCAAGTGATGTTGGCAAAATTCACAATGCATCTCACATAAAAATTCAAATAGACTACTCAAAACCTCTTTTCAGAATTAATCAATACTCTGTAAGTTAAGAAGCCCTTCAACATATAATACCCATAATAGATTACAAGACTTAAGGTCTCATTAGCCTTTCTCCCAGTCCCTGTGACACTCTCATTTTGCCTGTGAGAAAACCTAAGGGCCAACAGTGGAGGATCTCCCAGCAGGAAACAATTATCCCTCTGCACCCTGTTGTTCTTAACCTTCATATGTTGCTAACATTCATTTCCACTGCAAGTAAATACTTTACTGTAGTTGATTTATACAGTGCATTCTTTAGTATTCTAGTTGATAAAGCTAGCCAATATCTTTTGCTTTCACTCAGACAGAGAAATAATCTACTGGGCACAATGCTTCAGGGATTTGTTTAGAGTCATTTTTATTTCTCACAAATCCTGAGAGCCTATCTGTGTGACATGAAGTTTTCTAGTGGTTCTGCTTTGAAGCCATACATGAATAACTGTGCTTGCTTCTTTGCTCTCATTCTCAAGCCCCATTGCAAGAAGGCAACATCTACTTTATAAAGCTTTTAGCCTTAAAGGAACCAAGAATAAATTGCAGATTGCCTGAAACCAAGTTTGACATTTAGGTCATTTCTGATACTAGAAAAGGCTTACTCTGAGATCCAGATAGACTTCATGATGTCCAAAGTTTCCCCAAACTCCAAACTAAGTGCCAACACAAAGTTTTCTAGGGCCATTTGGTTATTGCCAAAATTGGATTATAATATATTCTCTTATAGCTACACCTGTATACATTCCTTTCAGGCTTTAATGAAGACTTTGATAAACCCAACTGCATTGGGACATCCCAATTATCAGATTCTTTTTTTTTTTTTCTCTTTTGTATATGAAAAATAAGGGAAGGCCCTTGGTGTAGTCACCTAAAAACAGGGGGACCACCATGGACCCATAGGTTATTACAGCCAGTTATTGGACCCTGTAGCATGGAGATATCCCCCCTTGCCTTGGAGACATCACTGCCACTGCCCTTTTGGTTAAGGCCACCAAGAAAATCATTGTGGATTCCCTTAAGCCATTTTTGTATCTCTTGCAGTAGAAACTCTCCTGAATCCTAGTCACATTCAACATTTCTCAGCCAGCTACCTCACCTCCTATGAAATCATTTTGTTAACTGCTCCACAGGTAACTCTTTTAAGTGGTAAACTTTAAACCCATCCTCTCTTCTCCCCTTCATCACTGCAAAGTCCTTCATGGCTGTTTAATGGGATGGACTACCTCTTGACTGCTTGTATTCATCTACAGAAAATTCTGTTCAGTAATATAACTTTCTCTTGTTTAAGTTAGTCAATCTGTTGTACTTTTTATTGCCTCCCTTTCAAATCCATGGTGGTAGTGGTTTAGTCTCTTAGTCGTGTCCAACTCTTTGCAACACCACGGACCGCAGCCCACCAGGCTCCTCTGTCCATGGGGACTCACCAGGCAAGAATACTGGAGTGGGCTGTCAGCCTTCCTCCAGGGGATCTTCCCAACCCAGGGCTCACATCTTCTGATACACATTCCATGTAGCAATTTATAACCCCATCAAACATGATATTATTTCTCCCAACTTTGAATCTTGATACATTCTACATTTACTATGGTAATGAGTTGTTTAAAATAAGCTGTGTTACTGATCTACAATTTAAAGATATTTCATTTTCTATAAAGTTCATAAATAAAACAATATATGAAATACATTAATTAGAAAGTTTTACTTCTTACTAATAGCAATTTTCAATCATTTTCACATATCTAATGACATCAAGTTGTTCCTTTCAACTATGAATTACATTCACCAGAAGCATTATACACTTACTGACAATTGTACTCTATTGGAAACTACTAAAATTAGATACCTTTTCTTTCCTGAAGGAGCTTAAAGCCTAGTTATTGGGTTAGACAGAATAACCACGGGAGCCACCATTTCTTTGTATAGCATTGAAGCACTTTGCCTTTGTCCTTAACCTATTTCTCCAAATTGTGAAGTACAGAGAAAGAATCTATCAAAAGACGAATCCCACTCAAGGGCCCAACCAACTTGAAGACAGACATTTTGTCTTCCTAGTTAAGTGAGAAGTAAGCTGTACCACTATTGGGTTAGCCAGTCACATAGATAAATGGACCTAATTTCTGAAACAAGACCAGAGAACTACATATTTTATAGTAATTCTATATTCATACAAATGAAGTTATTTAGTTTGCCAAAAATAATTCAAGATGAAATATCAAAATAATTCAATATACCATATGGCCAAACTAAAATGCTAATTTGCATACTCCAGAAAAACAATTAATTTTATATATAATTGATGAAGGATTTTTATTATTAAAAGATCTTAGAAGATTTTTCAAAAAACTAGTTTGGTTCTTTGTTTTTTAAAACAAAATTCAACTGAGGCATTTATATTGTCTTCTTAAATAATGAACCCAGATTGTGTGTTGAAATTAATGTTCAAAGAGGAGGAGATAACTTAATGATTTATAGAAGGGATTAGAAAAATGTTGTAGCTAAATAACTTTTGTTTGGAATATGCTGACGTGTGTAATTAAGATCTCACCCATTATATTCCATTAATCTAGTATCTTGGATATAATTTCACTTATGATTTAACAGTATTTAATTATTATTTGCACATAAGACCTTACACTTGTTTGTTTTTATGCAATTAATCTGAAGTGAATTGGTGTTAGTGGTGATTTTTAAAAATCTGTATTTATAGGTAAAATAAAAGCTTGCTGCTCTCCCAAATTATGCTGCAGGCATAATCTTCAACAACAAAACTGAAAAAATTTATTTTTCTGTTAAACATATTCTTAGAAACGTGCCATAAAGTGTGAGCTATAGCAAAATTACTTTAGGAAATCATGAATGTAAGCTTATCTGCTTGTAAAACAAGAGAGATGAAAAAGGCCAACTCAAGGAATCATTGTATAAAATCTTAAGATTTTCCAAGCAGGTTAAAAAAAAAAGAATACACCCCCACACACATACATTACAGAATTTATGACTCAAATTTTAATATGAAACTTTTTATGATTGTGTATAAATACATGGACACAGGACATTTCTATGCTTAAGAATATTGGAAACACCATTAAATGTATCAGTTCAGTTCAGTCGCTCAGTGGTGTCCAACTCTTTGCAACCCCACGAACCACAGCACGCCAGGCCTCCCTGTCCATCACTAACTCCCGGAGTTCACACAGACCCATGTCCATTGAGTCAGTGATGCCATCCAACCATCGCATCCTCTGTCATCCCCTTCTCCTCCTGCCCTCAATCTTTCCCAGCATCAGGGTCTTTTCCAATGAGTCAGCTCTTAGCATGAGGTGGCCAAAGTATTGGATTTTCAGCTCTTACTACGTTTAACGAATGGTAATTTAGATGTTTATTTCATCATTCTTCAGATTTCTACAATGATTTTCTTTTCAAAGTATGTCCAGTAAAAATTAAATAACCAGAGGAAGAATTTTTAGGAATTTGATAGATGTGTATCATCTTATCAAAAAAGTGACAGACACCCATTGTTTTTTATAATATAAAATGGCATGTCTCATAGAGACATTGCCACTTATTTTGTGACTTGTCAAAATATTTGTGCTTCCCGATATGTATAATTTAATAATATCTCTCCAGAAAGTCATTATAACCTAGTATATTGTGTGTGTGTGCTCAGTTGTTGAGTCCTGTCTGACTCTCTGGGGTCCTATGGACTGTAGCCAGCTAGTCTCTTCTGTCAATGAAATTTTCCAGGCAGGAATACTGGAGTGGGTTGCCATGTCCTACCCCAGGGGATCGTTCTGACCCAGGGATTGAACCAAGTCTCTTGAGTCTCCTTCTTTGGCAGGCAGATTCTATATCACTCTACCACCTGCAAAACCCCCTAGTAAACTATTGTGCACTAAAATAATAAGGGAACACTTTCAAAAATTTTTTAACTGAGAAATAGTGTTGAGAGAGGCCTATGACGTTTCACAACTGTGACTCTTAAGGGCCTATATGTAAAGATGCCAAACCCCTTACTCTTCCCTTTTGAAATCATATGCTGGAGATGATTTTTCTCTTTTAACATAATCCCTAGATATAAATCAGTTGATATTGCTACAAAAAGGGACACATTTTATAACTGTTCAGGGCTTATTCAAATCTTAGATGCCGCATGTTTTATTGGCCATAGTATGGTTTAAAGAACAGTTGTGAAATGATTATTGTGTGTAGCCTGGAAAAAATACAGAACACAATAACTTTATTATAAAATACTGCTCTTGATACTTTTAACATCCACAGGTACAGAGAGGTGATTATATTTTGAAGAAGAGTGAGGTTTTGGAATTGCAGTTGTTCTTCAGACCTAATATTCAGGTCACTATTTCTTGTCATCTTCTAAATGTAAATATATTGTTGGTAAAATATAAAACCAAGTTGTAGAATTTAAGGCCACATTAATAGAGGGTTGAAAATTTCAAGACAAATATAAATAAGTTTCTTCTGTTAATTGAATTTAAAGATTTTTTAGTGGAATGAAATCGATTAAAATATCAGGAGAATTCTTTGTTGTTTATAAAAATAACTAATAGAAATAAACTGTTTGGGCCTTTGGAGAGACTGTTTTCTGGGCGTTGAGTCTACATGAGGTAAAAAAGAATTTTTTTTTAGAAATAGAGTTTTTACTTTGGGGACAGCTCTAGAAATATTTAGCCAAAAACAAAACAAAACAAAACAGAAACCGATAATAATAACTCAACAGTAAAGACTGCAATGCAGGAGATGCAGGTCTGATCCTGGGTCACGAAGCTCCCCTGGGGGAGGAAATGGCTATCCACTCCAATAATCTTACCCGGAAATTCCCATACACAGAGGAGCCTGGCAGGCTACAGTCCATGGGCTTGCAAAAGAGCCAGACAAAACTGAACAAATAAACAACAACAACAAAGCATTTTGAACACAATAATTTGAATAGTAAGATTATTTGTATTATATGTGAACATAATGAAATGTTATAACTTGTTTCACCTTTTAAATCCTTTTATTGTAAAATATCAATTCTTAATAATTGTTGTATTTTAAAATTTCTCTCTACACAGAAGACCATAGACTTAAAAAATATCAAATATGTGTTTGTGTTGTTCATGCTGTAATTTCTGAAATAATGCAAATTATATGATACAGAGTATGGGCTCAATTTTTACTAGTTGACCGGCATACCAATGAGTCTTAAATGCACTTCCTTCTAATATGCACTTCCTTCTTCCTTCTAATTAGTTAATTTTTGAAATAAAAGAAAAATATAGTAATTTCTTAATAACTAAGGGTAGGTAAAGATAGTGTTACAGAAATTATTTTAAGTATAGGAGCAAAGGAAAGTGGAATATTTAAAAAGTGATCAGTGCAGCAAACATTTCAAATATCTAGCTCTCTAAAGAGTAAATAACTTTTTACCTAATTTCAAGGGAATTTTTTATTCATTAGTAATAAAACATTCAACAAACAGAGAAATCATAGTGCAAGAGATAATTATGGTCTTCAAAACCACAATTTCATTTCTCCAGCAGACCTTTGAGACCCAGGAATCGAACCAGGGTCTCCTGAATTACAGGTGGATTCTTTACAACTGAGCTATGAGGGAAGCCCATCCATTAGTAATAAAATATTAAACAGAGAAATCATAGTATAAAAGATAATATATGGTTTTCAAAACATTTTTCACTGTTGTATGTATGTGTAATACGACTTATTAGTTTTTCAGTATTATGATGTCTGCCAGTAATGGCTCTTTATTTTTAAAATACTTTTATTTTTTGTTGAGCAAGCACTCACTTTGTCCTTGATCTAACTTCTTACATTATTTACACAGTTACTGCCAGTGAAAGGAATTGGTGAATTATTATTAACCTTGTGGTTCAGTGGTAAAGAATTACCTGCAAAGCAGGAGACCTGGGTTCAATCCCTGGTTGAGAAAGAACCCATGAGGAAGTGAATAGCTACCCACTCCAGTATTCTTGCCTGGAGAATTCCATGGTCAGAAGAGCCTGGTGGGCTACAGTCCATGGAGTCACAAAGAGTCAGACGCAACTAACACACTATTATTATTATTAAGAATAACAATTTCTAAAAGAACATCAGTTCAGTTAAGCTAGACAGTCATGTCCAACTCTCTGCGACCCATGGACTGCAGCATGGCAGGCTTCCCTGTCCATCACCAACTCCCAGAGCTTGCTCAGACTCATGTCCATCAAGTTGATGATGCCATCTCAACCATCTCATCTTCTGTGGTCTCCTCCTCCTGCCTTCAATCTTTCCCAGCATCAGGGTCTTTTCTAAGGAGTCAGTTCTTCGCATCAGGTAGCCAAAGATTTGAAGCTTCAGCTTCAGCATCAGCCCTTCCAATGAATATTTAAGACTGATTTCCTTTAGGATTGACTGGTTTGATCTCCTTGCTGTCCAAGGAACTCTCGAGTCTTCTCCAACACCACAGTTCAAAAGCATCAATTCTTCGGCGCTCAGCCTTCTTTATGGTCCCACTCTCACATCCATACAAGACCACTAGAAAAAATATAGCCTTGACTAGATGGACCTATGCCGTCAAAGTAATGTCTCTGCTTTTTAATACACTGTCTAGGTTTGTCATAGTTTTTCTTCCAAGGAACAAAAGAACGTAAGTATGCTACTTATCCATTGGCTTATCCTTTTAGTTACCAAGATTGTTCTTTGGGAATTTATTCTATTTTGTTTTGGGGACTAAAACCAACATTAAAATATGCAATAAAATTAGAAAACAATAACTTAGTACTTTAAGATATTTGCACTGTTTTACTTTTGACCATAAATTAGTAGCTCCTGTTACAGTTTACACTTTCCCTGAAGTTTTTTGAAATACAATTTAAATTGTGGTAATTTTAGTTTTCTTCTCTGTCCATCCCAAGTTCTATTCATTATATTCAATTTTGTTACTATTTTTATTGTTTTAATTTCCTATAGAAATATCTAATCATGCATATATATGCATATATATATGCATATATATTCAGTTTATATATATATGCATATATATTCATTGATATTTTATTCATTACATACTACGAATCTATAACATGAAAGAAATTGGGCTAAGTTGAATATTTATATTGGTCTAATGTCAATACTAGGTTGGATAGGGAATTTTTTCCCAGGTTATTCATTTAGTATGAAACAGTTACTAATTATTTGTTGAGCCCTTGTGAACTATTTTGATAAGTGAATACATAGTAGTGAACATGACATAGTGTCACTAACCTCATAATATGTGTATGTGTAAAGTGCAGAAATGAAATAAAAGCAGAGTAAAAAGATAGTGAAGATGGCTAAAGTAGTTCATTTAGATAAAGTGATCAGAAAAGGCATTTGATCAGAGATCTGAAATAATAGATAATAAATACATCTAACTTGTAGGATGGTAAACTAAGTTTGATCTTCTAGATAGAATATGTAGCATGCACAGAGGCCTGATTGTATTTTAGAAAGCAACATTACAAATAATATTTAAAGAATGTATTACCAACATATATTAAGTGGTGCACAGCTATGAATCTTTTTAATCTTGTCAAAAATCAAGATTCTCAATCCTTTTATGTAAAACTATGCTTCTTAATCATTTTTTAAATCAAAGATTGTTTTAAAAATCCTATTTTATGATGACCTCTGCTCTGCAACATATTCGTGTGTTCATTTATGCATTATTCTTCTTATAGTATGGGAGGGGAGATTAGTCAAAACCCTGACTGCCAGACATGGTCACTAAGTTAGAAATTCTTTTTATTCAGTTGAAGCAAAAAAAAAAAATTTTTTTTAAGATTTTACTAGTTTTTTTGGAAATATTTAATTTTAAAACTTATACATAGCAACAACTGCTACTAGTAATCTAAGGATAAGTATTATTTTAGTTTTTAGAGATCTTCAAATGTTCTTGCATTTTATTAACACTATGACCATATTAATTAATTTGTGAACTTCTATGTTGCAAGGATCTTTGTGATGTGCAAAGAAAAATGCAGAATCAAAGTGAAGCTTTCTCAGTAAGGAGTTTATATACAGCTTTAGTATATCACATCAGATATTATTATATTTAAGTTTGTTTAACCTCAAATTTTCTAGGAGGGCTTTTTCTCCCAACTGGATTCACCATCCCGTGATATGAACTTATAAAATATCAATAGAGCAAAATTCCTAGAAATCTATCACCTTACAGATCTTTCTTTTTCAAATGCAAATTTTACCAATAACCAGATTTATATCCTTCTGTTCCCTTGTAAATGAGTCCAAGGGGAAATATCTCAAAGCAATATCTTTTAGTTTCTCATTATTCTTTTATCATGCATAAGAACCTAATTAATTAGATGCATGTTAATGTGTATCATATTTAATGCATCATTCACTTATTCATATGCACAGACATCCAGGAAATGTTTGCTGACTGTTGCTTTTGTCACACTGTTCCACCTGAGTAGACTAATGGAGAGATAATTCAATTGTCTGGAGAAGTTTTTGCATTTTTAACCAACATTTAAAAAATGTTATATGTGTCAGGCATTGAGCTAGACTATACTGATAAATACAAAGTAATGAAATAGTTCACCACCCTCTGGAAACTGCAGTGTATTTGTGAGATTGCAGAAGAGCCAAAAGATAACTATGTAAAGTATTATGGGCATAACAGAAGTGGTATAATGGTTATCACTCACTTCAGTATCTTGAATCACTGGGACTACATTAAGATTTTTAGACAAAAGGGGATTTCTCTGCCAGATGCAACCACATAGCTCTCCCACTGGGCATGTGATCCTCAGTCTCTCTCCATATTTACCACACACCAGAGTATTTAGAATGAGGTTCAAAATCCAGAAAGTGTAATATTTTGTTTAACTGCCTTTGTATAGTGTCCAACTAACCCTAATCAGACTGTACATATGAAGGAAAAAGGGGCCATTGAATAGTCTTTTAAAAGTGGTAACAGTCTCTAGTTCTCTTTGGAAGTGGCTGATTCTGACTCACTTTTCTTAGAACAGTGGTAGAAAAGAAAAAGGATTTGCTTGCTTTCACATTTGGGTGGAGACTGGCCTTCCCAGGTAACTCAGCTGGTAAAGAATCTGCCTGCAATGCAGGAGACCCTGCTTCAATTCCTGGGTCTGGAAGTTCCCCTGGAGAAGGGATAGACTACCCACTCCAGTGTTCTTGGGCTCCCATGGGAACTCAGATGGTAAAGAATCTGCCTGGAATGCAGAAGAACTGGGTTCAATCCTGGGGAGATGCCCTAGAGGAGTGCAGGGTAACCCACTCCAGTATTCTTGCCCAGAGAATCCCCAGGGACAGGGGAGCACTGAGCTATAAGCACAAAACTTTTATATGTATGAAAAATAGGTAGCAAAAGCAATGTTCACGAGAGGAAGTTTGATTTTTAATATATTCTGTAATAAAGATTTTACTTTTGTTAAAGAAACAAGCTGAAGCTGGCAGACGGAAGATGGATTTAACCACTTAAGCTGACATTAGTTGTAACACAAATTGGGATTACAGTAAGTAAGGCAACAGAAAGAGTGAGTCAGATTTTTTTTTTTTACTACAACCAGAAGGTGCTCACTTTTATAAACAGCACACCTACTATCATAGTGAAGAAGGGTTGAGTATAACCTAGGTTAAAACAGCTAAGTGTAAGGAGCTCCTTAAATGTAAGGCTTTCCTTACCAAACCACAAAGATTCACAGGTAAGGACACTGGAAGGGTAACCTTGACGTGACAAGGGGCAGCCCACCCTGGTAGTGTCCTCTTGCGTTCTCTTCTCTACATCTCTTCCCTATTTGTACTCGGCCATCATCACACTCTTCCCCTGACAGCGTATCATGGTTTTTTCACTACAGCAGCAGAGTTGCGTAGTTGCAATAGACACCCTGTAAGCAGACAGGATCACCACAAAGGATAATGGTAGCAGACAGATAATAAAGCAGACAGGATAACCCACAAAGCAGACAGGATTTACCACCTGGCTCCTTACAGAAAAATTTTTGCTGACCCCTGGACTAAGCATTGTCACTGGTAAGACCCTGAACTTGCAACAGTCACTGATTTTGTCTCAAGAGTAAGACTCTCAGTTTACAGGTTCAAAATATATCAATATCTAAACACATCTATAGCTGTAACACATTTGGAAGATGAGTCAGAATGCATTCAGTAACATAAATGTTACTTTCATAACATTTCATAAATGTTTCATCCTTTCATAAATGTAATGGAATTTTAAAAAGATTTTTTTATCACTACTTTAAAACATACAGCATTTTCAACAAAATTGCAATGGCGGTATTTGGACACCAAGTTACACATTTTTTCAAAAGGAAAATACTTCACTCTTTTCATCACACAGTGCAATCATGAACAATTATATATTAAAATTAAGTGTAAAATACAAATAGTTGTGTATTATACATAGACTTCTGTCCAGCTAACCTGATCAACTTGTAGATATGAAAAACCAGAGTAATACTGAATTGCCATTCTAGTGGAATAAGACAAATTCCACAAAGACATTAATTTAAAACGTATTTTGAGAAATAAAAAATGCCACCTGTTCTCAGTCACTCTGATAAATTTCACCGTATTTGTGCATTTTTATTTTTCTGCCACTAACTACTTGGGTGGTATTCTAATTCATTCCATAATATTTTAGCCAATAAAAATAAGATTGTTTTCATTGAGAGGTTAATTATATTTTTCATTCTCCTAAATTGAGTTCCTACCTGCTGTTTGAGCTTTTATCAAACTACTATAATCTTAGCAAAAATTATTACTTTCAAACAAACATTATAATAAGAATTTCCCCTTAGTTTTAGGCTTCCTTCATAACTTAGTAAAGAATTCACCAGCGATGCAGGAGACCCTGGTTTGGTTCCTGGGTTAGGAAGATCCACTCCAGTAATCTAGGGATTCCCTTGTGGCTCAGCTGATAAAAGAATCCGCCTGCAATGTGGGAGACCTGGGTTTGATCCCTGGTTTGGAAAGATCCCCTGGAGAAGGGAAAAACTACCCATTCCAGTATTCTGACCTGTAGAATTCTCACATAATAGCAAAGTAATGCTCAAAATTCTCCAAGCTAGGCTTCAGCAGTATGTGAACCATAAACTGTCAGATGTTCAAGCTGGATTTAGAAAAGCCAGAGGAATCAGAGATCAAATTGCCAACATTCGTTGGATCGTTGAAAAAGCAAGAGATTACCAGGAAAACATTTACTTCTGCCTTATTGACTATGCCAAAGCCTTTGACTGTGTGGATCACAACAAACGGTGGAAAATTCTGAAAGAGATGGGAATATCAGACGACCTGACCTGCCTCTTGGGAAATCCGTATGCAGGTCAGGAAGCAACAGTTAGAACTGGACATGGAACAACAGACTGGTTCCAAATTGGGAGAGGAGCACATCAAGGCTGTATATTGTCACCCTGCTTATTTAACTTCTATGCAGAGTGCATCATGAGAAATGCTGGGCTGGATGAAACACAAGATGGAATCAAAATTGCCGGGAGAAATATCAATAACCTCAGATATGCAGATGACACCACCCTTATGGCAGAAAGCAAGGAAGAACTAAAGAGCCTCTTGATGAAAGTGAAAGACGAGAGTGAAAAAGTAAGCTTAAAACTCAACATTCAGAAAACTAAGATCATGGCATCTGGTCCCATCACTTCATGGCAAATAGATGGGGAAACAATGGAAACAGTGAGATACTTTATTTTCTTGGACTCCAAAATCATTGCAGATGGTGCCTGCAACCATGAAATAAGAGATACTTGTTCCTTGGAAGAAAAGCTATGACCAACCTAGATAGCATATTAAAAAGCAGAGACATTACTTTACCAACAAAGGTCCATCTAGTCAAAGCTATGGTTTTTCCAGTAGTCATGTATGGATGTGAGCTTTGGACTATAATGAAAGCTAAGTGCCGAAGAATTGATGTTTTTGAACTGTGGTGTTGGAGAAGACTCTTGAGAGTCCCTTGGACTGCAAAGGGATCCAATCAGTCCATCCTAAAGGAAATCAATCCTGAATATTTATTGGAAGGACTGATGTTGAAGCTGAAATTCCAAAACTTTGGCCACCTGATGTGAAGAACTGACTCTTTGGAAAAGACCCAGATGCTGGGAAGGATTGAAGGCAGGAGGAAAAGGGGACAACAGAGGGTGAGATGATTGGATGGCATCACTGATTCTATGGTTGTGAGTTTGAGCAAGTTCCAGGAGTTGGTGATGGTCAAGAATGCCTGGTGTGCTGCAGTCCATGGGGTCTCAAAGAGTCAGACACAAGTGAGCGACTGAACTGAGCTGCCATAGTTTTGCTTCTCTGTCTTTTTCTCTGATGTCTTTATGATCATACATTATTTTCTATTCTTTCCTAAACTTGCTCATGACCCTCCTTGAAAATTTTTCCGATCTTAAGTCTGAGCTCCATTCTCAGGAACTTTTGAGGATTATACTATGAATATTTCAGTGATGACTTTGGACATTATAATATTTATTGCTTGTATCTTTCATGCAAAAATAGATAGTTGATTGGGAGAGGAGATAAAAATATGTGCAGATGGACAAATTCTAGATGGACAGATGCACAGTTAAATAAGTGGATAGGGAGACAGGTATGTACGTAGGGAGCGATAGTAGGTATAGACAGAGAGAGAGAGACCCTGAACAACCTAATTGAATAAAACATTACATATACAAATATATATATATATGCTATATGACCTACTGTATAAAGTACTACATATACATATGATAAACATATATAAATGTATATTTATGTAATATAAAAATCTGAAATATACATACATGAGTTTATACACCAATATATACATACTTGCATTTTTACCCATACATGTCTAACTTAATTTTGATTATATCCTTTCGAGTCAGCTTCAATTCATAAAATATTCCTTCCTGACCCTAGAAATTAGGCAAATTATTTTAAATTAAATAAAATAAGCCAATAACAGGATTGTTAATCTGTGTGACAAACTATTTCTCTCATGAAGATAATATTCACTTTGTTTTATTCTTGTGTTATGAAGAAATTTCTGACATTAGCAGTATTGGCTACTGTGATTCACTTATTTCTATTTAATTCTACATATACAAAGTAAATGATACTAGGTAAAATATATTTATTTCAAAAAGTGTTATTAAAATTTATAAAGCACTACATAAGCTTATACAAATGAAAGTAGAATTGTACTGTAGACTAGATTCCAGATTGGAATCCTAAACCTGCCATTAGTCGATGGTTTTTGACCTTTATTACATTATTCAGTTTCCACATGTATTACTAATTGTATTGAGTTAAATAGATTCTTAAGTCCCAATATCTTTCTAAAAATTTTGACATTTTTATATAAAAGATTTAAAGCTAATGTTTATTTGTATGTGAATCACAACAGTTTACATTTGCAATATTTCCTTACTTGTGCTGAGAAAAGACTGCGTATGAAAATTTGAACTGTAGTAGATGAGAAGGTAAGAAAAAAAATGATCACTTGCAATGCCGTTTGTTTATTCTGTGTGGGAGAAATGCATTAGTTGTTGCTATCAGAAATGCAATTCCAAATTGCCAAGTTGGAGCACCCTTAGGCCTACTATCATATTTTTATTATACTTTAGCACTTTCTAATAGGTCCAAAGCCATCTTTAAGGCCATTCATGACTTATGAATAAAACTTATTTTGGCTGTTTAGCAAATTTCTTTCCTTCTTTGGAATCTGACATATTTATTGTTTTAACTGTTTTCTTAGTGATTCTTAAAAGATGTAAGTTTTTAAGAGCTGGGGGAGGAGGACTTTATGCCAGCTGTGGTCACTTATTGACTTTACCCAGAGGACAAATTAACTTTGGTGTCCCTAATGACAGGAGGTAGTTTACAGCTTCAAGTAAAGCCCCCTCCAAAGGGACTCCTGTCCTCCTGGAGAGTGAGAGAAGGAGCTTTATCTTTTTATGGATGACTTTACAATGGTTCCTGGGTCCTTCAGAAAGATAATCCCTGGGTTATAAAAACTTGCAAAAGGGTTTTTTTTTTTATTTTTCCATTTATTTTTATTAGTTGGAGGCTAATTACTTTACAACATTGCAGTGGTTTTTGTCATACATTGACACGAATCAGCCATGGATTTACATGTATTCCCCATCCCGGTCCCCCCTCCCACCTCCCTCTCCACCCGATCCCTCTGGGTCTTCCCAGTGCACCAGGCCCGAGCACTTGTCTCATGCATCCCACCTGGGCTGGTGATCTGTTTCACCCTAGATAATATACATGTTTCGATGCTGTTCTCTTGAAACATCCCACCCTCACCTTCTCCCACAGAGTCCACAAGCAAAAGGGTTTTAAAAAGATTTATACCTCAAGGGATCAGAGTTTGAGTTTTTTGAAGCAAATGTTCTAGAAAAAGGAAGGAATTGGGCTAAAAAATAAAAAAGAAGCCTAAACTTTAGTCAGGTTCAGGGGAACTTTAAGATGCTCTTGGTCAATATCCATGGGCTTTCTTATAGCGAGCTAGATGTGGGATCTTACCAGCTTAACTTTCTCTAACTCTTTCCTCAAATATGTCATGTTTAAATGGCAACTTAATAATATATGAGTTGATGGAATCATGTTTAACTTAGAACATGAAAATAAATGTGAATAGCCAAGCTATTTGATGACACACTCATATTTATTTTTCTGCCAATATAATAATGAATAGCCTTTTAATGCCTACTTTGGTTGCTAAATGACCACTTGTCATTGTGTAAAATAACAAATCCTATGGTAGTAGCTAAGGACTAGTGATTAATGTGGCATAGTTCTTCTAGTATCTTTTGGAACTATCAGATTCCTTGGAACTAATTATATTCAGAAATGTCACCAAGACAAATTGAGTTTAAAAACACTGATTTATTGTGTCTAAAAAAGTCAGTATTCACACAATGAATTTGAGAAAATTCTCTTATTTAGAAATAATTATAGCTATACAAAATTAATAGATAGCTTTCACTTACAACAACTTCCAAAAGCAACTATTATTCATTATCCTTCATTATTTTACTATTTTGTGAATATGTTTGGAAATTCTTTGAAGATATATTTTAGGCTCTTAACCTTAAGCAAATAGACTACTAGTTATTTCTCCAACAAAAATGGTTCTCATCAGGATCATTAGTTCAATTCAGTTCAGTCAGTCAGTCCTGTCAGACTCTTTGTGACCCCATGGACTGCCACATGCCAGGCTTCCCTGTCCATCACCATCTCCAAGAGCTTGCTCAAACTCATGTCCACAAAGTTGGTGGTACCATCCAACCATCTCATCTTCTGCTGTCCCCTTCTCCTCTTGCCTTAATTTTTCCCAGCATCAGGGTCTTTTCTAAGGAGTCAGTTCCTCGCATAAGGCAGACAAAGATTTGGAGTTTCAGCTTCAGCATCAGTCCTTCCAATGAACATTCAGGACTGATTAGTTTAGCATTGACTGGTTTGATCTCCTTGCAGTCTGCCTTTTAAAACTGTCTAGGTTTGTCATAGTTTTTATTCCAAGAAGCAAGCATCTTTTAATTTCATGCCACATTCACCATCTGCAGTGATCTTGGAGCCCAAGAAAATAAACTCTGTTACTGTTTCCATTGTTTCCCCATTTATTTGCCATGAAGTGATAGAACTGGATGCCATGATCTTCTTGTTATTGAATTCTTAGTTTTAAACTGGCTTTTTCACTCTCCTCTTTCACTTTCATCAAAAGGCTCTTTAGTTCCTCTTCACTTTCTGCCATAACGGTAGTGTCTTTTGCATATCTGAAGCTATTGATATTTCTCTCAGCAATCTTGATTCCAGCCTGTGCTTCATCCAGCCTGGCATTTTGCATGATGTACTCTGCATATAAGTTAAATAAGCAGGGTGACACTATACAGCCTTGACAAACCCCTTTCCCAATTTGGAACCAGTCTGTTGTCCTGTATCCAGTTCTAACTCTTCCTTCTTGACCTGCATACATATTTCTCAGGAGGCAGGTAAGGTGCCTGTTATTCCCATCTCTTGAAGAATTTTCCAAGGTTGGTTGTGATCCACACAGTCAAAAGCTTTGATATAGCAATAAATCAGAAGTAGATGTTTTTTTCTGGAATTCTCTTGCTTTTTCTATGATCCAGTGAATGTTGGCAATTTGATCTCTGGTTCCCCTGCCTTTTCTAAATTCAGCTTGAACATCTGGAAGTTCACGATTCACATACTGCTGAAGCCTAGCTTGGAGAATTTTGAGCATTATTTTGCTAGCATGTTAGATGAATGCAGTTGTGTGGTAGATTGCACATTCTTTGGCATTGCCCTTCTTTTGGATTGGAATGAAAACTGACCTTTTCCAGTCCTGTAGTTACTGCTCAGTTTTCCAAATTTGCTAACATATTCAATGCAGCACATTAACAGCATCCTCTTTTAGGATTTGAAATAGCTCAGTTGGATTCTATCACCTCCATTACCTTTGTTCATAGTGATGCTTCCTAAGCCCACTTACTTTTGCATTCCAGGATGTCAGGCTCTAAGTGACTGATCACACCATCATGTTTATCTGGGTCGTGAAGATCTTTTTTGTATAGCTCTTCTGTGTATTCTTGCTACCTCTTCTTAATATCTTCTGCTTCTGTTAGGTCCATACCATTGCTGTCCTTTATTGTACCATCTTTGCATGAGATATTCCATTGGTATCTCTAATTTTCTTGAAGAGATCACGATCATCAGATAATTGCAATTCAAAGTCTTCAACCATAACAAGCCACATGCAAGTCCCCACCTGTTATGGAGAGGGGAACTCTTTCATAGAAGGAAAAAGTAGAGAGTGCTGTTTTTTTTTTTTTTTTTTGGTTTGTTTTTTGTTTTTAAAGTACACTAGAGGAATTAAGTTTGAAAAAATAGTGGCTTTTCATTGGCTGATAGGTGTAACAGTGACCATCTCCTATTCGGTGACTCTTGCCAGGCAAAGAGAGGAAATCTTTCTTCTTCCTATTGGTCTCTGTTGTTGTCAAAAGGCCTAAAAACTCTCTCTCTGTCCTCCTGATCAAATTTATATTAAAAGTTTTGTTTGTTATTTTTTACAGTTTCCCCAGTATATCAGGATCTTTCTCTGAAAGAATCACTGTTCATTAGTTAGGTTTTCATATTTCAGTGGTTTTCTGGTCCTCAGTACCAGGAAAGACTTTTCCTGGTTATAGTGACCCATATCAGAGGGTAAGTGCACAGATTGGAACCCTATTAAGATCACATTTGAGTAACAAGAGGGTAGAATGGAGGACACTCAGGCACTTTCTATCTAAAGTCCATATATTATCAAGATCACAGACATGAAAGATCATCTAAAGCATTATATCATCATGAAAGATTTAGCAAGTAAGCTTCCAACAAGCCTGGTCCAGCTATCTTGCAAAGGCTGTCTCATCAAATATCATCTGCTTTAATTCTGGGATATCTTTTAGTTTCAGGTCACCAGCTAATATGCAAGTCCAGTCAAGGTTGGGTTCTTTATGTCACGTGAATCCAAGTAATTAGTCTCCAATTAAAATAAATAATTAAAAAAAAGAATCTTTCCCTTGGAGTTTGGTGGCACAAGAGTTTGCTAGTAGTACCTAAGAGAAAATTTTCCAGCAAAGTTGAATGAGTTGGAAGTAACTTTTTCAGTCGAGAGAATCATCAGATTGCAGGGTGCAGTATATAAGATCTTCATGTCCCAAGGATGCCGTGTGAAAAGATTGGGCACTCCCTAAACATAGTGATTTTTAATGGAAGCAATTAGGCCTTTGTAATATTTGGGTATCGCTGCTTCTATCATTTGTGGGTCAAAGGAAGCCAGAACCAAGTGGATAATCCTGGGTGAGCATTTGAGTTTCAAAAGGGGTAGATCTGAAATTTAGGACCTTCTAAATTTAGAAGAACTTCTGCCTAAGGTATTAGAAGGGCCAAACAATATAGATGCATTGAAGTGTCTGACCAGTAAAATGGATTCCTTAGTCACTGTGAAGCTTGATAGAATTCTTAATGCAGAAGGAATCTTGTCCAAAAGGACTTTGGCCATGGAAAAGGCAGCTACTTCTCTGTAAGAAAGGCTTCAGTCTAGTAGGAATATATCCAGACCAAGACTAAAACATATTTGTACCCATGAAATGAAGAAAGTTGTATGAATTCTAACAGCCAGACCACAAATGGTCCGTTATGGAATTTAAAATATCCAGAAGCTATAAATAGGCCTCCTTGGGCTGTACTTAGTAAATGGGAAAATGAGGTATACACTTCTGTGGTCCTTTTAATGTTTCCTACCCTTCTCATTCATGAATGCTCTCATTTATCAGTAGACCAATGGCTTAAGGCATGTATAGTGATAAGGAGTGGAAATCTGTATCTCTGGTAGGACTGTGCTGCTGTTTGGTCAGAACAAAATCTTTCTGTTTCTATCAAACCAACAGTTGTTGAATTTCCAATCTTGTTTTTCCTCTTCAGACCTATTTTGGGATTTCTCTGCTCTGTTTTTCCCCCTATTTTGAGGGGAAGATATTTTGGTTAAACTATGATAGAGAATTGGCTGCTTCTCTGGCTCCTTTAAGGGAAGCATTCCTCATGGAAATGTCATCAAGGTGGTTTCCCTTAGCGGCCAGAGTCAAGTTTAGGCTGCCCTAGAGTCTTAAAAAAAACAGCAGATAAAAGTATTTTATCCAATATTCCTAAACATAGGGGACATTTTTAATTTGATTTTTGCTGGGAATAAGGAAGATGCATTGCTTCCACAGCATTCCAAAGTCATGAGCTACTTCAAAATATATCGGTATAAACACTGGCAGTTTTGTCCTTGGCTGAAGTGAAAGCCCATGTAAGAACATATGTTTAGCTGGTTGGGTTGGAGTAGACATGGGTAAAGATGCTGCCTCAACAACATCAAAAGGAGCTGCAGTAGCAAACCCAGCACGGTGCTTGTCATTGTCATTTTTGAATATAAACCATCAGAGGACTATGAGAAGTCAGTATTATGCTAAAGAATTCTGTTGTGAATTCCTAAGTAATTCTGCAGAATTAGGAGTCAGAATAACTGTTGTTATAAGGATGAGAAACTTTGTCAAAGATAACGGGGAGAAGAGTTAGCAGGGTTAAGGTTGTTATGACATAAAAGAGTCACATGAGGAGCAGTTAGCAAAAGGACTTCGTAGGAAGTAAGATGGCTGGCTGAGAAATGCGAGTGTGATGAGAATTCAAGAGGGTTTCTACTGCATGAGATATAAGAAGTGATTAAATAGGATCCCACACTGACTTTCTTGGTAGCCTTAATTAGGGTAGTCTTCGTAATGGCTCTAAAGGAAGAGGGGTATCCGTATGACACAGGGTCCAGTTTCTGGCTATAATACCCTATGCATGATGGTTTTCCCCATGTTACTGATGAGTCTTCTAAGGACACTCCCTTCTTTTTCATAAACAAAGAGGAAAAAGAAAATCTGATCATTGGGATGTCCAAGTTGGGTGGTTTCATCAAAGGCTCTGTTGAGGCCTTAGAGACTATGTCATCTTATTTGTTCCATAAAATTGGGTCAGTGTTCTTATTGTTGAGTAAACATATAGAGATTTGGTCATGAAAGAGAAATTTGGATTTCAATTTGGTGACTACCAGCTAGTCCAAGTCCTTGCAGTTAGCTCTAGTTTGGGATTTTGTAAATTAAGGACACAGTGTGGTCTGTTGGATCTCAGTGTAGCTTTCATTCTAATATCTGATGCCCTAAGTATCAACCCTGGATTTGGGCAAACTCGTTTTTCTGTGGTGACCTTATGTTCCTTTAAGGTTAAAAGCTTTAGCAAGCAAATGTTGTCTTCCAGTGAAGGGACTTGAGAAAGATTTAAAAATCAACTTGTTTTCACGTAGGTCTAATAGCCACTCTATCATTCTATTCAAACTATTTGTATATAGTATAATCCATTTTTATGTAATGACATACATTTTCTAATAATATCATTTCCTTGTAAAAGATGGAGTACTACAGGTGTGAAAATGTTTTATATAATTATTTTGATACTTATTCCTTTGAACATCAGTAATTTTGTTTTCACACAGTGAAGCTATTACTTCACCAATGTTAAATTCACAAAGCAAGTAAATTACTTTTATATTTGGTTATACCGAGACAAGAGTGGTCATGTGTAGAATTCATAGTCATCTTATCTCAAGTATAAAATAGATTCTAGCACACATATAAATAATACCAATTTTTCCCTCAATGTTATATTTATAAATTAGGGGGGAAATACCAATTTGATGGCACCAATACAATTTTTTTATTTTCAATATAAAATTAGAAGAATATCTTTTCCTCCATAAATATTCTAACTTTTTAACTTAATCATTAACATTAACAAAGTAACTACTTTTAATTCTGTGTGAAGCACGTATTATCTAATGTGTCTTACATTTAGTAATAATACTGAATTTTAAAAGAGCATTTTCTTCTTTCAATTTCCTTATAACTTCTCTAAAATGTTTGATAATTTAATCCCTTTATTTCAAAACTTCCTTTGGAATTTTTGGTAGGCTATAGCTATTTTATTTTAGCAATGATTACCTCTGTATTTAGCACTGTGCCTGTATCTACCGCATATTTTATCAAATGTATATTGCATTACTAGGTGAATGAATGATAAATTGATTTATAGGTTGACATACAGTTAATCAAGGGGTATAATTGAAAAACTGATTCTCCATATTTATAAATTTTCCTTTTACTTCCTAAATTGAATCAGTCTGTTTTACCTAAGGATATTTTCTACCTCTCCTCTTTTCCTTGGTGTTTATAGTAGCAAGAACAGTTTTCAATTTACCTTATGACTTCCTCTCTGTAGATGAATTATTTAAATATTAGCTCTATGACACCGTATGCTATAGAGTATAAAAAACACTGAAATTTAAGAGTAATACACTGAATAGCAGCTGCTGGAATAGAG
Organism: Odocoileus virginianus; assembly: GCF_023699985.2. NCBI lineage: Eukaryota > Metazoa > Chordata > Mammalia > Artiodactyla > Cervidae > Odocoileus > Odocoileus virginianus. The sequence continues at coordinate 24,840,408 of NC_069685.1, forward strand.
AAATGTAAAGAGGATTAGGAATTTGGGGACCATAGACTATAGAGACTTTGGATGAATTAAATCCAGGAATCGACATTCTATAAGAAATAGAAAGAACTTTCACCCTTTGAATGTGGTATATGATATTTTCTTATGGAAACTGAAAGTGCTTTGCTGTTTCATTTTGCTTACTTTTCCCATTAGCGAAACCGAAGTTGCTTAGTTGTCTCTGACTCTTTGCGACTCCATGGACTGTAGCCTACCAGGCTCCTCTGTCCATGGAATTTTCCAGGCAAGAGTACTGGAGTGGATTGCCATTTCCTTTTCCAGGGGATCTTCCCGACACAGGGATCGAACCCGGGTCTCACGTATTGCAGGCAGACTCTTTATCGTCTGAGCCAGCAGGGAAGCCTTTCCCATTAGAAGACTCTCTAATTTCTGAAATTTGTAGACTTAACTGACAGCTTATATGAATTTTTTATGTTTATATAACTGACAGTTTGTATAAAATTATATAAACTAAACTGACAGTAAACACTTTCATTTCTTCTAAAATCTGATAATTGTGAGTTAGAATTTTCTAACTTTTTGTAAGCAAAAATAATATTAAAAAATTCAGCTAAATTGGATCTCGATTCATGGTTCAGACTTTGATGTAAAAGTGCTTATAATATCATCCAAAGCTTTTAATATAAAGCTATTCTTTTATTATGACATTTTGTTTTACTTTTTTGAAGGTTGAATTACTTTTAAAATTTACTATAAATTTATGGTCCATGTGTTCTGAACTGTTATTAAATAAATCTCAGATGCCACATATTTTGTAAAAACTCTTCAGAATATTAAAGCCTCACATATTTGCCAAAATGCTTCCTATGTGCTGAATGCCTTATCTGTCATCAATATGTAAGATTCAGCTAAAAATCATAATTCCCTAGTCATCCCTGTGTCTGTTTGACTTTGAATCCTTTTTTTGTGATTTTGGTACTCCTTAGTGAGATACTAGGTACCTAGCATGTGCACAATACATGCTCCATAATGATTCAATCATTCTTTCTATTATTAGTCTAAAATAACATTTGTGCCCCCATTATTTTTTCTAAAGATAGGGCATTAAACTTCCATATTACTCACCTGTCGTTAATGACGTACAGAATGGACAGGGGGTATTGTTTGCATGTTAGAAGTACGGTTTCTAAGCCAGACTCAGATAGCTCAGATAGTGACTCAGAGATTTGGCATGGTCTGTTTACCTCTTTGGTCTTGCAGTAATTTCCCCCTATTTGTGCAAAAACAAAAACAAAAAATATGTTGGACTAAATCATTTCTAACAAAAATGTAAAAAAAAAATTGCTATAATTCTGTGAAATATTAATAGAAAATATGCAAAAACTTGAAAAGCCAATGCTTTACCAATCATTATTGTAAAACACTGGATTGAACTAGTATAGGCAGAGTTCTTAGCTGTAATGGTCTACAATATGGAAGGATAAAAGGCTACTTGGAGAAGATGTGATGTGTCTTAGTGTATAACTGGGGCTTACCTTGTGAGTAGCTTCAACTGCCAGCCTTATGAATGAGGCCATGTCAGATTTTCTGACCCGTCCAGTAAGCTACATGAGGAGAAACCAGAAGAGAAAGCAAAGAGCTAAATCACAAATCATGAAAAAAATGCTGCTTAAGGTATTAAATTTTGTGCTGCATAATAGACAAACAAAGACAGGATTCTTACTAAAAGCTAAAGAATGTTCTCAGTCTCTTACACATATAAACTTACTTGCTTCCTACAATAATCTTCAATGGAAGTACTATTTTTATCCCCATTTATATATGACAAAATAAGGCACAATGAGCTTACAGCTTGTTGAAGATTATCAAATTAGTAAGTGGCAGAACCTGGATTCAAACTCAGTGAGTCTATCTCAAGGGATGTTTTAAAATCCTTAAAAATTCTATTTCTATTAATATGAAAAATTTTATTTTCAAACTCTCATTTGGAAATAATTGATTGCAATCAGTATCAGTGAAAAATTCAGAATTGTTACTGATTATTCAAAAAAAATTGTTCTTCCAAACTCATCAAATTTAAATTTGGTTGCATTCTCAAATAAATATTTATTATGATTATAGATAAGTATTTTTTAAAAGGTAAAATTAACTTTTAGCTATAACAATGGAAAAATACATCTAAACATTTCTATCAGATTTTGTTGAAATTTAATTACTATATTCAGTAATCAAGATACTATTATATTGATATTAAAATATTAGGGGCTTAATCATGTTATACTTTCTGTTATAGTTATTCTACAAGTCAAAATAGAACAATTATAATCAGCAATTGAGTATATAGTTATGTGCCAAACTTTTGCTAAATACTTTACATGATATATTGCCTCATTTTAGCCCTTGGAACAATCCTAGGAGGTAGAGAAAATGACTATTCTTCTTAAACTATGAGAAAAGCTTTAGAAAGAAAGGGTTAAATTTGGCCAACAACTTGAACTTGCTAACAATTTATTCTCAGCCAAAGCTGGGAAAGAAATGATATATTGTACTAGACTCAATTGTCACATATATTGTTTACTTAAATTTAAGTCTTAAAAGCAGTTTAGCTTAAGTAAAAACAAATCCTCCTGACATGCCTCTGAGCATTTTGAGGTTTAATGATGCCTAGCACAGCAGTGTAATTAACAGTACCCATGATATATAACAACGCTATGTTTTGTGCTATAAACAGAAGGCTTATGCCAGATTGCTTGTTAAGGTACAAACGGTATCAAAGTACACCAGATGAAGCAATCCCCCAGTACCCATGTAATGAGGTAAAGACATCTGTAACATAATTCTAGAACTTTGACTGGGAAGATTTCAAGTCTTTGTAATGGTACAGATGAAATTATCACCAACCCCAAGGACACTATGACTAGAAATAGATCAGCCCCCAGCCATACTAGACCAATAAGAGATAAATTGCGTTTGCCTTCAACAACAAAAATAACATCCCTGAGGTTAATGGTAAATCTTAACTACAAATGAACATCACCATCTCAAGTGAAATATAAAGATTTCTTTCAGCATGAATACAGTACACATTGAGAGACATCAAAATGATTATAAAACACTAACCTCATGGGTATTTTTTTTTTAATAAGTTATTTGAGAAGCATGTCTACATTCTCTATATCTAGACACTCTTAAATGTGCAGCAGGTAAATGAATTTACCCATCAGTGTCTAACTCATGAAAACCAGTCATTTTTAGCTCATATTGTACAATACATTTCTGATAACAGATAGCAGCCCCTCATTACCTGTGTGGGATACATACCTCAGTGAATGCCTGAAACCATGGATATACTGAACCCTACAAAGACTGTGTTTTCTCTGTGCATATATAGATAAGGTAAAGTTTACCTATGATAAAGTCTAATTATAAATTAAGGACAGTAAGAGAATGTCCAAATTGCCAGCATGTCTACTTTTATGCTTTGGGATCATTATTGAGTAAAATAAGTAGCCATCTTGGTCATTAGATAGCTAGTGAATTTCTAGAATTTTCCACTTGATATTTTCAGACTGCAGTTGACTGTGGGTAATTAATAAAATGGGAAGCAAAAGTGTATGTGTGTGTGTGTGTGTGTGTGTGTGTGTGTGTGTAATTTTAGAAGGAAAAAAGGACAAGACCAACAAGAGCGAAAAAAAAAGTGAGTGATCAGATGACTATAATGTGAGCTGTGGCATAATTCATTGCTGAGGAGCCAATTCTAGACTGTAGCTCAGTGTTTCATATTTTGAAGCTCTAGTCTGAGGTGGGAGAGAGCAAGACAGAAGATTTCAGAAACTGATAGGTCCAGAGAAACCGTATCAAAACTGCCTCCCAGGGAAGAGAGGGAGGCAAGTGGGCGATGGTCTCAGAGCGACTCCTCCTGTTCTGGAGGATACCACAGTCCTCTGTCAGGACTCAGACTAGGAGCTGGTCAAGCCTTGGCCAACCTGACTTATGGATAGGTGCAAGGCTGCCAAGATGCCATCGTGAAATAGTTCCCTGCAGCCATGGTTCTTGTGGTTTGAAGGGGACCAAGATTGTGTTAAAAATTAATGAATAGAAACCTCAAATAAAGTCTGGAGATGAGAACTGGGAGGCTCTTGCCCTGCCAGCACCGCAGAGCACAACAGAAGGAAGAGTCCTCTTCTTTCCCAGGAAGCACTCAGTCAATACTTCCCCAGTGGTTCAGACTGTAAAGTGTCTGCCTACAATGTGGGAGACCTGGGTTCGATCCCTGGGTCCGGGAGATCCTCTAGAGAAGGGAATGGCAGCCCACTCCAGTACTCTTGTCTGGAAAATCCAACGGACCGAGGAGCATTGTAGGCTCACAGTCCATGGGGTCTCAGAGAGTCAGACAGGACTGAGCGACTTCACTCACTCAGCCAATAAAAAGCCATGGGTTCTTTGTTTCCTATAGCCTTCCCAACTTCCTTCTCTCTTTAAAAGTGCTCTTCCCTTGCCTTGGGGGGCTTGCATATGGCTCACGATGATTACAGACTCTGAATTGCAGTTCTCTGCTGATCCTGAATAAACTCATCTTTGCTGGGGAAATACCTGACAGTCCATTTGTTTCAGGTCAACAAGCGCGTTCCAGCTTCTGTACCAGGTTGTCTAGCTGTGAGGTATGGAGGATAGGGGTGGAGGAGGGACGTGAAGTCTATGAGCAATCAAACATCACAAATGGAGTTTTTCTTTAAAAATGGAATCTTTCCTTTATTTTATACACATACACAAATATACATACACACACACACACACACATATACACGGATTATATTTGGCTGGAGAGCATTCGCAACCACCACTACAATTTGTTTGACTTCTGTACTAGCATAAGCTCATTCCTCCAAGTGACATAGTCATAAACATCTATTGTTATATTCTAGCTTTGTGATTATTAATAGCTGTAAAACCATAAAAATCTCAATTTCAGGCATCACACTTTAATTATCACTTATCTTTGCAATTACTTTCTACTTTATCTTTTTCCAGTACTTACACTCCAACAATATTTTGACTTCCTCAGAATCTCTAATTAATTAACTTTATCACTGTTTTCCTATCTCTTTAGATGTTCTGTACTGTCCTTTACTCTGTAGAGTTCCTGCCTCCCTACTTGTACTCATCACTGCCTTTGGCCATTTATGCACTGACCTTGCCCTAATTTTTCTGTTAAACACATGTGGTAAAGCTTTAATCCTCGTCAGACCAGAACTCTCTGTTCTTCACCTTCCCCTAAGCAGTTGAATGTTCACGTGTATAAAGGATAACCAAGTCATACAGATAATGGATAACTGGTTTCACTTCAATATGTATCTGCAAAGTTTGTTTCATAGTTTCTTACTCTCCAGAAAACCTATTTGTATACCTTCATCACTCTTGAAACATACAAACACCTTCTACCTTTCTATTCTCAGTGGAATATTCCTCCCTATTAAGAAAAAATTAAACATTTAGAAGAGTATAATTTTTTAGTCATCACATTTAGCAATGTGACTGTACCTTGACCAATACAGGACCCCCATTCTTTCTTCCTTACTCAAAGACTTTCTTCCTACAATCATTTCCCCTGTCCAGTATCATTAATTATCCTCTGCTTATTAATTCATTACCATTAGGTTAAAAATGTTGTAATATCTCTCATCCTTAAAGAAGAATAACAAAACATTTTCCTGATACAATATGCCTTTTTTAAAATTTCTCCAACATTCACTTCCTCTTTATAGAAAATATCCTTGGAATTACTGTTTTATTTGCTGTCTCACTCTCTTACTTCTGACTCTCCCTACAACTCATTTTATTATAAAATAGTTCATATATTCAAAATAACAATGTTTACAATAATTTGTCAAATCTAGGATGCCAGTAATTGCAGCTCAGAGCTACCAGAAATATGCTTGTAGTTGACCAACTTAGATGAACACGTACCATGGGAAACCATGGGGTATTTCAGTTAGAAGATGTTAGAAGAGTCTTATGAAATGTCTGGGTTTTGGTTAGGTGACTTTGAGAAGAGTTTTGTTTTGGGTAGGTAGTGGGGTTTTGCCATGGATTGAATGCTATTGTGAATCAAGGATAATTCCAAGATGGAATATTTCAACCCTTCTTACTAGAACCAGGCTGAGATAGCAAGTGATCATTCATGTTACAGAAGGTAGGGGGACATTTGGTCACTTTTGTGGTTTGGCAAATATTTGGTTTCGTATTGTGATCAAACATAATTATGTTGTGGACTTGATTTTTTTCTTGATCTTGTGTGATCACAAATTTGTCTTGCCCAATGGTGATCTTTGTGTTCAATAAGAGAACATGAAGACCTGGGCAGCTTCTGGGAACATCAGGATGTAGCTGAAAATAAACGCTAACTCCTAATACTTGAGAAAGTGGTATCTTCAGGGAATTTGACCTTTTCCCTTAATTAGATTGTCATCCTTTACAATGATCAGAGGCCATGCAACCTAGCTCTGACCAGTAAGACATAAACGTGCATCATTGAAGAGGTTTTGTTTTCCTATTCAAACAGGCAGACACAGGTGTCTATACTCTGTTTTTACTACTAACTTCAAATAGAACTAGATGTTTTGACCTATGTCAGTCATCCTCCAATTGAGAGGCAAGGTAAAAACATGAGGACTGAAAACAAATATGCTGAGAATGGCAGAGCAGAAGTACAGAAACTGAACCAAAATGATAACTGTCTGTATCTGTTCTTCAGGCTATTTCCATAAAAATATATTCATATTTGTACGCCACTTGTTAAGAATATACTCCTTACAGATAAACGTGGTCAAGTGCAATGGAAACACAAGTAGTCTGAAAAAAAAAATTTGAGAACTGTAGAAACTTGCTTAGGTCAGACTGAAGATTCCAGATTATGCAACAGAAATATTTGTCTGGAGGGAGTTGGTCATTGACTCAGACCAGACTAGTAGTAGTAGTAGTGAAAGGTGCTCAGCCGTGTCCAACTCTGCAACCCCATGGGCTATAGTCTGCCAGACTTGTCTGTCCGTGGGATTCTCCAGGCAAGAATGCTGGAGTGGGTTGCCATGCCCTTCTCCAGGGGATCTTCCCAACTCGGGGATCGAACCCAGGTCTCCTGCATTGTAGGCAGACCAGACTAAAGGAGGGGAATCCTGGTGGTGATGTGCAGCCTGGAGGTCTTTACCTGCTGGTGATGCCTGAATGACTGATCGGTTCAGGAAAACTTTAATTCTGACATACTACACACTAGGGATTGGTTTCTTTCAAAGTTTTGAGTAGCGAAGGAGATGATGATGTGATGGGTGGGTTGTGTGAGTATGGAATGAGGAAGGAGTTAGTTTTCTTTAATGGAGAATGGAAAGGTGCTCTGGACAACATAGGCTATGAATTTTAAGTGATTTTTGTTCACATCTATCATACAAACTTATTTTCTATCAGACACAGTAACTGAATAATTAATTTTATGCCCGCTAAATTGTTAATCTCTTTATATTCTGTATAAAATACCTTAAAATCTACACAGCAAAACTGGGAATATATGCAGAGAAAGAGACCATACTCTACTATTCATCTGCATACCTATAACTTTGGATTTGCAACAATCTATTTCACTATAACCAAACTTCTTAAATTCATTTCATGCCTAACTGGATAATTAACTATAAATTCTGAAATGTTCTCCAAAAGAAGGAATAACATCTGTGTAAACTTTTTCATATTTTATTTTCAATGATTCCTAACACTATAAGAGATACATTCCAAGAAGAAGAAAGAGTAACAATCATGCTGTGCACTAAGCTTTTTCTGATTTATTTTCAGTGTATACAACCATTTTTATTTTCTTATATAATTATTTTATGATTAATTTTAATGAAACTTTAATAAAAACTCAGTTTTTCTAATAAGCTTTCTGTTAGAAATCTGGCAAAGTTCTTGTGATGTCTGTTGTTGTTATTCAGTCACTAAGCTGTGTCCACATCTTTGTGACCCCTTGAACTTCAGCATTTCAGACATCCCTGTCCTTTACTATCTCCCAGAGTTTGCTCAAACTGATGTCCTTTGAGTCAGTGATACTGTCTAACCATCTCATCCTCTGTAGCCCCCTTCTCCTCCTGCCCTCAATCTTTCCCAGCATCAGAGTCTTTTACAATGAGTCAACTCTTCGCATCAGATGGCCAAAGTATTTGGAGCTTTAGCTTCAGCATCAGTCCTTCCAATGAATATTCAGGGTTGTTTTCCAATGAATATTCAGGGTTGTTTTCCTTTATGATTAATTGGGTTTATCTCCTTGCTGTCCAAGGGACTCTCAAGAGTCCTCCAGCACCACAATTTGAAAGCAATTCTTCGACACTCAGCCTTCTTTATGGTCCATCTCTCACATCCGTATATGACTATTGGAAAAATCATAGCTTTGACTCTATGGACCTTGGTCAGCAAAGCAATATCTCTGTTTTTTAATACTCAATAATGTTTACTGAGTTACTTTTCTGTGTTTATTCTTAACTTTTCCTTAAATTCTCCTTTAATGTATTTTTTTCTTGCTTTCATTGTTTCTATCTCTTGAGCTTCCTCCTTTTCTTCTTTCTTGACTGCTTCCCCTTTCTTCTCATTCATCTCTAATTTTCTTTTATTACCTTTTCTCCTGAGGGTTTTTTTTTTAATTTGATAGATAGTTGACATATAGCATTGCATTTGTTTTAGGTTTTGAATAGAATAATGATTCAATGCATGGATATATTGTAAAATGATTGCTACAGTATGTTTAGTTAGCACCCATCATCATACATAATAACACTTTTTCCTTGTGATGAGAAGTTTTAAGATATATTTTCTTAGCAACTTCAGATATGTCATGTAATATTATTAACTGTAGTCACTGTGCTGCACATTAAATCCTCATGACTTATTTATCTTATAACTGACAGTTTGTACTTTTTGACCACCTTCATCCATTACAATAACCTCCAACCCCAGTCTCTGGAAACCACCAATCTGTTCTCTGTATCTACGAGCATTAGTATCCTGACTTATTTGAAAAGGAATTTATTGTAATTTGGTGAGTTTTGCTTTATGCTGTTCCTAAAATGCAAATTGGGCTTCCAAGGTGGCTCAGTGTTAAAGAATCCACTTACCAATCCTGAAGACACAGGAGACGTGGCTTCTATCCCTGGGTTGGAAAGATCCCTGAAGGAGAAAATGGCAAGTCACTCCAGCATTCTTGCCAGAAAAATTTCATGGACAAGAAGCCTGGTGGGCTACAGTCTATAGGGTCACAAAGATATGTACACAGCTAGCAACTGAGCACACACACGTGTGGAATATAAATTAACTATCTTCTAAACTTGATTCTTAATATGTTTACAAATTAATATTTTCTTGTTCACCAAATTGTGAATATATGAATGTAGAAATATAGTTGACATACTTTCAAATGTTTGTTTTAGAAATCTAAGAACTAGCCATACAATTTATGCTGTAATTATACTTTAATATTTTATCTTTTTTAAATTGAAGTATAGTTGATATACAGTGTATATTAGGTTTTGGTGTATGGAAAAGTGATTCAGATTTATAGATATAGATATGGACATAGACATAGATATATGTATATGTATACATAGATAAAGATTCCTTTTATATATTCTTTTCCTTCATTGTTTGCTATGAGATATTGAATATAGCTCCCTGTGCTATATAGTGGGACCTTCCAGTTTATCTATTTTTTATATAGTAGTTTGTATCTGTTGATTTCAAACTCCTGATTTATCTCTTCTCTCACCATTTCCCCTTTGGTGAAAGTGAAAGTCACTCAACTGTGTCTGACTCTTTGTAACCCCATGGACTATATAGTCCATGGAATTCTCCAGGCTAGAATACTGGAGTGGGTAGCCTTTCCCTTCTCCAGGGGATCTTCCCAACCCAGGGATTGAACCCAGGTCTCCTGCATTGCAAGTGGATTCTTTACCAGCTGAACTACAAGGGAAGCCCCAAGAATGCTGGAATGGGTAGCCTATCCCTTCTCCAGCAGATCTTCCTGACCCAGGTATTGAACCAGGGTCTCCTGCATTGCAGGCAGATTCTATACCAATTGAGATATGAGGGAAGCCCTTCCCGTTTGGTAACTATAAGCTAGTTTTCTATGTCTGTGAATATGTCTCTGTTTTATAAATAAGTTCACTTGTGTCATATTTTAGATTCCACATATAAGTGATATCATATGTTTTTCTTTTCCTTTCTGACTTTCTTAATTTAGTATTATGTAATAATCTCTAGGTCCATCCATGTTGCTGAACATGGCATTATTTTATATATACACACACCCACCACATCTTTATTCATTCATCTGTTGATGGACATTTAGGTTGCTTCATGTCTTGGCTATTATAAATAGTGCTGCTATGAATATTGGAGTAAATGCATCTGCTCAAATTAGTTTTCTATGGATATGTGCACAGGAGTGGAATTGCTGCATCATATGGTAACTCTACTTTAAGATTTTTAAGAGAACTTCCATATTTTTTTCCATAGTGGTCACACCAATTAACATTCCCATCAACAGTGTGGGAAAGTTCCATTTACTCCACACCCTGGTCAGTGTTATTATTTAATTCAGATAACTACATACATTTTGTGTTGTATTTAGTGATTTTCTAATTTTTTTTCAAATTTGTAATTTTAGGACAATAACATGCTAATATTTAAGACAACATGTTTATTTTCTTGGTTGTCCATCTTTAAGTAAGTAAAAAGATACTCAATTTTTTAAATGCTGTTTAACGGTGACAAGTTCTGTTTGAAAACTGGCTAATTTAATTCACAGTCATGTAAACAAAATATAATAATTTGTGCCTTCAACAATGCTAAATCTCATAAAATTTTGTTGACAATATGATGGTTATAAGATCTTACTATATTAATGATCATTTCCCTGACTTCAGCAAGGTTAAGAATAATTTTATCCATTTACTACTTGACTAAAATTCTTTTTCTGTGAAGCGCTCATTTATATTTTGCACACTGATTTATTTTTCATGATTTGTTTGTCTTCTTCTTATGAGTTAGCATCTCCATCTATATTCTTATGTCCCTTGTTGGTAACATATTCTCCAAGCCTGTCGCTTACATTTTGATTTTGTCAATTCTATTTGTAGACTGTTGCCATATAGATTTTTAAAATAAGCTTTTACATTACAAATTTTATCATAGTGACTATTATCCCCACCACTATCAAATAGGTATAGGTATATATTAGATTTTAACTTCATCTTGATCCTTTTATTTTTCATACTTAGTTGTAACATAATTGTTAATTATGTGAATTCAGAGCTTCAGTTCAGATGCCATCGCTACCACTTAGCAGCTGCATGATACTGGGGCAAGATACTAATGTCTTTGTAAAGATAATAATATGAAGATAATATACCCCATGACGTGAAGCAGTTGTGAAAATTAAATATGTTGTTTAAAGAGGTATAGAATGATTGGCATCAATTGGAAGTTTATAATGTCATTAACATTAAAATAATTGGCAAACTTTTTCTTCTTCTAAATCAGTATAACTTACTTTTTGAGAATATATTACCATAAATATTACATATAAGGCAAATATTTTTAAAGTTTCAGTAATGTATATTTCATGTATATACAGCTCAGTTTTTATACCATCAAAATTTATTTCATGAGAAAAGTCCAAATATATTACATCTTTCCAAAGGTTTTATTGAGTCAACTAATAAGCTTAATTTTCTTTTCCTTATGTTTAAATATATATGCCATTTTTTCAGCATGAGGTTTTACTAACCTTACAGAGTAAATTGTTGACTTTAGTTTACTGGTTTTCTGTTGATTTGAAATAAATTATAACAAAGTTACTGCTGGGAAACAATTCCCATATATTATGCCATGGTTTCTGTGGGTCAGGAGTCCAGGTCTGAGTTAGTTTGGTCACTCACCAGCCTGGAATTCTGGTGTTGGCCAGATCTGCAATCTCACCAGGAGTTTGAGTTCCTCTTCCAAACTCATTAAAGCTCTTGGCAGAATTGAATATTTTGAGGTTATAGAACTGTTCTGTAATAGTTTGGCTGGCTGTCAATCAGTTTGTTTTCAGCTACTAGAAGCTGTCACAGATCCCAGTCCTGCCTTCCTTTCTACAACACAGTAGTTTGTGTCTTCAAGGCCAACAGGAGACAGTGACTATAACTTCAAGTCTTATTACTTTTCCCACTTCCACCCCTTTAGACACTTTTTAAAATGCTACTCTGATTAGGTCAACTTATGAGGCTTATATGGGGCTTCTGCACCAAGGAATGTGAAGTGAAAGTTACTCAGTCGTGACTATACAGTCCACGGAATTCCCCAGGCCAGAATACTGGAGTGGGTAACCATTCCCTTCTCTATGGGATCTTCCCACCCAGGAATCGAACTCAGGTCTCCTGCATTGCAAATGGATTCTTTATCAGTTGAGCCACCAGGAAAGCCCGAAGGGGTATGTGGTAATCTTAAAATTCTGCCTTTGGCATTCATCTATTTCTATCATCTGGAATATTCTGAATATTTTAGCTATTCTCTATCCCTTTCATTTATAATGTCAAAATTACTGACATAAAATATTTTTAGTTTCAATTACTCGAATTTTTTTCTTAATTTTTGTTTAATTCTACTCACGCCCTCTATTATGTTCCTAGCATCATTTATTTCTTCTTTGAGTTTTCAAACTTTGTTCAGTTTTGCTAGTGATATATTTATTTACCTTTTCAAAGAGTCAGTACTTCTTGTTGCTTGTCACTTTAGTCCCCACTACTGAGACTTATTAGGTGTATTTTGAAGTTTTCTAATTTCATTCTGCCCATTTCTTAGCTTCTTTTTATCTTTCCCATTTTAATACATCATCCTGTTGTACCTTGTCCTGTTGACTTTGTCAGAAATTCAGCCAACCTGAAGACAGAGATTTTAGCTGCCAAGTGTCAGAATCATAGATTAAAAGGAGCCCCAAATGAAAATAACAATGAAATCTATAATCACTTACTATGATAGTATAAGCACGAGACCAAACCAGAGAAAATGCTGAACCCCTCTTGTTTATTTTCCCTGGGGAATAGCATGCCAGTCTAAGGCTGGATGGATCAGTAAAGATGCACCTCACTGTCAGGGCAGCCCTTCCAGATGTCTCAGGGGTGAGAATGGGGAGGAGGCCAAGGAAAATGAGGGGAGGGCTAGGAGTGGAAAGGACTGAGTTCTAAGTCAGGGGAAAAATGTCTTCAGGGTTCCCCTCATCTCCCCCTCTTCCCAGTTATCCCCACCCACACTCCCCTGCAAAACAAGAAACCTTAGACACACACCCCAGAATAACACCTCACAAAAGACTTTAGAAAAGGAAACCTCTGATTGAAGTGCTTGGGCTGGGAATGCAAGTGGTATGTAAGGGCATGGCCTAAAGGAAAGACTTAGTCCTTGACTGGAACTCCCCTCAGAGACAGTAATGTGCTGGCTATACCCCAAGTCTGGTGTGGGCAGGCACCTGCCCCTATGAGGCCTGACATGATTGGACTTGGAAAATCACACACAAGATTTTGGCCGGAGACGGAGTCCTCAGAATAGCAGCTAACTTAATTTCCCGGGCTTCCTGGGTGGTGCAGTGGTAAAGAACCTGTCTGCCAAAGCAGGAGATGCAAGAGATGTAGGTTCCATCCCTGGGTTGGGAAGATCCTGTGGAGAAGGAAATGGCAAACGACTCCAGTACTCTTGCCTGAAGAGTCACATGGACAGGGAAGCCTGAAGGTCTATAATTCACGGGGTCGCAAAGAGTTGGACAGGACTGTGAACACACATCATCATCATTTAATTTCCCACTTCTTTTATTAGATATATCAGTCAGTTTGTGCCCATTTCTTGAGTGATTATTTTATTTTGATGATTTTTAAAATTTTCTAGAAATCTGGATGATTTCTAAATATTCTTTTTCTATTTTTCATCACTGTCTATTAAAGATGTCATCTTTTTTTTTATGCATTCTATTTGTTCCTCAAGAAAGGAGTTTTCATGAGCTGTACCCTCTTTAGGAATGAAGACTGAAGTAATTCCAGGCTGTCTAAATCAAAAACTCTTATATCTTATGATCCCTTCTCTATTTTTTCTTTTATTTCAATTTACTTTAGTGCAATTTTCCCTTTTTTTTTTCCTCTACTGACTAAACTACATATTAGAGAATTTTCTAAGTTCTGTATGTGAATGTGTGTGTTTGACAGACCATCAGCATGACTTACAAGAGTCCTTCACAAGTTGTTTGTAGATGAAAAACAGTAGAGTAATTTTGCATTTATTTCAGTCTGTGCTGTGTATTATTTGCTGGTTCAAGATCAGTTTTAGTGGCTGTTTATTGACCTGGAGTTTCAGTGTACATGCACACTGCAAATTTTGTTATTCCACTCATGCAGAATGGGCTTCATAAATCTTGTGTTATTCAATCTCCATCCTGAAATGGGCAACCTATTTCTAAAATTCATCTCTAGGCTGGTGAGTAGAATTTTTCCAGTCTTAATTTATGAATGAGAGTGCTTTATCCTCACAATTTTCCTTGCTTTATATAGGGAATAACAACCTGCTCCCCAGCCATCCACAGGCTTACAATCTGGACATTTCCAACTATCCTTACTCTGGCTGCAGGTTGCTGTTTTGTTTTTTTTACATCTATGCCTTTCATGTTCTTGCTTTTGAACTCATCTGTGTGCCTCTTCCTCCTAATGTATCCATTATTTATGTATGTTAGGGGAATTAATGTTTTCTTCTATCTCCATGGAACATAAAATTTTGGCAGAATTTAAGTTTTCCATATTTGAAGCATTCATCATGGTTTGAGGATGGCGTTTCTAAAACTAATAAGAAAAAGTTGTAGAAAATTATTTCAGTCCTCTATAACCTACTCATACATTTTGAGTAAATTAAGTCCCCCAAATAAACTAAGCACTTAAAAAGTGTTGTCAGATGAAAGAAAGCTGTTAAGAAGTTCCCAAACAAACTGTAACTACATCTACATCTATATTTATATTGATATAATCTATATGCTTTTAAGAGTGGGAGGGTGGAAACTTTGGGGAGTGTATCACTGGAGATAGACTAGATTTTGCTGCAGTTATAAACAACTTAAAAATCACTCTGTCATAAAATAAATAAAAGTTTATTTCTTAACCATGCAATTTGGGGAGAATGCTTGTGGTTGTCCTCAGAGATCTAGGCTGGACAAGGCTCTGTCCCTACATATCCTAACATTATCTCCTTGGCACGGGGAAGGCAAACAACAAATAGTGCTTTTGCAGTTTTGTTCTCCAATTACAATCACCAATTTTGCAAGTTAGTCATTATGCAAAACTACCCCAAGACCTTGTTTTCATCACAGTCAGTCTATCCCATCAGGAAGCTTCCATAAGCTCTTTTCCTTCTCCATCAGAGCACAGACAGGCTGAAAACCACAATCACAGAAAAATAACCATTCTGATCATATGGACAACAGCCTTGTCTAACTCAATGAAACTATGAGCCGTGCAAAGTAGAGCCACCCAAGATAGATGGGTTCTGACAAAACATGGTCCTCTGGAGAAGGGAATGGCAAGCCCCTTCTGTATTCTTACCTTGAGAACCCCATGAACAGTATGAAAAGGAAAAAAGATATGACACTGAAAGATGAACTCCCCAGGTCAGTAGGTGCCCAATATGTTACTGGAGATCAGTGGACAAATAACTCCAGGAAAAATGAAGAGATGGAGCCAAAGCAAAAACAACACCCAGTTGTCGATGTGACAGGTGATAGAAGTAAAGTCCAATGCTGTAAAGAGCAATATTGCATAGGAACCTGGAATGTTAGGTCCATGAATCACGGCAAATTGGAAGTGGTCAAACAGAAGATGGCAAGAGTGAACATCAACATTTTAGGAATCAGTGAACTAAAATGGACTAGAATAAGTGAAGTTAACTCAGATGACCATTATATCTACTACTGTGGGCAAGAATCCCTTAGAAGAAATGGAGTAGCCATCATAGTCAACAAAAAGTTCTGAAATGCAGTAACTGGATGCAATCTAAAAAATGACAGAATGATCTATGTTTGTTTAAAGGCAAACCATTCAATATCACAGTAATCCAAGTCTCTGCCCTGACCCTTAATGCTGAAGAAGCTGAAGTTGAACGGTTATATGAAGACCTACAAGACCTTCTAGAACTAACACCACAAAACGAAGTCATTTTCATTATAGGAGACTGGAATGCAAAAGTAGGAAGTCAAGAAATACCTGGAGTAACAGGAAAATTTAGCCTTGGAGTACAGAATGAAGCAGAGCAAAGGCTCATAGAGTTTTACCAAGAAAACCCACTGGTCATAGCAAACACCCACTTCCGACAACATAAGAGATGACTCTACACATGGACATCACCACATGGTCGACACCAAAATCAGATTGATTATATTCTTTGCAGCCATAGATGGAGAAACTCTATACACTCAGCATAAACAAGACTGGGAGCAGACTGTGCTCAGATCATGAACTCCTTACTGCCAAATTCAGACTTAAATTGAAGTAGGGAAAACCACTAGACTATTCAGATATGACTTAAATCACTTCCCTTATGCTCATACAGTGGAAGTGAGAAATAGACTCAAGGGATTAGATCTGATAGAATACCTGAATAACTATGGACAGGTTCGTGACATTGTACAGGAGTCAGTGATCAAGATCATCCCCAAGAAACAGAAATGCAAAAAGGCAAAATGGTTGTATGAGGAGGTCTTACAAATAGCTGTGAAAAGAAGAGAAGTGAAAGGCAAAGGAGAAAAGAAAAGATATACTCATTTGAATGCAGTGTTTTAAAGAATAGCAAGGAGAGATAAGAAAACCTTCCTCAGTGATTAATGCAAGGAAATAGAGGGTAACAAAAAATGGGAAAGATTAGAGATCTCTTCAAGAAAATTAGAGATACCAAGGGAACATTTAATGCAAAGATGGGCACAATAAAGGATAGAAGTATACACAGAAGAAATAAACAAAAAAGATCTTCATGACCCAGATAACCATGATGGTATGATCACTCACCTAGAGCCAGATATCCTGGAGTGCAAAGTCGAGTGGGCTTTAGGAAGCATCACTACAAACAAAGCTAGTGGAGATGATGGAATTCCAGTTGAGCTATTTCAAATCCTAGATGATACTGTGAAAGTGTTGCACTCAATATGCCAGCAAATTTGGAAAACTCAGCAGTGGCCACAGGACCAGAAAAGGTCAGTTTTCATTCAAATCCCAAAGAAAGGCGATGCCAAAGAATGCTCAAACTACCATACAATTGCACTCATCTCACATGCTAGCTAAGTAATGCTCAAAATCTCCAAGGCAGGCTTCAATAGTATGTGAACCATGAAGTTCCAGATGTTCAAGCTGGATTTAGAAGAGGCAGAAGAGCCAGAGATCAAATTACCTACATCTGCTGGATCATCAGAAAACCAAGAGTGTTCCATAAAACATCTACTTCTGCTTTATTGACTATGCCAAAGTCTTTGACTGTGTGGATCACAACAAACTGTGGAAAATTCTTAAAGAGATGGGAATACCAGACCACCTGACCTGCCGCTTGAGAAATCTGAATGCCGATCAGGAAGCGGCAGTTAGAACTGGACATGGACCAACAGACTGGTTCCAAATAGGAAAAGGAGTATGTCAAGGCTGTATATTGTCACCCTGCTTATTTAACTTATATGCAGAGTATGTCATGAGAAACGCTGGGCTGGAAGAAGCACAAGCTGAAATCAAGATTGCCAGGAGAAATATCAATAACCTCAGATATGCAGATGACGCCATTCTTATGGTAGAAAGAAAGGAAGAACTAAGGAGCCTCTTGATGAAAGTGAAAGAGGAGAGTGAAAAAAGTTGGCTTAAAACTCAGCGTTCAGAAAACTAAGATCATGACATCTGGTCCCGTCACTTCATGGCACATGGATGGGGAAAGAGTGAAAACAGTGGCTGACTTTATTTTTTTTGGCTCCAAAATCACTGCAGATGGTGATTGCAGCCATGAAATTAAAAGATGCTTGCTCTTGGAAGAAAATTTATGACTAACCTAGACGGCATTTTAAAAAGCAGAGACACTTCTTTGCCAACAAAGTCAGCTATGGTTTTTCCAGTAGTCATGTATGGATGTGAGAGTTGGACTATAAGGAAAGCTGAGTTCTGAAGAATTGATGCTTTTGAACTTCAGTGTTGGAGATTATACAGAGTCCCTTGGACTTCAAAGAGATCCAACAAGTCCATTCTAAAGGAAATCAGTCCTGAATATTCATTGGAAGGACTGATGCTGAGGTTGAAACTCCAATACTTTGGCCACCTGATTTAAAGAACTGACTCATTTGAAAAGACCCAGATGCCGGGAAAGATTGAAGGGAGGAGAAGGGGACAACAGAGAATGAGATGGTTATTTGGCATCACCAACTCAATGGACATGAGATTGAGTAAACTCCGATAGTTGGTGATGGACAGGGAAGCCTGGCGTGCTGCAGTCCATGGGGGTTACAAGAGTCAGACATGACTGAGCAACTGAAATGAACTGAACCTTGTGCCTACAACTAACTTCAAAGGTATAGGAAAATGCAATTTTAACATGTGTTCAGAAATAGAACACAAATGCTATGTAGAATCCCTAGTCAATCAAGCACAGACTGAAAGATTTTATTTTTCCATGAGATATTACTACCAGGCCTAGAACTTGTTGTATCCTTTATATAGCTGAGTTAAGCAAGGGAATACATATTAAGCAGCTTGTTTGTGTAGAGATATTGTCTGGAGTTAAGTGTGTAATGTGAGTGATGTTCTTCCAAATACTTTTAGAAATAACATTTCACTCAAGTGAAAAAGTGATCATTGCTATTACTGGAATAAAAATTAATGTAGTCCCTGGGTATGAAAATGTTATTTAAAGTTAAGTGTTATTGCTTAAATGAGAAAAAGGTGAATCAGAACTTAATAGTTTGTAATCAAAAAGCAGCATTCTTGTAATAAACACCAACAGTTTAATAAACATTATATGTAGTATAATAAAGTTACAGCCACTGTTGCATAAATTTAATGCTACATCACACATAGCAAATAGCAAAAGCAGAATCGTTTAGTATACTATATTATCTGCAGTACTCCTGTCATATCTGGGACATCTTGAATAAAAAATTACTAGGTTGAGTTAGCTGTGCTACTTTTTCATCCATGTGTTTGTACAAAATACATATTAGCTAGCCAGTGATCTGACTACTTTAAGGACAAATACCTGGAAGACAATTTGGGAGTTAAGATTTAATATTAAAGAAGACATAATTAGGAGCTCTTATCCTTTTCACTGACATAACACATCTCACAATATAATTATTTTTGTTTCTCATTTTCATGAGAATTAGAGAAGAGTTATAAATTTTCCACCTGCAGATTTGTTCTTAAAACACACACTTTCTTGAGATATCACTTAGATACAGAAAGCTGTATGCATTTAATATGAAACAACATAATGAGTTTGGGAATAAATGTATACCAATGAAGCTATCACCACAGTCTATGTCATAATCATATCTATCACCTCCAAAAGTAATGGCACCCCTCTTTATTACTACCATTATTTTTTATAATAAAGACACTTTATAATCAGATTTACCCTCTTAGAAAAATAGGATACAGTACAGTATTGTTAACTATAATTTCCATGTTGTACAGTAGATTGTCACAATTTACTTATTTGGTACAGCTGAAATTTGTAGCCTTTGACTATAATACCTACCTGCTTTCTCCTGCCACCCACCCCTTGAAACCACCATTCTAACATTCATTTCTCTAAGTTTGGCTTTTTTAGACTCATCATATAAGTGGTATCATGTAATATTTGTCCTTCTGTCTGGCTTATTTTATTTATCATATTGTCCCCCAGACTAGTTAATCCACCTTGTCACAAATAGCAAGATTTCCTTCTTTTTAAAGGCTGAATGGTATTGCACTGTATGTAAATGTCACATTTCTTCATTCATTGCCCATTAATGATCATTGAGGTCCATAGTCTCTGTCTTGGCTATTGTGAATAGTGCTGTACTTAGCATGGGAATGCAGCTCTCTTTTCTATGCAAAGGTTTCAATTCATTTGCATAATATGTATTATCACAAAGGGGTCATTGGATTATATTGCAGTTCTATTTTTTTTTTTTTTAATTTTCAAGGAGCTTTCATACTGTTTTCCATAGTGGCTACACAAATTTAAATTTCCACAAGCAATATAAAAAGATTATCTTTTCTCCACAACTTCATCAACACTTGTTTACTCTTGTGTTCTTGATAGGCAATCTGACAGGTGTGAGGTGATACCTCATCATGATTTTGATTCACAGTTCCCTGATGATTATTATGATGACGTTGTTTAGTCACTAAGGCATGTCTGACTCTTTGCAACCCCACCAGGCTCCTCTATCCATGGGGTTTCCCAGGCAAGAATATTGGAGCGGGTTGCCACTTCCTCCTCTAGGAGATCGTCCTGACCCAGGGATTGAACCCATGTCTCCAGAATTGGCAGGTGGATTATTTACCACTGAGCTACCAGGGAAGCCCATTAATATGATAGAAAAACAGAATGCTGAGCAGAGCTAAAGCAAAGTCTTGTTGAGATTCCAGCAGTAGGAAAAGGTAGTGGAGATTAGGCAGTTGGTCCCTAAAAGAAAAGGGGGATTTAGCTTTAAACCCGAGTCTAATGGAGGGGCTGGAGCTGCCTCTAATGGAGAGTGGCCATAGTTAACTAAATAGTGTTGTAAACAATTATTAACAGGCTTCCTCGGGTGGCTCCGCTGGTAAAAAATCCACCTGCAATGTGGGAGACATAAGCGGCTAAGCACAGCACTGCCTCAGATAAAGTTTATGCCCTCTCCTTAAGTTTAAGGTAAAATAATGCAAGCCAACTTTCTAAAGTCATCCTCTTGGATAATTTTGTATTTTTAAACAATGTTATACTTAGAAAGCAGCTCTGAGTTTCCAGGCAAATCCAATTTTATTGTCCAGTCCATTCCTGTAATGTCTGATCAGTAGTAATGAATGGGGCTTTCAAGCCTTGGGATGTTTATTTCTAAATGTCAGCCTAGATTTCTGGCTTTTAAGTCTTCAGGAAACACTTTAAAACATAAAACAAAAAACATTTAGCTCCCAGGTTTGGCAGATGTTTTATAATTTGGAATCCTACCCTCTTTAGTAGCTCCAACAGAAAGACCCACTTCTTTTTCCTTCCCAATTCTAATTGCCACAACTTGTAATGAAAACCCCACTCAGCTTCATGTGATTGATTTTGTTTTTTAATAACTCCCAATTCTTCATCTACTTTTAAAATTAAATGTGGCTTATTACACATGTATAAATACTAATACATTTTAATGTGGACATACCACTGTTACAAATACTTGGTCATAATTCTTCAGTGAGATAAAGTTTGATAGTTTATTTTAGGGTGATGGAAACAGCTTTATGAGTAATAGAAAAAGAAAGTACAAATCACTTCAACCCATTCCTAAGAATTGAAAAAAAAAATCTGAAATATTTTCACTTAATTGTTTCAGAAGTAAACTAATAAGTTAAAGTATAAATTTAATTTGCTTTTAAAAATTCAGTGAAGTTGAATTTGTAGTGATTTGTTACTGTGAAGTGTATAAAGGTCTTGAGTATGATATGTCTTTATATTTCATCATGTACAGAACATAAAGTGCTTAAACCTACTAAATACAGTTAATTTATTTAACATGGTCTTATATTTTGATGTTTTCTTCCTCTTCATTCTTCTAAAAATAACTCAGAAGAAGATAAATTTGATTTACAGCCAGTTATTTGAGTAAACAGAAATATAATTTACACATTTCAGCAGTCAAGCATTAAAAGCACATACTCCCATAATAATAAATTGCTCATATTAACTTGCCTCTAAAATCTGAAAAAAAAAATTATTACAAGAAAGTATCACTTAAGAATTGTAATAATTCCATGTTCTTTGTGATATATAATGGCCTTTATTTACTATTTTGGTCTGTTTTCAATATTGCAGCTTCTGACTTACCCCACTCCAAAAAAGCTAAAAATTGAAAGGCAAGGAAAATTCAAAAGTCATAAATCATAAAAATGTAGGAAAAATATGACTGAGAATAAATAATACTAGTCATTTTCCTCTTATTCGTTAATATTTTATGTCAGTGCTATTATATCTGAAATTGTCCCTACTTAAACAAATCCATTTTGGTAAAACCTAAATTCTCAAGATTATACATTCAATGAGTGATAAATTTTATGGCAGACAATCATATTCCCCATCTCCTGATGCCTGTGTCCTAATTACAAGAACCATACTGAGATTTCTGTCATTGAAGATTAGTTTTATTGTTAGAATTTTATATACATGAAATCTTGTAATACAGACTTATTTTTGTATGGCTTGTTTCACTCAACCTGATGATTTTGAGATTTACCCATGTTATTACATGTATCCGTTCACCTGTTGATGGACATTTGATTTCTGTTATATTTTTGCTCTAACAAAAAAATCAGTTACAAACATTTATATACAAGTGTTTGCATGGACATATGCTTTCATTTCTCTTGTATAAATAACTAGGAAAGGAATGGCTAGGCTATAGGCTAGATGTATATATAACTTTAAAAATAATCTGTCAAAGTGATTTCTAAAGCATTTTATCATTTTATTAATACATCTCTATAAGCAGAGTGTGAGTTCAAATTTCTTGCATCTTTGCCAATACTTAGCATGATCGCGTTTTTTAATTGTTACTTTTGAGCCTTTTTAACACTTATGTAGTTATAATTTTAATTTGCATTAGCTAAAATGTTGAACACATTTTATGGTATTATTTACACACATATATAGATATGTAACCCCATGGATTGTAGCCCACTAGGTTCTTCTGTCCATGGAATTGTCCAGGCAAAAATACTGGAGTGGGTAGCCATTCTCTTCTGCAGTGGATATTCCTGACCCAGGGATCAGATTGAACCCAGGTCTTCTGCATTATAGGCAGATTCTTTGGCATCTGATCCACTAGTGTAGATGACTACACACACACACACACACACACACACACACACATATGATTTACTGAATTATCTGTCTAAATTGTTTGTCTTATTAATTTTTAAATGGTTTTAGTTTCTATTAATGCTTTTTGCAAGTTCTCTATAAATCTTTTTGCTAAGCCTATGTTAGTTTGTAGTTTGTAAATACCTTCTCCCAATCTGTACCTTGTCTTTTCTTTCTATTAATAAGGTATTTAGAAAGCAAAACTTTTATTTCTATGAAGTCTAATTTAACAAAAATTTTCTCTTATGGATCATCATTTTGGTGGTATATACTAAAATAAGTATTTGCTTAAACAAGTAACTTTAAGATTTTTTTCCTCTGTGTTCTAGAAGTTTTAGAAATTTTTGTTTTACATTTAGCTCTATGCCCCGTTTGGTTTAAAAAGATGCACATGGAGCCTCCTATTATTGATAATGTATGCAAAGAAGTTACAAGAAGTCAGGGAAAGAGCCCCAAAATGAATTAGTGTAGACAATACCTGGAGATCACACAGGCCAAGAGAATGTCAGCTTCCATCAGACAAAATAGAAAACCCCATGACTCACAGGGATTGGTTATAGTGCTCAAAGGATGTTGCTTCAGTAATGGGCAATAATTAGTTTTAGATTAAATGCTGCTCTAGTCCCATCTTACAGATCTTAAAAGTAAGTTCTTAAAGAATAAAAAAGTATGTCCCAACATTTTATCTGCATCCTAGAACAAAATAAATGGCAATCCACTCCAGTGTTCTTGCCTGGAGAATCCCAGGCACGGGGGAGCTTGGTGGTCTGCCATTTATGGGGTTGCACAGAGTCGGACACGACTGAAGTGACTTAGCAGCAGAACAAAATATAAGGATATTACTAGGAACACAGAAATATTCAGCAATCTAAAAGGTAAAAATCACAATATGTAACATCCAATTGAAAATTATCAAGTATACAAAGAAGTAGGGCAATATAACCCATGATGAGAGAAAATAATCAAAACTATCTTACCCGAAACTAATATAAAGTTGTATATTAATTATTCCTCAATATTTTTAAAAAAATGTATAAAAGGACTAACACAGAGGTTGTACTTCCAAAGAATAAAATTAAAAAATCATTAATAAACATATTCCATGTGTTAAAAAAATGAGAGATAAGATTGAACATGTTACATGGAGACATGAAAAGTATGAAACTCAAATTGAAAACATAGAGATTAAAAGCCATAATTTCAGAGATGAGACATATATAAGATTGAAAACAGATCATAGGTTACAAAAGATATCCTTAGTGAACTAGAAGATATAGCAATGTAAATATCCAATTAAGTCAAAGACCTGATCACCAGCATTTAGTTGACTTGTGACACCAAAACCATAGTCAAAGCATCATTTGATATGGATGACTATCTATGCCACCCCAGGAAGTGTGCCATGAAACATTTTCTTTCACTCCTGAGCTTTGGCAAATTGTCTGGGCATTTGTTCAGGCCCCTGGTAAGCCTTAGACAGGTATATAAAACAAGCTTTCCTATGGAGACAGTTGTAGAAAAATTGCCTTCTGGATCCATGAGAGGATGGTCCATTAAAATTCAGACACCATTCTAAGTAGAGTTTCCAGGCAAGTCCACCACTCATTCTAGAAAAACCAAACCAGCCTAACAAAGCTTTCTCATCAGCTACATCCTGCTCAAAATCCTGGTCACTGCCTACCCGCTCAGGGAGTTCTTTGCAAATAGATCACATTGGGCCTCTCATTCCATCCAGAAAGTCCCACTGGATTCTGGCCATAGTTGACACTTTTGGTTTGGTTTAGTGATCTGAATGTGTTCCACTGACTCGGGACACATTATTCAGGCCCTGTAAGATCATAGCTGTTTCTTTGTGGGTATCCTGAGAACATTGCATCTGATAATAGCCTGAGATTTGCAGCCAAAGCTCTATATCAATGGGCTCAATAATGGACATCTGACTCTCCAGGTTTTGTACACCATCTTGCTCATCCCAGCTGATAAAAAAAATTTGCAAGTTTGATTTAAGGGAGGGCTTCCTTGGTGGCTCAGACAGTAAAGAATCTGCCTGCAATGCAGGAGACCCAGGAAGATCCCCAGGAGAAGAAAATGGCTACCCACTCCAGTGTTCTTGCCTGGAGAATTCCATGGAGAGAGGAGCTTGGTGGGTTACAGTCTATGGGGTTGCAAAGAGTTGGACATGACTGACTGACTAACACTTTTTTTTTCACTTTGCACATGGGACATTGCACCCCTAAGCTGGAGAATACATTTCATTTAAATGAGCATTTGGGTCACTTATGAAAAATAACTATAATCTAGCTGCAATTAAAACAAATGTTGCATTATATATGTCATATTTTTATCACTGTGCAATTAAATTAGAATAAATTATTAAAAACCTGATAGCTATGTACATGTGGGTTTAAAACTATTTTTAAACAACTAGCCACATAAATGTCTTATTTTATATATGGAAATATTTTGAACCAAACAGTTTCACACACACACATATACAAATGTTTCAGCTGAAATGGTAGTTAAAAGGTACATTTAGATTTGAAATGGCATAAAAGAAAACAAGAATGCCTGTAATTAAAGGAGCCGAAATTTAATTCAAGAAGTTAGAAAAAAGAAGAGCATAATAAAACCAAAAATAGTACAATAATGGAAATAATAACAGTAAGAGCTGAAAATCATATCAAAATAATTAAATAATAGGAGCAAGCAAATTAAAAAGTGGTTCCTAAAAAAATAATTAAGTCGACAAATCTTTGTCAAGATTAATAAGGAATAAAAAGATAGAAGGCTTAAATAGCAATATTAGAATTGTGGAATAAAATATCCAAAGAAGCTGCAGAGATTAAATTTCAATAAGATAATAATATTAAAAAAAGTCCTCTAGGACAATAAACTTGAAATTTTAGAGGAAAATATAGTATATTTAATTTATCATTATGTATATTACATACCATACTCTAAAATAGAAAACATGGCTATTAATATATCTTTAATTCAAATGAAAATCGACACTATGAAAATATTAGGCTGAGATGCTAATCAAATTGTACAAATAAATCCAAATACCAACTCTCATATGAATTTCTGAAGAGGATAGCAGGTTAGCAATAGAAACAACCTCAAACACATTTTAACTTAATGCATTTAACAACAAAGCCAATAAAAAATGATATGAGAAAAGAAAGCTATAGGAGAATATCTTTCACATATATAGATGCTAGAATCCTAAGCTTTTTAAAATACTAGCAACCTGAATACAGAAATACATTTTTAAAAGACAATATATCATGATCAGTTTCCCAGGAATAACAGTGTTCCACAACCCACTCCTTACCCCACCAAAGGAAGACAATAAATATCTGGAAATATAGCATTTTGATATTGCTAAAGGAAAATCTGTTTCTATATTCTAGCCCAAAGCTTATTGCAAGAACTCCAAGATAAAGATCACAATTCTCTTTTTTTTAATTAATTATTTCACATCCTGAAAAAGATTTTTCAGTTTAAATACACTCAAACTACACTCGTGAAACACTCACCAAGATAACGATATGGTTATTTGTCTTGACTGAAATTTCCTCCAGTTTGAGACATTGGGATATGTTCTTCAGGATAAACAAAATAAAGCTTTCATTTTGTAATATTATCTAATTAAGTTAATATGTTAAAGCAAATCAATAAATTCTACTGTCATTGTTATTTGTAATAATGACCTTAACATCAAATGTGTTAAATTAATTGTAGATTCCTCTTGTACTTCAATTTAAACCAAATATATTTGGTTATGATTTTGAACATAGTGTTCAGATAACAGCTATAATCACATTTCATATTACCAATGATATGCATAATATTTTCTACTGTGGCTGTGCTGAATCTTTACTTCTTATTATTTGATGTTTTCTGGGCTTTGACCCAGATCTCTCTTCTCTACAAAGTCAGTCAATGTCACTGTGCTTCTCAACGTGTCACACTGTATTCATCTTCTTTCCCTATCACATCATAATCTCTTTGGAACATGCACATTTTACCCCTCAGCCTTAAAGAAAATTATTTTATGATCTTTCAGTTTTCTCATACTCTCACTCATAGGGTTAGGTGATAGAATTGTTATTTCTCATATTTTCTACTTTTTTCCCCAAACTATTAAATGTGCCTCTCTTGGAGAAAAACAAAAGGAAAAACATACCTCACCTCACTGATACATATTTATTTTTACAATTGCCTTTGCCTTTCCAACATCTAATCAGACTTTAAAGTTTTCTGTGTTCAATTTACTCTATTGTTTTTCTCTCTCCTGCCATCATCCTTGAGCTTAACATCAATGTAAGAAGCATATGTATGTATGTATGTATGTGTATATATGTATATATATGTATAACATATATATATGTAATATATATATATATATATATATATATATATATATACAGGGTTGTTTTTTTTTTTAATCTCAAATGACCTTCTTTTCTACTCACCCTAAACTTCTACTCTAACTCTTGTCAAAACAAAACACTGATAAACTCTTGGAAACAGACAAAGCCTAATTATCCACAATTATTAGAAGTCTTTTTGTAGCAACTCTTCAGTTGTAAGCAGTGTGTGAAGGTTATTAGTCTCCCTGCTACCAGATGGTACAGTATGATGAGAGCAAGTCTCTGAATGAATTCTGCAATACCAGGAAATGTTATTACCATTTAGGCATAAAAATAATCATTAAAAGATTGTGGAGGCTCTATGAATTCCCAGTGCTGTGTCCTTCTTTGATCTCCCGTAAAAATCTTGAAGAGTTCACTTGAGTCATACGCAACATATTCTAGCAGCAGAATTAAGCGGACTTTCTAATCAGTGCCAGACAATACAAAATCCATAGGATTAAAGGCCTATGGACCTACTTCCATGGGATTTTCAGTTCCTCATACATTGTGAAAGCGTAGAAGTGTCTTTAATGACATTGTAACTGATCTGCACATGTCAATTATTACTCATCTTACAAGTGAAAAATCTTTACAAATATCCATTACACTCATAAATCCTTGCCATATGGCAGTAAGTACAACTAAAATATTTTCAGTAGTTAGATCAAGCATTTTTTATTTTAGATTTGAAATGTTAAATAATCACAAAAGAAGGGCGTATATAAAATTATGCAAATGCTAGTGTTATCTAAGAGGAAGCATAAGCCCCAAGGATTAAGGCGTCAATAGACAGAGTGATTAAAACACTGGATAGCAGAGCTGTAACTGTGCTGATATTTTTAGTACAGATTGTTATTGTTTCCTAAAGCATATGTGTTGCATGGTTTGTCTAGGTGCCATTACTATTTTATAAGTAGGGTCTCTATAATCTAAACCTGGGCACTTTTGAGGGTGAAAGGGGGCAGTAAGTAGATCGTCTCTGAGGACAACAGACTTAATATTATCCCAAACTAACTGTGATGTATGGTCATCCTGTTACCTATAGTGCACAATTTTACAAGACACGTAGCTTCTCAAGAATACAATTTGTGTTCTAGTAGAGGTTTTTGAACACACTATCACCAACACACTGACAAGTTAACCCACTGGTGCAAAGTTGGCTTGTTGACCATAAAAATTTCTCCTCTTCTCCCTGGAAACACAGATAATCCACATTTTCCATATTTCACTCAGCTGTGATAGTATGACTGATTTTTGTCAATAGAATGTGAACAAGATTAGTGTGTGTCCCTTCTATGCCTGTCCTTTTCCTCTTCTGACTGATCCCAGCAACAGAGTGATGATCTGATGATCTACAATGGCCTTGTATCAAAGATGGCAGAGTGGTCCTCATTTTGGGACCCAGAACGACTGTGGAAACTTGCTTCTCCCCACTGCCAGCCAACTACCTTAAGCTGTAATTCTCTTCTATTACATGAAGCACTCTGAACTTGAATCTATTAGTTACAGTAACCTGACCATGACTAATTAGCCTCCCTTTTTGAATCTACCTGTGTGTTGCGCACACAAGCTCAGTCGTTTCTGACTCTTTGTAACCCTTTAGGCTGTAGCCCTCTAGGTCCTCTGTCTGTGGGGTTCTCCAGGCAAGAATACTGGAGTGGGTTGCTATTTCCTCCTCCAGAGGGTCTTCTGTTCTCAGGGATCAAATCTATGTCTCCTGCGGCCCCTGCATTGCAGGAGAATGCTTTACCGCTGAGCCATCAGGAAGCCCTTTTGGATCTCTAGCTTTTGCCAATATTTCAGGTTTCATGCACCAAGCTCTGGTGACATTTACTTTTCACTGTATCCCTTACTTATCTTTATTATTATGAAAAACTATTCAGCTGATTTTGAAACTTCTTTTACCAACAGTTGAATCCTAGGCAAGGTTTACCTCACTATGACAGTACAAGAATCACCAAATCACACAAACCTGGATACTTTTATGTCTAAGAGCACCAAACAATGGTATAGTGAGTAAATAGAGTTAGTAAAATGGGGAGATATTTTTGATGAAGCAGTTGGAGCAGCTTTCTTCAATGGGCTGATATTTGAGTAGATAATTGAATCATATGAAATAACAAGCTGTGCAAAGCTGGCAGGAAGAATTTTACATGACTTTGCTATTACCACAAAACTCAATTCCTTGCAACTTACACAGGAAGCCAAGAACATTGAGGGAACATATCCAACCTTAAAGATTTAGAGATGTGGGAGTAGCAAAACCCTATCAGCTATATTGTTGGAGAGGGGAAAAAAGCATTTTATTGGTATTTCATTTAAGTACTGTTATATACAAGTGTTTCTATTACTTCTTATCATCTGCAGTAATACATCTTTATAAGTATAATTGAATAAAGTGCCACTATCCATATATTCCCTGCCTAGTTAATGACTCTAATACTAATTGAAAAGCTTCTGCAGTGTCATAATTCTGTCAATAAATCTATGTATTTATAGCACTACTATCAGCAGAGTATCTCATTGTTTTGACCTGGTGCCGTTTTAGCAACAGGCAATAAAAAGGGGGAGGAATAATATCTTGCAGAGCATACCTTCTTGCTGCTTATATACACATATTTCCAGGTCTAGGAAAACAACACTTTTAAAGCCTTTTCCTTTAACTTTGGAGAACTGGACTTTATTGCTCTTAATTTATATTTCTTGATAATGACATTGTAAGACTATCTGCAACTTTCCCACGTGAGCATTTTATTTTTCTCTTTGTCATTGACCTTCTGTTATACAGTATGATTTTAATTACATTTGGAAGAATTTTTTAAATACTTAGTAGCAGTTTTAGCATTTGCTAGTCTAAAGCCCTTTCTGCTATTCACTCCCTCCATCTCTAACATGATTTTCATAGTTTGTAACCTGCTTTCAGCATTTAACTGCAAATCCAAGTAGGGGCAGAGAGAGTTCATGTTAGAAAACTTGATAGTTTTTATTCTGACATTTAAGCTGATTCTACTTTTATGTAGTACACATAAGCTTTCTTGCAGAGTGAGGCAAGTGTCGCATAGCATTTACAGAATTCTGTTTTAAAGCTAGTTCTCTTATTATAGCCTAATACAAAATGGAAGTAAAACTATGTCTAGATTACTACATGTGCATTTGATGTCAAGGAGAGTGCTATATAACAATGATTGAATAGTGACCGAAATTGTTATGTGACTCCTGTTCTCTTGGAGATTAGCTTAAAAAGGATAATTAGTTATACAGTGATCATTTAGTATCTGTTGTATTTAAACTCAATCACTATTTTGATAGAATCAATTTAGGGGAAAAAAACATATTTCGTGAGAGAAAATAATAGAGTGTCTTAATCTAGCCTGGAATATAACACTTATATGTCCCTGGGAAAGTGACTGTATATTAAGATCTGATAGATAAGTAATTATCAGTAGGAAAATGAGGTGAGCAGGAGAAGCTAGTTAGTTTCCCAGGTAAAAGAAGAGTATGGTGAATGATGAGAAATCAGAGGAGTATTTGATGTTTGAAACATGGAGGAAAGAATAATATGTCTTGGACCTAATGAGTGAAAAGGAGATCGGCAGGAAATCATACTGAGTCAGTGTCAATGGACAGATTATATGGAGTTTATTAAAAAGTGAAGGCTACAGATTTGCACAACTGAAGCAAACTGATAGTGTTCAGGCATGGTGTAATATGACGAGGCTTGCTAGGGAAAGAAGTGATTCTGGCTGCTGATGGAGAAGGGGTCAGAGCAGAGAAGTAAGATTGGGTATGTTGGCTGAGGTGAAGGGCATTGGAAAGCTGTGGTAGCAGTTGAAACAAAAATCTGATGACTAGAGTTTAGATGCATATAGCCAAAGTGATGGTGGGAAAATTTTCCTGAATTAAAGATCTAGTTTGTACTTCAAATCAGTAAGATTCTGATGGAAGGAGAAGGAAGCAGTGTTGTAAACTATGAAGGTGCGGGAACCAGCTGGAAGGGGATAG
Organism: Odocoileus virginianus; assembly: GCF_023699985.2. Classification (NCBI taxonomy): domain Eukaryota; kingdom Metazoa; phylum Chordata; class Mammalia; order Artiodactyla; family Cervidae; genus Odocoileus; species Odocoileus virginianus. The sequence continues at coordinate 24,871,961 of NC_069685.1, forward strand.
CCTGGTACAGATCACCCTAACTCCTCTGCTTAGAGTTCTCTGGGTTTCCATTTCCACAATGATGCAGGCAGGCTGATATAGTAATCAAACAAAAACAAAAAGAAAAAAACAAGTACTCCAACCTGGACTCACGGTATTTTCACATTCCAACTCCACTGCTTAGAAGCCCTGACATTTTAAACAGTCCTAACTCCATTTTGGTTTCTTATTTTATAAAGTGTGATCATAGTTGTGTGTTTCTTCTTGTAGTAGTATATGGATCAAAGGCTCAATGTGAAGGCATAAATGATTATAAATCAGTTGGTCCCTAGTAAGTATACAGTGAATGTTAGGTATGAAATTCAACTTAATCATTAGAGCCTACTAAACTCTGCTGATCCCTGCTCACCTCTCCAAGATCACCTCGTGGCACTCTCTCCTGGGCCCCTGGCCCTCTAGGGACACTTTCATTTTCTCTGGCATTCTATAATCAGTTCTGCCTCAGAGCCTGCTTTGCAGGATGCCAGAAATTAATTCTCTCCTGCTCCCATCCTTTACCTATATTTACCCATTCTTCAGGTTTCAGTTCAAATGTCAATTTCTTTGTAAGCATATTCCCTAATTCCAAATCTAGGAAAGTTCCCTCTCTTATAGCCCTCAGAACTTTAAAATTATTAGAAATAGTGAAGTATTAATTATGAGTTTATTTGATCACTGCTCAGCGTCTTCTACTAGACTGCAGATTTATGAAGATATAGTTCACAGTGCTTAGCCAAGAGTCTCTCAAGAGCACCTCACTCATTGTTGACAGTATGGTGCAAACCCAACAGGTATTTATTGGATGAATTAATTGCCACTAATCAAATAAGTAAATGAAAAATATTATTTGAAGTTAAAAACTATGAGTCCAGTTTTAGGTATAATGAGTTTGAGAGGTCTGTGGATATTTCAATGGATATTTTATTTTTCCATTCTAAAATCACTTTGGTGATGGAAAAGAAGGGTAGGGGCAAAGGCTCCTAGACTTCCTCTTAGTGGGTGGGCATAAATGCCATCCCCCAAGAAAGTAGGATTTTTATTATTATTGAGGTATTGAGACATAAGATAGAAACCTTCAAAGGGCAGTCACATGCGAGATAAGAAACCCTGAAGGTCCTCACATTAACTGATACGTTAACTGTCTATATTAATAGATACAGAATCTTTGTTTATTGGAATGGTGAGCATGTACTAAGTCAGCAAATACTGTTTAATTGAGAATAATTTAGTATTAATTTCCAAATGACCTAAACATTTCAAATTTATAAACTTCATATTTTGTGTTGAGAAAGATTTGGTGGCTATTTGCTGTTTTGATACAGTTGCAATATATAATAGAATTATGGCATACAAGGTGTTTCTTTTACATAATTATATGATGAATTCTTTTAAAGGCTCAAGATCTTTAAAAGCAGGTACTGAAATTACTGAGTTAAAGTAATGAGTAAAAAAAATCATGAATGAAATTAATGGCAAAAGAGGGACATCTACCTAAAATCAATATAATTTTTAAACCAGAGCACTTAAAAAGTAATCACAGGAGAGTAACCTAAAGCTGTGTTAAATATCCACTGACATGTGTCCTCTGAGCTGCAAATTTTATGTCATCTATAAGGTAGTCCAGGTTAATTGCAAATACTCACTCCAGACTCAGGGTGTAATTTTGTGGAAGGAAAATCCTAGTCCTGGTGCTTGCTCTTTTTTTTTCCTTTCCCTTAAAATTGAACTGAAATGTTCCCTGATGTCAGTGCAGTGGCAAAGTTGATGAATTGATCTTTTTCTGCTGAAGGTTATAATTACATTACATGGATATCATTGCCCTATTTATCAATCACTTATGAACTGATTTTCATTATAGAAACATCTATTGTAGCCGTACAGACTCTGTTGGGAGTAAGTCCTAGCAATTGATAAGGTTTGGTTTCCTATGTAAGATTTCAGTTTCCTTATTAAATAAATAATGTTCAAGTCATACAGTATGTGTGCTAATGTGAAGCTTCCTGAGATAAAGAAAAGGGAGTGTGGCACCAGCCTTTGTTTCAAGTAAATACATAATGGATCAAGATAAAGGTGATGTTTCAAGATGGAGTGTGTCCTCTGTGTGTATGTGTTGAGGAGATCCAGAACTCCTGTATTTTTTCTAACTAATAAAGTGAGAGATCTCATTGCCTAATTGTTGGGAGGGTTGTCACTTGTAGCCTTGAAACCACTCAATGTAGACTTCTCAAGTTCTGTGACTATGCTCTTTTTGTCCCTCAATTTGGTTTTGTCTGATATTTTCTCATGAGGAGATTGATGTTAGTATTTTTTCAAAGATATTATGGAATCTTGTGGAATTCTGGTAGAATATTCCATGGTGTTCTTGCAAAATTCCATCATATTCTTGAAAAAGTCACTTGATGAATGACTGTCAGGGGGCCCAAATGTCATTATATTTTATTACTAGTAATACTGTTAACAGATAGGGAGTGTCAAAGAGGACTCTTCCATGTGAACCTCCATTCTTGGTAACGACAGAGAGTAATCTGAGGTCTTACCTGTGGGGGGGGGGGGGAAGTTATTGAAGAAAGAACAGAAAGAACACCTCAAGGGGAGAGGTGGGTCAAGCCGAAGGAGTCACTGGCCCCAGCGTAATGAGGAGCTGCGTCTTCCAAGACAAGGCTTTTACACGTTCATCTAGGTGGGTGTGGAGTGACAGTTTTGATTGACAGTTGCAAGGTACATAACAACAGGCTCTATTGTGCATGTCTTTCCCATAATGAAGTCTGTTATCATAAGATGTATGTATGCATAGAATATTTATGAATAGGCTTCTGGCTACCTGTCGTCAGTGGCTTAGCTGTGCATCCAGGATGCACATGTGGAATTGGAGAAGTCCCTATGGTTAGTTTGTACACCTTCTTTGTGCCCGCTGTGTTCCTGGGGCACGTGGGCCAGAGTGGGAAAAGCCTCTGTGGTTATTCTGAGATCTCCTGGCCTCACTGGGGCATGTCTGGGTTGGGTTTCAAAGATCAGCTTGAATCTTTCTCAGTTAGGCCACCCCTTGTTGCTCATGCCCTAACTTCCTACCTACTGCTATTGACTTTGACCACTTGTATAAAGTAGTGTATTTCAAGTTTCTCCACTTTAAAATTCCTATTTTTTTCTTTTAATTAAGTAAATATTTTATGGGGAGATAATTTGAGTGAATGCAAGTATCCTCTTTTTCATGATACTTTCCCCCACTAATTTTAGCATTCATTGGTGGTCTTATCTGCAATAATTACTTTGAAGTTATGGTCAATAATTCCACTTTAAGGAACACTTTTTAGTCTGCTTTACTTAGTTTTTTTCTGCTTTTTTCCCCCCTCACTCTGGATTCTGGTATGCCTGGAATTTGGTTGCCAGACAATTAGGTGAAAAATTACAATATCTTTGAATGATATTAATTTTGCTCAGAGAAAATTTAATTTTCTTCTGACACAGGAAAAATGTATGCAAATCTCATGACCTCTCCAGACATTCCAATAACTCAAGACTAAAAATTCAGTCCATATGAGACAATACCTATTCCTCTTATTCCTCTGTGTTCTTCAGTTTGACCTTCATGTATCTCCACTGATGCAGGGTTATTTACTGGGTCCCTTCTCCTAGTTAAATTCTAATGTCCAGTTTTTTCTTATACCATAACTTTCAAATTGCCAGACTCTGGTTAGCCTTTTAGTCTTCTAAGAAATGCTTTATGCATGAAATTTTCTACTTCTTACTCTATGCATTTGAGATTTAGGGATCAGCAAATTTCTTCACAGAAAATTGCATAGGGAATATTGGACTTAGTTCTATGTGATTGCTTTTTTTTTTTTAAATTCCTATGTTAAACCTTTGTTGTTGGTCAGTCACTAACTTGTGTCCAGTTCTTTGTGACTCCATGGACTGCAGCAAGCTCTTAAGAGCTTGAGCTCTTAAAAAAAAAACAAAAAAAAAAACACTCACTGGTCTCCCCTGGCCGGTGAACATTTTGTAAACACTAAAGCACAATTATTCACCATAATTCTGCATCAGAATTGCAGAACTCATATTAAAATGTTTTCCTTTACTTCAGAAACTTAATCCCTAAGTCCTAGCTCTGTTGACTGTTTTCTGACTCCTTTCAACACCTAGTTTTGTTTCTTTTTTCCAGTTTTTTCAGTTGCTCTTAGCAGGCAATTTAGTTTAATACAATCTACTCCATTACAGCCAGAAGTAGAACCCTAAGCACTTCAATCTAAATTGTTTTGAGGATGATGGTCAACCTATTGAAGTATTTAGCTATCACTATTGTTAATATTATCAATATGATTATTATCTTAACATACATATGAATTCACCCATGAATATGTGTGAAATGCAGACTAGAAATGTTTGATTAAGTAAGCCTTTTTTTTTTAGTATTTTCTCAATTCGAGCTCTCTTGGCTTTTCCTGCAATCAATAAAAGCATTTTGCAAATAGAGGCCTAATGATATATAAACTTTATCATGTAAATAGAAAGAACTGGCTTTAATCTAGCTGTCTCAACACAGTTTTGTCTACTGATTTGGATTTTATCTTTAATTCAGACTTGATTTTTGCATTTGTCTAAGATCATTTGCTTTATATCTCATCTAATTAGTTTAACAGGAACTATCACTCAAATTATATTCACTGTCATACATAGATGACAATTTTATGTGTAACTTGTGGTGGAACTGTGTAGATAGGTCACTGGTCCATTAGAATAAAGGTTTATTATTGCAATAATAATAAGGGTATAATAGTTCAATTTAATTTTACAATAATTAAATTTATAAAATCCACTGATTCAGTATTTAAAAAATAAAAGCAACTTAAATGTAATTAATATATAGGGAAAAAGATTGACAATACAGGTATTATAGATCCTATATATTGTCTAGATAGATTTATGTACTTTCTTATATTAAGCTAATTAAAAATAATTTATGTAGTAAGAAAAGAAAGAATAATACTTTACAATTATTTTGGAGTAATAGTATGTCTATTATTGTATAAAATAACTTTAAAGTGATAATTAAATGGCTAGATACTTTGGGATATTAAGCCCTGAGACTGTCAAGAAAAAAAGTATTTTGGAACAATTAAAAATGGAATGTTAAGACTTACAGACATAGAAAACAATCTTATGGATACCAAAGACAAAAAGGGAGGGCAAGGGATAAACTAGGAGTTTGAGATTAACAGATATACAGTAGTATATATAAATAATAAGGACCTACTTATTTACTATATATAAATAATAGATAAATAATAAATAAGGACCTACTTTATTGCAGAGGGAACAATATTCAATATCTTTTAATAATTATAATGGAAAAGAATCTGATAAAGAATATATATATGTACATATATATATATATATATCTGAATCACTTTGCTGTATACCTGAAATTAATACATTGTACATCAACTGTACTTCAGTTTTTAAAAAGTAGGATGTTAATTTTGCCATTTCAAATTTCAGGATGATCAAAAATTCCAAAATCATATAGAACTTTTTAACAAGACAGAGCTTCAACCTAGTTTGATTTTTAGTTTCGTCTGAACTTTTTAAAAAATTTTTATCAAAGTATAGTGGGATTAAAAAAAATTTTTTTAAAGCAATAGAACTGTCACTGAATAAAAAGAATTAAGATGTATTATTATTATTAGAGATGTACTATTTGATACTGATTTTTTAATGCATCAGCATAATTTATTTTATTTAAATTATTTTCTTATTGAAGGATAATTGCTCTACAGAATTTTGTTGTTTTCATTCAAACCTCAACATGAATCAGCCATAAGTATACACATATCACCTCCCTCTTGAAACTCCCTCCCTTCTCCCTCTCCATCCCACCCCTCCAGGTTGATACAGAGAGCCTGTTTGAGTTTCCTGAGCCATACAGCAAATTCCTGTTGGGTATCTGTTTTACATACAGTAATATAAGTTTCCATGTTACTTTTTCTACACATCTCACCCTCTCCTACCCTCTCCCCATGTCCATAAGTCTATTCTGTATTTCTGTTTCTCCATTGCTGCCCTGTAAGTAAATTCTTCAGTACCATTTTTTTCTAGATTCTGTATATATGTGTTAGAATATGATATTTATCTTTGTCTTTCTGACTTACTTCACTCTGTACAATAGGTTCTAGGTTCATCCACCTCATTAGAACTGACTCAAAGGTGTTCCTTTTTATGACTGAGTAATATTCCATTGTGGATATATACCATAACTTCTTTATCTATTCATCTATCGATGGACATCTAGGTTGCTATCATGTTCTAGCTGTTGTAAATAGTGCTGCAATGAACAGTGGGATACATCTGTATTTTTCAGTTTTTGGTTTCCTCAGGGTATATGCCTAGGAGTAGGATTGCTGAGTCATATGGTAGTTTTATTCCTAGCTTTTTAAGGAGTCTCCATTTTGTCTTCCATAGTAGCTCTATCAATTTACATCCCCACCAACAGTGCAAGAGTGTTCCTTTTTCTCCACACCCTCTCCAACTTTATTGTTTGTAGATTTTTTTGATGAGGGCCACTCTGACCAGTGTGAGGTGATATCTCATTGTAGTTTTGATTTATATTTCTCTAATAATGAGTGATATGAAGTCAGGAAGGTTGATTCCTCCAGCTCCATTCTTCTTTCTCAAGACTGCTTTGGCTATTTGGGGTCTTTTGTGTTTCCATGTGAATTGAGAAATTCTTTTGTTCTAGTCCTGTGAAAAATGTCATTGGTAATTTGATACAGATCATATTGAATCTGTAGATTGCATTTGATATTATATTCATTTTCACAATATTGATTCTTCCTATCTAGGAACATGGACTATCTCTCCATCTGTTTATGTCATCTTTGATTTCTTTCATTAGAGTCTTAAAATTTTCTATGTACAGTTCTTTTGTTTCCTTAGGTAAGTTTATTCCTATATATTGAATTCTTTTTGTTGCAATGGTGAATGGGATTGATTTCTTAATTTCTATTTCTGATTTTTCATTATTAGTGTATAGAAATGCAAGTGATTTCTGTGTATTGATTTTGTATCCTGCAACTTTACTACATTTGCTGATTAGCTCTAGCAATTTTCTGATACTATCTTTAGTGTGTTCTCTGTATAGGATCATGTCATCTGCAAACAGTGAGAGCTTTACTTCTTCTTTCCTGACCTGGATTCCTTTTATTTCTTTTTCTTCTCTGATTGCTGTAGCTAGGACATCCAGAACTATGTTGAATAATATTGGTGAAAGTGGACACCCTTGTCTTGTTCCTGATCTTAGGGGGAATGTTTTCAGTTTTTCACCATTGAGAATAATGTTTACTGTAGGCTTATCATATATGGCCTTTACTCAGTTGAGGTAGGTTCCTTCTATGCTCATTTTTTTAAGAGTTTTAATCATAAATGGGTGCTGAATTTTGTCAAAGGCTTTTTCTGCATCTGTTGAGATTATCATATGTTTTTTATGTTTCAATTTGTTAACATGGTGTATCACAGTGATTGATTTGTGCATATCAAAGAATCCTTCTATCCCTGGAATAAACCCAACTTGATCATGATGTATGAGCTTTTGGATGTGTTGCTGAATTCTATTTGCTAATATTTGTTGAATATTTTTGCATCTATGTTAGTCAGTGATACTGGCATGTAGTTTTCTTTTTTTGTGTGTTTTCTTTGTCTGATTTCGGTATCAGGGTGATCATGGCCTAATACAGTGAGTGTGGAAGTGTTCCTTTCTCTGCAATTTTTTGAAAGAGTTTTAGAAGAGTAGGCATTAGCTCTTTTCTAAATGTTTGATAAATTTCTCCTGTGAAGCCTTCTGGTCCTGGACTTTTGTTTTTTGGGAGATTTTTGATTACAGCTTCAATTTCAGTGCTTTTAATTGGGTTGTTCATAGTTTCTGTTTCTTCCTGGTTCATTCTTAGAAGATTGACCTTTTCTAAGAATCTGTCCATTTCTTCCAGGTTATCCATTTTATTTCCACACAGTTGTTCATAATAGTCTCTTATGATCCTTTGTATTTCTGCATTGTCTGTTGTAACCTCTCCTTTTTCATTTCAAATTTTGTTGATTTGATTATTCTCTCTTTTTTTCTTGATGAGTCTAGCTAAAGATTTGTCAATTTTGCTTATCTTCTCAAAGAACCAGCTTTTAGTTTTATTAATCTTTACTATTGTTTCTTTCATTTCTTTTTCACTTATTTCTGTTTGGATCTTTATGATTTCTTCTGCTAGTTTTGGGTTTTGTTTTTTTGTTGTTGTTCTTCTTTCTCTAGTTACTTTAGATGTAAAATTAGGTTTTCTAGTCGATATTTTTCTTGTTTATTGAGGTAGGATTGTATTGCTATAAACTTCCCTCTGAGAACTGCTTTTGCTGCATCTCATTGGTTTTGATTTGTTGTGTCTTCATTGTCATTTATTTCTAGAAATTCTTTGAATTCCCTTTTTATTTCTTCAGAAACCTGTTATTTAAGACATATTGTTTAATCTGCATGTGTTTGTGTTTCCTTACAGTTTTTTTTTTTTTCCTGTAATTGATATCTAGTCTCATAGCATTGTGGTTGGCGAAGATGCTTGATACAATTTTAATTTTCTTAAGTTACTGAGGTTTGATTTGTGACCCTAGATGTGGTTTATCCTGGAGAATGTTCCCTGTGCACTTGACAAGGTATATTCTGCATTTGGATGGAATGTCCTGAAGATATCAATGAGATCCATCTTATCTAATATATCATTTAAGACTTGTGTTTCCTTATTAATTTTCTGTTTTGATGATCTGTTCATTGGTTTGAGTGGGATGTTCAAGTCTCCTATTATCATTGTGTTACTTTCAATTTCTCCATTTATGTCTGTTTGTGTTTGTCTTATGTATCGAGGGGCTCCTATGTTTGGTGCATAGATATTTACAATTGTTTTGTCTTCCTCTTAGATTGATCCCTTGATCATTATGTAGTGTCCTCCCTTATCTCTTGTAATTTTCTTTCTTTTAAGGTCTATTTTGTCTGATATGAGGATTGCTACTCTATCTTCCTTTTGGTTTCTGCCCTCCTAAGATTGGTCCAGTGGTTTGTGTAAACTTCATATTGGGTGAGATTTGTGTTGAGGTTTTTGTTTGTTTGTTTGTTTGTTTCTCCTCTGATGGGCAAAGCTGAATGAGATTGTAATCCTTTCTGCTGGTGATTGTGTTTGTATTTTTCTTTTGTTTGTTGTTTAGATGAGGTGTCCTGCAGAGGGTGCTACTGGTGTTTCGGTGATGCCTCGTCTTTATTCAAGTGGTTTCCTTTGTATGAGTTCTCACTATTTGATGTTCTGGCTTCCCTGGTGGCTCAGAGGTTAAAGCATCTGCCTACAATGTGGGAGACCTGGGTTCGATCCCTGGGTCAGGAAGATCCCCTGGAGAAGGAAATGGCAACCCACTCCAGTATTCTTGCCTGGAGAATCCCATGGAGGGAGGAGCCTTGTAGGCTACAGCCCATGGGGTCACAAAGGGTCGGACATGACTGAGTGACTTCATATACACACATAGGGTTAGTTCTATGTTAGTCTAAGGTCTTGGAGTTAGTGCTCTCACTCCAAATGCTCAGAGCTTGATTCTTGGTCAGAAACAAAGATTCCACAAGTGGTTTTTTTATGGCATTAAGTGAGATTAAAGCAAATAGCCAAAAATGAGAAACCAAAGATGAACCCCAGACAAATGGCAGTTACAAAATCAGGCAAATAACAATTAAAATAATTGAGTATACACATATACATATACACCCATGAACAAAGTCAAAACAGTCCAACTAAAATAAAGTACAACAGTTTGACTTGGTGAACAAAGGAAATAAAAAATTATATTTACCAGTTCAGAACAAAACTAACTAAAGCACAAACTGGAAAACAAAACTAAAGCAAGGTGCCAGGTGGGGAATAAAGCAAGGAAAACAAAACTAACATATATGATATATGGTGAGAGGAAAGGAAAGAAAGTAAAGAAAAAAAGAATAGATATGCAAAGTTAAATAGGGGTAGATGAAGAAGATTTATATGCATTAAAGATTAACTGCAAGGGGAAAAGAACAGTAGGAAAGGGAAACAAAGGAATAAATGCTGAAAAAATATAGTAGGCTTAACAAATTAAAATTAAAGTATAAAAAAGAAAAAAAAGGAAGAAGAAAGGATAACGCCACAAAACTATAAAAGACCAATGTAGAGGCAGAGGTTTATAGCAACAATAAAAAATGTGACTGAATATACACATATACATATACACCCATAAGCAAAATGAAATCAGCCCAATAAAAACAAAGTACAAAAGATTGACCTGGCGAACAAAGGAAACTAAAACTGTATCTACCAGTTAAGAACAAAACTAACTAAAGCACAAACTGGAAAACAAAACTAAAGCAAGGTGCCAATTGGGGAATAAAGCAATGAAAATAAAACTAACAAACATGTTGAGAAGAAAGGAAAGAAAGAATAGATATGCAAAGTTAAATAGAGGTAGGTAAAGAAGAGTTATATACTCTAAAGGTTAACTCCAAGGGGGAAAGAACAGTAGGAAAAGCAATCAAATTAATAAATATAAAAAAATAATAATATATTTTTTAAAAATTAAACTTAAAAAAAGAGAAAATAAGAAAAAAAGATGAAAAATCCATAGACCTGCAAAAGCCCAACGTAGAGACAGAGGTTTATAACAACAATAAAAACTGTGACTGGGGGTGGGTGGAAAAAGGCCCAAAAGCTTAATTAGATTTAATAGTGCCAATAAAAATCGACCACTACAACAGAGGGGAAAAAGAGAAAAATAAATCCAAAAGAATCTACAGAACGTCAAACCATAAGAATAACAAATGCTTTTCTTGAGTCACTTCTATCAGAGTCTTTTCCCTCGCTGCGAGTCACAGTCCCCCTCACATCCCTAGGACGCCCTCCAACCCTGACCTGCTGTGGGGCAGCTCAGATTCTAATCTGGTGCTACTCCTGTGTGTTCTTGCTCCATCTCCACAGCTATCAGAACTAGTGTGTTTTCTTTTGTGGGCGCTGTCAATGACCTTTCATATATTCCACAGACATAGAGTCTGCCTGGTTGATTGTGTGGATTTAATCTGCAGCTTGTACAGCTGGTGGAAATGTTCTGGGTCTTCTTCCTTAGCCACACTGCCCCTGTGTTTCAAATGTGGTTTTATTTCCACCTCTGCATGTGGGTCGTCCACTGGGGTTTGCTCCTGAGGCTGCCCTGGAGGACTCGGGTTTGCCCCTGTGAGGGCCAGGTGTGGAGGTGGCACAGCTGCTTGGGCCGCAAGGGTTCTGGGAGCACCAGGCACTCAGGGGAGTTGGCGGCTAGGGCAGCAGGAAATACAGTGCTCTAGAAGGGCATGGCAACCACTATTGGCCAATGCACTTCAGTATCCCTGCCTGGAGAACCCCCCTGACAAAGAAGCCTGGCAGGCCACAGTCTACAGGGTTGCAAGGAGTTGGACATGACCGAAGTGAGCCTGCACACATAGACACAAGATTTGTTGTCTGTGGCAGCTCTGCCCCAGTCAGAGTTGAGCATGAAGTTGGCACAACTGCTTGGCTTGTGGGGACCTCGGTGGCACCAAATGTGCAGGGACGCGGATTGCCTCTGCCACAGGAGTTACGGCCCTCTCAGAGTCTTTTTTGAGCCTCTCGCAGCTGGCGATCAGAAGGCCTCTTCGGCCAGTCTTTCTCTGTAGCCCCACCCGTTCAGGCACTTAGAGGGCTCCCCTGCCTGCGGTCGTTCAGTGCATCAGGCACATACAGGGTCCCCCCGGCTGGGGTCCTTCTCTGTAGATGGGTGTCTCAGGCACTTACAGGGGCACCCTGGGTGGGGTCCTAGACCGTGGACCGGTGCATCTGTCACCTAAAGGGGCACCCTAGGTAGGGTCCTCCTCTGTAGTTCAGTGCTTCCAGGGGCTAGCCTCTCTATTGTTCAGCTGCCGATGCTGGCTTGTGGGGTAAGAGAGGCTCTGGTGATGGCCCCACCTCCTGTGCCGCCCGGCTTTCCTTCACAGGCATTTCCCACCACAGTCTCCTCCTTCACATCCCCTCGAGCCTTCTCTCCACAGTCAACAGCAGCCCTCGCCCTGGGATTGCTCCACAATCCCTAAACTCCAGCTCCCAGCTGCTGCGCCTTCAGGGGAACGTGTCCCTGTCTGGGGTTTGTATGGCTGCAGCCAGGACTGTCTGATTCTCATTCCATTTAGACTGCCACGGATCAGCTGTTTCACTCTCAGCCTTAAATGTTTCTCCAGTGACTCAGCCAGTTGCCCCAGTGTGGGGATCAGACCCCTGCTTCAGTTCCTCCACCCACTGAAGTCAGGTCTAGTCCTACTAACACTCCTGTTTTTCTCCCTAGTTCCTTCATCCTACTGAATTTTTCATGGTTCTATATATTCTTTGCTGCTAGCCAGGTACTCCTGTTTTCAGCTGGTGTTCTGCATGTATTTCTGTGTCTGAAGGTGTATTCCTGATGTATCCGTGGAGAGAGACTCCACATCCACCTACTTCTTCACCATCTTGTTCTCTCTGATTTTTTTTTTTTTTTTTTTTAGGGGCTTCCCTTGTGGCTCAGATAGTTAAAAAACAAATCTTCCTGCAGTGCAGGATACTTGGGTTTGATCTCTGGGTTAGAAAGATCCCCTGGGGTAGAAAATGGCTACCCACTCCAATATTCTTGCCTGGAAAATCCCATGGAGAGGGAGCTTGGTGGATTACAATCCATGGATTGCCAAGAATTGGTGACAACTGTGTGACTAACACTTCCACTTTTTAATTTAAACTTTGCTATCCCTAAATATTTATTTATTATTTTAATTTTAAGGTTTATTTTCATATAATTATAGATCCTATGTGATTTTAAATGTAGTAGAAACCATGTATACCCTTGACCCCTGGCTATGTAACAACATGTAACATATTAAAAACTGTATGGTACATCACAAGCAGGATATTTGCTCCAGGTATGCTTAGATCATTTCCATCATGCCTTATTTGCTCTGTTATGGCCACAGTCACCTTCCATCCCATCCCCATCCAGTCCTTAACTCCTGCAACCCCTAATCCAGTCTCCATTTTTACAGTTTTTTCATTTGAAGAATATTACATAAATGAAATCATATAATATGTAGTTTTTGGGAATTGGCTTTATTCAATCAATAGGATTCTCTGGAACTCACCCAGGTTTTTGTTTAAATCAATAGTTTGTTCATATTTATTGTTAAGTAGTATTTCCTAGCATAGATGCATAATAGTTTGTTTAACCTTTCATCTGTAAAAAAGATTTTGGATTGTTTATAATTTGGTGTTGTTACAAATAAAGTAGCTATAGATATTTGTGTATAGGCTTTTATGTGAATGTCATTTTTTATTTCTCTGAGATAAATGTCCTCAACTACAGTTGTTGGATTGTATTGTAATTGCATGCTTAATTGTTTAAGAAACTGAAGAACCAATTCCCAGGTGACTGTACCACTTTAGATTCTGGCCAGTGATGTATGAATGATAAGATTTCTCCACATTTTCCATGATATCTGGTGTTATCACTATTTTTTATTTTAACCATTTTGACAGGTACATAGTGATATCACATTGTTATTTTAATTTGTATTTCTCTATGACCTAGAACATTATTTCACGTACTTATTTGCCATCTATTAATCATCTTTGCTGAAATATCTCTTTATGTCTTTTGTCTGTTTTCTAGTTGAATTATTTATTCATTTATATTTATTCCTGTTGAGTTTTGAGTTTTTTTATACCTTCTAGTTCTAGTCTTTTTCCCCCTTCATTCTTTTTTCTTTTTTGTCCAGATTTATTGAGATAGTACTGACATATAACACTATATAAATGTAAAGTGTACAGCTTGATTATTTGATGTACTTATACATTCAAAAATAATTACCACTATAAAAACAGAACTATCATATGATCCAGCAAGTTGAATTCTGGATATATATCCAAAGGGTCTTGAAGAGAGATTTGCATTTTCATGCTCATTGCAGTGTTCACATACACATACATACTGTGGAATATTATTCAGTCATGTATAAAAGGAGAAAATCCTGCCAATTCGTGGTGGTGTGAAATAAGTCAGAAAAACCTCTACTGTATGATATCTAATGGAATGGAATGTGGAATCTAAAAAAGCAAAACTCATAAAAGCAGAGCAGAATAGTGATTGCCAAGGGCTGGGCCATGAGAGAAATGCGAGAATATCAGTCAAGGGGTACAAACTTACAGATAAAAAATGAGTACATTCTGGATATCTAATACACAGATAATCTGTACTCTATGATGATTATAGTTAACAAGTACTACATATGTCAGGTCAGTTTATTTTTCTCCCCCAGTTCTTGTTTCATTGCAGGAAAAATTTGAAATGATGAAACTAAAGGATTTAAAACAACAGACAAGTTGCAACTCAGTTACAGCTCAAGCAGGCTTATTTTTTATTAGACAGACACTCCCAAGACATGGGAGCAGGCCAACCCCAAAGAGTCATCCTTCCAATCCCTTTTGGTTTTGCCCTTTTTATACTTCCCATCTCCTCCTTTGCTTGTACCCTGTGCAAAATAGGGCTTGTACCCTCCACCAGTCAAGAAAGAGAATGCAAATAGGCATATGCTCAAGGCTGACTGACAATTGCAAGTTATGTAACAACAGTCTCTGTTATGTATGTCTTCCCATAATTCAGTCTGTTATAATCAGATGTTTATATGTGTAGAATATTTATGAACCCTAGTGGCTCCTAGCTGCCTAAGGTTACTTGAGGAAGCCTCTGTGGTTAGTTTGTATCCACTGTGTGCCCAGGGCACATGTGGAAGAGTTGGAAAAGTCTCTGTGGTTAATTTTGTAGCATATCTGTGAGCTCTCCTGCTTGTGCCTGGGATGGGGTTTAGAGATCAGCTTGTATCCTTTTCAGCTAGACCACCCCTGTTGTTCATGCCTGCCTTCTTACCTAACAACTGCATATTTGAAAGTTGCTAAGAGAGTGAATATTAAATGTTCTCACACACACAAAAGCTAACTATGTGTGGTATAGAGATATAACTAACCCTAAGTATTAAGTATTAGTTGCTCAGCCGTGCCCGACTCTTTGCGACCCCATGGACTGCAGCTCCCCAGGCTCCACTGTCCATGAGATTTTTCCAGGCAAGGATACTGGAGTGAGTTGACATTTCCTTCTCCAGGATAACTAACCCTACTGTGATATTAATTTTATAATGTGTAAGTGAGCTTTACTTTGAATGCTTAGACGTTTGATACTTGACCAAAACATGCTATTCCATCACTTCTAAAACAGTATGACTAACCTACTATGGGAACATTGTAAAACTATCGAGACGGAGTATGATTACTGCTATCTGTCCATCAAGTCCTATCTTCTTTCTTTTCAGTCTGTATTATAGCTTCATACATAGCTATAGTACTTTCGTAATGCCATGCTGTGGGAAAACACTACCCAAGAAAAATCACCTTGAATGCACTATGCAATATATATATTTAATTCAAAAAATCATCAAAGAGTTCCTTGTATATACTTTTGCAGAGTGTTCTGTGAGAGACCTGTTCAGAGAATAATGCAAATTACCAAAAAGCTGCCCAGTATGTGTATGTAAAATGTGCTACTTTCCTCATGGAAATCAACTGTAAGACCCTGTAGACTTGATTTGGCGTACAGGCAGCAAGAATGTGCACATACACCCACAGCTTTAGCATTGTATTACTTAATTAAGAAATTTAACTTTTGATATTAAATCTAGGCAGCTCCTCTGCTCGTGTGGATTTCCAATTTCAGTATTCAACAAAATGAAGAATAATGGAATATGTTAAAATATTTGGATTACATTTTCACCTGTTAATTTGAAAGGGATGCTTTAAAGCATGTGCCAAATTTTTGCTATTTCTTAAGCAAGACTTTGAAACTCAATAAAAAGCTGAAGAAATAATACAATGGCTTTGATTAGGTGTTTCATCTTTTAAAATATTCATTCCCTGTTACATGAGTGCATTTACATAGAACTCATTATACTTTACTGCAAGAGCAGATAAGGAATAGATGAAAAGAAATGAGTTGTACAGATAAATTTAGACTATTTTGTAACAAGATATTTACTTCTATATATTTTATATTGATCAAATTAAAAGTAAACCTTTGATGCACAACAGCTGATCACTCTTCTTATATTGGTTTCAAGGCAGAAATCCAACCTGTATAGTTCTGACCAGAATCATGGTGGACTTTCCAAGCGGAGGCAGTTATTTGTTTATCCACCTAATAAATAATTTCCTGAGCTATTGGAAAGTTCTGTCCTCCTCAAGATGTTGATAAGAGTGAGGTAAAAAAACAAACCAACCAACAAACAAAACAAATTTAGTCTGGAAACCTGGCCCAGAGAATACAGAATTTTTCCAGATCTTTTCTTTTCCATGGTATTGTAGTATTTATCTTAGCCTTGAAATTGACCCTCATGAAATCTTTAGAAACAATGCCAGTGAATCCTGAACCATTTTGTAGAGAAAAGTTTAAATTCAGAATGCAACTAAAAAAAAAAAAAGTTAAAACGAAATTAAGAAGTTTGCTACTGTAAACATTCCTCAGTTTTTAAAAGGTCTTGAAAGTCAATATCTTTTCTTTCAATTTGATTCTTTCCTAGTCTTCTGCATTCTTATATGTCTACTCTTTTGAATAAATTATTTATTTCCAGGAAGCTTTTCCTCTAAGCCTAATTTTAATAGTGTATTAATATATAATAATACATGAAAAATCTGCATAATTATTTAATGTGTACAATTTGATGAGTTTGGACATATGCAGACACCCATGGTATTGTCACCACAATCAAGGTAATAGACACATTCAGTTCAGTTCAGTTCAGTCTCTCAGTCGTGTCTGACTCTTTGCGACCCCATGAATCACAGCACGCCAGGCCTCCCTGTCCATCACAGGCATATTCAGCACCTCCAAAAATTACCTCATATTCCTCTAGCCTTTCCTTTCATTTTTTCCTTTCTTTCCAAGTAAAAATCTCTTAACAAGTTTTGCAACACTCAATAACGTATCGTTAACTATACACACCTAGATGTACAGCAGATCTTTAGAATTTATTCATCTCATGTGATTGAAGCCTTATATCCATAGAACAACAGTTTCTTATTTCTTCCACCCCTTCACCCCCAGCCCCTAGCAACTTCTATTTTATCCTCTGCATCTATGACTTTGACTATTTTAGATACCTCATGTAAGTGAAATCCGTTTTTGTCCTCTGATTGGCTTACTTAACTTACTATAACGCCCTCCAGGTTCATCCACATTGTCTCACAAGGCATGACTTTCTTTTTTTAAGGGTAAACAACACTCAATTGTTCAGTTATGTCCATATCTTGATAGTTGTGAATAATACTACAGTGAACATAAAGTACAACTACTTCTTCATATCCTAATTTTGATTGTTTAGGAAACATACCCAGAAGTGAGTATGCTGGATCAAATAGTAGTTCTGTTTTAATTTTTTTGAGGAAACTCTGTGGTATTTTTTCATAACTGCTACAGCATTTTACGTTCCTACCAACAGTGCACAAGGCTTCCAATTTCTCTACATCTTTGCCAATACTTATGCACTTAAAACTACAAAATATAAATCAAAGAAACAAAAGGAGATACAAATAAATGGAAAGACATCTTGTATTCATGGATTGGAAGACAATATTGTTGACATGTTCATAATACCCAAAGACATCTACAAATTCAATGATATCCCCATTAAAACCCAATGGGCATTTTTTTTTAACAGTAATAGAAAACAAACAATCTTAAGCTTCAGATGGAATCACGAAAGATACAGAATATCCACAGCAATCTCAAGAAAGAAGAACAAAACCTCCAGGCATCATATGTCCAGATTCCAAAACATATTGCAAACCTACAGTAAGTAAAGAGTATGACACCGGACTTCCCTGATAACTTAGATGGTAAAGAATCTGCCTGCAATGCAGGAGACCCAGGTTTGATTCATGGGTTGGGAAGATCCCCTGGAGAAGGAAATGGCAGCCTACTTCAGTATTGTTGCCTGCAGAATTTCTTTGATAGAGGAGCCCCATGGACTACATTCCATGGGGTCACAAAGAATTGGACACAACCGAGTGTTTAACGCTTTCACTTTCACAGACCTAGTAAACAGAAGAGAGGGCCCGGAAGTAGACACATAAGTATAGAATCAATTCATCTTCAACAAGAGTGTCCCAAATACACAATAGAAAAAGGATATTCTCTAAAACAAATGATTGAGGAAACTGGATATCCACATGCAAAATAAATGAAGAAATAGATTAGATCCCTACTTTATACTACAGGGCTTCCCTGGTGGCTCAGTAGAGAATCTGCCTGGAATGTGGAAGACTAACATACATACACACACACACACACACACACACACACAGACCTTATACTATACACAAAATAAACTCAAATGGACTTTGAGTTAAAAACAAACATGACATAGAACCATGTAAGTCCTATAAGAATACATAGGAGAAAAGCTCCTTGATTTTGTTCTGAGAAATTATCTTTTAAATATGACCCCAAGTGCATAGTCAACAAAATGAAAAACAGACAGGTGGTATGACATCACACTAAAAAGCTTCTGTACAATATAGGAAACAATATACTGATAATATAAACTACTGACTGGAAAAAATTTTGTTAGCCATTTATAAGAGGTAATTCCCCCTAAACATAAATTAATCACATAACTCAATAGCACCTGAATAAATAACCCAATTAAAAATGGGTAAAAGACTTGAATAGGCATTTCTAACAGAAGGCATTCAGTTGGCCAACAGATATATGAAAAATTGTTTAGCATCATTAATTATCAGTGGGGTGTAAATCAAAACTACAGTGAGATACTACCTCATACATGTTATAATGAGTATTATTAAAAATTTAAAAAATTGAAATGAATAAATTCCAAGCAATGAATAATTTCTTCTTATTTAAACTTTTATTTATATCGGTGTTAACTTATGTATATGAATATCTTGACTTGTGATTCAAGGACGCACTATTTGTTTTGCTGCTCAGATTGTTTCAGCTCTAGTCATTGGGATCTTTTTTAGGTTTACTGAACTCTGGATTTTCTTATTGGAGAAAATTTATTTAGAAACCGAGATCTGACTGATAGGTGTGCTCTTTGCTAGTGTCGTTACTGCTTCTAGATTTCCCAATAGACAGATCCAGGAAATATAGGTATATATGAACTTATTATATGCATTATCTCTAATTATATCTGTATCAATCAGTAAATTTATATCTGTATATTTTAAGCTAAACATGATGTTTCTTTAATTTATATGATTCTATCTGGTGCAAACAGTGTTTATATTAGCTTGCCCCCTTACGTAACAGTATCTTCCTCAGAAACCTGGGACCTACTCTCCTTTACCCATTTACTTATCTGTTCAATCCCAGTATACAAGTAAAGCAGGTTCACCTTTTCATTTTGGATTCTTATGTGAATATTTTTCTGATATCCATAATGTTGAATTAAAATATTTTATTATGATGGTGCTTAAATATCTGTAAACTTATTATGTAGATATAGTGTCCATTACTGTAATTTTTATCTGACTATAAAACCAAAGTATCTACCAACTCTATTATAGAGCCTCTGATATTTACATAAATGATTGTCTAAAAACAATAGATGATGTGTTTATGACTTAAATTAAGTGACCTCTTTAAGATGGTTGGATACCATCACTGACTCAGTGGACATGAGTTTGAGCAAACCCTGGGAGATAGTGAAGGACAAGGCAGCCTGGGATGCTGCAGTTCATGGGTCACAAAGTTGGACACGACTTAGTGACTGAACCACAATAACTTGTGTATGGCACTGATTGGTCAATGCTATTTTCTTTAACTTGTCAAATACATAACCATATCCCTTATCTTACCTTATAGTATGCTCCATCCTTTTTTAGCTAAATTCCTATGAAAGTTTATATAGACTTTAAACAGGGAGATTATTGGGCCATGAATTGGCATCATAAATGTACTGAGTATAATTCTGATCTTTTTTAATTAAGCTGTTACAGTTAAATAGTATCATTTTAGGCCCAAGCATTATAAACAAAAATACATATTTAATCATTGATGCCTCATGGGGTTTTTTGTTTTTGTTTTGTCTTGGATATAACAATAGCTTCCAACTCTGCTACTTGAAGTGTGGTTCACAGACACACAACATACCCATCAGACATCATGAACATCCTCTGGGGTTTCTTAGAAATGCAAAATTTTGCATCTCACTCCAGAATGACTGAATCATAAGTTTCAAATTAATAATATCTCCAGGTGTTTCATATGTAGATCAAATTTTTCAGCACTGCTCTATATGGCCCACATGATAAAGACAGTCAGACTATGCTTGTATAATTTATATTGCTTTTCAAGTAAAAGTTCAAAATTTTAAAATAACTTGCTCAAAATGTCATTTATTCCTAAATGCTTTAGTTTATAAGCCTTTATATTGAAAAAGAGCTTAATATGATAAAAAGATATTTAGGGGAAGCTGAGAGAGGCTAAGTTGATTGACATAAATAAAAAAGATACAGCATTTTTGGTACAGAAAATATAAAATTTGCTGGAATTTTTTGGGAGGAATGAGCAATAGGGGAAAGCAGAGAGAAAAAGAGCTCTGGAAGAACATTTAGCAAAGAGAGAAGGGGTTTGATGATGAAGCTTCTCTGGAAAGTGGAATTTAAGGAGGTCAATATCTAAAGCAGATTTTTAAGAAATATTTCATTTAGTTGTGTGAAATAATTCACTATCACCCCATCTCCTTTAGAGGCATTCCTTTAAAACCTTCATTTTTTTTCCAAATTTTTATTGAGAATTGTATAATTGATGTAATAATTAGTTAAGAAAGACAATCTAACTCATAATGGTACACAGAATTGGAAAGTACTGATAACTTCATCTTCAGAGAATCCTTCAAAATAAGGCTTAATAATCTCATTTTACAGAAAACAATTCTAATGATTTTAAAAAAGTCTTAATAGTATTTCCCCAGTAGTATTCTTTCCTTGGAAATCCCATGGACAAAGGAGCTTGGTGGGCTACAGTTCATGAGATCACAGAAGAGTTGGGCACAATTTAGCGGCTGAACAGTGACAATTATCTTAAATGAGAAAAGGCTCAGGCTTTTCAGACACGAAAACTAACATCAGTTCCATCACTGAGTGGCAACTATTGGCAGTGTTCTAGACTCTCTTAGAGGTCTATAAGCAGCAATGTCCGGACTCTAACCAAGAAACTGAAGTGTGTTCAGCAGGGGAAGCCAGGGTTACGAATCTGTAAACCATGCTACTAAAAAACCATATTTGGCATTAGTCCCCACCCGTTAAAATTAAATTAATGTTTCCTAACAGCAATATAGATTTCTTCTACTATCCACCTTTTCTGTGAGGGTCCCCAGACACAGAGATAACTGAGAGTCACTTATGTTAATCTCAACCATACAGCAGTCAGAACAAAACCTTTAGAAACACGCCGATGTGATCTTGTGAGGAAGTATTTAAAAAGAAAATGAATTTTCTTTATTTTATAATTACCTCAACTACCTCCTTCAACCCACTCAGCCTCACCAAAGTTTAAAAAATGGAGGTAAATTAAGATCCTCAAAGAACAATGTGGTCAAATGTGGCAAATCAAATCAAAAAAAGATCCTTTGAGAAATATATATTCACTAATGTATATCTTGAATAGAAATTAAAAGTAAACAGACATATATTTTAGACCTAGAGGAAAAAACACAAAAATATGTGTCTTTCCTTGGGCATGTGAAGCTAAATAAAATATCTTATAAAATAAGTACAGTTTAAAACTTTTGAAATATGTATGTTCAGTTTTTGGTTTTAATTTTACTATAAGTGAAACAAAGGTGAGGTCATAGAACTTCTGAGCATCATAGTGTCTTTTACTGTAAATTGGAAATAATAAAGTCTGTATGGTCTCTCTTATAGAATGTTGAGAGAATAGAATATTTTTATACTCAGAATATTTTCTAAGCTGTAACATGTGATCTGTTACATTTAATCCACCAATATAAAGAAAAAAAAAGTGAATATCCATCATAATGTATTGTACATTACAGTTTTTTAAATATGACATTTAAAAATTGAAACTTTTTTCATTTGTACCATTAGAAATAGTAAATATGTGAATTTCAGTAATTAGTGTTTTCTATTACACTGCATATTTTAATAGATCAATGATCTAAAAAGTTATAGAAACATAGAATATAGAGAAAGGCAAAAATGCATAGTTTTAGAAATATACTAATAACCTAATTTACTTAACTAAAGTTAACTTAATTAGAGTTTAGTCAAAACAGTAGCCATATCTTGAGGCCAACTAAAATTTGTGTCTTTAATTGTGCTCTTGCAAGTTTCTTCCACTTTTTTTTTTTTTCCTGTTTGCCACCTGGTTGGAAACCCATTGCCTAAAGAGAATCTAATCTTTAACTTGTTACCAGGAGAATTTACTAAGCATGCTTATGTAGAATTCAAATATGACCAGAGAGAAAGGTAAATTATCTGAGGTGGGCTTGAAGGTAAACAGCTGTTGGTGAACTATGAATCATCTCAAAGGAACATTAGCTAAACTCATTTTAAAAGAGAAAATTGTTTTTCATGTTCAAAGGAATAACCACAAGGACTCTGCACTCATTCTTAATTTGCTATTTAACTTATAACTTCCTTGGGGAAGCACTATGATAGACTGTTTTTGTTTATTTATTTATTTATTCATCTATTTATTTATTTTTAAATAAGTTTTCTATTTTATGAATACCCAAATGAATTTGGAAAGGAAAACTGAAATGTCCTTCCACATAGAAAGGTAGAAAAACATCCATACTCTTGTGACTAAATACTGACCTAGGTTTAATTGCTTAAAACTGTTCTGCTGGTTATGTTTTGTTTATTCTTATTTTTCAAGGTGAAATCTTCTAGGAAACTTAGGCTACTATAGATGACACATTATTTTATATTTTAAAAGTCCATATTATTTTATATTTTAAAGGTCAGTTGTGTCTGTGTTAATGTAAACAATGAATTATGCTTCTCTTCTCTTCTTTCTTTGAATCCATGAGAGTGAGACAGTCTGATTCACTTAGGTGGATAGTTCAAATTAGAAATGGTTTTCTAAAATTCTGTCTTATACTTTTAAAATAAAATTTGTTTAAACAAATGGCAGGAGAAAGTTTGTTCAGATAACCTGTAACAAAAATTAAACAACATCAAACAGTTAATCCAGCTGCGAAAACCAAAGACTCCAATGGTTTACACATTATTACTTGATGTGTTTAAGCATGTGTGTTTGTTATTGATACTTTAAAATATTCGAAATTAAATTGAATTAGAATCAAATGTTATGTCATTGAAGCATTTCTGAGGTAACAAGTTTCCAAAAACACATTTGCAAAATGTTGCCTTAAATATTGAAGAGCTGTGAACATAGGTTAATTAGATAATTCATTTATGCAAAGGCAATGTGAAATTATACTAAAACATAGTATAATCTTCTTAAAAATAAATGGTATGTCAAGAGCAACATGATTTCACAGTTTCAACTCAGTTCAGTTGCTCAGTCATGTTCGATTGTCTGTGACCCCATGGACTGCGGCACACCAGGCCTCCTTGTCCATCACCAACTCCCGGAGTTTACTCAAACTCATGTCCATTGAGTCAGTGATGCATTGCAACCATCTCATTCTCTGTCATCCCCTTCTTCTCCTGCCTTCAATCTCCCCAGCATCAGGGTCTTTTCCAATGAGTCAGTTCTTCACATCAGGTGGCCAAAGTATTGGAGTTTCAGCTTCAGCATCAGTCCTTCCAATGAATATTCAGGACTGATTTCCTTTAGGATGGACTGGTTGGAACTCCTTGCAGTCCAAGGGACTCTCAAGAGTCTTTTCCAACATACAGCTCAAAAACATAAATTCCTTGGTGCTCAGCTTTCTTTATAGTACAACTTGCATATCAAGCCATGACTACTGGAAAAACCATAGCTTTGACTAGACGGACCATTGTTGGCAAAGTAATGTCTCTGCTTTTTGATATTCTGTCTAGGTTGGTCATAACTTTTCTTCCAAGGAGTAAGCATCTTTTCATTTCATGGCTGCAGTCACCATCTGCAGTGATTTTGGAGCCCAAGAAAATAAAGTCTGTCACTGTTGCCACTGTTTCCCCATCTATTTGCCATGAAGTGATGGGACCAGATGCCAAGATCTTAGTTTTCTGAATGTTGAGCTTTAAGGCAACTTTTTCACTCTCCTTTTTCAACATCATCAAGAGGCTCTTTAGTTCTTCTTCGCTTTCTGCCATAAAGTTGGTGTCATCTGCATATCTGAGGTTATTGATATTTCCCCTGGCAATCTCGATTCCAGCTTGTGCTTCATCCAGCCCAGTGTTTCTCATGATGTACTATGCATAGAAGTTAGATAAGCAGGGTGACAATATACAGCCTTGACATACTCCTTTCCCAAATTGGAACCAGTCTGCAGTTCCATGTCCAGTTCTAAATGTTGCTTTTTCACCTGCATACAGATTTCTTATGAGGCAGGTCAGATGGTTTGATATTCCCATCTCTTTAAGAATTTTCCACTATTTGTTGTGATCCTAACAGTCAGAAGCTTTGGTGTAGTCAGTAAAGCAGAAGTAGATGTTTTTTTGGAACTCTCTTGCATGTTTGATGATCCAATGAATGTTGGCAATTTGATCTCTGGCTCCTTTGCCTTTTTCAAATCCACCTTGAACATCTGGAGTTCATGGTTCACGTACTGTTGAAACATGGCTTGGAGAATTTTGAGCATTACTTTGCTAGTTTGTGAGATGAGTGCACTTGTGCAGTAGTTTGAGCATTCTTTGGCATTGCCTTTCTTTGGGATTTCAATGAAAACTGACCTTTTCCAGTCCTATGGCCACTGCTGAGTTTTCCAAATTTGCTGGCAAATTGAAAGGAGCATTTCCACAACACATTTTTTAGAATTTGAAATAGCTCAACTAGAATTCCATCACCTCCACTAGCTTTGTTCATAGTAATGACTCCTAAGGCCCACTTGACTTCACATTCCAGGATGTCTGGCTCTAGGTGAGTGATTGACACATCATCTTGATTATCTGGGTCATGAAGATCTTTTTTGCACAGTTCTTCAGTGTATTCTTGCCGCCTCTTCTTAATATTTTCTACTTCTGTTAAGCCCATACCATTTATGTCCTTTTTTTGGTGTCCATCTTTGCATGAAATGTTTCCTTGGTTTCACTAATTGTCTCAAAGACATCTCTAGTCTTAACCATTCTATTGCTTTCCTTTTGCCTTTTTGCATTTTTTTCCCTTGGTGATGCTCTTGATCCTTGCCTCCTGTACAATGTCATGAACCTCTGTCCATAGTTCTTCAGGCTCTCTGTCTATCAGATCTAATCCCTTGAATCTATTTGTCCTTCCACTATATAATCATAAGTGATTTTATTTAGGTCATACCTGAATAGTCTAGTCGTTTTCCCTACTTTCTTCAGTTTAAGTCTGAATTTTGCAACAAGGATTTCATGATCTGAGCCACAGCCAGTTCCCAGTCTTGTTTTGGCTGACTATATAGAACTTCTCCATTTTTGGCTACCGAGAATATAATCAATCTGATTTCAGTATTGATTATCTGGTGATGTCCATGTGTAGAGTCTTCTCTTGTGTTTTTGGAAGAGTGTGTTTTCTATGACCAGTGCATTCTCTTAGCAAAACTCTATGAGCCTTTTCCCTGCTTCATTCTGTACTCTGAAGCAAAATTTGCCTGTTACTCCAGGTATTTCTTAACTTCCTACTTTTGCATTCCAGTCACATATAATGCAAAGGACACTTTTTTGGGGTATTAGTTCTTGCCTGGAGAATCCCATGGACGTAGGAGCCACATGGCTACAGTCCGCGGGGCTGCAAAGAGTCGGACACGACTGAGCAATTTCACTTTTACTTCACTTTTTCACTTTCTAGAAGATCTTGTAGGTTTTTATAGAATCATTCAACTTCAGCTTCTTCAGCATTACCGACTGGGACATAGACTTGGATTACTGTGATATTGAATGGTTTGCCTTGGAAACATTTTTTTGAGATTGCATCCAAGTACTGCATTTTAGACTCTCTTGTTGACTATGAGAGATACTGCATTTCTTCTAATGGATTCTTGCCCACAGTAGTAGATATAATGGTCAGTTGAGTTAAGTTCACCCATTCCTGTCCATTTTAGTTCACTGATGCCTTAAATGTCAACATTCACTCTTGCCATCTCCTGTTTGACCACTTCCAATTTGCCTTGATTCATGGACCTAACATTCCAGGTTCCTATACCATATTGCTCTTACAGCATCAGACTTTACTTTTAACACCAGTCACATCCACAACTGGGTGTTGTTTTTGCTTTGGCTCCATCTCTTCATTCTTTCTGGAGTTATTTCCCCACTTTTCTCTGGTAACATATTGGGCTCCTACCAACCTGGGGAGTTCATCTTTCAGTGTCCTACCTTTTTGTCTTTTCATACTGTTCATGGGGTTCTCAAGGCAAGAATGCTGAAGTGGTTTGCCATTCCCTTCCCCAGTGGGCCACCTTTTGTCAGAACTCTCCACCATGACCTGTCCATCTTGGGTGGCCCTACACAGCATGGCTCATAGTCATTGAGTTAGACGTGGCTGCACGGCCCTGAGGTGGTGGCCACATGGCACTGCAGCAGTGTCTATGTGGCACTGGGGCAGCTGTGAGGGGATACCCCACGTCCAAGGGCAGAGGAGCCCCAGCACGACAGTAGGTGCCAGAGAGGCGGCTAGCAGCCCTGGAGCAGCAGAGAGGAGATAACCTGCGTCCAAGGGTGGAGAGAAGCCCCAGCAAGATGGCGGAAGGGGCAATATCATGTTTGGAATCAAACCCCATACCCGCCAGAGACACTCAGAGGGCTCAAACAACCCTTGTGTGCACCAGGACCAGAGACCCCACAGAGACTGAGACAGAACTGAGTCTGAGTGTCTCCTGTGGAGGTTCAGGTCAGCAGCAGCCTGCTGCAGGGGCAGGGGCTTTGGGTGCAGCAGACCTGGGTATGGCATGAGCCCTCTTTGAGGAAGTCACCTTTAACCCCACCATAGAGCCTCCAGAATTTACACAGGACTGGGGGAACAGACTCTTGGAGGGCACAAACAGAACCTTGTGTTCACCATTACCCAGGATAAAGGAGCAGTGACCCCACAAGAGACTGACACAGACATGCCTGTGATTGTACAGGCATCTTTCTCTCCATTATTTGCACTATAGTCTTCTTTCATAGTCTTTACTTGGTCACTGTGTATTTCTACTTTTGTACTCCATTTTGTAATACTTTTGCATTCTTCAATTTACTTATTTTCTGAAGCTATATTTCTCATATCTCCCCTGTTTCTAATGTTTGTTACCACTTATCTTTTCTAAAGTTATTTTTCTTAAAATATAGCTACAAATTATGAACATGTTCTTCAGAAGTTAGATGCACATAATAGGAGAAATTTTATCTTATTGAGGTATGGGGAAACCATTCCAAATTTTCCATGATTTAGCTTGAAGTTTATGCTAACTAGAACACCCTGTGTTATGGCCTGTGAAACATGTATTTCTGCTTTAACCATTAAAAAGAAAATAATGCATTTAAAATTTAAAATGAAGTAACTGAGATCAGGAATCTAAAATGGAGCCATATGGTCACCGTAGATGTGATTTCAGACACATTCTTGAATCACTGAAACTTGAATTTTCTAAATTGTATCAAATTCAAGGACACCACCAGCCATTCTCAAAACATCTGCTTGCAATTGCCAGCTGCAACCTTATGGTCAAAAGATCTCCCCTTGTATCTGTGCAAGCATTTGGGATCCCAGCTATTCCTTACTTAATAAGCACCCTTATTTTTTGCCAGATTCAACTCTAATTCTTAACAAAACACTCATATAACCTTGCAGTTTTTGCCTTTATAAACCTCTCCTGATTTTCTAGTCCAGCAGAATGCAATTCAAGTGCTTCCTGGATTTGTGTCTCCTGGGCTATAGTCCTCAGGTTGTCCCAGCTAGAGCTCTCTTCTGTTCTTATTACAGATTGGTTATTGATCATTTCCATAGATATACATGTGTGCCTACATGCCCAGTCGCTTCAGTCGTGTCTGACTCTTTGGACCCCGTGGACTATAGCTCTTCAGGCTCCTCTGTCCATGGGATTCTCCAGACAAGAATACTGGAGTGGGCTGCCATGCCCTCCTCCAGGGAATCTTCCTGAGCCATGGATCTAACCTGGGTTTCCCACATTGCAGTGAGATTCTTTACTGCCTGAGCCACCAGGGAAGCCTAGATATACACATATGCAACATATAAGTTTGTGTGTGTGTTATTCGCTCAGTCGTGTCTGACTCTTTGTGATGTCGTGGACTATAGTCCGCCAGGCAACTCTGTCTGTGGAATTCTCCAGGGAAGAATACTGGAGAGGCTTGCCATTCCCTTCTCCAGGGGATCTTCCCCACCCAGGGGTCAAACCCTGTCTCTTACACTGAAGACAGATTCTTTACCATCTGAGCCAGGAGGAGTGACTGTTTACATTGTTTAACTTTGCTGTGTGACTCGATATTCTCTTTGGAAAATGAACAGCGAAATTGAAAGTTTCACTGTCAGTTTCCAAAGTGAATCACTCTCCTCTTTTACCTTCATCAAGAGGCTCTTTAGTTCTTCTTCAGTTTCTGCCATTAGAGTGATATCATCTGCATATATGAAGCTATTAATATTTCTCCTGGCAGTGCTGATTTCTGTTTGAGATTCATCCAGCCCAGCATTTCACATGATGTATTCTGCATAGAAGTTATATAAGCAGAGTGACAATATACAGCCTTGACATACTCCTTTCTGGATTTTGAACCAGTCCATTGTTCCATCTCTGGTTCTAACTATTGCTTCTTAACCTGCATACAGGTTTCTCAGGAGGCAGGTAAAGTGGCCTGGTCTTTAAGAATTTTTCACAGTTTGTTTTGATCCACAAAGTCAAAGACTTTAGCATAATCAATGAAGCAGAAATAGGTGTTTTTTTTTTCTGGAATTCCCTTGCTTTTTCTATGACCCAGTGGATGTTGGCAGTTTGATCTCTGGTTCCTCTGTGTGCTCTAAATCCAGCTTGTACATCTGGGAGTTCTAGGTTCAAGTATTGTTAAGCTTAGCTTTAAGGATTTTGAGCATACTTTGCTAGAATGTGAAATGAGCGCAATTGTATAGTAGTTTGAACATTCTTTGGCATTGCCTTTCATTACCAGCATTAAAGGGGTTCAAAGTCACCATGATTGTGTATTTCACTTTTTTCTTGATTTTCTCTATTATAGAAAATTCTGCAGTAAAAATTTTTAGTTAAGTGACTAATCATATAAATATATTAAATATTTCTTATGTATATATAATTTGTTCACTGATATGGAAAAATATTTTTTCTTAATTTTTATCTTTTAGTTGCTTTGGATAAACCATTCAAGGAGGTAAGATGTGATGCAGTAAGGAAACTGAATTTAGAAGAATTTGTATAAGCTTGATGATAAACTGTATTGCTGCTGCTGTTGCTAAGTCGCTTCAGTCGTGTCCGACTCTGTGCGACCCCATAGACGGCAGCCCACCAGGCTCCACCATCCCTGGGATTCTCCAGGCAAGAACACTGGTGTGGGTGGCCATTTCCTTCACCAATGCATGAAAGTGAAAAGTGAAAGTGAGGCCGCTCAGTCGTGTCCTACTCTTCGCGATCCCTTGGACTGTAGCCCACCAGGCTCCTTTGTCCATGGGATTTTCCAGGCAAGAGTAGTGGAGTGGGCTGCCATTGCCTTCTCCTTAAACTGTATTAGTAGATTATAAAATGAGATCATCAAACCTGAATACATTTCATGAAGTGAATTAGCTTTCTCAAAGTTCTGTGTGGTAGATTACTTGCCAAAAATACCTCTTTTTGTTTTGACACTTGTATTGGTTATCTATAACTCTGTAACAAATTACCCCAAAGCTTAGCAACCTAAAACAATATACATTATGTTACGTATTTTCTCCAATTTAGCAACCTGTGAGCCAACATAGGAGCAGAGAAGAAACTATAGTTTTTCCTCTTTACTCTCTCACTTTTCATTCTTTGGGCACTAAATGGCTATGTTCTCTTCTTCATCCTACTCTAAATTTTCCCTAAAGGGACCTATTGTCATTTAAAGAAATTATGCATAGAGGAAAGGAAAATACTCTGACCTTTCAAAAATTTACACTGAATTCTAGATCCTAAAACACCACTGTGGATCTCATTTATAGTGGGACTGTCTGGAGGTCAAATGATACATGGTGTTTGGTGTGAGTTGCCTCACATCATGTCCAGGGGGCTCTACAAACAAATTCTGTTGTTTTCCCAATTCTTGATTTTATTTTTAATTTTCTTAGACCTATTCAGTGACTGGGAAAATCTCTACTCATACCCTTAATCCATGGACTGAGACTGTTATTTATGAAAGGACCAAATGGAAATCCCAAGAATTTCTTCCTACCAGAGTAGTAAACAATACACAGTACATTATCTTTGCGGAGTTTCAAAGATCAGTGCCACCATCAGAGACTTAAGAATGTCAAGAACAGCCCCTACCCAACTTACTTTGCATCAGGCCTGGGCAGAGGTTGATGAATCATGGATGATAACGAGTATAAGTTGTAATAAACTTAATCATTGGGGACTCCAGTTGGGGGTGCCAGTTATGAGAGCATCAAGTATCTGGTCACCTTTTTCAACTATTAAGAAGACACCAGAAGTAATTTGCTTTTTGTAATTTACAAAAGTAAAACTTCACTCTTATTTTTGTAAAAATAAAAATACACAATAATAATATGTCATCACTCTTGCTCCTTGCCAGAATGTAATCTCCCTGGTATCCAATAAACCATTATTGTGGTTCACTTCATTGAGGACATAATGTGAAACTGTTGATAAAGAATTAACAAATTCAAAGATCCCTTAAGACATGTGCATGTATAAGCTAGAAAATAAACCCATGAAACTGCTAAAGCCTTTGATACCAATGAACTGTTTAGAGGTTCAGTGGTCTGTGGCATGTCAGAATGTCTACTCTAAAGTGAAAAAACAAACAAAAAAACACATAGTTACGTGTTTTGAAATTTTTCTAATCAGGAAATAGGTCAAATGTATGGTGAGCATATTGAATGCAGGGGCAGTATGTATAACATGTGGAGTATTTCTCTGACCTAATTACTAAAGAATTTATAAGACTTTTTTTTTTTTCTTTCGTTGAAGTTTAAAACAAAAGAATGCTGTACAACATGTTTGGACTTTTATTCCAGTTAGCCTTATGACCAAATATTGATAGATCCAGTGATACTTGCAGTGCCTATTTGTAAAACAGGATACTGTATAGAGTGATTCTCAAGCCCTATTTAAAGAATTATAGTGCAGTCCCTTAGGGTTTTGAGGCAAAACAGTGCTTATTTTCTGGGTAGTTATTTTTCTGTTAGAGAAAGATTCCTCTTCCTGTCCCTTTTCTAGTTGTCAGGAGTCTGGCTTCTGTCTAGAAAGAGGTCATTCATGGTTACCACTGATGGGTGTAGAGTATAGGTTACTGAGGAAGGAATGCTTTTACTAGGGGAAACAAATGGTCCATTGACTTGGAACCAAGGACTGGAACCATGTAACTTGAGGCTCCCCTGCCACAGTATCCATAGGTAAAGATGTAGATAACTATATTAGATGAGATGACTGATTCTAACAGCAAAGGGACCTTTTGGAGTTCCTGACACACAGTGGGAACAGAGAGAACCATGTCTGAAACTCAGAAAGTTTTCTAGGGCACATGGTCAACAGTATGACAATAGGAAGAATAGTGCAAGCCAACAATGGCAGAGGTGCTTTGAAACCCAAACCATTTGGGAATGAAATTTTGGCTACATTATCTGATAAAGAACTCTGAGCATTTAAGGTGCTGGATGAGAACAAAGAAAATAGGGGATTTTCTAGTGAAAGAGGAAGTTATGATAACAAGCTCTAACTTACATGACCTTTCACACAAAGTTTATGTGTATTATTTTATTTCACAATTGATCAATATCTATTGCTCTATCTATCTACATTTTACCCTTCCTTTTTATTTCTTTATGATTCTAAGTCAGCAGTAGTGGCTAATTCCAAAATTTAGTCTCTAACTTATGGAATATACAGAAGTGGGGTTGTGATTAAACTGAAAGAATTAATAGCACCCGCTTCCCTGGTGGCTCAGATGGTAAAGCATCTGCCCGCAATGCAGGAGACCCAGGTTCGATCCCTGGGTGGGGAAGAGCCCCTGGAGAAGGCAATGGCAACCCAGTCCAGTACTCTTGCCTGGAAAATTCCATGGACTGAGGAGCCTGGGCTCACAAAGAGTCAGACACAACTGAGTGACTTCACTTTCACTTTTTACTTTTTCAGAGATGAATATAGTGACTATGTTTCCTCTCATTTTTGGAGAAAGTATAAGGGATTCTTTGTTTTCAGTAACTTTGTGCTAGTCAGAAACAGCTCACCCTCTGTCATAATAATTTACAATTCTAAATTCCAAAATTCCTTTGTCACTTGTCTTACAGGGAGACACAGGAGAAACTCTTTTTTCCTGTTGTACTCTGGTTATTTTCTTGCTTCTGGCTATTTCTCTAGTGTGGTTTCCCTCCAAAATGGACCTAAATGGCCCTAAGATAGTTTATGTTGAGTTTTCTGTTGGTGCTGTTTCTTTGTTCTGTACAGGTGACAAGATTTTTACAGTTTCAATTTCCATGGTAATAACTAATGCAATCATTAGTGGAGCATATGGTTATCCAAAACAAAGTTCTCAAATCCCAATCCTCCTTAAAGCTGTGTGTAACTTTATGAAAAATCCTAGTCAGTCAGAGCTAACTATAGGCGATATGATATCTTTAACAAGAGAAGGGAAAGCTTTCTTTTCCTTTCTCTCCTTAGTTCAACTGTAATATGAACTTGAAGTAAAGCTGTTCTGAAGCTTGTGGAAAGAGCAGAACATCTCAGGAATATAGAGGTGGAGGTAAAAGATAGAAGGAAACTGAGCCTCGGATACATCATGCTTGGATTTGCAAAAGAGGGAGAAATATTGTCTAGCTTAAGCCAATGTTATTGTAGATATCTCCACAAACATCCAGAGGAACAGCCACTACATACATCTACATAATATAGTTTAGTTCTCATAAACTACCACTAACAATACAAGTAAATCCTGTAATAATATGAATTACTCCACTTCTAAGCCAAATTAAAACAGCTAGTCAGTTTACATCCTCTCCCTCCTTTCACCAAAATTTGGACTACTGTTACTGAAGGCAGTTTGGACCATGTAAGATCTTTCCCTTTGCTACATGCTACTACTTGCAATTATCTTGTCACAAGAAAGATAGAATAGGAGATTGACCACAATAAACCACAGGCAGTAGGGTGGGTGGGTGTGGGGTGTGTGTGTGTGCGTGTGTAAGAGAAGGAAAAAGATAAAGGGAAAGATAAGACCTATTTTGGGTTATTAGTAAATAATGACCAAAATAATGACTTGCTTATTTTCAGTATTATTGGTAAAGATGAAAAGTCTAACACTAACTTCCAGTTGAATATCATAGAATTAATAAAAGATTTTATAAACACAAGATTATTTGAAATATCTAAATGTGTAGAAGTAGTTAGTGATTGTCAGTGATAAATTATTTTGCCATGTAGCTATCTATATATATTTCAGTCTTTCTCCCTCAGTGTCATGATAAGTCTCTTCTACCTAAGAAAGTCTTTGAAATGTGTTCTTATGAATATCATGGTGTAAGATGAACTAACCAATTAAAAAAGAAAGTATTGTTTTCTGTGGCTAGAATTAAAAAGATTAACACTCTAGGTCAAGTCTCCGTGATTAATTATAGCAGAACAAATGTAATGGTCACAATATGAGAGCTTCTGGACATAAATTGCCAATTTATTAAAATGTTTTCAGGTATAAAAATACTTAAAATTCTACCTGCATGGTTTTTAAACATTGAGTTTTAAAACTGATTATATATTTTCCTAAACTATCAAGGGTTGAAGCATTTGTTTATATGTCATGATTGTTAGTATTGCCTGAGAAATGTGATTTTTGTGTATCACAAGGTTAAAAAAAATAGCTGAAAAAGATGCTAACTTGTAAAGGATAAAATAAAAAGTACTCAGGAGATATAAAATAAACGAATAAATGATCTATTAGCACACAGAGAACTACACTTTTCTGGGGAGTTTTTTTTTTTTTTTTTTGTATTTCACTTAGAAGACATAATCAAAGATGGTTTCCTCACTAGGCTCATCATTAATGGTGCTCATTCAGCTCTGACTAATGAGAACTATAAGCTTTTGTTGATTAGGTCATTGTATTAGTATCACTGAAACACATTTTGATATAAAAAGTAATAAAAATGAGGATTTTTGTCTTTTCATTTCTATAGAAGTAGAGCTGCTACTCCAGAATGGAACTACACATTGATTTTTAAGCATCTTTTTCTCTTTTAAATATCTTTTTCTTCTTTTACAACCTTCAGTGGCAAACAAACCACTCAATTTCTAGAAAATAAATTCTGCAAAATATGCAGGTTTGGGTTGTAGTATAATTCAGCGAGAGTAAATAGAGGCTGAAATACGCAGCTCTAGTTTTAGAAGGTCAACTTCAAAGAACGTGGCCACACAAGCAGCACACATACTGATTTCGTGTAACAGAATAGTTCGTCTCTGAAAGCGGGATAAACACACTAGACCCCAGTCAGTCTGCATCAGCAGGTTAGAACTCAATAATGAGACTCTTGTTATGAACTGCTACTCACAGGTAGACGATTTGGAGGTGGCCATTCTGTCAAGAGGGCGGACATCACCATGAGAGCGAAACAAGTTCACACAGCCAAACAGCAGCAGCCTGCTGGCTCGCCTCCCCCTTCCTTCAGAAACACTACCCGAACGGCTCCGATAGCTTTCCATTAAAAAAATCTGAGGAGACTCCAGAGTTTAAAAAGAAAAAGGCATCACATGGCAGAATTCCAGGAAGTGAACAATACACTTCCAAACTCGACCTGAAGCAGCAAAAAGCCCCGCACAGGTGGGGATTAATTCAACACACCCTAAATTAAAAATCATGCTCCTGAGAATTAAAATGAATGATCAATTTTCTGACAGTTCTTTTGTTTTCCTAAGTTACTGTGTTTTTTTTTTTCTTTCTTATGATACAGAAGGCTTCTGTGATGAGCCATTCAAGGAATCCAATAGAGATTTTTCTCTCTTTTCTCTTTCCTGTTTAAAAAAAAAACATTTTAACTTATAGGACCTCAACTCAAGAGCACCTCATTGTTTCATAACTAATTTCATTTCAAACACTTCCCCATACCTTTATTGAAATGCAACTATGTGGTAGACAATCGAGTAATATGCCTTTTCTATATCATTAAATATGCTGATGAATGTTTCTCTAAAATATAGGCATTTGCTGTTTAATTTCTTAAGAATGAAGACATGACATATAATCTTTAGCTAAGTATAACAGGCTTGAAGGCTATTAGGTTAGCACTACTACTTTGGTCTCTGTCTTAGCATGAGTTATTAAAAACAGACTTTAAGATGTAGATTTGATGCAGAAAATGTACTAGGCTTTATGTCCTACCTTCTGAAGTGCATGCATTTTTTTTTTAAGACTTCTAATGTACTTTCAATTTTTTCCTCATCTGGTCGTTAACACGTGGTAATTTAGACATGGAAAATGTGATGTTCCGAGGAAAGGCTAGAGGACAAAAAAGGTAACATCACCCTGCGGCAGGGCTATGATTGCATACTTTGTACATCTCATGAGAATCTAACTTGCTTAACCTCCTCCTGTTAACAATAGAAAACAATGTATTAGTCTGCTCAGAGGCCCAGATGGTATATGGGGAGCCATGTTAATGTGCTCTAGCAACGATACTATAAATTGCACAATAATTGTAAGGGAATTGCTTCTTAGTTGAGTTGTGACTCTCCACTATCATCTGTCAGGATGATAGGAGTATTGCTAGAAGGAAAAACCACAAAAACCAAATCCCCCAAAATACAACCAGAATAACCACGGTGAGATTGTTAAAGGCATTGTGTGAAATGACCTAGAAAGTGATTGAAGACAGAGGAAACAATATATTCAAAGCATGGAGACATAAGAATTAATATGTTGTACCTCAGAGTGGATGGAGTCTGTGGTTATGGATGTGAGACAAGTGGCCAAGTTCAAGGTGTATAGAAGAGTCGTCGCATAAAAGGCTTCCGACGACACATAAAGGTCTTTATTAATTTTTGTATAGTGAACTAAGAATGACTGTATTTATCCAAGAGGCTGACATTATTAGAACTTCATTTTAGAAAAACTGATCTGTTAGCAGTGGAAAATATGACAAGGAGAAGGTGGCAGAATTTGACTAGAAAAAATAGTATAATAGCCTAAGTGAAAGATGACTGTTCTTGTCTCAAAGTAATGCCATGTAGAATGTACTTGAAGATGTTTATTGAAAGGGTAAAAAATTTCAGTTATAAAAGAATAAGTTCTTAGGCTCTAATGTACAGTGTGGTGATTATAGTTAATAATAGTAGTGTACACAGGAGATATGCAGAGAGGAGCTTTTCATCATTTTCACCACACATGCTCACACCAAGAGCTAAGTATGTGAAGTGTTAGATGTGTTAATTATCTTAATGTTGGAAATCATTCTATGACATATGAATACTAAATCATTACTCTGCATATTTTGGATATATACAATTATATTTGTCAGTTATTCCTCTGTAAAGTTTAAAAACACCTTTGATAGAAAGTTTTAGAAATTCATGAGCTTTTAAAGAGACAGGAAAGGCTGTGACTTGACTTAGACATTAAGGGGAGGAATTAGCCATTATCAGAAGAAAAGGCAGTGGTTCTTTGGTGACAAAGGAGAAGAAGAATTGGTGAAAATGAACATTAATTTTGAATTTTCAGAAGTTTAAAGTGCATATGAATGTGTGTATGCATGTATATGTTTCTTTCAACACAGGATTAGGACTTGTTGCATTGAGAACTGAAAAGGAGCTAAAAAATGAGATACTTTAAAAAAAATTTTGTCAGTGGCCTTTGAAATTACAAAGCTTATCATGCTTTTAAGAGTTTCATAACTGTTCTCTTTAGTAACTTGCAGATCTATAATTCTAAACAGCTATTATCCTATAATATCATTACTAAAAATGAACTGTATAAGAATTTTATAGTATTAAAGTGAGAAAGTATCTTATTTAGTTGAGGTATAGCTGACATATGGGCTTTCATGGTGGCTCAGACAGTAAAGAAACTGCCTGCAATGCAGGAGACCTGAGTTTGATCCCTATGTCAGGAAGATCCCCTGGAGAAGGAAATGCCTACCCACTCCAGTACTTTTGCTAGAGAATTCCACATTACATTTGTTTTAGGCGTACAACACAATGATTTGGTATATGTATATATTGTGAAGTAATGGCCATGTTAAATCTAATTAACATCTATCAACATATGAGAAAATATATTTATAAGCCACAACATTTTATGTTATTGTGTTGCAGCCACATTAGTTAGATTTGTCTTTTATAATAAAATCATTCGGAAAAATTGGTGATTAAGTGGTCATAGAAATGCTACATGTCCATTGAGCATTTGTAAGGTGGCCGTCTCAAACTGAGTTGTACTATTAAGCATGAAATAAGTGCAGGATTCTGAATACATAGTAGGAAAGATAATAAAACCACTCATAATTTTTTATATTGATTATTGAAATAATATTTTAGATATAATTGGGTTAAGTAAAGTACATTGTTAAAATTAATTCTGTTCTGTTTCTGTTTATCAATATGGTCAGTAGACAAGTTCACACTGCATATTTGGCTCTCGCTATGTTTTTATTAACCAGCACTGCTCTAGAATATAATAAAGATCATTTAAGAATTATTTAAATTAACAACTGTTCTCTAGGTTTTACGTATGGAGGGTTTTCTTTAAAAATATTAATAAGGCCTTAAGAAATACACTGGGTTCATAAGTCTACATTGCTAAATTTTTCCAATTTGACCAGTATTTCTCCTTACTCTTTTCCTTATGATTAAACTCTTAAATCTTTCTAGTACAGTTTATTTTCTATTTTATTTAGGTGGCGTACTTGTTGAAAATGTGTTTTCTGTTTTGTGTTTGCTTTATTTTCATTTGGTAGATATAATAATATTTGTGGGATTTTGAATGAATCTCATCTACTGATGATGACAATATAAAGATGACCATGATAATTAAAATATGTAAAATAGTGTGCATCAGTTTGGAGTTGTTTAAGAGTTCATGGGTGGTTAAAGGCATTCGCCAGAAGATGATTAAATAGTTTACTATATTTATGAGTGTAAAGATAAACCAAATTCAGACAAATGATGGATCCCTACAACAGGGTATGGAATTTGAAATATTAGAAGATTTTTAATAAGAAGGAATTGTGAAAATGTGAGAGAATTTTGAAAAGTTTTAGGATGCATTATTGAATTTTACTGTTTCAGCTTAGACAATAGAAAATCATGTTGTTCCCATTCTATGGGCAGTTATCTTGAGACTTTGGAGCTATGCATATTTCTCATTTATACATTTCATGAGGACCTAGGAAATATTAGTTTCTATAAATATAAGAATTTGTAACAATAGTTTTGTTTGTTTTTTTGATTATTCCCCTACTGCTATTTTCAACTGAAGTTTCCTTCAGAATGTATTTCATTTTGTTTTTTCTAATTTTCATGTCTAAATTTTTTAGGTCTTATTTTATTATTGGTCTTTTAATATTTCACTGCTGTTCATTAATGTTGCCAAATATTTGTATCTATTTTAAAGTTTCCAGGGACTTCCCTGGTGGTCCAGGGGTTAAGACTCCATGATTCCACTGCAGGGAGCACAGGTTCACTCCTTGCTCAGGAAACAGATCCCACATACCACGAGGTACAACCAAAAAAATACACAAATAAAATTTCCAAATTTTAAGATGCAGTCTATTAGCAATACTGTTTTCATCCAATGATTTGTTATTTCTTATTACTGTTCAGAATTTAATATCATGTTATAAATGAAGTCATGAATCCTTCTAAACACTAGAGCACTTTGATTTTTTTTTAAAAAAAGGCACTATGGAAATATAAATGCATTATATGCATTAAAAGATAGTAACATAGTCGCATAAAATAAGAAAAGCCTTTTCTGTAGGAGATACATGCTGGCAAACACAAATGCACACTTGTGAAGCATTGTGACTCTACTATCAGTCAACATTGTGTGTGTTTTAAGATAAAGAAAATGTGGATACTCTATTGTTTATAGTCATTATTTTAAAACAGACAAATATCAATTTTATTTAACTTTTAAGAAACAGCTTTTAGTTTCAGTTATCATTTCTATTGTTTTCTGGTCTCTATATCAACTATTTCTGCTCTGATCTTGGTTATTTGCTCCCTTTTACTAATTTTGGCTTAGATTGTTTTGCATTTTTGGTTTCTTAATGTGTAAAGTTGGATTGAAAATGTTTCATTTTTTCTTACGTAGTTGCTTGTTGCTATAAATCTGCCTCTTAGAATTGTTTTTGAAGTACCCCATAGATTTTGGGATGTCATGTTTTCATTTTGTTTTGTTTCAAGATATTTTATTTCCCTCTTGATTTCTTTCTGATCCATTGTTTAGGAGCGTGTTGTTTAATTTCCAAGTATTTATGCATTTTCCAGCCTTTTCCTGTTACTGATTTCTAGTTTCACACCACTGTGTTCAGGAAAGATACTTGGTATGATTTCAGTCTTCTTAAATTTACAAAGACTTGTTTTGTGACCTATCTTATCTCTCCTGAAGAATATTCAGTATGTTCTTGAAAAGAATGTGTGTTCTTCTACTGTAGGATGGATATTCCCTCTTTCTTTCCTCTCTCTCAGTGGTAGTTTGCACTGGAAAGCATAAAATAAAACATATCTTAAAGTCAGAATGAGCCTTTAATAAAGGTTCAGAAATACACAATGTATTCTGTGCATAATTAGGGATACAGTTTTTTTCCCTCTTTTTAATTGGAAGAAACTTTGCAGAGGCCATAAAAGCATAAAACTCTTTGCTATTCAGAAACATTGAATGCAAGTTATTTTTTCAATGTCTTTTAGCCTAATCACCTGCTTCTTTTTTCACTTAGTACCGATGAAGCTTGAGATATTTTAAATTTATTGCCTGGCTTGCTTTAAATCAGGATATACTGAGAGGAGGCCTTGTCCATTAGAAGACTGTAGCAGTGTCTGATGTTACTAAGCCTCTTATGTTGTCTCAGCCTCCAGAGAAGGAACTTTCTTGGAAGTTTCAGCACTCTCAGTGAGACCCTCTTTAAGAGCAGAGTACTGAAGATTCTGAATTTGGCTTAGCTCTTTTTATTCCTTATCTTACAACACTTTTTATTATTATTAATGAGATATAATTGGTATATGCTACTGATGTACATCATAATTATTTGGTATTTGTATATGATGTAAAATGATCACTACAGTGTCTAGTCAACACTTTTTAAATGTCTTATATTTGTGTGTTTGAAATAACCATTAATTTTGTTTTTCTTACTGGACTCTGATTAGAAACTAGTTTCTGAATAAATATTCCTTTACTGTGTTAAAAAGTGGCTTTAAAACTCTTCCATCCAAAGAAATAGATATAGTACAGGTAAGTGACCCTGTTAATTTTGTGAACACCAATTAGATCA
This sequence comes from Odocoileus virginianus, assembly GCF_023699985.2. Classification (NCBI taxonomy): domain Eukaryota; kingdom Metazoa; phylum Chordata; class Mammalia; order Artiodactyla; family Cervidae; genus Odocoileus; species Odocoileus virginianus. The sequence continues at coordinate 24,912,869 of NC_069685.1, forward strand.
ATTCTAGGAGTAAATAGGTGGTGGGTTCTGTGAATAGGCAATAGTGGAGAAGCTTTTTTATGAAAGAGAGCTTGTTCATAAAGTTTAGAGCAGCACATAAGGTCCATGAAGAAAGGAGGATAGATGTTATAGTTCTTTTATTTTTTTCTCAAGGATAAAGAAGCAATTCATAAAAGCATAAATGATGTGATGTGATCACAGATTTATTGTAATGAAAGCATGGGTATTTGATGAGTTCTTCACAAAACATATAAATATCTATTTATAAAGTTCTTTAAATGCAACACAACTGATTCAGGTCTTTGCTAGCCCCAGGTAAACCAATAACAATGTCAATGTGTCTCTTCAATGTGTATCTTTTCAAGGGAGTCACAGTTTCCCCACCCTTTTCATTTATAACTGTAATATTCTAAGCACAAAAATATTGCTCAGCTTGTTAAACCCAGAAATCTACTGGAGAATAATTTTGAACACTATTATAGAAAGCTTCTCTCAAAAAACATTATTTCTAAACAAATTATTTTAATATGTTATTCATGGATTTTCAAAGGGTAGCATAATAACCACACTTTGTTATCATGTAGTTCTCATTAGCAGGATTGAAATTATATAATTATTATTTGCTTAGTATTTCTCAAGTGCTAATAGCATCCTAGGCTTTTGGACACAAACCACTACTTCTTTTTAACAGATGCAATCTTGGGAATGGAATCACAAAAATAAAACTCTACAAACCAAGTTAAAGGGACAAGGAAACCCTAGGAACCCTTTTTTCTTTTTTTCTAGCCTTATTTCCTAAGTAATATATTCAGTGAATAAAATGATTTTAAAAAGAGTATTGAATTGCCAATTCTTTTGAAAGACAGACATTTTACATTGACAGACTCTTTAAACAAATACAAAAATTTGGATCACAACCTAAGAACTCTTTTATTTTCTCTCATAGATCATTTTTCTGAACCTGTGACATATATCTGTTGTGTAAGTCACTCCTAATTGCTGCATTAAACACAGAAAAGATGTTCTTTTCTCATAAATGCCTACATTTCTAGATGAAGGATTAATGCTGTGGTGTAACATTAACATTATATAACATAATTCTGTGAAAAACTCTTATCTTCATTTTCCTTCATATATTGTGTCAACATATATGATTCACATATATGTAGCTAACCACAAAGGTGTAAAATATATTATTAAATAGCTCATCTTTTAATTAAAATGATGGATAATTCTAGGAAGGTGATTTTTGAGAAATGAGTGTGCACTGCTTTCAAATACCGTTTGTATGTGCTAAGAAAATTAAGGAATGAGACCTCCTTGAGGAATAAAATCTCAGAAGATAGAGATGAGGGACAATACTAAAAACTCATTATGTTGAGAATTATATGAACTGGCAGGAAACTAGAAGTTTATTTTCTTTCCCAAACTCCTCATTTGTCCTTCCATTCTATCGTTCTTAACATAGTTTCCTGTACCCTGCAGTCAGCCTTATAAGCCACTCACAGTCTTGCTAAATATCTATGGATTAATAGCCATGAATTAAAGCTGTGGTTGCTTTCATTTGAGGACATTTTTAGAGAATACATTTTGAATGAAGGTATGAGCTATAGGTTCTTCCCATGGAGAAGTCCATCATAGTGACCATAAAGTAAAAATTATAAAGAAGATATTCTAATTTTTTTTCAAGGCAGTGGTCACCAATTTATGATGCTGTGAAAATATTGTCTATATTTACAAGCTGTGTGCCTTGCCTTCCACAAGGTAGAAGTTTAGGACAAAGGGCTTATATGCATGACTGGTGATGCTCATTATCAATTTTTTAAGCAAGTTATAAAATTTTTAAAAGAGAGGGATATTAAAGAAAATGGTGGCAGTATCAACATTGCATCATTGAACATGCAAGTAGAAAATGAAAATATGATAAATGCTTAAATAGTACAGAAGAAAAATATTTCAGTTCATTAAAACTAAAATATATTTACATCAAACAAATAATTAAAATGACTTACTTTCATGCAAACTTAATTGTGAAAAATAAGTATATACTATTTTCATCATTTTTATTTCCTTGATTCATTTTTAACTATTTATGCTAAATATCACAAAGTTTTGAGATAGTATCCCTGACTGTGATTCATTTTCAGTGAACAATTAAGGCCGAGTTTTCAGGCATCAGGTATTTTTTGGTCTTAATTATTAATACTTTCAGATTCCATAGTATCATTTCATATTTCACTAAAAAATTTCCCCACAGAGATTTTGAACCTGGCTAAAAATAATGAAGAGAAGGATTGGAGAAGAGATGTAGAAAGAGCATATTAAGAAGAATGAACAATAAGGAGACAATTAGAATCCATAATACCTCTGAGATCTGAGACTTCTGAGCCCTATAAATCCAGGCACTTTGATACTATACCTACATATCTCTAATTATAGTTTTGCCTTCAGTTGGAGATTATCAGAAATCTCAGGTCTTAGTTTTCTATAAAATAACATATTGCATTTTTGGCCAAGAAATAAGACATAGGAAATTTTCAGTGAACAATAGCATAATGGTGATTTCTTAAGAAACATTTGCAAATTCTAAATGCAATGAAGCAATTTGTATGCAATTATTAACTATGCTCTCATCTTCTAATCTTTCCTGTTATAATTAGTAATTACATTTCTTTCAATAAAGCCACCTAAGAGATGCATTTCTAATGTTCATTCAAAGTAAAGTAAATTATTTCCATCTTGTGGATTTCTTTCTCTATTCACTTACTCTTCTCATCATTACGAGTTTCATATGCATTAGTAATAACATATATAATAAAATAATACATTAATCTTAATTTTCTAGCAAACTTTTCTATCTTTAATTTTTTAAAAAATGTCCCCAAAGCTAACTTATCAAGGGACATCATTTATATTTTAAATTTAGCATACATTTGCCACATATATAACATACTTAGGTTAAACTTGCCTGGATCTTTGTCTTTTTAATACAATCACAAATAGAATATTCTTCCAACTTCAATGTTATTATACTGTCTCAAATTGGGACTTACGCTTGTGATTAAAGTGTTTTAGTAACTGAAAATAGACATATACAGGTGATGATTAGTAAATTAATAAATAAGACTACATTTTATTCAGGGAACGTTATTGTTCAATTGCTTAGCTGTATTTGACTATTTGCGGCCACGTGGGCTTCAGCAGGCCAGGCTTCCCTGTCCTTCACTATCTCCCAGGGTTTGCTCAAACTCATGTCCATTGAATTGGTGATGCCATCCAACTATCTCATCTTCTGTCATTCCCTTCTCCAACTGCCTTCAATCTTTTCCAGCATCAGGGTCTTTTCCAGTGAGCCCATTCTTCACATCAGGGGGCCAAAGTACTGGAGCTTCAGCTTCAGCATCAGTTCTTCCAATTAATATTCAGGGTTGATTTCCTTTAGAATTGACTGGTTTGATCTAGTTGTTGTCCAAGGGAATTTCAAGAATCTTCTCCAGCACCACAGTTCGAAAACATCAATTCTTCGACATGCAGCCTTCTTTATGGTCCAAATCTAACATCCATACACAACTACTGGTAAAACCATAGTTTTGACTATATGGACCTTTTTTCTATGTTTTCTTTTTCTGTTGTTTTATTACAAACCCTTGTGTCGAGGGCTGACTTTCAATAGATCGCGGCGAGGGAGCTGCTCTGCTACGTAGGAAACCCTGACCCAGAAGCAGGTTGTCTACGAACGGTTTAGCACCAGGTTCCCCACGAACGTGCGGTGCATGACGGGCGAGGGGGCGGCCGCCTTTCTGGCCACGCCCGGTGTCCCGGGATGAAGGGCTCTCCGCACCGGACCCCGGTCCCGACACGTGGCGGGGCATGCCGCACCGCGCCAATATGGACCTTTTTTGGCAAAGTGATGTCCCTGCTTTTTAATACACTGTCTAGGTTTGTCATAGGTTTTCTTCCAAGAAGCAAACGTCTTTTAATTTCATGGCTGCAGTCACTGTCCTCAGTGATTTTTTGGAACCCAATAAAATAAAGTCTGTCACTGTTTCCACTGTTTCCTCATCTATTTGGCATGAAGTGATGGGATCAGATGCCATAATCTTTTGAATGTTTTTTGAATGTTGAGTTTTAAGCCAGCTTTTTTCACCCTCCTCTTTTACCTTCATCAAGAGGCTTTTAGTTCCTCTGCTTCTGCCATTAAGGGGATGTCATCTGTATATCTGAGGTCATTGATATTTATTATCCCCACAATCTTGATTCCAGCCTGTGCTTCATCCAGCCCTGCATTTTGCATGATGTGCTCTGCATATAAGTTAAAAAAGTAGGGTGACAATATACAGCCTTGATGTACTCCTTTCCCAATTTGGAACTAGTCTATTGTTCCATGTCTGGTTCTAATTGTTGCTTCGTGATCTGCATCCAGATTTCTCAGGAAGCAGGTAAGGTGGTCTGGTGTTCCCATCTCTTGATGATTTTCCACAGTTTGTTGTGATTCACACAGTCAAAGGCTTTAGTGTAGTTAATGAAGCAGAAGTAACTGTTTTTCTGGAATTCTCTTGCTTTTTCTATGATCCAGCAGAATTGGCAATTTGATCTCTAGTTCTTCTGACTTTTCTAAACCAAGTTTGTACATCTGGAAGTTCTCGGTTCACATCAGGGAAAGTAGCAAAGGTCTTACTGAGGAGATTAAAATGGCATTTAATTTTCCAAAGATGAAAATTAGTGTTAATGGAAAATAGAGTTTGGGATGGTGTGGAAGACGTAGCTCAAGAATAAGGGAAATACAAATATAAGATTTGGAAGTCTGTAGTAGCTTGCTATTTTCCAGAACTGCCTGCATTCTTATTGATCTTTACAATGAGACCCATCAGTGAGAATTAGGGAAGGAGTAACTACTGAGAAACATGAAGAGATAATCAGAGAATCTGATAAAGTTAAAGGAATTTCTATTCAAGTTGAAGGAATGTTCACCTTATTTAATAGGGAAAGAAAAATGAATGTTGAGTATTATGCAATCAATTACATGACCCTAATTTTTTTACCCATGATATTTAGATTCTTAGTGATATATTTATTATTCAAAGTGATTTTTTTTTCATCTGTAGATTTTTTTATTCATTTTTTTTGGTTCTGATCTTTAAATTAGAACTTGAGTATAAGTTCCATTGTCCCAACTAAGAAGACACAAATTAGCCAAAGAAAATGAAGAAGCCAATTAAATAAAAAGTCTTTTTAAAAAGAAATAAATTTAAAGTCAAAATTTTGCATTTAAAAGAACCAAGCTTTCTGAAAGCGGAAAGATTTTTGAATTCTAAAATATTGCCAGATGTACTCTGCTTTGGTGCTTCATATGGCATACAACTTGTTAGAGAAAATGAAGAATAAGAGATGCTTTTATTTTTCTTCTGGCTACTTGGAGGGCAGATAACTCAGAAATATGTGGCAGGAAAGTTTTTCAAATGGGAGAGATTAATGATAGAATAAGTCCTTGGTTGATGCTAAGAGTCAGGATGTTAAAATAAGATAGAATGTAGAAATTCCATACAAGTTCATAGTAAGTAATCTCAGAGCACTAGAATGCTTGCAATTCATTTCTCACAGTGTAGTTTTGGTATAGTTTAAGCCTCCTGTAGAAGAAATTATACATCTATTATGACATCTGGGAAATGATATAGCAATAGCTCAGTAAAGTTAAGTAGACTGAAAAATTTGAGAAGATCCCAGAGAGTCTTACAAATCCCTATTTGACAGAATTCAGAGAAAGCAACCAAGGGTTCCTGAATGCTTTAAAATCTTAAAACTGCATGCATTAAAAAATATATATATATTTTTTTTTTACCAAGGCCAAGCTCCTTATGCTCACTGTATGAAATGCCAATAAACTGGGAGAGATTTGGGGGCATTGAATAATGACATTTTTGGAAAACCGAGCCAGAGAAGATGGTGGACAAATGTCCTGCAGGAACACCTTGTAGGGGTCTAGATGCTAGTTTATTTTATAGAACAAAGAAGGAGGGAGTGAAGAAGTAAAGTAAAAAGGTCATAAGTTGTTGCAAATATCTCTTGGTTTCCATTAGGTAGGAGGGGATGCCTTGATTTCTTCTTTCTTATAGCCATTCACAGGTGGGCTGGGTCAGAACGTTTCCTTTGAGCTGAACACAGGTATTTTAGTTTTACATAGGGGAACAGGGTTCTCCAAGATGGGCCATTGTGTTTACTATAAGCTATAGGCAATATTGCTTTAGTGACTAACTTGTAGCAAAAGCAATAAAATACAAAGATTAAAGTAAAAGGAACAGATTTTATATGGACTCAGATTTGTTATTCCCTATTGTAAGATGTCTACAGAACTAATTTTATTATTATTTTTATTTCTTTGATGTACATATTATACATATATTTCTCTAATTCTGTTTAACAGCAACAATAACAAAAACTCCTGAGAAACACTTTCATTTTGATTGTTAATGTATTGATTTCCTATAATTTTTTATTGTATATCATTTATTGTTTTTAATCTAGCTCAGGATTACTCAGGGTGTGGAGGATACCTTTATCATATTTAGAATTGAAACTCTAAAATTGAGGCATACTGGAACAAGTTAAATATGACATTTCTGTATTATGCTAGTACTCTAGAGGGTGGCTGTAGTGAGCCCAGATTGGTAGGATCCAACTGATTTTTAGGAGGAATGGATTCAGTTTGCCTGTGGAGACAAGAATTACTAAAGTTAATTTCTTAGGATTTCCAAATATTAAATCAACTATATTCATAATACAACAAATATCACAACGCTCTACACTATAGATGTCAAGAGAAGCAACAAATATCAGGTAAAATATAAAAATTTGAGTTATGAGAGTACAAAATTTAAATACATATACATGTATATATTTCTTATTGTTCAAAGACTTAAATATAATTATATAATACTAAAATCTTTGAACAAAAAATAAATAATTGGAGCTTCTATAAAAGGAAAAGCTGATGTGAAAAATATCTAAAATAATATTTCAGAAATGATAATATAGGCTTACAGGAATTAAAAACTCAGTGAGGGATTAAGTAGAAATTTTGAAAGTACTAGAGAGAGAATAAGTGAACTAAAAATTAGATCAGAAAAACTTACTGGAATATAAACAGCAAGTAGAAAATGTGAAAGGTTAAGAGACATAATAGATAAAAGCAGAAATCCCAGTATATGTTAAGCAGAGACAGGAAGGAAAAAAATAGAAAAATATTAACTGCATTTTTTTCAAAATGTTGATAAATACATAAACACACACACACACATAGAGAGAGAGACATCGGGGAAAAACTGTGTAAAAGAAGGTCAAAAATAAAAGGAAACCAAAACTTAACTTATTGTAGAAGAATACCAAAGAAAAAGAAAATGTTGAATTCAGCCAGAGGGAGAACTACTGCATTTATCAAAGATTTTTTTAAACAACAGTGTAAGTCAGATGAGAGTAGAATAATATATTTAAAATACTTACAGAAAATAAACTAAATCTTTAACCAACGAAATTAGGCCCTAAAAGTAAAGTTAAAGAGAGACTTATTTAAATAAACATTAAAATGTAAGTTGGGAGGTGTATGTGTAAATATTTTAGTTTCATTGTAAATTCCACATAAGATTTAACCATGATTTTTTTTTTTAGTTTATGAAAAAATGTACATAAAAATATTGGAGAAAAAAGTATATATGCAAAACATTAGATAATTGGGTTAAAATCAAGAAAAAATTAGTGTGAATAACAATAAGACAAATTACCAAATCAATTAAAATCTCAATGCATCACAAAAAAATCAATAAAGTAAATAAAAACATAATTGAAAATAGAAACTGTGTAGAATGCCACTCAACATAATAGTACATGAATACTGTGAAAAATTATCTACTGGGATCATTGAGCAATCAATTTATCATAAGAATATATGTAATATATCATAAGAATATATGTAATATATAGGGAATATATCTAGAAATAAAAATATTCCTGAAAGCTCAACATATGTAAAAATATAGTTTTGAACAATGTTATTAGAAGTTTTGTCATGTATGTACACTGTGACAATCTAGAGAGCTGACAGTCTTCAACACATGTGATTCATTCATAAAAGTTAAACATGGACAAGTTCATAGATCAGTTCTCAATGAATCAAAATCTGTACAATACAGATATAATCTCAGGAACTTTGGGCCAGCCCAATCTCTGGGAAAGGAAAGAATGATTGGACATTGTGTTCAAGCATGTGACCAGTGATTTTTCAATTATAACTATTTAATGAAATGATTCCTGACACTTAGGCTCAATGGAACTTCCTGACTGTTGATCGCACTAATGTGCTGGAATAGTGACAGACCTTGGATAGGGCATGCAAGCGGTGTACCCTACTTCCCTAAACCTATGTGACTCTTCATTTGGCTATTCCCAACACATATCCTTCATAATAAAACTGCAATCATAAATGTTGTTTGTCCCTGAGCCCTCTTGACTCATTTTAGCAAATTCTTTTTGCCTGAGGGGACTGCAGGAATCTCCAAATTTATAACAAATTGGTTGTAATTGTGGGTCACCACCAAGACTTATGGATGGTGTCTGAACTGGGGGCAGACTAGTGAAAGACTGTGTTCTTAACGTGTAGAAACTGTACTTTTTGTAGTTATACTTTTAATTAAATTTAACTGTAGGCTACCCACGTTGGGTCAGAAAACAAATGTCAGAGTAGTTCTAGCAATGTTTATGAAAATGAATTTATACTATCAAGCAAAATATTTCAGAAAATAAATTTTACCAATCCATATCACATCTTTTTTTATTGCTAAGGAAATGACTTGGGTGCAATCTCAAAAATCACAGAATGATCTCTGTTCATTTTCAAGGCAAACCATTGAATATCACAGAAAACCAAGTCTATGTCCCAGCCAGTAATGCTGAAGAAGCTGATATTGAATGTTTCTATGAAGACCTAAAGACCTTCTAGAACAAACACCCAAAAAAGATGTCCTTTTCATTATAGGGGACAGAAATGCAAAATAGGAAGTCAAGAAACACCTGTAGTAACAGGCAGATTTGGCCTTGGAGTACAGAATGAAGCAGGACAAAGGCTAACAGAGTTCTGCCAAGAGAACGCACTGGTCATAGCAAACACCCTCTTCCAAAACACAGGAGAAGACTCTACACATGGACATCACCAGATGGTCAATGCTGAAATCAGATTGATTATATTCTTTGCAGCCAAAGATGGAGAAGCTCTACACAGTCAACAATTCAAGACTGGAGCTGACTGTGGCTCAGATCATGAGCTCCTTATTGCCAAATTCAGACTTAAATTGAAGAAAGTAGGGAAAACCGCTAGACCATTCAGGTATGACCTAAACCAAATCCATTACCCAATATACACTGGAAGTGGAAGTGACAGATAGAAGGGATTAGATCTGATAGACAGAGTGCCTGAAGAACTATGGACAGAGGTTCATGACATTGTACAGGAGGCAGTGATCAAAACCTTACACAAGGGAAAAAAAATGCAAAAAGGCAAAATGGTTGTCTGAGAAGGCCTTACAAATAGCTGAGAAAAGAAGAGAACCTAAAGGCAAAGGAGAACAGGAAAGATATACCAATTTGAATGCAGAGTTTCAAAGAATAGCAAGGAGATATAAGAAAGCCTTCCTCAGTGATCAATGCAAAGAAATAGAAAAAAAAAAAAAAACAATAAAATGGGAAAGACTGGGGATCTCTTCAAGAAAATTAGAGATATCAAGGGAACATTTCATGCAATGATGGGCACGAGAAAGGACAGAAATGGTATGGACCCAATGGAAGCAGAAGATATTAAGAAGAGGTGGCAAGAATACACAGAACTATATAAAAAAGATCTTCATGGCCCAGATAACCATGATGATGTGATCACTCACCTAGAGCCAGACATCTTGGAATATGAAGTCAAGTGGGTCTTAGGAAGCATCACTATGAACAAAGCTAGTGGAGGTGATGGAATTCCAGTTGAGCTACTTCAAATTCTAAAAGATGATGCTGTGAAAGTGCTGCACTAAATATACCAGCAAATTTGGAAAACTCAGCAGTGGCCACAGGACTGGAAAAGGTCAGTTTTCATTCAAATCCCAAAGAAAGGCAATGCCAAAAAATGTTCAAACTACTGCACAATTGTAGTCACCTCACATGCTAGCAAAGTAATGCTCAAAATTCTCCAAGCCAGGTTTCAGTAGTACATGAACTATGAATTTTCAGATGTTCAAGGTGGATTTAGAAAAGGCAGAGGAACCAGAGATCAAAAATTGCCAACACCTTTTGCATCATTGGGACTTCCCCGGTGGCTCAGACGGTAAAGTGTCTGCCTGCAGTGCGGAAGACCTGGATTTGATCCCTGGGTTGGGAAGATCCCCTAGAGAAGGAAATGGCAACCCACTCCAGTACTCTTGTCTGGAAAATTCCATGGACGGAGGAGCCTGGTAGGCTACAGTCCATGGGATCGCGAAGAGTCAGACACAACTGAGTGACATCAGTTTCACTTTCACTTTTGCATCATTGAAAAAGCAAGAAAATACCAGAAAAACATATATTTCTGCTTTATTGACTATGCCAAAGCCTTTGACTGTGTAAATCTCAACAAACTATGGGAAATTCTTAAAGAGATGGAAATACCAGACCACATTACCTGCCTCCTAAGAAATCTGTATGCACGTTAAGAAGCAACAGTTAGAACTGGACATGGAACAACAGACTGGTTCCAAATTGGGAAAGGAGGTCATCAAGGCTGTATATTGTCACCCTGCTTATTTAATGTGTATGCAGTGTTCATCATGCTAAATGCCAGAATGGATGAAGCCCAATTTGGAATCAAGATTGCTAGGAAAATCATCAATAACCTCAGATATGGAGATGACACCACCATTATGGCAGAAAGTGAAGAACTAAAGAGCCTCTTGATGAAAGTGAAAGAGAAGAGTGAAAAAGCTGGCATAAAACTCAACATTCAAAAAACTAAGATGGTGGCATCCAGTCCTATCACTCTATGGCAAATAGGTGGAGAACCAATGGAAACAGTGGCTGACTTTATTTTTGGGGCCCAAATCACTGTCAATGATGACTGCAGCCATGAAGTTAAAAGGCCCTTGCTTCTTGGAAGAAAAGCTATGACCAACCTAGACAGCATATTAAAAAACAGAGACATTACTTTGCCAAAAAGTCCGTCTAGTCAAAGCTTTGGTTTTTCCAGTCATCATGTATGGATGTGAAAGTTGGACTATAAAGAAAGCTGAGCACTGAAAAATTGATATTTTTGAATTGCGGTATTGGAGAAGACTCCTGAGAGTCCCTTGGACTTCAAGGAGATCCAACCAGTCCATCGTAAAGGAATTCAGTCCTGAATATTCATTGGAAGAACTGATGCTGAAGCTGATTCTCCAATACTTTGGCCATCTGATGCGAAGAGCTGACTCATTGGAAAAGACCCTTATGCTGAGTACAACTGAAGGCAGGAGGAGAAGTGATTGGATGAGATGGTTGGATGACATCACCAACTTGATGGACACAAGTTTGAGCAAGCTCCAGGAGTTGGTGATGGATAGGGAAGTCTGGTGTGCTGCAGTCCATGGGGTCACAAGAAGTCAGACATGACTGAGCCACTGAACTGAATTGAACTGACTGAAGGAAATTGTTATCTAAAAAGTTAAGTGACTTGCCTTAAATCAGCGTCTCAGTAAGTAGGAACTTGCATTGACATTAACTTCTAACTTCAAGCTCAATATTTTTCTGCTACACTCTGCTAATAACATCAAAGTGTGAGCCTATAAATTATATATTAGTGAAAGTGGAACATTTAACTATTTTAACTTAACAATGGCATTTTAAGACTTTGAATTATTGAACTAACATTGGCTATGGTGAGGTTCACATAATACAAGCGTATGGTATCCACATGTTAGCAGATAACTGATCAAAGCATTGTTATCAAATTTTTCTCATGATTTTAGCTTAATTTAGAATTTATTAATCTAAGCAGTTATACTTGAAGTAATGTAAAAACAAAATTACAGTAATATTCTATTTATCTATAGGGTAGAAATGTGAACTAAATCTTCATTTTTTGTTTCTGTTTTTAAGTTAGGACAATAATAAAATGAGTTGATATGAGAAATGAAGCATCAAATATTTTCTTCATAATTGAAGAAATTATGAAGAAGGACAGTAATAACTGAGGACTACACCATGTTGAAATGAGGATAAAGCAGTTACAAATGATCTTGATTTCAGTAGAACACTGATAAGCAGCTGAAATGTGTATTCTAATTTTTATTTTTAAGCTTAACATCTGTGTGCTTTTTAAACACCAGCACTGATGTGCTTAAGAACTAAACAATAGTCTGTTCTCTGCTTCTTTTATTATAAGAGATAGTAAATAAAAGAAAAATAAAAGAGTCAATATTAAACTTACTTTCAAAAATAAAGCTTTTGATTTGGCAATAAAATTATTATTTAATATCCCAATATCAATATAAAAATACAATGGAGAGTGAGAAGGGAAAAATGTGTATGTTGATCATAATGAAAAAAAAAAGTAAAAAAGGCCGAATGAATTATGGTCACTGTTGTAATGGGACATAACATTCAATCTGTAATGGAGCACGTAGATAATAACACAGTGCACTTAAATAGAAGCTTTTTGCTCAAAATTGAATATGACATAATTGCACTTTAATTAAAAAAAAAAAAAAAAAAAGGCTGACCTTGATTCCTGGATGTGTTTATCTAAAATATGGGTGGTAATTCAGTAAAAGAAAGATGACTTACATCTTTAAAGGAAATATATACATATATATGTATATATATGTGTCTGTGTATCTATATATATGCATATATATATATATATATATATATATATATATATATATAAAAAAACACAAAAACAGTTCATGGAAAATAAATGTCTACATTGAATAAATTTAGTCCATATCCTATTTTGTTGTGCTCTTCATCAATTATCAGAGTCTAATTTGTGAGTAAAATTGTTATTGAAAGCCTTAGGTATATTTTAGTTAGGATTTTCAGAATGTCTGTGGTTTCCTATTACACAGTCTGTTTTTATCAGTTCACTTCAATACAATCAATCTCCGATGACCTGAGCCTTTTGAGTAAGATAATCAGCAGTTCATTATAAATAATAGCATCTGTAAATAATTGAGGATCTGTATTAGCCCTAAAAGATTACTGATCATATTGCCCTCTTTTGAAACTGTACAATTAAAGTAAGACATCAAACTGAGGTAATTATAAAATCTCTGTACAAGACTCTACCAATAAATGAAATCTTTCATAGAAATATGTATGTGTGTTTTTATATTTATATATATGTACTTATATATACATTATATATATTATATTTTAAGGATTATTTACCCTGAGAATTAAAGTATAGCTTTATGTATCTTTGGGCTTCCCTGGTCTGTTAAAGAATCTGCTAGGAGACCCCAGTTCGATTCCTGGGTCAAGAAGATCCTCTGGAGAAGGGACAGGCTACCCACTCCAGTATTATTTGGCTTCCCTGGTGTCTCAGCTGGTCAAGAATCTGCCTGAAATGCTGGAGATCTGGGCTCCATCCCTGGGTTGGGAAGATCCCCTGGAGAAGGGAAAGGCTACCCGCTCCAGTGTTCTGGTCTGGAGAATTCTATGGACTGTATAGTCTATGGGGTCGCAAAGAGTCAGACAGGACCAAATGACTTTCACTTCACTTATATGTCTTCAGGAAATATGAAACTTAAAACCTGCAAAATGTAATTAGAAAGTTTAAATTTCCATACTGTTTTAAAATTAAATATTAAAATAAGTAATACCAGTATTTTCTGTTTTCTAATTCTAAAGTAGGTTGGTTTAGTCGCTAAGTCATGTCCGGCTCTTGAGACCTCATGTACTGTTACCCACCTGGCTTCACTGACCATGGGATTTCCCAAGCAAGCACAAGTGGGATTTAGCATTTCCCAAGTGGGTTTCCATTTCCTCCTCCAGGGGATCTTCTTGACCTAGGGATCCAACCTGGGTCTGCATTCATTCACTTAACATATTTAGAAGCTTGACCTATCTCCAAGCCTCTTTGTTATAAAAGCTAGGGTAGAGACAGAGAGATTTAGTTCAGTACCTAATGAGAAATGCAGAGGAAAAAAATCAAGAATTATAGCACAATATATTAGCCCTGGGATTTCCTTAGTTGTTTCAGTGCTAAAGAATCCACCTGCCAATTCAGGAGATGCAGGTTCAATCCCTGGGTCAGGAAGATCACCTGGAGAAGGAAATGGCTACCCATTCCAGTATTCTTTCCTGAAAACTTCCATGGACAGAGGGACCTGGTGGGCTACAGTCTATGGGGTTGCCAAAGAGTCAGGCATGAGTTAGTGAGTAAACAATGCCTTCATGTTAGTACTAAAATTATATATAACCATATAATTCTACAGAGGCCTGATGCAGGGTACACCTTCATTTTGAAGAATTCAGAACTCAAACTAATACAACAAGTATTTATTAGGCCAAGCAGGAGGAAAGTGGTTTCCAGACTTCAAAGGCAAGAAAACATGAAATAATGTGAAGTAATGAGTAAAGTAATTGATGTTAAGTATCCAGACAAGGTAAATTAAACAAGATTATTGGAGACTTAAGGCATAGCTCAAAGTCTTGGGTGTCATACTAACGTTCAACATACAATAAGTAGCTATTAAATGAGTTTGAAGAGAATAAGACATGCATGATTAATTATTATCAGAAATTTCCTTTGAGAAGACTGTAGATGATGAATTTAAGAGGGCAATGAAAAATTCCAGAGAGAGAGATGAGAATGAGAAAGAGAGAAAAAGAAAATTTTAAGAGGGTACATTATTTAGCTATGTGAGAAAGTGAACTGATGCTGTAAAGTGGAGAGTAGAAATTAATGAAATAGAAAATATATGCCACAGAATGTATAGAATGATAAAAATTTAATGTTTAAGACACAATTAAGATTGATAAAAGAATTAGAAAATTTAGTAAAGTAAGAAAAGAGAGAGTGAATATAAACCAACATTATGGGTCAAAAGGATATCATCATACAGATGCTTTATACAGTAAAAAAAAAAAAAAAAAAGAACCTCATAGTGCAACATTTCTGCTGATAGAATTGGATATAATTGTCAAATCTTGGACAAAATAATCTATCACACTGACAAAAGAAAATGTAGGAAATGTGAAATATCCTATAACTGGCAAGGAAATTTAAAGTTAAAACCCACTCTTCCCACAAAGAAACATAATGAAGTTCAAATGATATCACTGAAGCTAATAACTGTCCCTAAACTGTTAGAAAAAAAACAAAAAACACAACAGCAGTCTTATATGTCATCCAGAAAAAAATAGATAAATAGAAATATTTCTTAAAATGTTTTAGGAGGAAATTTTAAGTACCAAATGTGAGAAACAGCACAGAATAACATTTAAGACCATGAACATCAGTGCAAAATCCTTAATAATATAGTAGCAAAACAATCTCTAGCTGTATAAATATAATAATGCATTCTCATAAACTTAAGTTTATTATAGGAATGCATGTTATTTACTAAAATATAATCAACAAATTAGAAGAAAAAAGATCATAATGATCAAAGTATGAAGAAGGTATTTTATTATATTCAACATCTATTTGATAAAGGAGACTTATAGAAAAACTTACACTAAGCAACATATTAATGCGAAATATTTTGCCTCTGGACTAGGATGGGCACTGTCAACCCTTTTATTCAACTTTGCCCTGGAAACTGTAACTGGAGCAACAAGGCAAGAAATATATGAGATGTCTATGTGAGAAATATGTGAGAAATTTCAGGTCCAAATAAGTAAAGTTACTAGGTTGAGCCATATAAAATAATACTCATGTAGATAATAATGCATTTAATATAAGCAGTTTGATTTTAATATTCAATATTGCAAAAATGTCAGATCTGTCCAAACTTATCTCTTGATTGCATAAAATTCCAGTGTTGCTTCCATAGAAATTGACAAGTCAATTTATATATATTTTTTTGCAACTAGAAATAGACAAGGACAATAAAGTGTGAAGCAGAAGGATATTGATGTACTTATGTTATTGGATGTCAAAACATATTTTAAGATACTATAATGAAGTACTATGACAGCAACATGAACATGAGCAACTAAATCAATAATTAGTCCAAAAACAGTCCGCATATGGAATCCTGTTTTATGACAGTGATAGTATTGCATAGAAATAGAGAAAAGATGGGTGCTTTCAATAATGGTTCTGGGTTGTTTGAATTTTAGCATGGAGAAAGAAAAGAGAAAGTAAAACCCTGCCTTGCATAGTATAATAAACAAAAACCAATTTCTGGTAGCCCAGAGATGTGAATCTGAAAATTAAAATAATAAAACTTCTAGCAGATAACTCATGAAAATATTTTAATGAACCTTGGTAGAGGAAAATTTTTTTTTAATAAAATAGAAAAGGAAGCTTTAAACAAAACCAAATTGACCTACATTAAAATGAAGACTTCTTGATCATTTATAAATGTGAAAATGAAAATGTAAGCACAGTGGTTCAAAGTATGAGAGCCTGACAAGTCAGTTAAGTTCAATCGCTCAGTTGTGTCCGACTCTTTGTGACCTCATGGACTGCAGCACGCCAGGCCTCCCTGTCCATCACCAACTCCCAAAGTTTACTCAAACTCATGTCCATCGAGTCAGTGATGCCATCCAACCATTTCATCCTCTGTCGTCCCCTTCTCCTCCAGCCTTCAATCTTTGCCATCATCAGGGTCTTTTCTGATGAGTCAGTTCTTTGCATCAGGTGGCCAAAGTATTGGAGTTTCAGCTTCAGCATCAGTCCTTCCAATGAATATTAAGGACTGATTACCTTAAGGAAAACAAGGAATGTGATTAAGATGTGGGTTTAATCGGCTGCTTTTAAAGCTGATGTAAATCTCTGGGGCTTCTCTGGGGGCTCAGATGGTAAAGGATCTGCCTGCAATGCAGTAGACTGGGGTTCGATGCCTGGGTCGGGAAGATCCCCTGGAGAAGGGAATGGCTACCCACTCCAGTATTCTTGCCTGGAGAATCCCATGGACAGAGGTTGTAGTCTATGGTGTTCCCAACTTGTGGGACACAACTGAATGAGTGAAAGCTGTCAAGCAGGGCCCCATAGGGTAGTGAAGTAATGAATCCAAGCTAGCAACTTTACTGTTATTTTTTTTAACAAACCTCTAGCCAGGGCTTCAAGACTGAATCAAGACAGCATAATTAAAAAAAACAACTATATTACACATATAAATTATAAAGACAATATTTAGTGGAAAAAAAACAAAAGAAACATTCTTTACAATTTCATTTATATAAAGATAAATTTTCAAAGCAATGACAATATAACCGTTCAGCAGTCAACATAATCATTTCCATGGGGGACTAGGGAAGAGACTCTGAATGGGAAAGAGTATGGGTTGGAGCTTTGGGGGTCTAGTTTAAGATTCTTCTTCGTTATATGGTGATTTGCTTTTTCACAATTTATTTGCTATTTCACCACCTCACAGAATTCATTTAGCTATATGTACATTTACACATTTTTAACAGACATTTTCAACAGAAGATTTATAGATATGTATATATAAAAACAATCTAATATACATTGTATTATACAGACATTCATTTCTACATCTAGATTGTTAAAAGACTGAATCTAACTCAACTAAAAATAAATTTTGCCGTCAAATTAAAGAAAATCAAATATGTTCATTTTATGAGCAGTGATTTTTTTTCCAAGAAAGCTGTTAATTTATTATCTCCCAAAAGATAGGATTTATTACAAGTAATTAGGAAGAAAGCATAACAAAAAGTGGCAATCTGCAGGAGAGTTTATTTTTCCCATCAGTCTTGTACTGGATAAAAAGCATTAATAGTTTCTTGTAAAATGGCCATGGTAATTATTAAAGAAACTAGTACTAGAAGAGAAAATTTGATAGAAACTAGAAATGGAGAACAAATGTAAAATAATTAACTGAATATGTCATAATGCTAAAAAAAAAATTCCATCTCTCATAACTAGTCAATCGCAATAAGCACCACTTCATCTAACCACTACATTAACAACTAACATTAATCTAATTTAATCCTGAAGGTGACTCAACAAAATTAAAAAAAAAAAATTTGTAACAAGTTCTTAGGATCTAACATACAACATAGTGACTATAGTTAATATTGTATTGTTGTAAACTTAAGATTTGCCAAGAAAATAATTCTTCAGCATTCTCTCCAAAGGGGGGCAGGTAGCAAATATATGAGGTGAAGGATGTATTACTTTGATTGTTGTAATCATTTCACACTGTGTACATATATCAAGTCATCACTTTCTACACTTCAAGTAAATTACAATTTTTGGTCAACAATACATAAATAAACCAGAAAAAGAGATTCTCTGTACAAAATATTGCAAGCATATCTCATTTTATTGTGGTTTGGTATACTGTGCTTCATAGATACTATTTATTTTATTTTACTTTTTTTTACCAATTGATGTTTGTGACAATCCTGCATCAAAGAAGTTTATCAGTTCTGCTTTTCCAATAGCATTCACTCCTTTCATGTCTCTCTCATATTTTGTTAATTCTTGCAATAATGCAGACTTTTTATTGCTGTATTTGTTGTAGTGGTCTGTCACCAGTGACGTTTGATATTACCATTGCAAAAATATTATGACTTGATGAAGGCTTAGATGGTTGCTAGCATTTTTTAGCAATAAAGAATTTTAAGTTAAATCATAATATGTACATTTTTAGACATAAAATTATTATACCTTTAATAGACTATAGTGTAGCGTAGACAACTTTTATATGTACTGAGAAGCCAACAAATTCATGTGACTATCTTACTGCATTATTCACTTTGTTGTGGTCATCTGGAACAAAATCTGAAATATCTTTCAGTATGACCATCCAAGGTAATTCTGTAAAATACAGACAAATCTGTCTTATGAGGCTTGTGAAGCACTTCTCAAATAACATCCATTAAGAAAACATTTATATCCTGTTTTATCAGAACAGTTTAGCCTATGCCTTTTGTCCACCAAACCATGAAAAGCAATCCTTTACACTCTCAAAATTATCGCTGTGTGGACTAAAATTATATGACTACTCAAAACCAACCAAAGATATCTACTGGCCTATTTGTGCATCAAATTAAGTCACTTTTTAATTTTGAAGAGGCTTAACCATTAACTTGAACTGAGTAACAACCCATAAGAATATAACTGATTGGAACGCTTCTGACTTTATAACCTTTCACATTACCAAAATTTAAAGCTTTGTCCATGTCAGCTGATGTACTGAATATGATGGTGGTGATATTAAATTTATTGTCTACTCATTGAGTTTTCAGAGTTCTTGCACAGTTACTAATTTATAATTTTAGGCCTGAAATTACATAAAATTGTTTACAATTTGGTATTATTCAGCAATGGTATACAGATACATTTGATATTCTTTAGAACTCTTGAAACAAAAGATCCATTCTTCTGAAATAATGATTCTGGAGTAGTCACTGTATTTCTATATATCCTGACTCTTAACTTTTAGTCTTTTAAAGTAACATGCAAAAAAAATAAATAAATAAAGTAACATGCATGTAACAATAAGTTATCCAAACAGGTACAAGGCTGAATTAATGCAAGTCTGTGAATTTGTAATTTGCCAAATGGCTCGGAACAAGTATTAGTTTTAATTTCTAATCTAGATATTATAATTTGTAAAGACATCTTAGAGCATAATGTAAAAAGTAATTATTTTCTCATTTACAGAAAATCATAAAATATTTTAATGTATGTATGACTGAATATCTAATTATAGCTTTATATTAGAGAGATAAGCTTCCTCTTTTGCAGCTTTTTTTATGCTGTAATTTTTCAGTAATTTAAATATTTATTAATTTTAATATAATACAATTATTTTATACTGAAGTATTAAAATTTTAATCTTAATGTATAATGTATATAGAGAACATATTTAAAAAACCTTTTACTTGAGATATAGTTGGGGAAAAGCCATTACAGATATTTTAAAACTAAAGAATATGATCCATATTTTTAAATCAACTTCCGATTTGTGACATTGTAACAAGAATTGGTAAATTTAAATATAAATCAATAAAAGCTAACCAATCTGATGAACATTGAGGACAAAAAAAGGTTGAAGGAAAAAGTAAAGGGCCTAATAGGCCAGTGACAACACATCAAATATTCTAACATCCTTGCAAATGGAGTCCCAAAAAGTAAGGACTGTAGACTAAACAAACAAACAAACAAAAAAGCCATTTGGTCACATTTTTTTTTTGTTTTAAAATTTAATATGCTTCATTCTGATGTCCTTAAATAAAAACTTTGGCTATATATAGACATTTAAGAATAGGCTTTGCGTTTCATACACAGCAAATTATTGAAGTAACCTATTACATTATGTAGTAACTAAAAATTAAGTTATACATTGTATGTATTTTTTTCTTAGGAAAATTCAGAGTCCTGTGATTCAAATGTAACATTCCTGCAAATTTCTCAAGTAAATACAAGCAGTCACGTTGTGAGGAGTATATGTGATGTACAGCTTGGAACCCAGAGAACCAAGATGGTTCTCTTGAGCCAGGGTGTTCAAAGGCCTAGTCTCTAATACTCATAACAATAAATTCAGGGCTTTGATTTATGTATCTACTTTTATTTTAGTTTATTTATTGATCCCCTATTGCATGCCAGGCACTTAAACAAAGATTCTAAAACTCACAGAAAAGACTAGATTTCTGCTCATCTGAATCCTGGGCTAAGAGCCTAAATAGAAAATGCATTAATATTGTTTTTAATACAAAAGATAACCTTTTATGGAAAGGCTTTAAGTTGAGTGAAATGCGGAACCATTTATATTTCAACAGGGTATTGTCTCTCTTTTTTTTTTATTATAACCATTCTAATAGTAACAGAAGTATCTCATTGTAGTTTTAGTTTTAATTTTCTTAATGATTAATGATATCGAGCATCTATTCACATGCTTATTAGCAATCAGTAAATTTTCATAAAATTCTACCAATTCTAACCATTTCTTTCTCTCACTTTTTTGGGATTCCATTTGCACATATGTTAGAATATTTGATGTTTTATCACTGGCCTGTTAGGGTCTCTATTTTTTCCTTCAACTGTTTTTGCCTCTCTGTTCATCAAATTGGCCAACTTTTATTGATTTATATTTCAGTTTATCAATCATTATTATAATGTCACATATCTTAAGCTGATTCAAAAATATGAATCATATTCTTTAATATGATAATTTCACTTTGGTTCTCTTAATGGCCAACAAATCTTTATTTATTAATTTATTATTGTCATACTTTTATTTATTTCTTTAGATTTTCTTTTCTTTTTCTTCAGACATATTTATAATAAGTGAAATAATTCTCTAGAAACAGGAGTAATTTCTATAAAGGGTTCTGATTTTGCTGAGTATGGATCACAATTTCCTATATTTTTCCTTATCTCATAATATTTTGAGTTGAAAATTGAGTATTTTGGTAATATCCCCTCTCAATTCTGATATCTCCCCCCTGCCAAAGTGTTTTCATTGATTTCTTTTTCTTTCAGTTTATTGTTTCTTTTTAGTTCCTTTGTAAAATGTTTTTTTCCAGACTAAGAATTCTATTTTCCTTGCAGTGGACGTTACTGATGTCTTTGCTCAGTTCAGTCACTCAGTCGTGTCCGACTCTGCAACCCCATGGACTGCAGCACGCCAGGCCTCCCTGTCCATCACCAACTTCCAGAGTTTTCTCAAACTCATGTCCATTGAGTCTGTAATGCCATCCAACCATCTCATCCTCTGTCATGCCCTTCTCCTCCTGCCCTCAATCCCTCCCAGCATCAGGGTCTTTTCCAATGAGTCAGCTCTTCGCATCATGTGGCCAAAGTATTGGAGTTTCAGCTTCAGCATCAGTCCTTCCAATGTATATTCAGGACTGATTTCCTTTAGGATGGACTGGTTGGATCTCCTTGCAGTCCAAGGGACTCTCAAGAGTCTTCAACGCCACAGTCCAAAAGCATCAATTCTTTGGCACTCAGCTTTATATGACTACAGTAAAAACCATAGCTTTGACTTGACAGATGCAAAGTGATGTCTCTGCTTTTTGATATGCTGTCTAAGTTGGTCATAACTTTTCTTCCAAGGATCAAGCATCTTTTAATTTCATAAATATTTATTTAATTTTATTTTTTAAATTTATTTATTTAAATTGGAGGCTAATTACTTTATAATATTGTAGTGGTTTTGCCATACATTCACATGAATCAGCCATGGGTGTACATGTGTTCCCCATCCTGAGCCCTCCTCCCACCTCCCTCCCCATCCCACCCCTCAGGGTCATCCCAGTGCAGCAGCCCTGGGCACCCTGTCTTGTGCATCAGACCTAGACTGGCAATCTGTTTCACATATGATAATATACATGTTTTAATGCTATTCTCTCAAATCATCCTACTCTTGCCTTCTCCCACAGAGTCCAAAAGACTGTTCTATATATCTGTGTCTCTTTTGCTGTCTCGCATATAGGGTTGTCGTTACCATCTTTCTAAATTCCATATATATGCGTTAGTATACTGTATTGGTGTTTCTCTTTCTGGCTTACTTCACTCTGTGTAATGGGCTCCAGTTTTATCCATCTCATTAGAACTGATTCAAATGTATTCTTTTTAATGGCTGAGTAATATTCCCTTGTGTATATGTACCACAGCTTTCTTATCCATTCTGCTGATGGACATCTAGGTTGCTTCCATGCCCTGGTTATTATAAACAGTGCTGCGATGAACATTGGGGTACATGTGTCTCTTTCACTTCTGGTTTCCTCAGTGTGTATGCCCAGCAAATAATGCTTATTTTTATATTTAAGGCTAACTTTAATATGTTTTTTTCCTTATTTCCATATGATGTAGTAATCAGGCAATGACTACATAGAAGCTGTAGGCAATCTAGGCAATAATCCTTCCAACTCTGTCAATCGATCTGTATTTGCATGGAGATCAAATTTAATGCTCAAACCACTTTTAAGTCATCACTGGATATTTCTTCTTTCTGTGTTCTTTAGTGCCTTCTATGATGGCAACCCACTCCAGTACTCTTGCCTGAAAAACCCCATGGATGGAGGAGCCTGGTAGGCTACAGTCCATGGGGTCACAAAGAGTCGGACACGACTGAGCAGCTTCACATGCATATGTGTACAGCCACAAAGTATACCAAAAATGCGCCAACAGGTTGAGTCCTCTCCCTTGTCTATTGCACAAGTGCAAAACCACAGCCAGAGATATTCTTTCTCTAACCATGACCACAATTTCAGATTAATAGAAAGAGCTTGTATCCGTGTTGCCTCTGAAGAGTCACATACCCTGATTATGATACTGGGTATTGGCGGTACTCACTGCTCCAAATCAAATGAATTATCCTCATCCTGGAAAAAAGTCTCCTTCTAACCAAGAAAAGCATGAGTGTAAGGGAAAAAAAAAAAATGTATGCAACTTCAGGCCAAGTGCCACAGAGTCCCACAGTTCTTACTCACAGTTCAGCAATTTTTTTTAAAGTATAAATGTTTCTTAATTTGGTTTATGCCTCTGGCCAAATACTAGAACAAAATAGTTGTTATTTCATATTTTTTCCTAGTTTTATAGCTATTTTTTGGGGAAAGAAGTTGTCAAGACATCTCACATGGTCATAACTGAAAGTTCTACCTCCTTACAAAGACAAAAATAAGATGTGATATTAAAATTAAGCTTTGGTTTGTAATCTTTTATTGCCATCTCACAGTATCCAGTTTAGTGGCTACGGGTTTATTTGTGTCAAAAGTTTAATCAGTCCATTATAGTTAAATTTGCTATTTTATTCTATTTGAGAGCTGAGTGCTTTAATTAGTGGATAAACAATCAAGGCTGGTTACCATATTTGCTTCAGTTATTAAATTGGGTACTTTTTGTCTCCCGGAATCTTCTTAATATAGTATTTCTCCTACCCTAATTTTCCCTCCTACTTAGTATCCCACTTTTCTTGCATTATTTAGCCAAACACATACATAACCTACTGCTTATGCACTGTTGCCAGAATAGCTGAATGAATCACTAACTTGGAGCAATTCCTCACTATTATTTTCATACTTTTACTGGAAATAATTTCCTCCTAGGAGGATTTTTAAGCTACTTCCAGGAACCTAAATAACATTATACCTGCTAACCAACCATTTTATAATATTGTCTCACAAGGCTCAATTTGCCTATCTAGAAAATTATACATAATTTTTCTAGCCCATCCTTTTAGTAGTATTATGCCTTAACTTTCATGTTATATTAATTCCTATATTGTCTGCTACTTCACAATTTTCAGGTTTCTCATTGTCACACCTTTTAAACTAAGCATGTAAGGTAAACAATACCATGGTAACATATAAAAGAGTACCTTTCCTTTTAAAGGACTGATCATTTGATGTATTCATAAAGTAATTAACAGATTCTAGCATTGAATTAAAACCTGGGTACAGTAACACCATAGAAGAAGACAAGGCCAAATTAATAGTCAGTCTCATTTACTTTGAAATGTTTATATCCTATCTTGTAGGAAAGAGGGATGAAAGACTAAGGCAGTAAATTAGACTGCTCAAATACTATTGACAAAGATTTTACTGAGATGAAGGAACTCAGTATTAGCCATATGCTCACTTTTCTTCTTGAGACTCTCAGAAATTTGTTTCTAATTTAGTGGCATGGAGACTATAAATGGCATTTTCAAAATTTGCTATCCATTACACTACCCTGTTTTCACTGGGATATGTATGCTTTAATAAACTCCCTTACTCTCTCAGATACTGGGATAGGCATGCAAATGATTACAGTGATTGCACTCAGAGTTTGCAGCATTTTCCTTCCAGTGGAAATGTCTATAAAAGTACCCAACAGGTTCAGAGCATCTGTTCCTCAGTTACTAACAAACACTTCAAAACACACGCAGATAAACGAAAGGAGAATAATTTCAAGGTCATCAGTTATGGCATCAAGGCACATCATATCCCTTGTTCTTTACTAAAAGATTGTTTTTCTTGTAAGATTTTCTAGCCTTATAACTATAGATGAGTACAAACAAATAATATAACCTCAACTTGAACCATTTCACTTTCAGATGAGAACTTAGTTCTGAAGAGATTGATAAAACATGGAGCAACCATGGAAAATTAAATACACAGTGACCACGGCCAGTGTGATTAAGGATTTAGTCATAATTATGAAGTTGTTTTTTTTCTTTATTTCCCTGTAAGTGGGTAGATGGAGCAATTTTATATGCCACAAACATCTTTCTTTTCCATCTAATGTTATAATATATGAATCTTAATGATATTATAATTTATACCTAGTGAAGATTTATTCTGAATTTCTCCTAAAAAAATCCTTAATAAGAGTAGTGCTAACATTAATAGAACTAGCAAGCATTTATAGAGCATCAACACAAACTTGGTACTATTTTAAGTACCTTACATATGTTTAAGCATTATGGAATCATTCTTAATTTAAAAAATGTAACTAATTAAAAGGGGGGAAATTAAGGGGACAAATTCTAAGGTTTAGGTTATATATTACTATAATACTTTGTAGTATTAAGTCATTGGTTATAATATAAAAATCTACTTTTTGTAATCTTTGAAACTGAATTATGAAAGCATATTTGTTCTCTAAATATATATTACCATTGCTTCATGGGAAATAGATGGGGAGACAGTGGAAACAGTGTCAGACTTTAATATTTTGGGCTCCAAAATCACTGCAGATGGTGATTGCAGCCATGAAATTAAAAGACGCTTACTTCTTGGAAGGAAAGTTATGACCAACCTAGATAGCATATTAAAAAGCAGAGACATACTTTGCCAACAAAAGTCCGTCTGGTCAAGGCTATGGTTTTTCCAGTGGTTATGTATGGATGTGAGAGTTGGACTGTGAAGAAAGCTGAGTGCCGAAAAATTAATGCTTTTGAACTATGGTGTTGGAGAAGACTCTTGAGAGTTCCTTGGACTGCAAGGAGATCCAGCCAGTCCATCCTGAAGGAGATAAGTCCTGAGTGTTCATTGGAAGGACTGATGCTGAAGCTGAAACTACAATACTTTGGCCACCTCATGGCAGAGCTGACACATTGGAAAAGACCCTGATGCTGGGAGGGATTGGGTGCAGGAGGAGAAGGGGATGACAGAGGATGAGATGATTGGATGGCATCACCGACTCGATGGACATGGGTTTGAGTAAACTCTGGGAGTTGGTGACGAACAAGGAGGCCTGGCGTGCTGTGATTCATGGAGTCGCAAAGAGTTGGACATGACTGAGTGACTGAACTGACTGACTGACTGATATATTATTTTGTCAGTCATAGCTTTTTAAATGTTTCATCATATAAATTGCAATTAACATAACACAGATAGCTGTTCTATGTTATATTGATTCCAGGAGGGACACAAACAAAATGAGAAAAATTTTAATAAATATGTATCTTTTTCACAAGAAAATATTTTAACCAAATTGTATTTCTAAGAAGTTATACAGAAATAGTTTGAAATAATGTGCTACTGAAGTGCAAAATAGACTGTTTCTATTAAACCTGTAATGGGGTATTTATAAGTCACTATGTCTCTTTAAGGCTTACAAATTCAAGAAACTCACAGAAACAATGAATTCCAAATGAGACTAAAAGAGTAGAAATAATTACCCAAGGAAACCTTTTTTGCAAGTAAAATCTGTAAGAATGGACAAGGAAAACAAAAACAGTTAACAGCTTCATAAATGTTAGCACATATAATGGCACAAAAAAAGAAGTCTATCCTATCTCAGTTACTGCATCAGACTCGATGTCAACATGTTCCTATATGACATGAGAATTTCACAAGAAATTATTTCATGTTAGTGAAAGGTATTACATATTAAACTGTCTTGTTATTTTAGTGCTTATGGTTCATGGTGCACTAACTGGTCAGTTATGAAAGAATGTGAAAAATCTGGAGAAATCATTTATTTCATGTAGTCTACACTTAAAACATGTCAGAGAAAATATTCCATGAACTATACTATATTTTGGATGGTATCATCAGTAAATGACTTAACACTTGGGAGTAAAGAAAACATGAAATTTCCCAAGTCACTGAAGTATTATAACCATTTAAGAGAACCACTTAATCACAAGAATGTATAATTGCAGTGAAGTCTGATTGAATGAGAGGAGAGACTTATTCTGAATAACATATTAGAAGGTAACATGCTATTTAAAACTCCCATTTCATCATGTTTGCATAACTCTCATCTGTTGTTCTTTAAAGGTGAAAAACTATTTTTAAACTTAGATTTTCCTAAGCAGGAGGATGTTTGCTGCTCCTTTAAAATATATGGCTCATAGACTACATCAATCTGAAATACTTTTGTACAATTAAGGACATCAACAAAACAAAAAGGCAAAGTACTAAATGGGAAAAGATATTTGCAAATATCCAGTGGGGGTTAATATCCATATTACATGAAGAAATCATATAACTCAAAATGAGAAAAACAGTCTGGTTAAAAACTGGGCAGCAAACCTGAACAGACATTTGTCCTAAGAAATCATACAAATGGCCAACAGATGCCTGTAAAGATGCTCAGCATTGCTCAACATCAAGGAAATGCAAATCAAAACCACAGTGAGATATCATCTTACACCTGTCATCATGGCTGTCATCAAAAAGACAAGAAATTGAAAGTATTGGAGAGGATGTGGAAAAAGGGAGGCACCATGCCCTGTGGTGGAAATGTAAATTGGTGCAGCCATTGGGAAAACAGATGGAGACCCCTCCAAGAGTCAAAATACAACTAACAAACAATCACATAATTCTAATTCTGGGAAGCAGAAACATTAATTTGAAAAATATGTGCACTGCTAAATTCATTGAAACTTTATTCAGAGTAGCCAGGGACAACTTAGCAACCTAAATGTACATTGATAGATGAATGGTTAATGAAGATGTGATGTACATATTCAATGGAATATTACTCAGCCATGAAAGAGTAATATCTTGACATTTGTGACAATGTGGATGGACCCAAAGGATATTTTCTTAAGAGAAATCAGTCAGAAAGAGAAAGACAAATACCATAGGATCCTACTGATATGTTAAATCTAAAAAACAAAGTGAACAAAACAGAACAGAAAGACACAGAGAGCAAACTGCTGATTTCCAAAGGGGAGCAGGTAAGGGACTGTCTTGATTATATATATATATATATATAGTGCTGGTGGAAAGAAGACCACCCAAGTAGGAATAAGCAAGGCTGTATGTTCATAGAGCTTATAAGAGAGTCAACCACCATCACCTGCATTTGACAAAACTCAAAAGGCAGCCAGGGCATTGTGAAAACTCTATAGTAGAAGAAAGGGGAAGGCTTCTGGTGTGCCCTGATTGAAAGCTGTTGGCATGGAAAAGCTAGAGGTGGACTAATTGGAGGCAGGTCATCCATTGTGATTAGCCAGTATAATATATAGTCTTTCACTGGTTGGAAGTGGGAACAAAGGGAAGAGGAGGGCAAAACTGAGAGAAACTGATAGTTATTGACCAGGTACAGGTTCTCTGGCACAGATTGCGGCATACACAGGTAGTGGTTTGGCTTTCTGGACTAGCTACTGGCTGCCGTGAAGTTGTGGGTCAGAGTTATATATATATATATATATATATATATATATATATATATATATGTAGTTATAGTTACAGTTATATATGTATGGTCTGCCCATTGCCATGTATATAGTCATTCTTGAATCTTGATGCTTTTATTCTAATTACTTGCATTTTAAACATTTCAAAACACCCAATTTGGTGTATCATGTTAAATGTGTCTGAAAAGAATAAATGATATAACATAACATATATGTACGTATAACACAAATATCCAGAGAAGGCAGTGGCACCCCACTCCAGTACTCTTGCCTAAGAGAATCCCAAGGACGGAGGAGCCTGGTAGGCTACAGTCCATGGGGTCACTCAGAGTCGGACATGACTGAGCGACTTCACTTTCACTTTTCACTTTCATGCATTGGAGAAGGAAATGGCAACCCACTCCAGTGTTCTTGCCTGGAGAATCCCAGGGACGGGGGAGCCTGGTGGGCTGCCGTCTATGGGGTCGCACAGAGTTGGACACGACTGACGTGACTTAGCAGCAGCAGCACAAATATCAGAGGCAATCAAATATCCTGGGTCTGTTATTACCTCACACCACCAACACTATCTCTTTGTTTTCTATTCTTGAGAACAGTTTTTCTGTTCAAACATAACATATTGGTCCTCTGTAAGCAAAGCTTCTATTTTCTCTCTCCACTTTCCTCTCCTGTAATACCTTTACTCACTTCCAGGGAAGGGAAAATGCCAGTTCCTCAGTGCTTTATGCCTTTAATGTCAGGATCAACCATGAGAATTGCTTTGGCCACAAGAAGAAGGTGAAAGTGATAGTGTGCAGATTTGTAGCTTAGGTTGAAAATGTAGACAAGTTGAGTGATTTTGCTTGGCATTATGTGATATTCCAGTTGCCATGAAAAAGGCTTGCCTGTGCTCACCTGCTGGTTCCAGGAGTTAGAGAACATATGAGAAGCCAAAATGCAGACACATGAGTAAGTCCAACAAAGATTACCTAAAACCAGCCTAAATCAGTCAAGCTCCCAGATATTGTATGCTAGTATATGTTTTAGATGTATTTTTCTAAAGCAGTTTTATACACAGGTTGATCATTGCACTGAAGCTATATGAATTTTATATAAATATAGGAAAATTAATTACCCTGGATTTCTCTGCACAGTGTAAAAAGTTTTAGTCATGTAGCAAATATAATAATAATGAAAATGTTTTGAAATATTGCAAAAATTAACAAAATGTGACACAGAGACATGAAGTGAGTAAATGACATTGGAAAAATGGCATCGATAGACTTGCTTAATTTAGGGCTGCTCACAGACCTTCAATTTGTAAAATATGTGATATCTGTAATAAAGCAAAGTGCAATCAATGATGCTTGTATACAAAGTGGGATTATGACATAATGAAAGTGGTTTTTATGTTTGATTCATGGATTTAGCATATATGTATATATATATATATATATATTGATATTTATAAATACAATTAAACTTTTTGATTATGAGTGGTACAGAGCCAATTAATGTATTCTGAGAAAGGTATTGAATTTTCTAGTAAGGGACCTAATAACATATGGAAAGTGAAAGTGTTAGTTGCTCAGTCCAACTCTTTGCAACCCCATGGACTGGAGCCCACCAGGCTCCTCAGTCCATGGAATTTCTAGGCAAGAATACTGGAGTGGGCTGCCATTCCCTTCTCCAGGGGTTTTTCCCAACCCAGGGGTCAAACCTGGGTCTCCCTCATTGCAGGAAGATTCTTTACCGCATTTACCATCAGAGAAGTCTTAATAACATATAGAGGACATCACCAACAGACCCCAAAAGATATTGATTCTGTGATTAATGATTCCAATAATTAAATTTCTTCTGTCTCCTTTATCCTTGCTCTGCTTCTCTACCTCTCTCCTCATGTTTTCAAGATGATATTTTGGAAAATTTATAGTAAATATAAACTCAAGGGATCACATACATTAAAATGCCTAGTTACAGATCCTTGTTTGATATAGATAAATGGCTTGACTCTTACTTAATGTCCAAATTCAACCCCAGTGTATTAATTTGTTTCAATTTTATTGCTAAAATTATGTTATTATTCTAAGTAACTAATCACAGAATCATGAGGCAGTTCTCAGTTTGTAAACAGCTCCATAAATTTAAGCATATATATATAGCTTGAGAACGATCAAATTTACATTCTTGATGTTGTAAAAATATCAAATGGAAAATACTTATTTGTCAGATGTGATCACTGTTTACTCAGTGATTCAGAGTCCATGGAAGATAATTCAAAATGCACTTCCTAATTATGTGATACTATGTGCTGTGTTGTTCATTGGAAGGACTGATGCTGAAGCTGAAACTCCAGTACTTTGGCCACCTCATGCGAAGAGCTGACTCATTGGAAAAGACCCTGATGCTGGGAGGGGTTGGGGGCAGGAGGAGGAGGGGACGACAGAGGATGAGATGGCTGGATGGCATCACTGACTCGATGGACATGAGTTTGAGTAAACTCCGGGAGTTGGTGATGGACAGGGAGGCCTGGTGTGCTGTGATTCAGGGGGTCGCAAAGAGTCAGGCACGACTGAGTGACTGAACTGAACTGATGTGCTGTGTGCTGTGCTTAGTCGCTCAGTTGTGTCCGACTCTTTGCGACCCCATGGACTGTAGCCCTCCAGTCTCCTCTGTCCATGGAGATTCTCCAGGCCAGAGCACTATAGTGGGTTGCCGTGCCCTCCTCCTGGGGATCTTCCCAGCCCAAGGGTGGAACCCAGGTCTCCCCCATTGCAGGCGGCTTCTTTACTGACTGAGCCACCACGGAAGCCCATGTGATACTATAATTATAACTATACACAAGCTTTTCTTGTTTCTTCAGTCTTTCAATGCACTAATCAGTTTCCTTGATTTTGTTTTCTGTGTTACAGCCTCAAGTATAATTGCAGATGAGTGTTCCCATCTAAAACTATAATGACATTCTTAAGTGAGGCTAGGAAGTCTCAGTACTGCAGAGTCAAAAGTGCATAATAACAAAAACAGTGGATGAAAAATTTGATTGAAAAAACAAAAACTGCTTCAGGTCTGTTGCCTTGGGTTGCTTAGGAGGTCGAATGAAAGTGCAAATCACACTTAAAGAATAAAAGACTAGTCATCACTATGCATACTAACATTTTCCCTCTTGTATCTTAAATAATTTGAGGAATATATTGAATGTCATTTGCATCCTATTTAAGAAGGAAAACCTACTGCAACTTTCAACCAATATTTTGTTGTATGATTTGTTTTCCTCTCTTCTGCATTCTCACTTTAAATTTTTGTTAACTTTAATTGATTTTACCTTATTTGCAAGTTTATTTGTAAAGCAGTGAAAGGAATATTAGCTTAGTAAATAGACTTTTCAGTTACAACATTAGTGTGTGTTTTGAAAGGAATTACTTAATAATTCTTTCTTTTCTATTTAAATAAAATGATCTAAAATATTTCCAGGTGTATTTGAGCTGTTGTACTATCCATATCTCCATATTTAATCTATCAAAAAATCTACCTCACAAAATTCAGATTAATTCTCCAGATAGAGTTTTAAAATACCTTGTTAATAAGTAGAAATTGTTTGTTTTACTGTAATTATACAAATCCACTATTTAAGTTCAGATTCTTAAACCAGTATATGGTGTATAGTATGCATCTTACAATCAAAACTCATTCATTCAACATATCTTGACTATTGGATATATTTCAGGCACCATACTAAGAAACACAGTTAAAGAGATAATGATTATAAATTAACATATACCAAGCAAAAAGTTTTTTATATGAAAATTTACTCTGTAGTGTAAACTTCCTACTACTAACGTGGACGTGAAAGTCCCTCAGTCATGTCTGACTCTTTGTGACCCCATGGACTATACAGTCCATGGAATTCTCCAGGCCAGAATACTGGAGTGGGTAGCCTTTCCCTTAAGTAATCATTAATTTGGTGGGCAGTTTACAGCAAACTACAGTATTTACTTTTAAATTATACTAAATATATTGCAGATGAAATATTTTTTATAAAAATAAATGTTCTGAATGTATTTTAAAATTACACTTTTGGAATTCTCTGGCAGTCCAATTAAGACTCAGTGCTTTCACTGCTCTGGCTTCCCTGTCCTTCACCAACTCCCAGAGCTTGCTCAAACTCATGTCCATCAAGTTGGTGATGCCATCCAACCATTTCATCCTCTGTCATCCCCTTCTCCTCCTGCCTTCAATCTTTCCCAGCATCAGCGTCTTTTCCATTGAGTCGGCTCTTTGCATCAGGTGGCCAAAGTATTGGAGCTTCAGCTTCAGCCCTTCCAATGAATATTCAGGGTTGACTTCCTTTAGGACTGACTGGTTAGATCTCCTTTCTGTCCAAGGGACTTTCATGAGTGTTCCTCTGAGTAATAAATTACTGAATCTATTATGAGAAAAAATTCAGAAACCATAATTCTGGCATAGAAATTTTGTGAAATTAATTTTGCCTTTTCAAGTATCTCAATTAGTATGTTAAACGTGTCAATAACCCTTTCCTTCATATATGGTGAAGGGAGTTAGTGGAGACTGAAATAAGTTATTTTATTTAAAGCTCTTCTTTTCGCTCATTTCTGTAGCAACTTACTGAGGTAATTTATATCTTTAATATTTATTAAATACTCCAGTAATCTCTACTAAATAACAAGAAGAGGCACTGCTGAAAAGTCCTTATTGTGAGACTATATTTCCAATTTTCCCCAGAATTAAATTCTTCATAAATTGTTTAAAATTTACATTAGGAGACAGTGGTAGATAACAGTCTAGAAATTTTCATTTATTCATCAACATACTTTGGGAAAACACCTTCACTAGAAACTCCAAATGATTGCTGGACAGAGTACATTGCCTGGCTTGAATTTTAACTTGAATCTTACTGTTTTCCTCAGTTTCTTGTACTAAATAGATTATATTGTTTCTAATGTATGTCATATTCTGTCATTGATATTCAAAACACTTTCCCTCCTTCCAAAGTTAATCTATAAAATCTTTCCTAAATTAAACTTTATTGTTATAATATTTCGAATACCCCTTATCCAAAATTTTGAATTCTAAAACTTTTCTGGAAAAAAAAAGACTTATTTTTTCTTTTTTTCTAATATATCAGGCAGGGAGTGGAAGGTCCTTTCCTGAATCTAATTTGGTGGCAAAATGGAATCAGAAGAGTTTTGAGGCTATCAGTAATCTTTATTTCATAGTTTTAATGTAAACGTGTATGTTTTACTGATAAATATTCATTTTGTTTACAGGGTATTAGGTACAATGCCCTAGAGTTGCTGGGTAACAGGCTTCAAAAGGATCACAAATATCTTGACTGATATGTATATATGGAGGATGACATATTTACCAGATAACTGGAGGGATTTGAAATAGTCATATCTCATTTGAGAAAAGGATGAATAACTTCAAATACAGAAATAATGTAAACATGTAATCGAGAATTAACTACAGATGATAGACATCTTACAGAAGAATGAGAATTAATAAATATAAACACTTATTTGCGTAAAATTTATTATGCTAATAGCTTGTTTATTCTTAATTTTTTAAAGTCTGAATGTTTGCAAAAGGAAGAATAGATGTTTTGTTTAGACTTGAACCAGAAGTGTTGGTGACACATTTATACTCCTTTATGCATCTTAATGAGTTCAAAGAAAATTTAAAAGTTAATATCAATATTCAAAATTTTAACTCTCTGGTTATCACCTTGCCATTTTTATGTTCATGTGTATGTATCTCTTTCTGTGTACATGAAGTTAGGCAATACATATGTTTGTGTGTATGTGTATATATATGTGTTTGTGTGTGAAAGTATTAGTTACTCAGTCTTGTCCAACTCTTTGTGAACACATGGACTGTAGACCCCAGGATTCTCTGTCCATGGGACTTCCCAGATGAGAATAATGGAGTGGATTGCCATTTCCTTCTCCAGGGGATTTTCCTGACCCAGGGATCAAACCTGGGTCTCCTCCATTGCAGGTAGATTCTTTACTGTTTGAGTCATCTCTGAATATATAATAAACATATTAGAAACATAAGCATAGAGAACATAATTTAAATGTGACAAGAGCTATTACTAGTTCACTATAATTAAGCTATAAAATATAATTTATTTCACAGTCTATTGATTTTTAGGGCTGAATTGTATAAATGTTCTTCTAGAATATGATAAAATGAAAAGGGGAAGGAAACCCTTATATATCAGTAAACATCTTTTTTCTGCCACAGCTTGTATATATTCACTGAAGTTTTCATTAGTTTTAGGCTTTGTGACAATATAATGCAATTTCATTTAACAGAAATTGTTTCTGAATTATTTTACGTGATTGAATTATAAGGAAAAACAACACATTAAGAAACTCCTATTAATTGATGTATTACCACTAATTAGATTACATTAGGTAAAAATAAAACATTAATATCAATGTATTTTGATAGTTGGGATCATATCTGTTACATAAAATTATATAGCCTAAGCGGTAAGAGTTAATAAATGTATTTTTTTTTACATATTGCTCCATTTTTCAAATATGTAGAAGTATGAACTGATTAAATCAAGTTGAAAAAGACAGAGGTTGAAGAAGAACAAGTATTTAACTTTTAATACTTGGGTAACTTCAGTAAACGGTATGTCAACATTTCTTATATATATGCTACTTCTGAATCTAAAATTACGTAAAATTAGATAGATAAACATATATTTTTCTGGTGAATTCCATTCACAGTGGCTAGCCTTCCTATAGAGTTGGTAATCTTGCTTTGTGAAGTAATACCAGTTTTGTTTATGGAACCCCAGCATGTCTATTTAGAATATGATTTATTCAAAGAGAATTTATCTATTTCTTCTGCTGCTGAGATGCTGGCAGGTAGGGGAGGTGCCCGCTTTCGCTTTCAGTTGGAATGACTCACTCTGGCTTCCCCGGTGGCTCAGATGGTGAAGAACTCGCCTGCAATGCAGGAGACCAGGATTGGATCCCTGGGTCAGGAAGGTCCCTTGCAGAAGGGAATGGCAACCCGCTCCAGCATTCTTGCCTGGAGAATCCATGGACAGAGGAGCCTGGTGGGCTACTGTCTATGGGGTCGCAAAGACTCAGACATGACTGAGCAACACTGACACATATTCCCCAGGATGATGACTAGAGGCTGGCTAGAGCTACTTAAAACTCTGCCTACTTCTTGCCTCATGCTCAGATTTTTATTGCTTGCTGTTTGTTTGTTTATCTGGGAGTTGGGGAGTTCACTAGCAATCTCCTTTCATTGAGACCAGCAACCCTTCAGAGCATGTCCTATATGGAGACGCATCTTGGAGAAGGTGTGGTCTCACATCTCATGTGTGCATGTGTTCTAAGTCACTTGAGTCATGTCCAGCTCTTTGCAAGCCCATGGACTGTATCCCTCCAGCCTCCTCTGTGTCCATGAAATTCTCCAGACAAGAATACTGGAGTGGATTGTCATGCCCTCCTCTAGGGGATCTTCCCAATCCAGGGATCGAACCTGTGTCTCTTATATCTCCTGCACTGGCAGGCAGGTTCTTTACCTCTAGTGCCACCTGGAAAGCCCCCTCATATCTCATACTCAACTGTAATTCTGCAAGCAGAAGAATAACATTTATTAAGTGAATTTTATTTACTTTATCAATAGGAAAGACAAGTTTGAAAGTTTGGCAGTGGCCAATTTAACTGATGTCTTGGCAATACAGGCTTTCTAGTACCCTATTTCTAGTAATATACTTAGACAATGGACAGAAAATGTTGGCAATGTATCAAGCTTCAAAATTCATGTTATATCACATAGAATTTATTCTTACATTTAATTATTCAGTTTTAGATTTTTTTAAAATTTATGTATTAGAATTGGCTATTAAGAAAGTAAAATTATTTAACACTAAGTAGTTAAGATGAGGTCATTAGGATGAGCCTCGTCCAAGAACTGATGTCCTTACAACGGGAAAATATGAACACAAAG
Source organism: Odocoileus virginianus (assembly GCF_023699985.2). NCBI lineage: Eukaryota > Metazoa > Chordata > Mammalia > Artiodactyla > Cervidae > Odocoileus > Odocoileus virginianus. Next base: position 24,949,612 of record NC_069685.1, read on the forward strand.
ACACAGAGAGGACTCCACACAGAGGCTGGGATGATGCTTCTGCAGACCAAGAAATGCTAACGATTGCCAACACACTACCAGAAGTTGGGTGAGAAGCATGGAACATTGTCTCTCACATCCTGTGGAAGGAAACAGGCCTGCTAGTGCCTCAATTCTGGCCTTCAGATCTGTGAAATAATGAGCTTCCTTTAAGCCATTTGGTTTGTGGTACTTTGTTTTAGTAGCCCTGGAAAAGTAATATCCTAGGAATTAAGGAAACAGCAGTGTTCAATAGTTACTTTAATGATTTTTTTTCCTTACTGGTAACCTAATGTACTGGATGATTATTACTTGTTTATTCCTGACAAAATATTAATCATGTCAGGTCTTTTTGGAAAAGAGTTTAATAGACTATATTTCATTTTTTTAACATATAAAGTCACCTAAATAAGATATATTTATATGTATATTTTACATAGTCAGTGTTAAATTTTAAAAATTAATTTTCTGATCAGCTCTGTCATGTTAAATATAGTTCATTGTAAATGCTATTAAAGCTTCATTTTATAAAAACAGACAATTATAATTATGAAATGCATGAACCAACTTATTTGATTGACAGCACTGAAAAAGTTTTACTGGTAGATTATGTTAAAAGCATATCACATACTCTCTACCTCATAAATTATTTACATTTCTGGAGAAATATTTGCCTAGATACTTAGGCAGTATGGCGATATATGCTCTTCTGAATTTTGCAAGTAGATTCACCTATGCATCACTTTGTCTTATGGAAGGAATCTGAAGAATTTCATTTTTCCTGCAAGTAGATAACACAAATTTTGCATAAAAGTAGCAGAACTATCTTTCTGTTTAAGTGCCTGAAAAGGCAGCTTTCAGGAGTTCATTATTTTACCCTTACCAGGAAAAAAATTAACTTTAACTTTGTAGAACAGAACAAAGGGGAAATAGTTGTAACAATATGAGATATTAAGTAGAATTACTTAATACTGGAATATGCCTTTGATTTCTTTTTTTTTTTTTTTGACCAGCTGAGTGTATAGAAGACTCAAGGGGAATACTGCTATGAGCTTTAGCAGTGTCTACCAAAGTAGGATATGTGACAAAATAATCGTATTAAGACAGAAAAACATCATAGCATTTATTCATATTCATTTTGTCAAAAATAATAAACAATGCCTATTATGAAAACTTTACTAATGTTTCATATATGGATTTCCCCTGGAGCCCTCTGTAAATCTATCAGTCAGACAGTCATGTATCACATAGTACAGGAAATTTTCTAAAGGAAGCATGGCAGATTACCCAAAAAACAGAGTACCAAAAGCTTCCCCGTATTTTCTTCATTTCACTTGGGATGATATAATGTAATTTCTGTATACCAGAATAATTTCAGTAATAACTTATCTTTTAATACAGTTGGCTTAAAAATAGTCTGCAAAGAATTCTCTGAAAGTACTAATAATAGTAGGATAAATAAGCGAACACTCCCACCTCCCTGCAAAAAAAACACAAAACATATTTTCCACTAAGTTGTATGTGCTTTTCTCAGTAATGGTATAGTATAAAAACAGTGATATATTTAACCACATTTGATTGAAAATCACCTGAGAAACTAAGAGACTTAAAACTGATGATTTAAAGTATGATTTCTTTTTTGTCTACTAATACTAAAGATAGACATTTAACATTGTGCATTGAAATGCTGTTTGATAATAATAAATATAAGGCCTTTACACAATTAACATTTTTTTAATAAAAATGTGTAAAGCTATGCACTGCCCTTAGAAATTTGGTCTTGCAAAAACAAAATATAGTTGGAAGTAATACCCAATTTAGTATTGAAATTCTGAGTGACAATGAATTCAAGTCCATATAGTGGACATAAAAAGTCATTGTGTTTCCTTGAAAATTTAAAACATCCTATCATGCCCCATATGAACTCTCTGTGCTACCTAGGGTATTTTGATACACTATTTGGACATATTAGCTCTGCATTATCAAGCTCTTATATTTCTGTGCTGGTACAAGGAGATATATTTTTTTAATTTACTGACATATAAATTTCATTTCAGGTGTATAGCAAAGTGACTCAGTTATATATACATACTATTTTTTCAGATTTTTTCCCTTATAGATTATTTCAAAATATTGAGTATAGTTCCCTGTTCAATATAGTAGATCCGTGTTAGTTATCTAATTTATATCAATATATACTAGAGTGCATCTGTTAATCCCAAACTCTTAATTTATCCCATTTCTCTTTTGGTAATCATAAATTTGTTTTCTATGTCTGTGAGTCTATTTCTGTTTTGTTAATAGGTTCATTTGTGTCATTTTTAGCTATTATACAAAGAGGTATTATAATAGCTATTTTGCATGGAGCACCTACCATGTAATTACTCTTTAGTACATTTATTTGAATTCTCAAACCAACCGTCCAGGATAGGAATTATCATCCTTATCAAGGACCTGAGATATCAAGTGTCCAATGTTGTACAACTAGTTATTACAAGGTCTGTATTTGAAACAAAGAATATTTGACCTTGCTTTTCCTGTTATACCAGATCACCTTTCAGTAACACAGTACTCCTCTAAGAGTAATATGAGAATACATAAGTAAGAATTGCTAATTGTAATTCTTAACCCATAATAAGTGACTCATTAAAGCCCACATTTGAAGAATATTAAATTTCTAGCTAGGACTGTTGGGTGTAGAGCTACCTGTTCTCACCAGCATACCAAAATGACATCCCTAAAGGAAGTCAGTGGCAAGTTCTAGTGCTTGGCACTAGAATGTGATAACTGTATAGAGTCTGATAACTGTATAGAAAAGAGATAGGCACCTTTTCATGATATACTTGAAACGACTAAGAAAATAACACTGGAAAGTCTTTTACTTTTCTAAATATTTGAAAAGAACTTGTGGCAAAATGAATGAATTTCTGAAAGATCTTATCATGTTGCTAAAGGAGATGAGTAACATACAGAGAAATTGCATTAATTATAATAATAATAGTGCCAATTTTAAAGTACTTGGCTCATCACTCAATGCCTACCATGGAAATAATAAACTTTACTAATATTTTATAGGCAGATTAACTCTGGAGTCATCAGTAAATCTCCCTATCAGATAGGCATGTATCACATAGCAAGACAGGGTTTACTATGGAAAACAAGGCAGAATAGCCAAAAGATAAAGGGAGGTACCCAAAACATCTTCATATCCTTAGATCTATGTCAAATTTTCATTGTTCTATTCCAACACAAAGAATATAATAATATAGGTCATACAGCCAAGGCTTCCCTTGTGGCTCAGCTAGTAAAGAATCTGCCAGCAATGTAGGAGACCCTGGTTCAGTTCCTAGGTGGGGAAGATCCCCTGGAGAAGGGATATGCTACCCACTCCAGTATTCTGGCCTGGAGAATTCCATGCACTGTATAGTCCATGGGGTTGCAAAAAGTCGGACAGTACCGAGTGACTCACTTTCACTTTCATAAGGCCAATTACCTCAGAACTGAGTAGACTCAGGAATCAAAGCCATCGTTTCACACCAAACTGTAAGACATTCCCATGCTCCTGCTTCCATCCTGGCATTTTAACAGCTCCTTTGGTAAATAGATTGTTTTCTCAGTAGGAATTTTATATTGATTTTCATTTAATAAATTATATATAAGGTGGCATAAATATTTTAATTGCTTTATGTACTTTAGGATAATCTCAGACACAAATATTTGTATTCTAATGCATTCCTTACACAGTCTATTTCTTCTCTTACTGCATGTGGGAGGGTGCTAATAAGATGTGCCAAGTTTGTTATATTAAAAAAAAATTTCACTGTTTTTATGATCTATAGACACAATTCTACATATGTATACGTAACCAAGGCCTGTACATATAGCTGATTAAAGGATCTTGTTATCCAGTCAATTAAAAAAAAAAATCAGTCATATTTGTATTTAGGTAGAGAGTGTTATGGGCTTCCCTGGTGGCTCAGCTGGTAAATAATCCACCTGCAATGCAGGAGACCCCAGTTTGATCCCTGGGTTGGGAAGAACCTGTGGATGAGGTAATGGCATCCTACTCTAGTGTTCTTGCCTGGAGAATCCTCATGGACAGAGGAGCCTGGCAGGCTAGTCCATGGTTGCAAAGAGTTGGACATGACTGAGCAAGTAAGCACAGAGAATGTTGTATAACTTCACAGTCGTAGAAGGGTTAATTAGCCCCTCTTTATCCCAGCCTCTGGTTTGATCACTTATTGGAATCTCTTTTATTCCCCAACTCTTGGCCAGAAACAACTCTTAAAGGTCTTCAATAACTCTTTAAGACTAGGGACTTCCCTGGTGGTTCAGTGGTTAAGACTCTGTGCTTCTACTGCAGGCGATGTGAGTTTGATCCCTCATGAGAGAACTAAAATGTCACATGCCACACAGCATGGCCAAAAAAAGAAAAACACTTTCTAACACTAAATTAGTAAGATTGATTTAGCCTTTGACACCCTGGACATAGTTCAAATTTTAGATCCCCCCACTGCTTCATGAATTTATTTCTTAACTTCTAACTCAAACTTCAGCAACAAAAAGTATAAATACTAACATTCTTTCCTGTACTATGTACAAATGTTTCCCACAGGAATGAATATTTAGCCTTATTTATGTGTATATTCATCTACTTTTATTTATTAGCTGTAACTCTTTCAGAATCTTATTTTTCTTTACAACCTGAAACATAATAATAATGCAATCATCATATGCTGAGCTAATTAAAAAAAACACAAAATGACTTTATATTTTGACATTATTGTTCACATATTCTCTTAATTCTGCCCTTCATTTACCCCATGCTACCCCTTTCTGCTGACTTAATAGGATATTTATTATTCCTCTCATGAATCCATTATCATTTTCCATTCTATTGACCAAGTTTTCTTTAAAACTTCTGGTATTCTCTTCTCCATTGTATAGATAGACTCTTCTTAGGATTCTTATTTCTTTCTGTGAGCTGATTTATAACTCTAAGCTGAATACCACCCTGTCTCTGTGTCTCTGTATCAAACCACTATTTTCTTACAACCTTTCAAGAGTTACAAATGAAAATCTTGGTTTCTATTTCATGTGATTCTTTCCACTTTAGTATAATACGCACAGGAGATATTCTGGATCAGAAATGAGTTTATATTAATTATTTCACAGTAGAGAATTGTGTTGTACCCCTTGTCCCAGTGCTCACCCCTGGGTAGTACAAGAACAGTCATGCCAGATATCCTATATGACTTGTCAAGTATTCCACGGGTGAAGAGGAAAGGGCATTTTTTTTTCCTTCTTTGCTTATGAAGAGGAAAGAAGCAGGCCTCCTTGAAAATATACAAGGTCTGAGCCATTTCCTGGTGTGTAAATAAAACATGGGCAGCAGCCTGATAGTTCAGGTCTTTTATTTGAGATCAAGAGATATCTCCATTTATCCATAGATAAAGTTTTGGGATTTTATCCCTTTTCACATGTAAATTCCTAGGGAGGTGGCTCTCTGGTCATTCTAACCCCTTAGAGCTTAATTCTGAGACCTAGTCTGAGCTGTAACTGTTTGTCTTTCTCAGGGAGGTAAGGGATTTAATTACTCTTAATCATTAGAGTAAATCAGTAGACAAATGGTTACAGAAGTGGCTCAGATGGTAAAGAATCTGCCTGCAGTGCAGGAGACCCAGGTTCGATCCCTGGGTTGGGAAGACACCCTGGAGAAGGAAATGGCTACCCACTCCAGTATTCTTGCCTGGAGAATTCCATGGACAGAGGAGCCTGGCAGGCTGCAGACCATCGGGTCACAAAGAATCACACAGAACTGAATGACTGACACTTTCACACTTCACAATTCTCATGTTACATGAGGAGTCTCAGGAGTCTAGGACTTTTCAGGAGCACTGAGAGATCTAGGGAAGTTTATTTCTCTATGCTAAGGGATTAAAAAATTCAGTACTCTTTCAGTCAAGAATTGCTAGTAAATCACACTATTGATATAATACGTGTCCTTCAAACTATGACCATAAATATGACATCATGCAATTGGTAGTAATAGCAAAGCTAGAATTACAATTTTCAAATATAGAAAAGTTAAATACTTTCTTCTATATTTTGTGGTTACATTGCTAAGTAGTAGTCTACAAGGATGACTCTAACTTATGATTCTCTAAGACAGCTCACTCCAGTATTCTTCCCTGGAGAATTCCATGGTCAGAGGAGCCTGATGGGCTACATCCAGGGGATCAAAGTAGTTAAACATTACTGAGTGACTAAGCATGCGCGCATGCACACACACACACACACACACACACACACACACACACACAAGACAGCTTAGCAGATCTTTAGGCTTTCTTTCTCACCTAATAAGAATCCTTCTTGAAAGATAAAAACCATATGATTATCTCAATAGATGCAGAGAAAGCCTTTGACAAAATTCAACATCCATTTATGATTAAAACTCTCCAGAAAGCAGGAATAGAAGGAACATACCTCAACATAATAAAAGCTGTATATGACAAACCCACAGCAAGCATTACCCTCAATGGTGAAAAATTTGCAAGCATTTCCCCTAAAATCAGGAACAAGACAAGGGTGCCCACTCTCACCACTACTATTCAACATAGTTTTGGAAGTTTTGACCATAGCAATCAGAGCAGAAAAAGAAGTAAAAGGAATCCAGATAGGAAAAGAAGAAGTGAAACTCTCGCTGTTTGCAGATGACATGATCCTCTACATAGAAAACCCTAAAGACTCTACCAGAAAATTACTAGAGCTAATCAACGAATATAGTAAAGTTGCAGGATATAAAATTAACACACAGAAATCCCTAGCATTCCTATACACTAACAATGAGAAAACAGAAAGAGAAATTAAGGAAACAATACCATTCACCATTGCAACAAAAAGAATAAATACTAGATATAATTTAGCATATCTACCTAAAGAAACAAACGACCTATACATAGAAAACTATAAAACACTGATGAAAGAAATCAAAGAGGACAAAAACAGATGGAGAAATATACCGTGTTCATGGATTGGAAGAATCAATATTGTCAAAACGGCTATACTACCCAAAGCAATCTATAGATTCAATGCAATCCCTATGAAACTACCAACGGTATTTTTCACAGAACTAGAACAAATAATTTCACAATTTGTATGGAAATACAAAAAACCTCGAATAGCCATAGTAATCTTGAGAAAGAAGAATGGAACTGGAGGAATCAACCTGCCTGACTTCAGACTATACTACAAAGCCACAGTCATCAAGACAGTATGGGACTGGCACAAAGACAGAAATATAGATCAATGGAACAGAATAGAAAGCCCAGAGATAAATCCACGAACCTATAGACACCTTATATTCGACAAAGGAAGCAAGGATATACAATGGAAAAATGACAACCTCTTTAACAAGTGGTGCTGGGAAAACTGGTCAACCACTTGTAAAAGAATGAAACTAGAACACTTTCTAACACCATACACAAAAATAAACTCAAAATGGATTAAAGATCTAAATGTAAGACCAGAAACTATAAAACTCCTAGAGGAGAACATAGGCAAAACACTCTCTGACATTAATCACAGCAGGATCCTCTATGACCCACATCCCAGAATTTTAGAAACAAAAGCAAAAATAAACAAATGGGACCTAATGAAACTTAAAAGCTTTTGCACAACAAAGGAAACTATAAGCAAGGTGAAAAGACAGCCCTCAGATTGGGAGAAAATAATAGCAAATGAAGAAACAGACAAAGGATTAATCTCAAAAATATACAAGCAACTCCTGCAGCTCAATTCCAGAAAAATAAATGGCCTAATCAAAAAATGGGCCAAAGAACTAAACAGATATTTCTCCAAAGAAGACATACAGATGGCTAACAAACATATGAAAAGATGCTCAACATCACTCATTATCAGAGAAATGCAAATCAAAAATCAAAACCACAATGAGGTACCATTACATGCCAGTCAGGATGGCTGCTATCCAAAAGTCTACAAGCAATAAATGCTGGAGAGGGTGTGGAGAAAAGGGAACCCTCTTACACTGTTGGTGGGAATGCAAACTAGTACAGCCCCTATGGAGAACAGTGTGGAGACTCCTTAAAAAACTGGAAATAGAACTGCCATATGACCCAGCAATCCCACTGTTGGGCATACATACCAAGGAAACCAGATCTGAAAGAGACACGTGCACCCCAATGTTCATCGCAGCACTGTTTATAATAGCCAGGACATGGAAGCAACCTAGATGCCCAACAGCAGATGAATGGATAAGGAAGCTGTGGTACATATACACCATGGAATATTACTCAGCCATTAAAAAGAATTCCTTTGAATCAGTTCTAATGAGATGGATGAAACTGGAGCCCATTATACAGAGTGAAGTAAGCCAGAAAGATAAATAACATTACAGCATACTAACACATATATATGGGATTTAGAAAGATGGTAATGATACCCTATATGCAAAACAGAAAAAGAGACACAGATGTACAGAAGAGACTTTTGGAGTCTGTGGGAGAAGAAGAGGGTGGGATGTTTCAAGAGAATAGCATCGAAACATGTATATTATCTAGGGTGAAACAGATCACCAGCCGAGGTTGGATGCATGGGAGAAGTGCTTGGGCCTGGTGCACTGGGAAGACCCAGAGGGAGCGGGTAGAGAGGGAGGTGGGAGGGGGGATCAGGATGGGGAATACATGTAAATCCATGGCTGATTCATGTCAATGTATAACAAAACCCACTACAATATTGTAAAGTAATTAGCCTCCAACTAATAAAAAAAAAAAAAAATCCTTCATCTACTGAAATCCCATGAACTCTTTCTCCATTTTTGTTTTTAGCTTTAAAGCATGCTCATCATGTGTGAATTGATTTCTGATATTGAGATGCTTCCTGACTTTTGATCATAAGTGCACATTCTTCAAATGCATGCATTCAGTCTTGAATTTTAAAATAAAACTAATGAGAGAACTGAACTGCTTCATCATCTTATCTCTTTAATCTTGTTCAATAACATTTTCCACCCTTTCTAACAGCACTCCTATTTTATTGAATATCTTCAGAACTCAAATTAGTAAGAGAAACTTTGATGTTAGCTTTCTTTTGACAGAAGATCACTGAACATGATTTTGTCTGAATGCCTCCCACTGCATGTTGAAACACCATTTTATTTGCATTTTATTGTTATGTGACCTAAACAAATTTTCCTGCAACAATAACAGCCTGAGGGTGGCATTGATCTTTTATTCAATCTCAGCTTTTTGTTTGTTTGTTTTTATTAATAATATTTTTAGTCCAGAAATGTCCATTGTTTTCCTTTTGTTGCCTCTGTTTGTTTCCTGAGGTTTGAGAGTCTTTTGTCTGAGGTTTGAGAGTCTTTTGTGAGATTTGCATTCACTGAACAATGTTCAATTGAGAATAGCTACAAAGGATGCTTTAAGACGTTGTCTGTTAGTGTCAACATCTTGTTTCTGATGAAATAGCTCAATTAGAATTTTTAGAGAATTAGATTTCAGACCTAGATAGCATTTTTTGGTCTTGAGAATGTGTCAAACTTTTTGTTTCTTTTTATTTCAGTTAATTTTGCTTCTGTCCTTGATACTAAAAAGGTTAAGTTGGGATTCTGAATCCTGTTATTTTTCTTTGTCAGCATTTTCTTCCGTAAATTCAGCAAGGAATATTTGGCTAGACTTAAATTGTCAACTCTATCTTGAACAGCATCTGTGATCTCAATTGAGATCCCACTCCTTTAGCTGGTCTGGTTTGAATCATTTTTACCCATGGTTCAAGGTTCAGTCTGTCGATTGGAAGAAAGAAATTGCACAACATGAGAGCTTTGAGATTCAGTTTTATTGGGTGAATTACTGAGGACTCTATGCAAGGAGACAGCTCTCAGATAGCTCTGAAGAACTGCTCTGAAGGGTCAGTAGATGTCTGATTTTGACAAAGGTGCTATGTGCCACAACCATGCATCTCCATAGAGGTTACTGCTAGTCACTAGGAGCAGATGACTTTGTTCATGATTGTAGTTTTTTTCTAGGTATGAGAAGGTTTAAGAAATTGGGTTCATAAAATTTTCTCCTGCATGCATCTAATTATCTGAAGGCCTGTTCTGTCAGTTTCTGCCAGAGCACAGAGTATTCATTCCTGATTTCTGTCCTGAACCCCTCTCAGAGGGTGTGAAAAGTCAGCCACTGCATGACTGGTGAATTCATTCTCTTGGAACAAGATGGTGAATGCCACTGACAGTTCTTCAGTTGTCAAGTCAAAATCTGGAGGAGCTTGGTTTGGAGAACCCTTCTTTAGCATCTTCCCTTCTGAAATTATAACCTTTTCAGTGTTCTTAGTTACTCAGCTTCTCTTTCTGGTTTTCCAGGACAGAAAGACTGGTCTTCCTAATGTGTACCCACCAGGTACTGTATATACCATATGGGTTGCTGCTTCTGGTTCCAGATAAAGAGCCACAGAGACATGCAGGGATTTGCTGACTTTCCCGTCTGTCCACAAAGTGCATGTGCATCCTGCATCTCAGTCTTTCTGCTCCTATGCCTTCTATATTATCTGCATATTCTTTTTTGTTTGTTTGTTTGTTCATTTGTCTTATAGTAAATTTCATACCAGTTGGTTTGTAGTCCATCATATCAGGAATCAGAATCCATAGTTGTTATTGAGAAAGCCAACACATTAATCCTTTTCTCATGGGAAAAATATACTTGAAACATTTTAAAGGTTTTTTAAAGAATTTCTGAATTATTGTGTTGGATATAAAAGTATAAGTGATGATCACTTGCAGTTTAGAATGATTATGACAGCAATATTTTTAATTTAGTTGCTTGCCCTGAAGTACAGTATAGTATATGGTCAAGTAGTTATACACCTATAAGGAAGCACACATCTAAATCTCACATGGGGATAAACTCATTTTCATTGAAGATAATCAACTTTTTACATACTCATTTTCTTTATCTATAAAATACAAATAAAACTTTCCAAATAGATTCCTATAAAATGAGAACATACTTAAATTATGTAAAAAAAATTCTGAAACAGAACCAATAGTTAAAATGATTATTCCTTATCCAGTAACATCCGTTCACCTTCAGGGAGCATAGTACTGAAGTTCACCTTCAGGGAGCATATATAAACACACACACACACACACACACACACACACAGTATACATATATCTGGGTTTCGTAAATACCTACCAACTTTTAGGGGTTGCCCTGGTGGTTCAGACAATATAAGAATCTGTCTGCAATGCAGGAGACCTGGGTTCAATCCCTGGATTGGAAAGATCCCCTGGAGAAGGGAATGGCTGGAAGAATCACCTGGAGAAGGGAATACCTACTCCAACTTTCTTGCCTGGAGAATTCCATGAACAGAGGATCTTGGCAGGCTACAGTCCACTTGGTCACAAGGAATCAGATACGACTGAGCAACTAAGCAGGATATCATTTTTAGAGGTGTTGAAAAGCAGTTTGTAGCTACTGTACATATCATAAAACAAAGCAACACCTGTTGAATTTAAGTAGTCTACATGTAGGAAATAAGGGAGTATTAATTTTCACATACCCATTGTATATTTTGTGTATATAGTATGCACATAATGCCAAGAATCAAAATATTGTCAATTTGAAATGGTATATGAATAGACAAAGCCTATCAAAACAGAGAGGATTATTTAAGCCTATTTTCTAACCTCTGATACATTTATATTAGATTTAATGGTCATTTTTTGGAGGGAGGTAGGCTGTTGAGAAAGAGATAGAATTAGTGGGAAGGGGGTTGAGGGATTTATATAATTTAAGAGCTTTATTTATTTTCATAAGCATTTTTTTTTATTACCTTCTCTCTGACCCACAATGGTGAAATCTTTCTACTTGACATTTACCTGTCAGAAGAGAACATCTCTCCTGAAATAGCATCATCTTCTTGAAAACAAAGAGATAAATACATAATTTTCAACTTGACTACAGAAATATAAAACAGATTTTAAATATTGCAGATGTTATTATTTCCTTAAAAAATGAGGATGAGGAGAGGATTGTATATAAATGTGCTTAGTCATGTCTCTTTGCAACCCCATGGATTGTAGCCCACTAGGCTCCTCTCTCCATGGAATTATATAGGCAAGAACATCAGAGTGGGTTGCCATTCCCTTGTCCAGCCGATCTTCCCAACCCAGGGATTGAACCTGCATCTCTTGCGGCTCCTGCATTGGCAGGAGGAATCTTTACCACTGAGCCACTTGGGAAGTCCTTATTGTATTCGAGGATCACTCCTAAACACTTTAGGAAATAGTTCTGTACAAATTCAGGGCCAATGAAGTATCACATCCTAAATGCAGGGAAAATAATCTGTTTCTCTTATCAGAAATCCGTTGTGTTAAAAGCGCTTTTCTGATGATAAAACGAAGCATTTTGAATAGATGAGTTCAAAGGCTTCTTTTAATTTCCAAGGCCTATTTTTTCTGACTCTGTATGTGTCATCAGGGTCACCAGCACCAATCACAATGTCTGACTTATAGTTGGTGCTCAGTCAATATTTATTAAAAGAATGACAAGCGAATATATGCATGTGTGCATTTTCTGTTTCAAACTAAAAGTATTAAGTTGAGAAAAACCATGTGAAGATCTTATTCAAAAACACTACCTTTAAAATACAGTAGAGTCAAATTTAACCAGAATGTACTGCAACAAGTTTAGAGATGAGGGGAAAACCAGAAGAAAATTGAGATTTGTAAAATAATTTAAGGTTTCCTCTAACCCAGTGATCTCAATAGTGCTGTGCTGTGTTTAATTGCTTAGTCATGTCCGACTCTTTGTGACCCCATGGATTGTAGCTCACCAGGTCCTATCTCCATGGGGATTCTCCAGGCAAGAATACTGGAGTGGGCTGCCATGCCCTCCTCCGGGGGATTTTCCCAACCCAGGGATCAAACCCAGGTTTCAGTAGTATTTCATTTTAAATAGATATTTCCACAAGCCCTGATTGCCAGTAGCACATGGAACTCTCCATAATTCCTGATTTCCAGAAAATCAGGAATGTTTCCAATGCTTCAGAATCCTGCCATGTAGAACACTGAGTCCAGCATACCACTGGCCCAGAATGGGCAAGATTGAGGTCAAGAGTGAGGTTGGATAAAAGTAATTACTGTTTGAGCTAACAGGTTTTGTGGTATTCTGGAATTCAGGAGTCAGCAAGTCTTTCTTCCAACCCCACCATTAAGCTAGGCATATCTTTCTGTGATAAGAGATACTCCATTATTAGAGAAAAATATATATTAGAAGCCAAAAACTTGAAACAAGATGACGGGTGAAGCATTAGTGACAGCTTTTGCTTCTGAGTAAATCATTCACTCAATATCATTTTCTTACACATTTTTCACATGAACATTTTTGCTGAATGAATAGTTTTAGCATTCATATACAGGGTTCACATTTGCAACCTGTTCTTTAACAAAAGGCATTAACAGTAGGGCTCAGAAATGAATAGAGCATGAGCTGGCAGTATCTCTTCCATGTTTTCTTCTTAAATCCATTTATGAGGGCAAAGATGAAGTGTGGTCAACCAGTAAAAAATTGGAGAGAAGAAAGTATAGAGCTTCAAATAACAGAGGAACTATTGATCATAAAATCTGGGGAAATCTGGGATAATTAAACTTTGTATCTGTGATTTGATATCAGTGGACATTTTTGTATAGTTGGGAATTAAAGAAAATTAAATGTATTGAAGTGACAAGAAGTGCACATACTTCTTAGACGAGTATGTGCAGGCATGAATACATAGTTCTTAGGCTCTGCCTTAGTTAAATTTCAGAGAAGGCTGTTTTGGCTTTGTTTGTTTGCTTTTATTGTAATAAGGAGCACTGGGAGAGGATATCTATTCAAAAAGAAAGAAAAATCATAATTGGTCATTTAATACAAAGGAGATGGTATATGACAAAGGAATCTAAATCTAAAATGAGAAGACAGCAGATATTATTCTTTTTTTAGAAAATAAAATATCCATTAGCAGAGGACATTGTTATTACTGATAAAGATGAAAACACTTTAAAACTTGATCATATTAATGAAATAAACATTACAGATTGCCATAATTGAGCCAGCATGAAGATTTTGTGTTTGGTGGGAAGGAGTAATACTGTGTGGAAACCCTTAGCAATTATAAATATCAAAGATATTCAACATAATTGATTATTCTATAATCCATTCAAGTCAGTACCCTAATTTTTATTATTCTTTAATATAATACAATTTTGATTATGTTGTTACCTGGCCATGTATGAACTGACTTGTCTTAGTCTGATTGATCCATATAATCACTTAATTAATGCAGACAAAACAAAATTATACGAAATAAAATCACACCTACAAGATTATAGCTGTTTAAATAACTCAGACATTTAGGGATTGTATCTCAAACTCACATTGCTAAACATAAAGGTAATTTTCTATGCAAAATTGACCTTAAACTGCCACAAACTTGAGATGCACTTGATGATTAATTTTTCCCTGGTATATTCATGTCACTTTAAGGAGAACTCACTTGTCTGACTTTGCTTCTATCCCATTGATTTCATTGTTAGTCCCTGTTCACTACCCCCATATCAAAATGGTGGCCTCTCTCAGATCTCAGATTTGGTTCTTTTTTCCTCTGTATTTATGTGTATACAGCATTACTTTGCCGCTATGTGATATGGTCCCAGTATATTCAAATTTACCAGTTCTTACTTCTTCCAAGTCCAAGTAAGCCATGACTGGTTTATCCAACCACCTAATAAGACTGAGTATGTTTATAGGCATCCCAAACTCAACATGGTCATCAACGAACTTCTACTATTTCCCACAATATCTTCTTCACCTCGAGGCTCTCCTTATCTCAGTTGATGGCGACACCATCCTTCTATTCGCTCAAGCAAAAAAAAAAAAAAAAAAATCAGAGACAATCATGATTTTTGTTGTTTTATCTCACACACTATAACACATATCCAGTTCATCTGG
This sequence comes from Odocoileus virginianus, assembly GCF_023699985.2. Lineage (NCBI taxonomy): Eukaryota > Metazoa > Chordata > Mammalia > Artiodactyla > Cervidae > Odocoileus > Odocoileus virginianus. Next base: position 24,964,644 of record NC_069685.1, read on the forward strand.
AAACCCACAAGCTTCACGTCAAAACATATCCAGGCTCTCATTACTTTCCCTACTTCAACAGCCTCCCTGAATCCTCATCACCATCATCTTTTACCTGTATTATTGTAGACACTTTCAACTGACCTCCTTATTTTCACCTTTGCTATTTCAGGTTTGTTCTCAGTGTAGGAAGGTGTTATTTAACATGAGTTAGGTTATGTCTCTCATCTCAGAACTCCCCCATAGTTCACCAATTCAGTCAATGCCTAGAAGTCACTTTCTAAACTGACCCCTACCCCAACTCCTGACTTTATCTCTTACTACCTCAGTTTCCTTACTGTCCATTATATATCTATGGAAGAGATAGATAAGAACATCTCCAATGAGTGATTCAGAGAAATAAATTATACCAATTTGCAATTATACCAATAAGCAAATATTACTTTTGTTAATTTTAATAGTATTTTTACATAGTTTATGTTTAGGTGTGGTTTTTATTTTCACTAAAGAATTTTATGAAAGGCAGAAGGTGCATTCTTAAGTATGTAAAATACAAAGAAAAAGTGTTTTGAAGTTTTACTTTCTCATAATAACTTAAACTTTTTATTAAAAATACACGGGTAATTATAAATTCCATGATTAGATTGCATAGCTATACAATTTAAACACATAAAGAATGATTATATTTCTAAAATATATTTGAGAGTTTTCATTAAGCATAAATTAAATAATCTTAATTTTTAAAGAAGGGTACAGTATTCTGAATTTCTTTGAAAATGCAGCCAAGCAATTTTAGCCATGTGTTAATGATATAGCTTCAGCATCAGTTGTCAGGAGATCATTTTGCCAAATTGAATGTAGAAAACATATGCTGCTTCTTATCACATCAAGTCTCCAACTTCACTGCAGTGATAGGATATCATAACCTGCTAGAATTACTGGGCATATTTCATATAGAAACCACACTATGCTATATAGTGAAATGAAAGAAAATGTTCTTTGGAAGCAGTCTAATGTGCTGAGGCTTGCTTATTATTTCTCTATTAAATGGTACTGTGTTTGAAGAGATTGAATAGAAAATATATTCAAAGAGGATAAAGTAAAAGGCTACTAATTAGATTAAAGTAATTATGTAACTACTAAAAAATTGTATTTTTGTAAAAGTTTGTCTTACATCAATGTAAAGCTCTTTTAAAATTTTGGCCACATATGATAAACCTATATAACAAACATTATTCTCAATGGTGAAAACTGAAAACATTCCCCCTAAGATCAGGAAAAATACAAGGGTCTCCACTTTCACCAGTATTATTCAACATAGTTCTGGAAGTCCTAGCTATAGAAATAAGAGAAGAAAAAGAAATAAAAGGAATCCAGATTGGAAAAGAAGAAGTAAAGCTCTCATTGTTTGCAGATGACATGATCCTATACATAGAAAACCCTAAAGATAGTATCAGAAAATTACTAGAGCTAATCAGTGAATTTAGCAAAGTTGCAGGATACAAAATCAATACACAGAACTTATTTGCATTTCTATATACTAACTGAAAAATCAGAAAGAGAAATTAAGGAATCAATCCGATTCACCATTGCAACAAAATAAATATCTAGGAAAAAACTTACCTAAAGAGACAAAAAAATTGTACACAGGAAAATATAAGACACTAATAATGAAAGATATCAAAGGTGACATAAACAGATGGAGAGATATTCCATGTTCCTGGGCAGGAAGAATCAATATCATGAAAATGACCATACCACCAAATGCAATCTACAGATTCAATGTGATCCCTATCAAATTACCAACGGCATTTTTCACAGAACTAGAAGAAAAAAAGTTTAAAATTCATATGGAAACACAAAAGACCCTGAATTGCCAATGCAGTCCTGAGATAGAATGGGGCTGGAGGAATCAACCTTCCTGACTTCAGATTATACTACAAAGCCACAGTCATTAAGACAGTATGGTACTGGCACAAAAACAGAAATATAGACCAATGGAACAAGATAGAAAGCCCAGAAATAAACCCATGCACCTGTGAGTACCTTATTTTTGACAAAGGAGGCAAGAATATACAATGGGGCAAAGACAGCCTCTTCAATAAATGGGAAAACTGTAAAAGAATGAAACTAGAAAACTTCCTAACACCATACACAAAGATAAACTCAACATGGATTAAAGACCTAAAGGTAAGGCCAGAAACTACAAAACTCTTAGAGGAAAACATAGACAGAACACTCAGTGACATAAATCAAAGCAAGATCCTCTATGACCCATCTCCTAGAGTAATGGTAATAAAAACAAAAATAAACAAGTGGGACCTGATTAAACTTAAAAGCTTTTGCACAGCAAAGGAAACTATAAGCAAGGTGAAAAGACAACCGTCAGAATGGGAGAAAATAATAGCAAATGAAACAAGTGACAACAGATTAATTTCCAAACTATACAAGCAGTTCAATGCCAGAAAAACAAACAACCCAGGCAAAAAGTGGGAAAAAGACCTAAAAAGACATTTCTCCAAAAACATACAGATGACTAACAAACACATAAAAAGATGCTCAACATCACTCATTATTAGAGAAAAACAAATCAAAACCACAGTGAGATACTACCTCATACCTGTCAGAATGGTCATCATCAAAAGTCTACAAACAATAAATGCTGGAGAGGGTGGGGAGGAAAGGGAATGCTCTTGCACTGTTGGTGGGAATGTAAATTGATACAGCCACTATGGATGATGGAATGGAGATTTCTTAAAAAACTAGGAATAAAACCACCATATGACCCAGCAATCCCACTCCTAGGCATATACCCTGAGGAAACCAAAATTGAATAAGACACATGTATCCCATTTTCATTGCAGCACTATTTACAATAGCTAGAACATGGAAGCAACCTAGATGTCCATCAATAGATGAATGGATAAAGAAGTTGTGGTACATATACAAAATGGAATATTACTCAGTCATAAAAAGGAGCACATTTGAGTCCATTTTGATGAGGTGGATGAACCTAGAACTTATTATATAGAGTGAAATGAATCATAAAGAGAAAGATAAATATCATATTTTAGCACATATATATAAAATCTAGAAAAATGGTACTAAGGAATTTATTTACAGGACAGTAATAGAAAAGCAGACATAGAGAATAGGCTTATGGACATGGGTAGAGGAGAGGAGAGGGTGAGATGTATGGAAAAAGTAACATGGAAACTTACATTACCTTATGCAAAATAGATAGCCAAAGCCAATTTTCTGTATGGCTCAGAAAACTCAAAGAGGGGCTCTGTATCAATCTAGAGGGGTGAGATAGGGCAGCAGGTGGGAGGGAGTTTCAAAAGAGTAGGTATATATGTATACCTATGGGTGATTCATGTTAAGGTTTGACAGAAAACACCAAATTCTGTAAGGCAATTATCCTTCAAACAAATAAATTAAAAAAAAAAAACATTTCAAATGCATGAAATAGGATAGAAATAAGAGAAAATGGAAAAATAAATTTTTGAATATCTCTATTTGAAATTTGGGAAAAAGAATAATATGTAAATTGACTCATAGCTTTGAGATATTTTGGTAATACTAGATTTTGATTCTGACCATCCAACTATAGATTGGCTATTCCAACAAATCCCTCCTCAGTTTCCATTAATGAGCTAGAGTAGCTTACAGAACTCAGAGAAACTGATTAGATTACTGGTGTATTATAAAAAGACATAACTGAGGAGCAGCCAGATGGAAGAGAGCTACCATTCCCCGCTCCAAGCCCATTCTCCCCACTTACAGGTGTTCCCCAACCTGGAAGCTCTCTAATCTTGAGCCACTAAGATTTTATGGGGGCTTCATTACACAGTCACAGTTGATTAAATTATTGGTCATTGGGATTGATTTCAACCTTCAGCTCCTCTCCTCCCCTCTCCTTGGAGGTTAGGGGATGAAACTAAAAGTTCCAATACTCTAATCACATGGTTATTCCCCCTGGTGACCAGCCCCCATCTTTAGGTATAATCCTAAAATCACCTTATTAACATCAACTCTTATATGATTGAAGGGTTTTGTTATGAATATTAAGATATCTTTTTTGTTGTTGGCATTTATGAAATTCCAAGGGTTTTAGAAGCTGTGTGCCAAAAACCAAAGAGCAGATGTTTATTTCTTGTTATAAACCATAGTAAGATTTATGAAATTAGATGTTACCCAGTAAACATATCAATAGGTTACAACATTAGAGCAAATTAACCCAATTAAAATTGCATTAAGTTTTATTTTTTTAATATTTGAAGACATTCTGCACACTTGTTAAAATTAGCTAGCAAATGGAAACATATAAGATGTACAAAATTTCTGCCATGTGATTTTCATACTTCTTTGATGTTCATTACAAACAGGTGGCACATTATACTGCAAATTGACACGCACTAGAAAAATAAAGATTGAGTATTTCCATTACTGATTTGTTTATACTTAATTTTTCAGTTGAAATATCCTGATTATTTTTTCTTATCTTTTAAAATCTCCATTTTTCCTGGAGTTTGTGAACTATACATATTTAAACCTCTTAAAATATGGATGTGAGCAATTTCACTCCATTAACATTTAAATATGAGTTGTGTATTGCAATTATAACAGTATCTAACTGAAATTAGAAAACTGCAGATTATCATTGGGAGAAGATGAAACATCAAATAAGTTGTAGTATCAAATGAAGCCTGAAATATATTAATTTCATCACATTGTATACTAAATTATATCTTTACATTTTAGAGAAGGAAATAAATCCATCCACATATAGAAAATAAGAATAAAAATCAATTAATAGTATAATAGCAATCAATCATCATATGACTCTGACAATAATAATATGCATCAATTATAAAGTGAAAGTGAAAAGTGAAGGTGCAAGTCGCTCAGTCGTGTCTGACTCTCTGCGACTGCATGGACTTTACAGTCCATGGATTTCTCCAGGCCAGAATACTGGAGTGGGTAGCCTTTCCCTTCTCCAGGGGATGTTCCCAACCCAGGGATTGAAACCAGGTCTCCCGCATTGCAGGCAGATTCTTTACCAAATGAGCCACAAGGGAAGCCCAAGAATACAGGAGTGGGTAGCCTATTCCTTCTCCAGGGGATCTTCCCCACCCAGGAATCCAACCGGGGTCTCCTACATTGCAGGCAGATTCTTTAACAGTGAGCTATTAGGGAATCCCTTTTTCAATTATAAACAGTATCATAAATGGCTAGTGTTCTCCAGGTGATACAAATAGAATAAAGGTATAGATTAATTATTGGATCTTTTGAAAATAGTGAAAACCTTGCATGTACTTGCCAGTTAAACTCAGAAAGCTTTGATTCTGTTCATACACAAAGTATATTTGATTTTGAGTGATTAGAAAACAATTATCATAATGAAAAACAGTGGACATCAAACAGATCACAGTGAAGTAATTTTAGGGGGAGTAAATTTGAGTTTTATTTTAATCATGCAGAATTAAAAGAAGTAGTGGGAGGACATTATTAGAGATAGCCTAAAACGTCAGGTAGATGGAAATCAAAATATTATCTTTTATATTAGTAAAGCTTTTATTTGGAGAAAGTCACAAATGTGTGAATAAATGTACTGCAATCATTTCATCCTAAAATTAGACACACTGGATCACCCAGGGAAGAATGAAGTTACATCAGCAGAGCTGTGATCCATGTCTGTCCTGATTATGAGGGTGATAGCCCCAGGGGAAAGAAAGCTGCTGACCCTTTCTAATACTGTTGATAATTGGATCACTCTGTAAACAGACTAATGATATTTGCTAGGCAGACACTAATATCTGTGGAAATCTCTAGCATGATGTCCAATGTTCAGTATTATTAAGAAAACACAAAACACAATCTGTGGATTTATGACAACACTCTGGAAAATGCAATGCAAGCAATGTGACTTTCTAGTCACAAAATGGAGAGGTTCAATAAAGCTAAATGAGCTCCACCACTTGAGATGAAACATTGACATTACTTACAATCTTTACTCCAGAACAGATAACCTGAATTGGCTGTGAATAGAAAGTACCTTAAGAATCGGGGTGTCCCAGTCCTGTCTCTGCTTCACTTATGCTACTTCATTGCTTGTGTCCTTGAAATTATTATTAAAAGTTGATACTGTAGGATCTGTGAGTGAGTTGATTTGACAATCAAATGGATGGTGGAATCTTAGGTTTGCAGCAGGAGCAGGATTGTCTTTCAGCCAGGACATAGCCGCTTAACCACCTTTGATATGAAGGGCCAAAATTTTTGAAATCAATTATAGGAAATGAGTGATAACAACAAATTTTGGGTTAAATAGAACCAAGGGGACTGGCTAAATGAATGATGAGGAGTACATGGAGGAATAAATTCTCAAAAATATTCTATTCCCAAGCCATATCTAGCTGCTTTGTAAAAAGATTCAGACCTTTTAGAGAGGACAGTATTGTAGAAGTAAGTAAAAGGTTTGTTGCTGTTGTTGTTTAATCAATGTCTGGCTTGCTTATGCAAGTTTCATTACCTGAAGAGATGCCCAGTTTCTCATAAAATAACTCAGTCTTTGTGCCAACTGGTAAGCCCCTTTAATTCCCTAAAAGGCTGCATGTAGGTAATTGACCTTAATCAGATGACTACTAAATTCCAAGGACACTGTCTTAAAAAAATTCAAACATTTTCCAAAGAGATACTAACAGAAGACTGATGAATTATTAATGGTATACTATCACAGAATTACTAATTTGGAGACATGTTGTTAATTTTAGATACTACTAAAGACAGAGGATAATTTAAGCCCTTAGTATTGATTAATCTTAGTTCTAGAAATTAAAAATATCTGTTTTTCATTTTATTACTGTTTATACACTTATGACCTAAGGCTTCCCAAGTGGGGCAGTGGTAAACAATTCACCTGCCAATGCCAGAAACTCAGGAGATGCGAGTTCACAGACATGGCGGGCTACAGTCCATGGTGTCTCAGAGTCTGACGCGACAGAGCACACACACGCAGATTTATAATCTTAAGTCCATTAGTCCGTTATGTAGTTTATAACATGTAATATTAAACTGCCCATGGTCCACCTGCACTCCACCCTCTTCTGATAAATATAGAAGAGACAAATTGGGTTTCCAGATCTCCTTCTACTCAAAAAAACAGACAGCCCAAAAATATATTTCACAAGGCTTTTATATTACACACATAGCATATCATACTCACATACACAAATTTATTTCAGATAAAACTCTGAAAACCTCTCACATAAAGAACTGAAAGTTTCTTTGGCATGTTCAATTTTTTTTAAGTTATGATGAAAAGGGAAAGTCACTCAGTCGTGTGTGACTCTTTGTGACACCATGGACTATTTAGTTCACGGAATTCTGCAGGCCGGAATACTGGAGTGGGTAGCCTTTCCTTTCTCCAGGGGATCGTCCCAACCCAGTGATCAAACCCAGGTATCCTGCATTGCGGGCAGATTCTTTACCAGCTGAGCCACAAAGGAAGCTATGTTATGACAAAGCAAATGTTTTAAAAAGGCCCTTCAATACTGCATTCTTATATGTTTCTAAAATACTATAAAAGCAACTGATCTTAATAGGACTATCAATAATCTAAAAATAGTAAATATGTTCTCTCAGTGGTTGCAGGATTTTCTATTATTTTTACCTAAAAAAATTGATGACTATAATAAAAACCAAGACTTAACAATTTTACTCCATGTGGATATTTTGAATGTAGAGATTTGTCTACATGAAAAAATCTTATTCTCTCAGTTTCTTTGAGACATTAATTTTTGTTTTAATGTTGTTTGGCTTCAGTCCATGTAAACATACAATATTAATCATCAGGCTTCATGGGAAGAAAAATGAAAATTTAAAGTTCTAGCTTTAATTTTCTTGACAGCTGATTTAATGTTGTCTCTATAAAGCAAATTAACTTTGAGAAATGCCTTTAAAATATATGCATGAATCTCACTGTTTTGTCATTCATTTAAAATATGAAAATAATTGTTTGCTTTGTTTTCTTTAAGATTATAAAAGAAGCGCATACTCACTTAAAAAGATTCAGATAGTGATTTTAATATGATAGGAAAGTATAAATTACATAATATCTTAGTTCCTAGCCATAAGTGCTGTAAAAATTTAGCATGTATTCTGCAGTATCTTTCAATGCATATACATGCACACAAAAATATACATGTATACTGAAATGATCATATAAATTTTCTCTTAGGATACTTCCCCCTGAACAAAGCTTTATATAATTATGGTATTGACTATGTTGACTATGAATGTTTTTATTATTGCTGACTGACAATATACTTTTATATAGCTTATATAGCTATTCAATCTAAGTGTACTAAAGTGAGTTTTTTTTTATATAGCTATTTTCTAGTTCTGTCTTGTATGTGTGTGTGTGTTTTACTGTTATAGGATAATAATTTTTGAAATTTTTCTTTTTAGTCTAAGACAAAATCTAGTTTGCTATCTTATTTTTTTTCAAACTATCTCCCTCTAGTACTTTCTTAGGTAAGTGGATATACTGACAGTTTTATTATTATTGTCATCCAGTCTCATCACTATAAACATGTATAGAATTTGGTCTTTCTTTTTGTTAGAGAACTTTCCTTAATCTTGCTCTTAAATATGCTTATTGTATTTGAGTCAGTTTTTCATGGTTTTACATTTTCATCATGTTTCCCTGCTAGATTGAGAGTCCTTTAGCTCTTACATTGTAGTCTCTAAGATCTACAGATTCCAAACTTCCTTTATACATCTGAATTTTTATTTATTTATTTTTTTCATTTTCATCATGCTTAAATCAGTCAGTTCAGATGCTCAGTCATGTCCAACTCTTTGCAACCTCATGGACTGTAGCATGCCTGGCTTCCCTGTCCATCACCAACTCCTGAAGCTTGGCGATGCCATCTAACCACCTCATCCTCTGTCGTCCCCTTTTCCTCCTACCTTCAATCTTTCCCAGCATCAGGGTATTTTCCAATGAGTCAGTGCTTCTCATCAGGTGGCCAAAGTATTGGAGTTTCAGCTTTAGCATCAGTCCTTCCAGTGAATATTCAGGACTGATTTCCTTTAGGAGGGACTGGTTGGAATAATAGTCATGTTTAAAATATTATATGATATCCAGTTCCACTATGTTTTATATGATTATTGACAATTCTTTTTTTAGTCTTCCCTTGCTTCTGGGTAATTTCTCTTCAAATATCTTCATCATTTAATTGTTTTGGTAATTTTGCAAACATGTATTAAGTACTTATGATGTGCTAGGATTCACAAAGTTGTTTTTGTAGAAAAAAGCTATTGCATTCCTATTTTAGAGTTTACAGTCCAAATGTGAGCTAGGTATCATGTAAATAAATATTTATATGTTAAAAAAAGTATGTTATTATTTATTATGACAGTTCTTCTGAGGAAAAATTTTTCTAGCCTGCCTGAGACAATGTTATTTACAGAATGGGAAGATAAATAGGAGTTGGATAGACATTAGGTATTGAAGAGAGCATTTCAAGAAGATGTAGTATCATGTGAGAAGAGGTTGGGAAAGATTATTATAGGGTCCATGTGTTTGAAAAAAGCTACAGTGATTGAAGTAAATTGAGAGTTACAGGTTGGGGAAGTTGTTCATGCTGCAAAAATATACTGCCTATTTACACTGTGCAGGCCTTTGTAATGACTGCTATCATTACAGTTTGCTAAATGATACTCTAAAATCTTCACACATTTATTCTTTAGGCTTCAAATAATCCAAAAGCATAGGTACTGTACAAATTAATCATTTGAAACCTCTACTATAACAGCCTTGAGAGGCCGGAAAGAGAGGCTTTCACACCTCTGATAATAACAGAGCACAAAAGGAAGAAGAAAGACTTCCTCTTCTCGCCTGGCAACAACTCAGCCAATGAGAAACTGTCAGCAGTCAGCCAATGAAAAACCACTGTACTAGAACTCTCAATTCCTCAAATGGAACCTTTGTTTACTCTAGCCCTCCTTTCTTTTCCTTACTGTATATCCTCTACCTATTGACCCGGATTTGCACATGGCTTATTTTTGCAGAATCTGAATCGCACTTTTTATCCCAAATAAACCCATCTTTCCCTGTAGAAAAAACTGGCAATCTATTTATGTAAAATGAGCATTGATTTTTTTTTTTTTGGTTGCATACAGAAAATTGCAGAAGAAGGTAAACTTCCAAACTCATTCTATGAGGCCACCATCACCCTAATTCCAAAACCAGACAAAGATGCCACAAAAAAAGAAAACTACAGGCCAATATCACTGATGAACATAAATGCAAAAATCCTTAACAAAATTCTAGCAAACAGAATCCAACAACATATTTAAAAAAATCATATATCATGACCAAGTGGGCTTTATCCCAGGAATTCAAGGATTCTTTAATATCCACAAATCAATCAATGTAATACACCACATTAACAAATTGAAAGATAAAAACCATATGATTATCTCAATAGATACAGAGAAAGCCTTTGACAAAATTCAACATCCTTTTGTGATTAAAACTCTCCAGAAAGCAGGAATAGAAGGAACATACCTCAACATAATAAAAGCTATATATGACAAACCCACAGCAAGCATTACACTCAATGGTGAAAAATTGCAAGCATTTCCCCTAAAATCAGGAACAAGACAAGGGTGCCCACTCTCACCACTACTATTCAACATAGTTTTGGAAGTTTTGGCCACAGCAATCAGAGCAGAAAAAGAAGTAAAAGGAATCCAGATAAGAAAAGAAGAAGTGAAACTCTCGCTGTTGCAGATGACATGATCCTCTACATAGAAAACCCTAAAGACTCTACCAGAAAATTACTAGAGCTAATCCACAAATATAGTAAAGTTGCAGGATATAAAATTAACACAGGGAAATCCCTTGCATTCCTATACACTAACAATGAGAAAACAGAAAGAGAAATTAAGGAAACGATACCATTCACCATTGCCACAAAAAGAATAAAATACTTAGGAGTGTACCTACCTAAAGAAATAAGAGGCCTATACATAGAAAACTATAAAACACTGATGAAAGAAATCAAAGAGCATTGATTTAACAAATAAGAAAACTTCTTCACCACTGAGATGTTGAGTGATGTATTTCAGTTCAGTTCAGTTCAGTCACTCAGTTGTGTCCGACTATTTGCGACCCCATGGACTGTAGTAGCTCAGGCTTTCCCTATCTGTCACCATCTCCCAGAGTTTACTCAGACTCATGTCTATTGAGTCAGTGATGCCATCCAACCATCTCATCCTCTGTTGTCCCCTTCTCCTCCTGCCTTCAACCTTTCCCAGCATCAGGGTCTTTTGCAGTGAGTCAGTTCTTCACATCAGGGGGCCGAAGTATTCGAGTTTCAGCTTCAGCATCAGTCCTTCCAATGAATATTCAGGACTGATTTCCTTTAGGATGGATTGATTGGTTCTCCTTGAAGTCTAAGGGACTCTCAAGAATCTTCTCCAAGACCGCAGTTCAAAAGCATCTCAATTCTTCAGTATTCAGCTTTCTTTATAGTCCAACTCTCACATCCATACATGAATACTAGAAAAACATAGTTTTGACTAGATGGACCTTTGTAAATGGTAATGTCTCTGCTTTGTAATATGCTGTCTAAGTTGGTTATAGCTTTTCTTCCAAGGAGCAAACATCTTTTAATTTCATAGCCGAAGTCACCATCTGCAGTGATTTTAAAGCCTCCCAAAATAAAGTCTGTCATTGTTTCCATTATTTCCCCATTCATTTGCCTTGAAGTGATGGCACTGGATGCCATGGTCTTAGTTTTCTGAATGTTGAGTTTTAAGCCAAGTTTTTCCCACTCTCCTCTTTCACTTTCATCAAGAGGCTCTTTAGTTCTCCATCATTTTCTGCCATAAGGGTGGTGTCATCTGCATATCTGAGGTTATTGATATTTCTCCTGGAAATCTTGATTCCAGCTTGTGCTTCATCCAGTCTGGCATTTCACTTGATGTACACTGCATATAAGTTAAATAAGCAGAGTGACAATATATAGCCTTGATATGCTTCTTTCCCGATTTGGAACCAGTCTGTTGTTCCATGTCCAATTCTGTTGCTTCTTGACCTGCATACAAATTTCTCAGGAGGCAGGTCAGGTCGTCTGAAAGTCCCATCTCTTTTAGAATTTTCCACAGTTTGTTGTGATTCATACAGTCAAAAGCTTTGGTGTAGTCAATAAAGCAAAAGTAGATTTTTTCTGGAACTCTCTCACTTTTTCGATGATCCAGCATCCTCTGGTTCCTCTGCCTTTTCTAAATCCAGATTGAACATCTGGATGTTCATGGTTCACATACTATTGAAGCCTCGCTTGGAGAATTTTGAGCATTACTTTGCTATCGTGTGAGATGAATGCAATTGTGGGATAGTTTGAACATTATTTGCCATTGTCTTTCTTTGGGATTGGAATGACAACTGAACTTTTCCAGTCCTGTGGCCACTGCTGAGTTTTCCAAATTTGCTGGCATATTGAGTGCAGCACTTTCACAGCATCATCTTTTAAGATTTGAAATGATGTCTTTAAGACCAAACAACTGGGAAGTGGTGGAGATTGGTTTTAAAGCTTTTAATCTGGCTACCCAATCTGCTCTCTTAATCAGTGTACTATACTGCCAAAGATTTTGTATTTTATTCTATGTATAATAGAAGGACATGGAAAGACTTTAAGTATGAGAGTATGAAAATACCTTTATTTTTAAATATCATTCATGGTTGCTTGTGCTGAATGAAGTAGGACTTCATAAGACTAAAATTGAGGCAATATATTACTAAGCTATTGTTGTAGGTTAGATAGGAAGTAATGTGGACTATGTTTAGGGTAATGTGGGTGTATTTCTTAACTACACTTTATTTTGTCAGCCCTATCTTAGGTCCAAAGTTCTACCCCATACCCTTTTGACCTGACTGAACTTAAGCCTTACTCACAAGGAATGTACTCAAGCCAGATAAGTTCTGTATTAACTTTCATCCTTGCTTTACTTGATATGAAAACTGGAAGGATGTGTTTGCTGACATAGATGATCATTGGTTGTGAGACTCCTGTGGGGAGGAAAAAAAGTATGAACACTCTTTCCCATCACTGTGGATTTGATTTTCCCTGGTAGTCAGGTTCAGATTTTAGTTTTAGTCCTTTTAAGTACCCTTGTCTCCCTTTCTGTAGTATGCAGTGCAGCTTCCAATTCATCTTGATCTTTGATATGCCCCATTCTTCCTGATATGTAAGTTACTTAGAGCAAACTTCATTGTTGTACTTTATGGAGTTGTTGCTTCATTTTTCAGACTTAAAGTTCCTTCTTGGCTTGGAGGATTTTATTCATATCTCTGCCTCCCAACAGCCAGTTTTGGTGGAAACATTAGTTGGATTGAATGTATACTAGAGAATGCATTGAAGGATTTGTCTTAACCAGAAAGTAGAAGTGAAGTCACTCAGTCGTGTCCGACTCTTTGTGACCCCATGGACTGTAGCCTGCCAGGCTCCTCCATCCACGGGATTTTCTAGGCAAGAGTACTGGAGTGGGTAACCATTTCCTTCTCCAGGAGATCTTCCTAACCCAGGGATCAAACCTGGGTCTGCCGTGGTGCAGGCAGACTCTACTGTCTGAGCCACCAGGCAAGCCAACCAGAAAGTGAGTAATGAGAAGGAAAAAAAAAAAAAAATGGGGGAGAGAAGAGGAAAGCCTATTGTATTAAAATGGAGAGAAGTAGAAAAGGTACACAATGGGAAAGAAACCAAAGGCCAGTTATGGAAAAGTTGATTTGGAGATGCTCAAATCACCCAAGTATTTGATTGTTTGTTTTTTTTTTCAAGTATTTGATTGTTATATAAACTTAATATCAGTGCTTATTAAAATGAAAGTGGGTAAAATCAGGTATGGACTTCCCTTGTGACTCAGCTGGTAAAGAATCTGCCTGCAATGTGGGAGACACGGGTTCAATCCCTGAGTTGGGAAGGTCCCCTGGAGAAGGGAAAGGCTACCCATTCCAGTATTCTAGCCTGGAAATTTCCATGGACTGTATAGTCCCTGGGGTCACAAAGAGTCTGACAGGACTGAGCGCCTTTCACTTACACTTTCAAAATCGGGTGTAGGGAGCAATGGTACTTTTAAGTATGAAATAGTATGTAGTAAACAGTATGTAGGTCCTAAATGTGTTCACTGATGCAAGAATCTTATTCCTTCCTTCTTGACTTTCTTAGGGACAGAGGTATCTATCTATCATCTATCTATTCATCTATGCCCCTACCTATTGTTTATCTAATCTATTTTCACACATAGCCTTTCTTAAAGTATAGCATGTTATTATCTTAGTAATGTATATACATGGACTTCCTGGTGGCTCAGTGGTAAAGAATCCACCTGCCAATGCAGGAGATACAGGTGCAATCCCTGGATCAGGAAGAGCCCACTGGAGAAGGAAATAGCTACCAGTTCCAGTATTCTTGCCTGGAGAACCTTGGACAGAGGAGTCTGGTGGGCTATAGTCCATGGGGTCACAAAAAAGTTGGACATGACTTCAGTTCAGTTCAGTTCAGTTCAGTCGCTCAGTCTTGTCTATTTGCGACCTCATGAACTGCAGCACACCAGGCCTCACTGTCCATCACCAAATCCCAGAGTTTACTCAAACTCATGTCCATTGAGTCTGTGATGCCATCCAACAATCTCATCCTCTGTCGTCCTCTTCTCCTCCTGCCTTCAATCTTTCCCAGCATCAGGGTCTTTTCCAATGAATCAGTTCTTCACAACAGGGGGCCAAAGTATTGGAGTATCAGCTTTAGCATTAGTCCTTCCAATTAATATTCAGGACTGATTTCCTTTAGGATTAACTGGTTGGATCTCCCTAGAATCCAAGGGACTCTCAAGAGTCTTCTCCAACACCACAGTTCAAAAGCATAAATGCTTTGGTGCTCAGTTGTCTTTATAGTCCATCTCTCACATCAATACATGACTACTGCAAAAACCATAGTTTTGACTAGACAGACCTTTGTTGATGGTTAGGGTTAAAAAAAGAGATAACCAGCCCAATCCCAGGTCTCCATACTAAGACTTTATACCTACACTAATTATAGTTTCAGCCTTTTCTAAGAATGTAATTTCATTTTTAACTTACTTGTTTTAATTGGAGGATAATTATTTTACAATATTGTGATGGTTTTTTGCCACCCATTGAGCTGATGAGCTACAGTCCATGGGGTTGCAAAGAGCTGGACACAACTGAGCATGCAGCGTGAGTCGGTCACAGGTATACATGTATCTTGACTAGTCAATCTGGAAATTCTTAGTCAGCACAAGTAATGTCTTAATAGACCCCTTTCATTGGGCTTCCTTGATGGCTCAGGTGGTTAAGAGTCTGCCTGCAATGCAGGAGACCTGGATTTGATCCCTGGTTGGGGAAGATGCCCTGGAGAAGAGAATGGCTACTCAATGCCAGTAATCTGGCCTGGATAATTCCATAGCCAGAGTAGCCTGGTGGGCTACAGCCTGTGGGGTCGCAAAGAACTGGACAGGACTGAGCAACTAACACATACCTCAAAGTAAAGTGGCCTTTGCTGAAATTGTTTTATTTATGACTTCCTTGTCCCTCCCCTTTCGGCCTTTAAAAATCTTTCCTTTTTCTACAGCTCTTTGGAGCTACTCTCTATCTGCTAGCTGTGACACTGCCTGCTTCATGAATCATTGAAGAAAGCCACTTATAATAGATCCTCAAATTTACTCAGTTTAATTTTGCTTTTTAACTTAAGAAAGCAAAATATTATCATGTAATAAGTGATCTTTAACTCTACTTGCTTTCTTGTCATAAATAATAGCACCAAATTTACTCTACCTGGTTATAGAAACTATTAGTAGCAGGGAGTGTTTGTTAGCAGTGAACTTTCAGAATATTTGGTTGGTTTGTTCTTTGTTCTTTTGCATATAAAATGAAGAGAATTTACATTAGAAATATTTATTGAATCTTACAAACTGCTTCATCAGCTGGGGGGTATTCTCTTTAACTCAGTATTTTAACTCAGCAACAGTGGTTGCTGTTCTTAGTTAGAACATGCTCTTAAGGGTTGAGATTCTGTGTGTGTGTGTGTGTGTGTGTGTGTGTGTGTTGTCATAGATTGCTTTTTAAAGTGACATAATAAGACAGAGTTATGAACTTTCTATATTATTTTCAGGGCAATAGTCTCTGCAGATTTTGATCCCTGGTAAAGATAATGTCTCTGAACACAATAAGGTGGAGTGCCCTCTGTTTCCTGCGATTTCAGACCTCCAGACACTCTTCTATTTTTGAAATTAAGCAATTAATTTTTCATAATTCATTGGTGATTTTCTTTGATACTAAATTCTTATTTTATGAAAGGAATTACATGGTGACTGTTTATTTTACTCAATGTGCAAATTGGATATTAATTAGAGAATGTCTCAGAATATTTTCTAGTTATTTTCTGTAACATTGAATTTATAACATGTTCTATAACATTTCATAAGAGAAACTGAATATTTATAATAAACATGCTCTTTGGATTTTTATGTAACCTTATATATATTACAGAATCCTTGGGGTTTAGGTTACATCTGCTACATATTTTGAGATCATGAAGTTCATCCACCATTTTTTATTCTCTTTGCTCATAATGTTTTAGTTAGTGTTTAGAGATTTTTTTCTTAATCTATACTCATCCTATCATTTTCAAGATATTAACCTTGAAATAGTCCAATGGCAATATATTTTAAACTATATATTGTGCATGCATATATATCAAGTAATAATTTTACCTTAAAATGAGTCATAGTTCCAATTATTGTCTCTGTAACTGATTAATCAGGGCAGTGGCATAAGATTTTAAATCTTTTAAAATATTCAAATGGTAAAGCTCTTGTAAATGCACACAGAAATGGAAATTGTGTTCTTTCTATTAATATGTATGTGCATCTAATGAGTTTTAATGAACATGCAAAGGTCATTTCAATTGATTGTTGATTGGTAGTTTTTCTTCTGAGGTACTTGAAAGAAATGTATTCAAATAGACTGGATTCTTAGACAATCAAAATAACCTAAAATAGCGAAGACTGTTATATGAAAATATTATTTTTCATAATTTGAGAGCAAGTGTATTGTCATAAAGTCACATCTTTGAAATTTAAGCAAATTGAATGATATGATTTGATATGGAAGAATTTAAATTATATATGAGTTAGAAGTTTTTCACTGTTCAAATAGCAAGCCATAAATAGAATGAGATAGTAGAGAGATTTAATCATTCTTCTCATTTGATCATAAATAATTACATCAAATGATTTTTTTTTTTTTTTAGGAAAACAAAGCAAATGCTTCTATGTCTTTGGTATTTACCATAAATCATCAGATTGACTCTTATAAACCAATGCATTTTTAACTTTTATGTGCTATGATGTCTGAGAATTACTATTGTGATTTCTTTCCAAATTTTAATTGTGTTAAGATGATTTATTCAAGTAACTACAAGTTAAAAATGCAATAATTCGATGAAGTATGCACTTTCTGACTAGGGTTGATAGTATACTTTATGCATACAAAAATAATTTGACCTTAGGGGGCATATGTATTTGAAAACAGGTAGCATCTGCACAAATAATACAACTGTTCTCTTGTGTAATAAAAATCATAGGGACAAATACTAATGGGAATTCAATTATAGGTATTTTCTTTATTGGAGAAAGGAGGCAGTTGTGCTACAATATGAGTAATTGTGATTTTTCTAAATTCTGAATGGCTGTCTGAATCACAGCACACTAATGGTTATGTCATTTTCATCTTTGAGCCATTTTGATGCAACTTTGTTGCCTTTACCATTCTAAACAAGCATGGACTACATACCAACAGGATTTCAAAGGTATTCAAGAAGTTAGAGTGATACAATTAAAAAATATAATAGGAACATAAAAAACTTGTCATAACATTATGGCAAAAGTTTGCTCAACAAACTTTTCCTGAACCCTCAATATAATGGATCCTAATTATACTGGATTATTAGTTTATACCATGACTTCTTCAAATGTTACAAATCTTTGTTTTTATATTATTGGAAATATGTTGAGTAATTTAGAAATATTCAATGTTGCACTCTGTGACACTCCTATTGGCATTTACAAAGTTAGATTTGCCATCTCAAAAGTGAAATATCTCATTTATTTCCTCTAAAAAAAATCACTTTGTCTTTAAATATGATGCCACTGGATGAGTGCCAACATTTTCCTATGGTCTCCTAGTGAAATATACTAACCATGATTAGTATGTTGTGACTTATTGAAGACAATGTTAAAACCAATAAGAAAAACTATTAAAAAGAAATAAAACATGTGCGGTGGAACATATCATACAAATATATAGCTTCTTGACTTTTTTAATAATATTTTTATTTATTCTTCCTGGATTTTTAAGAAAAAATCACAATCTTTGACCCAGTTCTCTTAGAAATAGGCTCTGAGATATAGAGACTTGCTTGCAGGAAGTTTATTGGTGGGTATGCTTGGAAACATCCATTGGGAAGAAGTAAACAAATCTGGGTTGGGCATAACGAGAAGCTGACATCAAGGAAGGTGCCGAAACTAAAAAAAAAAAAAAAAAAAAAAAAATCCTCAGTCTATGGAAAGCAGAACTCTAGAACTAGGATGGTGCTTCTGAATTCCCTGGAATTGTGTCGTGGAGGATAACATTTATATCATTAAACTGAGTAATCACTGGATTACTATTCTGCCAGCTATGCGGAAGGCACAGACTTGAATGAAGCAACTTTGGCTTCAAGAAACACATGAGAAGTGACTCAGTCATGACCAGTTAGTTTCTGGGGCAACAAGTACCTTGGTCCTAATGTTAGGATCTTAACAGTTGACAGTCAACTAGATTGATCAATCAGCTTTCTAATCAGATTTTAAAACTCCAATTTTTGCTCTCCTTTTAAGTTGTATCATTGTAAGTATAAAACATGTTAAGCATAAGGAAAAAATATACCTTGTTGATATTTGCTTAACAATTTTCTTTCCATTTTAAAACAAGTTCAGAATTAGCACCATAAAGGAGGTAAAAACAAAGACTCCATAGGATTTCAGCACATGGCCTGATCTCTTTCCTCCAATTTTTCCTATGTCCAGCATCAGAGGTTTTGGTGTGCAGCATCCCAAGTCAGGGCTGCCAGACAAGGTAGAGTTTTGTGTCTGTAGTTTGTGGCCGACAGCTCTTTCACTTCCAACTCTGAGGGTATGAATAGATCTATTAAAACTTTAGAATGAAAGAAATAGTCATTCTACAACTGCCCACCTATACAGATGACATCCTTTCTCTTCTGTAAGATGTTTTCTTACCTCTAACATTCCCCTTTGTCATTTATTCCACTGTTCTTCCAATAGACAGTTCACAGTTTCATAAAACTTTTCAGCTTTATTGCAATTTGACTGTGATTGTATTCCTCTTTGAAAAGCATGGGTGCTGCTTCTTTCAGCATTCCTCTTTGCCTCAGAAGAGTCATCATTTCTTTTCTCAAGACCTGAGGCAGTCATCCTTCATCTCCTTGCTCCTTCTACTGTGTTCCCTTCAATTTTGCTTCAACAGGTGTACCTGCTATTTTACATCTCAAATGTACCAACCAGATACCATCTTCCCCTTTATATGCAACAGTGATTAAGTCTCCTCCCTCCTACTGCAATGATTTTAAAGTCATTTCTTAAGCTATCATCTTTTCAGGATATGGCTCCTTTAATTTTCTACCTTGACCATCAAATTCCCAGAAAATATAATTTTCATTAGCTGCCTATTTTAACCTGCCAAATAACTCTTCAACTTAATGCAATTATACATGATAAATTGTATTTCATTTGCTTAAAACTATTCTTTCAGTATAGTCAAAGTATCACATCCAGTGGTCTCTTTTTGGACATTATTTGAAAGCTCTATTTGAAAACTTTTCCAGAGATGAGATACTCACTACATCAAGAGGAAACCTCATTTCACTGTTTATTAAGCTGCAGTATGCCTTTCTTTGAGTTGTATGAGCTCCAATGTTCTGTGGAGATATATAAACCACAATAACTCCTTTGCCTACTGTCCTTGATAAAGGATCATTCTCTTATGCCATCTTGGTTATTTAAAACTGTATAAGTACTTTAAATAATTTTAGTGATTTAGTCTCTTTCTAGGATTCTTCTATGAAAAGACTGATTATGTTGATTCATCTTAAGCATCGTACTAGACCAGAGTATCTCAGTCTTGGCACTATTAACATTTTAGGTTGGATAATTATTTTTATGGGAAGCTGTCCTGGGTATAGCAGGATGTTTGGGCAACATTTTTGGCCTCTACCCACTAGATAAGAGTGGCACCCCCTTCCCAGCCAAGCTGTGAAGGCTGAAAATGTCTCCAGATTTCATGGTGTGTCCTCCCAGGAGCAAAATATTCCTCTGTTAAGAACCACCACCTAGACAGATAAAGAGAGGCTGTAGAAGTCAGAGAATTATTTATATACAATATTAATAGCTTTTAGGATACTATATGCTAATTATTATTATAATACATTTATAATTTAGTTGCATTATTTAATCTTTACATACACACAAAAACACTATTAGGTAGTCATTATGAAAATCCACATTTCACAAATGAGGAAAGTGAGGTACGGAATGATTATTTAACTTACCTAGCATATCAGAGTTTATAAGGGGTGCTGCTTCTGTGTTGTGTTCAGTCATGTCTGACTCTTTGTGACCCCATGGACTGTGGCACACCAGGTTCCTCTGTCTGTAGAACTTTCTAGGCAAGAATACTGGAATGGGTTGCCATTTCCTACTCTAGGTATAAGCCTGATTTTAAAACAGATTTTGTCAGACCTCAGCACACATTCTATTAAGCAACATAACAACTCGCCTCTAACCCAAATACCACATAAAAGCCAAAAAAAAGGGAAACCTAAAAAAGAATGCATAGGATTGCTAGAAGGAAAGAATTTTTAAAACTTGAAGGCAATTTAAAATAAAACAAGAAAGAGGAAGAGAGAGAAACAATAAAATATATGGTTCAAAGGATAAGATGTTAAAGAGGCAGAGATAAACAACCCTAAAGAATTAAAGAAGGGAAGAAAATTGGGCCAAATTCACATAAGCAACAGAGTGAAAGCCACACTGTTTTCAGATGATAATTTTTCTACTTTTAAAAAATCTTAGTTACCTTTATTACAAACTCATTATTTCTGACCAGTAATAGTCTCAAGAATACACTTTTCTTTTGAAGTCAGTGCTATGGAGACTGATAAGGAAATCACAGAATTATGTCACTGTATTTACAATTAGAAATCTAGCAAGTGTTAATGCATGAAGCATATATTTTATATGGTGTCATGAAGTTATGTTTTGCATAATTTTGCTAACAGTATAAGTAAAATAAATTAGGTTATCATGAACATAAACTGGAAATTAACCTTATTGTTTTGAGTTATACTAGGTTTACAGTATCCTTTATCGTGAGAATTATTATGAGTTCATAGCTACAAGATGCAAGAAAAAATATACTAAGAGATCAGCAGTAGAACATCATAAAGAAAGGTCCCACTGTCCAATTTCCAGAGAATCCAACAAGCAGGGGTGGCAATATGCAACCAGTCAGGTGGAGAAGGCAATAACATGCTGGGATGAAGTCAAGTCTTAAAAAAGACTCAGAAGATTGCACAATCCAAAAGGCTGGTAAGCCTGTGTACAATTGTTCAAAGTGTTGAGAATATTTTAAATTGGATTTAGACAGAGAATAAAGGTAAATTCTGGCTCAACTAAAGCAGATGAAAGCTCACATCAGACTATCCAGTCCAGTGCACACTCTACACAGTTGCTAAGGATGATGACACATCTAACTAAGAGGTAAAAGGCTTGCAGATAGACTTAAAAATAATAGAGAGTGTTCTCTGCTCCTCCTTCCAGTGTAGAATACAATAGTTAAAATAAGAACTGTCTTTCAAAGCTATGTCACAGTTTTATGCACCCAAATACCAATCTCTCAATGTATGAATGGACATGTTTTATAAATATCCTTATGCTCTTCTCAAAATATAGGCTACTGAATCTTTTACTAGTAAGGAAAAAATCAAGAATTGTACTAAATTATTTTTTAAAGTCTCTTTTGACCATCTAAATATTTTTGCACGTCCTTCATATAGTATCAGTGGGCCAGTGGTTGCTGGGATTATATGAAGATAAGTTAGGAAAACAAAACATGAAGTATTGATGCTAGCTATTGAAATAGTTGAGTTTTAAATATCTTTGATATTTTGCAGAGTAGCAGAGACAAAGATGGATGGTTACATTTATTATAATAGTTTCTATATATGTGTAATAAAATACCAAGATTTTAATGAATTAGAAGCCTCAATATTTAACACTTATAACCACATGAAAATATTTTTGTCATTTGATTTGATTATTATGCTCTTATATTAGCATATTGGCAAAAATTATAGCTTGTGAGTATAAAATAGCAGTTATGTTTTAGAAAAGCTAAACTTAATGTGTTATAACATACACCTAAGAACATAGCTGTTTAAACTATTTCTCATTGCCATAATCTCACTGTACTTAAATTGAAAAGTGTACTATATCCTGGGTCTTCATTTTCTAATTGTGGTGATATTTTGATTCAGAATTTTCTCCTTCACTGTTTATTTCAAGGTAGTTTTTAACATATGACCTCTGGAAAGTTTTACAAAAACAATTTCAGTATAAAATTTTCAACTGGCCTCCAGAAATACATTCTCAAAAGGAATTTAAAATTGGATTGTAGATTCTGTTACATAGTCAGTTGAATTCTGTGTGGAAAAATAATACCTCTAGGTGCCTATCAATTATGCATTTATATCAGTAAATGGATTGTCAAGAAAACTTTAGCCATTACCATTTCCTATGATTCTAACAAGAAATATATATATATATATATATATACATATATAATATAAAGACAATGCTAGGTTCAAGTTGAATCAGCTTTTTCAGCCAATGCAAAAACCTGGAGCATAACATAACTCTACCTCTTCTTATTCACATGATACCACCCCCCTAAGCATGGAGTTCCCTCTCACCAGGAAACTCTGTTGCCTAGTCTAATCTGAATAATTTGCATGTGTACATTAGCGCTGGGCTTGACGCTTCCAAAGTAAGTTTAAGTCCTCCTCTCTGTGGTTCCCAGCCACCAATATCCCATTGTCTTGTTGTCTAGTCTCTAAGTCATGTCCAGCTATTTGCGACCCCATGGACTGCAGAACTCCAGGCTTCCCTGTCCTTCACAATCTCCTGGAGCTTGCTCAGACTCATGTCCACTGAGTCGGTGATGCCATCCAACCATCTCATCCTCTGTCATCACTTCTCCTTCAGCCCTCAGTATTTCCCAGCATCAGGGTCTTTTCTAATGAGTCAGCTCTTCACATCAGGTGGCCAAAGTATTGGAGCTTTAGCATCAGTCCTTCCAGTGATTCAGGGTTGATTTCCTTTAGGATTGATTGGTTGGATCTCCTGGCAGTCCAAGGGACTCTCAAGAGTATTCTCCAGAACCACAGTTCAAAACCATCAGTTCTTTGGCATTCAGCCCTTTTTTATCATCCAACTTTCACATCTGTACACACAAGTACTGGAAAAAACATGTATTTGACTATAAGGACCTTTGTCAGAAAAGTAATGTATCTGCTTTTTAATACTGCTGTCTAAGGAGTATTCCAAGGAGCAAGCATCTTTTAATTTCATGACTGCAGTCACCATCTGCAGTGATTTTGGAGCCCAAGAAAATAAAGTCTGTCACTGTTTCCATTGTTTCCCCATCTATTTGCCATGAAGTGATAGGACCAGATGCCATGATCTTAACACTGTATATTCTGTAACATTATTAAATTGACTTAAAACTTTTAGGATATTTTTTATTTGGATATTCTATGTACATGACCATGTTTGCATCTTTTTAATATGTAAGATTTTATTATTTGCCTTGCCATTCTGCATACTATAGAATCTCCTATACACAGTTGGGAAGAATTAGTGAGAACACCTTGTGATTATTCCTGATTTTAAGGGAAAAGTCTTTAATGAATAAATGTAATATTGTTTATAGTTTTAAATAGATGCCTTGTATCAGGATGAAAAAGTTACTTTGTGTATCAACATTTTGAGAATTATTCTCGTCTTTATTATTAGAAATGGGTTTTGTATTTCATCAAACTCTTTTTCTGTAGGTAGTACAGTGATTTCAAAATGTACATCATTGTTTTTCTATTATTGCAGTGAATTATAGTTATTTTCAAATATTGATCCAACATTGCATATTTTGCATTCCATTTGGTCTTGGTGCATTTACCTTTTAGCTTTTTGTTAGATTTGACTTGCTAATATTTACTAAGGATTATTTCATCTATATTTAGGATGGGTATTTGTTTATAGCTTTGTCTTCTTGGGATGCTTTTTTCTAGTTTTAATGCAGGATAATGGCTTCATAAAACAAGATATTTCATTAAAGAATATTTCCTTCATTCTCTATTGTAATAGAGTTCAAGATTGTTGATTTCAGTGAACAATTTAGACTTAGAATTTTCCTTTTGCGAAGAGAGTTTTTTTTAAACAGTTCTGACTAAAATTGATATAAAGATATTGAGATTTTTAACATCTTGTGAATCCATTTTGATGACTTATGTCTTCCAAGAAATTCATCCATTTCATGCAAATTATCAGATTTATATACATAAAATGACTCAACATTCTCTTACTTTCTTTCAATCTTTTTAAGATTGTTGTATATTTATTTGTCCATATTAAGAAGCTGAGGTGGGGTTTGGCACTCAGAATATTTATTAGAAGTGAACATCTATGGAAGGAAAGGGAAACAGGAATGAGGATGGAAAGGCAGAAGTAAAATTATCTCTGTTCTGACATGGATGTTCTTTGGTGGGAATTCATATGTGGTTCAAAGATCTTCACAGTTAACTGCAAATTCTATACATCTATCCAGTTGCCTCCATTTTGGATCTTCTTCTCCCATATTCCATTTTTGTGTTTCCAGGCCCCTGACCATCCAACCAGGCCATTTAACAGAGCCCATTCACATTTACTCTAATCTTTGGTCACTTCTTGTTCTGCATAAAATGAATGCCTAGATGTATCATAGGAAGCTTCACAAGAGCACTGAGGAGATTGCCCTTCTCTGTGTTATTCAAAGACATCACCTAGTGGTGTCCTGGGACAGCTGTGTACATTTTCAGTCTGCATCCTCATACCTGCCTACCTTTCTATAAACAGTGCCAAGGGATTTCTCTTCTCTATCAGCTTGTTAGAAATAATGAACCATCAGGTCATTGTGGGCAAAGCAGTTGTCCAGTAAGTTGCTGCCTTCTTAGAGATTTGTCCATTAGAGACCATGGTCTGGAATATTCTCCTATATGGAAGCCAGTGCAAAGCTGTAACTTGGCCCTAGATTCTTCTCAAAACTTACTGGATTCTCCTGTCCTGGGTACTCAATGAACTTTCTTCTATTATCTGAGGATGAACATTGTATGGTAGCTGGTCAGCCCCACCAGTATATCTGCCCAGCAAATCCTCAACCACAGCAAGGGAATGGGGTCTTCACCTGCATGACCAGAGGGGGATGCATGGAGTCCATCAGTTTCAGTAGCTATTGAGAGGGACCTGCTGGCCAGAGAGACTGGTCCACATTGTAGATGCTGATCTTGCTGTGTTCTTCTCCTTTGCATGAATTAAACCTTTATTCTAACTATTGCTGATGTATTAAGTCCTTCTCAGAAACTCTGAACCCATGCAAGATGCAGTAGGTGCAGGTCTATATGCTCCTACTTCTGGTGGTTGGTATTATGATCTTTGCTGTCCTCTGTGCAGTGGGAAGTCTCACTTGAATGGGTCACCAAATTTTCTGTTACATAGGCATGAATGTCAGGGGGGATTTTGGTTCTACTGAAACATTAGTGAGTGGCAAAAGTTCAAGGAATCATGCTCAAGTACCTTGATGGGTCACCTGTTGATTACAGACACGCAGTGGCCAACATACTATGAATTTCTTCTGAGTCTGCCTGATCTTATGATTTAGCGACCAGGACAGAATCCAGTTTGTGATCATCAGCTCTGGAGAGTAAGTCACTTGATGTTCCATGTTGAAGTGTTTAATGTCTTCCAGGTCATGCTGAGAGTTGTTTTTCAAATAGTACTTAACTCTGTGCTACAGATGGTCTGGATTTGCTTCAGATCCTCAAAAGCCCATGTTTGACTCTCCTCCTGGGGCTTGCTATAGCCTCCATGTGGCAGTTTTTCCAATTACTGATACCTCTAATGGTAGAATCTACTGAGTCCATATTCCCAAGGGGCAGAACTGCTTATAACACAGACTGGCACTTTCCTGCTTCCAAACCTACTGGATAATGTATTCTGTTGGGCTTATAACCTGGAGAAAGTACATTCCAACCTGGAATAAATTGCTTCTGGAACTAAAAAAACCCAGCAGGTATTAATTACGCTTTCTTCCTCATAGTAAGAGGGCATGATTCAATCATCTTTGCCACATCTGGGGTAATATCAAGCCACCAAAAATATGCTTTATAAGAATAATGATGTCAACTATAAAAAAATAAGAAACGGATAATCTGATCAAACTTATGATGTCACGTTTTATTTATAGTTAAGATTTTAAAATACCCAAGCTGCATCTTATGAAAACATTTATTCTTCATAAGTATAAAATTATTTTACTTATATTTTTAATGTTTTTATGTATGCAGTAATATTTGACCTTATATGTTATGAGAAATGAATGGATGTTAATTTGAAAGGACAAAACATTTTATGGTAGGCTAACTTTTTCAGATAGTTTTTGACTCATGGATTTAAAATGCCTGTTGATGATACAATACATACCTTTTTTATAGCTTGGTAAATATAATCTGACACATGATCAATAGTTTTGAGTAAACAAATGTTAAAATTAGGGCTTTATAATATAAATGAATATATTTCACATACGGTAAAGACCCAAAGTGGTTTTATATAAATTAAAGTGAAAGTGAAAGTGGTAGTCACTCGGTTGTATCCTACTCTTTTCGCTGCCATGGACACTGGTCCATGGAATTCTCCAGGCAGGAATACTGGAGTGGGTAGCCATTTTCTTCTCTAGGGGACCTTCTCAACCCAGGGATCAAACCTGGGTCTCCCACATTGCAGGCAGATTCTTTACTGCTTGAGCCACCAAGGAAAAGTGAAAGTGAAGTCGCTCAGTCGTGTCCGACTCTTTGCGACCCCATGGACTGTAGCCCACTAGGCTCCTCCGTCCATGGGATTTTCCAGGCAAGAATACTGGAGTGGGCTGCCATTTCCTTCTCCAGGAGATCTTCCCAACCCAGGGATTGAACCCGGGTCTCCCACATTGTAGGCAGATGCTTTACTGTCTGAGCCACCAGAGAAGTCCCATATATAAATTAAAACTAGTGTGAAAAGCTTCAGGATTTAGTAGCTGACTTCTGCACTCAAAAGTTGGTTGAACAAGAGGCTGTCTCAGCTCTGGTGGAGCAGTGCTGCTGCCCATAGCCTTGTCCAATGCCAGCTGTACTCTACACACTTCTAGGGAAGCAAATGGAGTTCATTCTTTCCCATCAGTGTGCTGGACAGTGTATCAGACCCAGTGTGATTGGTGATGGACACTGTCAGTGAAAAAAATCATAACTACCTGAACAGGGTCCTCCCTGACAAAGGCAACTATGAACTTTGTGAAATAATTACAGCGTTGTGTGGTCCAATGCACAAGCAACTAGAAAACGTTTTCCCAACTCTTGCTTTAGGTCAGTATTTCTTAAGACAGGAAAGAAAACAGAACATAAGTGTTCAATAGGATTTTTGTTGTACGAAAGTAACCATTAGAAGAGCTAGATTACGTATTTAAGCAGAAAGCTACTGTATTCTTTGTGTTCATTATCTATTCAAACTCACTGCTTACTCTAGGATATTTAAGTTTTTAGCTTCTCTAGTCACTAGAACCCTTTACAGATTGTTATTTATTATATAAACTGTAGAAGCTTATGCAGTTTCCCCAAATCATTTAATATCCTATTGCTTGCTACCAGCTGTGCCTTACATTGGAACATGGGGACATAGTCATCTTCATCACTACTCCTTCCTCATTTTTCTAGCTGTGCATCCCACTAACCATGAGTCTTTCTTCGCTCTTTAGGCAAGTATTCCATAGGAAAACACTAAAAAAACACACAAAAAACTATTATCAAACTTAGGGAAATGTGACATAAAACATTACCTTTTTGAAGAATATTGATGAATCTTGTAACAATAAGATCATTGAGAAATGTTAATTTCATTTAACTATGGACATTTCCATCCCTTTTTAAGACACATCTAATGGTCAACATCTTATGAGAAAATATTGCTCTGGTCTGAGTTTGAGAATGCTTCTTTACAAATTTTTCCAGTCATATCTCATGATGTATAGATCTTTCTATAATTGTTCCTGTAGTCATTAGCTACACTATTTTATTAGAAATCAATTTACTATGGTATTGTATGGTTCTTTAATGGGCTTTTACTTTCTTTCTTTATTGCTTTTCAACTACTGGATTATATACTTCTTTAAAAGAATTTCACTCAAAATTATTCCATAATTTCTCTATTTCCTCTTAGTTTCTTTTTTTCCCTCACTGTTTAAGAAGCCTTTAATTTTTCCTTGTTACAAGGTATTTCTGGCAAATATTATGTTTCTTGGTATATGTCTGTGATTAAGAATGGAGAGCTAGGACTCCCCTGGTAGTCCAATGGCTAAGACTTTGCCTTCCAATGCAGGGAGTGCAGGTTCGATCCCTTGTCAGGGAGCTAAGAATATACCTCATGGTCAGAAAAACAAAACATGAAACAGAAGCAATATTGTAACAAATTCAACAAAGACTTTAAAAATGGTACTCTTTAAAAAAGAAAAGAAAAGAAAAGAAGAATGGAGGACTGATTATATTTATACATGTATGTGAGTGAAAGTCACTCAATCATGTCCGACTCTTTGCGACCCCATGGACTATACAGTCCATGGAATTCTTCAGGCCAGAATACTGGAGTGGGTAGCCTTGCCCTTTCCCAGGGGATCTTCCCAACCCAGGGACTGAACCCAGGTCTCCCACATTGTAGGCAGCTTCTTTACCAGCTGAGCCTCAAGGGAAGCCCATATACAAGTTATATGTGCGTGTGTGTGTGTGTGTGTGTGTATATCAAAGTGAAAAAGAAAGTGAAGTCGCTCAGTTGTGTCCAACTCTTTGTGACCCCATAGACTGTAGCCTACCAGCCTCCTCTATCCGTGGGAATTTCCAGGCAAGAATACTGGAGTAGGTTGCCATTTCCTTCTCCAGGGGAATCTTCCTGACCCAGGGATTGAACCCAGGTCTCCCACATTGCAGGCAGCTTCTTTACCAGCTGAGCCACAAGGGAAGCCCATATACAAGTCATATGTGTGTATGTGTATATATATATACACATACACACATACATACACACACTCAAAGTGTGTTGGACTTGCTGGCTTTGAGTTTCCTAGAGAGTGATTTCAATGGATTGCTTTGGGGTTACACCAAGATTAGGTGCTGGTATCTAAGCGTTTGCTCTTGAACTTTCCAGAAGAGTCTTCTAGAATCCTTCTCAAAGTGTTCTGGAGAGAAAATGGAGGGAGAATGTTCACATTTCTGCATCCATAGCCTTAATTCTTATCTTCACCTAATTTTTGGTAAATCACTCTATGCTTTCAACTCTCTTGGCATTCACCAGTTCAAATACTGTCCATATTACTGTCTCTGGAGAATAATTCTCCATATCTCTTTCTAAATGGAAGAAAGCCACCTGCCATATGATTTAGGTTAGAGAGAGAAACTAAGTATATAACCATTTCTCATGTTTTCATTCAGTCTTCCTTATTTCATCTGCATCCCCTTTTATTTTGCAATGATGCAGAACATAGTACTTCTGGTTTGGGGGAGTTTTAAGAATTCTGTCATTAGAATTGTTTCTCCACTGATGTATTATATCCAGGTTTCTTAGGTTTGGAAATCAGCTACCAGAGTCTCACATAATTTCACATTAAAACATTTTGCTATACTTTTCATGGATTTAGTGTGTATTTTGGAATATAAAATAGATGCATTATTTAATCTGATAATTTCCTAGGGGATCAGAATGTAGTATTTTGAATGTGCACACATGTCGTTCTCTATATAGTCAGTCCCATAGTAGTGGACATTTTAATATTGTTATTATTAAAAATTGTACAAACATTTCTATATGCATATTTTGTCCTTCTTAGTATTAAATCCCTGAAACAAGATCAGGGTTAAATATCATGATTGTTTTTAAAGGTTGTTAATGCATATCATCAAATGGCTTTCCAAATAATTTAACCAATTAACATTTTTCCCTACAAATGTAAGTACAGAATCCATTAGTCCTATTTAATTATTTTCCCAACACATGTAAAAGATTGTGCTTTTTAACCTGCTGTTAAGTTAGACATAAATATGTGATTTACTTTGGCCTAGTTAAATGCACGTTTAAATGCTTCACAGTAATTCTAGACTATATCTTTGAGACCCAGTGTGAAATTAAACATACTCTTTTCACATTATCTAGGTGATTTTGAAAGCAGGTGTCATAACAGAGCTTCCACTGGCCTTGTGCATTACTAGAATTCAGTTAACAAAGAGCCCTGCTTCATGTAGTGTGAATGGCAAATACTCATTTATTAATTCATTGAGATTGTTTCCTAGTGCAATGAAATGTAGCCTATCCTGACTGATTCAGCATGAATATGTGTTCTACAAAAATGTACCTAGAATTTAGTCTTACTTTTCAGTTTTTAAAGCATCAAGACATTTAAATTGCCACAATAACTTTTTAATAAAAATACTATGTAACAGATACAGGCCATGTTTGATTTCAGGTTGCAATCTAGCCTTTAAGAAGTATGCATGCATTGTTTTTCAGCAAAGTATAACTGGTATCTAGATGTTAAATATTGACTGCAATTGTATGCTTTAATCTACAAAATATAGCATTGCATTGATTTCTGAGAGAATGTGACATTCAAAAGTGAGGTTTATAAAAACTCATTTAAAACAATGGTACCATAAGGTTAATGTTAAAAGAGCTGATTGTTCTTTTGCCAAGCCAGTAGTCAGTTTTCACTTTTTCCTTCAATACAAAATGTCTTAGAAAAAGTCAGCAATTCTCATATGTAAACTACATTTTTATCTCTCCATTGGAAAAAGGGTGGCCACTGAGATGTAAGCAGGAAACTGAGTTGGGATAATACAGATGGAAGGTGACCCCTTTAACATCTGACACTTTTTTTCCTTTCTACCCCTTGGGACATTTGGTGCGGTCACAAGTGCTGTCATAGCCATTTTGTGATCATTAAGAATACACAGAATTAGAGAAACATAATAAGGGACTTGCAGCGTGAAAGATAATGATACCACAGGGCTCTCATGTACCAGAAGTTCTTATAATCATCTTGGACACCTCACATTTGGTATGAGTAAGATAAATAAATGGGCTTCTCTGGTGGCTCGGTGGTAAAGGGTCTGCCTGCAATGCAGGAGACTTGTGTTTGATCCCTGGGTGGGAAAGATCCCATGGAGAAGGACATGACACCCCACTCCAGTATTCTTGCCTGGGATATTCCATGGACAGAAGAGCCTGGTGGGCTACAGTCCATGGGGTCACAAGAGTTGGACACAGCTTACTGACTAAACCACCACCAAGATAAAAAATAACCTCTACAGTTTTAAGTTACTGCTCTATTTTTGTCTTTTTATTATATGCAACCAAAATTAATCCAAGTTGCTATATAGATTTACTCATAATAAGAAACACACTTTTTAAAATAATGTTTAAATTAAAATGTATGCAGTGTATTTTAATTTGTTTATACACTTTTTATTCTGTTGTATATCATGAGCAAATCACTTATATGTTACACATATGTCACATTCTATTAATTTCTAGATATGTCAATTATGAATATTTTAATATTTTTTCAATTAATTCTTTTATAGGGTTTTATTTCTTCCATCTGTTGAGTTTCTGTCATCTTATTTTCTGACCTCATGTACTTAGTGGTTTTTGAATGTGTGTTCAACATTGAAGCTGAGTTTGTCTATTCTTTTGTCACATTTGTTACTCTAATTGGGTGTGCAAGAGGTTTGGAAGTTTAAAAGGGATATTCTTTTAGTTTTCTCTTGCTGCTGTGATAAATCAGCATAAAATTAACAGTGGCAAACAGCACAAATTTATTATCTCACAATTCTTTAAGTCTGAAATCCAATGGGCTTGGGAGGCTTCTCTGCTCTGAGTCTCACAAATCAACATGTAAGCTTGTCTGTGTTTTTCTCTGTAAGTTTTAGAGGGGAATCTACTTCAAGCCTCTTCAGGTTGTTGGCAGAATTGGGTACCAATCAGTTGCAGAATTCTTGCCTGGAAAATCCTATGGACAGAGGAGGGATACAGTCCATGGGGTTGCAAAGAGTTGGACACAAATGAGCAACTAAGCATGCACAGTTGTAGGATTGAGGTCCCTGATACTTTTCTAGCTCTCGGCTAAGGGTCATTCCCAGCTTCTAGATGTCACTTGCATTATACCGCTTGTAGAACTTTTTCTCCACCGTCAGAGTAAGCAGAGGAGGATCAAGGCCTTCTCACTCACGTATCACGTGTTCTGCTTCTGCGTCACCTCTTCTGCTGCTGCCTCTCTGAATGACTCCTTTGCCTTTTGCTTTTTAAAGGTCCACGTGATTATGGCTCACCTGGAATGATTTCCCCATTTTAAAATCAAGTGATTAGTAATCTTACCTCTGTTTACAAAGTCCATTGACAACATATTACATTAATGTTTGATTGAATAACCAGGCTAGAGGAATCCTGGAGGACATTGTTATAACCCTGCCTATGATACATATTACTCACTTTCCATTTGAAGATTACCCAGCAGCTGTCTTTCTGAATATAAAACTTCCCCTTTCTGTTTGTTAAGACTCCTGGAGCGCAGCTGTTACACCCAGACCAAACCTCTCATTTTTTTGGCATATTCCAGAGCCAGATCCCCACTAGTTGCTCTTTCACTTAATGTGGATGGACTACATAAACCTGTTGAATGCTTCTGCCCCTGCACATCAATTAATCATCCTAAATTGCCCCTTGATTTGTCACCTGCAACTGACTCCACCAACATAAGCATGTTATGGGTCAGCGCTTCTTCTCTTTTGCTGCAATTTTTATTTCAAAGATGTCAAACTTGTTTACGGTTTATGATGGACTGCTCATGAGTCTTTGATCCCCCACCAATCTCTTTCTAGTTTCTGGTGCAACTCTAATTATATATGCATGCTTTTATATAAGTTCCAGAAATTTGGTGTAGGGTTGGATATAGCAGTAGGTACTACATATACCATCTAGAAATTGAACTTCAATCTATAAAAAGTTAATAAATATTGTATCATTATGGATTATAGAAATTTTTCTCCTTATATATTATGAAATGTGTGTATGCATATATACATATATTCATAAGCATCATTTCCTAGTTTTTTAGTACCTTAACATACCAAATATAAATATTTATTTCATGAAATATGTCATGATAACCACCTTATGCTTTAAGTTATCTTTTTATTTATGTTTAATATAAAGCAGTGATTAGCTCTAATTGCCACTTACAAGACCCTGATACTCCTTTATATGACCCTAAACATTCTTTCAGTGTTCATGTATATTTATGGCTTCAGTTTTAGATAAAATATAAATGGAAGTTATAATATTTCGTTCTTACAGCTTAGCAGATTTTTATACATGCATGTGTTGTATTTAATTCTAAACTGGTTGAGGAAACTTGGACATGAAATAGAGTCATTGCTATTCATTCTCTGCTTTCAGTCCAGCCTAGGTCAATGAAGACATCTGGTGTTTAACGTTTGGCAGCTGCTCAATAGGCTATGACATATGAAATAGTTTGGTGGTCTGACTTCACTTTTCATTGAATCATTGTCAGGTAGTGATTAGCAACCTATGAGGAACTTGGCAAACAGTAAGGGATGTTCCATGTTGGAATTCTTTTCTATCTATACACACTCTGTTTATCATATCAGCAGTGAAGTTTATTGGCAGGAAACTCTGTCTATGTCACCCTTTCCTACTGTTCAATAAATAAAAGACTTTAACTGCCAGTGCAGATTATATATCTCAGGAGGATCAAGTATTTGAAGTATGAATAAAACTAATTATACAGTTCTAAGAATATATAAAATTAGAGTAGATGTTTTAGAAGTGATTAATAATGGCATTTCTCTATTTTCATAAAAATTAAAAATATTTTCCTAGCTTAAACACCTATAATAATTAGGCATTAATAAACATTTATTGTTGGTTGGTTGTTAACTACTTTTACTGGATTCAAATAATTTTCTAGTTTAAGAAGAATTTTACTAGTTGTGCATATAGTCAGATCTTCAGTGCTACAGCAGAACACTTAGATGGCTTCCTCCTTCCCTAGCTTTATTTAGATACAACTGAGATACAGTAACATTAAGTTAAGGGTGTACAAAGTGATGATTTGATACACTCATATATCACAATTTGCATGCATGCGAAGTCGTTTCAGTTGTGCCCAACTCTTTGTGACCCCATGGACTATAGCCTGCCAGACTTCTCTGTCCATGGGATTCTCCAGGTAAGAATACTGGAGTGGGTTGCCATGCCCTCCTCCAGTGGATCTTCCTGACCTGGGGATCGAACCTGAGTCTCTTGCATCTCCTGCATTGGCAGGCATGTTCTTTACCACTAGTGCCACTGGGTAAGCCCTATATATTGCAAAATTATTACCAAAACAAGGTTATTTAAAATCTCACCTCACATAATTACTACTTGTGTATGTATGTGTGTGTTTATGTATGTGCATGTGGCGAGAATATCTAAAATCTACTCTTATAATAACTTTCATGTATATAATACAGTATTGTTAACTGTAGTCATCATACTGTATATTAGATCCCCACAACTTATTCAACTAATAACTGGAATTTTGTATCATTTGACCAACATCACCTCATTAGCCCCACCCCAGCAATCACCTTTCCACTTTTACTTCCATGAGTTTGGCTTTTTAAAAATTCCACATATAAGTGAGATCATACAGTATCTGTCTCTGTCCAACTTCTTTTACTTAGCATAATGCCCTCAGGGTCCATCCCTATTGTTGCAAATGGATTTCCTACCTTTTTATGGCTGAATAATGTTCCATTGTATGTATGTATATATGTGTGCGTGTGTTTATATATACATATATATATGTGACATTTTAAAATTCATCTGTTGATCAACACTTAGATAGCTTCCATGTCTTGACTATGAATAAGGTTGATTTTAACATGGTGATGCAGAATAAAGATGATTGCAAATATACATATAAGAAAGTACACTTGACACAACAGGAAATCTCAGTTTAAAGAGTATGTGTGTGCTCAGTCATGTCTGAGTCTGTGACCTCATGCACTATAGCCCTCCACGTTCCTCTGTCCATGGGATTCTCTAGCCAGGGATATTGGAGTGGGTTGCCGTTTCCATCTTGATTGCTTAAAATATGTCTTTGTAAAATAGCATATGATCCTGTGCAAGCTAACTACCTTATTTTTGAGTTGGAATTTTCTTATTTTTAGAAGAAATTTATTAAAGAGCTATATTATTATAAACAGTCCAATGAAATAATATTTTATGGCACATGGTATATAAATATCTAAATGCCTTGTTCAGCAAATAATTGTTAACTGTTTACTATCATTACAAGCCAGTTATTTTATCCTATGTTTTTGATCTGTTAGGTAGGTAGAATAGGAATAAAGAGTCCAGAATGGCAGTAGCTAAAAAAGACAAGGAAGGGAAAAGCCCATGAAAATAGAACAAAGGAAGGTCCAAGGACTGGAGTGAGGACCTCAGGTAGAACAAACAGCACTTCTGCTTAGCCCAGTTCACATAGGGCAGGCCCAGGGGGAGGAGAAAAAAACATAAAGAGGAGCCAAAGGGTCCTCTCTTCATGTCCTTTGGGTTGACATGCCCTCATGCCTGGAGGATGTATTTTCCTTTGATTTCTAAATAAAATGGAGCTGTAACACGAAGCTGTAACACTGGTCCATCCGAGAGCTGTGACCCTGGTCTATCTGAGAGCTGTGACACTGTCCGAGAGCTGTAATGCTGGTCCGTCACTTGATATTTTTGTTGTGACGAGACAGAACCAAGGAAATTACACACTCCCCTGACATCTATGGTGCCCTGACTCAGATTTAACCTGGGTGAGACAACCTTGGCACGGCCCCTGCAAGGAGGAGGCCAAGCAGAGCAGGAGCCCAACCTGGCAAAAGCTCCCACAGTAGAAGCTGAACGCGAGGAAAACCCAGCACAGGGGAAGTGACAAGAAGCCCAGCGTGCTCGAAACTGGAACAGCGAAAAACCAACTCAGCAGAGAGCTCACACGGCTCAGTCTCAGATTCCAGAGGACCTCCTTGCTCCTATGGCTGGAAGGACATATGCCTAGCAAAGTCTTAATTCCTTTATGGTCTCTCACTCCTTGTGTCTCACTCCTTGTTTCCTCGAAACCCCCGCGAACAGGCGACTGGCAGTGGGGCCAACTGAGGGACTCTGGAGAGGCGACTCCTCAGTATGTCCCAAAGGCTCCACTATCTGCTGGCCCCCGTAACTGTTACCCAGGCTGGTGGGGGTTCTTCTGTGCTTAGGCTTCTTTGGCCAAGGATCAAGTCAATGAAAAATGTGAGCACAGGTATTTAGCAGGTTTTCTGGCAGGTTATGAGGGGGATTCCTTGGTACATTTTTCCCACTGCTTTTTCCTCCCTTCCTCCAGCTCCTCTCTCCTGGGACTTGAGCCTGGCCAAAATCCATGATGCCTGGCTTCAGGACCTAATGAAGCTCAGGCTCTGATGTATCATCGCAAAAATTCAGTGAGAGACACAGAGATAGTAAGAGGTGGATTTGTTCAGATTCAGAGAGAAGCGCACTCCTCAGGGTGTGGGCCGTTGCAGAGGGCAAGTGCTTCTGCCATGGAATGTGGTGCGGCTAGGTTTGGCAACCTGGGTGAACTCATATGCTAATGAGTGGGAGGATCATCCCAACCATTGAGGAACCACCCACTCCTCTGTCTTTTGACAAAGCTAGTGGAGGTGATGGAATTCCAGTTGAGCTATTTCAGATCCTGAAAGATGATGCTGTGAAGCGCTGCACTCAATATGCCAGCAAATTTGGAAAACTCAGCAGTGGCCACAGGACTGAAAAGGTCAGTTTTCATTCCAATCCCAAAGAAAGGCAATACCATAGGATGCTATTACACTCATCTCACACGCTAGTAAAGTAATGCTCAAAATTCTCCAATCCAGGCTTCAGCAATACGTGAACCGGGAACTTCCAGATGTACAAGCTGGTTTTAGAAAAGGCAGAGGAACCAGAGATCGAATTGCCAACATCCACTGGATCATTGTAAAAGCAAGAGAGTTCCAGAAAAACATCTATTTCTGCTGTATTGACTATGCTAAAGCCTTCGACTGTGTGGATCACAATAAACTGTGGAAAATTCTGAAAGAGATGGGAATACCAGACCACCTGACCTGCCTCTTGAGAAACCTGTATGCAGGTCAGGAAGCAACAGTTAGAACTGGACATGGAACAACAGACTGGTTCCAAACAGGAAAAGGAGTACGTTAAGGCTGTATATTGTCACTCTACTTATTTAACTTATATGCAGAGTACATCAGGAGAAACGCTGGGCTGGAAGAAGCACAAGCTGGAATCAAGATTACCGGGAGAAATATCAATAACCTCAGATATGCAGATGACACCACCGTTATGGCAGAAAGTGAAGAGGAACTAAAAAGCCTCTTGATGAAAGTGAAAGAGGAGAGTGAAAAAGTTGGCTTAAAACTCAACATTCAGAAAACTAAGATCATGGCATCTGGTCTCATCACTTCATGGGAAATAGATGGGGAGACAGTGGAAGCAGTGTCAGACTTTATTTTTTTGAGCTCCAAAATCACTGCAGATGGTGATTGCAGCCATGAAATTAAAGGAAGCTTACTCCTTGGAAGGAAAGTTATGACCAACCTAGACAGCATATTAAAAAGCAGAGACATTAGTTTGCCAATAAAGGTCCATCTAGTCAAGGTTATGGTTTTTCCAGTGGTCATGTATGGATATGAGAGTTGGACTGTGAAGAAAGCTGAGCACCGAAAAATTGATGCTTTTGAACTGTGGTGTTGGAGAAGACTCTTGAGAGTCCCTTGGACTGCAAGGAGATTCAACCAGTCCATCCTAAAGGAGGTCAGTCCTGGGTGTTCATTGGAAGGACTGATGCTGAAACTGAAACGCCAATACTTTGGCCACCTGACACAAAGAGCTGACTCATTGGAAAAGACCCTGATGCTGGCAGGGATTGGGAGCAGGAGAAGAAGAGGACAACAGAGGATGTGATGGCTGGATGGCATCACCAAGTTGATGGACATGAGTTTGAGTAAACTCCGGGAGTTGGTGATGGACGGGGAGGCCTGGCGTGCTGTAATTCATGGAGTCACAAAGAGTCGGACAAGACTGAGCAACTGAACTGAACTGAACTGGAATTGTCTTGCCACCTCTGGGTGTGTCACTTAGCTTGCAGATTGGAGGTCAAGGTTTACTTGAGTTTGACTTGTCATCTTGGACCCAACTGATTAGTTTATGTTAGGCCCTTGTGCTATGTAGTTCTTTCAAAAGTTGTGCCTAGCCCTCTTCCCTCCTGTTTCATGCTCTTTTCCTAAGCCCCGTCCAGGACCACAGTGTTGCCTCTACAGTCATCTGGAGGGACAACTAGAAAATAGCTGGCCCTTGAGAGGGAAATACTGTATAATATCCAACCCCCTCTAGATATTCAGGACTTCATCTTTCATGTTTCTACAACATGTGCAACATTGGCATCTCTCAGTGAACCTGCTAGGGATGGAAACAGGCACACAATGCTTGCTAGAAGCCCATCTGTTGGCCTCCCTTCATAGGCAGTTGGGCTTCCAGGGATAATGTTTGTCACTTTGGGAGTTAACCCTGCAGGCCATTTGAGCCTAAACTCTTACCACCCTTCTCCTAAAATTACAAACACACCCCTGGATCAAATCTCCACTCCACTTTTATGCGACATCTGGTCTGTTGCTTCTTATCAATTTGTTCTTAAGCCAATTACTAACTCCTACAACCAGGACCCTACCCCCTTGTAGGCAACATTGCTCCACCCCATCTACTATTAAAATACTCTCAATGCCCCTAACAGGGCCAGATAACCCACTCCTTTGTCATTACTTCTGTTATTACCTGAAGTGGGTCTATGACAATGAAACGTTTACCATTGGAAACACCCTAAACTGCTCTTATAGAGGACTAGGGGAGGAAATCAGTGACTTGCAATCCCTTAGAGCAGTAAGAAGATAAGGCTTATGACTGTTCCACCAGGTTCCCAGTCTCAGGGCACAGGCTTGGATGCTTTACATCATGATATCTATTCCCATCTATGGTGAACAAACTGGCAATAAGTTAAAATTACAATCCCTTAATCCTATCCAGCACTAGTCATGGCTGGAGATTCGGGGACACCCAACTCCAGGAGGTCATCCTGTCTCGACCTGCCTAGGGATCTGGTCCCTGGAAGGGTGTCATGCCTCAGCCTGCTCAGGGATCCATCAGTCCAGGATCCCAGGAAGTCAACCTGCCTTGACCTGCCTAAAGATCTGGTCCCTGGGAGGCTGTCATGCCTCAACCTGCTCAGGGATCCACCAGTCCGGGGGTCCCAGGAGGCCAACCTGCCTTGACCTGCCTGGGGATCTGGTTCTCGAAAGGTTGTCATGCCTCAACCTGCTCGGGGATCTGCCAGTCCAGGAGTCCCAGGAGGTCAACATGCCTTGACCTGCCCAGGGACTCAATACTCAGGAGGCCGACATGCCTCGACCTGCCTGGGGATTCGATCCCCAGGAGGCTGTCATGCCTCAGCTTGCCTGGGGATCTGCACCCTGACCCGGGGACACCTGGCTGTCAGGTTGTAACAGTACTGGGTAGGATAAGCTTCAGAAAGACTCACCCCTAAGGAAGTCCACCATGGAAATAGAAGAAAGCCTATTACTTGCGGGACTGTGCTAAGTCTCAGCAATAAGTCTGGAATCCATTGAGAACCCCATTGCCTTTCTGGAAAGGCTAATAGAGCCCCTCCAAAAGTTTACCAATCTGGACTTAAACTCTTACGAGGGACTGGTAGTTTTAAAGGACAAATTCCTGTTCCAATGCACATTAGACATCAAGATAAAGTTAGAACAGCTACAGCAGCAGGATTCTGCTGCCTCTTTAGATGAGATGGTCCAGACAGCCACCAATACCTTTTGTAACAGAGAACAGAGGAGGGAGGCCATAGCCCAGGAGAGGTAGAAAAGGAAAGAGACAAGGTATGCCCAGATGCTGGCCACCCTCCAGGGAAGCCCTATGGCAAACCCTGAGTCCTTGAAGGACAAGGCACCAGGCAAATGCCTAATCTGTAGACAGGCAGGGCATTGGGCCAAAGAATGTCCAAACCATGACAAGTCTCATAAATCAGCTTGCTACAAATGCCATCAATCAGGACATTGGGCAGCACTATGCCCTTGGGATACAAGAGCCTTAAGGTCAAGCACCAAGCCTTCCCTCAGGATGGTTCAACAAGACTGAAGCAGCCTGCTTCAGCCAGACCACCTGTCACAGATAACCATCACGGGGCTGAAGTCAAGGGTGCAACTGGATGTGGCAAGTAGGTCTGAGAATTTCTTGGTTGACACAGGGGCCATCTACTCTGTCTTCACCTCCTACTCTGGAGCCTTCCCCTCTCAAACCTGTACCATTGTGAGTGCTACAGGAAAAACAACTACTAAAAGATTCACCTGAGCACTTCTTTGTTGCTGAGATGGACACATATTTTCCCACCAGTTTCTGGTGGCCCCTGAGTGTCCTACTCCCTTATTGGGAAGAGATATACTCACTAAACTGGGAACTGCTCTTGTGATGAGAAGCTTTTCAGCCTCTAGAGCCCTACAGCTTCTGGTTACTACTGAAGAACCCATTACACCCTCACCAGTAGAGAGGGAATGAAAACTACAGGAGGACAAAATTAGCCCCCACGTGTGGGACCAGGGGACTCCTGGATGAGCCCACCACGCTGAACTGGTCATCATTGTCCTCTGAGATCCCACTCAGTTTCCTAACCGGAAACAATATCCCCTCAGAAGAGAGGCCTGGGAAGGACTACAGCCTCTAATAAACAAATTCCTTGCCTGTGGGCTCTTGGTCCCCAGCAATTCACCGTGTCTCACCCCAATCCTCCCTGTAAAGAAAAATGACAGAACATGGTGAATGGTTCAAGATCTCCAGATCATAAATGAAGCTGTGGTCCTGCTCC
The DNA here is from genome assembly GCF_023699985.2 of Odocoileus virginianus. NCBI lineage: Eukaryota > Metazoa > Chordata > Mammalia > Artiodactyla > Cervidae > Odocoileus > Odocoileus virginianus. The sequence continues at coordinate 25,006,162 of NC_069685.1, forward strand.
ATTCCACAGTACCCAATTCCTATATAATCTTGGGAGAAATCCCAACCAGTGCCAAGTGGTGTACAATCTTGGATCTCAAAGATGCATTCTTTTGCATACAACTGGGTAAAGAATCCCAATATCTTTTTGCCTTCAAGTGGGAGGCTCCAGAAAAAAACACCAACAGATGACTTGGACAGTATTACCTCAGGGGTTCAGAGATAGCCCCCACCTGTTTGGACAGGCTCTTGGCCGGAATCTCCTATATCTGGACCTGGGACCTAATGGGAAAATACTACAGTGTGTAGATGACCTACTAATCTGCTCTCCAGATGAGAAAAATGCCCAACAACATGTAATTCAGGTTCTAAACTTTTTTGGCAGAGAGGGGATATAAAATCTCCTGCACTAAGGCACAGATGGTTGAGACAAAGGTCACTTACCTGGGAGTTCAGATTACACATGGGTCCAGGAGGCTATCCTCTGATCGGGTACAATGAATCCTCCAGTTGCTCTCCCCCACAACTTGAAAACAATTGCGAACTTTCCTGGAGTTAACTGGGCATTGTAAAATCTGGATATCCAACCATGGTCTATTTGCCCAGCCCTTATATGAAAGCTTGAAAGGATGGGATGATTCAATACCAAAGATGTGGGGAACTCCTCAAAAGAAGGCAAAGGCTACAATAAAACAAGCCTTAACTCAAGTACCTGCCTTGAGGTTGCCAGACCCAGAAAAAGCATTCCGACTTTATGTCCACAAAGGAAAAAGAATAGCTTTGGGAGTGTTAACTCAAAGGTTGGGATCTGAGCCCCAGCCTGTAGCTTAATTATTCAAGAGGCTCGACCCAACCGCCCAAGGCTGGCCTCCCTGCTTTCAAAATCTTGCAGCTATTACAATCCTGATAGAAGATGCTTTAAAACTCTCTTTTGGGGGAAAACGAACTAGTTTTACCAGCCACCAAGTGAAATAACTCCTAAATGGCAGAGGTCATTTATGGATGTCTGAATAAAGAATTCTCAGATATTAAGAAGTACTGATGGAAAATCCAGACCTCACTATATCCTCTTGTGAGGTTCTTGATCCAGCCACCCTCCTGTCTACCCCCAAGGGGTCTCTCCCCTTTCACTCTTGCCTAGAAACCTTGGACCACTGGACAAAACCCCGAGAGGGATTGTCAGAAGATCCTCTGACCAATTCTGAGGAAATCTGGTACACTGATGGAAGCAGCTTTGTCTTGGATGGAAAGAGAGCCAGATATGCAGTAGTCTCCAATTTTGAGACCATAGAGGCTAAACGTTTGCCACCAGGTACTTCAGCCCAATTAGCTGAGCTCATAGCCCTGACTCGAGCTTTGGAGCTGGAAAAGGAAAAAGAGTAACCATTGACACTGACTCCAAGTCTGCCTTTCTGGTGCTACATGCACATGCTGCTATTTGGAAAGAAAGGGGCCACTTCACCACCCGAGGGGGCCCAATCAAACATGGTGACCAAATCCTTAGGCTCTTGGAGGCAGTCCATCTGCCCACTGAGGTTTCAGTCTCCCACTGTAAAGGACACCAAAACGGGAGCACAGAAGTGGCACGAGGAAACCAAGCAGCTGATCAGGCAGCTAAGAGAGCAGCATCACAGAACCATGACCTAATAGGGGTTGCCACCTTAGTTCCACAGACTAATTTGCCAGAAACTCCTTCATATACTGAAGGTGAGACTCTTAAAGCTAAGAGTGAGGGCTTTCAAGATCATATGGGTTGTTCCAAAAGGAGGGATTCCTTTTTCTGCCTGGGAACCTCCAATGGAAGTTAGTTAATGCCTTACATGCCACCACTCATTTAGGAGAGAAGGCCTTCCAAACATTACTAGAAAGGTCCTTCAGAGAAACAGGCCTCCAAACAACTATAAGGCAAGTGGTCTCCTCTTGTCCCACTTGCCAATTAAACAAGCTCCCCCAAGGAGCTCAAAGACCCCAGCTGGCCTAGCCTGTCCAGCGACATGGGACCTATCCAGGAGAGGACTGGCAAGCAGATGGACTTCACCAAGGTGCCAGTTTCTCAAGGGTATAAATACCTATTAGTCGTGATAGATACATTCACAGGATGGGTTGAAGGCTCTTCCACCTGGACTGAGAAAGTTGAGGAGGTAGTAAAAAATTGCTCCATGAAATTATTCTGAGATTTGGTCTGCCATTACAAAGGGACAATGGGACATCATTTACTTCTAAGGTTACCCAAGGGATCTCTAAAGCATTAGGCATTACTTATCTCCACTGTGGCTGGAGGCCTCCATCTTCAGGAAAAGTAGAAAGAGACAACCAATTCTTAAAATCAGCAATAAAAATGATAACCCAGGAGACCTCCCTGGGATGGAAGGAGGCTTTACCAATAGCTCTCCTCCACAGCTGTATTGCCCCTAAGGAACAGGTTGGTCTTAGTCCTTAAGAGATGCTATATGGGAGACCTTTTGTTTATGTCAATGACCTCTTCCTAGATCCAGAGGCTCAGACTCCTCCAGTCTTATACCATGGCCATTGGGCAATCCCAACAGGATATACGCTTGTGGAGTATGAACCAGGACCCAAAAGATTCTAAGGAGTCACCACTATCTGTTCCAGGGACTCAAGTCCTAATTAAAGTCTGGAAAGATGGGTCCCCAAAGGCTCAACTGCAGCCCACATGGAAGGGCCCCTACCCTGTGATACTTTCTACTCCCACAATGGTCCAGGTGCCAGGACATGACTCCTAGACTTACTACTCATGAATCAAGCTGTGGATGAAAACAGAAGAGAATACTCAATGCACCTGTGAGCCCCTGGGAGATCTGATACCTATTCAGAACTACAAATGAATGTCATTCTAACAAACACCCCCCAAAATCAATTTCTGGGGATAAGATTTCTCAGGTCAGCTCTAAAGAACCAACATAGCTTGGCATGGATTGTACTACAAAAAGAAGATAAGAGATAGATCTTCTAATCCCTGAACGAGGAGGGACTTGAGCCATCTTGAATGAGGTGTTGTTTCTGGGTAAATACCTCCAGTTAAGTTAAAGAAAGTCTCACAGTCCTCAAAACAGACATTCAGACCCTACAGGATCTCAAAGAACAAGCTGGAGAGTTCTTGGGGTGGCTACAATCTCTCTTTGAGGGATCCTCCCAGTGATGGAAATTTGGAGTTGGCTAATGCCCCTACTAGTCCTTTTCATCACCATATTGATGCTGCTTATGATTTTTCCATGTATTATCAATTGTCTAACCTGTTTTGTCGCTGCCTGGCGCAACAAGCTACAACATGCGATGCCAGTTTAACAAGAATATATAAAACTACAGCCAACCACAGAAAATATCACTCACCCTTAGATGGACACCACTATAAGGACTCTGAGGCCTGAGGCTAGCAAGAGGGTGAGGCCCAATGCCCCTCGCCATCCCAGTTCAGTAGGAAGTAGGCAGAAAGACCTCAATGCCCCTATTCCAAAGAATTGGGCCTCCCATCTCTTGAGGGGGGAATGTTAGTAGTTAGAATAGGAAAAAGGAGTCTAGAATGGTGGTGGCTAAAAGACAAGGAAGGGAAAAGTCCACAAAAATAGAACAAAGGAAGGTTCGAGGATGGGAGTGAGGATCTCATGTAGAACAAACAGCACTCCTGACTAGCCAGTTTACATAGGGCAGGCCCACGGGGAGGAGAAAAAAAACATATAAAGAGGAGCCAAAGGGCCAGGGGTCTCTTTCTGTCTCTCTCTGTCTGTCTCTCTCTGTTCTCTTTGTGTCTTTTGGGTCAGCATGCCCTCATGCCTTGAGGATGTATTTTCCTTTATTTTCTAAATAAAACTGAGCTGTAACACAGAGCTGTAACACTGGTCCATCTGAGAGCTGTGACACTGGTCTGTCCAAGAGCTGTGACACTGGCCCATCCGAGGGCTGTTAACGCTGTTCCGTCACTTCAAATTTTTGTTGTGACAAGACAGAACTGAGGAAATTACATATTCCCCTGACAGATCCAATAAATGAGAGACTGCATTTTCCCTCCAAAGCCTACAGTCATAAACAGTAGTCCCTGTAGTAGAAAATATTCTTTACCAAGTAGTTTGTGAGAATGTTTCATATGGCATGTGCAGAATATCAAACTTTCTATGTTTTGATACACAGATTAACACTTATTTGCTCTGTATGTTATATGATCACCTCTAACATGCAATGAACTAGTGATCCCGAGAAGATTTTGTGTATTTAATGTATAAATTTATAAACAAACACATTCTGCTTTAGAATATTGTAAAATAATATGTCTTTTGTAAACTTGATTAAATGAATGCAAAATTATATTATTTTTTCAATTATATTTATGGTAACCCTCACAATGACAAAATATATTTGCAAAGTAAAACAAATATAAAGATAATAGTAAGTCAGGCAGAAGTATGTACATGGGTAGAGTTGACTTTTTCTTTTTTTTAATAAAAGTACATAATTTAGCAAGATAAAATAATAAAAGTCTAATATAATTTAAAAAATTAAAAGAGCTTAGAATTATAATAAACTATTAAATACATGTATTCATATAGATTATCATCAAAGCACTTAAAACTGTGCCCAACATATGAAGAGGAATTTCTACAATTACTTTTCAACAAGTCCATCTATGTTGAACACAATATTCTGTAAAACACTATTAATGGTAAAGATGATTCTTGTGAAATTTCTTTTTTAAAAGTGAAATTCTGATTCTCCATACCACTGGAGTAAGACTTGTTCTCTTTGCCATGGTTAAATAGCTCAAATAAAACATACAAAACAATGTGGGATTAAGATAAAGTTAATTTTGTTGTTATAAATATCAGAGGATGCCTAGAAAACATTGCTGAAGACCTACAAACAAACATGCTTTATAAAATATTTCAGAGGTCAGGAAGATTGCTATAAAGTTGGATGAAAGTACACAGGTTTCTATGATGTCTTATATTGTGGTTGTCACAATATTCAGTTTCAAAAATAAAATGTATGAAAAGGAAACATTTTGAACCAGTGAAGGAAAATATACTAGCCAGATATAATCTAAAGTTAATATCTTTTTATAAACATAATTTATATTAAGAAAAACTACATAATTTTAACCACAGGTGGAAGATCCATTTTGCTAGTCTTTAAAAATTCTGAAAAAAAGATCACAGAGTTTTAGCTGAGTAGTTAAAATAAACTAATTGGTTCTTTAAACAAAAATTGATTTACTGTCTATCACCCTTCAAAGAAATGGAAGCCTGGGGATACAGCAATGGACAAAGGAGACAGAAATTCCTACTATTTTACAGATGAAGAGACTGAAGCACAGAGAAATGAAGTTTCCTTGACTAAAGTTGCACTGTTCTGAGAAGGAAGAGCTAGTATTTTAATTCAGATACACCTTTAGAAGTAGACTAGATTTTATATATATATATATACATATATATATATAATATCATAAATATATAATCAACTAGGGATTAAATAACCAACTAGAGATTGAACCCATGTTCCCTATAGTAGAAGTACGAAGTCTCAACTACTAGGCTGCCAGGAAAATCCCAATGTTAAGGGTAGATTTTCATGTGTATGTATTTCACTTTGTAAAAATCCATGTGAAACCTGCATTTTCACCCTTCCCATAGTCCATTAAATATCCCTGAGACAAATATTTCTTTTCACTGCATCTTGGTTAAGTTTCAGTAATCTTCTTTAATTTTTTGGCTAGAATACTTTAAAGTCTTAAGAATTGTTCAATTTCCACTTGAAATTTTTATGACTTGGAACCATAGCCTTGAGGTATTCCTTTTTTTCCATGTTTCCAAGTTTAACTACTCTGGAAGTACCAGTGTTGGCTTAGGGCTGTGTTTCCATGGTGCTAATGACTGGTATAATTGTTTTTTAAAGAAACATCCCTGCTTGGAATAATTGCAAAGGATACCTTAGAGATAGAATTTGCAGAATGAGAAGGGTGGTGAATGGCTATTATGCAAAAAGTCATTCCCTAAGCCTCCAGCTTTGATCTAATATTAGTCCCTGAAGCTAATAGTCCTGATGGCTATTTTTAGTAGAGGTTAAGGATTCCTTCAGTGACTTTTATCTAGCAGTAGGTAATATGCCTTTAGTCCTTTAGCTACATGCAGCTATTCAGTTAAAATAATAACATTGTGTTTTATGTATATCAACTATATTCAACAAAAATGCATATACTTACAAATCATTATATTAAATTTTATTCTTAAAATAACCAGCATCCATCCACATCCAAAGGTAATCTGAACCCTTGACGGCAGAAATATAATACTTTTCTCCATGATTCCCAAGAAAATCATTACAATAAGATCAACTTATATTGAAGTATAAATTTCCATTAAGAAACAAAATGTCTTTTTATTTCTAAGACTTGCTGTTGTTCAGTTGCTCAGTGGTATCTGACTCTTTGAGACCCCATGGACTGCAGTATGCCTGGCTTCCCTGTCCATCACCAACTCCTGGAGTTGCTCAGACTCAAGTCCATTGAGTCAGTATTGCCATTCAATCATCTCATTTCTGCCATCCCCTTCTCCTCCTGCCTTCAAACTTTCCCAGCATCAGGGTCTTTTCTGATGAGTCGGCTCTTTGCATCAGTGAGCCAAAGATCGTAGCTTCAGTTTCAGCATCAGTTCTAAAAAATATTCAGGGTTGATTTCCTTTAGGATTGACTGCTTTGATCTTGCAGTCCAAGGGACTCTCAAGAGACCTCTCCAACAGCACGATTCAAAAGCATTAATTCTTTGGTGTTCAGCCTCTTTATGGTTCAGCTCTCACATTCATACATGACCACTGGAAAAACCATAGCTTTGACTAGATGTACCATTGTTGGCAAAGTAGTGTCTCTGCTTTTTAATATGTTGTCTAGATTTATCATAACTTTTCTTCCAAGGAGCAAGCATCTTTTAATTTCATGGCTGCAGTCACCATCTGAGGTGATTTTGGAGCCCAAGGAAATAAAATGTGTAACTGTTTCCATTGTTTCCCCATCCATTTGCTATGAAGTGATGGGACCAGATTCCATGATTTCCATTTTTTTAATGTTGAGTTTTAAGTCAGCTTTTTCACTCTTCTCTTCTCATTTTCTGAGCTATATAAATCTGACTAGGAGAGCTAGATACATTAATAATATTTTGATTGTGTTGTAATGCATCATGTTTGTGCAGGTCCAGGTATATTTTGCAAAAAGTAATGTCCCAAAGATTATGCCTAGATGACAACCAGACACTATATTAATATAACAATATAATCAGCTTATAAATATATTTATTTAAATTCTATCACAAGTATGGCTAGCTCCATTATAGCATCACTTTAACAGATTCTTAAAGTCATACGTATTGACAATGTGTTTTTCATGAGCAGGGCGATGGCAATTTTGACTTCTGACATCACATTGCTATTTTATCAGAGACCAGGAAGAAGTGAGAGATTTAGCCCCAACAGATATGGAAGAAAGCTATCTGGCCAACTGAGAAGCAAGCTCTTTGCAGGATGGGGTGCATATCTTCAGGTTATAATGTGAAATTTGAACCAGAAATAACTCTGTGGAGCTGTCTCTCCCATAAAGAAAATACTGTTCCCTATTAAGCAAGGGGTACAAGCAGCTTAGCACCTTTCACAATGAAATACTTAGATTGTTAAAGAAAACAGTATTTTTGTCAGCATAATTCTAGGCTTTACAGGTTTAGGAATCTTTCAATTTAAGAAAAGTAATGGTTCCAGAAACTTATAAATTGAATCTGCTCCCAGGCTTAATACATGAGGCTCTTTATTATAATTGGTGGTAGCTACAGTGTCTGCTGTTGGCCCCAACAGTCCTTCCTGACGATTTATACTAAAGATCCCATGTGCGTTTTATTCTTTGGTCCAGCAGAACTGTTTTCGTGTCTAATTTTTTGTCTAGGCAAGAACTTCCAACCTTAAGTACAATCAGTAAGACCCTGATATCTGTCCAACAAATTATCTTTTTGTTTAATCTAGATAGAATATTCTTATCTCTCTTGAAACCAAGATCCCTGAGTACTCTGATATTGAAGAAAAAAGACTCTGAATTTGAAGTTATAATTATTTGATACTGTGTAGTACATTTGAATTTATTTCTATTTTTGTTGTTTGTTTAACTTTTGGGTTGCTATTAGTAAAGGGAATATTACCTTCCATTAAATGTTCTACCTTAACTTCTAAGTTTATACGTGGAATCTAATCATTTATTTATTTTGCCTATTTGGTCTATTCATTTTGTAACAAGCCAACATTTTATTATTTTAAGTGCATTTTTTGAACTATTTTGGATATACAGTATCATCTAAAACAATGATAATTATGCTTCTTTGTTTTTCTACAACTAATTGGATAGTACTCTTAGAGTATTGTTAAATATTAATGTTTATAATGGACAATCTTATATTGTTCTTAAAATTGATGCTTCTGATAATCCAGCATTATGCACATTGCTGGCTTTTACCTTATGATATATATTTTAATTTACATCAAGAAATAACATTTCCTTCCTATTTTATTAATAGTTTTTATCAGAAATCCATGTTGTATTTTATCAAGTGACTTTCTGGCACTTGTTAAAGTGATCATATAATTTTTTTTTCTTTTTTGCATTGGCTTTCTAATACAAATTATGATGAAGATGCTCTGAATTCCTGGAATAAATTTCACTTGATTCCATTAATTATTAATCTTGTAACATGTAGCTGAAATTTACTTGATGTTTGATCACAAAATATTTTGTAATCTCAATATGTTATGCCAAAGAGTGGTTTTTATTTTATTGTGTATTGCTTTTATGTATGTATGCATGCACGTATAGTTATGTCTGACTCTTTGTGACCCCATTGACTGTATTCTCCCAGGCTCCTCTGTTCATGGATTTTTTTTGGCAAGAATACTGAAGCAGGTTGCCACTGCCTACTCCAGGGGATCATCCCAACCCAGGGATCGAAAATGTGTCTTTTGTGTCTCCTCTATTGGCAGACTGGTACTTTACCAGCTGAGCCAGCTATTAAACTGACTCTTTATGATCATGAAAAATACAAATGGCATTAAATCCTTGAGGATATGATTTACTTGTGAATTATTTTAGACATTGTGGAGTGTGTGTATGTGTATGTGTATACATATTTGGGTAGATGGCAAGAAATGTTTGAGGAAGAGTGTGTGATGGATTGTTTCCCTTTCTTGATTCTTCCAAATGCTATTACACTTCTCCTCTATGACATCTTCTCTGGTAGCTCAGGTGGTAAAAAAAAATCTGCCTGCAATGCAAGAACCTCGGTTTGATTCCTGGGTTGGGAAGTTACCCTGGAGAAGGGATAGGCTGCCCAATCCTGTATTCTTGAGCTTCCCTGGCAGCTCAGCCGGTAAAGAATCTGCCTGCAAAGTGGAGGACATGGGTTTGATCCAGTGGGTTGGGAAGATCCCCTGGAGAAGGGAGCAGCCACCCAGTCCAGTATTCTGACCTGGAGAATTCCATGGACTGTATAGTCCATGTGGTCTCAAAGAGTCAGACATGACTAGCAACTTTCACTTTCACTATGACATCTATTTTGACAACAAAAATTAACTAAAAATTGGCCAAAATTGGCCAAAAATTGACCATAATTATAGTTCTTCCAGAAAATCATTTTCATCTAGATTTTAAAGCCAATTTGAAAATAGTAATTATTCTTCTGTAAGTTTTTAAATTTCACATATGTATACGATTAAATTTCTTCAATATTTATTCTATTTTTCACAAAGTAATTTTGTATCAGTTTTTTTTTCTTAATTTATCTCACAGAGCCTGTTTTGTTGATTTCATTTTAAAAGCACTCAATTTTTTTTCCAGTTTTACTAAATTTCCTTTCTGTTTTGTTTTTCTCTGCTTTCTTATTTCTTCATTTGGTTTTTATGTTTCTGAAAAATATTCATTAAATCACTCACTCCACCTTGTTTTGTAGTATATGTGTTAAAATCATTGTTTACTTATTCATTGTCATATATATTTATATATTTTAATGTATTTATATAGAGTTATATATATTTATATCATGCATCATACATCTTGTACCAGTAATTAACTTCATCAAAATGCACTGGAAAAATCCAATTATCTCTGCTCATCATTGTAATAATTTGGGGGAGGGGAATATATATTAAAATCTACTTGAGGAGAGGTAGAAATAAATTTATTCAAACCAAAAAAGTTTTTAATTGAGAAATTTGTCAGATTTCTGACCATGCATACAGACAGGATTGGTTTGCTTTGAGGCCTCTCTCCTTGGCTTGTTTATGGCCACTTCCTTGCCACCTCTTCATGTAGTCGTCCTTCTTGCATATATGCCCCTAGTGTCTCTCTCTATGTCCTAATCTCTTACTATTATAAGTACACCAATCATACTGTTTTAAGATCTCTCCTAATTGTCTCATTTAAACTTAATTACCTCTTTAAAGGCCTTATCTCCAAATACCTCTGAGGTACTAGTGTTAGAGTCTCAACATATGAATTGGAGGGGATACACAATTCAGTCCATAACAGTGTAAAATAGTATTTTTAGGGAATCTTGTTGAAATCAGCAACTGTGGGAAGGAGGAAGACTGCACACAGAGAGAATATGAGCTCTATATTGCTGGCCTGAATGGTTATAGCCTTACACTACTCCATTAGTGTCTTTGAAGCATTTTCCTTCACGTTTCCTAATTATTGTGTATTGAGTCAAAGTGACTGGGCTTTATAACCTGATTTGATCATTCTTGAGATATGTTCACCTCAAAATCACATGACCATCTTCAGCTTAGAAATTATCTGAAGGGTTCAGAACAGGTCTGTCTACTGACTGGACTGCCATCTGTTGAGGCAAAAGAATCCCAATTGCAGCAAAATATAATTGGCAAGTCACCTTGTCCATCACAGTAATTTTCCCGTAGGATCATTCTCATCTAAGTTTAACCAGATTATATTTACAAGTGGAATTTCCCATGGGAGAAACAAATCTATGATTTTTTTCCCCAAAAATACTTAACATTCTTGCTAAATTTATAGTATTTTAACTGTTGGGGAGAGCAGATAAAATCTTGGGGTATTTCAGGTCATTAAAAGGATAGAGATGTCATTTATTAAGCTTTTTAGTCTAGAAGGCACATTAAAATTGTTTACAGAGGAACCTCTAGCAAGTCACTGGTTTTGGTACTAGAGAGAATCAAGATCAAGCTTTAAGTGAAAAACTGATATTTACTCAGGTAATCAGCATGGTAGTGGTGGTTTAGTCAATAAGTTGTGTCTGATTTTGCAACCCCATGGACTGTAGCTTTCCAGGCTCCTCTGTCCATGGGATTCTCCGGGAGTGGGTTGCCATTTCCTTCTCCAGATATTTAAAGCTAAAGAATCTCCTGCCACTATACATTACTCACACATTCTGAAACAGAGGCTCAAACAGTATTAAGAATTTGTTTTCATATCCCTTTAAATCATCTCTTATTATCTCTTGGCAGTTCTTGCAAGACCAGTCAGCATTGCGTTCTCAATTCTGAAAACAGTAGGAACTTTCCTTGGAATTTCCAGCACATAATTAATGGGTCAGTTATAAACACAGAGCACATTCAGTTTGTGTTATCAAAAGACAATTTGGAATGGCAGGTGTTTTACTACTTTCTAACATCTCTAATAATTCTTGGCTTGATGCTTTAATGCCTGAAACTACAAATAATGACAATTCCCGTTGTGAAAATGCCACAGAGACATTAGAAGACAAAGGCATATTTGCAAAGACAGCAGAAAATTGTGGGAAGAGTCAGCATATTTCTGAATGATTTGCCTAAACTATAATTTTGTAGCAAGATGAACAAATTGGAAAGTTCTGAAGAGAGACCTATTACCCTATAATTAATAGAGAAAATAATTAAATTGTCTCTTCCGATGTCAGATTTATAGCAATGTATATTTTGAATTATGGAGGATAAGGCAATATGTTCATTTTCACTGTAATAAATTGAGTGCTCAATAGTGGTGAATTTGATTAGTTTAGTCATGGGAAATGTTCTGTGTACTTTCAAGCCTTCAGATTCCTCAGGCTATTCATTCTCTCATATGATGTCTTTAGTTTCTTTCTTTTGAAATTTAATCCATCATTTTCTATATGATATCTCTGTTTCAGTGTTTAAGGTACTTTATATATTTGGAAAGATTGTTCTATTATATCCTCATTAAAATGATAACACGGCTTTTCTGGTGGCTCAGTGATAAATAATCCACCTGCCAATTCCGGAGATTCAGTTTTGATCCCTAGGTCAGGAAGATCTCCTGGAGAAGGAAATGGCAACCCACTCCAGTATTCTTGCCTGAGAAATCCCATGGACAGAGGGGCCTGGTGGGCTACAGTCCGCAGGGTCGCAGAGTCAGACATGACTGAGCCACTGAGCATATGAAATGCAGATTAGGTAAGAAGATCAAGTTTATAGACACATGTATGCATATAGAGGGGCTTCCCTAGTGGTTCAGATGGTAAAGAATCCGCCTACAATATTGAAGACCTGGGTTCGATCCCCAGGTTGGGAAGATCCCCTGGAGGAGGGCATGGCAGCTCACTCCAGTATTCTTGCCTGGAGAATCCCCATAGACAGAGGAGACTGGTGGGCTACAGTTCATAGGGGTTGCAAAGAGTCAGACGTGACTGAGAGACTAAACATAGCACATGTATTTAAAGAGTTATTCAGTGAGTAAAACTCAATATTTATTGACTAGACAACTTATAGAAAACTTAGGTGTAAAATATTTGGTGGCTCTGTCTATATGGTGAAAATTATTACAAACTTAGATTTGAATTATTTCAAAGCAAGGGACAGAAGACATTCACTTCAGGTCAATAGTCATAAACAAAAATGTGGAATTTAATTATACTTGATAAATTACTTAATTATGCATATATTTACTAGGGTTGGCTTATTCCTGATAGTGATAAAATTACACTGACTTCACAAACATAAAATATAATAATCAATAAGTTTACAAAATATCAATGCATGGCCCATTAGTTCATTGTGGATTAATTAAAATATAAAAGTATATATAAAAATTGTAATTTGAAAGTTTTTAAAAACTACAAAAATATCCTTCCACTTTAGATGTAGTAAAATACAGCATTTATATAAAAGTGAAAAATGTTCTCCATACCAAGAAGAAATTGTATAGAACTCTGATCCTGTTTATGTAAATTTTTCTACCAATAGACTCTTCAAATAAAAATAAAAACCTGTGTAAATATGTCCTTCTTTGTCCCATTAAAAGTTCTTTTATACCCTGTGATGTTTCTCTCTGTGTGAAACACTAATTTTCTTTAATGGCATCTTGTCTGGAAGTGTGAAAAAATTCAAGTCCAATTTGATTCTACTCTATGTACTTCACAGGTTTAATAAAAATCATCTCGTTTGCTTAATCTTTGCATGAAATTACAAATGTTGAAAACTATAACATTTTGATTAAATGTTCTACACAGGATCTTGGTAATGTACGTTCTACTAACTGAGCAAGGTGAGGGAGAGAAAAAATATAACCTTTACTCACATGTAACCAAATGATCAAAAAGTATAGATCTGAGCAATAATAAAGAGTGATATAGATTCAGATGTATCTTAGGCATTAAACTTGACTGAGGGAATAACTCCCCTTAGGTTTCCTGCTTGGTTGCTCAAGACACTAATTCTCAGCTCTGAAGATTATCTCACACTCCAGTGGCTCTGGCACCTTAGTATAATCATGTGCTGTGAACTTTTCTGCACTTCACAGATACGCTGTAGGGAACAGAGCAGTCATAAAGAAGAAAAACCTACAAAAGCTACAGCCGGCTTCATCATAATAGCCTCTGTTTAGATTTCAAAGAAACTCCCACAAATTGTATTTTAATCAGAATTCAAACAGAATGTAGATTTGCAATCTAAGGATTTCTCACCCCTGACCAGTTCTTTCAAGATAAGTGTACCGGATAGTATACTGTCAGATACTGTGAGTAAAGATGTCAAAGTACCTTCTTGTTTCCTTAGTGTGGAGTCATTTTAATTAAAATGTGATAAAGGAACTTGAAATTTATATTAGAAACTAATGTGCAAAATTCTCTATAAAATATTCTAAACAAGGGCAGGGGAAGTTATTCAAACAAATATAGCAATGTTATTCTCAAATGAATTTATAGTTCACTAGTAATAAAAATCTCTAAAAGATTTTAACAAAACCATATTCTTAAGTACTTAATTATTACTTAATAGATTTCTAAATGTAATTCATATTTGTGCAAACTCATGTCCTTTGAGTCTGTGATGACATCTAAACATCTAATCCTCTGTCATCCTTGGCTCCTCCTACCTTCAATCTTTCTCAGCATCAGGGTCTTTTCCAATGAGTCAGCTCTTCACATCAGGTGACCAAAGTTTTGGAGCTTCAACTTCAGCATCAGTCCTTCCAATGAATATTCAGGGTTGATTTCCTTTAGGATTGACTGATTTGATCCCCTTGTAGCCCAAGGAACTCTCAAGAGTCTTCTCCAGCACCAGAATTCAAACGCCTCAATTCTTTGTGCCTCAGCCTTCTTTATGGTCTAACTTTCACATCCATACATTCCTGGAGAAACCATAGTTTTGTCTATATGGACCTTTGTCAGCAAAGTTATGTCTCTGCTTTTTAATATGCTGTCTAGGTTTGTCATAGTTTTTCTTCCAAGGAGCAAGTGTCTTTTAATTTCATGGCTGTAGTCACCATCTACAATGATTTTGGAGTCCAAGAAAATAAAGCCTGCCACTGTTTCCATTGTTTCCCCATCTGTTTGCCATGAAATGATGGGATTGGATGCCATGATCTTAGTTTCCTGACTGTTAAGTTTTAAGCCACCTTTTTCACTCTCCTCTTTCACCCTCATCAAGAGGCTCTTTATTTTCTGTTTACTTTCTGCCGTTAGGGACGTATCATCTGCATATCTGAGTTATTGATATTTCCACTGGCAATCTTGATTCCAGCTTGTCCTTCATCTAGCCCAGTATTTTGCATGACATACTCTGAGTATAAGTTAAATAAGCAGGGTGACAATATACAGTCTTGACCTACCCTGTTCCCAATTTTGAAACAGTCTGTTCCATGTCTGGTTCTAAATGTGGCTTCTTGATGTGCATACAGGTTTCTCATCAGGCAGATAAGGTGGTCTGGTATTCCTCTCACTTTATGAATTTTCCACAGTTTGTTGTGGTCCACACAGTCAAAGGTCTTAGCATAGTCAATGAAGCAGAAATGGAGGTTTTTCTGGAATCTCCTTGCTTTTTCTGTGATCTAATGGATGTTGGCCATTTGATCTCTGGTTCCTCTGTCTTTTCTAAATCCAGCCTGAAATTCCGGAAGTTCTTGGTTCATGTTCTGTTGAAGCCTAGCATGAATCGTAGTGTATGTTCGCCCTAATGATGTCTGTGCTGTGCTGTGCTTTAGTTGCTCTGGTGTATCTGACTCTTTGCAACCCCATAGACTGTAGCTACCAGGCTCCTCTGTCGTAGGGATTCTCCAGGCAAGAATACTGGAGTGGGTTGCCATGCCCTTCTCCAGGGGGTCATCCCAACCAAGGGATGGAACCAGCGTCTCCTGCATTGTAGGCGGATTCTTTATCATCTGAGCCACCAGGGAAGCCCAAATGATGTCTGCTGCTGCTGCTAAGTCGCTTCAGTCAGGTCCGACTCTATGAGACCCTATAGATGAGAGCCCACCAGGCTCCGCCATCCCTGGGATTCTCCAGGCAAGAACACTGAAGTGTGTTGCCATTTCCTTCTCCAATGCATGAAAGTGAAAAGTGAAAGTGAAGTCGCTCAGTCACGTCTGACTCTTAGCGATCCCATGGACTGCAGCCTACCAGGCTCCTCCGTCCATGGGATTTTCCAGGCAAGAGTACTGGAGTGGGTTGCCATTGTCTTCTCCGCCCAATAATGTCTAGTACCATCCTAATTAGAATTCCCAAATATGTTTCAATAAAACATTAAAAGTTAGTTCAAAATCCATGTGAAAATTTTTAATGATATCCAATAACACATTTAAAAATAATACAATGATAAAGGACTTAATCTTTAAGACAAAGATATATTATTCAGTCATAAGCATTAAAACATAATGAGGTTACTTAATGCATATACAAATATGCCTCTGATAAGAAACAAAAAATTCAAAAGCAAGCTTGTTCATATTGATTTATTAGGTTTATGTTAGTGAAGAAATAATGCATCATTTTTTAATTCCTAATTTAGATCTCATCCTTTTATCATACACACACAAAAAAATTTTCAGGTGTATTAAATGCTAATAAGTTTTCCACAGAAAACATGGGTGAAGTTTTCTAGTTCTGAGTTAGGGAAAAACTTCTTGAACAAATAAGAAAAAGAAAATTTAAAACTATGCAAATAAGAGTTTATAATGATAAGCTATAGGACCAGTGATAAACTTTGAGAGATATCTTCAAAATGTATGATACAAAAGAATAACTATCCAGGGACTTCCCTGGTGGTCCACTGGTTAATTCTTCACCTTCCAGCACAGGGGGTCAAGTAAGATCCTTGGTTGGAGAGCTAAATCCACATGTCTCATGGCCAGAAAGCATTCAGCAGAAGCAATATTGTGACAAATTCAAGACTTTAAAAGAAAAATGGTCCACACCAAAAACCTTGAAAGAAAGAATGACAATCCAGGTTACGTAAAGCACTCATAAAACAAATAGAAGTCCAAGTAATGAAAATTTGGCTGAGGATATGAATGACATTCTATAGAAAAATAAAAAGAAGTGGTTAATAAGTTTATTGAAAAGCTAGTGAATAGCCTCACTAGCATTCAGGGAAATATGTATTAAAGTAGTGAGGCATAATTATTTCTCCTGAAAGACTGGCAAAATTCTTAAAGATATAATGTTCATTGCTGGAAAGATGACAAAGACACAGGTATTCTAAGAAACTTTGAGCATATGAATTTTCATTGCCTTTTGGAAGGATCACTTGGAAGTATCTACCTAATTTTTGAAATGTTTGTTCTTTCAAAGTTTTGGATTTACAGTAAAGTTGTGAAGATAGTACAGAGTCCTACTATTCCTTATTCACTTTAACTTACTATTAACTTATTATATTAGGACATTTATTAGTCACAACTAATGAGCCAACATTGACACATTATTAGAGTCTCTATTCAAAGTTTATTTAATTTTTTTTTATAATGTCTTTTTAAATTTCTGGTATGGCATCACCAACTCAATGTACATGAGTTTGAGCAAACTCTCTGAGATGGTGAAGGACAGGGAAGACTGATGTGCTGCAGTCCATGGGTCGCAGAGTCAGACAGAACTGGGCAACTGAGCAACAACAATATGTGATACCAAGATACATGTAGTCATCATGTCTCCTTCGGTTTCTCTAGGCTGTGACAGTTACTTAGATGTTACTATTTTTGATATCCATGACAGTTTTTAGACACAGTTGTTAGGTATTTTGTAGAAAGCCTTCAGCTGGGACTTTTCCACTGTATTTTATGATTAGACTCAGGTTATGAATCTGGGGAATGACTACAGAGGTAAAGTATCATTCTCATCACATTTTCTCAAGGGTACATGCTAACAGCATGATTATTTTGCTATCAGTGGTGAACTTTGCCACCTGACTTAGGTATTTTTGTCAGGTTTCTCCTCTGTAAAATTACTCCATTTTCCTTTCATTTTTCAAACAATCATTCTGCACAGTCCACATGTAAAGGATGCAAAGTTTTATTCCTTTTTCAGTATCTTATATATATTTTTAGGATTTTTTTCTATGTGAAAGATTTTTCTATTCTATGCTATTTTTCTAATCATTTATGTTTAGCACTGTATTATGTCTCAAATTCTTCTAATAATAAGGCACTTTTTCATTTGGTTTCTATATCCTATTGACATATATCCCCAGTATTCTGGGTTTTGTTTTGAGTACTTTCTTTTCATCAGCTCATCTTATATATTTCCTTTCCCAGCCTTAGTATCAATCATTTCTCTGTGAAATTCTGGTTCCTTTTATTGGAAAATGTGTTAAAAAAAAAAAACAAAAAAAACAAGACCTGGCCACAGAGCTAGCTGCTAAGGGGGTGTCATGTATCTAGACCCTCTTTTCTAACAAAGCAAGAAAACTCACATTTATATACTAAATCGTGGCTACTTTTGGGTGTTTACATCTATATATATATTAAGTTAAATACAAATTTGTACTGATGTTTCTGTAAATCAGCACCCCACTGATTATTATACCTTTCCCCACAACTTGCCAGTAACCTCGCATATCAACAATGAAAAATCTAGCCCCTTCACATTCCACATATTTCTTAATTATTCATACCCATTATGTATGTGTAATGTTTGAGAACTGTTAACATGATGGGAAACAACTTTATCAACTCCAGGACAGTGTTTTTCTATAGCCTTTTTTGGCTTTGTTGTTGTTTAGTCACTATGGTGAGTTCAACCTTTTTGTGACCATGGACTGTAGCCCACTAGGCTCCTCTGTCCATGGGATTTCCCAGGCAAGAATACTGGAGTGCATTGCCATTTCCTTCTCCAGGAGTTCTTCTCAACCCAGGGATCAAACCCACATCTCCTGCATTGCAGTCCCCTTTATGGCTTTAGTCTTACAATATTAATTCATTTCCAGAATTACTTAATTCAGCATCATATTATTCCATGCATTTCAATTATGTTATATCATACATATTTAATGCATTCAGATTATTTAATCAAAAATTTTATTCCATTCCCAAATATCCTGATTTCTTAAAAGATTTTCTGAAAAAAAATTGTATAACTTGAGGTTCAATCTTTGTGTTGTACAGTTCTATGGGTTTCTACACACATAGGGTCATGTACGGGTGAAGGCAATGGCACCCCACTCCAGTACTCTTGCCTGGCAAATCCCATGGACGAAGGAGCCTGGTAGGCAGCAGTCCATGGGGTCGCTAAGAGTCGGACATGCTGAACGACTTCACTTTCACTTTTCACATTCATGTACTGGAGAAGGAAATGGCAACCCACTCCAGTGTTCTTGCCTAGAGAGTCCCAGGGACGGGGGAGCCTGGTGGGCTGCCATCTATAGGGTCTCATAGAATTGGACACGACTGAAGTGACTTAGCAGCAGCATCTGTGATAAGACTATATTTAGCTATGAAACAAAACACCAAACTGGCTTCCGTAGTGGCTTTGACAGTTTACATCCCCACCAACAATGAATGTATTGCTATGTTCTTTCAGCTTTGTATCTTCACTAGTAATTGAGATCAGTGTATGTGTGTGTGTGTTTGCTTAGTTGGAGGAGGGCTTTTAGGTATTTTTAGCTATGTAATGGTATCTCATTATTGTTTTAATTTGCACTTTCCCTAATGCCAAATAATAAACCTCTATTCACATATTCATTTGCTATCTGTATATATTCTTGGTGAAATTTCTGTTCAGATTAACTGCCAATTTCTTATTGGGTTGTTTGTTTGATTTTGAATTGTTTGTATATTTTTGGATGCAAGTTCTGTTAGAAAATTTACTTTAAAATATTTTCTACCAGCTTTTGGTACACATTTTTATTCTCTTAACAGTATCTATGGAAAAGTAAAGTTTTAATTTTAATAAATGCCACCTTTGAAAGAATTTTCTTTATGGATTTTCTTGTGGTATTGTATCTAAAAACTCTTCACCCAAGCCAAGGTTGTATAGGCATTCTATTTTTCTTTGAGCAGTTCTATAATTTTTCACTGTATGTTCAAATCCCTATTGTAAGTTAATATTCATACAGGGTTATTGGAATCCTTTTTTTGAAAAGAGTATCATTTTTCTCTGAGTTGCCTTTGTTTCTTTGTCAAAGATTAGTTGCCTATATGTGTGTGGGTTATTTCTGGGGAATTTAGTTGCATTAATATATGAGTCTGTTCTTTCATTGGACTTCCCTGGTGGATCAGATGGTAAAGCGTCTGCCTACAATGTGGGAGACCCAGCTTCAACCCCTGTGTTGGGAAGATCTCCTGGAGAAGGAAATGGCAACCCACTCCAGTATCTTGCCTATACAATCCATGGATGGAGGAGTCTGGTAGGCTACAGTCTATGGGGTTGCAAAGACCCCATGGTAATGAAATTCTTTCATTACCATACTGTCTTGATTATCATGAACACACAGTAAGCCTTGAAAGTGCATGGTGAATCCCAGCTTTGTTTTCCTCATATCATGTTAGTACTTCATCCTTTGCCTTTTCATATAAATTTTCAAGTCAGTTTATTGATATGCAGAAAATATCTTGCTGGCATTTTGATTGGGATCATATTGAATTTGTGCATCAAACTGTATAGAATTGACATTTAACATTATTGGTTCTTCAACCTATGAGTACAAAATACTTCTCCAATTTTTATTATCTTTAACCAAACTTTTATAGTTATTGGCTTCCAGACCTGTTATTTTTGTTTATGATTGAAAATTATATTATTTTTCTTTTAAAATTCTAATTGTTTCTTTCATTAAAGAAAGTAACTAACTTTTATATAGTGAGTTTTTATCTCATGACCTTGATATGTTCTCCTACTAGATTCAGGATTTTTGGTTTTGGTTTTGTTTTTATATAATCTTTGGGATTTTTATGTAGAAAATCATATCTGTGAATAGAGTTTTATTTCTTCATTTCCAGTTTCTATACTTTATGTATCATTTTAAATTTCTTTCACAATAAGATGCTGAATAGGAGTGATAAGACAGTACATTCTTGCCTTGTCCCTGATCTTAAAGGGAAAGAGTTTCATTTCTGACCATTAATTGCATGTTATCTATAGACTTTTCATATATTCCCTGACGGGCATCCCTTTGTCTTTCAAATTTCTCAAGAGTTTTTATTATGAGACCATGAGGAATATTATGGAGTTTTTCTGCATTATTTATATGAACGTATTTTTTCTTATTCAGTCTGTTGATATGATGAGTAGTTATAATTGTTCCATGAATGTTGACCCAATCCTGAATTGATGAAATGAACACCACTTGACTTGATGTACTCTCTGTTATCCCTTTAGATTTATTGTCTAACACTTTGTTAATAATTTGTTATGTGTGTGTTTATGAGAACCTTACTTTTTAATACATTTTATTATTGTGCTTTAATTAGTGTGAACTAGACAGTTTACATTGTGATTATTATATAGTTGAATTAATACTTATTTCATATTCATTGTATTTTCCTTTGTTTCTCTTCCTCCCCTCTTTCTTGTTATCTCTGATTTGAGTATTATATTCAGTTCCATTTTATCTCACTCTTTCATTTATAATCTATTCATGTTTAAGTGTCACATTTTATTTAATGTGAAAAATTATTTTAATATTCATATCATAAAGTCAGTTGTTCAGAATGGTAAAAAGACTTCTGTTTTGATCTTCTTTGCCATATACAACAAGGATAGTTTTAAGTGGTGACTTAAATTCTATGAGCTTATTCACTTTTTATTTATTTATTTAGGGAGAGATCATGGTCATATTCTTTTTTAAGGAATTTTTGAGCAGTACAAATGTAAAAAGTTCCTTACACATCTATCACATGTAGTATGGACAAAAATTAATACTTATTACTGTTATAATCTTCCCACAATATATATATATATATGTATGTACATTAATATTGCAGGGAGGCAGTTCTTCTAGAAGTTTATGTAGATAGTATATTGACAATTCATTACTGCTTTGAGTTAGATTACATATTTTTTTTCTCAGTTACAATCTAGTAAAATAACAAGTTTAAAGTTATCACTTCAATGCCCATTGTCAGCCAACACATAGAAAATCTGCCAGAAAACAGTATTTAAGTAAAGAGAGATAAGATTTCAGGATTGTTTACACACAATGAAACTCCAGTAGATAAAACAAACAGACACCATGTATTTATTTGAATACAACTGTTAAATTTATGTACATAAAATAAAAAGATGTTGAAATTACTGAAAGAGGACCAAAAATCAGCAGAAGACTCTATGAATAACTTTTTTTGATAACTAAACTATGACATTCATTAATGACTGGCTATATTTTTAAGGCTAGGAATTTTTTCTTCAGCAACTATTCTAAGAAAAACAAACAAATACTTTTTATAGTGAAGTTGAAATAATGTTTTTAATAATATCATAATGACAATTGTACCATTGGTTTATAGCCGTGTAATTTTCCCAACAATCACTCAGTGTTAAGATGTTCAATTTTAATAATATTAACAGTAATATTTATAGAATGAGGAAACCTATTAGGAGGTTCCGTAATGTTACAGTTAGTTTGAATTAGAATCACTGATAGCATCTAGGTCATTTTTTATTTTTAATTCAGCCCTCTTTCTCATAGAAATCCTGCTGCCATCTTTCAAAATCAATGAATCAACAATAAATTTATTGGATTTTCCAATGAATTAGATACTAGTAAATTATCTAGCAGATACAAAGTTGGGGAAGTGCATAATCTCTAGTTTAGTTAGGAAAAGAAAAAAGTGTACATGAAATGCTAAACAAAAGAGTATCCATGGAAAGCTAAGAATGATTACAAAATAAATATAGAAGAAAGTGCCTTAGCATTTGAAAATGAGAAATTATATTGAATTGATATGTGATTGATAACCAGTATGACTGAAGAAATCATTTTGTGTACTATCTCTTAAGTTTTGTATAAGACTACTTCCAGAAAATGCTTTAGTGAGGCACTTAAAGATATGATTCTGTTGTTACATAATTTTAAAGGAGACACTGATTGTGAATTTACACATCAACTGGGATGGATAGAGGATGAAAACTGACATATCAAATACTTATACAATATGCTCACAAATATAAAATACAACCAGGTTTTGGTCTCACTTTGAACACGCTAACATTATTTCCTGGAGCATAAAATTTAAAATTGAACAGTAACCCTCTAAGCAAACAATAATAATAAGAGCAGAGTATGGTAAATTTCATGAGAAGCATAGAATATAGGAATTTAGTACATGGACAAGTGGCATCAGAACAGTTAAAAAAAGACATTTTTGGTTACTAATTTTTTTTTAAATTAAGTTGATTGGTGAGAGGATATTCTATGTTATAAAGAGGGAAAAGGCAGAAATAAAAAGAGTAATGCTTATTGTGAAATAACGTATGACCTTATTTTAATAATTTTCAAGTACAAAAGTGAAAAACAGCAGACTGAGCTAATGCATTATAAACCCTGAGATTAAACTCAGTGAATTAAAATTCACTAATTTTGATGAAAAATGTTACAAACAAATTATAAAAGTTTCAAAATAGCCCAAACTATCTTCTGCACTTGAAAAGATTATAAAGAAGCTGTCTTGTAATTTATATGATCACCCCAAGAGCCTGCACTTCATTTTATGTCTGATTATAATAATATCTGCATGTATAATTCTCCATTGGCAGTAACAGATTGGTTTCAGAAAGCAAGAAATTAACAGCAAACAAAGAAAATACATTCAAATCCCTTGCCACTAAAATCAATAAACTGACCAATTTTAAAGCTGAGCTGTTTTATTATGTAGTAATGAAGTTTATTTAGGTTTTTGGCACCCACATTATAGCTCAGGGATTTATCAACCACTCTAAAACAAGAACATTTACATACTTCTCTAACTAACCCAATTACTCTTCAGACAGAAATATCTACTTTTTTTCCTTTGAATATTTAGCTTTTTCAATCTTAAGTCTGTTCACTGTTCTCAGTCTTACCAAATAATTAGGCCTTTTATTTTGGTGTTTGATAGCTTTTTTTAAAAGCTCGCATAAGTTTTTTTTTTTTTTCTAGTATGCATTTTCTTAAGAAAAATAACATCATTAAACTTCTGGATTCAGTTCTATTAAATCAGCTCAACTGACTTTCAGTTTATGATCATCACAAGCATATATTATTACTACCAACAGCTAGAAATCAGAGAAAAAAGGATTTTACAGTTTAAAACAAAAACAGAAATTCCAGTCCCTGCTTATATTGTAAGAATGTCATATATGTTGAATATCTTATTGCATCATGATTTTAAGGGTTTAGGAGAAGGCAATGGCGACCCACTCCAGTACTCTTGCCTGGAAAATCCCATGGATGAAGGAGCCTGGTAGGCTGCAGTCCATGGGGTCACGAACGCGACTGAGCGATTTCACTTTCACTTTTCACTTTCATGCTTTGGAGAAGGAAATGGCAACCCCTCCAGTGTTCTTGCCTGGAGAATCCCAGGGACGGGGAGCCTGGTGGGCTGCCGTCTATGGGGTCACACAGAGTTGGACACGACTGGAGGGACTTAGCAGCAGCAGCAACCAAGGGTTTTGGGGAATACAAAATCTAAAATTATTTTTGAAGTGATGTCATGAAAAGACGAATTTAATCATTCAGGCAGGATCACTAAATATGGATATATTGCACAGTACAGAATATATAACTAAACATGTAGCTTCTGCATAGCAGATCTGATTTCCATCGTTGAAATCTTTATTGGTGCTCATTATCATACATTTGGAAAGATGAAAACTCATTTCACCCTAGTAAACCATAACAATAGTCATTAATTCTATAAAAAGATAAAATAATTTTCCATTTTGAAAATTATATAGGATTTAACTTTTTAATAGGAGCAACAGGTATACAATGTGCTTCTATAAATCTAAAAATAATGAATTATGTTTAAGCTTAAGTGAACTGAAAGCATAAGTTTCCAATGAAGGAAACTTTGTTTTTATTCAATAGCATATGCTTCAGATTGTTTGGATTTTATAAGAAATGGGCATTTTTATTACTCTATAAATAATTATAAAAACAAATACATCTCAAGTAGAAATAAGCAATTTGTGATATTAGACTATGTGATCTATGTGTTGGTAATTAAATATTTCACTGAGTTCATACAATGAGAAAAAATGAAAACAAACCTAGAAGCAATCCCAATCAATTGGAATAAATAAGAAATTCTGATATATAAACACATGTATTTCTTCCTGTATGAATATATTCTTATATGCATATGTGTGTGTGTGTGTTCTTAAGGCTTGTCCTTTTAAACATGAGTGCGTAGAGTAGCAGTGAGTAGAATAACAAAAAATGACACGTTGGTGCCTAAGAGAAAGACATTTCTTTTGAAGGGTAAGCATTTTTATTACTAGTTTATAGTTAAGATAGTCTAGCTCATCGCAAATGAGGTAGGTTAATATACTTACTTTGTATTTATTCATTGCCACTTACCAAGAGCACATAATGCTTTATAAACTATAATTAACAAAACCTATACTCATGCTGAACACAGAATTATAAGTCAATGAAACTACATTCAAAGATAGCAAGGAATCACAATCACCCACAATTTCAAAGTTAAAATGAAATAAAATACAACTCTTGAATACTAAACAATTTACTGATACAGAGAGGAGAATGGTTTCCATGGCTAATAATTCTAAAAATTCTTACAAAAGTTATAAATCAAAATACAGTTTATAATATCAGTTAATATGAATTGATTAGAAACATATAAGTTCTGTTAAAAAAACTAGAACTAAAGACATGTATTGATTATATTTTATTAATTTACTTGACTTTAAATTGAACATTTCCACCCCCCTCTGCAAAGCATGGATTCAGTTATTTCATATTTGAAAGTTACGAACATTATCAAAAACATTATTATGTCAAAATTATAAAGCATAATTTTATTGCTTATTCATTTCCTCATACTATCACCATTTTAATGTATACTCACAATTTTAATTTTTATTAAATCTTTATCTAATAGATTTTTTCCAGTCTCATTTTACAAGTAATGGGAAATACATAAAAAATAAACTCTAGTGAATTACTCAAGAGAATATTAATTTTAAAAGTCAAAAAGAAAAACAAGAATAAAATTATATATATGTATATATATATACACACTCATATATCTTATTTAACATATTTAACATTCCTAGTTGTCTTCAGTTTTCCTGTGGATTCAAGATGTTTCTGGGTAGTATAATTTCCTTAAGTCTAAAGTATTGGATAATTCATTTCCTATTTTCCTTTCTTGTATAGTATCTATACTATAGGCCAAAAAATAAAAGTTTGTAGATGTTGTTCTTTTGCAATATTTTATTGTTTTAAATTAGTTAAGAGAAGGAAGGAGAAGAAAAATTTGATTATACTGTCTTTTATAACTACCTACATAAATATGCTGCCTCATAACTATTTAGATAAAAGTCATTGCTCTGATTTCATTTTTAAATAATCATAAACACAAAGTTTGAACTTTGTGATGATTTAAATATTAATTTGAAAAAGCAAGCTCCTTTTATGGTTTTCAAACAATTTAAATATTTATATTTAATTTTTAATAATTCAGAAAATCCCCGTTCCTTATTACTAGCCAGTATAGATAAAAGTCACTGATTTTTGAAAAAAATATTTTAAATAATCTTTTGATTTAATTGGTTTATTTATGACTGTGCTGGGCCTTCGTTGCTTCATGGGCTTTTATCTAGTGGTGAGCGGGGCTGCGCTTTGGTTGTGGTGAGCAGGCTTCTCATTGCGGTGGCTTCTCTGGTGGAGCATGGGCTCTGAGGCACACAGGCTTCAGAAGTTGTGATATGGGGTCTCAGTAGTTGTGACTCCCAGGCTGTAGATCACAGGCTCAACAGTTCTGGCGTGTGGGCTGAGTTTTTCCATGGCATGTGGGCTCTATCTGGATCAGGACTCCAGCCTGTGTCTTCTGCATTGGTGGGTGTATTCTTTACCACCAAGCCATCTGGGAAGCCCCAAAGCTCACGAATTTTAATCAAATGTACTTACTTAAGTCCTTTAGATAGAAGTGTAAGTGTTGTGTATACATTCTAAAGGTCCTCCCCAGCTATATCATGTAGTGTATATAACTGTAAATATGGAAGTAAAGTTTTGATTTGCCAACTCTACCTAAAAACCAGGCATCGCATATGTTTCATAGTAACTCACTCACATAATCCCCAGATTGAATTTTAGTTCATTTTGATTCTGAGAATTTTAAGCTATACCTGGCTATTTTATTCTTCTGGTTACAAATAAGTACCACTTTAAATGGCGCATGAGCTTTAAGGTTTTGCTACAAGGCTCACAGCTTTACAAATATTTGCAAAGTTTGACAGCAACCTGTTTAAGTGCTGATGGGGTTTGCAAAATTCATGTAGCTGTGAAAGTCTGAGATTGAAAGCATTTCCTACGAACTGCTGGGGGAAAATGGGGTAGTTTCACACACCTCAAATACAAATATGAATTGGAAGCCTTTGGTCACAGGCAGTATAATTCAGTTTGCAAAATTTCTTTTATTTTTGAGCTGAAAGAGATGGTTTTTCAAGTTGCTGTGTTTCATATTGCTATTATGAACTAATAAGTTACTTTTTTTTATGAAATGTGAATACTGTGATTAATAAATGTTGTTACAACCAGCACCACTTTTAAAGTTGTATATAAATCTGTTAATGTATTTTTTTAATGGGGTGTAGGAAAACACTGCTTTTCTTTCTATTTTCAATTTTTGGTAAAGCACCAAGATTCATCTCTGAAATAAGCAGCATGTATAACCACTTATCTCTTCATATTGGCTCTGCAGCATGTCTGCACATGCAAAATATATTTTCCAGGGCACACTTTGATGCATGAAGCACACAGGAAACTGCTGTTTAGCCATTAGGAATCTTTATGTTTTCTCCAAAGAAAACAATTTATACTGTTTCAATTTTAAATGTTTGGAAGTGGCATTAATAGTACCCTTCCTATTAAAATAAAGACTATTTATAAATAAATTCTCCTTTAGAAAGAAAAATTAACCAAAAAAATCTATTTTACCAGAGTTTGATGATCTGCACTCCTCACAGATACAAATATGCCTATTTTGTAGTTCTAACACAAAATCTTATTCTACTTTCTACTCAGAATTTATATTATGGCGATGTCTGCATTTTTTAAGCAGTAGCTCTTTATCTAGAAGCTAAAATCTGTTCTTCATAACTCAATCTAAAGTTGCCTAACAGTCTTTGAATACTTTAGATTTTATTTTATAAAATGAGAATGAAAAAAAAGCAAAGTGATGGACTTAATACACAGGCTGTAACTGGACTGAATAACCCACCTATAACACTAGTGATTTCCTCTCCAGGGAAAATTTAAAACATTTTCTTAAGGCTCTTACATACATATTGGCCCAGGATATAACATTCAGACATTGGTGAGATCTACAGGCAGTTACTGATAATTCATGTATTGGTAGATCCCAAGTTTAGCAAACATTATCAAAAGATACAGTCAGTCATTTACAACCAGTCATGTGGCGGTGGTTGTCATTTGTCTTGTCATTATAATTAGTAAAAGAGGAGCTACCAACTAGGAAAAAAGCTACAAAATTTTTATTTTGGATTATTTCTATATATTCCATATCAGATAGTACTATGTTGAATTCTAAGGGAGAAGGAAATAGCAACCCACTCCAGGATTCCTGCCTGGAAAATTCCATGGACAGAGGAGCCTGGTGGGCTCCAGTCCATGAGATCGCGAAGAGTTGGACATGACTGTGTGACTCTGCACAAGAGCTCTAAGGACAGAGATCAGAAGAGTTTGAAGAGTCCAGTTTTTGGGTGTTTGATTTGATATTATATTTTTTTTTCTTTCATCCACCATCATTTTTATTCATCTTGAAGGACTTCCTGTAGCTTCTTTGTAATGTAGGTTTTCTTACATCTAGGATGAGAGTACATAAAACCCTATAATATCTACCACAACACTTCTATCTTGGATAGTCCCAAATTCTAATTCCTGTCCCCTTGTACAATCTAGCTGCTGAAATAACTGCTCAAATATTTAAGATCTTTATTACTTCTGTCTGTTTTTAGCCTTGGAAACTTGCTCTATCCAACCCATTAGAATTTAGGGGAAAAATTGTAGTTGTTTACTGAATTTAAAATTATTTAAAGTAGTGCTCTCTAAAGGAAGTGGCGTTTACCTTAAGGATTCTTTTAATGCTCCACTCAGGTACTAAGAAAAGTCTCAGTGTTGAAATCAACAGAATTTTTTATTTTATTGTTTTAAAATTTTCAACTTGGCATTTTTTTTCAATGGATATAATACAAGAGTAAGGTCATATGTGTACATATTTTATTATTTTGTATTTTAATTAAGTAAATCAAGTGACAGTAAATTAAAAACTAAATTCAACACATATGGTATTAACATATTGTGTGTGTGTGCGCTAAGTTGCTTCAGTCATGTCCGACTGCATGAGACCCTATGGACCGCAGCCTGCCAGGCTCCTCCATCCATGGGTTTTCCAGGCAAAAATACTGGAGTGGGTTGCTATACACCCCGCCCCCACTGCCCCCCACCCCGCCAGGGATCTTTCCAACCCAGGATCAAAGCTGCATCTCATATCTATCTGCATTGGCAGGCAGGTCATTTACCACTAGCACCACCTGGGAAGCCATTAACACATTAGAAAACTAATAATCAAGAAGAAAATTTAGGAGAAAATATCCACATAGGAGCATAGAAAGGAATTTTGTATGGAAAACATAGAAATGAGTCTGAGAGTTCTGTATGACTAAAGGCTATCTGTTATGTAGTTGGAGATACAGAGAAGAGGATGAAAGGAATAAGACATAAGCATCACTGAAGAAACACTGGCTAAGAATTTTCTAAAATAAAATAAAATATATCAAAATAGTGCTACAAGCAGTCCTAAAAACTTCAAAGCAGAATTAATATTAAGAAAATAACATTTAGGCATATGGTCAAACTGTTGAAAATTAAAGTTAAAATAGTCTTAAAGAAGCAATAGAAGATAAATATTACCTTCAAAGTCACAAAATAAGATTGACAACATACTGTTCAAAATAAGGGAAACCAAAATGAAAGTGAATGAAATATTTAAAAGACTAGGCAAAAAGAATTCAGTGTAGAATTCTGTATCAATAGACAATAGTAAATAGTAAAATAAAGCTACCTTACTGAAGTAAAGAAGAGAAGGCCAAGTGAATTAATTGCCAGTATACCTATGCTAATAGAAACAAATAGGTCAGGCAGAAAGAAAATATTCCAAGATGGAAAAATAAAATTTCAGGTACAAATGAAGAACACTAGAAAGAGTAAATATATGGTAAATAAAGGGATTTTTATAAACTAAATATAATAACATCTCAAATATAAAATATAAGTAGAATTAAAATATATATAACTAAAAGAAGTCAGAATGGAAGACAGTTAAGTAGAGTTAAACTGTAATATTAAGTTGTATCATTTTGAAATTAGTCAAGTTAGTAGTATAGGTTGTTTTTTTTAATAGATGTAAAATATTTTATTTGTAAACAGTGATATTCTAAATCTGTGTCCAAAAATTCTAAAATCCATAACACTCTGTATACTTCAAAAACTTTGATTATTGCCAACATTAGATACTTTTATACAGAACAGAAAGCAAACCAAAGCCAAGTAGGACAAATACTGGTAGGATATCAGAATATTGTACAAGAGAAGAAAAATATTCAAGAAACAAATTTCATACAGCTATTTATCCAGAGAAATATATATACAATCAATTTATTCTGTAAGGTAAAAATACATCATGCCATATACATTACAAGTTCAGAACTGCATCGCTGAATATACCAACAACTTACAGTCCACTTGAATTGTGCACACAAAAACTTCATTTTATACCCAGCCTGTAAAGTGTCAGTGCCAGAATTTTAAGTACAAAATAAAAAGCTAACCTGGTTCAAAATGCTGATTAAGTTGCTACAGTGTTGTTGTTGTTGTTGTTTTTAAATTAAAGAAATTCAAACAAACAGTTCATAGAAATATATTTTTAAATTACGTCTTCTGAAACCTTATTGCCAGGGTCTGCAGTTTCAAGCTGTCACATCTCTCCTTCTTTTTTTTTTTTTTAAATTTTGTGTTAAATAAGCTAGAGAGTTAAATTTGAGTTTCTGCTACATGATGCTAGCATGTTTACATGATTTGTGTGTGTGTGTGTGGCTTGTCACAAAGTTCTAATCAAAACTACTTTTGCTGAGGAAAATTCCAGCTTCCATTTGAGGGTGTTTTTAAGCAGTTATTCAAAGTTATCACATGCTGCAAAAACACAAAAAAAAAACTGAAGAAGTAGGGATGCAACAGTATAATGTGAAAAAATTAGTTTAAGTTAACAAAACAGATATAAAAGTTGTAGTCACAGCATACACTCCATTCTATCAGAAGTAAGGTGTATGAAGCAAGTAAGTACAAATAGACTGTAATTTCCAAAAACCTATAGTACAGATTTTACAGATGGTTTATTGTAATCTCTAGGGCAACCACTGAAAGTGTAATATTGGAGTGCATAAACATTATGCCAGTATAGCAGAAAAATAATATTTAATAAATAAATATTTGTCTAGTCTAAGGGATAAAAAGAAAGGGGAAATAAAGTAACCAAAATGATGAGACATAAAGGAGTAAGGTGATAGACTTAACCCAAATATGTAAATGATAATATTAAATAGAAATTTTAGTTTCTTATTTAAAAAATAAACGATTATGGCAGTAGCTTAAGTAATGACCCCACAACAAGCAGATTTTAATTTCTGGAATCTGTGTTAGTTTATATGGCAAAGGGGCTTTGTAGATGTTAAGGATCTTTAGATGGAGTGATTACCCTAGATTATCCTGGTGGTCTCTTAATGTAATCATCATTGTCCTTCTCAGGAAGAGGCAGAGGGAGATTTGATGACAGAAGTGAAAAGAACCGTGTAGTGATACAAGGTAGAAAAAGTGATGCTGGATGAGGCCATGAGTCATAGAATGAGGATAGCCTCTAGTCCCCAGAGAAAAGCAAGGAACAGAATCTCTTTTGAAGCCTCCAGAAGAAACCAGCCCTTCCAGCACTTTTATTTTAGCCCTATAAACTGATTTTGGACTTCTGCGCTATATAACTATAGTAAAATAAATTTGTGTTGTTTTAAGCCATAGGAAACTAATACAATGGTGTATAAAAAAATAAAAACACACTATATTTTGTTAGAAAGCATTTAACACACTGAATTAGAGAGTCATCCTAATGAAAACAGGGTTAATTTGTTGAGAAGAAAAAGAAGCCTAAATGCATCTAATAACAGACTTGAAAAACATAAAGCTAAAATTTACACAAGACTAATTCACAAGCACAATTGATAATTTTAATATATTTTTCTGAATGTAATAGGAAAGTAGTAAAAATCAATAAGAATATAAAAAAGTTAAACAAAGATATTAATTAATTTTATCTTATTGGTATTCATAAACCATGAATCAAAGAAGAAATAACAATGGAGATTAGTGGATATTTTAAACTATAAAATAAAATGTATTGAGACTTGTAAGATGCAGTTTAAACAGTGTTATCAGGGAATTTTACAGCTATAAAATGAATGTATTTTGAAGGAAAAAAGTTGAAAATTAATAAACCACATCTCTCCTTCAAGAAGGCTGTAAAAGGACTAACCTTTATGTGGTCTTCCTAATTCATGATAAAGTTGCCGCTGAAATGCAGTTGGTACCAGGATAAGTCTTTTTAATAAATGAGTCAGTTGGGTCAATAACTGTTAACCTGAGGGAGGGCTTCTCCAGTGGCTCAGACAGTAAATAATCTGTCTGCAATGTGGGAGACCCAGGTTCCATCCCTGGGTTGGGAAGATCCCCTGAAGAAGGGAATGGCTACCCACTCCAGTATTCTTGCTTGGAGAATTCCATAAACAGAGGAGCCTGGTGGGCTATAGTCGATGGGGTCGCAAAGAGACATGACTGAGTGACTAACACACATACACTTCATCTTATACCATACACAAAAATTAAGTTCAGATAGGTTTTAGATACAAAATTAATGAGAAAATAAAAAATTTTTAAATATTTATTCATTTGGCTGTGCTGTGTCTTAGTTGCAACATGCGAGATCTTTGATCTTTGTTGTAGTTTGTGGGATCTCGTTCCCTGTCCAGGAATCGAACCTAGGCCCCCTGTACTGGGAGCATGAGGTCTTAGCTACTGGATGACCAGGAAAGTCCAATAAAGATTTTCTGATGGAACAAAACTTAGAAGCATATTTTGGAAAATGTGTGTTAAGCAAAGGTTTAACATGAAGAAAAGGACTTTACAAAATGAAATATTGATATCTTGAAGTTCATTAAAATTAAGAACTTATGTTCATCCAAAGACACTAAGAGAGTGAGAAATAAAATCTACAAAATTGAAAAAGTTACAGCTCTTCAGAATATCCTTTTATTACTTAAAAAAAAGTATTTCCACAAATTAACAATAAGAAAGCATCAACCTGTGCACTGCAGATGAACAAAAGCAGGGCAAATATGAATCCAGATGGGCACGTGACATAGGTAAAGGCAGTCAAACAATCATTAGTTTTCAAGGGAATGCAAATGAAAAGCCACAGTGAAGCATCACAATGTACAGACATAAAATTGGAAAAGCTAATACACTAAGTGCTCGTGGTAAGAATGTGGACAAAATGGAATTCTCATACATTGCTGTGGGGACGTAAATGGCCCAGTTCTTCTCGAAATCTGTTGTATTATGTTGATTAAGCCGAACATAAGACTACACTCTAAACCAGCACCTCTTCTTCTCAATATGTATCCCCCCCACCGCCAGAATGAATGTGCATAAACACCAAAAGATATATAAAGCCATTCCACAGCACTACTTATCCTAGTCCCAACATGGAAATAACCAACACCATATCAACCTGGGAATAGATTAAAAACAAAGTTGTATATTTCTACTTTAAAAAACTAATAAATACAAACTTGGATTAAGTAAAATCATTTGAAAAAGGGGGAGTTCACACCCCCTCTAATGATAGCAGAGCCAGATGAGAAGAGTCCGCTTATTTCCTGGCAAGTTCTCAGCCAGTAAAAAGCCATGATCTATTTGTTTATTGTCACCTTTCTGACTCCCAACTTCCTTTTCCCCTCTTTAAACGTATTATTGCCATGTGGGGATTATATGTGGCTAACCATTGTTGCAGACAACAAATTCAATTTTCCGGTACTCCAGAATAAACCCATCTTTGCCCAAGAAATATCTGGCAATCTATTTGTTTCAGGCCAACATTACATTAGACTAATACACAAAAGAGAAAGTTAAAAACCTGTAAATTGCACAACATGGATGTATTTCATATGTTTAATATTTAGATGAAAAAAAGCCCAGCACTCCTAATATAAAGTTCAAGAACAGGCAAAACCTGAAGTTATGGTATTAGATGTCAAAACAATGGTGAAGTTTTGAAGTTATCAACAGGTGCACACAGTAATTTCTTGTGCTGAAAATATGCTATATCTTGATCTTGATAGTAGTTTTAAGTTTAGAAAAACTTAAAGTTGTATATGTAATATTTTAAAATTTACTGCATGTTCATTATATAAACACTAATTTTATTATAAATCAGCTTTGATGACCCTTTTGAAACAGTGTACTCAATACAATTTGCACAGTGCTTCCTCAAATCACAATATTACAACTCTAACACATTCTCTTTCTTTTTATTTCACAAACATTTAAATTAGTAGGATATTAGCAATTATTATGTTTTTTCAAATATTAACTCATGTAATCCACCTAACAATCTTACAAGGTGGGTGATGCCATTGCTCTGTTTTTCATACAGCAAAAAATAAAGCACATAAATAGTTGAATGGTTCTATGAAGACCTATGAGACCTTCTAGAACTAACACCCCGAGAAGATGCCATCTTCATTATAGGGGACTGGAATGCAAAAGTAGGAAGTCAAGAGATACCTGGAGTAACAGGCAAATTTTGCCTTGGAATACAAAATTGAAGCAGGGCAAGGCTAACAGAGTCTTGCCAAGAGAAGTATTGTCATAGCAAATACCCTCTTCCAACCACACAAGAAAAGACTCTACACATGGACATAACCAGATGGTCAATACTGAAATAAGCTTGATTATATTTTTTGCAGCCAAAGATGAAGTGCTATATAGTCAGCAAAAACAAAAGCAGGAGCTGACTGTGGCTCAGATCATGAACTCCTTATTAGGAAATTCAGATTTAAACTGAAGAAAGTAGGGAAACCCACTAGACCATTCAGGTATGGTCTCTTACAATTATACAGTGGGAGTGACAAATAGATTCAAGAGATTAGATCTGATAGAGATTGCCTGAAGAACTATGGATGGAGGTTTGTAACATTGTACAGGAGGCAGTGTTCAAGAACAACCCCAAGAAAAAGAAATGCAAAAAAGCAAATGGTTATCATAGGAGGCCTTACAAACAGCTGAGAAAAGAAGAGAAGCTAAAGGCAAAGTAGAAAAGAAAAGATACACCCATTTGAATGCAGAGTTCCAAAGAATAGACACCACCCTTATGGCAGAAAGATACTCCACCTTATTAAACCCCCTTGTGGCTTAGACAGTAAAGAGGCTGCCTGCAATGCAGGAGACCCAGGTTCGATCCCTGGGTTGGGAAGATCCCCTGGAAAAGGAAATGGCAACCCACTCCAGTACTCTTGCCTGGAGAATCCCATGGATGGAGGAGCCTGGCAGGTACAGTCCATGCGGTTGCAAAGAGTCGGACACAACTGATGGACTTCACTTTCACTTTATGGCAGAAGTGAAGAACTAAAGAGCCTCTTGATGAAAGTGAAAGAGGAGAGTGAAAAAAGTTGGCTTAAAGCTCAACATTCAGAAAACTAAGATCATGGCATCCGGTCCCATCACTTCATGGCAGATAGATGGGGAAACAGTGGAAACAGTGGCTGACTTTATTTTTCTGGGCTCCAAAAATCACTGCAGATGGTGATTGCAGCCATGAAATTAAAAGACGCTTACTCCTTGGAAGGAAAGTTATGACCAACCTAGCCAGCATATTAAAAAGCAGAGACATTACTTTGCCAACAAACATCCATCTAGTCAAGGCTATGGTTTTTTGAGTAGTCATGTGTGGATGTGAGAGTTGGACTATAAACAAAGCTGAGTGCCAAAGAATTGATGCTTTTGAACTGCAGTGTTGGAAAAGACTGAGAGTCCCTTGGACTGCAAGGAGATCCAATCAGTCCATCCTAAAGGACATCAG
Organism: Odocoileus virginianus; assembly: GCF_023699985.2. Taxonomy (NCBI): domain Eukaryota; kingdom Metazoa; phylum Chordata; class Mammalia; order Artiodactyla; family Cervidae; genus Odocoileus; species Odocoileus virginianus. The sequence continues at coordinate 25,042,270 of NC_069685.1, forward strand.
TCCTGAGTGTTCATTGGAAGGACTGATTTTGAAGCTGAAACTCCAATACTTTGGCCACCTGATGCAAAGAGCTGACTCATTTGAAAAGACCTGATGCTGGGAAAGATTGAAGGCAGAAGAAGGGGATGACAGAGGATGAGATGGTTGGATGGCATCACTGACTCAATGGACATGAGTTTGGGTCAACTGTGGGAGTTGGTGATGGACAGGGAGGCCTGGCGTGCTGTGGTTCATGGGGTCGCAAAGAGTTGGACATGACTGAGTGACTGAACTGAAGTGAACTATGTAAAATTCAAAGAAAAGATCCCCAGTATTTCTCCAGTGGTCCTATGGTTCATGTTAAGCCTGCAAATTCAGGGGAAATGGGTTCAATCTCTCGTCCTAGAGATCTCACATGCCTTGGAGCAACTAAGCCTGTGTCCCACAACTACTGAAATTTGGTTGCCTAGACCCCACATGCCACAAGAGAAGCCGCTGCAGTGGCAAGCCTATGTGGGTTAACAAAGAGTGGCCCTCATTCACTGAAACTAGAAAAAACATGCCTGCAGCACCCCAGTGCAACCAAAAATAAATCAGTGAATAAATAGAATTTTTTAAAAAAGATCCCCATACCTGCCCTCATTTTTTGAACTGATACACTGTGGAAAAAAAATGACCAGCTTATAAAAATTATTGTAAAATTCCTATTTTAATTAATTTTTATTGGAATATGTTGATGATTTACAATATTGTGTTAGTTTCTGCTGTACAGCAAAGTGAATCAGTTATACATTTAAATATATCCACTATTTTTAAGATACTTTCCCCAATTAAGTCATTACTGAGTGCTGAGTAGAGTTCCCTGTGTTATGTGTTAGATCCTTATTAGTTATCTGTTTTATATATAGTAGTATGCATATGTCCATCTGAATCTCCAATTTATCCCACACCCCACCTTCCCTCTTGATAATTGTAAGTTTTTTCTACATCTGTGACTCTATTTCCATTTTGTAAACAAGTTCACTTGTACCATTTTTTTTTTTTTTAGATTCTACATAGCAATGATAGCTGAGATACTGCACAGTACAGCAAAAACATCAGTTTATAAAAAAAAAAAAAAAAAGACTGATTGTTGTCATCCAGTTGCTAAGTCATGTCCAACTCTTTGCAACCCTATGGACTGCAGCACACCAGACTCCTCTGTCCTCCACTGTCTCCTGGAGTTTTCTCAGATTCCTGTCCATTGAGTTGGTGATGCTATCTAACCATCTCATCCTCTGCCATATCCTTCTCCTTTTGCCTTCAGTCTTTCCCAGCATCAGAGTCTTTTACAGAGAGTTGGCTCTTCTCATCAAGTGACCAAAGGATTGGAGCTTCAGCAGCAGTCCTTCCAGTGAATATTCAGGGTTGATTTCCTTTAAGATTGACTGGTTTGATCTCCTTGTAGTCCAAGGGACTCTCAAGAATCTCCACCAGCACTACAATTCAAGAGCATCAATTCTGCAGTGCTTAGCTTTCTTTAGGATCCAGCACTCACGTTGGTACATGACTACTGAAAAATACATAGCTTTGACTATATGGACCTTTGTTGGCAAAGTGACTTCTCTGCTTTTGATTATACTGTCTAGGTTTCTCATAGATTTCCTTCCAATGAGCCAAGGGTCTTTTCATTTCATGGTTGCAGTCAATGTCCACAGTGATTTTGGAGCCCAAGTAAAGAAAATCTGTCACTGCTTCCACTTTTTCCCTTTCTATTTGCCATGAAATGATGGGACTGGATGCCATGATCTTTGTTTTTGAATGTTACGTTTTAAGCCAGCTTTTTTATTCTCCTCTTTAACCTTCATCAAGAGGCTCTTTAGTTCCTCTTCACTTTCTGCCTTTAGAGTGGTATCATCTGCATATCTGAAGTTATTGATATTTCTCCCAGCAGTCTTGACTCCAGCTTGGGATTCATCCAGCCTGGCATTTCACATGATGTATTCTGCATGTAAGATAAATAAGCAGAGTGTTAATATGCAGTCTTGTCATACGCCTTTCCCAGTTTTGAGCCAGTTCATTGTTCCATGTCCAGTTCTAACTGTTGCTTCTTAACCCACATAAAAGTTTCTCAAGAGACAGGTAAAGTGGTTTGGTACTCCCATTGCTTTAAGAACTTTCTATAGTCTGTTGTGATCAAAAACTGGTATTGCCCTTCTATTATATACTATTTTGCTATAAAATATTACAACTAAATTTACTAGACATCTTAGATCTTTTGTATTTTTGTTAATATCAGTTATGGCTGTACCATATGACTAAGATAGATTATGATATTCACATGATTTAGTGCACAAGAAAGCAACTTGCAGATCATAATTGTGGTATTGAACATAGCTACTTATCAAATAGTAGTAGTATATTAAAGTTACTGAATTATAGTAATCCAGATTATGAAACAAGAGAATATTGTCTTTTTAAATCACTAATTCTCCCCCACTGTCATCTTTGAAACCATTTATAAGAGTTGGGACTAAATCTGACAGGTCTTGCTGGAGCTGAAAGGGAAGCACTTACCTGGCCACAGCTCAGATGAAAGTGAGCTAACAGCTCTGCAGGTCTGGGACCTTGATGGAGTGTCAGATGCTGTACTTTTCATCACAAAATCTCTAGGGAGTCATACTGTTGTTCAATATTTTACAAGTGTTTCTGTCTGAGCCACAAATACATGATTTTTTCTAAGGAAGAGCTGTCTCAGCTAGGGAGACCATGTTTAGTTAAACATTTAAAAAAAAATTCTTCATGCACAATTAATTAGAAGGAAATTTATAACAATAAGAAATTGCCAAACTCCTTAGGGATGGAGGTTGGCAGAGAAACGGGAGTGAAGACCTCAAAACTGCTTTAGATTGTACATGCACTAAGTTTTTATTAGTCATTTTATTCTGATAGCTATCCAGGAGGTTCAAATGCCTAACCACTGGAGACCATCATAAATACGCAAGACAGCAAAATTTTCACATAATGAGCATAAATATACTTTCAAGAAAAAAAATCATAATCTAGCTCATGCTAATCAAGTCGGTATTGTTGCATGAAGAATGCTAAGCAGCTGAATATAGGAAAATGTTGTTGAAAGAAAACCAGAGAGAAATTACTTTGAAATGTTTTTCAAAAAATATTTTAATCCCTTGTTATTCAGCTAAAAGTAATTATGATATAATTTATAATGAGGAGAGAGTCTGTATTCTTACTAATAAAATTCTGAAATAAATTGTAAAATAACTAGAAATGTATCTTCTTTATAGTCAGTGTTTTATAGGATTTTTGTTTGTCTTAGAATGAATTTATAAATCTGAACTTCCAAAAGTATTAATTGGTGGGTATTTTTAAAATTTAGAATTTTTAATATTAATTTATGATTAGTATAAAATTAAACATATTTAATCTAAAGTAGTCTTTTTTCCTAAAATAAAATGAGCATTGTGATCATACTTCCTATTTTAAAATATCTAGTTGCATATGTTTTTAGGAACACCAGAAACAATCTGAATAGCACTTGAAAATGAGAAATGATGCTATCAGATTCCTGAAGACATTTTGTAGAATTTTATTTGTAAACCTGGCCATTTAGATAGTATAAAAAAAAAAAAATCCTTCCCATAATAAAACCCTCTTCGCACTTATTTTCTTTTACATAAATCAAAATTTGAATTCTATAATATTTAGATATATATTAGCATAAGCTTTTTCAGATAAGATTGAGGCCTTTTTAAACAAAAGAATAAACAGAAAGCTTTAGGTTTTGTACCTTAAAAAATGAAAGTGAAAGTCTCTCAGTTATGTCTGACTCTTTGTGATTCCATGGACTATACAATCATTGGGGTTCTCCAGGCCAGTATACTGGACTGGATACCTGTTACCTTCTCCAAGAGATCTTTCCAATCTAGGGATCAAATCCAGGTTTCTTGAATTGTGGGAAAATTTTTTATCAACTGAGCCACCAGGCAAGCCCAAGAATACTGTAGTGGGTAGCCTATCCCTTCTCCAGTGGAACTTCCTGACCCAAGAATCAAACCAGGATCTCCAAGAGACAGTATCACTAACATTTATCCTGTTTAGTTGGTAAGTTAAATGAGACACATGGATATTTTATTTTGTCATACGTATTTAATAATTCAGAATATTTGAGTTTAGGTATCCACCTATATTCAGTAAAGTAAGTAAGAACAAAATTTAAGAGACAACAGAGTCAAATCAGATATTTTCTTTAGAGGAGACATTGGTAAGGATTATTCAAATATGCCATAATGTAACTTCTTGTAGTAAAATGACTGTAAAAAAAACACAAAAACTAAGTTTTCAAAGTTGTGCCTTATTTAAGATTTCATTGTCTTTCATATCCTTCTAATTAAGCTAAAATATCATGTTTCTTAAAATTATTTGCAGGAAATATTTAAATTAGAGGTGAGATTTGCTATCACTTTGTAAGACTACATTGTAAAATCAATCACAAGCAGTTATTTGTTCCTAGATGTTACAGTGAGCTAGATAAAGCTGTATGACAAATGAAATTATTCATGGAGTAATATTAAAGTTGACAAATATCTTGTTTTTTTCCTCTGGATATAAATAACTGAAAATGCCAATCTTTTTTTTTTTTTTCATTTTCCTTTTTTTTTTAAGAAATGTTAGCATTTATTAATATGTATTATAATCAAAGAAAGTATGGCAAGACTGAAAGTAGAAAGAAAAAAAAAATTAAACCACCCAGAATTCCACCCCTTGAGCTATTTTCATTTTGTCTTTTATCTGTGTGTAAGAGAAATTAATTTTTTGTTGTTTATATTTCTGAGCAGAGGTCCTGGTAGCTGCTTGCCAAGTCATGATGGGTGGTGGAACAAACCCTGAAATAAAAGATTATTATAATCAATTACAGATCTATACATTTCATTTATATACAAAAAATACATATTCTAGAATAAGCTTAAAGAAATATCAATGTGTTAATTTTTTAAAGTTTTATTTTATATTGGAGTATGGTCAAGGCTATGTTTTTTTCCAGTGGTCATGTATGGATGTGAGAGTTGGACTATAAAGAAAGCTGAGCGCCGAAAAATTGATGCTTTTGAACTATGGTGCTGGAGAAGATTCTTGAGAGTCCCTTGGACTGCAAGGAGATCCAACCAGTCCATCCTAAAGGAGATTAGTCCTGGGTGTTCATTGGAAGGACTGATGCTGAAACTGAAACTCCAGTACTTTGGCCACCTCATGCAAAGAGCTGACTCATTGGAAAAGACCCTGATGCTGGGAGGGATTGGGGGCAGGAGGAGAAGGGGACAACAGAGGATGAGATGTCTGGATGGCATCACTGACTCGATGGGCATGAGTTTGAGTAAACTCTGGGAGTTGGTGATGGACAGGGAGGCCTGGTGTGCTGTGACTCATAGGGTCACAAAGAGTCAGACACGACTAAGCGACTGAACTGAACTGATGGTTAGTTTTGGGGGAGTGTTTTGTTAGTTTTAAGTATACACCAGAGTGATTCAGTTATACACACTCTATTCTTTTTCAAAGTCTCTTCCCACCTAGGTTATTACAGAATATTGAGCAGAGTCCCCTGTGCTGTACAGTAGGTCCTTGTTAGTCATTTATTTTAAATGTAACAGGGTGTACATGTCAGCCCCAAACTCCCTAACTATCCCTTCCCCACCCAATCTCGTCTGGTAACTGTAAGTTTGTTCTCTGTGAGTGTTTCTGTTTTGTAAATAAGCTCATTTGTATCATTTTCCTTTAGATTCCACATTTAAGCAATATCATGCGATATTTGCCTTTGTCTGACTTAACTTCACTTAGGGCTGTTAGAACGACAGTTTCTTCTTCATGCTAAACTTCTGCTGGCTTTCTCATGTACTTTTGAGAAGATTTAACTCTTCATCTTCTCCCAGTCTTTCTAGGATGGAAGGAGAAGGTGAACATCCAGGAGGCGCTACAACTTTGTTCATCCACTCTGATTATGACTTATGTTGATTTTTCTCACAGAGTTTACTTGAGTTATTAGCACAAACTTTAAGAGCATTTTCATAATAAGCACATTAAATGCTTTCTTTACTGTTTGTCTCCTTCTGAATGCTTCTCTTCTAAAATGTCCACTTTCCCTTTTTTGTTCCTGGATATATAGCTGTTTATTCCACATAGCATTAAGAACACATATACAATTTATTACTGAGGATCCTTGTCATTTATATTATGTATAAAATTTGATTATGTTTTTTGAGACTAAGAAACCTATTGTGTAAATAATAATCAATATTGTGAGTAAAGCTATAAGTGCTACAGAATACATGAAAATATATTTAAATACCTTAAGCCTGCTTAGTATTTATTTAACAAATATGTATATACATTCCATGCAAAACATATCATAAACAGTGCTGGGCACAAGGCAAAAACTGTTTAATACCCCTGAAGTTTTCTGTAAGGGACTCTACTCTTCTGGATAAAGACAGACATATGAGCAGGTATGTGTAATAAAATTGTGCATTGACAAATAGCAGAAAAACACACAAAAGAATCTTTAATGGGCTTTGCATATTTCTCCTTACTGAGTCAGAAAAGTTTTCACCCTGGGTAACCTAGTGCTCTATTTTAAGGATGACAGTAGCAGATAATCAGAGAGGTAGTAGACAGAGAATCGCATCCTGGACCAAGAAAAACTGTTATGAGAACCAGGGCAGTGTTTCAGCCAGACGGGTCAGCTGTGGAAAAGATTAAGTGATGTGAGCAGTCAGCAAAGTTCAAGATAACAAGAGTCATTTAGGCTGACATCTCAGTAAACATTGTTGGAAGAAATAACATTGAAGTCATAGGTAGGGATCAGATAGATATAGAGCTTTGCATGCTCCTCTGGGGAGTGCGTATTTAATAGGCAAACTCAAACAAAAACAAATTAAAGTTTTCCTCAGGAGTGTAGGGCAACAACTGATCATTAAATTTTAGGAAAAAAAGGTATATGGTTTTACTAAAATCACAGATATATTCTAGCAGTTGTACAGAAGAGTGGAAAATATAGGGAGATCTCTTTGGAGAACAATGCAGCTATCTATATGAGAAATTATAGCAGACTTAAGACAGTCATGGTAGAAACATAGAGGAAAGGACAAAATAAATTCATATTTAGTAGCTAAAATTGAGAAGATAAATTATTAGATATAAATAATAAGGGCATATGACAGTTTATGTCATTTAGCATTGGGATGTGGGCAGTAGTGTTTGCCATGGTGTCATAACCAAGGTAATAAATAAATAAAAGGTGGAAAACATGGTTGTATGATTAATTCAAAGGCTACAGGAAGAAAGCCAGAGCTCTGTGTCTATATGGATGCCTCAATGGATTTTAGTGCTGCAGGAGCATCACATAACAAGAATATGCTCAAATGTGAAGTCGTCTTTGGCACCAGTTAGCATCCATGGGCAGAAAGGCAATGGCAGCACACTCCAGTACACTTGCCTGGAAAATCCCATGGATGGAGGAGCCTGGTAGGCTGCAGTCCATGGGGTCGTGAAGAGTCGGACATGAGTGACTTCACTTTCACTTTTCACTTTCATGCATTGGAGAAGGAAATGGCAACCCACTCCAGTGTTCTTGCCTGGAGAATCCCAGGGACGGGGGAGCCTGGTGGGCTGCCGTCTATGGGATCACACAGAGTCGGACACGACTGAAGTGACTTAGCAGCAGCAACAGCACCAGCATCCATGGGGGCTGGTAATTGGAGGATTTGGAGTCTTAGGGTAAATGATGAAAATGTTGACTTTGATATACTGGTAGGATTTCTAGTTAAGAATCACCATTCATCAGTTGCTGAAGGGAAATAGTGTAGTACTGAACTATGTCTAGGGGATAGGCTTTGTCACAACCAAACCTACCCCTGAATGTAAATTGCTCTTGATATGACCTAACAATTAGTGCCTAAGCTCTTTGGTAGTGCCTGGCTCAAAAGGTATTGAGAGGGTCAAATAAGAAAATGAATTTAGAATCATAGGAGTCCCGAAGAAGAAGACAAAAAGAAAGGCCTTGAGAAGTTACTCGAGGAGATATAGCTGAAATAGCCACCCAAGTCCAAGAAACCCAGAGAGTCCCAAACAGGATAAACCCAAGGCGAAACACCCCAAGACACATATTAATCAAATTAACAAAGATCAAACACAAAGAACAAATATTAAAAGCAGCAAGGGAGAAACAACAAATAACACACAAAGGGATTCCCATAAGGATAACAGCTGATCTATCAATAGAAACTGTTCAGGCCAGAAGGGAATGGCAGGACATACTTAGAGTAATGAAAGAGAATAACCTACAACCTAGATTATGTACCCAGCAAGGATCTCATTCAGATATGAAGGAGAACGCAAAAGCTTTACAGACAAGCAAAAGCTGAGAGAATTCAGCACCACCAAACCAGCTCTTCAACAAATGCTTAAGGATCTTCTCTAGACGGGAAACATGGAAAGGTTGTATAAACGTGAACCCCAAACAACAAAGTAAATGGCAACGGGACCATACCTATTAATAATTACCTTAAATGTAAATGGGTTGAATGCCCCAACCAAAAGACAAAGCCTGGCTGAATGGATACAAAAACAAGACCCCTATATATGCTGTCTACAAGAGACCCACCTCAAAACAAGGGACACATACAGACTAAAAGTGAAGGGCTGGAAAAAAAATATTTCACGCAAATGGAGACCAAAAGAAAGCAGGAGTCGGAATACTCATATCAGATAAAATAGACTTTCAAATAAAGGCTGTGAAAAGAGACAAAGAAGGACACTACATAATGATCAAAGGATCAATCCAAAAAGATATAACAATTATAAATATATATGCACCCAACATAGGAGGACTGCAATATGTAAGGCAAACGCTAACGAGTATGAAAGAGGAAATTAATAGTAACACAATAATAGTGGGAGACTTTAATACCCCACTCACAACTATGGATAGATCAACTAAACAGAAAATTAACAAGGGAACACAAACTTTAAAGGACTCAATGGACCAGCTAGACCTTATTGACATCTATAGGACATTTCACCCCAAAACAATCAACTTCACCTTTTTCTCAAGTGCACACGGAACCTTCTCCAGAATAGATCACATCGTGGGCCATAAATCTAGTCTTGGTAAATTCAAAAAAATTGAAATCATTCCAGTCATCTTTTCTGACCACAGTGCAGTAAGATTAGATCTCAATTACAGGAAAAAAAAAATTATTAAAAATTCAAACATATGGAAGCTAAACAACACGCTTCTGAATAACCAACAAATCATAGAAGAAATCAAAAAAGACAGCAAAATATGCATAGAAATGAATGAAAATAAAAACACAACAACCCAAAACCTATGGGACACTGTAAAAGCAGTGCTAAGGGGAAGATTCATAGCATTACAGGCCTACCTCAAGAAACAAGAAAAAAGTCAAATAAATAACCTAACTCTACACCTAAAGCAACTAGAGAAGGAAGAAATGAAGAACCCCAGGGTTAGTAGAAGGAAAGAAATCTTAAAAATTAGGGCAGAAACAAATTCAAAAGAAACTAAAGAGACCATAGCAAAAATCAACAAAGCTAAAAGCTGGTTTTTTGAAAAAATAAACAAAATGGACAAACCATTAACAAGACTCATTAAGAAACAAAGGGAGAAGAACCAAATTAACAAAATTAGAAACGAAAATGGAGAGATCACAACAGACAACACTGAAATACAAAGGATCATAAGAGACTACTACCAGCAGCTCTATGCCAATAAAATGGACATCTTGGAAGAAATGGACAAGTTCTTAGAGAAGTATAACTTTCCAAAACTGAACCAGGAAGAAATAGAAGATCTTAACAAACCCATCACAAGCAAGGAAACCGAAACTGTAATCAGAAATCTTCCAGCAAACAAAAGGCCAGGACCAGATGGCTTCACAGCTGAATTCTACCAAAAATTTAGAGAAGAGCTAACACCTATCATACTCAAAATCTTCCAGAAAATTGCAGAAGAAGGTAAACTTCCAAACTCATTCTGTGAGGCCACAATTACCCTAATTCTAAAACCAGACAAAGACGTCACAAAAAAAGAAAACTACAGGCCAATATCACTGATGAACATAGATGCAAAAATCCTTAACAAAATTCTAGCAAACAGAATCCAACAACATATTAAAAAAATCATACACCATGACCAAGTGGGCTTTATCCCAGGAATGCAAGGATTCTTTAATATCCACAAATCAATCAATGTAATACACCACATTAACAAATTGAAAGATAAAAACCATATGATTATCTCAATAGATGCAGAAAAGCCTTTGACAAAATTCAACATCCATTTATGATTAAAACTCTCCAGAAAGCAGGAATAGAAGGAACATACCTCAACATAATAAAAGCTATATATGACAAACCCACAGCAAGCATTACCCTCAATGATGAAAAATTGAAAGCATTTCCCCTAAAATCAGGAACAGGACAAGGGTGCCCACTCTCACCACTACTATTCAACATAGTTTTGGAATTGTTGGCCACAGCAATCAAGGCAGAAAAAGAAGTAAAAGGAATCCAGATAGGAAAAGAAGAAGTGAAACACTCTCTGTTTGCAGATGACATGATCCTTTACATAGAAAACCGTGAAGACTCTACCAGAAAATTACTAGAGCTAATCAACGAATATAGCAAAGTTGCAGGATATAAAATTAACACACAGAAATCTCTTGCATTCCTATACACTAACAATGAGAAAACAGAAAGAGAAATTAAGGAAACAATACCATTCACCATTGCAACAAAAAGAATAAAATACTTAGGAGTATATCTACCTAAAGAAACAAAAGACCTATACATAGAAAACTATAAATCACTGATGAAAGAAATCAAAGAGGATACAAACAGATGGAGAAATATACCGTGTTCATGGATTGGAAGAATCAATATTGTCAAAATGGCTATACTACCCAAAGCAATCTATAGATTCAATGCAATCCCTATCAAGCTACCAATGGTATTTTTCACAGAACTAGAACAAATAATTTCACAATTTGTATGGAAATACAAAAAACCTCGAATAGCCATAGTAATCTTGAGAAAGAAGAATGGAACTGGAGGAATCAACCTGCCTGACTTCAGACTATACTACAAAGCCACAGTCATCAAGACAGTATGGGATTGGCACAAAGACAGAAATACAGATCAATGGAACAGAATAGAAAGCCCAGAGATAAATCCACGAACCTATGGTCACCTTATCTTCGACAAAGGAGGCAAGGATATACAATGGAAAAAAGACAACCTCTTTAACAAGTGGTACTGGGAAAACTGGTCAACCACTTGTAAAAGAATGAAACTAGAACACTTTCTAACACCATACACAAAAATAAACTCAAAATGGATTAAAGATCTAAATGTAAGACCAGAAACTATAAAACTCCTAGAAGAGAACATAGGCAAAACAGTCTCTGGCATAAATCACAGCAGGATCCTCTATGACCCACATCCCAGAATTTTAGAAACAAAAGCAAAAATAAACAAATGGGACCTAATGAAGCTTAAAAGCTTTTGCACAACAAAGGAAACTATAAGAAAGGTGAAAAGAGAGCCCTCAGATTGGGAGAAAATAATAGCAAACGAAGAAACAGATTAATGCTTTATCTCAAAAACATACAAGCAACTCCTCCAGCTCAACTCCAGAAAAATAAATGATCCAATCCAAAAATGGGCCAAAGAACTAAACAGACATTTCTCCAAGGAAGACATACAGATGGCTAACAAACACATGAAAAGATGCTCAACATCACTCATTATCAGAGAAATGCAAATCAAAACCACAATGAGGTACCATTACATGCCAGTCAGGATGGCTGCTATCCAAAAGTCTACAAGCAATAAATGCTGGAAAGGGTGTGGAGAAAAGGGAACCCTCTTACACTGTTGGTGGGAATGCAAACTAGTACCGCCACTATGGAAAACAGTGTGGAGATTTCTTAAAAAACTGTAAACAGAACTGCCATATGACCCAGCAATCCCACTTCTGGGCATACACACTGAGGAAACCAGATCTGAAAGAGACATGTGCACCCCAATGTTCATCGCAGCACTGTTTATAATAGCCAGGACATGGAAGCAACCTAGATGCCCATCAGCAGACGAATGGATAAGGAAGCTGTGGTACATATACACCATGGAATATTACTCAGCCATTAAAAAGAATTCATTTGAATCAGTTCTAATGAGATGGATGAAACTGGAGCCCATTATACAGAGTGAAGTAAGCCAGAAAGATAAAGACCATTACAATATACTAACACATATATATAGAATTTAGAAAGATGGTAACGATAACCCTAGATGCAAAACAGAAAAAGAGACACAGATGTATAGAACAGACTTTTGGACTCTGTGGGAGAAGGCGAGGGTGGGATGTTTCAAGAGAACAGCATCAAAACATGTATATTATCTAGGGTGAAACAGATCACCAGCCCAGGTTGGATGCATGAGAAAAGTGCTGGAACCTGGTGCACTGGGAAGAGCCAAAGGGATCGGATGGAGAGGGAGGTGGGAGGGGGGATTGGGATGGAGAATACATGTAAATCCATGGCTAATTCATGTCAATGTATGACGAAAGCCACTACAATATTGTAAAGTAATTAGCCTCCAACTAATAAAAATAAATGAAAAAAAAAGGAAAAAATTAAAAAGAAAAAAGAAATGAAAATGAATTTAAAGTGCTTAGGTCATGTGTAAACCTGTACATCAGGGATTTACTTCACAGGTGGTTTATTGATTTTTGAGTCATCATCATAAGTGTTGTTTGAAATCAGAATAATACATGAAGTTATTCAGAAACAATACAGGTTTTGAGCCTCACAAAATAAAAATAGAATTAGAAGAAAAAAAGTAACCAGTTGCTATACAGCAGAAACTAACACAATATTGTAAATCAACTATAATTCAATTAACAATTGTTAAAAATTTTAAAAAGAAAATAATAACATGTATTCAAAAGAAGGAAGAGGTAACAAGGGAGGACACTATTTCTTGCAAAAATTATATATATATATATATATATATTTATGTAATTGTTGTTTTGTTGTTGTTTAGTCATTCAGTCATGTCTGACTCTTTGCAACCCCTTGGACTGTAGCCTGCCAGGATCCTGTGTCCATAGGATTCTCCAGGAAAGAATACTGGAATGGGTAGCCATTCCTTTCTTCTGATTGTTTCAAACCAGGGAACGGACCTGCATCTCCTGAACTGTAGGCAGATTCTTTACCACTGAGCCAATTTTGTTAAAGCTGCCAAATTCTGCAGAGCAGCAGAGTGCTTCTTTTTCCAGTCTGAAAAGAAGGAATTCAGTGAACCTAATTAGGGGAACACTAGTGTCATTTGCCAATGGAGAGCTTTGAATGGAAAGCGGCTTGCTATGTTTTAAGGACAGAATGGATTAAAAAAAATAATGGGTAATGACTGGAGTCTCTTTTGAGGAAAAAAAAGGTCTTGTATATAAAAGGAATAAAAGAAATAAGGGCTGATTAGAAAGAGCACAGAGCTGAGACATATTCTCTGTGTATATTCACAAGGATGACATGATGGAAAGGTTGAAATACAAGAATGTGGTTTGATGGTAGTAAGGAAAAAAAGAATCAATTAGATAAAGCTTACAGGTGAAGATGGTAAACAGACTAACAGAAAGAATTGCTATATTCCCTATAATATGTTTATAATTATGAGAAATTCAGTGGTATTCATCTCATCTTTCCCCTGTGTTTGAGGTAACTTGTCCACTAAGATGTAGGTGCATCTAAGTTCAGCTGCTCAAATTTGTCCAACTCTTTGCGACCCCATGAATTGCAGCATGCCAAGCTTCCCTGTCCATCACCAACACCTGGAGCTAGCTCAAACTCATGTCCATCGAGTCAGTGATGCCATCCAACCATCTCATCCTCTGCCATCCCCTTCTCCTCCTGCCTTCAACCTCTCCCAGCATCACCGTCTTTCCAAAGGAGTCAGTTCTTCACATCAGGTGGCCAAAGTATTGGCTCTTCAGCATCAGCCCTTCCAATGAATATTCAGGACTGATTTCCTTTAGGATGGACTAGTTGGATCTCCTTGCAGTCCAAGGGACTCTCAAGAGTCTTCTCCAACACCACAGTTCAAAAGCATCAGTTCTTTGGTGCTCAGCTTTTTTTATACTCCAATTCTCACATTCATACATGACTACTGGAAAAACCAAAGCTTTGACTAGATGGACCTTTGTTGGCAAAGTAATGTCTCTGCTTTTTAATATGCTGTCTAGGTTGGTCATAGCTTTTCTTCCAAGGAGCAAGTGTCTTTTAATTTCATGGCTGCACTCACCATCTGCAGTGATTTTGGAGCCCAAGAAAATAGTCTGTCACTGTTTCCACTGTTTCCCCATCTATTTGCCATGAAGTGATGGGACCAGACCATGATCTTAATTTTCTGAATGTTGAGCTTTAAGCCAACTTTTTCACTCTCTTCTTTCACTTTCATCAAGAGGCTCTTTAGTTCTTCACTTTCTACCATAAGGGTGATGTCATCTGCGCATCTGAGGTTATTGATAATTCTCTCAGAAATCTTGATTCCAGCCTGTGCTTCATCCAGCCTGGTATTTTTCATGATGTACTGTGCATATAAGTCAAATAAGCAGGGTGACAATATATAGCCTTGATGTATTCCTTTCCTGATTTGGAACAAGTCTTTTGTTCCATGTCCAGTTCTAACTGTTGCTTCATACATACAGATTTCTCAGGAGACAGGTAAAGCGGTTTGGTATTTTCATCTCTTTAAGAATTTTCCACAGATAGTTGTGATCTACACAGTCAAAGACTTTGGCATAGTCAATAAAACAGAAGTGTTTTTGGAACTCTCTTGAGTTCTTGATGATCCAATAGATGTTGGTAATTTGATTTCTCGCTCTTCTGAATTTTTAAATCCAGCTTGAACATCTGGAATTTCTCAGTTCACATACTGATAAAGCCTGGCTTGTAGAATTTTGAGCATTACCTTGCTAGTGGGTGAGATGAGTGCCATTGTGTGGTAGCTCGAACATTCTTTTGCATTGCCTTTCTTTGGAATTTCAATGAAAACACATTTTCCAGTCCTATGACCACTGCTGAGTTTTCCAAATTTGCTGGCATATTGAGTGCAGTACCTTAACAGCATTATCTTTTAGGATTTGAGATAGCTCAACTGGAATTTCATCACCTCCACCAGCTTTGTTCATAGTGATGCTTCCTAAGACCCACTTGACTTTGCATTCCAGAATGTCTGGCTCTAGGTGGGTGATCACACCATTGTGGTGATCTGGGTCATGAAGATCTTTTTTGTATAGTTCTGTGTGTCAACTACAATTTGGCACTTACGAAGAGCATTGCCAATGACAAGGCATTTGCCATCTGCCTCTGTTGAGATTGAACCCCATGCTGTTATAGCTGCAACAACCCCAGAGGGAGTTCAGGGTGGTGTAAGGCACTCTGTGCTCCAGGGAATCTGGTGGGACAGGTCTTTAGATATTCAGATGTTTTTAGGAAAAGATTTTATGATCTCAATCCTTGCATTTCCTCATATCTAGGGAAGCACCAAATCCTTTCATGGTGACATCAGACCCTCATGACTAACAAAAAATCTTTTGTAAATTGAGTGCTTCATAGTATTGAACTCCCCCTTCACCAAAAGCCTATATATTAACTTCCCCCCAGTGCCACTTTGGAGCATCTCTCAGAGCTATCTGAGATGCTGCCTCCCAGGCTGCAGTCCTCATTTTGCCCCAAATAAAACTTAACTCACAACTCTCAAGTTGTACATCTTTTTTAATTGACATGTGTTTTCTTGCCATCTCTTCTTAATAACTTCTGCTTCTGTTAGATCCATACTGTTTCTGTCCTTTATTGAGCCCATCTTTGCATGAACTGTTCCCTTGGTATCTCTAATTTTCTTGAAAAGATCTCTAGACTTTCCCATTCTATTTTTCCCTTATTTATTTTGCATTGATCAGGGAGGTTGCCATTATCTTCATTACCTCCACCATAGTTTGGTCTCAGCTCAAACAATAGGGAGGGAACATAGCCCTGCATATCAACAGAAAATTGGATTAAAGATTTGCTGAGCATGGCTCCACCCATCAGAAGAAGACCCAGTTTCACCCATAGTCAGTCTCTCCCATCAGGAAGCTTCCATAATCTTCTTATCCTTATCTGTCAGAGGGCAGACAGAATGAAAACCACAATCATAGAAAACTAATCAAACTTATCACATGGACCACAGCCTTGTCTAACTCAGTGAAACTATGAGCCAATCCCTGTAGGGCCATCCAAGATGGACAGGTCATGGTGGAGAGTTCTGACAAAATGTGGTCCACTGGAGAAGGGAATGGCAAAACACTTCAGTATTCTTGCCTTGAGAACCCCATGAACAGTCCAAAAAGGGAAAAAGTTATAACACTAAAAGATGTAGTTTAGTAGGACACAAGTTTTAAAAGAATTGAACAAATTCACTGTAGCTCAGCCAGTCTCAGCTTATGTAAACATACTGTCATATATTTAAACTAGCTTATTTTATATTATTAAATATACACAGAATAAGTATACTATCTGATTTTTTTTTTTAATCTGGGCATGTTGTTTACAGGGATCTTAGTTCCCTGACCAGTGACTGAAACCATGCACCCATCAGTGGAAGTGCTGAGTCTTAACCACTGGACGACCGGTGAAGTCCCTGAACATTCCTTGATTTGGAAATTAGTTTCTTTTTAGAGCCTTTCCCTAAGAAATGGGGACTGGTGATATAAATCACTTTACTGTAATTTAGAATTAATCATTTACGGATTTTTTTCAACCTTATACACTTTTGCTGTTGTTCATGTTCAACTCTTTGCAACCCCATGGACTGCCACCCACCAGGTTCCTCTGTCCATGGGATTCTCCAGGCAAGAATGCTGGAGTGGGTTGCCATTTCTTTCTCCAGGGGATCTGCCTGACCCAGGGATTGAACCAGAGTCTCCTGAATTGGCAGGTGGATTCTTTACCCCTGAGCCACTGGGGAAGTCCACACTAGTAGACTCTATTATTTAGATCCAGTGTTATTAAATTACAAGGTAAACTGTATATATTCTAGAAGTCTAAACTTAACTGTAATAAAACAATAATACTTTTTAAAAATTAATAATAATACTTTTTCAATAATATTTTTCAAAATTAAGTTAGTTGATTGATGATTGTATTTCCCTTGCTACATATTTTATAATTGCAAATGTATTTTTGTGTTTATTTATCTAGAATTTTTCATAGTAGATTCAAATCATATATTTTGACTGAATTAGCATCTTTTGTTGAACATAAAAAGAAAAGGGAGATATCTTATCCTGGACATCATATATTTATTAATACTTTCAAAGTTATGTCAACTTAAAGTCACTTATTATCATATTGAGACACATCACATCAGTGACATTTTCCCATCACAACCTAAGTAGATAAAATTATAAAATGTGTTTAGCTAATTAAGCAAAAATTAATCATGTTATCCAAAAAGACTTCAGGGAGGCATAAAATAAGTTAGAATGGTCACTAATAGGGAAAGTAGGCTTTTGAACATCTGATAATGGCCTTTGATTTCTGTGGACTCCTAATTCTCTCAGTAAATCCATTTATATACTTCACCTATGCCAGGACATGCCTAGAAATCTAGAATGGTTCTAAACCTCTCTCTAGAAAATGGCAATAGATAGGTTTTGGAAAGAGTTTAAATGTCAACCTAAACTCTTTCGTTAAATCAACCAGCTCAAAAATAACCTTGAGTTGGAATCTGTATTGTATTGTTCAGTTAAGCTTTAAGGGATAATCAAAGTCAGTTCTTACATCTACCTTGTGCAATTCCATAAGTATTTTCTGTATATCGTTTTATGTGTGTCGCACTCAGGGATTTATTTCTGTCTACTGTATTACTATATGTGTTAGAAATACATTTTACAGTTCATTGATAATAAATAAGGTTATTGCATAGAAACTAAAAAGTATTCATTCTCTGAGGAGTTTAGAATTTATCAAGATATATCTGTATAATTAATAATATATATATAAATTAATAGAGCCAGTGAGATTTATATATACAAACACATAGAATCTATTAAAATAGATCTTTTAAACAAATCAATATAGCTACATTAGGCCAAATAATCAGTAAAGTGTAAATTTAAAAAGACAAAAGTTACCAGTATTATTAATAATCTGCTTTGCACAATGAGATGAATTGTGATAAGTGGGAAAGACTTAATTCTGTCTTGATACTAATCAGATATGGTTTAAAATTTCACAATTTATCAGGTAAATTGTATTTGTGATGTCCCTGGTGATCATCTTTTTTAGCAATGAATAGAAATGACCTATGGAATGGACTATATTTAAAACATGGTAGGTACATCTGAGTCATTGGAGAAGACCCTGATGCTGGGAAAGATTGAAGGCAAAAGGAGAAGGGTGAGGCAGAAGATGAAATGTTTAGATAGCATCACCAATCCAGTGGACACGGATTTGAGCAACTCAGGGAGATAATGGAGGACAGAGGAGCCTGGTGAGCTGCATTCCATAGGGTCACAAAGCGTCAGACATGACATAGTAACTGAACAACAACAAGATACATCTGACTTCTAGGGACAAAAGTCATGATTTTTCTTCTGCATGGTATTGCAGCTCACTTTGTATAGTTGGGTTTTAAATGGAGATGGAAATGCATATTGCTTTCAGATTTGCATTATTGCTCATTCATGTCACAGCAATAGATAAATATTTAACAACAATTCATGTTGTTTGTTTTTATAGCCTCTCTGTCTTAATAAAGTATTAAAAAAGAGTAATTTTTAGTTGAGAAGAAAAAATTAGGTCAGAAATATTTTAACCACAAATGAAAATATTTCCTGGTCTGAAAATCCAAGTTCTACATAATGGGGAAGGGAGAATTTGATCTGACTCACTCCACCCCATCTCCAGTTCTATTCAGTTCAGTTCAGTCACTTAGTTTTGTCTGACTCTTTGCAACCCCATGGACTGCATCATGCCAGGCTTCCCTGTCCATCACCAACACCTGGAGCTTGCTCAAACTCATGTCCATTGAGTCGGTGATTCCATCAAACCATCTCATCCTCTGTCATCCCCTTCTCTTCCCATCTTCAATCTTTCCCAGCATCAGGGTCTTTTCCAGTGAGTCAGTTCTTCACATCAGCTGGCCAGAGTATTGGAGCTTCAAGCATCAGCCTTTCCAATGAATATTCAGGACTGATTTCCTTTAGGATGGACTAGTTGGATCTCCTTGCAATCCAAGGGATTCTCAAGAGTCTTCTCCAACACCACAGTTCAAAAGCATCAGTTCTTTGATGCTCAGCTTTTTTTATAGTCCAATTCTCACATTCATACATGACTACCGGAAAAACCAAAGCTTTGACTAGACATATCTTTGTTGGCAAATTAATATCTCTGCTTTTTAATATGCTGTCTATGTTGGTCACAGCTTTTCTTCCAAGGAGCAAGTGTCTTAATTTCATGGCTGCACTCACCATCTGCAGTGATTTTGTACCCCAAGAAAATAAAGTCTGTCACTGTTTCCACTGTTTCCCCATCTATTTGCCATGAAGTGATGGGACCAGATGCCATGATCTTAGTTTTCTGAATGTTGAGTTTAAGCCAGCTTTTCACTCTCTTCTTTCACTTTCATCAGGAGGCTCTGTAACCTCCAAATGACTGAATTCATTTTTAGAAATCTCAATTCTATTCATGCTTTAAAACTCTCTTTCCAAACAGTCATTTCAATAGATGATACTTTGCTCATCTAGAGCTTGGATTTCTCTTCATCAAATCCAGAAGTCTTATAATATTTTTATATGACAAATAAGAATAATAAGTTTTATTTTATTCTTGTTTTATAGTTTTTTAAATTATATTGGGGCTATGAGACTTTAAATTGTGCTATATTCACTTCAGCTGCCATTCTGTGGCTTTTTTGCAGCTCAGCTCTCCTCTGCAAAGCTTCTTTTGAAGTTCACTGACAAAAAAGTTCTCCAAATTCTGGGCCCATACCTGAGTTTTCTTCCATCCAAACTTTTCACCTCTCAATTTATTACTGCATTGGAAATCCTCCATGCCTTAAAAATATATATTTCCAAAATATGTTCCAGCTTTCCCAGTTGTGTTCTCATTCAGTAGTTTTTTGATGCGACCCTCATGTACAGCCAGTCATTTACTAATCCAGACACAAATACAATTAACTAAAACTTGTGGCCATATTTTATAAAATGTTGATGATTTTTGAAATGTGAAAATGAAGCTATGCAAATCAGTAGAACAATAATTATGGTATCTGGACATATGAAATCAGTTGTAAATGTTTAAGATTATAGCAGAGGCATTATTATACATTCCACAAGAGATAATAATCATCCTTTAGAATCATTCCCTTTTTGAGATGAATGAACTGATATCTGCAACAGTTAACTTTGCACAAGAATGCAGAAATACCTAATGTCAATTAATAAGCTAAAATTTTTGTTTCTATATCATTTATTATTTTGTTTGTGTAACACCATGGCTAAACAGAAATCTTCAATATCATACAGTTTAAAAACCTTCCAAAATAGCTCTTTAACTCTACAGACAAGGAAACCAAGACTCTAAGAGGTATATTTGAGCAAGGCAAAACTAGAATTTGTATTGCCAACTTCCCACATCAGAACTTGTTTCTTTGAATCCATAGTATACAAAAGTAAATTTAAATTAGATTCTCTTTTTTTTTTTCAAGAATAACTTCATGAAAAGTGTGTTAATGCTAATGTAAGTGTCACTTAAAATAATTAAGGAAATTCTGTGTAGGCCAATTGCAATAAATAAACAACTTGAAAGAGGGTAAAAAAGAACAAAAAGACAACTTGATAATGAGGTAATAATACACACTGCGTGAAAGCCAGTTAATTGAAGGTTTGTCATGACCAGTGAAAGCTACTTGTGAATCCTCTTGAGAAAATAATAGCCTGCTAAAAGAAGAAAAATAAATCAAGAGGAAGAGATTGCAGAAGGGTATAAATTAGCATATTTTTAATCTAGGCATTGTCAAAATATAATGGTCACTCTTAGCTCAAAACAGAAGAGTACATATCTGAATGGATGTGTTAATCAAACATACTCCAAAAACATTTTAGCAGCCCAAATTAATGTTTCTATGTTTATCAGATCATTCCTTAAAAGAAACACCTCATAAGGAGTTTCTTATCAAAATTTTACCTTTTTAAAGAATGCCCCCTCTTCACTTTTCTTCAGAATCCTCCAAAGTGGAGTTACTCCTCAGCAGCACTGCTGTGTGTTAGGAGATGCACTGGAACTCGGAAATATCTACCTAAGTATGTTTCCTGGTGGCTCAGATGGTAGAAAATCCACCTGCAATGTGGGAGACCTGGGTTCAATCCCTGGGTTGGGAAGATGCCCTGGAGGAGGGAATGGTAACCCACCCCAGTGTTCTTGCCTGGAGAATCCCCATGAACAGAAGAGTCTGTCTGGTGGGCTACAGTCCACGGGGGTCACAAAGATTTGAACATGACTGAGCAACGAAGCACAGCATACATTTCTTTTATGTTTAGTTCATGCTGACCCTACTTCTGAATATACCATTTACTAGATAATAGATTGCTGCTAGGAATGTCCAGCTTGTGGATGGATGAGTCAGATTCACTTGCTGGTGTACTGAGCAAAGTAAAACAAACATTCACTTTCAACCCTAATCTTCTCTCTGTTATTCGGAGAATAGGTGATTGCTGTTACTGACCAATGATGATTCTGCTTGCTAGAAATGTCTGTGATTTCCTGACTAGAATTTGTCATAGAAATCACATGCTCTAGACTGGATCTGGTAGGTCAGACTGTACTGCATTGCAGGGCACTCTGAAGGGTAAGCTGAATTTAAAGACTTGCTTCTTGCTCTGGACCATACATATAATGGAGATTCTTCTGGTACTGAAGTTATCTGTTCTGACTGCCAACATAGGAATTAGAGCAACAAACATTTCCTGTACGATGTACTCTGGTCAGAGTCTATCACCTGTCTCACTGGGGGCGGCGCAAACTCATAGCACCTTCCGGAATTAAGGTTAGCTCAGAACTGCATCCAAACCTCTAAAAAGTCATTATCCAACCTGTCAGATTGGGACTTTCACCTCGGTTCAAAAATATCATGTTGAGTGTCCTTAGGCCACTTAAAATGAAAACAAAAGGCAGGGTATTGTATCCCTTTGTGCCAGTATGCCAGGGTGCCTCTTCAAGTTAATCAAACTGCTGTTTATTTAAGGATGTCGAATCTAGGAATTGACTCCAATCTAAGAAATGGATCAGAGACTCAGATTTGGTGATTCATTCATATCCCACTTCTTCACCTCTTAATACTAAATGATAACTGGTTCTTCAGTGTCCTTATTTCATCTTCAACTTTACATTTTTCCACATATATAAACACACATGCACACATATGATTAGAAACGCACACACACATGATTTCTTAAGCTAGCTGTTAAGGGAGGTTAAAGTACTTTCACATCAACACTGAATTAATAGGTTCAGTTCAGTTCAATCACTCAGTAATGTCTGACTCATTGTGACCCCATGGACTGCAGCATGCCAGGCTTCCCTGTCCATCACCTACTCCTGGAGCTTACTCAAACTCATAACCATTCAGTTGATGATGAAATCCAGCCATCTCATCCTCTGTCATGCCCTTCTCCTCCCACCTTCAGTCTTTCCCAGCATCAGGGTCTTTTCCAGTGAGTCAGTTCTTCACATCAGGTGGCCAAAGTATTGGAGTTTCAGCTTTAGCATCAGTCCTTCCAATGAATACTCAGGACTGATTTCCTTTAGGATGGACTGGTTGGATCTCCGTGCTGTCCAAGGGACTCTCAAGAGTCTTCTCCAACACCAGTTCAAAAGCGTCAATTCTTTGGTGCTCAGCTTTCTTTATAGTCCAACTCTCACATCCATGTATGACTAATGGAAAAACCATAGCTTTGACTAGACAGATCTTTGTTGGCAAAGTAATGTCTCTGCTTTTTAATATGCTATCTAGGTTGGTCATAACTTTTCTTCCAAGGAGCAAGTGTCTTTTAATTTCATGGCTGCATTCACCATCTGCAGTGATTTTGGAGCCCCCCAAAAATAAAGTCTGTCACTGTTTCCACTGTTTCCCCATCTATTTGCCATGAAGTGATGGGACCAGATGCCATGATCTTAGTTTTCTGAATGTTGAATTTTAAGCTAACTTTTTCACTCTCCTCTTTTACTTTCATCAAGAGGCTCTTTAGTTCTTCACTTTCTGACATAAGGGTGGTGTCATCTGCGGTTATTAATATTTTTCCTGGCAATCTTGATTCCAGCTTGTGCTTCATCCAGCCCAGCATTTCTCATGATATACTCTGCATATAGGTTAAATAAGCAGGGTGACAATATACAGCCTTGATATACTCCTTTCCCAATTTGGAACCAGTCTGTTGTTTCATGTCCAGTTCTAACTGTTGCTTCCTGACCTGCATACAGATTTCTTAGGAGGTTAAATAGAATGTAATTAATTTACAATGAATGGAATTAATAGGTTTGATAGAATATAATAGAACACACACAATCTTATTCTTAATCATATGCTTCGGTATTTTTAGTGGATATAAATTAGTAATCTCCCCAAATTTTCTCTGCTTAAAAGCCTTTTCTACTCTAGTTGATAAGCTATAGGCACAAGATATGGCAGCTCGCTGGAGTCTAAGTAGACTAAAATGCTCCACTGCTCCATTTTATCATAGTACTGCTATAATAAGTGAGATCAAACTCTTCTGTTTTCATTATCAAGACTCAAAATCTGAGGAATGTCTTAATTAGTTTAGCTTCAGTCAAAACTCAGATAGGAAAATATAAATACCTTGATTCATCATCTACATATAATCATGCCCAAAATGGGAAGGAATAATTCCACAAAGCTTTCTCTTGTCTAAGAATGGGATGCAAGGTGCTAAAGTGAAGAAAATTAATGAAGGTTTGGATAATTATGTTAGAGAAAACTCCCATTCCCAGTTGAGAAAAGCTACTCAAATTCATAACAATCTCTTCCTCTAGTGTTCTGATTATTATATGAGAGCTTTGTCTCCTATTGAAGGCCCGTTCATCTCTCCTCTTATGCCAATGATCATGACTGCATCTCTTCTTATGTCGTAAGATTTACATCACCTGCTCTCTTTTCTGTCTTTTCAAGTCCTTGCTCAATGTGAATTTTTCCCATACTTTTCAGATAAACTACTCAAGTTTCATCACCTTTAAACATGCTTTATTTCGATCACGCTTCCTATGATAGCTATCTATAAAATCCACACCTCTTACACAGGGCAGCTTTTTTTTTTTTTAATACTTGCTGCTTCATTTCTTCACCTCCAGCTTATCCTTTAGCTATTATTATATAACATTTAGCAGTATCATTGCACCCAAAAATCTTACTTAAGTTGTACCTAATACTCTAAAACAGTATTTATTTATTTATTTGACTGTGCTGAGTCTTAGGTTTTGCACAGGGGATCTTTGATCTTAGTTGTGGCATACAAAATCATAGTTGGGGCATGTGAGATCCAGGTCCCCCACCAGGGATCGAACCTGGGCTCCCTGCATTGGGAGTTCAGAGTCCTAGCCACTGGACCACCAGTAAAGTCCCTGTATCTAGTACTCTTGATTATTCACTTCTTGAAATATTCACTTCTCTAGCCATCCATGAAGTCACACACTTAAGTTTTTCCTCAAATTTCTTTGGATCATTCTTTTAAAAGTGCCCAGCTAATTCTCTCTCTTCAGTTTTGTGTTCAAAGTAAAATGTTCTCAATGCTGAGTCGAAGGCTGCTTTCCTTTTAATTAATTTCTTTGTCATACTGAACCTCACCCAAGATTGTCATTTAAAGTACAGTATAAAAGCCAGAGTCTAACACTTTAATATATATGTCCAGTTTTTAACCCATGTCTAATCTGTAGTCTTATATGTACAGCTTTCCACTGAATATTATTTTATTGATTCACATAATTAAGAAAGCACATGTTCAAGATCAAACTGATGATTGCCTTTCTCCATCCTGATAAATATATTCCTCTTCCATTACCTCATTGATGAATGTCATCAATTTTTACCTAATTACACAAGATTCTGATAATACAAGAACATAAAATCATATATATCTGTCACTTCCTGAATCCTCTGTAGAGAGCTTCAGTTATCAAAAAATTATAAAAAAGAGAAATATGAAGCTGCAAAAACTGGAGGATATATTTCAAAATGTTAAAGATTTCGGTGAATTTTTTGTGGAGAGAATTGTGTTTATATAGAAAATACCTTTATTGACTCTTGTATTCATTTTTTAATTTTAGAAGGTCATTTTTAGGGCTGGATATTGAAAGTTACAAAAGAGACAGGGAGAAATAAATTGCTTTAAAGAATAAACTAAGATGAAAATTTATTTTTCTAAGGATAAAGAGCCCTAAAAATCTGTAGGTTAGGAAATTGCAGGGGTTGAGAAAAAACTCCATAGAGTAAAACCTAAGACTTGGAGGAAAACAGATAAGTAATTGTTCCTTAAGGAGTGTATTGTTCTGATAATGTTTGAAAACAGCTATATGGATAGCATCTGTTATACTCCACTTGTAGTATAAACCACCATGGCTCACTCCAACAAACAAACATGGACAACTTCCAGACCTTCATTTGAATTCTGATGAACACAATATCTGGTATCAATATTATAGGAGTAATGAAGAAAATATATCACTTGCCCAGCTTATTTTTTTTCCAGCTTATTATTATACCATGAAGAAAAGATATAGTAGGGATATGAGGCAAGAAGTATAGAATGGAGATTATATAGATTTTCAGAAAATATAACAAGTTGGAGGAAAATAGAAGTGGACTCAAAAAATTTTGCATTGTAAGAACAAAAATGGTAGGGACATCTCAATAAGTTTTACTTTTATATAATAAGATAGGTTAGATCCCCAGAAAGCTAGTGAAACTTAGGAAAACTGTGTCATAGATATCTGAGAATACAGAAGGTTTTCTAGCCTAGAGATAAAGCCATTTATTACACATCTGACATTATTAATGATTTTTCACATTTGATATGGTATATTTGTGAGCATACAGTAAATTTGAACATGCCTAGTATGCTGATCTTTGTTTTCCTTTTCTTTTTGTTTGTTTGCATTTTAGAGTTATTATTGTTTTTGGCTTCTGTTATATTTTCAGGCAGTTGGCATCAGAGGAAAGCTTGTAAGAAATAAAAATAGTAGTATAATGAAAGATCTAGTTTAAAAGGCAGAAATGATCACATGGAACAAGAACAAAAGGAAAACAAATTTCTTATTCTACTCAGTGCCTAAGTGGAGGTCTGTTGAGTCTTCTGAATTGTTGATTTAACTAATTAGGGTTTACTTAAGTAACATGACTTTGGCACCCTCGAGTCACTTTATAGACATGGGTATATAGAAATAGGGTATTTAGCAACATTTTAAGTGTACTCAACAGTTCTCCCAATTGGTCCCATCATGACTAAAGGGAGAAAAAAGAAATAAATGAAACTAGGTTGGAATGAGCACCTGCTTGCTAGAAGAATAAAGCCTGACTGTTTCTAAGATGAGCACACATGGCTTTCTTGTATTAATATGCCCCATCCCTTTAACTGAGGGGTAAGTAATTTACCCAGTGTTGCACTGCTGGTAATTGACAAAGTTAAAATTATAAATGAACAATCTGGCTCCAGAGCCTCACATCTTTACCCATGACATGAAGCTAACTAGTCTGGGTTTCAGTGGATTTCACTGGGAAATTTTTAAAGAAAGGTAGGTAGAATGCCAATAGAGGTAATTGAGCCAATATTTTAACAGAGTAGCTTGGCAATATCTATCCAAATTTTAGAAGTTTATTCCATTCATACCAGAAATCCAATTAATGAATGTATTCTATTGATGGATGGTGAAGGTATACAAAGGTACATATGGACAGAGATGTCCATGACAACAGTATTTATAATAGCAATAAAAAAATTAAAAGAAAATTTACATGACCATCATTAACAATTGGTCTTGTGAGTCCATGTGTAGAATATTATGCAGAAATTTTAAAAGTAAATGATGTTAAAAGATCAAAAAAGTGCTTGGTTCTTCAAATATAAGCAGTCTTAGTTACAGCACATGGGAACTTCAATGCGTCATGTGGGGTCTTTCATTGCAGCAGACAGACTCTCTAATTCTGGTTCGTGGACTCAGTAGTTGGAGCACACAGGCTTAGATGCTCTGCAGCTTGTGGAATCTTAGTTCCCACCCAGGGATCAAATCCACGTCCCCTGCATTGCAAGGCAGACTCTTAACCATTAGACTGCCAGGGAAGTCCCAATATTTCTTTTTATTTTATAGACATATTTTTTCTTCAAACGCTCACTATGGCCATCTGTTATATTAATGCTGCTGCTGCTGCTAAGTCACTTCAGTCGTGTCCGACTCTGTGTGACCCCTTAGATGGCAGCCCACCAGGTTCCACCATCCCTGGGATTCTCCAGACAAGAATACTGGAGTGGGCTGCCATTTCCGTCTCCAATGCATGAAAGTGAAAAAGTGAAAGTGAAGTCGCTCAGTCATGTCCGACTCTTCATGATCCCATGGACTGCAGCCCACCAGGCTCCTCTGCCCACGGGCTTTTCCAAGCAAGAATGCTGGAGTGGGTTGCCATTGCCTTCTCCGTGTTACTAGTTAATATAAAATAGCATTTTCTAATTAAATTTAAATGCATATTAGAAAAGGTTTATACCAAGTTTGAACTATATCCATAATGAACTGTGAAAATGTTACTTAAAAAAAGTCAGAGAAGACTGCCAGGTACAGTCCATAGGGTTGCAAAGGGTTGGACACAACTGAAGTGACTTAGCACACACACACATATCTTGAATTACCATAGAAAGTACTCTCTTCAGAAGAACCTGAACTTGGCAGAAAATTCTTAGAAATATTAGTGTAAGTTTTGCCCCCGACCACCTGCTAAGATAATTTCTTCAAAAAAGCCTGTCATTTCTCCTCTGACATATGAAGGGCTTATAAGTCATCATCCCACCCTCAGGAGAAGATGAAGATGAACAAGGTGCAAATAAACATCTCTTCTTAAACTCATCAGAGAACTGAGGTCAAAAGGCAAACTGCCGCCTAGAAAACAGGAGAAACAGGTGAATACAGCAGTCTCCTAAGGGCAGAAGCCACCGGAACCAGTAACTGGTAGGAATATTTAAATGGTAATTGAGGAGAACTTGTTGGACCCTGAATGTGGTCTAACTTGAGAATTAAAGACTACAGGGGGCCCAGTCTTAGAGAGATCTCTACATTCCAGGAGTCTTCCTCCACTCCTCACTTAGTGAAAAACCTCCCTTATCCTTTGGGCAGGTGAATGAGACAAGTAACTTTTTAAAATATGCCTAAGAGAAAAGTAACACTTTTGAAATATGCCACCTTGAAGGTTCTCTGTAACAAAGGCCTACCTCAGGAAATCTACTTTACTTTCACTGAAGCTATATCTGACCCATCAGAAGGGCAACTTTAAAAATTCAAGCTCGTTCTAGCCTTCTTTTCACACATAAAGGGTCAAAAAAGTCTTAAAAACTCTTTTGAAGTTTTTAAGTTACAGACAAGATACTGAGGCCCATTAAAAAATTTAGATTTAATCATAAGATAATTAAAATCATTCTCTCCTCATCAATAATGCTACATTATAACAACAGTGGGTTATGAATGGGACATTACTTTGTCAACAAAGGTCTGTCTAGTCAAGGCTATGGCATTTCTAGTAGTCATGTATGGATGTGAGAGTTGGACTATAAAGAAAGCTGAGTGCTGAAGAATTGATGCTTTTGAACTATGGTGTTGGAGAAGACTCTTGAGAGTCCCTTGGACTGCAAGGAGATCCAACCAGTCCATCCTAAAGGAGATTAGTCCTAAGTGTTCATTGAAAGGACTGATGTTGAAGCTGAAACTCCAATGCTTTGGCCACCTGATGTGAAGAGCTGACTCATTTGAAAAGACCTGATGCTGGGAAAGATTGAAGGCAGAAGGAGAAGGGGATGACAGAGGATGAGATGGTTGGATGGTATCATCGACTCAATGGACATGGGTTTGGGTGGACTCCATGAGTTGGTGATGGACAGGGAGGCCTGGCGTGCTGTGGTTCATGGGGTGGCAAAGAGTTGGACATGACTGAGTGACTGAACTGAACTGATGAATGAGACAGCTACAAGATACAAACTCTATTTAAGAAGAAT
This sequence comes from Odocoileus virginianus, assembly GCF_023699985.2. Classification (NCBI taxonomy): domain Eukaryota; kingdom Metazoa; phylum Chordata; class Mammalia; order Artiodactyla; family Cervidae; genus Odocoileus; species Odocoileus virginianus. The sequence goes on from NC_069685.1 coordinate 25,071,623, forward strand.
TTGCTAGGGAAGCCCAAAGGCCAGAGTAGAGGAAAACAATGACACACAAGGAAGCTGAAGTCTCTGGTCCTTAAAGCTAGAGCAAACAGTAAGCACAGTCTTATCTCTAGAGATATAAAACCTCACAGTAAAGGCCTGTTTATGTCCATTGCTATCACATAATATGTCATATCTGTATTTAAATTAAAGGTTACCAAGCATGTTAAAGGCAAGAAAAAACAGTCTGAAGAGAAAAAAGCAAGCACCAAAACCACACTCAGATATAACAAAGATTTTGGAATCATCAAACCAGGAATTTAAAACAACTATAATTAACATTCCAAGGAACCTAAGGGAAGAAACACAGACAACATTGGACAATATATGCTTACTGTAAGGAGAAAGATAAAAATCTTAGAAAAAAATCAAAAGGAAATGCTATAAAAAATTAAAATATAATTGAAATAAAATATGCCTTTGATAGGCTCATAAACAGACTGGAAATAACTAAGAAAAGAATCAGTGAACTTAAAAATATGTTAAATAGAAATTTGTCAAACTGAATTCCAAAGAGAAAATAATGAAGATTTCCCCAAATACCCCCAAAGAATAGTTTTTAAGAAGGTTGTGCATATTTTTCCTTTCCCCCTCATTATTTGTCATCATAGATATGGCAGAACTCAGACATCCTAAAATCTAATTACATGATTCAAAATTCCTTGAATTTTAAAATTAATTTTAGCTTAGATAGTTGACTAGACACTTGAACCAACTTCATGACAATTTTTAAATTATAATTATTTGCAGTTATTTGTTTACTGCTTTATCTCTGTAGCATGTGTCATGACTATTATTATTTTGTTCACCAAATATATATTCACTACTGATTAAATAAATTTTTTGGAATATTTTTACTGATGCTTTGTGAAACTGCTTTAGCATTAGATTGACATAGATACGACCTTCAGATATACAAAATGTACTCAACTAAACAATTAATCGAATAGACTAACAAATGAGGCAAGGCAGTTATGGACATGAGACATAATTCCACTTATTTTTCTAGACTCCAGAACTTTGAGAGAGTAAATGTCTGTTGCTCAAGCCACCCGGTTTTTCATAATTTTTATAGTTGTGCTAGAAAACTAATAGTGTTATTCTATCAACTACTTGGAAAATTGTTATTATAACTGAAAAATGACAATTTCACTCATTTTCAAATTTTTAATTTATATATCTCAATTTTTGGCATTGGCCAATGCATTTACTTTGAGTATGGATCAGTTTCTTGAAATTTACCACTAACTTGATTGCATAAAATGAAAACTATGTGTTTTAAAGAGTTTCAGTTTCCTTAAAGTACAGTAAGAACAAACTTTGGCCACCTGATGCAAAAAGCTGACTGAATGGAAAAGATCTTGATGCTGGGAAAGATTGAGGGCAGGAGGAAAAGTGGGTGACAGGGGATGAGATGGTTGGATGGCATCGTAAACTCAATGGACATGAGTTTGAGCAAACTCCAGGAGATAGTGAAGGACAGGGAAGCCTGGCATTCAGTTGTCCATGGACTGCAAAGAGTCAGACACGACTGACTGAATAAGAACAAGACATAAACAAAAGAAAGCATATTAAAAAATGTTTCTATTTTTTTGGTTGGTTTTACAAATCTCTATGTATTTCTTTAAAAAGATACTATTGTTGTAATGATGATCTCTAATAAGACAACTATCTTTCAACCAACTTGTCATTTTAGTCTCTTGAAAATTTAGTTTTTAACAGTATTCAAAGAACTGGCAACTATTCGTATACCTATATTTTTTCAGCAATCAAATCATACAATTATAGCATTAGGTGCAAGTGGCATAAATAAAATTTAGAACACTTGCAACTGATGTTTAATAAGCAAATGAGTGGGACACACTAGTAGCTCAGTGTTTAAAAAAAACAAAAACATAAACCTGCCAATGCAGGAGACACAGGAGAAGCAGGTCTGATTCCTGGGTTGAGAAGGGAAGGAGGAAGAAATGGCAGCCCACTCCAGTATTCTTGCCTGGAGAATCCCATGGACAGAGGAGCCTGGCTGGCTACAGGCCATAGAGTCACAAAGAGTTGGACACAACTGAGCACACACGTGAACATATGAGCAGGTCGGTGGGAGTGTACTTAAGAGCAGTACATGCAGTTTGGCCCTAACATAAGCCAGTCTGATGTTCAAAGAAAACACAGAGCTTTGATGTTTGGGGGCTAAGGTTATGTGGAGGTCAGAAGAGTCACACAGTATCTTGTGCATTTGTCTCCATGGCAATTAATAACACCTCTTCATGTGTCTTTATTTCCTACTGTGTATGCAAAAAAGGACATCTCTACCCTATCCATGAAAATATCCTGTCTAGCATAGTGACTGATATAGTAAACATTGCTCTAATCTGTGAAATGAATAAGTTGATAATCAATGAATGAATAAACAAAGTGGTTTACTTTAAAATACCTTCCAAAGACAGTGGTAGTTATTTGAAAACAGTTGTTAAGGGGAAATTTTTTATTAGAAAATCAGCTAAGTCCTCTGGATATAACAAAGGACACCAGTGTTCACCATCCAACTATCTTTTCTATCTCTGTGTAGGTTATTTAAAATTAAAACACTTTGTACAGATGAGGATATATGGCATAGAAAGACCTCTGTCACAGACTTGGTAAAACAGAATAGATCTCCAAAGAAATTGAGGTTTTTCTGTCTGTGGAGATTAATGGAAGTGTAGGCAAAATATTAGAAAAAATTCAGGAATCTCTTTTCAAAACAGATGAAGATGACTTCAGTAATATTAACAAAGCCATGATACATTTTAAGCAGTGATACAATTTTGATTGCTCAGAGTTATTAAAACCAATTTTAGAGCTAGAACCTTTTTGTTTGCACTGTGATTAATGCTCTTTTATATCTTATAGTGATAGCTTCAGGGCAGAACCCCGTCTATTAAACAGTCACCATGTCTCCTCTTTTCCTTCTTCTGTGTGTTAAGACATTATGTCTTTATGGCCAGCATTTATTTTCATAGGAGTACATTGTAACCCTAGCAACCTCAACCTTAGAGGCATCTTGAACGTCCTGAATACAATTCAAACAGTTCATAAAGAACTTTATTTTTCTTAAGGAGTTAACTGGTCCATGTGTATTTTTATGGAAGGAATTTGAAAAATTCAGCATGTTCCCTCCCCTTAAAGCAGACCCACTGAAGTGTTTAAAAAAGAGAGCCTACTCTCACAAATTAAATCCTCATCTTTCCAGGGAAGAGAGATTGATGGTCAAATATTTTTCAGTAATTTCTTGAGAAATTTGTTTAAAAATGCCCTTCATATTGAGAGATTATTGATGATTTATTAAGAGTTCATATGCTTTATGTCAAAATAAAATTTCAAGGTCTAATGGTGCAATGAAAGATTCATACATTTATATGTCAACAATGATATCTTTTCCTTCACTCTATAGTTCTAACCTCAAATTTATACACACTTAAAAAGAAAAAGGAGAACTGGATCATATAGTATTTATGGTTTACATATTTTTCATTTTCCTTTTGGAAATATATGTAACATCAGTTCAATGAAGTATTAAAGAAAATGCAATGAGAAAGCCTCACTGAAATTAGCATTTTTAACATACTGATAGTTGTGATATTGAACTGTAAAGCAGTTCCCCGGGATTCCTGAAGAGTCATGCTGCCATCTATTGACAATGTGGATGTCTCTTAACGGTTCTACAGTGCAAGAGAAAACATTTTTTTTAAGAATATGTTTTCCAAAAATCTGGTGTTTCTGAAAATATCTACTTTGTATGATAACTAGATGGCATTCAAAATTATAATACATTATTAAATTTATAGAAAGTGATTATTAATGAATTGTTTGGTACTAGCAAATTTTCTGAATGTTGTAGAAATTTTCAAATACTAGTCAGTAATTTGAGGAAAAAATAGTAATGATCCCATGTTTATCACAATACTGTCATCCTCTATTTACTATAATCAACAGAATAGGATTAATGTGCATTATTAGGAATGTAAAACAACATTTTAAAAAGTGAAACAGTACTTCAGCAAATTGGTTATTTAGAGAAAGAAAAAAGTATGTGTGATCAACCAACATAGATTAAGAAACCACGTTTACCGATTTTCGTTCTCTTGTTTCATGATTCATTACATTAAGATGAAAGTGAAAGTATTAGTTGCTCTGTCCTGTCCAAATCTTTGTGACTCCATGAACTGTAACCATCCAAGCTCCTCTGACTATAAGATTTCCTAGACGAGAAATTGGAAGGAGTTGCCATGCTCTTCTCCAAGGAATCTTCCTGACCCAGGGATTGAACTCTGGTCTCTAACACTGCAGGCAGATTCTTTGCCATCTGAGCCGCCAGGGAAGCCGTATTAAGATGAAAAGCGCCTGTATTTCATGTCTTCTGAAGCAGAGACTTCCCAAAGAGAGCAAGACAAAACTGTAATTGGACAGTTGGAATTTAAGTTACTAAACATTTTGAATCTAGGCCATATATAGTTGAGAAGATCCCCTCTGAGAATTTTTCTCTCTTTTCCTATTCAAATATTTAATGTGTCAATATTTAGTATAACGAGATGCCAGATGAAGTGAAAATAAACAGATATGTTAACTGCTTCTACGTTCATAGCTGGCGACAACAAGTATTTGCTCATCCTAGAGTGTACATACCTTCCCATTGACCAGGAAAAGTGCTTAACAGAGTATTGTGGTTTGAAAGTTTTCTGTTTAGATCCTTTGTTTTTGTAACTGTAGAGAGTGCACCAATGTGGATAGAGATTCCTGAGTAATTTTGGAGGGAATGACCAATATTCCCGACATTCTATTTGGGATAAATTTACTCACACCAATGTTTCAAAAATGGAATTCTCAAAAAAAGAGGGGAACTGGTGTGGTGAAATAGTGTCAAACAGAGCAGAGTGGTGATGATGGAGTACCGGTAGCTAGACCTGAACCTCTGGTCTGCACTTTGCCTCTTGGTCCTGTGAATTTAATGAGCTATGATCTTGCACTCTAAAAAGGACATCTCTATAGCAGTGAACATGTGTCTAGTAGACTGGGCAGAACAGTATCCACAGCGCTCCTTCTTCAGAAAGTCACTACACTATGTAAATATATATACTCTGTTTTCTGGTGATACCACTTAAACATCCTTTCTAACAAAATATAATAGTAAAATCATGATTTTATCAATATTTACATCTATGTCAAAGATAGCCTCTGGTCCAACTATCAAGGAAATATTTAATTTTCCATTCTGTAAGCATTAACATATTTATGAGAAATAACTATCTCATCAAACTGAATTTAATTTTTTTTTTTTACAACTTTCATATATTTCACTCCAGGGTATTAGAAATATAGCAATTTGCCTATTGCTAACCACCTGTGGTTAAAGTACTGCTGAATATAGTACTGAAATTCATATCTAGATGACACCTATTAATACAAGAGGAGAGTGAAAAAGTTGCTTAAATCTCAACATTCAGAAAACTAAGATCATGGCATCCGGTCCCGTCACTTCATGGGAAATAGATGGGGAAACAGTGGCTGACTATATTTTTCTGGGCTCCAAAATCACTGCAGATGGTGATTGCAGCCATGAAATTAAAAGATGCTTACTCCTTGGAAGGAAAGTTATGACCAACCTAGACAGTATATTACAAAGCAGAGACATTACTTTGTCAACAAAGGTCCGTCAAGTCAAGGCTATGGTTTTTCCAGTGGTCATGCATGGATGTGAGATTTGAACTATAAAGAAAGCTGAGTGCCGAAGAATTGATGCTTTTGAACTGTGGTGTTGGAGAAGACTCTTGAGAGTCCCTTGGACTTCAAGGAGATCCAACCAGTCCATCCTAAAGGAGATCAGTCCTGAGTGTTCATTGTAAGGACTGATGTCGAAGCTGAAACTCCAATACTTGGCTACCTCATGTGAAGAGCTGACTCATTGGAAAAGACCCTGATGCTGGGAAAGATTGAGGGCAGGAGGAGAAGGGGACAACAGAGGATGAGATAGCTGGATGGCATCACCGACTCAATGGACATGAGTTTGAGTAAACTCCAGGAGTTGGTGATGGACAGGGAGGACTGTCGTGCTGTGGTTCATGGGGTCGCAAATAGTTGGACACAACTGAGCAACTGAACTGAACTGAACTGAATACTTACATCAAATATTTCAGTTCATGTTCTCCTCTGTTTATACCATAAATGTGGGGAAATTTACTAGGGAATAATACAAGGATACAGTTTGGAACCCTTCACTTTTTGAGCCCTTCATTCAATTGCTTTATAATCCACTAATTGTATAAATGGACTAAAAATCCAACAGATAATAATTAGTTGAAACTGTTTTGCTGCTAAAAAAATAGAAAAAGTGTCCAAGAATATCTAAACTTTCAAAGAAACTAAATAATGTCCTCATGACTTCCTTGTAGTCAATCTTTTTCAAGCAGTGTAACTCAATAATCAGCTCAGTGGGAGAGGAAGTAATTCTAACTGTAGCCTCTCAGGAAGACATTGTAGGATACCATCAGAATAAAAATACAGAGAGATGATAGATAGATAGATATTCTTTCTTCACTTTGCCTGTTCAATCTTATTCTAGGTGACAAAAACTTTTGCTAAGGTGAAATCTCTGATAGGCCCCTTAGCTCCTCTACAAACTCTATAATAAATGTACATTTTCCCAACTTACAAAAATATCCTTTATAGCAAATTAGTTTGTCTGGTTTGGAATTACACAAAACTGTAAATTCTCTTTTTTTGAAGTGGGGTATCCCCTGATGTGAAGAACTGACTCAATGGAAAAGACCCTGATGCTAGGACAGGTTGAAAGCAGGAGAAATTGGAGGACTGAGGATGAGATGGATGGATGGATGGCATCACCAAGTCAATGGACATGAGTTTGAGTAAATTCTGGGAGTTGGTGATGGGCAGGGAGGCCTGGCATGCTGCAGTCCATGGGGTTGCAAAGAGTTGGACACGACTGAGCTACTGAACTGAACTGAGAGTTGCTCTATAATGTCGTATTGGTTTCTGCTGCACAACGTGGTGAATCAGATATACATACACACACACACACACACACACACACACACACACACATATCCCTTCCCTATTGGACCACCCTCCCTTCCCCCATCTCACCTCTCTAGGTCATCACAGAGCACCAGATTGAGCTCCCTTGCTGTATATACAGCAGGTTCCCACTAGCTCTGTGTTTTATACTTGCTGGGGCACATACAAAAATCCAAGTCTCCCAATTCATCCCCTGCCATGTCCATATGTCTGTTCTCTACGTCCACATCTCTATTCCTGCCCTGCAAAGAGACTCATCTGTACCATTTTTCTGGATTCCAAATACATGTATTAATATATAATGTCTGTTTTTCTCATTCTGACTTCACTCTGTATGACAGACTCTAGATCCATCCAGATCTCTACAAAGGGCCCAGTTTTGTTCCTTTTAATGGCCGAGTACTATTCCATTATATACATGTACCACTTGTTCTTTATCCATCCTTCTGTTGATGGACATTTAGGTTGCTTCTATGTCCTGACTATTGCAAATAGTGCTGCAGTGAACATTGGAGTGCATGTGTCTCTTTGAATTATGCTTTTCTCAGGATGTATGCCCAGGAGTGGGACTGCTGGGTCACATGGTAGTTCTATTTTTTAGTTTATTAGGAATGTCCATATTCTTCACCATAGTGGCTGTATCGATTTACATTCCCACCAACAGTGCAAGAGAGTTCTTTTTCTCCACCCCCTTTACGGCATTTATTGTTTGTGGATTTTTTGATGATGGCCATTCTCTGATGTGAGGTAATACCTTATTGTAGTTTTGATCTGCATTTCTGTAATAATCGGTAATGTTGAGCATCTTTTCATGTACCCCTTGGCCATCTGTATCTTTGGAGAAATGTCTATTTAGGTCTTCTGCCCATTTTTTGACTGGGTTATTTTCCCTCCCAGCTTACCTTTCTCACAGGCTATGCAAACACTGAGAGAAAGCGAACATTAGTGACTTCTTCTTTTATCATTCTTATGTTTCTGTCCTTTCTTCCCCATGCACTAGACTGTCCATATCTTTTTCAGGGCAAAGCTGGTGTAGGAAGAAATGGTAGGGGGCATGAAAGATCTAATTTGGCACTTAAATAATTCAGTGTTGTTTTCCTCTGGAAAAACCTAATGATTAAAGCTCATTTTCTTCCTTGGGTTGTCTTGGAGATTTCTCAGAATTCCTTTCAGGGTCCTAGCAAGTGGCTCTTTTGCCTTGAGCTGGCTTTTCAACCTCTTTGTCAATTACCACAGCCATTGTTATACTCCAGCCCCTTTGGGTATATGTTGCTTCACCCTCTGAACACCTTTCAGAACACAATTGTTGCTTTTAAAGCAACCATGAACAGACCACTTCCTGCCAATTCCATAATGTGGATCTTCTGTAACAGAAAAAGCAGTCATTTGCAAATGCAAAGGTCTACCTTCCTACCAGGAATTCATTCATCCAGTAGCTCCCCTTTCACATCTTTTTTTTTTTTTTTTTTCAGTCAACCCTGACACTAGTTCATAGTTTCCTCTATATTCTAGAAAACACATAACAATATTCTCTGAGTAGTGTCTTCACGAGACTTGAAATGAAGAGTGAACCCTCTCAAGCTCTTCACCACACAGCACCTCCTCCTGCATTCTTCGCAATCTAAATTCTTTCTGTGCCATCCAGTTGGTGACAGCTTAAGGAACGCAAACTGGTTTTAAATACTTCCTTCTGCAAGGCCATCTCCTGTCTCATTTTGGAATGTAGGACTACTAAGCCACTTCATTTATGTTTTGTTTTTTTTGGCACCTAAGCAAAACAAAAAAGTGATACCAACAGCAAATCACACACACATACGTTCACAATGGAGTCTCATTTCAGGAAGCTGACACTAGGGTATAAGGATGTCCCACTAAATACACTATGGTGTCCCACACTGAAAATACAACTAATGAGGTGAGGAAATCTGAATCATATGTGTGTGTGCTCAGTCACTTCAGTTGTGTCTCATTCTTTGTGACCCCGTGGACTGCAGTCTGCCAGCCTCCTCTGTCCATGGGATTCTCTGGGCAAGAATACTGGAGTGGGTTGCCATGCCCTCTTCCAGGGGCTCTTCCCAACCCAGGTACTGAACTCACATCTCCTTCATCTCCTGAATTGGCGGGTGGATTCTTTACCCACTGAACCACCTGGAAAGTCCTGTCTGAATAGTATCAGGTATCAAATCATAATGGGAAGATTATCACAGGAACACTCCCCAAGTTCTTGTGTGTTATAGTCTGCTTTGAGGAAAACACTTCAATCTTTAAAAATCAAAATACAGGACTTCCTGGTGGCATAGTGGATAAGAATCAGCCTGCCAATTCAGGGGACACAGGTTTGATCCCTGGTCCGGGAAGATTCCACATGCCATGGAGCAACTAAGCCTGTGTGCCAGAACTGCCAAAGCCTGAACACTCTAGGGCCCGAGAGTCACAGCTAATGGGCCCTGCGCTGCAACTACTGAAGCCCTTGGACCCAAGAGCCAGCAAGTTGAAACTACTGAGCCCACATGCCTAGATAGAGCCTGTGCTCTGCAACAAGAGAAGCCACTGCAATGAGAAGCTCACACACCTCAGCCAGGGAGTAGACCCCACTTCCTCCAACTAGAGAAAGCCTGCAAGCGGCAACGAAGACCCAGCACAGCCAAAAAATAAATAAAGCAGTGTGTACATGGCAAACACATATTAAAAAAAAATCAAAATTTAGGCCAAAATTTAGAGCCACACCGTGCCCAGGTAGAGATCAGGAAGAACTGTCGTTTGCTGTGTACTTACCGTATATCAAACTTCCATTATTATTATTACCACTTAGTATGAATTAAAAAAAAAAAGACCACGCAGCTTAAGTAAAGTATTCTTATCATGCCCATTCATACATAGTTGTTCAGTGGTAAAGATGGGATTTAACAGTGAAGCCTAGACTTCTGCCTTTTTCATAACTCTCTGACTTTAAGAATTATTAGAGGAGATCCTCATGAATTCAAATGATATTGAATATAATGTTGGATAGATATACATTTGATAAAGTGTAATAGATTTATGTTATATGACTGAAAGGAACTAGAATGATTTTGTTTCTTATTTACCACTTGAAGCTGCCATCTAAAGAAGTAAATTAAGCTTTCCCATGACATAATATATAATTATACTCTTAGACTCAGTGTCCCGGGTTCCAGTAGACATGGGATCTGGGAAAAAAACAGCCATGCTTGTGTTCTGACCACTACCCTACTCCTATTAGGGATACATTTGCCACCACATGACTTCATATGGAAAACCAGTAGCCAGAATATAGGAATATCTCAGCTTCTGAATAGCCAGAGTTATAGGAACTTTATCATATTTACAAATTGGATATTTTGAACTGAAAAGCAATATTTATCCACAAGGTATTCTAAGACTTATTTAAGTTCAGATCAGCTCTGATCATATTTTCTTGGTTATGAATAAGTTAATGATTATGGTGTGTGTGTATTATTAGAAGTAGTTTTTAGTTAAGTCAGGGCTTAAATAATAACTCAGGAAGATCAGTTGTAAAGATTACAGGTGATGCTGTTTCATGTAGTATAATTTCTATTGTTTTTATTTTATGCATTATTAATTTCAAGTGGAAAAGAAGTGACTGCTACCAATGAAGTTAGCAGCACTTTTAAAAATACCAAGGTCTTCAAGGTGTCTGTTCTGTTTTTTTCAGTTGCACCCACACAGTAGAAGAATAAGTATATTCAATTTTTTATATTGAATTTATTCTGGAAAGAAAGATATCAGTAAGACATGCCTGGACATTTCTGTATTTTTTTCAAAGACAGATGTGGTTATAGATTTCAAATTGAGAGAGTTCAACCAGAAAATACATTAGTTTAATTTCTCCTCCCACCAGTAGCTATCATTATCAACATGATTTAATACTAATAGCCAAACTTTCTAGGTTCTTAGGTATAACAGGTGAAATTAACATACTTTGAAAAATTTTTGCCAGTTTAGCAAGTCTCTCTTTAAAGTACCATCAAAAACAATTTGTTCTGGTAGAAAAATCACAAACTTTGTAATCAGTCCCAGATTGATCCAAACCCCAGCTCATCCATTTATTACTTGAATGAGCGTCATCAAGTTCAAAATCCCTGAACCTCAGCTTTCTCACCTCTGTAGCTCTTCTGAGAGTAAAAGATAGTATTTGTGACCTGATGTATAGCCGAGGGTCAAAAATTGGAAGTTGTGATGATTTTGAGTGCAGAATGACTCACTTTCATTCTTTATTCAAAATCATCATTTTGGAGCTTCAAACCTTGGCAACGACACTGATTTTTTTTTTTCTGTCAAAGTGAGGGGATAAGCAAGACTGACTCAAAGGCATCTCTTGGCACAAGGTGACAAAAAGAGTTCTCTTTATATTAGAGACCATTTGATGCAATTCTAAGAAGAAACAATCACAAGTGACCTGCCTCTCCTCCAGGCTGGAGCAATGCTTCCATTTATCTTAAAGAGAAAATTTTAAATGCTAATAAACACACTGCTTCTATAAAGTAGTATTTTTTTTTTTTTTGAGAATCATCAGAGCCTAAAAATTAAGTGCTCAGAGTTTGACTTCTATATTAGAGTACTCCAGATAAATAGAATATACACATATGCATTTATTATATGTATATATAAAGTGATTTATTATAAGTTACTAACTCACATGATTATAGTCTGGAAGTCCCAAAATCTACCTTCTGCAAACTGGAGACTCAGGGAGGCATGTACTGTAGTTAGAAGAATAGAGAGCTAGAGAGCCAGTAGTGTGGATACCAGTCCAACTTATGAAGTCCTGAGTACAGGTGCATCAAAGCCAGAAGGATGCTGAGGTATCAGCTCAGTTAGGCTCCAAGAGAGTGAACCTTTCCTTCCTTCAACTTTTTTTTCTACTCAGGTCCTCAGAGGATTGGATGATGCCTCGCACGTGAGGCGGGCAATCTACTTTGCTCAGTCTACCTGTTCAAATGCTAGTCTCTTTCAGAAACAGTCTCACAGACACACCCAGAAATAATGTTGAACCAGATATCTTGCTACCCCATGGTCCAGTCAAGATGACCTATAAAATTAACGTACCTTGTAAGTCTGACACGTCTTAGTTTTCTGTTCTGTAACTTTAAGCCAATCACTTAAATGCTCTGTGCCTCTGTTTTCTGTGAAACAGACAAAATAAATAGTGTGAAGAATAAACCAGTTACTATTACAAATTGTTACAATAATATTTTATTATATATCTATACTTGATAACAGTAAATATTAAATGAATGTAGAGCTGTTGTCAGACTTTATACTTTATTTTTCTCTTATGTTTCAATAAGTTTTCTCACCTTGCCTCTGTCTTGCAGTCAATAGTCAAGAAAATACAGAAAAACTAGAAAGCTTGTTACTATAAAAATATAGCTCCTGGTGTATTGATTTGTCCTATTCCTATAATATACACAGAAATGACCATTTATAAATTTATTCACAATGTATAGTACTGTTAAATTTTCCTTTTGTTAACAAAAATGTTATTTAGATAAAAAAATATACAGAAAGATGTATGTCATGAAATATCCCTTATATGTGTAATCTAGAAAAAAAAGTTACAAATGAACTTATTTACAAAATAGAGGTGAAGGAACTTCTCTACTGTTCTACTGATTAAGACTTCACATTCCATCTGTTTGTGTTCCATCCCTGGTTGGGGAGCTAAGATTCCATTGCCTCCCTCCAAAAAAAATACCATGTAAGATGGAAGCAATATTGTAACAAATTCAATAAAGACTTTTTAAAAATGGTCTACAACAACAACAAAAACTTAACAAAAAGAAAAAATTAAAACAAACAGACTCACAGATGTAGAAAACAAAACAGGGGATAAGAGGGAGAGGGATAATTTTGAAGACTGGGATTGACGTCCATATACTCTTTTGTATGAAATAGATAACTAATAAGAACCTGTTGAATAGCACGGGGAACTCTACTCAGTACCCTGCAATGGCCTATACTGGGGAAAGTATCTAATCTAAAAATAAAAATAAAAAAGACTGTGTCTATGTCTGACCGATTCACTTTGCTATACCACTGAAACTAGTACAACACTGTAAATCAATTATACTCAAATAAAAATTAAGAAGTAAGGTGCCCCCCTGCCCCAGATCTGACCAAACTTCTTCACCCAATAGGTAACTGAATCCAAATTTTTGCTCATTATTTCCTTACCTTTCTTTACTGGTCTTAGCATATACATTATATATTCCAAAATAATATGTTATCTAGTTTTGCATGATTATCAACTTTATATAAATGGAATTATATATAAAAATAGATTGATGCTGTATTCAGTCTGATTGTAATCTTGCAGAGTAGACATATATTTACTTTTTAAATTTACCGAATTTAACAGTGAGATGAAGACACTGAAGAAAGCGCCGTAGGGAAGGGTGGTGGGTGCTGAGAGACAGCCATCCTCTCCTTCCTTGGATGGCTTGTCTTGCTGTCCATGTGTCACCACACCCCTGGGACACCTTCCCCTAAGTCCCACTGCCCACTGATTAGTGCTCTATTCACATTAAAATATAATTGGGTATATATAGTGAATTTAAGATCAGGATCCTTCTGACATTCAAGATTATGAGTGTAACAGGCTTAATAGTGACCTCTTCAAAGATATGTCTGGGTCCTAATCTCTGAAACCTGGACATACTACTCACTGGGGCTTCCCTGGTAGTTCAGTGGCAAAGAATCTGCCTGCAATACAGGAGATGCAGGTTCAATCCCTGGGTCAGAAAGATCCGCCGGAGAAGGAAATGGCAACCCACTTTATGATTCTGGCCTGGGAAATTCCATGGACAGAGGAGCCTGGCTTGTTACAGTCCATGGGGTCGCAAAGAGCTGGACACTACTGAGCAGCTAAACAGGAACAAACAAGTGGTAAAATAGTTTGGTTAAAGTAAAGCTCTTGCAAAGAGATGCTTATCTTGGATTACCCTGATCAGTCCTAAATTCTTGATAAGTGCCCTTATAAGTGTGAGGCCAGGGACGGTTTGACAGAGAGGAGGTAAAGTGATCGTGGAGGCAGAGATTGAAGTTACATGGCCACAAGTCAGTGAATGCCAGTGGCCATTAGAAGCTGAAGACAAAGAACAACAGTCTTCACTGGAGTCTTTAGAGAAAGGACAGCACTATTGAAACATTAATTTCAGACTTCAGGCCTCTCTAGAGCTTTGAGAATGTGAATTTCTGTTGTTTTAAGCCAAGACTGTAGTGATTTGTTATACAGCCTCAGGAAACTAATACAAGTGATTGTATAATTGAAGAGTTTTTCCAAGACAACAATGAGAAAAGACTAGTTGATTAATCTATCCACTTCTTTCACAATAAGCCATTATTAAAATAACTTTTATTTTGACATGAGCTTGAATTGATTGCCTCTGAGGTATAGTTACAAAGCGGATATATGAAAACATATAGAAAAGGAGTATGTGTCATGGAATAGTAAGGAAAACATGGAGTACATCTGTATATGTGTGCATGATTGTATTTTAGGGAGGAAGAAAGATGACATGGATGTAGGAATGTCTGTAATCCTGAATTCATGCTAGCCAGAGGACCACTGCCTCAATGATATAGCTACTGTTTCAAGTACAGTGGTTGTGACAACCATGTTCCCAGGTTATTTTTAAAGGAGATGATGGTTCAACTGCTGTGAGTGTTCGTAAATGTTGAGAATATAAATAAAACTGAAGTTGAAATTAGGGGAGCGTTTTGATGACCATAGGACTATTGACATTTTTTATTACTTTCCAAACACTTTGGAGTTGTCATGAATAAACAAACAGTATATAAACACTCACTTGCTTTAGTGGCAAATATCTTCAGAGATGTTAGGCATATGTACAAAGCTAGGAAAATAAAGTACAATGCTTTTAGATGCTTAGAACATGTTAGAGGAAAAAGTGTAAAGGCATTTTTAAAGACATATCAGTTACAATAGAGTATGTATCAGTGGGACAGAAGTTTAATTGAAATATTCTATGGGTTGCAGAGAAACGACATGTTAGGGAAAACTGAAACAGGGTTAAACAGTTTATTTTTTAAAGTTTTTTGAAGAATTTAGAAAGATTTAGAAATTGAGAAAAAGTAGGTGTGTTGATCTCAAAACAATATTTTAGGCAAATAAGGCCAAATATGTACACATATGTGTGTATATCAATATATGTAGAAACATATTTTTTAAAGTAATTCAAATGATAATTTGAAAAAATTTTGTGAAAATTTCCATTCTTTTTACCATATGAAAAGTTTAGCACAGAGAAAACTGTACTTGTTTTTTTTTTTTAATCTTATAGAATTTTTTCCTCATCTCTAGAAATAATATAATCTTGTCAGCAATGGAAATGAAATCTTTAATAGGTGAAACTGTGCATATGAATATCAAGACTTTAAACCTTGCTTAATTCAACAACATACCTCAAATGGCCCATTAAGACTTCTAGGCAAGGACTTCCTTGGTGGTCCAGTGGTTAAGACTCTGCCTTCCCTCAGGGATTGTGAGTTCAATTCCTGGTTGAGGAATTAAGATCTCACTAGCATTGTGATGCAGCCAAAAAAAAAGATTTCTAGACAGTACAATCACCCTTCTCCTACATATGAGTCCCTTACTTCCCAAAGATATAATAGTTATGCTTTCTTTTAATGTTTTTCTTCTCATATTTATTTCTTCCCCTGCCACCCCATTTTTACTTTTCACTATGAAATTACTCATGCTTCATTGAGGAAATAGCAAAAATAAACCTAGAATTACTTCATTTTCCCATTACCACATCTGTACTATTTCTTTAAACATTTCTGTATACCCGTACTCTTAGCCTTGTGCTTCGTGGATGAAGTAGATTTTCTTCTATCAAACATCAACACCTCCGTTTGTGCTCCAAAGCCTATATTCTTGGCATCTCTTCTGCAATTTCTTTGTCTTTCATTTGTATCATTTATCCCTCTCTATTAGATAATCTCTGTGAGATTTCCACATACTTTACTATCTTCTGTTTTAAAGAGAAGAATCTGTCTTTGCTCTCACCTAAATTAAACAACCAGACAGTCATTTCTTTGTTTTCTGGCATGAAAATAATCTCTAAAAAGAATTTTCAATAAATGCAGGCATGAAGGCCATTTAAGCAGGCCATTTAAATAAGACTGTTCGACTCAAAACTCTGTGGCTTCCTTGGTGGCTCAGCTGTAGAGAATCCACCCACCAGTACAGGAGCTGCAGGAGACTCAGGGTCTGGAAGATCCCCTGGAGAAGGGAATGGCAACCTACTCCAGTGTTCTTGCCTGGGAGATCCCATGGACAGAGGGGCCTGGCAGGCTGCGGTCCATGGGATCACAAAAGAGTCACACACAACTTCGCAACTAAACAACACCAGCAACCTACAACTCCACAGTGAATTAGTTAAATATCCAAATCCAATAGCATTTCCTTAAATTTATCTTACTTATACTTTTGGAAATATTCAACACAGGTGTTCATCCCATTTCTTAAAACATCCTTCTTTTTTGACCTTACCACAACACACACCTAGTTTTCCACATCACTTAAATGACCTCATCTCAGTCTTCTTTGCTGGTTCCTCCTCCTTTGATTGATGTCTACTTCTCTCTGTAACTCGTCTCATGTTATTTCTTTCATGAATTTTTAAACATGAATAATCATATGTAAAACATTTATATTTTTGCCCCAATCTATTCTCGGAATTCTAGACTATTTACATAGTATTAATATCTCAACTTAGCATGTTCCAATTATAAGTATGTCAAAATTAGCATATACAAAATACATTCTTCTTGTAAGACTAACCCAGCAGTGCCTCTCTTCTCAATAATACAGGTCTTGATTTCACCAGTTGTTCTAAGAATAACTAAAGACCTAGAAATCACCCTTGATTCCTCTCTTTTGCTCCATCCCCAAATCCCATGCAGATTCAAAAAGCTTTGAGATTTTTGAACGAGCTCAAGAGAACTCACAGAGATACTCACGTAAGACTTTTAATGATGCCAAAGAGAATACAGGCAAATATTGGAGGGGCATCTAGGTACAAAAATCCCCTTGTGTGTTCTTATGGCACAAGGATACCTTTTTTCCTTTGAATTTAACTGTCAATATTTATCTGACAAATTATGGTTTCAGGACAATTCAAGGTAGGAGTTCACAAAAGGGTCATTTATGCCTCTTTGGTCATAGAGCTAAACTAGGCTATCTAACCAATCAGCCAGGCAAAAGCCACTAATAAAAAAAACTCAGACCTGGGTGCTCCCAGGGAATTTCAGGCTATTTAAAAAACAAACAAACAAACAAACATAAATCACTTGTTAGTTACCTGATTAGTCACCCTTATCTTTGCACAAGGGTCAAACCAGACATTCAGGTGTCCCTGGAGATAGGAATAAGCCTGTCCCATTTTATGTATAACTCTCTCACACCTACCCATTCTTCAGGAAATTCTGTTGACTTCTATATGTAAGATATAACCCCATTTTCCCTGCTAATAACATGGTCCAAAACACCAACTTTTAAAATTTTAGGTAGCATCAACTGCCACTTATCCCAGTGCACACACCCTTTGCCCCCACCCTACAATGCATTCTTTCCAGAGCAGCAACTGAAAATATTTAAAAGCAAAAATCAAATCATGACTCTCCCCTCATTTAAATATTCTAATGTCCCTCCACATTACCAAGTGAACATTTCTCTAAGTTGCTTATAAATTTAAAAATACTTTATCATTACAGCGTCGCTATAAAGGAGGTGTTCTTGTTTTCCCTATGCCAATACAGAGGAAACTGAGCCACAGAGAGATTTAAAAACTTCAAGTCTCGTAGGTGGAAAGCATTGGATCAAGCAGCTGAATTCAGGAAGTCTATGTCTGAAGACCATGCTATTCAGCACCAGGCTATGTTTTCTCCTGATTATTTGATTTTATTCATAGGAAATAAAGCTTCTGTGCACTCTTCATATACAGTAGTACAATATAGAACACTAGTTTAAATGCTTTAGTGAAAAATAAGGCTACTCTGCCTTCTTTTCTTACTGCTTAAAACTGTCTAGTGAAATTTTATGTCTTAATCACGTTAGGTCTCCCAGGCACAATAATATTTGAATTTCACCATTTATTAGGGAGAGTGGAGCTTCATTTTAGGTTGAATTCCCTTCAGAGGCAAATGATAGGCTATGGTTTTGTATTTGTAAAAGCATATGCTGTTTGAGTGCCCCCTCTGTTCATCATTATGAATAGGGCATGGTTAAGCAGACACCCTGTCACAGCTGCAATACATGAGCATCCTTTTTTTTTTTCTTTACGTACTTCTGCATTTTTGTTTCATTGTATCCAATTACTAGATTATATCTTGCCATAGAATCATTCACCATTCTTGTCTTTGGTTCTTTAGGTGAGGTGACAACCAAAGACACTGATATTGTAAAAGTCAGTCATGGAAGAAAGTGTAGAAAAGTTCAATAAGATTTTGAAATAAAATGAGATATTCTTGAAACTTAGTGAGGCAGAGGTTTTTTAAAGCCATTTTTTTTGCCCTTTAAAGTGCTCACATTGTGATTTAACCACATTATTACTAGGCGAGATAGGGGAATCTCATTTGATACACTTCATTGTATTTTATATTAAAATTCAGGGATTCTGAGACTTTTAATGCATAGAAATGTAGTAGAATTTACATCTTCTACTTTAGTAATCAGCCATGTTATTGTCTGTTACCCTTTGCTGATTCCAATGTCAGAAACAATACTGCTATCTATGTCTCAACCTGAATTCATATATGACTTAGGGTACAAATGAAATTTTGTACAATCTTACTTTAGTCAGGAATAAAACAAATAAAACCCAAACAAAAAAGCAATTAACTGAATATAATTTAATAATACCAGTAACTTTTCTCCATACAATTCTGACTTCATTATGGCAAAATATTTGTACATATAAATATATTTGAAGTTTATGTCAACCTATATCTCAGTATATATCATCTCTTTATATAGATATCTATATGTATCTTACTCCTGAAAAAATTAGGATAAACCTTTTATTTAAAAAAAATGACTGCATTTTATAGTTAAATGACAGTGTAGGTCCAGAAAGCTGTACCTGCAAGTAAATTCAATTCTGATTTGTCAGAATTAAAGCATCTCTCAGACTAGGATGAAGATCTTCAAATAGGTTTTTTGTAGGGAAATGGGATATAAACACTGTTAATTTTTATCTCTTTTTTACATTTAAGGAA
Source organism: Odocoileus virginianus (assembly GCF_023699985.2). NCBI lineage: Eukaryota > Metazoa > Chordata > Mammalia > Artiodactyla > Cervidae > Odocoileus > Odocoileus virginianus. The sequence continues at coordinate 25,091,012 of NC_069685.1, forward strand.
TAAATGTTTTAAGCACAATGCCACAATTTTCATGTAATTTTAAAAGTTGATATGAAAATTCTCCTGTAAAAATGTCATTGGCAAACTGCCTTGAAAAAATGGAAACAGTGTTGCATGCCCTATTTGACATCAAAACACTATAAATCAGTCACAATTAACACACTCTGGTATTGGTCAGGAACACACAAATACATTGGGAAACAAAATAGATAATCCAGGGATAGACTCAAAGAGCAAAATTGGCTTACAAATATTTGACAGTTCAAATATAGAGAAAATGTACACTTTAGTAAATACTTGTAGGGTATTTTGATATCTATTTTGGGAAAAATCAAAGTCCTTACCTAACATTATGCTCAGACTAAACTAATGTCATTTCTCATGTAAATGTTTAAAAACACTTTAAAATAATTATAGAAAAACCAGGAGACTATTTTAAAATTCATTTAAGTACATATAATATGAAAGTCAAAACAAAAGGTACTGTAAAACAAGTAAAACACTCAAGTGGCAGTCTGGCTACATAACATTTTCAACATATGTAACCAAAGAGTTCTTAAGATAATAAAATTACAAGTAGGAAAATAAGTAAAAAAAAAAAAAAAAAATGAAGACAATCTGACACACCTACACAAAAGCTACAAATTGTTAGTTAACATAAAATGATTAGCTTTACTAGCAGTTAGGGAAATGAAACCTGGAAAAATAAAACCCTATCCCTCCCATTTCACAAGTGCTTAAAAAACTGTTAAAAATCTAGAACTGTAGAAAGTGTGGGCTAAAGACATTCTCTTCCAATAGTAGTGGGATTGTGAATTGATGGCGAAATTAAGTTTTCAGACACAGATTTGTTTTTACCATTAATTTTAAAAATCTATAAACTCAACCAAGCAGTTCTCTTCTAGAAAAACTAGCACATGTGCATAAATGATTACTATAAAAGATTGACTATTATAAAAACAAATTGTTAAAATGACCTTAATGTCCATCAAAATTGAGGGATTTATTTAAACACTGGCACATTCATGATATAAAAGTTCATCCATCCATTTAATCTGCATATATTTAGAAATGGCAATATGGGGTGATCACAACTACACACTGATGAATGGGAATAGATGTAGGACATGTACATGTTATTTCATTAAAAATATCTCAGCATGTGTGTCTCTGAATACATCTGTGTGTGTAATAAATGCATAGAAAATTATGTCAAGTGCAAAATGCAAGTGAAGACATTTTGCATTGCTATTGCTTAAGTTGTGATTCATTTCCATAATCACTCCCTACATGTATAGTTATACATTTTTGGTCTATATTTGGAAAAAAATATAAATTATAATTCACACATTTGTCTAAGAACTAAGTTTCTGGGCACTTTGTGATAATTTCTGAATATTGAATGTTTACTCTGTGACAAGCGTTGTATTGAAAATTAAATGTTAATCCTCATCATATCCAATGAAATATATTTCACTATTAGGACTATTGTACACTATTAGGTCTGTACAAACCAGAAACTGAAGTTGATGAAATAACATTTCTAGGGCCAGACTAATAGGTGGTATCCAGCATGAAGCTTTCTCTGGTTTTGAAGGACACCTGACAAATGCATTTTGCGTTGCCTCTTACAACACCTGTACCCAGCTTTCTTAACTCTCTTCTACTTCTGTCCTTTCATATTTGTTGAAAACAGCAAATGTAAAAATATGAAATTCACTTAATAAATTTTAAAAGAAGTGAGTAAATACTTGCAGAATGTCTTAGAGGCTGTTTATTTTGAATAAGCAAATTATTAGAGAATATATAAGGCCTCACATCCATTAGAAAGGTTCACGCAGACACACAAGCACCACCATCACCACTTCTGCCAAACTGGACGCATGTCAAGTGTCAATATTTGTAGTGTTTATTTTCATTATTGTTCTTGCATTGCATGTGAAATACAAAGCAGTAAATAAGTAGATAAATATACTTAATTTTTATATTTAATCTTCTTTGAATTGTGTAAGTCAATCACTAAAGCCCTCATATATGATTGGAATTAATCCCCAAATTTGTATGTGTATTTCTTATCTAGTGATATATAACTATTTACATGTCCTTGATTATTTGGGACTTGAATTGTATTTTTCTACAAATCAGTTGTCTGCTTTTAGAAAATACCAAGTAGGTAATGACTGTTAGTTTTCATGCCTAGTATTTCTCTTCTTTTTTCTTTGTTATATTTTCCGCTAAATAAACTCTTTTTGCTCCATCTGTTTCTTTCTGTTTAAATTTCTTTATGTTCTCATATTCCTCCCTTATATGTTATGCCTCTATGCCAGAATGCTCAACATATTGAGAAAACCTATATTTAATATTTCTCAACCAGTAGTTTGGCAGGTGTTAGGATTTCCACTGTGCAATTCAACCTCACTTCCTTCATGATTTTCCTGTGTGGTGGAAGTGATACTTGCCTTCATTTCAGGTAACTAATATTCACTTTACATCCATTATGGTAGTTGTATGATGTATAGTATTACCATTTCCTGCTGGGATAAAAATGATGCATAATGAACATATTTTTAAACTGTTATGGGCATTCAGAAGTTTGAAGGGCTAGTACCATGTAGAATTTTTTTTTTCCACATATAATTTTTAAGTGTAGCTGACTTTGTCATTATGTCTAAATATAAATTTTACTTTTTTTGTAAAATTACATATGTCTTCCATGTAATTAGTACTTGTTGTTAAGGAAAATGCCCTGAAAGAGTAAGAATCTTAGAGGCACTGGCTAATACATCTATGTTGAAATGCATTTTAATTTGTTATTATCTGCATTATCTCTTAGGATGAGGAATTTAAGTATACAGAGGTTAGAACAGAAGGGAGAAATGCCATGCAAAAAATATTTTAATTCTCCTCTCTTTGGCCCTTCTGTATTTTTTCTTCCTGGCCTGTTCTTACTCTTTTCATCCACTCAAAAACTTAAAAACACATTATAGACTCACACACAGGCATGGCAAAGCAATATGTTTTAATAAAAGTACATGTATATATATATGTCTTGTTAAGTATCTAAAGATTTAGACATTTAAATGGTAGCCTAATTATCCTAGAATAACAAAATATATCAAATGATAGGAAGCCAACTGAGTTATTGAGCAAGTTGGTTTTCATTTAATGTTCATTCACTGATTTTGTAATTGCAGTGTATATACAATCTTTAGGCTATGCTTTCATCACTAGTTTTTTGTTTTGTTTTGTTTTTTGGTCTGTTTCTCCCTTTCACACCCACTTCAGCTCTTCTCACCTTAGAATGTTGTAATGAAAGACCTTTGACTATGAAGTTAACATAGATCAAGTTTATGATTGAGCTCTGACCCTACCAGCTGTGATACTATGTAAATTATTTAAGTTGGCTTACTCCTTTTCCTAACAATAACACTGTATCACATAACAAAATATAAGCTTTTTAACATATAGTGAAATAAAAGCTGATTTTCTTTCTCTAATTATGCATTCATTTAGGTTTTTGCATATAGTAATATAAAGATGTTGTTTCATATATCTGGATAGGTTGAAGAAAAGTATGAAGGAAAGCTAAGGAATTTAGAGGATTATACAACATTTATATGAACTTGTATACTTATGTACTTATTCATTCATTCAAAAACATTGAATGTGGATCACACTCTGTTCTAATAACCATAAATACAAGAAAGGTACAACTCTTGCCTTTTTTCACCTGCCATGAAAGCAGACACTGAGTTGAGGTCTTTGAAGATAGCTAAGTTACTTCAAAGTTTGTGATGAACAGTGTTCTAGTTTAAACTGTTATCATTTTATACCTAAAACGTATTAGAAATGAAATAAATCTATTATCCTTTGACATTATCAAAATTATATGGTTATATTAAAATATAACTATATCAGATAACATTTTCAATTGTAGCAGTTTTAGAAAACAAAAAGGATTTGATTTTAAAACAACACTGAAAATCAGTGTTTATTATTTTTGATAGAGAAATAGATAAGTGAGCAATTACAAACTGATTGCTCTTGATAAGGATTTCATGTCACTTTATAAATTTGTAACCTCTAGGCCTGTATTAGGTCTTTTAAAAAAAATGTCTGTCAGGGGAATTTGTAATTTCCTCAGTTCTGTCTCATTGCAACAAAAATTTGAAGCGAAGGATGGACCAGTGTTATAGCTCTCAGTTGGGCCAGCGTTACAGCTACGTGTTACAGCTCAGTTTTATTTAGAAAGTGAAGGAAAATACATCCTCAAGGCATGAGGGAATGCTGACCCAAAAGACGCAAAGAAAAGAGAGGCCCTGACCCAATTTTGGCTCCTCTTTTTATGTTTTTATGTTTTATGTTTTTATGTTTTTCTCCTACCCCTGGGCCTGTCCTACGTAAATTGGGCTAGCAAGGAGTGCTGTTTATTTTACCCGAGGGCCTCACTCCGGTCCTCGGACCTTCCTTTGTTCTATTTTCTTGGGCTTTTCTCTTCCTTGTGTTTTAGCCACTGCCATTCTGGACTCCTTTTTCCTATTCTAACTACCTAACAATGTCTAATCAAAAATAAATATTCCATTCATGTAGCATCTGATGTCTGGTAAGCCCTTCAAATGGGATGTCTGTGAGCGTGATAATAGAAGTGTTGCATGCTTTCAGTACTTCTGTTATCACCATGCCATAATACTACACACACATATACTGACATCCTCACATACACATACCTTAATTCTAATTTTAAAAATTAAAAGCAATAAATTCTATTGATTTAATAAATGCAAGCTTATTTTCCTTAAATGTGTTAAAAATTTCTAATGTTTATTTTTATTTATGTATTGATTTATATTTGACTGTGCTGTGTCTTTGTTGTGGCACGGGGTTTTCTCCAGTTGCAGAGGCTCCTCTGATTGTGGAGAACAGGCTCTAAGGCTTCAGTAGCTGAGGCGTATGGGCTCAGTTGTTTCTACTCCTGGCTTCTAGAGCAGAGGATCTATAGTTGTGGAGCACCAGTTTAGTTGCTCCAAGGCATGTGGGATCCTCCTGGACTAGGGATGAACCTGTGTTTCCTGAACTGGCAGGCAGATTCTTTACTACTGTACCACTAGGGAAACCCCATTCATAAAATTTTAAAGTGGAACTGAAAACCAATTTTATTGTCAGAGTAAGTGGCTAAAGGATTAAAGACTTAGCATTTATAACTTGTGAAGTTTTTATAACACCTCTAACATGGGAACTGAATAACTGAATTGTGCATGTGCGCACACATACTACATTTGCTGGAATCTCTAGCTAACGAATCTCTAACTATGTACCTTCAACCAAGACTAGAAGCATTCTTACTCTAAGCATAACATCAATATCATCAATAAAAATTGATGAATATCAACATAATGATCATTTTATTGATGCTGTTTGTTTTGTTTTGTTTTTAATAGCCACACACAAAGATAATGCTGATTATTGAAAAATGGAGTTATTGGTCATCACTGAAACAGATTTCATCTGAGGACATATGCATACTCTCTACTTCAACAACATATTATTTGCATTAACAGAATTAATGTGTGGATTACTGTCTCCAGAGCAGTAACAATCTTTTGTATTATTATGATGTTGAATGATATTGTGAAGCGTGTATCAGAGACTAAGTATGTTCATTGACCCTCAGGTGTGAGAAAGTTAAAAGGTTAAAGAGTGGCGATTGAGTGATGGATAAATAGTGGGTCTGGGGTGGTGTGGGTACAGGTGAAGATCTTATAAATGTTTCAGAGTCCTAATTTCAGAACAACAAAAATAAGGCATTGTACTTTGTCAATAATTAAATGTAGGTCTTCCTTCCCATTACTGGTTTAAAACACAGATACACACAGTTATGAGACCACTTTCATCTCTTTGATCTAATTGAATCAGTATTCAGTTCAGTTCAGTTCAGTCACTTAGTTGTGTCCGATTCTTTGTGACCCCATGAACCGCAGCACCCCAGGCCTCCCTGTCCATCACCAACTCCCAGAGCTCACCCAAACCCATGTCCATTGAGTCAGTGATGCCATCCAACCACCTCATCCTCTGTCGTCCCCTTCCCTCCTGCCCTCAATCCTTACCAGCATCAGGGTCTTTTAAAATGAGTCAGCTCAAAAAAAATAAATAAATAAATAAATAAAATGAGTCAGCTTTTTGTGTCAGGTGGCCAAAATATTGGAGTTTCAGCTTCAGCATCAGTCCTTCCAATGAATATTCAGGACTGATCTCCTTTAGGATGGACTGGTTGGATCTCCCTGCAGTCCAAGGGACTCTCAAGAGTCTTCTCCAACACCACAGTTCAAAAGCATCCATTCTTCTGCACTCAGCTTTCTTCACAGTCCAACTCTCACATTCATACATGACCACTGGAAAAACCATAGCCTTGACTAGACAGATCTTTGTTGGCAAAGTAATGTCTCTGCTTTTTAATATGCTGTCTAGGTTGGTCATAACTTTCCTTCCAAGGAGTAAGTGTCTTAATTTCATGTCTGCAATCACCATCCACAGTGATTTTGGAGCCCAGAAAAATAAAGTCAGCCACTGTTTCCACTGTTTCCCCATCTATTTCCCATGGAGTGATGGGACCTGATGCCATGATCTTAGTTTTCTGAATGTTGAGCTGTAAGCCAACGTTTTCATTCTCCTCGTTCACTTTCATCAAGAGGCTTCTTAGTTCTTATTCACTTTCTGCCATATGGGTGGTGTCATCTGCATATCTGAGGTTATTGATATTTCTCCCGGCAATCTTGATTCCAGCTGTGCTTCCTCCAGCCCAGCGTTTCGCATGATGTACTCTGCATATAAGTTAAGTAAACAGGGTGATAATATACAGCCTTGTTGTAGTCCTTTTCCTATTTGGAGCCAGTCTGTTGTTTCATGTCCAGTTCTAACTGTTGCTTCCTGACCTGCATATAGATTTCTCAAGAGACAGGTCAGGTGGTCTGGTATTCCCATCTCTTTCAGAATTTTCCACAGTTTATTGTGATCCACACAGTTAAAGGCTTTGGTATAGTCAATAAAGCAGATATAGATGTTTTTCTGGAACTCTCTTGCTTTTTTCGATGATCCAGCAGATGTTGGCAATTTGATCACTGGTTCCTCTGCCTTTTCTAAAACCAGCTTGAACATATGGAAGTTCACAGTTGACGTATTGCTGAAGCCTGGCTTGGAGAATTTTGAGCATTACATTACTAGTATGTGAGATGAGTGCAATTGTGCAGTAGTGTTTGAGCATTCTTTGGGCTTGCCTTTCTTTCGGATTGGAATGAAAACTGACCTTATCCAGTCCTGTGGCCACTGCTGAGTTTTCTAAATTTGCTGGCATATTGAGTGCAGCATTTTCACAGCATCATCTTTTAGGATTTGAAATAGCTCAACTGGAATTCCATCACCTCTCACTAGCTTTGTTTGTAGTGATGCTTCCTGAATCAGTATAGCCTTTACAATTTCTTCTTTGGTGATACCATAAATTTTGATTTAATTGAAACAAATAAGCCAATGTAAAGCTGCCACTCAGTACTCATAGTACAGTTCTTTAGGATTTTTTTTTTTATCTGAACCAGCTTTAAAACCTCCTGAATTTGTTATAGTTTCCATCTATTTTATGTTCTGGTTCCTTTGCCCCTAGGCATTTGAGATCTCACCTTCCCAACCAGGGATCGAACCCACAACCACCCTTCATTGGAAAGCAGTCTTAACCAGAGATTGCCAAGGAATTCCCCACAATACAGTTTTATTTGGCTATCTCAGATGGTGCTAGTGGTATAGAACCTGCCTGACAATGCAGAAGACAAAAAAAATGCAGGTTTGATCCCTAGTTTGGGAAGACTCCCTGGAGGAAGGAACAGAAACCCACACTAGCATTCTTTCTGGAGAATCCCGTGGACAGAGGAGCCTGGTGGGCTACAATCCAGAGGGTTGGAAAGAGTTGAAGACGATTGAAGTAACTTAGCATTTTAGTTCAATTCAGTTGTTCAGTCATGTCCGATTCTTTGCAGCTCCATGGACAGGAGCATGCCAGACTTCCCTGTCCACCAGTGACAGGGTTTCCTGTCCACCAACGCCCTGAGTCCTCTCAAACTCATGTCCATAGAGTCAGTGATGCCATCCAACCATGTCATCCTCTGTCATCCCCTTTTTCTCTTGCCTTCAATCTTTCCAAGCATTAGGGTCTTTTCCAATCAATCATTTCTTTGCATCAGGTGGCCAAAGTATGACTTAGCATTTAGCAGCAAGTAAAAAATAATCAATTACTCTTATTAACTATGCCTATCCTATTCTTCTGCCATTTTATCTACATTAGGAATCTTATCCAGAATCAATATGTGTAAGGACTTTCAACAGTATTTGTTTAACTTATGCTCAATAATTGGATAAGTTTAACAGTAAAAAAAAATAAATAAAATTTGTGTACCTAGATGGTGAATTTGGTAGCAGTAAGGAGTAAAAAGAGTCAGACATGACTGAGCAACTAAGCACAAGGTACAAAAGACAAAACCCGCAGGACAATAAAGGATATGACCATTGCAATGAGAATAATGTTCATTATTAAAAGTGTCTACAAGAGAAGGAGAGTAACCTAGGGTTTATAGAGGCAGGTAAACAAGGGAGTCATCATTGAGTCTTATGAGACTCCTAAGGAAAGACTGAGGCTGGCCTTAATTTAAATCACTGAGGGAAAGCAAAGGCAGATCTGGGATATGAGAGAGCAGGATGACCTTCCTGCAATTAGGTGTTTCTGGGATCACTTTGGGATGAGATTTCTCAAACATCAATGCTTTTGGGGTGTATGGGACTCAGATCAATTTCAACATTGTCAAGAATAAATATAGCATACACTGTCACTGAACAGGTCAGAGGCAAAATTAAATCTCTAGAATAGAGTGAGGCAGGATGTAAGACAGTTTCTGGAGGATTTTTGGAGTTTGTTCCATAACACTAGTTGGACCATCTGTTGAGTGATGGTGGTAAAGGCCAGGGTTTGTTTGTTTGTTGTATTAGTTTGTTTCTTTGTTTTAGGGTTTGCAGGATTAGGGAATGACCAAAATGAAAAAAAGAAATGTTAACAAAAGAGGTTATATTAAAGTTCTGGAGTTAACCATGAGGATACCAGTCTTGTGGATTTGAGTTCTATAAGGGAAAAATCTTTCAGTTAGTTAGCACCACTGCTTGAGTTTCTTGAATATCTCAAGCTTGGATGTCAAGCTCTTGGTGATGTTGTCCAGTCTTGTTACATAAGGACCTACAAGATCTGAAGATCTCATTGACCTTCTTAATGGTCCAGATAGCAGCTTGTCCGTGGAGAAACTAGCCAGCCCATGGTTTGCTTTGGGGGCAGGTCATGTGGTGGAAGTCATTGGGCTTCACTGAGTTTACAGAGCTTTGTTCAGATCCACGGGATAAAATGGTCATTTGCAAGGAAATCTAGAGTCCGAATGCAGATCTCAGAAGCCAGTATTTAGCTCTCAGTGATGCTGAGTCAGGCAGAAGGAAGGAAAATTAGAAAAGTTAGGTTGGAGAGATTACCCAAAGAACTGAAAAGTTGGTAAGGATGAACAATCTGGGTGAGGTAATAGGGCCTAGTACTGTTGTGTTGCAGTAGGTAACAAAATTGTAAGAGTCAATTAAGTTTTATCCAGGTAAGACAGAATCTGCATGTCCATCAGTTACTTCTAATTTGCAGAGAGGAATGGAATTGTTTAAAGAAACAGAATACAGTTTCAAACTGCTAACAGGGAAGGGTGTGCTATAGAAGACGCATAATTTTCTACTTAAACACAAAATTTCACTCTACAATTATCCCTCTTTTGACCAAAAATAATCTCAAAGAGAGATTGTTCTTTATTATAAACTAAGACTGGTATCCTTAGATTTGGTCTAATCATATATAGGGAGACAAGAATACTAATTTAGTATACAGACATAAGTTGTTTTGTTAGATTTCATGAGGAATCTCAGATTAGGATTTTAAAAGCACCTTAAGGCTTTGAAACCAAGCCATAAACTCTCCAGATTTTACCTGTAATGCCTATAAGTTTGGGCAAATTTTTCTCTCTTAGATGACTCTAAGGTAGGTTAAGATTCTTGAGTTTCCCTACCTACCCCCCGACCCCACCAAAATTTTTCTTACTCACTTCAAAGACTGAAAACACTATAAGCCAGATACCAGGCCAATTTTCCCAAAAGGGTTTTGTAGGCATTGGCTCCATAAAGTTAAACTTGGTTTCCTGTTTGTTCGTATCTGATTATATTAGCAATCTTTTCAAATATGGCATTCCAGGAAAGGACTTGGTTTGTTAGGCAATATTTCCAATTCTATCTTGGTACAAAGGAGGATAGATTCTTTTGAACTTAATGTAAATGGTTATATTGCCATGAAAACAACAATACTGTATAAGAGTTTCCAAATTCTGGAGGGTCATGGTGGGAAGAAAAAAAAAATACATATATATATATGTGTGTGTGTGTGTGTGTGTGTGTGTGTGTGTATGTGTGTGTGTGTGTATATATATATATATATATCTTACTAATACCTCATTTATTTCTTACAAAGCATATTCTACTTAAATATTATATTTTATATTGTTTAAGAGAAAAGGAGGGGTTTCCTTTATGTCCAGCAAATAAAATATGAAAACATCAACAGTATACCAAACAAAAACCACAATCACTTGTCATTAGTTTACTCAAAATTACTGTAGATATCGATAAAATCATCAATTTCCATTTAGGTTCCGTTTGTTGCTTCATTTTGGTTTAGCATATTTTGACTTCAGGTACCGAATACTACAAAAGACAGGTTACTAATGGCTGAATAATCCATTTGCTCAAATTATATTAATTTAGTGTTCAGTAGTAAAATAAATGAAAATCATTAGCACGATCAGCATGTTGGTATTGTTCAGAGACTAAAGTACAATTTGTGTAAGAAAATACGCACTGCAGGAAAAAATACTATATACATTCTAGTTTTAATTGGCAGCTCCTGGTTGCTTGAATGCCAGAAGCTGTTTTTAGTGCTTTAATTTACACATCTTCATGCAAACTCAGTGCTCATAAAAGGCAAGAAATTGACAGTTTCAGAGAAACTTAACTCCATCTTGACCCCCTGAGCCATTACAATATAACCCAAACATTCTCCTCAAGCTTTTATGAAGTGTTGCCCACCAGTGTCTGCCATCAGGAAGACAGTTCTTACCCAATCATCATCTCTCTGTGCCAAATCGCTTCAGTACCATCTGACTCTTTGCGACCCCATGGACTGTAGCCAGCTAGCCTCCTCTGTCCATGGGATGCTCCAGGTAAGAACACTGGAGTGCTTTGTCATGCCCCTCTCCAGAGGATCTTCCGGACCCAGGGATGGAACCCGCATCTCTTACGTCTTCTGCATTGGCAGGCGGGTTCTTTACCCTACCGCCACTTGGGAAATCTCCACCCAATCATGCTGGTGCCCTAATCTAAGACTGCTAGTCTCCAGAAGCTTGAGAAATCAATGTCTGGTGTTTACAAGCTCCCTAATCTATGGTGTTTTGTTATAGAAGTTCAAAGAGACTAAGACAGATTATCATTTGAATATAAGGCATATCTTTAAATACACCTTATATTCAATATGTTACAGTTACACTATCATGGAACAAGACATCTAAGAAAACAATTAGTTTTGTGCCAATGAAACTCTTCAAGGAACTCTTTAAGCACAAGATATTCACTGATATCTAAAACTTCTCTGGATTTAATGGGAAATTAAACTAGATAGGTAAACTTTAGGACTGTTGGAAAAAGAATATAATAATTTGTTAATTAATTAACAAATATAATTTGGTAAACTAAATAATTACTTTAAAATATTACTCAAGCTTTTATTAAGTAAATGCCTAAAAATATGAAAGAATGATTATAAATTTCCTTTCACTTCCTATCAAACCAGTAAGATTTTCTTTCTTTTTTAAATATTTATTTATTAATTTATTTGACTGCACTGGGTATTTATAGTGGTGTGTGGGATCTTTGATCTTCGTTGCGGCATGTGGGTTTTTAGTTGAGGCATATGAACTATTACTTGTGGCAGGTGAAATCTAGTTCCCTGACCAAGGATTGAACCTGAGCCCCCTGCATTAGGAGCATGGAATTTAGCCACTGAACCACCACAGAAGTCCCAGCAAGGTTTTCTTTTTGGTGTTTGTATGTGAATCTAATGTAGAGTTTCTTGAAAAATTTCACTTTATCAAAAGGGAAAAAAGAAAATAAACACAATTTTTACTCCATTCTTCACTTCTTCATTGAAATTTTTTTTGACAGTGTTAAAATGTGTCTGAGCCCTGTGATGGTTGGCAAACCCCCCATCCTTTTGCATCGAAAAAAGGGCAACCCTACACTTAAAATAAGTAGTTTCATTTGATATGTCTCAAGGACGATTTTTCACCATGGAAATCTACAACCTTCTTTCCATACTGTGGGGTTGTTATTAGCTAGCTGTTTCTTTTTTCTTTTGCATTCTGATTTGTCCATAATGTTGAATCCACCAATAGAATGTCAGAAGAGTTGCTCTGTGTGACTTCCAGCCCAGGGATTTAAAGAGACCTTCTCTTCCCTTCCCATCCCCCCATCTTTTTTTTTCTCCTGACTGGATGCAGATGATGATGAAAAGTGAAAGTGAAAGTCACTCAGTTTTGTCAGACTCTTTGTGACCCCACACAGTCTATGGAATTCTCCAGCCCAGAATACTGGAGTGGGTAGCCTTTCCCTTCTCCAGGGGATCTTCCAAACCCAGGGATCGAACCCAGGTATCCTGCATTAAGGGCAGATTCCTTACCAGCTTAGCCACAAGGAAAACCCAAGTATACTGGAGTGAGTGGCCTATCCCTTCTCCAGGGGATCATCCCAACCCAGTAATTAAACCGGGGTCTCCCGATTGCAGGCAGATTCTTTACCAACTGGGCTCTCAGGGAAGCTCAGATGATGATAGACATGGGCACAACGAACAAGAAACATCTTTGAATCATTTCTTGGGGAAGAGCCAGTCACTAGACAGCTAACTGACTAGCACCTATTTGGACCATCACATGAATACAAAATAAACTTGTTCTGTTGGTCTGCTGAAAACTGTTACATCCTAAATGAAACATTTCTTAGGTACACTAATGATGAGACTGTTCATTCTAGGCTACTGTGAATCCCACTTTATCTCTGACCTTGACTTACATCCCTGTGTCAGACATGTAAAGCTGACAACTTAAGATGTATTCTTTTCTCTCAAATTGTATTCCATTACAGTAGATTTATTTAGCACACATGGAAATCACTTCATCTGTTGGTCTAAATCTGAGGGCTATCATAGATTAGGTCGAGTATTATATTTGACTCTTTCAGATTGTTGGGAACAAAGTTATGTCATATACCTTCAAGTGATAGAGGTTTTGATTTATAAGAATAAATGCAGACATAAGGAAGTATGAAAAACTAATTAGCAGTTGTATAATTAAACACCTTTATAATTGGACTGTCACTAAGGTTTCACTAGCACATCATAATTTTATTCTCTTAAAACTGGTCGTGATTGCTTCCCTCTAGTGCACTGATAACTACCTGGTCACATTCCATAACATCTAAAAGATTTTCTCTGTTGGAAGACCTGAAGGTATTAAAATTTCTCAAGGAGATGCTAATAACCAGAGATATAGAGCATCAATGTGTATATATTTTTTTGTAGCTTGTCTATCCTACAAATTTTTGAGGTGTCATTATTTCTATCTCAGTATACTGCTATGCGAGCTTCCCAGGTGGTGCTAGTGGTAAGGAACCCAGCTGCCAATACAGGAGCCGTAAGAGATGCGGGTTTGATCCCTGGTTCAGAAAGATCCTCCATAAGACGGCATGGCAGCCCACTCTAGTATTCATGCCGAGAGAATCCCATGGACAGAGGAGCCTGGTGAGCTACAGTTCATGGTGTCACAGAGTCGGACACAGCTGAAGCTGAGCATGCATGCACACGTGCTGTCAATTCTCACCCCTTTGCAGTCTCTTTGTGCTACAACCCAGTAAGAGTCCTATGGATTTGATTTGTTTAGTCACTAAGCAATGTAGAATGCTTAAAATGTATCATTAGCAGCTTTAAATTTTTAGAGATGATAATCTCCAAGTTAGGAAAGTTAATAATATTTTCCTTACTTTAGAGATGTTAAAAGTCAAATGTGAAGAAGTTAAATGACTTATCCAAGACACATAACTAGTAAATGATGAAGACAGACTAGAACTTAAGTACTACTGATATTATTTTTCAGTCTAACCTATTGACTCCTGGATGACTGAGAAATGACTGTCTGGCTTAGGTGTTGATTTCTGACTCTATTAGTGGTGCACAGGTTGGCAAGATAATCTAGTACAAAACATGGAAACTTCTTATAAAGAAAAGATACAATAATTTTCTCAGAAGATTTAGTAAACCAGAATGATTCATATACTGTTTGTTGTTCAGATCCAATTTCAGACATATTAGTTGCTTCTCTGTCTCTCTGTTTCTCTCCTTCCCTCCCTCCCTATCCCTAATTTTGTCTCTCATTTTAACATTCTTTGAAGCTGCTGCTGCTAAGTCACTTCAGTCGTGTCCGACTCTGTGCGACCCCATAGACAGCCACCACCAGGCTCTCCCGTCCCTGGGATTCTCCAGGCAAGAACACTGGAGTTGTTGCCATTTCCTTCTCCAATGCATGAAAGTGAAAAGTGAAAGTGAAGCCACTCAGTCGTGCCTGACTCTTAGTGACCCATGGACTGCAGCCTACCAGGCTCCTCTGTCCATGGGATTTTCCAGGCAAGAGTACTGGAGTGGGGTGCCATTGCCCTCTCCTCTTTGAAACTACATCCCCGCAATAAACATGCATCTATTATTTAAGTAAATCTATATTTTATAATAATTAAAGACAAATAATGACAGTTACTTCCCCATTTTAAGTTTGAAGAATGCTGACACCAAAGGAAATAATTTAAATTTGCAAACTTGTCATTATAATGATGGTACCAATATACAGTCCAGTACTACATTGTAAGTGAGGATCATAAAACTCTATAGGAATACCATATTGCAAATAGTTCTAAATTTAAAAAGAGGAATTAGAAGCAGTTCTGAATTTTTAGAAGACAGACAAAAAATAACTTGCTCACACTTTATGTGAACTGTATTACCTAGGTTATTTTCCATTTGTTACTTTTTAAAAATCGAAACTATTGCTGTACAGATGTGTGAATTGATAGCTAGTATTTAATATTAAAGAGATCTATAATTTGTCATATTGGAATATACTTTATGCATATATTTGTGTTGCACCCTGTCACGAACCAACGAGATATTCTCCAGTTTGACACATCAGAAATGCAATTTAATTCTGTCAAAAGTGCAAGGAACGGATAGCTAGTTTTTGTTTCACAGCATGAACAATGCAGAAGTTGCTGTTTTAGTTGTTTAAGTCAAATAGTTTTATTAACTGAAAGCATGAAGTGCTGGGGGAAAAATAACAGTGACAAATTATGTTACTCTTCCAATAGTCTGTGCTATATGCTTGGAACTTTTGATGAGCTTTTTTCCAGGGTGAAAAATTTGTTTCTGCTTTTATAGGGAAAACAAAATTAGCAGATTTACAAGTGTGGATTAATATTATCTCAAATGTTCTATCACATCACTGAATTAATTAAGACATTAACAATTAAGTAGTGAGGAGTAATATTATGTGATTATTATTTTTAAAATGCTAAAATAAATACATCATATATTGCAGTTTCTATATTTTTAAGTCTAAACAGCTTTTACTAAAGTCTTGCCATTACTGCTGAACTAGTCAAGATGATCTTGATAAGCCATCTGCTGGACTTTTTAGAGGTAGAAGTGAAACAGGAAAGGAAACGCTCCTGTGCATAATCATAGTCCACAGTTTGATTCCAACGCTGGGACAGATATTCTGAGAGATATTTGTTTCTTCCAAGAAGTCACTGACCTTTGATACTGTCTTAGGTGGATGAAATATATGCTATCATGATATGGCTGCTTCCTGCTGCTCTTCTGTATCTGCTCAGCATTTCTTCCTTCCTAACAGTTTGAAATTTAACATAACTCCTGGCATATGGTCGGCATTCAATATATACTTGTAAATAAATACTTGAAACATTTTGTTTAAATTATAACTCTAAAATGAGTTGTACTTTTTCCATATTGACTTATATTACTGTCTTTTACATTTAAGGGGAAACTTCTACAATATAAGAGTTGAACTAACTCATTGATACTAAAATGGGCATCATTCTCAAATTTTGTTGTTTGTTTGTTTTGATTTATCCTAGGAGAATGAAAAAGGATACAGATTTATGGACTGGTTTATGTGGTACCAGAGAGTAGTCATTTTTTAATATATGTTACTTTACCTATTTCTTATATTCCTAAAAGTACCTGTTTTTATTTATCCGTTTCTGAAAAATTAACCAACATAGCTTAAAGAGAGAGGTGGTCTGTTGCATGCTAAATGCACAGAGACTTTGGAATCAGCAATTATCACTTAACACTCTAGCTCCCAAATTTACAAACTTACTTTGAGAAAGTTATCTATCTGAACTTCAACTTTCATTTATGGGAATCTTATAAATTTCAAATTTATTTTCATATTTATTGAAATTCCTATAAATTTCATTTATAGGAATCAAGGTTTAAGGTTGCTGTGAGAATTAAATAAGATTAGTCATAGGAAAAGTTTATCATAGTGCTTGTTACATATGAGTCCAGTATCTGGTAATAGAAAGAGATTAAATAATTTGTGAAGACCAAAAAGTTGGCAATGAGAGCAGGAAATTTTATGATTTGATTAATCTTTATTTTATTTTATTTATTTTTTTTCCATTAATTTTATTTTTTGGAGGCTAATTACTTTACAATACTGTAGTGGTTTTTGCCATACATTTATGCTGTGACATCTATACTGGCTTTGAATTCTGTGGAAAGTAGGAACTTAAGTAATTTTAGGTTTTCTAATTATCTGTTGCTTTTTATTTTTTTTCCAAATCTCTAGTTGCTTACATTAATCGGTAAAAAATATTAGCCAAGTTTGTGAGAGTAAGCCTTATCTCAGTAAATAAATGGAAGCTTAAAAGACTTTAAAACTCTGTGTTCCCTTTGAGATATGGTATTTCACGTGGAAGATCTTTAAAAATCTACTTAAAAAGATATTTGGACAAGATATTTGTTATCTATTTGGCTATATAATAGTGCAGTAGAGCAGTTGTAAAAAGATGAAAGTATGTGTAATTCAGGTGGAGAAATGGTAGTTTTAAGGGTGTATTGAGACAGGCCAACAGTCTTCATTAGCTGAGTTGATGTCTTTAAGTACATTTTACATCTTCACTGTCAGGTCTGCCTACCATTCCTATTAAATATCTCAAAATTGATTTCTATTTCAATAATATTTGTGAAAAAGTCAGTTAGATATACTGGTGATGGTGACCTACTGCAGTGCAAATTCAAAATGAAGAACCCAAAATCAGATATCTAAGGATTAGAAAAAACAAAATCTAGTGTTTTCAATAGAACATGAAGTTTACATTGTGAATATAATGTCCCAGGTACCAATGTTAACTTAAAAAAATGCACAACATGAGAGCTGTGAGTTGTTTTTTGGGGGGGCAAAATGAGGACTGAAGCAAGGGAGACAGCAGCTCAGATAGCTCTGAGAACATGCTTTAAACAGGCAGTGGAGGAAGGAAGGTCAATATATGTGATTTTGGTGAAGGCAGAGTTCATGCAATCAAGCCCTTATCTTACAATAGGTTTTCTGCTAGTCACGAGGAGCCAATATCACCATGAAGGGATTTAGTGACTTTCTAAATATGAAGCAATGCAAGAATCGGGATCATGATTTAGTTCCTGAAAATATCTAATGATCTGTAGATCTGTTCCAACAGTTTCCCTGGAGCACAGAGAGCCTCGTTCTCTACCTTGAACTCTTTCCTGGCATGTTGGAGGGCAACAGCCGCAGTAGCACAAGGTTCAGTCTCCTCAGAGGCGGATGGCAAATACCCTTGGCAAGCACCAGGTTGTAGTTGACACCAGCAATACTTCAAACAAACATAAAAGCAAAGATTTCTTGGGTTCTAGACTTAGGAGTTGGGGCTCTCATTTTTCATGCAGCATGCCATTCTAGTTATTTAAATGTTGATCTTCTAGCCTGGCTTCCCTGGTAGCTCAGACAGAAAATAATCCACCTATAGGAGACCTGGGTTTGATTCCTGGGTCTGGAAAATCCCCTGGAGAAGGGAATGGCAACCCTCTCCAGTGTTCTTGTCTGGAGAATGTCATGGACAGGGGAACCTAGCAGGCTACAGTCCACTGGGTCATAAAGAGTCAGACATGACTGAGTGACTAACACTTTCACTCTTACTCTTGGCCTGGCACCTGCCTTTCTAAATCTTTCTGTGTATTGCTGGGCTGGGGATGTGCAAACTAATTTTTCCAGTTCAGTTGTCAAGTGATTTCCTATTGGGTATTTCCAATGGGAGGCCAGCAGGTCCTGATTGAAGATAAGATTATAGAAAAACAGGAGAGAAATCCCTACCTCTGAAACTCACAACTAGCATGTGCTGAAAGTGACTGACAGAGCGGTGGGTGAGATAGTTCATGAGTTGAGCAGTCAGGGAGAAGCAGGATTGTTCTTGTTGTGAACACAGAAGGGAGTATGAGAGCACTTCTAATCATGTTTTAGGAAATGTGAGTGCATGGGATCCAGCCAGGAATATTAATATCGTGTCTTCTCTGGTATCACGTCTGTTTTTTTATCTTTATGTTTCTCACTTGGATTCTTTTGGTTTTGCAGTTTACTGTTTCTAGCCCTTCTATGTTATTGGAAGGCAATTTCCTATAGTAAGGGCCCAATGTTTGAAATATTTGAAATGCTTCTCATTCATATCTCTATATTTTACTCATCATGGAATGTTTATCTAGAATTTATATATTAAGTAAATATATATTGTATTATTAGGTTTTCTGTGAGCTCATCTGTAAATTCCCATCTCAAGTTATTAGGAGAGCTCCAGTTTGGTGACATTTTATATGGTCTTTACCTTTAGTTTTCTATGTGGAACTTAGAAAGCAGAATTCTTGCTCTTGGACTTTGAGTTTAGGTGAATTAAAAGCAATGGCTTCCTGCTTCAGTTTGTTATTTGTTCTGGACAGGTGTGCTATTAATGAACGACTCAAACCTACTCTTAAACAGAGACTCGTCCCCAGAGCCCACTGTGAAGTTATGATCACTACTCACTCTCCTGACAAAGCTGGGTCCTTTAATGACCATCAGGGTTAACCTAGAGCTGTACAATTCCCTGTCTTGTCTTTCTGAGATGAGAGTTCCATGGTGTGATGAAAAACACTCTGGTCTCTCCTAACTAATGAGAAGCAAACCTATTGCCTGGGCAAGGAGAGTGCAGAGAATGTGCCTCAAAGGGATCACTGAAACTCTCCAGAAAACTATATTCAGGATCACTACAGATGTCAGTACAGCATTTTTCATATCTTTACTTGAAAGGAACATAAAACAGAATTTAAAAGCACATGGTGAAGACTAAATCATTTACTCTAATGTGATCATTATTTACCTAGAAAGAAATACTTTGCATAGTTATATAATTTCACATCTCATAAAACATCTGGACTGTGTGCACCATTGGCTTCTCTAAGCACAGACTGCAGACTGGATCCCCAGACCCAGCAGCTAGCTCTCTGCAGAAAGGAACCTCATAAGAAGAACAGTCATTGGGCCAGAATTCTATGTTGGAAAGCAATGGTAAACAAAGAAAATACATAATTTTCTAACAGAGAGCCCTGGAGTGTAAGTAGAATTTGCCCTTGAACTTGATTCACTAATTTATGGAAACACTAAATGGTGTTTTTACAGTTGCTTATTCCTCTCCAATCATTCCATCTATTTTGTTCAAAGGATTTTTTGGGGAGTCATTTCTAAGAACATCTCATGAAAGTTGGTAGAATAGCCATGTTCAGAAATGCGACTTTCCTGAAAAATACCTCCTACCCTATAACAAATTATAATTAACCAAAGCAAACTTAAAATACCAAACTATAATACATATGACCTATAAAGTAGGATTTTGAACAACTGGGAAGAGAAGAACAGAATTTAGCATATAAACCCTGTTTTTCACACACACACAAATACCTCTACACATGTATTTTTACATACATACACAAGTAGTCTCCTTTATAAAACTGTAATTTGCTTGAGAAGATTTATGTTTTAATTAATTTTTGAGTTGTTCAAAGCAGTTGCCACAGAAGTCTAACATAATATTAAATAGAAAAAAAAATTTATTGAGTGTCTAATACATGCCAGGCATTATTCTAAGCACTATATGTCTTTTGATTCACACAATAACTCAAAAGTATGTATTGTTATTGTTATATTAATCACTCAAGGTATTAATACACATTTTGAATAGGATTATTGAAAACAGCAATACACATAGGGAAACATATTTGCTCTTACTTCACTTCTCTAAAGCAGAAGTCATGTAATATCATTTCCCTCACAATGACCATCATTAGTGATGATTAGCCATTACAGGATTGTACACAAATAAAATCAGCCTCACATAAACCTACTCCCTAGGGCCCTGACTCTATCCTTTTCAAATTCTTTTTGGTTCATGAATGTGCTAACATGTCTTAGTATTTACTTGAACATCCAAACCTGAAACAACTTGAAATAATCTAAGAACTAAACTATCAAAATTTGTTTTAGTTTTACCTCAGAAATATTTCCCATGTTTCTGAATGGCCTAGCTATATTTTTAGTACCACGGTACTCTCTGTCCCTCAGAAAACAGCATTACTTTTATTTTTTCTCCCATTTTATTAAATTCAGGCTTTAACTTTGTTTTCTTGATTGTCTTCCCACAATGCCCACCTTTTGTGGTTCCTTCAGGCCTCATAACTAAAACCTCCGGTCAAGCCGGTGAGGACGCTCCACGTCCTAAACATTAGACGTTTGAGGTTGTGATTGGCCATTCCGGTAAATGGCGGGCAGTGGGTCTTCAGGGATCAGAAGATCTATGGGTCACATATTGAAGCAGGGCTGCGGAATGGCTTTCCTCCGCTGGGGGTGGTGGTTTATCAAGCCCTGTTACCAAGCTTGCTTGCAGGCTCTCCTGGGCATAGCTGTTGTCTTTCTTTCCCAGATCCACTGTATTTACTGTATTATTCTTACCTAACATAATCCTCTCCTTATTTATTGTGGAAAAATGATTTTATCACGTAATTCCCTGGCCGCCTTTCCTTTTTGTTGTGAAACAGCAACTGCAGCTGCTCCTTGAGAGGTTTGAAAACATCAATCAGTGTCACAGCTAGAGGTAGCGTGATGAAGACTCAGCTTTTACTTTTTTGTTTGTTTTCTCATTTTAACCTTCTCTGAGAGACAATTTTTTTTTTTTTTTTTTTTTTTTTGCATAAAGTGAAAGATGATGGAGGAAATGCATGGTAAAATTTTAAGAGCAGCTGGATCTTTGCCCCTGCCTGTGATTGGGGAAGGGAGGGAAGCAATTCCCTACTCTAACTCTGGCCATTGTAGCGCCATAATCTTTGCTTCCTCTGCTTTTCAACCACTTCTTAGTGCCACTGCGCACGTGTGTCGTGCTAAGTCACTTCCTTGTGCCCAACTCTTTGTGACTTTATGGACTGTAGCCTGTCATGGGATTCGATTCTCCAGACAAAAATACTGGAATGGGTTGCCATGCACTCTTCAAAGGGGTCTTCCCGACCCAGGGATCAAACCCCTATCTCTTATGCCTCCTGCATTGGCAGGCAGGTTCTTTACCACTAGCGCCACCTGGGAAGCCCATTGGTGCCACTGGATGAATATTATTTAAAATTCCAGTGGCTTTCTACTGTTGGAGGAAACACATATTTTTCATGTGGTACTACTGTTGCTTATTTCAGTGTTTTTCCTTTTCCTGAACTTTGTGATTATAACATAAAAATTTCTCTTTTGTTCCAGAAAACATTGTATCTTTCTCACTTTTACACATCCTTAACATAAAATGCACAGTAAGTTTGAAAATGGAGGCTAGTGTCATACTGTGGAATTTCCTGAGAACCATAGTGAAGAGATCCTGCCAAATTCTACAGCTGATGAAAAGACAATCAAAGGTTTATTTGTTCATTAAATCTCCACTCAAATGCAGTATGCCAATAATTTTAATCTTATGATACAGGAAGCATCCTTTATTGTCTATTTGAATACATCTCTTTATTTTCAATTAGTTCTCAGTGGCAGAACTGTAAGATCTATCATTTACATTTGACATGTGTTGAGTGCACAGTAGATGTCGGATGCCGTAAATTGAATTGTATTTTTACTTAGTAGAGTAATTAAGGACATGCTTTGAATAGAGCTCACTTTTATAAAAGTAAATACACCACAGCACACAGCATAGCTTGGGTTTCAGAGTTAGTAACAACACATAACTAAAGAATCATTTAGAAGCTTATTTTTATAACCTTCAAGTAATGACTGCACAGATGTGATTTCATAAGGTCAGGGACCATAGCATTGGCAAGAGTAACGAAATATCCAAAGTAAATGGACTTTATACTGGTAGAATCTATAGAATTTAGTAAATTATTCCTTTGTTTAGAAGAAATAAGTAGGAGTAAAATATTTTAGTCTTTGTTGAGCAGGATAATTGCAAAATAACTGAATTTCAAGAGATATAAAGTAGATGGAGAAGGAATAGCTTAATGGAAGAAAGGAAACTGAATTTTACTATTTTGAAAATCTAAGTATTACTCTCACTTACGTTCATAGAAAATTCTTTAACTCTTAGGTGCTTTGTTTATCTATGAGAACAAAAAAAAAACTATCTTCAACAGTCTTTCCAGCTTAGGTATCAAAATGCCTCTATGATTTTGACAGAAACACCTGAGCTATAAAATGCAGGGACAGAGAGTGAACCTGAAGGATTGAGAGATATTTTCATATCCAAAAGGAGGGTTGTTTTTTAACTAGTTTACTATTTTCTTTTAGAGTGGGGAAAAAAAAAAATGTATACACTAGAGAATAGAGGATCATTTTTAGCACCTGGCCCTAAAAGACAGAGTAAGGAAAGTAATAACACAACAGATAGATTTATAGTTAAGAACTGGCTAGTAAATGGATGAGAGTAACACAGTTATATTTTAATATGCATAGACATAAGATATTAAGATGCAATATACAAATTATATGTTGTATATGATATGGTAGTAACATTTATATATATAAAGTAACACGTGTATGAAAACATTATGAGAAGTTATAAGAGAAAGGAACTGAGGACTGTTTTCTTAATTTCTCAGAAAGTTTGAAAATAAGGCTGCCCTTGAGGAAGCCCAGAAATAGAATGAAAGACATAGTAAACATAACTATGTTTGGATAATGTTTGCATGAGAAAAGAGACTGAAAATGCCCAAATTAAATGATTAAAAAGAAATAGAGATTCCATTTGAAGAATGATAACATGAAATTTAGTTGATGTCAGTGAACTTTCTTTAAAAATTTCTCAGCTCCTCCTTTTCTGCATTTGAAGATAATAGAGAATACGTTTTTCAACTGGCTGACAATATTATATTGGGGAGAAAATTACATGAAGTCACTTTGATGGGTGATATTTTAGGTCAGAGAACTGAGATGAGACAGAGAACTTGAAGGGAATTTCCAATGAGTAGGTTTAAAGGAACTGCAGGAAGTTGGTTCATGTTTCAGGTTTCAAGATTAAGAAAATAGTACAAACCGGAGTGTTGACTAGGTATAAGATGTCGTCACATCACGGTAGATGGTGGGAATGTGAGGTCGAGGCTCCTGAACCAGAGAATGCAAGTGAGGGCTTTTTTAGGGACATAAATATGGCTCTAACATACCTGGGGTTTTCTTAGAGCAGTACATAGAATGTTATATACTATAGGTGTATATTATAATTTTGAAAACGTAAAGAAAACATCCAGGAAATTTAAAAAAATCCAAAGACTTATTATTATCCTCTGTATACCCTTGAAGTATGTGCCTATGTCTAGTGGAGAAAATGCAAAATATGTACACATCGAATAGTAATACACAGCTTCCCTGGTTGCTCAGATGGTAAAGAATCTGCCTGCAATGCAGGGGACCCAGGTTCAATCTCTGGGTTGGGAAGTGCCCCTGGAGAAAAGGAATGACAATCCATTCCAGTATTCTTGCCCAGAGAAGTCCATAGATAGGAGCCTGGTCAGCTACAGTCCATGGGGTCGCAAAGTGTTGGACACAATTTAGCCACTAACACTTACACTTTCATACACAACAGTGAGGATTTTGAGAGATGAGAAACACGGAAATCAGAGAAAATCACAAGTATGTTGAACAGCAGGAGGGTGTTAAACTGCCTTCCTAAGTACCAGGCTACAAATTGTGTCTAATTTCATTTTTCTTCACTAGTGAGATTTGCCTTTTTTCCAACTTTGTACCCTCATTACTATCAGCTCTGACACTCCATTCTGACATATACTGTAAGTCCCCTACATACAAATGAACTCTGTTCTGAGAGTGAGTTCCCAAGTCTAATTTGTTGGTTAGTCCAACAAAGTTAGCCTAGGTACCCAACTAACAAAATCAGCTACACAGTACAGTACTGTAATAGGTTTATAATACTTTTCACACAAATAAAACATACACACAAAAAGTTAAGTATTGTTAACCTTACAGTACAGTACCTTAAAAAGTAGAGTAGTAGAGTCTAGTAGCTGGCATACAGGGGCATGTTCAAAGTTTTGAAAGTTCTCAGCCTGAAGATCTGTATGTATGGGATTTGCCGTAAATGACCCGAGGCATCAGAAGTGGAAGTGCTCATTCAATCTAGATGAAACTGGGACTGAACTGGGGCTGGGCAGAGTTTGGGGGCCAGATCCAGCAGTATTCAGAATGGATGACCAATATATAGCAGATGTTTATATTCCTCATGACCTGTTGCTGATAATAGATGGTCTTTGTTCAGGTGGGGCTTATGATTTTCCTCAGAACTTTTCCTGGAAGCTTGATCTCTCTCACACACCTAACTTCCCTTCCATAGTTAATATTACCAAAAACAATGTATAAATAAATATTTTTATCAAAGTTGAAAGCTGGTGGTCATGATCCTAGATACAAGGGCAATTTGTTAAGTACTTTTTAGCACTAGTTTTAGTTAAAGGATTGATTTCAGTGCTCCAATGGATAAAAGATTAGTAAATTTCAAGGCATTTCTAAAAATGATATTTTGAGAAAATGGTAGATAAACAGTTGAACACAAGCTGGGTTGGGACGTATCAAGAAATGGTTACAGGGAATTCTCTGGCAGTCCAGTGGTTAGGACTCGGCTCCCTCACTGATAAGAGCCCCAGATTCAATCCCTGGTCAGGGAACTAAGATCCCACAAGTCACACAGTGTGGCCAAAACATGAATAAATAAAGTTAAAAATCAAGCATAATGAAAGATCATAGAGAGAAATTTCACAGAGAAGTCTTTTCAGAAAGATATTTGAGATGGACCTTGAAAAGCTGAAATACTTTCATGTGATGGAGTTGGGGATTAGAGACATTATAGGTAAATGTAATAACTGAAATAAAGATGAAAAAATACAGATCAAGGCCTTTTGTACTATTGATTTATTTCTCTGGATAGCACAGGGCTATGAATTTAAATTTAATAATCATTTATGTGAGGATGCTGGTTGAAATTAAAGAAATGAATAGCATTTCATTAAAAAAAAAATGTAGAGATGAAAGTAAAAAGACATAGTTCAGAATGTATCTTCAGCAGCCAACAAAACCCTTTGATTTTCCTCCCAATCACTTTCCACACCTTCTTTCCTATACTTCAAATACCACAGTTCTGAAATTTTTTGAAGCTCATACTCTGTTTGTACCATGGAATGTATGTGTTCTTTTGTGTTCAGTTTCTTTTGCAAAATATTGGGTATGGATAAATGCATAATCCATATTGTTGCATGGTGACATGTAGTATCCTTTTTTACAATTTAAAAAAAAATCACTGAATAAAAGGCAGTAGTAAATATTCTTTTCTTGTGTCCAAATTAAAAGAAAAGTGTTTACCACTGAGTATAATGAAGGTTTCAGGGTTACTAGAGATATCCTTCATCAAGAAAAGGAAGTTTCCTTCTGTTTGCAATTTGCTGAAAGATTTTCTAATAAATGAGCTTGGATTTCATACTTTCTCTTAATCTTGATATTAGCATACATTTTTGCTTTTTTTCCCGCTAAATTAAAGTATTAATTTTTGAATGTTAAACCAATCTTGAAATCTCTCTAATATATTATTAGATTCAAAATGCTAATATGTTCAGAACTCTCGTCAATATTTATGTGCCATATTGGTCTTTCTTTTTCTTCTTTCTCTACTGTTTGTTAAATGTTTTATGTAGTGGAGGTATTTATTATATGTATTTATTCTTCCAGTTTATTGAGATATAGTTGACATACAGCACTGGCATACATTTAAGGTGTACAGCATAATGATTTGACTTACACACATCATGAAATGATTACCACATTAAATTTAGTGAACATGCATCATCTCATATAGTTGCAAAATAAAAATATGTATTTTCCTTGTGATGGGAACTCAGGATTTACTCTCTTAACTACTTTTATCTATAACATGCTCTAGTATTAATTACACTGATCCTGGTGTACACTGCACCTCTACTACTAGAAGTTTCTACACTTTGACAGCCTTCACCTACTTCTCTGCCTCTGGTAATCACAAACCTGATTTCATTTCCTCTTCTTGTTATATCCTTAACAAATTTGAGTGTCATAGTTTTGTTGGCCTTGTGTAACACATGGGGAGCACTTTCTCTTTTCCGAAAGAAGTTCTACAAGATTGGTTTGTTTTCTCTGGTTAATCTACTGTAATCACAGGGTCTCTACTAAGAACTGAGAAGGGCAGGGGGAAATTTGATTTTCCTGCTCTACAGAAGGAACAGGAACCTGTGAAGCCTGTATCCCTCCCAAACCATACATGGTGTGAAGTTAAACAAATGGGTGGCTCAGAGGGTAAAGCGTCTGCCTGCAATGCAGGAGACCTGGGTTCGATCCCTGGTTTGGGAAGATTCCCCTGGGGAAGGAAATGGCAACCCACTCCAGTACTCTTGCCTGGAAAATCCTATGGATGGAGAAGCCTGGTAGGCTATATAGTCCATGGGGTCGCAAAGAGTCGGACACGACTGAGCGACTTCACTTTCACTTTCACTATCACAGGCAGTTAGAAAAGCTTATCAATGGGATTTATAGGTGGCAGGCTTGAAACTTGGGATCATTGCTAAATCAATAAAAAGAATAATTTTAACAGAAGGAATTTCAATTGAGAATCTGGAAATCTTTGCTGAGGTGTATGTTATGCCCTGATGATACCAGAGTTCTCTTTCTAGCTCAAGACATCGTGATTGAAGTGTAGTTTGATCTTATGCCACATCCCAGCTAATCACACCCTGATAGAAATATAAATGGAGGGACAGAGACCAAGCTCATGAGCTGGTTAAAGGTGAAAGTTACATACAGATTACCTTGAGAAGAACTGCCCATGGCATCCTTATATATTAAAGGGGACATGCTTGAGTCTTCTGCATTTTAAGATAAGCTACTTTGGATTGGGTATGTGATGATGTCAGGGTGTCTCCTAATTTTATCCCTTTACCTTATAACATTATTGGTTCCACAGTAAGAGGAGCTCTGCATCTTTGAACATCTTATTTTATATTATGACTAAAAAACCAGATCAGATGAGAAAAATTATCACAAATCTACTAGCTGAGTTCCGCATAAGGGGCTGCATGACAGAAAGAAGGTATCAGTTATTCAGAGAAGCATGAAAATAATTTTTAGAAAGGTGATAAAGAGGCAGGATGATCAAACAAAATGTAAGTGTTTAGGTGGTTAGTTAAAAGCGGTACAAAAAGGGAGGAGATGATTGACCTGTCAACCAAAGTGATTATGGATCATTATGAGATCAGGGTGCTGTAATAATTCCTCAGGTGGAAAGCAAGCACCTATAGTCTCTTCAGATTGATAATCAAAATAGTGTGACATGAAAGAGGATTATTGAGTCCCCGAGGAGTTGAGGTCTCTTGGCATAACTTTCAGAAGAAACTTGAAGCCTTTTTGCATTGGTGCGGGTCAAATAGCCTGAAGAGGCACTGTTCGGATTATCAGGTAGGTGTGCTTACTGCACACTGATCCCTAAATCTGCAAATGAAAATCTGAAGGACATTGTGTTAAATTTACAGTATATGGTGAGGCTAGCATAAAACATTCAAAGGTAAAAATGTGGCACAAGGCATAAATTTGTAAATGAATATCATGTGTGATAATCATGTCATTTATAAATTTATATATTGTTAGAATCAGTGTAATGTGTGAATGGGAAATTCTGCTTACAAAATTAACTAAGGAATGAAAATCTTGTTCAAATTTATTTTTATCTATTTTTGGGTCACATGTTTATTCTGTTTTCAGAAGATGTATATGGGCATAATTGAAATACAGTATGTTTGCAATAAACTACATATGCATATGTCATACAAGTCTTTACATATGTAAAAACATATTATACCTACTAAGTGAACAAATCCATCACATACAAATATTTCCTCATGACTCTCTTTTAAAAAATTTTTATTTATTTTTTAATTTATTTTTTATTGACGAATAATTGCTTTACAGAATTTTGTCATTTTCTGTCAAACCTCAACATGAATCAGCCATAGGTATACATATATCCCCTCCCTTTTGAGTCTCCCTCCCATCTCCCTCCCCATTCCATCCCTCTAGGTTGATACAGAGACCCTGTTTGAGTTTCCTGAGCCATACAGCAAATTCCCATTGGCTATCTATTTTACATATGGTAATGTAAGTTTCCATGTTACTCCTTCTATACATCTCAACCTCTCCTCCCCTCTCTCCATGTCCATATGTGTATTCTCTATGTCTGTTTCTCCATTGTTGCCCTGTAAATACACTCATTTTTCTACATTTTGTATTTATGCATTAGAAAATGGTATTTATCTTTTTCTTTCTAATGCACTTCACTCTGTATAATATGTTCCAGGTTCCTCCACCTCATTGGAAGTGACTCAAATGCATTCCTTTTTATGGCCTAGTAATATTCCATTGTGTATATGTACTACAACTTCTGTATCAGAAAGAGAAATTAAGGAATCAATCCCATTCATCATTGCAACAAAAAGAATTAAATATTTAGGAATAAACCTATCTGAGGAGACAAAAGAACTGTACACAGAAAATTATAAGACACCAAAGATGACATAAACAGATGGAGAGAAATTCCATGTTCCTAGTTAGGAAGAATCAATATTGTGAAAATGATTATACTACCAAATGCAATCTACAGATTCAGTGTGATCCCTATCAAATTACCAATGGCATTTTTCTTAGAACTTATGGCCCTCTTTAATTCTACCCTCCTGATATTCCTGGGCTTCCCTTTTGACTCAGCTGGCAAAGAATCTGCCCACAATGCAGGGGACCTGGGTTCAATCCCTGGGTTGGGAAGATATCCTGGAGAAGGGAAAGGCTACCCATTCCAGTATTCTGGCCTGGAGAATTCCATGGACACGTCCACGGGGTCCATGGGGTCGCAAAGAGTCAGACATGACTGAGCAACTTTCACTTTCCTGATGTTCCCACTCTCCTATCCACAGGAAAGTATTGATCTAATTTTTTTAAACTATAGATTTGTGTTTTTTAGAATTTTATATAAATGGAATCACTTAATATGGACTTTTTTGTGAGGGAGCAAAAAAGTTTGGCTTTTGACTTCTCTTTCTCAGCAAAATTCTTTGAGATTAACCAATGTTGTTGCATGTATCAAGAGTTTTCCCATTATTGCTAAGTACTCATCCATCATATAGATATATGTCAGTATTTGTTTCATCATTTACCTACTAATTAGTAGACAGTTGGGCTGTTTCCAATTTGGAGCTATTAGATAATATCAGTTACAAAGATGAGGGTAGGAGTCTGTGTGTGGCCATAGATCCTTTTATCCTCTTGGGTTAATAACTACAAGTGGGATGATGAGGGGTATATCTTCGGTGTATGAAGAGATTGACAAACTGTTTTCCAAAGTGGTTATGAGATTTTGTATTACTACCTTCAGTGTATGAGGGTTCTGTTTATTCCAGACATTCATCAATACAGTCTTTTATTTCAAGTAGCAGGTAGAGTTTTCTTGTCGTTTTAATTTGTATTTCCCTAAAGACTCATGGCTTTAAGCAGCATTTCATGTGTTATTTTTCACTTACATATTTTGCAGTAACATTTCTGTTCAATTTATTTTTATTGTGTTTTTGGATTTCTTATTGACTTTTGAGAGTTCTTATCAGAATTATGACTTAATATCTTGTCTCTATGGCTTGTCTTTTCATTTTCTTAATAGCTCTTTTGAAGAACACACGTTTTTCCTTATTTTAAAAAAAATGTTTAAGTCCAATTCAAAAGTTCTTCCATTGGCATAATTTAGTACACTGCATACACTCTATTTCAAGTCATCCTAGTCTTCCCATGAGGTTCAATTTAATTGAACATATAAGAGCAATTTCAATGAAAAAGTAACATACATACCTGATTGAAAGACATAACAGAAGACATAAATATTGCTCCCTCCACCAGGCCTATCATTGTCCTTCCTGCTCATGTGTTCCCCCTTGTTTACCTTGTAGCAATCATGGGCACAGCCCCCAGTTTTTTCCTCCCAGAATTATGTATAGGAGCAAGGCTGGGTTTTGGAGCAACATCCTAACAGATAATGAATATAAGACTGTCTTTAGCATCACAGTTTCTTTTAACAGTTACCTAGACAAAAATCAGCTCTCAGTTGTCTGTGCCCCTTCAAAGTGGGTGCACACCTGTCTAAGGGCTGACTCCCTCCCCCGGCCCACCCTGGGCCCTGGACAATCAGCAGGCAAGAGCTCTTATAGGCTGAGGGAGGGGCTTTTTTGTAGAAACAGTAAAGTCAACTCAGACCTTCAACTTGAAATCAGTCATCAGTGGTCTGACCAATGTCATCTATGATTGTTTTAAGTACAGTTAATCTTTAGCTCTAGGGTTGGCTTGTTCCCATTTCCTTAAGACTTATTCTTAGAATTGTATAGTCCTTGAGAAGGAACTAAAGGTTCTTGACTTTAGGACCTAAAGGAACTAAAGGTCCCTGCAAGCATCCTAAGATGCTTCAGTCGTGCCTGACTCTTTGCGATCCTGTGGACTGTAGCCCACCAGACTCCTCTGTTCATGGAATTCTCCAGGCCAGAATACTTGAGTGGGTAGCCATTCCCTTCTCCAGGGGATCTTCCTGACCCGGGGATCAAACCCAGGTCTCCTGCACTGCAGGCAGATTCTTTACCAGCTGAGCCACCAGGGAAGTTCCCTGACTTTCCTCACTATTATTTTTCTTTACTGACAGTTATTATTCTGAGCTGTCTGCTTTTCTTTGCTTTTCCATTTTCTTACTTCTCTGATTAAACTTACTCTTTGGCTAAAGTTTTTCCACAGACAAAAGACAGGAAGAGGATGTGGTGAGCAAGGACCATAGGGTCCTATTCTTTTACAGTATGAGGCCATGATTATCATTCCTTATCCTGTCTATATTAGCTAGAAAGACAAATATAATACATATTTAACACATACTTATTTCATCCACACAAAATACAACTCAGGAATAGCAATAATGAAATAAAAAGTGGTTACATAGTCAATGCTGATTAAATGCAAGCATTGCATTAATCACATCACACATTATACTCACAGGCTGTCTCTAGAATAAAAGCCTAACTTATGAATGGTTATTTGGAAAACAAAGTTAAGTGTCTTCCACCTCACAAACCCAATCGAACACATATTGATTTCATCTCAGGAAGTGCATTGCTGGTCTCAGACACCTTGCTTTAGTTAAGGATGCTCAATACACCAAGATTCTAAGAAATGTGTATTTGGGGATAAATGTTTGATATTTGTTTCCTCCCCAGTCACCTTCAGAGTTTGTATGTTAATGAAATCTCTCACCCGTAGAATATTGTTTTTCACTAATCAAAATGTATATGTAGACCAAGTCTTATTTATTTTTACTTTTTGCATTATATCCACTATAGCCAACTTTACCCACTAGTTCCCTTCCCTGCTTTATTCGCTATGTACCATTTAGTCACTGAGTTAAAACAAACATTATCCATCAGGTAATAACTAATAAGGAAATGAGTTTTGAACGTGTGGACATTTTCCTTAACCTTCCCTATGCTTTATCCCTAAAAAGAAGAAAATAATAACAACAAATTTCTCATAGGGTGTAAAACAGTTTTGCCAGAGACACAGATAAATCCTTTTTATCTTTAAAATTGCTCATATAATACATTTATATTTATTTTTATTTTTTCATATAATACATTTTAAAATCACAGATTTGAATGTTTGATAAGTCTTCATATGTACATTATTTCTATTATTCTGAAAGCAAACACAGAATTTCTGGATCCAGTACAGACCACTCTTATTTACAGTGATAACTATGTTGGGTCCCCACTCTGTACCCTCCCTCATTCAGGAAGATGCTGTAAGAGCCAGATGGATGCTGCACATGCGAAAGAGACTTTATACACCACAGGGGAGGGGCCAAAAATTATGAATCTCGTAATTTATAGGCTACACACTGCCCCCTCCCCTTCTGAGAGAGGAGGGGGACCTCTTGCTCCCTCATGTGTTATAATCCTTTGGAATATAAACAGCCTGCTCTTGGCTCCAGGTTTCATGCAACTTTGAAATGTAAATAAATTGTAAGATAAGCATCTAAATCTCTCTGGAGGTCTCTCACTATCTAAGACTTATGCTTAATCCAGGTTTCAGTTTCCTGGCTCAGAAAGCTCTAACTCGGCAAAAAGCATGAAAATATTCACTTTCTGATAATGTTCAGTTTAAATTACAGCTGTATATAAGGATGAAGATTAGGAGTTTACATCACAAAAGTTAACCATGAACTTACTAAATATTTATTTCCTCAAACCTGACAAAAGGTAGCTCACTTTTTAATTAGTGCCCGTGATACAACTGGCCTGCATTACTTGAGGCTTTCATATATGACTCTAAAAGTAAAACCACTTTTTAATGAAAATTAAATACAACATGCTGTTTTCATCTATCTCCTTGCCACTAACATGGAATAAGATGAAAATATTGCATTTCAAATAATTGTACATCATGCTACGTTTCCTCAGAGATTTAATCTACATGAAGCAGTTTTGGAAACAGCCAAAGCTTTAATAAGAGAAAGTCAATGAACCTCATGTACCTTTTATAAAACATGACATAAGGCAATATAATTAAAACTAAACTTATTTCCTGTGGTGAAATTAACTTACCGAAATGAAGGTGTTTATTTATTAAATGGGATCTCTGGAGTTCTTGCCTTATTCTTTCCCCTCCTGGGAAGGTTTTGATTGTTTGCTTCCTTTCTCTTGCCTGCTTGCTGTGTAATTTAAAACTGATGCCTTCCTTTGGGAAACAAAATTTGATCGGAGAACAGCCTGCACCACCAGCTAAACAAATTACCAGTGTTTTACTCACTTTTCTTCCTGTATTCTTTTTTTTTTCTTCCTTTAAGAATCAAAAGAATTGTGTGCAGGGGTTTACAAGTGCTGTTGTACCGTCCAGATTTAATTGTAATAATAAGGAGGGCATACCAGTCCCTTTAGTGACATATAGGTGCTGAGGAGAGTAAGTGTAGAAGCGAACAGGTTATTAGTCTCTTTTTTCCCCCACTGCCTGAAGTTTGCCCTTCTCTGGCAAGCTGTTGGCTTCTAAGGGACCATTTTGTGATAATTAGGGATTAGATTGCAAATGCAAAATAATTAAAATAAGGACAGTTTTAAAATAGTTTCTTGTAAAAACAAAGACCAAAAGATTTTTTTTTACAGCATAGTAAAATCAAATAGTATTTGATATACCCTATAACCACCTATTCATCCATTAAATAAAGCATTTATTTAGTACAAGTTGTCCCATTTACCAATGCAAATATAAATATAAATGATATACCGTTTTAAGCTGCAGGCATTTTATTTAACAGCATTTTTACTCACACTGTGGAAGACTTACATGTAAATATTTTTAGCCAGAGTGACTCCAGATAACAATAAGTTAAGTTTCATGATTCACACTTGATTCCTGGATGGCAGTAAAAAATTAGTCTTTGCAGTGTAAGTAAATTCAGTCAGTTAATCACATGTGTTGAGAAATTATTTTCACTTAAGCCCATATTTGCTTCTGAAAATGATGTTCTAGGCCATAGGATTTACCAAGACAAAGGTAACTTTATTACTCAGGTTACTATTTTTAATTTATTTTCTTTGTAGTCAACAAACATCTTAAGTTTAAATTATTCTAAGTTCTAATTTTAACATGTTTAAAAGCTGTTTCTTGATTTTACTTTTAAAATTGAAGATGATTTATAAAGACATAGACAATGTTCCAAATTGAAGAGATCTTAGAAATCTGAAAATACTTTGTTAACTGAAATATTTCCATGTGCCCTCATGTAGAGTGCTGTGGACCAAATACGTGTGTCTCACCCAGATTTATTTGTTGAAACCTAATGCTCAGTGTGATGGCACTACCAGGGGATACAATTTGGAGGTGCTTAGGTCATAATGGTGGAGCCTTGTGAAGGAGATTGGTATCTTAATAAGAGATATAAGGAGGCTGGCCGGCCCCTTTTCTGTCAGGTGAGGCTACTGTCAGAAGACAGCTATCAGTGATGAAGCGAGTTCTTAGTGGTCACTGAATCTGCTAGTACCTTGATCTTGAACTACTTCATGATATTGCTAAGCTACTTCATGATGTTGCTGCCTTATCCATTTTTGACTGGCAATGACCGTCAGCGGACACTAACCTCTCACCCAAGTACACGCTCTAACTGTTAGCTCTAGAGTCACAAGTAAACCTGAGCTCCTGGAATGAATTCCTCAGCAGCCCTTGTGACGAGTCTCCCCTGCTTCCTATGCCTGTCCGTGTGTGCCCTGAGATAGGCCTGCAGTGGCGCTTACCAAAACCTGACTCTTGTGGTTTGCGCTGACCTACCCACTGCCCCGGAACTTCAAAGCACTCCACCCACAGACCCTGATAGGCATGTGTCCGTGTCCCTGTGTCTGTCTGTCTGTCCACACTTTGCCTTGACCTCCCCATGTGGCCACTGGAGGCATGCCAGGTGTTCCTTTCAGAGTTCATGAGTAATAATATTCTCTGTTTCAAGTGTATTTTTGAACTATGGCTCACCATTCAACACCCTGTGCTCTACATAACAAGTGTTAATCTAGTAAACGTATAACAATAAGTTACCCAATTTACGGTATTTTGTTATAGTAGACCAAAGGGACTGGGGGTTAGGGTCAGAGTCCAGTGTTCCTCTCACAAATTATTAAGTATCGATATTTAGTCATTTATTCAGTTAACCGGTATGCATTGAGTATCTACTCTATAATACATGACATTTTGTTTGGTGCTGAAGATGTAATAGTTAATAAGACTGTGCTAAGGCTTAAAATCTAATGGGTAGGCAATCGCCACAACTTATAAAATATATAAGGAAAATAATAACATATTGTAAGAAATGATATAAAGAAAACAGAGTGGTAAGAAAGAGAATATTGGGATTCTTGGAGTGTGTGTATATAATAACCAAAGCAGAATTTGTCACTTCACACAGATGTAATATTCATACCAAAAATAAACAGGATGGAGTTAAATATGTTTCTAATGTGGGAAGACTACAAACAATAGCTTTTTAGTATATAGCCTGAATGAAAACTAATGATTACTTTGTAGGATGGAGATCCTTGGCAGCCCAGTGTTTAGGACTCTGTGCTTCCACTGTAGGGGGTTGGGTTCAATCTCCGATTCAGAAACAGCCTTCCCACAATTGAGTGAGGCAGTCAAAAAAGAAAATTTACATTGCATGAGAAGGCACATGATCATATATGTCCTTGTATGTGTGCATGTTAAAGAATTTGATTTTTTCCAAGTATAATAATGCTGAAATTATTCTAAGCAAAAAAAGGATATAATGAATTCCTTCACTTTTCTGTCCTGCATAGGATATACTGGAGGAGAAAAAGGGTGTAGACACCAAGGAAAGTGAAGTTGCTCAGTCATGTCCGACTCTTTATAACCCCATGGACTGTAGACTACCAGGCTCCTGCATCCATGGGATTTTCCAGGCAAGAGTGGGTCGCCATTTCCTTCTCCAAAGACACTAAGGAAATTGTTGTAATTGTCTGAGTGAGAGAAGTCAAGATGTAGAAGAGGATATTGATACTGGAGTTGGATAAGAGTAGGTAGATTTGAGAAATATGCTGATACTAACCAGATGTGCTGGTAGAAGAGATATCATCTGCAGGAATGCAAAGGAAAAAGAGGTATAAAAAATGACTCAAGATCATGCTTTAAGAAGCTGAATGACTGAATAAGAATCTGAGTTCCTGAGGTTGGTGATTTTGCAGATGGGTATCATTCACCATTAATTAGTTCAAAAGATCTGCTAGACCAACCAATGAAGTATTCCTTTGCTAACCAGATATTATCTTGAGTTAGTGTATATAATTCAACTGAATCCAACTATATTCCTTTAAAAATATGAACCATCCCATATGGAGGGGAGGAATTAAGATTTCAGTTTTGGATGTGATAAATTTGAGATTTCTCTCTGAGACCCTGAAAGGAAATACCAAGCACAGACTTGGAAGGGCATGCAGGAGATAGCAGAGATCTGGAACAGAAACATAAATTTGAAACATGGTATTGAGCTGGTCTTTAAAACCTTATAAATCAGTCATGTAATTATCAGGGTGATTCTAAGACAGAAAAGGGGCTAAAACGATCCCTGTGAAGTACATAATTTTAGAGGCCATACAGAGGCGAGAGAACTGAATTTAAAAAATGCTGAGAAAGAAATATTACTGAAGAAGAGGTAAAATGACTGATAATTTACGAGAAAATATGGCCATTTTTACAAGATTGATGATAGGCTCACCTCTCTGAATGATGCCTAAAGATCAAAGACTATGAAAATGGAAAGTTTTATCTTGAGTTTCTGAATGTTGAGGTCATTGATGACAAGACTGAGCACAGATTCACTGTAATTCTGGAATTAGGAACTGATTTTGTAATTGAAGAGTGAATAGAAGGTAAGGTACAGACATACTACATGTACATGTACATGTCTCTAAATTTAGAGACAGTTGTAAAAGGGAGCAGTGAATCTGGTGGGCTCCACATATACCATGGCACAAAAGTTTCATTAATTAGAGCATATCTGGGAAAGTGTTAGCTGCTCAGTCATGTCTGACTCTTGGCGACCCCATGGACTGTAGCCCACCAGGCTCCTCTGTCCATGGGGTTCTGCAGGCAAGAATAGTGGAGTGGGTTGCCATTTCCTACCCCAGGGGATCTTCCTGACCCACAGATTGAACCCAGGTCTTCAGTACTGCAGGCAGATTCTTTACTGTCTGAGCCACCACTCAGTTGAAATGGAGACCATAAGTGGTACAAGAGAGGACTGAAATAAAGGTGCAGCTATAAGGAAATCTAGAGTGGAAGGGATTCATAGCATAAGTGGAGAAATTATTTCTTCCTAGGAAGAGAATGGTTTATGGGAAGAAATCATTTTAACAGGAGGGAAGATCACTGGAACAAAACGATGGTATATAGGTTGTAGAGTATGACGGTGAGATGTGCAGCTGCTTGTTTATTTTTTCAATAAAATGTGGGCACGACTACAGCTGAAAGTGAGAGGGGATGAAGACGTGTGGAATATCTGAGGGGAGATCAAAAGGTGCAAAGTAAACATTTTAGGAGCTGAGAGAAAGGAACTCTATTACAAATCAAAAGGAATGAAGAATTTTGTATTTTTAATGTTAAACTGTAAGTGATAAGAAAACATTAATAGTGGCTTAAGATAAACTTTTGTATTTTCTTATACATATGGATAGACAGACAAGAGTCAGTGTGAGGCTTTCATGATTGTCAGGAAACCAGGCTCGCAGATTTTACTCCAATAACCCTAAAGTTGCTTTCTCCTCACGGTGTAGGTAGCCTGGTTAGGTTCTTGGTACCACCACTGATATGCCTCCGAGGCAGCAGGAGGCAGGAAAATGATAAAAGGAAGGAGAAGCAAAAATTCTTTCTCTTTAAGCATAATTCCCGTTAGTTTCCTGCACCATTTTATATTTTCTACAGTTTTGGCCAGAACCTAGACACATAGTCATGCTTAGCTGCAAAAAAGATGGAAAAGCAGTCATTTCCAGGGAGACAAGTATCCAGTGATAATTAGGGATCTACTGCAACAGAATCAGGACCACAGATATTAGGCACTGTGATCATGCATTTTATTTGTCAACTTGAATGATCACCTTGCCTAGTCAGAAAATCGATCTTTCTGAGTTTGTCTGTGAGGATGTTTCCAGAAAAGAAAAAAAAAAAAAAAAAGCTTTCCGTTCAATAAACTGTATAAAGAAGATCTGCCCTCACCAGCATGGATGGGGCATTATCTAATCTGTTGAGGATCTGGATAGAGCAAAGAGGCAGAGGAGAATGAATTGTCTATCTCGAGCTGAAATGTCTGTTTTCCTCTGCCCTTAGTCACAGGAACTTGGCCCTTGGACCTGTGGTCTTAGACTGAATTAGCCCTCTGCTTTCTCAGTTCTCCACCTTGTGAATGGTAGTCTGTGAGACTTACACAGTTGTGGAAGCCAATTCCTATAAGAAATCTCTCTCTCTATATATATATATGTGTGTGTGTGTGTGTGTGTGTGTGTGTGTGTGTGTATGTGTGTGTATATATATATCCACACATATGAGAACCAATAGCCTAGATAGAAATTCATATTTTTAAAGAAATAGTTTGATTCAAGTGAATTACAGACAGTAACTCAAAGTAACATCTGATTAGATAAGGAAGAAAAATTTGCAGTGGTTATATGCACATTTATTTGTCCAGGACATGCTTTATATTGAGTGAAGGTGAATAGAACCTTATTCTGGAACATGTAATTATTTATCCAGATAATTTTCCTTTCTTTCATGATCAGTTTGTATCCCTCTTTCATATTCATTGAAGTAAATAAAAAATAAAATTATATATATACACACACACAGACTTCAGGTATATACTTGCTAATACTATGCAATAATTCTAATTAGTATGTTTTATTATTATACTTTCAACTTATGTCCCTGTTACCCACTTCTTATTCTCACTCCCACACTATTTTTTCTATTATTAAAATTCTGTTAATAATACATTTTTCATTCAAAAGCAGTTATGACTTTGGCTACTAAGATACATCATGAGAACTATGGAGGTAAATATGGAGGTATTCTAGCTGATAAAACCTAAGGCCTTCTTTATGGGCTTCATGACACCATTCATACTGTAGAATATGGGAAAGTGGTACCTTGTAACAAATGAAGAAATTCTCATTTGAGCTGAAAATGGCAATCATCTTTTATCCTCTCAATTCTCATATAACTAACATTTCTGATTTTTGATAGCTCGACGTTGTATTTCTTTACCAAACATTGCTTGTTGTTTGGACAGGATCTCTTCAGGAATGGTAAAATTAAAGTACTTAATTGGTATCCTAGAAAGAATAAAGGAAAGACATTGTGAGGTGGCCAGGACAGTCAAATCATTCCTTGTAGAGTCAGAAAAGGCTAGAGTATCAAATAACCCTAATTTTACTGTGTAATAAAAACAAAACAAAAAGCAAACGATGTGTGTTTACTTACTACTCAAGCTGCATGATCAGTTAACATGGGTCATTAAAGAGCTTTGTTGGAAATAGGCTTTCAAAAGCCCAAGCCAACAAAAATTGTATCATTTTCTTGCTGCACAACTGAAATATGTGGCTTTTTCAACTAGTCTGTGAATTAGAAGAAAAATATTAGGAAATCATGATAGGCTTTTTATTACTAAAGACGCTGAGTGATAGGTCTTTCTTCATAGTTCTTTGGTCAGAACCACATGTAGCCTCACATTTTTTTGGATAATACAGAAAAGCCATGACAAAAGTAACATTTACTAGGTATTAATATCTGCCTCACTCTCTTATTTTGATTACCAAATTCTGTATTTTGTTTCTCCCAACACCCAGGGATTTTGTGATTTATAATAAAATATATATTTCATCTTCCACCCATTTCTGGAACAGAGCTCCTAAAATCCTTGTAATTTCTATGATGGTCTTTTATTGTTACTGAGGTGACATTTGCACCTCATCTAACAATGGGGACTGATTTTCAGGAGAATCAACCATGTGATTAGACAATTGGGACTTCCAGCCCCGCCCTCTGACCTCCATGGAGGGGAGAATTGCTGGAGGTAAGTTGATCACCAGGGGTTGGTGATTTAATCAAGCATGCCAAGAGTCCATAGGGTCACAAAGAATCGGACACAACTGAAGTGACTTAGCACGAACACACACCCCCACACCCCTATATAATGGAGTCCCCATATAAACTAAAAGGAGGGGATTCAGAGAGCTTCCAGGATGGTGAACCAGAACTTTTCCAGGGGTCACCATGCCAGTCCCAAGGTTTACAAGGAAAGAATCTCCCTTCTTTGGGATCTCACTTAATTCATCTTTCATCAGGCTATTGATTTTCAGCCTTTGTGTGTGCTAACTCACTTCAGTTGTGTCTAACTCTTTGGGACCCCATGAAGAGTAGCCTGCCAGGCTTTTCTGTCCATGGGATTTTTCAGGCAAGAATACTGGAGTGAGTTGCTATGACCTTTTCCAGGGGTCTTCCTGACCCAGGTATCAAACGCGTATCTCTTATGTCTCCTGCATCGGCAGGCAGGTTCTTAACCACTAGTACTACCTGGGAAGCCCTGCCTTTAATATCCTTATAATAAACCAGTTATCTAGTGAGTAAACACATTTCCTGAGTCCTGTGAGCTGCTTTAGCAAATAAATAGAGCCCAGGAAGGAGATTGTGGGGAACTCTGATTTACAGCCAGTTGGTCAGAAGTGTAGGTAACAATCTAGACTTGCTTGTAACTGGGATTTCAAATAGAGGGCACTCTTGTGGAACCGAACACCTAAAGTACAGAATCTGATGTTATCTTGGGTAGAAAGTATCAGAATTGAGTTGAATTGTAACACACCCAACTGGTATCAGAATTGCTTGCAAACTTTTGGAATTAGGTGTAGAACACTTACCCTTAAAAAAAAAGCAACAAAAAAAATTGAGGATTTAACAGTCTATTTAACTCTGAGAGATTCTTTGTTGTTGTTGTTTAGTTGCTTCAGTTCAGTTCAGTTCAGTCACTCAGTCGTGTCCGACTCTTTGCGACCCCATGAATCGCAGCACACCAGGCCTCCCTGTTCATCACCAACTCCCAGAGTTTACTCAAACTAATGTCCATCAAGTTGGTGATGCCATTCAGCCATCTCATCCTCTGTCATCCCCTTCTCCCACTGCCTACAATCCCTCCCAGCATCAGGGTCTTTTCCAATGAGTCAACTCTTCACATGACATGGCCAAAGAATTGGAGTTTCAGCTTCAGCATCAGTCCTCCAAGTGAACACCCAGGACTGATCTCCTTTAGGATGGACTGGTTGGATCTCCTTGCAGTCCAAGGGACTCTCAAGAGTCTTCTCCAACACCACAGTTCAAAAGCATCAATTTTTCGGTGCTCAGCTTTCTTCACAGTCCAACTCTCAAATCCATACATGACCACTGGAAAAACCATAGCCTTGACTAGACAGACCTTTGTTGGCAAAGTAATGTCTCTGCTTTTTAATATGGTATCTAGGTTGGTCATAACTTTCCTTCCAAGGAGTAAGTGTCTTTTAATTTCATGGCTGCAATCACCATCTGCAGATCACCATCTCCAAATCACCATTTGGAGGCCAAAAAAATAAAGTCTGACACTGTTTCCACTGTTTCCCC
Source organism: Odocoileus virginianus (assembly GCF_023699985.2). NCBI lineage: Eukaryota > Metazoa > Chordata > Mammalia > Artiodactyla > Cervidae > Odocoileus > Odocoileus virginianus. The sequence continues at coordinate 25,133,089 of NC_069685.1, forward strand.
AACTATTCCCCATGAAGTGAAGGGACCAGATGCCATGATCTTAGTTTTCTGAATGTTGAGCTTTAAGCCAACTTTTTCACTCTCTTCTTTCACTTTCATCAAGAGGCTTTTTAGTTCCTCTTGACTTTCTGCCATAAGGTTGGTGTCATCTGCATATCTGAGGTTATTGATATTTCTCCCGTCACTCTTGATTCCAGCTTGTGCTTCATCTAGCCCAGCGTTTCTCATGATGTACTCTGCATATAAGTTAAACAAGCAGGGTGACAATATACAGCCTTGACATACTCCTTTTCCTATTTGGAACAAGTCTGTTGTTCCATGTCCAGTTCTAACTGTTGCTTCCTGACCTGCATATAGGTTTCTCAAGTCAGGAGGCAGGTCAGGTGGTCTTGTATTCCCATCTCTTTCAGAATTTTCCACAGTTTATTGTGATCTACACAGTCAAAGGCTTTGGCATAGTCAATAAAGCAGAAATAGATGTTTTTCGGGAACTCTCTTGCTTTTTCGATGATCCAGCGGATGTTGGCAATTTGATCTCTGGTTCCTCTGCCTTTTCTAAAACCAGCTTGAACACCTGGAAGTTCACGGTTCACGTAATCCTGAAGCCTGGCTTGGAGAATTTTGAGCATTACTTTACTAGCGTGTGAGATGAGTGCAATTGTGTGGTAGTTTGGGCATTCTTTGGGATTGCCTTTCTTTGGGATTGGAATGAAAACTGACCTTTTCCAGTCCTGTGGCCACTGCTGAATTTTCCAAATTTGCTGGCGTATTGAGTACAGCACCTTCACAGCATCATCTTTCAGGATTTGAAATAGCTCAACTGGAATTCCATCACCTCCACTAGCTTTGTTCGTAGTGATGCTTTCTAAGGCCCACTTGACTTCACATTCCAGGATGTCTGGCTCTAGGTGAGTGATCACACCATCATGACTATCTGGGTGGTGAAGATCTTTTTTGTACAGTTCTTCTGTGTATTCTTGCCACCTCTTCTTAATATCTTTCGGCTTCTGTTAGGTCCATATCAACTCTGTCCTTTATTGAACCCATCTGTGCATGGAATGTTCCCTTGGTATCTCTAATTTTCTTGAAGACATCTCTAGTCTTTCCCATTCTGTTGTTTTCCTCTATTTCTTCTTCTTTTTTTTTTTCATTTATTTTTATTAGTTGGAAGCTTATTACTTTACAATATTGTAGTGGTTTTTGTCATACATTGACATGAATCAGCCATGAATTTAAAACATGTATTTGGGATGGGGAATACATGTTTTCCTCTATTTCTTTGCATTGATCACTGAGGAAGGCTTTCTTGTCTCTCCTGGCTATTCTTTGGAGCTCTGCATTCAAATGGGAATAGCTTTCCTTTTCTCCTTTGCTTTTCCCTTCTCTTCTTTTCACAGCTATTTGTAAGGCCTCCTCAGACAGCCATTATGCTTTTTTGCATTTCATTTTCATGGGGATGGTCTCGATCCCTGTCCCCTGTACAGTGTCACGAACCTCTGTCCATATTTCATCAGGCACTCTGTCTATCAGATCTAGTCCCTTAAATCTATTTCTCACTTCCACTGTATGAGCATAAGGGATTTGATTTAGGTCATACCTGAGTGGTCTCATGGCTATCCCTACTTTCTTCAATTTAAGTCTGAATTTGGCAATAAGGAGTTCATGATCTGAGCCACAGTCAGCTCCAGGTCTTGTTTTTGCTGACTGTGTAGAGCTTCTCCATCTTTGGCTGAAAAAGTGTTGACCATCTGGTGATGTCCATGTGTAGAGTCATCTCTTGTGTTGTTGGAAGAGGGTGTTTGCTATGACCAGTATGTTCTCTTGGCAAAACTCTATTAGCCTTTGCCCTGCTTCATTCTGTACTCCAAGGCCAAATTTGCCTGTTACTTCAGGTGTTTCTTGACTTCCTACTTTTGCATTCCAGTCCCCTATAATGAAAAGGACATCTTTTTTAGGTGTTAGTTCTAAAAGGTCTTGTAGGTCTTCATAGAACCATTCAACTTCAGCTTCTTCAGCATTACTGGTTGGGGCATAGGTTTGGATTACTGTGATATTGAATGGTTTGTCTTGGAAACTAACAGAGATCATTCTGTCATTTTTGAGACTGCATCCAAGTACTGCATTTCGGACTCTTCTGTTGACCATGATGGCTACTCCATTTCTTCTAAGAGATTCCTGCCCACAGTAGTAGATACAATGGTCATCTGAGTTAAATTCACCCATTCCAGTCCATTTTAGTTCGCTGATTCCTAGAATGTTGACATTCACTCTTGCCATCTCCTGTTTGACCACTTCCAATTTGCCTTGATTCATGGACCTAACATTCCAGGTTCCTATGCAATATTGCTCTTTACAGCATCAGACCTTGCTTCTCTCACCAGTCACATCCACAACTAGGTATTGTTTTTGCTTTGGCTCCATCCCTTCATTCTTTCTGGAGTTATTTCTCCACTGATTTCCAGTAGCATATTGGGCACCTACCGATCTATGGAGGTCCTCTTTCAGGGTCCTATCATTTTGCCTTTTCATATTTTTCATCGGGTTCTCAAGGCAAGAACACTGAATGGTTGCTTATTGCAGTCCAAATCGTCGCGACCCCATGGAATGCAGCATGCCAGGCTTCCCTGTTCTTCACTATTTCCTGGAGTTTGCTCAAACTCATGTCCATTGAGTTATACCATCATCAATGGACAGAGGACAGACAACAATCTTGTCCTCTGTCATCCGCTTCCCCTCCTGCCCTCAATCTTTCCCAACATCATGGTCTTTCCAGTGAGTTGGCTTTTTGCATCAGGTGGCCAAAGAATTGGAGCTTCAGCTTCACCATCATTCCTTCCAATAAATGTTCAGGGTTGATTTCCTTCAGGATTAAATAGCTTGATCCCCTTGCTGTCCAATGGACTCTTTAAAAAAAATTTTTTTTAATTAACTTATTTTGATTGGAGGATAATTACTTTACAATATTGTGATGATTTTTGCCATACATTGACATTAATCATCCACACATACACATGTATTGCCCAAGGCCAACCCTCTCTCACCTCCCCAGTGGACTCTTAAGTGTCTTCTCAAACACTACAGTTCAAAAGCATCAATTCTTTGGTGCTCAGCCTTCTCTATGGTCCAAGGCTCACATCCATACATGACTACTGGAAAAACCTTAGCTTGGACTATAGGAACCTTTGTCAGCAAAATGATGTCTTTGTTTTTTACTACTCTGTCTAGGTTTGTCAAAGCTTTTCTTTCAAGGAGCAAGCATCTTTTAATTTCATGGCTATAGTCACCATCCACGGTGATTTTGGAGCCAAAGAAAGTAAGACTGTCACTCTTTCCCTTTCCCCCCATCTATTTGCCATGAAATGATGGGACTGGATGCCATGATCTTCATTTTTTGAATGTTCAGTTTTAAGCCAACTTATTCACTATCCTCCTTCAATTTCATCAAGAAGCCCTTTAGTTCCTCTTCACTTTCTGGATTAAGGTGCTATCACCTGCATATCTGAGGTTGTTAATATTTCTCTTAGCAGTCTTGATTCCAGCATGTGATTCATCCAGCCCAGCATTTCACATTATGTACTCTGCATAGAAGTTAAATATACAGAGTAACAATATACAGCTTTGATGTATTCCTTTCCCAATATGAACCAGTCTGTTGTTCTATGTCTGGTTCTAACTGTTGCTTCTTGATCTGCATACAGATTTCTCAGGAGGCAGGTAAGGTGGTCTGGTATTCCCATCTCTTTAAAAATTTTCCATAGTTGTGATCCACACAGTCAAAGGCTTTAGCATAGTCAATGAAGCAGATGTAGATGTTTTCCTGGAATTCCCTTGCTTTTTCTATGATCCAACAGATGTTAGCAATTTGATCTCCAGTTCCTCTGCCTTTTTTAAATCCAGCTTGAACATCTGTAAGTTTTTGGTTCCTGTACTGTTGAAGCCTACCTTGAAGGCTTTTGAGCATAATCTTGCTAGCATAAGAAATTAGTGAAATTGTGTGGAAGTTTGAACATTCTTTGGCATTGTCCTTCTTTGGAATTGGAATGAAAACTGACCTTTTCCAGTCCTGTGGCCACTGCTGAGTTGTCTATATTTGCTGGCATACTGAATGCAGCACTTTAACAGCCTTGTCTTTTAGGATTTGAAATACCTCAGTTGGAATTCCATCACCTCCTCTAGCTTTGTTCATAGCAATGTTTCCTAAGGCTGACTTCACACTCCAGGATATCTGGCTCTAGGTGAGTGATTACACCATGGTAGTTATCTAGATCATTAAGATCTTTTTTGTACAGTTCTTATGTGTATTCTTGTCACCTCTTCTTAATATCTCTGCTTCTGTTAGGTCCATACCATTTCTGTCCTTTCTTGTGCTCATCTTTGCATGAAATATCCCCTTGGTATCTTGAATTTTCTTAAAAAATCTCTAGTCTTTCCCATTCCATTGCTTTCCTCTATCTTTTTGCATTGTTCATTTTAAAAGGCTTTTATATCTCTCCCTGCTGTTCTTTGGAACTCTGTACATTATTCTGATTGGCCACATAAGAAATTGGGTTAGGAACATGTATTTTCCTTGTACACTATGCATCTTCCTTAGGTTATTACCTGCATGTAGATATTTTGGGGGCCACAGCACAGTTTTTGTCTTAAAAGCTATCTTTTAGAAGTGACTCATCATTTTTGTCAGAATATATTTCTCTAAAATTTGATAAACTCACGTATTTTTTTGGATATGTTTAAATTGAAATTTTTGTTTGTTTTGTTTTACACTCTACCTCCTAGTCCCCATCTATCTTTCTTCTGAATTCAATATTGGACAACTTAAGTATATTTGATGGGAAACTGCATCCTTATTCTGATTTTTGTTCTAAGTCATTGGATTGAAATAATTCACTGGGAGTCACAAATATATGTTCCTTTTCTATTCTGGGTTTAATTTAATCACTTGAGAGAGACTTAAGATTGGCGGTGGCTCAGAAGGTAAAGCGTCTGCCTTAAATGCAGGAGACCTGGGTTTGATCCCTGGGTGGGGAAGATCCCTTGGAGAAGGAAATGGCAACCCACTCCAGTATTCTTGCCTGGAAAACCCCATGGATGGAGAAGGCTGGTGGGCTACAGTCCATGGGGTCACAAAGAGTCAGACAGGACTGAGTGACTTCACTTCACTTTATTCCTATTCTCTGCCAATCTTATTTTTTGTTCTTCTGGGTTGAACATTAACATTGATCTATTAACATTAAAAGACAAGAAACAATTTCTAGAAACTATATTTACTTTCTATTTGCTTTCCAACAGTCAAATTTTTTTTTTTCTGAGCTTTTCTCTTTTAATACCCTGGCAAATATAACCAATCAATACCAACACACTTTAAAAGATTTTGTATTTTTACCTATTCTCATAGAGCTCTAGGTTCATTTAGCAAGTTACTTTGCATCAATTTAATTTCAGTTGACAATTTTTCTAAGAATTTTGCCACAACAGATCATGCTTTGTTATCTTCTCAGACTATGATATCAATTTTCTCATTATGTCACATAGTTTAGCTTTTTTCCTTTCACTTTTGATGTCCATTTCTTTACTAGTCAGTGCTGGTTAGGTTGTGCTGTAGTAAAACAAACTATAGAAATCTCAGTGACTTAAACTCAAAGTTAAACTTACAGTCAGATTTATGTCCAGTAGAGTTCTGTGGCAGTGGGGGGGTTCTCTGCTTCATACAGTCATTCCAGAAGGAAGATGAAGTACAGCACATCCTGGAATTAAAATATTTACCTGTAACAAAAGAGCATATCTTTCCAAGGCAAAGAGAAGCCAGAGGAGCAGCAGCCTGGCTTCAAAACTGAGAACATCTCTTTCCTCCCAGTTTGTTGTCCAGGGTTAGTAATCCTGTTAGGCATCTGTGGTGGTTCAGATGGTAAGGAATCTACCTGCAATCCAGGAGACCTGAGTTTGATTCCTGGGTAGGGAAGATACCCTGGAGAAGGGAATGACTACTCACTCCAATATTCTTCCCTGAAGAATTCCATGGACAGAGATTATAGTCTATGGGGTTGCAAAGAGTTGGACACAGCTGAGAGTAAAACTGCCCTAACTGCAAGGAAGGGTGAGACATAGGATTTATTTTACATAACCATTACCCTCTCTGGGACTGCTATCATGAGATCATTTATTCTTAAGCTCTTTATTAGACATGCTTATCATCATCTATTTTTTTCATTGTAACTAATGAATAAAATAAGATCTTGCAATTCTTTTGCACAAAATATTCTGTCACTTCTCCCTAATTAAAATATATAGTACATATACTTGAGCTGACTTTCAAAGTCTCATTAATAGGGAAAACCTTTTTTTTTTTTTTTTCTTTTGGCTATCTACCCACAACTTGTGGCATGTTAGTTTCCTGACCAGGGATCAGCCTGTGCCCCCTGCAGTGGAAGCATGGAACCTTAACCACTGGACAACCAGGGAAGTCCCTGGAATTCAGTCTTAAAGTGTGATTCTAATCTCTTTTTCAAGCTATATTCTGTTAGTATCAATTGTTGTTGTTCAATTGCTCAGTCATGTCCGACTCTTTGCAACCCTGTAGACTGTAGCACAACAGGCTTCTCTGTCCTTCACTATCTCCCGGAGCTTGCTCACACTCATATCCATTGAATCAGTGATGCTATCCAACCATCTCATCCTCTGTTGTCCCCTTCTCCTCCAGCCCTCAGTCTTTCTCAGCATCAGGGTCTTTGCTAAGGACTTGGCTCTTTGTGTCAGGTGGCTGAAGTATTGGAGCTTCAGTTTCAGCATCAGTGTCCTTCTAGTGAATATTCAGGATTGATTTCCTTTAGGATTGACTGACTGGATCTCCTTGCAGTCCAAGGGACTCTCAAGAGTCTTCCCCAACACCACAGTTCAAAAGCATCAATTCTTTGGTGCTCAGCTTTCTTTATAGTCCAACTCTCACATCCATACATGACTACTGGAAAAACCATAGTTTTGACTAGATGGACTTTTGTTGGCAAAGTAATGTCTCTGCTTCTTAATATGCTGTCTAGGTTGGTCGTAGCTGTCTTCTGAGGAGCAAGCACCTTTTAATTTTGTGGCTGCAGTCACCATCTGCAGTGATTTTGGAGCTCAAGACAATTAGGTCACTGTTTCCATTGTTTCTCCATCTATTTGCCATGAAGTAATAGGACCACATGCCATGATCTTTGTTTTTAAATATTGAGTTTTAAGCCAGCTTTTTCACCTCCTCTTTCACTTTCATCAAGAGGCTCTTTAGTTCCTCTTCACTTTCTGCCATAAGGATGGTGTCACCTGCATATCTGAGGTTATTGGTATTTCTCCTGGCAATCTTGATTCCAGCTTGTGCTTCATCCATTGGGCATTTCGCTAAATACTTGGTCTCATATAGTTTCAAATATTTGCTCTCTGAAAATAAGAATTTTACCCCCTTAGAATTATTTTAATCAGTCATTCATTTTTATTCTCCTAAATCTACTAAATCCTAGCATTTCTAATGGCAATAGCAATACTTAAGTCTCAGAATAAAACCTGAAAAAAAATGACTATCAATTCACTTTCGGTTTATACCCTATTACAGGAATTTGGAATTCTATTCTTTTGTTTCCTAACAGCATTTTCAAAAGGCATTCATGCCCTTAATAGCTTTTTTTTTTTTTTTTTTTAAACCACTCCTATCTCGTATTCTTCATCCAGTAAAGTCCAGTCACTGGAGAGCTAGATTCCAAACCTGTTTTACAGGTTCTATAATCTAAACATATTACATCTTCTAATTCTTAATGTCTCATCAATTAAGGATGTCTAACAGTATTTGGTATATCATTTTCACAGACTTACTATAGGAACCAAATCAAATGCAGTCTGCTACAAGGTTTTAAACATTGTACATCATTGTTGTACTGATGTTGTACAGTACAACATCACACATCCGTTTCACTGATATAATTGCCCTTTTGAAAGTGCATTGCTAACATTCTCTTTGCAAGTCTATACTGTATTCTCAAGCCACATTTAATCACTCTGTTTTTCTTAAGCACTTATTAGTTGTAATGATTTTACAATTAAAAGAACAAAACAGCCTCACAGTACTTGAGGTTCTTTTTGTCTCTATCCCTAAATATTCAGTAACCTTCCTATAAACAGGGGTTGGTGTTAAACATGATTTCTGTCAAGCTCAGTACTTGATAAATGTCCAAAATGATGTCAAAATTAACACATTTCTCCTTCTGGCTTATTCACATTTAGTATCATTATCTAAAAATATGTGTTAAAAGAAAAAATTTGCTAAACAAAGAAATTTGAATCTAGTTCAAATGATCGTTTTGTAATTCATAAATAATTCAGAATCACTGTAGTTTAGAACAAAAGAGCTTTAGTCTATGTATGCATATACAACCTGAATTTCAGTCTATTCAGTAAAAATCAACAACAACAAAACAAAATGTATCATTCTGCTAACTTATCCATAAGATCTTTAAAAATCCTATATCCTATTTTTAAATCTAAGTCTAGTCCTTAGGCTGAATATCTTTTCTAGGAGAAAAGTCAATCTCTTCTTATCTCAGTTCCTTCTGCAATGTGTTCAGTAACTAATCTTATAAATAATATTTAAAGTTCTTACTGTTTTACTTATAGTGAAAATTAGAACTAAAATATGCTGAAGCTAAAATCATCACTGTTCTATATCAGAATTATCAATGGAAATATAAAAGTTATAGAATCATAATTCATGAAAATTGAAGCAACCTTAAATATTATCTGATAAACTTAGCACAGTCTCAGTAATGCAAAAACCTGACACCTGGAGGGTTTAAGTGAACTTCCTGTGTCTACACTGCTTGGGAGTACCAGAAATGGATCCAGACTCCTATATCCTGGCCTCACAATTCTGAAAAGAGACCTTTCTCCCCATCTGTTAAGTTACTGGTACAGATGTAGCTAGAAGTAGGGAGAGTAACAAAAAGACTATTAAAATATTTCATTAAAGAAAGGATGAAGATAAACTAGAGCAGAGCTGACAAGAGAGATTAAGGAAACACTGAAACTATGTAGGAAGCAGGAGAGAGGCATTACAATGATGAAGAGATAAATAGATGGAAGAGTAATATATTCATAGAGATTCATGCTTAGCTCACTTGGTTCTCCATATCACTACAACTGGGGATATAGGAGCAGATGAATCTTTACATGGGGACAGAAAGATGAAGACTCGTTGTTCTTTCTTTCTTTCTGGTTAAGCTGGGTCTTCACTGCTGTGTGGACTTCTCTCTAGCTGCGACCCTCTAATTGTGGTATGGAGGCTTCTCATTGTGGTGGGTTCTCCTGTTGGGTAGCATGGGCTCTAGGCCACATGGGGTTCAGTATTTGGGCTCCCAGACTCTGGGGCACAGGCTCAATAGTTGCAGTGCATGGCCTTAGTTGCTCTGTGGCACGTGGGATTTTCCCAAATCAGAGTGTGTCTCTGATTGTGTCTCCTGCATTGGCAGGTGGATTCTTTACCACTGAGACACCAGAGAAGCCCAAATACTCATGTTTTGACAAGCTGACTTTTAGGTACAAAAGGTAATCCAAGTGGAATTTCTAAAGAACACTGATATTTGAAGTTTTGATTTTTTTTTTTTAAACTGAATCACTTGGCTGTACTGAAGAAATTAACACACGCATTTTTATTGCCTCAAAAACAAACAAAAAGGAACATTCATCTGTCGATGGACATGGTTTCTTTTTAAGGTAATAAAAATTTTAAAATTGCTTGTGATGGTTGCAAAACTGTGTTAACATGCTAGAAATCAATTGAATTGTACACTTAGAAAGAGTGAGGGAGAAGATGAGTGACTTTAGGAAGTTTTATGAATCAATAAGCATACTATTCTTGGTGAAAGATACAGCCATACCAAAAGACTGTGGCGAAATTGGGCGATTGGGATTGATGTACGTGCACCGCCGTATGTAAGACAGCTAGTGGAAACCTACTGTAAATGTAGCACAGGGATCTCAGCTCAGTGTCCTGTGACCTAGAGGGGTGGAAGGCGGGTGGGTTGGAAGGGAGGTTTAAGAGGGAGGAATGTATGTACACATATAGCTGATTTGCTTCATTGTACAGCAGAAACTAACACAACATTGCAAAGCAACTATATCCCAATTTAAACAAATATTAAAAGAAAAAGAAACCACATGTACTAATTAGCAGTCACGCCCTGTTCCTTCAAAATATTCCCTTCACCGGCAACCACTCATCTACTTTGTCTCTGTAAATGGAATCATATGACACGTGGATTTTTGAGGTGTTTTTCACTGCCCATAATGTGTGTTTTTTTTTTTTTTTAATATTCATGCATGTCCTATTTTACACATATACTTCCTCTATACGCCATCAGTTTGGGTGGAAATTTGGATAGTTTCTACTTTCAGACATTATGAATAATGCTGCAATGAAAACTAGTTTATGTTTTATGTGAATATATGTTTTAATTTCTCATGAGTATATATTTCAGAGAGGAATTACTTGGTCATATGATAATTCTCTGTATAACTTTATGAGGAACTGTCAAACTCTTTTTCAAAGTGGCTGCCACATTTTACATTCCAATCTGCAGTTAATGAAAGGGTTCCATTTTTTTCCACATTCTTGCCAATATTTGTTATTGTTTTTTCTTGTTGTTGTTTTTTTTGATTACAAGTATATTGGTGAGGTGTGAAAAAATACCATGGATTTGAGGTACATCTTACCTACAGATAATGTTATTGAGCATTTTTATGTGTTTATTGGCTACATATATCTCCACTTTTTTTTTCATTATTGAGTTGTAAGAGTTTTTTACATAATTTAGATAGAAGTCCTTTATCTGATAAGTAATTTGTAAATATTCATTTCCCATTCTAACTGTTGTCTTTATTTATGACATTGTTTGCAACATGAAAGTTTTAAATTTTGATTAATTACAATTTATTAATTAGTATTTTGGTGACTTGTGCTTTTGATGTAGTAGCAAAAGAAGGCTTACTTAATCCCAGGTCATACAAATTTACTCATGTATTTACTTGTAAGATTTTAGGGCTTTTTAGGAATTTCCTGGTGGTCCAATGGTTAGGACTCTGCAGTTCCACTGCAGGGGGCATGGATTTAATCCCTGGTCAGGAAACTAAGATTCCACAAGGTGCACAATGGCAAAAAAAAGAATATGAGCTTTTCTTCTTAAATTTAGATCTATGAATTACACTGACTTAATTTTTATATTTGCTTTTGCATGTAGGTATCCAGTTTTTCCAACACCATTTGTTGAAAATACTATTATTTACCGCATTGATTTGTGTTAACATCCTTTTAAAGAATTAACCATCAATACAAGGGTTTATTTCTAGTCTCTAAATTGGTTGCCATTAATCTACATGTTTAGTCTTATGCTACTACCACCCTGTCTTGACTAGTATAGGTTTTCAGTAAGTTTTAAAATCAGGAAATCTGAGTTCTCCAACTTTTTCCTTTTCAAAATGCATTTCCCTGCAGTTATGGGTTCCATATTAATTTTTAGATCAATTTGTCAAATTCTTTAAAAAAAATCTACTTGGGATTTTTGATAAAAATTCTACTGAATATGTACATAAATCTGAGCAGTATTGTCACCTGACCAACATTAAGCTTTCTGTCCCATGAACATGAAATATCTTTCCATTTGTTTGGGATTTCCTTCCTTTCTTTCAACAATCTTTCATATTTTTCAATGTACAAATCTTGTACTTCTTTTGTTGGATTTATTTCTATTTAATTTTGTTGGTACTACTTTAAAAAGAGTTGTTTCTTAATTCCATTTTCAGATATTCATTGCTATAAGTTTTTATGTTTATCTTCTACCCTGAAACCTTGCTGAGCTCATTTACTAGCTGTTATAGATTTTAAGTAAGTTTCTAATAAATTAATTTTAGTGGACGATGGTTGGTTTACAATGTTGTGTTAATTTCTGCTGCACAGTGAAGTAAATAAGTTATCCACAGTGCATCCATCTGCTCTTTTGACTTCTGTTCCCAGTACTCTGTCATTACAGATATTGAGTAGTTTTCTGTGCTATGTGGTGGTTCTTGATAGTTATCTATTTTACATGAATAGTACTTTGTGCATGTCAATCCCAGTCTCCTAAGTTTCCCCTCTTCTCCTTTCCTTTGGCAACCATAAGTTGTTTCCTAAATCTTTGACCCTATTTCTTTCTGTAAATAGGTTCATCCGGACCATTATTTTTAGATTCCACATGCAAGTGTATGGTATTTGTCTCCATGTCTCTGACTTCATTCAGTGTGACAATCTCTGGGTCCAGCCATGTCATTGCAAATGGCATGATTTCATTCTTTTTAACGGCTGTGTAATATTCCACTGTGTCAACATACTACATCTTTATCCATTCCTCCACTGATGAACCTCTAGGTTGCTTCCATGCCCTGGCTTTTGTAAACAGTGCTGCAGTGAACTCTGTGGTACGTGTATCTTTTCAAATTATGGTTTTCTCCAGATATGTGACCAGGGGTGGGATTTCTGGATTATATAGTATTTCTATGTTTACTTTTTTAAGGAACCTCCATACTGTTGTCAATAGTGGCTGTAACAATTTATATTCCCACCAACAGTGTAAGAGTGTTCCCTTTTTGTCATCTCCAGGATTTATTGTTTGTATATAATTTTTTCAAAAATATGAGATCATGTCATCTGCAAATAGATATAGTTTTATTTAGTTATTTCCAATCTAGACATTTTAGAGGCTGCTCTAGGGCTTACAATATATGCATCAGAATCTATGGGAATCTACTTAATTCCAATGAGATATAGAGATGATCTTTCAGATAGCTCTATTTAATTGTTCACTTTCCTCTGTGTTATTATTGTTTTGTGTATTGTGAGTATGAAAGGGAAACTGTTAGTTGCTCAGTCATGTCTGACTCTTTGCAACCCCATGGACTGGAGCCCACCAGACTACTCTGTCCATGGAATTCTCTAGGCAAAAATACTGGGGAGGGTTGCCATTCTATTCTCCAGAGGATCTTCCCTATCCAGGGATCAAACCCAGGTCTCCTGCATTGTAGGTGGATTGTTTACCGTCTAAGCCACCAGGGAAGTCCACATTATGTACATAGATATTACAGACTCAATAATCAGGCTTCCCTGGCGGCTCAGCAGTAAATAACCCACCTGCAATGCAGGAGATGCAGGTTTGATCTCCAGGTAAGGGCAGTCCTCTGGAGAAAGGGATGGTTACCCCCTCCAGTGTTCTTGCCTGGGAAATCTCAGGGACAGAGGAGCTTAGTGGGTTACAGTCCATGAGGTCGCAACAGTCAGATACAACTTAGTGACTAAACCACCACCACAGTACTGATTTATATAATTTTACGTCTGTTAAGGGAACTAAGAGAATGAGAGCAAGTATACCTAGTTCAAGTATAATGTGCTAAGTATACCTCAGATCATTATATCAACCTTCTTATTTTGCATTCCTGGTTATCTTCATTGCTTCTTGTGGTTTTTTAATCATCTGTTGCCATTTACTTACACCAATATAGCTTTTCCCCTACCTGTCTCTTTTGTGCTATTATTGTCAGACATATTATACCTCCATATGTTAAATTTCTACTGTTTGTACTTATTTTGCTTGTTGCTATTATAGAGCCACCCGCCTCCTCTTAATGTCTCACCCCCAAATCTTCATTGTTTGGACAATTATTTGGTTTGAGTTTCTCTACACTATACTCCAAATAAATTGCCCCTTTTTAAGGGACAGTGGCTGGGACATGTGTTCTGATAGCCTTTCTCACCCCTGGGCAAAGCACCACATCTCTCAGGCTGGGGTATAGACAGATACCAGCTTTTTCTTGGAGCAGCATCATTGATCTAAGAGTAGGTACTGAGTAGGCACAATAGACTCTTAGTTTATTTCACACTGGTATGGGTTATCTTGCGAGCAAGCTGTAGTGAAGGTGATCAAGACTCTGCCTTTTTGGCATGGCATGCCTGTTGTAGACATTCTTCCATGGAAACTTCAGAGAGAAGAAAAGAGCCCCAGACTTTTTAAGTCATTTGCCTCTAATAGAGCTCTTGACACATGGAGTTGAGTGGAATGATGAGAAATCCTGTTAGCTTGCCCTTTCCCATGAGAAATCATAACCCTAGATGGGAAACATGGGGGACGAGGGAAACATAAGCTCTTGACCACATTCACCCAGAGGTTCCATCCATCTCACTGAGTTAGGGAAAGGCTCAGTTAGATACCACAAGACTCACTGTTCCAATCAAGATGCACTTGATTCCTTTCCCAGGAATCTTCTAGTAATTCCCAGGAATTTTCATCTGGATAATTTCTGCTCAGCACTCCAGGTTTTATTTATCTGCATCCATAACTCGAGAGATCATTTCAAGAAAATTAGAGATACCAGAGGAACATTTTATGCAAGGATGGGCTCAATAAAGGACAGAAATTGTAAAGAACTAACAGAAGCAGAAGATATTAAGAAGAGGTGACAAGAATACACTGAATTATACAAAAAAGATCATCATGACTCAATAATCATGATAGTGTGATCACTCACCTAGAGCCAGACATCCTGGAATGCAAAGTCAAGTGGGCCTTAGAAAGCATCACTATGAACAAAGCTAGTGGAGGTGATGGAATTCCAGTTGAGCTATCTCAAATCCTAAAAGATGATGCTGTGAAGGTGTTGTACTCAATATGCCAGCAAATTTGGAAAACTCAGCAGTGGCCACAGGACTAGAAAAGGTCAGTTTTCATTCCAGTCCCAAAGAAAGGCAATACCAAAGAATGATCAAACTACCACACAATTGCACTCATCTCACATGCTAGCAAAGTAATTCTCAAAATTCTGCAAGCCAGGCTTCAACAGTATGTGAAACATGAACTTCCAGATGTACAAGCTGGATTTAGAAAAGGCAGAGGAACCAGAGATCAAATTGCTAACATCCGTTGGATCATCAAGAAAGCAAGAGAGTTCCAGAAAAACATCTACTTCTGTTTTATTGACTATGCCAAAGCCTGTGACTGTGTGGATCGCAACAAAAAGTGGACAATTCTTAAGGAAGTGGGAATACAAGACCACCTAACCTGTCTGCTGAGAAATCTGTATGCAGGTCAGGAAGCAACAGTTAGAACTAGACATGGAACAACAGGCTGGTTCCAAATTGGGAAAGGAGTACATCAAGGCTGTATATTGTCACCCTGCTTATTTAACTTACATGCAGAGTACATCATGAGAAATGTTGGACTGGCTGAAGCACAAGCTGGAATCAAGATTGCCAGGAGAAATATCAATAACCTCAAATATGCAGATGAAACCACACTTATGGGAGAAAGTGAAGAAGAACTAAAGAGCCTCTTGATGAAAGTAAAAGAGGAGAGTGAAAAAGTTGGCTTAAAACTCAACATTCAGAAAACTAAGATCGTGGCATCTGGTCCCATCACTTCATGGCAAATAGATGGGGAAACAGTAGAAACAGTGTCAGACTTTATTTACTTGGGCTCCAAAATCACTGCAGATGGTGATTGCAGCCATGAAATTATGATGTTTGCTCCTTGGAGGAAAAGTTATGACCAACATAGATAGCATATTCAAAAGCAGAGACATTACTTTGCCAACAAAGGTCCATCTAGCCAAAGCTATGGTTTTTCCAGTAGTCATGTATGGTTATGAGAGTTGGACTATAAAGAGAGCTTAGTGCCAAATAATTGATGCTTTTGAACTGTCGTGTTGGAGAAGACTCTTGAGAGCTCCTTGGACTGCAAGGAGATCCAACCAGTCCATCCTAAAGGAAATCATCCCTGAATATTCATTGGAAGGTCTGATACTGAAGCTGAAACTCCAATATTTTGGCCACCTGATACAAAGAACTGACTCTTTTGAAAAGATCCTTATGCTGGGAAAGATTGAAGATGGGAGGAGAAGGGGATGACAGAAGATGAGATGGTTGGTTAGTATCGCCAATTCAGTGGACATGAGTTTGAGTAAGCTCTGGGAGTTGGTGATGGACAGGAAGGCCTGGCGTGCTGCAGTCCATGGGGTCGCAGAGTCAGACACGACTGAGTGACTAAACTGAACTGAACTGATAGATCTAGAGCTTAGCACAATGTTCTGATTATATTAGGTTCTCAAATGATATATGTTAGTTAAATGAGTAAGTGCATAAAAAAATGAAAGAAGTTTTTGAAAAGGACCAAAAATTATTGGTTAAGCAAAGTCCTTGAAATGAAGGAAGCAGTAGATTTCCAACATGTTTGTGATTTGAATAGTGTCTTCTCCTCTTCTGAGACAAGTGAGATACAGTTTCTATAGGAGGCTTTGTGGAAGCTCATACTTCATAGTGAGTAATGAATAATGTCTGGTATTTTATTCATTACTTCCCACTCATAAATTTTACTGTCTGACCCCTCTATTTTCTACCTCTTATGATAAAAAGTAATCTAAGTCTCAACTATAGGAGGTATAAATGCTGTTTTGAACATTATGTTTCCTTTCCACATATTCTAAAATACAGGAGGAAATATGAACTTAAAAATACAAAATTGGGTGCAATTTAGAAATGAGAAACTTTTTCAGGCTCAGAAGCACATAAGGTGCCTATATCTCAAGAACATATTTTAGCCTTTAAAAAACTGTGATTTCACTTGGTACTTCTTCAGATTTCCACATGAAGAAATTGGGGCTTACCAAGATTAAATTTTTACTTCAGAAAGGATTAAATAGCAGAGCTAAAGTTAATACTTCAATAATATAGCATTTCTTTAACCATGCATTTCATTTCTTTCTCAATGCATTTGTTCATAAATATGCATGCATTAAACTCTTTCATTTAAAATGTTCTATTCACTATCTGGGATTGTGCAATTGAATTATGTTTTAGTTTTCTAAACCTAGAAGGTCGTGTATGGGATATTCAGCCAGACTAAATCAGAAACTCTGTGGTATAGGCTGTGAATCTACATATTGGCAAGCTGTTCTGCTGATTTGTATTTAGTCTGTAAGCTTGTATGAGACAAAGACTTATGTTTGTGAATCACTACACTGGAGACATAAACTAGGATTAATTCTTCTTTGTAATTATCTAGTAGAGGATAAGGCTTTTTCATAAAAAAAAAAAAAATTAGCCAAGAACATGTTTTGTATCAAGAAAATGTTACAGTTGACCAAAGGGGAAACAAATTTGTCTTGGGAGAAAATTTTGACCATGTCCTTAAGGCCTCTATATCATAGCCTCGCCTTGGCTGAATGTCTAGAATTATAAAAGTTAAAATTCAGGTTTCTCCAGTAACAGAACATGTCCTGAACACAGCTGCAGCATTTAAATGCATGTGTACAGTGTGATGTAATGTGAATGGATCATGAGATTCTGAGTAAAATAGTGAAAAATCATGCTGAAGTTTAGATTTATACAAAATTGTGAGGATCTTCAATTTTCCCCAGGCAGTTGGAATATACAACATGTATGTAGACATTAGTGACTTTTGATCAAAGGCAAGAAATTTTTATAAGCTTACAAAAGGAAAAATGTAATATTTTAGCATTATCTATAGCAGATTATAGGAAGAGATTCTAGAGGTCAGAAGACCTGTGAGCAGACCATTGCCAGGGTATGTCATGAAACTGTGTTCTTTGAACTGACTTTTAATGAGAAATGAAAGCCGCAGAGACCAGAAAAGAAATTCTCAAATGCCATTTCCACATCACAAAGCAGAAACAGAAAAAAAAAAAAGCATTTAGTTACACTTTCAGAAGAAAAGTAAATTCTCACTATGATCAGAAACTAATGGAAAAGAAATACAGACTGTAGGATCTTTTTGTACTGCAACATTCCTCAAGGAAATAAAACAATTATTACACATTATTTTCTCCCTTATTTCAAATTCCACATCGATTTCTACATTATTTTTTTCAAGATTCATAATGGAATTGAATGCCTACTGAACACTGGAAAATGAGGTTTGCTTATTTAAGAGCTCCATGACTTTGAACGTCTCAGATTTATTTCAATCACTATCATCTCTTATATTTAATGTCGAATTTCAACTGAAAACCACAAAAAGCATAACTTTTCAAAAGACAGTTAAATCACTTTTTTAAAAACTGCAATAGTTTCTATTTGGCTTTTATTTTATACTGTAATACAGTAATAGGGATTCATTTAAGCATACAAAGATAACATGTTCTCCATAAAAGACTCCCAAATCCTTGCAAAACTTCAATCTATTTCTTCCTTTGGTCACTGTAGAACTTTTTTCTTTTCACTTACTGTGCTGGATCCTAATTCTGTTTTCCTGTCACAGTTTTCATTGCTTCACAATACAATTTATAACAGTAGCCGCATTCCTCATTAGTAAATAGGAGACGAGATCAGCGTGGTAGGCGTGAATAGGGTAGAGACAAGGATGAGAGGCATCTGTGTATTGTCAGTGAGGCATGGAACACTCTTAGGGGAAGCTGATAATTTTTAATGTGATGTATTTTCACAAAACAATAGAGCAGGGGGGGAATAGCTAATGGAGAAGGCTTGAAATTTGCTAACTAGTTCTACTTGGAATAATTCTAAGATAAGTATAACCTAATTCAATTTTCTGAATATCTTTTAATTACACGGTCATCTGAATTTCCTGATATTTCAAAATGGCAATTGTAGATACAGTTGCAAAGAGGAGAAAGTGAGACACACAAAAGCTACTACTGCCCAGGGACAGCCCACAGTAACTCACCAAAGGAGGGTCCAGATACAGATGCCCCATCCAGAATCTACTTTCCTCTCCCTTCTTTGTACTCTCTTGTTTTTCATCTACCCTTCTTATCCTGCTCCCTCCATGGTATATCCTTTCTATCATTTTCTCTTGTTCTTTCATTGAACATTTATTATCTTCTACTAGATTACAATCATTTAAATTTTACTAGGGGTTCAAAAGTTAATAAACACAAACTGTGACCTTAAACTACTGTGAATAACACATAATCCAGATGTTGGAAATGTCATCAGAGAACCTCTGATTGCAACCTATGCCAAAATTAAGCGCACACACACACACACACACAAAATGGACAGTTGATATTCTCAGAGAATAAATTTTTCAGTAACATGGATGTTTTCCGGGCCTTTTGTATAGGAGACTGAGGAGAGTATTTGAATTGCACAACAGTCATCATCTCAATACAAAAATCTCTGCTGGCTATATTTTCTTAAGTGTTTCCCTTGACCCTTTCCCTAAGGAATCTAAACCTTCTCCTTTTCTAAGCTTGTCACTTTTTTTTTTCTTAAACTCTGCATCATTTTTCCTTTCAAAGGCATCTGAATTTACTTTTGTTCTGTTTTCCTAAGCATCCAAGGGACATCTACCTCTCCAAGCATAAGAAAACCCTCCAGGTGCCAGGAAAGAAATAGAAATATTTATCTTTACTGTCAAAATTGCTATGTTAGAGGGATTTCCCTGGCAGTCCAACAGTTAAGACCCTGCACCTACAATGCAGGGGACACGAGTTGCATACTTGATTGGAAAACTAAGATCCCACATTCAGCATGGCATGGCCAAAAAAAGAAAAGAAACTTACTATATTAGAGTGTCATATTAAAAGGCCACATGGGTAAATTAGAACTGACCATTCCTACTTGCCTTCTTTTTGTCCCCCAGAATTTCTGTATTTCTAATAGAAATATTGCCACACATGTATAAATATGTTAAGCATTATAATTAAAATCCATATATAAAATTATTTGCAAGAGTTTATAGAGAAGATATCTAAATGACACCCTTTTATGTCATTTTTTTAAGGTGGAATTAAATGCAAACATTGTTGTAATTTGTGTAAGTTGATTAGCTTTGTTTCTGAAAACATAACACTAAAACAGCTAATGGCAATGAATTGTATTTTCGATTGGATGCTGTTGTAAAACAATGGTGAATGCTCTGCTTTTGTTGGCAGAAGCCTAGGTAATCCTGGATTGGCCACTTCTTTGTTGTACAAATAGGCAAATCACAGTCTTAAGTCTTAGTGTCTTGCCTATAAGGTGAAATCATATTATAGTAGGTGTGTGGTGTGTTTTGGGATAAAGAACCTGCCTGCCAATGCAGCAGATGTAGCAGACTCGGGTTAGATCCCAGGCGAGGGAGATCCCCTGGAGGAGGGCATGGCAACCCACTCCAGCGTTCTTGCCTGGAGAAGCCCATGGACAGAGAGTCTGACGGGTTACAGTCAGTAGGTCGCAGAGTCAGAAACTACTGCAACAACTTAGCACACATGCATGCATGGTGTGTTTTATATGAGACGATGTGTCAAAATATCTTGTCTAAATATTGTTTTATTATTGTTAAATTAATTAAAGAAGGGGACCATCAGACTAATGTGTTTGTAATACATTAGCAGTCTACATAAACAAATCAAAATTAGAGCATGTAAATGCCTCAAGGTTAAGAAATCAAAATCGTAGAACCAGCAATCACACCTAGCTAATTAGGCTTCTCCAAACAGGGCAGACCTTTAAGCTACCGCCAATCAGGTAATTTCCTTCCTTTGCTTCTGCCTTTTCTCTAAAAAAAAATAGCCTTGTGGATGGAGTGCTCCTAACCACTTCCGGTTTGGCTTTGCTCTCTTCAGAATCAACTTTTGCTTAAGCAAATGCTTAATTTTTTAAAATATGTTTTCATTTAATAATGTTATCATTATTAAAAGATAATAATGTTTATCTTTTCATATTATATAGCATTAGTCACAGAAAAATAAAACTGTGCTTTGTATATAAAAGGCCCTTTTTGACTCAAAGAAATGGTTATCATGTTAGTAACTGCTTAAGAGAATATCAAGATATTATAGCCTCCAGAACCATGGGCAAACAAATCACTGTCACTTTATGTATGTTAATTCATACTCACTGACTCCTACATACTTAAAGAAATCAGGATATTAGAAATTGAAAATTTCGTAATGTTTAGAAGTCTGATTCATTTATGCTGTTGTCTGTGCATAAGCTGGCTAACTTTAAAAGCAGTTGAAAAGATTCATTCTTAAAAAAAAAATTAAAGGGGAATTTGCTTTGATATTCTGCTCTACTGGTTAGGAAAGGAGTTTTTAGTGAAGTTGATGTGGCTGACAGTGTAAGAGATTATAACTGTCTCAGCTGATCTAGAATTGCTATACCACAGTCCTCTGACAACAAACTTATTTCTAAGAGTCGATCATGTGCCTTTACTCTGTGTTAAATCATTAAACTACATTAGAAAAATAACAACTAATAAATAGATAGAATTGGTTTAGTAATAATTTTCCTTAGATTTTTCCCTGACAAGGAATATTCAAAATACAATAAAACTGGGGGCAGAATGTGCCATGATCTGGTTTCTGGAGACAACTTTTTACTAAATTTCATATTGTGAAGGTGTACCATTATTGTCTTCAAAGAGCCCTGAATCCTTTGCTTTTTCCATCTGATCTTCTATCATTTCTAAGGGTTATTGCAAAATAAGTATGAAATGATCAAAATAGATTATTATAGGTTGCTAAATGTTAAGTTTGTGAAGCAAACCAAAAATATGGTAATAAAGTGCTAATTAAGAACTGGAAGAGATAGACCAGCATAATTTCTTCAAAGTGCTAGAAACATACATGAAAGAACAATTAGGGCATTTCAGGAAGCAGCAACGATAGGATTAAATCTAGACAGCCGAGTAGAAACACGACCAGTGTTGTGGAGAAAGAGAGTATCTACTGACCAAAAATGAGGAACAAAACTGATGAAAATTCATATTAAAGAGAGGTTAATCAATCCCAGAGTCTTGTATAAGTTAGTTATAAGAATGGTTCTCTTCTTTCAATAATGAAAATTATTTGCATGCTTATCTAGATTTGTAATATTCTTTCAAATAGTTAATTACACTCAGTCTTGACAACATGCCTATGAAATAAATATTATCATTATGTTTATTTTGCATACAGGAGTAATTTGCTTTATTTCGCGATGTTAGAAAGTGGTGAAAGCAGATGCACAAACCATGTACAAGAATGCCTGGCCAAGAGGCACAAAGCACCAGCTGAACGACAGACAGGCATGGCTTGCCAAATCCGCTAACTTGGCTCAGCACCGTGGCAGCCTGGAGGAAGAGAACCTATTCTGAAAAGCTTTAGGTCCTCCAGATTCACTTTCTACCCTTTGCTACTTTGTCTCTGCCTCAGGCTGTCTTGCCTTCTGGCACCTAATTATGTGGACCAATAGGTAGCAACAAAAGGGATGAGAGAGAGGTTGGGGTACTTATTTTTCAATCTTCCTCTTTCCAGCACTGTTTCAAGCTGGCTATTTTCCAGCTCTCAAGATAGACGATAGCACTCTTACTACTTAGCTTTCATAGCTGCTTCCTCTCCTTACCCTTTAAATGGAAGAAAGAGTAAAAACCAAGGTATACTACAGATCTATGTACTAAGATCTCCTTTATTTACCCTAATTTGATTAGGCTTACTTTTTTTTTCTTGCTGGGACCTCAGCTGACAAAGACACTACTTTTACTTTGCATAGAAGAGGCAGTCTCTTAATTTATTTGCCTGAAGGGACCTCTTCCTAACTTTTACAAATGTCCTAGATGTGCCAGCATCTACTGAGGGTAAAACTATAATGTAAACTGGTGTCTTTCCATCAGTAAACCAGAGTTTGGTAATTTAATAAATTTCTAGTACTGCCTCTCCCACTGACCAGCTAGGTGGGGTTAGATATCCCATCTGACCTATTGACAATACCCTTTCCCATTAGGTTAAATCAGAATAATATATTACATGTTTAAGATTCTTTCTTGGTATAAATTCTTATTTGTTTCCTTTTGTCTTTGCTTTGATTTTAAGATTCTACAAAATTTATTTGTGGAAAAGCTTGTCTTTAACATGAAATAATCACAAGCTCATGAGTAAGCTTAAGTTTACTAAAGCTAAACTTAAATGGAGCCAGAAATATAAAAGTTTACTTCAAATATTTCTAGAAGCTTTTTAATATACATTTACAATTATTTTAATATGTGGTCTATTCTCCAAACACTTAAACACATTAAAATAGAAGTAATATGAAGACTTCTTTTAGTTCTTAAAGCCACTTCCTATATTTATACAAATATGACATTGAACAGTCCCATGAATGTCCCCAAGGTACGTTTGTCTTCTAAAACAAATATTGTGCAAGTTGTTATATTAATAGCTCAATGGAATTATGAAAGTTGATTTTAAATCATATATTTAAGACAAAATGTAAGAGCAGCCCAATGTTTCCATTTTCTCTAGGTATAATTTGTGCCTGTACAAAAAATCAATCTGAACCATGAAAGCAATACTTTCCTTGTATATAACGTTTTCTTATCTACTGTATTTAGAGTCTATTAGAATGCACAGAAATGAAGCCAAAACATCATGCATGTAATTAATCTACAAACTCTAAGCCAAAGAAATTGGGGATTATTTCCTTAATAGAGGAAAAAGAAGAAGCATATCATTGATTTTTTGAGTGGAAAATTCATTTTAATCTAATGCCAAAAGTGTCAGGTTTATCACAGTATAACATAGCTTGTAGTTTTCATGGTCATCTAAATAAAATACTTTATAAATTATCAAAATGTTTTCCTCTGCCCAAAAGCCATCACTTCCATCTTCTACTGATTGAATTTCAAATGGTTCACACTTAACTCAGCCAGACTCAGGCAAGTCAAGTAACTTTGCCATCTGGACCAGGCAGAAAAGTGACAGAAAGAGGTGATGGGCTGCAGTTTAGACCAGAACACCATACCTAGCAAGGCTTCCAATTTGAACATTTCTTCTCCAAAATATCCCCCAGTGAAGATTTTTCAAATTCAAAAAAGTATGCTATTTAGGCAAAATATGCTATGAAGCATAATTTAGTATAACTGAGAAAAAAATATAAATAATAAAATATATGATTACTAGGCAGAAATAAAAAAGCATCCTTTCCTTCCAGTAGACTATTAAATTGAAAACTGATTATAAAAAGAGGAAGATAAAAGTACTGTAGGATAGTATGACATTCTAGGTAATCTTACCAAATATTCCAACTAAAACAACTAAAACCCTATATGTGTGTGTGTGTGTATGTGATTTAAAACATATATTTATGTTCTGAATCTTTGATCCAATCAAATATTAACTGAAATGAGAACCTAAAGAAGAATAAGGAGCAGTGACGCCAACTTTCAATTTGGAGCATTAGCTGATTATATTAACTTTTTACTTTGTTACCATAAAACTATGTAACTCCTCCAGAATTACCACAAAAAATATTCCTAAGAAAATTAAGTCCATAGTCAAAAAGATCACAATTAATAGCCACTATTCCCTGGAATAGGAGATGGTAACACACTGCAGTGTTCCTGTTTGGAAAATTCCATGGACAGAGGAGCTGGCGGTCTACAATTCATGGGGCTGCAAAGTGTCATGACACGATTGAGCACCTGAGCATGCATACCATGAATGTGGACTATCGTAAACAGCTAGGAGAAAAATAAAAACTATAAAGATGTCCGTTTACAAAATTAAGCATCTTTAATGATAGGAAATTAGAGGTGAATGAGATAAAAAAGCAAGACTGACTCCAGTAAAGGAGCCTAAGCTGACTGAAAATTAACCTAGTTAAACATAAAGAAACATATAAAACAGAAATTAGAAACTCAATAGCTATGTAAATAGGTATAACACAGAACTGAAGAATCACTCCTGAATATATAACTGAAGTCATTATTCACAAAATTAAAAGTAAAAGCAAAAACAAACAAAATTATGGTTAAGATACAAGGAGTTTAGAATGAGAAAAATCTAAAATGCTTTAATCAGAATTTCAGAGAAGAGGAGATACAATAAGCACAAAACTATATGAAAAAATAATGACCATAATAAAAACTCAAAGCTGGGAAAAAGAAAGAATTCACAGAAGCTTATAAAATCCCAAATGAGATAAATGATAGGGTTTTACTCCTAGGTACACCAAAGTGAACTTGTGGCAGAGGAACCAAAGATAATCTCTTATAAATTGACACAGAGAAAGAAAAGATTGTCTTCAAAGCAACTGCAATTAGACTTATAGGTAATTTCTCAAGTAACAATGGAAGCAACAACATTTTGAAATAATATCACAAATATTCTGAGAAAATAAGATTTAATCCACCTGAAAGTAACTCTTGTGAAAGAGAAAATGTAGATATTTAAATGAACAAAATATGAGATATTGCCACAAACACACACATTTCATATGAAATTCTACTAATTCCTACTATATAGCCCAGGGCAACATATTCAATATCTTGTGATAACCTCTAATGGAAAAGAGACTAAAAAAGAATAGATTTATGTATGTATATATCACTGAATCAATTTGTTGTACACCAAAAACTAACATAACATTGTAAATCAACTCTATTTCAGTAATGATTTTAAAAAATAGAAAAAACAAGAAAAGAAAATACTGTAAGGTGTAATTCTGTCATAATGAAAAGGGTAACAGAAAGACATCTTTGGTACCATCAGAAATAAAAAACAAGAAATCTGATATGCATGTCAGAATTTGAAATTAACACTGCATACATCACTCAGTTTGCTCAGTCCCTCAGTTCTGTCTGACTCTTTGCAACCCCATGGACTGCAGCATGCCAGGCTTCCCTGTCCATCTTCAACTCCTGGAGCTGGCTCAAACTCATGTCCATCGAGTGGGTGATTCCATCCAACCATCTCATCCTCTGTCATCCCCTTCTCCTCCCATCTAAAATCTTTCCCAGCATCAGGGTCTTTTCAAATGAGTCAGTTCTTCACATCAGGTGGCCAAAGTACCGGAGTTTCAGCTTTAACATCAGTCCTTCCAATAAACATTCAGGATTGATTTCTTTTAGGATTGACTGGTTGGATCTCCTTGCAGTCCAAGAGACTCTCAAGAGTCCTCTCCAACACCACAGTTCAAAAGCATCAATTCTTTGATGCTCAGCTTTCTTTATAGTCCAACTCTCACATCCATACATGGCTATTGGAAAAACCATAGTTTTGACTAGATGGACTTTTGTTGGCAAAGTAATGTCTCTGCTTTTTAATATGCTGTCTAGGTTGGTCATAGCTTTTCTTCCAAGGAGCAAGTGTCTTTTAATTTCATGGCTGCAGGCAACACCTGCAGTGATTTTGGAGCCCAAAAAATAGTCTCTCACTGTTTCCCCATATTTACCATGAAGTGATGGGACTGGATGTGATGATCTTAGTTTTCTGAATGTTGAATTTTAAGCCAGCTTTTTCACTCTCCTCTTTCACTTTCATCAAGAGGCTCTTTAGTTCTTCTTCGCTTTCTGCCATAAGGGTGGTGTCATCTGCATATCTGAGGTTATTGATATTTCTCCTGGCAATCTTGATTATAGCTTGTGCTTCATCCAGCCTGTCATTTCAAATGATATACTCTACATATAAGTTAAATGAGTGACAATCTATAGCCTTGATGTACTCCTTTCCTGATCTGGAACCAGTCTGTTTATACATGTCCAATATTATATACTTTTTGTGGGAATGAAAATATGAAAGTATAATAATAGTGATGATTTGGGGAAAATTAAGAAATTTTTGATCAAGTTTAAAGCATTCTACATGCTATTTGTAAGAAAAGTGATAGTAATTGACTTAAATGAATGTTAAACTTGCTGAAGTAAACTACAGATAAATGATATATATAGTTTTAATTGAATGAGGGTGACAAAATTCAAATAAACACAAAAACAGAAAAAAGTAAACAATGTACAAAATGGGAAAAGTTTTACAACTTATAATGTTAAAAATGAATAAAATCAATCATTGCAATGAAGGGACAAAGTGCTTGAATTGAGAAATAAACAGCTTATCAGAATAGACCTTTTGAAACATATCTACCTATGCTGCTCAAAAGAGACTTTTCTAAAACATAGCACAGAGAAAGGTGGAAAGTAAAATGATGAACAAAGAGAATAGATGAAAACTAATCAAAATATAACAGTTAATGTTTAACTTGAAAAATATTATGCCAATTATTTTGAAAAGATAAAGCAAATAAATGAGTTTCTATATAAATATTAACTTGAAAAGGTGACTGAAAATATGTTAAAAATCAGATTCACTTTATAACTTAAAATATATTTGCAAAATAGTATCTTTAAGAAAAGGA
Source organism: Odocoileus virginianus (assembly GCF_023699985.2). Classification (NCBI taxonomy): domain Eukaryota; kingdom Metazoa; phylum Chordata; class Mammalia; order Artiodactyla; family Cervidae; genus Odocoileus; species Odocoileus virginianus. Next base: position 25,160,255 of record NC_069685.1, read on the forward strand.
AATACTAAGTCTCAATTTTTTTTTCAACCAACAAATTCTAACATGTGTTCAGGAAACAACTAATCCCATTTTCATATTCAGAAAATATGGAAACTATTACCACTGCAGAATATAGAAAATAGAAAACATTTTCCACCTCTTTTTACTGGATTAAGACATCCTATATACTAAAACCTACAAAGGCAATCTACTTTCCTTCATTGACTACCCTAAAGCCTTTGACTGTGTAGATCACAAAAAACTGTGGAAAATTCTTAAAAAGATCGGAATACCAGACCACCTGATCTACCTCCTGAGAAACCTGTATGCAGGTTAAGAAGCAACAGTTAGAACCAGACATGGAACAACAGGCTCGTTCAAAATTGAGAAAGGAGTGTGTCAAGGCTGTATATCATCACCTTGCTTATTTAATTTAAATGCAGAGTACATCTTGCAAAATTCTGGGCAAGATTGCCAGGAAAAATTTCAGTAACCTCACCTATGCAGATGATACCACTCTTCTGGCAGAAAGTGAAGAGAAATTAAAGAGCCTCTTAATGAAGGTGAAAGAGGAGAGGGAAAAAGCTGGCTTAAAATTCAACATTCAAAAAGAGTAGATCATGGCATCTGGTCCCATCACTACATGGCAAATAGATGGAGAAACAATGGAAACAGGGACAGACTTTATTTTCTTGAGCTCCAAAATCACTGCAGATAGTGACTGCAGTCATGAAATTAAAAGACACTTGCTCCTTGGAAGAAAAGCAATGACAAACCTAGACAGAATATTAAAAACCAGAGACATTAATTTGCCTACAAAGATCCATCTAGTCAAAGCTATGTTTTTTCCAGTACGAATGTGAGAGCTGGACAATAAAAAAAGCTGAGTGCCAAAGAATTGATGCCTTCAAACTAAGGTGCTGGAGAAGACTCTTGGGAGTCCCTTGAACTGCAAAGAGATCAAAGCAGTCAATCCAAAAGGAAATCAACACTGAATATTCACTGGAAAGACTGATGCTGAAGCTGAAACTTTAATACTCTGCCCACCTGATGCGAAGAGCCAACTCATTGGTAAAATCCCTGATGCTGGGAAAGATTAAAGGCAGCAGGAGAAGGGGATGACAGAGGATGAGATGGTTGGATGGCATCACCTACTCAATGGACATAAGTTTGAGCAAACTCCACTAGATGGTGAAGGACAGGGAAGTGTGGCGTACTGCAGTCCATGGGGTCACAAAAAAGTCAGACACATCTGAGCAACGGAACAACAACAATGAAGGCAGTACATGAATTATTACAGGTGTCATCATGTGAAGCAAAATTGCTATATGAATACTTGATTTTATGACAGAAATGGCACTGTCAGTCATGGCAGAAAGAAAGAACTACAGTAACACATGCTGAGATAATTAGCCATCCATATTTCAAAAAGTGGAATTGGACTCCCACCTTATAACATAAACAAAGATCTAATGATTTATAAATTTGAATATGAAAAACAATAAATATTATTCAATATCATATTATCCAATAATTCTACAAGTTGTAGAACTTGTTATATAGAACTTGTTATATCAAGGTATATAGACATGAGTCTGAGCAAACTTCGGTAGATGATGAAGTCAGGGAAGTATGTCTGTTTTTTTCCTTGAACTTGTTATATCTAAACAAGTTGTGATAGCTAAACAGAAGAACTTGTTATATCAAAACAGGAATATTCACTTATGAAAATATACTTTAACAAGTGGACACACAGACCATGAATTGAAGAGAACATTTGAAACTGATATAATTTATACCTACCAATCATTGAGAAAAAGAGATAACCTGATAATAACAGAAAAAAAAAAACAACAACAGAATTTCCAGAGAGCAGATAATATAGAAAAAAAACAGGATTTCCAGAGAGCAGAATCGTATTAACCATTAAACATATGAGGAAGTTAATAGGTGGAACTGATAATAGGTGAAATTCAAATTGAACTTTACAGTAAGATATCACTTCATATCAACCAGATTAGCAAAAATTTAAGTATGAAATATTCTGTTTTGATGATATGAAGAACTAGAATAATTGTGTACTTCCTATGGGAGTGCACATTCATACAATTGATTTAGAAAGAAACTTGACATGTTCTAGGACGAATGAAGATATACATACCCCATGATACAGCAACTCTATTCTTAGCTGTACACTCTGAAGAATCCTTTGCACACACACACCAGGAAACATACAGAAGACTGGTCATGTGAAAATTTCCTATTTTTAAAAAAAAGTGGAAATAATCCTATGTTTGATACATGTGCTTGTGTTATACAATAGCATATTATCCAATAATTCATAATATATGCTCATTAGTTATGGTAAATATAGATGCATTTTAGGAAAACAGTGTTAAATAAGCAATTTGCAGAGGAATCCACAGATTATGATTTCATTAAGACAGACTTTTTAAAAACATCCAGACTCAGAAACATATTTATTCAGGGAAATAGGCACATACTTGGAAAACTAAAGGATTCTAGGGAAAGGCACAGTGAACAGTCAGCAGAGTGATTTCTTCTGAATGGAAAGATAGAGTTGGCACCAGTAAGGGCCACAGCAGTTTCTGAAAGCAATATGATTTTTATCATAAAATATATGCTAGATACATCAGTGTTTCTTCTAAAACTCACATATACATATTTTTATTATATTTGATATTTAATATGCTGACAAGTATAATGGTTAACCAGCTCAATATGGAAAGTAAGCATTATGAATTAGAATGAATCGGTCATGTTGGAGTCAGAAATGAGAATTAAGTAAAGGCAGAGGAGACAGGGATTGTTGTTCAGTCCAAGGATCACTGAATTTCACTAAGTGAAAATTATATTGAGGATAGCAACACTAATACTTAAGAGTTGTTAACTTCTAGAAATTCACAATTAGAGGAAGAAAACTATTCTGATATTACTTAAAGAGTATTGACTTTATCTTTTTTCCTGGAGAAGCAATTTATTTAAAATATAGCAGTGTGCACATGTCAATTGCAAACTCCCAATCTATCCCCCCCCCCCACCTTCTCCCCTGTAAGTTAATTCTCTAAGTCTGTGAGTCTGTTTTGTAAAAAAGTTTGGGTCATTTCTTTCTTTAGATTCTGAATATAAGCATTATCATATTGTCTTTCTCTGACTTACCGTACTTAGTATGATCATCTCCAGTTCCATCGATATTGCTGCAAATGGCATGTTTTTAATGGCTGAGTAATATTGCTTTGTATATGTGTACCACATCTCTTTATCCCTTCATCATCAATGGGCATTTAGGTTTCTCCTGAAAAAAAAAAAAAACAGTATTGATATCATATTGGAAAGATTAGTTCAGTCAGGATATCTAACTACTTCAAGGCAAGGAGAAACATCAAACTTGGATTTATAAGAATCTAAAGGCCTGAAAAAGCTTTAAAGTTCTGGGATGGGGAATACATGTAAATCCATGGCTGATTCATGTCAATGTATGACAAAAACCACTACAATATTGTAAAGTAATTACCCTCCAACTAATACAAATAAATGAATAAAAAAATAAAGTTGCTTCTGTAAAGGTTTATAGAAGAGAAATTAAGGCAATGGTTCATTGATACAGTTTGTCTTTTGCAGCCTGTCTTCAGGGAATGTATGTGAGAAATGTAGAAAGGAGTATGAAAACAGTGACCTTTGAATGTGTGTGCTGAGGTCATATACCAAAGGTTTATAAGAGTTTTATCATAATGACATTGCTTCTATGTGTGAATTTATGCTAATAAAAGGACAATTTTAAGTGATGATATGAAGCAGAAGAGAGAAAGAGTAGAGTTGGTTTAGAGGGGGATGAATCTCATTTATCATGGTCTAGGGCCTGATGAAACCTCACAGCTGAAATCACACATTTAAATAATATATCAATCTAATGTCTCATGCATTGTCCCAGTAAGTGCAGTTTATGTAAGAACCAATTCAGTCAAGCACCTAGGATAAAATGGCAAGACCCTTGAATATCAAGATGCAGGTACTGTAGTAGTTTCCTAGGAGAACCATGAAGTATCACAAAAAGAGTGCCTTAAAACAACAGAAAGTTACCTTCTCATAGTTTTGGAGGGCAGGAGTCTGAAATTAGACTGTGAGCAGTATAAACTCCTCCTAAGGACTCTGATGGGAAATGTGTTTTGTGCCTCTCTTAGCAGCTGGTGATGGCAGTCTTAGGTTTGTAGAAGCATCACTCCAGTCTCAACCTCTGTCTTCATAGGCATTCACCCCATATTTCTGGGTTTTCACATGGCTGTCTTCTTATAAGGATGCTAGTCATATTGGATTAGGGCTCACCCAATGACTTCATCTTAACTTGACTACATCTGAAAAGATCCTATTTATAAATAAGGTCACATTCTCGAGTACTGGGGCTGATGACTTAAACATATCTTTGCTTTAGGAACTTTTCACTCATATAAAATTTTGTTTTCTTTGAAATAAGTTCCACTTTTCCTGTGTTAGTAATTATAAGAAGTGCACCTTTTCTTGTTCCTAAAATAGAAAAAAACATAAAATGTAATGTTACTTTGTATGCAACTAAAATTAGTAAATTCTAGGGAAAAATCAGCATGTTTTAAGACATTTTACATACTTTAAAATAGGATATATACCGCAATTAGTAAATTACACTGATAATATTTCCTATCAGTAACTTACACCTGCAAAGTAGTTAACAAAATGAAAAACTGGTTCTGTTTAATTTATCTTCACAAATAGGTTTTTTTAAAATATATAATCCTTTTTTTTTAAATTTTTTTATTTTTTGGCTGTGCTGGGTCTTCGTTGCTGCCTGGGCTTTGCTCTAGCTGCGGTGAGCGGGGTTGCTCTCAGGCTGTGGACATGGGTCTCTCGGCAGTGGCTTCTCTTGTCGTCGGGCCCGGGCTCTGCGGTGTGTGGGCTCACTAGTTGCAGCTTGCTGGCTCTCATACGGGCTCAGTCTCTTCAAGGAATGCGGGATCTTTCTGGATCAGGGATCAAACCTGTGTCTCCTGCATTGGCAGGTGGATTCCTTACCACCGAGCCACCAGCGAAGCCCCCACAAAATGGTATTTTTTAAGCAGTTAATGATGTGATTTCTGTGAAAACGCACAGATCTTTAAAACAAACACATAAAATTCAAAATATCATTAAGATCTCATTAGGGACTTCCCTGGTGGTCCAGTGGTTAAGAATCCACCTGCCAAAGCAGAGGATATAAGTTCGACTCCAGGTCCGAAAAGATTCTACATGCTTGGGGCAGCTAAGCCTCTGCATCACAGCTACTGAGCACGCTTGCCTAGAGTTTGTGCTCCCCAACAAGAGAGGCCACCATGAGAAGCCCATGCACCACAACTAGAGAGAGCCTGCACACAGCAACGAAGACCCAGCACAGCTGTAAAGAAATAAATGAAAACTAGACATTTCATTAGTAAACAATCCCAAGCTGAAAACCTGAAATATAAATTATTAGCTGTTTAAACATTAAAGACACTCTTCCATCATCATTTCATATTTTACTTACACAAAATAACAACAAACACTACACTTTCATTTTTCTATTAGATTGCTTCATCCTAAACTTAAAGAAACCAACTCTCAACTAAGAGTATACCTAGATAACGGAGGGGCAGCTCAAAATAACAGTATTTTGAGCATAAGTAGTCCTTATAATACAAATTAATTTGTCATTCAGTAAGAGCACTCTAATAAAACAGGTAAAAGGAGGAAAACCCATTATTTCAGCACTCGAAATTACTTTCTAAAGGTCATATCAATACAGTGCTACATTACTGTAATATTTCTCAAATTTGGCATTTATGCTCTAAAAATTGATCCAATCCTTATATAATTTCCTAGGAATACTCTTTCATTTTCTTAGCCCTTCAGATAATTGTTAAAATGAATCTTTAAACACTCAACTATCATTGGATATATATAGTCCCAAAATACAGACTCTCTCTATATATGATTATATATATATTTTTTAGACATAAAAATTAGAAAAGATTCAGCCAGCCTCTGGTGTAAACAAAATCAGATTATAATCCAGTCAAATATAAATGTAATAAAAGTAGAATTACACATTATAAGAATAACTCAATATATACAATACACAATTCAAGAAACAGGCATCATTTTAGTAAAGTTTATTTTTGTAATTTTTATCGTACACTTAAAGAGCTGGTTCTTTCTTTTTCATTTTCTTTAAAACTGTGTTAAAATCAGGGTCAATCTGTGACCACACAGTTTGTATAGGAAAGACAATAGAGATCAAGACAGAAATGTTTTTATTTTATTAAAGTGAAGATATAAATTCTGAAAGAGCAAGATTCATTCTAATTAGTTAATTACATAAGTATTAATTGGTGAAAACCATTTGCACCAGTAGTCTGCTATAATAATTTAGGTGTGTCTTATCTCTTGATAGTACAGACACTATTTTTTTAGGTTATTTGTTTTAGGGAAAAGCTTAGAACATCTTATAGATAGGTACAGTCTATTGATGATACTTGTTCATACTGAAAAAATGTCTGGATTGGGCAGGTGGCAGACAATGTAGGCTCACATAAAAAGACAGCCCTCAAATTGGGAGAAAATAATAGCAAACGAAGCAACAGACAAAGGATTAATCTCAAAAATATACAAGCAACTCCTCCAGCTCAATTCCAGAAAAATAAATGACCCAATCAAAAAATGGGCCAAAGAACTAAACAGACATTTCTTCAAAGAAGACATACAGATGGCTAGCAAACACATGAAAAGATGTTCAACATCACTCATTATCAGAGAAATGCAAATCAAAACCACAATGAGGTACCATTACACGCCAGTCAGGATGGCTGCTATCCAAAAGCCTACAAGCAATAAATGCTGGAGAGGGTGTGGAGAAAAGGGAACCCTCTTACACTGTTGGTGGGAATGCAAACTAGTACAGCCACTATGGAGAACAGTGTGGAGATTCCTTAAAAAACTGGAGATAGAACTGCCATATGACCCAGCAATCCCACTCCTGGGCATACACACTGAGGAAACCAGATCTGAAAGAGACACGTGCACCCCATTGTTCATCTCAGCACTGTTTATAATAGCCAGGACATGGAAGCAACCAAGATGCCCATCAGCAGAGGAATGGATGAGGAAGCTGTGGTACATATACACCATGGAATATTACTCAGCCATTAAAAAGAATTCATTTGAATCAGTTCTAATAAGATGGATGAAACTGGAGCCCATTATACAGAGTGAAGTAAGCCAGAAAGATAAAGACCAATACAGTATACTAACACATATATATGGAATTTAGAACGATGGTAATGATAACCCTATATGTAAAACAAAAAAAGAGACACAGATATGCAGAACAGAATTTTGGACTCTGTGGGAGAAGGTGAGGGTGGGATGTTTCGAGAGAACAGCATCGAAACGTGTATATTATCTAGGATTAAAGAGATCACCAGCCCAGGTTGGATGCATGAGACAAGTGCTTGGGCCTGGTGCACTAGGAAGACCCAGAGGAATCGGGTGGAGAGGGAGGTGGGAGGGGGGATCAGAATGGGGAATACATGTAAATCCATGGCTGATTCATGTCAATGTATGGCAGAAACCACTACAGTATTGTAAAGTAATTAGCCTCCAACTAATAAAAATAAATGAAAAAAAAAAAAAAACCAAAGCTTAGCAATACTTTTCTTGCTTGATTTATCATTAACCCACAAGAGAAACCACTAGAAACCACTAAAAATCACTCTTTTAGAGGGTGAATAATGGCAGTTTGCCTCAGTTTGTAAAGAACCCATGCATGTGCTGGGCTAAGTAGAACCCAGTCTTGGCATCTTAGTCTGTGAGCTTTAACAACAATGAAGTTCCAGTGAACCCTAATCTCAGGTTCCCTCTAAATCACTCTTTTTGCCAATTGAGTTCATCTATTTTTTCATATGGATTTCCTCAGTAGCATTGACTCCTGCTTTATATTCTTACTGTATCTCTTAATGGCTGCATAATTTGCTAGAGTGAATGCAAACTCCTGTAGGAATTACTCCCTATGTTAGGTATAAAGAGGAGTGGTGGTCAGAGTGGCAAGTATTTAACTAGCAAGAAGAAGGTTAATGATGGAGAGAGAGAGAGAGAGGGAGGTTTTTCAAAGAAAAACTTGGAAGGAGGTTCAAGGAATTGCCTCATTAAAGAAACCAAAAATATAACTATCAATTATTTGCACTGTACCATTTCATGCTAGTGTGTGAGTGGGTGTGTGACAATATGTTTACTTTCGTACTCTTATCCATGTTCTTTTCAAACGATTGTTTAATAGGATGCAGCCATACATCCTGCAAAGAGTCTAAAATCGATTTGCAATTCAAGGTTTGTGCTTAGTCGCTCAGCCATGTCTGACTCTTTGCAACCCCATGGACTGTAGCCTGCTAGACTCCTCTGTCCATGGGGTTCTCCAGGCGATACCTATTATTAGTATCACTAAATATTTCTTAAGTGTTTATGTGAGTAAATATTATTCAAATGCCAAAGTAAACAGTGGGCGGCAACTACTAATCAAACTCCTCTAAGCAAGAAAAGATTTGTTTTTTTTTAGTATAGTGACCAAAGAATCTGGTCAGTTAGCAACAAGTTATGTTTGGTATGTCCATTAAACTCATTGCTGACATCTTAGATTTTAAACAAATACTTAAAAAGTTTTCATGGAGAAAGAGTATCCACATATTTACTGAATCACGTGCTTAGTTATGGCTGACTCTTTGTGACCCTGTGGACGGTAGCTTGGCATGATCCTCTGTCCCTGGCATTTTCCAGGCAAGAATACTGGAGTGGGTTGCCATTTAATGAATCATATGTGCACAGATATGTAATTGAGTCAGTGAATATTATTACTCAATGTGTTAGCATTTCATAGTCATAAAATTACTGAATTTTTATATATCAAGGCCTGCATCAGAACATATGACATTCTAACTTATCATTAATCTTTTATATAAATTAACCCTTGAGAATTAATTTTGAGAGTATTCCTATATACTTTTAAGAAAATCTTTATGAAAAGAATCCAAGAAATTCCAAAGGGAGAGAGCATATTGCAATAGTATATATTTTGTTTGTTCACACAACAACATACAATCACTGCTTATGGTACATTTATTTTGAGTGACTTCCCTGGTGGTCCAGTCATTAAGACATCATCTTCCAATGCAGGGGATGAGGACTTGATTTCTGCTCAGGGAATTGAGATCCCACATGCCTTGTGACCAAACTACCAAAGCATAAGACAGAAGTAATATTGTAACAAATTCAATAAAGAATTTTAAAAAATTAAAGATATACTATTGTTTAACAACAAACATGCTGTCCTAATTGAATTTGCATTTAGTGTTGATTATATATTATAACTTAAATAACATGGAATAAAAGGCTTAAATGAAATGACACTGAATAAAAATCATTGTTAGCAAGTGATGTTCTTGGTAGTTTGTTAATATTCTAAGTATTCACAAAATTATTTATAATGCTATAGTACAGTAAGGAAGAGAATTAACAATTTACCTTATTTTTCTAGGTCTCAAAGTGATAGTCTAAAATCTATGATTTTAGAATGAAATTAATAGTGAAATTGAATACATATCCTTTAATTGTAATTGATCGAGAACCACTTTACCTTAATATTTCTAAGAAGTTAGCAAGAGGAACAAAAACGTATTCAGAACTGCCCAGGGACGTGAAATAGCTTACCAACACCAGACTGGATACATAGCATACACTTCTTAAAACTGCTTTTTTAAACTCTTTACATACTGATGCTGGAAGGCAGGAAAACCCGCACAAAAGTTGTATCCATTAAATGAAATGCTCTTTTGATCTTTTCTTCAGAAATGGTAATCTACCTCAGAAACAGAAAATCCGCTCCTTGTTCTGACTGAAAAGACTTTTTTAATGCTTATTTTTCTCTAAAAATCCTTCCAGACAATAAGTGCTTATCTTGGTCTATTTTCCCTTCACAACTTGTTTAAAAGTTTTTAACATGGAAAATTATTTGCATATGTTTCAAATATGTGGAAAATATTTGGCTAATGAGAATACAATAATTTTTAATATTTGATTGCATGTATTTCTTTGAGATTTTTTAACTTGAGAATTATTTCTTGGGAAATGCCTTGTTTGTCATAATGTCTTTTTACAGGCGCTTTCCCAGTGTTGCCCAGCATAAAATACCCTGTAACTATCTCTCCTTTTCTTAATCCAACCTAGAATGTCAGCAATTCCTTCACAGAAAAATGTGAGTTTTTGATCAGTGTTCTGCTGTTGTAAATTATGCTATTCTGCATTATATTAATGTATTTTGGAGAAGGAAATAGCAACATAATCCAGTATTCTTGCCTGGAAAATTCCATGGACAGAGGAGCCTGGCAAGCTACAGTCCACTGGGTCATAAAGAGTCAGACACGTCTGAGCACATAAATGCACGCACGCAGCTAAATCTTATAATTAATATCATTATTGGAGTGCTTGTTGTCTGAAAATAAGTTGAAATGTGTTTTACAAAGTCCATTATTCCCATATACCTTTGGAACAGACATACCCAAGAAAAGGCTAACTTAGGATGAGATTAAAGCACTTACTCTTACACAAATCCTTGGAAATGTTTCCATATCAAAATATTTCTGTTTAGCTTTATTGAGGTGTAATTGATATATAACATTTTAAAATTTGAGGTGTACAACATAATGATTTGATATATGTATATGTTATGAAATGATTACCACAATGTTTAGTTAATACCCACTACTTCACATACTTTACATTTTTGTATGTGTGATGTGAATGTTTAAGATCTACTCTCTTAGAAAATTTCAAATATATAACATCATAACTATAGACCCCATACTGTGTATTGCATCTCCTGAAATTATTTACCTTATAATTGGAATTGTGTACCTTTTCAGCACTTTCATCTATTTCTTCCACCTCCCCAATCCTCTGACCTTGGTAACCAGCAATATGTTTTATGTTTCTGACTTTATTCTTTTTAAATTCCATGTATAAGTGAGATCATACAGCATTTATCTTTCGCTGTCTTATTTCACTTCACACAGTGCCCTCAAGATTCATCCATATTGCTGCAAATGGCAGAACTCCCTACTTTCTTATGGCTGAATATTATCAGACCAAAATACTAAAATTTAATATAATGAAATACTTCTTTTTATTATGTTGCTACACTTCAAAAATCTACATGAATTTTCTGGGTAGTAATATGGTTAGATAATTTTATGAGTTATAAGAAATCATAATAAAATGCATTTCAAGACAACACGAGCTATGGCTCTCTGTAATGTGAATTCTTTTAAAATAATCTGCAGCTTAAGTTTTTAATAATCCAGAGAAAGGAAATAAAACTGTGACTGCTTTTTAGACTGTTTATTGAAAGTTGAAGATGAAAATTTCTTTAAAACCAAGCAAGAATATATTGATAAAGAAAAATTTCAGATAGTTATCAGATTTCTCAAGTGTCCCTCTCTAATCTGTGTTATGTGAATACTTAACTGTGCATGTATTTTAACACAAACTGTTTGGGAAAGACAGAATTAATTATATTTTATGATTTAATTGTATAGATATAATTTTTAAGTATACCCAACTTTAGATACAACTTGAGTAGCTGAAGCAAAGTAGTATACTGGAATAGATTGAGAAACTTAATATATATTCATATCCTATTTTAGTAGCATATAATAGTTTGAATATTGACAATGGCTGTGATCAAATCACTGTTGGAAAAAACTAGGTTTTATTGAAACTAATTCTTTATTGAAAACAGCTATAACAGCAATTTGGATAAACATGACTATAATCTCTGATACACTTGTTATTTGTCAATAACTATTCCAGTGCTTCTGTGAAAAAGTAATTTTGTTGGCATCTTCAGTGTCTTAATTAAATCTTAATACCAACACAATGCAATGTAAGGAAAATTTTTACCTTTCTTATGGAAAAAAATATTGAATTTAGGAACAGGTTCCTAAATTCATGTTTACTTAAATATAAAGACACATTTTTTTCATCAATATTTTTGACAGCTTTGGATTGAATTCAGACCCACAAGATTTTCTGCAGATGTAAGGTTTCTAAAGCCATTGCTTTAGTGATTTTGCACAGTATATTATGTGTTTTGCCTTGATTTCTCTTCATTTCATCCTATCTATAGACATTCTTTGTATATTAATGTGTTTCTTATGAGTCTAGCTATTATCAGCCCAATCTTCTATAAATTTGCTTTTGCTGTTATCAATTACTATAACTTTTTGAGTATTTTGTGCTTAAAGCTAAAGATTTATAAGAAGTTTTTATTCAGCTCTGTATTTAAATACATGAAGTATCTCAAAACATCCTAACAACTTTTTTACACTTTCCATGATGCAACCACATCTGGCTTTCTCTGAATACTTAGAACAAGATGTATAAATGAACACTGTAACTGAATTTATTCCTATAAAATTATTTACCTGTAGTATTATGGAAAAATATAAAAAGGAAAACCATCATTATGATCACAATTATTGTTTAATAATTATTTCAATTTAAGCCCACCAGGTAATGAGATTAATGGATTAGTAAATTGCAGGTACTTTATAATTGTCATAAGGTAATTGCCATATGTAGTTTCTTAGATATATTTTTAAATATCTGCAGTGCCATTCATTGTTTATGATTTCTGGCAAATTATGTAATGCAATCAAATTTGAACTTGTCTAGTTTTAATATCATAATATTTGCCTAAAATACTGTTCTGAGAATTAAACTTATTCTCAGTTTCCTTGAAATGTGATAAACATTTTTTATTAAATTCAAGATTACCACTGAAGTTAGTCCATACCAAATATGGAGAAAAGTTTAGACATATTTCCCTATATTTGTTTTTGCTATGCCACTTATACTTTTGCATTGTGTTTATCATATATACTTCTAACATTTTTCTTGATGTCCTTATTTGTGGGCATTTTGTATAATGTAAAATGATACATCAAAATTTGAGAAAATAAAGACAACAATGAGGTAAATGTTCTGAGAAATTTTAAAACTCAGGAAAGTAAATAAGAAAATAAGAATCTGATCGAAGTTTCTGACTGTCCATAAAACTGAGAAAATAAGTAATCCTCACATGGTCTAGGAAAACATTCAATGAGATAACAGTGTATGTATATTTTAACTATAAATTTTTGAGAATAACTATAATATTATTTTTACCAATTTTTATTGAATATGTGAAAATTCTGTATAAATGAAAACTTTGTCAGTTTATGTTCTAAATCTAAATTTCATAGTAAACATTGTAATGTTTTGGACATTCAATGATATTTTCATAGTTAGAACACAAAACATTTCTCCAACTCTATCAGATTTATAAATGCAATTTATACTTATTTTGCTTGTTTTTTTAAAATAAATGAATAGAAAATAGCTCAGATTAATTGGTAACCTTCAATTTAAATTTTTTGAGTAAATGCTTTAGGAATGATTTAATACATAATTATTATTTGATTTACCATGATGAAGCAAGCAGATAATCTTTATACAGCTCTATATCACTCTCTTAACCAAATGCAAAAATATACTATATTTAAAGAAGTAAGTAGAGAGGAAAAGAAACTAATTCATTTAGATGGAGAACACAATATGATAATTTCTTCATTCTTTGAAAAAATACTTAATTAGTTCCTAGTGATTTCTGGCAATAAAGTAAGGAATCAAAAAGAAATCAGGCCTTGCCTTCAATGGGTTTTATTCTAACAACAGAAACACAAATCAACAAAATAATATTATTAATACAAATAAGTGTAAGGCTTTAGTAAATTTGGTTGACATATTTTAAACCATGGAGTAAGAACTCCATTTTTACTTGGTAGTAGAATCTATGATTTTGTTTAGGTGAAATGTCATCTCAAATAGTGAAAATATATTTTAATTGAGCAATGTTAGATGTGAGTTGACCAAATTTGAGTCTACTACAGGTAGAAGATAAAACAATAGGACTAAATTATGAATTAAGTATATAGGTTTAAGAAAAAGGAGGTGTCAAAAATGACTTCTAAGGTGATTTATTTAAGTGGGTGGATGATGATAGCATTTACCAAATCATGAAGTTTGAATTCTTTGCATTTTTGTTCTCTTTGAATCTAGAAGTCATTGATGTCTTAATTGAATATACAAACTGTGAGTCTTGTGAACAACTGAATCAATCACCCTATAGAATGACCTAGAGAGCATACAGCATGATAGAGATGCCCACAACCAGACAAAACGCTGAGTCGCAATTACTAATAATAACCAGTGGATGAAAATATGCTCACCAAATAAGTATCACCAAAGGACACAAACAGAGAGGCCAGGGAGAAAAGCCAGGAAAGCAGAAACCAGAGGAAGAAAGCATTTAAGAAGCAGAAAGTGATTTCAGCTGTGGCTAGCTAGCCGAATGACGTGACCACTGAAAACATATTTTGGAGACTGTTGTAGCCATAAAGAGAAATGTGTCAGTGGGAACATCTAAGTGACAAACAGACTTGAATGGTATGCGGAGAAAGTAGATATTGAGGAAATATATATTCTCTGAGTTTTACTTATGAAGGAAGAGAAAAAAGGAAGTAACAAATGCACCAATTTTTTTTTTTTAAAGTGTTTTGGCTTAAATCTTAGATATGTTAAGACGTATGGAGTGGATTCAGTTTATAGCAAGAGGTTGATGGGAAAGGAGAAAAAGAGAAAAGGAAGGGATTCAGAGGACTAGAGGAAGGCAGGAAGACAGGGAAAGAGGAAAAGAGAGCAAAAGAAACTGCAGAGTAAAACAGTATACAATTCATAAGGCAGGAGGTGGGGAGTCTACTAGGCAGATAGAAGATTTATTCTTAAGAGCTGGAGTTAGTAACATCTATGGAAGTCCAGATATTACAGTATCACTGAGTCACCACAAACACTGACAAAGAATGCTCTCAAATGATGACATGGCAACACAAGTGAAAGTGTTAGTCACGTTGACTCTCTGCAATCTCATGGACTTGTAGCCCGATAGGCTCTGCAGTGCAATTACAGTAAAATTGTTTTAGGGATTTTGGAGAATTTATCTGCGAATTGACATCAGTGTTTACTTTTAATGCCTCATTAGTATGCATAAGATATAATAGGTTTTTATCAATATATATAATTCTCTAAATTTATAAAGAATTATTTCAAAATCATGATCAGCACAGTTATAAATAATGTTTGTATGATAAAAGGGAAAAATACAGAAAAACTATAATGAATTACAGATGATCATTAGGGAGACACAAAATATAAATAAAGTGTGCTTGTGGCCAAGTGTTTAGATACAAGTTTTAACTGAATTAATAAGTATTAAAGGTTTTAATTATAAACATGAAAGTTTTATCTGATGCAACTGAGAGAAAAAATAAATTTATGTTGTTTATGAAAAAATTTCATCTGATGCATTTCGTGACTGCCAAGTTTATTAGAAAACTATCAGACTGACTTTGATTTTATTATTTTGATTAGAGATAATTCATATTTATAGTTTGTTCCTTAATATTTTAAATGAGTAATTCATTTGTATGCAGGAATTTCAGATAAAATGATGGCCAACTACAGAATCAAATTATATTGTTGAATAAGTAAATTAATTAATTAAATAAAGATTAACTCTCCAGATCAACTGTGTAGCTACAAACATTGCAGCTGATGGTCAGTGGATTGTGACAAGCCTTCATTAATAATTTAATCATGTTAAATTAATATATCACTTTGCTGCACACTTTTAACTTTCTGTTACACATTTTGCAACATACTCTCAGATGTTTGGGCTTATATTGTTTTACAAAGAAGATTGATGATGGTAATCATCTAAGGAAAGTAATAGAGGGGACCGAGTTTATTCTTTGCCACTTTCTTTCAAATAATACCATTTTTTATTTATGTCTGATATTTTATGAAGGAACAAAATTAACAAATCTATTAAGATTATGAATGATGAATCAAAAATAAATGCATCAAGAAATATGAATGAAATACTATCAATAATTTGGAAACTTGATTTTAATTTTTTAGTATCTAGGATTTCCTATTTTATTCACCAAGAGTCACACTGAGATAAATGCTGACAAGTTAGCTCTTCTTCTTTGAGACCAAAAATAAAATATAGAGCATTTAATGTTAGAACATATCTGATTTATTGTTTGTGATACTTATTAAAAGAAAGTTTTTGTTTATTTTTAAAAGTCAATATGATTTTTCTCTTATGGGTTGGAGGATATATGGAAACACCAAAACTTTAGCCCTTAGTTCTATTCCAGCTTCTACACCAGAAATAAGAATAATGCTTTTCACTCAAATATTTTCATTATATTCCCAATATGGATCTTCAATTCAACATCAAGGGTGCTTAAATAACTTTAGTTCTCTATAAAATGTAAAATATCTGACACAAGCACCTCTTTGTAGAAGTATCATAACCTATCTCTCTTTAGTTGTTCCTAGATTCCAAAGCCCCTGCCCCTCCACTGCTTCAAAAACTGTATTCTTTGGTCACAATTTGGGGCCATATATCCTTCAGTCTATCATTCTAATAACACTTCTCACTGTTGGAGTAGAAAGTGGACTCTGTCAAACTATATATTCTGTAGCAAACTTGAGTAAAATCATCCAAAATTTGCCAAGAGACTTGAGGTTCAGGTCCAGCTCTGTTATGACATGTAGCTTCATTCTATTTTTTTTTTTCTTGGTCATTGAAAAAATATATATTGAGCTATGATTGTGTCTGAGTCATTGCTTTAGCATTATAAATGTGTATAAGGACACAGTCAAAACAGTGTGGAGATTACATTCTAGTAGGTGAGAATGACATATAATGAATGGTGGCAAGATTCCTTGTTTAATTGATTATAACCACTAGAAAAGAGCAGTATTAATACAAATGCTATGAGCAGACTACCAGGTTATCCTGCTCTAGAATGGAGTTTCAGGAAGGCTTCCTGGTGGATGAGGAGTCAGCATTTCAGTGATTGGAAATAAATTGCCTGGGGCAAGGAAGGAATAAAGCACATTAACAGAGGGAATGGTGGAGTTTGTTTATTATATGAGGAGGTAGTTTCTCTGTGTTCAGAAACATAATTTCTTATTTGTTACACTAGGCTGATGTTCTGCAGCTGGATGGTAGGATATAGTCAACATTTTTTTTTTATTTCTTACTCAACATGATATAATCCATGATTGTTCTCACCATATGAAATTTCTCGAGAACCAGAGAATGTTGTTCTATCTTGGAAGCTGATGATTCTAAAGAGTCACTGGGCAGTCCATAATAGATATGGACTGTTCAACAGGTATAACCACTCTCAACTTTGAATCAAGAGCTAATCTGGCAAAAATGCAGGAATGATGGGAGGTTCTTGCTTCCGGTTTGTTGGCAGCAAATAGAGTGTTAGAAAGAGCACTGACAGCAAAGATAATGTGTCATCTAAGATCCAGTGCCTGGAAGTAACATTTGGGACCTGTGTGTGTTAAGTCACTTAGCTGTATCTGACACTTTGCCACCCCATGGACTGTAGCCTGCCAGGTTCCTCTGTCCATGGGATTCCCCAGGCAAGAATACTGGAGTGGGTTGCCATTTCCTTCTCCAGGGGAACTTCCTGACCAGGGAATGAACCTGGATCTCCTGCATTGCAGGCAAATTGTTTACCGTCTGAGCCGCCAGGTTTGGGATCTAGTGCTCAGAAAAGTAAGAGCCAGCTTTTCAATGGGTGAGTTCTTTGGGCACAACTTTGCTGATAGCATTGAATGTGGCAGAATTTGTGTAGCTCTGACTGGTTAACTTCTTTCCTTCTTGAAGACTTCCTGAGTCTGGTTTTCCAGGCTTTTTTGCTAATCTAATTATGTAAGTTTTTATCTGGTCCCATTTCTGCCTAAACAGACCCTGATAGATTTCTCTTATTTGGGATTAAGAAAGATTAATTCAGGAATCACTATCAGGAAAGCAAAATGGAAGAGTTGAGAGAAGGTGGTAGGAAAGTTGGGGAGTGGTTATCTAGCTTCCTTGGGGCTAAGTGGAAAATCCACTTATTTCTAAGGAATCCAGCAACCATGACAAGAAGTGGAGAATGATAAATTGCTTTTTCACCTACTGTCACCTGGAATGCAGTTCCCATTGAGAATGAAGTTTTAAATATTAAAACGGCTGATACCCTGTAATGGTATGAAGAACAAGCAAAATACAGGACTTGAATTGGATGAGCTATTGTTAAAAGTACCGTACATCATTAAAAAACAGAACAAAGAACCAATATGTAGAAGAAGAATTGCTATCTAGGTTTACACATAGAAACATAGATGGAGGACGATGAGGAGATCATGGGAAAATAGAGGGAAAATCAAGACAGGGAAAAGGAAGACCTAGAGAGTCCTAGCCTGGGAAAGAGTACAGCCCGAGTCAGCTGGGTTTGAATCCTGACACTGCCACTTTAACTCTATGATGTTTAAATAAGTTAGTGTCTACAAAGACCTCAGAAGGGGGAATGGCAAGCTCTGGCCCGTGCATCAAATCTAGTCCTATACTTTCATAAACAAAGTTTGATTTAAACACAGCCACATATATATCATCTATGGATGTTTTCAAACTAGACATTTATATCTTCTAACTTACACTTTTTTTTGCCTCCTCGAAATCACAGCTAGAATCTAATGATTTTAACCACAGATACTGGGAAGACCCAGAGGAATGGGATGGGGAGGGAAGTGGGAGGGGCGTTCAGGATGGGGAACACATGTAAATCCATGGCTGATTCATGTCAATGTATGGCAAAAACCACTACAATATTGTAAAGTAATTAGCCTCCAACTAATAAAAATAAATGGAAAAAAAAAATAAAAGCAGATATATTTTCTCTATTCATTATATTCTCCTTCCTGTGTTAATGTACAAGAAACCACTTCATAAGAAAGGAACACTGGCTTTGTAGCACAGGTTCAACTATTTACCATCATCAGAGTTCTCTTGATGAACCCAAGATAGAAAATCAAGCATGCAGGTCTCAGGAGTAATATTAAATTCAGCAACACATTAATCTTCTTTGTGCTTCAAAGTCAAAATGGTAATACATTTCTCTTAACTTTGCCCTCTATTCTAGAAATACTGTCAATATTAATAAACATTTAAAATGTTACCATATATAATCTAACAATATAAGAACAAGAAAAGATTATCCTTAAAATTTACTTTTAAGTGAAATTATGTTATTATTGAATTTAGTGAAACAAGTGCCCAGTAAGATAATGTTTTAATGGTATTTGTTTGGCAAAAAAAAATCAGGTTTTTCTGTAAGATGTTACCAAAAATCCAAATGAAATTTTTGGCCAAACCAATAGTGTTGGGCAGAATTATACTAATTATCACAGTTAATATTTTATTCAAGGAGATCCAACCAGTCTATCCTAAAGGAGATTAGTCCTGGGTGTTCATTGGAAGGACTGATGCTGAAGCTGAAACTCCAATACTTTGGCCACCTCATGCGAAGAGCTGACTGATTGGAAAAGACCCTGATGCTGGGAGGGATTGAGGGCCGGAGGAGAAGGGGATGACAGCGGATGAGATGGTTGGATGGCATTACCTAATCAATGGATATGAGTTTGGGTAAACTCCAGGAGCTGGCAATGGACAGGAAGGCCTGGTGTGCTGCGGTTTATGGGGTTGCAAAGAGTTGGACAGGACTGAGCGACTGAACTGAAACATTTATTCTGTGGCAGGCTGTGTGTTTACTCATTAAAAATGAATTAGTTATTTTATACTCCTGATGTTATTTTGAAATAGGTGCAATTATCATTATACAGATTAGACAATGGATACCTAAGGCTTCAGTTCAGCTCAGTTCAGTTCAGTTCAATCTCCTACAATGGCGAGTGGATTCTTGACCAGTGAGTCACCTTGGAATCCCTGAGTAAAACCCATCAACTCATAACCCAGTTAAGAAAGAAAACAGTTTATGTGCCTTTGAGGAATCCTGTCCAGAATACATGTATCCAATCTCTCTCATTGCCTCTGTACAAAGGTAACCATTGGCCTGATTTTATTTAGCTAGAGATATGATAAAAGAATAAGAAATATATGTATCTTTTTCACAAAGAGTATCAAAATCGTTCAAGCCAGGCTTGTGAATCAAGAACTTTCAGATGTACAAGCTAGATTTTGAGGAAACAGAACCAGTGATCAAATGGCCAGGACACTTTAGATCACAGAGAAAGCAAGGGAATTCCAGGAAAAAATCTACCACTGCTTCATTGGCTACACTAAAGCCTCTGACTGTGTGGATCACAACTGGAAAATTCTTCAAGAGATGAGAATTCCAGACCACCACCTTACCTGACTCCTGAGAAGCTTGTATTCAGGCCAAGAGGCAACAGTCAGAACAGTACATGGAACAACAGAATGGTTCTAAGTTAGGAAATGAGTACAGCAAGACTGTATATTGTCATCCTGCTTATTTAACTTCATGCAGAGTGCATCATGAGAAATGCCAAGCTGGATGAATCACAAGCTAGAAATAAAATTGTCGGGAAAAATATCAACAACCTCAAATGTGCCGATGATACCACTCTAGTGGCAGAGCAAAGTGGAACTAAAGAGTCTCTTGAGAGTGAAAGAAGAGAGGGAAAAAGCTGGCTTCAAACTCAACATTCAAGGAACTAAAATCATAGCATCTCGTCTCATCACTTCAAGACAAATAAATGGGAGAAAAGTGGAAACAGCGACAGACTTTATTTTCTTGGGCTCCAAAATTACTGTTAAAGGTGACTACAGCAGTGAAATTAAAAGACACTTGGTCCTTGGAAGGAAAGCTATGACAAACAGTGTATTAAAAAGCAGAAACATCACTTTGCTGACAAAAGTTTGTACAATCTAAAGCTATGGTTTTTCCAGTAGTCATGTACGGATGTGAGGGTTGGATCATAGAGAAGGCTGAGCACAAAAGAATTGATGCTTTCAAATGTGGTGCTGGTGAAGACTCTTGAGAGTCCCTTGAACAGCAAGGAGATCAACTAGTTAATCCTAAAAGAAATCAACCCTAAATATTCATTGGAAGGACTGATGCTGAAGCTGAAGCTCCAATACTTTAGAAACCTGAGCCACTCACTGGGAAAGACCTTGATGCTGAGAAAGATTGAAGGCAAAAGAAGGGGTTGGTAGAGGATGAGATAATTAGATATAGCATCATCAATTCAATGGACATGAATTTGAGCAAACTCCTGGAGATAGTGGAGAAGGAGGAGCCTGGTGTTCTGCAGTCCTTAGGGTTTCAAAGAATTGGACATGGCTTAGCTATTGAACAACAACACATATATAGGTATAGTTATTTTTACATATCTATCTTCAGATAAATAGATTTGGATATAGATTCAGATTTTTTAGCCTAAAAATTATAGTATTAAAATTCCATTTCTTTCCACAATGAAAACTAGAATTATTTTCTTCCCAAAAACAGATATTTGCAAAACATACGTCATATTCCATTTTCAAATATTTGACAGAACACATGCAGGGGCGTGACTCCTGATTAAAGGCTTCCAATTGAGGGGCTGTTGTGGTCTTAAACTAGAAGTGATATCTGGATATGAATGTAAGGAATGAAAACCTAATTAGACAGGAGCAATTTTGCTGAGTTAATAAGAGAGTCAGAAATTCTGGGAGTCGGAGGCAGCTGGATCTGTGAAACATTTTCTCAGAGAGTAGGGAGTTACACACACATTGATGGACACCCTTTGATGTATGAATATGTAGCATAAACTACTCTAGGTTTGACATTTTTGATAGGCTATTCATATATAAGTGGGAAATTTCACAATTTTAATTGCACTAGCAACTAAGTATGTGGCAAGTAGCTATCAGGGCTTCAAATGAAATGTCAGAATTAATCCCTCAATGCATGTCTAATGTAAACAACTAAACTGATAAAGACTTGAATAATAAAGTATGAATATATCAATACTTTGTAAGCAAAGCCAAAGTCATGCAAGTGCAGTAAAAACAATTAACCTGCTTCTGTGCCAAATGCCTCTGACTTTGTTTAAAAATTCACCTTAATTTTTTAATTAGCTAAATATTTTAAAAAGCAAATATTTCATAAATGAAAAAATTGAGATTTCATACAATAACACAATGTACAGCTAGATATATAGCCTGTGCATATATATTTAAAATTAAAAAATTTGCACACAAATGTACAGAAATCTTCATTAAGATCTGTGGTTTTTGAATAAAATTCTAGATTACATAGGCATTTACATATTGAATATAAACTCTGCAGCACTGTGTCTTACCAAAATTTTATAGCTAGTATTTTGTTTGTAACATTTCATAACTTGACAGATTTGCTTCTGTCTGTCATTCTCTCTCTCTCACTCACTCACCAGTTGCAGAAATATATGAATAGACAAATACAATGGACTGCTTTAAAATGAGCATTTGGTCAGGAACATGATTTATGAGGTGGCATAGCTGTGGTTACATCTACCAATGAGCTAAAAACCCTTGCAAATTCATTGTACATCTTAATTCTCTTAAGTGTACCAATAGTTCTGAAGCATTTGCTCACATACTATGCTGACATTTGTTAACTTGAGATTTTCAATACTAAGTAGTAAAAAGAATAATCATTATATATCTTATTAATATTTGCTTATGTAAGTTTTTGTAGTTGACAGAACATGTTGATGAAATTGTGGAAATAATATTTTGACCTAAATTTTTATCTAAGATTCAGATATTTATATAATCAATAGTATTTTCTACTGTTAAATTGTATTTAAATTGTAAACTTTGGTAGTATTATCCTACAGGGATATTGGCAGCCAGTATTTTAATGGAGATTAAAAATTTGGGACCAATAAGTCAACAGTTGTAATTATCTATCAATGAGATATTAAACATGGAATGAAAACTAAAAATAATGACCTTGGATCATATGGTAGCTCTATGTTTAGCTTTTTAAAGAATCGCCATACTTTGTCCATTGTTGCTGTGCCAAATTACATTTCCACCAACAGTGTAGGAGGGTTCCTTTTTCTCCTAGAGCCTATCATACAAGGTTTGTTTGGAGTCAGACAAAGACAAATATCCTATGATATCACTTATATGTGGAATCCAAAATAATATTACAAATAAACCTCTTTACAAAAGAGAAATTGAGCCACAAATGTATTCAAAAAAGTTATGGGTACCAAGAGGGAAGGGGAGAAAGATAAATTGGGAGATGGGTATTGATATATAGCAATTTATATAAAGCAGATAACTAATAAGAACCTACTGCATAGCACAGGGAACTCTATTCAATACTCTGTAATGCCTTATATGGGAACCAATTCTAAAAAAGAGTAGGTATATATGTGTAACTGACTCACTTCACTGTACAGCAGAAACTAATACATCATTACATTGTAAATCAACTATACTCCAATACAAATGGCTTTTTAGTGATACTTTTTATAACCCATATGCATTCAATCATCAACATTCACATTCCAACAGAGCTATAGAAGTCAAGTGATTAAAATATGGAAATCATTTCCTAGGTTCTTACATTTGTCTTACTCTTCTATAATATGTATTTAGCTAGAGATAAATTTTTCCCCTCTTTCTCCATCATGCTTTCACAAAGTTCATCATTTGAAAAACTGTTTTATGTCTATTAATTAATTGTGTTGTATTTTGATAATTATTGTTTAAGATTTTTCTAAAACTTTTTATCCTCCAATGTCTTATACAAAGCTTTAATTTTAGACATGCTCATTCTAGTAATGTGGGAGCAATATTCACACAATTTACAGAATATTGAACTACAGCATCCCAAAGAAAGGCAATGCCAAAGAATGCTCAAACTACCACACAACTGCACTCATCTCACATGCTGGTAAAGTAATGCTTAAAGTTCTCCAAGCCAGGTTTCAGCAATACGTGAACTATGAACTTCCAGATGTTAAAGCTGGTTTTAGAAAAGGCAGAGGAACCAGAGATCAAATTGCCAACATCTGCTGGATCATCGAAAAAGCAAGAGCGTTCCAGAAAAACAGCTATTTCCACTTTATTGACTACGCCAAAGCCTTCGACTATGTGGATCACCATAAACTGTGGAAAATTCTGAAAGAGATGGGAATACCAGACCACCTGGCCTGCCTCTTGAGAAACCTATATGCAGGTCAGGAAGCAACAGTTAGAACTGGACATGGAACAACAGACTGGGTCCAAATAGGGAAAGGAGTACATCAAGGCTGTATATTGTCAACCTGCTTATTTAACTTATATGCAGAGTACATCATGAGAAACCCTGGACTGGAGGAAGCACAAGTTGGAATCAAGATTGTCGGGAGAAATATTAATAACCTCAGATATGCAGATGACACCACCCTTGTGGCAGAAAGTGAAGAACTAAGGAGCCTCTTGATGAAAGTGACAAAGGAGAATGAAAAAGTTCGCTTAAAGCTCAACATTCAGAAAACTAAGATCATGGCATCTGGTCCCATCACTTCATGGCAAATAGATGGGGAAACATTGAAAATAGTGGCTGACTTTATTTTTCTGGGCTCCAAAATCACTGCAGATGGTGATTGCAGCCATGAAATTAAAAGACGCTTACTCCTTGGAAGGAAAGATATGACCAACCTAAACAGCATTACTTTGTCAACAAAGGTCCATCTAGTCAAGGTTATGGTTTTTCCAGAAGTATGTATGGATGAGAGAGTTGGACTATAAGGAAAGCTGAGTGCCAAAGAATTGATGCTTTTGAACTGTGGTGTTGGAGAAGACTCTTGAGAGTCCCTTGGACTTCAAGGAGATCCAACCAGTCCATCCTAAAGGAAATAAGTCCTGAATATTCATTGGAAGGACTGATGCTAAAGCTGAAACTCCAATACTTTGGCTACCTGATGCAACGAGCTGACTTATTTGAAAAGACCCTGATGCTAGGAAAGATTGATGGCAGGAGGAGAAGGGGATGACAGAGGATGAGATGGTTTGATGGCATCACCAACTCGATGGACATGGGTTTGGGTGGACTCTGGGAGTTGGTGATGGACAGGAAGGCCTGGTGTGCTGTGGTTCATGGGATCGCAAAGAGTCGGACATGACTGAGCGACTGAACTGAACTAAACTACAGCCATGCCATTTTTATGTGCCAAAGATGAACCTGTCAACTGTGTTAAATAGCAATATTGTTTTTTACTGTAATTATTTGAATAGCCTAGTCAAAGTTAGGATAAACACATACAGCAAATAGAGGACAACCATAGAATGCATATGCTGAGTTTTAAAATATATAGTGTTCAATAGTTGCTATTCCAATCAAATAGCCAAGACCTATTAAAGATGAAGTTGGAATAGATTGTGTAGAAGAAAATTTCTCATACATTAAATAGTATTCCAAATAAACTCTTTTGTAACACTTGACTCAACTGTTTTCTTTCAATAAGAATGAATTCTAGTATATAAAAATGACAGAAATTCATAATCAGCCTGGGAAAATTGAGTAAAAGACCAAAAACATAAATAAGAGAAAAAATATATTTCACATGAAGAGGGTTTAAATATATGAACAGGGATTGAGAAAGCATTTTCTCTCATAACAGAATGCAGTTATATGTCTTTTATTTATTTAGCTATAACCCAAATTATTTTACTTAGTGAGAATTACAACTGTCTGAACAGCACACTTTAATTTTCAATTGGCTTATTCTCATGCTTTTGTTTCTGACCTTTCAAACATATCTTCTTGTACCCATGTGATAGTTTGATTAAGAGAAACATCATAAACAGCTGTGTTTAGCAGGTCCTGAAAAAATTATGCTATTAAACAAATAACATGAAAAGCCTAAACAGAACCACTAACAATGAGGTATTGGAAGTCAGCCAGTCTGCAGGCAATAAAAGGGTGGTTATTAGTTCACTAGCCTGCTAGGCCGAAGATTCATAGAGAATAAATACAAATAAAACCCTGGAGCATTTCTGTAAGAGACTGTATTCCAAAGGTGAAATGGGGGTAACTGCAAAGAAAGAACATGTATGCACTTAAAATATATATTGAATTATGACCTGTAGAAATATAACACTTCTACAAAATCACTTGGCAAAAATAGTGGCATGTAAAATTACCAAGATGTAAAAATAGAAAAAAGGATAGCTCATGTTGAACAAAGACACTAAAAGTAATCAAATGTTTTAATAAACATAATTCACAAATAATGCTAAGTAAAGAATGGCTTTGCCTACCACATAAAATATATTTTATATATGGAAGCATGGGGCTTAGTCTTTTCTTTCTTAAGCACTTAACAAATGTTCTTTCTCTCTCTCTCTCTCTATATATATATATATATGTGTGTGTGTGTGTATATATATATATATATTTACTACTAGTACTCTGAATGCCTACTTTGTGCAAGAAAAAATATCTAACATGTTTATACATTTGAACTGAGTCTTATAGGCTTTTTGATAATATTTATAAAATATATTTATACACAAAAATATGTTTATATACACACATGCATATGCCTATAGTCAAAATATAACATGGATTAAAGTGCAGAACTTTACTCAAATATGATTATGAAAAATATCTTGATAATTTAATAAAATACATTTAATGTCAAGCATTGCATTTGTTTAAAATTACAGTAGGTTGAGTACATGTTTCTATTAGGAATCCACCAATATGGTTGATATTGAGTTATGAAGAAGTCAACAATAGGAATAAAAGCAGCATGACTTTTGTGGAATAAAGGAGGAGAAATGAGTCATGTAAGGGAGAGTTGGACATGACTGAGCAACTGAACTGAACAAAACTGAAGACAGGGAAGCCCCATTCACCCAGAAACGGAAAGTTCCACTTAATGGATTAGAACCGATAGACTCTAAACTAAGCAAGCCCAGGTTTCTTTCAGGCAGATGTCAGCCCTGAGATTTTGTGGGGTGAAAAGAAGTATGATCTTAAGTAGTATATAGAGAACATGTCTAAAAAGTACTTATCAGAAAAAGGCACAGCTATCACTACATGATACATGTTCACAGGCAGAAGTGCCTGACTCTGGAATTGTTTCCTGGGTTAGATTCCATCTCTTGTGCAGGAGGAAGCTCAAGTTAGAGGATCTTGCAAAGATGAGACAGAAGTCTCAACCAAAGAGTAAATACAAGTTTTATTTTTTTTTACCAATCTCCAGTATGCTCTTTTTAAATGTTGTAGATCCTGTAAATTACCATCACTTTGTTTTGTTATTCAAGTAGTACCCCATGGCCTGTATGATAAGTCATGTTTTTTTTTTTTTTTTTTTGTATTCCTGTATCTCCATTGCCAGAATTATCACTGTCCTGGAGAACATGGAAAAGAATCTTATAAAAAGTAGCATAATGGAGCAATCTGTTTGGAAAGAATAAAGACATTCTCAACCCAGCTCCTGACTGGTATAAAGAGCATATCATTATGTACACTAGGCCTTGATTTTATTCACAGGAGTTTTGAGGGTATGCAGGTCTTTTAAAAGTTATTAAAGAGTAGGCAAAGGTTTGCTTGTACCAAATAAAAGTGGGCATGATGCAGCCACCTAGGAATGTGAGGAAAAGGGAAAAAACTCCTGGAGTTCTCACATAGAGCTGCACGGGATCAGGTGCTTTACTGCTTTATCATGTCCCACCTTTTACATAAGCCTCTTGACTTGAAGATACATTGACCATAAAATTCTTTAGAGAACAAATATATGGATTAGATGTGGAAACTATT
Source organism: Odocoileus virginianus (assembly GCF_023699985.2). Lineage (NCBI taxonomy): Eukaryota > Metazoa > Chordata > Mammalia > Artiodactyla > Cervidae > Odocoileus > Odocoileus virginianus. Next base: position 25,188,064 of record NC_069685.1, read on the forward strand.
TCAACCAAGGTGTGGACAGCCATATTGGTAGGTGTCTTATCCAATTCCATCTCATTTTTTATCCAACAGGCCAACAACATGGTCAGGGAAGATGGAGACAAAGGAGTTTTGCAAGCAGACTGCTGTAGACCAGGAAGCTCTGTCCAAGCAGAAGTGTTTCAACTAATTAAAGTTGAATGATAAGTGCAACATGGTAAGTAACTTAGGTTTTAGTAATCATACTAGACTTAATTTATTAGAAAGATGGGGAATATAATTGATTATTAATCAGTACGTTACTTTAGTCATTCTATTTTCCAACATCATCCCAGTTCAGGAGACTGGGAGATTTGCAACAGGAATTCAATTTCAGTTAAATATAAAATATAAAGGCGTTTTATTTGTACAAAACTGGAAAAATTTCCCATTATACTGCAAATACATGTAAACCAGGTCACTGATTTAGCACATATGCTATGCCTCATAATAATCAGATTAAATGATGTAAATATTGTCTTGCTCATAGATCCCCAAAAGCACTTCCTAGAAATTGAGCTTTAAAGGAAGAGTTGTAGTGAAGTCTGGTTCTTACTGTGTTGAACATAGTTAAGCATGCTGTTTTACTGCAGCGATGCTTCTCATAATGGTAGTTTGAATCTCCAGGATGGTCCTAGACTAGACCCCAAAACACAACATAATTTTTTCAAGACTATTATGCATGCCAGTGGTTGCCATGAACAGATTTTTAGAAATTCTTATTTATCCCTATCCTTAATTCTTCAGTTGAAGAAGCAGATAGAATGAAGATTAAATGATTAGCTAAAACTGAACAGATAAATACTTGACAGAGGCAATCCAGGTCTCCTTATGCCACACTATTGATCTTACTAGAATTCTTACACTGGCACCCTTCATTTACCAGGCTGTGCCAGGAATAAATTGGGATTCTATTTTAACTTTTAATAGAATCAACCTTGTCACCTTTCTTTAAATCTTTAATTAGACTTACTCCTTGTGTCCCAGCCACATGTTATGTAAAATAATTCTGCTCATATTTATTATTACAGTAAGTTTGAGGATGAAGTTTTACTCTTCTTAAATTGTAGCTGACATTATAATTCTGTAAACCTAATTTATCTAATAGATAAATTTATCTAATTTATCACATTTATATGTTTTTTTATTCAAAGAAGATTTTTCCTATTGAACATCTTACTAGAATTTTATAAGCATACACCTCATTCAGAAACTGGATTAAAAAGACTATAGATTCTATTTAGACTTTAATTATTTGAACATCATTATACCTTATTTCTGAAGCACCAATCCTTTGGCCACCTGGTGCAAATAGCCCACTCATTGGAGAAGACCCTGATGATGGGAAAGACTGAGAACAAAGGAGAAGGAGCAGCAGAGGATGAGATAGTTGGATAGCATCACCAAATCAATGGACATGAGTTTGAGCGAACTCCAGGAGACAGAGAAGGGCAGGAAAGTCTGGCATGCTGCAATCCATTGGGTTGCAAAGAGTCAGACCCAACTTAATGACTCAACAACAGCAATACAGTACAGTCAATATTATTTCACAGAAAGTAAATTGACCCAAAGTCCTTAACATACCAGTGGTGCTCTAAAATGTCACAACCATAGACTTTGAATTGCAAGTGTGATAAATAAATTCTGTAGCAAATAAAAGGCTATAAAAAAGGCATAATGATTACTTTTTGAACAGTTAATCCCTCATTTATTTAAGTATATATTTACTAAGTACCTATTATGTGCTATACTAGTTAGATGCTGAAGAAGTTATGCTTAAGAAGTAGTACTTTTTTCCTTAAGCTATTTATAGATAAGTTGAACCTATGTCCTGTTTTCCTAGGAACTTATATATTTACTGCTTTTTAAAAATCCAACTTATTCAGAAGATGCCTTTTAATCTCAAATGTACCATCATATGATTACCCTATTTGTAAATTACTGATAAAACCCTTATGTATAGAGGTATTGGAAGAAATTCAAGTGACTAAATTAGATATTTTTTAAAAAGTAAATTAGATCCTTAGTTTCTTTTATGGGATTTTAAAAATTCTTTCATTTTTAATAGTTCAAATACTAGTCTATCTGCATCAGTTGTGGCAACTTTTTGTAAACCATAGCGTAAGTTGAATAAATATCTGATTATCTATCACCAGAATCAATCTCACACCATAGAAGTCAGTAAATTAATTTCATCCAGCTGTGTTAAATCCTATTTAGAGAAAACAGTGTAAAGAGGATTATGACAACATATTGTAAATTGACTATAAATAAACACCAATTTCCTCTTGAGGGAAGACATGATATTTGCACTTACAAATGATTATTTCATGATGCTCTGTCTCTGTTTCCTTATTTTTAGATAAAAACTGGGTATGGATAGCTGTCATTTTGTGGATGTACAATATATTTTAAAGAAATCTACTGAAGAAATGCTGAAGCTCCAGTACACTGGCCTCCTGATGCATAGAGCTGAGTCACTGGAAAAGACCCTGATGCTGGGAAAGATTGAGGTCAGGAGGAGAAAGAGGCGACAGAGGATGAGATGGTTGGATGGCATCACTGACACAATGGACATGAGTTTGAGCAAACCCCAGGAGATAGTGAAGGACTGGGAAGCCTGGTGCGCTACAGGCCGTGGCGTCTCCAAGAGTCGTACATGACTTAGCAACTGTACGACGACAATTTAAGGAAAAATACTCTGAAAACAGCAAAAGCAAATTCCCAAGATGCAACTCTGAGTATATATTGAATTCTATATGGAAGAAGAATAGGAGTAGATCCAGGAAAAGTAAGACAAATTTGCTTACAACTCTAAAGAAATGAATATTCTCACTTGTTTAAGACATAATTCCTTAACTATGCCTGGTTGGAGTCTATATTTGAAAAACAAGAGAGGCTCTTAATTCAGCTTTAAAACATCCAAATCACCATATGAAGTCTTGAGACATACAAAGGTATTAAAATCACATTTTTTGCTTCACTCCCCAGCACTTGGTAATCACCATTCTATTCTGTTTTTACAAGTTCAACTTTTTTGGATTCTACACATAAGTGATGTCATACAGTATTCGTCTTTGACTTATCTCACTTAGCATAATACCTTCTGGGTCCATCCGTGTTGTCTGGAATGGAAGGATTTCCTTTGTTCTCACAGCTGAGTGATAGCCCCTTATGTAGGATATGTCTATACACGTGCACATACTTGTGTGCTGTACTTAGTCCCTCAGCTGTGTAAACTCTCTGCAAGACTGTAGCCCACCAGGCTTCTCTGTCCATGGTTATTCTCCAGGTCAGAATACTGGCAGGGATTGCCATGCCCTCCTCCAGGGGATCTTCCCAACCCAGGAACTGAACCCAGGTCTCCCGCATTGCAGGTGGATTCTGTACCTCCCAAGCCACTAGGGAAGCCCATATGTATATTCATCTACTTATCTATCTATCTAATATTCATTCATTCATTTACTGATGAACACTGGACACAGGTTGTTTATATATTTTGTGGCTATTGTGTATTATGCTGCAATAAACATGATAGTAAATAATAGACACTGATTTTTACACTTTAAAAAAATCACATTTTTCCTAATTTAATTATGTTTTTGCATTTTACAAATACATAAGAGGAATAGAGATAAAGAGCAATGGAGTCTATTTCTCCACAGAAATAGAAAGGATGCAAATTTTTGCCCTTGAACTTATATGTACAATAAACTATAAAATAATTGGTTTCTCATGGATAATGAGTAGTAGTGCTACTAATACTTACTGTAAATAATCTGAATATTTTCTCTGTACATTTAAGATAAAAAGCTCCTATCACATTTCAGAATGTGAGAAAAAACTACAATGACTTCCTAATCTTTCTCCATACATACAACCCCTCTTTACCATGCCTCGGGAAGTGTATATCTTATAGCGTATGGTCATTAAATATTTGGTGGATTGAAAAGAGTAACTGAGCATTTGTGGTTCTTTTGGGGAAAAATGAGATAATAAAAAGGATATAGATGACTCTAGTTGCCCTGCTAATTCTGGCAAAAATAAGCAGATGAGGCTAGTTCATTTCCAAACCATCCTACAATGCTAATTTTATGACTTTTTTTTTCCCCTTTGTTCAGGGGAGAAAAACAATAACAAAATATCTAAGTACATTTATCAAAGAGAGCTGGGAAGTGTCACATCTTGCAGTTAAATTAAGGTGGAGCAGCAGTAAAGAATCCACTTGCCAATGCAAGAGACACGGGAAACGTGGGTTTGGTCTCTGAGTCATGAAGATTCCCTGGAGTAGGAAATGGCAACCCATTCTGGTATTTTTGCCTGGGAAATCCCATAGACAGAGGAGCCTGTTGGGCTACAGTCCATAGGGTAACAAAGAGTTGGACATGTCTCAGTATGCACATATGCATAAGTACATAACCACATAAATGTTATGATTCAAAATGAAATTTTTGTGGTTAGCTTCTAATACATTTTTGTTAGCTTATCAATAAATAGCATAAAGAATGTGCTATCTAGAAGCCAAAGTAGTTTACTTCCTTTTTGAAATTAATTTTCTTTTTAATAATATTACTAGGATTTTCAAAAATTTATCAGTAAATTTCTACTTAAGTATCCAAAACTAAGTCTCAAAAACAGAAGCTATACCTATGCTGGTAAAGATTGAAGGCAGGAGGAGAAGGGGAACAACAGAGGATGAGATGGTTGGATGGCATCACCGGCTGGATGGACTTGAGTTTGAGCAAGCTCCGGGAGCTGGTGATGGACAGGGAAGCCTGGTGTGCTATAGTCCATGGGGTCACAAAGAGTTGGAAATGACTGGGTGACTGAACTGAACTGAGTTATATTAGAACTAATACAGATAGTCACAGTCAGGTTTATGAACACATAAACAATAGTACCAAATGTAATTAATAGACAATAATTATGTATAAATTTGTAATTTTAAGTGACTAGATAACAGAAAATTAAGTTTTCTTGGGGCTTTCCTGGAAACTCAGTGGTAGACCGTCTGCTTGGCAGTAAGGGACACAGGTTCGATCCCTCTCCTCTGAGGATCCCACAGGCCGTGGAGCAACTAAGCCCAGGCACCACAACAATTGAACCTGTGCTCTAGAGTTCAGGAACCACAAATACTGAGCCCAAATGCCACAACTACTGAAGCCTGTCACCCTAGAGCCCATGCTCTGCAACAAGAGTAGCCCACACACTGCACCAAAGAGTAACCCTGGCTTGCCACTACTAGAGAAAAGCATGTGCAGCAAGGAAGACCCAGTACAGCAATAAATAAAAAAATTAGTTTTAATTTTTCAAATAAAAAGTGAAACTATCTCTTATTCATGATTCACAAGAGAATTATTAATTTTATTTATTATATCTATTAGAAAACTAAGATCATGGCATCTGGTCCCATCACTTCATGGGAAATAGATGGGGAAACAGTGGAAACAGTATCAGACTTTATTTTGGGGGGCTCCAAAATCACTGCAGATGGTGATTGCAGCCAGGAACATTAAAAGATGCTTACTCCTTGGAAGGAAAGTTATGACCAACCTAGACAGCATATTAAAAAGCAGAGACATTGCTTTGCCAACAAAGGTCCGTCTAGTCAAGCCTATGGTTTTTCCAGTAGTCATGTATGGATGTGAGAGTTGGATGGTGAAGAAAGCAGAGTGCTGAAGAACTGATGTTTTTGAACTGTGGTGTTGGAGAAGACTCTTGAGAGTCCCTTGGACTGCAAGGAGATCCAACCACCCCATCCTAAAGGAGATCAGTCCTGGGTGTTCATTGGAAGGACTGATGATGAAACTGAAACTCCAATACTTTGGCTACCTCATGCGAAGAGTTGACTCATTGGAAAAGACCCTGATGCTGGGAGGGATTGGGGGCAGGAGGAGAAGGCGATGACAGAGGATGAGATTGCTGGATGGCATCACAGACTTGATGAACATGGGTTTGGGTAGACTCTGGGAGTTTGTGATGGACAGGGAGGCCTGGCGTGCTGCAATTCATGGGGTCGCAAAGAGTCAGACAGGACTGAACGACTGAACTGAACTGAACTAAGAATAGCTAGATATAAATACATCTCCAAGATGGTCAATTTTGTGTTACCATGAAGGGTATTTTTGATAAGTTAATATGTAGGTCAGTAAGCTTTTAATAAAGCATACTGCCCTCCATAATATGACCTCATCCAATCAATTGAAGCTTAAATAAAAAAGAAAAAAATTATTTACCTCCCTGAGCAGAGCCAGAGGGAATTCTACAACAGATTGACATCAGACTTCATCTACATTATCAGCTCTCCTGAGTTTCCAGCCTTCTGGCCCCCCACTGCTGATTTTGGACTTGTCAGCCAATACAATTGTGTAACCCAATTCCTTATGATAAATAGTGATCCTGACTCTCTGGATAAATCTGACTATCTCTCTGGATAACCCTGACTATGATCCTGGTGATTCTGTCTCTATTGATTCTGTCTCTCTGGATAACTCTTACTAACAATCCCCAAAATCAATTTGACTGAAATTATATGTCTTTATACAGCTATCATTTCTGACCTTATAGTACCAATAAAAGTGCAAAATGAAAAAAAAAATCAATCACAATGCCATAAAGTGAAATGTCTAGATAAATTTCTTTGCTCAAAAATTTTATTTCTTATCATATGGATGCTATCATTTAAAACAAAGCAAAACAAAAACCTGACCTTCAGAAAAAAGCAGGTCACATTATTTCTATGTAGGAAATAATTTTGTGCCACACTAAGCTTGTTTTTATTTTGTACTGAATTTGATTTTAAGAAATTTTGGTTACAACATTTATTAGTCTGAATATAATAGACTACACTGTGTTAATAAACAACTCTAAAGTTCAGTGGTTTATGAAGACAGTTTATTTCTATCCCATGTTAAATGCCCATTGCAAAATGAATGCATCTCTGTTCTAAATTATACCCACTCTAGGTCTAGACTGAAGAAAGAGAATCTCTGTAGAAGTTAAGCTTAGCAGTGAGTTGGCTTTTAAAGCCTTAAGAGTGACACATATCACCCCCACATAAATACCAGTGTCTAAAGAGATTTATATGATCTCTCCTGATTTCAAACTTCAAGGATGCATAATTCTCTTTCTGGGTATATCATCACAAATCACAATGACTAAGTCTGAGATAATTGGGCAAGAATGAAAGTATAACTTCATGCAGAGAGAATCCTGCAAATTACACTGCCAACGTTGACACTGATAACATATATTTGGTGTCAAAATAGTAGATAGAACTACACATGTTGTCAACAGACAGAGGTAACAGAAATTGGTATTTTCGTTCACTATAAAAATATTTGTAAACATGAACTATAACAACAAAACAACTGCCCGATATAAGTGTGAGTATTTGAGGTTATAATTAACATCTTGTCTCTAAAATATTCAAATATGAACAGAACAACCGACTCTCAAAGAACATTACATTGAAGTCTGCTAGAGTCAGTAATCTGTGATTCTCATATGTTGACAACCATGTATATTTCTCATTTGAAATAATTCTTTGTTTTTGAAGGATTTGGAAATAAAATTGAGATGGAGGAGGACTTGAAAACATGAATAAGCAGGAATAAAAAGGAAATAAACAGAGAAATCTGGATTTAGAAATAAAACTATTCTCATTAGTACAACTTTATTTCTCACAAAGACAGTGATGTAGAGTAAAAGAAGAATCAACTTTTGTTTAAAAGATCAAAGTTTGGATATTAATAGTATTGTAGTAAAAACTTTCTGTTTAAAAAAACAAAAAGTCAACATATATTATTTAGATAAATTAAGTTTTCTTTTTAAATGAAAACATTGTGATTTCCATTTTTTAAGTGACAGTTAATGGAATTTTGTGAAATGCAGTTTTTTGCTAAAAATTATAAAGTTTTTTTGTGGGAAAATCTCTTTTCTGGTGGCTAACTTTATTGATGTACTATAGTTGAAAATGATCTTACATGAGACAATGAGACATTTGGGAAAGTGTGTATGTTTTTACATGATACAGATTTGAATTAAATTCTTAACTCAGAATAGGAGCAGGTGATTATGGTTGCCTTCTCTGGATATCAATTCCTTGTATTAAATAGTGATAACAATAATGTTTCAATTAAATTAGAAAGCATGAATGGACCAATCACAGCACCGGCATTGAAACTACAATCAAAAAATGTCTTCCAACAAACAAAAGCCCAGGGTCAGATGGCCTCACAGGTAAATTCTGCCCAAAGTTTAGGGAAGAGCTAACACCTATCCTGCTCAAACTCTTCTAGAAAATTGCAGAGGAAGGAAAACTCCCAAACTCATTCTATAAGGCCACCATCACCCTGATATGAAAATGAGACAAAAATACCACCAAAAAATAAAACTACAGGCCAATATCACTGATGAACATAGATGCAAAAATCCTCAACAGAATTCTCGCAAACAGAATCCAACAACACACTAAAAAGGATCATATATCATGATCAAGTGGGATTACCCCAGGTATGCAAAAATTCTTCAACATACACAAATCAATCAATGTGATACACCACATCAACACACTGAAAGATAAAAATCATATGATAACCTCAGTAAGTGCAGAAAAAGCTTTCTACAAAATTCGACACACATTTATGATAAAAAACACTCCAGAAAGTAGGCATAGAAGGAACCTGAAGTGAAGTGAAAGTGAAAGTGAAAGTCATTCAGTCGTTTCCTACTCTTTGCGACCCCATGGACTTTACAGTCCATGGAATTCTCCAGGCCAGAATACTGGAGTGGGTAGCCTTTCCCTTTGCCAGGGGATTTTCCCAACCCAGGGATTGAACCCAGGTCTCCAGCATTGCGGGTGGATTCTTAACCAGCTGAGCCACAAAAGAAGCCCAAGAATACTGGAGTGGCTAGCCTATCCCTTCTCCAGTGGATTTTCTCAACCCAGGAATCAAACTAGGGTCTCCTGCATTGCAGGCAGATTCTTTACCAAGTTGCCAGATTCTTTAGCTAGTTGCAGAATCCCTACCTCAACATAATAAAGGCCATACACAACAAACTCACAGTAAACATTATTCTCAATGGTGAAAAACTAAGCATTTCCTCTAAAATCAGGAAAAAGAAAAGAGTGCCTACTCTCACCATTATTATTCAATGTAGTTTTGGGAATCCTAGCCACAACAATCAGAGAAGAAAAAGAAATAAAAGGAATCCAAATTGGAAAAGAGAAGGAAAACTCTCACTATTTGCAGATGACATGATGTTACACATCAAAAACCCTAAAGATCCAATCAGAAAATTACTAGAGCTAATTAATGAATATCATAAAGTTGTAGGATATTAAATTAACACAGAGAAATCTCTTGCATTCCTATACACCAACACTGAAAAATCAGAAAGAGAAGTTAAGGAAACAATCCCATTCACCACTGCAACAAAAAGAATAAAATACCTAGGGATAAATCTACCTAAAGAAACAAAGGACCTGTGTGCAGAAAACTCTAAGACACTGATGAATGAAATTAAAAATGACACAAACAGAAAGAAATAATGTGTTCTTAGATTCGAAACATCAATATTGTGAAAATGACTATACTACCAAAAGTAATCTACAGATTCAATACAATCCCTATCAAACTACTTTCACAGAACTAAAGTAAAAAAAAAAAAATTTTTGCAATTTGTATGGAAACATGAAAGACCCCAAATAAACAAAGAAATCTTGAGAAAGGCAAATGGAGTTGAAGGAATCAACCTTCCTGACTTCAGACCATACTGCAAAACTACTGTCATTAAAACAGTATGGTACTGGCACAAAAACAGAAACATAGACCAATGGAACAAGATAGAATGCCCAGAGACAAACCCACACACCTACAGGCACGTTATTTTTGACAAAAGAGGCAAAACGGAGAAAAGATAGCCTCTGAAATAAGTGGTGCTGGGAAAACTGGATAGCTACATGTCAAAGAATGAAACTAAAACACTTTGTAACACCATACACAAAAATAAACTAAAAATGGATTGAAGATTTAAGTATAAGGCCAGAATTTATAAAGTTCTTAGAGGAAAATATAGGCAGTACACTCTTTGACATATATCACAGCAAAATTCTCTTTGACCTACCTCTTCTTCTGCTGGTGCTGCTGCTAAGTCGCTTCAGTCATGTTCGACTCTGTGTGACCCCATAGACAGCAGCCCGCTATGCTCCTCTGTCCCTGGGATTCTCCAGGCAAGAACACTGGAGTGCGTTGCCATTTCCTTCTCCAATGTATGAAAGTGAAAAGTGAAAGTGAAGTCGCTCAGTCGTGCCCAACTCTTTGCGACCCCATGGACTCCAGGCTACCAGGCTCGTCTGTCCATTGGATTTTCCAGGCAAGAGTACTGGAGTGGGTTGCCATTGCCTTCTCCGTTGACCTACCTCTAAAGTAATGGAAATAAAAATGAAAGTAAATACACAGGACTTAATTAAATCTAAAGCTTTTATACAGTGAATAAAACAATAAACGAGATTAAAAAACACCCTCAGAATGAGAGAAAATGAGTGCAAATGAAACTGACAAAGGATTAATCTCCAAAACATACAAACATATTATGCAGCTCAATACCAGAAAAACAACCCAATCAAAAAATGTGCAGAAGACCTAAACAGATGTTTCTCCAAAGAAGGCACAGAGATGTCCAACAAAACACATGAAAAGATGCTCAACATCACTCATTATTAGAGAAATGCAGGTCAAAACTACAATGAGGTATCACCTCACACCAGTCAGAATGCCCATCATTAAAATATTTACAAACAATAAATGCTGGAGAGGATGTGGAAAAAAGGGAACCCTCTGGCACTGTTGGTAGGAATGTAAATTGATAGAACCACTATGGAGAACAGTATGGAGATTCTTTAAAAAACTAGAACTAGAACTACCATATGACCCAGAAATCCTACTACTGGGCATATACCCTGGGAAAACCATAAATGAAAGAGACACATGTACCTTAGTGTTTGTTGCAGCACTTTTCACAATAGCTAAGACAAGGAAGCAGCCTAGATGTCCATCTACATATGAATGGATACAGAAATTGTGTTACATATATACAATGGAAGGCTGCTCAGCTTTGAAAAAGAACATATTTGAGTCAGTCTTAATGAGATGGATGAACCTAAAGCCTATTGTACAGAGTGAAGTAAGTTAGAAGGGAAAGACAAATATTGCATATTAACCCATGTGTATAGAATCTAGAAAGATAGTATTGATGAACCTATTTGCAGGGCAGCAATAGAGATGCAGACACAGAGGAGAGACTTGTGGATACAGTATGGGAGGGAGAGGATGGGATGAATTGAGACAGTAGCATGGAAACATATACATTACCATATGTAAAATACATAGCCAGTGGGAATCTGCTGTGTGAAAGAGGGAGCTCAATCTAATGCTCTGTGACAACCTAGAGAGGTAGGATGGGGTGGGAGATGGGAGGGAGGCTCAAGAAGAGGGGACATATGTATACCTGTGGCTGATTCATGCTGATGTATGGCAAAAACCAGCACAATATTGTAAAGAAATATCTTGCAATTAAAAAAAAATCATCAAAACACAAAAGAGAATCAACATATTATTTAGGTAAATTAAAGTTTTCTTTTATAGTGAAACAGCATCATGATTTCCATTTTTAAGTGATAGTTAATGAAATTTTGTGAAATGCAGTATTTTTCTTAGAAATTATAAATTTCTTTGTGAGACAATCTTCTTCTGATGGCTAATCTTATTGATGTATTACAGTTGTGAATGGTTTTACATGAGATGGTGATACAATTGGGAAAGTGCATATGTTTTTACATAATACAGATCTGAATTAAAATCTTAACTCAAAATAGGAGTGGGTGATTATAGACTAATAGTTACCCTCTCTGGATCTCAATGTCATGTATAAAATAATGATAACAGTTATATTTCAATTAAATTTTGTATAGATTTTTAACACTTTTTAAATTACAACTTCTATCACTTGAGTTTTTCTTCAGCCTTATAAACATTTAAAACTATGACAGGGAAAATTTTCACAAGATAAAAATGGTTCCTTTTGTATGCACTTTTACAAATTAAGATTATATAGATTTGTTAATTAAAATAGTGAAGTAAGTTAAGAAAATGCACTGAGAATTCTTGGAACATTTATAGGATTTCTGTGCTTATTTACAATGCAAGTTAACCATCTATTCTTTCTCTAATCTGAGGTAAATTGAAAGCTAAAGTGCCATCTTTTCTGTATCTTTTTTTTTTCTTACAATCATTTACTTAGTAGTGATAGATGGAGCATTTGCTTGTCGTGAATAGCATGCTATACATCTATTTTAATGAATTTTAGCCATCAACTTAATTGATAGTTTCAAACAGTGGGATAGATTTATTCCCACAGTGAATAAAACTACTTAACACTTGCAGCCTGTATAAATTACGTTAACACTTCTGTTCGTTCTCCATTTTCAGCCTAACATACTGCTAATTTTAAAAGAAATCAATCAAACTCTATATAATATATCACTAGACCATAGCTTCTGTTTAAGTAAAAATATTTTTTCTATAATACTTTAAAACTGTGTGTTAAATGATTTTTCCAGGAGCCTTCACTGAACCATGAAGCTTCTGACTTGTCTGATGTATATCTCTGTGAGCTCCCTTTATCATTTTTTACTTCAAACTATTTGTCTTTCCCCAGTATCCCACCTGTGCAAGATGTCTCTATTGTGATAACTTATTATATAGAGTTTCAGAAAATTTGTCCCCTAATCAGAAATGACTCTAACTCCATATAGGTTATTATAAATAATAAGACACAAAGAAGCAATGATGTAATACTGATTTCTGAAAGTGTGTGTGTGTGTGTGTGTGTATACATATATATATAAAGCTTTTCTAGTACAAATGAAAAACCCTCGGTAAAATATCACAGAATTCAGTACACTTCACAGGATTTGGCAATTATATTAGGAAATGGTTCAAAATTTATATAATAAATAATTTCTATGTTTTAATAATTTGTTATGTTACTAAACCATGTGAGTTCTTTTTGCTGCATTACTAAAAACACATGTTTTAATTATATTTTATTACATTATATTTTATGGAAGACTGGTATTATAGTTGAATAATGTTTTTAATAGATTAGAGTTAACATGCTGCACAGGGGTAGAAGTTTTATAGATAAAAATTGCAATCACTTGTAATTTATTGCTGTATTTGATCTAAGTAATATATTGCCTTAAGATCATTCATTTTTTTCTTAAGTAGAATTATGTACCTTTTCCCCATTTTGTAATAACATTTTCTTTTGATGAAACTGCAAAAAGTTTAAGAATTGAGTATTTTGCTTTATTTTCATTTAATATAAATTTAAAGGAATTAAATCACTTCTCAGCCTTTTGGCTAAGATCAAGTGTAGGAATTAAGAAATGGGGAAACCATAAGGTAAAGCTTTATATCTGTTAATACTAGTACTATAAAATTAAGATATATTTTAATAAAACATGATTTAATTAAATTTAATTTTCATAGAGTTATAGGAAAAGAAATGGATCAAAAGTACCACCCATTGGAGGACAGCTATTCAACTAAGATATACATATAGGTTGCAGTGTTGCCTGTTTTAAATGGTATCCAAAACATCATGTCATTTATTACACATAATACAATAAAATGACCTCTTGTTAAATGCTCTGAATAGATATTAAAAGTCTCATTGGACATGATGGTCCTGATTTAAAGATGAAATCAGTCAGCATGGTTGAGTTTTTTTCCCCACAAATTTAATAAGCTACATAAGTGCAGATAACTGAATCCAATGAGGTATTAACAATGAAGAGATATGTACAAGGAAGCAAGAAAATGACAAACATGCTGATGTTGTAAGTTGGTTAATTATTTTATTGTTGGAAAATGGAACTTAAGGTGGGTCATTAAAGCAGTAAATTTGACAATGACAATGGTCAGTACAAAGATGGAATTTTTGTGGTATTGTAATAGATTATCCCCAAATTTATTGTCACTAAATAGCCATGCAGTGTCATCATCAATCAGAACATTGAAAAGGACAAAGTGAGGATTCCTTGTATAAGTTCTGTCATCTCTATGGCCTCAGGTTAAAGAGTCAAAGACCAAGTAGTGGAATCATTAAAGGTTCCTGCACTCACTTGTCTAGTTGTTGACAGTGACTGTTAAACAGGGGCCTCAGTTTTCATTCTTCAAAGGGCCTCTGATTATAGAGGTAGTTTGAGTTTCCTTAGAGCACAATACCTGGATCCAAAGATAAGTGATATAAGACAGAAGAAGCCAGGTAGAAGTCCTATATAACCTTTTATGATATAACTTCAGAAGTCTTGTACCATCACTGCTATCACATTTTTGGTTTTCAGGACTTTACTTTTTTAGAGCAAATTTAGGTTCACAGAAACATTGAGAGGAAGGGATAGAAATTTCTCATGTACTCCCTAAACCACACATGCAACTACTCATGCATTAGCAGCATCTTCCTCCAGAGTGGTACATTTTACAACTGATGAACCTATACAGTATTGACATCACTATCATCCGAAGTCCACAGTTTACATTAAGTTTCACTCTTTCTAAAATAATCTTATTTTATCTGGAATCTCCACTGAGAGGCTGCATTATTCAAGTGAGGTCTCTGCATTTTGTTTCATCAAAATTTCCCATTTCTGCCTGTACTTTTTGACCTCTAAGCACTTCATCTGGGTCCCTACTCCCCAGTAACTGTCCTCTGTCAAACCTCATGGAAGACTGCTTTGCATACATCATCTTACTATTCAGTCAGAAATAAAAAAGATCCTTAAAGTCAATATTTGGAGCTCCTTTCTGAGTAGGATCCTGTTTACTAATAACCTAACATCACAAACTACAGCTACTCGACTGGCCCTGAACTCCCAAGTTCTACTTTACCAGCTCAGAGATACCACTGTGTTCCATCCCTAAACTTAAATTCTGAAGGGTAAAGTCAACTATAAAGCCAGCATTATAGGTTACTCAACATGTATTATTTCCCTCCTCTTTCAGGCAAAAAATTCCAACACTGCCCGTTAAGTAACATTGAAAAATAGTTGTCTCAAGTATTTTTCCCAATATTTATATTCATTTTTATGGAATATATATTCCTGTAGTGGTTACTCCATCTTGGCTAGATGAGCGAATACATTTTTATGACAATGTTAATAAACTATGGGATATCTTTTGTAAAACAAAATTAATACAATAAAAAAAATCTGAAAGATCATTTCCAAGTAAAATCCTCAAGACAGTGTGTTAATATATTGCTCATATTTAAATAATAGTGGGATGTAAAATTAGAGAAATCTTGGTAGACATTTTATTAATGACATCACCATAAAAATACTTTAGCAAGACCCAGAGATAGTCCATTACATTTCATTATAGTAATACTTAACATGCAGTTGATGAGAATACAATTATATCAAGTTTTTGAAACATTGTGCAATACTTTGCCCTAATTTAATAATTTAAATGTTTCAAAGTAAAAGAATCTCAGTGCAGCAAGAAAATCAAAATAACGTTACAATTATCTAATTACTGATTTCTTATTAATCACTTAACCAATCTCAGTTCTCTGATGACAGATATTACACCTTATTTGTCTCTATATCCCTGTTTCCTAATACAAAGACTGGACTTTAGAGGTTTGTAAAATGGATCAATTTATTAACAGAAAGAACAATCAAAATACAAGTGGCATCAGAAACTGTGTTATGATCATGAGAATGTGGTAATTGTAACTATGCAATAATATAATGAATAAATTACTATCAAAAGGAAAGTAGAGAATAAATGAATATATAATCTTAAATTTTTAGAATTATGAATATGTTAATGCCATTGTTAGCAGTACTTTCAGAGGGTAAGTTCATCAACGGAAAGAAAGACAGTAGTCAGGCTAATCAATATGAGGTCAGACTCAAAGAATTCAAGATTGATTTGTTCTCCACAACATCTTATTGTACACTAAGAAAATTTTCAGACATGCATTTGCTTGTAATTGGTGATGGATTTTGATATAGTAATTTTAATTATAATTAGGAGAGAAATGGATGGAATGAATTGGAGAAGAGATAGTATTATATTTTTATTGAAGTAGTCACAAGAACCAGTTAGAATTCTCAAAACTATTAAGCTAAGTACTACATTAATGAAAGCTCATACTTAGTATAGTCTCAGAAAGCACCTGGAAAAACTTGCTTGTCAATTATATTGTACTCTGCACTAGGCATTCAGTGTTCATTCTAGGAGTGGGAGTGTACTGCTTTGAAATAAAAATCATGTTGAGAAAGTGACAAGGATAAATAAAGTGTTTAATTCTACTATTAGCTCATACAGGATTTCTCAAAGGAGAGAGGAAAAAATAATAGAAGTATTTTGACATTTATATACAGAACCTGCATTATTTAACTCAGAATAGGCCAGGCAGAGTTAATTGATGGCAAATATGAGTCTATGTGAATATATATAAAATTAAATTTGAAGAAAGTATCATGAGGGGAAAAAAAAATCAGATTGACATGTGAAGATAAAACCAAATACCAAAAAATTCACGCCATATTCAAGAACTGAGGCTTTTTTTTTTAATTAAGAGTAGAAATTAGAAAAAAAAGAGTAATCTAAGAGTAATTAACAATTGCTCTTTTAATGCAGCAATATTTTACAGACTGCTTTAAATTTGAGTTTAGAGCAAAAAGATACATGACATCTTCAAGATATCCATGAAACTCCTTGGGGAATACAAAGCATCTATGCCTCAACAATAGATGATGAAAATACAACTCTAATTATTCCTTGAGACTGTCTACAAAATTGACTTTAAAAGTAATTATGTCCTCGATTTTGTTAAGGTAGTTTCCTTTGTTTCTTTTTTCTTCAGAGATCTTTTAGTTTAGAATAAAATTAGGTGCCAAATCTCTTCTTTCTTTAGAGTAGATTTGTCTATCAGTGTCTAATTTAAAGGTAAGATACTCTGATGAATTCTAGATCCATAATTTGTCACCTAAAGGACTTTCATGAATGTGTCAGGAACATTCTCTATTTTTTAGAGAATGCTATAATGCACTGATCTGAAATGTCCTTTGACATGAAGACTTCTCAAAATTGTGTTGAATAAATGGAAATTCTTACATGTAACTATTCTAAATATGTACAGCACATGAATAACATGTACTTAAAAATACTGAGTATAGTGGACCTTGTAAAGAAACTATCTAGACAGTTTTATCCATACAGAAAAAACCTGGAAATGTCAAATTAGATGTTTGAGATCTCAATGTTATTATTTTCAGGACTACTATTCAGAGAAATTTTGACTGGTTTTAAAATTCTATGCAGTCCCAAATTGTTTGTTCAATTCTTAATTTTTCTGTTTATCTGTGTCCTTTATTATAATTTCAGGTTTCCCTTTGTTCTGACCTTTTGAAAACTTAAGAAACTGAGAGGTGAACAAGGTAATCAATTATCAAGCAAGACATTTATCATTATTAGCAAACACTCAGCAAAAATGACCTTGTCACTTTTAAATTCTCAAAAAGCATTCTAAAACAAATACTTTTTAAAAATGTTAACATTTTCAATTGAGTCTGATTATTCCAAACAATGGGGCTTCCTAAGTGGCTCAGTGATAAAGAATCCGCCTGCCAATGCAGGAGACATGGGCTCAATCCCAGGGTCACGAAGATCCCCTGGAGGAGGGTATGACAGCACACTCCAGTATTCTTGTCTGGAAAATTCCATGCACAGAGGAGCCTGGTGGGCTACAGTCCATGGGGTCACAAAGAGTCAGACACTACTGAGCAGCCTGAGCACACACGCACTTCAAACTATTCACTCGGTAATAGATCAGAGGGAACAACATGATGTAAAACAAAGCGACAAGCCATCGTATGTGGATTTTACACTATTTGCATATGGAGTTGATAATTTTGCATGCAGGATTTTCAGTCAAATAAATCAATAAATCTAGCTTTCAAGACTGCAGATGTCAAACTTCCTAAATACTAATGAATGTTTGTGGAATGTGCTGAAAACTAGCAGATCGATATTAATTATTTTAAAAATGAACCTGTATACCACCTAAATAATAGTCAATCTTAGTATATCTGTGTATATACTATATATCTCTGTGTGTGTGTGTGTGTGTGTGTATATACAAGGTGTATTTATATATATGCTGCTGCTGCTAAGTCGCTTAAGTCGTGTCCGACTCTGTGCAATCCCATAGACGGCAGCCCACCAGGCTCCCCCGTCCCTGGGATTCTCCAGGCAAGAACACTGGAGTGGGTTGCCATTTCCTTCTCCAGTGCATGAAAGTGAAAAGTGGAAGTGAAGTCATTCAGTCATGTCCGACTCCTAGCGACACCATGGACTGCAGCCTACCAGGCTCCTCTGTCTGTGGGATTTTCCAGGCAAGAGTACTGGAGTGGGTTGCCATTGCCTTCATATATATACATATATATATGGCTAAATATATAATTTAGCATTATAAAAGATGAATCCTATAATATATAATAACTTGGATGAACTTGGAAAACATCATACTAAGTGAAATAAACCAGTTATAGAAGGACAAATTCTACATGATTCCTTCTACATGATTCCAGCAGTGGCCACAGGACTGGAAAAGGTCAGTTTTCATTCCAGCCTCAAAGAAAGGCAATGCCAAAGAATGTTCAAACTACCACACAATTGTACTCATTTAACATTCTAGCAAGGTCATGCTCAAAATCCTTCAAACTAGCTTTCAGCACTATGTGAATTGAGAAATTCCACATGTACAAGCTGGATTTAGAAAAGGCAGAGGAACCAGAGATCAACTTGCCAACAACTATTGGATCACAGAGAAAGCAAGGAAGTTCCAGGAAAAAAATCCACTTCTGCTTCATTGATTGTGCTAAAGCCTTTGACTGTGTGGATCACAGAAAGCTGTGGAAAATTCTAAGAGATGGGAATACCCGACACTTTATCTGTCTCATGAGAAACCTGTACGCAGGTCAAGAAGCAACAGTTAGAACCAGACATGGAACAACAGACTGGTTCATATTGGGAAAGGAATACATCAAAACTGTACATTGTCACTCTGTAAATTTAACTTCTATGCAGAGTACATGATGTGACATGCTGAACTGGATGAATCACAGGCTGGAATCGAGTGTCAGGAGAAACATCAATAACCTCAGATATGAAGATGAAACCACTCTAATGGCAGAAAATAAAGAGGAACTGAAGAACCTCTTGATGAAGGTGAAAGAGGAGAGTGAAATAAGCTGGCTTAAAACTTAGCATTCACAAAACAAAGATCATGGCGTCCAATCCCATCATTTCGTGGCAAACAGATGGGGAGACAATGGAAACAGTGACAGATTTTATTTTCCTGGGCTCCAAAATCACTGCAGATGGTGACTACAACCATGAAATTAAAAGAGGCTTGCTCCTTGGAAGAAAAGTTATGACCAACCTAGACAGCATATTAAAAAGCAGAGACATCATTTTGCTGATAAAGGTCCATATAGTCAAACTAAGGTTTTTCCAGTAGTCATGTATGGATGTGAGAACTGGACCATAAAGAAGGCTAAGTGAAAGGCTATTCAGACTCATAGAAGCAGGATAAAATGGTGGTTGGTAGGGGTTTGGGTGGGGAAAAGTGTTGCTATTCAAAACAACATAGTGTTGTTTTCAAATATTCAAGATGAATAAGTTATAGAGGTCTGCTATGCAACGTTGTACCTATAGTTAACAGTTCTGTCCTGCATATCTAAAATTTTATTCAGTGTTAACATATTGAGTGTTTTTTGTAACCACAGTAGTAATTTAATCCAGTCATTTTTATGTGAAATATTATGTAGCTGTTTAAAATAATGGAACAAAAGTGTACCTAATTACCTGGAAAATACTAAAGAAAAACAAGTACAACTATACATATAATAAAATCTACTTTTCAGGTTTTAAAAAAAATAGAGTACATGGTAATGAGATGTCATTTTCTTATTTGTTCAGTCACTCTTTCAATATTCTCTTTGTTTCAAAACCTACTTCACTCAAAACAAATTTTCAATTGCAAATCAGAATAATTACTTTGCAATATAATGTCATTATAATGCATCCATGCTTGAAGTTATTTCTGCTTATAATTAATTTTAAACTTGGCTTAACATGCCCTCCCTTACACAGCTTCATCTTCTACCACATCATAATATTGAGTAAGTCACATGAAATTTTACCCTCTTAGAGGAATTTTCCACTCTCATCTTGTGTTCTTTTTGAGCACACTATGCTTTCAATATTACCATTTTAGACTTTGTGCTCTTCCATCACAGCTTCATTTGGCTAAAACCTTCCTGAAAAAATATCAAGTATCCTTAATATGTATTTTTAATAAACTTCTACTTTTTATAATATATTTAAAACCATAACTACAATTGAATATTTAATTGTCTTTCTCTTAGGACTTCTAGCAAATTTGGGAAACTTAGCAGTGGCCACAGAACTGGAAAAGGTCAGTTTTCCTTCCAATCTGAAAGAAAGACAATGCCAAAGAGTGTTCAAACTACCACACAATTGCACTCATCTCACATGCTAGCAAAGTGATGCTCAAAATTCTCCAAGCTAAGCTTCAACAGTATGTGAACCAAGAACTTCCAGATGTTAAAGCTGGATTTAGAACAGGCAGAGGAACCAGAGATCAAATTGTCAACATCTGTTGGATCATAGAAAAAGCAAGAGAGTTCCAGAAAAAAACATTTGCTTCATTGACTATGCAAAAGCCTTTGACTGTGTGGATCACAACAAACTGTGGAAAATTCTTAAAGATATGGGAATACCAGACCACCTTATCTGCCTCCTGACAATCTGTATGCAGGTCAAGAAGCAACAGTTAGAACCGGGCATGGAACAACGGGTTGGTTCAAAATTGGGAAGAGTACAAGGCTGTATATTGTCACCCTGCTTATTTAACTTATATGCAGAGTGAAGTGAAAGTTTCTCTGTCGTGATCAGCTCTTTGCAACCCCATGGACTATACAGTCCACAGAATTCTCCAGGCCAGAATCCTGGAGTGGGTAGACTTTTCTTTCTCCAGGGCATCTTCCTAACCCAGGGATCGAACCCAGGTCTCCTGCATTGCAGGCATATTCTTTAGCAGCTGAGCCACAAGGGAAGTCTATATTCAGAGTACATCATGCAAAACGCTGTACTGGATGAAACATAAGCTGGAATCAAGATAGTTGGGAGAAATATCAATAACCTCAGATATGCAGATGTCACCACCCTAATGGCAGAGAGCAAAGAGAAACTAAAGAGGCTCTTGATGAAGGTGATTGAAGAGAGTGAAAAAAGCTGGCTTAAAACTAAACATTCAAAAAAATGAAAATCATGGTATCCAATCCCATCACTTCATGGCAAATAGATGGGGAAACAATGGAAACAGTGACAGACTTTATTTTATTGGGCTCCAAAATCACTGCCGATAGTGACTGCAGCCATGAAATTAAAAGACATTTGCTCCTTGGAAGAAAAGCTACGATAAATCTAGACAGCATATCAAAAAGCAAAGACAGTACTTTGCTAAGGAAGTCTTTATAGTCAAAGCTGTGGTTTTCCAGTAGTCATGTATGGATGTGAGAGTTGGACTATAAAGAAATCTGAGAGTCAAAGAATGATGCTTTTGAACTGTGGTATTGGAGAAGACTCTTGAGAGTCCCTTGGACTGAAAAGAGATCAAACCAATCAATCATAAAAGAAATCAGTCCTAAATATTCATTGGAAGGACTGATGCTGATGCTGAAGCTGAAGCTACAATACTTTGGCCACCTGATGTGAAGAACTGACTCATTGGAAAAGATATTGATCCTGGAAAAGATAAAGGCAGGAGGAGAAGGGGACAACAGAGGATTAGATAGTTAGATGACATTACCAACTTGATAGACATGAATTTGAGCAAGCTTCAGGAGTTCGTGGTGAGCAGGGAAGCCTGGCGTGCTGCAGTCCATGGGGTCACAAAGAGTTGTACATGACAGTGACTGAACTGAGCTGAACTAATCCTGCTTGACTGTAAACTTAATGGAGATGGAGTTAAACCCTCTGAATCCTAATGGAATGCTATATAGCAAAAATACTAACTTTAGCTAACCTTCCTGAAAACTTAGAGTCTAAATGCTAAGAGTCTGAGACAACTTGTTTAAAGGCTTCCAGTCCCAAATGGTACAGAGACAAGTCTAGGTGTGTAACTATCAATGCAGGCTGAGTAAATATGTGGTAGAGGAAGTAAGAGTTCAAAAAGTGTTAAACTTTAAAAAATTGAAGACAATAGATATGAAGCATTCTGGAATTTTCAGTAAAGAAAAAAAAAACACAAATTCTTCAGTGGGGGGAAATAGTATCATTTACTACAACATTATTATAAAGGCTTATGTTTCTAATGACAACCCTTGGCATCAAAGCAAAAAATAATTTATATTAGCATAGGAATTTAAAAATCTTGATCTTCACCTCATAAAGATTTACACTTAAATTTGTCTAACTTTTTTTAGATGCTCCATGATGTAAATCTTCAATTTTCTGGAAATCAAAACTAGCCTGGTAAGTGATAGCCAAACATTTATAAGTGATTTCAATCTTAGAGTTAAGGAACATCTTCTATAGAAATCAAGAAGAGAAGAAACATTTACCAAAATTTATTTTCAATTTGAATTTGTGCTTTCATTTGATCATTTTTCTTTGACTGCTGGGTGCCCCCTACACTTGGCTACTCAGGAGAAGCTTGGTTGATGCTTTGGCTCTCTGTTGTTTATGAGTCAGATAATATGAAAAAACAAAAAGATTATTTGAACTTGATGTTGCAAAATGAGGGAATTTCCTGGCTGTCCAGAAGTTAGGACTAGGCGCTTTTACTGCCATGGCTGGAGTTCAATCCCTAGTCGGGGAACTATGATCCTGTGAGTCACACAATGCTTCCCAAAAAAAAGCCAGCAAGAGGAAGAGGAAAATTACAAGAGGAAAATGTTATATGATTTATTTACTGTAAGTCAGCAAATGTTTGATTCATAACAAGTGATATTTGACCTCAATGAGTTTCTACTTAACTATTTGTGAGGGTGGAATCAGAGGTTCTCAATGTCAGATTGTACAGGATGCTTTCATAAGGGCTGTTGCTTAGAATACTGGTCCATGAGTCTTTAAATAATTTTGTGCAGAGCAGACTTATGATTTGCAAAAGAGGAGTATAATTAGTAAAACGATGCTAAACAAATGTGCTTGTTAACCTCTCAAATTGTTTATCAAGTAATGTGCTTTTTGATCACAGGATTTATTTTTCAGGGCATTCCTCTTAGATGAACATTTCATGAACTATACTTTGAAGCATACTGCTAGATTTGTTCAGTTGGAAAACCATTATAAAAAGCTAAGCAGTGCTTCTCTGGCTCCGTGGTAAAGAACTCAGCTGGCAATGTAGGAGACACAGGTTTGATACCAGATCTGGGATGATCCCACATGCTGTGGAGCAACTAAGCCTGTGCACCACAGGTAATGAGTCCATGTGCAGCAACTGCCGAAACCCACATACCATAGAGCCCGTGCTCTGCAATAAGCCACCACCATGAGAATCCTGCACACCAACTAGAGAGCAGCGCCCACTCACTGCACCTAGAGAAAAGCCCTCATGGCAACA
This sequence comes from Odocoileus virginianus, assembly GCF_023699985.2. Taxonomy (NCBI): domain Eukaryota; kingdom Metazoa; phylum Chordata; class Mammalia; order Artiodactyla; family Cervidae; genus Odocoileus; species Odocoileus virginianus. The sequence goes on from NC_069685.1 coordinate 25,211,812, forward strand.
AAGACCTAGCCTAACACAGCCAAAAATAAAGAAAGCAACTAAAATTATTTAAAAAAGAAGCAAAGCAAAAATTTTTGTACAGAACATCCTCCCCTCCTATTCTCCAACAAGAATGAATACAAAAAGAGGTTAAAAAACATATCTTCATCCTGCAATTATGGAAAATCAGACTTTGTAAATTATATCCTATGGTGAAGAAAGCATGATTTGTCTATTTAATGTATGTGCTTTATCGCATGTTTTATGATCTATTTTGGCTTTGTTCTTTAAAATAGAATCAGCTCTGATTGAAATGATTACCTCATCCTTAAACACAAGAAAACAGTTGGAGACGATTTGAGGATAATATAACTACCACACTATTAATATAAACAAAATATATATCATTAAAACTTAAAGATCTCTCACTTGCATTTTAACATTAAACACTTATTTTTGTCTACTTTTTCCCAGTTTTATTGAGATGCAATAAAAACATTATACACACTGAGGGCGTACAGTGTGTTGATTTGATACACATACCATGCAAAATGATTACCAGCAGAGGCTTAGCTAATGCCTCTATCATGACACGTAGATACGTGAAAGTAACCAACATGTGTATAACACTATGTGCTGCTGCTAAGCTGCTTCAGCCGTGTCCGATTCTGTGCGACCTCGTAGATGGCAGCCCACCAGGCTCCCCCGTCCCCGGGATTCTCCAGGCAAGAACACTGGAGTGGGTGGCCATCTAGGCACAGCCCTAAATTGTCCTTTAGTTGCTAAGTCATGTCTGACTCTTTTTTTTTTTTCCCCCACAACTCAGGGCTAATTTTATTATGCTTTTTTTTTTTTTTTTTAACTAAGGACAATTGTAGGGTATTTATTTACTTTTTTCCATTTATTTTTATTAGTTGGAGGCTAATTACTTTACAATATTGTAGTGGGTTTTGCCATACATTGACATGAATCAGCCATGGATTTACATGTATTCCCCATCCCAATCCGCCCTCCCACCTCCCTCTCCACCAGATCCCTCTGGGTCTTCACAGTGCACCAGCCCCGAGCACTTGTCTCATGCATCCAACCTGGGCTGGTGATCTGTTTCACCCTTGATAATATACATGTTTCAATGCTGTTCTCTTGAAACATCCCACCCTCGCCTTCTCCCACAGAGTTCCAAAGTCTGTTCTGTACATCTGTGTCTCCTTTTCTGTTTTGCATATAGGGTTATCGTTACCATCTTTCTAAATTCCATATATATGCATTAGTATACTGTATTGGTCTTTATCTTTCTGGCTTGCTTCACTCTGTTTAATGGGCTCCAGTTTCATCCATCTCATTAGAACTGATTCAAATGAATTCTTTTTAATGGCTGAGCAATATTGGCGTATATGTACCACAGCTTCCTTATCCATTTGTCTGCTGATGGGCATCGAGGTTGTTTCCATGTCCTGGCTATTATAAACAGTGCTGAGATGAACATTGGGGTGCACGTGTCTCTTTCAGATCTGGTTTCCTTGGTTTGTATGCCCAGAAGTGGGATTGCTGGGTCATATGGCAGTTCTACTTCCAGTTTTTTATGAAATCTCCACACTGTTCTCCATAGCAGCTGTACTAGTTTGCATTCCCACCAACAGTGTAAGAGGGTTCCCTTTTCTCCACACCCTCTCCAGCATTTATTGCTTGTAGACTTTTGGATAGCAGCCATCCTGACTGGCATGTAGTGGTACCTCATTGTGGTTTTGATTTGCATTTCTCTGATAATGAGTGATGTTGAGCATCTTTTCATGTGTTTGTTGGCCATCTATATGTCTTCTTTGGAGAAATGTCTGTTCAGTTTTTTGGCTCATTTTTTGATTGGGTCATTTATTTTTCTGGAATTGAGCTGCAGGAGTTGCTTCTATATTTTTGAGATTAATCCTTTGTCTGTTGCTTTGTTTGCTATTATTTTCTCCCATTCTGAGGGCTGTCTTTTCACCTTGCTTATAGTTTCCTTTATTGTGCAAAAGCTTTTAAGTTTCATTAGGTCCCATTTGTTTATTTTTGCTTTTATTTCCAATATTCTGGGAGGTGGGTCATAAAGGATCCTGCTGTGATTTATGTCAGAGAGTGTTTTGCCTATGTTCTCCTCTAGGAGTTTTATAGTTTCTGGTATTACATTTAGATCTTTAATCCATTTTGAGTTTATTTTTGTGTATGGTGTTAGAAAGTGTTCTAGTTTCATTATTTTAGAAGTGGTTGACCAGTTTTCCCAGCACCACTTGTTAAAGAGGTTGCCTTTGTTCCATTGCATATTCTTGCCTCCTTTGTCGAAGATAAGGTGTCCATAGGTTCGTGGATTTATCTCTGGGCTTTCGATTCTGTTCCATGGATCTATATTTCGGTCTTTGTGCCAGTACCATACTGTCTTGATGACTGTGGCTTTGTAGTATAGTCTGAAGTCAGGCAGGTTGATTCCTCCAGTTCCATTCTTCTTTCTCAAGATTACTTTGGCTATTCGAGGTTTTTTGTATTTCCATACAAATTGTGAAATTATTTGTTCTAGTTCTGTGAAAAAATACAGTTGGTAGCTTGATAGGGATTGCATTGAATCTATAGATTGCTTTGGGTAGTATAGCCATTTTGACAATATTGATTCTTCCAATCTATGAACATGGTATATTTCTCTATCTATTTGTGTCCTCTTTGATTTCTTTCATCAGTGTTTTATAGTTTTCTATGTATAGGTCTTTTGTTTCTTTAGGTAGATATACTCCTAAGTTTTTAATTCTTTTTGTTGCAATGGCGAATGGTATTGTTTCCTTAATTTATTTTTCTGTTTTCTCATTGTTAGTGTATAGGAATGCAAGGGATTTCTATGTGTTAATTTTATATCCTGCAACTTTACTACATTCGTTGATTAGCTCTAGTAATTTTCTGGTAGAGTCTTTAGGGTTTTCTATGTAGAGGATCATGTCATCTGCAAACAGCGAGAGTTTCACTTCTTCTTTTCCTATCTGGATTCTTTTTACTTCTTTTTCTGCTCTGATTGCTGTGGCCAAAACTTCCAAAACTATGTTGAATAGTAGTGGTGAGAGTGGGCACCCTTGTCTTGTTCCTGATTTTAGGGAAAATGCTTTCAATTTTTCACCATTGAGGGTAAGGCTTGCTGTGGGTTTGTCATATATAGCTTTTATTATATTGAGGTATGTTCTTTCTATTCCTGCTTTCTGGAGAGTTTTAATCATAAAAGGATATTGAATTTTGTCAAAGGCTTTCCTGCACCTAATGAGATAATCATATGGTTTTTATCTTTCAATTTGTTAATGCAGTGTATTACATTGATTTGCAGATATTAAAGAATCCTTGTATTTCTGGGATAAAGCCCACTTGGTCATGATGTATGATTTTTTTAATATATTGTTGGATTCTGTTTGCTAGAATTTGTTAAGGATTTTTGCATCTATGTTCATCAGTGATATTGGCCTGTAGTGTTCTTTTTTTGTGGCATCTTTGTCTGGTTTTGGAATTAGGGTGATGGGTGCCTCATAGAATGAGTTTGGAAGTTTACCTTCTTCTGCAATTTTCTGGAAGAGTTTGAGTAAGATAGGTGTTAGCTCTTCTCTAAATATGTTTGACTCTTTTGCAACCTCATGGACTGTAGCCCACCAGGCTGCTCTGTCCATTAATTTCCCAGGCAAGAATATTAGAATGGGCTGCCATTTCCTTCCCCAGGAGATCTTCCTGACCCAGAGACTGAATCTACATCTCTTGCATTGCAGGTGGATTCTTTACTGCTGAGCCACCTGAGAAGCCCATAACATAAGTATTTCTCACCAAGTCTTTACAACAACAATCCTGTGGAGTTACATTATGATCATATCCTTATTTTATAGTTGGGAAAAGAGGCTAGTTAAAGTCAGGTAGTTTGCTAAGGGCACACAGTAAGTACATGGCACAGCCAAATTTGAAAGTATATAGACTGCCTTGAGAGTCTACACTCTCAAACATCCTTCTTTATAATGTACCACATCATCACAGTAATAATCACTTGATATACTCATAATTCTTTTGTTTGGGCTTCTATGGATCAACACATTGATGTTTCATTTTTATAGAAAACTATTAATATATTATTTGGAAAAGATATCCAGTAACCTAACTACTCTTATTGGAGAAAGGAATTCTTTCCTGGAATATTCTTGCCTAGAAAAGTCCATGGACAGAGGAGCCTCATGAGCTACAATCCATGGGACCGTGAAGAGTAAACACAACTGAGTGACTAACGCACACACTTTTATGAATTCTCATAAAATTATTGTTTCCTTGATGCATAAAAGATAATGTTATCTTGCATTGGAGATGACAAAACAAGAACATTTAACACAAAAATAGAAGGAAGACTGAGTTTTCTTTCATAGTGGTAAAATCCTAATAAATTAGTATTCAACTATTCACTATTGCTTCTAAAATAATAATGATAGGAATTTTTAATATAAATCATCACTATTTTAAAGTATACATCATGTGTAAAATGTGCATAGCAATTATATGTGTTTAAATGAATGCTATTCAATAACATTATTGTTATGATATTACTCTGTTTATATGCTTTATTATTTCATTAATAGTAGAAGGTTGACCTTTACACATGGTAACACCACTAATTCATATTCTCTTATTCCAAGCCTGGCTCATAATTTTCAGTCTTTCTCTAAGTCCTATATAAAAAGGAATAAGTCACCCATTCAAACACTAAACAGATAAAATGTAAGAAATATAGACAGTGTGATATTTATACAACAGTTAAAACTGCTATCTTCACAGAAAGAAAATATTGTTTTGACAAGCAAACTGAGAAAAAAATAAGTAGGGATGTCAGAATTGTAGAATAAATATAGAATCTAGATGTCATGTTCTTACATTGTTACAGTTCTGACCATAACTACACTTTAAAATGAAACTTGTGGATAAAGAGTATTTGAAGATAACATAAACTATAATGACTAAAACATTTTCAGGCAAAATGACTATATTTGACTTTTTTTCCTATTTGATCACCATTAATGAATATTTGATCACCATTAATGAACTCCCAGGAAAGTGATGGCTAGAAGAATTTGGTGGAAGCCATCATTCTGGAAAAACAAATAATTTGAGACTAATGTACCTACACAGCATACCAGAAACCAAACTTGTATGTTCAAAAATTATTCCTCCAAGATTAATCTTTTTAGAGAACAATAAAAAATTTCTTTGAGTATTTTCTGCCATGGGGGACATGAAGGGAAATATACATTATTTCTGCTACTTTTTTTTTTTTCATTAACATGATGCTCTCTTACAAGCACCATGTGTAAACATAGATGAATGTTGCTGTTCAAATCTATGGAGTATGTAATGAGAACCCAAATTATCATTAGCATATATCATTGCAATATTTTTTTTCAAAAACATGTACAGATCAATTTTCATTGCATCATTTTTTTTAAGGAGTCACACTATACCTTTGGAACCTAGGTCACCCTTTGAATTTTATTTTAGATATTTATCATGCAAAAATATTACCTAATAGAATTGAAGAACTCTTATCCTGCTGTACCCATTGGTGAAGTCAGAAGTAACCAGTCACCAATTTTGTCCGAGTACTGCATAATAAACAAGGACAGGGGTTATACAGTTATTCATTAGCTGTCCATGGTATCAGGCAGAATATACTTCCAATTACCAAATACTTATAACAATGCAAAATGTATTTATCAAATACTTTTCCTGAACACAAGAAAATAATTCTGTTTAGGAGAGAAAAGGACAGGAATAAAGACAGAATGCTTTATCACTTCTAAAGTTTTACAGGGTGAAAAATGTGACCTGAAATATTATGTTGTAAAATTGAAATGGAAAATTATAAATGCAAATAGACCCATGTAATCTAATAAGATTTAAGGGAGAATGGACGTGGAATAATAATGCACTTCTAGACAGAAGCAATGCTCTGTGTAGTATATTTTGCATCAAACAAAGGCCCTTTATGTTGGCAACTGCTGACAGCAATTGACCCAGAAAAGCAACCCCAACCTGAAAGAATTTTCTAAGTCAGTACTCTGTGAAAACTACAAAGGAGATAATTTGACAATGATTATATTAACAATATAAAATGAGAATTATACATTTTCGAACTGGCATAATTATGTACTCCAAAATATAATTTGGGGTATGATGAAAACTGTTATCTTAGTAATGGTAGGTAATTGTCTTCTCTTGTCCTGTGGCTATCTTGTCTTTTATTTTTCTCTTTAATTCAATAGAATCTTGCTCTTCTGATCAGTTTCTTCATATACTATGCTGTTCTTTCATGTGTGCTTCTGCCCTGGAATGGTTGGTTACATCTTTCTGCTAATATTATCAGAAAGTTCTCAGTCGCCTGCATAAACATAATTTAAACTTGCTTTTAACTACTTTGCCTTTATCAATGATATGCTCAAGAGGATATCTGTGTTCCCATTTGCTTTGAAGAAATTTTTACCATTAGCTACTTATTAATAAGAAATGACTTTTCATTCCATTTATGTTATCGCACATCTGTAAATGCCTGTAATATGAATTGTGCTTCTTGAGCAAATTGCCACAATATTCTGCCTAATTAAAATTCTGCTCTATTATGGCCATGGGTGGGATGTTATAAATTTGTTTTCCTTTGGATGAAAAATAATAATGCCTGGTCTGTGTTGGCCCTGGCTATCTTACATGTTGCAAAGAATCACTGATGCCCCAGAATTTTGTTTTGTTTTCTTTTAACAAAACATTAAACATTCTTCTCAGACTGAAGTAGCCATTATAGTTTATCCTTTCCCTCCAATTTGGTGATAGCAACAAAAGCTGGTAGAAAGAATTCTGCCCTTGAACATACAAATCAGTAGACATAATCAGAAGGAACTGTAATTTTTTCTTCTCAATACTTTAAATGATTCTAAAAACCTATGTTTAAATGATATGATTAAAATTACATGCAATTTTGTCTTTCTCTCATCTATCTCTGCTATAGCTTCTTGCAAAGACACTCTCATATGCACATAACCAAGTACCTAGTAGTAGGACAATACTTGTCCAATATAATAATTATAGCTGGGAACTGATCACTTTTATTTCATGATAAGTTTTCCAAGTAAGATATACTTCTTATATGTTCATCTAGACCTAAGGCAAAAGCACACTTGTAAGAAGGTATAGCTTGTCTGGTGTCTGATATGGGCAAAGTGGATGCTGCTAATGAGTCCCACTCTGGGAAAAGCATGGAATCGACTGCATCACTGAGTATGTGCAATGGCAACAGCATGGTTACAAAGTATGTGTAATAAGTTAGGCTCTGGGACAGTGAAGGGAAGGAGTTTCCCAGAATTTACACCTAAGTTAATACACTTTGAGTTAGACAGACTTATAATTGAATTATTTTTATTTTATTTAAACAGTTTTAATGTGTGTTAGATGAGATTAAAATACTTCTAGGTGTTTAAACTGTATTAATGAAATTAAATAAGGTGAAAAAATGCCTCCTTACATAATAATCATGGTTACTTTTCTTACTTGAAGTCCAGAGACCACTAACAAATGAACTGTTAGGTTATAGGAATGAAAATTGTCTGCTCGTGTGTTTTTTTATAAATTTTTTTAAATGATACAGGGTACAATTAATTGTCCTGTTTTCTACAAGATTTTTGCACAAGTAATTATAATCCCTGAATTTATATGACTCAATACATCCATCAACATCTCAAAAAAGAAAAAAAAAAGAAAAAATATAGAAACTATAGCATTTGGAAAGCTTAATAATAATTCCATGTTAATATATGCAATGGTAAAATCATTCTACTTAAAACAACTTTACATATGATTAGAATAACTATTTCAAAGCCATAAAGTTTAAAACTAAATTAATTTTGCTCATGCCCAGAAGGTATTCACAGTTCATGACATACTTGATGAAAGCTGTCTTTGTGTATTATTTCACTTTTCCTAACAATAAAACCTTGAGGGAATAAAACCTCTAGGTGTGAGAATCTTGGCAGCCCAGCTGTCCTCAAAGGTAATCCTATGCATTTTCAACCTTTTAATTTGTTCCAAAAGTCCTAAACTAGCTTTATCCTGTATTATTTTCTGGACATTTTATGATATAGCAGTGGTATTCTGTCTTCTTCATTATACAATTCAATGTTACTAAAACTTCGGTTTTATTTTTCCTTATATTACGTGAGATAAATAACTTTTCCAAAAATTTTTCCTTTGGGAAAAAAAAGCAAAAGAAAGAATGAAAAAGCAAAACAAGAAGTTATGAGCAACTAAAGTAGAAGAACTCTTAGTCTTTCACTGAATATGACTGGATCTCTTTGATTCAAAATGGAACTATTGCTTTAACTTTTTGATGCTCTTTAATTTTCCATTTAATTTTTTATATAAAATACATTCACATCCAACAAAAATTCTCACTTCTCTTCCTCTGCTTCAACAGAATTTTCACAGGAAACTGTGCTTGTTTCTTATCTGCCATTCTAGAACATCTTTATGAAATTTCTTGCATTTTATGAATACACATTTACCCTCCATTTTTATACACAAAGTGATGTACTATATATACACTCCTCTGTTTCTTGCTTTCTCATCTAATTTATCTTGGAGTCTAATTCATATAAGTGTGCAAAGAGCTTCCCAACTGATTAAAGCACTGTATTATAGCATTATGTATTACATTGTAAATTATTTCAAATTTCTCTTACTAAAAGACATTTAGATTATTTTATTTAATTGTGCTTGTCTTTACAAATAATCCTGCAATTAATGACCTTAATGAGAAAAGTTCATACATATTTCTCAGTTGAGTCAAAAAAATAAATCCATATATAATTTTACTACTGGAATAGAATTAACTAGAGCTAATCAATGAATTTAGTAAAGTCACAGGATATAAAATTAATGCATAGAAATCCCCTGCATTCATATATGCTAACAATGAAGAATGAGAAAGATAAATTTAGGAAACAATTCCACTCACTATTGCAACAAAAATAATAAAATCTTGGAATAAATGGAATAAACCTACCTACCTGAGAGACAAAAGACCTGTATGCAGTAAACTATAACACACTTATGAAAGAAATCAGAGATGACACAAACAGATTGAGGGATAGCCTATGTTCTTGGATTGGAAAAATTAATACTGTGAAAAATTACTATACTACCCAAAGTAATCTATAGATTCAACACAAACCCTATTAAACAATCAATGGTGATCTTCATAGAACTAGAACAAAATATTTCACAGTTTGTATGGAAACACAAAAGACCCAGAATAGCCAAAGTAATCTTGAGAAAGAAAAATGGAGCTGGAGGATGTTCCTGACTTCAGATTATCCAACAAAGCTGCAGTCATCAAGACATCATGGTACTTGCACAAAAACAGAAATATAGACCAATGGAACAAGACAGAAAGCCCAGAGATAAACTTACGCACCTATGGGCACCTTATCTTTGACAAAGGAGGCAAATACATACAATGGAGAAAAGACAGCCTCATCAATCAGTGGTGTTGGGAAAATTGGACAGCTATGTGTAAAAGAATAAAATTAGAATGTTTCATAATAACACACATAAAAATAAACTTAAAATACATTCGACTTCAATGTAAGACCAGAAAGTATGAAGTTTTTAGAGGAAAACACAGGCAGTATACCCTTGGACATAAGTCACAGAAAGATCCTCTTCAACTCACCTCTAGAGTAATGGAAATAAAAAGAAACAAGTGGGACCTAATTAACTTGAAAGCTTTTGCACAGAAAAGGAAACTATAAACAAGATTTAAAAAAAAAAAAACAACCCTCAGAATGGGAGAAAATAATTGCAAATGAAGCAACTGAGAAAGGATTAACCTTCAAAATATACATGCAGCTCATAAAGCTCAATAACAGAAAAACAAACAGCTCAAACAAAAAATTGACAAAAGACCTAAACAGACATTTCTATAAAGAAGACATACAGATGGCCAATAAACACGTGAAAAGATGCTCAACATCACTCACTACTTGTTATTGTTCAGTCGCTCAGTTGTGTCTAACTTTTGCAACACCAAGGAGTGAAGCATACCAGGATTCCCTGTCCTTCACTATGGCCCAGAGTTTGCAAAAACTCATGTCCATTGAGCCAATGATGCCATAAAACCATCTCATCCTCTGTCACCTCCTTCTCCTCTCTTCAATCTTTCCCAGCATCAGGGTCATTATTAGAGAAATACAAATCAAAACTACAATGAAATATCACCTCATATTGGTCAGAATGGTCATTATCAAAACAACATAACATTAAATTCTGAAGAGGGTGTGGAGAAAAGTTGTTCCAGTTTTCCTTTGATTAGTGTTAGCATGAACTACAGATTTCAGTCCATTCTCTTTAAACTTACTGGAGTCTTTATATTTACATTTGAAGTGTTTTTTTATAGGTGGAATGCAGTGATTTTTGTGTCAGTTGTTCATTTTCCACTATCAACTAAAGCATACATATTTCAAAGGGAGACGAATTAGATGTGATAGGCATATCAGCAAGATGCTGCTTATACTGTAGTATTTGTTATAATAACATGTAATGTATATACTGTCATAGAGTATATAGAATAGTAACTCATGATTCACCAGTCACAAAACTATGTTATAAATGACATGCTATCTTCTATGCTATTCTAGGATATTTCAAAGCAAATTAATTCTCTTATCCCTTAAAATCTTATTCTCCTTTATATTTATTCTTCTTTTTTTACACTGGGACTTATGGAAGTACTGTTAGAAATTATAGGGTTCCCTGATACTCCCCAATGCTATAGTCTCCCCCTCTACTTCCTAATATTAGCCTCATTACAACAGGGGACTTGATGAAGTTGCAGATTTGTTACCTTCATATATTTACACGTGTAACATCTTAAATAAAGTTGGTACAGGGCATTCAATCCAGTATAAAGTGTTTATAAAACACTTTTTCACAAGGGTGTCCATTTTTAATTGCTAAGTTCAGGCAACTCAGATCCATTGTTGGGGTGAGAAATATGCTCAGCACAATTGATGAAGTTTGCACATTTTTAACCTCTATTTATTTTCTTCCTCAAGTTAGCCAAGAGAAACTTAATTTGAATATTAATATTATTATAAAATATTAATAATTTATAATAATGTTAATGCTACCTGAAAATTTCAGTACTTGAGCAAACTAAAGACAATGTAGAATTTCAGGGCATCCCTGGTGGTCCAGGGGTAAAGAATCCGCCTTGCAATGCAGGGGACACAGGTTTGATCTCTGGGAACATCCCATGAACTGCGGAGCAACTAAGCCTGTGTGCTGTAACTACTGAAGCCTGCATGCCTAGAGCCCATGCTTCGCAACAATAGAAGCCATAACAAAGAGAAACCCACACACCACAATGAAGAGTAACCTAACCCTGCTTGCTGAAACTAGAGAAAGCCTTCATGCTGCAAGGAAGACCCACCACAACCAACAAATAAAGAAATCTTGAAAACAATTTCGGTGTTTGGGCAGGTATTGATAGTGTATATCTGTCTTTCTCAGGACCATGTTATTAACAGTGTATAGCATTCAATTTCTAGATGTTAAAGAAATATTCTTTTAGAGAAAGATGCTCAGTTAACCTGACTGAAAATATTTGACATATAATATAGAATTCATTGAATATCAGACTTCAGCTTTCAAAGTGCTATAAAAAGATTCTTCAGAAATATTCAAAACTTATGATATATTATTGTTGTAAAGTATTTAAGTTTTACTATTTATATATATAGTCCATATTATATACAGTATCTATTAATATATTATTATCATGTATCACATACTGGTTAACTGATTTAAATGACTTTTTATCTTAAGAAGCACTATGGTGCTCCTTCTTATGACAAAGAGAAACAGGATTTAAATCATACTATGAAATATTTTTCAGCACTTTGCCTAGAGTAGCTTTGGAAATATATTTATGTATTGATTGCTTAATTTTTATATAGACTTGATTGGATATCTATTTTAATTTCTTCCCCATTAACATTTCAATTCATATACATATTAAAAGATACTTTTTGCTCGCTGGCTTTAAGGAAAAAAGTAAAAAACTCACTTAAATTGAAAACTATAATATTATAGTATGATCAGCCTGTGCCTAAACATCACTAGTTCTGAGGAACTGTTACTACTTAAGGAAAGACATTAAATTTTGTACCATCAGTTAGCAGCACCCACCCCATTCTCCCAAACACACTTATAAAAAAACAGAGATTAGTGTGCTGTAGTAAGCAGCTCCTTACTCTCCAGGTTTATTCCTGAGGCCCAAGAAAGAAAACCAGCAGTTAGCATGTTTCTTCCACATGAGCCAGTTTATTTTTCTTTTATCTTATTGTTGCTAATTCTACTTAAATATTTTAATTTATTCTAAGTATATTTAATCAAATAACTAAAGCTTTGCCCCACAGTTCAGTTGTGGCATGTATCAGACTAGTATCGCTGCATCAATTTTAAAATATTTACATGACTACAATAGTTGATTGGGGCTTCACTGGTGGTAAAGAATCTGCCTGCCAATGCAGAAGACAGGCTCAATACCGGATCTAGGAAGATCCCACACACTGCAAAACAGCTAATCCTGTGCACTACAACTACTGAACCTGTGATCTAGAGTCCATGAGCCACAACTCTGAGCCCACATGCCACAACTACTGAAGCCTGCGTGCCCTATAGCCCATGTTCTGCAACCAAAGAAGCCACTGCAACGAGAAGTCTGCGCACCGCAATTAGAGAGTAACCACCACTCGCCCCGACTAGAGGCACGCCTGTGCAGAAATGAAGACCTAGCACAGCCAACCAATTAATCAGTTGATTATGGTATAAATCTACAGTAGTCCTCTTGGACTTTTCTCTGGGAAATGATTAAGCTTTTTTAAAATAGTCATATTTTCACTAATGTGTGAGATTAAAAAAATATATATAAAATTTTACCTGTTAGTTCATTCCTTCAACTTCAAACTTTGCACTGAGAATGTCTGATTTACTTTCCATTGTCAGAAAAGGCTCTCAGTAGAGATCTGGAACAAAACAAAAACCACAGAAAACATAAACCTTAGGTAAGCTAAACATTATTTAAATAAAATTACATCTCAATAAACAGTTAACAAAATGACTCTTTTAATCTAAATTATAATCTTTTACATTATAAAAGCACCATGTATTTATCTATATGTTCATTTATGACATGAAATTACCTGAAGACATACTTAAGTACAATTTGAGTCAATCAAATTATATAGGCATAATACGGTTTGATTGTAATGTATTAGCACATAATTTAATTTTCTTCAGTATCCACAATAAAACTTGTATTCTGACAGCAATGAGAGATGCTTAAAAATATTTTTTACATGGAGTGACATACTACATTGAATGAGAATAAAATCATCAAATTGGTCAACTATGAAGTGTGAAAAAGTTGCTCCATTTTATTTATTATTGTCATCAACTTATTATTAACATTATAGTTGTCATTATTTAGTGAACCACTGCTGACTCTGCCATAATAAAATAGCAGAGATAATATAGAGTGCACCAGACTAGGAATAATTGCTTTGATACAGAGATTTTAATTCTTAGAGATTTTAAGGCAAGAGATATAATGAATTCACATGGAGGGACCAGGTTGTTAATGCAAATAAATGAAAGAAATCTAGTGAAAGAGCAAGTCTGTGACAAAATGCAAATCATATTTATACCGGAAAGGACCTAACTGATGCTTAGCTATTTCCCATCATTACAAATGAACAATGCAGGCCAATTATAGCCACATCTTACGGTTCTGTAAACAATGCCAGAAACTTATTTTTTTAAATTTTATATATTCTTATTTTAATGCCATGAATTATTAAAATAAGCAAACACACTATATGAGCCACAAGAATATATATTTGAAGTAGTCTATTTTGCCAGTTGCCTTGATGTAAACCTTCCAATATGACCAGTTTAAGTCTATCAAAGTTATGTTACTGAACATGGAGTTGAGAAAAGTTTCATGTATTCATTTCTCACAAGCACATACCACTTCCAAAGCCGTGGATTGCTATCCTAATTTTAAGGAGTTTTATAAACATCCACAAGCACCAAGAAGTCTACCAAAGGGGACCTACCTGTAAATCAGTATCTTTGAAAACATTTTAACTTCTTCGTTACTCTCCAGCTCCTTAGTCTTACGCCCTTTAATTTATATCTGCTTCTTGCCTTTCTGTATGTGCTGTTCCACTCCTTCCCCCACACTCCACATTTTGTATTTATGGCTATAATTGCGGGTTTGCTTCTCTAGGCCATTTTTACCCAACACACAGTTTCCTGTGTTTGGTTCCCTGTGTGACCCACCAACATACTCAAGACAGCCCTGACTCCCGTCTAGTCCCAAGTCTGGTGACAGAGTCTCCTCCACTTTGGTCAGGAGGGAACAAAGGAAAACATACAATATTCCACTGAAAAATAGTTTTTGTCATCATCAACCTGGAATAGATACCAAAAGAAATGTATGCCTTAGTGTTACGAAATGTGAAAAGGGACAGACAGCTAAATGTGTCTGTGGGGTAGATGACGAAGGAGAAGAGACATTCTATAAAGAAATTGGGTGGTCAGAAATTTCAAGAAAAAGAATACTAACATTAGTCCACACGTGTCATTAAATTGCACCCTAATGATTTACAAACAGCAACTATATCTCAAATCCAAAATCCACTTTGGAAAAAGATGAACAAAAACACACATTCATGTGCAGGCATACACACGCATAGACACCCCACATGAGAGATGTTCAACTTATTCTGTCCAAACTACAATTAAAAACTGAACAAACTAAAAATCAACAACCTTAGATAATCTGTTAGAAAACTGAGGTTACGAGAAAAACTACAAGCTCCTTACATGACTGAACAGAAACCAGAAGTCAGGAAGTTTTGATAAAATCCATGGAAAGCAAATGACTTTTATAAAAATAATAATTATAAACAAAACTTTGAAAACCAGCATACAATATGAACAAATGTAACATATAAGGTATTGATGTGAAAAAAAGATAACTATAACACAATATTAAACAAAATACATTAGGAAGTGTAAACAATTTCTACAAATAATTAAGAGGTATACCAATTACCAAGAGAGGAAAGCTAAGTATATGAATCAGTTCAGTTGCTCTGTCTTGTCTGATTCCTTGCGACCCCATGGAATGAAGCACATCAGGTTTACCTGTCCTTCATTCATATTCAAATGAATAGGCATCTCACAGAAAATGAAACTAAATGAAACTAAATAAGCATATAAAAGCTCTAAAGTAAGAAGTGGTCAGAGAAATAACAGATTTGAAAATAAGATGCATTTCCAATAAATCAAAATGAGAAAAATAAACAGTGGCTAGATTTGGTACTGGTGAGAATATGTAGAATCGGGAACACCCTAACAATGATAATGCAAATTTAAATTGTATATGATGCTGTACATCGTATATTGATATCATATGCTGACACAATGGACATGAGTTTGAGTTAACTCTGGGAGATAGTGAAGGACAGGGAAGCCTGGCGTGCTGCACTTCATGAGGTTGCAAAGAGCCAGACATCAGTTTGCCACTGAACAACATGATGGTATAAGCATAATCTGTCAATGCCACATAGTGTTAAGGATTTCCAGCATACAACCCTCCAATATTATTTCTAAATATTACAGTAACTCACATATGTTCAAGGTGATAGGTTCAATAATGTTTACTGTAACTTTGATACTTATTATAAAGAATAGATTTAAGCTGAATTATTCTACCAAGAGAAAAATAAGTAAATTGTAATATCATTTTTATAACTGCTATGACTCTTCATTGAAGGACCATGAGGATCTCTCTTATTGTGGAACAAGATGGGTACATTGCTCATTGCAGCTAGCAATTTACACTATGGGGAACTGTGGGGTATCAAGTAAGAAGATATGAAAAGGAAGTTCTGTTTGGTTTGGATATTTTAAATGATTGGAGGGAGTGCAAAGAAATCAAGCTTAGTTTTATATTGAGAGCTGTTAGAAAGCAGCACTAGTTCTGTGATTTAACATCATAATGAACTTTTTAAAAATGATTTCATTGAAGGATAATTGCTTTAAAGAATTTTGTTGTTTCCTGTCAAACCTCAACATGAATCAGCCATAGGTATCCATGTATCCCCCACCTTTTGAATCTCCCTCCCCATCTCACCCCTCTAGGTTGACACAGAGCCCCTATATGAGTTTCCTGAGTCATACAGAAAATTCCCATTGGCTATCTATTTTACACATGGTAAAATGAGTTTCCATGTTACTCTTTCCATACATCTCCCCCTCTCCTCCCTTCTTCCCATGTCCATAAGTCTATTCTCTATGTCTGTTTCTCCATTGTTGCCCTGTAAGTAAATTCTTCAGTACTATTTTTCAAGATTCTGTATATATACATTAGAATATGATATTTATCTTTCTCTTTTTGACTCACTTCACTCTGTTTAATAGGTTCTAGTTTCATCCACCTCATTAGAACTAACGCAAATTCTTTTTTATGGCTGAGTAATTTTCCATTGTGTATATGTACCACAACTTCTTTATCCATTCATCTGTCAATGGACAGACATCTAGGTTGCTTCTATGTTCTAGCTATTGTAAATAGTGCTGCAATGGACAATGGATACATGTGCACTTTTCAGTTTTGGTTTCCTCAGGGTATATGCCTAGCAGTGGGATTGCTGGATCAAATGGTGCTTTTTTTCCTATTTTTTAAGGAATCTCCATACTGTCTTCCACAGTAGCTGTGTCAGTTTACATTCCCACAAACAGTACAAGAGTGTTCCCTTTTCTCCACACCCTCTCCAGTATTTATTGTTTATAGACTTTTTGATGATGGCCGTTCTGACTGGTGTAAAGTGATATCTCATTGTAATTTTGATTTGCATTTCTCTAATAATGAGTGAAGTTGAGCATCTTTTCATGTGCTTGTTAGCCATCTGTATGTCTTTTTTGGAGAAATATCTGTTTAGGTTTTTTCCCACTTGCTTGTTGGGTTGTTTGTTTTTCTAGCATTGAGTTGTATGAGCTGCTTGTATATTTTGGAAATTAGTCCGTTGACAGAAGTTCCATTTGTTATTATTTTCTCCCATTCTGAGGGTTGTCTTTTCACCTTACTTAAAGATTCCTTTGCTTTGCAAAAGTTTTCAGTTTAATCAGGTCTGACTGATTTTATTTCCATTACTTTAGAGGGTGGGTCATAGAGGATCTTGCTTTGATTTATGTCATCATGTGTTCTGCTTGTGTTTTCCTTTAAGAGTTTTATAGCTTCTGGTCTTACATTTAGGTCTTCAATCCATTTTAAGTTTATCTTTGTGTATCTTCTTAAAGTGTTCTAATTTTGTTCTTTTACATATAGCTGTCCAGTTTTCCCAGCACCATTTATTGAAGAGGCTGTCCTTGCCCATTGTATATCCTTGCCTCCTTTGTCAAAAATAAGGTACCCATAGGTGCACAGGTTTATTTCTGGGCTTTCTATCTTGTTTCATGGGTCTATATTTCTGTTTTTGTGCCAGTACCATACTGTCTTGATGACTGTAGCTTTGTAGTATAATCTGAAGTCAGGAAGGTTGATTCCTCCAGCTTCATTCTTCTTTCTCAAGACTGCTTTGGCTATTTGGGGTCTTTTGTGTTTCCATATGAAATGTGAAATTTTTTGTTCTAGTTCTGTAAAAAATGCCATTGGTAATTTGATAAGGATTGCACTGACTCTGTAGATTGTATTTGGTAGTAAAGTCACTTTCACAATATGGATTTTTCCTACCCTGGAACATAGAATATCTCTCCATCTGTTTATGTCATCTTTGATTTCTTTCATTAGTATCTTATAATTTCCTATGTTCAGTTCTTTTTCTTTCCCCTTAGGTAAATTCATTCCTAGATACTTAATTCTTTTTGTTGCAATGGTGAATGGGATTGACTCCTTAATTTCTCTTTCTGATTTTTCATTGTTAGTATATAGAAATGCAAGTGATTTCTGTGTATTGATTTTGTATCCTGCAACTTTGCTAATTTCACTGATTAGCTCTAATAATTTTCTGATACTATTTTTAGGGTTTTCTATGTACAGTATCATGTCATTTGTAAACAGTGAGAGCTTTACTTCTTCTTTTCCAACCTGAATTCTTTTTATTTCTTTTTCTTCTCTGATTGCTGTAGCTAAGACTTTCAGAACTATGTTGAATAATAGTGGTGAAAGTGAACACCTTTGTCTTGTTCCTGATCTTAGGGGGAATGCTTTCAGTTTTTCACCATTGAGAATAATGTTTGCTGTGGGTGTATCATATATGGCCTTTACTATATTGAGATAGTTTCTTTCTATGCCCATTTTTGAAGCATTTTTATCATTAATGGGTGCTGAATTTTATCAAAGGCTTTGTCTGTACCTTTTGAAATGATCATATGGTTTTATCTTTCAGTTTGTTAATATGGTTTATCACATTGATTAATTTGCATATACTGAAGAATCTTTGCATCTCTGGAATAAACCCAACTTGATCATGGTGTATGACCTTTTTGATTTGAATTCTGTTTCTTAAAAATTTTTTGAGGAATTTTGCATCTATGTTCATCAGTGATATTGGCCTGTAGTTTTCTTTTTTGGTATTGTCTTTGTCTGGTTTTGGTGTCCAGATGATGGTGGCCTCATAGAATGAGTCTGGAAGTGTTCCTTCCTCTGCAATTTTTTGAAAGAGTTTTAGAAAGATAGGCATTAACTCTTCTGAGAACGTGTTATAGAATTCTCCTGTTATGCCATCTGGTCCTGTTTTTTTTGTTGGTGGTGGCTTTTTGGGGAGATTTTTGATCACAGCTTCAATTTCAGTGCTTGTAACTAGGTTGTTAATCATTTCTATCTCTTCCTGGTTTGGTCTTGGAAAACTGAGCTTTCCTAAGAATCTGTCCATTTCTTCCAGGTTATCCATTTTATTGCCATATAGCTGATCATAATAGTCTCTTATAATCCTTTGTATTTCTGCATTGTCTGTTGTAATCTCCCCTTTTTCATTTCTAGTTTTGTTGATTTGATTCTTCTCTCTTTTTCTTTATGAGTCTGTCTAAAGGTTTGTCAATTTTGTTTATCTTCTCAAAGAACCTGCTTTTAGTTTTACTAAATTTACTGTTGTTTCATTTCTTTCTTCTCAGATCTTTATAATTTCTTTCCTTCCACTAATTTTAATTGTGTGTGTGTGTATGTGTGTGTGCTTCTTTTTCCAGTTGTTTTTGGTGTAAATTTAGGTGGCTTATTTGATATTTTTCTTGTTTCTTGTCCATCCTAAAGGAGACCTGTCCTGGGTGTTCATTGGGAGGACTGATGTTGAAGCTGAAACTCCAATACTTTGGCCACCTGATGCAGAGATCTGACTAACTGGAAAAGACCCTGATGCTGGGAAAGATTGGGGGCAGGAGGAGAAGAGGACGACAGAGGAAGAGATGGCTGGATGGCATCATTGACTCGATGGACATGGGTTTGGGTGGACTCTGGGATTTGGTGATGGACAGGAAGGCCTGGCATTCTGCAGTTCATGGGGTTGCAAAGAGTCAGACACTACTGAGTGACTGAACTGAACTGAACTTGTTTCTTGAGGTAGGATTGTACTCCTATAAATGTCCCTCTTAGAACTGGTTTGCTGCATCCCACAGGTTTTGAGTTGTCGTGTTTTCATTGTCATTTGTTTCTAGAATTTTTTTTAACTTCTCTTTTGATTTCTTCAGTAAACTGCTGGTTTTTAGAAATGTGTTTAATCTCCATGGGTTTGTGTTTCTTACAGTTTTTTTTTCTTGTAATTGATATCTAGTCTCATAACGTTGTGGTCAGAGAAGATACTTGATATGATTTCCATTTTTAAAAATTTACCGAGGTTTGATTTGTGACCCAAATGTTGTCTACCCTGGAGAATGTACCATGTGCACTTGAGAAGATGATGTATTCTTCTGCATTTGGATGGAATATCCTGAAGATATCAATGAGATCCATCTCATCTAATGTATCATTAAAGACGTGTTTCATTATTAGTTTTCTGTTTTGATGATCTGTGCATTAGTGTTGATTTGGAGTTGATTTTATAGATCTTTTTCGTTCTCTTTTATTTCTTGACAATATAAGTCCCTTTGTTGTAAAGGTGGTTTGCTGGTACTGAATTCTCTTAACTTTTGCTTCTCTAAAAAGTTTTTTAATTCTCCATCAATTTTGAATGAGATCCTTGATGGATACAATAATCTTGGTTGTAGATTTTCCCCTCTCAGTACTTTAAATATATCCTGCCTTTCCCCTCTGGCCTGCAGAGCTTCTGCTGAAAGCTCAGCTGTTAAGCATATGGGGTTTCCCTTGTGTGTTACTTATTGCTTCTCCCTTGCTGCTTTTAATATTCTGTCTTTGTGTTTAGTCTTTGCTAGTTTGATTAGTATGTGTCTTGGCATGTTTTTCCTTGGGTTTATACTGTATGGGACTTTTTGTGCCACTTGGACTTGAATGACTTTATCGCCTTTTCCATTTGGGGGAAATTTTCAACTACAATCTATTCAAAAATTTTCTCACACCCTTTCTTTTTCTCTTCTTATGTGACCCCTATAATTCAAATGATGCATTTGATATTGTCCCAGAGGTCTCTGAGACAGTCCTCAGTTCTTTTCATTTTTTACTTTGTTCTGCATTTCAGAAGTTATTTCCACCATTTTATCTTCCAGCTCACTGATTTGTTCTTCTGCTTCAGTTATTATGCTGTTTTTATTCCTTCTAGAGCATTTTTAATTTCATTAATTGTGTTGTCTCTGTATGTTTATTCTTTAAGTCTTCTAGATCTTTGTTAATTGATTCTTGCATTTTCTCCAATTTGTTTTCAAGGTTTTTGATAATCTCTACTATCATTATCCTGAATTCTTTTTCATGTAGCTTGCCTATTTCCTCTTCGTTTATTTGGACTTCTGTGTTTCTAGTTTGTTTCTTAATTTGTGTAGCATTTCTCTGCCTTTTCATTATTCTTTTTTTAACTTATTGTGTTTGAGGTCTCCTTTTCACAGACTTCAATCCTTCCTTCCTCGTGGTTTCTGCCCTCCTAAGTTTGATCCAGTGGTTTGTATAAGCTTCAGATAGGGTGAGATTCATGTTGAGCTGTTGTTGTTGTGTTTGTTTGTTTGTTTGTTTGCTTGCTTTTCCTCTCATGGCCAAGGCTGAGCGAGGTGGCACTCCTGTCTGCTGGTGATTGGGTTTGTATTTTTGTTTTGTTTGTTGTTTAGATGAGGTGTCCTGCACAGGGTGCTACTGGTGGTTGGGTGATGCGGGGCCTTTTTATTCAAATAGTTTCCTTTGTGTGAGTTCTCACTCTTTCATACTCCCTAGGGTTAGTTCTCTGGTAGTCCAGGGTCTTGGAGTCAGTGCTCCCATTCCAAAGGCTCAGGACTTGATCCCTGGTCAGGAACGAAGAGTCCACAAGTAGTTTGTCATGGCATTACGTGAGATAAAAACAAATAGCCACAAATGAAAAACCAAAGATGACCCCCAGAGAAATGGCAGTTACAAAATCAGGCAAATAATAATTAAAATAGTGGAGTATATACATAAACATATACCCATAATCAAAGTCAAAATAGTTCAACTGAAATAAAGTACAATAGATTGACCTGGAAAACAAAGCAAATCAAAAATTATATTTACCAGTTGAAAACAAAACTAACTAAAACACAACCTGGAAAACAAAAAAAGCAAGGTGCCACATGGGGAATAAAGCAATGAAAACTAAACTAATACATATTTTGAGAGGAAAGGGAAGAAAGTAAAGGAAGAAGGAATAGCTATGTAAAGTTAAATAGGGGTAGATGAAGAAGATTTATATATGTTAAAGATTAACTGCAAGGTGAAAAGAACAGTAGGAAAGGAAAACAAAGGAATAAACATAGAAAAAATATAATAAGTTTTAAAAATTAAAATTATGAAAAGAAAAAAGAGAAAGAAGAGGAAGAAAGAAAAAAGGAAAAACTCCACATAACTGCAAAAGCCCAACGTAGAGACAGAGGTTTATAACAATACTAAAAATTGTGACTGAATATATACATATACTATACACCCATATGTAAAATCAAAACAGTCCAACAAAAGTAAAGTACAATAGATTGACCTGGTGAACAAAGGAAACCAAAAATTATATCTACCAGGTAAGAACAAAACTAACTAAAGCACAAACTGGAAAACAGAACTAAAGCAAGGTGCCAATTGGGGAAGAAAATAATGAAAATAAAACTGACAAAATGTTGAGAGGAAAGGAAAGAAAGAATATATATGCAAAGTTAAATGGAGGTAAGTAAATAAGATTTATATATATTAAAGATTAACTCCAAGGGGAAAAGAACAGTAGGAAAAGCAAACAAAGGATAAAGGTAGGAAAAAAAATTATAATAGATTTAAAAAAAAGAAAAACTAAAATAAATAGGGCGGAAAAAAAAAAAAAACTCCAAAGAACTGCAAAAGCTCAACGTAGAGGCAGAGATTTATAACAACAATAGAACTGCAAAAGCTCAATGTACAGGCAGAGGTATATAACAACAATAAAATATGTGACTGAGGGAAGAAAAAAAAGCTCAAAATCTTAATTAGATTTCATAGTGCCAATGAAATCGACAACTACAATGAAGAGGGGAAAAAGGAAAGAGAAAAAGAAAAAAATCCAAAAGAATGTACAAAACAAGTCAAAACGTAAGAATAATAAATATTTTTCTTGAGTCACTGTTGCCAGAGTCCTTTCCCTCGCTGGGAGTCTCAGTCCCCCTCACCTCCCTGGGATGCCCTCCAACACTGTGCTGATCTCTGGACCTGCTGTGAGGGCAGCTCAGATTCTCAACTGGTCCTGCTCCTCTGTGTTCTTGCCTCCAATGTCCACAGCTATCAGAACTAGTGTGTTTTCTTTTGTGGGAGCTCTCAGTGTCCTTTTATATATTCCATAGACACAGAGTCTGCCTAGTTGATCGTGTGGATTTAATCTGCAGCTTGTACAGCTGGTGGGAGGGTTTTGGGTCTTCATCCTTAGCCACACTGCAGCTGGGTTTCAGTTGTGGTTTTATTTCCACCTCTGCATGTGGGTCATCCACTGGGGTCGCTGCCCTGGTGGACTTCGGTTTTCCCCTGTGAGGCCAGGTGTGGAGGTGGCGCAGCTGTTTGGGTTGCAGGGGTTCTGGCAGCACCAGGTACTCAGGGGAGTTGGCGGCTAGGGCAGCAGGAAATATATAGTGCTCCAGAAGGGTATAGCAACCAGTATTGGCAAATACACTCCAGTATTCTTGACTGGAGAACCCCTGGCAGAGAAGCCTGGCAGGCCACAGTCTACAGGGTTGCAATGAATTGGACACGATGGAAGCAACCCTGTGCACATAGATGCAAGATGTTTTTTGCCTGTGGCAGCTCTGCCCTAGTGAGTGTTGAGCATGGAGATGGTGCAGCTGCTTAGCTTGCAGGGAACCTCACAGCGCCAAGTCTGCAGGGACACAGACTGCCTCAGGAGTCATGGCCCTGTCTGAGTCTTCTTTTGAGTCTGTTGTAGCAGGCGATCAGAAGGCCTCTTTGGCCAGTCTTTCTCCTACTCCGCCTGTTCAGGCACTTAGAGGGCTTCCTTGCCTGGGGTCCTTTACTGTTGTTTGGCCCATCAGGCACATAGAGGGGTCCACCCTGGGTGGGGTCCTACTCTGTAGATTGGCACATCAGGCACTTAAAGGGGCACCCGGGGTGGGGTCCTACTCTTTAGTTCAGTGTATCAGGCATTTGATGAGGCAGTCTCTCTATTTTTCAGCTGCAGATGATTATGTGTGGGAAGAGGGAGGCTATGGTGATGGCCCCAGCCCCTGGGCATGACTCAGCAGTATCACTTTGCTTCCATGGTTGCCCGGCTTTCCTCCACAGGCATTTCCCACCACAATCTTCTCCCTCACATCCCCTTGATCTATTTCTCCATAGTCAACAGCAGCCCTCGCCCTGGGATTGCTCCATAATCCCTAAACTTCAGCTGCCAACTTCTGCACCGTCCAGGAGATCTGCGTCCCTGTCTGGGGTCTGTATGGCTGTGGCAAGGACTGTCTGATTCTCATTCTATTTAGGCTGCCACAAATCAGCTGTTTTACTCTCAGCCTTAAATATTTTATCTGACTCAGACAATTGCCCCGATGTGGGGATTGGACCCCTGCTACAGTTTCCCCACCCACCGAGAGCAGGTCCAGTGCTACTAACACTCCTGTTTTTCCCCCTAGTTCTTTTGTCCTGCTGAGTTTTGCATGGTTCTATATATTCTTTTCTGCTGGTCAGGTACTCCTGTCCATTCTCAGTTGGTTTGCTTCATGCTCTTCTGTGTCTGAAGGTGTATTCCTGATGTGTCCATGGAGAGAGATGCACTCCATGTCTGCCTGCTCTGTCGCCATCTTCTTTCCCCCGTTAATGAACTTTTATATAGAAGGGGAAAAGATTAGCATGAAACTGAAAATATAGGTTAAGAAGCATCAGACACTCTTATCAGATCTGATGGAGTATATTTGGTGTTTCTGCAATTTGCACAGTATGTTTGTTGCCGATTTCTGTATGTAGACAAACTTTGTGCCCACAATGTGCCCTTAATTGATGTTGATGTTCTATGAAGTTACTACCATTTAAAAGGAGAACTTGAAGCTTAGCTCTCACTGTTAGGCCAACTCCTGGATGTCTGCTTTTACCTTTCTCATGTGAGATAAAATATGGAAGCTAAAATAAAAGAGAAGTACACATCAGCTCCTAGTTATTGTAGCCCCTCCTACTCTTCTATAACAACTTCAACTCCCATTGTTCCGGAAAGTCTATACTCAGGTATACTATCACTCTGCGCTAGTTATCGTCTCCCAATCTTGTTGGTTTCAATTAATTTCCAATAACCTTGATTTCTCATTTATTTTCTTTCATCCTTGACAACAACAAAGTGCTTTAATGTTTAATGATTAAATCTAAGCTAGTTAATACATAGTGCTGACTTCGTGCAGCAAGTTAGTAATAATGTTTTTATCTGAAATTAATTTGGGAGACACCATAGACCTATCCTGGGCCCTTTGATTTGGTTGTATAATGAATATCGTGCAGATGGTAAGAAATTTTTACTTAATTAAGCATATTAAGAATAATTAAATGACTTTGACTTTGAAAATGATATCGCTCTTGTCTTCAGTTAACTCATATAAAGCATATACACTAATTGATTAATAGAGAAGGGAGTGGGCCAACTGTACTTATGCAATTCAACAATAAATGAATATCCATGTCTCTGCCTTGAGTTTTTATGCATACATACACACACACACACACACACACACACAATTTTTCCATGTTTAAGAATGTTGTTAAATATATTAAATCATCACCAGTATGAGAAATTATGAAAGGAATCAGAAACTTAGCAATGTCTAATCTAAAATCATTTCTTACTGCTCCTTCTAGCATCCAATTCCTAGATGCACAAAAATGTTATCTTAAATGGGTTAAATCTGTATAGTGCACATGGCTAGCACTTACTAACATTGATAATGTGAAAATTACTAATATAATGTTCTTTTTGCATTTTAAAATACATGACATTCTCTTTTATCTGCTCAAAGTATCAATCTTCTGTAGTGTTAGCTACAGAAGGAACACTCATGAGAAGATCAAGGTAAAACACATTTCAGAATTTTAAAACTAATATAAATTTCCATTCAAAAGAAGGTAGCTCCTTCTCAAAACAGCTACCTTCTCCTTCTCTCCTTCTCTTTTTCACCCCATTAGTATATTAAACATCTGACTTGCTTCTGACATTTGGGCAAACCACACATGACTTTACAAACTTGAAATACGGCCAATACAAATTACTATCTGCTGTAAGTGTAAAACATGACATTTGAAATACCTAATATGAAATATATATAATATAGAATATATTTATATATTATAAAATAAATATAATATGTCTTATCATATAAATAATAAATAAATAAATATAATATAAAATAATATAATATAATAAAATATATAATATATATAAATTATATTATATATAATTTATATATAATATAATTTATATATATATTATATATAATTTATATATAACATTTGGACCTCATTAATTTTTTTATATGTCAAATGTTAATTTGGAATCTTGGTTTATATAAAATATATATTAAAAAATTTTACTTATTGTCAATGTGTCCATTAAATTTAAAATTACATATATTGATCCCATTATAACTTCATTTAACAGGCTTTTCAGACTACAGAGAACTTTTATAAGGCATGTACACATGGAGAAAGCAAAGTAAAGGAAATTTCAGAACTTGGAGCGACTGATAGATACCTACTCAGTTGGTGTAACTGAATCGAAGGAGATGAGGAGAAATTGAATAGCAGGGGTTAGGGAAAATATAGACTTAAAAACACAAATAAACGCACACATTTCTTCCTACTAACATTTAAATCATATATTAGAAAGAGAATGAGGTGTGAAGGTCATAATGAAGAGAGAAAAAGCAACATAACTGTTTAAGTGATAATATAATTACTGGGGCACTTTGTCAGTGTTTTGTTTGTTTTGGTTTGGTTGTCCTTTCTGTATACTGCTTGATTTGACTGTTAGCATTTTGTTGTGGATAAAACATACTGGTGTCTAGGGTTTTCTTGTGATGTCTGTGTCTAATTTTGGTATTAGAGTAACAGTGGTCTCTGACTCTATAAAAGGACCTGGGATCCAAACCCTGACAGGATGGTTACTTTGAGACACTAGTCTGCCATCTTGGTCAGCCAGCTTTCTGAATAAAGCCATACCATACCGCTCACCTCAATACCTTGCTCTCAGATTCATTGGCCTGTCATGCCATGAGCAGAGTGAACTTGGACTAGGTAACAGTGGTATTGATGGAGCATTCTTTCTCTCTTTTCCTGACCACACTCTGCTGTTAAACTCCACTAAGGAGAAGCAGAGTTCCAGAAAAACATCTATTTCTGCTTTATTGACTATGCTAAAGCCTTCAACTGTGTGGATCACAATAAACTGTGGAAAATTCTGAAAGAGATGGGAATACCAGACCACCTGACCTGCCTCTTGAGAAACCTGTATGCAGGTCAGAAAGCAACAGTTAGAACTGGACATGGGACAACAGATTGGTTCCAAATGGGAAAAGGAGTACATCAAGGCTGTATATTGTCATCCTTCTTATTTAACTTATATGCAAAGTACATCATGAGAAATGTTGGGCTGGAAGAAGCACAAGCTGGAATCAAGATTGCCAGGAGAAATATCAATAAACTCAGATATGCAGATGACATCACCCTTATGGCAGAAAGTGAAGAGGAACTAAAAAGCCTCTTGATGAAAATGAAAGAGGAGAGTGAAAAAGTTGGCTTAAAGCTCAACATTCAGAAAACTAAAATCATGGCACCTGGTCCCATCACTTCATGGGAAATAGATGGGTAAACAGTGGAAACAGTGGCTGACTTTATTTCTTGGGACTCCAAAATCATGGCAGATGGTAACTGCAGCCATGAAATTAAAAGATGCTTACTCCTTGGAAGGAAAGTTATGACCAACCTGGATAGCATGTTAAAAAGCATAGACATTACTTTGCCAACAAAGGTCCATCTAGTCAAGCCGATGGTTTTTCCAGTATTCATGTATGGATGTGAGAGTTGGACTATAAAGAAAGCTGAGTGCCAAAGAATTGATGCTTTTGAACTGTGGTGTTGGAAAAGACTGTTAAAGTCCCTTGGACTGCAAGGAGATCCAACCAGTCCATCCTAAAGGAGATCAGTCCTGGGTATTCATTGGAAGGACTGATGCTGAAGCTGAAACTCGAATACTTTGGCCACCTCATGCGAAGAGTTGACTCATTGGAAAAGACCCTGATACTGGGAGGGATTGGGGGCAGGAGGAGAAGGGGATGACAGAGGATGAGATGGCTGGATGGCATCACTGACTCGATGCGCATGAGTTTGAGTAAACTCTGGCAGTTTGGACAGAGTGGACAGGGAGGCCTGGCGTGCTGCGATTCATGGGGCCGCAAGAGTCGGACACGACTGAGTGACTGAACTGAACTGAAGGAGAAGCAGACAACTCAGTTGTTTTCAGCAATGCCCTGGGGCATGGATTGCTCTACAAACTCATCCAATTAAACTTCAGTTCTCTTGAAGGATTAATTTCTTAAATCCATAAGTGAAGTGAAGTCGCTCAGTTCTGTACAACTCTTTGCGACCCCATGGACAGTAGCCTATCAGGCTCCTCTGTCCATGGGATATTCCAGGCAAGAGTACTGGAGTGGGTTGCCATTTCCTTTTCCAGGGGATCTTCCCGACCCAGGGATTGAACTCCAGTATCCAGCATTGTAGGCAGAGACATTTACTGTCTGAGCCACCAGGGACGAGCCTCTTAAATCCATAGTTGACATCTATTCTGACTGCAGGATTGCTCCCAGCAGCTGTCTCATTACATGATTCTATCCTGCAAACCAGCCAGCTTAGCATTGGACTGTACTTTCATTAAAGTCCATGAAACTCCTCCCAGTTATGTTTTCCCAAACTCTCAGGGTTTTTAGAAAGTCTTTATGCTTGAATATCTTTTTATTCCCTGGGAAGTAAAGGGCATTGCTTTGGGAAGAGACTGTGTGTGTGCACTAAGCGGCTCAGCTGTGTCCTACTCTTTGCGACCCTATGGACTGTGGCTTGCCAGGCTCCTCTGTCCATGGGATTCTCCAGGCAAGAATACTGGAGTGGGTTGCCATGCCCTCCTCCAGGGGATCTTCCTGACCCAGGGATCAAACCTGTGTCTCTTTTGTCTCCATCTGGGAAACCCTGGGAAGAGATTGGTTTGATGGGTTAGTCCCTAAGTCATATCCAAGTCTTGTGACCCCTTGGTCTGTAGCCTGCTAGGCTCCTCTGTCCATGGGATTCTCCAGGCAAGAATACTGGAGTAAATTGCCATTTCCTTCTTCAGTGGGAAGAGATTAGGAGCTACCTATTTTATGGCATGCCACTTCCCCTAGGCAAATCCTGAGACAGGACTCTGGAGCTTGAAGTCGTGACTACGGCAGGCTACTTTCTGAGTGGCACATCCACTGATTGGTCCTCTCAACTTGGCTCTGTTAGTTTGGAACTGCTTAATCTGGGGCAAGGGCAATTGAGGCACTGCATTGGCAGTGTGCAGAGACTTTATCCCATGAAGGTTACTATGCATGATAAAGAAAGGCTGTGAAATTGTGCCCAGCTGCCAGTAAGAGGGGAGAGTCTAAGAACATTTCTTTAATAGTAGATATCATCTTTAATGGTTGTTAGCCTAATGACAATAATTAAAAAGCTATTTCTACTTTTATTCTCCCCAAAGGTAAACCTGGTAATAGTTCCATATATAAAACAGAGAATGACACTGAAATGATCAAGTTACTAAAAAAATTTTTTAAAAGTTCTGCTTTTTCAATTAACTTAATGTCACATAGCACCTAACTAATATATATTTTAATAATTTCCAATCAAAATTATTTTCAATATTATTTCAAATACATAAACCTTAAGATTTTTTTCTGTCATATTTTCTTCCTTGGATGAATATTAGATTCAATTACTTTTTTGTCAATTTTTTGCCTCTGAGTACAAAGGCAGTGAATAATATATGACATGTGTTCATATATACATAACTTTAATTGATTATATGCCTAATACCATGATTTGATATTTTTATAGCTCAATTTTTTGGTATTATTGGATTTTACATACTTTATAATGCCTAGATTATATTTAATTACATTTATTCAAATTTTCCCATGTTGTTGATCAATTAGGAAAATTCCAATTTATTGTTATTACAAATACTGTTGTAATAAATTTCTTGTAGATCTTTTCATTCACATAATTATTTCCTTAGGATATATTTCTGAAGTACTATTTCTTGCTCATTTTTAAGGCTTTTGATATTCATTACCAAATTGCCTTCCAGAAAGGTCATACCAATTTATATTCTCATATTAATACAGTGTGAAGAAGACACTTTTTATGTTTTTAATTGGGAGGATAATTGGCAAATGCTTCCTATAGTTCAAAGGAAAGAAAGTAGCTTGTAATTCTAAATTAAAGCCAAAAAATAAATGGATTTTACAGCTTCTATATGATTACTGTAGGATTTTTTCCCTATGCACTTAAATACAGAGATGAAGAATAATCCCAGGACTTTCCTGATAGCACAGTGGATCAAGTAATCCTCAGCGCAACAAAAACCCAGTGCAACCAAAATTTTTTTTTTAAAGAATAATTCTAAAATACATGTAGTCCTACTCCTTGATTTTTTTTCTTATGAGAATGGTAAATTAATAAGGTGACTCACTCCAGTAAAGGAAGCTTTTATAATATTCAGTAGCCTAACTTGTTGTTCAAGAGGTATAACATTTCAGGTATGCTACATGAAGAAGTCCTAGACATTTGCTGTGTGACATCCTACCTGTGCTTAAAAACACTACATTTTACACTCAAGTATTTGGTAACAGAGAAGATCTTATTTTATGTGTTGTTACCACAGAAAAAGTGGGAGGTGGGGCAGGAAGAAGATTTTATGTGATGGAAATGTTCATTAATTTGTGTATAGGTTTATGCATATGTCAAACTCAAGTTACATTAAATATGTGTAGTTGTTTGTATTTCAATTATACCTCAATAAAGATGTTAAAAATAAAGTCTATAAGTAAGAAACACCAAGTTCTATACCCCTATATCTAATTTAATGGACAGTAGCTATATAATCAAATCCCCTTTCTTGCTCAAGAAAGTCTATGGGAATACCAAAGTTTGATTAGTGAAGCTTTTATATAGACATCACTGACTCCACTGGAATTATATTATATATATGTGTGTGTGTATAAAGATGTCAGTGAATCTTTACACACATTGTGATCTTTGATAACCCACTGGATTACTTAAGGCAGATTAGACAGATTCATCACTGATAAAAATCATCAATGGGCTTTATCACTATTGATGACACCAAAATATTACTTCTTCAAAATTATGCTAGATTTTAGCAGTTGCTGCCTTGCCAAATATGGTTGCAGTTGATCTGTTTAAATTTGTTCTCATACTCAATTTATTAATTTTAATTTATTCAGTTTTTATTTATACATATACTATTGTATATGTGTCTGCACATTAATGTAAAAGCGGCATTACATAAAACATGAAATCAATGTACTAGAAATATACCAAAATAATTTTAATAAAATGATTTTTCTGTGTTCAGAAAACTAAATAAAAAGTGACACATTTTACTATATTAGAGAGATGAAGAATCTGAGCTCTGGAAATCTATCTTGGTGATTTAAAGAAAGTCATCATTTTATGTCCAGTAAGCGGGTGTGTATGTGTGTGTGTGTCTGTGTATCGTATTCTAAAAGTTTGCTATATATATATGCTTATATGTATACATATAAATATACATATCACAGCTTCTGTCAAGGCTTTATGAGATATATTGGTGAAATAGTTAGCACACTGTCTGATTTAAAACAAGGGCTCAGTAAGTGCCATTTATTATTTTCATGATAGTGTTTTCATATTCTCTGCTTATTCTTTATCATTAAATCATTTATCATTAACTGAAGAACATTATATATATTTTGTAATTAAAGCATCATGTTCCTTATTACTGGAAGAACTATACTGGAGACACCCATTAATTCTTATTTGTATTTGCTAATATGAATATTAAAACCAAAAGAAAATTTATTTAAACATGGCCCATTTTACCTCTTTTTCTAAATTTAAGAAAAACCCTTTTGTCAAATATTATAATCTATAAATAGTTTAAAGCATTTTTTACCAACAAAGGCAGTTAAAGGGATTCGATATACTTGAGAAAGGAAAATAAGGGCTGAGCAAATGTGGCACAGAATAGCTCTGGCATGTATATTATCTTACCTGGAATCATTTCATTACGAGGTCGGAAAAAATAGCTGTTCTTTGGGACTGAGTGAATATAGCTCTAATTTCAGCTTCTAATTTCAGGTTTTCATGTATAATTACTCTCTCTTTGAGTGGAGAGTGGAGAGTTTTCTGTTACCTTAGGTGTGAGCTTTAATTTAAATCCTCAGATTTCCAAAATTCTAATTTAAACTGCAGAGCAGCACAGCTATGATCAGATTGTTCTCTTGCAAATGGGGTTGATAATTTGAGAATCCCAAATGAAACAAATCATTTAGCAGAACTCAAAGAAGTCAGTTAGCCTGTGCTTCCCACCCCCCTTTATCTTTCACAAAATGAAAGAAAAGAAAAGCTTAAATACAATTCTGAGAACCTAATCAAGAAGAACTACAGAGTAACTCTGGAACTATACTCCCAATGGCAAATAATTTATATATAATCCTTTAGAGAAACATTAATACATTAAAGAAATGGCAAAATGAGACAGGCTGAAAAATTTAGTATCTTGGAGCTAATTTTTCATGGTTTATATTAAAGAAAAAGTGCCTTCGCTTTGTACATTATACCACACAAGCTAGAAATAGCTATTGAATTACAAATACAGTAGAAAAATTAGGTTTTAAATTTGGATATTTTCCTCTGAAACCTGTAGTTCAATGAAACACTATCTTGTAGTTCCTTTTGGTTTGGCCATGATTCACTTTAACTGGTAAAATGCAAACTGTTTAAGTTTAAGGGAAGTCCAAATGAAAAAAAAAAAAAAGAAAACAGAAACTGTTATGGCATCAGTTCTATTCTCAGTAGGAACTGGGGTGATTATGCAGATATAATGGCTTAATAGACATTTCATTGTTCTGGGTAAATAATCAAATTAAATAGTCTGGTAAGTTTGGTGACCCAAAATGATAAAGACAAACATATATCAAGCCAGGCCAGGCAGCCTTGAAAGTCTAATTAATTATATAAAAGTGTTGACATCTAAGTGGAGTAAGATCTCTGGGTGAGTTATACAAATGCGAGACATATAAAATGAGAGGTGTGAAGGAAAATATTTACCAAAACTGATATATGTCAATGTAGGATTTTAAACAGTTAGAAACCTCAAAAAAAAATATATTAGCAGAGTTTATGAAAGAGGTATAGGTTAAGAGGTCTCTCTAGCTCTATCAATGCACACTTTCACATCCCAATCAGGATGTACTGAGTACTCACATAGTATTATTACATATAGTATAACTCATAATCATTATCTATATCTCACAAGCCCCACATGATTGAGGCGGCAGCCGACATGAATGTTATTAAAAACTCAAAAAAAATTTAGTCCTTTATAAGTCCACTATTGGACATAAAGTCATATAATTCCTACAATCAATTCTAGCAAGTGAAAAAATGAAGAAAAAAGAGAATAGAAGGAAGAGTTATTTAGAAAAAAGCTCTCCCCACAATGACATTTTCATCATTTATTTCAGATTAAATGCTTTAAAAATATCATTATGTACCACTAAAATTTATCACACAAAAGTGGTGTCAAAGAAAATTAAGTTAAGAAAGTATGCTGAGGTCATTTTATCTTCAAACATGAAAGTGAAAGTCACCCAGTCACGTTCGACTCTTTGCAACCCCATGGACTACACAGTCCATGGAATTCTCCAGGCCAGAATACTGGAGTGGGTAGCCACTCCCTTCTCCAGGAAATCTTTGCAACCCAGGGATAAATAATGATAAAAATATTGGTAAAACTTTATTTTCCTTAAATGACAAGGAATAATCAACCCTCTGTTATTATAAGCAATAAATATCATGTATTTGACCATATAGGCTCAAAGGTATTTTGACAAATGAATCAATTCCCTTTTAATCAAACAAGCTTAAAAAAAGTCTACAAAATCTAAAATAGATAATACTTTTAACATTGATTTTAGTTTATTTTCTAACATTGAAAGCAACTTATACTGTATGACACGTATTCACATTCTGTGAGAAGAAACGAACTAGATTTTACATTTTATATTTTGTATAGCATGTGGTAAGTTGAATGCTAAGAATTTAGCTGATATATTTAGAAGACTACCTGATTCCAAAATTAATCACTTTGAATTTTAACCTTTTACTTTGGTTTTGGTGAAGAGGGTCTAGATTCTAAACCAGCTGAAACATTAGCACCAATAAAACAAACTTTAACTGAGAATCCAGACTCTATATACTTTTTTTGAGATATAAGCTCCATTAAAAGGACTACATAAAATATATCTGTATAATTTTAAAAATAATTATAAATCAAAGACCTATCAATTCCTAACAAATAAAACATTTCTACCCCTAATTCCCTGTTTAGAATGCAAAGAACCCTGAAAATTTTAGAAATACTATCAGTAGTTTTATACCTAAATACACAGTCCTAAGCAATAGTTCTTGGTTTATTACCTTCAAATCCTCTTTTTGGCTTCACAATACTTTCCAACCTTGATTATTCTGCCTTTCCTGTTCTTTTGCCATCACCTGAATATGACTTCATTGCTAAATAAAGTACATGAAATTTAGCTGTTTCTCTGAAAGAATGCTTTTCAGCTTCTGTTCTGCCCTCAATCAGCACTGACTCTACTCTGACTGCCAAGTCACTTTGGAATCATGATTTCTGTCTCTAATGAATTCCTTGCATTTGTACACACATGTTGGGGTTTTCAACTTTAATAACATCCTGTCTTAACCTCACGATATCTCTTAATACAATATTGTATTGTATCCTACTTTAAATCAGCAATATGCTTCTAATTTAGTTCTGTGAATATTGTGAAGAAAGAGATTTCATCAAAAAATTA
The DNA here is from genome assembly GCF_023699985.2 of Odocoileus virginianus. NCBI lineage: Eukaryota > Metazoa > Chordata > Mammalia > Artiodactyla > Cervidae > Odocoileus > Odocoileus virginianus. The sequence continues at coordinate 25,246,645 of NC_069685.1, forward strand.
GGAATTTCCAATTGTCAAGCTTCAGTTATTGAAATGACTATTTGTGCACTGATCACACATTTTTTAATAAGGTAAATGTTCATAAATATTTAAGACTATTTCACGTATCTCTCTTTTATACTATTGATCTATATTTGTATCCTTATGACTTCTAATTTCTATAGTTCTTAATGTCATGGTACTTTAAAGTGTAATTCTATTTTTTTGTTATTTTGTTGTGATAGATTTATTCTTTTTGTTTTTTTCATATTAATCTTAGAATTAATTTGTCAATTTTACTACAATATGCTAAGTAAATTTGTATTGCGATTACATTTAATTCATACATCAATTTATGGAAAAAATATATAGGATTATAATAGTTTTCCAATCCAGGAATACAGTAAAACATGCCAATTATTTAGATCTTCCAGAATCCATTTCTATAATATATTGCAGGATTGAGGATTTTTCACATATTTTTAGATTTATTTATTCTGGTAGATCTCGATATTTGGTATTTTGATGCTACATATACTATAATTTACAAACTGAATATGAAGAATCATTGTTTTTTATATCTAAATATATATTTTCATATTGACTTTGTGTTCATTTATTCATAATAAATGTACTAATTTCTATGCAAGTAATAAATTTTATCCCTTTTGTAATAAATATGACATTGTTTGTTTTATATTTATTGTACTGTCAGAGAATACTACTGACTTGTAATAGTGAACAAAGAATATTTTGTGTCTTATTGAGTTAAAGGAGAATTACATTCAATATTTCACTATTTACTATATTTACTGTGGGGCTTTCCTGGTGGCTCAGATGGTAAAGAGTCTGTCTGCAATGCAGGAGACCCAGCTTCAATTCCTGGGTTGGGAAGATCCCCTGGAGCAGGGACTGGCAACCCACTCCAGTATTCTTGCCTGGAGAACTCCATGGACAGAGGAGGTTGGTGGGCTACAGTTCATGGGGTCACAAATAGTTGGACACAACTGAATAATGCATACACATACATATTTACTATAGGTTCTTGTTTTTATACTTTTTAATCCTTAATCAGATTAATGAAATTCTCTTCTAATTCTGGCTTGCAATTAAGTGTAACTGGGTAATGGGTTTTATTAAACGCTTACCTTCTACTTTGAGATGATCAAATGATTTATGGTTTGAGATGAGCATGATTTATATCTCACATTGTGTTGTTGATGTTCACATGTGAAACAAACTTAAAATTCCTGAAATTAGGCCACCTTCATTGTTACATACTGTTGTCACTAAGTCCTGTCTGACTCTTCTGCAAGCCCATGAACTATAACACACGAGGCTCGTCTGTCCATGGGATTTCCCAGGCAAGAATACTGGAGTGGGTTGCCATTTCCTGCTCCTGGGGATCTTCCTGATGTAGGGGTCGATCCCCTATCACCTGCACTGGGAGACAGATTCTTTATCCCTGAGCCACCTGGGAAGCCACATGCCGAGACATCAAAAACCACAGTCTTTCAATGGCCTAGAAGGCTCTGCGGTACCTGCAGGTTTAGTAACTCCACAACCATATCTCTTACTATCTTTTCTCTGGTTTACCATGCTTCAATCACTGGGCCTCCCTTCTTGTTCCTCAAACAGAACTCAGGTATTTGCAAAGAGCTGTTGCTTTTGTCTAGAATAGTCTTCCGCTAAATATCCATAGCCTCACATCGATCAATTCTTTTCTTAAATGACACATTTCCAGCAAAATCTACCCTGAATACCTAACAAAAATGATCTCTCTGACATCTACCCTTATGCTCCCAAACTTTAAATATAATCACATAATAATGCATTATGTTCATTGTCTAGGTCAGTAATTAAGAAAACAACACCATCCAAATAGCAGAAACTTAATAACTTCTTTGCTCATATTAACTTATTTAATTCACTAAATCAACTTCATTTTATTGTGGACACCTAAGCAAAGGGAATTTAAGCCACTTATCCACAACCACTCAGCCATGAGTTTGGGAAGCAGGATTTAAACAAACTTTCTATTGCTTTAATGATTATTGTCTATTGCCTCTAGACTGTAAATTTCACACACAAGTAAGCACAACAGGGTAAGGGACTGTGACTCTTCATTTAATGGTTTGTCTCCACCATCCACTCAATAATAGCTAATGTGCTGTGGAAACTGAGTAAATATCTGTTTGTTATGTTAAAGGTAATTTTTTTTTAATTTGATAATGGATTCTTTAAACAGAGCATTTAGTATAAAATATCTACATTATATTCAAGAGATAATTTTAAGATCCACTACGAAGAGGAAGTCTTTAAAATCACTGAAAGAGCAGACTTGAAGGAAAGCTACAGGATGCATATGTGGTTGAAACTTTTTTTATATAATGATCAATTTAAACAGTCTGTTTCTGATCATTCCATTAAAAATGACCAACAGATAAAGAACAGTTAATAATTAGTTTTCTCATAAACACAATAAAAAAATTGAAACACATTACTAAGAAAGCAGGAGATTAATTAAATTATAAATTATTTTAGACCTCTCAAAATTGTCAGAACATTGTGGAATTTTTATAGTCCTTTTCACAGCTTCTGTCATTTTTTACTTATGCCAAATTTATAGTTTAAATAATGTAAAAGCTATACTGATTTTGAAAACTTTGAACTAGTTACATTTTCCCACTTATCTTTATCTATAAATAACCCATAATCAGTTTAAGCATGTGCCAAATATATTTACACAGAGAGAATCATATTCAAAATTTAGATTTAATTATTTTGGACAAATATTTATTTTAAAGAGAGTAAAATTCAAGATTTATTGCACACTATATCATACTAGGAACTCTATTTTAACTCATTTCAGGTTCCTTAGGCACCACTCACCATCCACTGAATAAAATAACTTTTATAGTAACATCTTCTAAATTACATATTTCAAAACAACATATTATATATTACATAGCTAAAAATAAAAGTAGATAAGACAGGAGAGGACACAGGGAAAGTTCTACCCCCATTTTGTAAAAAAGATTTGTTGTAAGCATTGACACATATATACTGTCACATGTAGGAAAGCACAGAGATTATAGGAGTTAATGGCAATTTTAATGATGAAGAAAGAGAGAAGAGAAAGATAGAACCATGGCTATCTTCTAGTCTATACTGCATAACTACCAACCACAAGCTTGCAGGGGTATGGAATAATAAATATTGCAAATGTGTTTATGACTGGACAGGGGCGGAATGACTCTGCTAACCTCTGTGTTCCGGGCCCTGGTAAGGAACAGGAGCTACAGAGAAAGCTTTGCTTGTGGCAACAACAGAGACATAAGCATGCATGAATACATGCTTTGCTGTGCTAACAGATTTTAAATTCCTGCTTTAAAGAATTTTATCATAAATGGGTATTGATTTGCCTCAAATGTTTTTTTTAACAAAATTAAGTTTGTTAAATTATTTTTCTGATTTATTTTTTTTACTCTGTAATCACTATGAAGTTAAATTAAGAGAAAAATAAAATTTGTTTTAAAGACTAGATAGATTATCTAGCTCCCTAAGCTCAGCAGGTAGAGTCCACCTGCAATACAAGAGATGTGGCTTGGATACCTGGGTTGGGAAATTGCTCTAGAGAGGGAAATAGCAACCGACTCCATTATTCTTGCCTGAAGAATCCCAAGCACAGAGGAGCCTGGCGGGCTACAGTCTTAATTTGCCAAGATTCAGACATGACTGAGAGACTAAGCAAGCAATCACTTTCCAATTCTGGTACAAACACAAATTCAACATAATATAGTATGCCTTTTTATATATCACTGCTTTCTATTTGCTAATCAGTTCAGTTCAGTCGCTCAGTTGTGTCCGACTCTTTGTGACCCCATGAATCGCAGCACGCCAGGCCTCCCTGTTCATCACCAACTCCCGGAGTTTACTATCTGCTAATACTATGCTTATAATGTTTGTGTCATATCACACACGAACACAGTTAAGTGAAACAGGCTTATAGATTTTATTTTCTCTTCTATCCTTTGTGGAGTTTGATGTCAAGGTTATGCAATCTCCTATAATGCATGGGGAACATTTGAATAGCATAGCACTCTGATTTTAAAAATTTAAGAGCACTATAGAGAATGTGTCAAAATTACAGATTTAAAGACACTTTAAAGATTTGTTACATCTTCTAATTCTATCCATAGGATTTGTATAGAGTGTACCAGGATTATAAATTTAAGAACATTTATTTTATCTGTAAGAATAGCTTCCCTTTAAGAGTAGAAAAGGCAACACTCACACAAAATGTGATTTAAGCTACAAGCAAGACTGACTGATTACATCAAAGCTGCTTCTCTTCCACATGCTCCCATCCCTGGTCCCTGAAATGTCAACCTAACTTTGGGTTCTGCCTACCAACATGTCTATCATTTTCATGATTCCTTTGATTCCATTAGGAACATCTCTATATTGATAATAACTGACTTTCTCAACAGAATTATAATCTGTTTTCTCCTTTACTGATTTTCTAATTTTTTTCCCCCTTGAGATTCAGGATTTATTATATATAAATATGCATGTGTGTATATGTGTATACATATATTTTATGTTACTAAAACATACATTATATTATATAATATATATGTGTGTACATATATATATTATATAATATATATATGTGTATTCATAATATATATGAATCTACCAAGCAAATTACGAAGACAGAAGGAAAGTAGACCAGGTTAAATATCACGTGAGTAAATACGAGTTTTCACAAAAACTGAAAATCCCACACAGAGCATCCTGCACATTATGTTGCTCTTTGTAATCAGTTCAGTCACTTATGTGTGTCCTACTCTTTGTGACCCCATGGATTGAAGCACACCAGGCTTCCCTGCCAATCACCAACTCTCAGAGCTTGCTCAAACTCATGTCTAATGAGTTGGTGATGCCCTCCAACCATCTCATCCTCTATTGTCCCCCTCTCTTCCCATCTTCAATCTTTCCCAGCATCAGGGTCTTTTCCAAAGAGTCACTTCTTCACATCAGATGACCAAAGTATTGGAGTTTCAGCCTTAACATCAGACCTCCCAATGAATATTCAGGACTGATTTCCTTTAGGATGGACTTGTTCGATTTCCTTGCAGTCCAAGAGGCTCTAAAGAGTCTTCTCCAACACCACAGTTCAAAAGCATCAATTCTTCAGTGCTCAGCTTTCTTTATAGTCCAACATTCACATTCACACACGACTACCAGAAAAGCCATAGCATTGACTAGATGAACTTTTGTTGGCAAAGTAATGTCTCTGCTCTTTAATATGCTGCCTAGGTTGTTCATAGCTTTTCTTCTAAGGACGAAGCTTCTTTTAATTTCATGGCTGCAGTCACCATCTGCAGTGATTTTGGAGCCCCCCCAAATAAAATCAGTCACTGTTTCCCCATCTATTTGCCATGAAGAGATGGGACCAAATGCCATGATCTTAGTTTTTTAAATGTTGAGTTTTAAGCCAACTTTTTCACTCTCCTCTTTCACTTTCATCAAGAGGCTCCTTAGTTCTTCTTCACTTTCTACCATAGGGGTGGTATCATCTGCATAGCTCAGGTAATTGATATTTCGCAGGGCAATCTTGATTCCAGCTTGTGCTTTGTCCAGCCCAGCATTTCTCATGATGTACTCTGCATAGAAGTTAAATAAACAGGGTGAAAATATACAGCTTTGATGTACTTAACTCCTTTCTGGATTTGGAACCAATCTGTTGTTCCATGTCCAGTTCTAACTGTTGCTTCCTGACCTGAATACAGATTTGTTAGAAGGCAGGTAAGGTGGTCTGCTATTCCCATTTCTTGTAGAATTTTCCACAGTTTGTTGTGATCCATACAGTCAAAGTTTTTGGCATAGTCAATATAGCAGAAGTAGATGGTTTTTGGAACTCTCTTGCTTTTTCAGTGATCCAATGGGTGCTGGCAATTTGATCTCTGGTTCCTCTGCCTTTTCTAAATCCAGCTTGAACATCTGGAAGTTCATGGTTCATGTACTGTTGAAGCCTGGTTAGGAGAATTTTGAGCATTACTTTGCTAGCATGTGAAATAAGTGCAATTGTGCAGTAGTTTGAACATTCTTTGGCATTGCCTTTCATTGGGATTGGAATGAAAACTGACCTTTTTCCAGTACTGTGGGCACTGATGAATTTTCCAAATTTGCTGGCATACTGAGTGCAGCACTTTAACAGCATGGTCTTTTGTGATTTGAAATAACTCTGCTGGAATTCCATCACCTCCACTAACTTTGTTTTCAGTGATACTTCCTAAAGCCCACTTTACTTCTCATTCCAGGATGTCTGGCTCTACGTGAATATCACACCATTGTGGTTATATGGTTCATGAATATCTTGTTTGTATAGTTCTTCTGTTGATTTTAGCCACCTCTTCTTAATATCTTCTGCTTCTGTTAGGTCCATACCATTTCTGTCCTTTACTGTGCCCATCTTTGCATGAAATGTTCCATTGTCATCTCTAATTTTCTTGAAGAGATGTTAAAAAGAATTCATTTGAATAAGTTCTAATGAGATGGATGAAACTGGAGCCCATTATACAGAGTGAAGTAAGCCAGAAAGATAAAGACCAATACAGTATACTAACGCCTATATATGGAATTTAAAAAGATGGTAACGATAACCCTATATGCAAAACAGAAAAAGAGACACAGATGTACAGACTTTGGGACTCTGTGGGAGAAGGCAAGGGTGGGATGTTCAGAGAGAAAGGCATTGAAACAAGTATACTATCAAAGGTGAAACAGATCACCAGCCCAGGTTGGATGCATGAGACAAGTGTTCAGGGCTGGTGCACTGGGAAGACCCAGAGGGATCGGATGGGGAGGGAGGCGGGAGGGGGGAATTGGGATGGGTAACACATGTAAATCCATGGCTGATTCATGTCAATGTATGGCAAAAACCACTACAATATTGTAAAGTAATTAGCCTCCAACTAATAAAAATAAATGAAAAAAAAGGAGATGTCTAATTAATTAATAGTCTGTTGTTTTCCTCTATTTCTTTGCACTGATCACTGCAGAAGACTTTCTTATCGCTCCTTGATAATCTTGGAACCCTGCATTCAAATCGGTATATCTTTCCTTTTCTCCTTTGCCTTTAGCTTCTCTTCTTTTCTCAGCTATTTGTAAGGCCTCTTCAGACAACCATTTTGCCTCTTTGGATTTCTTTTTCTTGGGGATGATCTTGCTCACTGCCTCCTGTACAATGTCATGAACCTCCGTCCATAGTTCATCAGACAGTCTGTCCATTAGACCTAGTCCCGTAAATCTATTTCTCACTTCCACTGTATAATCACAAGGAATTTTTTAGGTCATACCTGAATGGTCTAGTGGTTTTCCCTACTTTCTTCAATTTAAGTCTCAATTTGGCAATAACATTCATGATTGAGCCACAGTCATCTCTTGGTCTTGTTTTTGCTGACTGTATAGTGCTTCTCCATCTTAGGCTGCAAAGAATACAATCATTATGATTTCAGTATTGACCATCTGGTGGTGCTCATGTGTAGAGTCTTCTCCAGTGTTGTTGGAAGAGGTGTTTGCTATGGCCAGTGTGTTTTCTTGGCAAAAGTCTGTTAGCCTTTGTCCTGCTTCATTTGTACTCCAAAGCCAAATTTACCTGTTACTCCAGGTATCTCTTGACTTCCTACTTTTGTATTCCAGTCACCTATAATGAAAAGGAGATCCTATTTGGGTGTTAGTTACAGAAGGTCTTGTAGGGCTTTATAGAACCATTCAACTTCAGCTTCTTCATCATTACTGGTTGGGGCATAGATGTGGATTACTGTGATATTGAATGGCTTGCCTTGGAAACGAACAGAGATCATTTCGTAGTTTTTGGATTGCACCCAAGAACTGCATTTTGGACTCTTTTGTTGACCATGAGGGCTACTACAATTCTTCGAAGGGTGTTCTTGCCCACAGAAGATATAATGGTCATCTGAGTTAAATTCACCCATTCCAGTCCATTTTAGTTTGCTGATTCCTAAAATGTCAATGTTTCACTCTTGCCATCTCCTGTTTGACCACTTCCAATTTGCCTTGATTCATGGACCTAGCATTCCAGGTTCCTATACAATATTATTCTTTATAGCATCGGACTTAACTTCCATCACCACTCATATCCACAACTGGGTGGTTTTTTTGTTTGTTTGTTTGTTTGTTTGTTTGTTTTTTGCTTTGGTTCTGTCTCTTCATTCTTTCTGGAGTTATTTCTCCACTGATCTCCAGTAGCATATTGAGCACCTGCCGACCTGGGGAGTTCATCTTTCAGTGTCCTATCTTTTTGCCTTTTCATACTATTAATGGGGTTCTCAAGGCAAGACTACTGAAGTGGTTTGCCATTCCCTTCACCAGTGGACCACATTTTGTCAGAACTCTCCACCATGACTCATCCATCTTGGGTGGCCCTACATGGCATGGCTCATAGTTTCATTGAGTTAGACAAGGCTGTGGTCCATGAGATCAGTTTGATTAGTTTTCTGTAATTGTGGTTTTCATTCTGTTTACCATCTGAGGGATAAGGATAAGAGGCTTTGAAATCAGACATCAGCAAATTTTCTCAGTAAAGAAAAAGATGGTAAATATTTTAGGATCTATAGGCTATTGTGTTTCTGTCATTATATTCAATTCTGCTATCATAGTGTGAAAATAGTTTAAAAAATTATTTTCAGACTTTCCTCCCTGAACTTATTTTCTATCCTCTCTGTGTGTTTGTGTCAGTTATATCAATTTTCTTTTCAAACAAGAGAGCTAGTAGTATATGAATGGCTGTGTCAATGTTACAGTGAAAGTGAGAAAGACAGGAGGCTGGGTGCAAATTACCTACAAGTTGTACTGATTCCTGTTCTAAATTATCATTGGAAAACATGCTACATATTCCAAAAGGCAGATATATTTTATGCTTGCCTCACATAAATCTTGGAATATTTAAAGGTTATACTATCACCAGAACTGTCATTTCAATGATGTGTAAATGTAAAAGCTATTTTATATTCCCCACTAGTAAGGTAAGTTCAAAAGTGAGTTAGAATGCAATAAATTATATTTTATGAAACTTGTTTTGAGTGCTATAGATTACAACACTAACTGAGCAGTGTTGAGATCTTTGAGGCGGACTTCATAATATGGCACACTTCAGTATCAACCAAGTTCTTCATATGTGAGAAATAATTCAATTAATTAAAATAAAAATCAAAATATTATATATATATCTAAAGAGGCCAGGTCAAAGGAGAGGGTTTAGTGGGAGAGACAAACTGTCCTTCTAAATAAATCTAGAATTAAGCATATTTGCCCAACCTACAAAGTAGTGCTATAGTCTGTGGACCTCTGCCCTTAAGGAGAAGAAACTAGGGCTGCTCTATACATTGTGAACTTCAAGAAAGGGAAGGGAGTACATCAAGGCTGTATACTGTCACTCTGCTTATTTAACTTATATGCAGAGATCATCATGTGAAATGCTGGGCTGGATGAATCACAAGCTGGAATCAAGACTGCTAGGAAGAACATCAACAATTACAGCTATTCAGATATTACCACTCAAATGGCAGAAAGCAAAGAGGAAGTAAAGAGCCTCTTGATGAGGATGAAAGAGGAGAGTGAAAAAAACTGGCTTAAAACTAAATATTCCAAAAAATAAAACCATGGCATCCTTTCCCATCACTTCATGGCAAACAGATGGGGTAAAGTGGAAACAGTGACAGATTTTCTTTTCTTGGGCTCCAAAATCACTGTGAACAGTGATAACAACCATGAAATTAAAAAATGATTGCTCCTTGGAAGAAAAGCTATGAAAAACCTAGGCAGCATATTAAAAAAAAGCAGAGAGACATCATTTTCCTGACAAAGGTCCTTGCAGTCAAAGCTATGGTTTTTCTAGTAGTCATGTACGGATGTGAGAATTGAATCATAAAGAAGGCTTCGCACTGAATAATTGATGCTTTCAAACTGTGGTCCTGGAGAAGACTCTTGAGAGTCCCTTGAACAGCAAGGAGATCAAACCAGTCAACCCTAAAGGAAATAAACCCTGAATATTCATTTCAAGGACTGATGCTGAAGCTCCAATACTTTGGACACCTGATGAGAATAGCTGACTCATCGGAAAAGACCCTGAAGCTAGAAAAGATTGAGGGTGGGAAGAGAGGGGGCGATGGAGGATGAGATGGTGGATGGCATCACCAATACAATGGACATGAATTTGAGCAACTCAAGGAGATAGTGAAGGACAGGGAAGCCTGGCTTGCTGCAGTCCACGGGGTTGCAAAAAGTCAAACACGACTTGATGAGTGACTAACAACAACAAACCAGTGCTCCCTCCCAAATTGACTGATCATTCACTTCACCTCCCATAATCAGAGTGACCACAGCGTAAAGGAAGACTGAATCATTTTTCCATCAACGAATAGATCATGTCACTTATTAGACAATTTATATTTTGTACAACTATTATACCAATACATCTAACTTGCTTCTTCTGACAAGTAAACATTGTTTTCACTATCTTAACTTCAAAGACTACTGTTTGATACTTGTTTTAGTTATTTTACAAAATTCATTAATCTTTGGTGGGTTCTAAATACATTTTTTCAATTACTGCAATCACAGTCACTAAGCATATCAGTGATATTTTAGTGATTATAATACTACTGATTGTAACGAAGTCATCTGAGATTTATGTAGAATAATATTAGTATTTATTTCCATAAAACATTCTACTGCAATGTAGAATTAGTTGAGTTCGGCTGATTTTTGCAGTTTTGGGGGGCTGCCAAAATTTGGTGTCTGTGTGTGTTTTCTTTTCTCATTGTTAATTATGTTAAATATTTCACTTTTACACAGTATGAAATTTTACTATTAAACTAAGCATTTACAACTGTCCAAAATGATGAATGAAACCTCCTAATTTTATGCTGATAAGGGGATTGAAAATGAAAGTTAATGTGTTAGCCACTCAGTTGTGTCTGACTCTCTGTGACCCCATGAACTGTAGCCTTCCAGGCTCCTCTATCCATGGAATTCTCCAGCAAGAAAACTGAGGTGGGTAAGCTGTTCCCTTCAGGAGATCTTCTTGACCCAGAATTAGAACCCACCACTCCTTCACTGCAGGTGATTCTTCAGTGTCTGAACTCCCAGGGAAGCCCAGAATGAGGATTAGACAAATAAAATAATATTGTCCCACATTTTCTAATTGTAACTTTATACATATAATGTGCATACTTATTATTTATAAAAGGGTATCATTGCTATTTTATTACATTTTTCTCTAGTTTAAAAGAAAACAAAATTGAAATAATCCCACTCGATAATTTGAGAAGGTAAATTTCAGAAGGAAAACACTTAGAAGTAAATTAAAAGAGCTTCTGTATGCATGCATGCATGTGTGTGCATATTTTTTGCCTAAATAAATTAAGACTAGGCATTAGTTGGGTGAAAAAAGTTAAAATACAATAAAAAAGTGCTATGAATAACATGCCATGAAAATGAAAGCATATTTTCCTTGTGGATCGGAGTGTTTATATAAAAGGACTGATTTCAAAAGTTGGATAATATTTTCTCAAAAATTTGCCTCTGAGTTACTTTTGTCTCCAGTTAAAACCTGTTTGTTTTTTTCCCCTGACACATAGTAAGCAATATTTAAAATGTGGATAGATAGAACAGATAGGTAGATAGATAGCCCTATTAGTAAAATGTTAGAAACAGAATTGTATTTATTTTTGAGTGATATTTTAAGTTCAAAGTAGTATGAATTTAAAAAGGGATAAGCTAATTGTGAAGTTGCTTCATGTCTGTAAAATACACCTTAGCACAATAGAACGCTTCCTCTGATTTCATTTGGATTTGTGACGTTTCCTATAATTGCTTTTGTTCTTGCATTATTTTTTTATGTTGGATAATAACTTAAATATGTAGATATATATGTCATTTTATTCGTGCTTCATTTTATTACACTTAGCAGATACTGTGTTTTTTTACAAATTGAAAGTTTGTGGGCAAGCCTGCTCCAAGCAAATCTATTGGCACCATTTTTCCAATAGTAGTTGCTCAGTTAGTGCTTCTGGGGCACCTTTTGGTAATTCTCACTGTATTTCAAATATTTTCATTATTATTATATTTGTTCTGGTGATCTGCAATCAGTGATCTCTTATGTTACTACTGCAAAAAGATTATGACTCGATGAAGCCTCGGATGATGGATAGTACTTTTTAGCAATGCAGTATTTTTAAATTAAACCATGTATATTTGTTTAGACAAAATACCACTGCACATTTAAAAGACCACAGTGTAATATAAACATAACTTTTATATATACTGGGAAACCAAAATATCATCATGACTTGCTTGGTTGCAATATTTGCTTTACTGTGGAGATCTGGAACCTAATCTGCAATATGTAGTAGTTTATTTAGATTATTATAAAGATCTGAATATACTACATACTGTAGAGATTAACAAAGATGAGTATAGAGATTATTTCTAAAAAGTTCTCCAGCAGCCTGTCTGCATTGTGCTAAACCCCATGACAGTTTTGCCATCCCCTAAGTCATTGCTGTGATGAATTCAGAGTTCATTTCCTGCATGTTTATATACTTTTACTTACACACAAACATAATCTACAATAAAAATGATTCTTAATGACTGTGCTACTCTACATTGTGTTTCATTCCTTCAAAGGCACTTTTCATAAATGTGAAGTTAATAGATGAAGGGTTAGTTAATTTTAATTCTTTAATAGAATTTCAATGGTTAGATATTAAACATGCATTTATTCAACAACCATTGATGGACATTTAATCTATTTAAAATTCTCTCTATTATAAACTATGCTATACTGAAAGAGAAGCATATGAAAACTATCTTGTTCATTTGTGACTTTTTTCTAGAAAATATAGAAATAAAATTCTGAGTATATCTGATAATTAACCTTGTCAAATATCAAATTCATCAATTTCTATTATAATTTATGCTTTTGTGGTTTGTCAAAGAAAACTTTTCCTATTTATATGTCACAAAGCTTGTCTCCTATTTTTTTTCCTCTTACATTTACGTTGCCTCATATTGAATATTGTAACCCACTGAAAATTATTTTATTTGTAGTGTATTGCATTAATCTAAATTAATTTTTCTCCACATATTACCAATTGTCTCAGAAGAGCTACTGGCATTTAATATTTTACACTATCATATAAAGTTTCCACACATATGCTTTACTTATTCTGAGATTGTTAATCTTACTTATCCATTTGCCTATTAAGACTATTAGTAATAATAATAAAATAATTCAACCTAGTACTTTTTAATGTGTCAGATATTACCCTTCAGTTCAGTTCAGTCACTCTGTCATGTCCGACTCCTTGAGAACCCATTAATCGCAGCATGCCAGGCCTCCCTGTCCATCACAAACTCCCGGAGTTTACTCAAACTCATGCCCAAAGAGTCGGTGATGCCATCCAGCCATCTCATCCTCTGTCATCCCCGTCTCCTCCTGCCCCCAATCCCTCCCAGCATCAGGGTCTTTTCCAATGAGTCAGCTCTTCATATGAGGTGGCCAAAGTACTGGAGTTTCAGCTTCAGCATCAGTCCTTCCAATGAACACCCAGGACTGATCTCCTTTAGGATGGACTGGTTGGATCTCCTTGCAGTCCAAGGGACTCTCAAGAGTCTTCTCCAACACCACAGTTCAAGAGCATCAATTCTTCGGTGCTCAGCTTTCTTCACAGTCTAACTCTCACATCCATACCTGACCATTGGAAAAACCATATCCTTGACCAGATGGACCTTTGTTGGCAAAGTAATGTCTCTGCTTTTTAATATGCTATCTAGGTTGGTCATATCTTTCCTTCCAAGGAGTAAGCGTCTTAATTTCATGGCTACAGTCACCATCTGTAGTGATTTTGGAGCCCCCAAATATAAAGTCTGACACTGTTTCCACTGTCTCCCCATCTATGTCCCATGAGGTGATGGGACCAGATGCCATGATCTTAGTTTTCTGAATGTTGAGCTTTGAGCCAACTTTTTCACTCTCCTCTTTCACTTTCATCAAGAGGCTTGGTAGTTCCTCTTCACTTTCTGCTTAAGGGTGGTGTCATCTGCATACCTGAGGTTATTGATATTACTTCCAGCAATCTTGGTTCCAGCTTGTGCTTCTTCCAGCCCAGTGTTCCTCATGATGTACTCTGCATGTAAGTTTAATAAGCAGGGTGACAATATACAGCCTTGACGTACTCCTTTTCCTATTTGGAACCAGTCTGTTGTTCCATATTCTGTTCTAACTGTTGCTTTTTGACCTGCATACAAGTTTCTCAAGAGGCAGGTCAGGTGGTCTGATATTCCCATCTTTTTTGGAATTTTCCACAGTTTATTGTGATTCACACAGTCGAAGGCTTTGGTGTAGTCAATAAAGCAGAAATAGATGTTTTTCTGGAACTCTCTTGCTTTTTTGATGATCCAGCGGATGTTGGCAATCTGGTTCCTCTGCCTTTTCTAAAACCAGCTTGAACATCTGGAAGTTCTCGGTTCACGTATTGCTGAAGCCTGGCTTGGAGAATTTTGAGCATTACTTTACTAGCATGTGAGATGAGTGCAATTGTGCAGTAGTTTAAGCATTCTTTGGGATTGCCTTTCTTAGGGATTGGAATGAAAACTGACCTTTTCCACTCCTGGGGCCACTGCTGAGTTTTCCAAATTTGCTGGCATATTGAGTGCAGCACTTTCACAGCATCATTTTTCAGGATTTGAAATAGCTCAACTGAAATTCCATCACATCCACTAGTTTTGTTCATAGTGATGCTAAGGCCCACTTGACTTCACATTCCAGGATGTCTGGCTCTAGGTGAGTGATCACACCATCCTCATTATCTGGGTCTTGAAGATCTTTTTTGTACAGTTCTTCTGTGTATTCTTGCCACCTCTTCTTAATATCTTCTGCTTCTGTTAGGTCCATACCATTTCTGTCTTTTATCGAACCCATCTTTCCATGAAATGTTCCCTTGGTATCTCTAATTTTCTTGAAGAGATCTCTAGTCTTTCCCATTCTGTTGTTTTCCTCTGTTTCTTTGCATTGGTCACTGAGGAAGGCTTTCTTATCTCTCCTGGCTATTCTTTGGAATTCTGCATTCAAATGGGAATATCTTTCCTTTTTTCCTTTGCTTTTCACTTCTCTTCTTTACACAGCTATTTGCAAGGCCTCCCCAGACAACCATTTTGCCTTTTTGCATTTCTTTTCCATAGGGATGGTCTTGATCCCTGTCTCCTGTACAATGTCATGAACCTCCGTCCATAGTTCATCAGGCTCTCTGTCTATCAGATCTAGTCCTTGCACTTAATAAACCATTGTTTATTCTTAAAACCATTCTGTGAGGTAAATACTTATTACCCCCATTTATGGGAAAAAAGGACAAAGAGTGTAAATAATTTGCCTTGATCTCATATACAAGGTGGAGTCAGGTTTAAGCCCAGATATTTGGCTTCAGAGTTTGGACTTTGAACCTGCAGCTATCCTGCTTGTCTAATATAATGTCTGTGACACTGGTTTGTGTCATCAAGACCCATTTCCTTTTCCTCTTGGGAATACTACTAATCTCTAATTTCCCAGCCTTCCTTTAACAAGATATAGTTGTATGATTGCATTCTGACCAATGGATAGTGAAAATAGTGATGTGTGTGGTTCTGGTTGGCTCTTAAAAGCTTTCGTGTACAAACTTGTCTTCCACTGTTTATAACAAGATGCAGAAGGTCAAGTAGAGCATTATGAAATCCTGAAAAGCAGAACATCCATAGATGTATTGATCCTGCTCTCTGAATCACAGTGTGGAATACAGATGCTGAACAATTGTCTTGAAGTTTTAGGTAGTTAGGAAATAACAGTCTAGAGGTGCATTGGCCCTAGTGGTCACTAGTCAAAGGGTATTTCATTTATATTTAAATAAATGCAAATTTTAGTCACACAGGCACGTTAGCACCAGTACAGGTACCCAGTAGATACATATAGTCAAATAGTCTCATAAACACAAAAAATTTCTGTTGAAGATCACCATTCCAAAGTGTTCACCTATTGAGATTTTGAATATTATTACAACATTCAAACAACTTTGACAACAATTTTATTATAAAGATGAATTTTTTTCATTAATCTTGAAATCATATAAATTATATCACTTTGTAAATTTTATTGTTTAGAATATTCTTATTTTCTCACTAAAGTGTGGTGCTAATTTAACATCCAAAGCAATGTTTTGTATCTGCACTAGCACTTGTTCCTGTAAGTCATTTAAAGTTCAGCCACTATGGTATGTTATCAAAATGAGGGTTTCTTAAGTATTTATTGATATCTAATGAGGTAGTTTTTTTCATATGTTCATTAATAATTTTGATATCCTCTTTCGTGAAATGCCTAGTCAAATTTCCCATTCAATAGTCTTCATTTGTTTTTTATTCTGCTATGAATCCTTTTCAGTTTAATGTATTTCACATTGAAAAGTCAGAAAAGCTAGTCAAAATTTAGTTTGTATAAGAAACATTCTTACTTTATCTTTATACTACCTTAAAAATAATCATATAAACATAATTTTAAAATCGAGTTCTAATTATTGATGTTGCTGTCTTCTCATTACCTACCTATTCCTTCATTTTCCACTCACAACTAAATTCCTTCAATTCCTCACAACTAAAGATATTTTGACTGTCTCCCAAGTTTTGGCTTTTTCGGAATGTCATATAGGTAGAAACAGCCATTGTTGTTTATAGATTGTTTTTTTTTTCCCCTTAGTAATATGAATTTAAGGCTTTTCCATGTCTTTTCATAAATTGATGATATATTCATTCATCAGTTGATGCTATAATGATGGCTATATGCCATTATACATTTGTTTGACACAGTTTACAGGTTGGACAAATGTATAGTGACATTTAGCCATCATTATAATATCATAAGACTCCTTTTTCTGCCCTAAAAACTCTCTATGCTCTGCCTATTCATTTCTCCCACCCAATCTCAATTGCTGGAAATCACTTTTATTCTGACCATTCCAGAGTTTTGCCTTTTTAAAATATCACATAGTTTAAATCATACAATATTAATGTTTTCATTATGGGTGAGAATTTGGAGAAAGTGAAACTGAAATCCATTGCTAGTGGGAAAGTAAATGGTGTCATCATTTTGGAAAACAGATAATTCTACAAAATGTTCAATATAGAATTACCATTAAACTCAGAAATTATACTCCTAAGGGTAACCAAGAATAATGGAAACATATCAACACTCAAAAATTGTACAGGAATGTTCAGGTTAGAATTATTCATCATTCCCTAAAAGCAAAAATGGCACAAATGTCAATTAACTGATGAAAGAATAGGTAAAATATGTTATATTCATACCATCAAATATTATTCATCAGTAAAAGGAATGAAGTGGTGATACATGCTATGTCATGGATGTCCTTTAAGAATTTCATGCAAAGTAACAAACGGTAGTCAAGAAGAACTATTGTATGATTCCACTTATATCAAATTTCCATAATAGGCAAATTCATAGAGACAGAAAATAACCTGTTTGTTTTCCAGTGAATTCTAACATACAGGAGTTTGTTTTAGGATGATTAATTGTTCTAAAATTAGATATGGATGATGTTTGTATAACTCTGAATATATGTGAACCAGTGAGTGTATAAACACTTAACAAAAGCAAAATTTATGGTGTATAATTATACTTCAGCAAACTGTTATACAAATATCACATTACTATGTGTGTATTTACATTTCTTTTTTTTGCACAGGTATATTTATTTATTCTGGTATGTTTCTAGGTGAAATTTGCTTGCTCTTGACTATATTACTGCACAATTTTGCTATCTTGTGCACATACCCCATGTATATTTTGGCTCACATGTGAGAAGCAGAGAGTATTAAATGATAATTAATTTATCATTAGATATATTAATTAGAGCCATCATCATAGCTCTAACAGACTGGAAAGATCAAAGAAAACATATTCTCTGAAGAAAATCTACAGAAAAAAGATAAATTTGGAGTGGTTATTGCTAAGATAATCAAATTGTTAACTCATTTTAAAAAAAGGCTGAAAGAGGAAAGTGACTAGTATAATGGGAAATATATATATTTAATGATTTCCAAACACTAATAGGTACTCAAATTACATGCATCTCAAACTGTTTTTCCCTAACATTATCTGCTTTTGGTAAAATATTCAAGCAGGGTTTACTTATTATATTCCACTCTGCTTCTGTTTCTTGATAGAAAGATTGAAGGAAAAACAACTAAGACAAAGGTATTTTTAAATATCAGCATACTAAACACATTTAACTTTTGACTTCTATTATAAATAACTAGATAATTAATTGATTATGCAATGCAAAATATAAAAATAATAGTAACACTTATCCAGCACTTATGATGCATAATTCTGAACATTTTACATAATTAATTGATTTAAAATGTGGGTGATAGAATTGCCACATGGTGAAAATGATACAGAGAAATATTAAACATTTAGCTTATACAGCAGGATTATAGGACTCCTTACTCTTGACTTCACACTGTATTTTTAAATTCTATATGAAATGACAAAGCATTGGTGTATAATTGAATGCAGATTGCATCAAAGCCTTAGATAAGTCCAAGCCTATAGTTAGAATTGAGATCTCCATAACACAATTGTTTGGCCATCTTTAAAATCAATTCTTGTAGGTCAGAGACATTCTATTTTCTAACTACTGACTTGGTAAAAGAGCAAAGTCATATTCATATGAGTAAGTATTTTATTCACATATACATGCTCTAAATTTTCCTGGTCTTTTCTGGGTTGAATCTAATTTCAATGTTCTGTATCCATCAAATTCTGTAAAGCATAAGAAGTGGATTTCCTCCTAGAAATTTTCCCCACTAGCATCCAATAATCCAACCATACCTGATAATCATTTTCCTGGTATTGGGGCAGACTTCATGGCTTTCATATCTATTGAAATCACCAGAATCAAAGATAAACAGCCTTTAATATGGAGTATGTTAATATAAGTAAATTCTGCTACCTATGAGACTGTCTCTCCCAATTTTTTTCTCAAAGATTATATTTTCTCTACTGCATGTTCTGACTTTGTTAATGGGTTATGAGCTTCTTTATAGCTTTATAGTCAAGATATTTTCTAGTGTCCCCTACCTTTACAACACACCATTGTGGTAGTGAATACCATAATACAGCTATTTTGTGTAGCAACTCCAGATTCCACTGAAGAAGAGTTCAATGGCCAATGTTCTCTGAATTCATTATATTTTCTGAACTCAATATATGTTTTGTCCATGGGGAAAAATATATGTATATAAGCTTCCCTGGTGGCTCAGATGATAAAGAATCCACCTGCAGTGTGGGAGATCTGGGTTAGCTCCCTGGGTTGGGAAGATCCCCTGGAGGAGGGCATGGCAACCCACTCCAGTACTCTTGCCTGGAGAATCCCCATGGACGGGAGAGCCTGGTGGGCTACAGTCCATGGGGTTGCAAAGAGTTGGACATGACTGTGTATATACTGTATCCTACTGTATTATGAGTACCTTGGCCACTTGATGCGAAGAGCTTACTCATTGGAAAAGATTCTGATGTTGAGAAAGACTGAGGGGAGGAGGAGAAGGCGGCAGCAGAGTATGAGATGGTTGGATGGCTTCACTGACTCAGTGGACATGAGTTTGAGCAAACTCCAGGAGATAGTGAAGGACAGAGAAGCCTGGCATGGGGCAGTCCATGGGGTCACAAATAGTCAGACACAACTTACTGACTGAAAAACAACAACATACAATACTTTATGAATTAAACCAAAAATGAGATCTGAAGATACTGTTGATATTAAATGGCAAATGATTTGTTAATTTAAAAATAGCTTTGCAACTTTGGAATGTGGATGAACTTTATACATGTATCAGAGAGAAAAAGGCAACAATGGTTATAAAATTGGAATTCTAAGGCTGAGAACACCATCTTCTGTCTTCTGTCCACTAGAAAAATTGCATGATTTTCTTTATTCAATAGCAGCATGCTTATATTATTGATAAGTTCTCTCTTTGAAAATTGAAAACATTCCAGTTGAATATGGTTGTACTTACTTTTACTTAACCAAGCTACCACCATATTGGAAAAGCTCAAGGTAGTATAACAACTAGTTAAGAATGGCCAAATTCTGATATTACATAGTGTATCTCCCTGAAAATTCTAACACAGGAAAAATGGATTTTAAATAATCTGTTTCCAAAATAATATGCACCACTATTTCTTTTCTACTTGAATTTATTTTTGATGTTTTTAAATATGTATTTATTATTAATATCTGAAAAACCAACCTGAAGGCTTTAACCTCCTAAGCAGTGATAATAGTGGTAGTAGTAATTGTAACATTAATTTATTGATTTATAGGTGGGAGGGGGGATCGGGATGGGGAATACATGTAAATCCATGGCTGACTCATGTCAATGTATGACAAGACCCACTGTGGTATTATAAAGTGATTAGCCTCCAACTAATAAAAATAAATGAAAAAAAAAAAAAAAAAAGACCTCACAGCATCCTTCCAAGTCCTCGCATCCAGTGACAGAGGGCGGAAGGGACCAGAACTTTCCAAATTCCATCACTCAGGTAAATGTTATTAAACAAAGCTGCTTTCAGGGAAAAAAAAATTATTGATTTATTCATTTAGTCTAAAATATTTAGTAAGCATCCTCGTCCTTTCAATCTCACCTCCTACCCCAAAAGCAACTAAAGTTATCAGTTTAGAAGTGCTTGACATTTGTCTATGACACATAGATAAATGTATTTACAAAGGTACGTAATATTTTTGGAATGTTATCTGACCTCTAGTAAAGCAAAAAGGAAAATCAATATTTTGCCTGGTAGTTTAGATCTGCCTTGCAATTTCCACATTCTTTACACTCTTTTGGGAATGCAGACATAAAGACAATTTCTTTTAGAATACAATTTGAGATATCTGGGATGCCTCTGAGATTATATAGATTGTGGTTATCCATGCATGTATGTGCACAGTCGCTCAGTCGTGTCTGACTCTTTGTGACCCCATAGACTGTAGCCAGCCAGGCTCCTCTGTCCATGGGATTGTCCAGGCAAGAATACTGGAGTGGATTCCCATGCCCTCCTCCAGAGGATCTTTCAGACCCAGGAAACAAACCCTCATCCCCTGTATCTCTTGTACTACAGGCAGATTCTTTACCACTGAGCCACTGAATCTTGTCACTTTTTAGTGTATATGTCCCAAAACAGGCTGCCTAGATAATCAAAGTGGTGTCTAGAACTAGAAGACATAGGAACTCCATTTTGCTATTGTTCTGTAAAAGATGCTGTTTATTCCATGTTATTCAAAAATAAACTTGTAGCTGGGAAAAGCTGTTTCTCAGGAGTTTGTTATTCCAAATCCAAGCCCACTGCTGTGCTAGAACAGAGTAGACATTGCAAAATACGTTTATCTGATACACTCATCAAATGAAAGAACACGAGAGGGAGGAAGTCTTGCTTAGAAGTGTAGACTTTCTTCTAGAATTTGGTCACAAACAAGACAAGAGATTTATTTTTAAAACAGAAAGGCAATGAGGATGAACGGGTCAAGACAGATTCCAGAGAGGTTTAGAACATAGATGCAATAAAACTTAGAGATTAATATATTAATATGGAAAAGAAAGAATATTTAAACCACTAAGTAAGAGACACAGAATGAAAAACAAGGGTTAGGAAGAAGGTGATAATGTCTTTTTTCCTGTTTCTGAAGATATACCAAAAAGGGTTGTGTTGGAATTAATACCAACAGTTTGTATCATTTGAAGAATTTAATTAAATATAAAACAAGCCTCTTTTTATCTTACTAATAATATAAAGAGGTATTTACTCCAGCTCATATTTGATTTTTCCTTGGAGACCTCACCTTCAATGGATAAAATGAATTATATAGTACTGAGAGGGTAACAGGCAGGAAGGCCAGGGGTCTCCAAACCGAGGAAATAGGCTACAAGCATCAGACTATTTTTTCTCTCCCTTAAGCAGCAGACCAGTGTGTTCTCTTGGCAAAACTCTATTAGCCTTTGTCCTGCTTCATTCCGTGTTGCAAGGCCAAATTTGCCTGTTACTCCAGGTGTTTCTTGACTCATTACTTTTGCATTCCAGTCCCCTATAATGAAAAGTACATCTTTTTTTGGTGTTAGTTCTAGAAGGTCTTGTAGGTCTTCATAGAACCATTCAACTTCAGCTTCTTCAGCGTTACTGCTTGGGGCATAGGCTTGGATTACCGTGATATTGAATGGTTTGCCTTGGAAATGAATAGAGATCATTCTGTCATTTTTGAGATTGCATACAAGTACCACATTTCGGACTCAGTAACCTCAGATATGCAGATGACACCACCCTTATGGCAGAAAGTGAAGAGCAACTACAAAGCTTGTTGATGAAAGTGAAAGAGGAGAGTGAAAAAGTTGGCTTAAAGCTCAACATTCAGAAAACTAAGATCATGGCATCTGGTCCCATCACTTCATGGCAAATAGATGGGGAAACAGTGGAAGCAGTGTCAGACTTTATTTTTTGGGGCTTCAAAATCACTGCAGATGGTGACTGCAGCCATGAAATTAAGACACTTACTCCTTGGAAGGAAAGTTATGACCAACCTAGATAACATATTAAAAAGCAGAGACATTAATTTGCCAACAAAGGTCCATCTGGTCAAGGTTATGGTTTTTCCAGTGGTCATGTATGGATGTGAGAGTTGGACTGTGAAGAAAGCTGAGCTCCAAAGAATTGATGCTTTTGAACTGTGGTGTTGGAGAAGACCCTTGCGAGTCCCTTGGACTGCAAGGAGATCCAACCAGTCCATCCTAAAGGAGATCAATCCTGGGTGTTCATTGGAAGGACTGATGCTGAAGCTGAAACTTCAGTACTTTGGCCACCTCATATGAAGAGTTGACTCATTGGAAAAGACCCTGATGCTGGGAGGGATTGGAGGCAGGAGGAGAAGGGGACGACAGAGGATGAGAAGGATGGATGGCATCGCTGACTCGATGGACATGAGTTTGAGTAAACTCTGGGAGTTGGTGATGGACAGGGAAGCCTGGTGTGCTGCGATTCATGGGGTCGCAAAGAGTCGGACACAACTGAGCGACTGAACTGAACTGAAGCAGCAGAGGGAAACAAACTCTCTGTGGAAATGTTTTTCTTAGACTATGTTAATGAAACTATGTATTTGCTTTGGAATTTGCCTTTCTTTAAAATGGTTCCTCCTAAGACTACCTTTTTTGTTTTCTCAAACCTTGGGCTGATAATAGCTCAACAAACCAGTATTTATATCAATTGTTTTATGGCTGGGGGATGACACACGTGCCACCATATCTCAAAAATGCATATAATGGGAGAGGGGCCTGGTGAAACTCCTTCAGCCTTGAGGTGTTGCTTATCTAATTAATAGCTTTCTGACAGACATAAAACAGCTTGCTAAAACTAGCAAAGGGGGCACTCTCCGTCCCCCTTCTGATGTCTATTTCAGAAGCTTCTCTGTCCCTTTTTCACTTTAATAAGACACTGCTACACGAAAGCTCTTGAGTATCAAGCCTGGCCCCTGGTCTTGAAGGTAAATCTTCAGAAATCACCAAACTAACACTGTTCACTGTAAGCTGTCAATACTCCCACAGATATACTCCTTTTTCTTGTCTCACTGTCATTGTTCAATTTTTAAGAAACTGCTTGAAACCTTCTTAGGTACTGATCTCAAATCAACTTTTCAAATCTATAAGATTGTCATATTAAACACCTGCAAATAAACTCATCTGTGAATTCTCAGTTTGTAGCATAAGTAATAAGAGCTAAAATTATTTGGAGCTTTTTTGGTGTGTCAGACAATCTGCTAAGATATACATATATATATAAAGATATGTTTGTGTCTATCTCTATGTCTATCAATCTATATGTCTAACTTTATCTCTTACATATTCTTTCATATGGCACTAAGTTCGTCCTATGTTCAATTCCATATGTATGTATGTGTATCTGTATATATTTATACATCTTAACCTACATACAGAGTTAAAAGACTTCCAAAGCATAGTTCTATATCTGAATCAATGGTTATGCCACTTATGCAATGATTTCTCAGGGCTTTCAAAATGTTTCAGTGGACGAAATGGCTGAGTGAACAAATAATGAAATCTTCTCTCAGTGAAATAGAGAGGAGAAAAGAACCTGTCTATTTTAATTAACAGATATTTTAATGGGAAATTGAAGAAAATTCCATACAAATAGATATAATTTTGATTTTACTGATACTCTGTGGGATTTTACAACACCTACAAAATCACTTTCAGATGAATTATCCAAAATTCAGTTCAGTTCAGTTAGAGACTCAGTCGCACTGACTCTTTGTGACTCCATGGACTGCAGCATGTCAGGCTTTCCTGTCATTCACCAACTCCTGGAGCTTGCTCAAACTCATGTCCATCAAGTCGGTGATACCATGCAACCATCTCATCCTCTGTTGTCCCCTTTTTCTCCTGCCTTAAATCTTTCCCAGCATCAGGGTCTTTTCCAGAGTCAGTTTTTCACATCAAGTGACAGAGTATTGGAGCTTCAGCATCAGTACTTCCGATGAATATTCAGGACTGATTTCCTTTAGGATGGACTGGTTTGATCTCCTTGCAGGCCAAGGGACTCTCAATAGTCTTCTCCCGCACCACAGTTCAAAAGCATCAAATTTTTAGTGCTCAGCTTTCCTTATGGTCCAACTCTCAAGCACACATAGCTACTGGAAAAAACCATAGCTTTGACTAGAAAGACCTTTGCTGGCAAAGCAATGGCCCTGCTTTTTAATATGCTATCTAGGTTGGTCATAGCTTTTCTTCCAAGGAGCAAGTATCTTTTAATTTCATGGCTGCAGTCACCATTTGCAGTGATCTTGGAGACCAAAACAATAGTCTGTCACTGTTTCCATTGTTTCCCCCCATCTATTTGCCATGAAGTGATGGGACCAGATGCCATGATCTTTCTTTTCTGAATGTTGAGTTTTAAGGCAGTTTTTTCACTCTCCTCTTTCACTTTCATCAAGAGGCTCTTTAGTTCTTCTTCGCTTTCTGCCATAAGGGTGGTGACATCTGCATATCTGAGGTTATTGGTATTTCTCCTGGCAATCTTGATTCCAGCTTGGGCTTCATCCAGCCCAGCATTTCTGATGATGTACTCTGCATAGATGTTAAATAAGCAGAGTGACAATATACAGCCTTGACACCCTCCTTTTCTGATTTGGATCCAGTCTGTTGTTCCATATTCAGTTATAACTGTTGATTCTTGACCTGCATATAGATTTCTCAGGAGGCAGGTATTGTGGTCTGGTATTCCCATCTCTATACGAATTTTCCACAGAGAGAAAAGGCTTTAGCATAGTCATAATAAAGTAAAAATATATGTTTTCAGGAATTCTCTTGCTTTTTCTAAGATCCAATGGATGTTTGCAATTTTTTCTCTGGTTTCTCTGCTTTTCCTAAATCCAGCTTGAACATCTGGAAGTTCTTACTTCACATACTGTTGAACCCTAGCTTGGAGAATTTTGAGCATTACTTTGGTACTGTGTGAGATGAGTGCAATTGTGCAGTAGTTTGAACATTCTTTGGCATTGCCTTTTTTTAGGGATTGGAATGAAAACTGACCTTTTCCAGTTCTGTGGCCACTGCTGAGTTTTCCAAATTTGCTGGCATACTGAGTGCAGCACTTTAACAGCATCATCTTTTAGCATTTAAACAGCTCAGCTGGAATTCTATCGTCTCCTCTAGCTTTGTTCCTAGTGATGCTTTCTAAGACCCACTTGACCTTTCACTCCAGGATGTCTGGCTCTAGGTGAGTGATCACACCACAGTGGTTATCTGGGTATTAAGATATTTTTCATATAGTTCTTTTGTGTATTCTTGCCACTTCTTCTTAATATCTTCTGCTTCTGTTAGGTCGTACTATTCTGTCCTTTATTGTGCCCGTCTTTGCATGAAACATTCCCCTGCTATCTCTAATTTTCTTGAAGAGATCTGTCATCTTTCCCATTCTATTGTTTTCCTTTATTTCTTTTCATTGATCACTTAGGATAGGTTTCTTATCTCTCCTTACTATTTTTGGAACTCTGCATTCAGATGGATATATCTTTCCTTTTCTCCATTGCCTTTTGCTTCTCTACATCTTAATTAACATAAATAAAGTTATTTTCTACATGTAGACATGAATCCTGTTTCTAAACTGACAAATATTTATCTTGACACCTTTCCAAGAGTATAAAATTTATACAATGTATGTATATGTACCTATACTAAAGAAATATATTCCTTTGAAATTGGAGACTTGAAAAATGTTAGGGCTTCCCTGGTGACTCAGTGGTAAAGAATCTGCCTGCCAATGCAGGAAACTTGGGTTCAACCCCTGATCCAGGAGAATCCCACATGCCATGGAGCAACTAAGCCCATTTGTCACAAGTATTGATTCTATGCTTTAGAGCCCAGGAGTTGCAACTACTCAGTCCATGTGCTTCACCCAGAGCCCATATTCTGCAACAAGAGAAGCCACTGCAATAAGAAACTCAGCTCATGTATTACAATTAGAGAGTAGCCCCCACTCGCCACAACTAGAGAAAAACCCATGCAGGAACAAAGACCCAGCACAGCCTATAAATAGATAAATAAATAATATTATATAAGGTATCAACCTCCCAGTTCTGAATGATTACTCTTAAATAAAATATATCTTAGAACAGAAACTCACAAGAGTGATTTTGTTTCTTTTATGGGAGTTTTATAAATATATTCTTAATATAAAAAACTGTCAGTTACACATAGAGGGAATGAGCAGACAAATCATATTTTATATAAGGCTGTCATGTAAAGTTATAGTTTTAAATAGAAAACTTCCAACAAAAATTATATATAGAGTCATGTGCTATTCAATATAACTTTCTCTGATGATAAAAATGTTCCACGTATGTGTTATCCTATGTAATAACAGTCAGTCTTACCTCATTAATGAGCACTTTTAATGTAGCTAGCAACACAGAACTGAATTTCTAATTTATTTCCTCTTAATTGAGTTTGATTTAAATACACCTACGTGGTGAATGGCTAAAATGTAAGAAAGAAATAAATAAATTCTACTCAGTCAGGATTTTATTTAGAAGCTTGCATCTTCTAGAAAATACTACACAGCTTCTGTGAAAATGAATCATCACTTTTAGCCTTTTATAGTAGGAAATTGCCACAGGGTTACACAAAAGCCTAACATTAAAAAGAACAAACATGTATAGATGTACTGCTATATTAATTAGTATTTAAAGGTGTTAAGAAACAATAAACAAAAAGATAATAAAAGATATGATAAGCTACTTGCTGGAACTACTCAGGGAACAAGAAAACATTCTACTTTTGATGCCTAAATTTGATAACATTTCTATAAGACTGCCAAGGATAATTTTCTTGAAGACACAATTGTCTAATTCAAATACACTATATGGGATTTTGCTAACATGATTGCTTTAAAAAATAGAGATAATCTTCGTTTAAAATCTAGATAGGAAAGTATATATAAAGTACATTTATCATCATTCTGCTTCTAGTTATTCTGAATGGCATTTTACAATTATTTGTAAGAAGCCAATAAAAACTTTTAATTATTATGCCTCTGGTTATTTGGGCTTCCCTGATAGCTCAGTTGGTAAAGAATCCACCTGCAATGCAGGAGACCTGGTTTGGGAAGACCCCCTGGAGAAGGGAAAGGCTACCCACTCCAGTATTCTGGCCTGTAGAATTCAATAAACTGTATAGTCCATGGGGTCACCAAGAGTCGGAGACAACTAAGCAGCTTTCACTTTCTCCTTTCTTTTCTGGTTATTCAGATAATTTGACTTTTTTTTTTTCCAAATTAGTCTGTCTGAAATATTCTGATTTATATTTTTATAATGAATGTTTCTATTGAAAGTTTGTAAAATGTAATGCAATGTATTAAATTTATTTAGTGTCATTTTGGGGAGACTAAAGATAAACATTTTCTACATAACCAATGTCAAATTGTTTTAAAAAGCTCTCATACAGGTTCATAAGGTAAATAAATGCAATCACACTGATTATAATATCAAGGTTGGAGAAAATACTTTGAAAATAAGGACTAAAGGACAAAGCACAAATAATAAAGAGAAATATATATAGCTAAATTTACTAAAAATCATTAGTCACCATAAGTACAAGCTCTGAAACCTAAATATCAACTCATGTCTCCCACCAGTCTGTGAAAATAGAATCAAAGTGAATTATGGTGATCTTACTTTCTAGCATTAATAAAAAGACTCACATA
This sequence comes from Odocoileus virginianus, assembly GCF_023699985.2. Lineage (NCBI taxonomy): Eukaryota > Metazoa > Chordata > Mammalia > Artiodactyla > Cervidae > Odocoileus > Odocoileus virginianus. Next base: position 25,275,023 of record NC_069685.1, read on the forward strand.
ATGCCAGCAGAAGAAAGAAAGCGTTTTCTTTGTCTAAAATCGGATAAGAATTATCTGGTATTTTATATCGTCAACAACAGATGCATAAATGTCTTTAGTACACTCATATGTTGACCCTGTACAATAAAGAAACAAAAGTTAAGTGCATATTCATCAAAATATTAACTTCAAATTTTGCTTCTGAAACTAATGAGATCACAAGAAAATTTTATACTGGAACATACATTAATATTGTTAGATTGGAACTTTCTGAATATAAGTAAGAACTGCACCAAATAAGTACCATAAGGCAGAAATTAAAAGTATTTTTAAAAAATTAAAAAAATTTAAAAAAATTAAGGTGTGTGTAAGTATGTATATACATACATATGCATATATATGCATACAGACATATTTTTTTACATTATTTAATTATCTGTCTGCCTGGAGGCATCACACATCAGCTGAAGCAAGCGGGTTTTCACGAGACAGGATCACAAACAAGGCTCCACCAGTGAAGCACAAGGAAGTAAAATGACTTCCTGTCCAATGGCAGCCGCACTGTTCCTGAGGCATTTGTCGTGTCTCTGCGCTGCTCGAGCAGGTGAGGACAGAGCTCCCTTGGCTGAGGGACAATGTGGAGATACAGAGAAACAAGCAACAATTTGAGGGGTTTTGTGAACCAGTGTGAAAAACTAAAAGAATGAGGATCCTGGTCAAAAAAGCAGGATGAGTTCTCAGTTACTAGCTCCATTTTCCCCTCAAGAAGTTGGCTGCAGTCTGGAGCCATACAAGGGTGAAAGCTATGAAATTGAATGGAAAGTTTCTTAAAAGCAGAGCAGAAATTTTGAACTCTGCCAGTTCTGGGGATTTAAGGAATATGGTTTGGAAGGAACCCCAGTGAACATGAAGGACTCACAGTTAAAATTTCTGAAGGTTATACCTTAACAGCTGAGGTAAACCAGAGGAATGGAGTCTATGCCTGACCCTCCTCAACTTATACCCTAATGAATAAAGGGGATGAATCTACTCTACCTATGAAGAAGACAACAATATAAACCCTTAAAGTATAACTACAGCATCATTGAGAAAGAAAAAAATAACTAAAAAGTAAGTAAATAGATATGATCAATAAAGAGGTTAAAATATCAGAAATCTTGTGTATGCCTGTGTGCTAAGTTGCTTCAGTTGCGTCCAACTCTGTGAGACCCTACTGACTGTAGCCTGCCAGGCTTCTCTGTCCAAGGGACATTAAAAAAATAGAGATTATACAATTATTTTTTTATGTCTATAAACTTGACAATCTACTTGAAATGGACAGGCTTTCTGAAATTCAAAATTGACACAAGCTGAAAAAGAAAAGTTAAATAGCTCTATATCAACAAAATTTAACATGGTGTTAAAAACCTCTACAAAAATAAATATCTAAGCCCAGATGGCTTCACCTTCAAATTCTACCAAATGTATAATGATGGGGTAATAATCATACAAAAACTTCTTTCACAAAATACTAAAAGAAAATAAATTCCAATACTCATGATGCCAAACTAGATTTGGACGTTATGGGAAGAGAAAAAATAGAGACGCATATCCAAAATGAATTCATACAGGCAAGAATATCTTAAAAATACAGACAATAGAATTCAAAGAACTGAAAAGAGATGATATATTATGACAAAGTAAAGTTTATTTCAGGACTGCAAGGTTGTTTTAAAATTGGAAATCAGTCAGTGTACTTTACTATGCAAAGATACCAAAAGCAAAAAGCATTTAATTATATTAATACATGCATCAACATTACACAGAAAACTTATCCTCTACCTTTGGGTGAAAAATAGCAAACTAGTAATATGAGGGAACTTTATCAATTTGATAATATAGATATGTAGAAAAATGTACAACCAACATGATATTAGCAATGAAAGATTGAACATTATTGCCCTGAATATCAGGAAAATGTATGGAAACTTGATCTTATCACTTTTATTCAATGTTATTCTATAGGAAGTAGTTGGTACAAATTTTTAAAAAATTAAAAAATAAAAACAATGGAAAGGTATAAATAAAAGTTTCTATTCCAAGGTGCCATACTTGAGTAAACAGAACATCCAAAGGAATTACAACCACACACACACACACAAAAGACCAATAAAAAGTGCAAGAACTAATAAGCAAATTCAACAATGTAACAGGGATGTCTTTACATGAAAGCAAAAAGCACATGTAAAAGTAAAGATAAAAATACCATAGACTGGATTGGAATTACATAAAATATTCAGGAAGGCTTTAATAAAATATGTGCAAATGAGCTTTACTGAAAGCTACAAACAATTGTTGAAAGAATTTAAGGAAGACTTAAAGAGATGTTTACATATTAGGATCTTAATATTGTTAATATATCTATTTTTCTCATATAACCTTATAGATTATCAGATCAGTTCAGTTCAGTTCAGTCACTCAGTCGTGTCTGACTCCTTGCAAACCCATGAACTGCAGCATGACAGGCCCCCCTGTCCATCACAAACTCCCAGAGTCCCATGTCCATCGAGTCAGTGATGCCATCCAGCCATCTCATCCTCTGTCATCCCCTTCTCCTCCTGCCCCCAATCCCTCCCAGCATCAGGGTCTTTTCCAATGAGTCAGTTTTTCACATCAGGTGGCCAAAGTACTGGAGTTTCAGCTTCAGTATCAGTCCTTCCAATGAACACCCAGGACTTATGTCCTTCAGGATGGACTGGTTGGATCTCCTTGCAGTCCAAGGGACTCTCAAGAGTCTTCTCCAACACCACAGTTCAAAAGCATCAATTCTTCGGCGCTCAGCTTTCTTTACAGTCCAACTCTCACATCCATACCTGACCACTGGAAAAACCAGAGCCTTGACTAGATGGATCTTTGTTAGCAAAGTAATGTCTCTGCTTTTTAATATGCAGTCTAGGTTGGTCATAACTTTCCTTCATGGCTGCAATCATCATCTGCAGTGATTTTAGAGCCCAAAAAAATAAAGTCTGACACTGTTTCCACTGTCTCCCCATCTATTTCCCATGAAGTGATGGAACCAGATGCCATGATCTTAGTCGTCTGAATGTTGAGTTTTAAGCCAACTTTTTCACTCTCCTCTTTCACTTTCATCAAGAGGCTTTTTAGTTCCTCTTCACTTTCTGCCATAAGGATGGTGTTATCTGCATATCTGAGATTATTGATATTTCTCCCGGCAATCTTGATTCCAGCTTGTGCTTCCTCCAGCCCAGCATTTCTCATGATGTACTCTGCATATAAGTTAAATAAGCAGGGTGACAATATACAGCCTTGACGTACTCCTTTTCCTATTTGGAACCAGTCTGTTGTTCCATGTCCAGTTCTAACTGTTGCTTCCTGACCTGCATATAGGTTTCTCAGGAGGCAGGTCAGATGGTCTGGTGTGCCCATCTCTTTCAGAATTTTCCACAGTTTATTGTGATCCACACAGTCAAAGGCTTTGGCATAGTCAATAAAGCAGAAATATATGTTTTTCTGGAACTCTCTTACTTTTTCAGTGATCCAGCAGATGTTGGCAATTTGATCTCTGGTTCCTCTGCCTTTTCTAAAACCAGCTTGAACATCTGGAAGTTCTCAGTTCATGTATTGCTGAAGCCTGGCTTGGAGAATTTTGAGCATTACTTTACTAGTGTGTGAGATGAGTGCAATTGTGTGGTACTTTGAGCATTCTTTGGGATTGGAATGAAAACTGAATTTTTCCAGTCCTATGGCCACTGCTGAGTTTTCCAAATTTCCTGGCATATTGCGTGCAGTACTTTCACAGCATCATCCTTTAGGATTTGAAATAGCTCAACTGTAATTCCATTACCTTCACTAGCTTTGTTCATAGTGATGCTTTCTAAGGCCCACTTGACTTCACATTCCAGGATGTCTGGCTTTAGATGAGTGTTCACACTATCATGATTATCTGGGTCATGATTATATGCAATCCCAATTAATTCACAGCTGACAAGTTTCTCCAATTTATATGAAAATTCAAAGGATCTCAACCATGAAAAACAATCTTGAACGACAAGATTAACAATAAAAAAAAAAGGTACGAGGATCATTGATGAGAAACAAATAGACTAACTTATTTCTATAGGAAAGATAAGTTTACTCAAGATCAGCAGGGAACTGCAGTTTCAGATCTATAACCATGGTGAGTCATGTGCAGGTTACCCACACTACGGTTTTATAGAGGGGAGAAGGAAGTTGGGACGGCAATAGTAAACGAGCCCATGGCTTTTCACTGGCTGAACTGAATCCTTGCCAGGAACAAAGACTCTGCTATTCTCCTTCCAATTGGGCTCTGCTATCTTAACAGGGTATTAACTTTTTACATTGTCTGATTTTGTTCAATATTTTTCTTTGAAAGCATCAAGAGTCTGGTTTTCCAATTTCAAATGGAAATTTTCCCATTTTTCCAATTTCCAGCTTTTTGTCCCTTGATGTTAATTAAGAAGGAACTTTGCTGGGTGCAGTGTCTTACATCGGAAGAAAGCACACAGACTGGAAACCTATCAAGGTCACATTTGAGTAACAATGAGGGGTAGGAAAGGGCATTATTAGGCACTCTCGATCCAAGGTCCATATGTCCTTAAGCTCACAGACATTGGTGATCATCTAAAGTGTTACGCCATCACAAAAGGCTTGGTCCGTACTTCTCTGGGAAGCTATCAGATGTTTTCTGCTTTATTTCCAATGAAATCTTTACTTTCAAGTCATTAGATGATGTGCAGGTTCAGTCAGGGTTTGATGCTTTCTTTAGGTGTGTCTTGTGAATCCAAGAGTCCATTCCTTGGAGTTGGATTGACTAGCAGTACTTAAAGTGGCCTTTCTAGCAAAGTTTGAAGAAAGTTCTTCTAAAAAAAAGAAAGTTCTTCTATTTTCCAATAGATAAAATCTCCAGGTTGCTTGAGATCTTCTCTTCCAAGGGCATGGTGTGAAAAAAATTGTTCTACCAAAACATGGTTATTTTTAATAGAAGCAATTAGACATTTGCTGTGTTGGTGTATCTCTCCTAACATCAATTGTGGGTCAACAGAAGTAGAAGCCAAGTGCACTGAACATCTTCTGTCTCAAATGGGAGAGTTTATTAATTCCAAAAGGAGTGGGTCTGAGAATTAGAAGGACCAATGGCAATGCTTTTGGCCACCATATTTGGACAGCCTTTACAAATTGTACCAGTTGAGTCTTAATAATGTCATTAGTACACTTGACTAAACCAGAGAATGGTAGGCACAATAAAAGTGTTATAAAACCAGGCAAATAGCACAGACTTCTCAAAACATGTAGACAATAAAATAGATTTCTCAATAACTATGCAAGAAAGGAATCCCCAGGTAGGGATAATCCTTTCCAAAAAAGATTTTAGCCACAGGGAAGGCAGTACTTGTCTGCTTCAGTTGAGTGTGAAAACATACAGACCACGGCTAAAGCATATTTGTATTTGTTAAATGGAGGAAGTTGCATGAAATCCATTTGCCAGATGCTAAGTGGTCCGTTAGGCAATTTAAAATGCCCAAGAGCAGCATGAACAGTCTTCTTTGTGTTGTACTTCAGGTAAGTGGGATAAGGGAAGTAGGCACTCTTTACAGCCCTGTTGATATTTCCCCACCAATACTGATCCAGGAATGCTATCATTCTGTCATATGACCAATAATTTAATTCCCATTCTGTGGTGAGAATTGGGAATTTGAAAATCTCTGGTAGGATTTGGTTGTTATTTGATCCAAACCAGAGCTTTCTCTTCCTATCAAACCAAGAATTGTTGACTTTCCTATTTTGTTTTTCCTTCCCTGAGGTCAGTTTTCAAATTTTTCGATCCAGTTTTTCTAAATTATCATTTAGGAAAATACCTGCCTTGACCATCACAGAGGTTTGGTTGCTATTGGTTCCTTTAAGGGCAACATTTCTTGCAAAAATACAAGCAAGGTGATTTCCCTTAGCTTCCAGAGAGTCAAGTTGAGAATTTCAATAATAGCTAAAGCAGTGGGTATTGCATTCAATAATTTCTGAATACAAGAAGCTATTTAATATTCTTAAGTTTATTTCTTCTGGAAGGAGGGAAGTCATTTTGCTTACACAATACATCAAAATCACGATTTACTCTGAAAGCCTATCTGTGATCATTATAAATAATGGTAGCTTTGTCCTTGGCTAAAATACAAGCCTATGTGGAAGGGTACAGTTCAGGTTCTTGGGTTAAAGTAGCCATGGAAAAAATGCTACCTCAACATCATGGAAGGGACTTATAACAGCATACCCAGCACAGTATTTGCACCATCATTGCCTTTTAAATAAGAACCATCAGTGAATCATGAGAAGTCAATATCACTCAACAGAATTTCCAGTATATCATGACAAGGAGCCAGAAAGTGGTCCATTAGGATTAAGCAGTCATGAATTCCTTTATGGAGAGGTGAAAAGTAGCCAGGCTAGTATCACTAAAACATACGAGTTATATGATGAGCACTCAACAAAAGGACTTTGTAGGAAGTGAGATGGCTGGCTGAAATGCCTACCTGTGATGAGAATTCATGATAACATCTACTTCCTGAGATACAAAAATGTTTAAAGGGGACTCTATAATGATTTTCTCGGTGGTATTAACCAAAAATGTAATGATCTTAGTGGCCCTAAGGCAAGGAGGGTATCCCCATGTCTCAGAGTCTAGCTGTTGGCTAGAGTATCTGATGGGTCAAGAGTGGCCCAGTGTTCTGGGGTGAGTACCCTAATAATATACCTTCCTTTTCTTACACAAAAAGGAAAAAAAAAGGGAATCTGATAACTGAGATTTCTTTAAGAACTTGAAGGCTCTGTAGTCTACTTCTTTAAGATGTAACCTTAATAGGTTTCCAAGCTGTGTACTTTCCCTCTGATAAGAGACACAACACCCAGGAAAGTATCCTCTTATTTGAGGAATAAAAACCTGCTGAACTAGAAAAACTGACTCCCTATCTGTGATGTCCTCAGAGAAAAATAATAATCAATAAACATGAAAAGGCATTCGACACCCCTGGTAATCAGGGAAATACAAATCAAATTGCAATGTTATGTCACTACACACAGATCAGCATGGGTAAAATAAAAACACAGTCACTTTATACAAGGTTGTGAAGAAACTGCTTACATTAATAGTGAAGTTTTAATTTTTTATACTAACTTCAAAAAATTATCAGCACCTGCTTAAGTTTAATATTCACAGCAATTGCATTCCTAGCAATACACAGCAAAAACCCATATTCATGTTAATTAAATACATGTTTACTTTTATAAGCAACTAACAAAATGTTTTCCAGAGTGACTGTGCTGATTTACATTCTCACCTGCAACATAGGAGTCATCCCGTGACTTTGTACCCTCACTAACATTTCATATTATCACTATTTTTAATTTAGCCATTTTGATACACATATAATGACATTTCACTGTGGTTTTAATTTTTACTTCTCTAGTGGTTGGTAATGTTTAATATACCTTTGTGTTATTTGCTCTCTGTATAATCCACTTGGTCAAGTGTTTGCATATCTTGTCCATTTCTTAGTTGGACTGTTTATTTATGTTTTTTATGTTGAGTTTTTAAAGTTATTTATATTACATTAATATTATATTAATATTAGTCCTTTGCCAGATGTGTTATTTGCAAATATTTTCTCCTAGTCTGTAATTTGTGTTTTTATCCTTATATATTTCTTTTGCAGAGCAAAATTTTTAATTATCAGATTTAACCTTATCAATTTTCCTTTCACATTTTATGCTTTTTGTGTCAAATCTAAGCACTCTCTGCATAGACCCAGGTCCTATTGGTTTTCTCATTTTCTTTTTTTCTAGAAGTTTCATAGTTTTATGTTTAAAACCATGATCCATTTTTATTAATTTCTATATAAACTATGTACTTTAGATAAAGTTTCACTATTTGACTGTTGATGTCCAATTGCTCTAGCACCATTTATTGAAGATTATGTCTCTTTCATTGAATCACTTTTATTACTTTTCAAAAATACATGGAGCATATTTGTGTGGATCTATTTATGCATTATCTATTTCAATTTTACTTTTAATAGCCAGGAACTAAAATCAGTCCAAATTTCCATGAACTTTAGATTGGTCAAATAAAGGGTGGTATAGTTACAGAGTGGAGTATTAGAAAATTCTAAGAATAACAAATGATTACTGCAATGCACATGCAAATACACACACATAATGGATGAATTTCAAAATTAATATTGGGCAAAAGAATCTAGGTAAAAATGAAAGCATAATATGTGTTCACTTTAACACAAAATTCAAAATGGTTAGACTAATTTATGGTGTTAGAATTCAAAATGACAGCTACATTTGTCATGGGAAAGTGACTGGGAAGGGTCACAAGGGGGCTTCTTGGGTACAAATTACATGTGTGTGTGATGGTTAGCCTAGCGTTCACTTTGTGAAAATTTTCTTAACTGTACATTTATGATCTGTACATTTTCTGTATGCTGGTTATATTTCAATATTTCCATTAAAATGTGTAAAAATATTGAATCTTTTTCATTCCTTGATGAGCTTAAGTGAAGACAGCATATGCTTTTCATGAACATGTAATATGTGCTGGAGAGACTTGGAATCCTGCTTGCTTTGTGCATTACTCAATGAATTGTAGAAATGACTCTGATATCCTATGAATCCAATTTTTTCATGCTTCTAAAAACTGAGACTATTTCTTCATATTTTATACTACTTAAATATTGGTTGTGATATTATGAGAATCAGGAATTAACTTTATATACTCAAACTGGCTAAAATTAACAAGACACTTTTTATTTAGTGGAATTCAACCTACATTTTAAGTAATTTAGGAGTTTTTTTTTACACAGCAATGTATGATGAAATCATATGAATAGAATAAAGAGTAAAAATGAAAATGTGCAAAGCTAAACTTGACTTTTTCAATATATATTTTAAGAAATTTGAAGAAATCACATATAATAGTTTAATAGACTCCTTTGATAGGTTTCTCTCTTCTAGTGTCTTATAATTTTTATAACACTGCAGAAAACAAATGAATTAGAGTAACAAAGAGAATAATCCCTTAAAGAAGTTAAGATGGGTTCCTTATAGAGGAATTTATGATTTCCCAAAAGAGTCTCCTTATTCCAGTCTCCTTCCAAATATTAGGAAATATTATCTATTCCTACAGGGGTTGATGCAGGATGTACTTCCCTTATCATTAGAATTTCATTGCACAAGTGTAACAAACCTCATCTGAAATAATGTGCCAATGTGTGTTTTTCTGTAATTTATACATATGGTTTTATTAGCTGGTAGTACTTATTTTCATTTCACATTATTATGCAGAATACTGTTAATCCCTTTATACTCTTTCTCCTTTTAACCTTTCATGATTTATTTATTTTTTAAAGCCATAAACTTCTTGTGGCTAATGGCTACGCTATTACAAAAAGACCCTATCAAAACTTTAAATACCCAGAGTGATCTTTCATTAACCTCTTGGACAAATCTCAATTTCTTACAGTTTCTGTTGGGTATGTCCGTGGGTATTGTGGTTTATTCAGTAATATATGGAAAAACTTAAATTGGCAAACAAAGGATAGAGAGCTTTTCTGCTACATAAATAATTAGAAGAAGACATGATGGATGATGGTTTAACAGGGCTATAGGGAATTAGTAACCAAGGGAGTTGAAATAAATCTTTAGACAGACTGTAAAATCTGATAAGCAATTCTAGATTAAATTAGGGATTTGAAAATAAATAAACAATACAGTAAGCAAAATAAACATTATAGTAAGTAATCTGACAACATCACTCAGGATATTAAAAAAATATACATATATAAAGACTAGATTTTGAAATGTTTCTTAGGGTGTACTGCACTTGATTAAAAAAAGGAAAAGTTACGATTAAAACAGTAAGTCCACGATGAATACAGAAAAGATTTGATCTGTATGAATGATTTTAAGTGTATGGAAAACAACTGATATAGTAGACTATGGCTATGATTATAATGGACTTGCAAATGTGGGTCACTGGAATAACTGTCATGCACTGGTAAATTTTTTAACCAAATTAAGCAATTTAGGAAGAAAACCTAGATTTGGGACAGGAAATGATATTTTTTTAATGGATATGTGCACACATTTTTAAAAAGGCAATATCTATTTATAATAGTCAATCATTAATTATATTTGACTCTGAATGTCCTACTTACTTTTTCAAGATTTATTACCAGTCATGGAGGGTGAATGTGACTTTACTGGGCACGTCACCACCCTGATGCAGAGGCAGGGGATAGTTTTGCCGAGTTTGCCAAAATTCACATTAGATCTCTTAGTGGATCAAGATAAACACTTCTAATAGGATAATTAAGTATCAGAATATAACCCAAGCAGTAAGCGATGTATGGGTGTATGTGTATATGTGTGCACAGACGCGCGCGCATGCTTGCTGCATCATTATGTAAAACAAAGTTATTCCTTACTGTGGATTGTTTTAAAAAGGATAAAACTCACTGCTACAGAGAACAAATAAAGCACCTTGTGGAGACAGATGTTTTGGATTTGAATCCTAGATCCATCTATGTCAAGTATGTTGCACTGAGATGTTAAATGAAATATGTGAAATAACTGAAAAATCAGATGATACTATACTTTATAATGTCCTTATAAAGTATAAAGATCTTATGTATAAAGATGTTATAAATATCTTATAGACTTGCTGGAGTGGTTAAGTGAGAAAATATACATGGCATGCTTATAAGGGCGCAGAAATCATTTTAAGTGCCATGGCTCAAGTCACATGTATCCTCTTGCCGTGCAACATGCAGTGAAGAGCACTGACCATTCAGAGTCACTTTTTTACATTGCAGATGCTAGGGAAGTTCCCAGCTTTAATATTGGCTGCTAAAGGAGTGTCAGATCCTGGAAGTAAATCTTTAGAAAGCTGCGTAATCCACAGGGTTATAGTCAGAAACGGGCTGCAGCTAACCTGGCCTAAACTCTTGATTTAAAGGTCTTTCAACTCCTTTCATATTTCTAATACTCAGCAGGCAGGGTTCTAAGCCAACTGGTCAGAGTCAGTTGTATCAAAGTATTTAAAAAATCCTCTTTGGCTCCAGTAAATTTTTATTGGAGATCAATGGAAAATATCCAGCCTTTGGGAAAATTATGAAACCACAATAATCTCTGTTTCAAAAACAATCAGAAAAAAATGAAATTCTTTCTAAAATTTGTTTTTCATGCTTAATTTGGTAAGACATAAAATTTAATCTTAAAAATGACTATTATGTTTTGCTATTTTACAGATTTTTTTAACTATTTCCTTTTTCTCCACAATCATGTTAAGTTAAAAGTTTTCATTGTTCTCTGTCCCCTGCCATTTGGACTTTGCAGTTGATGCCTAATTTGTCCATTAATGTCTTCTAACCTCTTGTCCTTCCTCAGATATAATTCAAACTTTTTTTTTCTCCTTCACCATATCACCTTTGATTTCTCCATCATCAGTTTTACCAAAGGGTCGGTCTCCAACCCAAATTTAAAGTATTACATTCAAAACACAAAGTAAATACATCAATACTTAAATAATGCTGTTAAATCAATTACTTAAGTTAATATGGAGGAAGGAAAGAAAATAGCATGTTAGACATTACATATTTTTCTAATACTTTTTTGTAAGTATCATTTTCTACAAAGTAGGTATCATTAAAAGATAACAAATAACACCTATGGAAAATATCACAGAATAATTATATTTGCACTGTTTTAGATAATTCTTTTCTTTTTATTTAGGTTTTACTTACATATAATTTGATCATCCATGTGAGTATTATTCTGAAAATTTAGATAGCAATGTAGTCATCTTTGTAAATATTAATATATCTAAATTAGAAACTGTCTTTAAAAAATTCATTAAAACTTCAAATACCTTCAGCTCTGTAATCCATTAAAATTAACATTCACAGATGTCAATTCTATATGAATAATTAATAGACCATTACATGTTTTTCTATCGGGGCAAGGAAATAAATTGGAGAACACAGTGAGCCATCTTTGTACTTTTATTACAATTAGTAAATTTCTTAAGCTTTCTGTACTTCTGTTTCCTCATCAACAAACAGTGATAAGACAAGTGACAAGCTCAAAGGGTAGTAGAGAAGAATAAGAAAGCTGATATATGCTAACCACTTAGAATAAAGCCAGATATATAAGCCATATATGCTACCTGTTTATCAATTATTTGAAAGGTTAATATTAAAAAACACTGAAAATAGAACTATGACATTTTCATAAATGATGTCATTCAATAAAACTCCCTTTCCTAGAAAAACGCATTTAACTATTCTGACTCATTTCAAAATTTTATATTTGACACGTTCTTAACAGTTTTATTATAATAAGGAAGACTTTCAAATGGGCAGTGTTTCTAGACTATTTATCTGAATTCAAAATATGGAAAATATTAAGAACTTAATTCTCAAATTTTACAATGTGAAAGTATTATAGAAACAAATGAAGAAGTCTACCCACATAATCTTTGAATTCCATCTCTGAGTAAATACATTCAATTATCAAGAGCTATAGGAGATTTTGATGCAGGCAGATCTAGAAAAACACAATACAATGAAAAAAGCAGTTTCCCTCAAAGACTGTCCCCAAGTTTCTTATCTATGATGAATGGTATGTAAGCTGAATTAATTTCATATGTAAACTTAAATGGTAAATGTAAAGGCCATTCTTCAGTATTAAAAAAATGGCTAAGAAATCTAAATGCTCAAAAAAAAATTTAGATCAGATAAAATATTAAAAATTTTTTTCTGCCAATGGATGTTTCCAGCTGTAAGATTAAAGAGAGAAAAAATAATGTGAGAAGGGTATCTGCAGAATGATTATATTTTATTAAAAAATAACTACTTATTTGAGTTGAATAAATAATAAAAAATAGAAAAGACTAAGATCAATGCAATGGAATGCAAAAAGGATAAGTTCTACAGGTGAATTGTCTACAGGTGGATGTGTGCATGCTAAGTTGCTTCTGTCATGTCCAACTCTTTGTGATCTCATGGACTCTAGCCCAGCTGGCTCCTCTGTCCATGGAATTTTCCAGGCAAGAATACTGGATTGGGTTCCTGTTCCCTTCTCCAGGGGATCTTCCCAATCCATAAATATAACCCATATCTCTTATGGGTTATGTCTCCTGCATTGCCAGGCAGGTTTTTACAACTAGCATCACCTGGGAAGCCCTGGATTTTCAGGATAATTCTGTAATACTTTTACCTAGTGAAATATTAAGGTGGGAAAGAATAGTATGTATTAAAATCTTGTTGTGCGGTGCTTAGTCACTCAGTCATGTCTGACTCTTTTCAACCCTGTGGACTGGAGCCTGCCAGGTTCCTCTGTCCATGGGGATTCTCTAGGCAAGAATACTGGGGTGGGTTGCCATGTCATCCTCCAGGGGATCTTCCCAACACAGGGGTCAAACACAGGTCTCTCGCATTGCAAGTGAATTGTTTACCATCTGAGACATGAGGGAAGCCCAAAAGGTAACTGTGATTTTCAATAATATTTCTAACACTGAAAGTGGGCTGTTTTGTTATGGATTACAGAATTTAACATTTTACAAAAATAAGACAGATTTATTAACAAAGATCTGAGGCAGCACATACAAATATAGGGTTGTTGTACTGAGAAAAGGAAAAAACACCCCAAAACTAAGACATGAGCAGTTTAAACTATGTGTTTTTCCTCCCTGTTTGTGGCTTGGGGGAAAAAAAAAAAAGTCACTGGTGACAGTCTCTTTAAAAACACAGAACCTATTGCCTGGTCCTAAGGCTCACAATCTCTGTGTGATGCCATTTCCTGCCTCCATCCTTGTCAGGCCCTATTCGATCCTACTGACAGGAGATGAACTCCTGTTACTCCAACTTTAGACACAGATGTGACCTTCCCATTTGTTTCTTCAGTGTGTTGATTATGCCTCCAGACAAAATTCCACACACCAGGTATCTTTCCCCACCAAGTCCCAGACCTCCTATGTAAAATCCAATATGGACATGAGACTTATGAGAACTTGTAAACTGAAAAGGCAATTTTTTTTTTCTTAACATGCGCTGCTTATGTAAGCATCCTTGAACCTCTTTTTTCTCCACCTCAAACCTCTTTATTCCCCCTTGAACCTATTTATTTCCCTCACCTTCCTGCTTTATTATCCAGAAATTAAAAATATTTCTGTAAATGGTTGATATTAATAAAAATCTGTTTTTAAACAAAAATAGCTTTAATGAAACAATACTATATTTTAAAAAAAAGAAGAAGAGGGAAGGGAAATATGAGAAAATTTCATAGCATGATTAAAACAAGTAATTGCCAGAGTAACATTTTAGTGAAGGAAAATATAACTAGAAAAAGGAATGATGTATATGAGTACCATAGCATTCTAATCCATGAACAGTACTTTGTTTGGCTTGTCTTTAAATGAGAGAACATGGTAAAGGACTTTTTACTTTTTAAATTGTTCTGTTTGAGAGAATAAAACAGAAAGATTGTGCTGTAGAGTATCCAGAGATAATTTGGAGTTATTAAGAATGTTAAATTATGGGTTTTTTTTTTAATGTTTCCTGATAAGAACAAATAGCTGCAAAGGCATTTTCAAGCAGATCTATGACAACAACAGAAAGACATGGCAGGATCCCTAAAGTTTCGGATTTAATGAGACAGGATAAAATTTGTCTTTATTTTGAAATTAGACTCAGGCTAGATTAGTTTGTGACTGATGACAGGTGATATTCATTGATATAAGAAATGCATGAGGCAAGAATATACAATAGAGAAAACACAATCTCTTTAACAAGTGGTACTGGGAAAACTGGTCAACTGCTTGTAAAGAATGAAACTAGAACACTTTCTAACACCATACACAAAAATAAACTCAAAATGGATTAAAGATCTAAATGTAAGACCAGAAAGTATAAAACTCCTAGAGGAGAACATAGGCAAAACACTCTCTGATATAAATCACAGCAGGCTCTTCTATGACTCACCTTCCAGAGTAATGGAAATAAAAGCAAAAATAAATGGGACCTAATTAAACTTAAAAGCTTTTGCACAATGAAGGAAACTATAAGCAAGGTGAAAAGACAGCCTTCAGAATGGGAGAAAATAATAGCAAATGAAGCAACTGACAAAGAATTAATCTCAAAAATACACAAGCAGCTCCTGCAGCTCAATTCCAGAAAAATAAATGACCCAATCAAAAAATGGGCCAAAGAACTAAACAGATATTTCTCCAAAGACATACAGATGGCTAACAAACACATGAAAAGATGCTCAACATCACTCATTATCAGAGAAATGCAAATCAAAACCACAATGAGGTACCATTACATGCCAGTCAGGATGGCTGCTATCCAAAAGTCTACAAGCAATAAATGCTGGAGAGGGTGCAGAGAAAAGGGAACCCTCTTATGCTGTTGGTAGGAATGCAAACTAGTACAGCCACTATGGAGAACAGTGTGGAGATTTCTTAAAAAACTGGAAATAGAACTGCCATATGACCCAGCAATCCCACTGCTGGGCATCCATACCAGGGAGTCCAGAATTGAAAGATAGACATGTACCTCAATGTTCATCACAGCACTGTTCACAGTAGCCAGGACACAGAAGCAACCCAGATGTCTGTCAGCAGATGAATTGATAAGAAAGCTGTAGTACATATACACAATGGAATATTACTCAGCCATTAAAAAGAATGCCTTTGAATCAGTTCTAATGAAATGGATGAAACTAGAGCTATTATACAGAGTGAAGTCAAAAAGAAAAACACCAATACAGGATACTAACACATATATATGGAATTTAGAATGATGGTATCAATGACCCTATATGTAAGACAGCAAAGGAGGCACAGATGTAAATAACAGTCTTTTGGACTCTGTGGAAGAAGGTGAGGGTGGGATGATTTGAGAAGGTAATATTGAAACATGTATATTATCATATGTTAAGCAGATCGCCGATCCAGGTTGGATGCATGAGACAGGGTGCTCAGGGCTGGTACACTTGGATAACCCTGGAGGATGGGATGGGGAGGGATGTGAGAGGGGGGTTCTGGATGGGGAACACATGTGTGGCCATGGCTGATTCATGTTGATGTTTGGGAAAAACCACTACAATATTGTAAAGTAATTAGCCTCCAATAAAATAAATTAATTAATTTTAAAAAAAGGAAATGCATGCATGCTTAGTCGCTTTAGTCATGTCTGATTCTCTGTGACCACATGGACTGTAGCCCACCAGGTTCCTCTATCCATGGGATTTCCCAGGCAAGAATACTGGAGTGGGTTGCCATTGTATTTTGATAAACAGTAACTTCTTCATTATAAAGTAACTTAATTTTGTTGTTGTATTTATAATGATTAATATTTGTGTGAAAGGGGATAGTTTAGTGGATCATATACTAAAAATACTGTTTATCTGATTAGATCATGAAAAGATTTGAGTTGTCAGTTAGTGGCAAGCGTACACATTCATATTCACAACCTAGGAAGAGGTACTCATAATCTCTGTGAACAATTTAGATAGATCAGAGCAGTAATTACACATAACCTCAATACTTTTGAAATCTCATCTCTCAAATTTTTTTTCAATCCATTTAATAAATGTTTATTTATCTTGCTTTACACTGTGTACTTTTTTAGACACTAGAAACATGTAAACAAGAAAATTCAATTTCTGCTTTCACAAAAATTTATCAGAGATGTACAAATATAAACAACTGGAAACAAGACAGTAAGAATACTGAAATTAACACTACTAATAAATTATTTTAGATTCTAAAGAGAGGCATGAGTAATAAACTCTAAACATCAGAGGCAATGTCAGCTTACTTTGTTGACATACAGGTGAGAAGTCCAGAAACAATTAATAGAGAAAGGTGGTGATCAAGATAGGACTGCCAGAGTAAAAATAAAATACAGATGTTTATGCTATTTATAAAGTCCATTATGGAAGAAAATGATCCATACTTTAAAACTGATGTTAGAAAAATTGTGAAAAAAGTGGCTATAAACAATTAAACTTAGACAAGATACAGTTTTATGTAGAGTCCATCATGACACACAGATAGACGATACACTCTGTGATGATGAATCTGATTCAGAAAATCACTCATAAAAATCAGAGCATGATTTTTCTGGATTAGAGAAAATGACTGTTTCGCTGCCACTGTACCTTAAAACAATTCTCCCATCCCCTAACTTTGTCATTCTTTCATCAGTTGTTCTCAAAAGGAAGCTTGCTCTGCAAAATATCTCTTCAGATACTGCTAAAAGTGGAATTACACTGAACAGTTTTGAAATCTATGAGAATGATAGTAAAATGACTAATAAAAACTCCTTGTTTTGCATGGGAGGAGTTCACTAGAAATCTGTAAGTATATAATGTAAGTAGGGTGTTGATGAAAGTTTGCAAAGCAAAATAAATAAAAGTGAATGATAGGAAAATAAAATGATTACATAAAGCTAATTCTTTCAAGCAAGAAAACCTGTGAAGGTCAACACATGGCGATGCTTAGTTGAGAAAGTTGTCACTGAGTTTTCTATTTTATCGGTTGGGAGCATATTTACAAGCCAATCAATTCAATAAATATGTATATGAAATCAATCATCTTAAAAGCACTGCCCTAGGTACTAAGGAATACAAGCAACATTTTTTTAAATCATAATACTTAGTCTAGAGAATATAATTCAAGATGCAAATGATTCAAGTAAATTACTGTAGGCATAGAGAATAATCCATGAATAAATTAAGTCAGCTTCACTTAATACATATCCATTGAGTAAGCAAGATCAGACTATGTAGAAATATATGTCACTCTGTCACTGAAACATTAATTTGTGGGCTATAACTTTATTTCTAAGTAAAAAAATTAATAAATTAAATGATGAAAATTACTATTATATTATAAACACTACTGAGATACAGAGAAGAAAATGATTTAGCAGTTATTACCAGATAAACAAAGTGCTAGAATCAAGGATACAATTATATGCCTTAGTAAAATAGTAGATCGTTTGTTCACTAGACATGAGTTTTAAAAAAAGAAAATATAGTAAGTTTCTTTATTGATGTTTTGACCTTCTATCTGTTCATCCCTGTGCTGTGTGCTTAAGTTGCTTCAGTCATGTCCGACTCTTTACTAGCCCATGGACTACAGCCCACCAGGCTCCTTTGTCCATGGGATCCTGCAGGCAAGAATACTGGAATGGGTTGCCATCCCTTCCTTCAGGGATCGAACCTCTTATTTCTTGTCTTAAAGGTCAGTAGCATCTTATCTGCATATGTAGACTGTTATCCCAAAGCATTTAAGACTTCTTAAAATGATGACAAAAATAAAGGTTTCTTCCTGATTATAAAAAAAGAAAACACGCAAAAGAAGAGAGTTATGTGTGGATAGTGCTTCAAAATAATAAATGAGTAGCTTGGCCAGGAAACATCGTATTTAAATACATTTGTCTTAAAGAAAGTCTTTTTATTCTAGGATCTTAATAAAAAAGAGATGTTTCATTGGCTATATAAAGTAAATTTGGTTCAGAATATACATTTAAGTAACAACTAGACATTTTAAAAATAAAATATTATTTACTTAATTTAGCAATGCAGCACTTAAACATATGAGGAAAAAAAATGATGAAATTTTTTATGATGACTAGTTCATATTACACAGTACTCTGAGAACTTTTTAGAACACTAGGAAGTTGCAACCTTTAAGAGGAAATTCAATCAGATTTACTTATTAATCTTTCTGTAACACAGTTGTAAAGTATTAGAGATCCACACATATGTGTCTGTGAAGTATTTGGAGAAAACACAAATAAAAACCCACTGCCTTTGTGTACATATGTATGTATACAAGTAAACTGAATATATACATGCAAGAGTAATATTCATTGGCATGAATCTGATTAACATGATTAGGTTATGAGGTTTTTTGGTTGGAAGGGTAAGATTATATCTGAATATTGAAATTACAATGAAAAATCTAGTTTGCTTTAAACTGCATACTAATACAGAAGAGAATGCATACTAAGCAAATAGAATACATATCTATCAGTACAATTAAAATTTAAGTTGGCATCTTAGAGATGACAAAATGAAATGCTGCTAAGAAATCAAATTAATAGAATCGGCAAGCAAGGGAGTTTCTTAGCTAAGCGGTTTGGAAAGCAAACATTAAACACATTTTCCTAATGTGTGAAAATATTTTTAATGGTCTATTCTATGGAGGAAATAAGCCATTCTGTCTTCTGTAACACCAGATTCTAGCTTTACTGGTATATAGTTAAGTGACTTTGATCCACAGCATTTCCACATATTAAAAGTTGAAAAACCAAGCAAATTTATCCATCAAAGGCCAGCCAGGAGACAGAATCCACCTTAGCATGTTTTTATAGAGAGAAAGTAATATAATAGTTAACTCATTATAAACTTGTTAATTAAGAACAGAATGGGTAGAAAAAGAATTCTTAGGTATTATGAAAGTAAGGACTCCGGCTTCCCTGGTGTCTCAGTGGTAAAAAAATCTGCCTGCCAATTCAAGAGACACTGGCTCAATCCTTGATCTGGGAAGATCCCACATGCTGCAGAGTAACTGAGCCCGTGAGCCTCTGACCTTTGCTCTAGAGGCCGGGAGTCTGGACTGCTGAGCTCATGTGCTGCGACTACTGAACCTGCGTGCCCTAAAGCCTGAGCTCTGCAACAGGAGAAACCACTGCAATAAGCCCCCGCTCGCCGCAACTAGAAAAAAGCCCGCACAGCAAGGAAGAGCCAACATGGCCAACGAATAAATAAAAAAAAAAAAAAAGTAGGGACTTGAAGTAGCAGCAACTACTCCAACTTAAACAAACAAATGACAAGACTGGCAAAATAATTTAGAGACTGACAGAAGGGACCTGAGAAGCTGAAACTCAGACCTCGGAGGAGAGGATGCGGCTCAGCTTGTGCCCTATCTCTCAGAGGAGGGGCCCAGCAGGACTGAGACCCCACCTCATCTAAGGAGGGGAGACCCTCTTAGCTGGTGTCTCTATATGAGACAATGATGCTATTTATTTATTTATTTATTTTTTTATGTAAAAAGTGCAAACTGCTGCTGCTTCAGGAAGGTGGATGGATGAAGCTGCCGTAAAGGACAGGAAAACTGCAAGCAGATGGGACGCCACTGGCTGATGGCAAGACTTCTCTCTCCTCCAGCCTCAGTCTCCATCTACTGCCCCCTACTGAAAGATCCTCACAGAGAGGAGCCAGCAAAGGAGAGGACAGAAGCGCAGCAATAGCATAATAACCTGCCTAACTCTGAATCTTGGCTCAGAGGAGTAAAAAGTTATCCAGTTATTGAGGTAAGTGTAAACACATGTAACTTTAAAGATGTACAGCAAGAAATTTATTTCTTTACTGGAATCAACCTAGATTTATAGCAATCCAGAGATCAAACTAGTCAATCCTAAAGGAAATCAACCCTGAATATTCACTGGAAGGACTAATGTTGAATCTGAATACTTTGGCCATCTGATGCAAAGAGCTGACTCACTGATAAAGACCCTGATACCTGGAAAGATTGAAGGCAGGAGGAGGAGACGACAGAGAATGTGATGGTTGGATGGCATCATTGACTCAATGGATGTGAGTTTGAGCAAACTTTGGGAGATAGTGAAGGACAGGGAAATCTGACGTGCTGCCGTCCATGGGGTTGCAGATCCAGACATAACTGAGCCACTGAACAAACAGGAATTTGACCCATTAGTACAAACAGTGATATGACCCTCCCAAAAACAACAAAAATATAATCATAACGTCATATTCTTTAAATACTGAAGAATTTTAGGAGACATATTGTAAATGTTATAAAAATTTAAAGGATCATTGTATAACCTGCAACAAATCATAACACAGATCAATGATGGGAAGAAAATTAAAACTGTTTCTTGACTCCCATTTTCTATTTGTTAAGACTACAAAGTTCCTTTCCTCATCTACTGATAGGTGATATTTGCAGCAGAGAATATTTTCTAATATCTTTATTTTTGATATAAAGAAGCTGAATGAGGCCCTAACGAGTGAAATGAATGTAAAATCACAGAGCAAGCCTATAGTAAGCATCCTCATCTCAGACACAACTTTTCCCTCTACTTGACTTTAACATTGCTGTGAATCTGAATCAATTATGGGAGAATTCCAGAGTTACTGTTGACTATTTTTTTTATTAATATCTATGACTGAATGTTTAAATACAATATTTAAACATTAAATGTATTAAGAGAATTATAAATATGCCATACGCCTTCAGAATATATCACTAAGATATGGTAAAACTAAGTGAACTGGTCCCCAATTCTAGTGGATTCTTTGTTGTCTGAGCCACCAGGGAAGCCCAGATATAGAATTTATAGAAGAAACTGTCAATACAGAAAATCAAAAATCTACTGATACATCTGTATTAATTATCTATTGTTGCACAAAAATTCCTTCAAAATGAAATGTCTGAAAACAATAAAAATGTGTAACACATAGTTTCTGTAGTTCAGGAATTGGGTCTGTCTTAGCTGGGTCCTCTAGCTCAGGGCCTGTCACAAAGGCTATAATTGAGCTATTGACTGGGCTGAGAGCATCATGAGGTCTGGCTATAGGGAACCCATCCCCGAGTTTATGTGGCTCTTGGGAGGCTGTAGGTCCTCCATGGCCATTGATTTGCCTGAAAAAAATCCACTTCAACTTATTCACATGACTGTCAGCAAGCCTCAGTTTCTTGCTGACTGCTGGTCAGATATCTCATCTCAGTCCCTTGCTATGTGGAGCTATTCACGCAGATAAATACACTAGATGGTTTGTTTCTACCAGAAGGATACCATCCAACAGAAAGTCAGAGATGACAAAGTCATATTCTTTTTGTAACTTAATCTTGGATGTGATGTCCAACCACTTTTGCTGTATTCTGTTCATTAAAAGCCAGTCACTAAACCTAGCCCACATTAAGGGGAGGGGTTACATAAAGGTAGAAATACCAAGAGGTAGGGACAATTTGGAGTCATTTTAGAGACTGTTTACACAAGGTCCATCTCCAGTCTTACAAAGGAAACAAAGTGCATATATAGTCAAAATTATTTCTTTCAGTCTCTGCTCATTCCAAGTCCCTATTCTATCAAGTCCTATTTAAACACTCTAAAATTTACAGGAGAGCAAATGGAAAAAAAATGTTTTGAAACATGACAGAACTATCAAAAACAGATCAAATAGATAACATAATTTGTGAATTCAGAGTGCATTTTTAAAAAGAAACATTATGTAACTATTCAAAAAATCTCTCATTAATACAAAAACATTATCTGTGAAAATGAGATATTTTAAAAATCTCTGTTTTCACTATATGATTTGCTTTGTCCAATTACACCAGCTTCAAATTTCAGGTTAAAAAAAAAAAAGAAACAAGTTTTAAAATAGTCACAGGAAAGCTTTTAGTTCACAGTGGATTCTAAACTAACTTTCAAACTCTGATACCATTATTATTTAAATTTCTGATGAGGTGTTTTATTGCATGCTCACAGCACGTTAATTTAACCACTGATTCAAACTCAGTGTAACTAGTTCAGTATAATTGGCATTTATATTTTTATCTTTCAGCACTGAAAGTTGCTTTTTTTAGGTGCATATGTGTGTGCTCAGCCATGTCCAGCACTTTAGGCTCGTCTGACCATGGAATTTTCCAGGCAAGAATACTGGAGTGGGTTGTCATTTCTGACTCCAGGTGACCTTACCAACCCAGAAATCAAACCTTCAACTCCTACATCTCCTACTTTTTTTTCAGGTAAGAGATTCCAAATTGCAGAAGACTTTTTCCTCACCCTCAATCCACCACTCAGTGAATCTCTTACTCTTGTCCACACAGATTATCTTCAAGATAGGTAATTCACCTGGATTAGCAGTACAACGCTCAGATCTTGCTTTCCTTGTGATCTGTTTAGGTACAGAAACCCCTCTCCCTTCTGCTAATTTTACCAAGAGAAACTCAGCCTGTAGATTCGATCCTCAGTCAAGAGACCACCTGAGAATGGTCACCAATGTGGAATAATTTAGAGTTTAGAAGTAGATATAGTAAATCAGTGTAATCATTTTTGAGTCACTCAGTGATGCCTGAAATAAGCCTTGTTAGTAATCAGATCCAAGAAACTAATATTCTATTTGCTATGATTTTGCTAAGCATGCTTAAAATGGTTTTGTGGTGTTTGCTACCTAGTAAAGTTCCAGCTTATATAGCCATTAAGTAAAAGGATGTTGATTACAGCCTGAAATCATACCTTGCCAATATAATTCAGTAATGGAAGTAAAGTCAGTGTCCACCATATACTGAATTTAGAACATTTGACTTAGATATAAATATTATAGAAACAGAAAAGACTTATTCTTTGAATTAACAACACCTCAGTACTCATTTGATCAGTCACAGTTGCATGCAGAATTTAATTATCTGTTAAAGTAATGATGTACTTTCACTTCAAGATCAAACTTTTAAGCAAATGTAGGGGATGTTTAAATTGTCACTTGATATATCAAGTCACAACTGTATAAAGAGGGAATAAATTCTTTATGAGCAACTGAAGTAATATAAAAATGTGAATTAAAAGAAATTAAAAATCTATTTTTATATAAAACTTTCACCTTGTTGTTAAACTGTTTTAATTGTCAGTTTGACATATCAAGATGCTAATGTGTGTAGGTGGAAGAAAAATGTTCTAATGTAACTAAATGTAACACTTAACTAGGACTAGTGAAGTCTTGTTTCACCCTTGCAGTTAAGAGGCAACATTCTGCGACTTCAGAATGTTTTATAACCTCTCTGATATTTCAAAGCTAAGTTATCTTGTCTATAATAATTGAGCACTTTCTACCATGGATTCTTCCAATTAAAAAAATCAAATGGTCCAATAAAATAATCTGGGGAAAAACAATCAGTGATACATTGAAAGTCAGAAGTATATCATGCCATTATTCTGCTTATAATTTTCCAAGCTTATATGCCTTTTAAATGATGTTTATCAGTTTTAACTGAGAATCTTAAGCCCTGAATATCTGTTCTTTGCCTTCCTTTCTAGGCTCCCTATCAACATTCTTTGCATAGACCCCACATACTCTTTCAATCATTTCTTCTACCCTATTTCCAGTATCATACAGATTGAAAATGCTGGGGTTTTTTTTCTCTTTCCATAGTGGTAGTTTCTATATTTTTGCTTGCCTAAGTTTTCTTCCTTTTTCTTGTATTACCTGTAATGCTGTGTGCTCAATATTCCTTCTGTAACCTATCACCACTAATTCAAATTTAGTCCCTTTCTCATTCTTTCTCAGAGTATTTTCCTAAAGATAACTTACTACAGCTTGTATGTTTACATGTATACATAGACATAATTTACTCTCTACATATACATATATACATGTGTATATTTCAAGCAATGGAATTATGGCTGAATTAATGTGTTCATTTTGATCTGGCTGCTTTTGGGCAGCATAATAATTCTGAGACCCTCCCCATTCTGTTTAATAGAGATGGAGTATATTTTAATCATTGTATAGTATTCTGTTTTATGAATACATTGAAGGGTTTTTTCCCCATTCATTTATGAACATTTATGTGTCTGTCTCACATTATTAGCTGAAATGAATAATATTATTACAAACAGCCTTTTTTGAACTTACAGATGTTAATCTATTTAAGACACACACAAATGAATATATACACACATGCACACATCCCCATCCAAGAGTGAATCATACAATATTCTTATGCAAATATTATCAAATTGTTTTTCCCAAAACTTGTATCAATTTACACACCATCCAGCAAATAGATGGTACCAAATGAAAGTACTAATTTCTCTAGAACTTAGTCAACATTTGATTGTGTTTCTTATTTTGATCTTTACCTTCATAGAGACATATATCACCACAAACCTGTCCATATACACGTATTCATATAAACACACTGGGATATTGGTGGGCTAATATATTTGTGAAAAATCTAGGTCCTTAGAATATCAAGTTTTCTAATAAATGAATGTGACATACTGATCGATATGCTTAGTTTCACTTTAATGCGGGAGAACAATATTGTATAGTTTTCTATATAGAGGTCTTGGATGTCTTATGCTTAATTCTTGGCTCTTTCTTATTTTCTAAAATTTTTGTGGTGTATAATCATTCAAATGATTTTAAGTCACCTTATACACAATGGCTTTGCCAAATTTACTTATTCAAACAATTCATTGCTAGATTCTTCCAGATTTCTTCATAGTCAAATATACTGCTATAATTAACAAAACGTTTTTTTTCCAGTTTTATGTTTTGTTCATTTTTATTGCCATACTGAACTAGTGAGCACTTGTAATGCAAAGTAAATATGATAACAGAGGACATGATCTGCTCATTATTGATTACAGAGAAAATCTGTGAATTTTTTGTGGATTTCTGTTGTGACTAATATCCTTATTCAGAATTTTTTTGAAGTCTTGTTAGCCAATTAAGGCTTTATAATTACAAAGAATTTCATTGAATGACTTTTTTGTATGCATTGATAACCCTGCATAACTTTTATTTTATTCTGCTAATCTGATAAATTATATTGAATTATTCTTGAATGTTAAGTGAACAGTATTAAGTGTATTTGGCCATGATACATCGTTTCTTTATGATTAAATATTTGAATTTTATTTAATAACATCTAAGATTTGTATCAATTTTTATCACGTCCAAGGTCAGGAGAGGCAGCTGTGCTTCACTGGAGCAGCAGTGAATGGATAGCCCACATACGAGGTCGGGAGCGGCTGCTGTTCTTCGCTGGACTGGCCGAGTGGAGATACCCCACGTCCAAGGCCAGAGAAACCCCAGTAATACAGTAGGCACTGGAGTGACTGTGAGAAGATACCCCACGTCCAAGGGCAACGGAGAAGCCCCAGCAAGATGGTAGGAGGAGGTGAATTCATGTTTAGAATCAAACCCCACTCCCGCCAGAGACATTCGGGGGCACAAACAAACCTTGTGCGCACCAGGACTCAGGGACCCCACAGAGACTGAGACAGAGCTGTGTTTGAGCGTCTCCTGTGAGGTACGGGTCAGCAGTGGACTGCTGCAGGGACAGGGGCTTGGGGTGTGGGTATGGCATAACTCCTCTTGGAGAAGGTCATCATTAACCCCACCATAGAGCTGCCAGAACTTACATAGGACTGGAGGATAGACTCCTGGAGGGCACAACAGCACCTTGTGCTCAAGGACCCAGGAGAAAGGAACAGTGACCCCACAGGAGACTTGCCTGTGGGCGTCCAGGAGTCTTCAGCAAAGGCGTGGTTGGTGGTGACCCGCTGCAGGGGTGGGGATGTGGGCCATAGCAGTACATGCACGGGGCCTCTTGAGGGAGGTCACCATTATCTTCATTGCCTCTGCCATAGTTTGGCCGCATGTAAATAGCAGGGAGGGAACACAGCTCCACTCATCAACAGGAAAATGGGTTAAAAATTTAGAGAGCGTGGCCCCGCCCATCAGAACAAGACGCAGTAGAGCCCTCAGTCAGTCTATCCCATCAAGAAGCTTGCATAAGCCTCTCATCCTTCTCCATCACAGGGCAGACAGATTGAAAACCATAATCATAGAAAACTAACCACTCTAATCACGTGGACCTCAACCTCCTCTAACTCAATGACACTATGCGCCATGCTGTGTAGGGCCACCCAAGAAAGAGAGGTCATGGTGGAGAGTTCTGACAAAATGTGGCCCACTGGAGAAGGGAATGGCAAACCACTTCAGTATCCCTGCCTTGAGAACCCCATGAATGGTATGAAAAGGCAAAAAGATAGGATCCTGAAAGAGGAACTCCCCAGGTCAGTAGGTGCCCAATATGCTACTGGAGATCAGTGGAGAAATAACTCCAGAAAGAATAAAGAGACAGAGACTAAACAAAAACAACACCCAGTTGTGGATGTGACTGGTGATGGAAGCAAGGCCTGATGCCATAAAGAGCAATATGGCATAGGACCTGGAATGTTAGGTCCATGAATCAAGGCAAATTGGAAGTGGTCAAACAGGAGATGGCAAGAGTGAAAAACTGACATTTAAGGAATCAGAAAACTAAGATGGGCAGAAATGGGTGAATTTAACTCAGAAAACCATTATATCTACTACTGTGGGCAAGAATCCCTTAGAAGAAATGGAGTAGCCATAGTCAACAAAAGAGTCAAAATGCAGTACTTGGATGCAATCTCAAAAATGACAGAATGAACTCTGTTCATTTCCAAGGCAAACCATTCAATATCATGGTAATCCAAGTCTATGCCCTAACCAGTAATGCTGAAGAAGCTGAAGTTGAATGGTTCTATGAAGACCTACAAGATCTTCTAGAATTAACAGCCCAAAAAGATGTCCTTTTCATTATAGGGGACTGGAATGCAAATGTAGGAACTCAAGAAACACCTGGAATAACAGGCAAATATGGCCTTGGAGTACAGAATGAAGCAGGGCAAAGGCTAATAGAGTTTTGCCAAGAGAACGCACTGGTCATAGCAAACACCCTCTTCCAACAACACAAGAGAAGACTCTACACACAGATATCATCAGATGGTCAACACCGAAATCAGACTGATTATATTCTTTGCAGCCAAAAATGGAGATGCTCTATACAGTCAGCAAAAACAAGACTGGGAGCTGACTGTGGCTCAGATCATGAACTCCTTATTGCCAAATTCAGAATTAAATTGAAGAAATTAGGAAAAACCACTACACCATTCAGGTATGACCTAAATCAAATCCCTAACGATTATATAGTGGAAGTGAGAAATAGATTTAAGGGACTAGATCTGATAGACAGACTGCCTGATGAACTACGGACAGAGGTTCTTGACATTTTACAGGATACCAGGAGCAAGGCTATCCCCAAGAAAAAGAAATGCGAAAAAGCAAGATGGCTGTCTGAGGAAGTGTTACAAATAGGTGTAAAAAGAAGAGAAGCCAAAAGCAAAGCAAAAAAGGAAAAATATACCCATTTGAATGAAGAGTTCTAAAGAATAACAAGGAGAGAGAAGAAAGCCTTCCTCAGTGATCAGTGCAAGTAAATGCAGGAATACAATAGAATGGGAAAGACTGGAGATCTCTTCAAGAAAATTACAGATACCAAGGGAACATTTCATGCAAAGATGGGCTCAACAAAGGACAGAAATGGTAAAGACCTAACAGAAGCAGAAGATGTTAAGTAGTGGTGGCAAGAATACACAGAAGTACGGTACAAAAAAGATCTTTACGACCCAGATAATCACAATGGTATAATCACTCACCTAGAGCCAGATATCCTGGAATGTGAAGTCAAGTGGGCCTTAGGAAACATCACTATGAACAAAGCTAGTGGATGTGATGGAATTCCAGTTGAGCTATTTCAAATCCTAAAAGATGATGCTGTGAGAGAGCAGCACTCAATATGCCAGCAAATTTGGAATACTCAGCAGTGGCCACAGGCTAGAAAAGGATTCATTTCAATCCCAAAGAAAGGCAATGCCAAAGAATGTTCAAACTACCACACACTTGCATGCATCTCACATGCTAGCAAAGTAGTGCTGAAAATTCTTGAAGCCAGGCTTCAACAATATGTGAACCGTGAATTTCCAGATGTTCAAGCTGGTTTTAGAAAAGGCAGAGGAACCAAAGATCAATTTGCCAACACCCACTATATCATTGCAAAAGCAAAAGAGTTTCAGAAAACCATCTATTTCTGCTTTATTGACCATGCCAAAGCCTTTGACTGTGTGGATCACAATAAACTGTGGAAAATTCTGAAAGAGATGGGAATACCAGACCACCTGACCTGCTTCTTGAGAAACCTGTATGCAGGTCAGGAAGCAACAGTTAGAACTGGACATGGAACAACAGACTAGTTCCAAATAGGAAAAGGAGTACATCAAGGCTGTATATTGTCACCCTGCTTATTTAACTTATATGCAGAGTACATCATGAGAGACACTGGGCTGGAGGAAGCACAAGCTGGAATCAAGATTGTGGGGAGAAATATCAATAACCTCAGATATGCAGATGATACCACCCTTATGGCAGAAAGCAAAGAAGAACTAAAAAGCCTCTTGATGAGAGTGAAAGAGGAGAGTGAAAAAGTTGGCTTAAACCTCAACATTCAGAAACTAAGATCATGGCATCTGTTTCCATCACTTCATGCCAAATAGATGGGGAAACAGCGAAAACAGTGGCAGACTTTATTTTGGGGGGGCTCCAAAATCACTGCAGATAGTGACTGTAGCCACAGAATAAAAAGATGCTTACTCCTTGGAAGAAAAGTTATGACCAACCTAGATAGCATATTAAAAAGCAGAGACATTACTTTGCCAAAAAAGGCCCATCTATTTAAGACTATGGTTTTCCCAGTAATCATGTAGGGATGAGAGAGTTGGTCTATAAAAAAGCTGAATGCCAAAGAATTGATGCTTTTGAACTGTGGTGTTGGAGAAGACTCTTGAGAGTCCCTTGGACTGCAAGGAAATCCAACCAGTCCATCCTAAAGGAAATCCATCCTGAATGTTCTTTGGAAGGACTGATGTTGAAGCTGAAACTCCAATTCTTTGGCCACCTGATGCAAAAAACTGACTCATTGGAAAAGATCCTGATGCTGAGAAAATTGAAGGTGGGAGGAGAAGCAGACAATAGAGGATGAGATTACTGGATAATAATTATTATTATCAATGGACATGAGTTTGAGTCAACCCTAGGAGCTGGTGCAGGACATGGATGCCTAGCCTCCTGCAGTCCATGGGGTCACAAAGAGTCAGACACAACTCAGTGACTGAACTGAACTGAACATTTTTATGTCTACATTTATGGGAAAATTTGCCAGTAAGTAGCTATTATGACAATAGCTTTGTCATGTTTTGTTGCAGGGTGATTTCAGTCTTTGAAGCAAGTTTACACATGATTTTCTCCTTTACTTGAAATTGCTTTGAATAATATCTAAAGTTATTTTTCCTTTAAAGATTTGGTCAATTTTATCAATGAAGACATCTTGACCTGTGGATACGTTTTGTGGGATATATTTTAATAAATGCTCAATTGTAATAGATATAGAATAATTCTGATTTAAAATTGTCTTATATCAATTTGTATATGTTATATTTTCTTGGACATTTTCCTATTTCATTTGTATTATCAGATACACTTTTCTAAAGGGGTTTATAATATGATTTTATAACCACTTTCATATCAGTAAAATCTCTGTTAATCTCTCCTTTATCAATTACTGGGACTTTAACATCTTGATGTGTTTCCCCACAGGTTTATTACATTTATTAGTTATTTTAAAATATATATCTGACATGATTAATTTTATTATCATGATCATTTTTATGTTATGATTTCTTTAATTTTATAATGAAAGAAATGTTAGAACACTCATTTCCTCACCTTTCTTTTCCTGAATAGGTAGTAAGTGTATAACTTTATTCTAACCACAGTAGAATTTCTGGCACTTGATTTCAAAAATCTGTCTAACTGTATTGCAACTTTTTCATCCCAGTAGTTGGGTATTTAGTATTCTGCCTTCTATTTTCCTAATTTAATTGAAGTTTGATAATTATGTGTTTTGGTATTAACTTTTAAGTTAATCCCACAATAATTGGATAATATACTGTTTTAAGTTAATCCTACAATAATTGGATAATATACCGTTTATAGTAAACATTTGATATTTCTTGTGAAGTTCTATGGGACTCAGTATGTGGTAAGTTTTAGTTAATCTTCTATCATTCATACTTACAAAGAATGAATTATGAAGTTTTAGGGCTCAGGTAAACTTTGTTAATAAAGTGGTTCATATATTGATATTATAAAAAACATTACTATTTTTATTTATTAATTTTTTGGCATGTTTTATCAGCTACTGAGAAAGCCGTTTAAATACCTCAAAACATGGTTTTGCATTTTGTATTGAAAAATACAAATATGTGTATCAATGGATTTGCACAGTAAAACTCATGTTGTTCAAGGGCCAAATACACGTGTGATGGGAAACTTATCGCAGAAAGAATTTACATTTTATATAAGTTTACTATATCTAGTATGTTGAAATATAGCTTAGATAGGAATATATTTGGAATTTTTGTTTTGTTTTGTTTTTAGTATCTGTAATTCACACAACTGTTTTCAACTTTGCATGGGAAAGTAAGAAAGAGAGAAAGGAAGGAAGGAAGGAAGAAAGGAAGAAAGAGAGGTCACTCAGTCATGTCCAACTCACACAGCCCACAAGGCTCCTCGATCCACGGGGTTTTCTAGGCACGAGTGCTGGAGTGGGTGGCCATGTCCTTCTCCAGGGGATTTCCCAACCCAGCGATCAAACCCAGGTCTCCCACATTGTGGCCAGACACTTTACCATCTAAGTTACCAAAGAAGCCGAGCTACTACCAAGGTCTTTATAAAATAACCACTGAATACAACTAGTGTATGCACGTGTGTGTCTGTGTATACATATGTGTGTGTGTGTGTGTGTGTGTGTGTGTGTGTCTGTATGTTTCTGACAAATGAACATTTGCCACTGAAAAATAGGTAAGAAAACTTGAGAATACACACCCAGAGGCAAACATGTGATGTTTGCATTAAGATGTGATGCAATTTTCCTTGAGAATTTCAGCAACCTGGAGAATGTCTTACAAACTATAAAAATAAATGTCCTATGAGTGTTAAAAGAAAGTTATTTTAGAAATCATACAACAATATCTTTAGAAGCAATGAACTGCATACTATAATTAATATTTTCAATTTTATGTCCCTATCCACCTAAATTCCAAATATTCATAAATACATTTTAATAAATATACTTAAGTTTTGGAGGTAAGCATTCACCCAAATCTAAACTCACTGCAAAATAATGTGAGGTTGTATTGTAAGAAATACAATGAGTTTTCATGCAGACTTCTAACATTAATCCATATAGCTAACCTCATTTAATAACATTTTTCTACCCAGCTATATAAATGTATGTGTACACACACACCATCTGGTGATGTCCATGTGTAGAGTCTTCTCCTGTGTTCGAAGAGGGCATAGGACTCTACACATGGACATCACCAGATGATCAACACCAAAATCAGATTGATTATAGTCTTTGTAGCCAAAGGTGGAGAAGCTCTATACAGTCAGCAAAAACAAGATGGGTGGCTGACTGTGGCTCAGATCATGAACTCCTTATTACCAAATTCAGACTTAAATAGAATAAAGTAGGGAAAATCACTAAATCATTCAGGTATGACCTAAATCAAATCCCTTATGACTATACAGGGGAAGTGAGAAATGGATTTAAGGGACTAGATCTGATAGACAGAATGCCTGATGAACTATGGACAAAGATTCATGATACTGTACAGGAGACAGGGATCAAGACCATCCCCATGGAAAAGAAATGCAAAAAGGCAAAATAGTTGTCTGAGGAGGGCTTACAAAGAGCCATGAAAAGAAGAGAAGCAAAAAGCAAAGGAAAAAAGGAAAGATATACCCATTTGAATGCAGAGTTCCAAAGAATAGCAAGGAGACATAAGAAACCCTTCCTCAGTGATCAATGCAAACAAATAGAGGAAAACAACAGAATGGGAAAGACTGGAGATCTCTTCAAGAAAATTAGAGATACCGAGGGAACATTTCATGGAAAGATGGCTTCGATAAGGACAGAAATGGTATGGACCTAACAGAAGCAGAAGATATTAAGAAGAGGTGTCAAGAATACAGAGAACTGTACAAAAAAGATCTTCACAACCCAGATAATTATGATGGTATGATCACTCACCTAGACCCAGACATCCTGGAATGTGAAGTCAAGTGGGCCTTAGAAAGCATCACTATGAACAAAGCTAGTGGATGTGATGGAATTCCAGTTGAGCTATCTCAAATCCTGAAAGATGATGCTGTGAAAGAGCAGCACTCAATATGCCAGCAAATTTGGAAAACTCTGCAGTGGTCACAGGACTGGAAAAGGACAGTTCTCATTCCAATCCCTAAGAAAGGCAATCCCAAAGATTGTTCAAACTACCGCACAATTGCACTCATCTCACACGCTAGTAAAGTAATGCTCAAAATTCTCCAAGCCAGGCTTCAGCAATATGTGAACCGAGAACTTCCAGATGTTCAAGCTGGTTTTAGAAAAGGCAGAGGAACCAGAGATCAATTTGCCAACATCTGCTGGATCATCAAAAAAAGCAAGAGAGTTCCAGAAAAATGTCTCTTTCTGCTTTATTGACTATGCCAAAGCCTTTGACTGTGTGAAACACAATAAACTGTGGAAAATTCTTAAAGAGATGGGAATATCAGACCACCTGACCTGCCTCTTGAGAAACCTGTATGCAGGTCAGAATGCAACAGTTCAAACTGGACATGGAACAACAGACTGGTTCCAAATAGGAAAAGGAGTACATCAAGGCTGTATATTGTCACCCTGCTTATTTAACTTATATGCAGAGTACATCATGAGAAACGCTGGGCTGGAAGAAGCACAAGCTGGAATCAAGATTGTGGGGAGAAATATCAAGAACCTTAGATATGCAGATGATACCACCCTTATGGCAGAAAGTGAAGAGGAACTAAAAAGCCTCTTGATGAAAGTGAAAGAGGAGAGTGAAAAAGTTGGCTTAAAGCTCAACATTCAGAAAACTAAGATCATGGCATCTGGTCCCATCACTTCATGGCAAATAGATGGGGAAACAGTGGAAACAGTGTCAGACTTTATAGATGGTGACTGCAGCCATGAAATTAAAAGACGCTTACTCCTTGGAAGAAAAGTTATGACCAACCTAGATAGCATATAAAAAGCAGAGACATTACTTTGCCAACAAAGGTCCATTTGGTCAAGGCTATGGTTTTTCACATGGTCATGTATGGATGTGAGAGTTGGACGGTGAAGAAATCTGAGCACCAAAAAATTGATGCTTTTGAACTGTGGTGTTGGAGAAGACTCTTGAGAGTCCCTTGGACTGCAAGGAGATCCAACCAGTCCATCCTAAAGGAGATCAGTCCTGGGTGTTCATTGGAAGGACTATGCTGAAACTGAAACTCCAATATTTTGGCCATCTCATGTGAAGATTTGACTCATTGGAAAAGACCCTGATGCTGGGAGGGATTGGGGGCAGGAGGAGAAGGGGACGACAGAGGATGAGATGGCTGGATGACATCACCGACTCAATGGACATGAGTTTGAGTAAGCTTCAGGAGTTGGTGATGGACAGGGAAACCTGGCGTGCTGCAATTCATGGGGTCGCAAAGAGTTGGACACTACTGAGTGACTGAACAGAGCAGTACCCACACACACACACACACACACACATTTTCCTACAGATACACAAGCTTAAAAAGCTCAGAAGCATTACTATTATCAAATATATATTGTTTAGCTATACAGTTGACTCTTGAAATACATAAGTATGACTATGCATTCCCTCTCATACGCATTTCTTCTTTCAATAAATACTACATTCTTACACAGTCTATGTTGATTGAACCCATGAGTGCAGAACCACAGATACAGAAGGCAAATTATAAAGTTTTACATGGATTTTTGACTGTACAGGTGGGAATGGAGTAGGGGCAGTGTTCCTGAACTCCACCTTGCTCAAGGGTCTACTATATATACATAAATTTCTGTCAAAAAAAAAGAATATCATCTGTAGAATATGCTTAAATGCTGTATTTCTTTAAATCAAATAAAGCCACAGTAACTGAACACAGTAACAAAATTCCCAATTTATTATCACATTAACCCTTCTAAAGTTTATCTAAGATATAACTCAAGAATTATTTAATACCATAACATTAAATCAACTCATTAGTAGTGTAAGAATTAATAAATAATGAAAATAGTGTACTTCATATTTGTTTCTTTAAACTTTAAGGAAGAAAAATGTTTGAAGGGGAGAATGTCTTTTGTTTATACTTCCCTACAATATCTTAGCTCTTGTTTGACATGAAAATCATGAAAGAAATATTTCCCAGGGTCCATAAGCTAAAAATAACCTGTGCCTCCAAACAACAACTCTATTTATTATGCCTCTTTAGATTACATACAAATCCTAGCACAATGCCATATACACATGGAAGACAGTACAGACTTTTTTTAAAATTAGATTTGTGTGGACTGTGTATATACTATCTGTTGCCTCTCTACTTGAAAGAAGCAAATGGAGAAGATGTAAAAAAAAAAAAACAAAAAACAAAAAACCTTTCTGATAAGTGCCAAGCTATAGGAGGACGGAAAATAAAATGTTACAAGGAAAAGGACAAACTGTTACAGAAAAACAAATATTTTTAAAGCACTGTTGAGAAAGTGATCTAAGTTTTCCAAATCAGAAAATTTATCTAGTGATGTATGCCACATTCCTTCTTTTAGTATTTTCTGTCTCCTGATGGATGAGGGAGGCCATTGGAAGTGTGACATATCCATATGCAACACTGAGTAACTTCCATTTCTAACATCTGACCTCCTGAGTGTGCTTCACTATCAGTTGTCTCTTCAACTGGATAAATTAGAGGTTGCTCCATGTAAAGGTAGGTTGGGGACTACCAATTTGGACCAAGCTCCTCATTTTACAAAGGGAAAATTGAGGTTGAAAAGGTTAAATGACTTTTTTCACAGTCATGCATATATTCAACAGGAAGTCAGTGCAGGAACCCTTGTTTCTTTACCTCCCTTCAGAGATGAGAATATGTTCAGAATATGAGACATAAGAAACCTGAGATTGTCTCAAACTTTTAATTAAAATAGTGTGACTATATATACATACATATACATTAAGTTATATATGTTTATTATAAAGAAATACCCTCTATGAATGTTATCTACAGTTAATAAATCAGAAACACTTTGAAAATTGAGACATGCACCATATTGATTTATAGACCATTTTGTGAATATAAAATTTGAAAATATTGAATTTAATCATATATCACACATTTATTTGTCTTGATACAAGCACTTCAAATATTTATTCATATTAATAAATGAAGATACTAACTGGGAGAATTGTCTCTATGTTAAACTAAGTTATTATTTGGTTATATTAAATTTCAATTAGTATCAGAAAATAAATATCTTAGACTACTTCAACAATAATTTCATTTCTATGAATGAAGCATGTACTTAGCATTGTTTCATGCAGGTGCTTTCTTTAGAGCTGGGAAAGTATTTGAGGAGAATAGGAAGGTCATTATTCAAACCATCTCATTAAGTTTATAATTTGACTGGAAATTTAGTAGACTTTAAATGATATTTTTATCCAGATTAATTTTCCTTACTTATTATTCTCTTTTGAATGCTTTCAAAATTATGTGAAAGTCACTCAGTCGTGTCCGACCCTATGTGACCACATGGACTCTACAGTCCATGGAATTCTCCAGGCCAGAATACTGGAGTGAGTAGCCTTTCCCTTCTCCAGGGCATCTTCCCAACTCAGGGATCGAACCCAGGTCTCCCACACTGGCAGGCAGATTCTTTACCAACTAAGCCAAAAGGGACACCCAAGAATACTGGAGTGGGTAGTCTATACCTTCTCCGTTAGACCTTCCCAACCCAGGAATCAAACCAGGGTCTCCTGCATCATAGGTGGATTCTTTACCAACTGAGCTATCAGGAAAGCCCTTCAAAAGTATATTTCAAAGTAAAACACATGTAACTTTGTTTGGTGGCTAGTTTACAAAGGTACATTCTCAATTTCATTGTGATGAACTTATTTTTCCTAGGATATGATTAAAATAACTCTTTCAACTTTAAATATTACACAAAAAATAAAGTTTTTCTTCACATATTAGAGTTATTGTCATATACTCTCTGAAAGAGGAATAATTCTAGTTGATTTAAACTGAAAAGACTCAAAGCATGTCAGACATACTTCTCTAAACAGTAAAAAAAAAAATAAAATGTTCATAAACTCTATTTTCACCTAAGATCAAGATTAACTAATAGAAAATCTAAAGAAGCGGCACAAGCTCTAGTTGCTTTTAGGTATTATTCTTTTAGGTATTATATCATTGAGCTGGATTTATTATCATCTATAATGTGGGTCAATGTGTCAACTGATAGTAACATCTGTATTCATACATGAATTTTTCATACTTCTTAGTGAATTTATTTAACATATTTTGGAAGCAGGCAGTTAGCATTCCATGATACATTGACTGCTAGAGCTATTAAGAGAATATGTGGCTCAAGACAATAGTTTTTCAGTCAGATATTAGGACTTCATCGGTTTGTGTTGGAGATCACAGAAGAAACAAAACTATCATCACCTTCTGAGGCCTTTGCAGACTTGGATCTGTGAAGATTTAAGACATGTTAGAATTTTAAAAATGCTTTCAAAAGTTGATATTGAATTATTCACTTCACTGGAAAAAGCCACTGTTGTGAATTTTGCTGTATGTTTTCCAAAAATATGGCATTAACTCTAATGTGAACATTGCATACTGGAGTGTAATTTTGATGCCTATGTCGGTGTTGAAATTATACTGTGAAATGTCAGATAACTTTAAAGAACAGTCTTAAAGAGCTAAATCTGTTTCTCAAAACTATTCTTCAAGCCTTTTTGCACAAATTTACTTAAAGATTTTTAGGTCTTTCCCAATACACACTAAAATAGAATCTCTGGGTTTGCAATTGAATCATCTAGAATTAAAAAAAAATACTCTTAAGTACATACAGATGTTCATTTTGGAACCACTTATGCAAATTGTAACATGCGATTTATATCCTGACTCCATTTGGGTTATTCTACAAGCAGAGACATGTATTCTGGTACATTGTTTGGTAAGGTAATGTCAATAAGTAAAGTGAAGGAGACAGGAAAATGGGATTTTAAAAGTGGACAGGCAGAGTAATTTAACAAGGTTATAGCTCTGTACAATAGATGCTCATGTGTACCTATAGGAGCAAACAGAATGACACTCAAATAATCCTCAAAGGATGGGTGGCTGGGGCATGCACAGATATTTCATCCTCCACTAGCTAAAGGCAACCTGCAAGGAGAGCTAAGTCTCCCACACTTCTGGGAGACATTTTTGTAGGCCAAGAAGTTCCAAATTTCCAGAGAAGTTCGTTGGGTAAAAGCACAAAAAGATACATGGCACAGACCACTTGAGGGAAGTACTGTTAGCATGAGTCTGAGCTTACAAAATCAATAAAATACTGACCATCCTAGCCACACTGAAACTAGAAATTTAAGCAAGACACAAAACATTCTGCCCAAAAGTGTCTTTTGCCACTTCTGAGACTCGTTCATGTCATTTGTAAAGTTCTCTCTGTCACAAGATCTGTGAATAGTCAAATAGTATCCAATTAGAGCCCTCTGTTCTCCTGTCCAGGGTTTCTCAGTCATTGCTACAGATGATGGAGGATCAGAGCACACTCATTGCCCGGGACAATTACATCCTCTTGTCTCTGTTGCCATCTGATCAGCCATCTGATCTCTACTACTCTAGAATCCTGTCGTTACCACTGATGCTAGGTGCCTCATCTAGTTCTATGAAGCTTCTCAGCCCATCAATCCTGGCTTCTGCTGACTTTTCACATTCTGCTGGTGCACATTCACTACTGCTATTCTTATTATCTTCCTGACAAATATGTCCACCCAGCCCTCTTGGAGAATATACTCAGCTAACACCTTTCCCCACTGAAAATAATAAATTAATTTGAACATTTTTATCTCTTTAAGTCTGTTGACACTTCCACTGGTACCCTTTAAAAATATTTCTGGGATCTCAGTCTTATTTATTGTAGACTATTATAGTGTCTATATTTCAAGGACGGAGGCACCACTGCAGTATATTAAGACTGATGAATCCTGAGTAATGGGGGTGTGCTCCCATGACAATAAGCTCAACTTATCCTGCCTTAAATTTCACCTCTTCTGTTTCAACGTGCTCAAGATTCGTATTCACAACTGCCTCCTGTTTCAGCCATATTTTAACTGGGCTTTGAAATTCTTTAACTTAGTAAGTTTTTTTCCTCTCAAAGCAGAAACTGTGTTCCCCTGTCAGGCCCACTTGAGACTTTTTCACAGTTATTGTTCTAAAGCAGAGACACAGGTACATATTGAAGAGTAGAAGCATCATCTTGTGAAAGTTCCAGCTCAGTGAAAATTCCAGCTAAGGATTCTGAGTCCTTTCTTTGTAAAAGCGCTTACTGTAGCATAGGATAACTGTCAAATCTAAAAGCTTTGTCCCACTGGCCCTATTAAATGCATATAATTACACCTCATATATAGGCTTGTTCTAAAAAATATGTAAATAAATATAAAATAAATAATATACACATACACATGTACACACAAAAATACACAGTTTCCAATTCTAGTTAATTTTTTGATCACTTAATCATTCACAGGAGTAGCAAAAATAGAAACTGCCAGAAATTTTACTGTGCTACATTTTTAAAATGTTTTATAACTCACTTACAATGTTCAACAATATGATTTTTCTTTTCCGTTTAAACATAATGATTTATATCTTTAGGAGCAGAAAAATGTTACCCCAGTTCACCCAGATATAAAATTCCAAACTTGGTTTCATATTGAGGTTCTTAGGAAGTTAGAGTGTTTGCTTATTCTTCTATACCGTGGTCAACATTTTTTGGAAGAAATTTGATATTTTTAATTTAACAGCTCATTCATCAGAAATAATAACAAAAATAATAAAGAATAAGTGAAGAAAAATATATCTTATTCTAATATCCAAATATATTGATGATTATGTGTATCAATATACATATTTCATGGATGAACCAATTATCAAGTGTAATTCCTTTTTTTAACTGAAGTATAGTTGATTTACAATGTGTTAATTCCTACTGTACAGCAAAGTGACTCAGTTATACTAATACATATATAGTTTTTTCCCACATTCTTTTCCACTATGGTTTAATCACAGGATATTGAATATAGTTCCCTATGCTATACAGTAAGACTTTGTTATTTATCCATCCATGTAACAGACTGCATCTACTAACCCCAACTCCCCCTCCCCTGTCAACTCTCCCCCTCCCACCTCCAGCTCCCTCTTGCTTTGACATTTGGCTGCAATTTCTAATGTATTCTCTTAGTGACATGGCCATGGAATCACTTAGTAGGTTGGCTGAGATCTTGTGCTGTGGCAAGTATAACTGATGGCCTAAGGTGTTGCCTTTATGAATCTACCATTACTTTTGTGCTAAAGTCATGCTTTTCACAGAGTTCTCTGGGGTAATGATTGAGAGTGCAAGTGTTCAATTATAGGCCCATTTCTGTGAGATATAGGAATCCTCAACTAATATGACTTTGGCTCAAGTCCTCCATCAGTTTGAATGTAACACTCTTGGAATCATGCCTCAGGTTAAGCCTCTCTCTATCCCCCCACCCAAAAACTTCACAGGGATCCTATCTTCTTTGGATCTGAAGATTCTCCCTACCTTCTCTTGTTAGTAACCCCTTTTCTTTTGTAGGCATTTCCCTGTCTATTCCTATCTCCTAAGTCACTGTCTGCTTCTCTAAACTAACAAAAGTGGTACAAGAAAACAGGATGTAAGATGCAGTTTGGGAATGGCTCACTCTGCCTAAAAAGTGAAGAGAATGCTATTTAAGTGGTATGTGGAATATAGATAGTTCCTGGGTGATCCAATTCTTGGTGATTTCACCAGTGCTTACCTGGGAAAAATCATAGTAATTTATCTTTGCAGCTGAAATCATCTGGACCTTTGAAAGATATGGGAGCACCAAAGGTTTTTTATCAAAGTGTCAGTGTTAACTGTTTACTGCTAAATTACACTGATAATCCAGGGAGAGATGATTAAAAACTTAAGGCAAATAAGGGGTAAGTGTAAGACCCAGAGGATCTGTTTCATAGCTAACAAAGAATCTCATATTGCCTGTAGTGGAAAAGCAGAAACAGCTGAATAGCAGACTAAAGATCTGATACTTATAGTTACAGAGCACCAGAGATGTTCAAATTCTGTCAAGGCATGTCTTTTATGCTATGATAGGAGAGCTGGTTGAGAAAATTTTCAATTAAAATATGCACTCAGTTCATAGAGAAGAATGTTCCTAACAGTGTTGGCTCTGCAAAGCCCTGTGAATTTTCAGGCATAGCAGAGATGTCCCTACCTCCCTATTAGGAGCTAGAACCTCCTCTGTACTGGCACACACTGCTGGGTATGGGTTCTGAAGATGATTTATCAACAAAGTTAAAAGTAAGTCTGAATAAGCAAGATTTTCTTCCCTTGAGTGCACATATTTGGACACAGTGTTAGCATCTTGAGAAAGATTCCAGGGGACTGGGACAAACTAATTGCAATGGTGACTCCTAGAAGCCTAGACAAAGTGTTGACTTTGCTTCACCTCATGTTAGAAGACTACATAATCCACTTTTAGTTCCTTCTGAAATAGTTTAGAAATTTTCTAAGAACTCAGGGAAACATAATACACTTAAGTTTCGTTTCTAAATCTATGATTACTGACCTGTTTCTGCCTTATTTTTTTTTAAGTTCAGTGATTTTTTTAGGACAATATTTACTTTAGTATCAAATAAATAGGGAAATTACATAATCTAAACACGTCTATTGTGTTTATTTTAATAAAGATCAACATCTCTACCCAGGAATCATATTCTATTCATGTATTTAATTTTACATATTACAATACTGCATTATAAATATTTCACTTGTCAGTTATGATTTTTTAAATTTTTATAAGACTTTATCATTCCCACATGAATATCTGACTCACTTCAAAATTCAAACTAATTATATTCCACTGTTCATACACTGCCCGTCTCATACAGTTATTCATACTGTCATCTTTTCTTATTTCTATTCTCACATTTTCTCAAAATATAGAAAATACTGGGTTATACAGCATACCTTAGCACACCTGTTCAGATTTTCTTTCTTATTCTTTTCAAGGCATGAAAAAGCTGAAGATAAAAGAAAACCCTAAAGGCAGCATTAAATTTTATGCTGAATTAGAACCATACCCTACCATAAAATGGTTACTGGCATCAGAGTTTGTATCAGCTTTTAATGTAAATTTCAACTTACTCATTTGATATAGACAGTTAATACTATTAGTGGACAGTATCCAAGGAACATTCCAGTTAAAATCACTTCAATAATATGATGACAACTTAGCAGTCAAAGGTAAATCTTCACTTTATGAAACAATGGGAATAAATTATTGTGAATATACAGTCAAATGGAAAAGATATTTTGTGATAAAATAGAGCTAGTCTCTAAGACTCATATTATACACTCACATTTATCTGGTCTTTCTCAGGAAGATTTCTCTCCATGATATTTATGATAAGAAAAAGTTATTCCAATTTTCCTTAAATGAAAAAGAAGGAGACATATAAAGCTATATAATTTCCATGAAATCAGTCAATAATTTTTCTTTTGATTGTGGCTGGGGAAGCATGGGGGTTTAAAGTATGTAACAACTTTTTATCCTTTGACTGTTATTCCAATTATTTATATTCTTATATATTTATATTTAAAGTTGATTTAGAAACTTTCTTAACAACTCTCTACCATGTTAATCAAGAGTTTAAGTACTGAAGTACTATGTTCATCATCACAAGGTTGTCTTTTCAGAAACTATAATCATATAAACTTTATATTAATACTATTTGACTATATTAATACCACTCATTGGTAAAGCAAGTAATAGATTTAGTTTCTGATTACTTATGCATATTTATCATACAATATATGTATATATGCATGTAAGTATATATGTATGTATAGTAATTATTGTAGCTATTTTAATGACTATTATTCCTCTTCAACATCAACAAAACTCTAAGCTTCTTTTCTGATGGCATTTCTGTGGGTCATTATTCACTAATTTCTCTGGGCATTAGATAGGTCTCTTCTATCTGGGTGACAGGACGAGTTCTGGTATTTTTTTAAACATTCTTTTGGTAGTCACCTCTTCTCTGTTTTTATTAATTTGGGGGAACTAATTCATATTAGTGAAATATCAGAACTTCTAGACCATTCTTTAAATATCCTATTCTTCTTCACCTATTTTGTTGATTATCAGTTTTAAATTTAAGAACACCTCCTCAATATTATCTTCCAATCC
Organism: Odocoileus virginianus; assembly: GCF_023699985.2. Taxonomy (NCBI): domain Eukaryota; kingdom Metazoa; phylum Chordata; class Mammalia; order Artiodactyla; family Cervidae; genus Odocoileus; species Odocoileus virginianus. The sequence goes on from NC_069685.1 coordinate 25,318,162, forward strand.
ACATATTATTTTTTTCTGATGATGATATGCTCTGTTTGAAGAAGATTATTATTGATATATAATTGTTACTTTTCAAAGACTTATTTTTCACAATTAAATTACCTGATTTCTCTAAGGATTTCAATTATACCATTTATTTTCTTTCCAATCTCTAACCCACACTTGTTTTTTAAAGGTAACATATTAAAAGGAGATGGATTCTTGTTTCACTTTTAGGTGATGTTTGAAGAAACTAAATGCACATTCTAGAAGAGAAGATAGATTACTTTTAAAATATATATCAAGGTAAGTCACCATAAACTATTTAGAAATTTCACTAACATCTAGAATGAAACAAAAAGAGCTGATTCATTTGGCAAGCATGTGACAGTATATTTCTCTCTTCAAAGAGGTGAGTGCTGAGAAGATGCCACATTCAATCATAAGCTAAGGGAGTCATATGGTTTTCCCTGCAGATTGAGGCATTTTAGATCATGTTAGACCACTATTCTGACTTGTGGCTGTGACAGAGTGCAGGGTTGCCGCTGGGAGAGTCGGTGATTGGCTGAATTCACGAAGGGAGTGTCAGTGATTGGTTGACTTCATGAAGGGAGAGTCAGTGATTGGCTGCCTCCATAAATGAAGGCATAACTGAATGAAGCAACCAGCGTCTATTTCACGTTTACAATATGCTACATACACAACCACAATTTGTAATTTCTCGTTTAATCCTCACTATACAAATACAATTTAGTCTTTACCACACTAAAATATCTAAAACTTACAGGAAAATATAAAACAGTAACAATGACAACAGGAAATCTGCGAACTAACAAACTGTAAAAATCATGCAAGAATCTTTTACTAACTGCAATTTAGCTCTGACTGTGGAAGCAACATCTGCTGACTGACTCATCCACACTCAAACCCAAGTCAGGTATGTGGAAATTCCTTGTTTGCCCATATTACTGGTTGTGTGACCTATATGCTGAATCTTATAACACTCAGGGCTTATTCTATCATCACAAGTAAATTTCTTATCATTATTGTTTTTATGACATAAAAGATCATATCTTTCAGAGAACAGTAGAAGGGGTGGGGATTGAGGAGAGGTATAGGGTATATCCTATATTGTAAAGGCCATACATATGAAGTGCAAAGCTAAGGAAAGACAGGGTAAGAGAAGACATTATGGTATTTTGCAGACTAAAGTACATTTTTTTTGCCTTTTTAATATTATAACTGATAACCATGAGATATGTTTATGTAGGAAATTCTCCACACTACAATTTAAATTATAAATACTTCTTAAAAAAAATAAATACTTCTTAAAGAAACTGAATCCTATAGGGTAAACTTGGTTTATCAGAAGTGATAGGATTTTTTCCTTCCATTTGTATTGAGAGATAACTGACATACAGTACTGTCTGAGTTTAAGGTTTATGGCAGAATAATTTGTGTTACCTCATATAAAATTACCACCATAAGTTTAGAGGCCATCCATTATCTCATATAGTTAGCAGTATTTTTTAACAAGGAACACAGATTCAGTGTGACACAGAGTCTAAAGTAAGAGTTAGAGAGAGGATCTTGGTTTAGAAAAGCCACTCCTAGGTGTTGAGTTGTGAGGCTTAAAACACTTTATCATACACATAACTGTAGATTTTTTGAGTGAGCACAATTAGAATCTATCTTAATACAATCATATAGTCAGGTTTTTAAAAATTCTCTCAGATATAATACTGAAAGAAGAATTAATAAAGAAAGACAAACTATTAAGAATAGACAACGACAGCCTGAGCTTTTGAAATATTTTTTCAACCAAGAGAAAGATAAAAAAATAAACCTTGAGGCAGAGAAGATGTTGTAGTAGGGTAGCAAGAACACTATGATGCTCTGTAAACCAAACCTGAAAATGTGAAGGAGCAGGGAGTGATGAATGCTGAGCATATATTTAGAAGTTGTCAAGTAAAATTATAAAGCTGAAGAGAGTATTTTACACATTTTGATGTTTTCTGTGAGAAAAGGCTGGCCATGGCAGCCGGTCCACTCTACATAAGGACCTTCATGACTAAGACATTTTGACAGCAGAAAAGCACTCTCTTGACTTCCCACTTCTTCCAGGAAAGAATTAGCCAGGAAAAACTATATGTCTCTTAACATTGAGTACTTATTTCTCTTTTGAAATGAGCCCCAACTGTTAAATTGCCCCCTTGTAGCCAACCAAGGGCTGCCAACCATTCCAGAAGATCAATCAGAGTGCCTTCCTGCTTTCAAAAATCCCACCTTAATTGAAAGCTTGCCAATCGAAGATTGTCACTGTTGCCATTTATTCATTTGCTTGAAAAAAATATACGCTCCTTTCTAATTCCTTTAAATTCCTGTGGAAATTTAAGCAATGCAGATGGATTCCCCTGTGGCAAGCTTATGAATAAACAGCCTTTGTATATGTTGTAGCAGACTTAGTTTTGTCTCTGACATCAATAAAGGGACCCATAAATTTAAAAGAGGAATAAATTTAATTATGAAATAACCAGACACACAAATGCCAAAGCAACACAGTAATATTCTTTAACATTTCTATTTTTTGTTATAATTAACAAACTGCCTTCACCTAGATTATTTAAACTTCAACACAACCCAGAGGGACAGCCATTCATTGTAAATGATATTGGAAACAGGTTTTATAGCTTTACTACTATTTTTCCGAATTCAGTAAATGAGAGTGAGAACCTGAACACAGGCCCTCTGTTACAAGATCCCTTTTTCTTAACATTTTAACACTTTAATTACACTACAATGGTAAAATTAAGATACTGTGATTCAACTGTGGAAATGTTTACAGGAAGGATTAATAACATGGCTTGACTTTTTGAAGGAATTTAGCCTTGGTTAGGAGTTTTTAAAAGTGGTATTCACAAACTGGGAAGGAATACAAGAAAAAAACTCATTAGAATAATAAAATTTGAAAAATATACTAAAACCCAAATATGTTTTTTTCAGACCTATTTCTTTTTCAGTTTTAAATATGAAACATGAAATAATATATATTATTAAATAATATATTATTTATATTTATATATTTATTTTTATATATTCATGTGTATATATATAAATATATATTATTTCATGTTTTATATTTAAAACTAAAAAGTAAAAATAAATAAATAAAACTAAAAAAGAAATAGGTCTGAAAAAAAAAATATATATATATATATGTAACCAATGATTTCCCTCGTGTCTCAGACGGTAGTGTCTGTCTACAATGTGGGAGACCCAGGTTCAATCCCTAGGTTGGGAAGATCTCCTGGAGAAGGAAATGGCAACCCACTCCAGTATTCCTGCCTAGAAAATCCCATGCACGGAGGAGCATGGGGTCGCAAAGAGTTGGAAATGACTGAGCGACTTCACTTTCACTATATGTAAACCAATAGAATAAAGGATCATTAAAAGATCAACTTTTCTATTTAAATTTGGAAAGGGTTTAAGAAGGGTTGACAAATATGTACAAGTATGATTCTTGCATAAAATTTAAATGACACTCTAGGATAAGAAAATCTGTCTTTTAATCTCTATAGAGCAAGTTCTCATATTTAATATATCTACCCTCTATTGGGTAAAACTTCTCACAAAATTCTGCCTCCCTTAGTTTCTGACCAGTAAAATTTCAGCAACTAAAAATGAGAAATCTAAATACATAAATATTTAAGAATTTCAGAAAAAAATGAATTTTATAGTAAACATATTTTAATCAGAACAAAGGAATTGTTTTTTAAATTTATTATCAAAGTCACTGATACCTTTATTTTATTGGTATAAATGAAAGGAAATTTTAAAAAAAATGCTTTCATAGTAATAGCCTTCCCTGAAAGTTTTAGAAACATGAAAGAATTCCCCTTTACTACTTTCTTCCCCAAAACTAAAACCTCTTTTTAAAATTGATCATTTCTAGTTCAAATTTCTTTCATATTTTGCTAATTTTATAATATAGCTATATTATTAAAGGCCATTAAGGATGCAGTGCATGAAATTTCAAAGGTTTCTTAACAAATATAAAAATGTGGCAATTAGTTTAGTAAACAGTATGATATTGTGTATGTTGTTATCTTTTAAAGCAGTTCCTAATAATATCACATCAAGTTTTAATAACAAGTAATTCCATATTTTAATATAAAGTCTGAAAATTTTTGAAAGCAAAAAACCCCACATTTTCTCTAGAGGATTGCTAATCTCTGCTTGTTGTGTGCTCAGTCACATCCAATTATATGCAACCCCTATGAACTGTATATTGCCAGGCTCTTCTGTCAGTGGATTTTCCAGGCAAGAATACTGGAGTGGGTTGCCATTTCCTCTAAATTCTTCTTACTCGCATTGCCATATCCGGAGAGCATCTCCTCTCAGATGTGGGACTGTATCATATGTACTTGATACAAACATTTTAGTTATAGTCCCTAATACCCTAAATGTGGCCTCCTGATAGTGATCTCTTAGGTGATAATATTATATAGGTATCATCTTTCATTTGATATATGATGTCTTAGGAGATATATTATATATAAATTCTGGCCAGTCAAACATCTAAGAAGATTACTTTCTTTGTAGAAATCATGTGCCTTTCTGTAATTATTTTCCAAGTCTTTACATTCCTTCTTGATTATATTTCAACCACATAATCCTATAAACCTGATCACATCATTATAAAATGTAACATCTTCTGATTTCAGGATGATATTCAATATTTACATGTTTTCCACATTTATAGTACAGTTTAGAAGGACAGACAGGTATGTAAAATGTCATTTTAGACATGTACTTATACATTTGTAATTTATATTTACATCTTTTGGCAGACTCATTCAATGAATTGTTAAGTAAAGTGATGACAACTGAGAATTAAATTGAGATACAGCAAAGTGGCAGTAACTAATAACCTTAAAAATATAATGCTTAAAATCAGATTATGAAGAGTTTAAGAAATAAAGTGAGATATTATATGTAGTAAATAGAGACAATTGTCAGGAGATGTTTTTTCTCCATCGGAAAGTGTACAGATTATTAGCTAAAGGGAGATGTGAATTCAAGGGAGGGTTCTGTTATTTTTAATATCAGAAGAATTTCCATGTTTATGTACTGATCAGGATAACTTGGTTGAGAGCAAAAATTGAGTAGTGAGAGAGAGGGAACATTTTCAGTAGTACTGACCTAATCCATGTGAGAAAGAGTATACAGTGAAGATGTACTTAATATCAGAAGTCAGTGAGATTGCTCTACTGAAGCTTCATACTGATTTGTGCTTTAGAAAAATACTTAAAGGTGCAGGGAAAAAAGCTGCTTTAGATAAGTAATAGCATGAAGAATAATTATTGACACTAATATAGGATCCAGGGCTCCAAAATATTTTCCTGAGATTATTTAGCTCATCTCTCTCTCAATCTGTGATCTGGATCAGGTAAATTTGAAGATTAAAAAAAAGTTAATTTTGAGGAAATTATTTCACCCTCAGAATTATTCTGTGCAATGTGTTCTTTTTTTAAAAAAAATTTATCTCACATCTAAAGATATCTTTTTGGTATCACCTTTCATTTGATTTCAGTTGTTATTTTGCTAAATATGAATTGATCTTGAAATTATATGTTCTTTGCAGAAAACATATACTTGAGGAAAATGCCTATAATTATTTTCACTGTTAAATTTTCAGTGTACTACTTTCCGGTCTCTTCTGAATCTAATAGGTTACTACCCAGATTATCACTAAGTTGATATTCCTCACTATTTCAAAGAACCACATGATGTCAGGAAAATGCAGACATTTCCTTAAATTTCCATTTCTATAATATAAAATTTAACATATATAAAATACAAATGTGTAATTATATAAAACAATATATTTTAAATACCATCTATTATTAAGAGCAAAAAATATATTGATGGAAGGTATGACTTTATAGTTTACTTTTTAATAAGTTTATAGTCTTCATTTGGCCTACCATTTAGAAATGTATACAACAGAGTATTACCTTTGGCGTAAATTATTTTAGGCCAACTACTGTAAGCAAATATATATATAAAATTAAAATTTACTTAATACATGTATAGTGATATATAGGTAAATCAAAGACATTTAAACAGTTTTATGTAGCCATTTTGTCAATTCTTATTATAATTTGGCTATTCTAGAAATAATAACATTATTGTTTCCTACCTTTGTTAACATTTCATAGTTCAAAGTAACTATGGTATTAAAATTAATGTGTGTATATATTAAGAAATCTGATTTATGTTTTAATATCTGACCACTGATTTTGTGAATCTAACACTCCTTGTTATCCTTTGACCTGACATTTGAACAAGCTCTTGCTAGTCTCGTCCTTTGGCACTGATGAGAAATTTAAATCTTAGGGCTCTCCAGCTTACCATAGGAATTTATCTTCAGTCACATCCTCCCTCATAAAAATCTAACCTACCCCTACTATTCAATCAGGCAAGCCCAGCTTTCCAGGTATGTGTGTGTGAAGAATAAACATGCTCTCAAATTACCTACGTGTGCTCTCAAATTACTGCTGTCAATGACTTTGACATCTGCCCTAGAATTGGCAGAAGTTCATCTAATTTCCACACAATGACTCCAAAACACTGAGTATGTAAAAATATTGTTATTCCAAAATGTAAATTTCTTCTCTTAACCTGAGTAAATGCAAGATAATTTTAAAAGAACCCCAAATCCCCCAAACGTATACTTTTCTCTAATAACTGTACAATTGTGTGGTGTCAACTGAATAAAATATAAAGACAGTGGTAATTAAAATGCAGAAAAATATAAACTTTAGGATATTCTAACCCAAAGGCTGAGATCTAATATTAGTTGCCGGAGCCTGCCGGCAAACGAACTGGTCGAGAACGCAATTACCAGAGTACCTGAGAAATATAAGACTCAGAAAGACTTAGAAAGATGGGGTTGAGAGGGACAGAGTCAGCTTGCGTCTGACTCTGCCAACTTTATTGAAGAATACCACACCTATATATATGCTAACAGGAGTTACTAATAGATTAAAGGTTTGCATATGTGCAGAGCTACAGGCACAGATGTTTTAAATTCCTCCACTTAAGGACAGTAAAGCATCACCCTAGCGCCCAACATGATTAAGATCAATAGAACATTAACTAGATAGAAAACAGGCTTCAATCATGATGAGTTTATCAGCAACAGGTGAAAGATCGCTACAGCAATTTCCTTGAGGGAGGTGAGAAAGTCCAACCTGTGCTTTAATAAATCAGGGGTGGCGGGACAGAGAGGGACCTCTTGATCTCTCTCAGAGCCAAGAAGGAGCCTGAGCAGTCAGGCTGGCTCCCCGCAATTAGTCACTTTAAAAAATCTATATGTATCCACAGTTGAAGAGAAGATCACTTATACACAGGCAAACAATCTACATGTATATACATAAGACCCTGAGGCCAGGAAAGAGAGAGAGCAGAAGGGGATGCAGAGGATGAGATGGTTGGATGGCATCACCCACTCAATGGACGTGTTCGAGCAAGCTCCAGGAGTTGGTGATGGACAGGGAAGCCTGGCGGGCTGCAGTCCATGGGGTTGCAAAGAGTCGGACACAACTGAGCAACTGAACAAAACGATATACACAAGTATGTGTCCATATGCATACATATGTGTGTGTGTGTGTGTATACACACACATATATATATATATATATATATTAAACTAAGAAACTTATGAGAGCAAAGACGAACTTTTTAAAAAGCTAGGCTGAAACAAGTGGTATAAACCAAAACTATCCAGTAAAAATGAATTTTGTGGTAATTCAGACAAAAACTCAGACTTAGCCACAACCCATGTAACGTCATCTAACTCTGTTACTCACTGTCAACAAATAATATTCTCTGCGTCTGAATTACTAGATTAAATGAGTATCTTATCTCCCACCTTAACACAACACTGTGACTACTATCAAATTTAATCTTAACTATACTTCCATCTCTTTGCTCAAGAATAATATCTTTTCATAACTTTCTAATCAAACTGAATTAATTAATTAATTCAGTTAATCAAACTGAATTGCCCTCTCCTTGATGGTCTACCAGTTTCCACTAAATTTTTGAACATCTGGATTCCCACTAAATATAAATTGTGTATTTATGAAACCTACCACTGTGGTATTGTTCTCTCTCTCTCTCTCCCTCCTTCTTTCCTTCTTCCTCACCTCTCTGATATACGTTAATCTCATCTTCTCAGTCTCAATTTCCAATGAACATTTTATTTCCTTTCACCTGAGACTAAAAAAACAAGAAAACTTGTTTTATTAGAAGCAAATACAGACATAGAAACTAATGGCAATAAAGTTGATGGCTAACATTTCATGAGCACTCACAAAGTAACAGATTCCTTACCAAAGCATTTACAGGCATTACGTCATTGATTTTATTCAAAATTCCACAGGGCAGTTACTGTGATCATTTTCCTTTAATTGCTGATGAATTTGAAGCTTAAGGAAAGTGAGCATTATCCCCCAAGATCACTCAGAGCAAGTGATGCTATTCAAACCCTATTAACACTTGGCATCAAAGTCAGTGCTATTAAAATATGCACCATACTTGAGAATTACGTCAGCTAAGCCATATGTGAAGCATATGCTACCAAATTGCCAGCAAGTAGATTTTTTGTTTGAATTTCTTAAAAATGCATTTAGTTGAGGCTCAATTCAAATGTCTTTTGACCAGAGAAATGAAGTCAAATCTGAGTGTTGCTTTATTTTCCAAGCCATTTAGCATTCTTTTAGTTTTAACTTCAATATATATACAGCTTTTCTAAATTTCATTTTGTGTGTCATAACCTAATATAATTTAATAACTAGACATATATGCTACCCCAGTATAAGCAGCTTAACACTGAAGGAATATTGTGATATATAGTCACCCTTACCCACTTCTGTTTATCATATTTTGAAGGCACAAAGTTAAAACAGGTTGGAAATATTGGACAGCACCAATATCTTATCAAAGTGTTTAGACTATGCTAATGGTACCTATTCCAATACTTTGGCTACCTCATGCGAAGAGTTGACTCATTGGAAAAGACCCTGATGCTGGGAGGGATTGGGGGCAGGAGGAGAAGGGGACAACAGAGGATGAGATGGCTGGATGGCATCACGGACTTGATGGACATGAGTTTGAGTAAACTCTGGGAGTTGGTGATGGACAGGGAGGCCTGGTGTGCTGCGATTCATGGGGTCGCAGAGTCGGACATGACTGAGCGACTGAACTGAACTGAATGGTACCTATAAAAGATAAAACATTGATCTAATATGCAAAGCATAAGGGTTAACCACAACGTAAGCATAATGTACAAAAAAATAAATCATGCTTCCTAAAATCATACAATCAATGTGCCTTCAGAAGCATTGTATTTTTAGCTGTCAGCCCTTATTTCCTTTAAGTTTTTTCAGTTTGTTTTGATCTAATATTTTGTGAAACTCCATTTTTTAAACATTTGGTAAGAAATCAGTCATAGTTTTAACATGAGAGAGATTACTTTTCCTGAAAAAACACCATTATTGATATGTATGCTAACCATAAAATCATCTGGGTAATCTAACTTTTAAAAAGCTTCAAATTATATATCTGTAGATGAGTTAAAATGATCACCTGATTGTTTGCTTTGTTAAGTTTTTCATGCATATTTATTATTACAATCTGTAATACCTCATGTATTATTTAATTTCATTAGAGATAATAGGTAAATTGATACTCAGGACACTTTCTTTCCTTCCATTTCGAGCTCTCTGCTGGCATGGAAGAAATATAATCAGCTTATAATCAGATAAGTATTACGGAATACATTGTCCTTTGTTTTAGACTTAGAGGTCCCTTTCCAGCTTCTTTTCACTAGTGAAAAGCCTAATAAGGAAAAGACAATATTTTATGTTTTCAGAAAAAAAAATCCTTAAAATGTGCGTATAATTTGAATTTCTCTGTCCAGTTTCTGATATAAAATGTAATTACCATTTGAAATTATTTACTAAAATTGAGGCAACTTATAATCTTGTTGCTTTATTGATCAGGTCCTACTGAAGAGAGAAAGAGCTTTAAAGTTATACTCCTTACTGAGATAATGGAGCTTCACTGCTATTCAAGAGGAAAATAGTGACAACTGCAAACACAAAACCAAACAAATCCTAACGTTTAAAGTTGCAGCTTATTCTATCATAGTTTTCAAGAAAGGAATAACTATCAGTAAAAGAACAAATGGTTATATAAGAACAGAAATGTTTAAAATGGACAGTCACTATATAATACTAAATATTAAGCTTCATTAATATGATTAATAAAAAATCATACTGCTACCTTTTAATACTTATATATAATTTAACATGATTTAGAAAAAATATTGAAAAATAAAAATAATTCTTGCAAGAAAATCTTGCCCATAATAAAAGTTAGGGTTTATTTCTGGATTCCCAAACCTATCCCATTGAATTATATATCTATCCTTGTGCCAGGACCAGACTATCATGATTACTATAGCTTGGTGCTAGTTGCTGTTTAGTTACTAAGTTGTGTTCAGCTCTTTGTGGCCCCATTGAGTGCAGCCGGCCAGGCTCCTCTGTCCATGGGATCGTCCAGGCAACACTACTGGAGCGGGTTCCCGTGCCCTCCTGCAGCAGATCATCCCGATCCAGGGATCAAAACCATGTCTCCCGCATTGGCAGGTGGATTTTTACCGTAAATTATGCTATTAGGGTTCACTCAAGTGTTGTGAGTATCTACTTAAAACTCCATGCGACACTCACCATCTCCACATAAGAAGTTCATCTCTCCAGAAACTTCACATCACAGTAAAAGGTGATCTCTCCTAGTTGTTGCATACTTTTCACTGTACTTAGTGAAATAATAGAAACTTTGAATAATACTGTGGGACCTGTACAAAGTGCCACTAATGATGCTGGAAGTGCTCTCCCAAAGCAGAAAAAAGTCATGACATTATAAGAAAAAGCTGAATTACTTGATGTGTACCAAAGGCTGAAGTCTGCAGCTGCAGTTGCCCACCATCTCATGATTAATGATCCAGCATAAGGACAATTGTAAAAAAAAAAAAAAAAGGAAAAGGAAATTTGTGAAGCCATTGCTGCAACTATGCCAGCAGGCATGAAAGCCCTGCACTTTTTGTGAAATACATAACTCATTTCCAATTTAAATGCAACTTTTATGAGGGTGTAGGATTTCTGTAAGAAAGGCATATCCATGGACTCTAATATGACTTGAGAAAAAGCGAAGTCATTATATGACAACTTAAAGTAAAAGACAGGTAAGAGATCTAAAGCTGGAGAGTTTAACACCAGCAAAGAATGTCTTGGTAGTTTTAGAAAGAGATTGGGTTTAAACAATGTCAAAATAACAGGAGAAGCAGCTTTTGCCAATCAAGAGGCAGCAGATGAGTTCCCCCGATGCCATTAAGAAAATCATTGAGAGAAAGGATACCTTCCTGAAAAGGTTTTAAATGAAGAAAAAAGTGCCCTCTTCCGGGGGGGAAAAAAAAAAATGGCAAAAAGGACATTTATTAGTAAAAAAAAAAAAAAGAAAGAAGCGAGCACCAAGAATGAAGGTAGGAAAAGATAAGCTGACTTTATTGGTTTGTGCAAATGCAACTGTATTTATGATCAGAAATGCTTTTATCTATAAAGATCCTAACCCCAGAGGCTTAAAGGAAAAAGATAAACACCAGCTGCCAGTATTTTGCTTGTAAAACAACAGAAAGGCCTGGAAAACGATAACCCTTCTTTTGAATTGATTCCATTGATTCTTTGTCCCTGAAGTCAGTAAGAGACTGCTTTTTAAAGTTCTTCTGATACTAGACAATGACCCTAGCCACCCAGAACTCCATGGGTTTGACACCAGACATTGAAGAGGTCTACTTTTCCCCAAACACAATGTCTTTAGATCAGCTTCTAGATCAGGGAGCAATGAGGACATTTAATGCTTATCACACTCAGTACATTATGGAAAATATTGTTAACAGTTTGGAAGTGAATCCACACAGAAGGAACATCATGACTGGAAGAGTTATAGCACTGAAGATTTCATCACTGTTTATAGGGAAAAAACAAAAAAAAACAAAAACATCCAGCCCAAAACAGTAAATTCTTGCTGGAGAAAATCATGTCCAAATGCTGTGCATGGCTTCAGATTTACAACAGAGCCAATAAGAGATATCATGAAAGAGATTGTGGAAATGGTTTTAAAAAAAAAAAAAAAAGGTGAGGTGCGAAGGGTTTCAAGATAGAGATCTTGGAGAAACTCAAGAGCTAACAGACACTACACCAGAGGAATAACAAAAGATGACTTGATGGAGATGAGTGCTTCAGAACCAATGCCAGATGATAAAGAAAATAATGTAAAATAAGCAGTGCTAGAAAACAAACTGACATTGGACGATTTGGCAGAAGGTTTCCCATTATTCAAACTTGCTTTGTCTTCTTTTATGACATGGCCCCTTCAATAATGTGAGCAGTGAAACTAAAGCAAATGATGGAAGAAGGATTAGTACCACATGGGAACATTTTTAGAGAAGTGAAGAAACACAAATGTCTGATGGAAACAGCAATGTATTTCTATAAAGCCACACTGAGTGTGCCTGCCTCTTCCATCTCCCCTTTCTCTGCCAGCATCTTCCCCATCTCTGCCACCCTTGAGACAGCAAGACCAACTTCTCTGATTTCTCCTCTCAGAAGACAATTTTGATGAAGACCTTTATGAAGATCCCACTTAATAACAGTAAATGATCATGTTGTACGGTTAATAAATTTCTGTGTTGTGTATGTGATGTGTGTGAGTGTCTTCCTGTGAAAAGATAACAACAGTACAGCTAGAACTGGAGAAGTTTCTAATGCATCACCTAAGCATTTATCTTGCAGAAGATTTGTTCTGAAGTGGATGACCTATTCCTTAATAGATGTAAGATGAATGATATTGAGTATAAAATTAATGATTAATTCACTTTCTTAATGTTTTATAACTAAATCTGCTTTGAAAGAATAACGCAGTAACACCATAAGGTAGGCCTCTCTCTTGAAACTGGAGAAACTACATATCAGCCTATTGTTACAAGCAAGTATATTTTTGTAATGTAATGTTTTCAAAATTGTATTATGAAACATGACTATAACACTGTGTGCCATTAAGTTTGTTAAACAATTCATTCATTAGTGTATAGGTTAAGCTACTGTGAAGTAATCATATATATTATAAGAAGCTACCATAATGCACTTACACTGATGCTTCTTTAATATCAATGTTTGAATTGTTATACATGTAAACTAATACAAATTTCATTTTCATATTATCTTTTCAATTGATATCTAGTGTTAACAATATGTATAAAATCTACAGTGGTTTGTATTGTGAAATAATTTATTGATGTAGGTACTGACAATTCATTTTATAAACAGTATAAAACTATGATATTGATAAATACAGTACACGTATTGTAAATGTGTGTGTGTAAAAATACAGCAAATGTATTTTTCTTCCTAATAATTTTCTTAATAACATTTTCTTTTCCCTAGCTTGCTTTACTATAAAAATACAATTTATAATACATATAACATACAAAAAAATGTTAATTCACTATCTATATTATCAGTAAGGCTTTTTGTCCACAGTAGGCTATCAGTAATTAAGTTCTAAAGGAGTTAAAATTTATATGAGCATTTTCAACTGTGCAGGGGGTTGGCACTTCTAAAAAAACTGCCATATTGTTCAAGGATCAACTTTATTAAAGATATTGATAGAACTGTTTTCTTAATTTTATTTTTAGATCATTCATTGCTTATGTACAGACATGATTTCTTTTGGGGTATTGTTCTTATATTTCATAATAGTAATTTTATTAAAATGGATAGTTTAGAATGGTCTGTACACAAATAAAGTTAATTCTGGCACATTCATTTATAGGTGTCTGTTTGAAAATAAACCCCAAAAGTAAAACTTGCACTATATCTAAGTGTTTATTTTTATAAAACTACATTTCTATATTAAACTCTATTGTGCCCCAAGTCTTTGGGGAATAATAAAATATCTGTATTTTATCCTATAGAGATGATAATAATACTCTGTAGAAAAACTTAACTGAAGACTTAAAAAAACATAAACTAAACCAAAGTGATATTCTAAGATGGGAAGAAAATTTTCCTCTAAATGCCAAATTTGATCACAAGGTTTCTAACATTTTGTATAAAGGGGAATTTTAAATCTGCAATAAGTAGAATAAAGTTTATAGGCAGTATTATTCTAAACAGTTAATCACCATCATTTGGAAGAAAGCATAGTGTCTATATCCGTATCTTATGATATAGCCAAAGTGAATCCCATGTGTAAAGAAGAGATCATTAAGCAAATTTGATGGGTTCTACTTGACTGGTTATCACTTATACCTATGAGAATTTCATTGTTTAAGCATAAAATGGAGAAAGGAATTAGAAATAATAAGAAAAAATATTTGCAGAATACATGACTGACGGAGTCAGGCATGGTCAGAATCTTAAGACGGCTTTCCAAGTTTTCTAGCCTAATCCCTAGAAAGGTGAATATTATGAGATATAATAAATAGAATGATTAGGACTTTTGCAGAGGCAAGCAATTAAGGTTTATTCATTTAAATTCAGATTAATCACAAGAGAGATTATCCAGGAGGTCCTAATCTAATAACAGCCCTTCAAATATCAATTTGCTTTCCACAGCTGGTCACAGATGTGTAAGTAAGAGACTAGAAGAACAAGAAGAATTCTGGTTTAAAGATGTTGATTCTGATTTTAAAATGGATAAGCCCAGGAAGAGGAGTGTGGGCAGTTTCTAGAAGCTGAGAGTAACTCCTGGGTGGTAGACAGAAAAGAAATGGATACTTCAGTCCTACAACAATAAGGACTCATATGACCTTGAAAAGAGGACTGCTTCCCAAAGCCTCCAGCTAAGAGTCCAGAATGGCTGACACCTTGATGTTGGTCTTGTGAGACTTTACGTAGAGAACCCAGTCAAGCCAGCCTAGATTTCTAACCTACAAAACTGTGATATTATAAATAAAAATTTTTTTTAATGTCTTAATTTTGTAATCCTCAGAGAATGAAATGTCAACCCACTCCAATATTCTTGCCTGGAAAATCCCATGGACAGAGGAGCCTGGCAGACTACAGTTATGGGGTCACAAAGAGTTGGATATGACCAAGCAACTGAGCACACAGCACAAATTTGTAATACATTTTTATGCAGTGATTAAAAACAATAAAATGCTCAATAAAGAACTATAAGTAGTCAAGAGGAAGCACGCTGCCACTCCTTCAACATTTTGCTTTAGAAATGTCATCAACTAAGTACCAAATTTTATCATTCACAATTGTTCCTCCATGAAACACTACAACATAAATCAGCCAAGTTCTTTGCCACTGAAAATAAGGATTGTCTTTCCTTCAGTTTTCAACATGTTCCTCTTTTTTGTCTGAAACCTCTTTAGAATCATCCTTAACATCTATATTTCAAGCATGAACCTCAAAACCTCAGCCTCTACCCATTATCCTGTCCCAAAGCTGCTTCCATGTGTTTAGGTATTAGTTATGACAGCACTCTGCTCTTAGTGCCAAAATCTGTCCTAGTGTTCTTAGAAAGTGGAAGTTTAGTCACTCAGTTGTGTCCGACTCTTTGCAACCCCATGGACTGTGGCCCACCAGGCTCCTCTGTCCATAGGATTTTCCAGGCAAGAGTACTGGAGTGAGTTGCCATTTCCTTTTCCAGGGTGTTCTTAGACTGCATAGCAAATACCATAGACTGGGTGGCTTAAACACAGAGACTTACTGTCTCACAGTTTTGTAGGCTGGAAGTCTGAAATCAGAGTACCAAGAGGTTGGGTTCTGATGAGATCTCCTTTCCTGGCTTGCAGAGGCTGCCTACTCACTATGTCCTCACATTAGGTAGTGGGGAGGGGGTGGGGTGTGGACAGGACAAATCCAAGCTCTCCATGTTTCTCAGTTGCTATTGTTTAGTCACTAAGTCATGTCTGACTCTGTGACTCCATGGACCATAGCCCACCAGACTTCTCTGTCCATGGGATTTCCCAGGCAAGAATACTGGAGTGGATTGCCGTTTCCTTCTCCAGGGGATCTTCCTCACTCAGGGATCAAACCCACATCTCCTACATTGGCAGGTGGATTCTCTACCACTGAGGCACCACAGAAGCCCTGTTTCTCAGCATAAGAACACTAATTTCATCATGAGGGCTCTACACTCAGGACTTCATTTAAATTTTTTTTTTTACTACTATCACATGGTACAATTAGGGCCTCAACATATGAATGGGGGAGGAAGATACAAGTCAGTCCACAGCACTTGACAGGATAATGTCTTCCCATAAATGACTTAATTCTTTATAAAGTTGCTTAATTTTTTAATCTTGCATTCTATTCTTTCTGTTCCTTGGTTTGTATTTTGCTTTATGCATCAATGATTACAAGCTTTTTACCTTAACTTGCCTTCTTACTAAGTAGCATGTTGGGAGGAAGATGCAGAAAGTATATATATGTATCCTGCCCAGTTAATAGGTCAATTTAAATCAACGAATAAATAGTGCCTTAGATTATATGAGAGTTACACAGCATAGAAACATATCCATGTTAACAAGTAGTTTTAACTGAGGGAGGGAGATAGCACATACACTCAAAAATTGGTAACTTTATGGAGATTTTTGTAAATGCTACAGAAAAGATATGAAGAAATTGCTTTGTAAGCTGAGAGAAAGGAAATTTCATTATGGCTGGGAGAAATGGAGAAAAAAAAGTGATCTGAGAATTGAACCTTCAAATATTTTGATGAAAAGAATTTCTGCTTTCTTTTTTCCTCAGTCTCTGTACTTCCTTTTTCTCAAGATCTATCTCCCTTTTCTTTCAATGAACTCTTAGCCTCATTATTTTGCTTATACCTCTGACTGTTATTCAGGCATGGCCCATACTTGCCCTGGCCACCAAACCTCAGACACACAGACCTGTAGGAATTGGAGGTGAAAACTGAAATGTTTCTTGGGAACAAGAAGGAATTTACCCTGGGATAAGACTCAGGAGAAGCAGGGACAGGAATGAGTCCCCAGCCTGGGCCAGAGGAAGTGTGCATCAGTTTTTATGCAAAAACAGAGATCATCAGCCCTTTCAGCGGTGTTTGCCTTAGGAGTGTGGCTGCATTTAAGCAAAGCATCTGAATCAAGAATCTTCAGGAGTCACCCATTAAAATTAAAGAGCAAAAAACACATAAACTGGTTCACCCTGGGAAATCACTTTCTGCATTGTCTAATTTCCTCATTACATGTATTATATAATTGACCTTTCCTCACTTTCAGTTTCTATTTAAAAAAAAAAAATTACAGTGAAATTATACAGAAAAACAGATATTTTTAAAATATTTTTAGAATTAAAATTCAATATAGATTTATTTTTTCCCCCTCAGAGAACTTTCTTGTGCTACAACACAGTTCAATGACCACATCACAATATTACAGGACATCTGGAACTCAAAGAAGTTTTTTAAATGTAAGCAGGGTCAAGAGAGAAATGTGTGATTTTGAAGTGAAAGTGATGACAGTATAATCAGATGATCTAGGAGGCCAGTGTAAGTTAGCTCTAGTAACAGCCACAAAAAATATGTGAAGAACAGAAGTTTAGGGAAAAAAGTACATCTAGCACATGAACGAATCTTTAATATGCCAAGTTCACATTGTGAAGAATAATAAATTTCTGATATATCAGCTTCTGGTTTTTATCTAAAAATATATACATGTCCACTATTAGAGAAGTATCATAAAGCATTTAATTTTATTTTCAAAATATACTATTTATAAGTGAGATTAAAAGTATTAAAATCCTTTGACCTTACCTATATCATATGTGCAATTTAAACTAGATAGGACTTCCCTGGTGGTCTAGTGGTTAAGAGTCTGCCTGCTAATGCAGGGAGCACGGGTTTGATACCTGGTCCAGGAAAATCCCACGTGCTGCGGAGCAACTAAGCCTGTGTGTCACAACTACTAGGCCGTGCACCTAGAGCCCCATACCCTGCAACAAGAGAAGCCCCTACAATGAGAAGCCTGCACATCACAACGAAGAATAGCCCCCTCCCCACAACTAGAGAAAGCCCACGCATAGCAATGAAAATCCAAGGCAAAGATAAGTAAACTCCTGTCATCATTGCAACCCTTCTTTTCTAATCAGTATTCTATCCCTTTCAAGGAGCTTTCTGTTAGTCACTGTTATATAATTCATCTTTCACAACTGAATATCTGCTAATGAACTCATTCCTGTTTCAAAAATAATTTTTATGTTTATTTGTGAAAAGTGGATTCTTCATTTCTTTCTCATTGCCCTGAAATCAAGAGAATCTTAAATTAATGGCTACTTACAACAAGATAATAAATTACCAACAGTGATAAAATTATATACATACTAATTTTAGAGCTCTAAAATATATACATCAGGGTATCACCTAGGGGTGAAAAATAAAAGCAATCACATATTAAACACCTACTAAATTATGTTGATGATAGTATTACAATAATAATTTTATACATATATAGAAAAGAGATTGTCTTTTTTCAGTGAGCTTTAAAACAAATATCATATTTAAATATAATAGAATTCTGAATTTAATACTTCAGAATATTAAATTCTAAATTTAATATTCTAAAAATAATATGAAATTTATGTCAATGAATATTAAATATTAAATAGGTACAATATGAAAATTTAGAAAAAATAATAAACATTATTTTTGGTTTAACACTGCAGTGAAACAATCTAAATTAAAAATACTACTGAGGGAGAAAGTCTTCTATTTTCCTGAATTATGTAGGCAATTAAAAAGTCTTTCCTTTCCTTAAGTAGTCAAAATCTGTGAATCCGTGGAAATTAAGCAACCCACTCCTGAACAACCAATGGGTTAAAAAAGAAGTCAAAGGGGAAATCAAAAATTTATTGAAAGAAATGAAAATGGAAACACAATGTATAAATACCTATGGGATACTGCAAACACAATTTTAGGAGGAAAGTTTAGAGAGATAAATATCTGTATTAAGAAAAATAAAGATATCAAATGTACAGCCCAGCTTTATATTTCAAGGAACTAGAAAAAGAAAAAATGTACTATACCCAAATTTAGAAGAAGGAAGTCAATTCCAAAGATCAGAGCAGAAATAAATGAAGTGGAGGTGAGAAAAAACAAAAGAAGATTAATAAAGCCTTGCACTAGTCTTTTGAAAAGATTGACAAAGTTGGCAAACCTTTAGCTAGATTAAAGAAATAAAGAGAGCATCCAAATAACTAAGATCAGAAATAAAAGACATTATAGCTGATACCAAAGAAATACAAAGGATCATAAGAAACTACTATTAACAAATTATACACCCAAAAATGATTAACCTAAAAGGAATGGATGAATTCTGACAAATATATTAGCTGCCAGGAGCATAATGTGAGGAAATAAGAAAATATGAACAGATCAAAACAAGTGAGGAGACTGGATCAGTAATCAAAATCTCTCAACAAAGAAAAGTCCAGGACCAGATGGTCCCACCATTGAATACTATCAAACATTTAGAGAATAATTACACCAACCAAACTGTTTTATGAGTAAGGAAATTCACAGTATCAGATGGATTTACCAAGACTAAAAAGTAGTACATGAAAATATAGTTCATCATTGGACAACATGGGTTTGAACTGTGCAGGTCCACTTTTTTTATTTATTTTTATTAGTTGGAGGCTAATTACTTTACAATATTGTAGTGGTTTTTGCCATACATTGACATGAATCAACCATGGATTTACATGTGTTCCCCATCCCTCCCCATCCCATCCCTCTGGGTCGTCCCAGTTCACCTGCCCCGAGCTTGTCTCATGCACCCAACCTGGGCTGGTGATCTGTTTCACACTTGATAATATACACGTTTCGATGTTTCGATGCTGTTCTCTCAGATCATCCTACCCTTGCCTTCTCCCATAGAGTCCAAAAGTCTGTTCTATACATCTGTGTCTCTTTCACTGTCTTGCATATAGGGTTATCGTTACCATCTTTCTAAATTCCATATATATGAATTAGTATACTGTATTGGGTCCACTTTTGCATAGACTTTTTTCAATAAATACCACAGCACTGAATGATCTATGTGTAGTTGAATCTGTGGATGTAGAACTGCTGATAGGAAGGGCCAACTGTGAAGTGGATATTCGGCTGTCGAGGGGTTGGCACCCCTAAACTCCAAGTTGGTCAAGGGCCAACTGTGTATGCTGTGATGATCCTACTATTCTACATGAAGCAATATACATTTTTTCATGAAATATGGTGTTAAGCTAAAGACACATACTTAAACCCTAAGGTGAATACATGCACACGTACACACACATACACACACATATCTTTGGCTGAAAAAACAATAAAAGATGAAATATGATACTAGAAATACTAGATTAATCTACAATATGGAAGAAGTAAAAGGAATGAAGAAAAAAAAAAACAGAAAACAGTTTCAAACAGAAAAGAAAGTAAGATAGCAAGTCTAATTCAAACTATATAAACTAATCATATTAAATGGAATGATAACACAATTAGAAGTAGTTAATCAGACTACATAAAAGGAAGGATAAATCTGTTGATTATAAGAGATGCTCTGTAAGATTAAAAAAATATTTAAACAGTAATGGGATGGGAAAAGATATACCACTCAAATACTAATCATAGCAAAACCCGAATGATCATATTAAAATATGGCCATTTTTATGCTGTTGCTGTTTAGTCAAAAGTCACGTCCAGCTCTGTTGCTGCCCCACGGACTAGAGCCTATCAGGCTCTTCTGTCCATGGGATTTCCCAGGCTGGATTACTTGAGTGGGTTGGCATTTCCTTCCCCAAGGTATCTTCCTGGATCAGGGATCCAACCCACCTCTCCTGTATGGCAGGCAGATTCTTCACCACTGAGCCAGATAGAAAAGTAGACATCAAAACAATGGCTCCAAGAGCAGGTATCAAGGGCCACTTTTATAATGATAAAATAGTTGATTATTTATGAAGACCTACCAACCAAATTAATTTGCCCCAATACAGAGATTCTAAATATCTGAAACAAAGTCAGGAAGAACTAGAGAGAGAAATAAACCCACATTTATAGTTTAAAAATGTCAATATTCTTCTCTCTATACTTGATAGAACTATGAAAAAATTGTAGATGATTTATAAAACATTTAAACAATTACCAGCCAAGCCAACCTGACAAGAACAATAAAAAAAAACAACTGCAGAATATGTATTTATTATTAACTACCCCTGAAACATTCATCATTAAAATCAAATGCTTATGGAACACTCAGTTTCACTGATAAAGAAATGTGTTTATTCTCTAGAAAAAGAATTCAACATATATGTACATAGTAGATTTATTCATAGTAGACAATCCACAACTAAAATGTCCATAATAGAAATGTGAAAAATTCATATGTACAAATGCTACTCAGTATACAAGAGAATATTGATACATGCATCACGAATATGTCTGGAGAATATTATGCGGAAAGCAAGAAGTAAAATTTTAAAAAGTGGAGAAACTGTATTATTACATTTATGGGAATTTATAGAATAAGTGAAACTAATTGGTGTTGAAAAAAGGAGAGTATGAGCGTTTCCTGAGTTGAATTTTGACTGGGAGGGCTACAGGGTAGCTTCTAGGATAATAGAAGTTTTCTATTTCTTGGTAGGTGTGTTTAAAGTCTATACATTCTTACAAACTAACTAATTGACTAACACACTTAAGATTTGTTCACTTCACTGTATGTACATTTTACTTCAGTGAAAATACATGTAGAATCTTGTCAGATTTTTTACCAATAAATATCTACTTTTTTAAAAAAATAGATGTACAGGTTAGTAAAGAATACATTATGACAAACCATTTTATTATAATACATTAATATTTCTGTAATATATATTGGCTTACATATGCTATTTTTATGCATGGGTTTCAAAACAGATATTGTGGATGTTTAAAAATGGCAAATACTATACTACCAGTATAAAATATTTTCAAAGTATTTTCAAATCATATATTAATACTTTCCCAAGCTATTAAAGTTCAGCTAAATAATAGAGAAAAGTTACCCTAACTTGAATTCAACATCCAGGGTAATATGCCACAATCATTCTAGAAAAGTATTTTTGGCAATTCTTTGTAACAGAACCATTAATTTGTTTTAATTAAGATTTCTAAAATTAATTTTTAAATTTTTAATTGCTGGACTATGGCATCTTAAGAAGTAATAATTACCTGTCCCGTTGCCAAAGTGCTCTATTACATTCACTTGACTTTCTTTAGCCTTGCTTCATATATTCCTATTCAATCGAACAATATTATTAAGTTCTGAAGTTGATTATATGGGTTGCTCTGTGAATAAGCACAAGAAGCATTTCAGGCAGCCAAAAATAATGTTCTATTTGATTTTTACGTGAAATACTTGCACCGATCAGCCCCTTTGAAGAATATGCACCAAATGTTAGAATTAACATGTTCACTACTTTAAACCTGCTCTGGAAAGCTAAGAATTAGCTTGGTGACAGTTAACATTTTAGATATTATCTTTAATGGAATATTTTTAGTATTGTGCCTTTCCACTCACAAAATTAAAGTCCTTTAAAGTGTTCTCAATCATTAATTATGAGTAGAATAACAAAGATACCCCCCTTTTTTTTCTTTTTATAGTTTGAAATGAAACAATATTATCATGTTAAAAACAATTTTCTAACACATTATGTAATTTGTAGAAAGACTGATGTAAGGAAACTAATTTTCTTATGTAATTAACAGAATCAGACCTTAAGGGCAATGTTTTGTGAAAATAAATTGTAGTATAAAAGTATTGGTTTCATTATTGATCATAATGTTGACATGCATAACGTTAATATTTTAATTAAATACTGAACTAAAAATTCAATAAAATTTATGAAACATTGAGATACTGTGTTTATGATACATAAATAGATCATGTGAATGACAATATTTAATAAAAATATGAAATCTATAGGCTTCCTTGCTACTGTTATTACTCAGCAATATGGTCACCACTCTTTTACGCTCTCATATAAAATACAGTAGTCCTTGAATTTTGTCTGCATAGTAGTAGTCTTATTCAGGCTACGATTGCCCAAGTGAAGGTGCTAGAGGATCGAAGAAACAAAAAAATGGCTGCCAAACTGGGAAGGAACATTGAGACCAAGAAATGAGACAGGCAACTTTATATAATGAATGGAATCTGTATTTCACACATATCATATTTTCCAAGGATTGCAATTTTTTTAACTTTAGCTATATTTATATTACAAGGACTAATAATCATCATTTGCTATGCTTTTTTTAAGCATCTTGTGGTCTTCAACCAGATTCATCTCTTGCTTGGTTAGAAAAACCTCTTTTTTAGTTTTCAGTTGAATTATATGAGATATTAACTACAAATACTTCTGTGTTTCTTTGCCTTCTGAAATATGAATAATACTTTGAGTGGTGTGATTATAAACATAAGAACACAGGATCACCCTGCTCTCAGAATACCCTGAGTGCAAGTCTCACAATCATGTCCGACTCTGCAATCCCATGGACTACTGAGTCCATGGAATTCTCCAGGCCAGAATACTGGAGTGGGTAGCATTTCCCATCTCCAGGGGATCTTCCCAACCCAGGGATCGAACCCAGGTCTCCCATGTTGCAGGCAGATTCTTAACCAGCTGAAGTACAAGGGAAGCCCAGAATACCCTGAACTTTTCTATAAATATGTGATGCTGAAAGTCACACTCTATTGTCACTTTAACTTTGAGTAACTATCATAAAATTTTAAAATGAGGTTAAAAAATGAACTTTGATTGCAGACTAGTGCTTATCTAGAAAATCAGGAGAAGTGGGAAAAAGTCATAGATTATAAAAATATTCGAATGCTGAGGTCTGAGATAGGAGGGGGGAAATAAAATCTGTTAGAATTGGAACAGCCATTCCTTCTTTGATTGTTTCAATGAGTTGAAAAAAAATCTCTAACTCCAAATACTATACAACCATCACTGAATAATACTTTGGAAAATGGACTTAATGTAAATGCAGTTTGAATGCTTTCCGTCATTGGTTTAAGTTTTAAATTATGTCTAAATGTGATATAGAAATTTCTATTCATATTTATATAGTCAAGTCAATTAGGATTGACTTTTCAAAAATTCAAGTGTTGTTTGGTCACCAAGCCATGCTCAACTCTTTTGTGACCCCATGGACTGGACTGTAACCCATCAGACTCTTCTGTCCATAGGATTTCCCAGGCAAGAATACTGGAGTGGTTTGCCATTTCCTTTTCCAGGAGTTATTCCTGATGCAGTCATCGAACCTGCTTCTCTTGTATTGGCAGGCAGATTCTTTACAACTGAGCTCTGTAATTTTGTGAATTTTTGTAATAATCTCAATTAATACCCATATTTGGGTCAGATTCAATATGCATTAAAGCAGCATATGGCTCTAACATATAACTCAAACACTATATATGTCAGTTGCAAAGAAATAAACCATCAGTATCCAAATAAGCAATATAATGAAAACAAAAACCACTGTATTTTTTTCAGGTATCCTTGTCAGTTCACTTCAGTCACTCAGTCGAGCCTGACTCTGTGATCTCATGGACTGCAGCATGCCAAGCTTCCCTGTCCATCACCAGCTCCCCCAAGCTTGTTCAAACCAATGTCCATCGAGTTGGTGATGCCATCCAACCATCTCATCCTCTGTTGTCCGCGTTTCCTGCCTTCAGTCTCTCCCAGCAGCAGGGTCTTTTCCTGTTCTTCGCATCAGGTGTCCAAAGTATTGAAGCTTCAGCATCAGTCCTTCCAATGAATATTTAGGGCTGATTTCCTTTAGGATGGACTGGTTTCATCTCCTTGCTGTACAAGGGACTCTCAAGAGTCTTCTCTAACATGACAGTTCAAAAGCATCAATTCTTTGGTGCTCAGCTTTCTTTATAGTCCAACTCTCTCTCACATCCATACATGACTACTGGAAAAACCATAGCTTTGACTAGATGGACCTTTGTTGGCAAAGTAATGTTTCTGCTTTTTAATATACTGTCTAGGCTGGTCATAGCTTTTCTTCCAAGGATGTCTTTTAACTTCATGGCTGCAGTCACCATCTATAGCAATTTGGGAGCCCAAGAAAATAAAGTCTCTCACTGTTTCCATTGTTTCCCCATCTATTTGCCATGAAGTGATGGGACAGATGCCACGATCTTAGTTTTCTGAATATTCAGTTTTAAGCCATCTTTTTCACTCTCCTCTTTCACTTTCATCAAGAGGCTCTTCAGTTCTTCACTTTCTGCCATAAAGGCGGTGTCATCTGCGTATCTTAGGTTACTGATATTTCTCCTGGCAATCTTGATTCCAGCTTGTGCTTCATCCAGCCTGGCATTTCACATGATGTACTCTGCATATAAGTTAAATAAGCAGGGTGACAATATACAGCCTTGACATGCTCCTTTCCCGTTTTGGAACTAGTCTGTTGTTCCATGTCCAGTTCTTACTATTTCTTCACCTACATACAGATTTCTCAGGAGACAGGTCTGTTGGTCTGGTATTCCCATCTCTTAAAGAATGTTCCGCAGTTTGTTGTGAACCAGACAGTCAAAGGCTTGGTGTAGTCAATAAAGCAGAAGTAGATGCTTTTTTCTGGAACTCTCTTGCTTTTTCTATGATCCAACGCATGTTGGCAATTTGATCTCTGGTTCCTCTGCCTTTCCTAAAAGGCAGCTTGAACATCTGGAAGTTTATGGTTCATGTACTGGTGAAGTCTGGCTTGGAGAATTTTGAGAATTACTTTGCTAGCTTTTGAGATGAGTGCAATTGTGAGGTAGTTTTAACATTTTTGGCATTGCCTTTCTTTGGGACTGGAACAAAAATGGACCTTTTCTAGTCCTGTGGCCACTGCTGAATTTTCCAAATTTGCTGGCATATTGAGTGCAGCACCTTAACAGCTTCATCATTTAGGATTTGAAATAGCTCAAGTGGAATTACATCGCCTACACTAGCTTTGTTCATAGTGATGCTTCCTAAAGCCCATTTGACTTTGCATTCCAGGACTTCTGGCTCAAGGTGAATGATTACACCATTGTGGTTATCTAGGTCATGAAGATATTTTTTGTATAGTTCTTCTGTGTATTCTTGCCACATCTCCTTAATATCTTCTGCTTCTGTTAGGTCCATACTATTTCTGTCCTTTATTTTGCCCATCTTTGCATGAAATGTTTCCTTGATATCTCTAATTTTCTTGAAGAGATCTCTAGTCTTTCCCATTCTACTGTTTTCCTCTATTTCTTTGTATTGATCACTGAGGAAGCCTTTCTAATATCTCTTCTTGCCATTGTTTGGAACTCTGCACTCGAACTGTGCATTCAAATTCAAAAGAAAATATCTTTCCTTTTCTCCTCTGCCTTTAGCTTCTCTTCTTTTCGCAGCTATTTGCAAGGCCTCCTCAGACAACCATTTTGCCATTTTGCATTTCTTTTTCTTGGGGGTGGTCTTGATCACTGTCTCCTGTATAATGTCATGAACTGCTGTCCATAGTTCTTCAGGCACTCTCTCTGTCAGATCTAATCCCTGCCCTCTATTTGTCACTTCCACTGTATAATCTTAAGAGATTTTATTTAGGTCATACCTCGATGGTCTAGTGGCTTTCCCTACTTTCTTAAATTTAGTTCTGAATTTGGCAATAAGGAGTTCATGATCTGAGTGACAGTCAGCTCCTGGTCTTGTTTTTGCTGACTGTATAGTGCTTCTCCATCTTTGGCTGTAAAAATATAATCAATCTGATTTTGGTATTTACACATTTTCTTAAATTTTAATATGTACATAAACATTATGCTTCGAATAGTGTATAATTTACTGACATGTAGATTTTCCATTCTGCTTTTCAGAAACATAAATATTTTCTTTGATATAAGAATCATGGTCCTTTTAATTAAACTATATACTTTAAGGGTGATTAGTTTTTAATAACTCTGATTCTGCAGATTAAATTCATGTTTGCCTTAAATAGGATAGAGTAAGAACTTGTTGGACTTCCCTGGTGGCTAAGATGGTAAAGAATCTGCCTGTGATACAAGAAGACTTGGGTTCAACTCCTGAGTGGGGAAGATCCCCTGGAGGAGGGTATCATAACTCACTCCAGTATTCTTGCCTGGAGAATCCCACGGACAGAGAAGCCTTACAACAGTCCATGGAGTCACAAAGAATTGTACATGGCTGAGTGACTAACACTCAATTTTCACAAGGACTTATTAGAAATAGCTCATTTTTTTGTATGTCCTAAAGACCACTTTCTCATTTCAAAAAATGAAAATGTTTATTTTTGTATCTGTCATTTGACAGATAAACTGTTAAGAGTTTTTCACATCAAATATCTTGACCACCCTCAGTAGTGTATTACAAAGTGTAGAGTGCCGTCTACCAAGTAACATTATTCCCAAGTTGCATCATACTTTGCTGATTTGTTTTCTGGGTTTTGTTTGCACCTATTGTTTTCCTTTTCTTTTTTTTTTTTTTTTTTTTTTTTACAGTTTAAACATAGTTTGATAAAACTGTGACATAAAAAATGGGAATCTATTTATCTACATATCCATTAAGTTTTCCCACATACACAGAAAAAGTCATGTTTGTTGTTGGCTTGATAATTTCAAGATGTAACTGAGGTAACCACCACCAAAACTAAGGGTAGATAAGTAAGATAAGGCTTTATAGATAATGTCTAAGAAATCTTCATGATAATGTCTAAAATCAGGTTTTATAGATAATGTCTGAGAAGGATAAATGGTGAGTCAATTTTGAGAAGTAATTTTCCTGTTTAAACATATTTATGGCATTGATTTCATGTCTAAAGTGATATAATTGAAATGTGGATATTATTACAGGTTTATAAAACTATACAATTTTGTAGAGAAGGTCAGATAGTAGTTCTGCATGTAAGTATGAATTTTTCTCATAAAAAGCAGGCATAAAGAAGAATAAGGAACCTAGGTTACTGGAGATATTTCTTCCTTCTTTTTTGAAATATTTCAAAGACATAAGGAAATGTACATTTTTAGAGTTGGATTCAGATAATCCCAATGCTTTCTACAAGAATGTTAGCTATTTTTTCTGTGCCTAGTTATCTGAAATCAATAATCTAAGTTCCATCTAAAAATACCAGAAAAAAATAATATAAATCAAATCAAAAAGCAAGCAGAGGAATGAAATAATAAAATGAAAGCAAAATGTTGATAAGGTAGAAAACAGAGACACACTAACATAAAGCTAGACTGGGAGCAATTACCTCTGAAACAACTCCAGAGAACTAGATGAGCAACTCCTACATGTCAGGTGAATGAGAAGGTGGATGTGGAAAGGCAAAGACATCTCCTGCTGAAATCCCAACCCCAGCACAGTGCCATGTGACTGGGGTAAAGCTCCCAGCTTCATGAGAGGCAAACTGTTTGAACAGCACATTTAGCACCCAACTTTGAAAAATCTAAAGGCTAGATCCCAACACTACAAGCACTGAAAGCCAATAAAGCCTATGGCCACAGGACCTACAAGGCTACAAACACAGGCTCAGTCCTTAGCAAGCATGTGAGCACTCACTGCTGTTATTCCTCCTAGGCTATGTGCAAAATGAATATGCAAAAACATCCATTTCCCAGTCTTTCCCTTAAAGAGCTCTATCGATATTGAAAGCTGCTATCATAATGTACTTCTAATTTCCCACACATCTAAGGACTGGCTGTAATCCTCACCAGAGACCTGGGAACTCTTCTTCTACCATATCCCTCTAGCTTACTCCATGTGCAGAGGGGTTCCTGCACTCATTATGAACTGCTGCTTCATTTGCTACCTCCTAGGAGCCTCATGAATGCAAGCGTGTTGGCTAGCAAAGCTATTTTTCTTTCTAGTTGAGACCTGGGACTTGAGTTCTTTGGTTTCTCTGTCTTTACTTGCAGAGTGATCATGTTTTCAGGAGTCTGTTTTATTCTGGGGCATCTGCTGTATTTTTTATAGTACAACATCTCTTAAATTCTCATCAAGTTTTACCATAAGAGCAAAGAGAATTTTCATTGGTATAGAATTTATCTACATTTATGGCTGTCATACAAAACCTATACATATTTAATGTATACAGTTTAATATGTTTGGAAATAAGTATGCATCCATGAAATCATCACAACAATATATGCCAAATATATAACCATTAAGCCTAAAAGTTTATTTTCACAGTTTTTAATTTATTATTATTGCTTTTAGTGATAAAAATAGTTCATATAAGGTTTATTCTTTTAGCAAAAGTTTAAGTATATAATACAGTATTTAAAAATATAAATATTATGTTTGATGTTTCTTATTTTCAAGATTACCAACTTCATTCACATTTTAAATCCAGTTTAGAGCAGTAAGAATCCTACTACTAGTTAATGCCTCCTACATGCTTTTTCAAATAAGTTTGTCTATCACAAGAATATCTTACTGAGGTCACAACCCACTAACAAGAAGTCTGAGACCATTAGCTGATATATATTTTGAAGGGCTAGTAAGGTATAGACTGTAAGGGGGGCTGAATTGTAAGATGCCCGAACTATTGCTATCCATTCGTAATGGGCATTAGTCTCTCTGACCTCTCATCCTCAAGGCAACATGGCCAGAGTTCTAAAGAGTTAACTGGTTTCGGCTCCTAGCATTTCTGTCTTTTAATCCTTAATTTAAGTGCATATCTCTGTAACTGATAGCTAGAAAGGGCGGAATTTTCTGTTTATTCAGGAGAAATCATAGTACTACTCATTTGAGTGAGATCAACTTAAGGCAGACTACAGATTGGTGAGGAAGCGTCTGTACTTGGAGGAAGGAGTATTAGCACTGCTCATGACAGTATTTGTGCATCTGTCTTTGAACCTACATCCCAGGGCTCTCCCTACAAGCACCTCTTCAACTATTCCTCATAAATACAAAGAATAATTTACTACTGTGTTGGCCATATGATGTGGTCAACATGTTGCTACCAGTTCCCATGGAACTGTTCAAATCTCAGTAATCAGCCCACGAGCCCTCATTCTTTCTTTCCTTATAAGTTGTGTTCTTTCAGCATTCCATATGTGAATGGATGGATTCCATTCATCTAAGAATGGTTATGCAGATTGTGCCCTACCCAAACTCACTGCCCAAGGTGGAGGAATTAGGTGTTGCAATCCAATCAGGGCTACTACTCAAACTGTGCACTTTGTGAGCTGCATTGTCCTGGAGGAAGGCATGCCATCCTATAATAGGCCTTCTCAGAAGAGACACATTTGAAAAAGTGTATTTCTTCACAGACTGTAAAAAAGGGTGTCTGTTTTTTGATATTATACTGGTGACAGCTTTCAATCACAGCTATCTCCTTTTTCTTCTCACTCTACCACTGGGCAAGCTGATAAGAAATCCTAGGTGCTTCCCCTCTGGCACCAGTGGGAAGGTCAACCAACAGGGCCTCGCCCCAGGGAACCCTCACTCTGGTTCCCTGCCCTAATCACTGTAAAACTTCCAAGTCTGTCTCATTTCTTAACTCTCTCAATCCATCTCAGTCCTGCTTGGGAACCAGCATTTTTCTTCATTATGTGAGTTATAATAAAAAGAAATTTCCTTTCGGTGCATATGCATTATCATTAACCTAAATATTCAAACCAAATTTTGGGTAGGGGTCCCATTCTGTTTCTGCATAGTGATCACAACAAAGGGGAAGCTTTTCCTCAACTCCCATAAAGGCTCAGAATATGCTGCCAATGTAGACTGTGGTTATGCTAGGGACAACAACTACAAGCAGCAGAGGGAAAACCTTATGGAAATAAGCACAGAGGAATAGGCAAGAGTAGCAAAAGATGAAAAAGTGTGACTTGGAGACATAATACCTTCATCTGGCAAAGAGCAGAATCTACCAGTGCTTGGATTACAGGAGGACTCCGGTGACAATTACAACTATTTTGACAACTACTACCAAAAAGAGATCACCATTCCCTCTCTCATGTTCCCCTGGGGGGTCAGAAGTGTTGAACATAAACAGTGATGGTACTGAGACCACTCATCATGTTGTCATCAGGAAGATTCCAATGTTTTTCCAAAGTCATTTTTAGTTTGGCCTGGTGTATATTTTTACAATGCCATACAACTTTCTAGATGCACTAGGCCTTATTGCATTTTTTTCTTCAATTTTCAGTCTGTAGCCTGAAGCTATATACTTAGAATTTTTATTTTGCCTTTATTAGATTTTTTCTTATTGTGTATATGTGTGTATATATGTTAATATATATGAATAAATCTTATTCAAAGACTGACATATTAGCCTGTAGGTTTTCATTGTTGAAGCAAATTTATTTTCTGGTTCATTTAATGATAATCAAATTACAGAAACAGATAAAAAGTGAAAGGCAAGTTACTCAATCTAGCATGACCAAGACTGTCACAGTTTTGACCTAAGGATACAAATTGCTTCTGTTGAAATGATTTAAAAAGGTATCCCTTCCTTTAGAGTTGAAATTATATTTTTACAAATGAAGTTCCTCCCCCCCACTAATCTTGATCTCCACATGGATAAAATAATTAGAAAATTTACCCAAATCAATACAAGAGTTGAATGCAATGTTTGAGACTTTCTAAAAATAATACCTGAATGTTCATTTTTCAACTACACAGTGTATTGGACATGTAATCAATGTTATTTTTTAACTGTGGCTAACTAGTAACCCTCCATTTACTTGGATAAAAATTAGAAATTTGCTGTACATCTGATATGAGTGAGATAACAATTTTGAAAAATCTAAATTATGCCACTTGTGTGCCCTACAATCATTAGGACAGGAAAACTATTATTCTAATAAACCTAAAGATGCATCATTTATGTTTCTACTAACCAAATTCATTTGTGCTTTGTTCATTTCAAGCCTCTTAAATTTGTGATTTGCTTAAAATCCTTCAACTTAAAATTAAAGTCATTGTATGCACACTGTAGGGAAAATTCTTTGAACCCAAACTTCTCAATCATTAGGTGAACGGTAGACTGATGTCTTAAGTTGTTTTGGGGGGCTGGATTGCTTTAAGTTCTCTTCCCTGGATGCAGGGTAGGTGAAAGGATCAATACTACTAGATCTGGCTGATCTGATTTTCAATTTTAGTGGATGGCACTGACTCCGAGTATAAACAATAGGCCCTTCTCCACTTTCTTCTGGAGAAGGGATAGGCTACCCACTCCAGTATTCTGGCCTGGAGAACTCCATGGGCTATATAGTCCATGGGGTCGCAAACAGTCGGACATGACTGAGCGACTTTCACTTTCTCCACTTTCAGGTTATCTTCCTTCCCTCATGGGCTCTACAAAACAAGTATAAGTCTTTGCTATTTAGAATTAAAGGACATGCTATTTTCATGGATTTGCCTTTGAAAATATGACATCAGGTTTATATTCAATAAAGAAGAAATAATCTGAATTTTTTTTGTTTTTGGATGTAAAAATTATGTTCTAATAATGTATGATTTTGACACATTTTACTTGTTTCTACTTTTCTTACTTTTTTTTTTCCTTTGGGGGAAAAAAAAATGGAGCTTTCCAATCCATTTATATAACTTTACCACGTTCTGCCCTTTCTCGTTTCTATTAATTTCCAAACATGGTGTCCTCTGTAAGGTTGTGTTTCTTGCAACCTGGATCCTCAGATCAGAGCAGTTTTATTTAAAAAAATACAAATGATTCTCTGTCATCTGCAATAGTATGTTTGTGACAATTCCTTTGAGGCACAGTAAAGAGGGTTAACTGCATCATTATATCTTAAAAATGACAAATGATACATCTTTTTATTTCAGATGTTGCAACAGCATTTTCAGATAACTTACACTCTTCCATTCATCAAATCTATTTTGACTGACACCAGACAGTACTGACCCCCATGATGAATTTTTGGCCTGAAAGTATAGTTAATACACTCTAATATGTCAGTATTCAGTGTGGTTGTGAAAAAGGAAAATTCCAGAACACCTAAGCTTGTCAAAGCTGTTCATCTACAATTACTATCTTCTTTAGGCATGAATAAATTCAAAGTACATAATTTGTGTGTGTACTGGCAAGTTCAAGAATTGTATTTTAGTGATTATAATTTAATAATTACTTTAGATTGACTTGCTTGGCCAAAATCTCACTCTTTAGTACTTGCTACAAATAATCAAAATGCAATCCAGGAGAGCTATATTATCAAAGGTGGGTTTCTCCTATATACTGTTCAGGAATAATGATAATTTTAACAACAGTTATAACTGTGAACAAGGCTTAGCATCTCACATGCATAACCATCTCTTTTACTTTTTATGCCTGTATTACATACCTACTCTAAGTGTCCCTATTTACCTAAAAATCTAAAAGAAGTTATGTGACTACCCTAAAGTCACAGTTCAGTAGAGAACCAATATATTTGAAACCATAAATATCTGTTTCTGACATTTTATACATTTCCTATCTAATGCTTAGTACCAAAATTTTCATTTTATGATTATCTGGATGGTTTATATATTATCTTTTCAAATATACATACTCATAGATGTATGATTTTATTTTAATTTGTATCTGTGTTTTAAAAAATACTTAAAGAGTAAATTATTCTTTCCTTACACTTTATTAATTTTTTTTTCTGGTACCTGGAATACTCCTTTCTATCCACAAACTGCATTTACTTTCAAAATATTATTTTCTATATATTAAATGTGATTTCATCACAATAACCATGAGATGAGATATAGTCATAAAGAGATACTAAAGCATTGGAGAGTCACTGTAATTATAGTTCTTCCTTACCTAACTATAGACCAAAATTTGAACACATACTGTTATTGTAAATGTTTTTTCAGAGATTAATCAATCAAGACCTATTCTGCCATCAGAGAAAACAAAGATCATAAAGTAAATCTCACTTGACTTTCCCGAAATGAATAATCATATAAAAACAGAGGCATTTAAAATCACAATGCATAATCCTAATAAAATTATATCCTTTCATTTTATTCATTTGAATATTTGTCCTTCATTGTGTAAGCTTTCCAGGAATGCTCACTTTAACAGCCTTTGCAAATATAACCTTAAATCCCATTCCAATATACCTTTGTACATACTTGTTGAAGTTTAAATCAAACATTACTAATCTTTTGACCCTTCCTCCATCCCAAATAACTACATTATTTTTTATTTGATCATAAATCACTTTTATAGTCCCCTAACATTATATTTACAATCTCTTGAGAATAAAATATAAGTTCTTATCTCACATTTTTTTTCTCTGACCCTGCCACACTCCTCATTCATCATACATTTATTTATTTTCTCAGTGCTTTATGAGTGCAATATAAGTGCCAAACACAGTACTTGGCACTAGTAAAACAAAGATGAATAAGACATAATCCTTGCCTTAATATCTACCAGTTTCTGAAGGAGATAAACTTACAAAAAAAATAAGTAAATGGAATTTAACTGAAATTCTATTAAATCACAGAGAAAAGAGTCTTAAATTGAGAGAAATCAGAAGATGTTTCCAAAATTAGTATTTTAGTAAGATCTTAAGAATTTTCTAGGTGAATATGAAAAAGAGAATTCTAAGAAAGGACAGTAGGTGCATATAGATAGAAATAGGATCTGAGAATGGGAGTGGCAAGAGATGAAAGCAAAAATCTATTTCGAGGCCTAAATGTTAAACCTTATGTACCATTGTTATTTAAAAAGCTTTTATCTAATTGTTAACAATAAAAATAATTAAATTCCTTTAAGCAGGAATTAACTGGCAAAATTTGGAAAATATATGAGAGGGGTAAAAATTGCTATGTAGCTATTATAATAATCCAGGGGAGAGAAAATGAGGCTGGATTTAATAGTATGTAAGTTTATATGAATAAAGCAGTTAGAATCAGATAGTAATGGGTTGACAGATTTTACAGCATTTTAGAGACAAATTTATAAGGTGGTAATACAAAAAGAGGGTTCCAAATGAGTAATGTATTATCTCAAGCAACTGTAAACACAAATTTAGTTTGGCTGACCAAGTAGTGAAATGGCTTGACACGAGATATCCAGCAACTCAGGAAACCAGAAATTTTAAATTGAGGTGTTGGCATTGACTTACTAAGTCAGTTTTGTAGATAATAAATTTGAAATTTATTTTCAGCTTCTTCTAGATAATTGAAAATGGGAATCTGGCATTCTGTTGTGATTTGAGGATTTTAATAGCCATTCATCCAGTTCTTCAATAGTTGTTGAATACATACCATATGCCCTGTTGTGTGCTGTGCTTAGTAGCTGTCATGTATGACTCTTTGCGACCCAATGGACTGTAGCCCACCAGGCTTCTTGTCCATGGGGATTCTCCAGGAGAGAATACTGGAGTGAGCTGCCACACCCTTCCTACAGAGGATCTTTCCAAGCCAGGGATCGAACCCAGGTCCCCACATTGAAGGCATATTCTTTACCATCTGAGCTACCAGGGAAGCTAGAGGCTGAATTTTTGATCTGCTTCAAAATTCGTATGATAAAACTCTAGTCCTAAATGTGACAGTATTTACAGGTGGGTTTTTGGGAGATAATTAGGCTAAGAGTTGAATCTTTGAGGATTAGTGCCCTTAGATGAAGAAATAGAAAAGGGCTCTCTTTCTCATTCTCTCCCCTACACCCCCACCCCCACCCCCCAACACACACACATCTGAAGAGACGACAAGATGATGACTGGATGCAAACCATGAAAGTGTCCTCACTGGACACTGGAATTCCTGGCACCTTATTGTTGGACTTCCCAACCTTCTGAACTGTAACAACTAAATGTTAGTTATTTAAGCCACCCAGTCTATGATATTCTCTTATAGTAGCTCAAACTGACCAAGACATGCTTGTCCTATGTTCAATTCACTGGTGAACAAAAGAGACGTTCTTTTTGTCTGGTAGCTTACATTATATTTGAAAGGGAAAGTAGCAATACATAAGGAAATAAACAAGGTACATTCAGCTCATATGATAATGCATGTAGACAAAAGGAATTTTTAACGTGGTAGATTATGAAAAAGGACAAGAAACAGATAGATTTACACTGAGGGGTCTCTCTGTGGAGGTTATGTTGGAACTGAGACATAAATAGTTAAGATAAAGGGAAACCTTTTCCAGGTAGGAACAAGTGCAAGTGGAAATATACTTTAAGGTAAACAACAACAACAAAAACAGGCACAGTGTAGTAAGGGTAGTCAGACAGGCACAAATTTGGGTGATGCATGGCTTTAATTCCTAGGAGAGAGAGATTAGAATGTAGAAAGTCTACTGGGGAATTGATCTAAGGTACAGCACAGGGCAGGGAGCAAAGAGAGCATGACTTCACAGGGCAACGAGTTGAACTGGAATAGAGGTGAGGGGTGCTGTGGGGAGTTGTGGAGCTGGGATTGTCAGGTTAGAGGCCAAGGAGGCAGGTCTTTGCACACCTGCCAATGAATGTGGGCTTTCCACTGAATGAGACAGCTCTTTGAATGAACAAAATTCCTGAAAAAAGGCTAAGCTGTAAGACTTAGGAGCCAATGCTAGCCAGCTTCTAAGGAAACAGAGATCTATCCCTCAAAGTGGTACACAGAGCACCATAGCATCCAATGCTGCAGATGTGGGCCCTGGTGATGAGGTTTAATTTTGTTTAGTATCATGAGAATCTACATGAGTGTTTCAAGCAAGTGTTCATTCTAATTAGATTTATAGTTTTAAGGTGAAAGTCATGGCTACCATGTAAAGAATTGTGAGAAGAAATCAATGTGGGATATGGAAGAAGGGTGAGCTGTAGAATACTGGAGTAGTCCAAGTGAGCAATCATAGTGGCTCAGCCAAAGGTAACAGGGATAGACAGGAGATAATTAGGAGCCAGAGGCATGGGCTGAAGGTGGTTGAAAACTCTCAGAGAAAAGTAAAACCAAGAGAGCTATGGCTAGGTCACTGGAAAACAGCAGTACTTAAATCAGTGCAGAGAGAAGTCATCAAATAAAAGAGAGAGAGAGAGAGAGAGAGAGAGAGAGAGCTACAAAGAATGCTGAGTGGCAAGAGAGTGACATAGTGTGACATCAAGTAAATACTAGAAGCTTTGTGTTTCCACAAGTAGAAAATCATTAACCATATCAAATTCCACAAGATAAATCTAACAAGATAAAGGTAGGTATTTCCACTTGGTGAGTTTATCCATGGTGGTTTCATATATGTAATGGAATGGAATATTAAAAAGCAGAGAAATTACTTTGCCAACAAAGATCCATATAGTCAAAGCTATGGTTTTTCCAGTTGTCATGTATGGAAGAGAGAGTTGGACCATAAAGAAGGCTGAGCACCGAAGAATTGATGCTTTTGAACTGTGGTGTTGGGGAAGACTCTTGAGAGTCCCTTGGACTGCAAGGAGATCAAACCAGTCCATCCTAAATGAAATCAGTCCTGAATATTCATTGGAAGAATTGATGATGAAGCTGAAACTCCAATACATTGACCACCTGATGGGAAAAACTACTTACTGGAAAAGACTGATTCTGGGAAAAATTGAAGGCAGGAAGAGAAGGAGACCATAGAGGATGAGATGGTTGGATAGCATCACTGATTCAATGGACATGAGTTTGAGCAAGTTCTGGGAGATGGTGAAGGACAGGAAAGCCTAGAGTGCTGTAGTCCATGGGGACACAAAGAGTTAGACATGGCTGAGCAACTGAACAACAACAATGGAATCAAAGACACTGAGGTAGACAGAAAAGGAAATGGGAAGTGAAATAGAGAACACACAATCACTGACTACTCTAGATAGAGAGCAAAAGATTTAACTAAAATGACAAAAAGAAATAAGACAGGGTTCTAAGTTTATTTTTACATCTTATGTGTTTATATATAAAAAGAAATATATCTAAATGGGTTTTCTAGTATGCACATGCACAAACTATACACAGGACAGAAACCTAGAATGTAAAGAAGTAATAAAAGACAAATTAACAACAATGGAACATGTCTTCATAGTCAATCTTCTGTCACAAAGATCAGCTTTGATTAGATATGTGTGAAAATGGGAAGGATTATAAGTGAAAAGTTTACATCAGATTTAGCCTATTGCTTTGGAGAAGTTGAAGACAAAATGGGAACAATGAAACATTAAGAAACAATCTCAGTACACTTGGATGTTTCAAAAATATCAAGGTACACATTTAGGGTGATTTCAGTTATCGAAGATTTGCAATAAAACATCCAGCTATGAACAAACTAAAATATAGTATCCTTACTTTGAGGAAAATTATAAGCAAGGAAAGAAAATGTGGACAAAGAATGCCTTTAGACATATGAGATACTTTAGCTTTGTACTTATTAAACTCTTTAAGACAATCAAAAACTCACTAAAAATTTGCATTTTTTGGTGAATCTCTTTTCCATGACTTGATTACTTTCTCAGTAGGCAACATTGGCTTTCTTCAGTCAGAACACATATAAATTCAAAAGAGATAATGGTTTCTACATGTAAATGTGCATCCATAGTTTGCCCATTCACTGCATAATTTTATTGGTATTTAGAATAAATGGTAAGTTCAATATATGCTTACTAGACTTAGAATGGTCTTGCCAACACACAAAATAGAGTTATATCAGAATATGATTTCCATTTAAATGTCTGAGACTTTACTGATAATGGAAGATACAGACTCATTTTAGTATGGCATTTTTATTTTGTAATTTTTTAGTAGAATTCTGTTTCTCTCTTAGCAATATAGCACATTAAAGTACTGTAGCCTGAATTATTACAAACATAAAAGTAGATTTAAAACAGACCATGCAAATGATAGGAACTGTATTCATCTAGTTTAGCTCTTATAACCTTGAGTAAGCTATTAATACTGACTGAAAATTCAACTATTATCCTACTAATAAGTTTGAGGCTTTAAAAACAACTTAAATTGTATGATTTACAACATAAAATCTACCTGATTATAAAAGTTACTTTTATATCAGATATTATAAATTAATGCTAAAACACATGGAAGAGTGACAGAAAGACCATTACAAAATTCTATTTTGGGTATTATAATGGAGATAATATGCTGCAATTTTGTTTAATGAGTTGCAATTAAGAAACTGTTTCAAGAGTTGCATGTGATTTCTTTTAATTATTAGTTATTAGATGTTCCTGCATAAGTATATTTAAAACCACATATTTGAATTGTAGGAAATGATAAAATCTCTTCAACATAGTAATATTTCTTATGGACTATAAATCAGTAAAATTTAAAAGGGAATACGGTACTTTAACAGCATTATCAGAATATGGCCATTTTCAGGAAGCCTATTATTTGTGAAATGTAAAGAAAACATATTTAATATGTAATTTGAGTATATTTTGACAAAAAACCTAGGGGACATAATATTGAATAATAATTTTGAATATTATTCAATAATATTGAATAGTATTCATAATATTTATAATACTGAATATTTATCCACACAAAAGGTACTGTAGATAACTCTAAATAAATATTAAGATAACTGATTAAGTGACTTACTTTTTAGTCAGCTAGTGCTGCCATAACAGAACACTACAGAGTAGATGGCTTAAACAAGATAAATTAACTTTTTTCACAATTTCAGAAGCTAGAACCCCAAGATCAAGTTGCTCTCAACCAGCATCTGTGAGGCCCCTCTTCCTGGCTTGGCGGTGGCCACATTCTAAGTGCATCTTCACACGACCTATCATATATGCTGGTACAAAGACAGAGAGATCACTGGGGTCTCCTCTTTTTATAAAGCCATAGTTATATTGGGTTATGGATTCTTTAACCTTAACCACCTCCTTGAAGATCGATTTCCAAATACAGTCACCTTAGGGGCTGGGATTTAAAAATATGAATTTGGAAGGAACACAGTTCAGTCTACAACATTTACTATGCTACATAATCTTTCATAGCTTTAGATTAATAAAACATTATATGTAGGGTTCTATGGAAATCAGCATAAATCTTTGTTTTATTCCAGAGTAGGTTAAAAACAAAACCCATTAAATTAGCATTGATTTTGGAATTTAAAAAAGAACATTTTTTTTTTAACCAGCATCCTATAGCACATATGGCATACTGCTTTGAAAAGATTCACAATGGGTAAAATACAAAAACAGTATTATTATATTTCACATTCTATTTGAATATGTAATAAATAGTGAATTAACTAATTGCCAAAGCAAATACAGTTTGGCTAAATGGGAAAAATCTCTCAATATCTGAATGGTTAACAACAGAATCTTATTTATACTTCCTATGAAAATGTATGTCTAATATCAAACTAGGATAGTTTTAAAACTGGTATTACTGGGAAATATAAAATATTGCAATAAAGTATTCAACATTCTTAACATATGTACGTTGATCACATTATATTTGTAATATAAAAAAATAAAAAGTGAAGAAATACTTTAAAATTCATATAAAAGGAAGACTATAATGCAAAACCAACCCTTCCCTTACATAAGCTATGGTTATATAAACTTGTTTAAATAGTTGTGTATCTGATCTCATCACTTCATGGCAAATAGATAGACAGTCTATTTTCTTGGGCTCCAAAATCACTGCAGATGGTGACTGCAGCCATGAAATTAAAAGATGCTTGCTCCTTGGAAGAAGAGCTATGACCAATCTAGACAGCATATTAAAAAGAAGACACATTACTTTGCCAACAAAAGTCCGTCTAGTCAAGGCTATGGTTTTTCCAGTTGTCATGTATGGATGTGAGAGCTGGACCATAAAGAAAGCTGAGGGCCAAAGAATTGATGCTTTTGAACTGTGGTGTTGGAGAAGACTCTTGAGAGTTCCTTGGACTGCAAAGAAACCAAACCATTCAATTCTAAAGAAATCAGTCCTGAATATTCACTGGAAGGACTGATGCTAAAGCTGAAGCTCCAATACTTTGGCCACCTGATGTGAAGAAGCGATTCATTGCAAAAGACCCTGATGCTGGGAAAGATTGAAAGCATGAGGAGAAGGGGACGACAGAGGATGAGACGGTTGGATGGCATCACCAACTCGGTGGACATGAGTTTGAGCAGGCTCTGGGAGTTGGTGATGGACAGGGAGCCCTGGAGTGCTGCCATCCATAGGGTCACAAAGAGTCAGACACGACTGAGTGACTGAACTGAACTGAAAGCTGAAGATATCTATTATTACAGATTTTTAAAGAAAGTATTACAAATGTGGATTTAAGGAATTAGTTTTAAACACAGCCATTATAGGAAAGTTGACACTTTATTATTAAGATAGGAAAATGTGATTAAAAATAACATTCTGATGTGAAATAACATATATAATTTATTAATTCACTCTATAAATGTGCTAGTCTAGATAGATATTATATTATCTTCCATTATGTCTAATGTGAGCAAAACTGATCAAGAATCTCTACATTAGAATTTAGAATCTAGTGACAGAGACACACCAACACTGATTAGACTCTTTGATAAAAGCTTATGAGACTCTCTGTGAACTGATTATAGAGAGAACTGTTCTTCCTTGAGTGGAAGGGAAACTCTTC
Source organism: Odocoileus virginianus (assembly GCF_023699985.2). NCBI lineage: Eukaryota > Metazoa > Chordata > Mammalia > Artiodactyla > Cervidae > Odocoileus > Odocoileus virginianus. Next base: position 25,359,802 of record NC_069685.1, read on the forward strand.
CTTGAGGAAAAGTGGAGAAGAATTTGAAGCTACCACAACATGTAGGAGTGAGGAGGAGAAGGTTGATTCTGGGAGAATGTCAAGGAACAAAACAGGATTTCATCACTGGCAAAATTAGAAAAGTTCGAGTCTAAAGCAGAATCTCTTGATACTGAATAACAGAGAGATATGTTAGTGTATGAATTTAGTTTTGCTAAAAGGGTCTGCACTGAAATTAGGTAAAATATTTAAGGATAGATTCAGAGAAGAGAGAATCAAGAGAATATTAATAAATGTTGCAAGAGAATGCAAGTGAAAGTGGCTATTGCCGTAATTTTACCTGAAGTGCAGTGTGTTTCTTACTTCCTTATGGGTGAAAATGTAATGCTCAATTTAGTACACTTTGCAGAGTAAAACCCAAAATATGATGACAGGGACCCCTTAATATTTCTTTTTAAAAGAGTATTCCCCTGGTCCTTGAAACCTTGCTATAAAATTACTAATTAATATTTGGCAAGGAATTTGGAAAGGTGTGTATTCCAGACATACCATAAAACATCTTGGTTATGACATAAAATCAAGGCTACAGTACACCCATTAAAAGGATTTATAACTATGTTTTAACTTAGAGTGGTGATGGAAAGAACACCAGACAGTTGTTAAGGGGTTGAGAGCAGAAAATATGCTCTACTATTCATCAAAAAAGAAGGCACTGGGGATACAGAATTTGTTTTCAGTTGCTGAAAGAAGTTGAAGAATTAAATGCGCCTGGAATTGATATTTTTAAATTGGAACATACTTTGTGATTCAACAGAAAATCTAATATGATGAAACTCTCAAGAACATTTGCAACAGAGATGCTTACTCATGAAACAATGATTACAGTACATTTGATATTTTAATACAGAACACTAAATTTGGAAGAAGTTGAGTTTACACACAAAAAGAATTTTTAAACAGAGGCATTCATGGATATCAGGATAGACAGATACAGCTTAGAGCCTTTAATATGTAATCTAAGTGTCACTGTTGAACTCCAGTGGTTGCCTATTGAATGAATTACTTGGTTTAAGAATAAAGATATGTTACAAAACAGAGCTTCAAATGCATAAGAGAGTTTTACTCAGGAACTTGTCATCTATAGGTATAAAAATGTTACCATAAATATTTATGCAGACAAACGATATGTATACTCATGCACATTTTGGTTGGATTTCACACAGGTTGCTTTTCTGTGCTATCTGAAATATTATAATCATCTAAACTTTAAGGTCTAAATTTCAAATTTCAAAGATTAGTATCAATTAGTAAAGATAAGAATTTAAGAAACATAATTTTTAGTATTTAAAAATTCTAGAATTAGGAAGAAAATATTACTTTGCTAGTAATTTCCCAATTCATGATTCAGTTCATTTCAGTCACTCAGTCGTGTCCGACTCAGGGTGACAATATATAGCCTTGATGCACACCTCTCCCAATTTGGAACCAGTCTGTTGTTTCATGTCCAGTTCTAACTGTTGCTTCTGGACCTGCATACAGGTTTCTCAGCAGGCAATTCATGATTATGAGCTTCTAAATGTGAAGGAATTGTCATACTTTTGTTTAGTTGCTAAGTCATGTCCAGCTCTTTTGAGACCCCATGAGCCATAGCCCACCAGGCTCCTCTGTGCATGGGATTTCCCAGGCAAGAATACTGGAGTGGGTTGACATTTCCTTCTCCAGGGGATCTTCCTAAACCAGGGATTGAACCTGTGTCCTGAACTGGCAGGCAGAATCTTCACCACTGGCTGAGCCACCTGAGAAACCCATCACCCTGTTACTACTACTACAAGAACAAACACTACCACCACTAATATTATTACTATTGTCATCATTCTTACTATTAGTACCACTACTATTAGTAATTATAATAGGAAGCACTTGAGTGTTCAGTTTATATTAAACATTAAGCTGAAATTTTTAAGTATGTTATACAATTTATTTCTATAATAACTATATCAGGGAGAGATTACTAGTATTCTCATTGCACAGGTAAATAAATATGCCCCAGATCACAAGGCTAGTGAGAGCAAAAGACAGTATCTAAACCCAAAATTGTGTGTTACCATACTCCACACTTTTTACTCTAGGGGAAGGATGAAATTTTCATCCACAGACAACTGTTGAGAAGATGCATACCTCCTCTTTTATGATTTAAATTAAAATACAGACAGAAAACAGAAGAGGCTAAATCAAAGTATTAACAAAATATTTTGAAGTTTTGCTTTTAAGTAAATTTTGCTGAATGATTTCTTTATATAATCAGAGTTAATAAGTATCCAAAAAGAAAAACACATTACTCTCTCTATATTAAAATGTCATGAGCAGCTGAGGGGAAGTTTAATCAATATACTAAGACTCAACTGCAGAAATCTATAAAGTTTGTTTAAAAAGTTCAGCTAATTATACACATGTGGAAAGTATCAAAACAGACACTGCTGAGCTATCCCACTGGTTTAGTTATCCATAATGAAGCAATAATACAGGATTATGACAGGCATGATATTTTGAGACATGTGACAAATTCTCATGAGGATTTAGTTAAGACTTTATAATCAAACACACAGAAAATTCTGGAAAATCAAAGAAGAAGAATATTTCCAAGTGAAAGAATGGCCCACATAACTCTACATAGCTCTATCACACAAACTTTGAGAGGACTCCAGAGTCACACGTGTTCACTGGTTACTATAAAGGCACTGAAGGTTAACACCTTCTACAAGAAAAAACAGAAGGTAAAGGCACTGAAGGTTAGCATCTTCTACAAAAGAACAGGACTGGAACTCAGTCCTTCAAACACACACTGTAATTTTCTGCAGCAAAATATGCAGTGTTTGTACTCTCCACTCCCACTTCCTCAAGTCAAATCCCCAAAAGATAGAGGTTTTGTTTACCCCCCCCACCCCATCAAGTGATACAGTTACTTGGAGTGGATAATTATTTATGAAAAATGGATAAATACCATATGGCTGCTATACATTATAACAAAATCCTAGCTCATCAGGTATCTTTAACAAAAATAGCATTGAAGTTTAAAAGTATGTAAATAAATTTCTCTTTATGGATAGTCAGTTAAAATAATCATTACAGTAAGAAATCTAGAAGGAAGGGAGGGAGAGAAGGAATGAAAGAAGGGAGAAGAAGGAAGGAAGGAGAAAAAAGATAATTTGAGGCTCTAGATAGGGTTATAGATAATCTGAAGGCAGGTCAAGGAAAGACTGAATTAATGTTTATGTAAAACATAAAATTCAAATGTTTTTTTAAACTAAAATATAACATCGAATAAAAGGCTTGAAATATTTATTTATGGAATGTGTCTCCTTGATTGACTTGAAGTGTTTTTACTTGCTACTGATTTTTTGCCATGTACTTTTTAATTAATTTCATTTACTATTGACATTTCCAGGCATTTACCTTTTCATCCTCTACAGTATTTAGTAAAACATCTTATTAAAAGCTCAACGTTTATTAATTTCATTGTTCAAAAAGAAATGAAAACTTTTACTGATTCCAACTCTTGGAGTAGTAATCCTTTATAGAACTTTCTATAGATATTTAGTTACATTAGTTACAGTCTTTAAAGACCTTATAAAGCTAATTATAGTTAGATTTCCTCCTGCAAGAGTACCAAAATACAACTAGTTTTTGAACAACTATTGACAGGAGGATGCTGGATCCCACCAAAACTAGATATCCCACGTTCAAAGACATAGGAGAAGCCACAATGAGATGGCAGGAGGGGCACAATCATGATAAAATTAAATCCCATACCTGCTGGGTGGGTACCCCACAAACTGGAGAACAATAATACCAAAGAAGTTCTCTCACTGTTGTAAAAGTTCTGAGCTCCCAGTCAGGCTTCCCAGCCTGAGGTTCTGGCAAAAGGACCAGGAATTCCCAGAGAATCTGACTTTGAAGGCCAGCACAATTTGATTACAGTACTTCCACATGACTAGCAATTACAGTACTTCCACAGGACTGGGGAAAACAGAGACTCCACTCTTGGAGAACACAAAGAAATTTGTGTGAGCCCCAGGACACAGAAGAAAGGAATGGTAACTCCACAGGAGAGTGGACCAGAGCTACCTGCTCATGTTGGAACGTCTCCTGTGGGGCTTTGGGTAGGCAGTGGCTGATGCAAGGACAGGGAAACTGGTAACAGCAGTCCTGAGAGTTGCCCCTTGGTGTAAGCCCTTTTGGAGGTCACTATTAGCCCTACTATAGAGTCTTAAGACTCCAGCGTTGGGTTGCTTCAGGACAAACAACCAACTGGGAGGGAGCACAGCCTCACCCAACAGCAGACAATTGGATTGAAGTTTTACTGAACACCATCCTGCCCACCGGATCAAGACCCAGTTTTCCCCTCTCATCAGGAAACTTACACAAGCCTCTTAGCCTCATCCACTAGAGGACAGAGGCAAGAACCACAATCCCACATCTGCCAGAATGAAAACCACATTACAGAAAGTTAATAAAAAAGAAAAGGCAGATGGTTATGTCCCAGATGAAGGATCAAGATAAAACCCCAGGAAATCAACTAAATGAAGGGCAGATTGGCAACCTTCCAGAAAAAAATGAATTCAGAATAATGATAGTGAAAATGATCCAGGATCTTGGTAAAAGAAAGGAGAAGATGCAAGAAATGTTTACCAAAAACCTAGAACTAAAGCACAAAGAGACAGAGATGAAAAATACACCAGAAGGAATCAACAGCAGAATAACTGATGCAGAAAAACAGACAAGTGACCTGGAAGACAGAATGATGGAAATAACTGCCTCAAGATGGAATATAGAAAAAAAAGAAGACAGCCTAAGAGACCTCTGGGACAACATTAAATGCTCCAACTTTCATATTATACAGGTCCCAGAAGGAGAAGAGAGAGATAAAGGACCTGAAAAAATATTTGGAGAGATAATAGCTGAAAACTTCACTAACATGGGAAAAAAAAATAGTCAACCAAATTCAGGAGGCACAGAGAGTCCCAGGCAGCATAAACCCAAGGAGGAATATGCCTAGAAACAAAAATTAAACTGACAAAAATTAAAAACAAACTATTGAAAACAATAAGATAAAAATGACAAAATAACAAATAAGGGAACTCCCATTAGGTTATCAGCTGATTTCTCAACAGAAACATTACAAAGCAGAAGAGAATGGCATGATATATTTAAAATGATGAAAAGAGAGATACTGCAACCAAGAATACTCTACAGAACAAGAGTCTTATTCAGATTTGATGAAAAAATCAAAAGTTTTCCAGATAAGCAAAAGTTAACAGAATTCAGCACCATCAAACTAGTTCTATAACAAATAGGAACTTCCCCAGTTAGGAAACACAAGAGAAGGAAAAGACTTACACAAAATAAATATGAAACAATTAAGTATATGGTAATAGGATCATACATGTTGATAATTAACTTAAATGTAAATGGTTTAAATGCACCAACCAAAAGATGTAGACTGCTGAGTAAATGAGAACATGTGCCTGTGTGCACTTCCACTTACCACATCACTGTGCTTAACCCCAAAATTGCATGTAATTATTTTATATTGTTAGGCTAATCATGTTCCCATTTTGGCTTGCAATTATAATTATCTTTCATTTTTTGTCCTGCAATTTGATTGTTAAAACTGATAAACATCTGTTACTACTGTGATTCTGAAACACATTTAATTCATTTAATAAATGCATTCTGATTCATTTAATAATATGTTGGAATCAAGCAGTCTCTAAAATCACTGCAGACGTGAAATTAAAAGACTCTTGTTCCTTGAAAGAAAAGCTATGATAAACTTAGTGTATTCAAAAGTAGAGACATCACTTTGCCAACCAAAGTCCATATAGTCAAAGCTATTTTTTTTTCAGTATTCATGTACAGATGTGAGAGTTGGACCCTAAAGAAGGCTGAGCACTGAAGAATTGATTCTTTTGAATTGCAGTGCTAGAAAAGACTCTTGAAAGTCTCTTGAAAGGAATGAGTTCAAACCAGTCAATGCATAAGGAAGTCAACCCTGAATATTAATTGGAAGAATTGATGCTGAAACTTCAATACTTTGGCCAGCAGATGAGAAAAGCCAACTCACTGGAAAACCTGATGCTGGGAAAGACTGAGGGCAGGAGAAGAAGCAGGTGACAAAGGATGGGATGGTTGAATGGCATCACCGACTTAATGGACATGAGTTTGAGAAAAGTCCAGGAGATAGTGAAGGACAGGGAAGGCTGCCATGCTGCAGTCCATGGGGTCACAAAAAGTCATACATGACTTAGCAAATGACCAACAACAATTTGTTTAACACTTTGTGTCATGATAGGTCAACAGAAAATAGTAGAATTCTAGATCACTAAAACTACCATTTAATAGAAAAAAAAACCAGATGCTATTTAAAATTATCTTGCAGTTTTTATTGAAAAATACAAATGCCCAGGTAATTTTTTTTTCCTCCAAAGCTCTAGATGTGAGTCTAATGAGCAGCCATGTGTAAAAACAACTAGACTATATGATTCTTTTTTTTTTTTTACTTTTATCTCGTTTCACTTTTTCTATTTCATATTCAGTGCTCACATTTCATTTATGTTTTCAAATTTCTCCATCACTTTTTTGTTATTCTTTCTCAAGCCTCTATCAAGTGTAGCAGAAAAGTTTTTGTATACACACATGTGCATTTAAATAGCATGTATAATATATACACACACAAATATACACATACTTTAGGAAATATGTGAATTTTTCCCCAGGTAAAAATTTATGACATTTTGATTCCAGTTGTTTGACTATTTATAACTAGAATGCTAGATTTCTAGTATATAGTCACCCAAAACTTAATAAAATTTCATTTACTCTGGGATCTAGTATTACTATTAAAAATCTAGAAATCTTTTTATCTTAGTGTTTAAAAAACTTGAATGAGCTTTGAAACTTCTAATCCAATTCTGAGACTATAAAGAAATACTATGTTGTAAAAATAGACAAGAAATTAACATGTGATTTAATATTATTAACTACAGTCACATTGTGTTTAAATCTCACAAAATTTTATACTGGTGTCCATTATTTTTTTTATACCTTATTTCAGATTCCACATTGTATTTAGTTACATTGAGCAGCTTCAGCTGCATGCAACAAATTCTGATAAATCCTCATTCACTTTTATTCTCTCATAAATATTTTCTATTTTTCCTTGTTATGGCTCCTTAGATATACCTATTTTTTAAAACTGGACATTTAGTTTTCAAATACATGGTGTTTTTAAATTATCTTTGACATTAATTATTCATTTTTATATTAATTTCTCATTTAAATGCTTTTTTCTCTGCAATCACCCTCTGTTTTTTCAGTCATCTAACATGTCACATTGCACTTGAAAATATGTGGGTTATTTCCAAATATCTTCTGATACTGATTTCTAAGAGATTTCCACAGTAATAAGGGACACTGCAATTTCAATATCTTTAGATCATGAAATTTTTGTACCTTATTTTATGTCCATAGATATGTTTCAGTGTCTCCTTGTTTACAGTCTATGGGAACTTGAATAGAATTTGTATTCTGCTGCTGTATGAAAACAGTATAAATCTTAATTATGTTGAATTGGTTCACATTGCTTTTCAGGTCTACCATATCCTTCTACTTTTCTGTCTATTAATCTATTAATTTTTGAGAGTTTGATATTAAAACTCCAACTAAAAATCTTTATCTACTTTAAAAATATATGTAATATATAGTGGAACTATAGGTAACTTTGTTTTATATTTTCCAACTCTCCTATAAATATGCTATACTTGCATAATTTAAAAAATAAAAAAATAAAAAATAAAATTAATTGTAGCTAGAATCATCTTCTAATGTGTCTCCAGTTTAAGAAGGAAGTGAAGCTTAGGTAAGTAATCACAGGATACAGCCACACAGTAGTACTTCAATGTTGAAAGATCATGTCTCACTTTGGTACAGACCAATATAAATTATGTCTTTAGTTCCTTCTGCCGTCTTCATTGGTAATAACTTTTAGAAGGTCATATGACTCCCTTATAATTAAAGCATATATTCCACAGCTCCCTTTCACAAATATGATGTCATTATGTGAAAGTCTGTGGGGAAGCTTACAGGCACATTCATTAAGTAACAGCGGAGGCCACGGCTGGTCCCGTTTCTCTTACTTTACCCCCTGTTTGTAATATGAGTGTTGCTAGATTGCATTATGAGGTTTAGAATGTATATAGTGAAATATCGGAATAGTAGGCTTTTGAGTCATACCAAGCTTGGAATGCATATCATGAAATTAAATTATAAAATAAAACAAATGTTCGACTTGTTTGGTGTCTTTTATTTTTTTAGGCTTTTATTAATCATATTTCAACTAACTATTATCTCACTTTTATATAGTATTTATAAACTTTTACAAGAAAAGAAATTTAGGACACATGTATTCATTGTTTTACTTGTTACTATAGGCTTTTGTTAATTTTTTTTAAAAAAGTATTAATTAAGTTCACTACCAGGTTGGTTTGAATGTTTCCTACAATGTCCAAAATTTTTGTTTGAAACTTTTTACTCATACATCTTAACATAGCTCCCTGAATAGTCAGTTAACATTTGAATCCCACTACTTAATTATATTCATGTTTCCTTTTTTACCTTTGTATATCCATCTTGAAATAGTTTAGATAATCTTAATCATTATATCTTACATTAGAAATGTAACTAAATTACTAATAACATTTATGAACATTTTCCATACAGATCTACCAGAATTAAAATTATCTAGTTTAATCTTCACAATAACCCAATAAAGTAGGTAGCATTATTATATCCATGATTAAATAGACTTCAAAACATTAAAAGCTTTTGTAAAGATCATATACTTATTGAAATGAGCAAAACAATTATCCATTAACTAAAATCATAGCTTCTCTTTTGAAACATGAATATTAAACAGAAAATATTCCTAATATGATTTACATCTCATGGAATCTGATATTAAGCCAACTCAGTGGCAAGAGAATTAGATATGAGAAAATTTCTTGATCTACAAGTGATTTACTGAGTGACTAAACTCTTTCAGATTTATGATGATAAAAACACATGTGTAAGTACAAACGAGCAAATGATAAATTGTGAGACTCATAAAAAATAGCACCCAGCAAATAAAACCCATTCTTACTCAAGGAGATAGAACATGACACATTTTTTGTACTGTGTATTTTGAGGACTGAGCATGTAATACTTTGATGCTACAGTACCTACCTATCTACAGCTAGATTCTTTTCTTACTTTCATTAATATGCCACAACATGATTAAAGAAATAATGCTATGCAGGTTAAAAGATATTGGTTGGTTTGTTTTAATGTTCAGCTCAGTTCAGTCACTGAGTCATTTCCGACTATTTGCTGCAGCACTCCAGGCCTCCCTGTCCATCACCAAATCCCGGAGTCCACCAAAACTCATGTCCATTGAGTCAGTGATGCCATCCAACCATCTCATCCTCTGTCATCCCCTTCTCCTCCTGCCTTCAATCTTTCCCAGCAACAGGATCTTTTCCAATGAGTCAACTCTTCGCATGAGGTGGCCAAAATATTGGAGTTTCAGTTTCAACATCAGTCCTTCCAATGAATATTCAGGTCTGATCTCCTTTAGGATGGACTGGTTGGATCTCCATGCAGTCCAAGGGACTCTCAAGAGTTTTCTCCAACACCACAGTTCAAAAGCATCAATTCTTCAGCGCTCAGCTTTCTTTATAGTCTAACTCTCACATCCATACATGATTGCTGGAAAAACCATAGCTCTGACTAGACGGACCTTTCCTGACAAAGTAATATCTCTGCTTTTTAGTATGCAGTCTAGGTTGGGCATAGCCTTTCTTCCAAGGAGCAAGCATCTTTTAATTTCATGGCTGCAGTTACCATCTACAGTGATTTTGGAGCCGAAGAAAATAAAGTCTGTCACTGTTTCCACTGCTTCCCCATCTATTTGCCATGAAGTGCTGGGACCAGAGGCCATGATCTGAAGTTTTCTGAATGTTGAGCTTTATGCCAACTTTTTCACTTTCCTCTTTCACTTTCATCAAGAGGCTTTTAGTTCTTCTACACTTTCTGCCATAAGGGTGGTGTCATCTGCATATCTGAGGTTATTGATATTTCTCTTGACAATCTTGATTCCAGCTTGTGCTTCATCCAGCCCAGCATTTCTCATGAAGTACTCTGCATATAAGTTAAAAAAGCAGGGTGATGATATACAGGCTTTAAATACTCCTTTTCCTATTTGGAACTAGTCTGTTGTTCCATGTCCAGTTCGAACTGTTGCATTCTGACCTGCATACAGATTTCTCAAGAGGCAGGTCAGGTGGTCTGGCATTCCCATCTCTTTCAGAATTTTCCACAGTTTACTGTGATCCACACAGTCAAAGGCTTTGGCATAGTCAATAAAGCAGAAATAGATATTTTTCTGGAAATTTCTTGCTTTTTCGATGATCCAGTGGATGTTGGCAATTTGATCTCTGGTTCCTCTGCCTTTTCTAAATCCAGCTTGAACATCTGGAAGTTCATGGTTCATGCATTGTTGAAGCCTGGCTTGGAGAAATTTGAGCATTACTTTGCTAACGTGTGAGATGAGTGCAATTGTGTGGTAGTTTGAACATTCTTTCCCTTTGCCTTTCTTTGGGATTAGAATGAAAACTGACCTTTTCCAGTCCTGTGGCCACTGCTGAGGCTTCCAAATTTGCTCACATACTCAGTGAAACACTTCCACAACATCATCTTTTAGGATTTGAAATAGCTCAACTGGAATTCCATCACCTCCACTAGCTTGTTCATAGTGATGCTTCCTAAGGCCCATTTGACTTCACATTCCAGGATGTTTGGGCTAAGTGAGTGATCACACCATAATGATTATTTGAGTCGTGAAGATCTTTTTTGTATAGTTTTGTGTATTCTTGCCACCTCTTCTTAATATCATCTGCTTCTGTTAGGTCCATACCATTTCTGTCCTTTGTGTGTCCATCTTTGCATGAAAATTTCCCTTAGTATCTCTAATTTTCTTGAAGAGATATCTAGTCTTTCCCATTCTATTGTTTTCCTCTATTTCTTTGCACTGATCACTGAGGAAGGCTTTCTCATCTCTCCTTGCTATTCTTTGGAACTCTGTATTCAAATGAGTATATCTTTCCTTTTTCCTTTACTTTTCACTTCTCTTCTTCTTCTTTTTTTGCTTTACATTTTGCTTTTCTCCTTTGCTTTTCACTTTTCTTTTTTGTTTTAATGTTACTTGTGTCTTAACAAAAAAACTGAAACTTGAGTTGGATTTTTTTTTAGTTGTTAGGAGCAACGAGGACTGTTATCATCTGGCATTCCATATTTCCCCAAGTAATCAGATATGTTTTTAGTACCCCCATTCTTTAAACTGAGGTGCACATGACTGAATGTATCTTTATTTTTCATATTGGTATGCATGAATATTCACTGGAAAGACAGAAGAGCCAGTCCTTTTGCCATTTGATGGGAAAAGCCAACTCACTTGAAAAGACCCTGATGTTGGGAAAGATTGAGGGTGGGAGGAGAAGGGAGGTGACAAAGGATGAGATGGTTGGATGGCATCACTGACTTAGTAGACATGAGTTTGAGAAAACTCTGGGAGATAGTGAAGGACAGGAAAGCCTCTCATGCTGCATTCTATGGAGTCGCAAATAGTCAGACAGGACTTAGCAACTGAACAACAACAACGATGCATGGTAGGAACAAGTGCACACTTGGGTATGCAAATGAATCAAGGTTTGACAGGAGTGAAGCTAATATAATCTTAGAGTATGCAGGATGAAATACTTAAGAGAAACAATGTTTAATTAAGATTTTAATTTTAGGTATAGGGACTTAAATGGAACCTGCTTAAGCAAGAGGACTCAAGTTTAAGGTTAGTTTCATGGTAAACTTCCCTCATTACAACAGTATACATATATACATCTTATATATCCATCTTATGTACATCTTATTAGTAATAATGGATATTTTCTAATATTACGGTTTATGGCACAATCTGTAAAGATATATGTTAGGCAGTTAGAATAGGAAAACGGAGTCCAGAATGGTGGTGGCTAAAAGACAAGGAATGGAAACCCCATCAAAATAGAACAAAGGAAGGTCTGAGGACCGGAGTGAGGGCCTCAGGCAGAAAAACAGCACTCCTGGCTAGCCCAGTTTACATAGGGCAGGTCCAGGGGGAGGAGAAAAAAAAAAACATATAAAAAGAGGAGCCATAGATGTCAGGGGAATGTGTAATTTCCTTGGTGCTGTCTTATCACAACAAAAATTTGAAGCGACAGACCAGCGTTACAGCCCTAGGACGGGCCAGTGCTACAGCTCTCAGACAGACCAGTGTCACAGCTCTCGGGCAGACCAGTGTCACAGCTCTCAGACCAGTGGCACAGCTCTCAGACAGACCAGTGTCACAGCTCTCAGACAGACCAGTGTCACAGCTCTTGGGCAGACCAGTGTCACAGCTCTCAGACAGACCAGTGTCACAGCTCTCAGACAGACCAATGTCACAGCTCTTGGGCAGACCAGTGGCACAGCTTTCAGACAGATCAGTGTCACAGCTCTCAGACAGACCAGTGTCACAGCTCTCAGACAGACCAGTGGCACAGCTCTTGGGCAGACCAGTGGCACAGCTCTCAGATGGACCAGTGTCACAGCTCAGTGTTACAGCCCAGTTTTACTTAGAAAATAAAGGAAACTATATCCTCAAGGTGTGAGGGCATGATGACCCAAAAGATGCAAAGAGAAGAGAAGAGTGGAGAGAGAGAGGGAGAGACACCCAGCCCTTTGGCTCCTCTTTTTATAAGTTTTTGTCTCCTCCCTCTGGGCCTGCCCTATGTAAACTGGGCTAGCCAGAGTGCTGTTTGTTCTACCTGAGGTCCTCACTCCCGTCCTCTGATCTTCCTTTGTTCTCTTTTCACAGGCTTTTCCCTTCCTTGTCTTTTAGCCACTGCAATTCAGGACTCCTTTTTCCTATTCTTACTACTTAACATATCTAAGACCACATTAAAAAAAAATTATCTCTCCTAGTCAGTCACTATATTTACATATGCATTTATGTGTCTTATAATATTTAACATACCCAACACTTACTGTACCAGGCACTGTTCTATGTATTTTTATATTTATGAATTATACTGTGGAGCTGTTCTATCACCTATATAAAAATGAGAAAAAAGTCAAAATAGGTCATCTAGGATTTGATGCAATTTAAAACCAACTTAAGAGATAAAAATTACATTTTGGGACTTACATGGTGGTCCAGTGGTTAAAGAATCCACCTTCCACTGCAGGAGATGTGGGTTTGATACCTGGTCAGGGAACTAAGATCCTACATGTCATGGGACAGTAAAGCCCATGCACCACAACAACTGAAGGCCAGTGTCCTAGGCCCATGGTCCCTAACAAGGGAAGCCACCAGAATAAGAAACTGGTGCATTGCAACTGAAGAGTGGTCCCCACTCACCACAGAAACTAGAGAAAGCCCATGGGCAGCAACAAAGTCTCAGTGCAATCAATAAATGAATAAGTAAAATTAAAAAAAGCATTGTTTCAATCTAAGGCTTACAGATAGACACCATTTTAGTGAAGTAATGCCCAGAATTTGATAAAGAACATAGATATCTAAAGGAGAAAAGGACCTGTTAAAAAATGTATCAAAAGTGATCTCATCTCTTGCAAGAAAAGAAGCAAGAAAGGAAGGAATGGAAAAAGGTGGAAGAAAAGGAAGGAGAGATAAAAGTACAAGAAAGTAATTATGAGTTGCAATGGAAAAAAATTTACTATTACGTACATCAAGGCTTTGCCAGTGTATTTTCCAGACTTTCAGACATATATTTCAACAGGGTAGATAAGGTAATCCAAAATATAACCCTGTCATATCATTAGCACTGTTTGGTATCATTCTTCTTTTCTTAAGCCACTTGACAGGCAAAAAGCAAAAAGTAGCTTCTTGTTTTAATTATTATTTTTAAAGTTAATTTTCACTAAGTTTGAACACATGCACATAGATTTGTGAATTCACATTGTCTATCTCTATAAGTTATCTTTTCATTATTTTTTTCTCAGTGTTCTGAATGGTATTTGATGTTTTCTTAATTATTTGTTAAAATAATAGAAGTCACACATTCTACACTTATGTTCCTTTTTTAATCATTTGACTCTATACTGTGCAGTATTTTATGGAACATAGTTTATAATTTTACATAGCCACATCTTTCCCTATTTCTGCTGTAATTTGTAAATTGGATGTAATGCCTAAAAAGATATTCATATTCATCTTTCTAACATGCTTATATTTGTTACTGTTTCATTCAATACATTTTAAGCTATTTATACTTTAATAAATTCATTAAATTATTTATCATCAGTTGAATTAGGGTTATAATTTCCTTCATCATTAAACATGTATTCAATTTTTCACAAAAATAAATAACATTATGTTAGATAAATACTACATACAAATGTGCATGTACACTTACTTGTTTACTTGTTTAAGCCCCTATTAATCATTCTATCAACAGTAGATTTCTTTCCTAATCTGTATTATCATTATATAATGAACTTTAACATTATATAGCAAGTGACCATGCAACACACACACACACACGTACTCTTTTATTTTTCTAAAAAGAGGCATTTTCAGTTATTTTCCATTTTCTATAAATATAAATACTATTTGAAAATAGAATACTATTTTCATTCTTTTGTAAATAGAGAAACAGTAGTTTGGATTTTGGAAGCTTATATTTCTTTATACTGTGGATAAATGATATCAATGCAGTAAATTCAGCCTGAATATGCTATTTGCCTAATCAATAAGTTAACTGAGTTGTAATATACTTTGTTTTTCATGTAACCAACCTTTCTATTAAGAGGGCTGCTTTCAAGAAATAATATACCCTCACACAAAAGGGTCATCTATGAAAGTGTGAATAATGGATTCTTTGAAAGAAAATATCAAATCTGAGATTGAAGTCAGTCACTAGCCTACAGACGAAGCATTTATTTTTACCTTTGCAATCAGATAATGGTAACTGTTCTAAGGAAAGTATGAATTTGAAATTATCTATTTTCATTTCCTGAAACTCATACCTTTATGTGTGCTACTGATTTTCAGGTGACTAGTTCAATTCCACTGGATCCAGAAGTGTCAATTCTCACAAATTCATAACTCCAAGTGAACCTCAGAATGTACAGTTCAAGCTCCAGCATAGAGTTCTCTTGATGTTTTGATTAAAAGTGCATTAAATTAAAAGATTAAGTTTGGAAAAAGTGAAATATTTGTAAGTTAATATTTCTTTCCACTTACTTTAACTTCCTGTCCCTCATTGAGTTGAAGTTATATTCTTCATAAAGTCTTTTTCATCCACATAATTTTATAATTAAAAAATAATTTAATAATGTTGCTATATAAAGAATATTTTCTGACATGTTTTCCTATATTAGAAATGCTGATGGTGTATATATGTATATGTATGTATATGTATATATGTATGTATATATATATAGCATGTATAAAAATGTTTATAAAACATTTTAGAATTTATATATACATTGGCATATATGTGTATATATATAAAATATATATACATATAAAATGGAATTAGATTTTTCAGGTTTAAAAATATTTGAAATTAATTCCAATATTTGACCTCCTGTGCAATTTTCTATAGGACTTTGTTTCATTTTATTATTTGGTTCATATAGACTAATGGCAAATGAGATGTAATTTTGAGGAAATGTGGAATATTACAGCTATTGGGAGAGGCAGTCAGTCATGAACTCAGAGCAACCTGCATACCTTTGTATAAGATTGCAAGGCTTAATTAACCATTTGTGTATGTGACCCATTTTTCACGGTTGTGTGTGCAATGAGCAACTTAGATGCATGATGTAATATCACCCTCTAGGTCCAGGAAAAGGCTCCTTTACTTTTGCTCTGAAAGATATGGATTTTCCCTTTCAGTATTTCTCATCTAGGATATAAACTCACTGCATGTGCAATATCCATCTAGCTTCTCCCACCCCCACAATGCCTCCATGGGACTCGGCCAGAAGGGAGCTGAGTTGCATGCTGCTTGTTGTACTGTTTTTTAACTCCAGTCCAGGAGTCTTGTGCTCTCTGCCTGCATTGGGAGATAGTAATAGACGAACACAATAGTTAGAAATAGGCTAAAATTGAATTCTAGACTCAACAATTTTGTGGTAAGTACAAAATGTTGACGAGTATGCCATGTTTAAAATGACTCTAAATAAGAGGATGATCAAGGACTCTGCAAACTGGATTTCAGACACATTCTCTGGGATTGGGTAGCATACACTCTTGCCCAAGTAATGGTTAGATAAGAGTAAGGGTCCCTCCTGCTTTCCTAGTAGTTCAGTCAGTAAAGAACCCGATTGCAACACAGGAGACCTGGGTTCGATCGTTGAGTTGGGAAGATCCCCTGGAGAAAGAAATGGCAACACTTTCCAATATTCTTGCCTGGAAATCCCATGGACAGAGGAGCCTGGTGGGCTATGGTTCATGGGGTCACAACAGTAGGACATGACTTAGCGACTAAACCACCACCATCACCAAGGGTCTCTCTAAAATCCTATCTGTTAATAAGGCTGAACAATGAAAAGTAAAACTGATGATTTGATTGTTGCCTATTCTCCTCTGGGTAGGGTGATAAGGGATGCTGCTATGATGACAATGAGGCAGCAAGTCCCACTGCCTGGGCTAGAAGGCAATGCTGCTGTGGCCTTGCAATTAATTCCCAGAGTTTAAACAAAAGGTGTCAGCAATAAGGTACCTACTATTACAGAGCTTTGGATGAGCAAAGAACACTAAAGGTTTGTTTGGTTGAGCAGCAAAAAAGCTGATACTAGAATAAAATAGTGACTGTGAAGCCTTACTCAACAACATGGAGCTGCTCTCTCCTGCTGCATAATCTGCATGGGGCAGAGAGAAAGCAGTCCCTATATCTGGCTGCTTGCCAGATATTAGGCAGGACATAGAGGAAGAGGGTAGCACTCTCTTGCCCACACTGAGGTTGACACTAGAGGTCAGTGGATATAACCCTCCCCACTGACCGTCTCGATCCCCACATCTTTTAGACTTCCCCTTCTCCCTGCACTTTATACATCCAAGCTCAAATGACTCTGCATTTGGTCCTGTGAGGGAGGGAGCTCCTAAATTCAGTTAAGCAAATCCAGGCTGAAATTCTTGGTGGAAAAGGGAATTTACCTGACATTGTATATGAAGCCTTCTGGGTCAATTCAGTGACTCCTTGTAGTTTCCACTTCTGAATGTATAACTGATATTTATGTTTAATGTGCATGTACTATGAACACCCAACCATGTTTCATCCATTCAAGGATGGCTACATATGGAGAGATAACCCCTGTATCCTCTTATGAGGTTCAACAGAAGCAAAACAGAAAACTAGGAGGAGAAAGGAGAATCACAGAATTAGTTAAAGAATTAGAATACTCAAATATATCACTACCCAGGACAACAGCATCACCTGTGTCATGACATCATTATTTCTGAGTTTGCCAGCTTAGACCCAATGACTAACAGAGGAAGCACCTAAGAGGTGCTTTCACTCTTCATGTGAAAATGACGCTTAAGTGTAACTGGCCTGATGTTATAAGAAAAAGTGGCAGCTATACCAGTGAGGACAATTACTTTCCACTCTGCCACTTGGGAGAAACGCTGCTTGCTCCATGGAGCCACTGGTTTACAAAGATCTTCTTCAGTTCATATCTTGGTTTACTAATTATTTGGCTAAGTGAAAATCTGATTGTATTTTTTAGGAGGCAGATTCCATACAATCTGAGTAACAAGGCTGGAAGACCAACAGAAGGGTAAAAAACACTTCTCTGAGTTTGGCTAAAATTGGTGGGAACAAACCACTGCTGATTGAATAGTCTGGATCACTCATAAAGATAGCCACAGTAAGAGCTCTCTGTTGAGATCAACTGTATTTAAGCAGCTGCTGAAATCTGTATCCAGATCTCTTCCAATGGCACCAAAATCTACCATCATACCAGAAATGGCAACACATCCACTCTCACAGACAGGGCACACAGTAAAGAATAACGTTTCTGACATCAAAGCTGTCATTGCATGTTGCAAGTCTTGTCATCACTGCCAAAAGGCTGTGTTTGTAGCAAACCATCTTGAGGGATGAGGTCACATCTTTCTTTGGGACAAACAGCTTACTACTTACTATGAAAGCTTACCACTTATGAAAAATGGTGACTGGCCAAGGTAATTTTTTTTTTTACATGCAACACACAAATCTATTCCAAGGGCAGTAACCCTCTGAGTCCCTCCATTCTCCTCTTGTGAGACTTGGGTATAGGAAGTATCAATTCACAGCATATTTATGCTGTTTGCATGAAAAAATAAATGAAAAATAAATGAATATTAAGGTATTGTGTCTATTACACAGTTTCTCTCTTGTTTTCTGCCAGCATGCAGGAAAGAGTAGCAAGCTTTCAAGTAGATAAAACTAAATTTCAGACACAAATATGTCCTCTCTTGGATGTGAACACATATTACTAACTTTTATACTTATAAAAAAATCTAGATCTCAACCAGTGTGGTCTCAACAAATCATGGGCCATGCAATACCACAGCATTTATCACTGAAAAAAATCTGCATATAAGTGGACCCATGAAGTTGAACCCTGCATTTTTCAAGGGTCAACTGCACTTTATTTTTTTCTAAAATCCCTGAGGGTTTGCTGTTCATGCTCTGATGCAAGGTTGCCTCCACACTGGTCACTGCAGCCCCTCCTCCTCCATCCTCTCCCACAAAAGAAACCTCACTCAAGGCCAAGGTGGTGTGTGATTTTCTGTATCTAAAAAAGTCCAAGGCAATACTTTTTTACTTCATTTTTCCTTTTTTCTTCTGTGACATTTTCTGCTCTTCTTTCCAGCAAAACTCCTAGATAGAATTGTGTGTATGCATTGGACTGAATTTTCCTCTTCTCTCTATTGAACTCTCTTCAAGCTGACTTCAGTATCTCTCTCTTCCCTCCTTGTTGCTTCTCTGTTCGTCTCTTCCTCTTCTCCAGCCACACTAGCCACTTAGTTGTTCTTGGAGCACAGTAGGTGTGCTTTACCCTCAGTGCTTTTTCACTGGCCCTTCCTTCTACCTGGAACATACTTCTCACAGGGCTTACTTTCTCACCCTTTAAAGTCATTGTTCAAATACTACCATTTTATTGATACCTACTTACCGTGACTAATTCAGCATTCAAATCTTTTCCATCCTTTCTAAAAACATGGTGTACTTGTGCATGTTTTTCTTTCATTGTTTATAAAACTATTATTTCCAGTTTCATACAAATAATATTAACATACAAATAATATCTGTCCTGGAGGAGTGTAAATAAGCTTCTAAATTCTGTGTCTCCCTATTTGTTTCAGTGTATATAACTGAAGAGTGAATGTCCTGTGTTCAAATTAGAAAATATTCCTAATTAACTGTGGCCTCTACATCTTCCTGATTTGCAATGCACAAAATGCAGAGATTAGTAAGTTATGGGACTGCTATTCAAGGGCACTATAATCCAATATTTGGAATCAAATAAAAACAGATGACTATAGTGCAAGGGAGAGCAATATAAGAGTTGAAAACAGAATGTAACATGAGATTGTAATAGATTCTGAATATTGGTGAGAATATCAGCAAAGATTTTCTGGGGATGAGTCATAATCCACAAAGGTAAATAGGAAAGGTAATGAATAGCAGAGGAGTGAAACAACATGTTGAAAGGCAAAAGCTTGGACAAGCATGCCACATGTTTTGGCAACAGTTGATATTCCAAGATGAATGGCAGGCTATACACATTAAAGAAATATCAGGAGATGAAGTTAAGCATTAGCTTGGTGACTTGAGTGCTAGACTGCGAAACTGATCCACTGCATGCTGTTGACAACTGATACTGCCTGGTGGTATTTGAGATCATGAGAATAATCTACATGAGAATATAAAGCTCATTTTATTTGGTAGTGGAGACTATAGGAGGAGGCAACAATGATTGGCATTTTCAGTTTATGAGGCTGGGCAATGTGCATTGCCATTAAAAATAATAAGGCTCTAGAAGCATGCAACTGGTTTTGGGTTTAACCTATAAACAAGGTGACAAGCGAGGCTTGGAACGTTTACACGGCTAATAATTGGCATAGCAATGATTAGTGGAGAGGTGGTCTGAGTCCAGAGTCCCCACACTTGAAAACTTCTCCTAAGTGCCTCCCTGGAGCATTTGGATATTGAAAGCTTATGGTTGGGACTTTCCTGGTGGTCCACGGGTTAAGAATCTGCCTACTAGTGAGGGGGACACAGATTTGATCCCTGGTCTGGGAAGATGCCACATGCCTCAGAGCAACTAAGCCCATGTGCCATAACTACTGAGCCTGTGCTCTAGACACTTTGAGCCACAATTACTGAGCCCCGCATGCCACAAATACTGAAACCTGACCATCTGGAGCCTGTGCTCCACAACAAGAGAAGTCACCACAAGGAGAAGCCACAACAAAGAGTAGCCCCATTCACCACAACTAGAGAAAGTTTATACACAGCAGTGAAGATCCAGCACAACCAAAAATGAAAAAAAAGTTTGTTACATGCCTTGCATTTACTCATCTTACTATATTTTTAGTGTGTAACCTCTCATTTGGAGTGTTAAGAATTTTAGTCTCTGAATTTGTATTTAAATATAATGATAAATGTGAATCCTAGATAATCACACTTAACAAGTGAGGTCACGGTGGAGAAATTTCTAGAAGTGAATTATGACTCAAAGCTATTCTTGAGACTTATTAACATAGATATAAGTAGAATGGAATAATAATAAAATGATAATGGAAATCACATTTCTATAATTGTGATAATCCATATTCTTTAGTATCCCAGGTTAATTTGTAAAATTAGTATGAAATGATAAATTAATAGAAAGTTACTGTGCTACCAAAGTTTAATTTGCTGAAACAGCACTTAGTTTAGTGATTCTACTTGGCATTTAACTTTCTTAGATATTTTTTCTTTTCTGATATTCAAATTGTAAAATGAAATGATGTTTAAAAGGAAATAAAAGCCCTGCCTCTGAGCATAATGTGCTTTTGTATATGGTTGTATCCATTTCATTTCATATTGTGTACTTGGAGTGTAGATACTTTACACTTCTGGTTCTAGGTTTGACAACTCATATAATACAGGTTAGTTGTATGTAATTCTCCAATCTACTAATTTGAATTTAATAAATTTAAAAAACATGTTTTAATCTAAATAAAATGGCAAAGTTAAAATTATTTTAATTAAGCATAGCCAAGTACTATCATATTTTAGAATATAAATATGCATTAATAGAATAATATAGGTTTATATTGGCATCAAGGCTCTTTATGAAAAAATATTACTATTAGACATATTATTTATTATTGTATAATGAATTTAGAGACAGAGTCAAATATCTGAGTTGATGAAGTCACTTTTTCTGTGTATACTCATTGGCAAAATTTATATTTTTGATTCATTTATAAATGAATTAATTCACTAACATTTTGAAACGTTTCATAATGAATCTTTCATATCGTTTGTATCCTACTTTGAGTCCTTGTATCCCATGGGAACTCAGTATTTACTGAGGCAATGGAATAATTTTTAGAGAATGATATTCACCTTATTTACATAATCAAAATCACCTAAATTTGTATCATAGGATTTATTTTAAATTCATCAATAAGACTTATTCTGAATCTAATTATGCATAAGAAATCTGAATATATGACATTTAAAACAAACAGACTGAAAATTAATTGAATGTACAAAATTAATTTAATTTTTTGAGCATGTAAATAATTTTGTGTATAAACCACCTATGCTCCATTTTTAATTTTTATTATTTTTTGAGGGTCTTTTATAGGTAAAACTTAGCTAAATTAGCTTGTGTTATAAGTAAAAATAAAATTATGACAGTATGACATTTATTATATATTCTATGATCTTTAGTACAGATTAAAAAATTGTGAAAGTATAGTGTAAAACTGCATCTTAAAAATTATATATGTCAGTGAAGTGTCCCAGGGATCATTATTGCAACAAATAAGACATGCACAAATAGAAAAATCATACTTCTTGTACTTAAGAATTTATCCATATTCATGCAGCAAAATATACTCTTAGGAAATATAATTTAATTGGGGCAATTATAGATGCATACTTAACAAGATGTAGGAGCACAAAGGACTGAGTTGGCTAACTTTGATTTGGGGAAACTTAGAGACAAGCAACTCCAAAAGCTTCATGGAGTCGGCAGAACGTACAGAGCCCAGAGAATTGATCCACAAGTAAATTTCTGTGGCTTTGGAACTAGCATGCATTGAGATACCAAACCAGGAAGAAGCATTCCTTATAATCCTATATTAAAATAAACTTCTGAATTTTTTATTGAATAAAATTAGGAACAAGGCTCTGAAAAAATGTATTTAAAATATATCCACAGCGTTGCTATGAAATTTAAACAATACATAAAAAAAATAGATAGCAAATGCATAATAAATAACTATTATCATTCATTTCTTCATTTACTCAATAATTACATATTGAATGCTAACCGTGCTCTTGACACTATTCTGGGTGTTGGGATTACCATTAGTTAGTAAAACATGCAATGTTTCCTGTGCTAAGGGAGTTTATATTTGTTGTGGAGAGAGACAAAATATCAATAAGTTATACCAAAAAGTAATAATGCTACCAAAAAAAAAAAAAAAAAAGAACAAATGGGAAGTGGAGCAGGCTTGCATTTACAAATAAAGTGACTGGAGAAGGGTCCACAGAAAAAATAATACCTTATGAAAGAACTGAAGCAGGTGATGGAAAGAAAAATGCAGGTATTTGGGAAGTGAACATTCTAGGCAGAAGTGAAGGTAATGAATGGTAAAGGCTTTAAAGCTCTGTAGTGATTGGCCTATAAAAGTAACATCAAGGATGTGACTACAGCAAAATGAATGGAGTAACTATGAAACAAAGACAGGAATTAGGCTAAAAAAATTAAAAAATAAAGTGAGTAAATCAAACTCTAACAAATTCATTAATTCATTGACTAGGAAAAAAAAAGATAGTAGTTTCAACAAGTGTGAATGGAACTGGACAGCCATACACAGAGAAAAGAATGAATCTCCACATACACATAACACCTTTCACAAAAATTAACACAATATGGATCACAGACCTGAATGTAAAATTCAACACTAGATAATTCCTAAAGATAATATAAGGAAAAATCTTGAATATCTTGGGTAATCTCTTTAGATATAGACTTAAATCTTTGACATATAAACTTTTAATCTTTAAAGACTTTTAAGATATAATGTCAAAGGCAAAATATATGATATAATTGATGAGCTAGACTTCATTAAAATTAAAATTTCTGCTCTGTGAAGAACAGTACAGAGCATAAGAAGACAAACCACAGACTGAGAGAAAAGGTTTGCAAAAGATATATTGATAAAGGAGTTACTCAAAATATAGAAATAACACTTAAAATTCAACGATAAGTAGATGAATAACTATAAAAAAAGGGCAAGAGACCTGATTAGACACCTATCAAAGAAGATATATATATGGCAAAAAAGCATGTAAGAAGATGGTTCAGACTGCGTATCATTGGGAAAATAAAAATTAAAATAACCGTGAGATGCCGCTACACACTTATCAGGAAGCTTAAAATGCAAAAAAGACTGACAACTCCAAATGTTGGTGAGCATGTGGAGTAATCATTCATTGCTGGTGGGAATGCAAAATGGCTCGGCCACATTGGAAGACAGTTTGGGAATCAGGTTTCCTATAAAACAAAACATACTTTATTGTCACTTTACTTGTCACAACAACCACACACTCCTTGTTATTTATCTAAAGGAGTTAACAGTTTACATCCACACAGAAGCTGCACACAGATGTTTCAGTTTAGTTCAGTTGCTCAGTTGCATCTGACTCTTTGTGATCCCATGAACTGCAGCAAGCCAGGCTTCCCTGTCCATCACCAACTCCCAGAGCCTACCCAAACTCATGTCTATCAAGTTGGTGATGCCATTCAACCATCTCATCCTCTGTCTCCCACTTCTCCTGCCTTCAATCCTTCCCAGCATCAGAGTCTTTCTCAATGAATCAGTTCTTTGCATCAGGTGGCCAAAGTATTGGAGTTTCAGCTTCAGCATCAATCCTTCTAATGAATCCTCAGGACTGATCTCCTTTAGGATAGACTGGTTGGATCTCCTTGCAGTCCAAGGGACTCTCAACAGTCTTCTCCAACACCACAGTTCAAAAGCACTCAGTTCTTCAGTGCTCAGCTTCCTTTATAGTCCAACTCTCACATCCATACATGACCATAGCTATGGAAAAACAATAGCTTAGGCTAGACAGATCTTTACTGACCAAGTAATGTCTCTGCTTTTTAATAAGGTGTCCAGGTTGGTCATAGTGTTTCTTCCAAAGAGCAAGCATTTTTTAATTTCATGGCTGCATTCACCATCTGAAGTGATTTTGGAACCCAAGAAAACAGTCTGTCACAGTTACCATTGTTTCCCCATCTATCTGCCATGAAGTGATGGGACCGGATGCCATGATCTTAGTTTTCTGAATGTTGAGTTTGAAGCCAACTTTTTACATTATTTTCATTCATAATTCATAATCCAAATGCCAAAGAATGCTCAAACTACCATAAAACTGTGCTCATTTCTCATGCTAGCAAGATGATGCTCAAAATCTTTCAAGTTGGGTTTCAGCAGTATGTGAACTGAGAAATTCTAGATGTACAAGCTGGATTTAGAAAAGGCAGAGGGACAAGAGATCAAATTGCCAACATCCACTGAATCGCAGAAAAATCAAGGGAATTCTAGAAAAAATATCAATTTTGCTTCATTTATTACACAAAAGCCTTTGTGTAGATCACAACAAACTGAAAAATTCTTACAGAGATGGGAATACCAGACCATCTCCTAAGAAACCTGTATGCAGATTAAGAAGCAATAGTCAGAACTGGACATGGAACAATGAACTAGTTGAAAATTGGGAAAGGATTATCGTTACCATCTTTCTAAAGTAGTACGTCAAAGCTGTATACTGTTACCCTGCTTATTTAACTTCTACGCAGAGCTATGCAAAATGCCAGGCTGGATGAATCACAAGTTGGAATCAAGATGATTGTGAGAAATATTAACCACCACAGATATGCAGATGACACCACTCTAATGGCAAAAAGAGAAGAACCAAAGAACCTCTAGATGAGGGTGAAAGAGGAGACATGAAAGATGGCTTATAACTCAGCATTCAAAAAACTAAGATCATGGTATCTGGTCCCATCATTTCATGGCAAATAAATGGGGCTAAAGTGGAAGCAGTGACAGATTTTATTTTGTTGGGCTCCAAAATCATTGTGAATGGTGACTGTAGCCATGAAAATAAAAGACACTTGCTCCTTGGAAGGAAAGCTGTGACAAACCTAGACAGCATTTTAAAAAGTAGCAACATCACTTTGCCGACAAAGATCCATATAGTCAAGGCTACACATTTTCCTGTAATCATGTATGGATGTGAGAGTTGGAAGATAAAGAAGGAAGTGCCAAAGAACTGATGCTCACCAGCCCTTGTATACTTTGAAAAGAAAATCCTGACAAGAAGACAGAAGGTATAGAGAAAAGTAGTGTTTATTAGACAAGTAGAGTACATGCAGAAAGAGGTAGAGGCAAACGCAGACAGAGAGCCGTAAGAGTTGTGCCTTTCGGAAGTTAAAAGATTTACAAGAGGGCTACCGGGTCTTTGTTTTCCCTCTGGCCAATTGTCTTGCTTTGTCTCCATGGCTAATTTGTCTCAAGACCCTTCCCTATGTGCACACACACCCCTCAGCCAAGATGGATTTCAGTGCAAGGGCCTTTTGCGGGCGGGGGGCAGGTGGCAAGGACTTAGGTACTGGTGTCCCTTGCCTCTTGACCCTTGAGAAGTATTTCTGTGCATGTGTAGTGTCTCTCCTGCCCCATGGAGGAGACATATGTGAACTCATCTTTCACTCAAACAAGATTTAACTCCTTTTTGTCCCTGCCATGACTATTATCCTAAAGTGTCCACAGGAGACAGAGTCTGGCTATTCACCCTGTTTCTGTTCATTCTATCTGAAAGTATAAACAAGAGTCTTGTTGTAAATGCCTAAGCTGAAGCCCACCTATCTCTTACCTCAAATGGATAAATAAACTGTGATACATCCAGACAATAGTAGCCTAAAAGGAAATGAGCTATTAAGCGATGAGAAGGAATGGAGGAAACTTCAATGAACAAAACTAAGCTAAAAAAAGCCAATCTGAAAAGGTTGTATGCTTTATAATTTCAACTAGATGACATTCTGGAAAATGAAAAATTGTGGCAACAATAAAAATAACAATAATTGTCAGAATAGGAATATGACAATGAATAAAGCAGAACACAGAGAATTTTTAGGGCAGTGAAAATAGTCTGTATGATACTATAAAGATAGATACCTATTATAAATTTGTACAAACCCATAGAATATATAACATCAAGAGTTTCTTAGGTAAACTATGGACTTTGGGTGATTATGATGTGTAAATGTAGGTTTATAGATTATTAAAAATAATGTGTACCACTTTGGTGCAGGATGTCAAAAGTGGGGAAGGTTGTGGGTATATGGGTAGGAAAGTACATGGGAATTCTATACTCATTACACAATTTTGCTTTGAACTTAAAAGTGTCCTAAAAATTAAAGTCTATTAAAAAAAGAAAGCCTACTGTATGTTAACCTAACCTACTATGCAACCTAATATTATATTAACAGACTTTTGAATTGGGGTCTTAAACAACATCTTGTGGTGAATTTAATGGAATTATCTCATAATTATGCTTGATACTTACAAAGGCTTTTTTCTTCCCTAGAAACCCTGGGATAATAAATCATAAGTACCTGGAAGGACAAAGGAAAAGATTTCTGCTACATTTATTGAACAGATTTGACTACATTAAAGTGCTCCACAGGAAAGACAAGATGAGTTGTAAACAAGGGGAAAGACCTTTTTAAGTGCTGATAATGACCCATATAACCTTTTTTTTTTTAAACTTTAAAAAATTTGAGGTGGCTGTCTAAAGCAAAAGACAAAGTAAAATAAAATCAGCTGGACTCATGCTCCTTATGGGAAGCCAGCTCCATAATCACGAAAATGACTATGCCCCCTTCCTACAAAGGACTTAGAAATATAAGTTTTCTAAAGGAGCTTATATGAGTACTGATCTCAACTAAAAGGAGGTTTCTAGAAAATTATTAAAATTCTCATAGACTCCCTGAGTGAGACTCCCTCCTTACTCCCTGTGAAGAGACTTCCCTATTCACAGAAGAATCATTTCAATTACTTTAAGAATAACACTTTACTAGAAAGCAACCATGGTATTTGTTACATTACTTTTTGTTTTTGAGCTCCCAGTGATATCCCCACAGTCTAATTTCTGAGTGGCTATGAATTGTAACCCAGGTATCAACAGCATCTGTATTTATAAGTACAAAAATTTGATTGCCAATAAAGTAAAAAGTAGACCATCTTGAGTAACATTTAATAGCAAAGTAATTAACATGTACTCAAGTCCTTAAGCCCTAAATTCAACACAAAATGTTTCATTGACTGATTGGAAGGATGATGTAGAAAATAAAAGCATTTAATTAACATACAAACAGAAATCTGGCTCTTAAAAGTACAGACTGGAAAAGACAGATCTAACATCATTTGGTTGAGTTTGGTGAATATATAAAAATCATTTTACAAGCTAAATAATCCATTATCTTCAAGAGCCAAGATTTTTTATCTCAAGGATCTAGGAACCTTTCTTCTGAAGTAGCATCACTGAGGAAGATTCACTCTGTTTCCCAGTTCTGGTGATGGGGAAGTAGTCTAACTTCAAAGGGCTCCTCCTCCATGTTGCAAAGCCACTTCTTGTCATAGAGATATGAGAAATTTCTTTTTCCTCTGGATAAAATCTGCTAGCTTACACAGGTGGTAACTCCAATTTAAGATGAACTTTGATGCCAAATTGTACTGTCAAGTCCTCTTACTTGTGAACTAATTATTATTTATCTTGAATTTATGTGTGTTATGGGTCATACTTTGGCTGCTTATGGGTGAGATTTTTTTTAAGTCACTGCAATCTCTTACCAGATGTCTGTGAGGCACATCACATTCTGTCTTAATTATTCAATAATAAAATAGCTTTTTTTTTTAATCTATGAAAAAAGAAATATCTTTTGTGGGGGTGGGAAAGGAATTTGCTTTTAATAATATTTTCCCAACAGTTGTCAAGCAATGAGTTTGTAGTCAGAGCAGGGTTTCAGGATGAAAATATATACTGAAGTATTACCATTCTCTAAATGGTATACAAAACCCATAAGTAGGTTGAGATCACTAAAGGAATGAATGTAAACAGCCTTGAAAAGACATCAAATCCTAGCAGTGGGTCACTCCATTGTTAAAAATTTGCCCCCCAAAAATCCAGAAAAGACGACAGAGAAGAAAAAAGAAAAACAAAAAACAACCATGAGGTAGGGAGATGAAGAGAAGGAGTATAGAGTTCTGGAGGCAAACTGAAAAAAAGTACTTAAAAAACTAAAGCATGTTCAATTGGTTAAAACACTGCTGTTAAAGCAAGATCTTGAAAATGAAATACCAGATTTAGCAACTCAAAATTTTAGTAATCTTAGCATAGTTTTTTTTGGTGCAGGGGGAGTTTAAAGCCCCACTGGAGTGGATTTAAGAGAGGATTTTCAGCCAGGTGTTCATTGGTAAAGACTCATATGCTGGAGCTAGTAGAAACTCATATCATATGTTTTTGTCTGGACAAGCAAACAAAAACAAAACCACGGAAACCTCAAAGAAGCCCCTTGAGCACATCCCTTTCAAACACCATGCTGGACAGTTTGACGTCAGTCCTCATATTGTGAAATCAGCCCTGGTGGGGGTATATGTTTATACTACGAAAAGCAGAAAATACTTGAAATCAGGGTATTGTTTTCCAGGAACTCTGTTGTTTAACATTTACCAGAATATCACTAAGCAAAAATCAGACACAAGAGAGTTTCAAGGATTGGAAGAGGGTACTGGGTAAAAATAATATTGTCAAGAGGTTTTGCTCTAAAAAAGAGTTAAAAAAAAAAAAAAAAAGGGCAGAAGCTGGAAGGAAACATAGGATGGTTAAGACAGCTGTGTCTTGCTGTGGTAGAGTTGTCTGGTATGTTTTTGTTTTGTTTATCACAAAGAAGACACAGAACCTGTAAGGCATAGTTCTGGCGAGGCAGAAAAGGAAAGATGACCTCAACAGAAGTAGGTTACCTTTATTTAGGCCAGGAGGGGCGACAGTCAGCCTAACGATCAGGCTGAGCGCCGAAAGGGATCAGGGAGGCTTCATACTTACAGGGAGGTTTGTGGAAGCGATAAGGGAAACGTCAATCAGGCGGGATATTTTGAGTATTTTTTTGTTGAGATGACACTTGCAGTTGGGCAGGGGGTGATAAGTTTTCTGGGCGGGTGGAGGGGGTGGTAGGTTTCCAGACAGAGGGTGATAAGTCCCAGATAGATGTAACTGGCCTGGAGCATCAGGATGGAACTGAAGTTATGCTTTGTTTTCTCCGAAATTAGATGATTCAGCAAGGGGCCTTTGAGACTGTTGTTCTCTTTTCTAGGCCCAAAAAACTCCTTCAGAACCCATAGTTAAGTTTATCACACATTTCAGTCAAGAGGAAAACGATCTGATGGCACAGAAGAGGAGAGAAAGATGAGCAGAGTGACTGCTTTGTCTCTAGGGAGCTGATGGGATCCAGTGAGCTAATGATGGTTTTGGAATCCACAAGAGTCTCTGGACTTATCATTCATGATGGGTGAGTACCTGCAGGCAGGCAAATAGATGATGATGATGGAAGATCTCTTCTAACTGCATTCATTATTTCTTCAAAAGACATTACATTTTAAGGATATATAGCTCGTATTTATTCTGCTCTTTCACATGAGACATTTAGATAGAAAACATTAATTTTACAGTCTAATTATGTAATATATACACTAAAATATATCATATTGCAATCTTAACCTGCTGAGTTAGGTTTATACATCTAATTGGCCCACAAACAGGCTTCCCTGGTGACTCAGTGGTAAAGAATCCACCTGCCAATGTAGGAGACATGGGTTTGATCCTTGAGTCAGGGAGATTCTGTGAAGGAAATGGCAACCCACTCTAGTATTCCTGCCTGGAAAATTCCATGTCTTATGGGGTCCCAAAGAGTCAGACACAATGGAGCAAATAAACAACAAAATAACAGCTCTACAAATAGCGTAACCTCTTCAAGAGGCCCATAAAATGATTTAATTGGAAGGACCAAAGGATCCAACAGAATTTAGACACTCTGTACCAAATGCTTAACTCATACCAAAGAACAACACTAGCTATGACTTTTCTGACTCAGCCTATAATCTGCCCCTTCAGTGGGTATCTGCTGTAGTTTGCTACTAGATATCTGCTTATATAATAACCATTATATTTGGTAACATACTCTCTGGACAGATAACTGACATAAATTTTAATTCCATTGCAAGCAGAAGAAAATCCAGTTTTTCAGTTCTACTGCTCACGTCTTTTTTAAAGAATATGTGTATATAGTGTATAAAATTTATATGTTATATAAAATACACACACACACACACATATATATATATATATATATCTCCCCATATATAAATGGTGGCTCAGATGGTAAAAGCATCTGCCTACAATGCCGGAGACCTGGGTTTGATCCCTGGGTCGGGAAGATCCCCTGGAGGAGGAAATGGTAACCCACTCTAGTATTCTTGCCTTGAAAATCCCATGGACAGAGGAGCCTGGAAGGCTATGGTCCATGGGGTCGCAAAGAATAAGACACGACTGAGCGACTTCACTTTCACTTTCATATATAAACGGAGTTACTCATTGTATAAAATAAACTGTACGTAATATGGCCACTGACATAATAAACTATTCTCTCCTTCTTAGACTATATGATGCTTTTAAACAGATTGAATATTTTCAAGTATTATTTGAATCAAATATTAAGTGACATTTTCATAAAAACTTTGTGTGTGTGTATGTGTTACTGAAGCATATCCATTGCTGAATACAACATAGTTGTTTTCTTTCTAGCAAAAGAAATCTAAACATGAAGTTAAAATTTCTTACATCTTCATGTCCATTCAATAAATCCAACAAGTCAAAAGGGGAAGCACTAAACAGCTATTATTGTCATCATCTATCCACATGCTTCAATAATACCCTATCCAACTGACAAAGGGACAAACCCAGCATCTTTATCTTATCCTCATAATTTAATTTGCAAACAGCGAGGCTGACTCTCTTACCCTCTAGGCCCAGTGTCAGCCTTATTGAATGAAAATTCAATTCTCACCAAAGGCCCTCAAGGGTAATTACTGGTCCATGGTGAACAGTTTTGAAGAAAGAACTCCAGGTGAAATCCAAACAATGTCTCTTTGTAATCATAAAAATCGTATCTCCTTGGATTTACATTTCATTCCTCTCAAAAAGCAGCCTAATGATTTGTTTACTTTCTATACCTTTACAGCAGGCACAAGCTTCAGGTTTTTTTCCCCCAATTATTCTTATCCCTTTTCTTGATCAGTTTCTCAAGTATATTTCAATTTTAGAATTTTTATTTTGTTTAGGAATTTCCAACTACTGAGTTATATCGATATTTATTTGCATTTTTAATGTATAAAGCAAATTTCCTGAAGTTCCTAAATAAAGCTGAGTGAATTTACCTGAGGAAATGTTTACTCAAAGAGCAACTGATTAATAACTCCAAGAAACAGACTTGAGAGTAATAATTAAAACTGGCTGACAGAATGAAACAGTCACAAGGTGAGGTTTTGTGAGCAAAAAAGAAAAGATTTTCTGTTTGCTTGTTTCTCACCATGTAGATACCTCTGAACCTGAAAGTCAATTCCAAGGTTGTCATTTAAAATTTCTTTTAAAAAAGAAGAAAATAAACATACTCACAACTTATCTAAATAAAATAATACAATGCTTCTGTCCAAGGATTTATGGCAAATGCTTTACTCATCCTCCCAGTTATCCAGTTATATTTAGTTCTGAAGAACTAGACAGTCAAAAAGAACTATATCACTTTGAACTTGTAAAATAAATGGTTATATTAAAAAAACAAAGGTACAAGATACTAAAACCTATTTTGTCATTCAAAATTACATTTCTTCCAGATCTAGCCCCAAATAACAAGAAATACAGTATCGAATTTTATGAATTAGTCAGTCCTATGTGTCTTTATTGACACCCATATAACTTTGAAAATATAAAAAAAAAATGCTATTTTGATAGAAAAGATGAAAAAGAAACACTTATTGCAAAGATTTGAAGGGAAAGAATAAGAAAGTGTGATGGCTCTTACTGCAGAGGACAAAATTTACCACCCCCAAATGTGTTTCTTTGGCATAAGGAGTAATTTACACTGATTATTTGTAAGAAACAGAAGAGTCGGTTTGGTTTTCTTGTTGTTATTATCTTCCCTTGAACAGCCTAAAATAATGTACATAGAGACCCTGTTCCTGGAATACACATTACTAGAGATATTTGAAACCCACTCCAGTGTTCTTGCCTGGAGAATCCCAGGGACGGCAGAGCCTGGTGGGCTCCCATCTATGGGATAGAACGGAGTCGGACACAACTGAAGTGACTTAGCAGTAGAGATATTTGAGAAGGATAAATACTAGGCTGAGCTTAGCACTCAAATTTCATTCAGTCATTGTCTCTGCATAGCCCAGCAAACATCTGTTCAATACACTTTTGCTGTTTCACCTCCATGTGAATTGCCTTCCTCCATTTTGAATTCCCAAACTACTGTCCTCAACATCCTCTTTTGTCTTTAATGGACAATACATTTAATGTGAGGTGTTCAGCCATTTTGAGTGTTACTAATTTTTCCTGGGTCTCTCCATTGTACACATGTTATTAAGCTTTGGCTTGATTTTTTTCTTGTTAGCCCGTTTCACGTCAATTTAATTCTTAGACAAGTCAGAAGAACATATAAGGGTTGAGGAAAATTTCTTCCTCCCCAAAAGAATAGATCAAGAAGACAAGGACATTTAAGTGTAACAAAAGTAATGTAACCAGAAAGAAAATTAATCAGAAAATTAACAGTAATTAGTTCTATTTAAAAAACAATGGGGGAGGGAATTCCTTGGCAATCCCCTGGTTAGGATTCTGAAATTTCACTTTTGGGGCCAAGTTCAATCCCAAGAAAGAAGGAAAGCCAAGAAGCACAGCCAGAAAGGAAAAAAAAAAAAAAAAGTGGGGGAGTGAAAGTTGAGAGAGGAGAGTGGCAGAGAAGGTGCCCATGGTTACCACCTGTGCCTATTCTGCAACAATATCCACAAGTTTCAGTGGACTTTAAAAGGCTTATTTCAGGGGAATATAAGCAGAGCAACAAGGGAGACATCCTTTGGCAGAATTGTCTAAGGTAAAGGAGATAGCCTGAGGGAAATTTATCAAACACACACACAACAACAAAACACAGAATAGTAAATCACAATGGCAGAATCAAGAGAAGAAAAGGATGAGACACTAGCCATGATGGGGGTGAAGAGAATGCAAGAGATTGAAAGTCTGAAAAACTGTATTTAGATGCTGACTTTGCCTCTTTGTAGTTGGTTTACCTGGAGCAGATACTGAGTCTATTAATGATTCATTTTTCACATTTCTGCAATAAGTATAACATCTAATGTTCACTGTTACGGTGTGTTAAAGGAAATGCTGACCAATCACTACTTGGCATATAGGTCCACATCCAAACAAACAATCATCCTTTATCCAATGTATTCATTAGTAGTAAAATATGTTAATAAATAAATAACCTAATCAAACACCTGATGATTGATGTTATGAGCATTAATTTTGCAATCATTAGTGTAGAATATATTGGTTTGGTTATTTGTCCCTTCTAACTAAAATTGAAAAAAGTTCATTTAGTTGCTACATTTCCTTTAACAATGAATATATTTTATATTCTATGCTATGGAGTTGAGTATCTTTAAATACAATTATTATATTAAAATTCGAGTTTGTGTTAGAATATTTCATTCAGATGCAGTTTTCTTTTCTGTTTTTATTTATGTTGTCATTTTTTAATCTGATAACAGGATAAAATAGAGAGGGCTCAGGTTTTCTGATCAGCAAACTTGACTTCCCAGTTGTGTGATCCTGGGAGCTTTTCCAACCATTCATGAGTGCCAGGGGATGATGGACAGCTGATCATATGGTTTCTGTGATACCTGATGTACAGGATAATCATACAATACTACTAAGAGATTCCATCTTCTATTAAAAAATGCAACTAAGACCCAAACTTAGGAAGTCCATTCTAGGTCAATGATCCACCAAGTTTGGAGTCAAATATCTTTCCTCAGAGCTTGTTGAAATGGTGACCCAAGTTGGTAAAAGATGAAAGGAGGAAGACAAAGAGGGGAAGAAGCAAGGGGGTATTCAGAGTTCCTAAAAAGGGGTAATTTTTGCTTGTAAATCCTATACAGAATATGGAAGGCTTCCACTCTCTAAGGTAGTATGAATGGCCCCAGCATAAGAAATGAAAAAATGAAAAATAAATATATTCCTTCATTAGCTCCTTCTAATAAATCTTTGAGCTACAATGCATAATTGTAGCATTGTTTATGCTATCTTTTAATTCGTACAAAATTCACACTTGGTGACTGACAGATTTAAACCCAGATTGTTTTTGCACTATTATTTTATTAGTTTTAATTCCTAGGTTCTACATCTTGCTATAGTGCGTGGCAGAAAATAGGAGCTTGATACATTTTTCTTCATTCTCTCTTTTCTGAAAATATGATTTGTCACTATGTATATGTGAGTTTAAGTGCAAAATGGGCAAATTTGGAAGCCAAAAAATTATACAACAATCAGTATTATAATCAAACAATTCTCTCAATAAAGATAAGGCCTAGGGAGTCATGCCTACAGACGTCTTCATATGCACTATTTTGTACATTGGGTTGGATGCCTTTCCTCTGCTTCTCCAGGTTCCTACCTACTCTGGTCCATCCTGCTCTATGCCATAGGAGTGTGATCTGTAGAAATGGCAGCCATGGCGTCCTGTGCCCTCTAGTTTCCTGGTAAGTTATATTAATGTAAACTAAGCAGGTGATCTGAATGATGAAAGGTATTTATTTCGCCAGTTTCCTCTTTGAAGGATAACCACAGGCTGGCTGGGTGTCTCCACAAAAGGTCACTTCTCCCTCCCAGGCTGTGGCCTCCTCCTCCCAGATCCCAGTAACCTCTCATTCTCTCCATTCCTGGTGACCACTCCACCTGCTGCTAGCCCTTGGGCCTTGTGGTTTCCTTAGACCAACACACTTTAGAATATATCTTTTATTAAAAAAAAAAAGGAATAATTTGATTGTATCATTTCTTTTCTATTGGGGCTTTGACTTACAAATAAATAAATTTAGTGAATCAATTATTTAAAAGTTATGCAAAGAGTGATTATACTTTATGCACACATGTGCTCAGTTGCATCCTGTGTCTGGCTCTTTGCAACCCTATGAATTGTAGTCCACCAGGTTCCTCGGTCCATGGTATTCTCCAGGCAAGAATATTGGAGTGGGTTGCCATGCCTTCCTCCCACAGGAACTTCCTGACCCAGGGATCAAACCCACATCTCCTGTGGTTCTTGCAGGCAGAGTCCTCACTGCTGAACCACTTGGGAAGCCCAAATTTAAACAATCAATTAGTTAAAAGCTATGCAAAGATTGATCATACTTTATACACATCAGTTCAGTTGCTAAGTCACGTCTGACTCTCTGTGGCCCCATGGACTGCAGCATGCCAGGCTTCCCTGTCTATCACCAACTCTTGGAACTTGCTCAGACTCATATCCATAGAGTCAGTGATGCCATCCAACCACCTCATCCTCTGCCATACCCTTCTCCTCCTGCCTTCAATCTTTCCCAGCATCAGGGTCTTTTCTAGTGAGTCAGCTCTTCCCATCAGATAGCAAAAGTATTGGAGTTTCAGAATCAGTCCTTCCAATGAATATTCAGGACTGATCTTATTTAGGTTTGACTAGTTTGAACTCCTTGCAGTCCAAGGGACTCTCAAGAATTTTTCCAACACCACGGTCCAAAAGCATCAGTTCTTTGGTGCTCAGCTTTCTTTATGGTCCAACTCTCACATCCATACATGACTATTGGAAAAACCATAGCTTTGTTTAGATGGACCTTTGTTGACAAAGTAGTCTCTGCTTTTTAATATGCTATATAGGTTTGTCATAGCTCATCTTCCACGGAGCAAGCATCTTTTAATTTCATGGCTGTAGTCACCATCTGCAATGATTTTGGAGCCCAATAAAATAGACTTATAAACATGATGAAGCATTATTTCACCACAGAGCCTAAAGTATGCAAGTATATTATAGATTAAGTATTGATTTTAAGTGAATACATTTGCAACATAAATGTTGAAATTAGAATGAAACTTTTCAGCACATATTCTTTTTATTTTCTCCAGTCTCAGACAGGAAAATATTAATTCTAACTTCCCATTGTTGCATCTCATTCCTCAGAAGATATGGCTGGAAAATTTCTTGTCACAGCTTAACATCTGTTTCTTTTCAGTATTTTTCTTTTTTCTTTTTAAGTTTTAGCATAAGTTGCTCTTCTACACATCATAGCAAACTGTGGAAAATTCCTAAAGAGATGGGAATACCAGACCACCTTACCTGCCTCCTGAGAAATATGCATGCAGGTCAAGAAGCAACAGTTAGAACCGGACATGGAACGACAGACTGGTTGCAAACTGGGAAAGGAGTACTTCAAGAATGTATTTTGTCATCCTGCTTATTTAACTTCTAAGCAGAGTACATCATGAGGAATGCCAGGCTGAATGAAGCACAAACTGATATCAAGATGCTGGGAGAAACATCAGCAACTTCAGATATGTAAATGACACCACCCTTATGGGAGAAAGTCAAGAGGAGCTTAAGAGCATCTTGATGAAAGTGAAAGAAGAGAGTGAAAAAGCTGGCTTAAAACTTAACATTCAAAAAACTAAGATCGTGGCATCTAGTCCTTCACTTCATGTCAAATAAATGGGGAAACAATGGAAATATTGACAGACTTTATTTTCTTGGGCTCCAAAGTTACTGGAGATGGTAACTGAAGCCATGAAATTAAAAGACTCTTGCTCCTTGAAAGAAAAGCTATGACCACTTGATGGCATATTAAAAAGCAGAGGCATTACTTTGCCAGCAAAGGTCCATATTAGTCAAAGCTATGGTTTTTCCAGTAGTCATGTATGGAAGTGCGAGTTGGACAATAAAGAAAGCTGAGTGCCCAAGAATTCATACCTTAGAACTGTGGTATTGGAGAAGACTCTTGAGAGTCTCTTGGGCTGCAAGGAGATCAAACCAGTTAATCCTAAAGGAAATTAGTCCTGAATATTCATTGGAAGGACTGATGCTGAATCTGAAGCTCCAATACTTTGTCTACTTGGTGGGAAGAAGACCCTGATGGTGGGGAAGATTAAAGGCAGGAGAAGGGGACACCAGAGGATGAGATGGTTGGATCATATCACCAACTTGATGGACATGAGTTTGAGCAAGCTCCAAGAGTTGGTGATGGACAGGGAAGCCTGACATGCGGCAGTCCATAGGGTCGCAAAGAGTCAGACACAGCTAACGACTGAACTGAACTGCTCTCCTACACTGTTGATGGATATGTAAATTGGCATAGATGCTATGCAGAACAGTATGAAGGTTCCTTAAAAAACACACAAAAATATAGCTACCATGTGATCCAATAATCCCACTCCTGGATGTACATCCAGTGAAAGACGTAATTTGAAAAGATACATGCACCCCAGTGTTTACTGCAACACTATTCACAATAGCCAAGACATGGAAGCAACCCAAATGTTCACCAACATAGGAATGGATAAAGAAATGGTGGTGCATATATACAATGTGGTGTTTTTCTCAGGCATAAAAAAATAATGAAATAAAGCCATTTGCAGCAAGATGAATTGACCTAGAGATTATCTAAGTGAAATAAATCAGATGAAGACAAACATCATATAATATTGCTTATATATGAAATCTAAAAAACAATTATACAAATGAATTTAAATATAAAACAGAAACAGACACACAGATATAGAAACCACACATGTTTACTAAAGGGGAAAGTGGGGGGCAAATTAGAAGTTTGGGATTAACAGAAAAACACGGCTATATGTAAAACAGAAAACCAATCAAGGACCAATTGTATAACACAGGGAACTATACTCAGAACTATTCAACAACCTATAATAAAATAACTAAACTATAACTGAATCACTGTGCTTGATACCAGAACCTAGGATAATACTGTAAATCAACTATGTTCCATGCTAAGTTGCTGAATTTTGTCTGACTCTTTGTGATCCTTTGAACTGTAGCTCACCAGGTTCTTTTGTCCATGGAATTCTCCAGGCAAGAATACCAGAATGGGTTGTCATTTCCTCTTCCAGGGTATCTTCCCTGCCCATGGATCAAACCTGCGTCTTCTGAGTCTCCTCCATTGCACGTGGATTCTTTACCACTAAGCCATCAGGGAAGCCCCAAATTATACTTTAATTAAAAAAAAAAGTACCAAGAGAAAAATGAAGTTAGCATAAGCTGAACCTTGTTTGCCTTTGAAAACTGTAAAGTATTATTAGCACATTATGGTTTGTCTCTTTTCTTGATATACCTTTCCTATTTGTAGTAATCACATGTGCTATGATGATAGTCTGACTTTTAGGCACTACTTAAAGAGCTACCTTTAGAGTTATGCAGGCAGTACTAATGGTAAAGAACTCTCCTGCCAATGTAGGAGACGTAAGAGATGGGGGTTTGGTCCTTCAGCCAGGAAGATTCCCTGGAGAAGGGCATGGCAACCCACTCCAGTATTCTTGCCTGGGGAATCCCATGGACAGAGGAAACTGGAGGACTGCAGTCCAAAGGGTCACAAAGAGTCAGACATGACTGAAGTGACATAGCATGCATATGCACACACACATAATAACAAGCAGGAGATTGAACTTATTCTAAAAGGCTGACCCATCAAGAGAAGTTCTGAGGCTGCTGTACCGCTCACAAAACCAGAGGAAAATATTTAGAAAGTAAAACAACTACATCTGCTTTCAGAGAAAGAAAAAGGTTTTCTATGGTAAGAAAGATAGTCTATTGCTTGCTATTAAAACATTTGTATCCTCATAAATTTAGTGATATTTATTTTAACCAACTTTTAAAAGCTTATTTCACATTTCCTAAAGGCCCATCACGCTTATTTATTCAAGTTCAGTGTTTTTGTTCCATTACCTTCACATAAAACCTCAAGGGCATTAACATTCTGATGACATTGTGATCACTAGACTTGAGATGACTCTATACCACTATCTTATTTTTCAGCCTTGTCTCATTTCCCAGCCACATTAGGGCTAAGAGTATAATAGCTTAGGCTTCTGTGGATTGTTGAAAGAATATGTCAGGAAACAGACTGTGCTACCTCCAGGAAAAGAAGCCCTTTCTTATCAATGCCATAATTGCCATCCCAGTCAATATTAGCTAATTGAAATACCAGTGATTAATGATCTATCCTTTTAAAGGCTTTTCTTATCTCAGTGAGCTTTTGAAACCATGCCTGGGAGGTCTATATCATTTTCCAGTAATCTTTTTCTTTCTTTCTCCTCTAGTTTTAATTTTCCTGTCTTTCATCTTCATCGAGACTGTCCCTACTCAGGTGTCTAGGCTACATATGTCATTTATTTCTTCTGTCACAGTCTCCCTCCTCATTCATATTGCCATACGTCTTCCTGTCCTGTGGTGTCTATCCCTTTAATAGTACATATTTATCATAGTATTTTATCCCTTCCCTCTGACTAAATATAGTTATAGAATAGGCACAAAGAAAAAGGGAGTCCGATTAGGTGATGACAGTTCTAATTGCTAAAATGGTAGATATAGACAGTATATGGAAGTTGTTTTTATCAACTTATCAAAACAGCTTTTCTTAAAGACAGACAAAAATTTCAAGGACTTTAAACCACACCTCCTTAGTTTTATAAGCAGAAAAGTCAACTGCATTTTGTATATACTTAATATTAATTTGTTGCTTTAATGTTATTATAAATAGTATGAGAAAACCTAAGAATAATAAAATCTGTGTTATTCTGTGCATAGTCTCACAAAAAGATAGGTGTTAAGTTCCACGATAACTTCCTCTATATCAGAACCTAAAAATAAACAATAGTTTCATCTCAATAATACCGAACACAATGTGAATGTTTTCAACAATCATTAAGATCTGTTGAAATAATAACAAGGAATATAGTCTCCTAAAATTAACCTTCCATAAATATGAAATGTAGAGCTTCACTTTGTTTCTGTCCACAAAGACAGAGACACTTTTTTTTTCTGTCTTAAAAAAAAAAAAAAGTGATACCGCCAGAATATTTCTTCTTCCTTTAGATTGTCTGGTAGGTGGAGAGCCATATTCAAAATACTATAGATTACACAGATTATTCTAACATTCTTTTAGTGTAATTTTGACATATTCATAGTGCTTTTGGACTAAATGACTATTACAAATACATAATGGGAGATCTCAGGACTGAGGATCAGTTTATACATCATTTTCCATCTACTTGAAATGCATACCAAGCTAATACAATTTAACACCGAGGGGGGGCTTCCCTGATGGTCGAGTGATTGAGAGTCTGCCTTCCAATGTAAGGTTCATGGGTTTGATTCCTGATCAGGGAAACAAGATACCATACGATGTGGGGCAACTAAGCCTGAGAGCCGCATTTAGAGAGCCCTTGCCCCAGTGAAGAGCTCAAGAGCCACAGTGAAAGACTCCATAGGCTACAACTATGACCTGACACAGCCAAAAGTAAATAAACATTTTAAAAATAAGTAAAACTTCATACTTGGTAATGTTCACCAAAAATGAGACCACCTAGTAAGACTTACACAAAAACAGAAAAGAGTTTTGAGATTCTTAAAAACTTCTCTATATTCAAGGGACAAAACATTGAGGCATTTGAGATTACAAGGATCTTTCATTTAGAGAAAGAGTGATCCTAGCAGGGATTTTCTTGACTGTTAACGCACTGCATCACCTATCTCAAGAAAAAAGGTGGGATTGCTGTCTTTTAGTTCAAATCAAGTGATTTGAAAATAATTCCAAGAGCTTAAGGAGCAGTGGCTGCGCTTTGCTGGAGCAGCCATGAAGAGATACCCCACGTCCGAGGTAAGAGAAACCCAAGTAAGATGGTGGGTGTTGCGAGAGGGCATCAGAGGGCAGACACACTAAAACCATAATCACAGAAAACTAGCCAATCTGATCACAGGACCACAGTCATGTCTAACTCAATGAAACTAAGCCATGCCATGTGGGGCCACCCAAGACGGTCGGGTCATGGTGGGGAGGTCTGACAGAATGTGGCCCACTGGACAAGGGAATGGCAAACCACTTCAGTATTCTTGCCTTGAGAACCCCATGAACAGTATGAAAAGGCAAAATGATAGGATACTGAAAGAGGAACTCCCCAGATCGGTAGGTGCCCAATATGCTACTGGAGATCAGTGGAGAAATAACTCCAGAAAGAATGAAGGGATGGAGCCAAACCAAAAACAATATCCAGTTGTGGATGGGACTGGTGATAGAAGCAAGGTCCGATGCTGTAAAGAACAATATTGCATAGGAACCTGGAATATTAGGTCCATGAATTAAGGCAAATTGGAAGTGGTCAAACAGGAGATGCCAAGAGTGCATGTCGACATTCTAGGAATCAGCGAACTAAAATGGACTGGAATGGGTGAATTTAACTCAGATGACCATTATATCTACTACTGTGAGCAGGAATCCTTTA
This sequence comes from Odocoileus virginianus, assembly GCF_023699985.2. Classification (NCBI taxonomy): domain Eukaryota; kingdom Metazoa; phylum Chordata; class Mammalia; order Artiodactyla; family Cervidae; genus Odocoileus; species Odocoileus virginianus. The sequence goes on from NC_069685.1 coordinate 25,401,849, forward strand.
GAAGAAATGGAGTAGCCATTATAGTCAACAAAAGAGTCCGAAATGCAGTACTTGGATGCAATCTCAAAAATGACAGAATGATCTCTATTTGTTTCCAAGGCAAACCATTCAATATCACGGTAATCCAAGTCTATGCCCCAACCAGTAATGCTGAAGAAGCTGAAGTTGAATGGATCTATGAAGGCCTACAAGACCTTTTAGAACTAACACCCCAAAAAGATGTCCTATTCATTATAGGGGACTGGAATGCAAATGTAGGAAGTCAAGAAACACCTGGAGTAACAGGCAAATTTGGCCTTGGAGTACAGAATGAAGCAGGGCAAAGGCTAATAGAGTTTTGCCAAGAGAACACACTGGTCATAGCAAATACCCTCTTCCAACAACACAAGAGAAGACTCTACACATAGACATCACCAGATGGCCAACACTGACATCAGATTGATTATATTCTTTGCAGTCAAAGATGGAGAAACTCTATACAGTTAGCAAAAACAAGACCGGGAGCTGATTGTGGCTAGGATCATGAATTCCTTATTGCCAAATTCAGACTTAAACTGAGGAGAGTAGGGGTAACCACTAGACCATTCAGGTATGACCTAAATCAAATCCCTTATGACTATACAGTGGAAGTGAGAAAAAGATTTAAGGGACTAGATTTGATAGACAGAGAGTCTGATGAACTATGGATGGAGGTTTGTGGCATTGTACAGGAGACAGGGATTAAGACCATCCTCATGGAAAAGAAATTCAAAAAGGCAAAGTGGTTGTCTGAGGAGGCCTTACAGATAGCTGTGAAAAGAAGAGAAGCAAAAAGCAAAGGAGAAAAGGAAAGATATTCCCATTTGAATGTAGAGTTCCAAAGAATAGCCAGGAGAGATAAGAAAGCCTTCTGCAGGGATCAATGCAAAGACATAAAGGAAAACAACAGAATGGGAAAGACTAGAGATCTCTTCAAGAAAATTAGAGGCTGTATATTGTCACCCTGCTTATTTAACTTATATGCAGAGTACATCATGAGAAACGCTGGGCTGGAAGAAGAACAAGCTTGAATTAAGATTGCCAGGAGAAATGTCAATAACCTCAGATATGCAGGTGACACCACCCTTATGGCAGAAAGTCAAGAGGAACTAAAAAGCCTCTTGATGAAAGTGAAAGAGGAGAGTGAAAAAGTTGGCTTAAAGCTCAACATTCAGAAAACTAAAATCATGGCATCTGGTCCTATCACCTCATGGGAAATAGATGGGGAGACAGTGGAAACAGTGTCAGACTTTATATTTTTGGGCTCCAAAATCACTGCAGATGTTGACTGCAGCCATGAAATTAAAAGACGCTTACTCCTTGGAAGGAAAGTTATGAACAACCTAGATAGCATATTAAAAAGCAGAGACATCACTTTGCCAATAAAGGTCCATCTGGTCAAGGCTACGGTTTTTCCAGTGGTCATATACGGATGTGAGAGTTGGACTGTGAAGAAGGCTGAGCGCTGGAAAGTTGATGCTTTTGAACTGTGGTGTTGGAGAAGACTCTTGAGAGTCCCTTGGACTTCAAGGAGATCCAACCAGGTCATCCTAGAGGAGATCAGTCCTGGGTGTTCATTGGAAGGACTGATGCTGAAGCTGAAACTCCAGTACTTTGGCCATGTCATGTGAAGAGCTGACTCATTGGAAAAGACCCTGATGCTTGGAGGGATTGGGGGCATGAGGAGAAGGGGATGACAGAGGATGAGATGTCTGGATGGCATCACCGACTCGATGGGCATGAGTTTGAGTAAACTCTGGGAGTTTGTGATGGACAGGGAGGCCCGGCGTGCTGCGATTCATAGGGTCGCAAAGAGTCGGACATGACTGAGCGACTGAACTGAACTGAATGTGTCCCTTGAAAGTTGGAGGAGCTAAGTATCTAAGTTGTGACTCATACCTGTGGTAACCAAAACAGAGAGAAATTGAAAGAATCAGCAAGGGAACTTCAGAATAGAAGTCTGATATATAAGATGTACTTACAACCTCCAGAGTCTTATAGGAAAATGAGTGCATGGATGCTCTTGCTGGATAGGGTACAAGTCAAAATATGCCATGTACAAGAGGCATGCCTCTCAGGGCTCAGTAATGAGGAGTAAGAAATAATTAAAAGATACTGTGACAGTTACTTTAAGAATTCAACAGATGAGAACTTTTTGCTAAAGCCAGGGAAGTGGGGGAAAGAGGCACATTCTCAAATTGCTACAAGAGTGACTCTTGAACAAGGAGTAAGCTTAGATTCCTTCTTAAAACTGAGAGTGAGATGCCAGCTCTGGACACTGCCAGGCAAGAAATAACCCTGAGACACATCATTCTTCTCTTCTTGATCAAGTTGTGAAAAGGTAAGAACTCTGAATCTGAAGGGGAGAGAAGCTGAAATATCGAGTGGAAAAGGAAAGCAGAATCAGTTTATAATAGATCTCTGCCTGGGATAAGAGTGAAGTCTCAATTTTAAACCAAGTTTTAAATTTTGAATATTGCATATGAAGCGACTGAGCACAAGCAGAGGACTTTGTAGTTACTAAGCTAATAGTTTAGTGCTTAAGAGTGACCAGAAATGTAGTGGAAATAGTCAAGTTAAAGGCAGGCTAATCCACTGAGTGACTTTAAAGGCAGAATGGTCTATAAAGTAGGCAGTTCCATTGAGATTAGAGCTCATAAGTTATTTCCTGTTAAAGAGTTCCAGTTACAGAAGTTGAATGACCTTGGGCAGGTAACAATTGTTTTGATGCTGTTTTATATCCATTAATGGTGACAGATGTGGTGACAACTGCCAAAATAGTGTGACAGAAGAAAAAAGCCTGAGAACATTAAGCCTCAAGTTACACACCGATAAAATCCTTGAAAACATATATTTTATAACAGAACAATCTGAATTGAATAGAAACAGAAATTTCAAGCAAATAACTAATATTTTACTATATTTATATTTTAATTATAAAATAAATATATTTGTCTTTTAAATAACTCATAAAAACATCTTAATATAAAAAAATCCAACAAGTCATGGATATTATAGTTGAAGCAATTCTACTCAAACTGTAATTGAACATAGGAAAAATATTTTTGAAATACAATGTGAAACTATACTAACATATGAGTAATGCGAGAAAAGTTCAGTGAAAGTGTTATTACAGTTTATATCTTACACCAGCACCCAAATAATTTGAAAATAATATTAACTGCAAACAACATAGCAAAATGCATTGCTCTATAAAGAATTATGTCCTATGAATCTGGCAAAAAATATAGTGTTATTGTATGCACATGGCTCGCAAAGTTTAACAGCAAGGTAATTTAGTTTTCAGAAGTAAAGATAAATTTTTCATAGAAATGTCCCACTATTATCAAGCTGTCACCTTAATCAGGGACATAACAGAAGGTATTCAAGAGACCTGTTAAGAAAGGAAATGTGATTGCTTAATTGTGATAGATACAAGTGACTTTTTTCTTCTCTTTTTTAATGTGAACTAAGTATATGGAGATAGAGTTTCCCATGTTTTATTGATCCAGACTACTGATAACTAATCAACAGAACAAAAAGCTGAGTTCTCTTTGTCTTCCACAGGAGATAGTCAACTGTATATCCTACTGAAGAGGACAATAGCAAAGTTTAAAGTTATAAATATGGAACTCTAACTTTTCTCTATTAGAAATTATTTATGGAAAAGATGTATTTGTTAACTTATAGAGTAATGATTCAAGTTTCAAAAATACTACGGAAGGAATTGTGACACGTATGTATGAGTGGTGGTGGTGGTGGTTTAGTCACTAAGTCATGTCCAACTCTTGTGACCCCACGGGGCGTAGCCTGCAGGCTCCTCTGTCCATGGGGATTCTCCAGGCAAGAATACTGGAGTGGGTTGCCATTTCCTTCTCCAGGGGATCCTCCCTGGAGATTGCTCAATCCTGGGAATTGAACCGGGGTCTCCTGTATTGCAGGAAGATTCTTTACTGACTAAGCTATGAGAGAAGGCAAAAAATATAAATACAAGCCAAAAAATAAATATAAATCAAATCCCATGTGATTTCATCATCTAAGTATCAATTCAATAGACTATATTATATATTGATAAATATGGTGTTCATTGTTGAGTATCCAATAATGTTAAAATGTTCATTTATTAAAGTATAGCAATAAGGTATACATTTAAAATACCATAATGTCAAAGTAAGTATCTCTGCACCTTCCTCTCAGTTTTGTTGTAAACTTAAAATTACTCTTAAAAATTAAGGTCTAAAAATTGTGAAGAAATCTAAATATTCTGTAGGAACTGCAGGCTCTGTATCATCTAGGAAGCCTTTGATAACAATAGTTAAAAAAGAAAACTCATTTGAAAATGTTTTAAAGAATATTAATGTATCTTCTACTGGGGCCATTTCATAAAATGGTGGCAAAGACATCACACTGGGGCCTAGATATTTTATTTCTTTGGGTCTCTTCACTCTAGTACCAATCATTAACAGGGAATATTTAGATAGGGGCTTCCTCATGGATCAGTAAGAAAGCTTGCTGCCGCTGCTGCTGCTAAGTCGTTTCAGTCGTGTCCGACTCTAACGTGACCCCCATAGGCAGCAGCCCACCAGGCTCCCCCGTCCCTGGGATTCTCCAGGCAAGAACACTGGAGTGGGTTGCCATTTCCTTCTCCAATGCATGAAAGTGAAAAGTGAAAGTGAAATCGCTTAGTCGTGTCCTATTTTTAGTGACCCCATGGACTGCACCTTACCAGGCTCCTCCATCCATGGGACTTTGCAGGCAAGGGTACTGAAGTGGGTTGCCATTGCCTTCTCCGGAAAATTTCTTTGTAAGACCTGGAAAGCACTGTTTAGAGAACAGTGGGTCACATGACCATTCTGGAATTAGTCATCACAACAATGAAAATCTGGAGTGTTGATTGGCCAGCCAGACGGACATATGTTCTATACTAGAGTTGAGATCTAACCCAAAGAACATGGCCTGAATGTGAGAAGCATGGGTTTCTCTAAGAAAAACTCAGGAAGCCATGAAGCACTCAACAAATAAAAATCAACAAATGAAGATAGCAGGGGGAAAAATAATCATAAAGCAACTATTTACAGCTTCAACATTTCAAAACTGACTTTACCATTGGTATGCATTGGTCCAAATATTTTATGTTTATTCATGTAAGTTCTCTCATTTGGTCCTAGAGAAAACTAGATAAGGTAGGTCTAGGTTATTTTCTTCTCATTTCTATAGAATGGGAAACTAAGATAAGAACACCTGTGTGGCTTTTACAAAATCAGATAGCCAGTTGGCACCAGAGGCAAGAGTTTAGTCGTTTGCCTGAATTCTAAAGAATAATCACTTTATATTATTCTGCACTGTTACCAGTAGGCATTGGATAAATTTTGAATGAAGTAATGAATAAATGAATAAGTAACTGCCTGAAATGAAAGTAACTGCAGTGTTCCTGAGGCAGTTAGGAAGGTACGGCCATGACCTGACCTAATCACTTGTTTGGTCATGAACTGTGCACTCCTGAAAAGGACTGAATGATCATAATCTCCATCTCATCCTGTGTGATCACTCTTGGGAGGGTATGAATAACTAAAATGCTGTAGGATTGCATAAATCATCATGACTGACCAAAAACAAAACTGAAGGTCAGAATGATAAGAGCTCTACATTAGAAAAGCTTAGAGAAAGAATTTTGCTGGACACAAATAATGAGAATATGATTACAACATATGCTATTTCTTATCAGCAACATAAAGTAGATATACATTTATCCTGCCAATACTTATTTCATATTAAGAATGTCAAGCTAATTATTCAAATAGTTTATATATATATATATATATATATATATATACACACACATATATTTAAATTTTACATTGTCAACAGCTTTGACCCAATGTCTTTTTACAGTAATACTTAAAAAGCATTGTTATATTGGATATTTACATATGTACTTCCCAGCTTTATTGTGTTACCATGTGTACATTTTAAGATTTTGAAAAATATAAAGTATGAGAATGTTTTCTACAATCTTCATTCTATTAATATCCTGGGAAAGTTCATTTCCATTGTATATTTTAAAACCACTGATTTTACTGATTTGTACATTTCTATCAAGTACTGTTTAAAGTTTTCTGTACACTCAGATATATCCTACTTGCTTATCATGTAACTATTGGATGGTGTTTTTTCTGTTATTTAACTTATAAGCAGAGTATATCATGTGAAATGCCAGGCTGGATGAATCACAAACTGGAAATCAAGAGTGCTGGGAGAAATATCAACAACCTCAGATATGTAGATGACACCACTCTAATGGCAGAAAATGAAGAGGAACTAAAGAGCCTCTTGAGGAAAGTAAAAGAGGTGAGTGAAAAAGCTGGTTTAAAACAACATTCAAAAACCAAGATCATGGCATCTAGTCCCATCACTTCATGGCAAATAGATGGGGGAAAAAGTGACAGGTCTTATTTTCTTGGGCTCCAAAATCACTGTAGATGGTGACTGAAGGCACAAAATTAAAAGAGTCTTGTTCCTTGGAAGAAAGCTAAGACAAACCTAGATAGCAGAGACCTAAAAAGAAGAAACCTGAAAAGCAGAGACCAGTTTGCCAACAAAGGTCCATATAGTCAAAGATATGGTTTTTCTAGTATTCATGTATGGATGTGAGAAAAGTGAAAGTGTTAGTCACTCAGTCATGTTCAACTCTTTGCAACCCCCTTTAGACTATAGCCCGCCAGCTTCTCTGTCCATGGGATTCTCTAGGCAAAAACACTAGAGTGGGTAGCCACTCCCTTCTCCAGGACATCTTCCCAAACCAGGAATTGAATTTGGGTCTCCCATATTGTGGGCAGATTCTTTATCATCTGAGACACTAGGGAAGCCCACTGATATGAGAGTTGGACCATATAAAGGCTGAGTGCCAAAGAATTGATGCTTTCAAATTGTGGTGCTGGAGAAGACACCTGAGATTCCCTTGGAAAGCAAAGAGGTCAAACCAGTCAACCCTAAAGGAAATAAACCCTGAATATTCACTGGAAAGATTGATTCTGAAGCTCTAGTACTTTGGTTATCTGAAGTAAAGAGCTGACACATTGGAAAAGACCCTGATGTTGGGAAAGATTAAAGGGAGGAGAAGAAGGGGGTGACAGAGGATGAGATGGTTGGATGGCATCACTGACTGCAATGGACATGAATTTGAACAAGCTCCAGGAGATAGTGAAGGGCAGGGAAGCCTGGCATGCTGCCGTCCATGGGTTCACAAAGAGCTGGACATAACTTAGTGACTGAACAATACTTGATTAATAGCAAAGGAAATACAGGCACATTAGCTAATTAGTGTAATGCTCATCATCTGAGCAATGGTGCCATCAATGCTTTCTGAGTTAACTTTGCACGAGGTGTTCTGCATTGGCAGCAGCTGACAAACTCTTGATGCTCTAAAGTTGCCAAGTGCCCATAGCCTTTTCTTTCTTTCTATAATTAGAACCAGTGTGCATGAAACTTGGTGTGTTTCCTTTTTTAATCTCTATTCCTTCTTGCGTTGATTTTTTTTCCCCCTAGAACAGGAAATTTGATTGGATCATTTAGTGTTTAAACTTTTCCTATATATTAACTCTGTTTATTTTCACCTCCCCAAATGTAATGTGAACAACATGACAACAAGGGTCTTGTCTTTCCATAACCCCCTAAAACTACAGATGTGTACACCAAGCTGATTCTCCAAATCTTCAACAAATGATTGTAGGAACAGATACTGCAGGCTTTCTAAATACTAAAGCATTATTTTTTTAAATTTTATCCAGATTTTGAGATATGATTTAGCATTTTATAAGTTTATGATGTACAATATGTTGACTTTGTTGTTATTGTTTAGTTGCTAAGTCATATCTGACTCTTTTGCAACCCCATGGACTCTAGCCCACTAGGCTCCTCTGTCTATGGGATTTCCCAGGCAAGGACACTGGAGTGGATTGTCATTTCCTTCTCCAGACTTATCTTAACATATCTTACATTTTTAATGGGCACACTTGTACTTAGAATCATGCTTTTGATTTGGTAAGAATCTCTCTGGTGGTTTCAAACTGCTTAGAGATTACAGTCTCTGAAAGCATAGGAACCAAAAGCTTGGCTATTAACATCCAAAGATTTTTTAGAATTCTAACACAAACGTTTAAAAAACAGATCTGCAGAAACAATATAGTTTTAAATCGAGTTCCTGATAAGGCCCATTTCCAACAAACCTTCCTTCTTTGCCAGAATATATGATTTTGGCTTTCAGAAACCACCCAAAGACAGAAAGAGGGAGTGCACATATTTTAGCTTCTCATTTTCTTTCCCAGAATCTTACCTGAAGCTTAAAAGCACCATCAGAAATATTTGGCATCAATACTACTCAAGTGACTGATAACAAGCTCCCTTAATGTCAAGAGTCATTCCATTTTTCTATCAGGAAGAATAAGGCCATACCTAAACATATTAAAATATTATTCACTTTGACAATAGAACTAGTTCCAAGACATGAACTATTGCTATATTAGAAAGGAGAAGCAATCAGTATTTTTCATCGCCTACGAATCTCTATTCTACAAAAATATCCATCACTTCTAATGAAATTGGTAAGTATCTAGGAGGCAAATGTCTTTTCTTATTTCTGGTGTGAAATCTGGATTGAAATGAGCAGTTGGTAGTTAACTCAGTTTCTCATTAACCAGAAAAATTCAGTGAACAGAGAAAATACTTAGCAAACATTTTTGAAAATGACATGAACCTTTCATTAGGCTTATAAGAATCATTATTGTTTTATTTTAACTAGATCTGTAAATTGCTCTTCATATTAAACACTGATAATGCAGGTAAATTAACTTTTATTTAAATTATACAGATTAATCAACAAAACTCTTCGCAACCCAATGGACTGTAGCCTACCAAGCTTCTCTTTCCATAGAATTTTCTAGTCACAAATACTAGAGTGGGTTGCCATTTCTTCCTTCAGATCATCTTCCTAACCCAGCGATCAAACCCAAGTCTCCTGTGATTCTTGCATTTGCAGGCAGATTCTTTATCACTGAGCCACATGGGAAACCCCCATTTATCTAAAAGATAGTTATATACCTCAGTTCACATGTATTTTAAATACATATATCATCTTTAATTTCTGCTTTTAAAATGATTATGCTGTACAATTTATGCTTTCTTTACTGTGTAATTGGTTTATCATTAACTGTAGCATCAACAGAAGATCAATTTTCTGGCGCATTAATCTCATATTTTATTTTTGGACCAAAACTAAAGTCACACAAACATTTTGAATCGATTAGAATTGAACGTAAGATTCTCAATAAAGTTTAAATGTAGTTCTATAGATGACTAATAGTAAAGTTCAATTGTATGGCTTCATATATATGTTTGGGGAGAAAAAAAGTGCTAGTCTTATCTGACTCTGCAGTCCCTTGGACTGTAGCCCACTAGACGCCTCTGTCCATGGGATTTTTCAGGCAAGAATACCGGCGTGGATTGCCATTCCCTTCTCCAGGAGATCTTCCCAACCCAGGGATCGAACATAGGTCTCCTACATTGCAGGCAGATTCTTTACAATCTGAGCCACCTTTGTATATATATATATATTATTTTAATCTAAGATGTTTATTTAACATGTACTATAACTATCCCTTTACGTAATTTAGGCATAACTGGAGATTGCATGGTATTTTCAGGCTGATAATGAACCTATGGAGTAACTTAACAAAAAAGGAAAAATATCTTCAAGTATTGTTTTAAGTAATAAAGTTAGTAGAGGGTAAATATTAATAATTAAGACAAATATATTTGAAATAATTCAAAAATAATATTTTATAACTTTTCTGGAAAAATGAATTGTCGCTAAAGTATTCTTTGCATGGCTAAATTTCAGTATTTTAATTTTCCCTTATAAAACTTCTTTCAATTTTAAACCAATCAATAACTTAATTTGTCTTCTCATTAACGAGAAAGCTATATGAGAGATACAAACATGTCTGTTTTGTTCTCTATTTGTCCTCAAAATTATACTCTGCCTGCCATGTGGAATTAAATATATTTGCTGAATAGATTAAAAATAAATGGGTAATATAATCTGAAAAACTACCTCTCATCAAATGACTGTGTACACCAGAAACTGGCCCAATAAAAACAAATGTAAAACATATCAAAAGACCATACGAGTTTAATGAAAATATTATGGACAATTTTATATTCAAGATTACATTTACAGATAGTTGGATGGCATATAATTTGGAGATAGAGATAAAGGTAGGTCAATCAATCTTGACGCTTCTGACCCCAAATTTTCCTAATTTAATTTCCTAACTCCCTTATCTTTCTAATTTCAAATATGACTTGAAATCTTCATTTTCTGGTTTATCATCCTTTCTGTAGTACTAACTACAATAATCTATAGCAGCATTTTTTCTCATCTGAATGAGATTTTACTTTAAAATTTTCTCAAAAAACAATTGCCTGTCTCTTATAAAACTTCAAAACAAAATTCGATAACATAGAACAAGAATACATTACTTAATGGCAACTCATTTCATCATATTTGATAAGGCTTAAAATGTGGTATTTGGGAAGGATTTATAGTCTAGACAGATGTCAAAATTAATAAAACTATCATGTAATCATATTTGTCATAGAAGTTCTTTGAACTGCAAATGTTCTTTAGTAATCAAAAAAGTTATGTCTTCTCATAATATCCAACATTTATACATCTATGTAATGTATAAGTAATTATTTTTGGAATCATATATGGATATAATTTATTTTGTCACATGTTTTTACAGTCACATTGAGGTTGGGACTGAAACCTCTGACTTTGGGAGTTAAAGTGAAAGTGTCAGTCGCTCAGTCGTGTTTGACTCTTTGCATCCCCTTGGCAACTCCAGCCCACCAGGCTCCTGTGTCCATGGGATTTCACAGGCAAGAATACTGTAGTGGATTGCCATTACCTTCTCCAGGGGATCTTCCTGATCCAGGGTTTGCAGCTAGTCTCCTGCATTGAGGCCAGATTCTTTCCTGTCTGAGCCACCAGGGGAGGGAGGGACACAATTTAACCCAGAACAGTATCAGTTAGCTTTATTTTCCCCAGTGGGTGGTTTGTAAGGATTTCAAATGTGACTTTTGTTATGGATGCCTTGCTGTGTTGTTGTTGTTGCTGTTTGAATATATGCATTTCAACCACCTACGTGCTGACCTATAAGAATATTATGAACAATGTGCAACCACCTATGTGCTGACCTATAAGAATATTATAAACAATGCGCTTTTTTTTAGTGCAGCTTGCACAGTTTATGTGAGTTTGAATTTTTTTAAATGACAATATAAGTTAGTGCTCTATTTGCTGATTGCACAACTAATAATTTTTTAGTGTGAAAATCTAATCTAACTTGCATGTAACTAAACCAGTGCTATGATAATGGTATTATGAAATATGGTCACCAGTGTTTTTAAAATCATTATTCCATTTATTAAATTTGATAGTACAGTGTATATCCAAGTCTATTCAGTTATTAATAGATCACTGCAGTTATTCTTCTGGTGTGAGGCAAATGGCAGTCAAACAGGATCACAGAATCACTTTAACAATATTTCTAGTGTGAAATGGGATTAAAAGAATCAATAAAATTCTTAAAACTATATTTTTACATGAAATGAAATGCTAAAGTTTTGATTCTTGGATTATCTCCTGCCAGTAATGGTTCCAGATTGCATTCTGATAATTTTCCACCATGGTGAATAAATATTGTCAGTTCAAATGCTTCAGAAATTCAAACAGAGTTGTATGACACGGGGTGTTTACAGGATGTCACAGTGTCTTTCTCAACATAACTTGCTTCTGTTGACAGTGTGATGCTTATCATTCAAGTCAATATATAAAGTGTTCCTCGAATTTGGACTAATGAATTTTTTAATGTTATGTTTTTTATGGCAGAAAAGTATTTAAAATTTATTATATGCTTTATTAATAAAATAATCATACTTTATACCTTATATAAGAATTATAGATTGGCATTTACTCAGCTTTACTGTTTGTACTACATAAATCCTTTGACAATGAGAGTATTAAAACATGATTGTCAGTTATCTTTATAAAAGTCTTAGAGTTTAAATGGACTCTAAATATCATTTATTGAAATATGTTATCTCATGTACAATTAAGCTTTGTTACACTGTAGTATGGTATCATAGAAAGACGAGTGAATTAGAAACAAGGATATCTGACTTCTAATTCTGTCTCTACAAATGATTAAGCAAAAAACCTTGGTCATGGGCAAAACAGTTAACCATTTAACCCTCAGTAACCTCATTTATCATTAGTGTTACCCAGTTATCCAGCTCTCAGTATCAATAAAATTAATGGCAATGATTTTCTATATTCACACAAGTCACTGATACAGTGTTGAAAGAGTCAGGGCCCTGGCTTGAGATCAATCTATCTTCCCTTCACTGCTCTATGCCTTGTACTAAGGATCTTCTTTACTTCATTCCACAAAGGACTTTCAGAATCCACCTTGGATTCTACTTGGAAAGGCCTTTTGGGGTTCTAAGAGCTATGTTTTACCAACAGGTATTCACTGTCATGTGTCTTAACGATATACTTCAGGTTAAAATATAGAGCATATGTGTCTTTATGTGACCACACACATGCATGTGATTTTAATATCCTGTATCAACTGATCATTAATTTCAAAGTGATATAGTCTCTGCTATAACAACTAGGCCACTTTTTTCAGGAAGAGAAATGAATAACTCTCTTCCTTCAAAGTTTAAACTACTAGAAACTCTGAAAAAGGGACATTTCCAAGAGCAACTATTTGGACAGTAACAATTTCACACCCTAACTAGGACAACAGTCACATTGCTAGACTATCTCAATTAGATGTAGATGTTGTCAGAAGGCTCACACATTTTTTTATTTCTGAAAGAAAGGGTTTTTTCAAAAGGAGACTAAATGATGTGGTTAGTACATCTCTAGGGGAAAAAACTGATGTGTTTTAAAGTCTATAACACAATTATCACTTGGCTTATTCTATTCTCCAGGATTAATCACTGTGAAAGTGAATGTTATAGATGTAAAAAATCTTCCTGGAAAAGTAATTTTTCTTCTCAAAACATCTATAAATAAATATATTTGGCAATACAGACCCAGATATCTTTGTGGAATATTTGGCAGTAAATCTTCAGGTATCTTACAAAAGAAGGCAAAGGAAACAGAGATCACATTGTCAATATTCATTGGATCATAGAAAAAGCCAAGGGATTCTGCTTCATTATGCCAAAGCCTTTGACTTTGTGGATCACAGAAAACTGTGGAAAATTCTTAAATAGATGGAAATACCAGACCACCTCACCTGTCCCCTGAGAAGGCTGTATGCAGGACAAGAACCAACAGTTAGAAAGGATGTGGAACAATAGACTGGTTCAAAATTAGGAAAGGAGTATGTCAAGGCTGTATATTACCACCTGGCTTATTTAACTTATATGCAGAGTACATCATGTGAAATGCCTACCTGTATGAATCACAAGCTAGAATCAAGATTGCTGAGAGCAATACCAATCCACAGATAAGCAGATGATACCACTTTAATGGCATAAAGTGAAGAGGAGCCAAAAAGTGTCTTGATCAGATTGAAAGAGGACAGTGAAAAACCTGGCTTAAAACTCAACATTCAAAAAATGAAGATTATGGTACCCAGTCCCATCATTTCATGGCAAATAGGTGTGGAAAAATTGGGAAGAGAAACAGATTTTATTTTCTTTGGCTCCAAAATCACTGCAGATGGTGACTGCACCCATGAAATTAAGGATGTTTACTCCTTGGAAGAAAAGTTATGAGAAACCTAGACAAGAGTATTAAAAAGCAGAGACATCACTTTGTTGACAAAGGTCTGCAATAGTCAAAGCTGTAGTTTTGCCAGTAGTCATGTGAGAACTGGACCATAAAGAAGGCTGAGCACTAAAGAATTGATACTTTTGAATTGTGCTGCTGGAGAGGACTCTTGAGATTCCCTTGCACAGCAAGGAGGTCAATCAATCCTAAAGAAAATCAGCCTGAATATTAATTGGAAGGACTGATACTGAAGCTCCAATCCTGTGGCCACCGGGTATGAAGAGTCTACTCACTAGAAAAGACCCTGATGCTAGGAAAGGACTAGAAGGTAGAAGGAGAAGTGGAAGACAGAGGATGAGATGGTTGGAATGCATCATGACTCAATGGACATGAGTTTAAGCAAACTTGGGAGATGGCAAAGGACAGCAAAGCCTGGCATGCTGCAGTCCATGAGGTCACAAAGAGTGGGACATAACTTAGTGACTGAACAACAATTTAAATGAAGCTTAAGCATATCTTTATTCTAAAGAAATAATCTATATATTAAAAGAATGACTTCATTATGATTTTATATACTAAAATGTGGTCAACATAAAGCAAAATAGACCAAAAGTTTCAAGACTGAGAAAAATCTAAATGTGAAATTAATGGTCTAAAGGTACTGCACCAATCTCAGATACAATAAACCAAATATTAGACCCCTTACTTGTCATTCAATTGTATGTGTGTGTGTTCTCTTCACAATATAAGAGTAGTCAGACTTTTAAAATATAACTTGCAGCTCTCAAAACTAATGAAAAATGGATACTCAAATTTAAGAAATTAATGCTTATTGGTATCAGACACAAAGGAAAATAGATAAAAACTTCTTTTAAAAGGACAAAATTATCATTAAGGTTTCAAGATGAGTAGAAAAATTTAAGACTCCTCCCATTTCCTGCTGAAAAGAGGCATCTAAGCATATGTTAAGGGCTAGAGAAGGGACAGACTATGTTACACACAAACAGGTGATATGAAACCTAGAACAGACTTCACAGAAAGTGGAAGAAGCAAATGAACACTGTGAGCATAATAGGACAAATGTTGAAGAAAGATGAAAATTCTAGATACTGTCAAAATAAAATTTATCACAACTGTGGGATTTTATTTTTTAGTGTGGTCTTTCTTTAAAAGCAGTTACAATTAAATTCCTCCCGATACCGCATGCAAAAGACATGTCTTCTATTATCAATCTCTCTATGAGTGAATCTAATTATATGCAAAATTTGTTAGGACTTAAACTCTGAGGTGGTAAAGTTTACAAACTTTTAAGTCAATTCTGAGCCAGAGATTACTATGCATCTATTACAATTGGTTTCCTTCTCTACTTGTGCATATAGCTAACAGTGCATTTCCCAATTTTTCTTACAATTTGATGAGGTCACATTACCAAATTCTGCAACAAAACGTCAGCAGAAGTGACTATACCATGTCCAGGCTTAGTCAATAGAAACCTGGCAGAGAGCCATGCATTCTGTATTTTTCTCCATCTTTGGTTAAATGTAGGAAAAGATCATGCCATAGATGATGGCAGAGCTCAAAATGAAAGGAGCATGGGTTCCTAAATGCATTTTTTGAAAAGAGCATTTTCTATTAACCAGCAATTGACTACCGATGAAGTAATTGTATATGATTTTGGATAACCCTACATAATGGTGGCTACATAATTCAGAGCAGTGACATGTCTAATGATGCAGAGTCCAGACAGAAGCAGTGAGTTGAAGCCTTCAAAGTCTCCATAGTCAAGTACAGGAAATTATAACTATATTATATATAATTATAATCAAATATAATTATAATGTCCAAAAACATTACCAACTAGGACTTTGTCCTCTTCAGATGACCTAGATGGAAATGTGAGTATTATAGTCTGGCTTAAATAATGCTGTATCTGAAAGCCACATCTCTCTGGAGCACAATTGGAGTAATTATTTGTCCAATTAATCCACAAACCCATTAGATTTGTTAAGTGAAAAACTTAATGAACTTTAACCTTTTAACCCACTGCAGAGATTTTTGCAAACTAGGAGTGGACCATGAGAGCATCCTTCTTTCTCACACACAAACCACAAAATTGGAAATTTTGCTATTCCAACAGTTATACAACATGAGAAATTACACATTGGGACTAAGTTGGTTAAATTCTTAAAATTTACATGGATAGAAGCTTTAAACCATCAGAAGAATATTTCAGAAAGAAATTAAAGATATGAATGGATTTTATTTATATCAGGTGAATGGAAACAAAATAGGAATAGTCCAGGCTCTTGAAAATAAGTAAAATTTAGTAAAATGTCAGAATTTACTAATTACAATATTATGATATTTTAAACTTCACTTCTGTCATATTTCAACAAATTGTTTGCCACTGAAGTTTAGAGTTGAAATTCAAATGAAAACTTATAAAGGAAACAAGACAGTCTTAAAGGTAAGAAACAGCTACATGCATGCATGCATGCACATGCACACACACACACACTGAATTAAATGGGGTCTTATTTCTCCAAAATGGAGACAGCAGAAAATACTTAAATCAACAGAAAGGACCTCTCTACAAATAGCTACAAAACTAAATCCAAGTTACAACTATGCATTTTTGGACACTCAAAATGCATTACACATTAGATAGCCACCAAGATCTGTTTTCTATATATGAGATATTTGGAGGCATAAATTCCCCTTTTCTTTCAGGGTTATTCTCACCCCATGCATAATTTACTTTCTCTATGGTGATCCTTTCTTTAACTCTGACAATTAAATACATTTCCATTTTCAGTTCACTGTACTATCTACAATTTATTTGAAGAATAATATGAAAACATCAATTAATATAATTTTTCTCTACTCTACCTTTCCTCTACTCCATATAAGAGAGAAAAACCCTAAAAGGGTTTGAAATGAAGAAATTCATGGTGTCATTATAGGTTTCAAAAGGCAGCTCATTTTACTATCCTCTCAGATCTATAAATCAAGTTTGTTTTTTCATCTGTATTTTGACTACATATGAATATTTTTCATGTATATAATAGATTAATCACATACTTCACACTATTTATTTGGTCTTTTTTTTTCTACCTGAATTTATTTCTCATACTAGTTTTTTTTTCTTTTTTGAGTAAAACATTATGTTCAATTTTTAGATGCTGGCACTGATTACTATTTTCTTTCTATTATTATGGATATATGATAATATATTATGAATCTAATATATTAGAGATGGTTCTCATTTCTTTCCTATAGCAATTTTTTCCCCAAGTTATTTGTTTAATGAAAATTTTCCCACCATACTGAGTCTACAATAACTTCACATGTACATGAATCTTTGTCAGTAGTAGTCTCTGTTTTTTATACCAAATGCAAACACCCACATACATACTGGCTTATGGAAGAGTCTCAAGGGGAATGAATGATGTAGAAAGAGGGTTAAATACAAATTTATAAAAGAATATCTAATAAAAATTAAAGTTGTATAAATATTTATTCAAACCCAAATACACCTAAACTTATTATGTAGGCCATATCCTTCTCATTCCTTAATTTTTGATGGTGTAGGAGATATACCAACTTTTATAGAAGTAGTTTTCATACATACTGCTTTCAAGCAATTCAGGTAAAATACAGTTATTACCCATCTGAAAGAAAATGATTTATTTTATATTACTGTTGGTGTATAACTAAATATTTTTCTCTGAAGGAAATTATATTGGAATTTAATCCCTATATTGATATATTTACTATTCTGATCAAGATTGTGTATATGAGATTAGCAAATGTTTCTTAACTCGAGGACTAAGAAAGCTGCATCAGTTCCATAATCTTTTGCATAGTGAGGGTTTGAAAATGATGCTTATACAACCTGCCTTACTCTTCTCTACTCTTTCCCTACCCTGGGAAAGTGACACTTTGTTTCAGCTGCAAAAGGCTTTTTCAAGACAAGCAAAAGACAGTTTTCAACTTGAGAATGATATCACAGCATAATTTTCTCTTATTTAACAAAGTTGTCTTTGGCAGAGTTTCACGACAATCACAACGTTGTTTTTTGTATCTTTAGATGTGAAAATCTGTTGAGTGATGCTGTACAGAGATGGTAGGCAGCCAATAAAAATAAATTTTATCTGTCAGTTCAGTTGCTCAGTCATGTCTGACTCTTTGCAACTTCATGGACTGCAGCATGCCAGGCTTCCCTGTCCATCACCAACTCCCAGAGCTCACTCAAACTCATGTCCATCAAGTCGCTGATGCCATCCAACCATCCCATCCTCTGTCGTCCCCTTCTCCTCCTGCCTTCAATCTTTCCCAGCATCAGGGTCTTTTCCAATGAGTCAGTTTATCTGTCGAACTGCTTTATAAAGTGTTTAGATAAGGAAATATAAATGACTTAAATTTAAAAAAATATATTTAACCCAAAGGGTATCTCTAAATGAATATAATATGGAAAGCGACAGACTGAGTAACATTGCATTAATAAATCTGATGCATTGCATGAAGTAGAATCTGTAGAAAAATCTTTGAAATTAAGGACATAAAATTATAAACATATGCATATATGTATAGTAATAGACACAGAGGTATATTCTATGCAATTTTTACTGAAAAGCAAGCAAGAACATGAGAAGCCAGTAGGTGAGAATAGGGAATTACCCAGAAGTTCACTGGGCTGACCTGCAATCTGGACCATCATCCAAGGGAATGCAATGAATTTAGATCCTATTCATTCAGTGTCATTAAGCAAAAAGTTCAGTGTCATGGGCGAGTACAGTAGAATGCCTCAGGCACAGCGGGAATGGGCTAGTGGTTTTATAGTTAAAACACCAGTCTGGAGCAGTGTGTCAGAACTAAATGAGAACATAGACAATGGCTTTGGGATATAGACACAGTGCAGTTCTTGGAAAGAGAGCAGTTAACAGACTCCAATTCTTGGAATGGCCACTATACTAAGAGAAAGTGAAATGAAATTTCGAATGTAGATAAGAAAAAAAAGGCGCATATAGATTGATTAGCTGATACATTTTTTCATTCTGACAAAAATTTTAAAGATATAATATCCAAATTCTCATAGTTTGCAAGGAAGTAGATATTCTAAGACCTGTGAAGATATAAAGTGTCCCAATTTCAGGGAGAATCATTTGGCTGATCTATTTCATGCTTTCAAATAGATACAGATATATAAATATAATTTAAAATAGTTTTGGACTTACAGAAATAATGCAAAGATTGTACATGGGGTTCCCATATACCCAACACAGTTTCCCTGATGTTGAACAACCTACATGAATATGGTACATTTATCAGAACAAATGCATCAATCTTAATCTATAATTGATTAAGAATTATTACATAAAATCTATACTTTATTCAGATTTCCTTGGTTTATATCTAATTTACCTTATTTGTTCCATACTTCCCATTCGAATATCACATTACATAGTTAGTCATCATGTTTTATTAGGCTCTTCTAGATTGTGACAATATCTTAGACATTTGTTACTTTTGATGATCTTGACAATTTGGAAGAATACTACTCAGGTATTTTGTAGGTTTCCCTCAACTGGATTTTTCTGATATTTTTTCTTATGATTAGACTGGAGTTATGCATTTGGGGAGGGAGACCACTCAGATAAAGTGCCACCACATCACATCATCACAAAAATACAAACTATTGATGTTATTACTATTGATGCTGACCATGATCTCCTGGGAAAGGTAGGGTTTCTCAGATTTTTTTCCCCACTGTACAGTTAATCTTTTTATCCTATGTCCCACTCTTTAAAAGGAATAACTATGTGAAGTTTACATTAAGGAACTGGGAGGTATGCAATTTTTTAGGAGGATTGTTTATATAATGTTTTTCATTTTAAATCTTATGGGGGATGTGTTTGTTCTTCCCCACTCATATATATATTCAATCATTTATTTGTAATAGTATGAACTCATAGGTATCTATGAACTTCCCTGATAGCTCAGTTGGTAAAGAATCTGTCTGCAATGCAGGAGACCCAGTTCAATTCCGGGGCGTGGAAGATTCGCTGGGAAAGAGATAGGCTACTCACTCCAGTGTTCTTGGGTTTCCCTTGTGGCTCAGCTGGTAAAGAAACCTCCTGCAATGTGGGAGACCTGGTTTTGATCCCTGGGTTAGGAAGATCCCCTGGAGAAGGGAAAGGCTACCCACTCCAGTATTCAGGCACAGAGAATTCCATAGAGTATATAGTCCACAGGGTTGCAAAGAGTCAGACATGACTGAGCGACTTTAATACGATATTAAGAATAGGTACCTATACATTAAGTTAATATTCAATGTTACTTTATTGTCTAATTGCTAAATAGCTCTATTAAAATGTTTGGCCTTTAGAAACTTTCTGTTGTTTCCTGTGTCCTTTTGACTCATTGTGCTTCTGTGTGCGTGTATGTATATATCACTTCCTACTTTATACCACTATAGGATGACACACTCTTATTGTTTATTTCCTCCCATGACTAAAAGCAGCCAGCCATTTCTTCAGGAGATATGTTTCATTTGTTGGAAAAAATAATATTAGATTTGGTATTTGAAACTAGTATCTGGGAATTGATGGTTACTACCAGGATGTTGGCATTTTAGGCTTCTTGGCAATCTGAGCAAGGAAATAGATGTGGAAATTACTAATCAGTATATATACATATATTTATAAATATTTCTGGAGAAGATCCCCTCCAGTAATCTTGCCTGGAGAATTCCATGAACAGAAGAGCCTAGTGGGCTACAGTCTATAGGGTCAAAAAGAGTCAGACACGACTGAAGCAGCTTAGCACACACATAAATATTTCTATATGTATCCATCTGAAACTCTATCAAGTACTTCATGAGTTCCTCCCATCTCCTATCCTATTCCAATTCCATACAGATCATTCTCACCATCTTTTCTTGCTTTTCTAAACTTCCCACTCCAGCTGCTACCCCAGCATCCACTGACTTGTTACATTTAAGGATACATGTATAACAGTATCAGAATTCTTAAGCTGTTTACCATGCAAAATAATTTTACAACTAGAGGACAGTGTTTATGCACAGATTATTTTGAATTAGCCTTATAGTTTCCCCTCATTTCCAAACTTACTTAGGTCAGCATCTGTTCCACCACTTATTTCAGTGAATTATTTCATATATTTGTGTCTTATTAGTTTGTATCACTGTTGAGTTTGAAGAGTTCTTTGGAAATTTTGTATACATGTTCCTTATCCAGTATGTGATTCATAATTATTTCTCCCAGGGAATGACTCATCTTTTCATTTTCTTAACAGTATCTTTTTCAGGGCAAAAGTTTTTAATTTTAATAAATTTAATTCTAACAGATAATTTAATTTTAAATAATTTAATTTTAATAAAATCCAACTTATTTTTTATTCATGGAATACGCTTTTGGCATTGTAGCTGAAAACTCACCACCAAGTCCAACATCTCTCCTATGTTTCTTCTAGACATATTACATTTCTTCTTTATAGAAATAGAGAATTAACTACTTTATCATCATATTCTTCTTTATTCCTGATAATCTTCATTTTTCTGAAGCATGCTTTTCTTTAAATCAATACAGCTATTCTAGCTTTCATTTTGTCAGTGTTTTCATGGTATAAATTTTGTCATCCCTTTATTGTTAACCTGTTTCTCTATTCAAAACTCATTTTTTGAGTTCCTAAAGCCTACGTGCTCAATTTTATTTATTTGTTTTTCCTATGTGCTCACCAATCAATGCATTTCCCTATGAGCAGTTAGGAAGCATAAACTCCCCAATCCTTTTGCAACCTGAAGGATTTATGGCACTTGTTTTGATATAAGAAACGTGGATAAAAGTAATACTTCAGGCAAGATCATAAAATGTCACATTTTCCCCCAATATCATTGGATGGGTAGAAAAGAGGATTTGACAGATAACTTCAAATTCCTAGGATGTAGTATAACCATCTAACTATAATAAAATATCTAAATATAGATATCTAATTTTACAGTGACATCCATATATAAAACATTTGATATTGTCATAATATGCCATGAGAAATTTTTTTTAAATGGTATCTATCTAAAATTTATGCTTAAATTTGAGGCCAGTGTCATTATTTTGAGTTCCTTTCTACCACATGATTTGAGTCAAGGCATGTGCCTTTCCTAACCACTTGTTCTCATCAGTTAAATGTTGTAATTAGACCTTATAATCTTAAAATCCTTTTTTAAAATTATAGAAATTTTAGTTTCAATTCTCTTTCTTAATAATTTGTTCCCACTTTCCCTCAAAATCTGCTATTCATGGTATAGCAAATTACTATTTTTGTGAACTTTGCTTGTTTTCTGTATTTCCCAGCAAAGTTATTATATAACAGATTTTTTCAGCAGAAGTTTTTAACATTTCCAGTGGCTTACAGGGGAAGCCTCAGAAATTATCTGAGATAGAAAATGTAAGTTTGTCAGACATGTTGGCTGACTATGCCTATTCAACATAACAATTATTTTTCAATAGATTTATTATTTTTAACGATTTTACCAAAAAATGAGGAAAATAGGAAAAGAAAGGAAGGGGAAACGAAAATGGAAAGTAAATTGAAGAAATATGAAAAAAAGAAAGACGGGAAACAAAAAAAAAGGTTGTGTATGCTCTTCCTTTCACTTCCATATTTTACATTCCTACCATAATGTTTATACTCTAGATTTTATTGGACACAAATAAAGATGTAGTTTTAAAATGGGGGAAGAGATCTTCAAATTGTCTTATCAAATATTGACAAGTTCTGAAATTTCACTTCTCAATTTAAGATAAATTTCCCAAAGGATTGTTATATGATAAATAATGGTGACTTGTATCATAATAAACTTTATTATAATAATATCTTATATCATATAGCAACTTATTTTGATTAAGGCATATTCACAAGCAGGCAAGAATACTGCAGTGAACCATTATTTCCTTCTCCAAGGGTTCTTCCCAACCCAGGGATCAAACCAACATCTCCCGCAATGCTTACCACTGAGCCACCTGAGAAACCCCTTCAGTTTAGTAGTAATGGCCAAATCAATATCAAGATTGAAAAATCTGTCCACTGAAATGTACATAATATCTTAGTATTCTTCAATGTTTCTTTAGTCTGTTCACCTAAGCTAATCTTTTTGTTACTTTATGTGATATGATTTCTCACGTGTTAGTTGTAGATTGTTAACAATAATCAGCAATAAGCTCTTTGCTGACCACTTCAAATTATTTTAACTTTTTGCTGATATCTGAATTATAAACTTTCCATGGGAGTTGAAAATTAGAATATAATTAACTTTTTGCTTTCTTTAGTAGGTCTAAACAGATATAGCTGAATAGATTTAAAAACTGATGGAATCCTTCTTTGGGTGATAATTATTTTAAAAAGTAGAAAAGAATATCCACTTGAACTTTTTAGACTTTTATACTATCTTCTGCTTCTTAATTAAGTGTTCAGTCTCTTACTTTTCTGTGAAATTGATACAAAGATTTCTTTTGGTGATTCTGTAGAACAGTGTAGGCAGAAGTTTTAGTGAGGTAACTTCCTAGCACATGGCAAGAAGAAATGGATACATCAGACATTTGGACAAATAAATTAACTTCTAATATATAATAATAAACTCTGTTCTTGAAGACTGATTCTAATTTTCTACTTTTCAATATTTAATACAGAAATATGCCTGGCTATTTCTCAATCTAATAGAAATACAGCAGCAAGTCTGCTTTACATATACTTCTCTACATTAGGATATAAATGGACTCTTCAAAATTTTGACAAACATGCAGAACAATATCAATATAGAACCTTTACAATATATGCTTATAAATGAATATTCTCTACATTAATAGAGCATTCATTTCATTGGAATATTTATATTATTTAAAATCTTCAATACCATTACAAGAAGCATATAAAACACATATTTTTACATTGCAATTCAAGTTCCAATATAAAGTATAAAAATAAAAGCTTATTCAGGGTTACATACTTAGTTATCCAAGAAAATAAATCAAAATACTCTCCTATTCAGTGAATACTACACAGTAAGTTAACTTTAGCCAAATCTGTGTTAAATACAAGAAAGCCATCAAGTCTTCTCAAGATGTAAAAACTTGTTGCAAAATAAAATGATTTTTGCATTGCTTTTTTTAGATGCAGCAAATACAACATGCTGTTAGTGTATCTGTGAGCACAGTGGTAAGCAGTGGTGTTTATCCCAAACCCCTCCTCTGTTCTCTGACTTGGCGATGTTTTCCATGTGAATGGAGCATATGCCCTTGCCTCACAGACTGCTGGATTTGTACATGAAATTTATTTGTCCAATCAAGTGTGGACAGAATGGCAAAGCACTATTTCTGAGCATGTCTTAAAAGACATGTGAGTTCTGCCAGCCCTCTTTTTCTTCTAGCCTATTCCATAAGGAGCCACTGATCCTTCAGCCTGGGTCACAGAGTATGACAAGTGTGGAAAAGTCCCGAGCATCGCCTGGACTGCAGTCTAACTGACCTCATGGTGGACCCTGAGGCCACGGATGACACAGACTAGTGAACAACAAAGTGAAAAGCCATGTGCTAAAAGCCACACATATGCGGGTTTCTAGTTACACAGGACTGCCACAGCAAAAAAAAAAAAAAAAAAAAATCTTTAACAAGTATTATTTTTTAAATAGAAAGTATGATACAAGAGGTGATTAGTAGAGAGTCTGGTTGAATACTTCAGTGGCGTTCACCTGGAAAAACTGTATTAAAAGACTCACAGTTGACTAGGGAAGTGGTTCATAGCTATGACAAAAATTAAAATTAACTAGAGTGCTTTAAACAAACTATGTTTAATATCCATATTCATACATTCTTAATTGACTGCTCTGAATAGGGTTTAGACAGAATTGTTGTTACTGTTGATTATTCCCCAGAAGTCTTTATTAAACAACCAGTATTGAGAATTGTTGATCAATGGTGAGATCTACAGAAGTATAAATTCATTCTTATCACTATATCCTGAATTTATCAGAAATGACTTTTAACAGTCAAACTCACAGGAAACATATATATTGCCAAAATATCAATTTATTAAATTTCACTGAAATATATATGCAGATTAAATACAATTTAATTCCTCTGTGAGATCATATCTGGTCACTTCATTTTTTCTCTCACTAGCACATCTGTCACTTACATGCTTATCTCAACTTTAGGTAAGTGCTAATTCTCTGATCATTCTATGTAAGTTAACAATAATCCCCTCATTAAATATATTCCTAGATCAAAATTATTTTGAGTGACTGCTTTCCATTTTTTTGTGAGTAATATTGAAGATCTGGGTATAATTTTTTTTTAACTACTTCTCAAATTCTGTTGGGAAGAAAAGACACTGCTATTTTTTAAATTTACATTTTAAAGTAACATTTACTTTTTATCTTCTAACAAACATAATTTAAAACTTCAAATGTGCCATCTATTTCATTTTTCCTTTTTACCTTCAAATGTCATGATTTAACAGCACCAACCACACATCATTTCTTAGAATGACTCTAAGTGTTGACAAGGGAGTTGTTTTTTTCTATGGAGTGTTGGCTGGGACTGCAGCTATCTGAAGGCTCAACTATTCTGAAACTTTGAGATGTCTGAAAGTGAAAGTGAAGTCGATCAGTCGTGTCCAACTCTTTGTGACCCCATGGACTGTAACCTACCAGGCTCCATGGGATTTTCCAGGCAAGAGCACTGGAGTGGGTGGTCATTTCCTCCTCCAGGGGATCTTCCCAATGCAGGCACTGAACCCAGGTTTCCTGCATTGGAGGCAAACACTTTGCTGTTCTGAGCCACCAGGGAAGGACAAATATTTGAGACGTCTGCTGCTGCTGCTGCCAACACCTACAAAACAGGCATGGGGAGATCTGCCCATGGGAGATCAACAAGGAGTTTCCACCAGAATGTCTTAGACATTTTTGACCTTGACTTCTATTCTATAATGGGGATTTCCCTCAGCAAGGCATCTGGGTTCCAAGAAGGTTTATACCTAATAGCAAAAATGGCTGCTATTGATATTTTATTGTACAATATCAGAAGTTACACACCATACTACTTCTCTGGGGCAAAACAAGATAGGCTCTGC
Organism: Odocoileus virginianus; assembly: GCF_023699985.2. Lineage (NCBI taxonomy): Eukaryota > Metazoa > Chordata > Mammalia > Artiodactyla > Cervidae > Odocoileus > Odocoileus virginianus. The sequence goes on from NC_069685.1 coordinate 25,427,863, forward strand.
AGGGCCTATCCAGATTCAAAGAGCAAGAAATAAACTTTGTCTCTCCATGGGGGGGAATGACAAAAAAGTATGTAAGAATGTTTAACCCACTACAGTTGCTTCTTATCTTTCAATTTTACTATAAGCTTTAATAACTTTGAAGCATAACTCTTTACTATCGTCTGAGAATAGTAACACTATATAAAGGATGTAATGAATCTTTTAGATTGACTTTTTATTATATAAAATCAATCTAATGCATTGGTATTGAAATTATTATTTAATTTTTAGAGTTACAATGCTTTAGTCTTATATCTAGGTCTTATATGTAGGTTACAATTGATATAATAATTGGATGGTAAGATCTATATAGGCAGAGTTGGAGATACTTCAGACAGCCACAAACTAAAGTGAAATTTTCTCTCTGCGTTGTCAGTGAAAATAGTTGTGTTAAGCAAATTAACTGAGCAAACAAGAGAAAGAACACTCATTAATTTAATCAAGAAATGAAATGGTCCAATAAAAACACAATAAAAAGTTTCAGAGATTTTCAGAAAATTGTTAATATGAAGGATAAAGTAAAACTAACTGTATTTTGACTGAAACAGTTACATATAAATTTATGAAAGCTTTTAAACACATTTTCAAAGATTCAAAATAAACTAAAAGTGATTTTTAATATTTTAATATTTTTACTATTTTTACTAAAAATGCTATTTTTAATATTGATAAACTGATTTATATCTTTCCTTAAAATTTGCATATTAGCAGTAAAGAGTGGTTCTTTGGTTTATAAAGTCATTTTCTATACTTGGGTATTGCCTAACTTTTGATGTATGTGTTCATTAATAGCCAAGGGTTTAAATAAACATTTGCTATTCATCATCTTAAGAAATAGGACCATTGATTTACAAATGTATTCATAAAGCAGAGCTGCAAAAGTCATGGGTGAGTAATTTAAAAAGGTATTTGTTCTTTCTTTATTGAATACCATATGCCATCCATACACAATTCTCATGATGGCCTATTTCAATTTTCATGAGAATATAAACAAAGGGGGATAATGAAATGTAATTGATCACTATATGTATCATTACTACTGCTTACAATAAACCATGCTGTGTAAAAAGAAATTTCTTCCAAGAAATAAAAATATGCCATTCCTTTATAAAAGCAAATATGACACTTCTAACTTTTAATATTTCATGTTTACAAATATACAAACATTACTCCATAACCTCTTTATGTTGCTTCTAAAACTGCAAATAATATCAATAGGTATTTTGGGGGCAGCAAAAAAATAACATCTGTTTTACTCATTTTTTACTTTAGGGCATTGGGATTTATATGTATATAAATTTATATATATGCAAATATATTTATGTATACACACTATGTATACATTGACAAATATGTAGTTATAATTTATACTTACATTTATTAAATTTTTTTTTATTCCAGTCACACACTTTATATAAATATCTAAAAATTATAGCATGTTTTACCTGGCATTAAATGCACCTCTTTCACAACAGAAACTATTACAGCATACTCTTCAACATGAAATGCTGAGCACAATTCTGTGTTTTTCATATACGGAACAGGATCTTGATTGGATAATTACAATCACATGGGTTCTAAGGGCCCCATCATTTTATGCCTCAACTAAGCTAAGAAAGCTTCAGTTCAGTTCAGTCGCTCAGTCATGTCCAACTCTTTGCGACCCTATGAATCGCAGCACGCCAGGCCTCCCTGTCAATCACCAACTCCTGGAGTTTACTCAAACTCATGTCCATCCAGTCGGTGATGCCATCCAGCCATCTCATCCTCTGTCATCATTAATGTACACATTTAATGAGAGAAAAGATTCCTCACTATAGATAGCCACCTAGACAAAAATTCACTTGTGTAGACAATAAGAACCTGTTCAATTAAAAACAATTCCTAATATATATAAAATTAAATTAATGAAAGTGTTCAACATCTAAGAGAGACAATATCCTTTAGGCAGTGGAAAGTATGGAATTATTACTCAGAAGACTTAAATTTTCTTATGTATAAAATAGAAATATCCATCGGCATCTCTCCCAGATAACAAGATTTATATTAATAGGAGTTACTTAATTTTAGGGCTATTTTAAAAATCTCATTACCAATGTGTGATGTGTGATAAGGAAGCTTTACAATTTTAAGTTTGTCAGACAGCTGAAAATTAAAAACCATCTCCAAAGGGCTCCTAAATTAGAGCATACATATTTAGAAAGATACTTTGATTTGCACACAAGGCTATTCACCTTTTTACCAAGTCATTTTTCATATGGAGTAATGTCCAAGCAAAGATTCACCAACTACAATAAATATAAGTAGCATAGAAAACTAATACATAAATAAGTATGCTTTATTTTTAGTTAAAATTCTTTTGTGTGTATGTGTGTGTGTAATTAAGTTTTATTAAAGTATAAAGGAGATAGAGAAAGCTTCTGACATAGGCATCAGAAGGGGGCAGAAAGAGTAGCCCCTTGCAATTGTTAGCAGTGGAGTTGACTTCACCAGACCTACTCCTATAATTTACATTTTAAGATAACAGAACTAGCCAGAAGGTTTAATCCAGAGACTGTCCTCAGGCAGGATACATTATTGTTATATAATCCTAAGGAAAGTAGAGGAAAAAAAAAGTTTGTCCTTTCTTCCTCCTTGAGAATTCTAGACCCCTCTCTCCTTGCGGACCCCTAGACTTCTTATCAACCTGCCTAGGAAATGACTCTCTCATTCCCCCCTTTTCTTTTAGGAGAATTATGTTGCCAAGGGAAAGGGGCGTCGTTTTCATAACTACTTCCTGCTGTTTAGGGGTGTGGTCCCTAAATTGTTGAGGCAACATATTCTCCTAACCCTCATATTGAGGGTCTCTGATCCAGGGGCCCCACATAATAGTTGGAGGAGGCTGTGGCACTCGTAGGAGCTTGGACAACCACTTGTAAATTAAAAGCTTTTAGTGCACTTAAGAGCTGTGCACTTCCACGCTCCATTTTATACTTTATTTCCCCCTATGTGTTACTCTTTTGTCTGTTTCCTTCTGTAGATGCTTAGGAATACAGTGTTCTCTTTCTACCTCTTAGAAATGTACTACTTTTGTTTCCTAATGTTTACCAATATTTAAATTAGATTTACTTTTCATTTGCGACTATTTTCCATTTGATAAATTCCAGTTAAGACTGTATGAAACACTCAGGACATGTTTTCATATTCCCTTATATGCAAAGATATGCTAATATCTAGATCTTAATCTTTGTTAGAGTTCCCCTTTCAAGTACAATTAAACCAAAACTTTAAGTAATTATCTAGATGAGACAGATACCTATTTGAAGTCTTCTGCGTTAATATTCCAAGTAAAATGCTCTGCAATTCACTTCATGCATGTTTAAATTCAGAAATCACTGCAAAGTGACCACAGTCCTTTTACATGTTTGAGCTACTCAGGTTAAATAATGCTTCATTTGAATAATCTTGAAAATGTAATCTGCTGCCTTTTATCATAACTGCATAAACATTTAAAGCAGAAGTCATTTGATAGGACTTCTCTGGTGGCCCAGTGGTTAAGAATCCACTTGCCAATCCAGGGGACACCAGTTAGATCTCTGGTCTAGGAAGATTCCACATACGGCAGTGCAACTAAGCCTCTGGGCGACAACTACTGAGCCCATGCTGTAAAGTCTGGAGCCACAGTACTGAACCTGCATGCCTAGAGCCTGCACTCAACAGCAAGAGAAGGCACTGCAAAGAGAAGCTTGTGCAACGCAACTAGAGATTAGCCCCCACTTGCCACAACTAGAGAAAGCCCCAGCATGGTAATAAAGACCCAGCAGAGCCAAAAATGAATAAGCAAAATACATTTTAAAACTAAGTTACTTGATAAAGTCATTTGATGAATTTGTAGAAGTGTTATAGCAAAATAACACTATTTAAGTTGATGATATTTAAAATAAAAAAAGATAACAAGTCTTATCAGAAAGTTTCTAATAAAGTGTTAAACTGTCCTTAAACTTCATATTCATCATCTCACCAATCACATTACTCAAAAACAGGGTCTCACTATACCAATAGTAAAACTTATGCTCTTTATGAGTTCATGTATTTTTATAAACATTCTCCATTTTCTACTGCTATAGAATTGCCTGGAGTTATTTTTTGTTATTAATTTTCAGTTATCATTATGAAAACCCTGTGTACTCCATAAACTATTCCCATATTTTTAACAAATACATGTATTAGCAAAGAATCATTAATCCAATATATCTAAAAATAAATTCATGTGAAGGAATTAAACTGACAGTAATTGAAAGGTCATTTTGCTCTGTGTAAAATTGTTTTTCTAAACATAGCAAAACAATTCAGAGTACTTTGGCATATGAAAAAAGAAGGAAACTGAAAATGACAAAGATGTTAAGTCAACAATAAAGATCATGTAAAATACAATAAAGTAAGTACATTCAGGCTAAGGACAGGTATGATTTACAGATACATATTTTTAGTGTTTAGTTAAAAGCTGAGTATCTATTCATGTTCATGATTAGAATAAGAATTATTTAGGACACCAGAGAGATTTCTTACATGGCTCTTTTGGTATAAGAAAATTAAGATTTAACCTTTAAAGAGAAAAACATACAAGTGTAAGATGTAGAAAAGTCAACATTTCAGAATGTAATCTCATTCAGTTGAAAAAAGGACTCAAATATTTGCATACTCAAATATTGTTTAATGAGTGTCCCCTGCATAAGCTACTTATAGGTAATTAGAATATTCATAGGAAGTGAAACATGTGGCCATATAACTTTAATTATATTTTAATTTTATTGTTTTCATATAAAAGGTCCAATCAAAATTATTTTGACATTTTTTACCTGTTGAAAGTCTTATTTGATACTATAATTAGTGATGAGTAATCTGAAAATTTTTAGATGTTATACCTAAGTACAAATAGAATGTGATTATGAAAGAAGCTATTATTTTCTGCTAACACGCATGCATTTATTATGAAATAAGAAAGCCTCCTCAGCCTTAACCTAGAAAAGTTGGTGAAATCTCTGCTTGAGATAAAAATTAAGGCTGAAAACTGCCACTACTAATATCATTGATCTTGTATTTTAAAGTAAAATGAGTCATGGGTTTGGGAAATGAATAACTTTGACAGCTTAAACATAAATTAATAGTTTCTCATCTTCCTCCACGTAGTTCTTTCTTCATAGATTTCACTCTCTTAAGTGGTTTTATTTTAGTTTTTTAAAGAAGAAACTGAAAAAAAAAAAAAAAACCAACAACACAAAACTTTTTTTTCCTTAAAAGAGAAGAAAAAGATGACATTTTATCTCCAAAATCTGCAAGAATTGTATTTATCAATATACCACATTAAACTCTGCAGCTTCCAAATCAGATCTCTGTGAAATGCTTTATTAACATATCTAAAGTGTGTACTTCTTTTCATCTCTTTCATTCTTTCTGCATATACTTAGGTACCTAACCTTTCTACAGGTATAATAATGGGGGAAAAAGAGAAAACACAGTTCTTCTCTCAAGTGGTTTCATCTCTCAAGTAGAAAGGCAGTCCTGTGGGTGGGGATATTTAAGTAGTGAATTTTCTCTTCCTTTAAGTCCCTTGCACATTCATATGCATTTTCTTTCCTGGTATGTTCCCTAAACACAGAGGTCTTGCTGAGATCCAAATTTAGTTTCTCTATTTTTATACTTTAATACTATTTAATAGTATATTTTACTTATATTTTAATAAATTTAATAATATATTTTAATACTATTATAATATTTTCCATATGATTGTAGAAGGCATTCCTTTTTCCTTTTTCAACAAACCATCATCAACATTCTTTCCATGTGTCTGCACTCAGGCTGCGTGATACTGAGTCACACTGCAACACCAATGGGATCCAGGTAATGGAAGAGTGCCCAAGGATGTGAAGCACTTAGCCCTAATGGACCATTCTGCAATCACAGGACAAAGTGTCTTCTGTAATAAAGCAAAACATATTCCACTATGGGACTGCATCAACTTCATGAACAAGGAAATCGTCTATTTATTTATATGAATATATTAGACTTTTTATTTTATGGCCAAGAAGTAAGAGTGAATTTTTTAAACAGCTTCCCTGGGCACTCACAGGCATTGGCTTCGTTACCACAGAGATAGGCGAAAAAAAAAAAAAAAGGAAGAAACAACCATAAAAATTACAATGAGGAAACTAGCTTAACCAACTTCACTGAATGGTAATAACCTAGTTAGAGTGGATTTTATTACTGTGTTATTTAAAAATTTTTGCTGTGGCTATTTAAACTTCTGTTTGAAACTATTCTTACATGAACTTCTTTCTAAAGTAACCTTTCTTCTTTGAAGTAAAGGTTCTAAAATAGAAATTATTTATTGTTAAATCCCTTTGAAATCTCTGAATATGAGTCATAAATGTATATTTCAAACTCCTATTTGAAAATAATTCCCTGTCTTATCTAGACATAGCTGAAAGTACAGAAGATAATGAGGTAATTAGATCACTTGTGTGTTCAGTTTGTATTTTTAAAAGATAGAAGTTTTCTAAAGAATATAACTTCTTAGCATAAGAAAGGGCAAGAAAATAATTTCTGTTTCCTTGGACCGAGAAGCTCAGGATTTAACTCTGTATCTTAAACTTGATTTATGGCAACACACATCAATATACAAAAGAAACCATATGAGGCAACCAAACTGCCTAATGATACATAAAAGAATGGATGGGAGAAGCTCAGGCTTTAGCCTAGAGGTGCCTGCATTTGAATTCTGGTTCTACTACTTACTGGCAAAGGAGACTGTATATAAGTCCCTCAAGATTTCTTTGCATAAAATTATTTTCTCAGCTTTTAAAATGAGGAAAATAGTATGTGGGATAGATTTTAGAGTTCAATTAATGCTTTTAAGTGAAGTGTCTGACTTGGTTTCTGGCACCAAAATACATTAGTTCATCTCTTTCTTGATTGGGAAGAGTATTATAAATTATTTATGTATGAATCTCTGGAATAAGAACAACTTTTCTCAGTCTTTGAATTAGCAGGCAATTATACATAAGTGGTCAATTATAATTTTATCCCTTTGAGTTGAATACTTACAATGTTTTTTTTTTTTTTCTGAAGAGATATATAAACTATATAGCATACTGTTTTCTTCAAAAATTTTCCAGAAATAACATACATTTTAGCTATTTTAAAAATTATTAAAAGCTCAGGCATGATAAGACCAAGAGAGATAATGAAAGATTATGCTGAATTTCAATACATAATAAGATAAATCAGTGAATAGGTTTAGTGGAACAGATTTGCCACCCCAAAATGTGCTTCTTTGGCATGAGGATTAATTTGATTATTTTTAAGAAGCAAAAGATTCAGGAAATGTTTCTTGTTATCACTTCATTAACTACCTAAAATAATTTAGATAAAGATCCTGTTTCCAGATTAGAACTATCATTAGCAAAAACTGCCAAGAATATAGACTAGGTATGATGAGAAAATTGCAGGTAGTAAACATCAAGAGTTCTCCCTGTGTCCCATCTTTATGTGAATTGCATTCCTCTATTTTGGGGTCCCAAACGAATTCCCCACTATCCTTTTTTGTCTTTAGTTGAAGATGGTATTTAAGATGAAGGCTTTGTCCATTCTAGTGACTTACCCAGGTTTCCTGGGTCTTACCCATGTATACATATTATTAAAGTTTGTTTAATTTTTGTCCTGTTAATCTTTCTCTTGTCAATATAATTCTTAGACCAGCCAGAATAATTTGAAAGGATAGGGGAGAATTTCTTTTTCCCCACCAACATAAACTATAAAATAAGTGTAGTCTAATAAATTTCTCATTTTTCCTATAACAACTAATTTTGACATACCAAATTCTATTTCCTAAAAGAGAAACACAACTACTTATCCTGGCATTCAGGAAAATTGAGCACTTGCTCAGTCTATTTTTAATGTTTTCTATTACCCAACATTCCAACTTTAAATACCTGCTCTTTAGTCAGATAACAACTAATTGACATATCTTGTGATTTTTGCCTAGTTTTTTCCTATACACCTTTAGATCTTTGTACACATGCTTCTTCTGAGACTTGTTCCCAACATCTTTCAAGACTATGGCCTTTTTAAAATGTAGCCTTAATTTTTTGGCTCTTCTATTGGCAAATGTGCTTTATTCCACTCTTGGGCTTTGCTGGTGGCTCAGCAGTAAAGAATCTGCCTTCAATGCAGTAGGCCTGGGTCTGATTCCTGGGTTGCAAAGATTCCCTGGAGAAGGGCATGGCTACTCCAGTATTCCTGCCTGAAGAATCCCATGGACAGAGGAACCTGGCGGGTTACAGTCCATGAGGTCGCAGAGTTGGACATGACTGAAGCGACTTTACACACACATGCACGCAGAGTACATTAGTCAGCCATGTGATTGTGTCAACTAGATGAGTACAATAAAAGTGATTCTACGTGATTTCCAAGGCTGGTCATGAAAAGTCATGCAGCTTCTATCTGGTTCTTTTGAAATCTTTGCTTGCAGCAAGTTATCTATTGAGAAGCTCCCCCTAAGAACAATAAGCCTATGTGCACGAAGCCCAATACAGATGGAGAAGTCACGTATCCAGTCAACAATCCAAGATGAGCAGGACTTTAAAGCCAACACATCCCATTTAGCAGACGAGTAAAGGTGTCTTGAGGTGATCGCAGCCCAAGGCAGGGGACTCATTCCAAGCTCTTATGTCTTCCTAGCCAAGGTCCTGGACACACGGAACAGAAACAACTATCCTGCATAGCCCCCTTCTCAAAAGGTGAGCCTCTGGCTTCTTGGGAGACAATTTTCCCTAAAGAGTCTTCTGTTTCTGCATCGTCCAAGCCTTGTGAGCAAATGGCCCTGAAAGGACATTTGCATAACAATTTTGACAGCTGTAGAGACTCTGAAAACAGGAACCTCCTGAAAGATTTAAAGCCTTAATGTTCTTTCGTTCTCCTTCCTAGAAACATTTTCTAATATCCCAGGGTACTGAACCCTTCATCCTGTCCTCCACTACAAAAGATATTTATTTAATAAGTGAATATCTCCCTTCTGGAGGGGAGTTGGGTATGTGTACCAGCAACCCCTATACACTCTCCAAATCTGTTTTGGGTTTGGCTCCCATCATATTGCTCTCTGGGGATTGGGACTCTTGACTGCTGCATTTTGCTATGAGTAATCAGCTGTCTGCTTTTTTCTGACAGCTGTCTGTTTCCTACCAATACACACACACTGTGGTAGGCTTTTTTTTTTTTTTTTTGCATATAAATGTAGTGAGTTTGAGGGACTTGGGAGCCAATAAAGGAAAAATGAGGAGAGCATGGCAACCCACTCCAGTGTTCTCGCCTGCTGAATCCCCATGGACAGAGGAGCCCACTGGACTACAGTCCACGGGATCACAAAGAATCAGACACAACGGAGCGACTAAGCACAAAGGAAAAAGACGTGTCCATGAGGAGGCAGTAACACACAACAAGCTTTATTTGGGTGATATTGTGACAGGTTTGTATGTATGTGAGGTTGGGGGTTGGTAACTTCCACCATGAGACATTCTGGAGGTCAGAGTCCGGGGGCCTCTATCCAGAAAATGAGAAAGGCAAGGTAACTTCCACAAGGGAACAAAATCAGAGAAGGTGTCCCCTGTCTCAGTTCAGTTCAGTTTAGTTTAGTCGTTCAGTCGAGTCCGACTTTTTGCAACCCCATGAATTGCAGCACGCCAGACTTCCCTGTCCATCACCAATTCCCGGAGTTTACTCAAACTCATGTTCATAGAGTTGGTGATGCCATCCAGCCATCTCATCTTCTGTCGTCCCCTTCTCCTCCTGCCCCCAATCCCTCCCTACATGTGGTCAATTAACAACATCATGGGGAATCTCTAGGTCAGAGAATTCTGAAGAGCAGGAGTAGCTTGGGGTCATTTACAACCCTAGGGTTTATCTTATCTATGGCTAGCAGATTTGAAGGACAATTTCATGGGATATTCAAAATAGTTTCAATATGGCCTAAAATATCTACTTACATGGGTTACCTGGAAAACAACTGGATTATAAGAATCTGAGTTTGGCATTGGAAGGCTTCTGAGAAAATGGGCCCCAGCCTACTACAAAGTAAACACAGTGGAAGTATACAGGGATCACCATTGACTCATTTATGTAACGGGTGGAGAATGTTTCCAACTTTCTACAGTTTCCATCTTAACATAATTCTTGACTTGAATCTGGATGGAACTGTGTCTGCTTTGACCAACAGAAGATAGCAGGAACAATGCCATGGTCTTCTGATACCAGATTATGAAAGATCATGCAGCTTCTCTTTGTTCTGTTGACAGTCCTACTCAGGCTCCCCCTTTCAGAGACCAGACTCTACATCTGTGAGAAGCTCAGATTTAATGGAGAAGCCATCTGGAGGCTCTCTGAATGGCAGTTCCAACTGAGAACTGACTTTGATCTATTGCAGACCATGAGTGTTCTCATGGTCTATTGCAGCCTTTGAGTGTTCCAGCCTGTGGTCTCATAAATACTATAGTGAGGAACAGGGACAAAGCATCTCTACTGTGCTTGCCTGAATTCTTACTTCAGAATCACCGAGTATCATAAAATGGTTGTTTTTTGCTGCTATCATTGTTCAGTTGCTAAGTCATATCCAGCTCTACAGTACAAATGCAGCACGCCAGGATCCTATGTCCTCCAATAAGTCCCAGAGTGATCAAATTCATGTCCATTGAGTTGGTGATGATATCTAAGCATATCATCCTCTGCTGTCCCCTTCTCCTTTTGTCTTTAATCTTTCCCAGCATCAAGGTCTTTTCCAGTGAGACAACTCTTCGCATCAGGTGGCTAAGAGGATTGGAGCTTCAGCCACAGCATCAGTATTTCTAATTAAAATTCAGGATTGACATCCTTTAAGCCTGAGTGGTTTCATCTCCCTGAAGTCCAAGGGATTCTCAAGAATCTTCTCCAGCACAATTTGAATGCATCAATTCTTCGGTGCTGAGCCTTTTTTATGGTCCAACTCTCACATCCATATATGACTACTGGAAAAACCATAGCTTTGACTATATAGACCTTTGTTGGCAAAGTGATGCCTCAGCTTTTTAATGCATTGTCTAGGTTTGTTATAGCTTTCCTTCCAAGGAAACATCTTTTAATTTCATAGCTACAGTCACCATCTGCAGTGATTTTGGAGCCAAAGAAAACAAAATCTGTCACTGATTCCACTTTTTCCCCTTTTATTTGCCATGAAGTGATGGGACCAGATGCCATGATCTTAGTTTTTTGAATGTTGAGTTTCAAGCAAGCTTTTTCAGTTTCTTCTTTCACCCTCATCAAGAGGCTCTTTAGTTCCTTCCCTTTCACCTTCCTCCATTAGAGTGGTACCATCTGCATATCTGAGTTTGTTGATATTTCTCCCAGGAATCTTGATTCCACCTTGTGATTCATCCAGCCTAGCATTGTGTATTACGTACTCTGCATATAAGTTAAATAAGCAAGGTGACAATAAAAAAACAAGGCTGTATATTGTCAAGGAAATATACAGTCTTCTTTTTAATCCACCAAAATGCAGTGGTGTACTATACAGCAATAGATAATTGAAAAAAAGATGTAGATTAAATCCTATTTCTTTTTGAACTTTGCATAAAAATTTCTTCAAATGTTTTTAATAGTTTTTAAACTTCTAAACCAGCTGTGTTTTCAACAACTGTAATCTTTATTATGGTTGCTATTTTACATGTGCAAATGTAAATATTTTTATGTTATATATTATTAGAGGGAAAACTATAGCAAATAGTCTCCTTCATTGAGCTGTGCTAGTAGTAAATTGTAACAGTGTTAATTCAAAGAGATTAGATAATGTATAGAAAATAGATGGAAAATGGAGAAAGTATATATAAAACATGACAAGTTAGCTTTTATTAATTGAGCAGTTCAATGCATTAAATAATACTATATCTTTGATAGTATCAATACAATTCCTTAATACATATCAGTTCAGTTCAGTTGCTCAGTCGTGTTCGACTCTGTGACCCCATGAATCGCAGCACTCCAGGCCTCCCTGTCCATCACCAACTCCCAGAGTTTACTCAAACTCATGTCCCTTGAGTCAGTGATGCCATCCAACCACTTCATCCTCTGTCATCCCCTTCTCCTCCTGCCCCCAATCCCTCCCAGCATCAGGGTCTTTTCACCTGAGGTAGCCAAAGTATTGGAGTTTCAGCTTCAGCATCAGTCCTTCCAATGAACACCCAGGACTGATCTCCTTTAGGATGGACTGGTTGGATCTCCTTGCAGTCCAAGGGGCTCTCAAGAGTCTTCTCCAACACCACAGTTCAAAAGCATCAATTTTTTGGCGCTCTACTTTCTTCACAGTCCAACTCTCATATCCATACATGACCACTGGAAAAACCATAGCCTTGACTAGATGGATCTTTGTTGGCAAAGTAATGTCTCTGCTTTTTAATATGTATATATTATACACAAATTATATGCATATATTGTATATACATGTTATATACATATATTATATGTATATATCCAGGAGGAGGAAATGGCAACCCACTCCAGTATGCTTGCCTGGAAAATCCCATGGACAGAGGAGCCTGGTGGGCTACAGACCACAGGGTCGCAGAGTCAGACACGACTGAGTGACTGAATGATGATGACGATGACGATATGTAATATATAATAATATAAAGAATATATAATAATACAAAGAATACAGAAGAAAGAAATCAGACGTGATGATTTTAAACATTGCTTCCTTGCCATGGCTCACTATTGGGTTTGAAAGTATATGTAGCTAATTTTTGAAACTGCTGTGTTTCACGGCTACTAAATGGTAAAATGGATCTGCTACCACTCTCTGAACTCCAAATTCACCCTCTTAATTTTTCAGACTTAAATATAGGAAATACTTCAAGTTATTTCAGTTACTTTATTTGCCCTAAAAAATAAATGCTATTTTCCTTCTTTATCAAAAGATTGAAATTCAGATAATTGATGGTACAAAATATATTTAACATACTAAATAAATGCTAGAAAGAAAATTAGTGAAAGGCTTCAATACACCATCAATATTTAGGAAGTAGATTGATTTGATTTAGCTTTTCATCATTTTATAATATCCTCTTTTTTTAATCTTCTCTGCTTTGTTGTGATTTGTCACTTTCTCCCATGTCTATTTGCACTCTGAAATTATTTTCCTTCTATCTGGACAATTAGTGAAAAAGGTATTCATTGGCCCATTTAAATAAATCTCCTTTGAACTCATGTTACATTAAATGGTGGCTCTTTTAAATAGGCCAGCCCCTTGAATTCAAATGGGAGTACAGATAAATTAAGCCTTTTTCATTTAAACTCCATTGACCTGATTCTACAATAATGTATTTTCATAAACACACATCTGTTGTTTATCATGAAAGACTAAAAGTGTATTATAATTAGAAATCTGCCAGTAATTCATTTGCTCCTTAACCACCTGCTACATACAGGATATTATATTGTGATATAACATTCCTTTATTATAAAAATAAAGTTTATCTATGAAAACATTACCCCATGTTTTGAAAATCATCTTGGTTTTAGCATACTTATTTTCAACAAGTGCTTTTGTATCACATTAGTAGTAGTTTTGCAAACAGACTTGTTTTTTGAAAATGTTCTTTTATAGTAACAATGTCTTGGTCAATCAGATTGTTTAGTCATTGTACTTATTATCCCCTAACATTAAAAATACAATCTCTCAAAAACACTGTCTTATCAACATTTCTTCACTGAAAAATTACCTCACTCAAAAACAAATAACTATATCATTTGTTCTGAGTAGAATCCACTGCCAAGTTAAAATATAAAAATTTTAATGAGTATGTTTAAGGGACTTGCCTCACTGGTAGAATTGGCAGTACCCACTGAGTTTAGGTTGTCTAAGATTTAATAACACAAACTTATAGAATAGACAGACTGAACACACATTTAAAATAACTATATATAAGTGGATCACAAATTTTAAAAATGGTATTTCAAAGACAGGAAAAGTTTAAAAAAATAATATAACTAATCTAGAATACTGTTTTCATGCATTGGTAAAAATTGACCTAGTAAACTTGTTTCTTCAAAAATTACAATTGATAAAATATTGGTATCATTTCTGTATGTTGCTTGCCTAACAGGTACATTAGGCATAGCTAGATAGAGGAACAAGGACATTTTTTTGAGTTTTCTTTATAAGATTTTTAAGAACTATTTGACAAAAGACATTGTATATATCAAAGGTTCAGGAGTTTATAATTCAGTAATTCAAATAATTAAATGGAGAGCCAAATAATTATATTTACTCTTTCTATATGTTATCTGCATTAATAATTTGACATGTAAAGATGGGTGTGGAGACCAGAAACCTTCATTAATAGGTAATGAGATAAAAGTAGTAATTAAACAAAATTAGAGCCAGACAATATTTTTCTAGGTATGATTTTTAAGAATTAAAGAATTCTGGGTTTAAAAGTATTTATTTCCCCCTGAATTAACTGGTCACATTTTGGAGAGACCGTATGTGTGCTTGTATTTGTGAACTATTTATTCTGTTTCAATGAAACTAATTCTATTCTTATACCAAAATTGTGTTTCATTGAGTAAAGTAGCCTCATAATTAAATCTTGAACTCTGTTACTGTTGAGTCCTCATATTTTTTTCCCCCCAAATTATTTTGGGTTTTTCTTTTTCATTTCTACATGAATTTTAGAATAAGCTAATATAATGAGATTTTTATATATACAGTTTTGATTATATAGATTTATTTGAGCAAAGTTGACATAATGCTGTTGAATCTTTTGACATATGAATAGAGCATAGCTTTTCATTTTTTCAGGTCTCCTTTAATTTCTCTGTCAAAATGTTATAGTTTTCAGTGTGGACGTCTTGCACAGTTTATGCACTTGTATACAATGTAAATATTTTATATTTTATTTTCAAAGTGTTTTATGAATCTCAAAATATGTAGAAATATGTTTATAGAAACTCAACAACTTTTTTTTTTTTTTTTACCTTATATCTTACGTCCCCCTACACTGACTTATAAACCCTGGGAGCTCTTTTGTATCTTGTGCATAGTTATATGCATACAAACCATAAGTTTTTGTTTAGTTGCTAAATTGTGTCCAACTCTTGTGACCCCACGGACTGTAGCCCACCAGGCTCCTCTCTGCATGTGATTTTGTAGGTGAGAATACTGGAGAAGGTTGCCATATTCTTCTCCTTCCTTTCTCACCCAGGGATTAAACCTGCATCTTCCACATTGACAGGCAAATTCTATACTGCTAAGCTACTAGGGAAGCACAAACACAATATTTTCAAGTAAAATCTGTTTTATTCACTTTTTCAATCTTTGTTAATTTTCTTGTCTTATTGCATCAGCTAACTCCTCCAGTAATCAACTGTATAGAAATTGTGGAAGCACATATTGTTGTGTTTTTCCTAATTATATGTGAAAATGTTTTCAGTCTTTCACCTTTGAACATAATAACTGTGGTGTTTTCATAAATACTCTATGAAATTTACTTCTATTTAGAAGTAATTCATAAATTTACTTCTATTTCTAGTTTTCTGAATATTTTCATGAATGCGTGTTGAATATTTTTAAAATATTTCTGCATCAAGATGGTTATATTCTATTTTTCCCTACTCTGTTACAAATTGAATTATGTTGATTGATTTTGAATGCTAAACCAATTTTTTATAGACCTGGAATAAATGTGGTGGTGGTCGTCCGTTACTGAAAAACAAACCACACAAACTTAGTGAAATAAAATAACCATTTTGATATGTGTTTGGCACAAAAACAGAAATATAGAGCAATGGAATAAGACAGACGGCCCAGAGATAAAACCTACACAACTATGTGCACCCTATTTCTGACAAAGGAGGCAAGAATATACAATGGAGAAAAGACCACCTTTTCAATAAGTGGTGCTGGGAAAACTGGAAAGCTACCTATAAAAAATGAAATTAAAACACTTCCTAAAACCGTATGCAGAAATAACCTCAAAATATACTAAAGACCTAAATGTAGGGCCAGAAACACCAAAGCTCTTATAGAAAAAAAAACACAGTACCCTCTTAGACATAAACTGCAGCAAGATTCTCTTTGACCCACATCCTAAGTAACGGAAATAAGTGGAAATTAAAAAAAAAAAATGGGACCTAATTAAACTTAAAAGATTTTGCACAGCAAAGGAAGCTATAAACAAGATGAAAAGACAGTCCTCAGAATGTGAGAAAATAATTGCAAATGAAGCAACTGACAAAGGATTAATCTGTAAAATATACAAGCACTTCATGCAGCTCAATACTAAAGAAACAAACAGCCCAATCAAAAAGTGGGCAAAAGACCTAAACAGACATTTCTCCAAAGAAGACAAACATATGGCTAATAGACACATGAAAAGAGGCTCAACATCACTCATTATCAGAGAAATGCAAATCAAAACTTCAATGAAGGATCACCTTACATTGGACAGAATGACATCATAAAAAAAAAATCTACAAAAAATAAGTGCTGGAACGGGTGTGGAGAAAAGGGAACCTTTTTCTTGCACAATTGGTGGGAATACAAATTGATACAGTCAATATGGACAAAAGTATGTAGATTCCTTAAAAAGTTAGGAATAAAACTACCATATGACCCAACAATACAACTACTGGGCATCTGCCCTGAGGAAACCATAATTGAAAAAGACACATACACCCTAACATTCAGCACAGTACTGTTTATAATAGCTAA
Source organism: Odocoileus virginianus (assembly GCF_023699985.2). Taxonomy (NCBI): domain Eukaryota; kingdom Metazoa; phylum Chordata; class Mammalia; order Artiodactyla; family Cervidae; genus Odocoileus; species Odocoileus virginianus. The sequence goes on from NC_069685.1 coordinate 25,444,676, forward strand.
GATATGGAAGCAAACTAGATGTCCATCAACAGATGAATGGATAAAGAATTTGCAGTTCATATACACAATGGAATATTACTCAGTCATAAAAGGAACATATCTGACTCAATCTAATAAGGTGGATGAACCTAGAGCCTACTATATAGAGTGAAGTTAAATAAGAAAGGGAAAGATAAACATTGTATATTAACACATATATATGGAATCCAGAAAGATAGTGCTGATGAACCTATTTACAGGGCAGCAGTGGAGACCCAGATGTACAGAATGGACTTGCGGACACGGCAGGGGAAGGAGAGGGTGGGGCAAGTTAAGAGACTAGCATACAAACATATATTACCATATGCAACATTAGTAGTCAATGGAAATTTACTGTATGATGCAGGGAGCTCAAATCTGGTGCTCTGTGATAGTTTGGAGGGGTAGAATGGCATGGCAGGTGAGGGAGGTACATAGGTATACCTATGACTGGTTCATGTTTGTGTTTACCCTCCAATTAAAAGTAAATTTTAAAAAATGGGCAGAAGACCTAAGCAGGTATTTCTTCAGAGAAGACATACAGATGTCCAATAAACACATTAAAAGATGTGCAACATTGCTCATTATTGGAGACATGCAAATTAATACTACAACGAGGTATCACCTCACACCAATCAACAAATCTACAAATAATAAATGCTGGAGAGGATGTGGGGACAACAGTGCCCTCCTGCATTGTTGGTGACAATGTGAAGTGATATAGCCATCATGGAGAGGTATAAAGCATCCCCAGCACTGAGCATATACCCTGAGAAAACCATAATTCTAAAAAACATATGTACCCCAATATATGTACCCCAACATATGTACCTGGCTACTATTTACAGTAGCCAGGGCATGGAAGCAACCTAGATGTCTATTAACAGATGAAAAGATAAAGAAGATGTGGCACATATACACAATGGAATATTACTTGGCCATATAAAGGAACAAAGTTGAGTCATGGATGAATCTAGAGCCTGATATACAGAGTGAAGTCAGAAAGACAAAAAATTGTATATTAACACACACACATACATATATATGTACATATATATATGTATATGTATATAAAATCTAGAAAAATGGCAGTTGTAAACCTAAGAAGGAATGGAGATGCAGATGTAGCGAACAGACTTGTGGACACGGAAGGGGAAGGAGAGGGTGGGACAAAGAAAGTACCACTGACATATATACACTATAATATGTAAAACAGATAGCTAGCAGAAATGTTCTGTCTAACACAGGAAGCCCAGCCTGGTGCTATGTGATGACTTGGAGGGGTGGGATGGGGCAAGGGGAGGGAGGCTGTGAGGAAGGGGACATATGTGTTACTGTGACTGTTGCACGTTATTGTAGAGCAAAAACCAACACAACACTGTAAAGCAATTTTCCTTCAATTAAAAACATAAACAAAATAAAACATACAAACACACACAAAAATAGCATGTGTACAATTCTTTGGCTAAGGAATTCAAACATGGTACACTAGTGATAACCTTTTCTCTAAAAGTGAGAAAAGCCAAATCAAACTCACGTTAGACTCTGATATAAGTGAAAAATAAACCTCAGTTGTATAAAATGATTGATATTTTCAGATGGTTTGGTATAGCAGGTAACTTAATTGTGGAAAATTATGTTACCAATCCCATAGAGTTTTTGTGAGAATTAAATAAGCTAGTAATCATAATGTACTTAGAAAAGTATGTGACACAAAGCCCTGAATATGTTTTTGTTCCATGAACTAAAGATAAAACATTAAGTGCATTCTGATTTAATTCATTAAATCCTTTCCAAAAATGTTCTGCTTGGAATACATATTTCATGTTAATTGTTATGCCTCCCATGGCCACAAAACTAAAACAATACATTAGGATCTCTTGTCTCACTGATAAAAAAACAAATCCAATGTCTCCACACATGATCTAACCAGCAGAATAAGATATCTGACTATCTCATTCTTCTATATTGAAGGAGGTCACTAAGAGAACTTGACTCCTATAGGCCTCTGTACTAGATCTGGGCAATCAGACTCCTTACTCTGTTCCTGATCCTTGAAATGTATGTTCCACATACTACTCCTATACTAGGAGATACTTCAAGGATGTAGTTTATGCATGACTGAACCCCATTAGGTCTACAACAACTCTCAAGATTCCATGGGAACTCTTAATATACTACTGGGTGTGTATGGAAATCTACGTGTCTTATTGCCACACAAGACCAGTCTCATCTGCAATTTTTCTTGCTTATGAAATCTGCAACCTAACAATCTGGAATGGTCTGCTGCTTTCTTCAACCTCTCCTTGCCTTCCACAAATGGGACAGTTGCAAATGTTCCCCAGGGGAATTTCTGAGCTAATGAACCAATAATCGGCTAGCCAGACAGAAGACCAAAGAAATGGGCCTCAGGAAAGATGCATCCGTGAGAAAAATCTCATGTAGGCCATTGACCTTTAAGCAAGGAAGGGTGGCCCATAGGTTGGATGCTTGTGGACAACAAAATGAGTATGGGAACACCCCCAAAACACCAATGGTTTTATGCATTTGTTGAAGAACTGTACATATCGCTCTCTGGCAAAGAAGGGAAATGAATGCCACCCCTGGGGCTTGACCTCTACTGTGGCCAGTTCTGCGGGACACCAAAGCCCAACCAGAGGCTGAAACTTAAGTTAGACAATTGTAAGAAAAGGTGAGGTAAAGAGAGACACATGGTTGTTCACTATTCTGTTAGTTTCATGAACGCCAGACAAGGTTGGTGAGCAGAAGATCTTAGAGGGCTATTTTGTAAAGTTAGGAGGGTGCCAGCTGCAGTGGATTAAGATCTGAGTGTCTGTGACAAAGCCTGATTGGTACACTAAGAGATGGAATCCCTGAGACAGGGAAGAAGACTGAGAGAAGGTTGCTGTTGTGATTGACAGTGAAATGGTTGAAGCCTCCCATACCTTCTGATCTCTAATACAAAGGAAAGCAAAAGCTCAGCAACAACAACCCCAGCCAGGCAGCAGCTCTTCAAAAAAGCTTCACTGTTAGAGAATATATTCCCACTGACCTTACTGATATAGCTGCCAAGTTCCAATAAAAGACCAGGGAAAGTATTCAGAAATGGTGAGTACAGCCATAAGATTGGGGGAAAGGGAGGAGGTGGTATTTTTCTCACTCGGCAGGAGTCAGAGAAAATGAGCAATATCACCACACATCCCATTCCCCAGCAGTGGCTGTGTGGACCTTGGGGGAATTCAAAGTACTATTCTCAGAAGATTGGGCTATTCTATCCTGCAGAGAGCCATGACCCAAAGAAGAGGATCTTCCTGAGCACATGGGACCCTGGAAATCTATGGAGGAGGCACAACCAGCAAGCAGAGAGTTGAGAATGAAATTGGAGAAGGAAATGGCAACCCATTCCAATATCCTTGCCTGGGAAATCACATGCACAGAGGAGCCTGGTGGGCTACAGTCCATGGGGTCACAAAAGAGTTGAACATGACTTAGCAACAAACACTTTCACTTTCTTTTCACTTGGGAATGAAATAGACTATCTGGGTTCCTATCTCTGAAAGCCCTGCTCAGGCCACATTCACTGCAAGAATGAGAGCCAGGGTCCTCCAGTCCACCCCCAACACCCAATGCACATGCTGACCCAGGTACTGTAGTACAAACATGTATGATGTACAAAAGATTCGTTGCTGATCTGAGAAAAACTGACCTGGGAATTGGGAGCTGGTAATAGCTAGAGGAAAGATCTAAAGCAGAGGAAACTCAGGAAGCCAAAAAAAGTGCAATGAAAGTGTTAGTCGCTCAGTCATGTCTGAGTCTTGGCAACCCCATGGACTGTAGCCCACAAGGTTCCTCTGACCATGGGGTTTTCCAGGCAAGAATACTGGAGCGGGTAGCCATTTCCTTCTCCAGGAGATCTTCTCTGGTATTACAGGTAGATTCTTTACCATCTAAGCCACCAGGGAAGTCCCAAGAAGCCAAAAGTGTAAACTGATTGTAAAGGGCCCAGTAAATTAACCTGGAACCCAAAGTGATTTGACCTCTTTGCCTCCAAGTCCCCACCTGAAACATTACACTGGCAAGCCAATGCTATATTGCTCAGTCTATAGAAAGACTTAAACCCAAACACTGGTTCAGATCTGCCTCTACTACTCCAGTGGCTCACCTGCTCCGGTAGAGACCTCAGGGATACATCCTATGCAGGCGATTGCCTGCCACATCCCAGGAATAGGTGACAACTACTGGGGGCAGAGGCCCCATGCTGAGCTCACTCTTCACTGGTCCCCAAGAAACAAACAAGAGATGAAGATTCCGGCTGATGTCGGAGCTGAACGAATGCTAATAAATTGCAACCCTCAGGACTTTTCTGGCCTCCTCTGTAGTGTGCACGGCCACTCCTCCAGGCAGGACCTCTCATGAAGCAACAGCATATCATGGTTTAAAAAAATAAAAAGTCCCTTCATATCAGTGGTGGATTGAGAACATGTTCCCTTGACCCACCTCCGCATGGCTCAAATTCCCACTTTGACTAAATGGTTTTCCCCTTTGCAGCAAAGAAATGCCATGCCTGCTGTGTCTAGAAATGCGATCCTCCAAAACCCCACCCCTAACTTCTATGGTGGCCGCTGTATCCTGTAGCGGGAGAAGAGGGGAACTGCTTATGATGCCTGATATACAGAGGCTCTAGCTAGCTAGGCCATCTACTCACAGGGAGTGCAGTCACTATTCAGCCCAACCTGACACAAGCTGAATGAAAAAAGGAATGAATCATAGCAGCCAAAGGGCTAAGCTCAGAGAAGTTTGGCTGGTGACTGGCCATCATGATTTCTGGCTGTTAACCCTTTGAACTAATATTTGGACTGTCCTAGGGGATTAACTCAATGACTTGGATAATGGGCAGCCAAGGGATGGATGATCACATATAAGCCCTTGTGGGATCAGGGTATGTGGACAGATGCTTGGGTAGCCTGAGAGAGCCTGTGGAAGTTTTGACTGTCTTCCACATCCAGGCTCATGAAGCGCTGGCACCCCCTGGCAATTAGGCAGTTGGTTCCCTAAGTCCAGGAACAAGTCCTAGCAACTGACCCTTCAGGAGACCCTGTAGGCTGGGTGCACAGGAAAAATGGTCACTGTGGTGCCCTAGGGATGGTTTGCATTGCCAAAGATATCAGATTGCCTTTGAAATTCAGTTACTTGGTTAATGTGGTAACATGTCATGTGTATTCTAACACCCAAAGCAATGGCCAAAGAAATCTGGGGCCATTCACTGGACTTCCCAACTGTTGAAGAGTCAGCAAACTGATTATATTACTCCCCTCCCTCCTAGAGTTCATGGGGTTCCTTGCTTCTTGAAAGGAAGGCCATGAAAAACCTAGACAGCATATTAAAAAGCAAAGATACCACTTTGTTGACAAAGTTCAATATAGTCAAAGCTATAGTCTTTTCAGTAGTTACGTATGGAGGTAAGAATTGGATGATAAAGGAGGCTGAATGCTTTCAAATCGCACTGGAGAAGACTCTTGAGAGTCCCTTGAACTGCAAGGAGATCAAACCAGTCAATCCTAAGGGAAATCAACCCTGAATACTCATTGGAAGGACTGAGGCTGAAGCTCTAATACTTGGGCCACCTGATGGAAACAGTCAACAGTGGAAAAGACCCTGATGTTGGGAGAGATTGAAGGCAAAAGGAGAAGAAGGTAGCGGAAGATAAGGTGGTTGGATGGCATCACCAATTCAATGGAAATGAATTTGGGCAAACTACAGGAGATGGTGAGGGACAGGGAGGCCTGAAGAGCTGCAGCTCAGGGGTTGCAAAGAGTCGGACACAACTTATCAACAGAACAGCCACCACCCTGCTAGTAAAGGTTCTAAACATGTGGGGGAAAAAAAAGAAGATAGCAACTGGTTTGGTACTGAATGGTGTGGTGCTCATGTACTTATTGGGTACCCCTGGAGGGGACTCAGTGGTTATGTAGAACAAATTTTAGCTGTGGTTTCACCTACATAAGTGAAAACCCTGGGTTTTCCCTTCTCCTCAAGGTCGGGAGGGCATGTTCTGTTTTCTATGATATAACCATTTGGCCACCATCTTTGCTCCCTCCATTTGCCTGGAGGACATCAGAGCACACAGAAATATTTACTCAATCCACCTGGCAAGGCTTACATGACAGCTAATAAAGCCTGTTCCTACTGAACACTGAAATATTGATAACAAGAAAAGCTGTCCTCCAAAATAAGACGGCCTTGGATGCTACTACTGCCTCACAAGAAAGCGCCTGAGCCATTACCTAAACAGAATGTCATGTTCATACCTGATTAGTCTGCTAATGTGTCATCTTTATTGAGTTACATCAGGACACAAGGAAACACCCTGAGTGATCCCATCCCCAGCCTAGGCAACTCAGAAAGTCAGAGGCTTGGATCCTATAGCTCTTGCGGGGGGTGGGAGTGGGGGTGGACAATAAACTGTTACATCATTAGCTTAAACTGTGTTTTTTCTTGCTTGTATTTATGTTGTTGCTGCGGTATCTGTCTCCAGCACAGCCAGAGAGCCAACAAATGAGCCACCTTCATGCTAGTCAAATCCTTTGCTGACTCTACTTAAGCAAACTGGGGAAAAAAGAGAAAACATGTAAAATTTTAAGAGCTAGTCACAAGGAGTGAAATGTTGACGGAGGTCCTCAAGAGGACGTAACTGCAGGTAAACACATGAGCTAGACCTGTGCAATCGCAACTTCACAAGAGTAAAGTGGTGTTGAGACCATTTAGACTGAATGAATACATGACTGAACCCCATGAAGACCTCTAGATAAATAAGAGTCTTGTGGGCCCCTGCGGAGATCATCTTTTCTTGCAGTTGCCTGATCAAGCCACCTAGGTAAGTACCCTGGCATATTAAAATTGCCGCCTACTAATCTGGAGTATGGTTTCCTCTTTCTTAAGTCTCTCCTCTTCCTTTTGTGGGGCCACTTTGAAACTCCTCTCATACTTGCCCAGGTACTCCCAAGTCTGGGAACCAGCTGCAATCCAAATGTATAGAGCTGTGTCTGCTTAGTGGAAGCTAGGTCAGAGTTGGAACTGAACTAAAAAACTAGTCTGGGAAATGTAGCCTTTAGCTTTATAACCTCTACTTGGAGGAGGACAAGTTACAACAGAGGTAGAATAGAGTTGAATGACCCACTCTGCACAATCTGCCTCTTCAGTCCATTACAATAATTCATAATAAGTGCTTACTTTACAATCTGAATCTAACCTATGTTTCCAGGCTTTTATCTGCACTTTTCCCTTTATGAGACCTATATTCTAGTAAAACTGCTTTTTAACTACTCCGCACACACTCAGCATCTATTTCCTATCTCTCTTAATTTTTTTTTTTTTTTTTGGTTCAGTGCTTCTCTGTTGCTTTGTTCCACTTAGATTCTAATAAACTTACAAATATTTTTAAGACAGCAGATCAAATAGCATCTTCATCATTTCCTATTTAATTGTTCTAACAGAAAGTATTTTATGACCTCAGGTTTTACATATTATTTATACCTCCATTAATAGCATTTATCATGTATGCATTTCTTATGCAGATTGTATGTTCCTTATTAGTGTGAATTTCCTAAATTGCATCCTTGTATGCAAATTTGTTGAATAGATTTATAAAAATTATTAGCAATTAGCTATATCGGGGATGCCTTAACTTTATTTGCTTTATAATATGAATACCTGTATAAAAGTAAAACAAAGTTAAACAGTTCATGATGTATGCTAGTGAATAATGTAATGATTATTTTTGAGCAGAACTCTTAAAACAACTATTATTTAGGTCTGACTACTGCAACTAAACCAATAACCGACAAAAGCATTAATGAAAGAATTTTTTTACTGTGTGATAAAATTATTATTAAAACAGTAAAAATTAATTTCTTAAAGACTTGACCTACCAGTCATCATGACTTTTCAGTGTGGAATTTAAGAACAAATTTCTGCCAACCTATTCTAGTCCCAGTGTCACAACTCTTCCTTGGTGTATCATAGTTGATTATGTTCTCATATTTTATATTGCTACAGAGTTATTTGTTACACTCATACCTGCTATGGAAATAAAAGTCTGCCAACAAAATGAGGAAAGTGCTTGTACATGTGTGTTCAGTCCTGTCCGATGCTTTGCTACCCCATGGAGCCCTCCAGACTCTGTTGTCTATGGAATTTTCCAGGCAAGAATACTGTAGTGGGTTACCATTTCCTAACTTCAGGGGGTCGTCCCCACCCAGGGATCAAACCTGCATATCTTTCATTGGTAAGTGGATTCTTTACCATTGTGCTAAAAGTAAGCCTGTCTCTCCAGTGCTTGCTATAGCAAGGAGTCAACTACCATCACTTGAGTTTGGCAGAGATTCAAAGGCAGGCAAGAAGTGAGGAAGCTTTATAGTGAAAAAAGAGGTCTTCACAAAGATTGGAGGTTGCTGGAATAGTGGAAAATGTACAATTAGTTTCTCCCCCACCTTTTGTCTCCCGCCCCCCCCCCCTCACCTCCGATCTGAAAGCAAGGGCAAAAACATAAAATTTAGCAGCTATTGACCAAGTCCTGAGTGTTCTGAGCATGCTGTTGCAGAAGTTGTGATTCGGCGTCCTGGGTTTCTAGGTGAGCATTCTATAGTCACAAATCATCTAGACTTGGCCTACCTGTATATTCATTCTCTCACTGTTGTAAAACCACATGCTCTAATAGCTGGCTGTTTTTCTTATTTCCCCCTTTCAACTTTCATTTCTTTCTTCAACCAACAAATATTTATGGAGCACCTAGTACATGAATGACACTCTGTCAGGAAATGTCTACATAATGACAATCCTTACTTTATAGAGTTTATAGTTCATACAAACTGTATGCCAATTTTTCTTTTTTCTTTAGCTAGTCAGGGAGGAGAGGGGGATGGGGGTTGGAGGTATGAACTCAGACCTGACCTTGCAGCTGGAGGCTAAAGACATGACACATCTAGCCAAGTAAAGAGCATTGGCCAAATAGGGAGCCCTCTGAACAGACAGCAGTCTACTTGAAGGTCTGCAACTAGAGAAGTACTTTGTTCATTGAAATCACTGCTAGGTCATTCACATGGATATAGCATTGTGGCTTAAATGAGGCCCTTGAATTAAGTAGGGTCAGGTCATATATGTGTAGGATTTAAAAAACTAGCTATTTAAAACAGAGGCGAATTTTAGAAAAGGGCTCACATTCAGACTGTGTGTGGCTAAATGGCACTCCCCTGAAGTGAGGTGATGTCGTGACTGACATGTGCTGGATACATTCCCTTTTTCAAACTCAAACGGTACAGTCATCTTCAGGTAAAGTTAAGAAACTTGGATCAGGAATGTAAAAACCGACTATATGTGTGTATATATACACTCACACACACACACACATATATATATTTTCCCAGATAATACTAAGATATATCCATGGATCCTTCCTGGAATTCTAACACTGGCTAATTTTATTTGTGATTATACCTATACTTCCTCCAAATACTGGTGCACTCAATTGTAGCAAACCTTGGAGCTACTGGAGCTGAAAAGGGTAAGTGAACACTTGTCCTTTTATTATCAAATATAGTACGCTTAAAACTTTTACATGATCAGATGGTGGGAAGTAGGCTCATACTGACCTGCAATAATGTGGTAAGAAGTTCAAATCATTCAATAGCTAAACCCAAAGTTCTGCCTACTAGAATCAGGCCATTTCAGTTCTGTAAATGTGTCTTTTACAGCCTGATTTTAACTATGAATGCTTAGTACTTCAGGATGTCCATAGAATACTTTAAATAAATGTATTTAATTTAAATGAAGTTAATTTCATTTAAAGAAATGAATGAAAAACTCATAGACAGGAAAAAGGAACACAGAAAAAAATATCACCAAAATCAACACATCCACTAATGAAATATTGGAAAACTACTAAGAACAATTAGATAGAAATATTTTTAAATTATGGAAGAGAAACTTCTAGTATACAAAACAGAAGTTATATTTTCACTCTATACTGTAAGATTTACTTTGTGCATATACAACTATCATAATTAAAAACTATATTTTGAAAAGAGAAAAATATGTTTAAGAGGCATTTAAGTGATAAAGACTAACTTAAAATATGTGAGAGTTGGACCATAAAGAAGGCTGAGCACCAAAGAATTGATGCTTTCAAATTGTGGTGTTGGAGAAGACTCTCAAGAGTCCCTTGGATAGCAAGGAATGCAAACCAGTCAATCCTAAAGGAAATCAACCCTGAATATTCATTGGAAAGACTAATGCTGAAGCCAAAGGTCCAATTGTTTGGCCACCTGATGTGAAGAGCCAACTCATTGGAAAAGACCTTGATGCTGGGAAAGGGCAGAGGGCAGGAGAAGAAGGGAGCAACAGAGGATGAGATGGTTGGATGGCATCACCGACTCATTCGACATGAGGCTGAACAAACTCAGGAAGCCTGGCATGCTGCAGTCCATGGGGTTGCAAAGAGTCAGACATGACTGAGAGACTAAACATCAAAAAAATATGTACAGAAATATCTATTTTGTGTTAAAATGAATATAAAATAAATCTATGCATATGTATATTAAGTATTCTCATATGAATACATATTTGAATATATGTGTGTATATATAAACATAGACATGGAGAGATATGGGGGCTTTCCTGGCTCAGATGATAAAGCATCTGCCTGCAATATGGGAGACCCAGGTATGGCAACCCACTCCAGTATTCTTGCCTGGTGAATTCCATGGACAGAAGGGCCTGGCAAGCTACAGTACCTGGGGTCACAAAGAGTCAGACGCAACTGAGTGACTAACACACGCACACGGAGAGATATAGATATATACTTAAGAGTGCATTTTTAAAAGTCTGGGTTTCAAAAATAAAAGCAAATGAAAAGAATAAATAATCTGGGAAAATGCAGAACAAACTATGGATCATGGTTACACATAGAGAGTGAAAGAATAAAATAGGGATTAAGGGGATTGTGAATGGGTAATTTTAAATTATCTCTCTGTATTATTTAGATAATGTTTAAAAATGAGCAATAATGTTCTACAATTTAAAATAAGCAAATGTGTTAAATGAGCACACGAAGAAAAGACATAATGTGATTAATTATGTAAAATTTCTGAGCAGAAAGAGAATACAATCTATTTGAACAGACATTGGTGATGCATTATAAAGAGTTTTGGGACAGAAAGAATGTAAGGGATGAGACTATAGTGATACATTAAAGTCTGTCATTGTGCAGAATTTCAAGTGTGTTTGTTAATTTTCTAACAGAAACTATTCTCTTAAGATATAATAATAAGTCTTCATCTTGCAAAAGTAAATCATTTCCCTGTGGTGTAATCTTATTGATGATTTTGTTTCTCTATTTTATTTTTTAAAATATTCTTTAAAACTTTCATATATAAGAGGTGGTTGAAATAACTTACTGTTAGCATTTGACCTTGAACATAAAAATAAAGCCCGAGATGTGCTGCCTTTACTTTGTACACAGGGAAACAAGTGATCATGTTTTAGCTATTCTAAGGAAATAATGACATGTAAATACCCACTTTTATAGAAAACTACTGTATATGGATTTTTTTTGACATCTTACTATAAGCTCTCATTGCTTTTGTAGTGAAAACCTGGCAATTCATCTGAAAGGTCGTTCAGGACCAGGCACAATAATTTCAGCTGATCAAATCAATTATTTATACAATGAACTACAGTATGGTTCCCTCTAGAAATTACCTTATTATAGCTACTCACTCCCACTGAACTCACAGAAAAGTGACATTTTGAAATACAAAGCTTCTTCTCCTCAGTGAGCTTAATACGTATCGGCATCTCTCCGTGGCTCTTTTCTCTATTGAATAGCTGTCAGTCAGCAAGAGAGGGCCCATTCCCTAAGCACGCTGCACAGTGGGTTTTCTTGACGTGATAGAAAATTTTCCAGTTGGCAAAAGTAAAGATTGAAGGAGGTAAAGCTTTGGACTCAGTATGAAAGGTAATAGAGCTATTAGCCAAATACCAAATTCAGAGATGCTGGTACCACACAGCCAGGCATCTAAGGAGGAGGTTTAATGTCCCATGGGGCACAAATTTAGGAAGGTGTTTGGCAGATTAAAGCATGCAAATAAAGGGGAACATCTCTGAAAGACGGCTTTTGGTATGAAATTACTGTCATTTTTAAATTAAAAATTATACTTAGTATATAGGGAAGTGATTTGTACAAAAGGGAACATGATCCTAATAGCCAGATAATGGCATAATTACAAACAAAAAACAAATAAACAGACAAACAAAAACCTCCTGCTATCATGTACTCTATCTATAATAAAATAATTATATCCATGATCCACAAGGCCCTCACATTTTACTACATTCTCTGGTGTTATATTTTTTAACAAGATTGACCTGCCTAATATCAGCACTATAATAATCAAAAAAATTCATGAGAATTTTACCTATGTTTATTTAACATTTTAAGCATAGGTGAAATCTCCCTTGGAGATTGCTCAAAGGACTTACATCTTTAAAACAATAATTTAAGAAATAATGCTCCATATCATGCTATAAGCAGGTATCTTCGATGAAAGAGACATTTTAAATGTGCTAAACCACATGACAGATTGGAGAATGTATTAGTTATAAAATTCTGTGCAAAAAAAAGAATCATCTCAAAACTTAGCAGTTTAAAACAGCCAAAAATATGGTTTCTCTGGTGGCTCAGTGGTAAAGAATCCGCCTGACAGAGTTTGATTCAACATGCCTCAGAACAACCAAGCCCATGCACCCCAAGGATTGAGCCTGTGCCCCGGAGTTTGGGAGCCACGACTCCTGAAGCCCTCACACCCTAGAGCCCAGGCTCTGCAATAGGAGAAGCCGCCACAACGAGAAGCTCACACACTGCAGCTAGAGAGCAGCCCTGCTCGCCACAGAGAAAAGCTTGCACAGCCAAAAATAAATAAATAAAGCAAATCGTACTATTACAACATTTCTGCAGTTCTGGAATCTGGATATAGTTTTACTAGGGTCCGATAGCTTAATGTAGTCTCAAGGCTGTGTAGTCAATGTGTTGGCGGGGACTGCAGCCATCTCGAGGCTCACCCAGGGAAGGACAGGCTTCCACTATTTCACATGGCTGTTAGAGGGACTCAGTTCCTTGTGGGCCACCGAACTTTGGAACCCAGTGTCCTGCTTACTGACGGATACCTTTATGTTCCTGCCATGAGATGCACAGGCCAATTCATATTATGTCGACTGGCTTTGCTCAGAATAAACTGGCAAGGGAACACAAGAAGGTAGCTACATCCTCTCTGTCAACAAATCTTAGAGTGGCATTCAATCAGTTTTGTAGTATTTTGTCTGTTAGAAGTAAATCACCAGGTCCAGTCCACATGCAAGGGCATAGATATCAAGAAGCAGGATCACTGGGTGCTATCTTGGAGCCCACTATAATGATCTGGTAAACTAAGAATAGGTTCTAGTAGAACTGTAATTTTAAGATTGAGAGGCACTTTTGCATATCATCACATAAAAGCAAATGGGTTTAAAAAAAGTATCAAATTATTATTTTTTCTTAATTTCTTTTTTTCAAATTTGATTTACTCTAATGCAATGAATATAAAACTTTGAAGCTGAAATTGTACGAGTTTAAGTCACTTAAGGAAGTTGCTTATATGGGGCAGTTCTCTACAGTTTAAGAAAAAAAAAAACTTCAAGTAGCCCTTGTAGGCCATCACAAAAGTTGCACAGCTGTCTTGAGTTTTAGACATGTTATCCTTGGAGCTTAGAAAAAAAATCATGTGTCCAACTAGCTCAATTTATATATAACAAAAATCCGTGACAGGAATATCATGAATAAACATGACATCACCCACAATTCATTGTAAGAGAATGCCATCAGACCAGCATATACATCTACCTATATCTGTTTACATGGTAGATCTCACTCTTCCTTGCCAAAATAATTTAAGCAAGCAAGAAAACAACCAGAAACAACACAGTCCAAATACAATGAAATCAAAAGCAACATATGATGATACACTCAAAATGTTCAATTTAAATTTAAACTGATTTTATTTTATCTAACTTATTTTAAATAAAATATTTTGATAGAGATTCTTCACCATAAAGGGTCCATAACATATTGCATTGAAGAGAGGATTTTGTGGGGGTTAGTCAGCACAAAGTAACACTTCTGTATGCTATCAAGTAGTTAATATTTCTAGAGGTGACTTATTCATGCCACCAGAAAATTAATTGAGATAAAGCTAATGGCATGTTCCAATTGCCAGCACCTCTAACCAGTTTCCTGCTTCCACTGCTGCCCACCTATAATCCTACTCAACATGGCAGCTAGAATGATCCCACATGATGCAAAGAACTGACTCATTGGAAAAGCCCCTGATGCTAGGAAAGACTGAAGTTGAGGGATGACAGAGGATGAGGTGGTTGGATGGCATCACGGACTTGATGGACATGAGTTTGAGTAAGCTCTGGGAGTTGGTGATGGACAGGGAAGCCTGGCGTGCTACAGTCCATGCAGTCGCAAGAAGTCGGAGATGACTGAGCGGTTGAACTGAACTGATGTCAGTAACACTTTTCCTCCCTCTTTGCAGTAAGGTAAGAAGCCAATGGTTAAATCTTCCAATAACTCATTTTACCACAAGGAAAAATTAAAGTCATTGAACTGATAACAAGAAACTGTAACACGTAATTCTGGCTAACTCTATATTGCTTGTGTTCAGTCGTGTCCAACTATTTGACCTTATGGCAAACTCCAGGAGATGGTGAAGGACAGGGGACCCTGGTGTGCCGCAATGGATGGGGTCACAATGAGTCGAATGTGACTTAGTGACTGAACGGCAACAACTATACAGCTATCTCGTCCCACTTCTGACAATTTACCCCAGACACAGTAGCCTGTTGAACAAGGGCAGCCTCTTTTTCAGGTGCCTTTTAACCAGAACATCTACATAAAATGATAGAGCAAGACATGAAACTATTTTATAGGGAAAATGCTCTAGGCACAGTAAAGAGGAATTGTAAAACCTTGAATTAATACACCAACTAAAAAATGTAAATACGCAATAGGATATTAGAGAAAGTGAGAGTTACTGGGGGCAAGAATTTATAAAGTACCTAATAGCTTCATTGAGATATAAACAACATACAATTAAATACATCAAAGTATACAATTGGATAAGTTTTGGCATATGTATTTCACTTCCTTCCCACCTCAATATCCAAATGTTTCAGCACAATTTTCAGCTGAAAATACTTTGTCCACAAAATGAAATGTCTTAGAACTTTTGTTATTGTCCTTTGCGCACATAATACTCTATGCCCAATAATAACAACACACTGGATAAAGTTTGAACATCTTCATCTGTTTCAAGCTTTATCTTCTGTTCCTCCCTTCACTGCCAATATAAGCATCTTCTCAATCATGATTTCCTGATTACTTAACACATATTTCCTTCTTTAAGGAACAGCTTCTATAGCTGCCTCTATTTGAAATCACCACTAACTTGTATTGCTTTCTTATTTTCTCTTAATTTTGTTAACTCTGACAAATATGTCTTAAAACCAGATAGTGTTAACCTCTGGAATTAGTTCCTATTGCTGCAGTAATTTAGTCACTTAAAACAATACAAATGTATGATATTAGAGTTCTGGAGGGCAGAAATCTGAAGTATCAGTGGGCTAAAATCAAAGCATTAGTAGAGTTGTATTCCTTTCTAGAGGCATCCAGTGAGAATCCATTTTCTTGACTTTTACAACCTCTGTAGATCTTCATTTCTCTTTATCAGTATAGGTCTCCTTTGTCTGTTGTCTATCTGGCGAACACTAGATTTCTTGTCCTCTCCCAAATTCAACTTTCTCACCTCAACATAAGCCAATTTCTGGGATTCATTTGTGTTTCTCCTCTAAATGCTAGAACCTGGAAACTCTACAGATAGGATCCTAGGGCAAGTCCAGGGTTCCCTCATTTGTTTTACTCTCTACCATTGATCAATGTTCTCTGTTGGATGTTACCCAATATTTGAAAAACAATTTTATCCAGTATTTTTTTTTAAAGAAGATGAATCTAGCCATTCTGTTTAATCTTGACTTGGAAAAAAAAAGTCTCTATTTATACCTTCTTCATATCTTGCCAGTTTTTATCTAGTCTATTTCTACTATCAACTAAAAGGAACTGTCAGAGTTACAATATTTATGCTTTAAGATCTATTTTATGATTTTAAGTCTCCCAGATCCTAGATGTCCCAAACATATTGTCAATTCCCTAGCCAATATTGTCCATTTCTAGCCATTATTATCTGACAGATTTATGTTTTTGCAACCTGATCTTTTACTCTCTTTAAAAAATTCTTCTTACACACAAAATACTCTAATATGCTATGCCCAATAATAACAAAACACTTGACAAGGTTTGAACATCCTTGCCAACTTCAAGCCTTATCTTTTGCTCCTTCCTCCATTGCCAATATAAATATCTTCTCAACTTGGACTTTCTGGTTAACACATATGTCCTTCTTTAAGAAATGGTTTCTATGGCTGCCTCTGTTTGAATTGACCACTATCTTCTCTTTTGTTTTCCCACCCTTTCCTAAATTTTGTCAACACTGACAATTTATTTGCCCAACTTGTTGTTAGATTATATATTACTTCACAAAGATAACTGTGCCTGTTTCATTTCTTTCACTCCTTGAGCAAAGTAATTGATACAAAATAGGTTTCAAACATGCTTTAAATTAAAAAATATATATATATTGAATGACTAAATGAACAAATAATTGGATATGTTTCTTCCTAATCACATACTTAGTAAAATTTAATAATGCTTATTACTAGACTCTAGGATTAAAGAGACATACAAGGGTTATGATGAATAAATATAAATATACTTTCTTAATATGATGTAATCACTAGATATATTAATAAATTGAAACAAACTATATGAAATTTGTAACATGCAAATTTAGTTAATCCAAAATTGACAAGGGTATTTTCAATGAACAAATTGATAATGTATACATTTTTTGTGTGTGTAATATTTAAAAATTATATATACTTAATGCAAGAATAAAAATTTTGGTAAACAAATCTCTATAAACAGTGATATTAAGATACTATATTTTTATCTGTTCAACTTCTGGAACTCTGTCATGCCCATTATCTATGTGTAAAAACATTTGTTTAATGTATACATAAATAAGAAAAAATAAGATCAGTTGAATTTCTTTTTTACAAGCTTTTTGTAAGCAATATGTTAGTTAAACAAATATTGTTAGACAGAGAAACTCCTTACTGCATGTATAAAAGTATTTCCCAGTGAAAAATAGGATAAATATCAGTGTATCATGATATAAATTTAAGACAGTAATATTCACATGCCTACTATTTTCTATGCTTTTGAACTGTGGTGTTGGAGAAGACTCTTGAGAGTCCCTTGGACTGCAAGGAGATTCAACCAGTCCATCCTAAAGGAAATCAGTCCTGAATATTCATTTGAAGGACTGATGCTGAAGGTGAAACTCCAATACTTTGGCCACCTCATGCGAAGAGCTGACTCATTTGAAAAGACCCTGATGGTGGGAAAGATTGAAGGCAGGAGAAGGGGATGACAGAGGATGAGATGGTGGGATGGCATCACTGACTCAATGGACACGAGCTTGGGTAAACTCCGGGAGTTGGTGATGGACAGGGAGGCCTGGCGTGCTGTGGTTCATGGGGTTGCAAAGAGTCAGACATGACTAAGTGACTGAACTGAACTGATTCTCTGTAGAATTAGCATACTATATGTCTTTTTTAAGGAATCATCATCACATTCACCATTGCTGATGGTGTAGTTTAAAATAAATAGTATTATGAGGGATGCCCTGATATTCAATATGGAATTGTCTTTAAAATATTGGTTAGAAGGATACATGTGAATTATATAGGTCCAGTGTGTATGAGAAATGAATAGGTTGGGAAAGGATACCAATCATTAGATATAGTCTCCAAAAAAGTACTATTAGTATATATTATATTTATTAATGATAATATTAACATGATTAATAAACCATCTTTTGGGAAATAGTAAAAGAATTGGGGTATAAGAAATTTGCTTTAAAAAATGATTTATCCACTATTCACAATGTCCATTGTGAGAAAGTCTATACAATAATAAATGCTGGAGAGGGTGTGGAGAAAAAGGAACTCTCATATTGTTGGTGGAATGTAGTATGGATGTTCCTTAAAAATTAAAAATACAACTATCATATGACCCAGCAATCCCACTACTGGTTATACATTCAGGGAAAACTATAATTCAAAAAGATACATGCACCCCAATGTTCATAGCAGCACTATTTACAATAGCCAAAACATGGAAGCAGCCTAAATGACCGTTGACAGATACATGGATAAAGAAGCTGTGGTACATATATACAATGGAATGTTATTCAGCCATAAAAAAAAGAAAAGAAAAGAATGAAACAATGCAATCTGCAGCAACATGGATGGACATAGAGATTATCATACTTAAACGAAGTAAGTGAGACAGAGAAAGACAAATATGATGCCACATATATGTGGAATCTACAAAGAAAAAAAATGATACAATTTAGCTTCTTTACAAAACAGAAACAGAACCACAGACATAAAAAGCAAACTTATGGTTACCAAAAGTGAAAGGAGGTGCACATTTCGCTGTACACATAAACTAGCACAACATTGGAAATCAACTATTACTTCAATAAAAAAATTAAAAATAAAACATTTTAAACTATATACCTCTAAAATATGATAAGGAAAAGATAAAATAAAGATAACAGCCAATGTCTCCTTTTCTAATTACTCATATTGTTATTATGACACATAGCTACCTAGTACTTAATATTTTTCCTTCATAAAGTTTTTTTTTTCTTTATAAATTGTATCAGAAATGCTGCCATGTAACACTGACTATCCCTGAGGAATGCTCTAGCAAAACCAAGAACATATTACTGTGACTATACACTATTAAATATTTCAATTTGATTTCATCAAATTAAAGTTGTAATTGAAATTGTAATTGAAATTACTTATGATTATGTAACTGCAAAAAAATTTACAAAACAGACTTGCTTTAACAATTTAAAAATAACTTTTATATACATCATATAAGTTATAATGGATTTTGGCAAAACTAAAATGGTTGAAGAAGAGTCACTATTTTGAGGTAAAAAATCATATTGACAATCTGAGAATATAAATATCAGCCAAAATTTGACTAAATTGGATCACACTATGATTACTGGAATTGAAACATTTTATTCTATTAGAAATTTGCATACAATTTTGTTTTACAGGGCTTCCCTTGTGGCTCAGCTGGTAAATAATCTACCTGCAATGTAGGAGACCTGGGTTCGATCCCTGTGTTGGGAAGATCTCTTGGAGAAGGGAAAGGCTACCCACTCCAGTATTCTGACCTGGAGAATTCCATGGACTGTATAGTCCATGGGGTCACAAAGAGTCGGACCCAACTGAGTGACTTGCACTTTCACTTTTCTGTTTTACAAATAGATTCAAAAAATAGTTATAGCATGTGTATGACTAGGCAATTTAATTTTCCTAATTATAGTAAAAATAGCTTATCCTGTTTACTTTCATAATTATTAGAGAGAAATGTAATTTTAAACTCTGCTGACAACAATCTATAACCTTGTATCTTCTAGTCTGGTACCCATAAAGAATTTTTCATTTTTCTCTTATTTTTTGAGCATTTTAGGAGTAAAAACTTGAATTAATAATATTTTGTTTTTGTTCTATAATATAGAATTTAAAATAATTGAATAAGACAATTTGATAGGTGTCAAGTTCAGATTTATTCACCTGAAGGGTCTTTTTTCACCCAGTTTTCTCATAAAGAAGTGCAAAAACGAAACCCCCAAGTAGTGTTTTATAAAGAGTAATTAATTTATTACTTTCTTCTATAAAATTTATTAGACAGTCTTATACTCCATCCTGTGATTTTTTGCTAATGCCAACACCACTATTTAAGAATTGTTGAGCAGAAAGCAGATAATTAGTTCCCATTTCATCTATTAAAAAGGACTTGAATTTAACTTATACGTTATCACATTACTGTCACATTTACTTTTAATTAAGCATTTTATGCTAATTCTGATTTCATAGGTTGTTGTTATTAGCATACAAATGTAAGCCAATAACACATTCATAATTCTCTTTAAAGCATTAAGTTAGGCTGTCCACAGACTAATGAGTAGGAAAGAAAAATATATCATGAAATTTCAGTTGCCACAAGTTTTCCTACAACTTACACACAGTTGGACTAAAAATAATTCAGAAGCTCTTTTGTATTAGAGAAATCATGAAGTCTGAAATAAGCAAATGGATACTTATATAGAAAGTCCTATAAAATTAGGAAATAATGGGGTATTCACTTAAAATGCAACCTGCTGATTTAGGAATACTTATTCAACATTTAAAATTATGTGAAAAATAAACAAACAAGTTTCTAAGGGATTTGGCTGAACATGATTTTTGGAATGTGAACTATTGAATCAAGTCATTTTCTTCTAGTTTTAAACGTGAATGTTTTGTCTATATAATGAGCTTTCATCCAATTCCTACAGTTTTATTTCCTAGTGTGTGTGTTTTTTAATAATGTGCGAGTGGTTCTTGTTTCTTTCCTGTAAAAGAATGCGAAAAAAATCAGAATTTTTCATCACTGAAATCCACCGCAGCAGTTTCACATTTCAATATCATATCTTGACATAGTTTGGGTTATAAGTTAATTCAAGAAAATTCTCCTTCTTGGTACAATTTCATCCATGTAACATGTGAGACAGGCCAGTTCCTGACTGGATGCTCATCCTCTTATATTGTCATTAACATGTCTTCCCCACTCACTGATCACTGAACATTTACTTCAGAGTAGAAGGGGTCTGCAAAGAGTTGGACACAAATGAACAACAAAGGGGGCCAAGTGGAAAATTTTCTAGCAAACATTTCACAAAACACCTTATCATTTATCTTTTACAATCAACCAGTTAGATAATATGTATTTCATGAAGGTTCCAAGAAAAGAATCTTTATAAAACATTCTCATATCAGCTAGGCAAAAAATAAAAAAACAAAAAAGTATCTTTATATTGTATCAATGTAAACTAAGTCTTTTTCATCATAGGGGTGCTATGCTGTGTTTATTCACTCAGTTGCATCTGACTCTGCAACCCCATGAACTGTAGCCTGCCAGACTTCTCTGTTAGGAGATTCTTCAAGCAAGAATACTGGAGTGGGTTGCCATGCCCACCTCCAGGTGATCTTCCCCACCCAGGGATTGAACCCAGGTCTCCTGCATTGCAGGCAGATTCTTTTTTGTTGTTTGTTTTTGCAGGCAGATTATTTACCATCTGAGGCACCAGAGAAACCCCGGGAATGCAAAAGTAGGAAGTCAAGAGATACCTGGAGTAACAGGTAAGTTTGGCCTTAGAGTACAGAATGAAGCAGGGCAGGGCTAATAGAGTTTTGCCAAGAGAACACACTGATCATAGCAAACACCCTCCTCCAACAGTGTAAGAGATGACTCTACACATGGACATCACCAGAGAGTCAATACTGAAAACAGATTGATTATATTCTTTAGAGCCAAAAATGGAGAAGCTCTATACAGTCAGCAAAAACAAGGTGGGATCTGACTGTGGCACAGATTCTGAACTTATTATTGCAAAATTCAGGCTTAAATTAAAGAAAGTAGGGAAAACCACTAGACCATTCAGGTATGACCTAAGTCAAATCCCTTTCACATATACAGTAGAAGTGACAAAGAGATTCAAAGGATTAGACCTGATAGAGTGTCTAAGGAACTATGCACAGAGGTTTGTAACACCATACAGGAGGCAGTGATCAAAACCATCCCCAAGAAAAAGAAATGCAAAAAGGTTGTCTGAGGAGGCCTTACAAATAGCTGAGAAAAGAAGAGAAGCAAAAGGCAAAGGAGAAAAGGAAAGATATATCCATCTGAATGCACATTTCCAAAGAATAGCAAGGAGAGATAAGAAAGCCTTCCTCAGTGATCAATGCAAAGAAATAGAGAAAAACAATAGAATGGGAATAATGAGAGATTTCTTCAAGAAAATTAGAGATACCAAGGGAATATTTCATGCAAAGTTGGGTACAATAAAGGACAGAAATGGTATAGACCTAACAGAAGTAGAAGATATAAAGAAGAGGTGGTAAGAATATATGGAAGAACTATACAAAAATGACCACAACGACCCAGACAACCACGATGATGTGATCATTCACCTAGAGCCAGATATCCTGGAGTGTGAGGTCAAGTGAGCCTTAGGAAGCATCACTACGAACAAAGCTAGTGGAGGTGATAGAATTCCAGTACAGTTATTTCAAATAGAAAAAGATCACACTGTTAAAGTGCTGCACTCAATATGCCAGCAAATTTGGAAAACTCAGCAGTGGCCACAGGACTAGAAAAGGTCAGTTTTCATTCCAATCCCAAAGAAAGGCAATGCCAAAGAATGTTCAAAACACAATGTGCACTCATTTCACATGCTAGAAAAGTAATGCTGAAAAATCTCCAAGCTAGGCTTCAATAGTACATGAATCAAGAACTTCTAGATATTCAAGCTGGATGTAGAAAAGGAAGAGGAACCAGAGATCAACTTGCCAACATACAATTGGATCATAGAAAAAGCAATAAAATTCCAGACAAAAATCTACTTCTGCTTCATTGACAACGCTAAAGCTTTTGACTGTGTGGATCACAACAAACTGTGGAACATTCCTAAAGAGAAGGGAATACCAGACCACCTTACCTGCCTCCTGAGAAACCTGTATGCAGGTCAAGGAGCAACAGTTAGAACCGGACATGGAACAACAGAGTGGTTCCAAATTGGGAAAGGAGTACGTCAAGGCTTTATACTGTCACCCTGCTTATTTAACTTATATGCAGAGGACATAATATGAGATGCCAGGATGGATGAAGCACAAGCTAGAATCACGACTGTAGTGAGAAATATATATATATATTTAAAAAAAACAGGTATGCAGATGACACCACCCTTATGGCAGAAACAAACAAGGAACTAAAGAGCCTCTTGATGAAAGTGGAGAGTGAAAAAATTAGCTTAAAACTCAGCATTCAGAAAACTAAGTACATGGCATCTGGTCCCATCATTCATCATTTCATGATGAATAGATGGGGAAACAGTGGCTGACTTTATTATTTGGGGCTACAAAATCACTGCAGATGGTGATTACAGCCATGAAATTAAAAGACACTCCTTGGAAAGAAAGTTATGACCAACCTAGACAGCATATTAAAAAGCAGAGACATTACTTTGTCAACAAAGGTCCATCTAGTTAAGGCTATGGTTTTTCCAGTAGTCATGTGTGGATGTGAGAGTTGGACTAAAAAGAAAGCTGAGCACAGAAGAATTGATGCTTTTGAACTGTGGTGTTGGAGAACACTCTTGAGTGTCCCTTGGACTGCAAGGAGATCCAACCAGTCCATCCTAAAGGAAATCAGTCATTAATATTCATTGGAATGACAAATGTTGAATCTGAAACTTCAATACTTTGGCCACCTGATGTGAAGAGGTGACTCATTTGAAAAGACCCTGATGCTGGAGAAGATTGAGGGCAGGAAAAGAAGGGGATGACAGAGGATGAGATGGGTGGATGGTATCACTGACTCAATGGACATGAGTTTGGGTAGACTCCAGGAGTTGGTGATGGACAGGAAGGCCTGGCATGTTGCAGTTCATGGTGTCGCAAAGAGTCAGACACGACTGAGTGACTGAACTGAACTGAGAGATTTTATTTTGAGAGGCTCCAAAATCACTGGAGATGGTGACTGCAGCCATGGAATGAAAAGATGCTTGCTCCTTTTAAGAAAAGCTATGACCAAACTAGACAGCATATTAAAAAGCAGAGACGTTACTTTGCCAACAAAGGTCCATATAGTCAAAGCTATGGTTTATCCAGTAGTCAAGTATGGATTTGAGAATTGAACCATATAGAAAGTTGAGTGCCAAAGAATTGATGCTTTTGAACTGTGGTGCTGGAAAAGACTCTTGAGAGTCCCTTGGACAGCAAGGAGATCAAATCATCAATCCTGAAGGAAATCAGTCCTGAATATTCATTGGAAGGACTGATGCTAAAGCTTCAATACTTTGGCAACCTGATGTGATTAACTGACTCACTGAAAAAGACCGTGATGTTGGGAAAGACTGGACAGGAGGAAAAGGGATGTCAGATGATTAGATACTTTGATGGCATCACTGACTCAATGGACATGAGTTTGAGCAATCTCTGGGTGTTGGTGATGGACAGGGTAGCCTGGCGTGCTGCAGTCCATGGGGTTGCAAAGAGTCAGACACAAATAAGTGACTGAACTGAATGGAAAACTAAGTCTAAGACAAAACTGTAAAAGTTGTAAGTGAAAGTGAAGTTGCTCAGTAGTGTCTGACTCTTTGCATCTCCATGGACTATAGCCTATCAGCCTTCTCTGTCCATGGGATTTTCCAAGCAAGAATACTGGAGTGGGTTGCCATTTCCTTCTCCAGGAGATCTTTCCAAACTAGGGATTGAACCCAGGTCTCTCACATTGTAGGCAGACACTTTACCATCTGAGCCAGCAGGGAAGTCTATAAAGGTTGCTTATTCATAAAATTGAGACAGTGGAAATCATCAGCCATTTCTTAAGTTTCAGGAGAGAAAGTAGAGTTGCATTTTATAGAATGAACATATAAAACTGAAAAAGTCTCTGACAGGCAAGTATTGTATTAAGCTGTGATATTTGGAAGTGGAGGCTACTGCATCCTAACGGCCCACAGTCATACAAAACAGATGAACATAATAGAGAAGGAGGGAGTTCATAGCAGTTTAACCGTGAAGAGAGCTTTGTGTTTGTCTGATTTTGTAGTCAGACTGTCATCCACACAAAGGTCCTTACTGGAAGAGTGGCTGTGATGACAGGTGGATTCTCAATACTGGTGCATTTTCTTTCTAGGTATTCTTAGGGACAGTGTTGTATAGTGTCTAGTTCTAAAAGCAGCCCATATTAAAGTCATCAGTGGTCAATTTCCTTCAATTTCTTGTGTAAAACGGGGACCTTATTCAAGTAAATGCAGGAGTTTTAAAGGATGAAAACAGACCTTCTAGAAGAGTTTTCTCCTTACCTTCTAACATTGCCACTTTTTTCTTTCCTGCCTGCAAAACTTTTACTGACTGATAATTCTCCAGACTGGCAAAAATAGCTTCCAGAAAATATTTTTGATGGTTTTCAGCATCGTAACAATAATCCCAGTAAAGGGCATGAGAACAGAACTGACTTTCAACTGTTAAGTTTCAGCTCAAGTCAGAAATTGCTGCTTAAACTGAAACCACACATATACATACCTCACTTTCCCTGTGCTATTAAATACTGACCTTGCTTCAGGGTGGCAGCTCTGGGTCTTCAGGTGATCCCAGGTGTACAACAGCTGAATAACCTTTTTAACCTCTAGTTGAGTTTCTTAAATAAATTTCTTTCTGATAAGTATGTAAATTCTGTCCTGTCCTTTGGGTAAAGATTTTAATTGACTTTCTCCCCACTATGGAAAAAACAAGCTTTATTCCCATATGCAATTCACCTTAACATTCCTTTACCTTATTACTATTATTACATCAGCCTGTTCTCTCATATTATATGAGTAAAATAAATAAGTTAATATGTGTTCATTGTTATGCTGTATGCAAGTCACGCTTTTATCTTTTTTTAAAAAATTATCATTTACATCTTTGTGACCTTTCTAAAAGTATCAGAATGGTTTCTGAATACATAAAAGTCTTATTTCTTTAAGTGCATTTAAAAGATCACTTCATGAATGAAATTCTTGTACAAAATGCAAGGATGGTAAAGTATGAATGTTTATGTCAGAGTTTATTAGAGTGATATAGACAAACACATAAACAGGTAGAGTATGTTCCAGTAAGTGGTCACTTTCAGATCCATTGAGTTTTATTTACTGATTCCCTAAAAACTAAAAAAAAAAAAGGGGGGGGGATGGATAGTTAAGACTACTGCATCCTAATGCATGTAACAATTGTGAAGGAAAAAACAGTTGTGACCAGTTCAATTCAGTCGCTCAGTCATGTCCAACTGTGACCCCATGGACTGCAGCAAGCCAGGCTTCCCTGCCCATCGCCAACTCCTGGAATTTACTCAAATTCATGTCCATTGAGTCAGTGATGCCAACCAACCATCTCATCCTCTGCCGTCCCCTTCTCCTCCTGCCTTCAATCTTTCCCAGCATTAGGGTCTTTTCAAATGAGTCAGTTCTTCGCATCAGGCGGCCAAAGCATTAGAGTGAATAGAGAAAGATAAAGATGCCTGAGAGCTTATGCTGAGCAGCAAAGAGTTGGGACTGGAAAGGAATCTCTTCCAACTTCCTCACACTCATACCTCCATCCGGCACTATTTCTCCTTTTAATATAAAATGTTAATCACATGGAAATACAATCACCCATTGTCAGAGTCTACTGGTGCTGGCTTTCCTTTGCTGCTAAACACAAAGTAAGTACTAAGATAACATTTCCATGCATGCATGCTTCTTCACTTTAGTCATGTCTGACTCTTTGCAACCCTATGGGCTGTAGCCCACCAGGCTCCTCTGTTCATGGAATTCTCCAGGAAAGAATACTGGAGTGGGTTGCCATTTCATTCTCCAAGAGATCTTCCTGATCCAGAGATCGAATGCATGTCTCTTTCATCTCCTGCATTAGGAGGAAGGTTCTTAACACTAGTGCCATCTGGAAAGCCCAAGGTAAGTTATTAGGTGCTCTTTTAATTTCAGTTAATCTGAAGAGTACTTCCAACTCCCAAAGCTACATAGCCATGGAGAAGTATTAAAATGTTGAATATTTGATCTAAGTACTAAAAGTTAGCCTCTTGTGGAACTGACTGTTACAGATTTTTCCCATGGTTTGCGTAGAGAGAGTCATGATTTTGATGCATTTGCTATCATTAGAGTATGTTCTCAGAATTTGCTTCAGTAAACAAAAACTTGGTATTATTCTTAAAAACACTGAAGATTTATATTAAATCATTCAACATAACCCCTTCATAGATTATGGGACCATGACCCCTTGTCATGGCGAAGGGACTTGTGTCACTCAATGAAACTATGTAGTGCAGGGCGACCGAAGACAGACAGGTCATAGTGAAGAGTTCTGATAAAATGCAGTCCACTGGAGGAGGAAACGGCAACCCAGTCTAGTATTCTTGCCTAGAGAATGTCACAGACAGAATGAAAAGGCAAAAAGATATGACACTGGAAGATGAGCCCCCCAGGTCAGAAGGCGTCTAATATGCTACTGGGGAAGAGCAGGGGACAGTTACAAATAGCTCCAGAAAGAATGAAGTGGCTGGGCCAAAGTGGAGATGATGCTCACCTGTGGATGTGTCTGGTGGTGAAAGTGAAGTCTGATGGTTTAAAGAACAATATTACACAGGAACCTGGAATGTTAGGTCCATGAATCAAGGTAAATTGGATGCTGTCAAACAGGAGATGGCAAGCATCCTAGGAATCAATGAACTAAAATGGATGGGAAGGAGAGAAGTTAACTTATATGACCATTATATCTACTATTATGGGCAAGAATCCTTTAGAAGAAATGGAGTAGTCACAAGAGTGACTCACAGTCAACAAGAGTCCAAAATGCAGTATTTGATTGCAATCTCAAAACAACAGAATGATCTTGGTTCACTTCCAAAGAAAACCCTTCAACATCACAGTAATCAAAGTCTATGTTCCAACCACACATGCCAAAGCTGAAGGTTCTATGAAGACCTACAACACCTTCTAGAATTAACACTAAAAATAGATGTCCTTTACACAAGAGATGACTCTACACATGGAAATAATCAGATGGTCAATACTGATTTCAGATTGATTACGTTCTTTGCAGTCAAAGATGGAGAAGCTCTACAGAGTCAGTAAAATCAATACCTGGAGCTGACGGGCTCAGATCATGAGCTCCTTATTGCAACAGTTAGGCTTAAACTGAAGGAAGTAGGGAAAACCACCAGGTCATTCAGTTATAAATGAAATCAAATCTCTTATACTTAAACAGCAGAGGTGATGAATAGATTGAAGGGGTTATATCTGAAAGAGTGTCTGAAAAACTATGGACAGAGGTTTGTAACAATGTGCAGGAGGCAGTGTCCAAAACCATTCCTAAGAGAAAAAAATGCAAAAAGGCAAAGTGGTTGTCTGAAGAGGCTTTACAAAGAGCTGAAGAAAGAAGAATGAAAGGCAAAGGAGAAAAGGAAAGATATACCCAACTGAATGTAGAGTTCCAGAGAAAGCAAGAAGAGACGAGAAGGCCTTCTTAACTAACAACATAAAGATATAGAGGAAGACAATAGCACTGAAAAACTAGAGATCTCTCAATAAAACTGGAGATATCAAGGGAATAGTTCATGCAAGGATGGTCACAATAAAGGACTGAAACAGGAAAGACCTAACAGAAACAGAAGAGATTAAGAAGAGGTGGCAAGAATACAAAGAAGAACTCCACAAAAAGGTCTTAATGACCCAGATAACCAGGAAGTTATGGTCACTCACCTAGAGCCAGAACCCTGGGGTGTGAAGTCAAGTGGGCTTTAGGAAGCATTAGTACAAACAAAGTTAGTGGATGTGACAGAATTCTAGCTGAGCTATTTAAAGCCCTAAAAGATGCTGTTAAAGTGCTGCACTTAATCTGTCAGCAAATTTGCAAAATGCAGCAGTGGCCACAAGACAGGAAAAGGTCAGTTTTCCTTTCAATCCCAAAGAAGAGAATGCCAAAGATTGGATAAGCTACTGTACAATTGTACTCATGTCACATGTTAGAAAGATTATGCGCAAAATCCTTCAAGCTAGGTTTAAGCAGTTTGTAAACTGAGAACTTCCAGATGCATAAACTGGATTTAGAAAAGGCAGAGGAACCAGTGATCAAATTGCCAACATCTGCAAATCACAGAAAAAGCAAGGGAATTTGAAAAAATCTACTTCTTCTTCATTGACTATACTAAAAACTTTGACTGTGTGAATCATAACAAACTGAAAAATTCTTCAAGAGATGGGAGTCTCAGACTATGTTAACTTGTCTCCTGAGAAATCTTTATGTGGGTCAAGAAGCAACAATTAGAACCAGAAATGAGATAACAGAATGTTTCCAAATTGGGAAAGGAGTACATCAAGGCTATATATTGTCACCTGCTTATTTAATTTATATGCAGAGTATATCATGCAAAATGCCTGGCTGAATGAATAACAAGCTGGAATCAAGAATACTGGGAGAAATATCAATAACCTTGGATATATAGATGATACCACTCTAATGGCAGAAATGAAGAGGAACTAAAGAGCCTCTTTGTGAGGGTGAAAGAAGAGTGTGAAAAAGCTAGCTTAAAACTCAACATTCAAGCAACTAAGATCATGGCATCAGGTCCCATCACTTCATGGCAAATAGATGGGGAAAAATTGGAAGCAGTGACAAACTGTTTTCTTAGGCTTCAGAATCACTGCAGATGGTGACTGCAGCCACGAAGTTAAAAGACTTCCTTCTTTGGAAGGAAGGCTATGACAAACCTAGACAGCATGTTAAAAGCAGAGACATCACTTTGCTGACAAAGATCTGTATAATCAAAACTACTATTTTTCTAGTAGCAATGTATGGATGTGAGAGTTGGACAATAAAGAAGACTGAACATCAAAGAACTGGTGCTTTTGAATGTGGTGCTGGAGAAGACTCTTGACAGTCTCTTGAACTGCAGATATCAAACCAGTCAATCCTAAAGGCAATCAACCATGAATATTCATTGGAAGGATGGTTGCTGAAGCTGCAATACTTTGGTTACCTGATGCAAAGAGCTGACTCATTGGAAAAGATGCTGGGATAGATTGAAGGCAAAAGAAGGGAGCGGCAGAAGATTAAACGGTTAGATAGCATCACCAACTCAATGCACATAAATTTGAGCAAACTCTGGGAGATAGCGGAGGACAGAAGAGCATGGCATACTACAGCACATGAACTTGCAAAGAGTTGCAAAAGTAGCAACTGAACAACAACAATTCAACATCAAGGAATGTCTGTTACTAGCTAAGCGGGTAAAAATGTCTTTGATTCAAGATAGAACAGGAGTAAATAGGGAAAGGTTACAGGAAATGAAAGAAAAAGAAGCTTAAAAGAAGAAATTAAGAATGGAATATAATAACAACAAACAGTAACAACAACATAACAGCAAGAAAATAGGTATTGATCCATAGCTTACATGAAATTATAATTTGCTCTGGTTTGCAATGAAATGCTAAAAATAAACATAAGAAAGCCAGGTTTCTATTCCAGTTTTATGGTTCACTGGCCATATTATTTATTAACACATCTCATTCACACACACACACACTCATTAGGTATTGTCTCCTACAGTAGTAAATACTAAGGTTGAATTAATTAATCTCCAAAGTTAATGAGTGGTTTGAACTATGATAAAGTCTATCTACCAGTGATATAATTCAAAAATAATTTATTTTCATTAAAATTAAATATGCTAAATTTAAGAAGTTGTCTTCAATTATGAAATATTACTTTCCATATAATATTGTGGTATAATTTAGGAATAAGACTACATGTAACAGATATGTTACATTGAGATATTTATTAAATATACTAGTGGGGTTGTCAATATGCAAAAGGACACAGAGTTTAGTCTTAAATCATAGTTTTAAATTCTTTGCTCCTATTCAGTTTTCTTTTTCCAACCAATGCTCTTAAGACCCTTAAAATTTGATAGTCCACAAATAGAAAGGAAATTTATTAAAGAATACAGAATACTAAATATAACATTTTTAAAAATTCACCTGTTAACCTACCGTATAGTTTTCGTGGGAGGTACAGAATGTTTGTTGGTTGGTTAGTTTTTCATAAATAGATGATTTTATACTTTTAATTGGAGGACACTGATATTAGCCTAGCTAACTGACACCCTGAGGAGAGTGAAGCCTTCCTTTGCTTTCAAAGTCACTTTAGAACTCTATTCAAATTTCACAAATGGTGATAAATAGGCTTTCAACAATTTCTTATATTCCATTTGATATCTATCCTGATTAAAACAGAAGAGAGAAAATATTCTGAAGAGTAAAAAAGTATTCTGGCATCAAATGTCTGTCTTAAGGCCTAAAGAATTAATGTTCTCTACTTTTCTGTTCTTAGAATACAATACCCAGATTCCATTGCTACTTAAACTATTCCCAGTGTGAAGATTACCATCTCTCTGCTTTCTACCTCATATAACCAATCATTAATTCAACAGTTATTTACTCTGTACCTATTATGTTTTAGTCCATCAGCTAAGCACTGATGAGGCAACATCAGGAACCTTGTAAGTTTCCAAGGACCATGGAGCCTAGTGTGAGAAACAAGCATATAAAAAACCAAGACCTATCATATGTAGCATTTAGCCATTAGAATTCATTACTGCAGAAATAGCCAGGAGGAATGTTATGAAACGTACACTGCACATATACTCAGATCTCTTGTATCTACTATCTCCTCTTTTCATTTCTTAGTGAAAAATGAAACAAATCACCCATTCATGTCTAGATGTAAATGAAATCTCCTACCACAGCATGGTGTCTGACCAAACTCTGAGGAATAAGATGATGTGACCTGGAATGCTAGCTTCCTACAACATACATTGACTAAATGCAAAGGAGAGATTGGAGATCAGAGCTGCATTACTTCCACTAACTCCTTCCTCTCTATGGAATACTGCTGAGGACAATTTTCTGTATACAAACTTCCTAGATCAGCTTACATGCTGAGCAAACACACCTGAGAAACAGCTTCCTATGTCGTTTTGCAATTCATACTGTAGCAGTAGCCAGGCAGGTAAGGTTAGAGGAGTATATTGCTGCATTTATACCCTTACTTTGTTTTTCCCCACTCTCAATGCCCCTAGCATTGCAACTCCTGAAGTATTAACACTTGAAACTTTGCCTCTGGCTCTGCTTCTAGAGGAACTGAGTTATTACACATGGTTATCTTTGCTAACCACATTTTTACACATGAGGAACAAATTAATGTTTTGCCTATAAGTCTAAGGCAAATTACAAAAGAAAAAAAAAAAAAATATATATATATATATTATCAGCATCATATTTAATTCAAAAAAGAAGAATCCAATACTTATAAAATCTACAGTGGGTCATATGAAAACAGCATTTTTAGTAGGCCTCAATTAGGGGGCAAATCACAAAGGTCACATCTCTGCATGTGGTTACAGGTTTGTATTTTGCACAGTAATACAATGCTATTAAAGTGTTGCACTCAATATGCCAGCAAATTTGGAAAACTCAGTAGCGGCCACAGGACTGGAAAAGGTCAGTTTTCATTCCAATCGCAAATAAAGGCAATCCCAAAGAATATTCAAACTACTGCACAATTGCACTCATCTCACATGCTAGCTAAGCAATGCTCAAAATTCTCCAAGCCAGGCTTCAACAGTACGTGAACCATGAACTTCCAGATGTTCAAGATGAATTAGAAAAGGCCAGAGGCCAAATTGCCAACATCTGTTGGATCATCAAAAAAGCAAGAGTTCCAGAAAAACATCTACTTCTGCTTTATTGACTATACCAAAGCCTTGACTGTGAAGATACAACAAACTGTGGAAAATTCTTCCAGTGATGGGAATACCAGACCACCTGACCTGCATCCTGACAAATCTGTATGCAGATCAAGAAGCAACAGCTAGAACTGGACATGGAACAACAGATTGGTTCCAAATCAGGAAAGGAGTATGTCAAGGTTGTATACTGTCACCCTGCTTATTTAACTTCCATGCCTAGAACATCATGTGAAATGCTGGACTGGATGAAGCACAAGCTGGAATCAAGGTTGTCAGGAGAAATAACAATAACCTCAGATATGCAGATGACAACACACTTATGGCAGAAAGAGAAAAGAACTAAAGATCCTCTTGATGAAAGAGGAGAGTGAAAAAGTTGGCTTAGAACTCAACATTCAGAAAACTAATCTGGTCCCATCACTTCAAGGCAAATAGATGGGGAAACTATGGAAACAGTGAGAGACTTTATTTTGGGGGGCTCCAGAATCACTGCAGATGTCTCTGTAGCCATGAAATTAAAAGACACTTGGTCCTTGGAAGAAAAGCTATAACCAACCTAGACAGAATATTAAAAAGCAGAGACATTACTTTGCCAACAAAAGTCTGTCTATTCAAAGCTATGGTTTTTCCAGTAGTCATGTACAGATATAAGAGTTGGACTATAAAGAAAGCTGAGCACAGAAGAATTGATGCTTTTGACCTGTGGTGTTGGAGAAGACTCTTGAGAGTCCCTTGGAATGCAAGGAAATCAAACCAGTCAATCCTACAGGAAATCAGTCCTGAATATTCATTGGAAGGACTGATGTTGAAGCTGAAACTCCAATTCTTGGGCCACCTGATGTGAAGAACTGACTCATTGGAAAAGACCCTGATGCTGGGAAAGACTGAAGGTGGGAGAAGGGGATGACAGAGTATGAGATGGTTGGATAGCATCATGGACCCAATGGACTTGAGTTTGACTAGGCTCCGGGAGTTAGTGATCGAAAGGGAAGCCTGGCGTGCTGCAGTCCATGGGGTCCCAAAGAGTCAGACATTACTGAATAACTGAGCAGGCATGCACTCACACATGTACTGTGGAAGCCCTTCACAATTAAGACAAAACTCTGAAAAAATTCACGTCAGATATAGGATTTCATATATTGCCTGGTTGAGCACAAAGTACCACCACAGACTGGTTCCAAATAGGAAAGGGAGTACATCAAGGCTGTATATTGACACCCTGCTTATTTAACTTACATGCAGAGTACATCATGAGAAACGCTGGGCTGCATGATGCACAAGCTGGAATCAAGATGGTCAGGAGAAATATCAATAACCTCAGACATGCAGATGACACCACCCATATGGCAGAAAGTGAATAAGAACTAAGAAGCCTCTTGATGAAAGTGAACGAGGAGAATGAAAACGTTGGCTTACAGCTCAACATTCAGAAAACTAAGATCATGGCATCAGGTCCCATCACTCCATGGGAAATAGATGGGGAAACAGTGGAAGCAGTGTCAGACTTTATCTTTTTGGGCTCCAAAATCACCGCAGATGGTGACTGCAGCCATGAAATTAAAAGACGCTTCCTCCTTGGAAGGAAATTTATGACCAACCTAGACAGCATATTAAAAAACAGACACACTACTTTGCCAACAAAGGTCCATCTAGTCAAGGCTATAATTTTTCCAGTGGTCATGTATGGATGTGAGAGTTGGACTGTGAAGAAAGCTGAACGCCAAAAAATGGATGCTTTTGAACTGTGGTGTTGGAAAAGACTCTTGAGAGTCCCTTGGACTGCAAGGAGATCCAACCAGTCCATCCTAGAGGAGATCAGTTCTGGGTGTTCATTGGAAGGACTGATGCTGAAGCTGAAACTCCAGTACTTTGGCCACCTCATGCGAAGATTTGCCTCATTAGAAAAGACCCTGATGCTGGGAGGGATTGGGGGCAGGAGGAGAAGGGGACGACAGAGGATGAGATGGCTGGATGGCATCACCGACTTGATGGACATGAGTTTGAGCAAACTCCAGGAGTTGCTGATGGACAGGGAGGCCTGGCGTGCTGTGATTCATGGGGTCGCAGAGAGTCGGACACGACTGAGCGACTAAACTGAACTGAACCGAAGGCACATATGCACTGCACTCCATACCCTAAGTACGTCAGCATATCCTGAAAGTCTTTCTGTGATTTCAGCTTTATCACTTTATCCAGAATAGGTCAAATTCTGAAAGACTGACTTTCATTAGTGAAACTGAGGGAAAACTGACTATTTACCCCGTCAGAGCACAGAACTTCTAGTAGCTAAAATAGCTTTTACTCTCTTGGTGTCAGGCTTTCAGGAAAGTGATGGGGTAATTAGACATTTGTGTTATATTTATGGAGCTAATACATTGTAATGATTTTTTTTGGAACAATGAATATTCAGAAGAAATTTTTGAATTATTTGTATTTATAACTTTATTCTTTCTTAGGCTAAAATATCCTCACTTGCTGCCAGCTGAGAAAGATAGAAAAATATTAAATAAAATATCACTAAGACTATAGCAGGATTTCTAATGAAGGAGAATGAGTGCATTACAAATTCACACAGAGAAGTTTCTGCTAGTAGGTGGTATTTGTATTTTAAGAGACAGCATTTCATGGATCATAGGTTCAAGCAAATACTCATTGTGCTAGACATTAACTGCCACTTAGCAATAGTGATAGAGAAGTAGAAAACATCTGGTTGTGGATAATGAGCCAGAGCTGCTCAGCTCCCCTGGATGCTAACAGCATTGGGCAAAGGTCGCGGTGCAAGGCCATCTGGCTCCTTGCATAAAGATATGTGGAGATCTTTCCTAGCACTGCAAATCATCAGCATATTTGTAAGCAACAGCAGGTAGAAAATCTAATAAGTAACAAATATTTAACTACTGAATTAAAATATCTAACATGAATACATTTCATTAGCATTGTGGCTACTAAATATCAGGTTTCTGTCACAAACTTGAAATATGAATTATGTCATAATAATATGCAAATTCACAAAACTATTATGAATATAAGACAAATCATTTCTCATATATATTTAAGCAACCTAAGCAGAGGAGTTAGGTGTAAAAGTATAACTTAGAAGAGATTTGCTTTCATCAAATATTATTTCCCTTTTCTATTTATTACTTTCATATTTTTATAAAAAATATGTAGTGAAAAACATATGCTATCACTCATATCAATTTAAATATCATTCCATTTTCTTATTTTTACAAAAAAAAAAAAAACTATAGAGCATCTGCTAAGTGTCATATTTCATGGCTTGTATTGAGAACCCAAGACAGTTAATGTACCAAATAACTGATAGTTTAGTTGTAGAAAAGACTGCATAAATTTTAAAAGACTACTTTGCAATGTAGCATGCTGCTGCTGCTGCTAAGTCACTTCAGTCATGTCCGACTCTGTGCGACCCCATAGACGGCAGCCCACCAGGATCCCCTGTCCCTGGGATTCTCAAGGCAAGAACACTGGAGTGGGTTGCCATTTCCTTCTCCAATGTGTGAAAGTAAAAAGTGAAAGTGAAGTCGCTCAGTCGTGTGCAACTCGTAGCAACCAGATGGACTGCAGCCTACCAGGCTCCTCTGTCCATGGGATTTTCCAGGCAAGAGTACTGGAGTGGGGTGCCATTGCCTTCTCCAGCAATGTAGCATAATGTAGGCTTTAATAGAAACATGTACTGGTTCTCATGGGGGAATGCTCAAGGAAAATTTTACCAAAAAAAAAAGTTACCCAAGATCAGTCTCATGTAACAAGTAGGCACTGACAAATATGCTTAGCTTGACCAAATTTTAGTAAGGCTCTTAAATCTTTATGTAGGCCCATATGTGCACTTTCTCACAAAATACAGTTTTAGCAAGAACCCTGCTAAGTCAGTTTGCAAGAATCTCCTTACCCTTGCTATCTGATCACTCTTGATTTGTTATGTTAGGTAGTTAGAATAGGAAAAAGGAGTCCAAAATGACAGTGGCTAAAAGACAAAGAAGGGACAAGCCCGCGAAAATAGAACAAAGGAAGGTCAGAGGACCCAAGTGAGGACCTCAGGTAAAACAAACAGCCCTCCTGGCTAGACCAATTTACATAGGGCAGGTTCAGGGGGAGGAGAAAAAACATATCAGAGAGGAGCCAGAGTTGAGCCAGGGGCTTGGCTTCTCTTTGCATCTTTTGAGTCGGCCCGCCCTCATACCTCGAGGATGTCTTTTCCTTTGCTTTCTAAATAAAACTGAGCTATAACGTTGGTCCTCCTGTGGCTTCAAACTTTTGATGTGGTGAGACAGAACCAAGGAAATTACAAACTCCCCGCTAGTTAAAATTTCTCTCTTCTCACTCTTGGTATCCAATCACCCTCATCTCTCTTCAGCAGAACTCCTATGTTAGTTCAGCCAGAATCTATGCCAGCCACCCACTCACCTGATGCTTCCTGTTAGTAATTTTCCATACAGGAGACCTCTTGCTCCTTGGCTGTAAACCCCTACTTGCTCTTATGCACTTAGAATAGAGCCCAATTTTATACTGGTGTCTATTTTCCCCTAGCGCAATTGTGCTGAATAAAATCTGCCTCCTCCGTTTTAACTTCTGTCCAGTTATGATTCTCTTTGAAAACATCAAGCAGGTGGAAAGAATTCTGTGCATCCTGGGCAAGAGACAAAAGCACAGAATCAAAAGAGAGCATAACCATTTATGTAATGAGTGGTAGAACTGCCACGAAAGAGCTCATTACACCCTTATTTGTCATGACGATGAGCTCCATTTTTTTTTTCCTTGAAAGAATTAGGAAAAAAAAAACCCAAAAAGCAGAATGACTTTAAAGTCTTAAAAACTGTTTATTTTAGAGGAATCATTGACAAGCAAGATAAAGAGTGAATTGTTGGACTGCCAATCTAAAGACTTTATAATCATCTAGGAAGCAGTTGTGCTAACACAGGAAAGAGATCTTAATGATCTGAACGAAACCATGGCCAGTGAGAATAAAGAAGAGGAAGTATATTTGAGAGGTATGGCATTCTGGAGTTCATTAGACATTCTCTAGCTTGAGATATAGTTAAAGTGATCAATGACATACTGTCATTAATTACAGCTATAAACTGAAGTCACTCAGTTGTGTCCAACTCTTTGCGACCCCATGGACTGTAGCCTACCAGGCTCCTCCATCCATGGGATTTTCCAGGCAAGAATACTGGAGTGGGTTGCCATTTCCTTCTCCAGGAGATCTTCCTGACCCAGGGATTGAACCCGGGTCTCCCGCATTCTAGGCAGATGCTTTACCTTCTGAGCCACCAGGGAAGCAGAATGACAGCTATGATTGTAATTAAATGGATGAGCTTGAAACAAGAGGGAAGGGGGAAAGACGCAACCTTTAAAAGAATGACACAGCCCTTGAAGATACAACATAACTGGTTAGACTAACTAGGTCCAAGATGGCAGAAGATTCAACTTCCATTAAACTTTGAGCCTCATTATACGCTCAGTGTAAAGTATTAGCATCTACAATAACACACTCACCAGAGCTATGATAGTTCCAAGGACAATCATCAATGTCAAAAAGTGGACTGTGGTCCAATCCCTGGAAATGTCCATTCTTTCTCCAAAATAGTTGGAATAATCCTCTCACTTATTACCCAGCCCATAAAAACTAACCACCCCATATCTGGGGGGCTTTTGCCTTCTTAGATGACCCACACTCTGTCAGTGGGATGTTTTTATCCTTGGCTGCTCTCACTTTCTGAGACAACCCCATGTCTCATGTGTGTATATCTCTAAATAAATCAACTTCTTACTTATGACTTTGCCTCTCATGGAATTCTTTCTGCAATAAGACAAAGAATCTGAGTTTCATTAAGTCTCAAGACTAGGTATGTGATCTCAATTAAAAGAGAGTGGGTTCAAGCTAACTAGTAAGAGTAGCCAGAAGAAAGGCAAGTCTACAGTGACCAATTATTTTAAGGGATAATGCAATCCCTAAAGGAACAGAGAGGGGGGAAATGAAAAGACAGTAGAAAACTGCTAAAGAGTGATCAATGTGTCAAGTATTACCAATGACTCTAGCAAAGCAAGGGTTGCACATAAATACTGGGGCATCCAAATTAGGATGTCAAATGGAAGTCTAACTTTGCCTCCTTCTTATGATTGAAATATGTATGAAAATACACAAAGACATGCAATATTGAAATTAATCTAGAAACCTAGAATAGCTATCAATAATTCTCTGGACTCAGAATACAGAAAAATCTAAAAAAAGTGTAAAAAAGTGTCTTTCAATGAAGAAAATGTCAAGAAAGAAGTATATCTCATCTGTAATTACTGTTAATTCCTAACTCAGAAACAAGGCTTTCACTACTGAAATTCAGTGACTTATATTTCTTAATATATACACTGTTTTCTGAGTTATTTGAGCTGTATCATTCACCCCCTTCAAACCCTATCACAACAATACATACATTTCTATTTGTACTCATTCTGTAAATATTAGTATTCAAAACCAATGAAGTTTAGGGCACAAGTAGAATGAGGTCATACATTACAGCTAGACTGTGATATGAGTAGTTACAAGTGGTAGGGAAGGAAAGGGGATGGAGTGCTGCATTCGGGAGTTGCTTTCTTCTGGAGTGCTGGTTAGAACCAAAGGAGACAATATGGGTGCTTGCATTTTTCAGTATGACACTCCACAAAGTTAGAAATTCAAGGAGGACGAACAGGAGAGTCCTTTCAGTCCAATAAGATCAATGTGATCAATGAGAGCCAGACACTAGATATTTGGTTAGAAGGGCAGTAGACCAACACTAGAATTCTGTTAGTTGTGCCACAGCTTCTTTTTAATTTTTTTCAGCAAATTAAGATTCATCGTGGCTTAATGGATTATATTCTCTATTTTGGGCTAACAATGGTTAAACTGCTCAGAATATTTTTAAATTTTCAAGATTTTTTGAAGGATGGGATTTTAATTTACTAAACTGAAAAATGACTGTATTGAAATGTCTGTAAAATGACTGAAAAATGGCTGTATTGAAATGAAAGTATTAGTCAGTCAGTCATGTCTGACTCTTTGCGACCCCATGGACTGGAGTCCACCAGTCTCCTCTGTCCATGGAATTCTCAAAGCAACAATACTGGAGTAGGTAGCCATTCCCTTTTCCAGGGGATCTTCCTGACCCAGGGATCGAACTCAGCTTTCCTGCATTGCAGGCAGATTCTTTACCATCTGAGTCACCACGGAAGCCCATACTGTGATAAACTTTTACCCTAAGTAAGTTGGACCTTGAGATTCTGGTTAACAGTGTGAAGTTACCAGAGTTAGCATGACATTAAAATTATTTATTTTATTGTTACCTCATTTCAAAATTTCTGTGTATATTTCAGGTTGATAATACAGGAGTAATTTTTTTTTTCATATATAGGAAAAATTGTGAGACTTAAAAGTCCACCAAAAAGATTAATGAATTTCCTAACTAATGCAGATTTCAGGGTTATTTCAACCTTACTTTGTGTTTGAGAATAGCAAATAATTCTTAGCAGCAAAAATGCAAATTGTTACCTGGAATGCAATAGAGTATTTCTAGCGGAAAAAGTGTACTTTGTAAATCCTACTGATCTACATAAGACAGTCAAAAATGCAAACTAAGGTAACAGTAATATATTTCCATGTGATAAAACACTCTTAACAAGAGTTAAGATTGCAAGAAACTGAACTTTCAGGTACAGATAAATTAAAAGTTAAAGTAAAATATATCCCCATATAAAATAATGAAATGTAAGAGAATATATAAATATAGTTGTTAATACATAAAATAGAAAAGCAACACTAAGTTAAGGGAGAAGTTAAAATCTGACAAAATATTTTTCAAGGAACTCTTTCATACAGTAGGACTTAAATGTTTTCCACATCAACTAAAGGAGCAGAAAAATACAGTTTCACCATTTTTTCCTATATAACTTTTTTCAGAATTCTCATTTACCACTTACTAAATATCCAAGAGCTTGGCAAAATTTCCCATTCTCTTCATAGCTACATGGGCTGGGAATCTAGTTTTGTGCAATTGGTTGTGAACAAAAGGGCATTATTCCATTTCCAAGCAGAAGCATTCAAGATGCAATACCTCTAGCTCTTTTTCTGCTGTGTAATTCAAGATGCTCATGGGTCAAGTACAGCCAAGCTGGAGCTTCCCTCAGTTTGGGTTTAGTGTAGTAACTTAATGGATTAAGCAACTCATTTACTACTTGTCCTCTTCCAGAGTTTCACTCATTGACGGCACAGTTAACTACTATTAACAGCATTAGCTATCCTATGTCCACAAAAAAACTCTGTCTTGTACCCCAACTGTCAAAATCAGGGGGTCCATATAGTAGATAAGAAAATAATCTTTGATAACTGGACAGTACTAAACTGAATATTTACAGTCTACCATATGTCTGTGTGAGATTTTAAATATTTAAACACAAACATGAATAAATAAATCACTGCATTGTTAAGTAATAAAAATAACTTTTCTAAAATACATAGGCCAGTATTTAGCACACAGCAGGCAATAAATAAATGTTAATCCCCAAGCTTCATTCTAAAGCTTTTCTTCCTGCTGAGTGCTTCAGTTCAGCTAATTCTCTCAGTTGTGTCCAACTCTTTGTGACCCCAGGGACTGCAACACACCAGGCCTCCCTGTCCATCACCAACTCCCGGAGCCTACTCGAACTCATGTCCATTGCATCAGTGATACCATCCAACCATCACTTCCTCTGTCATCCCCTTCTCCTCCCACCCTCAATCTTTCCCAGCATCAGACTCGTTTCCATGAGTCGGTTCTTCACATCAGGTGGCCAAAATATCGGAGTTTCAGTTTCAACATCAGTCCTTCCAATGAATATTCAGGACTGATTTCCTTTAGGATGGACTGGTTTATTCTCCTTGCAGTCCACAGAATTCTCAAGAGTCTTCTCCAACACCACACTTCAAAAGCATCAATTCTTCTGTGCTCAGCTTTCTTTATAGTCCAACTCTCACATCCATACATGACTACTGGAAAAACCATAGCTCTGACTAGATGGACCTTTGTTGACAAAGTAATATCTCTGCTTTTCAATATGCTGTCTAGGTTGGTCATAGCTTTTCCTCCAAGGACCAAGCGTCTTTTAATTTCATGGCTGCGGCGCCATCTTCAGTGATTTTGAAACCCCCCAAAATAAAGTCTCTCACTGTTTTTTTAGTTTCCCCATCTATTTGCCATGAAGTGATGGGACTAGATACCATGACCTTAATTTTCTGAATGTTGAGTTTTAAGCCAACTTTTTCACTCTCCTCTTTCACTTTCATCAAGAGGTTCTTCAGATCTTCTTTGCTTTCTACCATAATTGTCATGCCATTTGTGTATCTGAGGTTACTGATATTTCTCCCGGCAATCTTGGTTCCAGTTTGTGCTTCATCCAGCCCCGCATTTCACATGATGTACTCTGCATAGAAGTTAAATAAGCAGGGTGACAATATACAGCCTTTACATACTCCTTTCCTGATTTGGAACCAGTCTGTTGTTCTATGTCCAGGGTTCAGTCATGCTTTTGTTCTTAAAGGAAAACTTGGTGCCAGGATCTTTAATCTTTCCAACAGATTTCACTAAGAGAGCATTGTCCTCCAACACATTCCTTTGCCTATGCTCTACCCATTTAAATAAATGCTCTGCTCATTTCTCATGCCTCTACTTCTCACTCCTCTCTATTAGAAACTTCCCTAGTTTGCTCTCTGACATCTCTAGTATGCCATCCCACTGAAAATTCAGCTCTTGTTTAGAACATAAATGAAAGGGCATAAAAGTTAATATTCTATTTGCATGATTTTGATCCCATGTAAAATAATATTTAATGAGGCTAACCCATAGATATCTCAGGTAATTAAAGATTTATAAAATTGCTTCTCCATTTAAATATAATTAAGATAAATGCATTTGCCCTTCCTTCCCCAATGTGGTGCTACAAAAGCTTGAAGCTTAAAAGGGCTCTAAAGGGATATCACTGCTTGAAAATCATACTATTTCTTAAATATTTGCTAAGGTCATTGTTTTTCTTCCAGAAAGACATTTCTGGGCGGATATATTGTCCTGTGAGGCAATATCATTTATGGTAAGCTACCATATATACTCCTTTAGCCATAATCAAAACACTCTTCAAAAAGGATGCACATCAGTTCCTTCAAGGTTAATTTTAAAAAGTTCTTTGTCATTTCAAAAAGGAACTGCTATAGTGCACAAAAGGGTTTCCCAGTGGCTCAGACAGTAAAGAATCTGCCTGCGGTGCAGGAGACCTGGGTCTGATCTCTGGGTCGGGAAGATCCCCTGGAGAAGAGCATGGCAACCCACTCCAGTATTCACGCCCGGCAAACCCCATAGACCGAGAAGCCTGGCGGGCTACAAGTACACGGGGTTGCAAAGAGTTGGACATGACTGAGTGAATGACAAACAAATTCACAGCAATTTCTGTTAAAGTCTGCAGAGTAAAATTCTCTTTACAACATAAGCCAGCCCTCTATGGTTTAGCTACACAATTTTCAATTTTACTAATAACCACTTGGTGGAAAACATAATTGTGACTTAAAATTTTGTTACAAAGGTATTTTAGATGTTTGTTAACCTACTGATTTCCCCCCAAACTTCCTTCATTTATCTAACATGAAAAAGGCTGACATCAACTGCTTAGTTATTGTTATTCGATTAACAGAAGTTGCAAAATTAGAACAGAGATGTATAATGCAAAGGAAGAACTTCTCTTAAATTTCAGTTCTAACAACAGGCATTCAGGATGAAGATACTAACAATACAGTTAGCA
Source organism: Odocoileus virginianus (assembly GCF_023699985.2). NCBI lineage: Eukaryota > Metazoa > Chordata > Mammalia > Artiodactyla > Cervidae > Odocoileus > Odocoileus virginianus. The sequence continues at coordinate 25,488,192 of NC_069685.1, forward strand.
TCCAAGTCTAAAAGGAACAAAAAATCTGGTGAACTGAATTAAGGGGAAAAACTTGATCTGTTGATTAAAATAAATCTGTTGACTAAAAAAGAAAATCTAGATATCAGCAATAAAAACTGACCATCTGAAGTTCAAATTTGACCAAAACATGCTTTATATATTTCTCACACTTGGACTATGTCAAGAATAAGCTAGGCATTTCAGAATAAAAATAGTATAAATTGCATGGAAGCTTTAAAAATATGCTTGACATGTTTGGCAAAAATCTGATTCAGTTGATCTCTAAGACCATATTAGAGATGGAACACTGATACAATTTAAGAAGAATGTTAGACTAATCTATTATTAAAGATTGATTTAACTGGTTTCTGAAATACAGACAAGAATGGACAAAACTGAAAGTCAGAAAGCTATCCAGATGACCATTTTAGCAATGCAGGCATGAGAAAATGAATTTATTTCATTATAAATGACAGTGAGATTTGGGGAAAATTGATTGAGAGCATCTGAGAAACAGTAAACTAAGTGTATGTTTGGTGACTTGAGGAAAGGACAAGGGGAAATTCAACCTCATTTGCCAGTGTCTAACTTTAGAATACATAAGAGTAAATAAGTAAATGGAGTAGTAAGATGGAACTTTCATTTTGAGGGAAAGGTATTTATCTTATTTAAGACATGCTGAATTTGAAGTGACATGGGGACATTTAAAAGAAAATGTCCAATAAGGAGAATGTGAAGATGTAACTCCAGGAAACATGTTTGCTTTTGTTTACAGATACTAATGAAGGAAATGATGTTTGAAAAGAAAATGAAAATTTGATAAAGAATGTACAATAATTAGGCAATATCTCAAAGGAAGCAGAGAGGATTTAATAAATATTGGCAGTTAGCCCTGGAAAAACAAAGAGACACTATTCTTCATAGGTATAATAAAAAGAAAACAAGAAAGAAAAAAAAATTGGGAACCCGTACTGTTTTAAAAATAAATTGAAGACCAACTCTGCCTGTTTCACGTTTTATTTTTGATTAAAATTCTTTATAGTGGTTTGGTTCACAAAAAACGAGCAGAATGTATACACCCTCTTACCCCAATAGACATATATGGTATCTATTATAAACATTTTGCATTTGTATGGTACTATTTTTAAAATTGATGACCCACTATTGATACATTAGAGTCCATAATTTACATTCAGGTTCATGCTTCGTGTTATATACTCTGTGGGTTTTGACAAATGCATAATGACAAGTATCCATCACCACAGCATCACAGAGAATGGTTTGTGTCCTAAGCTTGCCCTGCAGGTGTATATGCATGCCAAAGCACTTCAGTTGTATCCACTCTTTGCAACCCATGGACTGTAGCCTGCCAGGCTCCTATATCCATGGACAGAGGAGAATACTCTGTAAGAGAATACAGGCAAGAATACCAGACTGTGTTGCCATGCCCTACTCCAGGGATTCTTCCTGACCCAGGGATCAAACTCGTTTCTCCCGCCACTCCTGCATTGCAGGCAGGTTCTTTACCTCTGAGCCACCAGGGAAGCCCCTAAACTCGCCCTGAGGTCCACTTAACCATCCTTTCCCCGAACTCTGGGAATCACTGATACTTTTCCTCTTGAATTTTGCTTTTACAGTTATCCTATAGTTGGAATCAGACAGTGGGTCTTCTTCAGATTTACTTTGTTTTCTTAAAATCCTCTTTTAAGACTTTTTCATGACTTTTTATGACTTGATAGCCCATTTTCCTGTATCACTGAAAAATATTCCATTGTCTAGATACATCAGTTGATTTATCCATTCATTTTTTGAAGGACATCTTGGTGGCTTTGAAGTATTGGCAATATGAATAAAGCTACCATAAACATTTTTGTGCAAGTTTTAGTGTGTACAAATGATTTTGACTCATAAGTGAGAAATAGACTTAAGGGACTAGATCTGATAGACAGAGTGCCTGATGAACTATGGACAGAGGTTCATGACATTGTGCAGGAGACAGGGATTGAGACCATCCCCAAGAAAAACAAATTCAAAAGTGCAAAATGGCTGTCTGAGGAGGCCTTACATATAACTGTGAAAAGAAGAGAAGTGAAAACCAAAGGAGAAAAGGAAAGATATTCCCATTTGAATGCAGAGTTCCAAAGAAGAGTGAAGAGAGAGAAGAAAGCCTTCTTCAGTGATGAGTGCAAATAAATAGAGGAAAACAACAGAATGGGAAAGACTAGAGATCTCTTCAAGAAAATTAGAGATACCAAAGGAATATTTTATGGAAAGATGGATTCAATAAAGGACAGAAATGGTATAGACCTAACAGAAGCAGAAGATATTAAGAAGAGATGGCAAGAATACACAGAAGAACTGTACAAAAAAGATCTTCACGACCCAGATAATCACGATGGTGTGATCATTCACCTAGAGCCAGACATCCTGAAATGTGAAGTCAAGTCGGCATTAGGAAGCTTCAATAAGAACAAGGCTAGTGGAAGTGATGGAATTACATTTGAGCTATTTCAAATTCTAAAAGATGATGCTGTAAAAGTGCTGCACTCAATATGCCAGCAAATTTGGAAAACTCAGCAGTGGCCACAGGACTGGAAAATGTCAGTTTTTACTCCAATCCCTAAGAAAGGCAATGCCAAGGAATTCTCAAACTACCAAACAACTGCACTCATCTCACATGCTAGTAGAGTAATGCTCAAAATTCTCCAAGCCAGACATCAACAATATGTGAATCATGAACTTCCAAATGTTCAAGCTGGTTTCAGAAAAGGCAGAGGAAGTGGAGATCAAATTGCCAACATCTGCTGGAGCATCAAAAAAGCAAGAGAGTTCCAGAAAAACATCTACTTCTGCTTTATTGACTATGCCAAAGCCTTTGACTGTGTGGATCACAATAAACTGGAAAATTCTGAAAGAGATGGGCATACCAGACCACCTGACCTGCCTCTTGAGAAATCTGTATGCAGTTTAGGAAGCAACAGTTAGAACTGGACATAGAACAAAAGACTGGCTCCAAATAGGAAAAGGAGGACATCAAGGCTGTATATTGTCACCCTGCTTATTTAACTTCTATGCAGAGTACATAATGAGAAATGCTGGGCTGGATGAAGCACAAGCTGGAATCAAGATTGCCGGGAGAAATATCAGTAATCTCAGATATGCAGATGACACCACCATTGTGGCAGAAAGCAAAGAAGAACTAAAGAGCTCTTGATGAAAGTAAAAGAGGAGAGTGAAAAAATTGGCTTAAAACTCAGCATTCAGAAAACTAAGATCATGGTATCTGGTCCCATCACTTCATGGCAAATAGATGGGGAAACACTAGAAACAGTGGCTGACTTTATTTTGGGGGGATGGGGGGGGCTCCAAAATCACTGCAGATGGTGGCTGCAGCCATGAAATTAAAAGATAATTGCTCCTTTGAAGGAAAGTTATGATCAACCTAGACAGCATATTAAAAATGAGACATTACTTTGCCAACAATGGTCCAACTAGTCAAAGTTGTGGTTTTCCAGTAGTCATGTATAGATGTGAGAGCTGGACTATAAAGAAAGCTGAGCCCTGAAGAATTGATGCTTTTGAACTATGCTTTTGGAGAAGACTCTTGGGAGTCCCTTGGATTGCATGGAGATCCTACCAGTCCATCCTAAAGGAGATCAGTCCTGAATATTCATTTAGAATGACTGATGATAAAGCTGAAGCTCCAACACTTTGGCCACCTGATGTGAAGAGCTGACTCATTTGAAAAGACCCTGATGCTGGGAAAGATTGAGGGTGGGAGGAGAAGGGGATGACAGAGGATGAGATGGTTGGATGGCATCACTGACTCAGTGGACATGAGTTTGAGTAAACTCCGGGAGTTGGTGATGGACAGGGAGGCCTGGCATACTGCAGTCCTTGGAGTCACAAAGAGTCGGACATGACTGAACGTAAGACTGAACTAAATTGAGAGTAAGAACCAAGGGATGCAATTGCTGGATCATATAATAAGGGTATATATAGCTTTGTATAAAACCACCAAACTATCTTCCAAAGTGGCCACACCATTTTGCATTTCCATCAGCACTGTGTGAGAATTCCTGTGTTCTACATCCTTGCCTCTTTTTAAGGTTGTTGGTATTTGGGACTGTGGCCATTCTAAATAACTAGGTAATGGCATGAATAGGCCAAAAATTATTTGGTTTTTCCATAACATCTTATGGAAAATCTGAATGAACTTTTTGGCAACCCAATATCTCACTGCTTTAAATTGAATTTCCCTGATGATGTGGAACATTTTTTCAAATGGCTTGCCATCTGTATATGTATTTTTTGGTGCAGTTTTTGTTCACTTCTTATGCCCAGTTTACACGGAATTGTTTTCTTCATGTTGAGTTTTAAGAGTAACATTTATTATTCTGGATAAAAGCCCTTTATCATGTACATCTACTGTAAATATTTTCTTTCTTTCAAGTTATGGCTCATCATTCATTCTCTTAACAGTGTCCTTCATAGAAGTTTTTAATAAAATTTGGCTTATCAATTTTTTCTTTTATAAATCATGCTTTAGGTGTTTCATCTAAAAAGCCACTGCCAAACTCAGTATCATCTATAATTTTTCCCACATTGTTTGCTAGAAATTTGATAGCTTTGCATTTTATATTTAGGTCTGTAATTCAGTGTGCAATTTAAAATTTATGAGTTGTTTATTTCTGTAATTTTCCATTTAATATTTCAGACTGTGTTTGACCACAGGTAACTGAAACCACAGACACATAAAGGATGAATGCTGTAAACACTATAGCCTGCTAAAGAATGGGCCTGCATCAGACTTCATTTCAGACTTTTAGAACAGATTTCTGCCCTTTTGATCTGCAGAAATGTAAGCAATTAATGTGTGTTGTTTCAAATCACTGTGTGTAGCAATAATTTGTTACAGCAACAATAGGAAACTAATTGTATCTTTTTCCAATCCTTCCACTTAAACTATCCCCACTGGATCATTTGTATTATGTGCTGTTAATAAATTTTGACATAAATAACTGGAAGAATTTAATCTTCCAAAATCTGGTAATTTTCCTCCATGTACATATATATATGTATATGTGTTACATACATAATCCATGTCTTGATAGGCAATTTTGTATATGAACATACATGCATACATATGTATCTAATGATACATATATAACTAAAAACATAAACCTGAAATTTCATTTAATCAGCATTTTAATCTTATTTGAATATATATTCTTTAAGAGCCTTCAATTATATCATTTTTCAACAATTCAAGGAATTTAAGGCATTACTTGAAATTTAATCCTTTATATATTCAGAATTTCCTTCAGCTTAGTGAAAAAACTCTGAATATTAACTGTACTTAATCCAATATTCATTGCAATCTGATGGTTCAGTTTAGGATTATATGTGCAAAGCAAGTTTTGAGACTGAAACTAAAGATGTAGAAGTATGTGTTGATATAAACTGATATATAAATTTGAATGGAAAGTGATATTTTTTTACAAATGTCCTTAAATTTTAAAAATTACAGTAAAATCATTTTGTTGTATTTTATAAAATCTAATAAAACTGCATTGAAAATAAATACCAAAAAGATACTTTGTTTGAATTATTTCATAATAAATGATAGCTACAATAGATTTCAATTCATACTTTTTCTTTTTTACTAGTATATAAAACTTCTAGAGAAATACACTTAATTACTAATTAATATAAATAATTACTGAGATATTTTCATTCTTTCATTATAATTTTCCCCAAAATGTATTGTTTATTTTAAATTAAGGAGTGTGGAGGCTGCCTTGTGGCTCAGTGGTGAAGAGCTCCCCTGCCAACGCAGGAGACACGGGTTTGATCCCAGGACCAGGAAGGTTCCCACGTGCTGCGGAGGAGCTGAGCCCACGTGCCACATCTGAAGCCTGAGCACCCCAGAGCTCACGCTCCACAACAAGAAAAACCATCACAATGAGAAGCCCGCACACCACAACGACAGCGTGGCCTCCACTCACTGCAACGAGAGAGAGCCCGCACAGCAATGAAGATCCAGCATGGCCAAAAAGAAAGATATAAAATTATTGAAAATTAAGAAATCTGATAATTTTTATCTTTTTGTATTACTTTAGGATGTAATTCTTCTGAATTACACTTTAGAAAAATATTAGATTATGAATATAAGATTTACAGTATTTTCTCATTAATTATGCCATTTCTGAAGTTTTTTTAGATACACTTTATCACATTAAAGATGTTCCCTTGCCAGAATAAATGGCTAGTGCATGGCCCAAATAACCTTTTTGCTCTGAGCATTGGGGCTGATAATAATGAATAAATCTTTCAATCTTTTCCAAAGTATGGCATTTGGCTAAAGGAAGCTGCCAAGAAAAAAAAAAAAAGAATGCTATGGGGGAGGTTATGCTCCTTTAGGTGGCAGACAAGGGAATGATAGGATGATTGATCCCCTGACATCTTGCTTGAAAAGGGAAAAATCAGCTTCTCTATTTATATTCCAGAAGCTACTTGCGAATGATACTAAAGCTAAGCTTTACCAGTGCTCTTTTTTTTTTTTTTTGCCTTTGTTCTATCCCTTTTATAGGATTTTCTGTTAAGAATAGATTTTTTTCAATAAAGCACATGCACATGAGTTCCTGCCTCAGGGATGCCAGGTCCTCCTAGGGAACCTGACTTAAGACAAATTTTATTTAATTTTTGCTGATTTTGCATTATGAATAGATGGGGAATATACATATTTTCTGTTCAGATACAAGCTGATAATTATATCTTTCCATCTATTTAACCATCTATCTACTCATCTATATATCTATCCATCAGGCTAAACCTGGTCTTAGTTGTAGCATGTGGGATCTATTTCCCTGACTAGGGATTGAACCTGGGCCCCCTGCATTGGGAGCACAGTCTTAGCCACTAGACCACCAAGGAAGTCCCAGATAATTATATTGTTTTATTCCTTTGAATGCATCAAAAATATGAGATTGTGTTAATTTTTGTATGATAAGGAACTATGTATTCTTGAAATTAGCCTAACGGTCATTTTCTTAATTCATTTGGGATGCTATTAAAAGTAATAATAATAAGTTGGATAGCTTATGAAATAAATGTATTTCTCCCCATTTCCAGAAGCTGGTAAGTCCAAGATGAGGGTGCCTGCAGATTTGGAGTCTAGTGAGGGTGTGCTTCTGGCTTCAGAGACTACAAGTTTCTTACTGTACCCTCACAGGACTGAAAGGGTCAAGGGTGCTCACTTGGACTCTTACCTAGAGGGCACCTATTCTTGAGGGCTTTGACCTCAGGATTGAATCAACTCCTAGAAGGCCCACCTTCATATACCATCAAACCAGGGATTAGATTTCAAGCAGATTTTGGTGAGGACACAAACACTCAGTCTGTAACAATTCACAATACAGCATCTACTTTACATATAGCTGAATCTGATGTGCCCATATTTTATTCTTTTTGCACCTATAATCAGGAATGATACTGCCAGGTAATTGTCTTTTAATAACTTGTCTTTTTAGTTCAAGTTTATGTTGGCATGAAAAATATTGTTGGGAACTTATTTTCTTATTTCTTAAAATAGTTTCTGTGAGAATGTTATTTCCAAAATTTTGAAAGATTCAATAGTAACGCTATCTGAGTTTTGGATTCTTTATCGCGGACTTAAAAAAGAAATTATTACCAAGTCTGTTACTTTAAGTTATAGGACTCTTTGCATTTTTAAATTTCTTCTATGAATTTTGGCAAATTGTTTTTTAAGTATACTTTTCATCTAAATATTTGAATATATTAGAATAAGTATGTTGGCAATACATATCCCCTTATTATTAATGTCTATAGCAGGCAGAACGCTAAGATGGCTGTCCCAGACATACAGGCCATGTATAATCCCCGTTCCTACAAGTGGAAGTGGGACAAACAATGTGGCAGGACAAGAGAATCAAGAGGGTTTACTATTCCTATGATTACGCTACTAGTCAGTTGATCTTGATAGTGCATTTGGTAAATAAGCCGCCTACCAATGCAGGAGACACAAGAAATGTGGGTTCAGTCCCTGGTTCAGGAAGATCCCCTGGAGGAGGAAGTGGCAACCCACTGCAGTATTCTTGCCTAATGAGTCCCGTGGGGAGAGAAGCCTGGCAGGCTAGAGTACAGGGGTGGCAAAGAGATGGACAAGATGGTGCACGGACATAGCTGACTCTGAATTACTTAAATGGGAGATTATTCCAGAAAGGCCTAGCCTATTAGATAAACAGTTTTTAAACAGGTAAAGTGACGGACATTCTCCTGCAGTCATGGAAGAAAGAAAGCAATCATACTGTAGAGAAGTAAGCTCTGCTGGGAATTCTTGTTAGTCTCCAGGAGCTGGAGGGTCCCAGACCTATGAGAATAAAGAATTCTCTCAACAGCCAATAAACTGGAAGAAGACCCAACTGCTCAAAATACACCAAGCTTAATTTTAAGCCTGGAGAGATGTGAGATGAGAATCTTTCTAATACCTTCCTAGATATCCTATCTGCAAGACTATGAGAGAAGATTTGTGTTAGCTACTTAGTTTTCAACTATTACTAAGAAGTGCTAAATACTAAAATAGTATTTGTTCCATTGTCTAAAATATTTAAATTATTAATATAAGCCTGGCTTTAGCTACAAATTACAAGTTTTAATAGACCACACACTATCATTTATATATAATTCAAAGCATATTTAATCCCACTATTTCTTCTCTGACATAACTGTTTAGAAATGTAAAGATTTTTTAAATGTATCCATGTTATGATTTCCAGTTTCCATTCCACTATGAATATATTTTCTGTATGACTAATTCTTTAAACTTTATTACACTAAATACAAGTAGCCCAAGATATATATATATATATGTACACACACATATGTGTATATATATATATACATATATATATCTTTGATACAAATGCGTATTCTATAATTCTCAGAGATACTCTCAGTCACTTAGGTCAAATTCATTCATTCACTAACTTTTTTCAATATTTACTGATAATTCTTTTCTATTATAGCAGTTATTAAAGGATATATGATAAAATCCTCTATGATAATCTTGAAATTCTATTCCTCTTTTTAATTATGACAATTACAATTTTATATCCTTGTGTGTGTGCATGCCTGCTAAGTCACTTCAGTTGTGTCTGACTTTTTGTGACCCTATGTACTGTAGCCTGCTAGGCCCCTCTGTCCATGTGATTCTCCAGGCATGAATACTGGAGTGGGTTGCCATGCCCTCTTCCTGGGGATCTTACCCACCCAGGGATTGGACCTGTGTCTCTTAAGTCTCCTACACTGGCAGGCAGATTCTTTACCACCACTGCCACCTAAGAAGTTCTTACATACATATAAGTGTATGCTAATTCACAATTTGTATTGTGTGTGTGTATTTCTTTTTTTTTTTTCTTTCCTTTTTCTTTAATTTTTTTTGGCTGTGTTGCATGGCCTGCAGGATCTATGTTCCCAACCAGGACTGAACCCAGGCCGTGAAAAGGAAAGCCCATAATCTGAATCACTAGACCACTAGGGAATTCCCCATACATTTACTTTCAACCTTTTCTTATCCTTATATTTAAGGTACATTTTATTATTGCCATCATATCTACAAAGTAGATTAATGTTGATGCTTGAAATGAAAGAAATTCATTTAAGCTTAATTTAACATATTTAGCTTAATACAGCATCACTAAAAAAAGTGATTACTCATAAGCAGGTGTTTTCCATAAACCCCATGACAATCACAACTTCATCTATTAGAAGTTATATAATAAGATTTTTTAAATAAATCATGTAATAACATTCTGATGTGGCTCTCCAAGACATTACTTTCACAATCACACACACACACAGATATACACTAACACAAAACAGAATATTCCAATGTGGAATTCCAGGTTATGTATTTAGTTGATTTCAATTACATTATTGCTTATTCTTCCACTATAAAAAATAATCTCTCCTTTCTTCTCTAAAATTTTAGTCCTATTTTCTGATAATCACTGTTACCAGTGATTTAGAAGGTATATGTGAAAATGGGACATTATTGTTGTATTCATCAAAGTAAAATGATTTCCTCTGATATCCAGTGGCTCCACTAAGAGGTCGTTTTAGTTATAGCAATGTGTGAAAAATAAATGTCTATTATTCTGGGTGAAGGATGTAATAAAAACTTTCTGTTTTAGTATCTTAAAGTTTGTATGGCCCCAGTTTTACAAAGACATTCTGCTGAAAGGAGATTGTCCCCTCTTGGGTTAATGTAGGTTCCAACATGAGAAAAGACTATGGAAGTACGCTACGAAAAAAAAAATGTGAGATGTCAACTTGATTGGAAGAATGGACTCTGATTAACTGGCTGGAATTATCTTCTAGAATCAGCCACTGAGGTGCATGGTTCTGCCATAGGAAAATGACCATAAAGGAGAATGTGAAATTAAAAAAAAAAAAAGAGAGAGAGTATGCCTTTAACACCCAGTCCACTTGGAATGATGTTTGTGTGGCAGGACACACTCCTTTTATACCTTATTGTATCTCTACCCAAGGCTTTCCCCTTGTTCTTATGGTTAACTAGAGGGATTATGGAACTGAAAAGAAGATTTGGAATAGCTTATTTCTTACAACTGTCCTTATAATCCAAGGAAAAGAGCATCAAGTAACTTGTCCTCACATTGAAGGATTCCCTTACCTGGTTCCTGGGAATACAAAGGACAAGAGCTGGAGCAAACCCACAGCTTCAGACACAGAAGAAAATCATGCTCATGAACTGAGATCACCTTTCAGAAGCAGCACAGTTCAACTTTTAATGAGGATGAAAAGTTCTCTCCTATTTACAACATAATGTGCAGATGTTACCCTGACCTAGAACAGAGATAATTTTTAACACTTTTGGTAAGGAGCTATTTCTTGAGTTCTTGTCTCAGTTTCACCTTTTGTCACAGGAAGTAAGCAGTACATAAGAACATAAAAAATACTGCATAAAAATCATCTCTCCATAAACAATGAGTTCTCATCTAAACCAAGATTCACTAGAACTTTTATAAAAAATTAGAAAATATTTTAAGTTAACACAGAGGCATGCTAAAATTCCTATGTAAGATATTATCTTATAATCATTAAAAATGGGATATAGGGGATTTGAAGACTTAGGCTCCTCCAGTCCAAGCAAAGTCCTAGAGTTGGAAAAGATCTGATCTTGCCTTTATTTTTTGTATTCAAAAATAGGATATCTTTCAAAATATCCAATTGGTCCAAGCATAAACCATGCACCAGAGTAGGTATGTTTGTAAAACAGCTAACCTGATTTTCATTTAAAATAAAAAATAAATAAATTGGTATGACATACATAGTGAGTTGAACACTGTGGAACATCAGACAAATCACATGGAGATAGAGGAAATCACAGACACTATTAGGAAAGTGGTACAGGGCAGGGAGAAGAGCAAACAAAAAAGGAAGACACTGATGGTGACTCAAAAGCAGATTTAAGTCCCCTGTGCGCACAGCCCTGGGGCTGATATCACACCTCTGACGTGAGGGCTGGAGGAGGCGTGAGTGTTGCATTCACCACTGTTGTACACAGGAGATCTCTGCAGATGAAAAACCAACACGGGCACTAATTTATCTTTCCTAGAGGTTTCACTCACCAATTACCAACGTGACAGGCTTTTTTTTTTTTTTTCAAGATTAGGATTTGTTTGATATCAATTTACTTATTGATAGCAAAACAAAACTGCACGTGTTATGAAGCATGTAAAATAGAGGTCTTCTCAGCATTTTCACTTCATGCAATGACATTGTCTCCTGCACAGGAGGAACTGGACACAGAGACAAAAAATAACATGAAACCACATTTTCAAAATAGAGGGTGCTTACATAAAATGTACAAATTAATATTGGGGCAATTTATGTCTTCACTATATAAAATGCTTTCTTATTTTTATTAAATTTCATGGCAAATTCTACTTTTATTAGACCTTACTACTCATATGTGTACCAGTTTAATTAAGATGAAAATTTATTCTAGTAAATGGAGATGGAAAGTTCAAAGATTTAAACGTCTGTAGCTCAAGAAAGCCACCAGGAGTTGGAATCAAAGCTAGCACAAGTTAGAATCATTTTTTGCATCAGAACACATGGCCCTAAACACTACTCCTTTCATCACTAGGCCATACTTGCCTTTCGGAGAAGGCAGTATTCATTGCGCAACCTGTCCAAAGTCACTTAAACAGTAGAAGGTAGACCCAGCCTGCCTGTGTCTCTAACCACTGCACTCTTCTGCACGGGTTCAAGTCAAGTCTATGGGTCCATATGATCAATGTACTCTAGAATGTCTGGATGTTTATTGTCATAGGAACTTCAACTTTCACAAAATTTCCCCATTCACAAATTCTGTACCAACACCCAAGTACATTGTGTCTCCGTTACTTAACTAACACTTAATGGTGACAGCTTTCTCTGCCATGGACTAGGATTAATAATATTGAGCATGTGTTGAATTCTTGCTACTCACTAAGTGACATTCAAGTGATTTTTTTATACATTAACTCTAATTCTGAAATCTGGTGAGGTTACTAGAAGGACTAAGATAATCCTTTATTTTGAGACATAAGGAAACTAGGTAATAGAAATTTTAACAAATTTCCTAAGTTTGTGTGTGATATTTTTCTTTAATTTTATTTAAATCACTACTTTAATACTAAATTATTATATATTGCAGTGATTAATACACGAAACTATGAAGCGAGTTAAGTTTGAATCACAAATCTGCCATTTATTAATGTGACCTAGTTAATTACCTGAGGGACCAAAAAAACCCAGAAGAAATAAAAAGGGCCTGAGTTACCTGGTGTTCCAGTGGTTAGGACTTCACATTTCCACTGCAGAGGGGCACAGGTCTGATCCTGGTTGGGGAACTAAGAGCCCACACACCACAAGGTGTGGCAAAAGAGGGAGGGTTTGCATGCTTATTTTGAAATATTTCAAGAAAATAAGATATTTTAAAAATTTTCCGTTAATATTTCCCCAAATTAACTGAGCAAATAAAAATTATGACGGCTTTAAACAATAATTGAATCAAGCTTTAGTGCTTTAAAAGATATGTAAATTATAGTATGGTAGAAGTTAAATAAAATGCGCAGTTTGATTTGTGATGTTTCTATTTGTATATCTTTCCAAGCTTACTGATGTCTCCTTGGCAATGTCCAGTCTGCTTAAATGTCCATCAGAGGCATTCTTCTTTCTATCAATGTTTCTGATGTCTAAAACTTCCTTTATTGATTTTTTCCCCAATTTCTATCTCTTTGCTTACATTACCCAACTTTGCTTGAATGCTGTCATTTTTTTCATTAGTACTTAACCTATTAATAGAAGTAATTTTAAATTCACAGATATTGTCAGTGCAAAGCCTATATAACAACTGCATGCAGAGAGAAATTTTGTAGTATAACATACATGGCATGACTATGTGATTATTTGTAGTACAACATACATGACATTTGTACTATAACACAGTAAGCATAATTATAATTATCATGAAGTAATAATTATGTCTCAACACTCATAAAAATTATTTTAGAGCATAAAAACATCAGTTTACACATACAATTTTGAAATAAAATCTAATAACAGAAGGGTTTATTAGATTACAGAATTACTTCAAAAAATATCTGCTGAAGATCTGTAATATTCCTCACATTATATAAAGTGTTAGGTCTTTTATAACCTCAATGTCCTATTACTTTAAATTTCTAATATATTCATGATTTTTTGGAAAAAATACACATTGTGAAACTATTTTTCCTCCCTTCCATTAGTGTCTTATTAAACTACTAAAATAATAGGAAAATAAATCAAAACAATGAAAATAAACAAGCTACCAGTTTCCTCACATGTAAATCCTCCCATGAATCACTTGAGAAGTAGTTTTTGAAAAGGCAACTGCTGAAGTTACTCATTCATCATAGTGCATATGGTAATGTATGAACAATATCCATGTTTGATTCAGGTATTTAGGACTTCAGTGACTGTGTAAGAGGCAAGGTCAGAATTCTCCCTTTTCTCTAGCAGTTACATACTGTCACTACTTTATAAATATTAGAGTGTGTGTGATTAGGAACTAGACACAGTCAATGCCATATCTTTCCGGTGTTTTTTTTTGTTTGTTTGTTTCTTCCAAAAAGTGCAGGGAATATAATTCTTTGTCAAACTTAGCAAGCAGCAGAATTTAATCACAGTTTCAACTTTGTAGTATCTATAAATGTCACATTCTGAGTCAGCATCCCACTGATTGCAAAATAGATATAAATTATTTACACAAAATGAACAACAAAGGACAACAGGACGTGACCTCTCTGTCACAGGAGTAATGATTTTGATATTTGATGTAAAGCAGAATTTTAAAATTACTATATTTCTACATCGCACTCCTTCATTTCATGATTAGTACTACAGACATGCCAAAGTATGCCAACCCAGACAGAGAGCAAAGCTAATTAGCTGTGAGAGACTGAGGCTCACCAACTAGTTGTAAATTTTCACTAAGCTGGGTAAAAGGGCCTTGGAGAGGTCAAATGATACTGCCACTAAAATAGCACATGGAAAGAGAACCAAACAGAATGCTCAAACAGGTCATGAGTGATGATAAGTACAGGAAAGTTACGGTTTAGGACCAAAATTTTGCCAAGTGATGAATCGCACAATTTCTGAAATGGCAATTAAATTTGAAGTACCTCTAATTAACTGCAGGGGTGAAAAGGAGCCCCTGAAAGATAGTGGAGGAGGAATAAATCACGGGCCTCTAAGAAAAACATTGTTCTCTTCATTAAAATTATTTTACTTAAATTTCCTTCTGTAGCATCATAGGGATGGCAGAAGCCACCTAATTAAAAATTCACACATTACCTATTAGTCATTTTTCAATCACATTATATAATGCCCATGGAAAAGAAACTTTTCATAGTGAATATAATCTACCAATTAAAGTAACCTAGAAATTTCTTTGATGTACAACAAAGAAATCGTACCTGACAATGAAAGTAAAACTATTTGATTTGTGGTCTCTAAAACAACTTCAGTCATTCTGTGCTTCCTTTTAATGGCATTTTCTATTCTTAAATTGGGTGTATCTTTATCAGAAGAGGTTGTGAGAGGTAATTTGAGATTATGACTAATCTAAGTGAAAAATACCTACTAAGAAAAATTGAATTTGCCTCATTTCCATTACATTGTTATTTGAAAAGGCTTCTATTTCCTCAGGAAAGGGTAAAAGGACAAATAATTGGGATCTCATGTAGTAATTAAAAGCTGTACTAATTTTTCAAATGTTCTTCAGTTTTGAAAAGCTTATGGAATTCATTTGAAATCTGAATGATTGAAAAGGCATTTTCTCCTAAATGATCAATTTGCCTAACTTGTATCCATTCATATGCTGAGAACATTTAGATGATTATAATCAAAATATTAATAAGCTAGAAAAGTTTTCATTTAATTAGAAATGTATTCATATAATTTTGCAAGTGAGGAATACTTTGAAGAGCTGAGATTAATGTAGTTCTTCCCTTTGCATAATAAAAAATCAATTAAATTTATTACAAATAACCATCATAATCTACTAGAATCTACTTGATTAAAAAAAAGCTTCACATTAAATATCTTGAAATATGGGTAAGATTATAAGAATCAGAAAAGGGAAAGGACATTCCAGGTTAAGAACAACGGAGGCTTTTTAATGAGTGGAAAGACACAGTACAGAGAAAGAAATTGAACAGAAGACCTGGATTTTAGATCTGGCTTGATCATCAACTTGATTTATGTCATTGAGAACATGCTTTTATCCCTCAAAGCTTAATAATTTTTGGCACTTGTAAAATAATAAAGGAGTAAGACCTAAAAAAAAGTAAGACCTATTATTTGCATTCCAGGTTTATAATTATCTATGAGTATATAGGGACATTCAAGTTTATAATTATCTATAAGTGTAAAGGTATGTTCGAGAGTCAAATTTCATTCAAGAATGGGATAAATTTAGTGGCATCATGGAAAGAATTATTACAGAGTCATATTGTGCGGCTCAAGTATGCCAGCCTGAGTGAATAAATAATCCTGTGAAATAAGTAAAACAAAACTGTTCCACCATTACATTCTCTCTATAGAATCAATATCAGACTATCATGAGAAACACAAAGTCACACTAACAGTTTAAAAACAATCTTTCTTCCACTGACATGCTTCTAATATCAAAGGAATATTGGGGCTTAGCCCAAAGAAGCCCTCTAAAAGGGAAGGGCTAATTATTTTTATGCTCGGGTTTAGCTTAAAAATTTATGAGACATTTCACTACACACACTATAACATACTCTTAACTTTTAAAATAAGCTGATTTCCCCAAAACCTTTGAGGTAAATTAAGCCTCCAGAAAACATGGAACATGATTATTCTCTGGCTAGGGCTAATGACTTATATGCCATCTCAAATCTGGAGGTGTGTCTGTTTAGGAATACAGATCCAAATTGTGTGCGTATGTGTGCATGCATACAGAGATATATGCACATACTGGTATGTATTGTTAAATTACAAAATGAAACAAGAAAATGTGAAATAATGACCTCACAATCCTTTTACATACTTTATATTCCTCCAGGTTCTTTTGGTGTGTTACAAAATTGTGTTATGTGTTTAAGATGTAAATAGAAACAGTGGTAAAGCAACCAGTTATTCTTTGTATTAGCAAAAACCAAATTATACAGGACATAAATTGATTTGGGGCCACAGTTTTAGCTAATGTGCTTTAGCCAACAAATTTGTAAGTATGACTATAAATCTAAAACTTATAGCGCAAGTTTAACACTGCTAAATACATTAAATGAAAAGGAACTTAGAATGCTTAATCATGAAAATTAATCATTTACTTATCTAAAAATATAAAGGCAGTAGAAAAATAGTGAACTAATCTCACATATAAAGAGAAGCATAATTTTAATGTTATTATATTCTCACCAGATATTAATACTATTAGATTAAGAAATTAGATCATTCTATAAAGTGTTCATTGGAAGGACTGATGCTGAAGCTGAAACTCCAATACTTTGGCCACCTCATGCAAAGAGTTGACTCATTGGAAAAGACCCTGATGCTGGGAGGGATTGGGGGCAGGAGGAGAAGTGGATGACAGAGGATGAGATGCTGGATGGCATCACCGACTCGATGGACATGGGTTTGAGTAATCTCTGGGAGTTGGTGATGGACAGGGAGGCCTGGCGTGCTGAGATTCATGGGGTCACAAAGAGTCGGACACGACTGAGTGACTGAACTGATTGACTGACAAACTGTGATAGACCAGAGAAAATGATTAATGGAACAGTTATTTTTTAGTGTCTTAATAAGACTAGCACCAAAGTTTAACATATAATACAATTCTAATTTGAACTAAAAACAATGTTCCCAAATTATGAAAGAAATCTCACATTCTTGGGCATTTAATATAATACAGCTTTATTATAAAATCAGAAAAAAATGTTGCATACATACAGTATGACTTAAATTGTATTACCATAATCCATACATGTCATTAAAACCTATCAGCTCCCTAAAAGATACTTTTATACTCATTGTCATGATTAGAAATCAATCTAGCAAAGTACATAATTTACCTATATTCACCCAGCTACTAAGTGACAGAATTTTAATTAGTTGTCCAATTGGTTTAAATAAAAACCCCAAATTGTCCCGTGATATCTTGCAATCTCTCAGATTACAGGAAATGTTAGTATTTGGGGAATGCTTTCCATGATCTAAAATCTCAGGAAGTGACTAGTCATTGGCTATGAATGACAGAAATAGAACAGATTCATTGCCTTCAGTCTCTGATCTCAGGCTACTTCCGAAGCTCTTTGCATCGCCCATACATGTCCTTCCTCAGATAGTACAACTATCCTGGAATCAGACCTTCTGACAGACAGACCTGACAAAGTGTTCTCTCCAAACTGCAAGTTTAAAGAGAACATTTATGCAACTTTAAGTGCTAAGACTTTTGCAGACTCTGTCCCAATTTTCCAAACCATAATCATTGATAATTTTCTAGAGAAGGAAATGGAGGTAAGAGAAAGGAATGAGAGAGGTAACAGTCCAGTGAACCACTCTACACTGATACATATTCACATTAGTGAATTCTGTTTCTTTCAATTTTTTCTTTAATTTTTTTTCTATCAGTAAGCTTGAAAATTCTTTAAAACATGAATTTCTATATAGAGAGCTCTAACAGATACATTCTATATTGGCTAGGGTTAATATTTCCATAATATTAACTGTTATAAAATCATTATGTGAAGGTATGACTTTCTAGATCTAAAGCAGTTTTTTCCACAGGAATAAATATTTGCATAAAATAGTAAGACAACAGATATTCCATAAAGCCAGCAGTGCAGTAAGCATTCTTTTTAATTCTGGAAAACTTTATTTTTGATTCATTAAAAACATATAATGTAGATAGCATTGACTCCAAATTGAGATGAAAATTTGATTAAATATTTTCTGTATCTTAGAGAGTCTCTTAAGTAAAAACATTTTCCCATCTTTAATTAGGTATCATTACACTGGCTACCAAAGAAAAAAAGGCTAAGGTACAGATTAAAAAATAATTGTAACTTAAATTCTCTGTACAATAGAAGAGTAAATCTCAAAAGTCTGGTTTTAGGAATTCTTGCAACTCTTTACAGTTACTGAGGACAGCAAAATAAGTTATGTGAATAATATCTACTTATATTTACTGCATTAGGTGTTAAAATTTTTTAAAAACAGTTATTAGTTTATTAAAGTTAAAATTTATATATTATGTTGTATGATAAATAACTATTTTAGAAAGAGTGATAAGGCAGTTTTCTACATTTTTAGCAAGTCAATTTAATTTCTGACCTAGTAGCGTCAACTGGATTCTCATGTCTATTTTGATATTCAATCTATTGTAAAATCGCATGTCACATAACTCCTGGAAAAAACATCACTATACACTTGTGTGCCCTATAAATCATCCAAAATGATCCTTTTGAAATGGAACCGTGATCTTGCTTATGGAAGTCCGACTAGACCATTGACTTCATAGATCAAAGTTTACATCTATCATTTAAGCAATGTAAACACAAATTACAAAGAAGCTATCTCATTGTCTGAAACTTTCCAGTGATTTTCCATCCTCTTCAAACAAAATTCTTAGCATAGTATATAAATCTTTCATCTACATACATCATCTTTGCAGCCTTATTTCTATCCTGCCCCCATTCACCTCTGGTTGCTAAGTGCTAAGTCACTTCAGTTGTGTCCGACTCTTTGCGACCCTATGGACTGTAGACCTCCAGGTTTTTCTGTCCATGGGATTCTCCAGGAAAGAATACTGGAGTGGGTTGCCATTTCCTTCTCCAGGGGATCTTCCCAACCCAGGGATCGAACCTGCATCTCTTATGTCTCCTACATTAGTAGTCAGGTTCTTTACCACTAGCGCCACCTGGGAAGACACTTCCTCTACACATGTTTAAATTACACATATCTTTTTTTTTTTTTTAATAATTTCTCCACAAAGTTAAACTCGGCATTCCGCTAGACTTTCATGTACGTTGTCACCTGGCCAAGAACTTGGTACAATGAAACTTTGTATAGTAATTTATATGCACGTTCAGTTTTGGAAACTACTCAGCTATACTCAATGGTTTAAACAAAAGCAAATACATAAACAGGTGATTGAACACTCAAAATAATGTCAATATTATAAAATATTTACAGTGAACAGATTAGATGGAAAGTTCTAAAGTATTGATACTTGTCTGCAGTGTATATTTTATTCCATTTTAGCATTATCTTTAAACACACTGCAAATTAATGAGCTTGCTTGTTCTTTTGTGAATTAAATTAGATTTGAGTTAAACTCATAAGTTCAATGCCCATACAATGAGACTTCAGTCTAGCATCTTTTTCTATGAGTTTAGTATTATTTTGCCTTTTATCAACAGTAGATAGTAACTGTATAACAATCTGTACTACTATTTTTCACATAAGTGGTTTTCATCTTTGATTAAAAGATTAATAAAGATGGATCTGTGTGTATGTGTGTACACATATACACACAATATAACTTAGGCACTTTTTCTAAAAACTATAAGCCATTTACTAAGTTAGAGACAGAGTACAATGATGAATTAAATTGGTAAGAACTCTGTCTCCATCAAGCTATGGGCTATTGCAAGAGATATTTTTAAATAGATATTTTCAAATACTGAAATAATTTCAAATAAAAGTAAATAAGGAATTTCAATTCCTACTGAGGAGGAATACAGGATATTAATCAGAGTTCAACAGACTTGTGTTATGGTAACAATCAACAACAAAAACCTCCACACATCCAAGTAGTTTAGTAAATCACATTTAGTGCTACTTGGTCAGTTTATACTTTAAAATTGGTGAGAGGGGTCTCTACAACATATTCACCAGGACCCCTAAGTTGACAGAGAATCCCAAATCAGGGACATTGTCTAATGTCATTAAGTACTTTCAGACCATATAAATGACCTTAGACTTTAATGATTGTTAGAAATAATTTAAAAATGTAAGCAGGGACATTACTCTAAAACCAGCAAAACTTGTTGGATTGGTGACTATAAAGTGTTCAGGGAAGAAATTTGAAGATTTCAGATTTCTTTGTTTTCATCTAGAGAGTAAATGTTATTTATTGAGATTAGAAAAAAAAAATAAACTAAAAAAAAGGATTATTTGAGACTGACAGGAGTTCAACATTGGACATCTTTAGTTTATACTCCTACAGACATCCAGATGGAAATATTAACTCAGCAGGTGGAGATGTAACACAGCGTGGCAGTTAAGCATATGGGCTTTTGAGACCAACTGGATTATTTGAATCTCATCCCACCACACAGGGATTCCCTGGTAACTTCATTGGTAAAGAATCTGCCTGCAATGCAGGAGATCCTAGTTCAATCCCTGAGTCGGAAAAATCTGCTGGAGAAGGGACAGGCTACCCACTCCAGTATTCTGGCCTGGAGAATTCCATGGGCTGTATAGTCCATGCAGTCACAAAGAGTTGGATATGACTGAGCAACTTTCACTTTCCACCAAGCAAGCTATTTAATATTCCATAGGTTATTTCCACACTCTGTGCTTCAGTTTTATTATCAGCATAATGGAATACTCAATATATCTACCTCATTGGATACTGTGAAAATATGTGAAAATTACTGTGAAGAGTTTGATAAATACTGAGTGTTAAGTCTGAGTGAAGAAGACAAAGGAATAGAAGGATTCATCAGGGCAACTGATGCAAAGAATGTCAAGCAGGTAAGGGTACCAAGAAAGTAAGAAGATGAGATCTGGTTATTTAAGTCTTGACCATTTCTTGAAGGAAATTGTTCAGTTTCTCTTTTAGAAAGAACCATGAAACTCACTGTGCTTACATTTTATTATATGGCCAGTTTCCTGCTTGCTTTTGAAGGCTACAAGCAGAAGTTTATCCATATTTAACTTTAATCTATACAATATTTAAACCTCCTGTCTCCAGCAGATATCTGTTTTCCACTGAAAACAGGTTTGACTATTCTACACCAGCAAAACATCTTTATCTTTGGGAACTCATAACCTAATACCTTAAGGTACAGATGATCCATAAAGCTGGTTTCAGAAACCTCATCTCAAGAAAGCCAAAGTGTTCGCCGCTCAGCTGTGTCTAACTCTGCGACACTGGACTGTAGCCCACCAGGCTCCTCTGTCCATGGAATTCTCCAGGCAAGAATACTGGAGTGAATTGCCATTCCTTTCTCCAGGAGATCGTCCCACCTCAAGGATAGAACCTGGGTCTCCTGCATTGCACATGAACACTTTATCATCTGAGCCACCAGGAAACCCAATCTCAACAATAACATGATGCAAAGCATGATAAATCCCACATCTCCCCTGAAATTCACTAATTTTGCTATGTGGAAGAATGAGTGAGCCTCACCGTTTCTTTACTAAAGTAGGAAATTTACATGAAAAATAATCCCCATCATACGTAGTGAGGTAGTAATGTGAAGAAAACAGAAGAGTGTTGTTTATTCTTCTCAAAAATCTGTTCTTTTAGATACGAGTTTTGTCATAATTTTTATTAAAAATATTTTCACCACTCCCATGAACTTGGACACTTTATTTGCTTGCTTGCACTTTAGTGGTATTATGCTTTAATCTTTAAAATGGTTTTAGATAGGTAGCTAAGTACTGCGACCACTGCTGTCCTTTTCAGTTCTATGATTATCAGAGACTACTTTGATGCACAGAACTTCCTTAAAAAGTCCAGGCATGTACTTAACTGCCACCATTCTGTCTTCATCTAGATGTGGTTACATGGGTGGGTTCATTTTACGAAAAAAAAAAAAAAATGCATTAAACCTTTAAACAGGATTTTTGCATTTTTGTGTACTTATGTTAGTTTTTAGCAAATGACTGCCTAAAAAAAGTGTCCTTTGGCCCATAGCAAATTAATCAAAGTGTACTGTAAATGGTAGGGAATATCAATGAGTCAATGCACATTCCAATTTGATGGACCATTATTTCCTGAAAAAGGCAAAATTTCTCAATGAAAAAGAGGATAAAATACAGTTAGTGGGTTCAAGTTGCAAATAGGACATATTGCCAAAACTAAAACCTGTTTCAAAACTGTATTCACACAGTCAGTGTATTTTCAGTAAAAACCAGTTTGATTCCATCCAATCCTGAGTGATATGATATATATATTTGTTGCTGCATTGCTCTCCATTCAAATTCTTTATTATAATATGTGTGCATGAGCATATTGCATTTATTTTTACCATATGGTCAATATTTGCCACAGTTTTTCATGCTATTAAAAGTCATTAAGTCAATGTAAAATGTGGCAAAGTTAGTTAAAAAATGTTTAAGTTCTACAGAAATTTCCCCTATTCCATAGCAGCAAGATCAAACACTATGTTTATGTCATTTTTTTAAACTAATAATACCTTATACTCTATTTAATAAATTTAATTTATTATTATAAAATCTTAAAACATTATAATTTTATATACTTGTTACATATCAAACATGTAAGAATAAGATATCCTAAAGTAATGGATCTTAGTCTGCCCCTCAAAAAGAACATCATATTGTTTAAAGAATCTGGTTACTTAAAATGTAAAGCATTTTTAATGTCATATCATGTTCAATTTTCAAATATTTCCATTACACTAAGAAAATTTAAGGCCTTTAACATGGCCCCTGAGATTTTAATTTGACTACCTGCTAGGTTTTACTTTACTTCATCTTTACACTGTGCTCTAGCCACACAAGCATCCTTGATTATACTGGCCCATGAGAAGCATGCTTCCTTTTCAGGTTCTTTGCCTTTACTTTCCTTCTAGATAAAATCCAGTTCCCTCAGACATTGATGTGCCTTGTTCTGTCACATCTTTCAGGTCTCTGCCCCAGTGATCCCTGAGCAGAAAGTTGTGTCCTGAAGGCCACGTGTACAATACCAGTCTCCATGCACACCACCTCCAGTCTGCTCCCGGCGCCCTGTCTCACTTTTCTTTATAGCAGATACTCCTATCTGACATTGTATATTTTTGTTTATGTGTTTGTCAGTCTCCTTGTTCTGTTCTGCCAGGATAGCAGGGAAATTGTTTACTATTATACTACAGTACCTAGAATGTAAGTCATTACTTTTAAATGAATGAATAAATTTGCATATAATTATGATAATTACATGTTTACAAAGTTGTCCTCTGGTATTATATCTGTGTAGGCAGCTACTTCTAGAATAACTTAGATTTATGACTCATGTTGGGCTTAGGAAACAACAGTAAGACTTCAAGGAACTTTAGGGTTGCAAACTAGCCTTTCTAGAACATTCTTATGCATTAAAGTCATTTAACTTATTCTATTACCTACTGATACATAAGTAACAAGCTAGCCAACTCCATGTTGAGCATTTACCTTGATTGATCTCCAGCACCTGTTCAGGTGACTTCCCTCTCAAACACAATCAATATTTGCCTCTCCCACCTTAAATTGAAATTGGTTTATACCAACCAAATTTGCAAACACTATGTCTCTTGTATCTTCCTGAATTATCACCTTCCCAGGCTTTCATTCTAGATAGATATTGTTGATTCATGCTAATGAAAAATCCCAGTTAAGTAATAAAAATCCCAAGAGTTTTGTCTTCATCATCTCCTTGAGACACATGTATTTGCAGATTGATCTTTAATCAAAATCTTGGACATTTAGACACTCTATTCCTCTTGTGTTTATGAGCTAAATATTTTTTTCTTTAAAATTACTCTGAAATTTTATGTACTGAGCTCACTAAAATCATCCATTATTTAAATACACCAATTTTACACTCTATCCTGCCCTACCCTTTATGTCCTTGTTTCCTACAGGCATCAAGAGAAACTAAAAGAAAGGCTTACTCATCATGGGCCTGCTTGGGCAACCTCTAATTTGTCTCATTTACTTTAGGTTCCTACCTCTGGAGATGCTTTTTAATGCCCTTCACAATGTATTTCATACTGGATTCATTTCTTATAATACTGGGCCCTGATGAACAGAACCATACAATGACAAGTTACAGAAAATACAACAGTCTCTTTCCATACCCATCCCAAATCCTTCTAGTATATCTGCTTGTGCTGTAAATTATAGAAAGTTACATGCTAAATTTTCTACATTTACTTGGAGCTCACATGCATGTATGTTTCAACAAAGTAGAGCAACATGAAGAGGCATCTGCTCCCAGATAGAACAGATCTTGTCAGAGCGGCAGCTGTTGTGGAGTCGTGGTAACTGGTCTCTAGCACATGGCCTCTTTAGCATCTTTGCATGCATGAAAGTCGCTTCAGTTGTGTCTAACTCTTTGCAACCCTATAAACTGTAGCCTTCTAGGCTCCTCTGTCCATGGGATTCTCCAAGCAAGAATACTGGAGTGGGTTGCCATTTATTCCTCCATGGGATCTTCCCAACCCAGGGATAGAATCCATGTATCCTATGGCTAATGTATTGCAGGTGAATTCTTTTATGGGTGAGCCACCAGGGAAGCCTTTGACATTTTTGAAAATGGTTTATAGTGTTTCTCCTGGGTCCGCTGGTTCCTGACTGTATGGCATAGAAATTTGGTCTGTAGCTTCCCAGAAAAACTTTAAAATAGCTACCATCCTGCAAAATTCAGATGTGCTTAACATCTAAAGGGGATTCTGTTATCTGTAACAAAGAACCATGAAAGAAACAGAAGTACTCTTAACTAACTGTACTGATCATCCCCTCTCAAATCTGCCTTCATTTTAGTTCTATATGCATAGAAGTTAAAAAGTGTTTTGAAACTGACTCCCTACTTGCAGCTTTATGAGGGTAATTCTCAATGCTTTTCTAGATTTTGCCTAAAATTACTTGCATAGCTAAGTAACTTTGACTGTGTTAGAATTATAGGTATACAAATTATTAACTTTAAATTATTAATGAAAGTTATCATTGTTCGTTAGCATCCATTCAGATCTGAGGAGTTATGAGAGACCCTCTATTGATGATGAAATCTTAAATATTTCAAATAATTAACAGTTTAACTTAATTTCCAATAATCTTCCATTCTCCAACTGATTGTCATATTAACCTTAAAGCTTTTTCCTATACCTCGTGGCTCAGATCGTAAAGAATCTGCCTGCAATGCTGGAGACTCAGGTTCTATCCCTGCATTGGAAAATCCCTAGAAGGGAACGGCAACCCACTCCAGTATTCTTGCCTGGGAAACCCCATGGACAGAAGATTCTGGCAGGCTAAAGTCCATGGGGTCACAAAGAATCTGACATGACTGAGGGACTAATACCATAGATATCTGTAGATATAAATTATCTTACAATATCTCTGTTTGGTGTCCAAGTTCTTTGTTCTCATTCTGGCCATCCTAATTTCCAAGGCAATCATGTACCAATTATATTTCCTTTTTGTATTCCTTAATTTCATTTATTATTTCCACAAACATAAAGGCATTTCATAAACCACTGTTTACAAGGTACTGTGCATACTATTTATAATTGCAATTCATATTTAATTCCATCTAAAAAGGCTTTCCTTCACCAATTTGCTGCACATTTTAGTATGAGTTGTAATTCTACTCTAAGACTCTGCATAAAATTTGGCTTATGAGAGTAAGCTAAATCCTGTATCTAACACAAATTTTCTTCACCATTGTACCCTCAAAGTGAAGAGTACAGTAAGAACTCAATAAACATTTGTCTCAACTACATTGCTATTTCATTTTGAAAAGGATGAATTTGTTTACTTTCTCTTCTACATATGGTCACCCCATCAGTGGGTTCTTGTTTTAGATTAGTCCCACAAGATACTCATTAAATTGCATTGAGAGATAAGTTTTTAATTTTTAAGTTGCATTTGTGAATTAAAAAAAAAACTGAGTAGCAACTATAGTTGGGCTTAGCCTTTTCTAAGAGCTATGGAGGTGGCAGGCAGAACATAAGAGAATAATATCAGGGCATAACATTTTCATGGGACACCACATTAGCAAATCTCACCCACATACAGTATAATTTTTTTAAAGGTGATTTGCATTTGTAAAGACATAAACTGGAAATACTAGAATTCATTTCTCTAAGCAAAAATAACATTAAATGAGTACCAACTATATACAGGTTAACAATGGACACTGAGCTTATGTTCAACAACAATAACAACAAAGACAGGATTCTACAGTCACAGAACTCAGTATCATTGGAGACAGACTTTATCAAACATCACAGAGATAAAATAAGTGCTACAAAAATATGATGCTATGAGAACATACAATAAAGAAATAGAAATTAGTTTGAATGTTCAGGAAAGGCTTTTTTCAGAGAAAATAAAAACTAAGAATAGGCTACAAAACTTGAGGAGGAAGAAATTTTTCAGGAAATTGTACAGTCCCAGTGTGGGGTGAGACTTACAGAACTGGAGGAAGTGAAATAACAGAGCAGCACTTAGAAAAGGGAAATCAGTGAGAGATGCGTCTAAACAGGTAAGCAGAATTCAGGTCATGCAAGACCTTGCTATCTCTAGAAAGGATTTTAGTTGTCATCTTAAGAATAACAAAGTTATTGAAGAATTTTCAGCATGGATATGACACAGTTGGAAATGTTTGAAATGGACACTTTGGTGTGTACTTCTAGAAAGGAGATTAAAGGGTTAAAGAGTTAATGCTTGAAAAATGGAGTGTGTGCATTTGTGTAAAATTTAACAGTTTCTGAGACATAACTTTGCAGTTCTAATTCCCAACCAATGCTCTTGCCTCTAAACTAGGAAACATTTGGTTGAATTATAGTTTATTTAAGAAATACATTTATTACTTCCATTTGTTTTATTGTAACTGTATACAAGTAAAAAGCTCTGATTTAAGAACTTATTCTCCCATTTCTTTCAATTAATTAATGAAGCATTTATATTAACTTGACATTTTGGATGCTTGCTTTATTACTCACATATCCCTGTGTTAATATGTCATTTTAACATCTGAAATAAATTTTGAAACTTAAATTATAGCTTGTGCAATTAAAGGTATAGATTTTAGAATAAAATATTATCCTATAGATGTGTTCTCATTAATACTATGGGTACAAACGCCTTTAATGAGTAGAATTAGTAGGCACAGAGGTGCAATTTTAAAAACCTCTTGTTTTATATTTCATTTAGTAGTTTTCTAAGTGAGTCACTACTTGAAATATATTATAACACATGAATTTCACAGTTCCTAGTTTGATTAGGCACAGAAAGTCACCTTAGAACAAATTTTCTTCAATTATGGCAAATGGGTCCACTCACTGGAAGTTTGGAATCCCACTCTGTAACAAACAATGTCTATTTTTATACAGAAAACTGATGGGACTTTGAATTCAACATATGCTGTGTTTCAGGAACCTACAGGGTAAAAGTATGAATCAGATTTTCAAGGACTTAAGTCCTGCGGCTAAAAGGAAGAAAAAATTTCCCATCACTGACCCTGAGTTTACTTGAGTTTAAACACCGAGAAGCTGTCCTTTTCTTCTTTGTGCCTCCACAGTATTGGATCAGCGAGGCCATGAGTCTTGGCTCCTCATATCCTGATGGACCAGGTATTGCTTTCAACACTGGTATCAATAATCATATGGGTCACTGTTTTTCAGTTTCAGAGACTACTGTTTATAAAATGATTTTATATGGGATGTTATATAAATTGCCGTCTTCCAGATGGCCATAAAACCTGGTCAAAAGAGCTCTGAAAAATTCCCAATACACACTTGAACCACTTGAGGAAAAATGCCTCTAGTATTGCACTCAACATTCTACATGACACTCCTTCCTCATATGAAGGAGAAGCGAATTAACTTCAAGTTAATTATTTTCTAGTACTGCCCTATAAAATATTTTCATTTCAGAAATGGCTTGCTTCATCATGCTGACATCCTGACTCCAGACATCAGACTTCTGTATAAACAGCTATTCAAATGTCTTAGTTCCAGTGGCTTTTGAAACCATTGGTTTATCTATGTAGATGATTATATCAGTTGCAAATAATGACACTTCAATCTAACCCCTGGCAAACCTTGCACTCTACTTTTTCTATCTTGTACCTTTATCTCTCCACATTTCTGTCATCTCTTTCTCCCTTCCTCTCTTCCATCCTCCTATATCATAAGACATCCAATACTATGTTAAAGAGCATTTATGCTAATGAGAATCTCTCTTCTTGTTCTTAAATGAAATGTGTCTTTACAGGCATTGGTACATAACTTCTGCTGTATTAGGAAAGTTTCCTTCTTTATGTCATTGTGTTTTAAAGTACTGATCTTAATCAAATGTTTTATTTACAACTGTGATGTATGGGATTTCTTCTTTATGAATGGTAAATTATAATGTCAACATTTTAATACTGAATCAGCAAAGATTTGGGGTATGGATAACTCATATGATTTGATGGATTAATTTTATTACACTGTTGGGTTCAATTAAGTATGGTTTTATCTGGGTGTTTCTCATTTGTATTCATAAGAGAAACATATCTATAATGTTTTTTGTATTCTCTATCTGGTTTCAGATTGTACTAACTTTGTAGATTAAATAGTTACCTTTATCTTTTCCTCTTTTTCTGGAAAATGTGAAAACATCCTCTTACTCTGGAAGTTCCTAGAATTTACTCTTTGTCTGACAAATTTTTATATAACATGTTTATTTTAAACAGTTTCCTTTGACTAGAGAGTTTGGTATTCTGTAAGCTGATTTACTATAGGATGTTCAAGTTAATTTTATTAAGTTTATTATCATTATTTCTTCAAACAGTTGCTCTCCTCTTGGCATTCTATATCTAAATAATGGCAATTCTATTTGTATTTCTCCAATTTCTTAGCATTTATCTTGTTGTCTTTAAATTTTTCTCAATGATTTTTCAGTTTACCTCACTCTTTTAACTGTTTCTAACCAGCATTTTATCTTATCTGCCATTAGCAAAATACCAACTTTACCTTTTCTGTTTAATTGTGAATATTCTTCATTAAACAAAATTTTATAAAATTTATTATAATTAAATTCTTATCCTGCTTATTCCAAAAATTCAGCATCATGTGTTATATTTGCTATGTTTATTGATAGTGGGTTTACTTCTTGGATATTATTTTTTCCTGTGAGTTCATTTTCCCCTAGTGGTAACACCTAACATTTTTGGTAATTGCGATATAGGAGGTAGGTTGCAGTTGAGTCCTTCCTGGTAAACTAAGCGACAGAGAGCGGTAATCCCCAGGTTCTAGAATCTCGGGAACCTTCAAAACCTTTTGATCAATGCCCTATTTGATGATTCTTCCTATAACCTATCTTTTTGTACTCATTTCTTCCTTGTATCCTGAATTACCAGGTCTAGGTTAAGTTTCTGAATCAAAGAGAACCAAGGTTACAATAACTTCTACAGAATAGAAGTGTGCTTCTTTTTCATTTAACAGTGAAATGGGAGTCATCTAGAGCTAGCAAAGATATTTCTTCACCACAAAGTCACTCAAAGTCTAAGGGAAAAAATTGACCCTAGGTCCAAGTTAACGTCTACATGTGTTGCCATTTCTATGCCAGCAAGAACGGGGGGCATAAAAAGGACACTTTTCTTTATAGAAATAGAAGCTACATGTTATAAAGACAATCTCCTCTTATATTTCATTCACCAGAAATGTATCACATGGCCATAT
The DNA here is from genome assembly GCF_023699985.2 of Odocoileus virginianus. NCBI lineage: Eukaryota > Metazoa > Chordata > Mammalia > Artiodactyla > Cervidae > Odocoileus > Odocoileus virginianus. Next base: position 25,518,452 of record NC_069685.1, read on the forward strand.
CCAGTTTCAAGGAAGCCAGAAAACACAGTATCTGTTTGGTTAGAATTGTACCCTGCTACTTCTCAGATGGTTCTATTATTACAGGGAAGAAAGTCTGAATAGATTCTAGAAGATAATTAACAATCTCTCATGTAAGAAAAATTACTTAGGAAAAATCTCTGGAGAAAAAAACAACAACAAAAACAACTTTGTATTTAAGTAGCATATCACCAGTCCTTGGGACTTGGAGCAATGAATGCCCCATCTGTTTTTCAACACTTATTCCGCCAGCAATTCAGACCATCAGGCCTTTTCTTAGGACACAACTGCAGAGTTCTGTGATGATGGCAAACACTGGAATTCCCAAGATAATGTGCTTCTAAGATCAGAATTTTACAAGCCTCTCCCATTCTAGTCTCCTGCTGCAATTCACATTTCTTACATGATGCTGTTAACCCACATGCCATTATGCCCTCTGGCTGCCCTGACCCCTTTCCTTTCTCTCCGTCACACACACATACATATTCACAAATACACACACTTATACACACTCACACACACACTGGCACTTATGCACTTCTCACTTCATGGTAGCCTTTGAGCTCCCAGGAGTCTCATTTTTTAGTATTAATCCTTCAATCTATGCTCACCTATTGCTTTGTCATTTTTCTAGAGTGGTTTACATGAGAGAAACTGAAAAGAATGTCATAGTTACCATTTTTCAGGTATCAGAAGCCTGCCGATTCATTTGCCTAATATTTAAAGTTCTAAAAAGCTAAGAATATTTAACACAAATGCTGAGAACTTCAAAATTTGCAGAAAGTTAAACATTTTGTTCATAATCTTTCAGTAACTTCTGAAAGCTTATTTTATCTCCAACCAAATGAATTATCTTGACATTTTATTGACATAATCATAAAAAGAAATATTCTGTTAGACAAGTGGTGAGTCATGATAATTACTAAAATAGGTAAAATAAGAATAATAATTGAGTATAATTTTGGATCTAATTAAATAAATAAAAGTTTGGTTTAGCCATTATTTTGAAAAAAAGTTCTAACACTTTATATTGAAATTCAAGTTTTAAAGATATGATTAAGTTCATTATAATAGAGTGACAGACAGTAAGACCAAAGGAAAGATTATTCCTCAAACAGTCACAATGTTAATTAATAGAACAGTTCTTAAGACTTTGAAAATTATACTCATTTTAAACAAAAATTAGAAGGTGATTTTCTCCCTTATTTTCCTACAATTTTTCTCTCCATCTTTCTGATGGATTTTTTTGCAAACTTGAACAAAATATCTTTACTCAAGCTTATCACAGTTTTATCTTAATATATTAAGTAATCCCCAAATAATCTAGTTTCAATTTAAAGTGTTAAATCTCTAGAGGCTGATGGAAGCCCATAGCTCTCATCAGAAATGGAACTTTAAAACTAGAAGTCTAACGAGCTTCCTCTATTTTGTGTGTGTGTGTGTGTGTGTGTGTGCGTGCGTGCGTGCGTGTGTGTGTGTGTGTGTGTGTGTGTGTGTGAACTCTCCTACTTCCACGTTAAATAATTTAGGCTGCTCTTAATTTCTCCCCAGGCCCTGCTGAATAGTCAAATCATCAGACCAAAGAAAATCAAGGTATTCTCTATTGTATATTTTACCTTTTCTTCCCCCACATTCTTTTCCTATGGATCCTAGACTGAATGGGCACTGAAGATTTGTAGATTATTTGTAGGCATAACTGCTCCATGTTGATTTAAATAACTACAGGCTTATTGTCTGATTGTTTTGACTTTAGGTACAGATATACATAATTTCCTACTAATAATTGTTCTTCTCTTATTTAATAATAGAGCTGGGCACAGTGAGAGACTACAACTGCCAGCCTCTTCTGCTGCTTATTGTAAATGTAACTATTTATTTTCTCGCCAAAAGGATATGAGAAGTGATGTCACCTCTAGGACATGGCTTCAGAGGAAGGTATCTGTCCTTTTGCCCACTCTCCCTCTATATACAGTGGCCTGGAGATGTTACAAAATAGTTGCCTATGAAATAGTTACTGAACGCAGAGATGTGAGTCTCCCAACTAACTCTGGATATACTATTCTGTTCTTTTATGTGAACGATGAATACATTTCTCCACTGTTTTTGCCACTATGGCTTGAGGTCTCTTTATTTAGCTAGTTGTCTGAATACTAGCTAATATATCCTGAAATCTAAGTCAGATATCCTTGGTGTTGGGACTATGATAATGAAAGTATTAGTTATTTAGTCGTGTCCAATTCTTTTCAATCCCATGGACTGTAGCCCACCAGACTTCTCTGTTGGATTTTCCAGGCAAGAATACTGGAGTGAGATGCCATTGCTTTCTCCAGGTGGGACTATGCCTACACTTGATATAACTGATGACTGCTTTATTTTGCAACTTCTCCATTTAATCCTACCACTGCCAACTATGGCATTCCTTTAGAAAATAGATACCCAGGCATATAGGAACAAAGGAGGGATTTTATTGCTTGGTAAGTGAGATATTAAGGATAGTTCTAACAGCAAAACCAACTAAATTTAGTCACTTAGTCATGTCAGACCCTTGTGACATCATGGACTATATAGCCTCCAAGGCTCCTCTGTCCATAAGATTTTCCAGGCAAGAATACTGCAGTGGGTTGCCATTTCCTTCTCCAAAACCAGCTAAAGTCTGAAACAATTCTCACACTTTGGCATGGTGATGAAGTCAGAGGAAGGTATCTGTCCTTCAGCAAGTGTAAGAAACAAACTGGTCAGCAAGTGTAAGAAACACAAGGTGAGGGAATAAGCAGTTTTTCCACAACAGATTTTAAGAAATTATTTGATTATTATAGACAAGAACTTATTCTAAGCTAGTTGCTTATTTCCTTATTCTCATTTCATGACACAGAATATAAATGAGTATGGAGGGACCAAGAAACATTTACAAAGTGGTTCATAGTTAAAAATCACCTACTCTGTATCGATATGTTCACTAAACTATGTCAAAAAATTTTGACAAGAAATCAAATAATTAAAATCTTATATTCATCATCAGTTCAGTCACTCAGTCACATCCAACTCTTTGCGACTCCATAAACTGCAGCACACCAGGCCTCCCTGTCCAACACCAACTCCCAGAGTCCACCCAAACCCATGTCCATTGAGTCAGTGATGCCATCCAGCCATCTCATCTGTTGTCCCCTTCTCCTCCTGCCCTCAATCTTTCCCAGCATCAGGGTCTTTTCAAATTTGAGTCAGCTCTTCGCATCAGGTGGCCAAAGTGTTGGAGTTTCAGCTTCAACATCAGTCCTTCCAATAAACACCCAGGACTGATCTCCTTCAGGATGGACTGGTTGGATCTCCTGGAGAAGGCAGTGGCACCCCACTCCAGTGCTCTTGCCTGGAAAACCCCATGGACGGAGGAGCCTGGTGGGCTGTAGTCCACGGGGTCAATGGCTGAGCGACTTCACTTTCCCTTTTCACTTTCACGCACTGCAGAAGGAAATGGCAACCCACTCCAGTGTTCTTGCCTGGAGAATCCCAGGGACAGCAGAGCCTGGTGGGCTGCTGTCCATGGGGTTGCAGAGTCAGACACAACTGAAGTGACTTAGCAGCAGCAGCAGTTGGATCTCCTTGCAGTCCATGGGACTTTCAAGAGTCTTCTCCAACACCACAGTTCAAAAGCATCAATTCTTTGGCGCTCAGCTTATATTCATAATTTAAAACTAATGTGTACATGTTCAAAGATAGAAATAATTTGAACACATTTAGGTAAAGAGAAAGGGCACCTGTATGAGAGACTGCTATATAATCACTAAATACTTCTGTGGTAGAGAAATATTTTTTCAAATATAATGTCATAAATAATTACACTGTGCCTCAAGTGTATCTAAACCACCACCCTACCTGTGAGGTCATAGGAGCTTATAACCCAGGATTATATCGATATATGGGAAAAAACACTGAGTTTGTCATTTTTGAAGGACTATAAAAAAATGACTAATACAGTTTCCCTGATTTTTATGAATTAATTTGGCACAAAATCTGGTAAATAATTCTTATACAGAGAGAGCAATCAAGTGATAAATGCAAGTTCCAATATAATAACTTGCAATTAATTCTGACAGGGAGACCAGAGAAAGCTTCATGGATGATGTGTCTTTTGATTTCAATTTTACATATGAGGAGGATTTCAACTAAGGAAGAGTCAAAGAAAAGACAATTTTAGGTAAAAGAAATATCATGGAAGCACATCAGATAAAAAATAAATTCAGACTTACACAAGAAGGGACTTAATTCAAAAAGACTACTATAACAGGGAGAGTGCTTCAACCATAAGATCTGCAGAAGCCTGCTAAATCAGAGAGAGTTCTTTAATAAGGAGAAAACAAGGCAAAAAAGATAAAGGTGTGAGGAGTGAGATGGGAAGGTATTAAGCCTGGACAGATGTGAAGTTTCTCTTTGCTGTGAGGTGATGCTCTGGAGGGACCATTAAGGATATGGGCAGTCAGATTTTTAGCTGTCTGTGATGAATTCAGGAAGGAGGGCAGAATATAGAAATATTTGTTTAGAGAATAGTAGGCAGCTATTGAAAGCACTGGAAGAAGCACAAATTTGACAAGAGCTGCCAATGGTACAAGGCGACAGAACACAAACAAATTTACATGTAGGTAACAAAATGGGTTTTTTCAAGTAAAAGAAATAGCCATTTGAGTTTCTACAAGAAAAGAAAGAGTCTGCATATCTAAAAGTTATCTGCAATTTATGAGTGATAGCAAAGACAATAAACAGGACTCAGGATCTAACCCAGGAAGACATGCTATAGTTTTCTAGTGAAATTTCTTTCTACAGACAACCATTCTTTCCTTGGATCAAAGATAATCTCAAGGAAAGATTCCTCTTGATCATAAAATAAGGCCAATCTCACTAAATTTGGCTTGGTCATTTACGTGGGTACAGTAAGAATGATAATTTCCTACAAAGGCATACCTCAGAGATATTGGCAATTCTGTTCCAGACCACCACAATATAGTGAATATTCCAAAAGGCAAGTCACATAACTGTTTTGGTTTCCCAGTGCATATAAAAGTTATGGTTACACAATTTTGTAGTCTAGTGTGCAACTGACTTCTGTCTAAAACACAATGTGCCTACCTTAATCAAAAATACTTTACTCCCCCGTGGCTGATTCATGTCAATGTATGGCAAAAACCACAACAATATTGTAAGGTAATTAGCCTCCAATCAAAATAACTAAATTAATTTAAAAATACTTTATTCCTTAAAAATGCTAACCATTGTGAGGACCTTTGGAGAGCCAGAATATTTTTGCAATATTAACAACTAAGATCATTGATCACTGTTACAATTACAGTGATAATGGAAAAGTTTGAAATATTATAATTACCAAAATATGACACAGCCACAAAGTGAGCAAATGCAGTTAGAAAAATGACCCTGACAGGCTTGTTCAATACAGGATCAACACACACATTCAATATGTAAAAAGCGACACAACATCAGCAAAGCACAATGAAATGAGGTATACCTATATGAGCCTTTTAAAGTTTGCTTTACTGGAAGTTTTCATAAGAAATATCAAATCAAACTTTTAAAAGTCTCAAGGTTAGGAAGCCAAGCTAAGAATGTGCAGTCAGTTTTCACCTACAATATTGATAAATTTGGGTGAATTCCTCCTTTCCCTAGGTCTCAAAAATATCCCAAGATTCCTAGGTTTTCCAGGAAGTTATCTTCCTTATTTTACCTATAACACTTGGGAACTCTGTAAACCAGATACCTAGTTAGTTTTACCAAAAGGGCTATGTAAGCACTAGCTCCATTAAAACAAACAAACAAAAAAATCATTACCCGAAAATGATCTGCTCATCATTCTCAAACGACATTCCAGTAAAAGCACAGGCTATATAACCAATGCTTCTAGTTATCTCTAGTTAATAAAGAATATAAATTCTCATTTAACCCACACAAATAACTACTGGCATGAAAATAATATTCAATAAGAGTTTCTGAATTCTGGATGGTTGAACAGGGATAAAGTAAATATTGACTTTCCATTTCCAAAAGGCATTGTCTAAAAGTTGTCATGGGTATACATAATGTAAGAGAAAAGAGAAATGGTTTCTTATACTCAGAACCCTAAATAGCAATACTTAAAACAAACAAAAAAAAATCATCTTCATTACTTAATTCAATCCTATGTCACTTTTATTCCATTCAGTAGCAGGTTAGCAATCTCATGAATCCATCTGCTCTCTGCTAGAGTTCCAGAAATCTTCACTCAATCCAATGGTATAACCTTGAAGTTATTTAAGCAATGCCATCAGAACCTTAAGCACAGGAGTCCCAGAGTCCCCAGCATAGTCATTTTCCACAGGACTCTGAGACAGTCATCCTTTAACATGCAACATTCTGGCCTGTTTCTGATGTGCAAGCACTTTCAGTTACCAGAGTAAAACAAAAATCCTTCTGTAAATGACAAACTAAAAATGTCTATGGTTCACTTATCACTGATAATTTTCAGAAGTAGAATATCTGATGAGATTAAATGATAAAAATAATGTAACTGACAAAGACATTTTTGAGGCATTCAAAACATAATAAAAGCAATCCAAAAAAGGGTTAAAATATTCATAACATAATGAACCCTATTTTCAAAGATAAGTTGAGAATATATCTAATTTATAAATATGGATGAAATATTCTCTATAGAGAAAAATCTTCAAATTTATATTAATTCTGAGACTTAATGTACCATAAATATGTATGGCTAGACCATATAAAAATGTCAACACTTTCAAGAATAGAGATTAAGTCAGTTATAAGTCTTAAATATCTCTATGTTAACTCCAGTGATAAAAAATGTGAATCCCAAGTTGAAAACCACTGATCTAAAACATTCATCTAAAATATGAATTCAAATTAAAGGAGCAAAACTGAGTTATTAAAAACACTGAAAATATGAATTTTATTGTCTAATATTAGGCGAAAGCAGCTCTAAGACTGATACATAGAAATGCATAGACATCGAGGCATTGATAATCTCTATATAGAGAACATAGACTTTCTGAAATGCACCATTTTATCGTACAACCATCTAATACAGGGAGTGCTAAGCACCACTTCTGATTTGAGGACACTTCTCATTCAACTCACAGCATGTCAAATACCTTAATTGTCTGTAGTACTTCTTCTACAGGATGAAAGAACAATTCTTTTATTAATTTCCAGGGGGCCTCTGGAAAAATCTCAAATGAAGTTTTAGTTGCAAAAATGCATCAGTTAGGATTTGTTTGGGGAAGGTGAAAATCTCAAAGTGTAAGGAGATCTGAACACTTGATTAAAGAGGATCATAGATTAGTGAGACAATACATGGCTATATATTAATCAAAGGGTCGACAAAGATTTTAAAAGTAAACATAGGAGGTATATGATGTAAAGAATCTCAGTTCTTTCTAAGGTAAAAAGACATGGCTCTCTTTAATAATCAAGACCATGATAAAGTCAACATAAAGCACAATGAATGATTCCAATAAGACACAGGATTGCTGCCATCTAAGCAGATTACTCAGAAAGTAAAAACTTTTTAAAAACTCTTGTTAAGAGTATATCAGTAATCCAAGAAATTTTCATTTTAATAGAAAAACAAATTTCAGTTTTGAATCAGTATAATATTTGAACTAAAGTTATTTTTATAAAGAAAGCAATAAAACTTTAGCCAATTGAAATTAAATTCCTTTTCTGCAAATTTTGTACAATTTTCTATACATATCTTGGAACAAGCAGTCATTTTACTTTAGGACAAAACTACTGTTTTCCTTAACAGGCACACATTCTCTACATTTTGCATACTAAAGCAGTCCCCTTCTGCCATTATTTTTCCCCATATAATCTTTTTTTTTCCATTTATTTTTATTAGTTGGAGGCTAATTACTTTACATCATTGCAGTGGGTTTTGTCATACATTGACATGAATTAGCCATGGATTTACATGTATTCCCCATCCCGGTCCCCCCTCTCCACCCGATCCCTCTGGGTCTTCCCAGTGCACCAGGCCCGAGCACTTGTCTCATGCACCCAACCTGGGCTGGTGATCTGTTTCACCCTAGATAATATACATCTTTCGATGCTGTTCTCTTGAAACATCCCACCCTCGCCTTCTCCCAGAGTCCACAAGTCTGTTCTATACATCTGAGTCTCTTTTTCTGTTTTGCATATAGGGTTATCGTTACCATCTTTCTAAATTCCATATATATGTTAGTATACTGTAATGGTCTTTATCTTTCTGGCTTACTTTGCTCTGTATAATGGGCTCCAGTTTCATCCATCTCATTAGAACTGATTCAAATGAATTCTTTTTAATGGCTGAGTAATATTCCATGGTGTATATGTACCACAGCTTCCTCATCCATTCGTCTGCTGATGGGCATCTAGGTTGCTTCCATGTCCTGGCTATTATAAACAGTGCTGAGATGAACATTGGGGTGCACGTGTCTCTTTCAGATCTGGTTTCCTTGTTGTGTATGCCCAGAGGTGGGATTGCTGGGTCATATGGCAGTTCTATTTCCAGTTTTTTTAAATCTCCACACTGTTTTCCATAGTGGCTGTACTAATTTGCATTCCCACCAACAGTGTAAGAGGGTTCCCTTTTCTCCACACCCTCTCCAGCATTTATTGCTTGTAGACTTTTGGATAGCAGCCATCCTGACTGGCGTATAATGGTACCTCATTGTGGTTTTGATTTGCATTTCTCTGATAATGAGTGATGTTGAGCATCTTTTCATGTGTTTGTTAGCCATCTGTATGTCTTCCTTGGAGAAATGTCTGTTGAGTTCTTTGGCCCATTTTTTGATTGGGTCATTTATTTTTCTGGAGTTGAGCTGGAGGAGTTACTTGTATATTATTGAGATTAATCCTTTGTCTGTTGCTTCGTTTGCTATTATTTTCTCCTAATCTGAGGGCTGTCTTTTCACCTTGCTTATAGTTTCCTTTGTTGTGCAAAAGCTTTTAAGTTTCATTAGGTCCCATTTGTTTATTTTTGCTTTTATTTCTAAAATTCTGGGATGTGGGTCATAAAGGATCCTGCTGTGATTTATGTCAGAGAGTGTTTTGCCTATGTTCTCCTCTAGGAGTTTTATAGTTTCTGGTCTTACATTTAGATCTTTAATCCATTTTGAGTTTATTTTTGTGTATGGTGTTACAAAGTGTTCTAGTTTCATTCTTTTACAAGTGGTTGACCAGTTTTCCCAGCACCACTTGTTAAAGAGGTTGTCTTTTTTCCATTGTATACCCTTGCCTCCTTTGTCGAAGATAAGGTGACCATAGGTTTGTGGATTTATCTCTGGGCTTTCTATTCTGTTCCATTGATCTATATTTCTGTCTTTGTGCCAGTACCATACTGTCTTGATGACTGTGACTTTGTAGTATAGTCTGAAGTCAGGCAGATTGATTCCTCCAGTTCCATTCTTCTTTCTCAGGATTACTATGGCTATTCGAGGTTTTTTTGTATTTCCATACAAATTGTGAAATTATTTGTTCTAGTTCTGTGAAAAATACCGTTGGTAGCTTGATAGGGATTGCATTGAATCTATAGATTGCTTTGGGTAGTATAGCCATTTTGACAATATTAATTCTTCCAATCCATGAACACGGTATATTTCTCCATCTGTTTGTGTCCTCTTTGATTTCTTTCATCAGTGATTTATAGTTTTCTATGTATAGGTCTTTTGTTTATTTAGGTAGATATACTCCTAAGTATTTTATTCTTTTTGTTGCAAAGGTGAATGGTATTATTTCCTTAATTTCTCTTTCTGTTTTCTCATTGTTAGTGTATAGGAATGCAAGAGATTTCTGTGTCTTAATTTTATATCCTGCAACTTTACTGTGTTCGTTGATTAGCTCTAGTAATTTTCTGGTAGAGTCTTTAGGGTTTTCTATGTAGAGGATCATGTCATCTGCAAACAGAGAGAGTTTCACTTCTTCTTTTCCTATCTGGATTCGTTTTACTTCTTTTTCTGCCCTGATTGCTGTGGCCAACACTTCCAAAACTATGTTGAATAGTAGTGGTGAGAGTGGGCACCCTTGTCTTGTTCCTGATTTCAGGGGAAATGCTTTCAGTTTTTCACCATTGAGGGTGATGCTTGCTGTGGGTTTGTCATATATAGCTTTTATTATGTTGAGGTATGTTCCTTCTATTCCTGCTTTCTGGAGAGTTTTAATCATAAATGGATGTTGAATTTTGTCAAAGGCTTTTTCTACATCTATTGAGATAATCATATGGTTTTTATTTTTCAATTTGTTAATGTGGTGTATTACATTGATTGATTTGTGGATATTAAAGAATCCTTGCACTCCTGGGATAAAGCCCACTTGGTCATGGTGTATGATTTTTTTAATATGTTGTTAGATTCTGTTTGCTAGAATTTTGTTAAGGATTTTTGCATCTATGTTCATCAGTGATAGTGGCCTGTAGTTTTCTTTCTTCGTGGCATCTTTGTCTGGTTTTGGAATTAGGGTGATGGTGGCCTCATAGAATGAGTTTGGAAGTTTACCTTCTTCTGCAATTTTCTGGAAGAGTTTGAGTAAGATAGGTGTTAGCTCTTCTCTAAATTTTTGGTAGAATTCAGCTGTGAAGCCATCTGGTTCTGGGCTTTTGTTTGCTGGAAGATTTCTGATTACAGTTTTCGATTTCCTTGCTTGTGATGGGTCTGTTAAGATCTTCTATTTCTTCCTGGTTCAGTTTTGGAAAGTTATACTTCTCTAAGAACTTGTCCATTTCTTCCAAGTTGTCCATTTTATTGGCATAGAGCTGCTGGTAGTAGTCTCTTATGATCCTTTGTATTTCAGTGTTGTCTGTTGTGATCTCTCCATTTTCGTTATTTACATGTGTTGATTACAACTTACAACTGCAGTAACTTCTATTTCACAGAGAAAACTGTTCAGGTGGATCATTATGAACCTTCACACAGTATTTTGTAGCAGAGTTTACAAGTTTTTATAGCCATTATAGTACAATCTCTTAGTTTGGTAAAAAATGAATATGTTCACTAACAGATTCAGAATATGTATCTTGTATATGTACTCTTAAAATAAGAGGCAAAAAATTAAATAGCTGATACATTCTGTTTAGTTTTTACAAAATACTTTTGAAACTATTGAAGTTGTAAAACTCCCAGAAGTTTTACTCTCTGGGAATCACAGAAAGATCTCATTATGTGTTTATCACTAAGCCAAAAAACATAGCCCTCCTTTAAGGAAAAAATAAAATTACATAAAATAGTTAGGTAATACCATTTGAGGGTAAGAAAATATTTATGTAATATATATTTGTACATAAATAGACAGATGCACATTTATAAACATCCAGATATAAACAAATAAAGAGTTTCAATTTTTTTAGTATAATTTCAAGTTTTTAGTTTTAGCCATGGGTCAAGCATAAACAGAAATACCAATTTCACTGTCTTACAAAAAGGCTCCAGCTTCCTTCTCTGCTCCATCCATTCATTTTTATCAACTGTGTTTTTAAGCAGATGGGATAAGTTAAGGTGGCCTAGGCAATATGAGGGCTAAAGTGTCCACCCCAATAATGGAGGATATCTTTAAGATTCCTTTTGCCTTGATGTGTAATCTTATTAAGGCTGTGGACTCAAATTTGGGTGAAGGGCTGTGGAGAGAAAAGCAAGCAACAGCTTGGGAAACTTCAAAGTCCTTCTAAGACAATAAAAAATTCAGCATGTTTCTAATTAGCTTTCTCTGCCACAGGTGAGTGATTTTAGGGTTCTCAGGCATTTCAAAAGCTTCTATGATGGGGTGGGGGCATGACACTTGAGTACCTTTTGTGAGTGGATGGACCCAGAAAAAAGTCTGGAAGTGTGGATAGACTGGGTAGAGAAAGAGGTAGGGGTGTTGAAGGAAGTGAATTAAGATTTCAAGGGAAGGTCAAAGTGTGAAATGTGAAAAGGAGAAAGCAGGAGCAGAGATGACTGTTAAGAGAGGTCTTACTGGGTCAGTCTGAAGACATGCCAAGTTACCAAGAGGTGGAGGAAATTCCTAATGACTTTTAATAAAATGTTGCTGTCTTTGAATATATTGAATTGAATTAGGGCCATAATGGTGATGCAAATAGTTGGAGGGGGCCAAGAGACCAAATTTACCCATGGGGTTAGATAATTAAGTCAGACATAATATCTTGAAGGAGCTAGAGAGAAGCTCCTTTCAAACCCATCTCAGGAGCCAAAGCAGCTCACCCCTCATCCCCAAATGCAATCCATAGTTCAGGAGCTGAGAGAACACTCTTATTCAACTCTCATTACAGGAAGAAAGGGAAAATGGAACAGGCCTCAGAAGAGGCCCAGAAAGCTTCTTCTCTTTAAAGACTCAAAGCACACAACTCTTTATGCTTTTCTACAAATAAGACATCAAGAGTACCAAGTTGGAAATGTGACTCACCACCACGAACCCCGATTCTCCAAAGCAGGAACAGGCACAAAGGGTCCAAGAAGCTGGCATAAAAACCTGTGAGGAGACAGTGAGGACCCAAGGGCAGTCAGTACTCAGTCCAAGTCTCAGCACTGGAAAAGATATCACACACACAAAACAAAACCGGAGGAAGTGATTTTTCTTTCAAATCTACCATGATAAGAGGGCCAGCAGACCTGCAGAAGTCTCCACGGTCAGAAGAAACTGGCTTCCCCTTTATAGGGAGGAGTAAACAAGGCCAGAAAAACCAGGTGGGAGGAGTGGGATAAGCAGGTGGTGTGACTTTTAATCAGGTAAGCTTATCTCTGCAGCCAGATGCTTCTCAGGGGACCACTAAGGGAGGTCTGTTTCAAGGCTTGTTTTCAGGGGCAAAGGCAGGTTCAGGGGTCTCTGAGGAAGAGAGAAACCTAACTAAATTTTGGTCAAGCTAAGGCAGGAGAGAATTATATCTAAATGGGTCAGCCAATAACACAGTTCAGCTAAATACTTAAGAAACAAAGAATGGGAAACTTGAGGGTCTGGGCCTGGCCTTGCCATAGATAAACAAGTACAGCATCCTCAAGACTTATCTAATTCACCTGGGGAAAGATGGTTTTTTGCAGTAAACCATTTCCTTGAACTCAAAATGGTAGAAATTTCTAAATCATCATAGTTTTCAAGAGGCATAGGGTTTAGATAAATTTCAAAAGTGTCAAAGGTATGAGGAATTATGAAAAGAGGTATTGTATTCTGTTACTATTTTAAATATTTAAGTGGGGTCTTTCTTCATAGTATGTCATTTACTACTTTTAAAACAATAAATTCTTATAAAATTAAAATAATTTGTAATGCTCAGGTTTAGAAAAATAACCTTTTATTAGAAAAATAAAAGGGTTTTAAATGAGAAATAATTGTGGCTTTCATAAACACACATTTTTTAAATTGCAATTAAATACAACTGAATGAAGTTAACATAAGTTTTTAAATGGTGAAACAAAAGGTTGAAATCATTGTTTCTATGCATACTCACAAGAGAACAGACTTCATTTTTTCTTAAAATTCTCATGAACTTCCAGAGATAATAAAGCAGTCATGGCTTTCAACCTTAGGATTAGTTTCACTTCCAAACTTTCCATTCCAGTAGCTTTAAGCATAATGAAAAATTTAACAATAATTAATGGATCTTTAAATTTTTCCTTCAATTGAAGGCATATGCTAATTCCATCTGTGCTGGGGTAGAAGCGGGGGAAGTGTGCAGAGAAGAGAGATGTACATGAACTCAACCATAATATGAGCATCTATGAATAGCTCTTTCCATGCAGAGCACATAGTTTGCAAATGCTTGGCATTAATAGTAATTTGCTCATAACAATGTTTACCTCAGTTCTGGGCCTATGGCTAAATTTTAAAACATGTACTTCTTGACTAAGAAGACAATTATTCTGTCAGGCTCAGTAACTATCATGAGATATTTGTTTAGCAGGCTGAAGTTTCTTTAACTACCTGAAACTATTATTTCAATTACACCTTAAGGTTTTATGGTCTTGACTGCTAACAATGCCAAATACATCTCCCATTTCAATTCTTTTGTTTTTCCCCTGAAGTTGTACTTTTTCTTTTGTTTTACTTCAAGCAGTAAATCTATCAAATACTATGTAGAGTCCACAAATTGCTACTGGAAGTGCCTATTGCTGTGAAAACAATCAACATTAGATATTTAAATCTGAATATTTGAACATGATATACACTGGCTCAAAAATGATATTTTGTATAGCTCTTTTTACTAATTATAGAAATAGATGTTAGAGAAGGATGATAATTGAGCATTGGAGTAAGCATCAGTAATCTCAAATAAAGCATAAACAATATTTCTTCTTTAATAATTCAAAACCTTAATTAAGGACATTTCAGATTTCACTCCAGTTGATAAAACTTTATGGAATAATGCATAAAACAGCTTACTTGAAAATTAAAAGAATGCAGTATATCTGGTTTTGTCATTTCCTGATAAATAACCTTAGTCATTTTTTAAAAACATATGTTAAATGTCATATTTCTTAAAATATGTTTCAAATAGCTTCCCTGGTGACTCAGATGGCAAAGAATCTGCCTGAAATGCAAGAGATCCAGGTTTGATTCCTGAGTTGGGAAGAACCCCTGAAGAAGAAAATGGAAACCCACTCCAATATTCTTGCCTGGAGAACTCCACAGACAGAAGAGCCTGGTGGACTACAGTCCACGGGGTCATAGAGTCGGGCATGACTAAGCAAATAACACTTTCCTTACTTTCACTTCAACCTTAGTCATTTTTTCTTAAATATATGTCAAATGGGATACCATATCAAGTTGATAAAATTGTGAATACTAAATCATCATACATATCACAGAGCCATAGAGAGAATTTGTAATATTAATGATATTAATTAAATATTCTATATCCCCAAATTCCTCTTTAATTTTTAATAAAAACACTGTAGTTAAATATTTGATTAATGTGATTACCTCATTTAATATAATATTTAAATTATAAACTGGCTATTCTTAATCAGAATTCCCAGGTGTCTTTTGATGCTGAAAAGGTCTGACCAGATTTCCCCTGAAACTGCAGTTCCAGGTACAAAAACTGGCATACTCTTTAATATCCAAGTCATTGTATATGCTCCTTTGCTGTTATTATAAATGCTATTAATCAGAGTCCATTCATTATTTTGTATAGCTGCAACACAATATTCTATCTTCCCATTGTACTCCCCACAACTCTCAGAAACCCTGATATGGCCATCTGGCCAGATTTCTGCTAAAATGACAACTGAGGATATTGTAGCCCCTAAAAGGCACTTGAAATAGCAACCATGGCAACTAGATGCCATGAGCCAAAACTGGAGTTCTCATGGAGACAATGAAAGCCTATTCTGGGCAGTCCAAGCCTTCCACAATGCCCAATAATTAGCCTAAATACTGCCAGCCAATTAGTGATATTTAGACTTTACTGATGCAGGATTATAGAGCTGTTTAAAAATCTACTTTTTATTCTAGTGTTTTATCACAAAAATTATGTTGGATTAGGTCTTTCCTTCAAGGTGACATGATTTATACACCATGTTCTAGATAACACCCTGTGCATGCTAAGTTGCTTCAGTTGTGCCCAACTCTTTGTGACTCTGTGGACTGTTGCCCACAGGCTCCTCTGTTGATGGGATTCTCCAGGCAAGAATATTGCAGTGGGTTGCCATGCCCTCCCCCAGGAGATCTCCCCAACCCAGAGATCAAACCAAGGTCTCCCGCATTGCAGGTGTATTCTTTACCATCTGAGCCACCAGGGACGCCCCAGATAACACCCTATAAACCCTCAATTGTGTTCTACATGCTTAGATTGCCTATCCCAGTACCATCCCATCTTGTGAACTCCTATTCAACCTTCACATTTTGGACAAACATCCCCTTATCTGGGAAAGTCTGTATGAGATCTCTAAACAGTTTCTGTAGCATTTATCATTCCTTTATAACAGCTCTTTTATTTCCATCTGTACAATGGTGACGAGCCCCTGTATTCTCTGTATCACAATTAAACCTATATACCACAGTGCCTGACACAGAGAAGATCTTAGTCAATATTGACTAAATGAATATTGACTTAGGAAGTGTTTATTTAGAATTGACTATGTGACAGATGCTGTTTTGGATGCTGCAAACAGAGCATTAAAGAATCAACAGTTTGTATGTGTCTGTTTCAACATCTCTGGAGGTCCTGGTTGGCCTGCTCATCTCAGGGATCCTAGAATTTCAATTTTGTAAGTGTAAGATTCAAATGTTCCTTCTCTGTGTGAGGTTCTGATAAGTCCTGTGGAATCCAAAGCTGCACAAGTTGGAATATAAGATAAACTCTGGTTCTAAAACTGTGGAGTTAAACAGGAAAACAGAAACTTTCTATTCTGAGGTGCTCAAAAAGAACAGAAAAATGCCATGGAAGAAAAGTTAAAAGCAAACACAGTCATGGTCAGTCCAGAGATTCTGGTGGATTGGTGAATACTTCCAGGAAAAATGTTGTTCACTACAATGAAAATAAACTGAAAAATAATTCAAATACCTTAGGAAGCAGAGAAAGAAGAAACTTACAAGGGTCATAGAGGCTTCAGTCTGGTGGAAGCAGAGAGCAGAGGAAGCACAGACTTAATGCCTTCCCTACTCGCTCACATCCTGAAAGCCCACCATTCTTGAGGTAGAGAATCACTACTGGAAAATCATGCTGTATGATTTGCATTTGTGTATAAGCAGAAATAGGGTTGTTAAAATAATTTTTTTAATGCTGAAAATGAGGATATTTGTTTTGAGCATGTTAAACTGTCTTATTGGTAGACTGTCCTTAGATAAACCAGAGCTTTTTAATCAATCTGACTCTTTTGCAGACCCTCCACACTAGATGCTCTGGACTAAGGTGTGTGATTATACTCTTGAGTCAGTAAAAGGTAAGGGAACAGAATCGCTGTCACTGTCTATAGAAATTCAGAATGACTCAAACATTATTCAGTGACTCATGCTGTATTTCTCTTTAACAATCATTTAATTGCCTCTAATTTGTTATGTGGTAAAATGCAAACATCTTTTCATGCACCATTAGTCAAAATAGGTTAGGCTGTCTTGTTTTAAAAATCAACCCCAAATCTCAGTGGACTAGCCAAATAAACATTCATTTTCCACTCATACAAATCCAACATGGGTAAGGTACGTGCTTGTACCTGTAAAAATATATTATGGGTTTTTGGTGTCCTCCAAGGTCACTATAGAAGTAAAAAAAAAAAAAAAAAAAGAACATGAGAAAAGCCCACTTGTCTTTAACTATTTAGTCCCAGAAGTTAATGTTTCATATCATTTGTATGAGGCATGTCACATGTAACATATGTGACTTTTTTTTATCACTACTGCAGATAATTATTTGAATAGAATCTAATCCCTGTTTTCCAGAAGAGGCTGGGGAATATAGCCTTCTTAACCAGCTACAAAGAGTAAAATAAAATCAGATTCTTAAACACATAGCATTTTCACTTTCATGTCTGGAACCTAAAATATTTCTTGATCTACCCTTTATCTATTATCCAGCTTCATATCCCTCCATTTTCTTTTTAATTTATTGTTCCAGCTATAACAAGATACTCTCAGATGATCTCACTAGATTTCATGATTTTATGACTTAGAAAATGCCTTAATTAAAATGCCATCTCAACTACTTTATCTAGCCCCTCTGTTTTTCTAAAGAAATCATATATATTTTTAATATTAATTTTCCATTCTCTATTGTGCAACTACAGAGTCAAAGAGCTGTTAAAAGAAACTTTATCTATGGTATTGTGTGCTGAAGACAAGGAAGATTAGTTATTTTAAAACAGAAGGAAAGAAGAAAGGAAGGAGGGAATATATGGAAAAGAGGGAGGGAGGAGGGAAGGAAGAAGGGGAGGAAAGGAGGGAAAAAAGCATGAAATGAAAACACTAGATTTTGCACAACTGCACTCATCTCACATGCTAGTAATGTAATGCTCAAAATTCTCCAAGCCAGGCTTCAAAGGTACATAAACCATAAACTTCCAGATGTTCAAGCTGGATTTAGAAAAGGCAGAGGAACCAGAGATCAAATTGCCAACATCCACTGGATCATCGAAAAAGCAAGAGAGTTCCAGAAAAACATCTACTTCTGCTTTATTGACTATGCCAAAGCCTTTGACTGTGTGGGTCACAATAAACTGTGGAAAATTCTTAAAGAGATGGGAATACCAGACTACCTGACCTGCCCCTTGAGACATCTGTATGCAGGTCAAGAAACAACAGTTAGAACTGGACATGGAACAACAGACTGATTCCAAATAGGGAAAAGAGTATGTCAAGGCTGTATATTGACACCATGTTTATTTAACTTATATGCAGAGTATGCCATGAGAAATGTTGGACTGGATGAAACACAATCTGGAATTAAAATTGCCCAGGAGAAATATCAATAACCTCAGATATTCAGATGACACCACCCTTATGGAAGAAAATGAAGAAGAACTAAAGAGCCTATTGATGAATGTAAAAGAAGACAGTGAAAAGGTTGGCTTAAGACTCAACAGCCAGAAAACTAAGATCATGGCATCTGGTCCCATCACTTCATGGTGAATAGATAGGGGAACAGTGGAGACAGTGACAGACTTTATTTTGGGGGGTTCCAAAATCACAGTAGATGGTGATGGTAGCCATGAAATTAAAAGATTCTTGCTTCCTGAAAGAAAATTTATGACCTACCTAGACAGCATATTAAAAAGCAAAGACAATACTATGCGAACAAAGGTCTGTCTAGTCAAAGCTATGGTTTATCTAGTAGTCATGTATGGATGAGAGAGTTGGACTATAAAGAAAACTGAGTGCTGAAGAATTGATGCTTTTGAACTGTGGTGTTGGAGAAGACTCTTGAGAGTCCCTTGGACTGCAAGGAGTTCCAACCAGTCCATCCTAAAGGAAATCATTCCTGAATATTCATTGGTAGGACTGATGCTAAAGCTGAAACTCCAATACTTTGGCCACCTGATGTGAAGAATTGACTCATTTGAAAAGACCATGATGCCAATAAAATGTACAGCTTGGAAGAAATTGGCAAATTCTTAGAAAAGTATAAGTTTCCAAAATTGAACCAGGAAGAAATAGAAAATCTTAACAGACACACCACAAGCATGGAAATCAAAACTGTAATCAGAAATCTTCCAGCAAACAAAAGCCCAAGACCAGAGAGCATCACAGCTGAATTCTACCAAAAATATAGGGAAGAGCTAACACCTATCCTACTCAAACTCTTCCAGAAAATTGCAGAGGAAGGTAAACTTCCAAATTCATTCTATGAGGCCACCATCACCCTAATACCAAAACCAGACAAAGATGCCACAAAAAAAAGAAAACTACAGGCCAATATCACTGATTAACATAGATGCAAAAATCCTTAACAAAATTCTAGCAAACAGAATCCAACAACATATTAAAAAGATCATATAGAATGATCAAGTGGGCTTTATCCCAGGGATGGAAGTATTCCTCAATATTCACAAATCAATCAATGTGATACACTGCATTAACAAATTGAAAGATAGAAACCATGTTATCTCAATAGATGTAGAGAAAGACTTTGACAAAATTCAACATCCATTTATGATTAAAAAAAAAAAACCCTCCAGAAAGTAGGCATAGAAGGAACATATCTCAACATAATAAAAGCCATATATGATAAACCCACAGCAAGTATTATTCTCAATGGTGAAAAATTGAAAGTATTTCCCCTAAAGTCAGGAACAAGACAAGGGTGCCTACTCTCACCACTACTACTCAACATAGTTTTGGAAGTTTTACCCATGGCAATCAGAGAAGAAAAAGAAATAAAAGGAATCCAGATTGGAAAAGAAGAAGTAAAACTCTCACTGTTTGCAGATGACATGATCCTCTACATAGAAAACCCTAAAGACTCCACCATAAAATTACTAGAGCTAATCAGTAAATACAGTAAAGTTGCAGAATATAAAATTAACACACAGAAGTCCCTTGCATCCCTATACACTAACAATGAGAAAACAGAAAGAGAAATTAAGGAAACAATTCCATTCATCATTGCAACAAAAAAGAATAAAATACTGAGAAATAAATCTACCTAAAGAAACAAAAGACCTATATATAGAAAACTATAAAACACTGATGAAAGAAATCAAAGATGACACAAATAGATGGAGAAATATACCATGTTCATGGATTGGAAGAATCAATATAGTGAAAATGAGTATACTACCCAAAGCAATTTATAGACTCAATGCAATCTCTATCAAGCTACCAATGGTATTTTTCGAAGAACTAGAACAAATAATTTCACAATTTGTATGGAAATACAAAAAACCTTGAATAGCCAAAGAAATCTTGAGAAAGAAGAATGGAACTGGAGTAATCAACCTGCCTGACTTCAGGCTCTACTACAAAGCCACAGTCATCAACACAGTGTGGTACTTGCACAAAGACAGAAATATAGATCAATGGAGCAAAATAGAAAGTCCAGAGATAAATCCACACACCCGTGGACATCTTATCTTTGACAAAGGAAGTAAGAATATACAATGGAGAAAAGACAATCTCTTTAACAAGTGGTGCTGGGAAAACTGGCCAACCACTTGTAAAACAATGAAACGAGAACACTTTCTAACACCATACACAAGCATAAACTCAAAATGGATTAAAGATCTAAATGTAAGACCAGAAACTATAAAACTCCTAGAGGAAAATATAGGCAAAACACTCTCTGACATAAAACAGATCAGGATCCTCTAGGACCCATTTCCTAGAGTAATGGAAATAAAAGCAAAAATAAACAAATGGGACCTAATTAAACTTAAAAGTTTTTGCACAATGAAGGAAACTATAAGCAAGGTGAAAAGACAGCCTTTAGAATGGGAGAAAATAATAGCAAATGAAGCAACTGAAAAAGAATTAATCTCAAAAATATTCAAGCAGCTCATTCAGCTCAATTTCAGAAAAATAAAAGACCCAATCAAAAAATGGGCCAAAGAAATAAACAGACATTTCTCCAAAGAAGACATAAAACTGGCCAACAAACACATGAAAGATGCTCAACATCACTCATTACCAGAGAAATGCAAATCAAAACCACAATGAGGTACCATCTCACGCTTGTCAGAATGGCTGCCATCAAAAAGTCTACAAACAATAAATGCTGGAGAGAATGTGGAGAAAGGGAACCCTCTTACACTGTTGGCGGGAATGCAAACTAGTACAGCCACCATGGAGAACATTGTGGTGATTCCTTAAAAAACTGGAAATAGAACTGCCATCAACTCAGTTCAGTTCCTCATTCATGTCCGACGTTTTGCAACCCCATGGACCTCAGCACGCCAGGCCTCCCTGTCCATTGCCAACTCCTGGAGTTTACTGAAACTCATGTCCATTGAGTTGGTGATGCCACCCAACCATCTCATCCTTCATTGTCCCCTTTCCTCCTGCCCTCAATCTTTCCCAGCATCAAGGTCTTTTCAAATGAGTCAGCTCTTTGCATCAGGTGGCCAAAGTATTGGAGTTTCAGCTTCAACATCAGTCCTTCCAGTGAACATCCAGGACTGATCTCCTTTAGGATGGACTGGTTGGATCTCCTTGCAGTCCAAGGGACTCTCAAGACTTTTCTCCAACACCACAGTTCAAAAGCATCAATTCTTCTGCACTCAGCTTTCTTTACAGCCCAACTCTCATATCGACACATGCCTACTGGAAAAACCATAGCCTTGACTAGATGGACCTTTGTTCGCAAAGTAATGTCTCTGCTTTTTAACATGCTAACTAGGTTGGTCATAATTTTTCTTCCAAGGAGCAAGCATCTTTTTATTTTATGGCTGCAATCATCATCTGCAGTGATTTTGGAGCCCCCCCAAATAAAGTAAGCCACTGTTTCCTCATCTATTTGCCATGAAGTGATGGGACCAGATGCCATGATCTTTGTTTTCTGAATGTTGAGCCAACTTTGTCACTCTCCTGTCTCACTTTCATCAAGAGGCTCTATAGTTCTTCTTCACTTTCTGCCATAAGGGTGGTGTCATCTGCATATCTGAGGTTATTGAACTGCCACATAACCCAGCAATCCCACTGCTGGGCATACACACTGAGGAAACCAGAATTGAAAGAGACACATGTACCCCAATGTTCATCACAGCACTGTTTATAATAGCCAAGACATGGAATCAACCTAGATGTCCATCAGCAGATGAATGGATAGGAAAGCTGTGGTACATATACACAATGGAATATTACTCAGCTATTAAAAAATGCATTTGAATCAGTTCTAATGAAGTGGATGAAACTGGAGCCTGTTATACAGAGTGAAGTAAGTCAAAAAGAAAAATATCAATATATTAACACATATATATGGAATTTAGAAAGATGGTAATGATGACCCCTATATGTAAGACAGCAAAAGAAGTACAGATGTAAAGAACAGACTTTTAGACTCTGTGGGAGAAGGCGAGGGTGGGATGATTTGAGAGAATAGTATTGAAACATGTATATTCAGTTCAGTTCAGTTGTTCAGTCGTGTCCAACTCTTTGCGACCCCATGAATCACAGAATGCCAGGCCTCCCTGTCCATTACCAACTCCTGGAGTTTACTCAAACTCATGCCCATCGAGTCGGTGATGCCATCCAACCATCTCATTCTCTGTTGTCCCCTTCTCCTCCTACCTCCAATCCCTCACAGCATCAGGGTCTTTTCCAATGAGTCAACTTTTCGCATGAGGTGGCCAAAGTATTGAAATTTCAGCTTAAGCATCAGTCCTTCCAATGAACACCCAGGACTGATCTCCTTTAGGACGGACTGGTCGGATCTCCTTGCAGTCCAAGGGACTCTCAAAAGTCTTCTCCAACACCACAGTTCAAAAGCATCCATTTTTCAGCGTTCAGCTTTCTTAACAGTCCAACCCTCACATCCATACATGACCACTGGAAAAACCATAGCCTTGACCAAATGGACCTTTGTTGGCAAAGTAATGTCTCTGCTTTTTAATATGCTCTCTAGGTTGGTCATAACTTTCCTTCCAAGGAGGAAGCGTCTTTTAATTTCATGGCCGCAATCACCATCTGCTGTGATTTTGGAGCCCAAAAAAATAAAGTCTGACACTGTTTCCACTGTCTCCCCATCTATTTCCCATGAGGTGATTGGACCAGATGCCACGATCTTAGTTTTCTGAATGTTGAGCTTTAAGCCAACTTTTTCACTCTCCTCTTTCACTTTCATCAAGAGGCTTTTTAGTTCCTCTTCACTTTCTGCCATAAGGGTGTTGTCATCTGCATATCTGAGGTTATTGATACTTCTCCTGGCAATCTTAATGCCAGCTTGTGCTTCTACCAGCCAGCATTTCTCATGATGTACTCTGCATATAAGTTAAATAAGCAGGGTGACAATATACAGCCTTGACATACTCCTTTTCCTATTTGGAACCAGTCTGTTGTTCCATGTCGAGTTCTAACTGTTGCTTCCTGACCTGTATATAGGTTTCTCAAGAGGCAGGTCAGGTGGTCTGGTATTCCCATCTCCTTCAGAATTTTCCACAGTTTATTGTGATCCACACAGTCGAAGGCTTTGGTGTAGTCAATAAAGCAGAAATAGATGTTTTTTTGGAACTCTCTTGCTTTTTCGATGATCCAGCGGATATTGTCAATTTGATCTCTGGTTCCTCTGCCTTTTCTAAAACCAGCTTGAATATTATCATATGTGATTTAGATCACCAGTCCAGGTTTGATGCATGAGACAGGTGCTCAGGGCTGGTGCACTGGGATGACCCTGAGGGATGGGATGGGGAGGGAGGTGTGTGGGGTGCTCAGGATGGGGATACATGTACAACCATGGCTGATTCATGCCAATGTATGGCAAAAGCCACTATAAGATTGTAAAGTAATTAGCCTCTAATTAAAGTAAATAAATAAATATTTTTTTTAATTAAAAAATAAAGAAAAGAAAAGACCCTGATCCTGGGAAAGATTGAGGGCAGGAGGAGAAGTGCACAACAGGATGAGATTGTTGAATTGGCATCATCGACTCAATGGACATGAGTTTGAGTAAACTCCAGGAGTTGGTAATGAACAGGGAAGCCTGGTGTGCTGCAGTCCGTGAAGTTGCAAAGGGTCGGACACAACTGAGCTACTGAACTGAACTGAAACAAAAAACAAGAGCATAAATAGAAATTATAAATTGGAGTGGAGAGCATAGGGAAATAAAGAAAGAATAACTTGGTAAAGAATTTAAGGCCAGTGTTCACCTAGAGGAAGTAGAACCAATAAGAAATAATAAATTTAAACAGATACAATTGGAGATGAGAGAGAGATTTATTATATAGCTACCGCTGTAGCTTGCTTAGCAAGCCCCTAATTCACAGCCGGCAGTCAGGAAGAAAGGATTCAAGGGAAGGGAAAACAATTGCAGGCCCAGCTGCTACTCAATGAAGTAAGTCAGCAGATTTGTAACAATGAAATGACTGCTGAGTTACCAGAATGAAGAACTACGTTACCATCTTTTTTTTCTCTTTAGGATTCTGATCACCAACTAAAATTCTGATCATCGATTCTGATGCATGAGGAGTTTTCTCCGTACATCCAAGCAGTCGCCTCATACCAACTACAGATTAACTTAGTTCTGACATCATTTACCTGGAGATAGCATCAGTATTTACAAGACTGGCCCCTAGCCTGTTCCAACTGCCAATCATAAGTCTAGGTTACCACCTGTACTTCTGACCAAAAGGCTATATAGATTGGAGGTTCCAATGACTCTCACTCTGGGTTCAGTTAATTGGCTAAAGCAGCTCAGAGAACTCTGAGAAACATTTTCCTTACAAGATCATTAGTTTATTGTAAGAGGATATAACTCAGCAGTAACTGAATGGAGGAGACACATAGGTCAAGATACAGGGAAAGACCACAGAGCTTCCATACCTTCTCCAGACACACGACTTTCCGTGTATGTGTTCACCAAACTGGAAGCTCTCGGAAGCCCCTCCTTTTAAGTTTTTATGAAGATTTCATTCCACGGGCATGATTGTTTAAACCATTGGCCACTGATGACTGATAAAATTTCCAGCCCTTCTACCCTTCACAGAAGTCAGGGAAATGGAACTGGAAATTCTGCTAGTTCTTCTGACAGCTAGCCCCCTTCCTTAGGTAGGGTCCAAAAGTCACCTCATCAACACAGCAAAAGACACCTCCACAGCTGTCATCATAGGAAATCCCTAGGGTTTTAGAGCTCTGTACCAGAAAAGGGGATGAAGACCAAAGAAAGAAAGACATAGATATATGTAACTATGCATGCATGCTAAGTTGCTTCGGTCGCGTCTGACATTTTGCGACCCTGTGGACTGTAGCCCACCAGGCTCCTCTGTCCATGGGATTATCTAGGTAAGAATACTGGAATGAGTTGCCATGCCCTCCTCCAGGTGATCTTCCTGACCCAGAGATCCAATGGATGTCTTTTACCTCTTCATTGGCAGATGAGTTCTTTACCACTAGCGCCACCTTAGAGACTGCATGCAACAGAGTTATGATACTGTGATTATCACAGTATACTGCATGCAATTAGAGACGGAATGTAAGAGGTGTGATACTGTGATTGGGAAATATATATATATATATGATATATATTATAATATAGATATATAGATTATTTTTTTCAATCACTCTATCACACCTCTATTGCATGTAGTCTCTGGTTTTAGTCCTTCCCTAACAGATTTCACCCCTGTTAAGCCAGCCAACCCAGGATAATCTACTTTTGAATAATTAAAATCTACTGGATTTGGGACTTCCACTACATTTGCAAGGTCCCTTCTCAGCAGCACCTAAGGTTTGACTGAGTGACTGGTGGAAGGTATATGTATGCTACAAAATGACTTCTGCCTCCTTCAGCCATTCGCTCCTGAGAGAATCTTCCTCATTGTGCAGATGAATCAGAAACATACTAGAAAGGGAATTCTGTGGTTTGTATTTCAGCCTAGCTAAGTTGACATATCACAAAACAATCAACCTAAATGCATGAATATGCTGGATATATTGTAATAAAGCTTCTCAGTAGCATCCTTGACCCTCCCTTAGGCAGACTGAGGCACTCACTCCTCCTCAGTCTTATACTGGCTTGCATATAAAGCCAGACATTGTTTGTATTAGTTACACTGTGCAAAGTTGCTTCCAATACTGAATTAATGAATACTAAATCACTGCTCCTACGAGAAACACAGGGTAAGCTTCCTATGAGGCTCTGGTCTCAACATTTTCATCAGCCAAAATCCCCTTTGCTTTATACATGTTCATTTGCAGTATGGTTGTAAAATAAGCCAGTCCCATCAGTGTTGAAAACTGCTTTGCCAAATAACCCATTTTCTGTGTAAATTTAAAAAGTTTTTTTTTTCCTATAGCTTATTGATTTCTAGAACCTCCTGTGTTTCCCTGAAAATATAGCATTTTCCACATTTCCACCTATTGAAATGTACAAATCAGCACTGCTGCTGCTGCTAAGTCACTTCAGTTGTGTCCAACTCTTTGTGACCCAATGAACTGTAGCCCACCAGACTCCCCGTCCAGGGGACTCTCCAGGCAAGAATCTATGCCCTCCTCCAGGGGATCTTTCCAACTGAGGGATTGAACGCACATCTCTTATGTCTCCTGCATTGGCAGGCAGGTTCTTTACTACTAGTGCTACCTGGGAAGCCCCGCAAACCAGCAATAGTATAAAAGAATTTGAAATTTTCTTGATCCTGGGTAATGCCTCTGTAATCTTCTTTGGCTTTTAATGTCACAACAGTGTTATAAATTATGCTATTTTTCCTCACTCATGACACCTTAATCCACAAAGTTAGCCACTTTTCCATCTTTTCCATAGCTGTAGCATGCCTGGCATACACTTTATAGCCACGGAAGAAAGTTATCTACTTCATCTATATTGAATAAATTAGTGAGACAGAGATTTAGAGTGACAGTTACCTGAATATAGTCCATAGGTAACAATACAAATGGATACCAGGCATGAGAATTTGTTAAACCTCAGAATTTGTTAAACCTTTGTAGAAGCGTTTTCAGTAGGAGAGATCTCTCATAAACAAATTCTTCAAATTGAGGAGCAGCACACATGTCCTTCATGGACTACAGATGGGACTGAGGAGTGTTGAAATATATGGATATTTATGTGAAGAGGACTAGAAGATAAGGTTGTACACTAATTCAAAACTACACAAGATTCATTCAATATCAGTCAACAATGTATCCCTCAACATAGTATCTTAAAAGGTGAGCTGTTCAATTGTAAAGTTTATTCAGCATATTTTAGCACATCATATATGGAATAAAACCACAGTGATGAAGAAATATGTGTAACTCCCTGCCTACCTCCACCTTAATGGAGGAGAAAGTGACAGAACTACCAAAATCCAGGGACCAGGGACATTTTAAACACCTAATTCACTCAATTCTATTCACTGACACAATTGTCTATAGAGTCTCTGCTCTCTAGACACAGATACAAATTACTTGCAGAAAGAATATTGAAGATGAAGAAAATTGTTTTCTATCCTTTCTAGGCAAAAAGGGAAATGTGTGACTGGTATTCTTCACAGTAAAGGAAAATCAAGTGTAGTGTTTTAAGCAACTATATAAAAATACGGTTATATTTACATGTGTAAGTGCCCGTTTCCAAGTTTTTATTTAGAGTGAATATAATACTTTGTTAAAAGGGTTGATATTAATAAAAAACATAAATATAATTTATGGTACAGTAGTTGCTTTTCCACCTTCTTTCAGAATAGCACAAATCTTTTTTTAAGAAAGAGCAATTTGGATATATTTTGAATATTTTTTCTATTACGAGAAAATTGCCTGCAATTTGTATGTATATAGTAAGACTTATTCTTGAAGAAATACTTCAAAGTGATCAAAGAAGGTTGTGGGTAGCTGAAAAGAACTGTAGTTGGTTGACTAACAAAGCAAAGGAACAGAAGTGAGATTTGATATAACTCAAATGTCTCTCAAATATCCACCCCCTCAACATTTGCCATACTAAACATAATTTCATTTATTAAAGTTACCAAAGAGAGATCTTATTAGATCATTGTTTTCAAGAGATCTTAATTTGAAAATACATAGTAATCTTAATAGCAGTAATGAAATGCAATGCTAAGTTGCTTCAGTTATGTCTGACTCTGCAACCCTATGGACTGTAGTCTGCCAGGCTCCTCTGTCCATGGGATTCTCCAGGCAAGGATACTGGAGTGGGTTGCCGTGCCCTCCCCCAAGAGATAATAAACAATAAAAATGATGTTAACCTATTATATGCCAGGTATTCCTGGAAAAGCTTTTCAATACTTCTTCCCTCCAACCTTCTATGTCTCTTTCCTCATCATCAGCATCAGCTAATGACCTTGCTTCTCATTTCAATAAGATAATAGGAGGAATAAGTAAAGAACCCACATGTGCTCAAGCTCTGCATCCGTCTACCAACCTGCATTTATGCACTGACTGTGTCTGCCTTCCTGTTCTCACAGAGAAACTAACTTTACTCTTATCTAGGTCAGCCTCTTCACCTGAGATACTAAAATATTTCCTGTGCTTTCCCTATTAAAGCCTTCCTTAGCTTTGCTCCTACCTAATCAAGGTTTCCTTCTCTATTGAATCTTTCCCTTCAGCATGCAACCATGCAGATATTTATTCTATTAAAAGAGTTTAAATTCTACTTAATTTCATAATCCCTTCAAGCTATACTGTGCCACTGTTTCCCTGGCTTTTAAAGTAAACACAGGATTCTCCATTTCCTTGTCTTGTCTTTCCCCCTGAATTCATTCCAGTTTGACTCTCACACCCACCATTCCACCAAAACTGCTAAGCAAAGGCGACCAATGACCTTTACCCTTTCAAAACCCGGTGGTCAAGGATCCTATCCAGTGGCTGATCCAGTGATAACACAGTCCCTATGCTGGTTTAACTAGCAACACCACTTGCCACACACAGTTAATCACTCCATCCTATCTATCTCCAGTCACCCTGGGGACAGCACACACTCTGTCTCCCTGCTCCCTTCTCTGCCCACTTCTTTGTTCTTTTTGCTGGTTCCTACTAATGTGAAATTTTGCTATCAAAAATCATTTCAGCAACTCAGAACTGAGTTGTCATCACTTACAGTTTTTTCCTCTTCTCTCTCTTGGTGATCTCATCCAGACTCATGATTTCAAGTATTATCTATATGCTACTGACTCACATCTTTCTGTCTACAATCCACATCTCTCCTTGAACTCAAGTATTACATATCTAACTGTTTACTTGACACTATCTTTGGGATGTCCAACATTACATACCATCGCTTCTCTAAAACTGAATTCTTGATTGCCTCCAGCCCCAAGCCTGAACTTCTGTCTTTCATATCCCAGTAAGTCTCTACTCCTTCCTCCTAGTTTCCTTGGCCAAAATCCTATATCCATCTTTTTACCACATGCCTCATACATCAGCAAATTCTCTCAGATATGTTTCCATGATATGTGGTAAAAGAATCTGACAAGTAGCTACAATCTTTTATCAACACCTGATCCAAACACCTATCAGCTCTCACCTGGATTATTGCAATTATTTCCTGTTTCTGTCTGTATCTCACATACCACCACCTGCTACAGTCTTCCACCCATGCAACAGGTAATCAGAATGATCATTTTAAGATACACTATATATCACTCCTCTCATCAACAATATTTTCCTAGTCCATTTAAATCTATAATCAATTATTTATCTCTAGTTTCTTTAGCTATTACTCAAAGTAAAAGAAAAAAAAACCCTCAAGATCATCTAGCTTTAAATAACTTCTATCAGTTTATCTGCTACCATTTTCTCCTCACATCTATTCTAGCCACATGCGCTTCCTCTTTGTACCTTGAACACACTTGGCCAACTCAAGTCTCAGGGTGTTAGAAATTCTGATCCCTCTACATGGAACACTTGCTCCTTAAACATCAGTCAACTTACTGTGTCATTTTTGTCATCTTTCCCAAATGTCTATTCAGTGGGGCTGCCCCCAGTGAACTGCAACCCCTCTACACAAATACACCCCCTTTTTTCTTTTCAACATGTATATATATTTTTTTTTTCTGCAGAAACTGTCACTTTCTGACATGCTATTTATTTTACTCACAGCTTTTACTACTACAAGGTGAATTTTCTCCCACTACTACAAGGTGAATCTTCTGAGAGAGATGGTTTTGTCTACTTCTGTTTATGACTATAGATGTAGGACAGTGGATAGGACTAGGACATTTCTGCAGGACATGATAAATACCTCTTAAATGATGGATGACTATGACAGTGATAATAGTATGTACTTCTGTAAGTCCTATATTGTTTTTACAGGGTTATACAGACCCTCAAATGTCTCAGGGTAGGCATTGCTATTCTTATCCATAGACAGTCTCAAAGAGCTTAATCAATGTGCTAAAAGATAATGGCAAACAGTGTGAAATATTGAACCTAGGTTATATGTGTGCATGTGATGTGTGTGTGTGTGTGTGTGTGTTTAGATGAAGAGAAAGAGACAAACACAGAGGGACAGAGACTGCTGCTCATCTAGATTTCTCTCAATTGAATTAGCAACTTTTTGCAATGGTGGGTATATGTTGGCTAAAGACTTTTAGGCCACAGATGTAATAGTCTTTTTTTTTTACAAGTTTTTTTTTTTTGTAATAGTCTTAATTCCAGTAGTTCTGCATATAACTTTGTCCAATTGTCCCTTCTTATTTATTCATTTCTTCTCCAATATTTACTTCTCCTTTACATGGAAACAGAAATTGAGATGAAAGAACAAGTAAAGTACACAAAAGCAGCAGAGCACGACTTGAGGTAGTTCTCACAGAAAATGAGTTGCTAACTTCTTTCTAGCTTTCAGGAAAAATGCTGATGTTGCATTGAGTAAATACATAACTGTATCAATTAATCAAGGTATTTTCAGGTGTGCTTGTGTTTAGTGTAAAAATCAAAATTAAAAAAAAAATCTATGACCAATTTAGAGGTGTCTAAAATTACTTTAGAAAAAAAAGTAGCTCTAATTAAATGATTTACTAACAAGATTAATACCTTTTTGTCATGAGATGCTTTTGCCACAGCATTTCCTATTTTAACCTGTTGTTCTACTTCAATGTATTTTTTAAAATATGATTTAAAGGACTGTTTTCATTTTTGTTTTCTCAGCAGTATTTTAAATAATTTATTACTTCAGTTATATTTGTTTTGAGAGTAAAATCTACTGCCCAGTAGAGCCTTTATGTCATTCTTTGTTTCAACAGTTTATATCTTAATGTCACATATAAACCAAAGTCTATGGAATCTCTCCGTGATTATGCCAACTCAGCAATATTTTCCTGGCACTATTTTTTTCTTCCTTTTCATTTTCACATGGGAACTTTACAACTTCTAAGGTATAAAGAATATTTTAAAATCATTCTTAGACTTCCAGGTCAAGATTGCAGGATGCATACCAACAGGTAGGCGCTTTCATAAATTCCCACTGTAAGTGAGGTATAAGGTACAAGGGGAAGTGAGCACACAGTGCAGGAAATATGACTGTGTGTTTGGCGAGTTACACACCAGGACTCAGGTAGAAATGGGGGTGAGGTTGGGGTGGCAATGGAAGCAACTTTATCAGAAGTTTATATTCTTTGCTGAAGGCTTATGAGACACCTAGTCCGAAGTTAAGTATGGAAGTGAAGAATTACCTATGAGACTGAAAAAAAATAAGGATTAATTAAAGGTTCTGCACAACAGCTGCTCCATAAATTATTTCAGCTTTACCTTGCTCTAGAAGTTTTTACACGTGAAGAGGAGTGAGTCTAACAGCCTGCCTAAATACATTCAAATAAGAGATGGGCCCTCACACCCTGCTTTTGTTTTCATGACATTTCCCACCAAGGAAGGAAGAAAGAAGCTTTTAAAAAAACAGTTATATGTATATTGCAGCACAGGAAGTTCCCCTTAACTGCGTTGTGAAATTCTGCCTACTCATTCATTCAGGAATTGAATTAACAACTAGGACATACTACATTGGTTTGGAACACAAGTCATTTAAAAGATAAAAGCCTGAAATCTACTTGAGAAATCTAACTGATAAGTCAACTTTGATGTAGCAGAGACAACTTGGGAATAGAAGATAACTTTTAAAAATTATGAAATTAAAATTATCAAAGACATATAGAAATATTATATCCTTGAAAGCAGGAAGAGGAACAATTACAGAGAAAAATAATTTTTTAAAACCATGCATATAAGAATATTTAGGTGACCTTGGGTTTGGAGATGACTTTTATGACACAACACCAAAAGTTGGATCCAAATAATTTTTTTTTAATTAAAGCAAAAATATTCTCTTCCTCAAAAGGTAAGCTATCTACTTGGAATAAATATTCACAGAACATATATCTCATAAAAGACTGGTATCCAAAATATACAAAAGACTCTTAAAACTCAGCCATTAGAAAACAAATAACCCAATTAGAAAATGGGCAAAAGATCTGAACAGACAACTAACCAAAGAAGATATACAGTTGACAAATAAGCATATGAAAAGATATTCCATATCACATATCACTAGGTAATCCCAAACTAAAGTCACAATGAAACATCACTACATACCAAAAAGAATGGCTAAAACTTGAAACAATGACACCACCAAATGCCAGTAAGGATGTGAAGCAACAGGAACTCTCATTGATTGATGGTGAAAATGCAAAATGGTACAGACACTTTGGAACAGTTTGGCAGTTCTTACAAAATTAAACATACCCTTACCAAAGTATCCAGTGATCATATTCCTTGCTATGTACCAAGTGAGTTGAAAATTGATATTCACACTAAATCTGCCCTCAACTATTTACATAGCTTTATTCATAATTGCTAAAAATTTGGAGGAACAAAAATGTCCTTGAGTAAATGAATGGATAAATAACTGTGGTATATCTGTACAATGGAATATTATTCAGTACTGAAAGCAAATGAGCTATGAAGCCATAAAAAGAAACTCAATATCCTTAAATGTATATGACTAAACAAAGCAAGTAATTCTGGACGAAATGAACAAGTCATTCTGAACAATCTTCATATTTCATGATTCCAAGTATATGACATGCTGGAAAAGGCAAAAAATATGGAGACAATAAAATAAGTGGTTCCCAGCAGTTTGGGGGAGGATGAATGGATGAATAGATAGAACATAGAGGATCTGTAAAGCAATGAATCTATATGATACTGTAATGGTAGATATATGGCATTAATCATTTATCAAAACTCATAGAATATATTAACACAAAGAGTGAGTTTTAATGTAAACTATGGATGATATTTAATAATAATGTGTCAATACTGGCTCATTAACTGTAATAAATGTATCACA
Source organism: Odocoileus virginianus (assembly GCF_023699985.2). Lineage (NCBI taxonomy): Eukaryota > Metazoa > Chordata > Mammalia > Artiodactyla > Cervidae > Odocoileus > Odocoileus virginianus. Next base: position 25,551,861 of record NC_069685.1, read on the forward strand.
CAGTGCAAGATATTAATATGGATAACAGTATGTGTGCTGGGGGGTGGATCGATATGAGAATTCTTGGGGGTTTCTTTTTTTTTAATGTTTCCTTTCACTTTATTTATTTATTTGTCTGTGCTCTGAGGCATGTGAGATATTAGTTCCCCACCAGGGATCTAACTCATGCCCACTGCAGTGGAAGGAGAGTCTTAGCCAGTGGACTTGCCATGGAAGTCCCTCTCTGTCCATTCCATTAAAATTTTCTCTAAACTTAAAAGGGGTTCCCCCAAAGTCTACTATAAAAAAGTCAAATATGTAAACTTACATGTATCATGTAAATTTATACATACATACATCAAAAAATCCTTTAGTATCTGTAAGGGACTGGTTCCAGGAGCCCCCGTGGTACAGTGAAATCCATGGATGCTCAAGTCTCACAGTTAACCCTCCATATTCTGGAGTTGGCATCCAGGGATCCCACCAATCACAGATGGAAATTTGGTTAGTTGGTTGAATCCCTGAAGGGGAAACCCATGAATACAGATGACTGACGGTATACTTGGGGCTTCCCAGGTGATGTTAGTGGTGAAGAATCTGCCTACCAATGCAGAAGACGTAACAGACACAGGTTGGATCCTTGGGTCAGGAAGATCCCCTGGAGGACGGCATGGCAACCCATTCCAGTATTCTTGCCTGGAGAATCCCATAGACAGAGGAACCTTGTGGGCTACAGTCCATAGCACTGCAAGGAGTCGGCTATGACTGAAGCACCTTATCACACAACTGTGTAGTTATTGAGAAGTAGCTACTTGTAAGGGGACCTGGGCAGTTCATACTGCATTATTCAAGGGTCATCTGGGGAGAGAGAGAGAGAGATTGAAGGACTTTCTGTTTCAATTTCATTTTATCCTAAATTCTGGGAAATAGCTTTGATTTTTATCTTTCAGTGCTTTTAAAGACCAGTGCTTTAGAAAGCAGTTTCTAGGAGGAAGACACGAAAGGAAAACAAACATTTGTAAAGATGTTCACCATCATTAAATTTAATTTTTTCAAACCCATATATGCCATTTTTCATCTGTCATACTGTAAATATTTTACAGTTTCATATTAATCAGAGTTGATGAGTGTGAGAAAATTATCACATCTTATTCAATTTTTGGATATATAAATAGATTTAACATTTATAGAAAGCAATTTATAATATTTAGTCAATTATAAAATGCACATATAATTTGATCTAGTAGTTTTGCAGTTAGGCATTTATCCTAATTTGTTTTCACAAGATGTTCCCCAAAGAGTATTTCTGGGACAGATGATTTATGTGTGTCCTTATATACTGAGAGAGTCCAGCTAAGAAGACCAGCTGCTGCTGTCCTACAGTCAGCTCCAACAACTGAGGCAGGGCCGTCACATAGCGTGAAGCACACCACTGTCCCCATGTTATTGATGTCCAGTTGCTAAGTCATGTCTGACTCTTTGTGACCCCATGAATCAGGCTTCCCTGTCCTTCAGTATCTCCTGGAGTTTGTCCAGATTCATCTCCATTGAGTCAGTGACACTATCTAACCACCTTATCCTCTGCCACACGCTTCTCCTGCCCTCAACCCAGCATCAGGGTCTTTTTCCAATCAGTTGGCTCTTCACAGCAAGTGGCCAAAGGATTGGAGCTTCAGCTTCAGCATCAGTCCTTCCAATAAATATTCAGGGTTGATTTCCTTTAGGAAATCCCCATTCCCAAATGTAAATCCAGTCATGACTCAGAAGTTTTTTCCCACAGGAGACATAAAACAAAGACTTATAAAGCTTTTCCCCAAATAATCAAAACATGATGTAGGGCATTTCAAGCCTTAGTGTTCAAAGTGTTAGTCACTCAGTGGTGTCTGACTCTGCAACCCCATGGACCATACCCTGCCAGGCTCCTCTGTCCATGGAATTCTCCAGGCAAGAATAGTGGAGTGGGTAGCCTTTCCCTTCTCCAGAGGATTTTCCTGACTCAGGAATAGGACCTGGGTCTCCTGCACTGCAAGCAGATTCTTTACTGTCTGAACCACCAGTGAAGCCCTTTCAAGCCTAAGGGAGCTCTCAAAGACATTGGAGGTTTTGAAGTAAAGGAATTAAGATGGGACTTACAGTCTTTATTAAAGACATAAGCTAAACCACCTCTTTACTCTGGTGGCATCTTCCTTTTGATTCTCCTCTCTCTTGTCCTATTTGTCTCCCTTTTACGGTACTGTTTATTTTTGTCTAATATTATCTACTCTTTGTGCTTACCTCTAGGAAATTTTTCCCATTCCCTTGCACTCCTGTTCTCATACCTGTGTGACAGTGATACCTGTGTATCACTCACAGGTCTGAACCTTTGAGTTAAGCAGCTTTCTTGAGCATGACTCCTAAATATCCAACTTCTACATCATTACTCAATTCTATATTGCTGTAACATTAATCCTACTATCTTAAGGCCTTAGCTCAGGTTTATTCCATTTCTTGCACATGCTATTTCAAAAGTCTACTGACCAGTAATCAGGTCTTTACTTTGCACACTTTTAATCTATCTGAAATGTAAAATGGATCTTACCATTGCCTATGGTTCACATTTTGTAGACTTTCAAAATGGAACTATAATGCATATATACACCACAATTTGTTCATTTTTTTTTTTTTTAATGCTTTCTGCTAACAGAATTTCTGAAGACTACAACATCATGCTCTCTTATTTGCTGTTCCAGCCTGATTAGGGCGTAGTGAATTTAGAAAATCTCACATTCTTTCTTAAAAATTTGCTTTAGTTTTCAAATGACTAAGCTAATTTTTGAGTCAGTGAATTGTGAGATCTGCCTTGGTCTACTAAATGGAGTGGGGAAATATTCTCTTATTTCGTCAACATTATCTCATTACTGCCAATGTCAAAGTTATTATTATTTTTTTTACATCATGATGTACCAAATAAGAAATTATAAGCTAAATGTCAGTAAGAGCTCAGGAAAATGCTTTAAAAATTATGTTTCAATCACATTGGTTATGCAAACAATTTGATTCTGCCTGATATCTGAGAATAAACAATAGCAACAACAAAAAAACAATAACATTCAAACACCGATCACTAGAGTCCCGAGTCTACCACCAAATGGTCGCATGAACAGCTCAGGAAAAAATTCTGAGGTATCAATATCATCATACACAAAATGAATCTGTGAAATAAATGAATTCAAAGCTCTCCTCCAGCTGTGATTTATCGGCTCATTTTTCACATATATCTATTTTGCCATAACAGCAAAAAATATTCTATATTTTGTTCTTTAATAGAGTGTATTTTATCAAGGTACTCATTCTTTTCATTATGCTTCTGAAATATTATTTCTGTTTCCATTGTGATATATATATACATACACATATACATTTGAAATCTGTTATGCCTATGATTATATGGGCCTGAGGGAAGAAAAATAAAATAATTCAAAGAATTCAGGTACTGTACTTGAGACAAGTAAAAATGCTAAATGAGTAGATTCAAATATGAAAGTCCTTAGGCAGAGAGATAGCTAGAAGTATAGAAAATCCTAAGGAAAAGAGATAGACCTGGAAAAACCATAATCTAGACTAGAATCAGGTTTGAAAATCAAGAAAAATCTTCAAGGTTCAATTTCTGTCAAACTGACTTTCTTGTTGGCTTTCATGAAAGTTTAAAGGATTTTCCAGTATATCTTAGAAGTCCTTGCGACAAGAAAAATAAACATTTGCAACTACGTATGGTGATAAATGTTAACTAGACTTATTGTTGTGATCATTTGAGGATATATGTAAATAATGAATCACTATGTTATACACCTGAACCTAAAGTGTTATAAGTCAATAAAAAATTAGTTTAAATTTTAAAAATTAGCTTAAATTTTATACTCAGAATGACTGGCAATACAAACATAAGGAAGGCAAACTAAGCTATGCATTGCCTGAAAACTGAAAAAGTGTGCTCCAACATGTTAACTGTGGTCTTCTTTTTTTGGGTGATGGAACAATTGATAGCTTGTATTTCTGCTTTTCATCAAATTTCCCAAAATGCATTCAATAAAATTGTATAAAATTAAAAAAATTAAATAGAAGATTCACCAACTAGGAGTCAAAAAAGAATACAGAAACAAATATGCCTAGTGAGAAGTCACTCTGTGGGCTAGACTTAGTAATCAACTACCAGTGTTAACATTTTCCATAGTAACATTTCAAATTGAAACCAGCTCCCTAGGTGACTGTCTTGAATACTATCACCTGGACTTATATATCAATTACATACTAAGGAATTCTTTGGCATCATATTTATTTTGCTGTCATTCAAATTAGAAAGTATAAATATAATAGTTTATTTGATTTAAATTGCTGAAAAAATATGGGATGATAAAGCTATAATTAATAAATTAATATTTCAGTTCCGTTGCTCAGTCGTGCCTGACTCTATAGCATGCAAAGTAAATTAATATTTACTTTAATGTATATCTAGATGTCCCTGTAACTTTCAATAATTTGAGAGATGAGTCCTGTTTAATATGCTCATGGTTGCTAAATTACATAATATATATATGAATTTCAAAAATGTTTCACCAGTTTTTATTTGGAACAGAGAATTGAAGGCTATAAAGTTCCAAAAAGGATATAAGTCCTGTTGAGCTGGTTTCTAATATGAAAGTAGGAATAAGCATGTCAGATTTTCACAGCGTTTAGTACTGAACTAAATATTAGGTGCAGTTTCTAAGTAACATATTCTCATGATGCTTATGAGCTCAAATTTATTTGAAACATAATACTTCTCACAGCAAATAACAGTCCTGTCTAGTTGAATAGTATGTACTCAAAAATGCTCCGGGTTGTAATGCCTTCTGTTAAATGTATCTGTAGGTGGTGTATCTTTTTGACTCCTTGTCAGCTGTCAGCTGATGTCATTTTAGTGGCATTGAATCTTTTTAAGTCATTTGTCATTTTAATTGACAGATATTAAAAACCTTTTAAAAACCTTATTAGATTCATATCCAATTCATAAAGACTTATCTACAATGTTCATTTTCAGGGCTAACATCTGCAAAAATGCTAACATAATGGCTTTCAAGATTAGACCCTTTCAGCTTGCAAATTGGATTGCCACTATAAATATGCAGGACTTATTTTGTATAAAATTTACTGTAGTTATTGTTTCATCAAAATATAAAATTTTTAAAATGAATAATGAATGCAAGAATTGTATTAGTTAATTCCAAAAAGCTGCAAACAGTCTCCACTTAAAATGACTGCCCTAACTACAAGTATTAGATTGCTTATGTCTATTCAATTATTTTTTTAAAATAATTCCTCCAGAATCTAAACTTGCTAAGTACAGTCCTCATAGTTAAACTCTATCTAAATAATACTCTTCAAAAGGCATAGAATAATCTTTGAAATTAAGATAGCTAATTGTTTGGGTTTCCTTGAGGGCTCAGTGCTAAAGAATTCACCTTTTAATGCAGGAGACATGAGTTTGATCCCTGATCCATGAAGATCCCACGTGTTACAGAGCAACTAAGCCTGCGTGCCACAACTGCCGAGCCTGTGCTCTAGAGCCTGGGAATCACTACTGAGCCATGTGCCACACTATTGAAGCCAGCATGCCCAAGAGCCTATGTCCTAGAACAAGAGAAGTCCCCACAGTGAGAATCCCACACACTACAACTACAAATTAGTCCCTGCTCATCCCAACAACAGAAAAGCCTGCACAGCAATGAAGACCCAGCAAAGCCAAAAAATATATAAATAAATAAATTATTGAAATAAAAAATAGAAAGTTAATAGTTTCAAATGATGAATACATTTATCTTTTTCCATCCCTGTAAAGGTTTCCTATATCCTTCTCAATTGCAATGTTGACTGTAGTGCTTCCCTGCTTTGGCGGGATAATTATACAACTTCACTCCATTGTTGTCAGTTATTTTTTCTTGCCACATTTTTATTCATCCTCATCTATTTGTATGAAGTTCCCAAAGTGAATCTACCATATTTTAATTGAAGTCTTACTTCAGACATTTTTGTTATTCATCAACATATCTGGGTTTTCTCATATTTAGGTGCTTATATTCCTCTGTCCTTCTGAAGGTAAGTATGAACAAGTAACTTTCCTTAAACCTAACTTTCAGAAATATACATTTAAGAAGCATTCAGTTCCTCATGCTATTTTCCTTCAAAGTAGTTATTATCATGATATTTGTTGATTTTCAGGTTCCACAAAAATAAAACTAAACCCCTGAATATGCTAAACCAAAAACACATTTGAGCCTGGAATAGGTTTTATGTGAGTCAGGAGTAAATTTTATTTTGAAAAACCACTGAACAACAGCCATTCATGACAGAAAATCTTAGTACACTAGGAACAGAGGGTAACTTCCTCACCTGGAAAAAGAATATCTACACAAAACCTATTGCTAATATCATATTTAATGATGAGAAACATGAAGCTTCCCATTAAGATCAGGCACAGGGCAAGAATATCTCCCCCACCATTCCTTTTCAACATCCTATTGAAAGTTCTAATGAAATAAGGCAAGAAAAGAAATAAAAGGCATACAGATAAAGGAGGAGAAAATAAAGCTATCTTCAAAGATAACATAATCATCTATGAAGAATATCCAAAATAATCAACAAAAAGAAACTCAATATGTGGCAGTAGTAAGGCTGAAGGATACAAAATTAATATACAAAAGTCATTTCCTTTCTCATATATTATTTATAAACAAATGGAATTTGAAATTAAGAAAAAACACAATACTACTTATATTAGCACTCAAAAATGAAATACTTATGTATAAATCTAACAAAATATATAAAAGATCTATATGAGGAAAACTACAAAACTCAAATGACACCAAATAAGAACTAATAAATGAAATATTCCACGTTCACAGATAAGAAGACAGTGCTGACAAAACGTTAGTTCTTCCTAAATCAGTCCTGAATGTTCACTGGAAGGACTGATGTTGAAGCTGAAACTTCAATACTTTGGCCACCTGATGCAAATTTTCACTCATTTGAAAATACCCTGATGCTGGGAAAGATTGAAGGCAGGAGAAGGGGACGACAGAGGATGAGATGGTTGGATGGAATCACTGACTCAATGGACATGAGTTTGAGTAAACTCCGGGAGTTGGTGATGGACAGGGAGGCCTGACGTGCTGCAGTTCATGGGGTCACAAAGAGTTGGACACAACTGAGCTACTGAACAGAACTGAACTTGATCTATAGATTCAATCCAGTTCTAATCAAAAGCTCAAAGTTATTTTGCGTATATTGACCAACCAATTTTAAAGTTTACACAAAAGGTAAAAGATAACTGAAAGCCCAAAACAATATTGATGGCAAAAAACAAAGTTGGAAAAGTGACAGAACCCCAATTCAAGATTTATTACAAAGGTAATCAAGACAGTGTATATTGATGAAATCATGCACATATAGATCAAGTGGAACAGAATAGAGAGCTCAGAAATAAACCCACATACATACAGTCAACAGACATTTGCTTGGCAAAAATCAAAGACAATACAATTAAGAAAGAGAGTCTTTTTAACAAACAGTGATAGAGTAATTGGAAATTCACAGGCAATAAAATGAACCTATACACAGACCATACACCCTTTGCAAAATAGATCATAGTGATAAATGTAAAATATCAAACTATTAGGAACTTCCCTGGCAGTTCATTGGTTAAGACTCCATGCTCCTAATGCACACAGCATACCTTTGATCCCTGGTTGGGGAACTACGATGCCACACTAGTGTGACCTTAAAAAACCTTGATGACCTCCTTGCATATGGCAATTTTTTTTTTTTTTTTTTTAAACTGACAAGGACAAAGGCACACCAGGATTTATATGGTGGTCCAGGGATTAAGAATCTGCCTTCCAAGCGGGTTCAGTCCCTGGTCAGGGGCCTAAGATCACACATGTTGCTGGATAACTAAGCCTATTTGCCACAACTACTGAGCCCACACACTCTAGAGCCCATGTGCCACAATGAAAGATCTCACATGCCATAACTAAGAGCCAATACAGCCAAATAAATAAATAAATATTTTTATAAAGAAGGTAAAATTCATAAAATAAATGATTGATAAAATGGATCTCATCAAGTTTTAAACTTCTGATTTGTGACAATGTCATGAGAATGAGAAGATAAGCATAAGAATGAGAAAACATTTGAAAAGACACCTCTTATAGAAAACTTTTATTCAAAATATACAAAGAACTCTGAAAACTCAACAATAAGTAAATATGCAAACCTGTTAAAAACTGGGCCAAAGACCTCAACAGACACCACATGAATGAAGATATACAAAGAATGAATAAGCATCTAAATAGAAGCTCTTTGTTATATGCTATCAAATGCAAATAAAGAAAAAAATCAGATACCAATAAAATAGTGAAAATTCAGAATGCTGACAACACCAAACACTGATAAGGATGTGGAGCAAAAGAGTTCTCAATTATTGCTGAGGAATGCAAAATGGTATAGCATTTTGGATGATGTTTTGAAAGTTTCTAATAAAACTAACACATCTTATCATGTGATCCATCAGTCATACTCTTTTAGTATTTACCTGTGCCTGGATCTTTATGAGCAACTTTACTCATAAATGACAAAACACCATGGGGTCACAGACAGTCGGGCACAACGAGCAACTGAGCACACACGCAAAAGAAATAAAGATATTCTTCGGTAGGTGAATGGATAAACAACTTGTGGTATGGTCAGATAATGGAATAGTACCTACCACTAAAAGAGAGCAATCAAACCATTAGAAGACTTGGAGGAAACTTAAATGCATATTACAAAATGAAAAAAAGTCAATTTAAAAAGTAAATTATTCCAGCAATATGACATTCTGAAAAAGGCAAAATTATGGAGACGATAAAAAGATCACAGGTTGCTGGAGTTAGAAAGTAATGAGAAGAGATGAATAAGCAGAGCACAGAGTATTTTAGGGCATAAAAAACTCTGTACCATCATGATGGATATATGTCATTATTCATGTGTCCAAACAAATAGAATGTATAATATCAAGAGTGAACCATAATGTAATCTATGAACTTTGGGTGATTACAATGTGTCAATATAGGTTCATCAGTCATAACAAATGTACCACTCTGGTGGGAGATGCAGATAATGGGGGAGGCTCTGCATGAGTGGTAGTAGGGATAAATAGGAATTTCTATATCTTTTCCTCAATTTTGCTGTGAACCTAAAAGTGTTTTTTAAAAAATTCTTAATTAAAAAAAAAAAGAATGAACAAAGAAAAAACCCACTGAATCAATTATTATTATGAGTGGTACATTCTCCTAACAAGAATCTCTTCTCTACTCAGGTCATTCTATTTCATGCTTTAAATTTATATCTCAAGTTTTCATTCCTGAATGTTCTGCAAGTATCATTCCATTTCTCACTAGTTTTTAGGTTAAACTAATTTCCAAAGAATTGTTGCTTTTTAACTGTGGTGTTGGAGAGGACTCTTGAGAGTCCCTTGGACTACAAGGAAATCAAATCAGTCAAAATCCTAAATGAAATCAGTCCTGAATATTCATTGGAAGGACTGATGCTGAAGCTGAAGCTCCAATACTTTACCTGCTGCGAAGAACTGACTCATTGGAAAAGACACTGATTCTGGGAAATATTGAAGGCAGGAGGAGAAGGGGACAATAAAGGATGAGATGGTTGACTGGCATCACCAACTCAATGGACATGAGTTTGAGCAAGGTCTGGAAGTTGATGGACAGGGAAACCTGGCTTGCTGCGGTCCATGGGGTCACAAAGAGTCAGACACCACTGAGTGACTGAACTGAACTGAACTGAACTAAATCCATTTATGTCTAGTTCTGTTATCCTTTTCTTTGTAAAGATTTTCACAATTATGCCAGAATCTCTCTCTCTTTTCTATATGCTTCTATTTTATCTTTAATTTATGTCATTGGTTTCCAAAATGGTAACTAAAAATTGGTTGCAAAAGTAACTTATAAGATACAGAAAAGAACTATTAGAGGTTTAATTTATATGTATGTTTCCTATTAAAATAAATACAATTTTACCTTTTCTTCCATGTACACGGTTTCGACATGTCAGATTCTCAGTTGCAATGCACCTTAAATGGTACATGCAAAACCTCAAGGAATGAGAGCTCTATCATATGGAGAGGGTTGAATGTGAGTTCTCCAAAATCTTACTTTCTTTCAGTAATTTGAAACATATTACAGTTAATATGTAGTGAAGTACTTAACATTAAAGATTATCCTATCAACATTAAGAAATACAAAAGCAAACCACTAGAAGAAATATCTGATAGTAATATTTATATCATGTTTATAGACTAAAAATAAGATCTTATAAAAATTACCAACCCTACTTGAAATATGGCCTCCAAATTCAAAGTAATCAAGAGGATTATATGCAATTAAGATATATTTCATGGAGTGCATTAATAACCTACATATATGTTTTTACTATTAATTTATTATATTTTTATATTGTTTTTGATTTCTAATCTCTATGTATTTTATGAAACTCATATGTGTTAACATAGTTGTATATATGAACTTAAAAACATATATATATATATATATGATGCTAAATATTTTGATACAGATACACAAAAATTGGAAAATAAGTGACAAAACAGTGTACTTTTATAATAGATTTCTTCTTATTTTGACATCTGTTGCTATAATACAAAAAAATAAGATTGCAAGCTTTCGGACAACAACAATTAAAGCTATCTTCATTTTATTCTTTATTCTGTTTTCCCTACCAAATCTAAGATTCTGTTCTGCAGAGTTGATGGTCAAAATATATTATATATGATTATGGTCATTAAAAAGCAAAATATGATGTGCTTCTGTGATAACTGACATTTAATGGTTTGCATTTCTGGTAAGAGCACTGTCATACCATATCAACAATCAACTTTTTTTCATTACTTTAACCAGGTGGAAAGAATAAGGGAAAAACTGTATTTATGCACAATGAGGATCATGTGTTTATTCAGAAAAACAATCTGCTGCTTTCATGATTCTGAAACACAATAGAATTCCTGAGCTATACCTTTTTTGGAAAGTATTGAAATTTTCTAAGGAAAATAATAATCTATTTCTAAAGTTTTCTTCCATTATGAACTTAAAACAAAAACTCCAATAATCTAAAACTTTGAAATGCCCGTTTTACTCTTACTGAGAATTTATTTCTATTTCTAAAAGAAAGTTAGAATATATACTAACTGTATATATATATACAGTACTGCAACAACTGTAGCTCCAGAAAAATACTGGATTTTACTGGCTGAGGGTGGGCAGGTTTTTTCTTCGTCTGTTCCCTTAGAAATTTCATCTGCTGGCTTCTTCAGCTCCAAGTCTGGAATATATGAGTCAATAAGAAAATCAGGTAACTCACCACCACATAGCTTCTTGAATCTATATCCAAGGTCCTTAGCCAGTCAGCTTTCACAGCATTCCTACATTTATTTTATTTATAATTTGTAGGGGTATTAGTCATACTTAATGGGAGGAATGGGAATAATATGTCTATTCTGTATTCTGAGTGGAAAAAACATGATAAATATATTTTTTATTACCAAAGATTCATTTTAAACAAAAGATTCAGAAAAGTTAAAATAAATGCTGAATGAAATAATAGAGATGGCAATTTTGGTATGACAGGTTTTTACTCCACACAAAAAGAAATCATTCATGGATAAATTTGTATTATGATAATATTAAAGATTTGTGGCAATCCTGAGTTAAGCAAGTCTATTGGCACCATTTTTCCAGCAGCATTTGCTCATTTTGGTTTTACGTTAATTTTGGTAAAGCTCACAGTGTTTCAAATTGTTGCATTATTATTATATTTGTCATGGTGACCTGTAATCCATGATCTTTGGTGTTACTTGTGTAACTGTCATTTTGTATTTTTATTTTAAGTAATGTATGTACATTGTTCTATTAGACATGATGTTATTGCATACCTGAAATACTACATTATGGTAAACAACTTTTATATGTACTGGGAAACAACAAAATCATGTGTCTTGCTTTTTGAGATATCTGCTTTACTGCAGTGATCTGGAAGTGAATCCCCAGGTATACCTGTATGTATTTATATATATATATATATATATAGGGAGAGAGAGAAAGAGAGGGAGAGAAGGAGAAAGGAGGGGAGAGAACAAATTCAGGGAATACACTTCTTTCCTGCATCCTTAAGATATTTTCTAATATATGAGAATATGGAGGAAAATCTCAAGGTAACTGAAGAAAGACCATAAATAAAATGGAAGGGGGAACAGGTGAAGGGGAAAAGGTCATTAATGAGCTAAATTACTTATGTTTATTCAGAGAGTTCCTAGGAAATGCTTTCAAATGATAAATTAAGCAATAGATATATAAACAGAGCTGGTACTTAGGAGACAAATTTTGGCATAACTTCAGGACTCACGAACATTCACTCAGATGGGGACATGCTTTTGCTGTGCTGGTTGTTGAGAATACTGAATATTACCCATGAGTATGAATGCATATTTTAGAATTTTAAAGAACAGAATAGAATAGCTAAATAGAAACAAGGTCCAAAGTGGTTATTTCTAAGGAATATTACTTAAAATTTTGCATACTTTACAGTTTGTACTTTCCCATAGTGCTTCAGTTTTTATAACTTTGAGGAGAGATTGCTATAATAACTTTTAAGAAAATCATTGCTTCCATAACTAAACTTGAGCAGTCGCTTCTCCTACACTCACCACATGGCCTTCTTTAAACTTTAACACGTTCATTTTTTCAAGAATTAAGTATCCATTGTCTTAAATTATATTATTTTCTTCAAAATTCACTATTAACTATTTATACTTAATACTATTTTACTACCACCTTCCATATTAAAATACTAGCTTCCATAATTCTGTCTTTACGTAAACTCTAGGTAATTTGAAAAGTAATTTACTTTTTTGTAAATACTTCTGGACTCTAATAAGTAAAATTATTCTAATTTATATATTCAAAATTGAGCTGGAAGAATAACTCAATTGCTCAGGTAGAATAAGCTATGGATTTGGCTCTGTGTCTTTCACACTAAGTCACCTTACTATTATTTCAACTCTGAATTCTTCTTTCTTCTGGTGAACATTAATAATAGTAATAATAATGGCTATTGCATGGCGATTTTATAAATATCAAATATTTGTATCCTTTGAAATCCCTTGTAAAACACAGACTATTGTGTGTCTTCTCATGACAAGATGCATATTACTTGCTTGGTATACACAGGTTAACAAGCACCATATCCCTGGAGCTGTGTATTCACATACAAAACCAGATACACCTTGGAAAGCCCTCCTATGCTTTGCATCTACATTTAACATTAAAAAACAAACCAACAAAAAAAAACATAGCCAGGTTTGTTGGAGCCAGTGTACTTAATTTCATCTAGTTGTGCTCCTGACAGCAGTCACATCACATTACAATATCTTCCAGATTTTGTTGGCACCTTCATCTTATTTTCTAGTAAAAAAACAAACAAACAAACAAAACACGACCATTTCCTTCATCATGCAATTCATAATTATCTGGAAATCAGCAGCCTGCTGTTGATGCTAGCAAAGGAAATGAGGAAAGAATAATATTCTTTTCTTCACGCATTAAGAGACATCTGATGGGACTGCCAGTAACAATCTTACACTGATTCTCCTTTACATATTTATGGTTTAAGCTTTACATTTTTGTTGTTGTTTTGTCACTTTTTTAAATCCTCCTTGCAAAAATGAGCTTATTTGTGCATCTATTAAAAGTGCATGGTCTTTTATTCTGTTCAGTAGAGATGATGCAAGTTATTGCATGATTTTTAAGCCAACTGTATTTGGTGGGGTGAGGTAATAGTGCTCTTTAACTGGGTGGGCTCATATTTGCAGCATCAATATCAAAATGGATTTGTAGCTACTGAGACTTACAAAATCATCACGGAGGAAATCACAATTGGAAAACTGGGCTCAGTAACATAAGAGTTACTCAGGTTACACTAGTCGACCTATTTTCTAACTAAAAATGTTACCAACTTGGGGGAAAACAGGTTGTTCTTCTGAATGAAGAATCATAAGAAAGAATCATATAACAAGTGTTTGCTGTATTGAAAACTACTATGTCATCTTTCTGTATTTATACTATGCAGGTTTTAAGCAGAAGGTCATATTTCTCTCACATGATCCCTTGAAGAAGGAAATGGCAACCCATCCCAGTATTCTTGCCTAGGAAATCTTATGGACAGAGGAACCTCACAGGCTCCAGTCTGTGGAGTTGCACCACCACCAGTCAGATCATCATCCTTACTTTTGACTTACTAGACTCTAAAATGGTTTAATACCTTTCACTTTTAGCTATTTTTTTGCTGTTTCTTCATGTCAGCATTACAACCTTAACACCTATTTCACATAATATATTTAAATACTTGGAATTTTGAGTGCCTCAAAAAAGTTTATAATTTAGGTACTGTCAGATATATACTTTCACTTAGAAGATATGTTTCCTTAGAAGATATGATCTTGCTCGTTGTGTTTTTATCAACTCATATCTTTTATTTTTTACCCTCTGGGGTGTTTTTTTAAAAAGAATGATAGACAATAAGGTATACAAATTTGCAATACTGTATTTTATTTAGCATTTATGAAAAGCTTAAATTTATACATGAAAGGACATAGAAGAAAGAGCTATCAAATGCTTAAGCATCACACAAAAGTAAAAATTGTGTCCTTCTAGCATTTCTCAAATATTATTACTCCAAAAAACTGATTTATATGAGATACATGGGTTTTGAAGGTGGCTCAGTGCTAAAAAAAAAAAAAAAAAGAAAGAAAGAAAGAAATCTGTGTGCAAAGCAGGAAGCATGAGTTCGATCCCTGGGTGGGGAAGACTTCCTGGAAAAGGAGATGGCAACCTACTCCAGTATTCCTGCTGGGATCTCATGGACAGAGGGGCCTAGTGGGCTACAGTTCATGGGGTCGCAAAAGAGATGGACAGGACTTGGTGACTAAACAACAAGACTCAGGCCATGAGAAAGGATAAGCTGGTATTTATATTATGGACATCAGACATATATTGCATCAGCAGATAATGAGTCTCTACCAATAAGACTTCTATATTCTCTGACCAAGATCCCAAATTAAAATTATTTACCCAAGAGATATTTCACACAGCCTACAAACTTGTTTTTCTATTTTTCCTCAGATGAATTTTGGAACCACTGTTCTCTTCCAAACTGATTAATAAGTTATAAAAGTAGATCACCAAATAATGCTCTCTGACTTTTTAAAGGAAAATGACATTTTTAAACTCTAAATTACTTTTGTAACTGCTTTAAAGTTATTTCCTTTTAGTCATATGCACGCATGCATGCTAAGTTGCTTGAGTCGTGTCCAACTCTTTGCGAGCCTATCAACTATAGCCTGCTAGGCTTCTCTGTTCATGGGATTCTTCAAGAATACTGGAGTGAGTTTCTATGCCCTCCTCCAAGGGATCTTCCTGACCCAGGGATTGAACCTGCACCTCTTATGTCTCCTGCATTAGTAAGTGGGTTCTTTACCACTAGCACCAAAGGAGTGAGTGAAAGTCGCTCAGTCCTGTCTGACTCTTTGTGACCCCATGGACTATACAGTCCATGGAGTTCTCTAGGCCAGAATACTAGAGTGGGTAGCTGTTCCTTCTCCAAGGGATCTTCCCAACCAAGGGATTGAACCCAGGTCTCCCACACTTGGGAAGCCTTTTAATCCTATAGCCTAAGGCTAAAAGTTTTCAGATCCTTTTCTTTAAACCGCAAAAGATAATACCATTTGTCTGATCCCTAAGTAACTGGTGGGCATGTCAAGTTAATGTCATGTGAATGATAATGTGAATAAATCAAAAAAGAACACTATCATCAGAGGAAAATCTGATAGCATCACAGCCAACTTCATCATTTATATTTTTTTTTCTTATTTTCAGATATTTTAACTTACTCTTCCTATTAAGTTTCTTGTAATGCTTTACTAGTCTCATTTATTTAATAACTCCAAATTTGGATGTAATTTTTTCAGTGTTGATATTTTTTCCTTTATATTTAAAAATAATGCATGTTTATAAATAAAATGGGTTTGGCCACACCATTTTGGACCTGAGCTTAAAAATTTACATCAAGATGATTTTTTGGCATTTAAAAATTATTAGAGGATTTAATTCCACAATGTGCTGGACATATTAACATGACAACCCAGTATCTTCTTTCTCTTACTCGCCTAGGATTACCTTAATTATATAACGAGATGTGAGAAGCAGGATTTTGTATACAAAAATGTGCTATATTATTGATTAAATAATTTTCAGTCAGATCAATTCTTTTCATATTCATAGAGCCAGGACTTTGAGGCTACCTCTTATTTGTGATCTATTTCACACAAAGGTCCAAGTGAGTGCAGTAATGAGGCAACACTTCATATGTCTTTCAAGCCTTTGAAAAGTCCTGTGGGAAGTGACACAAAGGAAATTTCTTATAGATGGAAGCAAAGAAAGATCTAATTCAAACCTCTTTTATGTGCACTAATGCTTTGAATGTTTGAAAACTATTATTCCATATGGTTGTTAAAATAAAAGAGCTATTTCATTATTAAACATTAAAAAAACATGTGATACTCCCATTCAACTGCAATCTTAAACAAACATGACTGCTCTAGTCCCTATACAGGCTATTGTTTCTTTGTTTTAAAAAAAGTAAAACTCCCTAAATCACCAAGTCTCCCAGCAACACACATAAAAAACATATTTGTACTGCAATTTAAATGGACTAGTAAAAAGAACATTCAACCGTTTGGAACTGAAATATTCATGAGCTACTCAGAGAACAATGAAACTAAATATCTTCAGATGTCCTAAAGGAACAAGAGTCAAGGAAATACAAGAATAAGAGAGACTATTCTATTTTAAACTTTCTTCTTTTCCCCACTTTTTACCCATTAGATGATAATATACAGTTTAATCTTCTACATTATGAATAGGATGTGACAAGCTCACCATTCTATGCTAAAAATTCTCTTAAAACTTTTGACATAGTTTAATTCCACACTTCTATGGACATTGGGTCTTTAGTTGATTTTAAACTATTTAAGCAAGTAATTATGGACAGAATTTTCCTTTAGGTAAATATTAATGAATATCTCATGGCATATTTTGATTACATATGAAAAACAATATCTACCTTAATTTCTACTAATCTTAATAGGAATCACTTAGATTTTTGGAAATTATAACTTCCATAATCTCTATAATTTACAAATAATAATTAATCTTTAAGTTACTTCAACATAGCTCTACTCCCCCATTTATAAGTTTAAATCAGCTACATAGTTGTAAAAGATTATCTATTATAAGTAAACACACAAGAAGGACATTTGGAAAGAGAATTTGATTATCTGGGAGATTAAATCAGATTTTAGTTCTAGTTGAACAGGATCATTTTTTTAAATGAATTATTTTAATTGGAGGCTAATTACTTTACAATATTGTAGTGTTTTTTTGCCATACATTGACATGAATCAGCCAAGAGCGTACATGTGTTCCCCATCTAGAACCCCCCTCCCACCTCCCTTCCCATCCCATCCCTCAGGGTCATCCCAGTGCACCAGCCCTGAGCATCCTGTCTCATGCATCAAACCTGGACTGGAGATTTATTTCACATATGATAATATACATGTTTCAATGCTATTCTCTCAAATCATCCCACCCTCACCTTCTCCCACAGAGTCCAACAGTCTGTTCTTTACATCTGTATCTCTTTTGTTGTCTCGCATATAGGGTCATCGTTACCATCTTTCTAAATTCCATATATATGCATTAATATACTGCATGGGTGTTTTTCTTTCTGACTTACTTCACTCTGTATAATAGGCTCCAATTTCATCTACCTCATTAGAGCTGATTCAAATGCATTCTTTTTAATGGCTGAGTAATATTCCACTGTGTATATGTACCACAGCTTTCTTATCTATTCATCTGCCGATGGACATCTAGATTGATATCATGTCCTGGTTACTGTAAACAGTGTTGTGATGAACATTGGGGTGCACGTGTCTCTTTCAATTCTGGTTTCCTTGGTGTGTTTGCCCAGCAGTGGGATTCCTGGGTCATATGGCAGTTCTATTTCCAGTTTTTAAAGGAATCTCCACACTGTTCTCCACAGTGGCTGTACTAGTTTGCATTCCCACCAACAGTGTAAGAGGGTTCCCTTTTCTCTGCACCCTCTCCAGCAGTTATCGTTTGTAGACTTTTGGATAGCAGCCATTCTGATCAGCGTGAGATGGTACCTCATTGAGGTTTTGACTTGCATGTCTCTGATAATGAATGATGTTGAGCATCTTTTCATGTGTTTGTTAGCCATCTGTATGTCTTCTTTGGAGAAATGTCTGTTTATTTCTTTGGCCCATTTTTTGAGTGGGTCTTTTGTTTTTCTGAAATTGAGCTGAATGAGCTTCTTGTATATTTTTGAGATTAGTTCTTTTTCAGTTGCTTCATTTGCTATTATTTCCTCCCATTCTAAAGGTTGTCTTTTCACTTTGCTTATAGTTTCCTTCATTGTGCAAAAGATTTAAGTTTAATTAGGTCTCATTTCTTTATTTTTGCTTTCATTTCCATTACTCTGAGAGGTGGGTCCTAGAGGGTCCTGCTCTGTTTTACGTCAGAGAGTGTTTTTCCTATGTTTTCCTCTAGGAGTTTTATAGTTTCTGGTCTTACATTTAGATCTTTAATCCATTTTGAGTTTATGTTTGTGTATGGTGTTAGAAAGTGTTCTAGTTTCATTCTTTTACAAGTAGTTGACCAGTTTTCCCACAGCACTTATTAAAGAGATTGTCCTTTCTCCATTGTATATTCTTGCCTCCTTTGTCAAAGATAAGGTGTCCACAGATGTGTGGATTTATCTCTGGGCTTTCTGTTTTGTTCCATTGATCTATATTTCTGTCTTTGATTATTTTTAAGTGAAAAATTCATCTATTTGATAACAAGATAACTATGTGTCCTTTTTTTTTACATGCTCAGTGATATGTAGTATAAGTATATGCATATAAAACTTTTTTTATTAATTTATTATTAAAGCTGAATTAATGAGTCAGTTCCCCATATGGACCCTTTTCTCAAATACACCTCTATTCCAATAATGCCTTTCTTAGTCAGTTTTACAACCATCTCCAAGTTCTCCATATTGGTAATCTCTGTGAGGCTTTATTAAATTCTCACATAGATTAAATCCTAATCTGCCACTTACTAAATCTGCCATTTGCTAAAACCTCACTGCCACTTACCTTTGTAAACCATCATCACCCTTCCAGGTGACATGTAACAGTCACAATCATTGTTCACATGGGGTTCAACATCCTCCAAACTGATGTATTCATTACCATTTTTATCCCCAATAAGCTAATGCTTTCACATAGGACACAAACTGCTCACTTAAAAAAAAATGTGTATATGTATACTGTCTCATAACTCACCTAATTAAGGGTTCACAATGTGCTAAGAGATAGTATTCTGTGATATATCTACATTTTCTCCTACATTTCATTTCTGCTTATCTTTTCCAGGATGTGTGTATAGCAAACAAACAGCCTGGAAGATAGACATAGGAGCTTCTTCAATATTTATTTTCTCCATAGAGTGAAAAAGATGAGAATACCCCACCACCTGACCTACCTCTTGAGAAATCTGTATGCAGGTCAGGAAGGAACAGTTAGAACTGGACAT
This sequence comes from Odocoileus virginianus, assembly GCF_023699985.2. Lineage (NCBI taxonomy): Eukaryota > Metazoa > Chordata > Mammalia > Artiodactyla > Cervidae > Odocoileus > Odocoileus virginianus. The sequence goes on from NC_069685.1 coordinate 25,571,633, forward strand.
GGAACAACAGACTGGTTCCAAATAGGAAAAAGGAGTATGTTAAGGCTGTATATTGTCACACTGCTTATTTAACTTATATGCAGAGTACATAATGTGAAATGCTGGACTGGATGAAGCACAAGCTGGAATCAAGATTGCCAGGAGAAATATCAATAAACTCATATATGCAGGTGACACCACCCTTATGGCAGAAAGTGAAGAATAACTAAAGAGCCTCTTGATGAAAGTGAAAGAGGAGAGTGAAAAAGTTGGCTTAAAGTTCAACATTCAGAAAACAAAGATCATGGCATCCGGTCCCATCACATCATGGCAAATAGATGGGAAAACAGTGGAAACAGTGGCTGACTTTATTTTATGGGGCTCCAAAATTACTGCAGATGGTGAATGCAGCCATGAAATTAAAAGACGCTTGCTCCTTGGAAGAAAAGTTATGACCAACCTAGACAGCATATTAAAAAGCAGAGACATTACTTTGCTAACAAAGTTCCATCTAGTCAAGTCTATGGTTTTTCCAGTGGTCATGTATGGATGTGAGTTGGACTGTAAATAAAGCTGAGCACCAATGTATTGATGCTTTTAAACTGTGGTGTTGGAAAAGACTCTTGAGAGTCCGTTGGACTGCAAGGAGATCCAACCAGTCCATTCTAAAGGAAATCAGTCCTGAACGTTCATTGGAAGGACTGATATTTAAGTTGAAACTCCAATATTAGGCCACCTGATGCAAAGAGCTGACTCATTTGAAAAGACCCTGATGCTGGGAAAGATTGAAGGCAGGAGGAGAAGGGGATGGACAGAGGATGTGATGGTTGGATGAAATCACCAACTCAACTGACATGAGTTTGAGTAACTCCAGGAGTTGGTGATGGACAGAGAGGCCTGGCATGCTGCAGTCCATGGGATCGCAAAGAGCCAGACACGGTGACAATATACAACCTTGACATACTCCTTTTCCTGTTTGGAACTAGTCTGTTGTTCCATGTCCAGTTCTAACTGTTGCTTCCTGCATGCATACAGGTTTCTCAAGAGGCAGGTCAGGTGGTCTGGTATTCCCATCTTTTAAAGAATTCTCCACAGTTTATTGTGATGCACACAGTCAAAGGCTTTGGCATAGTCAACAAAGCAGAAATAGATATTTTTCTGGAACTCTTTAGCTTTCTCAATGACCCAACAGATGTTGGCAATTTGACCTCTGGTTCCTCTGCCTTTTCTAAATCCAGCTTGAACATCTGGAAGTTCACTGTTCATGTACTGTTGAAGCCTGACTTGGAAACCTTTTGAGCATTACTTTACTAGTGTGTGAGATGAGTGCAATTGTGCACAGAAACCCTGAGAAGCTTGTACAAGGTGACATTTCTGGTGAGAGGTTGAGCCAGGATTCAAATTACTGTGCTTTGGGGCTGGAGTTCATTTAACACCTATATACTTTTCCCTTTCTTATTCTCGACTTCTTTTTCTCCATTCACATTTACCATCACTCTAGTTTCATTTTACATTATGTTAGAAATTGTTTACTTTTTTCTTTAAACTTTCTTATTTTGAGTAGTTACTCAATATCATATCATATTATCAAGGAAGACTATTTACTATAATTTTAAGTAAAATTAAAATCTAATCCCTTGAATCTATTTGTCACTTCCACTGTATAGTTGTAAGGGGTTTGATTTTGGTCATACCTGAATTTTCTAGTGGTTTTCCCTACTTTCTTCAACTTAAGTCTGAATTTGGCAATAAGGAGTTCATGATCTGAGCCACAGTCAGCACAGTCTTGTTTTTGCTGACTCTATAGAGCATCTCCATCTTTGACTGCAAAGAATATAATCAATCTGATTTCGACTGTTGACCATCTGGTGATGTCCATGTGTAGAGTCTTCTCTTGTGTTGTTGGAAGAGGGTGTTTGCTATCACCAGTGCATTCTCCTGGCAGAACTCTATTAGCCTTTGCCCTGCTTCATTCTGTACTCCAAGGCCAAATTTGCCTGCTACTCCAGGTGTTTCTTGAATTCCTACTTTTGCATTCCAGTTCCATGTAACGAAAAGGACATCTTTTTTGGGTGTTAATTCTAGAACGTCTTGTAGGTCTTCATAGAACTGTTCACCTTCAGTTTCCTCAGCATTACTCGTTGGGACATAGACATGGATTACTGTTATATTGAATGGTTTGCCTTGGAAACGAACAGGGATCATTCTGTCCTTTTTGACATTGCATCCAAGTACTGCATTTCGGACTCTTTCGTTGACTATGATGGCTACTCCATTTCTTCTAAGGGCTTCTTGCCCACAGTAGTAGATACAATGGTCATCTGAGTCAAATTCACCCATTCCAGTCCATTTTAGTTTGCTAATGTCGATGTTCACTCTTGCCATCTCCTGTTTGACCACTCCCAATTTGTCTTGATTCATGGAACTAACATTCCAGGTTCCTATGCAATATTGCTCTTTACAGCATCGGACCTTGCTTCTATCACCAGTCACATTCTTAACTGGATGCTTTTTTTGCTCTGGCTCTGTTTCTTCATTCTTTCTGGAATTATTTCTCCACTGATCTCCAGTAGCATATTGGGCGCCTACCGACCTGGGGAGTTTCTCTTTCAGTATCATATCATTTTGCCTTCTCATACTGTTCATGGGGTTCTCAAGGCAAGAATACTGAAGTGATTTGCCATTCCCTTCTCCAGTGGACCACATTCTGTCAGACCTCTCCACCATGACCCGACTGTCCTGGGTGGCCCCACATGGCATGACTTAGTTTCATTGAGTTAGACAAGGCTGTGGTCCATGTGATTAGATTGGTTAGTTTTCCGCGATTCTGGTTTTCAGTCTGTCTGCCCTCTGATGGAGAAGGATAAGAGGTTTATGAAAGCTTCTTTGTGGATAGACTGACTGAGGGGGATACTGGGTCTTGTTCTGATCTTTTATAATACTTACTCCTTAAAAAAAAAAAAAAAAAAAAAAAACCTATGTTATTTGATATGCCAGGGTTCTGATAATCAGAGAATCCCCTAGAGATTCATGCTTGGAACATGTCTGAGGATTTTACTGTACAGCAGCTTCACATGTAGTTTTTAAGTTGCTACCCTTTGTTCATAGAGGTTTACCCGTTTCCACTGCTGCCCCAGGTAGATCATTCATGGGTGATACTTACATCATTGATGAGGAGGTAGGGGGAGAATTGGAAACACATAGGGGGACAGTTTGTCCAATTGGGCTTTTCACTACACCTCTTATTTCTCTTGGGAGATGGCTTTACCTTTAGCATCTGCCTATTCTCCCTCTTAATTTTGGTTTTGTTTTGTTAGGGGTTTTTTGTTTGTTTGTTTGTTTTTTTGTATTTTTGGCTTCTCTTCTTTCTTCTCAAACTCAAGGCCTTGATTTATCTAGTCTTTCCAAGGCAAAACAAAAAACAAAACCCAGATTCTTGATCTGAAAATTTGCAATTATTTTTGACTCAGTTTCACCTTCTAGTGTGAAAGTATGGAAGGAAAATATCATTGTGTTATGTTTTAGAAGTAGGGAAACATCAGGGATATTATTTGGTTTCTACTTAGTGATATAACACATCTATGTAGATTTGTGTTTGCATTTTGGTTACTAATACTCTGACTTAGCTTCTGAGGAAACTATACCTGTTTTCAACTTACTTGTACTCTACCTGTGTTCAACTCCATGCCCAGGCTTAGCACACAAGGAAGACACATACAGTGTTTATGCTAAATGAATCACTGCATATTGCCCTAAATGGTTTCTTCGCCATGAGCCTTGTCTCTCTTTGATCCACTGTGAACACATCATACACAATGATTTTTCTGAATGGTAATATACTACTAAGCAACTGTTTAAAGCATTTAAATGATGTCATTCTACTATGAGATGCTCCAGCTTTTTTTCCTCCATATTTTAAAAACCTATGCCTTTACTTCTCTCTCCATATTTTTTGGAAACAATCTTGCTCTAACACTAGATGCCCCCTATGACACCCTGAATGTATCCTATGTTTGTACTTATGGAGCTGATTATACATGTTTCTTCAGTTTTGTGTTTTCTCTATAAGGACACATGTTTGTAGTCAGGTTCAGATGTGAGAGTTGGGTCATAAAGAAGGCTCAGTGCCAAGGAATTGATACTTTCGAATTGTGGTGCTGGAGAAGACTCTAGAGAGTCTGTCCCTTGGACAGCAAGGAGATCAAACCAGTCAATCCTAAAGGAAATCAACCCTTAATATTCACTGGAAGGACTGATGAAGTCGAAGCTCCAATACTTTGGTCACTTGATGCGAAGAGACTCACTGGAAAAGACCTCAGTTCTGGGAAAGATTGAGGGCAGAAGCAGAAAAGGATGAGAGAATGACATGGTTGGATGGCATCACTGACTCAATGGACATGAGTCTGAGCAAACTCCAGGAGATAGTGAAGGACTGGGAAACCTGGAGTGCTACAGTTCATGGGGTCAGAAAGAGTTGGAAAGGACTTAGCAACTGAACAACAAAACTGCTTTCATCTAAACATTTTTTCCCTTACACATGAACAGCAGCTTCTCTTAGTTTGAAATGGTCATTATACACTTAAAGATACCATCATCCATACTGCAATAATAAAGTAAACACAGTATTAATACTATAATGTACACACAAAATAAATATATAAATAGATAGCTTACACCCTCATAGGCTTAAGGATATCAATGCTGTTTCAATACTATGAAAATGTGAGTTATTATAATTAAATGACTTACTATATCATTAGAGAAATGCTGTATATAAACTCCAGGATTTATTTCAAGAATCCTGAATTAATAAATAATGAAATAAAAGGTTTGATACTTTAAAATATGCTATAACAATGCCAAAAATGTCTTCCAGTAAGTGTACATTATTTAAAAGAATTCTATGTTGTATATTGCATATTATTTAACATAATTCCCCATTGCTCACATAATCCAAATCAATTGCATGCTTCTTTTTCTGCCTAATGGGAATTTGTAAGCAGGCACTACATGCATATACAATATGAGGCCATGCTATGATAATCATGTTGCACAATGAGGATTAATCATTCAGAATCCATTTATGATATCATAGGTGGCCACAACAACATATTTGATTTTACTGTCTAAATATTCAGAAGATTAAACTAGCAACAGAGTCTGCTCTTGTAACTTGGGTTACAATAAATATTGTATGTGTTCAGTCATCCTGTTCTCCCTATTAAGTTGGATGCTTACAGAATACCATTGGCTTATCAGGAAATATATCAGGGAAAATTAATTTTTTTAATTATTGGAAAACTCCTATAACTGCTTGCATGCTGAAATGGCCAAACTATTTATGTGTTTCTAAAAAAAAAAAAAGAAAGACTCACTATTACAGATGCAATTCTTTACCCCTGCCAGGAGAATATCTATAGCACATAGACTGATGTCTAAGAAAATAACCTCCTTATAAACAACATCATATTAAAATATACAAATATCTTGCTTGCTAATTAAAATGCATTTAATTTTTAAAATAACTCCATTTTATTCATTCTTCCAAATAGTTTATTTTTATCATTGCATGTAGGATGTGAAGAAAATGAAATAATCTAGGCCTTTTTGATATGTGTCTTTACCTTAGAATGCACAAATCCAGTGATAATACCTTCCCTCACTTATCATGAACTGGACAAAACAACATAACCCCAAAAACCTGGCAAAATTAGTAACTGGAGATAAACTATTACAAGGGACCACTTTTTCTTTCCAGTATGGCCTAAGTCAAGGTCAGGACTAACTCTGAGACTGAGAAGACCTAACACGTCTCACTCTCAGTGGATAAGCTAGCACTGAGGAGAGTTCTGCATGTACATGGAGGACTTGGTCAGGTTGTGAGCAGGTAACACATTTTTCTCACCTGCCTCATTCGCTTTAGGAGTTACTTCCATGGGGCTTCTCTGGTGACTCAGATATAAAGAATCTGCCTGCCATTGTATGAAGCCTGGGTGTGATCCCTGGGACAGGAAGATCCCCTGGAAAAAGGAATGTCAACCCATCCAGTATTCTTGCCTGGAGAATCCCCATGGACAGAGGAGCCTGGCAGGCTACAATCCATTGGGTAACAAAGAGTTGGACATGACTGAGCGACTAACAGTTTCACCTTCACTTACTTCCATGAGATAACTGTCAGAGCAGGTGAGGCAGTGTGTACCCCCAAACACTTGTTTATACACACCTGCTAAACCAAAGTCTGTGGCTTCATGATAGGTTTGCAGAACTCACAAAACTCCAGAGCATTCCAGTTCAATATATTTCCATTTTACTGTGGAGACTAGACAATTTACTTTCTTCTTTATTTAACTCATTTATTCAAATACCCAAAATTTCCCTCTAATTTAATCTTCTTTATTCCATTACATAAATATCCACAAATGCCTCCCCAGTTCTACCCAAAGTGGAATTAAATCATTTATTTTTTGATCGCTGATTGTTTCTTACTCATTGTCATGTGACCATTTTAAACATAATTTTATTGACATGAAATGAGTGTCTCATATCCACGGTAACTGGAGAATGTCTGGCCAGCATGATCTCATTTATATTATATAATCCATTTAGTCATACTTAAACTCTAAAACTGTGTTCATGGCTCATCTCACGCTTGTAATTACAATGGTGCAAACACTGCACTTGTGCAATGATCTTGTACTGACTTTATCTCGTGAGGACTAGAATAAAAATGGGAATTAGGCAAAAACATCTTCTCCTTCATATATATATATTATATATATATATATCCTCTCTCTCTCTCTCTCTCTCTCTATATATATATATATATATATATATATATATATATATATATATATATATCACATTTCCCTTATTTGCCTTGTTGTGTTTTTAGTGCATCCACTATAATGATAATATGCTAATATAAGGAATACTGAGTGTTCTTGTTTTGCTCTTGACAGTAGTAGGAAGGACTTTGGTATTGTCATCAGGATTGTCCTGATTTGGGAGCTGAAACTGAAATATTTTTAACATTAACTAACTACCTAATCTTGACAAACAGTGTTTCCAGCAAGAATGATTATCTGATTGGGCCAAATCTTGTTTTAGCATCCATGGAGATGATCATGCTATCATGTTACAATGGAGGGACACTGGAGCAAGTCATTTGGGATTCAAATTCCAACTGCACATCTACAGGCTACACCATCTTTGTAAAGCTACCTAAACTTGCTTTACTTTTGTTTGTTTCAATTTTCTTTTATAAAATAGTACGTATATGGATCTAAAATTGTCATTAAATTGTTATGATGATTAATTGGAAATTGCTCACATAGAGCCAGGTATGTGGTAAGTACTGTGTACATGTTTCTGTTTATAGTTATATGTTTTTTTCTTACAAATGTGATGATAATGAATAAATAAATATATTTAATGGATAATCATCCTTTCATTTATATAACAAGTCAGGTCAGGTAGTCGCTCAGTCGTGTCCGACTCTTTGTGACCCCACGAATCACAGCACGCCAGGCCTCCCTGTCCATCACCAACTCCTGGAGTCTACCCAAATCCATGTCCATCGAGTCGGTGATGCCATCCAGCCATCTCATCCTCTGTCATCCCCGTCTCCTCCTGCCCCCAATCCTTCCCAGCATCAGGGTCTTTTCCAATGAGTGAACCCTTCACATGAGGTGGCCAAAGTATTGGAGTTTCAGCTTCAGCATCAGTTCTTCCAATGAACATCCAGGACTGATCTCCTGTAGGATGGACTGGTTGGATCTCCTTCCAATCCAAGGGACTCTCAAAAGTCTTCTCCAACACCACAGTTCAAAAGCATCAATTCTTCAGCACTCAGCTTTCTTCACCGTCCAACTCTTCACATCCATACATGACTACTGGAAAAACCATAGCCTTGACTAGACGGACCTTTGTTGGCAAAATAATGTCTCTGCTTTTTAATATGCTAGGTTGGTCATAACTTTCCTTCCAAGGAGTAAGCGTCTTTTAATTTCATGGCTGCAGTCACCATCTGCAGTGATTTTGGAGCCCAAATAAATAAAGTCTGACACAGTTTCCACTGTTTCCCCATCTATTTCCCATGAAGTGATGGGACCAGATGCCATAATCTTAGTTTTCTGAATGTTGAGCTTTAAGCCGAGTTTTGCACTCTCCTCCTTCACTTTTATCAAGAGGCTTTTTAGTTCCTCTTCACTTTCTGCCATAAGGGTGGTGTCATCTGCATATCTGAGCTTACTGATATTTCTCCCAGCAATCTTGATTCCAGCTTGTGCTTCCTCCATCCAAGCATTTCTTATGATGTACACTGCATATAAGTTAAGTAAGCAGGGTGACAAAATATACCCTTGATGTACTCCTTTTCCTATTTGGAACCAGTCTGTTGTTCCATGTCCAGTTCTAACTGTTGCTTCCTGACCTGCATACAGGTTTCTCAAGAGAGAGGTCAGATTGTCTGGTATTCCCATCTCTTTAAGCATTTCCCACAGTTTATTGTGATCCACACAGTCGAAGGCTTTGGCGTAGTCAATAAAGCAGAAATAGATGTTTTTCTGGAACTCTTGCATTTTCTGTATTACAAGTACTCCTTGGTTATTATGAATATTTTTTTAATCAAGTAATGAATTCTGCTGTTAATATTTTACTTAGAATATTCACATCAATATCTATATTAACTATCGAAAACTGTTAAAACAAGTTCTTAAAAACTGGGTGACTTTGAATCACAAGTGTATTCTTTCACAATTCTAGAGGCCAGGGCTCTGAAATCACAGATAAAATCACAGATAAAACAATTTATCCAATTGATTTTTTAAAAGAATATGTTGAGATAAACAAAAGATGAAAAGATAAGAGGGAAATCGAGGCATTTATTTAGAGAGACTGCCCTGGCCACTCTCCGTCCAGAGACTGTAGAGGGGATGCTATCCTTTGCCTCTTTTAGTTTCTGGTGGCTCCTGGTGCAGGTGTTCCTGGGTTTGTGGTCAGATAACTTGAGTCTCTGCCTCTGACCCCTCTTCTCCTTCTGCCCTCAACCTTTCCCAGCATCAAGGGCTTTTCCAATGAGTCAGCTGTTCACATCAGATGACCAAAATACTGGAGTTTCAGCTTCAGCATCAGCCTTTCCAAAGAATATTCAGGATTGATTTCCCTTAAAATTGACTGGTTTGATCTCCTTGCTGTCCAATGGACTCTCAGGAATCTTCTTCAGCACCACAGTTTGAAGGCATCAATTACTTGGCACTTCACCTTCTTTAGAGTCCAGCTTTCACAACCATACCTGAGCATTGGTACAAGACCATAGCCTTGAGTATATGGACCTTTGTTGGCAGAGTAATGTCTCTGCTTCCCAACACTGTCTAGGTTTGTCATAACTTTCCTAACAAGAAACACATGTCTTCTGATTTCATGGCTGCAGTCACCATCCACAGTGATTTTAGAGTCCAAGAAGAGAAAATCTGTCACTATTTCCACATTTTACCCTTTTATTTGCCATGAAGTAGTGGGGCCAGATGCCATGATCAGGGCTTTTTTTTATTGTTTAGGGTTTTTTTAAATTAATTAATTAATTTTTTAATTGAAGGATAATGGCTTTAGAGAATTTTGTTGTTTTATGTCAAGCCTAATGTTAAGCTTTAAGCCGGCTCTTTCACTCTCCTCCTTAACCCTCATCAAGGGGCTTTTTATTTCCTCTTTGCTTTTTACCAGTGCTGTTGTTTAGTCACTTAGTCATATCCAACACTTTATGACCCCATGGACTGCAGCATACCAGGCTTCCCTGTCCTTCATTATCTCCCAGAGCTTTCTCAAAGTCAAGTTCATTGAGTCGGTTCAGTTCAGTTCAGTCACTCAGTTGTGTCAGACTCTTCGCAACCCCATGGACTGCAGCATGCCAGGCTTTCCTGTCTATCACAAACTGCCAGAGCTTTCTCAAGCTCATGTCCATCAAGTTGGTGATGTCATCCAACCATCTCATCCTTTGTCTTCCCGGTCTCCTCCTGCCTTCAATCTTTGCCAGCAACAGGGTGATTTCAAATGAGTCAGTTATTCACATCAGGTGGCCAAAGTATTGGAGTTTCAGCTTCAGCATCAGTCCTTCCAACGAATATTCAGTACTGTTTTCCTTTAGGATTGACTGGCTGGATCTCCTTCTGCCATTACAGTGGTATCATCTGCATATCTGAGGTTGTTGATGTTTCTCCTGCATATCTTAATTCCAGTTTGCAACTTCCCCAGCCTGGTATTTTTCATGATGTGCTCAGCATATAGATTAAATAAACAGAGTAATGGCAGACAGCCCTGTCAAACTCCTTTCTTGATCCTAAACTAATCAATTGTGCCATACAGGGTTTGCTGCTTCTGCACCCACATGCAGGTTTCTCAGGAGACAGGTAAGATGGTCTGGTATTCTCACCTCTTTAAGAGCTTTCCACAGTTTATTATGACCCACACAGTCAAAGACTTTGGCATAGCTGATGAAACAGGGGCAGATTTTTTTTTTTTAATTCCCTAGCTTTCTGTATGATCCAGCAAATGTTGGCAATTTCATCTCTGGTTCCTCTTCATTTTCTAAATCCAGCTTGGACATCTGGAAGTTCTTGGTTCGCATAATGCTGAAGCCTAGCATGCAAGATTTTAAGAATGACCTTTCTAGCATGGGAGATAAGTGTGATTGTCTAGCGGTTTGAACATTCCTTGGTACTACCCTTCTTGGGGATTGGGATGAGGATTGATCTTTTCCAGCCCCGCAGCCACTGCTGGGTCTTCCAGATTTACTGCCATATTGAATGCAACACCTTGATGGCATTATCCTTTAGGGTTTTGAATAATTCCACTGGAATTCTGTCACATCCACTAGCTTTATTAACAGTAGTGCTTCCTAAGACCCACTTGACTTCGTTCTCCAGATTATCTGGCTCTGGGTGGCTGACCATACCATAATAGTCATCTGGTTTATTTGGATTCTTTTTATACAGCTCTTCTCTGTATTCTTTCATCTCTTCTTGATCTCTTCAGTGTCTACTAGGTCTCGACCAGAGGCTATTGAGTCATAAAGGAGCCAACGAGCTATGCAAACTCTTACAATCAATATCAGATTTGTAAGTTAGAACATAAACCTATCATGTTTAGTAAGTACACTTAAGTTGATACATTAAGCTTGACATTTCTTGTAGGTTCTTAGAAGCTGTCTCCACTTATTTCCCCTAGGTTTCTGTATATATCAACTATTTCCTTCCCATTCAGATGTTGTACTCATTACCCTGGATTATGTCAAGATCTACTTTAGGGCTTCCCTAGTGGCTCAGATGCAAAAAATCTGCCTGCAATGCTGGAGATCGAAGTTCAATCCCTGGATTGGGAAGATGCCCTGGAGAAAGGAATGGCTATCCATTTCAGTAACCTTACCTGGAGAACTCCATGGAGAGAGGAGTCTGGTGGATTACAGTTCACGGGATTGCAAAAAGTCGAACACAACTGAGTGACTTTCACTTTCACTCTAGTTTTAGATCTGGATACATAAATGGCAGTGTGGTCAGACTTGATTAGAATAAACATCCAAATAAAGGACAGGGTCTGAATTAAGATCATCAAATGATCTCTATCCCAGGGATTCTAGCTTCCTCTGAGAATGATGCTTATTTTATTATTTGATTATTACCATTTTTCAATTTTTCAAGTGCTACTCCTCTCTGTCAGTAAGATAATATCTAAATAAGAGATTTGGCAAGGTTATAAATCCAACTTAAGTTATAATTTCAGTCTGAAGGATCAAATGTGTCTTGGTAGGGTAAAACAGTCCTTAGGTTAAAATGATAAAAGTATTATTTTTAAGGAAAACCTAAAATCTCTGTCTTTTCTGTACATACTTTGAGATACATATATAAAGCCCCAAACATGCTGTATTCTATGTAAGACTTCTTATGTGCAGTACAAAAAAAAAAAAAGTCATCCTTTTAATCACAGGAATAATAACATTTGATGTAATACTCCATTTCAACAGATGCATGATCAGTCATACCCTTGCTTTAACTCAATATCCTATTCTAGAACCTTCCTACACTGTTGATGGAAATGTAAATTTGTGCAACCAATACAGAAAACAACATAGAAGTCCCTGAAAAAAACTAAAAATAGAGTTGCCATTTGATCCAGCAATCTGACTCCTAGGCATATATCCAGACAAAACTATAATTTAAAATGATACATACACCCCTATCTTCACAGCATCAGTATTCACAATAGCCAAGACATGCAAGCAACATAAATGTCCACTGAAAGATGAATGGGTAAATATGTGGTGTGTGTGTGTATATATATATATATATATAATGTAACACTACTCAGCCATAAAAAGAATGAAATAATGCCATTTGCAACTACATGCATGGACCTAGAGATTATCATATTAAGTGAAGTAAGATAACAAAAAATATCATATGATATCACTTAAATGTGGAATCTAAAATATGACACAAATGAACTTATCTATAAAACAGGTTCACAGACAGAGAAAAAATATTTGTGGTTGCCAAGGTGGTGGGGGTATGGAGGAATAGATTGGGAGTTTGGGATAAGCAGGTGCAAACTATAGAATATGTAGAATGGATAAACAACAAGGTTCTACTGTATAGCACAAGGAACTATATTCAGTACCCTGTGATAAGCCATAATTGAAAAGAATATAAAAAATAATGTGCATATATATAATAAATATATATATATATAACTGAATCACTTAGCTGTACATCCTAAATTAACAGGACATTGTAAATCAATTATACTTGAATAAAATAAATTAAAATATATAAAACTCCATTGTAGGGAAATATACATCATAATTCATATGTATGGTTTTTACTGAATTTTATGAACTACTAATCAATTTTACTCTGGTGATGTGATCAACAGTGCCTTCAAAATTAATCAAGACAAAAACAAATTCCAGATTTTAATTTTTACAGATGTTTCCTAAAACAACTTCTATCATAACTTTATCAGTGAGAATACTCAGAAATAAATCCAATACTTCAATCTGAAAAATATTAAATACAGGCAATTAGCTGCTTACAAAACAGTTGAAATGCTAGGAGAGATAAGGTCAAGAAAGTTGAACCTCATTTTCACCACTAGTTCCTACCTTTCAGGAAAATTTTGGCCACTGGTCTTAGCTGCCTTTAGCACTGAGGTAGGAAATTCTTTGGGCAGTTCTCAGAACCCATTGCAAAGAAACAAGGTACACTGAAGTTTGCATGAGATCTGTGTTTCTCTGTGTTCCAATCTGATATGCAAACCTCAGAAACAGAGAACTTCATGTATTACAATGAAACAGATAAAACGGAATTCTAAGCAATAAAGTTCAAAGGCTTCTGATCACTGTTATATAGAAGAGCACATAAAAGTTTTCCAACATGGTGTTGCATGTCAACAGGGAAATGAACACACATTTATTTTGGTGTCTTCAGAAACACTTACCTTACAGTCTCACTATAATTGGTGTCGTAGGATAAAACTTTTTGTTCATTTCTTTAACTTTATTTTTATGATTTCCCTGTATGCAGGTCAGGAAGCCACAGTTAGAACTGGACATGGAACAACAGACTGGTTCCAAATAGGAAAAGGAGTATGTCAAGGCTGTATATTGTCACCCTCCTTATTTAACTTATATGCAGAGTACATCATGAGAAACGCTGGGCTGGAGGAAGCACAAGCTGGAATCAAGATTACCGGGAGAAATATCAATAACCTCAGATATGCAGATGACACCACCCTTATGTCAGAAAGTGAAGAACTAAAGAGCCTCTTGAATGTGAAAGAGAGTGAAAAAGTTGGCTTAAAGCTCAACATTCAGAAAATTAAAATCATAGCATCCAGTCCCCTCGCTTCATGGCAGATAGATGGGGAAACAGTGGAAACAGTGGCTGATCTTATTTTTCTGGGCTCCAAAATCAGTGCAGGTGGTGATTGTAGCCATGAAATTAAAAGACGCTTACTCCTTGGAAGGAAAGTTATGCCCAACCTAGATAGCATATTAAAAAGCAGAGACATTACTTTGCCAACAAAGGTCCATCTAGTCAAGGCTATGGTTTTTCCAGTGGTCATGTATGGATGTGAGAGTTGGACTGTAAAGAAAGCTGAGCGCTGAAGAATAGATGCTTTTGAACTTTGGTGTTGGAGAAGACACTTGAGAGCCCCTTGGACTGCAAGGAGATACAACCAGTCCATCCTAAAGGAGATCAGTCCTGGGTGTTCATTGGAAGGACTGATGTTGAGGCTGAAACTCCAATACTTTAGCCACCTGATGTGAAGAGCTGACTCATTTGAAAAGACCCTGATGCTGGGAGGAATTGGGGGCAGGAGGAGAAGGGGACGACAGAGGATGAGATGGTTGGATGGCATCATCGACTCGATGGACATGGGTTTGGGTGGACTCCAGGAATTGGTGATGGACAGGGATGCCTGGCGTGCTGTGGTTTATGGGGTTGCAAAGAGTCAGACACGACTGAGTGACTGAACTGAACTGAACTGGAGAGGAAATCATAATTTATTTATATCTGTTCATATTGGAACAATTAATAGCCTCCCACCCTTATGTCAGAAAGTGAAGAAGAACTAAAGAGCCTCTTGATGAAAGTGAAAGAGTGGAATGAAAATGTCGGCTTAAAACTCAACATTCCAAAAACTAAGATCATGGCATCTGATCCCATCATTTCAAGGTAAATTTATGTGGAGACAATGGAAACAGTGAGGGACTTTTTATTTTGGGGGGCTCCAAAATCACTTCAGATGGTGACTGCAGCCATGAAATTAAAAGACACTTGCTCCTTGGAAGAAAAGCTATGACTGACCTAGACAGCATATTAAAAAGAAGAGACATTGCTTTGCCAACCAAGGTCTATCTAGTCAAAGCTATGGTTTTCCAGTAATCATGTATGTATGTAAGAGTTGTACTATAAAGAAAGCTGAGTGCTGAAGAATTGATGCTTTTGAACTGTGGTGCTGGAGAAGACTCTTGAGAGTCTCTTGGACTGCAAGGAGATCCAACCAGTCCATCCTCAAGGTAATCAGTCCTGAATAATCATTGCAAGGACTGACGCTGAAGGTGAAACTCCAACACTTGGGCCACCTGATGTGAAGAGACTCATTGGAAAAACCCTGATGCTGGGAAAGATTTTAGGCAGGAGGAGAAGGGGATGACAGAGGATGACATGGTTGGATGGCATCACCAACTCGATGGACGTGAGTTTGAGTAGGCTCTGAGAGTTGTTGATGGACAGGGAAGCCTGGCGTGCTGCAGTCCATGGGGTCGCAATGAGTGGAACATAACTGAACTTAATACAAAATATTGCATTTCTTAAAATAATTCATTCTAAATACATGTAATTTGTAAGGATGTACCTAAATATCAGTAACTTTTTCCAAACAAGTTGAACCATTGATTTTAAATTAAGGCAGATGCTTCATAGTCCTTATCCTGGATGACAAAGTTCATACAATGAATACATAATGTAAAGGAGTATGTCCAACTTGTTTCTTGCAAGCATTTAGCAGATAAAACAAGTGGACTGTTTAAAACTAAATCATTCACTGAACCATAGAATATCAGTTATCTCTCCACAAAACACAAGTCAGTGTTTTCTTACAAAATATACATCATCAAACTAAATCTTAAATATACTCATTTGATATCAGTGGTTCAAATAATTTATATAAAACTCTGGTTTCCCAAGTGGCATGGAGGTAAAGAAGCTGCCTGCCAATGTGGTAGATGCAAGGGATGCAAATTTGATCCCTGGGTCAGCAAGATACCCTAGAGTAGGAAATGGCATCCTGCTTCAGTGTTCTTCCCTGGTAAATCCCACAGACAGAGGAGCCCGCTGTGGCTGCAAAGTTAGACGCCTCTGAGCACACACACATACACACACACACACACACACACACACACACACACACAATGAACTCCATTTAGACAACTCATTAGAAATGTGGATTAAACATTTTAAATACTCTCACTGATATCAATGAACATTTTTACAGAATATGCCTTGAAATTTCTACATGTCACATAGCAGTTACCAGAAAGATCAAATGCTTACCATTGAAATAATGTCACAACTAATTCAGGGAGCCACTAGTCTGATGGCACTTATTCTTTGAAGAAGAAAACTGGCTAGAATGTTTTCTTTACTTCACTTTTTTTTTTTTTTTTTACTGAACAGTAGAGACCAAGAACTTGAGTTCAAACCTGGACACTGTATCTTACCATGTAACTCTCAGCAAACTGCTTACAAAATCAGCACCTTGAGTTTTTCAAGTGTAAAACAGGGAGGGATGTGTTATATACTTCCTGTTGCTTATATGAGAATTAAATGACTTAATACATGGAAAATTGCTACAACATTGCTTAGTAAGTAGCAATTAGCTCTCAAAACATGTTAATTATTCAATATTTTATTAGTAGGTGGCAGTAACAATAATAATAGAAGTATGTTGTACCTTTTGCTTTAATAAATTAAAATGTCACTATGTGGAAACATCTATGTTATTTGTATTGAGAGAAATCCCACTAAAAAATAGATGCCCTGAAGGAGAGTTTCTGCTAAACAGGTAGGCTAGTTCTCAGAATCTGAGGGAACCTATGAATCATTTGTTCTAAATTTGAAATATAATAGACCTGTCAAGCTGGACTGAAAAGTGTACATCTCCTTTTCAAACTCTCAACTTTTCTCCAAGCAATAAACTCACTGGAAACAAACAAATTCTTCACAAATCTATTCAAGCTAAAAAGAATGTTTTAGTAGATAAAGGAAAAAGGAAAGAGGCAGTGGGGGAAAAAGAGTATGACAATGATGAGAAAATAAAACAATAAAATCAACAGACAAAAAGAGAGCACAGACTTTATTTCCAAGATTAACTTCTTTAAAATATTTCAGCATGAAGTTTATAATGTGCATGTCCATGTTCTTTAAGTTATAATTTGTTCTTTCTTCTTCATTCTACTTATGTGACAGAACAGGCTTTGTATTTCCATAAGGCATGTCTTATAATTTTACGACTCAGACAGATGCTCAAAATACCTTTCCTTCTTAGAAATGTTCATGTAATCATAAGGAGGACATTCAAACTGATTCATGCCAAGTATTAATAGAGATTAGTGTGAGTGAAATAGTCCAGAAATAAACTAAACATTGTGATCAAAGTTCATCAACCAGCCAAACACACTGCAGCTGAGAGATTCCTAGTTTGATCCACTTTATCCTTGCCTTTAAAAATTATTAAAATTCAAGTATACATCTTACTTCCTGCGATATTCACTAGGAAAATACAAAGACAAAAATTCACTGTTTCTCTCCAAAAATAATGTCACACAATAAAAATAATAAAAGCTAGACACTTGCACAAGCAAAAACCTACAGGGTCAGTATGTTGACTTTGTAACTTACTTTTCCTGTTTCCAAAGCTCTCTCTTCACACTGTAATTCCTCAGGTCAAAAACTGTTGATTAACTCCTAAGTTACCCAAAGAGCAACCTGACTCATATCCTCCCAGGTATGGTTGTCAGAAAATTAGTTTTTCTTTGAATTCCTATTAATTATACACCTTCCAAATATTTATGTTTCATAATAAGTCCCACAGGAGAAAGGAAAGTATTTGGATAAGTAATGAGAAAAAACTCATCAAATTTGATAAAATCTGATCCACTGAATAAGATAAAAAGCAGAGTCATTGAATATGAAATAGATTAACAGGGAAAATCAGTGAAATAAACAGTTCTTTAAAAAAATCTAAAATTGCTAAACATAGGGGGTGATTAATGAAGATAAAAGAGAGACAACAAAAGTTACCAAAATTAGAAATGAAAGAGAAATTTAAATTCTGATACTACATATGTTAAAAAGCTAATATGGGGATATACAGACAATGCTATGCTAACAAATACTGCAAACTTGGTGACAAATAAAAAGTGCTTAGTAGATGCAAATTATAAAAATGAACCAAAAAAATAATGTATGTCTTGATTACATTAATTATTAGAAAAATGACACTTAAAATCTTCCCACAAAGAAAATTGCAGCCCCACATGTGTTCACTACTTAGCTCCATCAAACATTAAAGGAAGAAAACTACATCAATCCTACACAAACATTTTCAGAATTCAGAATGAAAACAAGTACGTCTTAACTTATTCTGTGAAGCCAGTATTACCACCATTCTAAAACCAGACAAGGACTTTGCAAGCAACAACAACAACAAAATTACAAACCAATATGCCTCTGGAACACAGGCACAGAGATAATATACCTTGTATTTAGCTCTCTATCCCCCGAAATCCCTTGGAATGAAAATCCCTTTGTACTAAATATCTTCTAATGGAGTTTTAATTTATTTTATAACTTTTTATATCTTTGATCGTCTTCACCCATTTCTTCTACACCCTCACTTGTTACCTCTGGCAAGTACCAATCTGTTCTCTGTACCTATGAGCTTTTTATATTTTTTTCAAATTCCTCATATAAGAGAGGTCATATAGTATTAGTGTTTCTGTCTCTGATTTGCTTCACTTCATATAACACCCTTAATTTCCATCTATTTTGTTGCAGATGGAAAGATTTCATTCTTTTTTTTTTGTATAGCTGAATAGCATCTCATTATTATTGCACTAGCAAAGTAATGCTTAAAATCCATCAAGCTAGGCTTCAACAGTACCTGAACTAAGAACTTCCAGATGTACAAGCTGGATTTAGAAAAGGCACAGGAACCAGAGATCAAATGGCCAACATCCATTGGATCATAGAAAAAGCAAGAGAATTCCAGAAAAACTTCTACTTCATTGACTATGCTAAAGCCCTTGACTGTGTGGTTCACAACAACTATGAAAAGTTCTTAAAGAGATGAGAATACCAGACCACCTGACCTGCCTTCTGAGAAACTCTATGCAGGTCAAGAAGCAACAGTTGGAACTGGACATGGAACAACTGACTGGTTCAAAATTGGGAAACGAGTATGTCAAGGCTGTATATTGCCATCCTGCATATTTAACTTCTATGCAGAGTACATTATGCGAAAGCTGGGCTGGAATAATCCCAAGCTGGAGTCAAGATTGATTGCCTGGAGAAAGATCAACAACCTCAGATATGCAGATGATACCACTTTAATGCAGAAAGCAACGGGGAACTAAAGAGCTTCTTGATGAGGATGAGAAAGGAGAAAGAAAAGTTTGGCTTAAAACTCAACATTCAAAAAAATAAGATCATGGCATCCAGTCCCATCACTTCATGGCAAACAGATGAGGAAAAAGTGGAAACAGTGACAGATTTTCTTTTTAGGGGCTCCAAAATCACTGCAGATGGTGATAGTAGCTACAAAATTAAAAGACCCTTGCTCCCTGGAAGGAAAGCTATGACAAACCTGGTCAGCATATTAAAAACAGAGACATCACTTTGCTAACAAAGGCCTATATAGTCAAACCTATGGTTTTCCAGTAGTCATGTTCAGATGTGAGAGTTGGACCATAAAGAAGATTAAGTGCCAAAGAATTGATACTTTTGAATTCTGGGGTTGGAGAAGACTCTCTTGTGAGTCCCTTGGACTGCAAGGAGATCAAACCAGTCAATCCTAAAGGAAATCAACCCTGAATATTCACTGGAAAGACTGATGCTGAAGCTAAAACTCCAATACTTTGGCCACCTGATGCAAAGAGCTGACTCATTGGAAAAGACCCTGATGCTGAAAAAGATTGAGGGCAAGAGGAAAAGGGGATAAGAGAGGAAGAGATGGTTGGATGGCATCACTGACTCAGTGGACATGAGTTTGAGCAAATTCCAGGAGATACTCAAGGACATGTAAGCCTGATGTTCTGCAGTTCATGGGGTCACAAAGAGTCAGGACTTAGCAACTGAACAACAACAATAATAATCCCATTATGTGTATATAGATATGTATCTCACAATTTCTTTATCCATTCATTCATCCATAGACACTGAGGTTGTGTCTATATCAGGATTATTGTAACTAGTGCTGCAAGGATAGTTATTGGCATATGTCTCTTCAAGTTAGTGTTTTCTTTTTCTTTGGAAATTTACAGAGTTATATATATATATATATATATACACACACACATATATATGTATGTATGTATGTATATATATTCTTTTTATTAGAAAGTAAATTTGATAGGTTTATTTTGCTCACAATTATTTGATTTGTTTAGAAACCATCTCTCAATTGTACTAACTTTATTTATCATGAACTGAACCATGTCTTCAATGTTATCAAGTTTCTATTACCTAATACAGTCTTTGCTTAGTAAATATACTGAATAACTGGGTAACTGCTGATTTTCAATCACAGTTTGTTCTCTGGCCTTCATGCTACCAGACTGAATGGTGGTATCAAACTATTTTCTAAGAAAAGAACCCCCTATTTATTTTGGAAATCATATAAAATATTCAATATTTAAATGAAAAATGAATAATAAAACATTCAAAACCAGTTTGTGAATGTAAACAGTCAACATCAAGGTATCTAATCATAACTATTGAATATATATCAGATTTTTTCAGAAGGAAATCCCATTATAGATAACATGTATTTTAAATAATTGCTTCCTTTGAGAACTAGAAAAAAATCCCAATAAAATAGTTATTTGTCATATCTATGCTCTGACAAATAATATGTTAAGAAAGAAACTTCCATGACAAAATATCAATGTTATTTTCACTTTCCAAATTTTGAACTACCCTATAAAGGACAAAGTTTTTCTTTGGTAATAAATATGAACATAATGAGCAAACTTTCTACCTTGAACAAGTCTTAACAACACCTTGGCAACACTGTAAACTTCCAGCATATGGTTCATTTACATGAAGAGCATCTTGGCAGAACATTTTTAAATATCTAAGCCTCAAAGATGATGAGAAGACAAACAACCTGGCCCATGGGGTGATTAATACCATTGTAGACAACCATGATTGATTGCCCAGAACAAGTTCTTCTGTCAAATTTCTCCAGGTAAAATTTCTCAGTGCAAATGAAACTTTTTTTTTTTTGTCATTCTGAATATTTTAACAGCTTCATTTCCTTGGGTAGAATGATTAGCGCATTACAATTAGCATATATCCTTGGGTTGACTATCATGAAAACAAAGTTACTGCACAGTTTCAGAATGTAAAATACTATAATTTGATTCATTATTGTTTCTTTTGTTTAGCACTTTACAGAGATGTATTATTTTGTTGCAATGTAAAGGGCAATGTAAAAGCTTAGCAAATAACTCAGATTCATCCACAAAAGTTTTGACAGATGTACGTATTCTAATGAAGAAATTATCTGAATCATGGGTGAAGTGAAGTGAAGTGAAGTCGCTCAGTCGTGTCCGACTCTTTGCGACCCCATGGACTGTAGCCTACCAGGCTCCTCAGTCCATGGAATTTTCCAGGCAAGAGTACTGGAGTGGGTTGCCATTTCCTTCTCCAGGGGATCTTCCCAAACCCAGGGATCGAACCCAGGTCTCCTGCACTGCAGGCAGATGTTTTACCGTCTGAGCCACCTAGACATTATTAATTGTGATTGACAAATCCTTGATTTCTAAATGACATAGCAGCTTGGTTTTTACTATACTGCAAGCTTCTGAACAAGGTCAAGTATATACCCATATTGTCAACTATATCAGATTACTAGGTTAATTCTGTAATGCTGTATTTGTTTTGATTTTATAGAAAAAAATTTACAGAAATAAATGTTTTGTATTATGCTGTTAATAATATCTTCTGCTTTCCCTCTTTTTCAAAAATAATTCACCCAGCTTGAAAGTATCTATTTTGGCCTAAATATCAAATCTATCTATCCATTTACTAGCTAAAAACTAATAGGGCTTCCCTCGCAGCTCAGTTGGTAAAAAAATCTGCCTGCAATGCAAGAGACCCAGGTTCAATCTTTGGGTCAGGAAGATCCACTGGAGAAGGAATGGTAACCCACTCCAGTATTCTTGCCTGGAGAATCCCTTGGACAGAGGAGACTTGCAGACTGCTGCAGTCCATGGGGTCTCAAGAGTCAGACACAGCTTAGCGACTAAAACACCACCACCAAACCACTAAAAAACCACCACCAAACCTAAGCACGTAAGAACTGATTGATCAAATCTCTGAAAATTAGTGTGAATATATTGTTCTACCAAAGTACATACCCCCATAGTACATCTTCTTTACATAAGATGTTATGTTATGAGATGAAAAGAGAATGAATATTAAATAAGTTTTATGCCATTCATCTGCTAATATACTGGTGACAGGCATATAAATGAATAAAATAACATAGCAAGACTTGTATGACTTTGGGTAAAAGATAGCTGCTTTAACAAAAAGAACTCTCAGATGCACAAGCTTAAACCAGATACCTATTTCCCTCTCTTGCATCTTTCCAGAGGTAAGCAATGTAAGAAGAGAGAATTTATATTTTCCTCATATGTAACTTTTATCTCTGATTCCCAAGTGGCTGTCCAGTTATCACTATTTCCAATTTCAGAGGCTCTGGAGAAAAACAAATAAGCCTAACTAAGAATAAGAAAAACAAATAATCATATGTAAATATCTAGTTGTGACTGAAGTTCGGAAAAAAATTATGTTTCAACAATTTCATTAGTGTAGAAAAAAAGGTAAAATGTATGAACTGTTTCAAAATCAAGAAAATAGAAAGGAACTAATCTTGATACATTACGAAAAGCCTATAAATAAATAAAAATTAGTGAATTTCAGAAGATTTCTTCTTTAACAATTATGGAAATAAAATATTTGATAATCATTTGAGAGAAAGCAACATAGGGCTTAAGGGACCATGATAACTAAGGGAAGGGACATATAGCAGTGTGAAATCTGCATTTGCTCTAGTCTTTCTCCTGAATGCATTTTCTAGTTCACCGAAGAACAGAGTTTAAGCACAAAGGGAGTACCTCATCAGTTGCTAGAAATAGATGTTGATGCTTGCGGTATGTGCCAAAGCACCTGGGATTGTCAAGCAAAATCCTGAAAAGGAGGGAACCATACAGAATTGAGCCCAAAATCCATTTCAAATTTACTTTTGCAATTATGTCAAATACACTGCTGTAAGGTGCAACTTACATGCAAGGTGCAACTTCAAGAAACTCAGCAGAAAGCAGAGTCAGGTAGACTAAACACCTAAGTAGGTATTTTTGCTGCTATACAATGCAGGTGAGGCAGCGGATTGAGGTCTGTTATTATTGTTTAGCTGCTAAGTCGTGTCCAACTCTTTTGAGACCCCACGGACTATAGACCCCAAGGCTCCTCTGTCTCTGGGATTTCCCAGGCAAGAATATTGGAGTCGGTTGCCATTTCCTTCTCCAGCGGATCTTCCTGACCCATTAATTGAACCTGTTTCCTGCATTGGCAGGCAGATTCTTTACTAGTGAGCTACCAGGGAAGCCCCGAATTGAGGACTAGGCCTCCCAAGGAATTAATAGAAGGGCTTTTATGAAAAATCCAGGATTTTTTTTTGGAAACCCCAAGATGCCCACATTGTGTGTGGGAACACTAAACTATTGAAGTAAAGAAAAAAGATGTGTACCAGCCCTAAGCACTTTTAAATTAAATTTAGACCACATCACACTCATCCACCTACAATCTTTCTGCCTGTCAGAAAAAAATAATCAAAAACCATAAAAAATAACTTAATTGTCTGTGAAGAATGATAGCATTACACAGAACACATGTCTTCATATATGCAGCATTCAATTAAAATTCTGAGGCATATTAAAATGCATGATTAATCAAAAAGTTTAAACAGAAAACAGAAATACAACTAAAGCTGGCTCATACATTAGTGCAATCAGACATATAATTTAAAATAACCATTAAAATATAATCAAAAAGGGAAAAAAATAAAGAAATTTATCAGGGACTGCAAGTCAATAAAAATAGGGAGTCAAATAAAAATTTGGAATAAATATATATATAACATATATTGTATATATGTGTTTATATATATGTACATATACACGCAAAAGAATTTTAAAAATTTAATAGAGAGCACAAACAGCAGATTAAACATTAGGAACAGTAGGTCAGGTGATCAGTAAACTGAAGGATGGAGAAAAGGAAAATGCCCAAACTCTAATATAATATGAGGAAAATTATAAATCAACACAAGAGACATTTGGAACACATCAAAACATTAAACAAAGTTAATGTTAAACAAAAACACAATGTAGAAATGGAGTTATAGAAGGAAAAGAGAAAGATCATGAAACAATTTGAAGAAACAGCACCTGAGAATATTAAAAAACTGACAAAAGATATCAAATCACTCACTCAAGAAGTTACATGAACCCCCTTCAAGCTAGAAAATCTGAGCCCCCCCCATACACAAACATAAGCATTCGGAGTCAAATTGTTATAAACAAAGACAAATACTAAGTGCTATTAACATTTTTATACTATTTTGTCATAACATATTTGGTTAGTACTCTTTAATGGACAAAATTTTTCCAAAATTGCTATTATGAAAAAATTTGATATGAATATATTTGTAGCTACCTCTTTTTATCATTTCTATTTATCATAATGGAATATGTATATATTGTTTAAAATGCCTAAAATACCAGTCAGTTTCAATAAACTCAGTAACATATAAACATATTCATAACTATAAAATACAGTCATGGTTTTCATCAGTATTTTTATGTTTTGCCAATCTACGAGTAAAAATTACATCTCTTTACTAACATTTGCATGTCTTTATTTTCACATGAGTTTGATTAGTCCAAATAGGTTTGTTATATGCTTATATTTTTCAACAATAAAGTATACTTTTAGCCTTTTATGACTTCACAAGACTTTCTTTTCCTAATTTAGTGATGTAAAGAAATATTTTTATTAGGAATATTAAACTTTCTTCTTTAAATGGA
Source organism: Odocoileus virginianus (assembly GCF_023699985.2). Classification (NCBI taxonomy): domain Eukaryota; kingdom Metazoa; phylum Chordata; class Mammalia; order Artiodactyla; family Cervidae; genus Odocoileus; species Odocoileus virginianus. The sequence goes on from NC_069685.1 coordinate 25,596,540, forward strand.
TATATTATTATAATTCATTTTGCTAAATAGGATATATTGATCTAAACATGTCTTTGTATCCTACGGTTTCTGGATTTGATGTTATATGATTTCTGGATATTTTGCTCAGAAAGATTTCTAAATCATTAAAATACTACTTGGTACTTAAAGTTTCAAGTTGTGCACTTATATTTTATTCCATCTAGATATATTCTAAATATAGGAATGAGTTAGACATATATTTGAAATATTTTGTTTCTCTTGTGAACTGGACACTTTTTCTCATTATTAGTTTTACTCATTTTCCCCTAGAATGCTATTAATATAACTCTGCATTTACTTTTAAAGGTTATATTTGTTGAGTCTAGAATTTTATACATGCCAATATTTTAGCACTTTAACAGTTTCCTTCCACCATTAATTATTTCTGTGGACAAATCTGCTGTTAGTATTTTTTGTTTCTCCTTTGAATCTTAGAGATCTATTCTCTTATCTGTTTTTAAGATTTTTATCTGTAACTTTTTTCTCACTTTTCAAAAAACTTTATGTGCCTAGCTATGTATTTGCATTCACGTGTTTTACCATGTACATGAGTTTTGTATACAGGCTATTAATGGTGTATATTTCTAAATATATATCTGTTCCTGCACATATTCCTGAATTATGTGGCTTACTTTATTTCATCAATTTTAAACACAGTAGTGCCATGATATATCTGTTCAAATATTGCTCACATTCTTGCAATATTTATTCTGTCCTTCCATCCAACCTAGGATTCCAAGTAAATGCATGTTAGAACTTTCAGACAGATGCCAATTGCCCCTGATTTCCTGTTTAACATTTGCAATCCATTTTTCTCTGTGTGATTGACCTGGGATAGTATCAGTTGATGTAAGTAATTTTCTAGTCCTCCTGCTGTATCCAATCTACTCTTAATGCTCAGTTATTAAATCAAGTTCTAAGATTCCTACTTGGATTTTTTTTCATTCATTGGTAAAATTTTCCATCTTGCTGTGTACTGCCTTGAATATATTTAATTATATTTATTTTAAAATCTTTATTTCTTAACTCCAATAACTGTGTATCCTGCAATTCTTTTTCTACTGACTGCTTTTCTCAGAGTGCTGTTTTTTTTTTTTTTTAATTAGTTGGAGGCTAATTACTTCACAATATTGTAGTGGCTTTTGTCATACACTGACATGAATCAGCCATGGATATACATGTATTCCCCATCCCGATCCCCCCCTCCCACCTCCCTCTCCACCCGATCCCTCTGGGTCTTCCCAGTGCACCAGGCCCGAGCACTTGTCTCATGCATCCAACCTGGGCTGGTGATCTGTTTCACCCTAGATAATATACATGTTTCAATGCTGTTCTCTTGAAACATCCCACCCTCGCCTTCTCCCACAGAGTCCAAAAGTCTGTTCTATACATCTGAGGCTCTTTTTCTGTTTTGCATATAGGGTTATCATTACCATCTTTCTAAATTCCATATATATGTGTTAGTATACTGTAATGGTCTTTATCTTTCTGGCTTACTTCAGAGTGCTGTTTTTAATGTCTGCTGCTGCTGCTGCTTTAATTAAATACCAGAAATTCATATGAAAAAATTTTAAATGTTCTTTTTTTCAATTAGCTTTTGGTGGGAAACAAATCGAGACAAAATCTGGTGGCTCAAAAATCCATTTATCATTATCTTTTAAGATTCTGTGGTTTGAACTGAGACAGTTCTTCTTTGGGGTGTCTCCTCTGGTGGAGTCAAAAGGCAATTGAAGCTGCTCTCTGAACACTAGCCTAGTCTGATCACCCACACATGTCCCCCATGCGCACACTCGGCCGGTGGATGATGCTGATAATCTTGGTCAAAAATCTAGTTATCGTTACCATCTTTCTAAATTCCATGTATATGTGTTAGTATACTGTAGTGGTCTTTATCTTTCTGGCTGACTTCACTCTGTATGATGGGCTCCAGTTTCATCCATCTTATTAAAACTGATTCAAATGAATTCTTTTTAATGGCTGAGTAACATTCCATGGTGTATATGTACCACAGCTTCCTCATCCATTCGTCTGCTGATGGACGTCTAGGTTGCTTCCATGTCCTGGCTATGATAAACAGTGCTGCGATGAACATTGGGGTGCACGTGTCTCTTTCAGATCTGGTTTCCTCGGTGTGTATGCCCAGAAGTGGGATTGCTGGGTCATGTGGCAGTTCTATTTCCAGTTTTTTTAAGAAATCTCCACACTGTTCTCCATAGCGGCTGTACTAGTTTGCATTCCCACCAACAGTGTAAGAGGATTTCTTTTTCTCCACACCCTCTCCAGCATTTATTGCTTGTAGACTTTTGGATAGCAGCCTATGCAAAACAGAAAAATAGACACAGATGTACAGAACAGAATTTTGGACTCTGTGGGAGAAGGCGAGGGTGGGATGTTTTGAGAGAACAGCATCAAAACATGTATATTATCTAGGGTGAAACAGATCACCAGCCCAGGCTGGATGCATGAGACAAGTGCTCGGGCCTGGTGCACTGGGAAGACCCAGAGGGATCGGGTGGAGAGGGAGGTGGGAGGGGGGATCAGGATGGGGAATACATGTAAATCCATGGCTGATTCATGTCAATCTATGACAAAAACCACTACAATATTGTAAAGTAATTAGCCTCCAACTAATAAAAATAAATGGGAAAAAAAATCTATTTATTAAATGCAGACAGATTCAAAGCATGATTTACCATAATTAACTTAATATTTCCTACTGATAAATATTTAGGCTGCTTCCAGTTCTTCATGATTGTATCATATTACTATATTTGATATTTAATTACAAATTGAGACATTTCAATAGATCAATTATTGCATTTTCCTTATTGTTATGCCAAACTATTTAGTACTAATTGTGTGATTTGTGTGTTCAGTTTAGTAATATTGAATATGCAAATTTGATATTTAATAACCATATTATTTCCTTTTTTATCTTTTACAATCATCTCTAAAAGTGCTTTCATATTTTAATACTGATAATTTTGTCCCTTCTGACACTTAAGTATTCTGATGTTTTTCTTTGTAAATGTATATATTCACTTTAAATATCTATTTTTTAGTTTTTTCTCAACTTTAGACAGGATTTAAGTATAGCTCCTTGCTGGAAAGTTTTAGAGATGTTAAGTGCTGACATTTCCATTCACCCTCTTGTTAAGCTGTCTTGTTAAGCTGGCTTATGGTTGTTTTAATACAACCATAACTTTAATTTCTTAATATTTAGTATATTTATTCTGCTTAGCTTTATTTCTGTAGAGAAATGAATTCACTACCCATCAAAAAATAGTTTTTGATATTGAATTACTCAGCTTCTGAATGATTTACTTTTATTCATCACTTACATAAAAGTCAAGTATTTATTTAATTACAAATTGAGACATTTCAATTGATCAATTATCTCATTTTACTTATTGTTATGCCAAACCTATTTAGTACTAATTGTGTGATTTTGTGTGTTCAGTTTACTAATATTGAATGTGCAAATTTGACATGTATGCCAAATGCCTTGAATCATCTTCAGATTCATATAGTCTTTATATTTCCTTTACATGAGAGACAAAATTTCATCCAAGTCAGTTCAAAGCAAAAGCAAAACCTGGGTGTGAGAAAGTAGTCAGAATGTACTATAAAGAATGACTTGGGACATGTGTGTCTGAACAGAGGTTGTTAAAATTTAGTGCATGCTATGAATCTATTTCATACAGTGTAATCTGGTAGCCAGGGAGATGGATTAAAAGAGCTGTGCATAACCAGGCATGCAGTGCCCTTATTTTTCTTGTTGACTTTGAAGTAAGTAGAAAAGAAAAATCATTTATGCCATAACCAGTATTAATCTTTAACTCAGTTGTTAAACAAATAGAAAAGTCAACATTTTCTATTTGTCTTTATCAGTCATTACACTTCTTTATAATATGATAGGGAAAAAAGAAATGATCTATAAAAATGACAGATGTAAGCTTATCTTACAGTGTATATGTAAGATCCTGTAAAATAATCTGCATTTAAAGAAATATTTGGATACTAGCAGTTTCATGGAACTCATGCCTGTTTAAAAATGCTCTCTCTAGAATTCCATTTATGTAATATAAATATATATTAATTTAAACTGCTTCTGAAACACAGCTAGCGTAATCCCTTTTTATTCAAAATACATTGGGACAGAGATGAAATACACAAAAGTGATTTTGAAGTATTGTGCTAAACTTTCTACAGACTCAGATATGTAATTATGAAGAGATAAAGCCTCTGGTCACATGGCAGGCGTAACTACGCTGCACTTTTCTAGCTCTCTGTCTATGGATCTTTGGATGTGCTAACAGGATGCCCAGCGCAGTGCTAACTGGATGTGACATTCTCTCAGTGGTGTGCTGACATTTTGGGGGTAAAGGTGTGTGATAAAGGTATCCACCTTTGACCTGAGGCTCCTGGCTCAGAAAGACACACAATTTCCGAGTTTCTTTTCTAATATAAATGTTTCAATTTTATTTTCTGTGTGTGTATGTTGGCACCAGAGATTATTTGCTAACCTTTCTTTTTCTTTTGTTTTCCTATTTTTTCCCTTAATTTATTTAACACTTTTTATTAAAACCAAAATAGAAATCAGTACAAGGACATCTCCTCTGCCAATTCCTCTTAGGGGAAAAAAAAAATTATCCTTTAAATTGCTTCTAGAAGCCCTGACTGAATAAGGAGGTAAGTACCTGAATGACTGATTAATGTTGAAGCCAGTACTCTGGAGAACATACTGTAATACCAAGCAGGTCAGAAAATGTGTGCTGAATTATTGTTATGGTAATTATCCTCTGCTGAATTTATCTTGGTGTTAAAAAGTAATACTAAAAATCTTGAATAGGTAGAATAATTACACTTAACTGCTGTAATTAATAAATTAATTTTAGAAAATGATTCATATCAGGAATGAGTTATAATGACTGAAATTTAAAACCTCTGTGCTAACTCTTTCTATAACTTTTTAACCAATTATGTTTAAATTATTATGAAGAAGAATATTTTTCTGGCTTGATTTTTTATCTTAGTTTCGATTTTTATAACTACCCAATTTTAATATGCAATCAGTGTCTTCCTATTATAAGGACAAAGAATGGAAAAACACTTTGAGGAACAGTTCCATTCATTCCCAGGGACACCTGTGATTTACATAACCCAACACACACACATAGGTCAACACAAGCACACACGAATGCTGTAGTACAAAGGACATAAACACCACCAATGGATGGATTCTGTTACTTACTGCTAAAGCCTACAGAAGCTTCATGAAGACTAGGGTAACTATAACTCTTTGTTAATCTGTATACTTATTATTCAAAATTCCACAATTATTTTGGAAAGAATTCATATAAATAGCAAAGAAGACATTATAGTCAGTTGCTTTTGACTCAAAATATATTTAAGAATATTTTTATAGCTTTTAAGCAACTTGCTTTAAACATTCATTGGTACATATTTCTTAAAATTTCACCAAGTCACTAGTGAAGGAATACAAAGGGGCTTGTTCTTCCTTTATCACTAGATTCCTTGGATTCATCATTGAGTTTCTCTGTAAAATCTCAAAAATGCCTACTAATCAATGTTTCATTATGTTTTAATAAAACAAATACAATAATCTCAGAAAAAAGATATTTTGGAAATGCTATAATATATTAAGAATTTATGCAATGGTATCTTGTTATTATAATTATACATTTCCAACTTTAGCATGGCATAAAACAGTTACCATCTCAGAAAAAAAGGAAAAAAGCATGTATTTCTTCAGAATGATTTTAATGCAGCAAATAATGACCATTTTATTTCTTTCCACAACCAAGGAAAGTGCCAGGATTATCAACACAACTTTTCTCTGCTCCTCCCTGCCTCTTTCTATCTAACTTTTGTTGTTGCTGTTGAATTTCTTCTTTCATCATTTTTCTCCTTGTCAATTACAATTTCAATACTGTAGTATGCTCAATTGCTCACAGTTCAGGTCTAACAATGTTATATATCAGAAAATAATTAATGGTGAAGTTAAAATGGAAATATGCTTAATACCAGTTGAATTTCCATTTAAAATAATGTTTCCTCCCTTACTTTTCAAGGTGTGTCTTCCTCTTCTTAATGATAACTTTTCAAGTAGATGTGAAAACTAAAGTAAAAATTGCAATGAAGCTTACAATGAGGGATATCATATGAAAAACTAACTGTATAACTAGTAGATCTTCTTTGTACCCAATTTCATATATTTTATTCACTTATGAGTGCTAAGTAGCTTCAACTCTACACTTGGTTTCCAATTTCTTTTGTACGTGACAGGCAGTGACATTATAAGCTAAATAAAGACAGATTCCAGTACTAATATCTGCAATACAAGTTTAGGAATAAGAGATCAGATTGGCGATTGCCAGAGATAAAGGTGAAGGGTGGGGGAATTGGATGAAGGTGGTCAAAAGATACAAACTTCAAATTACAAAGTAAATAAGTACTGGGAATGTAATGTACAACAAGGTAACTACAGTTAACAACACTGTATGCTATATTTGAAAGTTGCTTAAAGAATAGATCCTAAAAGTCCTCATCATAAAGAAAAAACCTGTAACTGTATGAGGTGCTGGATGTTAACTAAGCTTATTGTAATTGTTTGGAAATATATATGCATGTCAATATATCATGCTATATATTTTAAATAAACAGTGCTCTATGTCAGTTATATCTCAATAGAACTGGAAGAAAAAAGTTTAGATTGTGATTTTTTATGGTTAAAGTCCTCATACCCAACTCCACTTTGAAAAACTATACACTGATTTCTTCCCACAAAAATACTGATACCTTAAAAATAATAAAACAGTATCTTGTTTCCATTTGTCATCTCTTAGATCCCCATATCTCCCTCAAGAGTCCTTACCAGCAGTGTATATCTGTCAGGGAATATGTGGGCATTCTTGTGTCACATGCCATTAAAAATCAAAACTCACCTCTGATTTCTAACATTGCCTGAGATATTGATCCCAGACACTGCCTGAGTTCTGAAACAAAGCAGGATCCTGTGGGGCTCCTGGTAATGGAAGCCTTCCAGACTTGTTAACCAGAGAAAGGAGTGAATGAGTAGACAAGAGGAGAAGCCAAGAAACAATAGTGTAGCCTTGGGGTAGGGTGCTGGTTCTGCCCCCAGGGATACACAAAACAGAGCTCTCTGAGCTCTTTATAGGACTATGTGCTTCCCTTGTGTCTCAGCTGGTAAAGAATCTGCCTGCAATGTAGGAAACTTGGGTTCAATCCCTGGGTTGGGAAGATCCCCTAGAGAAGGGAAAGGCTACCCACTCCAGTATTCTGGCCTGGAGGATTCCATGGACTATGGGGTTGCAAAGAGTCGGACACGACTGAGCGACTTTCACTTTCAATTTTCACTTAGTTGCTCAGTTGTGTCTGACTCTTTGCAACCCCATGGACTATAGCCCACCAGGTTCCTCTGTCCATGGCATTCTCCAGGCAAGAATACTGGAGTGAGTTGCCATGCCCTCCTGCAGGGGATCTTCCCAACACAGGGATCAAACCCAGGTCTCTCACATTGCAGGTGGATTCTTTCCTATCTGAGCCACCAGGGAAGCCCAGGACTATAACCCCCAACAGATGGAAGATTAGTTCACTCCAGAGAAGATCACAATTTGAGAACCTTCAGACGATCATCAGGAGACGATCTGAGACCCGTTTAAAGCAAAATAAAGTGCATTATTTCTGAGGCACGTTTAAGAAAGGGAAGAGAAGAAGGTGAAGGAAGATAGTGGGCAGTAGGAGGAGGACAAAGAAACAACAGACACAAGGAATCCAGATTATTTAAAAGACATCATTTTGTTATCAGTGCATTTAAAACTAAATCTATTACAAGACAGCATTAAGTTAACAATGAGCATCAGACAGCTAATTATTTTGGTGTACAGTTATTCTGGATTCAAGTCTCAACGACCTATTTTGATATCTCATATTTTCTAGTTTGTGTTTTGCTTTAAATCCAGTGAATATTCACTCTACCTTGTGTACACAGATTCTGCTTTAGTGATTCATAGTTTTTGGGTGTGCAAGCAATGGAAGTAGAAAACTAGTCAATTATTAAGGTAACATCTCTGATGCTACTTCCCATAGCCGAGTTTAAGTATTTTTAAATGAGTTTCACAGTTCCCCCTCCCCTACCACTTCACTTGTCACCAAAAAAAAGGTAAAATTATACTATATGTCACTAGAGAGATAATGTGATATCAATTTTCATAGGAATTAACAAGTAAAATATTCATTTATATTGTGTACAGAAAGAAAGATTATACATACATTTATATGTATAATTATACTGCTACCGGGACATTTTTGTTATTATTTACTTGGAAATCAGATCATTCTGACATTTGTGATAATGGTCAAATAATTGAAATGCCAATTCACTAAGATTATTTCGCATACACAGATATCGTGTGAATCCCATGCAGCTTTTCATTCTACAAAATGATAAAGCCAGTCTACCTGATATTCAGGCTTAATCTGGAATTAAAACTGATCATCTTGCAAAATAACTAGAAAGATAATGTCTAGCCTTGATAAATTACCAAGATTTATTTTCTCCCCCATGGTGACAATTTCATGGAATCTCACATCCTTGATTTTCTGGAGAAAGCGTCTACTCAAATATATTTTAATCATATAAAGTTGTTAGTTTTCTCATTTTGAGCTTTTAAAGTTCTACATCTGAACTCTGTTTTTGCCAACAGTAGCAAAACATGCGGCTCATTAGGTTATCCAGACTGAAGCAAAACTGAAAATACTACAAACTGAACAACAAAAAGGATATTAATTATCCACAAAAATTTTAAAATTCCATTAGTAGTTCTTCCTATCATAACTTCTGGTTTGAGCATTGCCAAATCATTGACTTTCACCAAAAGTAATTACAAGCATCCACTGCACCATGACACCTCAGAACCTAGGGAATATGATCAAGTTTTCAGCTCATTCATTCTGTGCAATAATTCACTCTTTATATTATAATTGCATAGGAGACTGGAAAATATGTAGCTAAATCTAACCTGACTCAAAAGCTAACCATAAATCTTATTATAATAGGCATAAATTTTAAACTCCTATATATATATTATTATTATTATTAAGGCTAGAAAATCTAAAATTTTACTGCCTTTAAATTTATAACACTTAACAAATATATGAAAAGTTGTTATCAAAATATATTAAATCTTAATTGCTATGATTGTGGGGTATATACCATATATTACTTTCTCATATGTCTTCTAATAAAGTAATGTTTGTTAGGAGCCAAAAGTTGGATACTTCTACAGTATAATGCATAGTCTATAAAACCTGCACAACTGAAAAAGAACTGCTATGAACTTTATTATTATACAAGTTTTTAGAAGACAATATCCATTATGTCATAGATTATACATATCTCAAAGAGAAGTGGGATTTCTGCCAACTGATATGTCAACTACTCATACGCGTTTACCACCTAGTTTTCTGCTTTCCCCAAAGCTGTTATCAATGCATACTTATGTCTGAATACTTAAAATCACATAATTTCTGAAAATCAAGTAATTGTGCTCATCTCCTTGCTGACCAAGAAGATAATCAAAGAGCCTAAGTTCAACTAAACTTTAGACAGGCCTCTGACTATAGGTCCCTGACCTCACTCTTCTTAAAAGCATTTACTTTAGAAAGCTGTCAATTATAAATTATTTCTCTGCCTCTTTGAGAAGCAGATCATCAATAACTCAAAAATGCCTTTATAAAAGACCTTGGAGCTATCCCTTTGAAATGAAACTGTTGAAGCCTATATTACCCCTATCTCTGATTCTCTGTGGGAGGGTAGGGGCCTAATCAGCAAATTACAACCAGCAAATACAGGCAAGTCTAATCGCCCATGTCCGTGTCCTCTTACACTTCCCATTGGCTCAGCCCAGCATTTAGAAATCCTCCTGCACTTTGTTTCAATGGAACTGAGTTTACTCTCTCTCCTCTGTTGCAATAATCTTAACTCCTATTGTACTCACCTTTTGTAAAGTCTTTCTTGCCACTTTTAACAAGTGTTGAGTGAAATTTTTTTTTTATAGTTCCCTGGTTGAATTCCTAACCCACAAAGCTCAGGTACATTATAAAGGAATTATTTTATGCCACTAAGCTGTAAGGATACTTTATTACACAGCAATAGTTGCTAAAAAAAAAGACTACTCTGCAGAAATGACTAGTGCAACTTATAGTTTAAATAAAATATAAATTTATACCATGGGAAACAATATTATCTTGAAACAAATAATTAGAAGAGGAAAAAGTAAGACTGAAAATTTTATTGGATTTCATCTAATTATACCCTATCTTTTCCCAAGTTAACCTTAATCACACAAACCAGTCACCCCTGAATGAAGGAACACTTCAATTTCTCTTGGTCAGCAATTAGACAGATGATTACTACTACAGAACATTCATGGGCAAAATATGAGAACCACCACTGATCCTTCATCACAGCTGCTAATCTGGACCGATCTCTAGTCACTACTGCTGTTACCTTGTTACTTTAATACTGATCTCATTTTCTGAGTGAGAAAAATCAGAATTTCAAACCTTTTCCACTCTTTTAAAGTGCTCCCTTTTCAACTCTTGTCTACTCTACTTCCTAGAGTAGACAGAAGTCATAAAACTACCATAATGTACATTCAACTAGCAGTCCCTTTCTCTAGTTGAAGTGAAGGAGACATCATTCCTTCTGTTCCTTTAGGCCTTTAGGCCAGTTCCTTTACCTACATTCTAAACCCCAACTCCTCTAATCTTCTCAGTAGGAGCTTAAACTTTATCGGGGAGATAGACAATAAACAGATGCCAGATATCTAAGGACACCATGTCACTACGTGTAATGGATTATATCCCCAATGTCATATTGCTCAATCTCTCAGCAGTATATACATGGAGAAGTCTCATGCGTTTCCACCTCCCATTCTCAGGCTTCTGCCTGTTCGGCTACTTTCACTGGCTCTGTTTGTGTGCTCAGACACTCAGTTGTGTAGCCTGCCAGGTTCCTCTGTCCATGGGATTCTCCAGGCAAGAATACTGGGGTGGGTTGCCATTTCTTCCTCCAGGGGATCTTCCCAACCCAGGGATCAAACCCACGTCTCCTGAAGCCTCCTCCATTGGCAGGAGGATACTTCACCACCACCCTTTACTCACTCTAGCACTCTTATTTCCCTGACGTGTTTACTCTTGAGTCACCAATTGTATGTTTGTATCCCCTAAAACTTCAGTAATATGTGAAGAGGCTGTCGATGACAAAAATTAATTGAAGTCAATCCAAGAAAGAGGTGGAAAATTTTATTTGAGCCAATCTGATGATTATAACCCAGGAGACAGTCTTTCAGAAAGCTCTGAGGACTGTTCCTACCATCAGAGGTCAAAGCACAGTTATATGTTTTTGAGACAAAAAGTTACACATCAAAGTAACATACTGACAGTTTACATAGTCCAACAAAGCAAGTTGTGGATCCCTTACAGGATTGAGAAAGGAATGTTATCACCTAAAGAGTTATTTTGCTGGCTCCAGGAGGAATTTGTGTGTGTGTGTGTGTGTGTGTGTGTGTGTGTGTGTGAATTCCCATGTTCTCTAAGGAGATATGTTAATGTATAATGCAGATGCCTGATGCATAATAAAAGGGAGGGAGTTTGTGCTGGCTCAAACAGCACAGAAAATTTTATGTTAATTTTTTCTCTTGTCTTTCCTTAAAAATAGTTTTGTTTTGTCAAGGTGACATACTCTAACCAAGTTCACAAAGGTAGTAAGTATTAAGTCTGGCTAGAATTTGAACACAGGCATTCTGATTCCAGATTCTGTGCTTTATTGTATATTTCTCAACTTTAAAATGTGGGGCATAGTCTGTGCAAATCACTTCTCTACTTCCTCATAAAGAGATGAGGGAATTTGAAATTGGATAAAAACTATGAGCAAAGCAAAAATACAAATGGGTGGAGAGACTGAGAATAAAAGAAGAGGAAAGAAAGACAAGAAAACAATCCAACTCTTTATTTGGGAGGCATCAAAAAATATAACACCCTAGCAGTTTTCCCAGAGGTGATTTCTTATTTCTCTAGAAACAATATGCGGTTGAATGAGAAAAAACAAGAGCTCAGGGTCCAGGCTACCTTATGTTAGAATACTGCCTTTGAAGAAGACAAGCAGAATCAACTAAGGAATGTTCCTTAGACCCCATGATACTCAGGATCAATGAGAAACGTTCTAGAAGTCACCCAGTATACAGTCTAGCAATACGAATTTAGTAAGAAGTGTGTTATCTTCTTTATCTACCATGCAAACCCTTCTGCGCCCAAATCAATTTATTGCTGAGCCTTCCTTCAACATTTCCCAGTGACTCAAGCTGCAGCAAAAACACATCCTCACGCTTTTGTTTCAGTGCCCCCTATGTTGAAAGAGCATCCAATATGGAACAAAGAAGTTGCAGAGAGTAGTTTGGACCATTTCAAATATGTGTGCAGCCTAACAAATATAAAAGCACTAACTCTGAGGTACTTTTAAAAGAAATGCTGAATACATGTTTTAAGATATCTCAGTTTCTCTCACATGGTGGCAAAAAGAGAGCTGATTAATGTGCTCAGGCCAGCATCATACTCTTCAGTAAATCATTCCATAATAATGTGTTAAGTTGTACCCAAACTTCTACCCTTCAAATGAAAGGTAAATATTATTCTATATAAGTCTAGGATGTTTAACTAACTTCAGACTCTGATTTATTTAAATCTGATTGAGTGGAATGCTAAGGTTTCTTACTATATTATTCTGTATCCAATGTTGTTTTCCTTTTCAAAAATTTGAATGCAAAAAACACCGAAGCTAAATAGATAGGAATACAGAGAAAAGCAACAGTTCTATGATAAATGAAGTAGGTTATTCCTAATATGATAAAAGTTAAGAAATTTTAAAGAGTTCTCTACAGGTGCTAATTTTACTACTTGAATGAAATTAATAAGACTCTCTATAAAACAGCAGGAGATCCTTAGATTATACAAGTAATCAGCAAGAAAATTTATTGTGGTTTCATGAAGCATAAAATGTTTGTATAATATATGCAAAAGTGGTACTTTATTCTCTGCAGTGAACAATTCTCAGCTCTTATAACAGAAAAATATTTAATAGTTTGACATCTCTTGAGGCATAGTTTTTAAAAGTTGTTCATGTGTGATTAATTTGACTCAATACAAAATAACAATGCAGCAATGCTGAGTCACATAAAGCTACTGGAAGAGCATATACATTAAAGTAATGAGAGATATATGCAGAAAAATGTAAAAGAACACCTTTTGAATTTTCTCTTTGAGATGCAGGCCAAATCTAGAACAATATAGAGCACAGAGTTACGTCTCAGAAAATATGCATTTAATAAATGATGGGAAAAAATGAATAATCAAAAACTAACTAGAAAGAACATATCTGAAACCTTAATGAAGCCATTGGGGGTGGGGGCGGGGGGTGTTAAGTCATTTCAGTCATGTCCAACTCTCTGCAACCCCATGGACCATAGTCTGTCAGGCTCCTCTACCCAAGGGATTCACCACACAAGAATACTGGAGTGGGTTACCATGCCCTCCTCCAGAGGATCTTCCCAACCCAGGGAACAAACCTGTATCACTTTACGTCTCCTGCATTGGCAGGCGGGTTCTTTACCACTAGCATTACTTGGGAAGCCCAGTGAATCTAACCAGTACCTAAAGTATAGTGTTTCTAAGAAGGATTAAAGTAGATGGCAACTTGACTTTACAATATAAACTTTGGAATATATATTTTACACTTAATATAACCAAGTTCTATGTTATACTTCATTGTTGGAGGAAATAACATGTATGTTTAATTAGGGTCTTTTTTCTTATATATTCCCTGATCCAATGCATTTTATCTACATAAAGTTCCTTGGATTTCACATATTCAGACTTCAGCATGGGTAACTGGAAAGGACTCATGCAAGTGTTGACATAGTCACATGACCATACAGTGTTTAGTAAATACTGTATCATGATTTTTGTTACTGGGTCCTCCCCCTTATGAAAGTAACCAAGATTTTTCAAAAAGAGAGGAGATTTCAGAGAAAACAGTACACAAATGAGTACCAGCCTTGGGAATCCAATCTGGACTCTTTATGCAACTGTACTTGAAGGATAATTCTTAGGAATATAAAAAATAGAAAATATGAATGGCCAAGAAAAAGCATAGTGATAGCAAACTTGATAAAGATTTTTAAAATGAAAATATTTACTCTAATAAATGTTAGTAACAGTATATACTATTCGCAGATAACTATTAGGAACATACTACATACTTGGTACTTTTCTCAGATATTTTATACTAACTTACACTATTAAATAATAATAACTTCATGAGACAGGTGGAGAAGGCAATGGCACCCCACTCCAGTACTCTTGCCTGGAAAATCCCATGGACGGAGGAGCCTGGTAGGCTGCAGTCCATGGGGTCACCAAGAGTTGGACACGACTGAGCAACTTCACTTTCACTTTTCACTTTCATGCATTGGAGAAGGAAATGGCACCCCACTCCAGTGATCTTGCCTGGAGAATCCCAGGGATGGGGGAGCCTGGTGGGCTGCTGTCTACGGGGTCGCACAGAGTCGGACACAACTGAAATGACTTAGCAGCAGCAGCAGCATGAGACAGGTGCAGTCACGAATCCCATTTTATTCAGCAGGAAACTGAAGCAAAAGAGATCAATTAGTCCAAGATATTATTTGGTAGAGTCAGAATTTAAACCTTTGGTGGTCTGGCTTTTAACTTTGATCCCTTAACCAATATAATATACAACAGGCCCTCATTTTTACAGATGTAGAACCTGCAGATTAAACCAAGAATAAGTAAAAAATACTCATAAAAATATTTCAGAAATTTCCAAAAAGGAAAACTTGAATTTTGCATGATGACAGCTATTTACAAAGCATTTATATTATGTTAGGTATTATAAGTAATCTAGAGATGACTTAAAGAATATCAGAGGATGTGCATAGGTTGTAAGCTTCCAAGGTAGCTCAGTGGTAAAGAATCTGCCTGCCAAGGCAGAAGATGCAAGAGATGCAGGTTCAGTTTCTGGGTTCAGAAGATTCCATGGAGAAGGAAAGACAACACACTCCAGTATTCTTGCCTGGGAAATTCCATGGACAGAGGAGCCTGCCAGGCTACAGTCCATGGGATCACAAAGAGTCAGATAATACTGAGTGACTGAGCAGACACATAGGTACACGCAAATACGATGCCATTTTTTTTTACATAAGGTACTTAAGTATTCTTGGAATTTGGTGTCCGAAGTTGGTTAGGATCCTCGAACTAAACCCTCGCAGATTCCAAAGGAGGGCTTACTACCTTTCATATAGTGCAGCAAGAGACGCAGATGACAATTTTTTTTGAAAGCAGACTTTGTTAATCATTTATGTCCTACATCTATTTGTGGCTTAATTTGAAAATTCTCAGATTCCTTTCTCCATCCTTACTGCAGAATATTTTGTTTGCCTATTCACACTTCTCCAAGTGCCTCTCTCTGTTGCCCAGTAAAATATATCTTGTCACACAGAGGTTTGGCTATCTGATTTGTTAAATGACACTAAAACTGGATGTTTTCAAGTAAATCAGGAAGACTATACTTGAATGAGGGAACATAAGTATGAGTTGTATGAAAACCAGTCATGACAATCAAGTTAATATTATTCTGGACTGAATTTCAGAATGCTTTGGATAAAAAACAATAAAATAAAATCCAAAAGTCTCCCTAATAACCTACATTTATGTGAAACAGTTTTGTCTAGTTTAACTTGAGAGTTTTCCAATATGCATAGTAAGACAGCTAAGTAATTAAAAATTGCTCACTATTTGATATTCACAAAGTATGTCAATTATCATGAAAATTTTAATGTCCAACTTCTTTGTATAAAATTGATTTATTATATTCATACATAGAGGCTTTGAAATTATGGATATTTGTACTTTGGGAGCATTCAACATTCATTGATTTGAGACATTAAATATAATTTTATGCACTTGTTATTTAATTAAATGACTGAAAGTATCAATATGAAATAGTTAAGAATTTGAAGTTGTTTGAATTAGAGCTAGGTTGAAAAAGTATTTCAAAATTGCAAGTTCTAACACAATCTTCTATTATGACTGTTTCCTCTAAAGTAATATTTTTTGCATATTAGAGACATATATGACAGCTCTTTTTATACTGATTAATAAAGTGAATTATTTTTCTGATCAGACTTTAATTTTGCTGTGATTTAATTAAAGACAGTTTTAAGCTTAAAAGTATATATATGGATATTGAAATATATTACATTAGCTTTTTGTGCAACTACACTGAAAGAACTATCTTTACTTATTTTCTACTTTAAAATTCAATCCCCTAGTGCTTGGAAGATAATTTGATATTCAAGCTTGACCCTTAATAGAGAATTAAGTCTACTCATCAACTTTGTAATTTTAGACCCACAATTTTATCAGTTCACCTATGAATGAACATACTGTCATATCAATTCTTAAAACATGCATTTATTCAAAATGCAGTACATTTCCACTATGGAAAATGAGTATTTTTGCTCATAGTACTCCGTTCTGTTGGATAATTCTACTCAAGAGACATATTTCCAAGTCAAAAAGAAACTTTGAATAAAATTAAACTAGATTTACATATTACTAGGAATGCTACAGAAAATCCTATAACCTATTTAATTATTTAGCTAATTAAGTTAAATATAATTTTTTCTTATCTTTACCAAATAATTGCAATATAACTTCATGGTTCTAGGTATTGCCCCTTGTGCTGAAATGAAAAAAGAAAATTGTAAAAACCCTGCCCTTATAGTGTTTACATTCTTAAAAGGAAGTCAGATTATATATAAATTCACTCTAGGTAAAAGTGAAGTACATATTTCACATTGAATAGTCAGAGAAGGTTTCTCTGAGTTGATGTCATATATAAATTCACTGTAAGTAAAAGTGAAGTACATATTTCACATTGAATAGTCAGAGAAGCTTTCTCTGAGTTGACGTCCACTAATCAAAAATGAAACTGGGGAGGGCAAAATGTTATGTAAGCATTACTGGGAACAATGTTGCTAGCAGGAAAATCAGCAACAGCAAATGCTTTGAAGAGGAAAGGAGGAACAGGAGGGGGGAGAGCAGAGCTAAATGAAAGAGAGTGAGGCGGGAAATGTTGGAGAAGTACATGGAGCCAGATCCTACAGGCCCAATGGGCTATGTTAGACGCTCGTCTTTTGACTTTGAGGGATCAAGTCTATTTCAGAGTTGTAAACAAAGGTGTGATATGCAATGATTTAGATTTGTAAAGTATCATGCGGACTGCTGTGCTAACAAATCTCTAAATGAGAACAGTGTGGAAAAGAGCATTCCAAAAGGGAGGCTATTATTATACTCCAGGGCAGAGGCTGTAGTGGCATGACTCAGGGAGACAGTTCGGAGGAGATGACAGGTAACCAGATTATTGGTGAACCCAAGAGGACATGCTGATATATGTAGGATGTTGCATGTGATAAAGAGGATGAATCAATGATAAGTCTTAAAAATAGATAACTAATAAGAATCTAGTGTAAACCACAGGGAACTCTACTCGATACTCTGTAATGACTTAGGTGGGAAAAGAATCTAAAAAAGAGTGGACATATGTATACGCATAACTGCTTCACTTTGTTGTGAAACAGAAACTAACACACAGTAAATCAACTATGAAAAGAGAAAATGAAACTTTTAGTCTCTCTGTCAGTCAAGTCCGACTTTTTGTAACCCTATATACTGTAGCCCACCAGTCTCCTCTGTCCATGGAATTTTCCAGGCAAGAATACTGGAATGGGTAGCCATTAAATTAATTTTAAAAAATACTAATAATAAATCACTTTCTCTTGAGCAATCAGGGAATAGTAGTGACAGTTACTGAGAAGGTAAAGCAGCTCTGGGAGAGGAATCAAATGCTCTGCTTTATCTTATTAGTTGATGTATTTAGTAAAAATCTAAAGAGGTATGTAGTTAGATTCATAAATTCATTAGAACACTAGGGTCTTGTGATAAAAAATGGGTGTCACACAGATTTATCCAAAGATACGGGACCATACAAAAATATCTAGGGCACAAATCGAGCAAGAGAAAGATATTAAAAGTATGTTCCTAAGGCAGAAAAATAATAACTGTTGCACATCCAGAGACAGGTTAGTTTTGAGTGGACAGTGATGATAACTGTGAAAATATAAGCTACCATGAACAAAAATAAAAAATGTGAGAGTAATAGAGTGTTTGGAATGCAAAGGTAGGATTTTAGAGTGAAGTAAAAGGTTGTATATGTGGTTTTTTTTCTAAATTCTTGATTACAGTAAACAACCGCAATGATATTAACAAAATCAACTGAGAATACAGATAACTATAGGTTAACCCATAGGCCTATTTAGAGATTTAGATTTCATCCTCATAGGATGAGCTAAATTCCAGTATTCCTTGAATACTCCACAAAGGTGAAAAGTATATTTACATTTTTAATTGTATATCTTAGATTTTTGTTGCTTTTGTTGTTATACGGTTGAGGGACATTCTGACAGATATATCAGGGCCCCAAGGGGGAAGTGTTAACATGATCGAGGCTAACATAAAAAACAAACTCATAGTTACCAAAAGGGAAAAGGGATGAGAAAGGTATAAATTAGGAATTTGGTATTAGTAGACACAAGCTAGTATAAATAAAATAGATAAACAATGAGGTCCTACTCTATAGCACAGAGAACTGTCTTCAGTATCCTGGAGCAAACCATAATGTAAAAGAAAAACATAAAAATAAAATAACTGAGGCTATCAGTTCAGTTCAGTGGCTCAGTCCTGTCTGACTCTGTGACCCCATGGACTGCAGCACGACAGACTTCCCTGTCCATCACTAACTCCTGGAGCTTACTCAAACTCATGTCCATCGAGTTGGTGATGCCATCCAACCATCTCATCCTCTGTTGTACCCTTCTCCTGCCTTCAATCTTTCCCACAACCAGGGTCTTTTCCATTGAGTCAGTTCTTCGCATCAAGTGGCCAAAGTATTGGAGTTTCAGCTTCAGTATCAGTCCATCCAATGAATATTCAGGACTGATTACCTTTAGGATGGACTGGTTGGATCTCCTTGCAGCCCAAGGGACTCTCAAGAATCTTCTCCAATACCACAGTTCAAAAGCATCAATTCTTTGGTGCTCAGCTTTCTTTACAGTCCAACTCTCACATCCATGCATGGCTACTGGAAAAACCATAGTTTTTACTAGCTGGACCTTTGTTGGCAACAGTAATGTCTCTGCTTATTAATATGCTGTCCAAGTTGTTCATAGCTTTTCTTCCAAGGAGCAAGCATCTTTTAATTTCATGGCTGCAGTCACCATCTACAGTGATTTTGGAGCCCCCAAATTAAAGTCTCTCACTGTTTCCATTGTTTCCCCATCTATTTGCCATGAAGTGATGGGATTGGATGCCCTGATCTTAGTTTTCTGAATGTTGAGTTTAAGCCAGTTTTTCACTCTCCTCTTTCACTTTCATCAAAAGGCTCTTCAGTTCTTCTTCACTTTCTGCCATAAGGGTGGTGTCATCTGGGTAACTGAAGCTATAGTCCTCATAATACTGTATAGCCTTTGTAACTGTGAAGATTCTAACTAGGAATAGCCAAAAAGACAAGAAGTAATACTCAAATTGGTCTAATCTTACACCGTGATAGTCCTAACATCATTTTATATGTCTATATTAGAAATAATAAAAGGATAGGTGAATGAAACAAAAATAAAATGCATACATGTTGTAACAGATGAAAATATTTCATTGTTTTTTCTCTAAAATTCCATTGTCACAGACAGTGTGTGCTCAATCATTTCTGACACTGTGTGATCCCTTGGGCAGTGGACCTCCACTCTCCCCTGTCCATGTGATTTTCCAGGCATGAATACTGGAGTGGGTTGCCAATTTCTACTCCAGGAGATCTTCCTGACCCAAGAATAAAACCCGTATCTCTTGCATCTCCTGTATTGGCAGGCGAATTCTTTACCACTGTGCCACCTGGAATCCCATATTTGTATACACATATCATAACTTCTTTATGTATTCATCTATTGATGGACATTGAGGGTGCTTCTGTATCTTGGCTATTGAAAAAAAATGCTACAATGGACACTGGACTGAATATATCTTTTCAAATGAGTGTTTTCATATTCTTTGAATGAATACCCAGAATTGAAATTGCTGGATTATATAGTATTCCTATTTTTAATTTTTTGAGGAATCCCCATACTGTTTACCCTAGGGGCAGCACCAATTTACATTTCCACCAACACTGCATGAGAATGTCCTTTCTCCGCATCTTCTCTCTAACACTTGTTATGTGTGTTCTTTTTGACAGTAGTATTCTTTTTAAAAAATTAATTTTTATTGGAGCAATCTTGATTTACAATGTTGGTTAGTTTCTGCTTTACAGAAAAGTGAAGCAGATATACAAATACATATATTCACTCTTTTTTAGATTCTTCTCCCGTTATGGCCTTTATAGCCATTACAGATCATTGAGTCTCATTCTTTGTGCTATAAACTAGGTCTTTATTAGTTATCTATTTTATATATAGTAGTGTGTACTTGTCAATCTCAGTCTCTCAATTCATCCTTCCCTCCATTTCCCATTGGTAACCCTGTTTATTTGCTATATCTGTGTCTCTATTTCTGCTTTATAAATAAATTCATTTGTATCTTTTTTTTTCAATTCCACATATAAGCCATATTATATGATATCTGTCTTTGTCTATCTTACTCCACTCAGTATGACAATCTCTGGGTCCAACTATGTTGTTATAAATGGCATTATTTCATTCTTTTTATGGCTGAGCAATATTCCATTGTATATATGTATCACATCTTCTTTATTCATTAATGATTAATGTGTCAATGGACATTTAGGTTGCTTCCATGGCCTGTCTATTGTAAATAGTGCTTCAATGAACATTGGCATGCATATATCTTTTTTGAATTATGTTTTCTCTGGTATATGTCCAAGAGTAGGATTGCTAAATCCATATGGCAATCCTATTTTTAGTTGTTTTAAGGGACGTCCATATTGTTCTCCATAGTTAACAAAATTACAGTCTCAACAATAGTGTAGGAAGGTTTCCTTTTCTCTACACCCTCCTCAGCATTTATTATTTGTAGATTTTTTTGATGATGGGCATTCTTACTGGTGTAAACTGTTAGTGAAAGTGTCAGTCACTCTGTCATGTCTGAGTCTTTGTGACCCATGGACTGTAGCACACCAAGGCCCTCTGTCCATGGAATTCTCCAGACAAGAATACTGGAGTGGGTAGCCAATCCCTTCTCCAGGGGATCTTCCCAACCCAGGGGTCAGGTCTGTGTTTTCTGCATTACAGGACGATTCTTTACCATCTGAGCCATGAGGGAACTGGTGTAAAGTGATACCTTACTGTAGTTTTGATTTGCATTTCCCTATTTGATCAGCCTGTCTCTATTATTTCTAATTATTAGTGATGTTGAGCATCTTTTCATGTGCTTTTTGGCCATCTCTATGCCTTCTTTGGGAAAACACCCAAAAAAAAAAAGTAGCTGTCCAGTTTTCTGAGAACCACTTAATAGACTGTTTCTTCTCCATTGTGTATTCCTGACTCCTTTGTCAGATTAGGTGACCGTAGGTGCATGGGTTTACCTCTGACTGGTGTGAGGTGATATCTCATTGTAGTGGTTTTGATTTGCATTTTCCTGATGTAGAAAGTAATGCAGATCATCTTTTTCACCTCTTCAAATCCTCTGCCCTTTTTAAAATCAGGTTTTGGTTTTTGTTGTTGAGTTGTATGTGTTCTTTGTACTGTGGATATTAACCCTTTATCAGATATATCATTTGCAAATACCTTCTACTATTTAGTAGGTGGCATTTTTTTTTCTTTGTTGATAGTTTCCTTCAGTGTGATAAAGGTTTTTAGTTTGATGTAATCCCATTTATTTATTTTTGCTTTTGTTTCTCTTGCCTGAGGAGAAACATCCCAGAAAACATGCTAAGACTGATGTAAAAGAGTGTACTACCTACATTTTCTGTTAGAAATTTTATGGTTTCAGGTCTTACATTTAATCTTAATACATTTTTTTGTTTATTTTTGTATATTGTTTAAGAAAGTAACCCAGTTTGACTATTTTGCAAGTGTCTGTCCAGTTTTCCCAACAACATTTAAGAGATTGTCTTTTATCCATTATATATTCTCACTTTCTTTGTCATATATTAATTGACCATAAGGTTTATTTCTGGGCTCTCTGTTACACTGATCCATATGTCCATTTTTGTACTAGTACCATACTGTTTTGATTAATGTAACTTGGTAGTATAGTCTGAAGTCATGGAGCATGATACTTACAGTTTTGTTCTTCTTTCTTAAGATTGTTTTAGCTATCCAGGGTCTTTTGTTTCCATAAAAAATTTCAAATTATTCACTTCAGTTTTAAATAAAAATTTCCACCAGTATATTGATAGGGATTGTATAAATCTGTAGATTTCCTTGAGTAGCATCACCATTTTAATAATATTATTTTGATGCATGAGCATGGCATATATTCCTACCTGTTTGTGTCATCTTCAATTTCTTTCATGGGTGTGTTACAGTTTTCTGAGTGTAGGTCTTTCATCTCCTTAGTTAGATTTATTCCCAGGTATTTTATTTGTTTCGATGCAATCATAAATGGAATTTTTTTAAAATTTATCTTTTTGATTGTTTGTTGTTATTATATAGAAACCCAAGAGATTTCTGTAATTTTAATTAATTAATTGTTCTAAATCACCTCAGTTGTGTCTGACTCTTGGTAACCCTATGGACTTCAGCTTGCAGGCTCCTCTGTCCATGGGATTCTCCAGACAAGAATACTGGAGTGGATTGCCATGCCTTCCTCCAGGGGATCTTCCCGACCCAGGATCGAACCTGCATTGGGAAGCCCTTAATTAATTAATTAAGTGTGCTGGAACTTTACCAAGTTCATTCATGTGTTCCAATACTTTTCCACTAATGTCTTTAGAATTTTCTATGTATAGTATTGTGTTTCTGCCAATAATGACAGTTTTACTTCTTATTTTCTTATTTGGATTCTTTTAATTTATTTTTTCTTATCTGACTGCTAAGACTAGGACTTCTAATACTTTGCTGAATATAAGTGATGAGTGGGCATTCTTGTCTTGGTCCTGATTTAGAGGAAGTGCTTTCAGCTCTTCACCTTTGAGTGTGATGTCAGCTGTGGTCTTGTCATATATGGCCTTTGTTACTTTGAGTTATGGTCCTTAACATCCACTTAGTTGAGAGTTTTTATCATAAGCGAATGTTGAATTGTTTCAAAAGCATTTTCTGCATCTATTGAGATCATCATATGATTTTTTTTTTTTCAGTTTGGAAATGTGATGTACCGCCTTAATTGATTCATGGATAATGAACCATTCTTGTACCCCCAGGGTAAATTCTACTTGATGATTGTGTATGACCTTGTTAATGTATTATTGATCTTAGTTTGCTAATATTTTGTTGAAGAACTTGTATACATGTTCATCAGTGATACTGGCCTGCAATTTTCTTTTTCTGTGTTATTTTTGTCTGGTTTTAGGACCAACATGATAGTGGGTTCAATAGTGGGTTCACAGAATGAGTTCAGAAGTATTCCTTCCTCTGAACTATTTTGTAATAGTTTGAGAATAGGTGTTAGTTTTTCTCTAAATGTTTGGCACAATTTACTTGTGAAGCTGTGTGGTCCTGAAATTTAGCTTGTTGGAAGTTATATTTGTTTGTTTCTATCTTTGTTTCTGTTTTAATTACTGATTCAACTTCATACTGGTAATCAGTCTATTCACGTTATCTGTTTCTTTCTGACTCACCTTGGTGTATTGTACACTTCTAGGAATTTAAATAAGAAGTTTCTTTTGTATTAATATTAATGAGAGACCTTACTAATACTGAAATTGAAAATTCATAATTCACATATATGCTTCTCTAAATAAATTTTTCTGTTGTTCCTATTGTTCTCCTCCTCTCATGTCAGAAGCACTAAGTTCAGTGCATAATTACTCACTGTTTGTTCTAATTGCTAATTACTTCATAAACATTTTTCTTAGAGGGCATGGACTATATGTTATCTGACCCCATCCATAAAAATGGCCTACTAATAAAACTATCAAGAGAAATGAAGTTTAACAAAGCAAAACAAAAATAGTATTCACCCACAGAATATAAAATGCAAAAACAATTTCTTCTGTTACACAAAGATACACAAGATTTGAGCAGTATGGACATTTTGCAAGTCTGGTTTTACACTCTGCTATTTATATTCTTAAAAAAATTCATAACTTACATTAAGAATAAGTTAAGTGAAAATCTTCTATGATAGAAATTTCAACAAATATACCTATGAGTATGATTAAAATACTGTTTTTAATTGAAAAGTTGTATATCTTAATGCCAATAAAGCTATACATCTACAGTTATAAAATAAATATTGAGATCAGAATGCCTAGAACCATGTTAAAAAAAAACTATTTCTATAGTTTCAATAGTTAATGTGCCCAACCTAGAGGGATAGAGTGGACAGGGTGTGGGAGGGGGATTCAGGATGGAGGGGACACATGTATACTTATGGTAGACTCATGTTGATGTATGGCAAAACCATCACAATATTGTAAAGTAATTAACCTCCAATTAAAATAAATTAATTTTAAAAGGTTAACATGCCTACTGGTTGAAGAGTGATCAGTGTTTCAAATGTTTCAGATGTTCAAAATGACTAAATACATTAAAAAGAAGACAACTAAATGCTAAAAACTGCAATTCATGTGCAGGCCTATGTGCTCATATACGTTTTTAACAAATCTAGCCATTTTAATGAACATTATGACATGATACTATTCCATTATAAAGTCTTATTTTTCCTTATTGTTTTTATGTAATGTGAGTCCTAGAAAAAGGTGTGAGTTACTTTTCTTTCTGAGAGATGTTACCACTTGATATGTCAGATTCCTTATCTTATAGGGAGTCAAATTTGAATTATTAGTATCTCCTATGTGTATATATATACTTATATATATATATATATATATATACACACACACACACAATTATGCTTTAGATTCAAACTCCTATGTACATATATATAAATATATGTATAATTATGCTTTAGATTCAAACATCATTTGCCAAAGATGTTTTCTTTATAATGTCTAAGGATGTAGATTTTGTTTTTATTAAAGCTATGCATTAAATAATCATAAAAGAAGCTTGAATAACATTTTAAGACATAGCTTCACTATTATCCCATAATTTATTTTCTATAGATAGAAATAGTGTGCAACATTTGGAAATGCCAAACATCATAAAAAGGAAACAGGAATTTTAGATAAAGGTATTTGAGATTAATATAACATGCATAGTACTTCTCAATTAAAACTTTCACATTAGCAGTGCATTTTAAACAGTTAATCTCCTAATGAGACATAAGCACCAATGAGAAGTAAGTTGCAGGACTGAATGTGGCCCTGAGGCCTGGATCTGGAAAAGGCTACATTTGATATTTTTATAGTTCATTTCATTTGGAAAAGATAGGGCTATACTGCCACCTTCTGACAGTGACTTTCTCTCTGACCAGAAAAATTTCTGATCTAAATGAGACATATATTGATCAAATGCTTTTGGTATAATTAATGTTTTAAGGCATAAAAGATTATTATACTTTACATTTTTCTTAAAAATTATCTGTAATATTATGCACATGCAAAATAATTTAAGCATCATATAAGTAAATTATATAAAATAACAGCTAATTAAACAACCATAAACCCACTATCCAAATTAAGAATTAAACATTATCAACAACACTGAAACTGCCTGCATACACCTGCCCAATCCTACATTAAAACTTAACTCTGAAAATGTATTTTTTTCTCCCACAGATTTGTAACCTATTTACTTAGCATGTTTGTGGTTCTTTGTCGCTTCTCATCTATTCCCTATACATGTGGCTGATAACTGCTGTGTGTTTCCATAGATACACTACCTTTCTCCTTTATCTTGACTATGTTGGGGAAAAATACTTTCATTTATTTAACATTTACTGGACACCTACCATGTGTCCAACAGCTCTAAGGGAGAACAAGATGAAATTTCTGCTTGCCCAATGAATAAGTTTTATATGCAATTCAGAAAATCAACTGAACAATTAAACTCCAGTTAGGTAAGTGCCATAGTTAAACTAACACAAAGTCCTCTTTCTCAACTTGGCTGGTTTTCAAGAACCTGATGGTATTGCAGACACTGACAGAGGATCTGGCCAGCATGGACTCTTAATTAAATAATGGATTGGCTCAGGACACTGTCATCAGGTCAGTAATATGATTGGACCCAGGATTTTAATTCAAATGTCCTGTGAGGAATTCATTTTATCACATTTCATTTAAGCCCTGTAATATACAATACTGTTCTTCTAGTAAAGTTGGCAGATGTTATTATTGGCTATAAGAAATGCCTAGAAGGGATATAAATGAAAATGGTATTAGTTTGCTTTCCTAGGAAAACTATTCTAAAGGTTGAGATGATAAAATTTGTCTATAAATACCCAGGATAAAAATTGTATTTAATAGCTACTCATTTTTCATGGCAATCTTCCATAGGATTTTAAACAATAAAAGCCAAACACTAAGCTCATTTACTAATCAAAATATTTTCAAAAGCAAAGTCTTTGCTATAAGAACATAACGGGCTTCCCAGGTGGTGCTGGTGGTAAAGAACCCATCTGCCAATGCAGGAGATGCAGGAGACTCAGGAGACTTGGGTTCAATCCCCAGGTTAGTAAGATCCCCTGAAGAAGTGCATGGTAACCCACTCCAGTATTCTTGCCTGGAGAATCACATGGACAGAGGAGCTTGGCAGGCTACAGTCCAAAGTGATGCAAAGAGTCAGACAAGATTGAAGTGACTTAGCATGCACACACATATGAACATTAATTGAAATAACTTGTTTTCACTTTTGAAATTGCTGAGAAATACTACACTATATTTAAAAACATCTGACTTAACTGGTGACCACAAATCATACAATTTGGCAAGAAAAATAAGTTTATTCAATTTTAGTAAGCATACATGTAAAATGGGTTAAGTTTGGGAAATGATCAGAAATCTCTCTTTCAGTTTTACAAACTTGGTTGTGCATCAGAGGCAAAAATTATACACAAATATTTCCTGGTGTCTCATCCTTTTAGGTAGAAAAATGAAAATCACTCAAACATTTTTTTGTAGTTTTCCATGAAAAAGCTCTCCTCCTAGCTCATTGGAAGCGAGATGAAAGCATCTGATAGTTTTCTGAAGCCATTTCATACCTTGTACTTGAATAAGACCAATCCTAGCATAGTTGCTCTACTGGGTTTCTTGGTGGTGCCTGGTTAGTTATCAGTGAAGATTTTCCCTTTCTTTACATCCAGATTATTCTTTTAATTTAAATATCTTAAAATAACATCACCCTTAACTGTTCTTAATCTTCAGTATCCTGAATTCAGAGCATTTAAATATCAATTAAATATCAATATCAAATATCATTTAAATATCTAGCCACACTGCTATCTGATCTAGATTTTGAATAATATTATCTGGATCTTGTATAATATAAGGGGCCTCCCAGGTGGCTCAGTGGTAAAGAATCCATCTGCCAGTGCAGGAGATTCAGGAGATATGGCTTTGGTTCCTGGGTCAGAAAGACTCCCCTGGATTAGGAAATGGCAACCTACTCTACCATCCTTGCTGAGAAAATCAGACAGAGGAGAATGGTGGGCTACTGTCCATGTGGGCACAAAAGAACTGGACCTGAGTTAGCATGCACATGAAATCCATCATTTAAACAACAGTTAGATCACCCTCATTAGACCACACTCTTAGTACCATTTTTCTATGTGTAACCAATGATCTAAAATTATATCTTACACAAATAGAATTGCTTTATTCTATGCCTCAGTGGTTTAGTTACATATAATATTTATTAAACATTATATAGTTTGTCTTTTTTTACATACATCCATTTTTATTATTACTATTCCTCGTCATTCTTTCTAAAGTACAACTCTTGATTTACAATCGTCACTTGGAATTCAGTTTCCCCACTACAGTGTTTTTAGTTTCTCCTCATACGTTCATCTGTTTCATCCCCCTAAACCTCGGTGAAACTTATAAAAGCATGCCATTTTTTAAAAGACTAGATCAAGCATAAATGAGGCATTTATATTTGAATTATTTAGTGCTTGAAATCTTTCTTCAAAGAAGATAATAGTAGGTATTGCTCCTTCCAGACAATTAGTAATCTCTATCTAAAAGACAAGTCAGCAGCAAGGTGCATACTGCCAGTTTACTTATTGTGGTGTTTGGATAGATTACTGACAGGGCACCAAACAGTCTATGCACTTAGACATCGAAGAGAAAATGAGTGCATGCTATATTCTATATGGAAACATGACTGTTAGTCTCTGTGTTTATGAAAATTTAGTATGGAAAACTTGGCTGGAGTAAAATTTTAATAAAACTGTTTGGGAAAGAACATATTTTTGATACATGATCTAGGCTATTTATAAAGACTGAAATAAAAGCAACTTTGAGGTATTATCAAGTCCCTCATTTTCCTTCTACTCAAACAGGATTGGCATTGCCCAAGGGTAAATTATGCACCTACCACACCGTGAATTTTGTTTTACTGTGAATTAAATCGCAAGTGCCTCACCTTGCAATATTAGAATTGTTTTCCTTTAAGTCCTAAAGGTTTTTCAATCTTCAGTAGTTCCTTATTAAAATGCAAATACTCTCGGACTGGAAAGCCCTTAACTCAAAAGTATTTAACACTTTAGAAAGCAGAAGGGCATGATGACCTCTAACTGGGAGGAGTGAGTAGTTACTGATGTCATGACTGCAGAAGGGAGGAGTGTGCTGGGAAAGCCAGGGCAGCCACCTGGAATTGTCCATATTGTCTCTCTACAGCCTAAATATGTTTTATTCTTAATGTGTTTAATCAGTGATATTAAACTATCTTTAATATGTGATGGTGGTGTTTTTCTCCTCAGGTTTTTGGCAGAGCAAAATCAAACCAGTAAGATTGAACCTCCTGCATATCTGAGCTAGAAGTGGCATGCCTCCTGCCCCAACAGGCTCTGGACCAATTGTTATGGTCAGAGTTCACAGTAGAATATGACCCTATTTCATTTCCAAAGCACTCCTTTCAGTGATACATTAATTTGCTAAAAATATATAATCAAGGAATGCTTTTTATGTATATGTATATGTATAGTCTCTATGTCATGGCATTACATTTTTGGCCAACATACCTGTAAACAACTAAATTTATTTTATTATCAAAGTTTGGGGAGTTTATGAACCAAAACTATAGGACCGTTAGTGGCAAATATTTCTTATTAATCATAATACGGCAGCATTGGGCACCATATGGGTATTGCTTTGTTACAATATAACACAGAATTTATGAAAATCATGTTTAAAACTAATAATCTGCTTGTTTGTTTATGTCTATGATATAGAGTTTGTGCAGATTTCTTTAAATAAACGAATGCATAAGCTAACAAATCTTGAATTATACTGGAAAACTGAAATATATCTGTATCTGTTAAGAGGTTTTCATAGAAGAAATAGGAAACCAAACTCAAACTGTCAAACATAAATGCATATTTGCGAATTCTCTTAACTTTCAGATGAAGAGACAGAAGTTTTCAGTTTTCAAGTAATGAAGGATTCTACTTATTTTTGAGGAAGTAGAAATCTACTTAGAAAAATCCCCTCATATTGTGGTGATTCAAATGGACGCAAATGCTCATTGTTGATAATACCATTTTATCCTGGAAAATGCCATGCTGATTGGAATCGGCATGGACAATCTGAGCTGATCACTACAGCAAGGAGGAGGAGGTGGGGTTTCTTCCACTGCAGGGTGAAAAATGAGCTTCTATTTGTGTCATACAAACAGTATGACTGATGAACACAGTGAAAGGAATGGTGGGAACACAGCCAGATTGTTACATACAACCGATCCCAAACAAGGCTTAAAGCTCCTCATTATTGTTGATAAAATGCTATTACATGGATAAAAAGTATGAGCTAGAGTTCATAAGGAGATTATAATCATGGATACCTGATTCATATTACATAATGACACAAAGAACAGAATGGATACGTATTTTCACACATTACATAACCATGCTGTGTGTGTGTGTGTGTGTGTGTGTGTGTGTGTGTATGTGTGTGTGTGTGTGTACAGAGATATGCACAAAAGTAACATGAAGAGTATGATGTATATCAGTGCCTGCTTAAAATCAGAGGTGTATATACATATCTGAAGTCTTAAGAGTTTAGTTTAAATGGTTTACACTGATATTAAATAGAATGAGGCCCCCCATTTTTTTTAACTTCTGGAATGTATGTTTCTGTATAATGTTTATAGCATTTTATATGCTTATACAAAGTGAAAGTTTCTGTGAATGCCTCTTTTGATTTATGACAGTTCTTTTTCTAGAAGTATTACCAAATTAAAATAGCTTTTAAAACAATTTACTATAGTAACCAATTACAGTTGATTCTTGAACAACATGAGTTTGATCTGCCCAGGTCCACTCATACACAGAGATTTTTCAATGAATACATACTGTAGGATCCATGGTTGCTTCAGTCTGAGGATTTGGACTCTTGGGTAAGGAAGGCTGACTGCAAAGTTATACTCAACTTATCACTGCACAGGGTTTGGTGCCCCAAACCCTGAGCTGTTCAAAGGGAAACTGAACTGAATTATTTAAAATAGCATTTTAGACATTTGAGAATGTCTTAAAAATATATTTCTAAATCTCTTCCTGTAAGATAAACATACTGTTCTATAACCTGGTTTAGCAAAGTTTTTCAGCGAAAGGCCAGATAGTAAATATTTTCCACTGGGCATACCATATGGTCACTGTTGATATTACAGTGCAAAATCAGCCACAAGCCAGTATGCAAATGAATAAATGTGTCTATGTGTCAGTAAAACTTTATTTCAAAAAATGGGCAGCAGGCCAGATTTGGCCTGTAGGTGGTAGTTTTGCCTCCCCTTGTTACATGAAGTCATTTATTCAAACTGAAAAAAATTAATTTAGATGTGTTGCTCATCCATTTTTAAGTAATATGCATTTTGAGGTGGTTATCTAGTAAAAATAAGCCAATTACATCTAACAGTGATGAAAATATAAGTTGCAGACATCAACCTGACAGAAACATAGATTCATTCTTGTAAATATTTGTAGTCTCACCTAATTCTGTTAAGATAAACTTTTCCCCTTACTTGTCATTGTAAAGACAAATTTTCTCACAAGCTGTTTACTTACCTTTACTTAATAAGGAATGTGTTTATTTCTGGTTCATAAATAATCCCACTCTTTATTGACTCTGAATAATTAAATTTATAGCAAAGCCTAATTAATCTGTTGAAACTGGGAAATTTTGAATAAAAACTTGTGTGGTGGTGCCAATGGTAAAGAATTCGCCTGCCAACACAGAAGACATAGAGACATGGGTTTCTAAATTCCATATATTTGCGTTAGTATACTGTATTGGTCTTTATCTTTCTGGCTTACTTCACTCTGTATAATGGGCTCCAGTTTCATCCATCTCATTAGAACTGATTCAAATGAATTCTTTTTAATGGCTCAGTAATATTCCATGGTGTATATGTACCACAGCTTCCTTATCCATTCATCTGCTGATGGGCATCTAGGTTGCTTCTAGGTCCTGGCTATGATAAACAGTGATGCAATGAACATTGGGGTGCACATGTCTCTTTCAGATCTGGTTTCCTTGGTGTGTATGCCCAGAAGTGGGATTGCTGGGTCATATGGCAGTTCTATTTCCAGTTTTTTAAGAAATCTCAACACTGTTCTCTATAGTGGCTGTACTAGTTTGCATTTTAGAAAGATGGTAATGATAAGCCCATATGCAAAACAGAAAAAAAAACACAGATGTACAGAACAGAATTTTGGACTCTGTGGGAGAAGGCGAGGGTGGGATGTTTCGAGAGAACAGCATCGAAACATGTATATTATCTATGGTGAAACAGATCACCAGGCCAGGTTGGATGCATGAGACAAGTGCTCGGGCCTGGTGCACTGGGAAGACCCAGAAGGATTGGGTGGAGAGGGAGGTGGGAGGGGGGATCGGGATGGAGAATACATGTAACTCCATTGGCTAATTCATGTCAATCTATGACAAAAACCACTACAATATTTTAAAGTAATTAGCCTCCAACTAATAAAAATAAATGGAAAAAAAAAAAAAAAAAGGAGAGAGACATGGGTTTGATTCCTGGGTCAGGAAGCTACTGGAAAAGGAAGTGGCAACCTACTTTAGTATTCTTGCCTGAAAAATCCCATGGAAAGAGGAGCCCAGTGGACTACAGTCCATGGGGTTGCAGAGTCAGACACAACTGAGCACATATGCACTCCTTAGATGGGAACATGCACATGGAACCAAAATACTCTAAGCAAGCAAACTGAAAAGTACCAGTGAAAACATCCAGTCTGGTTATTAAATGTAGAAGCACATTAGAAAAAGAAATGTAGAAGCAACTATAATTACAGATGTTTTATGATTATTATTTTATTTGCAGTAGTTAACTTATGATATATACTATTCATTAATATAAATCTTTGTTAATCAGGATAATAAAAGTTTAATAAATATTAACACTTCATATTTTGTCTAAATTATGCTAAACAGATACTTTGACTTGTGCCAGGGAAAGTACTAAATATATTAACACACTCAATCTTTTAACAATCTTAAAAGGTAAATATTATTATCACCCTCATTCAGGTGAGGAAACTGAGGGAAAACAGCTTAAAGATAACATCCAAAAACTAAAAAGTAAAACAAATGAACAAACATACCAAAACAGAAAGCAATTCACGAATAGAACGAACTAGTCTTACCAGAGGGAAGAAGCCTAAGCAGATGGGCAAAATTGGAAGAAGAATGAGAGATACAACTACTAGGGATAAAATTAATAAGCTACAAGAGTGTTATATACAGCACAGGGAATACTATCAATATCTTATAACTTTTTATGGAGTATATTCTACAAAAATATTGAATTGCTATAGTCAATATTTCAGGTGAATATTGTATTGTACAACTAACATACTACTAACATAGTCTGTAAGGCAACTATAATT
Source organism: Odocoileus virginianus (assembly GCF_023699985.2). Taxonomy (NCBI): domain Eukaryota; kingdom Metazoa; phylum Chordata; class Mammalia; order Artiodactyla; family Cervidae; genus Odocoileus; species Odocoileus virginianus. The sequence goes on from NC_069685.1 coordinate 25,629,873, forward strand.
TTAAAAAGAAAAGAAATAAAAAACTTTCAGAGACATATGGCCACTAAGTAACAACACCAAGATGTACATCCAGGCGGCCTGAAAGTCTGAAATTAGGCTTTGGAATCTGTGCCTATTCTTACATTTGTTTTGACTTACTATCCTATACTACCTTGCATATACCATAAATGTTTATAATAATATGAATGAATCATTGAGAAGATAACCCAAAGATAGGTTGAAGAAGTCATTTCCTGAGTATTTGCGATAGTTTTAAACATTTCCGCAAAGTATGTGAAAAAACTTTTGGATTTATTTCCATTCTATTTTCATTTTATTTTTATCAATCACTAAACAATATAATGCAAAACTTTCTTGAAGAGTAGATAAGCATAACTGAGCTATTTTATCAATCAGGAAAATGCTTCCTTTCTCAGTTAATTTAACCAAAGCCTTTGATACATACTAATAATTAACTCCATCTGTGTCTCTTGATGGAAGCCCACTGATGTGAATAACAGGGGACTTTTTTCATTGTACCCAGAGAACTTGTGTTTGTGCCAAGTGGTTACTCTAGGAATGAGCAAACACATGACCTCGCTCACAATTCCAGAGACAATATCCAACCACATGTGGTAAAAAGTTAGCTAGATAGATATATACTTTTTTAATCACTAAAAATTTAGACGCATTATCTATCAGGGTTTGAATAATACCATTGTAAATTCAAAAGGACACCATAGATATTGATTAGATCTAAATTGCAATAGATAAGGGAAAGTATAATATAGAAATAGATGAATCAGACAGGAATTTAGGCAGTACATTATGTGAATTCATTAAATTGAAGAACTCTTACAAAAACTATTTTAGGAAAATTATATTCTGAAAATGAATTTTCCCCAACTATCTGTGGACCTTCATTCTTGCAATTATACTCTTGCTTAGAATTAAAAGAAGTTTGGCAATGAGTAAGCTTGAAATTCTGAGCTTTTGCCTTGTTTTAAAAATTCAAATTGGAGCTTCTGGACACTAGATTACTACTGCACAACACATGATGAAGAAAGATGTGAAACTATGAAATAGAAATTTTTTCCCCAAAACTATACAAGACCACAGAGAAATTGGTCCATAGAAATATTATAAAATTAGATGTCTCCAGAGCTTGTGAAATTTCACTACTTAGAGATTATAGTGTCTGGAATTGAGAATTTCTGCAAATTGAGACACCAATCATCAGATTTAAATGGTTCATGAAACCCAAAGCAATATTTAGGAAGAAACAAAGGAGAGAGAAGAAAGTGAAGGATGGATGGGAGGAAGGGAGGAAGGCAGGAATGGAGAGCAAGAAGGAGCAAAATAGTTACATCATAGTAAACTTAGATTGGAGTAGGAAATGGCATCCCACTCCAGTATTCTTGCTTGGGAAATCTCCAGGATAAGGGAAGTCTGGCGGGCTACAGTCCATGGCATTGCAAAGAGTTGGACACGACTCAGCTACTAAGCACAAAGTTAGATATATCACAGTAAAATGATAGATGGAAGAGAAAAAACAGTCATATATCCAGAGGAATACCCCATGTCCTGAAAAAACAGAACAGGTAGACCCAGCTATAAAAGCCATAGCATAGAGATATTTCTCCGTTGTCTTAATTTATAAAGGTAACTGAGCGAGGACACTAGAGGTCAGTGCTACTGAAGGAGAAGTCTGCTAACCACAGCTCCCCTAGAAACAAGAGGCACAGCTAGCCATGCAGGGCTATAAGACCACTGGGTTTTGTTTAGGAAGCAGAAGCAGGAGCAAGAGGAGAGCTTGTCCAGTAACCTTCATTGGAATTTCCTTGGAGAGATAAGGCGAGGTAGGGTGAACAGTTTAAGACTGGTTTAAGGCATTTCAGTGGGCCCTGGGCCATGCGGTGGTCCTCAGTTGTCTGGCCCTGGAATAATGAAGGCAGAGAGATACCACCTCCTGAGGTGCATGGCCAGATGGAAGAGGAATGCTCTGGATTGGTGGGCTTGCATAGCTACATGCTTCTGGCTGGGCCCTTTGCCATCACTTAGAAGTGACTAGCCCTGAGAAGGATCATCTCTCTCCAGCCGGAAAGAGCTAAAAAATTTTCTTAGTATATTTTATGATGCTCAAACCTAATAATATATGAAAATAGAAACATGACTGATACAATTTCTGGCTGAATTAAGTGACTGAATCACCAAAGGGAGCACCATTTCTACCCAAACCACACCTGTGTTTGGGGGAACCCTTGAACAAAGTTGCAAACTCTGGAGTTTTCTACAGATAACCAAAACATATCCAGACTAATGAGGGGAGGATGTAAATGTGCAGTTGCCCCTTGCCTTCTGTTTATAAGCAGAGGGTGTCAATGGCTCACTTCCACTTGCTTGTCTGGTCATCTGTGTGGAATTTGTGTAAGGGAGGGAAAAATGAGAGTAGAAGGATCGATTAGTATAAACCCTGAGGGTCAGGCTTCCTCAACTCAACTTTCCATCAGCTCAGTTACACTGTGAAGATACCTACTAAAATGCCCTGAAGACTTTTTTTTGCAGATGTGTGTCAACACAGCTATTCTGTCAGTGATAATGCAGTAACAACTTTTTAACATCTATAATTACTCATAAAACCCTTAAAGCATACAAGAGATTCCTTGGACAGGGAAAGATTAATTATTACTTAGAGCTAAAAAACTACATCATTTTCCCTTTCCCTAAATTTCCCAGGCCTGGGGTTATGTAATGAGAGCCAGATGGACAACCTTGCACATACATGGGTCATACCACAGGAGAGGAACCCTAAAGAGTCCTTAAAGATGTAGCTGCCAACTCTACCTCCACTCCTGAGAGACTGACAGAGGCCTTGCCTCCTAATGTAAACAAATTCTTCTCTGAAAGAGAAGGGAACAGAACCCTGGTATATTACCCGTGAAATGTGAATAAATATCTTACAACAGAAGAGGAGCTTCTCAGAGTTTACAGTCCCTGGAACAATATGTCTATGGATCTGAGTATCATCTCTGATTGAAATATGAATACCTCTAGATAAATGCTTCATCAGATGGTCTCTCAATACTCAGTAACATTTGACCCAGGTCCCAGTAAAATGTTTAGAAAACTCTAAGTAAGTAGAAACAAAATATTTATTTTGACTGCAGTGTCCCTTTGAGAATTATCCTGATTTTTTTTCAAATATCATTTAACAAAGACCAAAGACCATTTGACCAATGTTCTCTTGATTATTTTGCCACAAAATCTTCACATGTTTGTAAAAGAAATGGTCATAACCCAGTTTCTGACTTAGTTTGGAGCCACAGTCCTCAGACTTGTTGCAAAGCAATGTTACATGACATTCATTCATCTGATATTTAGGGAGCACCACACAGTGTCAGGCACTGTTCTGGGTATTAGACATGGAGTGGTCAAAAAAATATATCCTACCTCCCCCCAAAAATCCTGCCTTCATGGAGCCTGCAATATGATATGTAACATTTGCTAGTGATTTACTTCTAATAAGAAAGCATTTGGGTTATTGTTTGGTCACTCAGTCATGTGTCCAACTCTCTGTGACCCCATGGACTGCAGCACGCCAGGCTTCCCTGTGCTTCACCATCTCCCGGAGCTTGCTCTGACTCATGTCCACTGAGTCAGTGATGCCATCCAACCATCTCATCCTAATTTTAGTGTAAGTTTCCTAAAAGATGTAACACTTTTTGTGTGATTATTTTTTGATATGTACTCATGTTTACCCATTATTAAGCACTACTTATCTCACTTCATATTCTAATATGATTTTGGAATGCTAGATAGAACGTGACATTAAGCCTACTTTGCCAGAAAACATGTATATCTTGAATTGTGTGTAGGTTAGAAATGTTTTGAAGGCTGCTGTCTCATAATTTCAAACCTGGGATCTGGGCACTTCTTTGTTCTTTTCACTTACAACACTTTTTAAAGAAACATTGAATAGGTAATTTAATAACTTCTGTCTAATGGGAATAGTTTTATTATGTATCTTTATATTTTATTTTATAATGTGTCCATTTAAGTCCTGTATTTCTGCTTTTATTAATATCTATGGTATAACACTTATGATTAGGGATTATATTTCTGTCCATTTTTTCTCTAGTTAGAGAATTGGGAAAATTATAGATTTAAAAGATTATTCCAATAATGCTGATGTGAGTATGTTTTTACTTATTACAGGAATGGTTATTAAAATTATATATCCATATTATTTTCAAAATTGTTTGAATGTACTGACTTTTAAAATAAGCAAAAGTTCTTTGTTCCATTAAGTGAGAAACTAAGACAAGTTAAATGTTTTATACACTTTAAATTGCTTTCAATGAATGCAATTACCAAGATTTTTCCAAAGTACTAGGATACAAAACATGCTTTTTTTAAAGCCGATCATTAATCTGCCTTTTATCACATCTAAAACAGGTTTTATGGAAACAATGGAATATTTTCAAATAATGTCAGCTATTTGTTTGATAGCTCAAATCAATCTGTAAAAATATAATAGTTTCTCAACAAGAGTTATCCATTTTAAGCTATTAAAAACAGGCAGATAAATGCTAAGGCTCTTCAGAAATAAAGTACATTTTCCTAGTTCCCTTATTGTAAAAAATATGTAGCATTCAAAGTATAAAAAGTGCAGGAGGTTAAGATACTTTTGCGCAAACTTCAATCCAGTGATCCCCATTGTTACTTTAAATAATCTGAAATCATATTAATATACTGAGTGACACATTTTTATTATTTACAGATTTTTAATAGTAAGAAGAAAAGTCATAGTCTATAGAAGAAATAAATCTATCAACACTGGTGTACAGCCTCTTCTGGCAGAGCTAAAGGAACTTGCTATACAATTAAAGTCTCTAATAGTAATTGATGACCTGGAGGTAACTACTGGGAACTTTCCCTGTCAGGTTATTTTCTGTGATCAAATTCATTTAAAAGAGCACACTATATGCAGAATGTCTTGTTTTAACTAGACTGGTTATGAAGTTTTTTCCAAAGCTTGTCAAAAGCAAATTTATTGGGCTACTTTTAATGGTAGAATAGGAATTAAAGCAAAATTAACAAGAAGAATCTGTCTTTTGATTCAATACAAAGTTATGGGCAATTTACAGTTTTGAATGTAGCTGATAACCTGGATGTTAAAAAATTTTTTAAATCAAAATTAATACCTACCATAATTGTGTCAGGTTTTGGACATTTGTGCTTCATGCTCACCTGTAATATAATTGAAAAAACAATAGAAAAATTATTAGAAAAATAATAGAAAAAATAGTAGAAAAAATAATACCTAGCATTTGTAAAAAAATGATAAATATTAAATTGAGCATTAAGCTTTCTGATTAAAAATAAGAGAATGAAATATTGTAGAAGAAGTGGGGGCAGGGTGGGGGAAAGGAAAGTAGAATCTAAAATCATCATCAAAATCTATTTTAGTCAGAAATCCAAAGAATACAAGCAAATGTTGGCAGAGGAGGGTCAGAGTGGACTAGCACAGAAGCAGAAACTTGGAAAGTTAGGTTTTCTCTTTTCAGAGGTCTGGAATCAGTGAGTGTGCTCAATAAGATGGAAAAGGCCACAGTATTCTGGTTTGATCATTTTCCACTGAATAAGATGAGTCACAAGTTTGTATCTGAAATCCTCTACATCCAATGTGATAAAGATAATGGCTAACATTCCCATCTGCCTGCCATCTGTTTCAGCCTACTTCTAAAAAATAATTAGAATCATTCTGATAATAATAAATGTATCCCCCTCAAAGTATGGGGGCATCTCATAGTTCTGATATTCCTCAGAACTACGAAGGTCTAGATCATGCCACCAGGCAAGTCAACTAGATCTGTAGAAGGCTAATGAGGGAAAGGGTGATCTAGATTAGGTTGTAGAGAAAAGAGATGCTGAACATAAGTTACAAAGGACCATTCATGAAACTCATCCCACTAATACTTCCTTTTTATCCTTCCCCAGAAAACCCCCATCTTGAAGACTCTGTATTAACTAACCCATGAACTAATCAAAACTACTGAATCTGAGTAATGGAAGAGGATACTGCAGCAAACAATGCTGATGGCTCAGTCAGTCTGGTTTCCTGCAGAAACTTTTTTGCTCTCTGTCCTCTGTCACTTCTGATAGCCCTCTCTGCATCTCATGCATGCTTTCTCATATAAAAGCCAGCACGTGAGGACCCACTTTGCCAGTACTAAGAGTCTGCAACAAACAGCTGGAGATATCCTCCACATCAATGATTAACCAGTAAAGAAAACTGAAATACCTCTTGCATCAGTAGAGGACAACTTTAACTCATGTTTTACAATTTAAGGTTTTTCTTTAGCCTTGTGCTCTTTTCTTCTGATTTTACATGTGATAGGTTGCTGCAGTAATGACCTATAGTGATTTGTTCCTCCTTTTACACACGCTCTTGGATAATCCCTTGTGGCTGCACTCTCTTGTTCCTCACGAGGATCTTACAGATATTACTATGTGAATGAAGCTGCACTAGTTGGCTGGAGACACTTGAACAAAGCACAACATTCGAGAGCCAGGACCAAGTGTCAGGTACGTGAGTAAGGCCATCCTAGTCTAATCTGACCACAGGTAACCTGCCAACTGATGAAACCCAACAAAACAACCACTCAGCTGAGCCCAGCCCAATTTCCAACTCCTCAAATCATGGGTCAATACATGACTTTTTATTTTAAATTAGTAGACTTAGGTATGGTTTTTAAGAGCAAATGCTAACTTATATTCTACTACTTGAAACTACATGTTTCAAGTAGCCTATCCTGTGTGCTATACTTCTTTATGATTTCTCCTAGAAGTACCTTCTGCATAAATCACTTACACAGAAATCTTCGCTGCAGGTTGTACTTCTGAAAACATGACCCAACATATTAATAATTTATTAACTCTATATTTTCTAAAAGGCGTTAGTATTAAACTTACACATTTCATTACAAAATGGTCACTTTTTCCAAGTCTTCTGAATTTGAAAAGGAAACTTACTCAGAACACATTATGGAGGGGAAATCTTCCAAACCTAGATTCTTCTTTCTCTTTTGTCTATTGTGATAATCTAACCTCCTTTTACCAACTTTATCTATGAGTGGAGTGCAAATTAGGGATTAGATACTGTGTACAGACTTTCCATTAGATTAATAATTCTAGAAATTTAAAATATTTTTCTAATTGTAAGATAGACAGTCTTTCTATTGCATCCCAAGTGCTGTACTCTACAAAAGAAAAAACAATCAAGAAAACAGACAGTGAGATAGTTGCTGTCACTTACATGACACACAACAGCCAAGTGTATGTTCCTGCCATTTGTTGCTTGACAGAAGGGTTCTCAGAACTGAAGGAGGGGGGAAAGGACACCTACTGAGGAGATATCACTGCAGTCAGTCGGAGTGGCTTCAGTTATTCTACTGAGTTAAACACCACTGGGGAATCGCTTGCATTATCAAAGGAGTCCATCAATATTTTTGAAAAAACATATTGTATTAGCATTTTTAATGTAATCTCATTTGTGGGTTAGCAGAAGATAGTAAAGCTTTCTATAATGAAGCACTATATCAAAAGGTAACTGATATCCAAATTCTCATTCATCTGTTTTATCTCTAGGTATACCTTTTCCTAGAAGAGAAAAAAAAATGTATTCAAAATTTGTGTTAAAGTTTCATTGCTTATCTGATAAAATACATAAAAATAACTGATTTTTATACATTATGGGTCTTGATATGATTATTATAAACTGCAAGCTTCATACAGTGATCATGCATCACTATTTAATATATAAATTTTAATCATACTGTGGACTATTTCTGAGACTGATATATATTTAAATGTATTATCAATAATCAAGCTTTATATAAAACTTTAAAACTGAAAAATTTAATAAGTCTTTGGCAAGATGGCTACTTGTAATAATTAATAATATTAAAGAAGTAAAAGTTTGTGATAAATGTGACTCTAAAAATTCTGAACTTTCTATCTTAAATATTATATTATTTTTAATAAAATAAAATCATGTCTAAAAAAGTATACTTTGCCCAAATAGATAAAGTTATTGTAAATATAATTTTTGTTTCTCTGGATACCCTGACTGATATAAGTAGGTTGAAGTTCTTTGTTTCTTTTAGATTTGGAAGTTTATGGAATAGGAGGGATTTTTTTTTTTAGGAACAAAAAAATTTTACTGTCTCAAATATTATGAAGATAATTCTGCTTGTCACTAGACTTGTTTGTCCTAGTCCTGTAGACTCAGACAGTAACAACAAAACAGGTACACAACACCCGGGAAATTCTTAGAATCACTTCCTAGACTGTCTGGCCAGTCAGAGGACTCATAAATCATTCATGCCAATATTCAACTTGGAGTAGATACTATTTCCAGAAAGGATCAAACTGTAGATGGACTAAGGTGGTTTTGAAAAATGCTAGAGGACCCTCAGAACTCCCAGCAACTGAGGCTTGAAAGCTTTTCCTAAACCTAACAGTAATGCAAAAACTACATTTCATGTGATTAATTTTTTAATATAAGCTATCACATTTAGTGGGATAGTGGTGTATAAAATTAGTATGCTAAAAATCTAGAGCAAATATTAAACTTAAACATGGAGATTTGGAAGACTATTTGAACTAGAAAAATAATTTGGGGGGTATGTAAAATAGATAAGGTGATATGATTAGTTTTGCAAGCAATAATTGGGCATGTTTACTAATTTTCAGGATGACTGTGTGCTTAAAGAGAATTTTCTATGAATATTTCATGATTTGCATGGTCCAAGATTTCTAATCAAGGGAAATGTTTGAATAACAAAGGCATGGAAAGCTAGAGGTTTAAAGATGTCTACCCAGAGACAGTTACTTCCATTGCAGTGGAATAAATAAGGATGAAAACTTCCCTCTCCACCTCCTAGAAGAGGATTTGTTTATATTAAAGAGGATTTAAGTCCTTCTCTGGAGAGGTGGGGGAGGGAAGGGGCAGATGGGCCAGTATCACCTGTATAAGCTCATAGTCTCATAAATTGGGAGTTGCTGTTCTGTGATGTAAACCAATTGCATATTCAGATGAAATATGATCACAAGTTATGTCACCTTGTGGGGATTTGGAACATGAATTGACACAAAATGCTACTTTATGAGTAATAAACTGTTTTTTTCTGACCTAGAAGCTTCACACTTAGGTGCATGTACATGCCCTCTCTCATATACATATGTAACTGATAATGATATTTTTAAATAAGATACAGCAAAATATGGTTAGGATGTTCTACTGGACACTTCTTATATAAACTCTTTGTAAAAGTGAGTGTAGGACATTTTTAAAACAAACATTTACATCTATTGAATCTGGAAAATTTAGCGAATACTATGGATCAGCTGGTGGCTCAGTCAGTAAAGAAATTGCCTGCAGCACAGGAGACCTGTGTTCAATCCCTGGGTCAGGAAGATCCCATGGAGAAGGAAATGGCAATCCACTCCAGTATTCTTGCCTGAAAAATTCCATGGACAGAGGAGCTTGGCAGGCTACAGACCATGGGATCTAAAAGATTCAGACATGGCTGAGTGACGAACACTTTCACTTTCATGGAGCAGAAAGTTTTAAATAAGGTGTTCCCTTCTCCATTAAATCATTTTATTTTTAAAATAAAGATAAAATTATGGAAACTAAAAATTTCAGTTAGGTAAATGAAAAGGAAAGTATCAATTTCTCAGTTGTGCCCAACTCTTTGAGACCCCATGGACTGTGGCCCACCAGGCTCCTTGGTCTGTGGAATTTCCCGGCAAGAATACTGGAGTGGGTTGCCAATCCCACCTCTAGGGGATCTTCAACCTCAGCTACATAAAGAATACGCTAAATGCCATTAAGACTAGATGAGAGTTATGCTATAATGACACATGCTTCAAAACTGACTTTCTGTTTCATGTCTCCCACCTCCAGCTAAAGAACATTCCATTTGCTTTTAAGAGTTCACATGATTAGATTGTGCCCACTGGGATAATTCAAGATAATATTCATATTTTAAGCTCTGTGGCCTTAATTACATCTACAAAGTCTCTTTTACCACGTAATATACCCTATTTAGGTTCCAAGGATAAGGGCATGGGCCTCTTTGGGGGCCATTCTGCCCATCACAGCCCATATGTGATGTGTAAAATTTTTATATTCTCATTCATAAAATGGGCATTTCAACACCTAAGTAAAGGGACATTTTTGGAAGCCAATCAAACAGTTGTAGAGCATACTCTAGATCTCCTTCCTACTTTCTTCTCAGGAGTGACTGAGGTTTTAATTGGACTTGCATCTGTATTACAGAGCAGAAATAATGAAAGCTTTTCTCCTAGGACTGAAATAAAATGCTCCCTTCACATTACTTACTGCTTTCAGTTAATATAGAGCCTAAAGCAATGTTTAGTTAACATGTGAGGGAAAGGAAAATACCAGGTGAATCCGCTAAGCCTTTTGGCAAGTGATGATTCAAAGTCAATCCAACGTTGAATTCTATGACAGATGACTAAACTATTGATATTTCATTTTGCTGATTAAAGAGGGATTCAAATATTTTAGAGACACATCTGTAAGACAGTTTATTAATAGAGTCACTGATGAAAAAAAAAATGTCTATCTGTCATAGCACTGCCTTAAATGTAGATCGATCCTGGGAACACACTTGGTAAAGATCAAAATCCAGACTTTCTTTGCATTGTCAGGAAGCAAGCCTTAGTAATATGCTATTGCAATATTTTTACATATGAAAAATAAACACATAGATGGAAAAAGTTCCTAGTAGAACAAGAAACAACATCAACTCTATTGAAAAGATAAAACTACAACCCCTAATTTTTCCTTGAATATGTGTATAGCTTTAGATTCTGCCAATTATTTCAACAATTATCAGTGAATGTGGGTGGAAATTATTATTCCAAATGTATATATTCTCAGGAATGTTACAAGATTTAACTGCATTTAAACAGCTAGAAAGTTCCAGAAACAGCATTTCCATCCATATTATTTTCTTTGAAAAAAAAATCTGTTCTACTTACTTAACCAGTATGAAGTATAGATGAAGAAGACTAGTTTTATTAAGTAACAGTTAACTAAAGGGTGAAACAGATCAACAGTTGAAAATTTTTTGAGATTTTCATTATTTTCACATCATTTTATGATATTTAAAAGAAAGGAAAAATTGTGCAAAAGTAGAAGAATTAGTAAATTTGCAATACATATCAGACCTTCTAACAAATTGTATACAGCCTATCTTTAACTACAGAACAAAGAATAGAGAGTAGATATGAGAATTTGGAATGGGAAGACTAAAAATTCATTGATTGGGTAATTAACAGATCAGTGCTCATGTCCCATAATTTGACAAAGCAAGATTTTTTTGTCACTGTTTTCATTTTGTTTTTTCATAATTTTGAAAGTCTACCAAAAAATCTGACCATAGAAATTTCCTTTCTTCTGCAAAAGCATGAGTGGTCAAATTTCAAGGAAGCAGAAAAGGAAATAAATTATCCAATGGTAAATGGTAATTGTCAAAAGGAAGATAGAGTTAAACCCTTTGCAATTAATCCAGTTCTTTAAATTTTACTGAAAATGAGTATATTATTTTTGATATTACTACATAAGCATAAAATCAATGTCTTTCATGCTATTTAACATAATTTTTTATAATATAATTCAAAGTGGAGGGCCATTTCCTTAGGCTTTATATTTAACAGTATCATTATTGGAGAGAGAGTATTTAAGTTGAAGTAAATTAACTCTAAACTCAGTGCTCTCTTTGACCCAGTATGTAGTAGTCACAAGTTAAAAAAAAAAAGAAAATCTGTACTGAATTAAAAGGAAATATTTTTTTAAAAATATCTATTAAGTTAAACACAGTAAACCAGATTCTCCAGGCAAAGTATTTCTAAGGGCCAATTAGGCAATGATAATCTGTGAAGTAACACCCTTCTCTTGTTAAGTGAGGGAGAATTACAGAATCTTAACAACATACTGGGAGAAGGAAATGGCAACCCACTCCAGTGTTCTTGCCTGGAGAATCCCAGGGACGGAGGAGCCTGGTGGGCTGCCGTCTATGGGGTCGCACAGAGTCAGACATGGCTGAAGCGACTTAGCAGCAGCAGCAACATACTGGCTAGAGGTGAAGGGCTGCTGTGCAATCCGAAAATGCATACAGTCAATATGCAATCTCTTTCATGATATGGAGAACACACAATGGTTTATTCAAAAGTTATGAAACTTCCATATAGCAGAAGGACTACAGGCAACAATCAATAATCATTTACCATTTAAAACTAAGTACACATATTTGTGGCTATTATCAGTTAAATATCAGTTAAATTCAGGTAATAAATGGTGCTCAACAATCAGATGCCCCCAAAGCTTAAAGAAAATAGGCTTTTCTTAAGTTTTTAAATTTATTTATTTTTAATTGGACGATAATTGTTTACAATGTGATGTCTGTTTCTGCCATACATCAACATGAATCAGGCACAGGCATACACACAACCCCTCCCTCTTGGATCTCCCTCCCATTTCCCAACTCCCAGCCCACCCCACCCTCTAGTTTGTCACAGAGCACCAGACTGAGCTCCCTGTACTATAGAGCAACTTCCCATTAACTATCTGAAAGCAGGGTTTTCTTGTGAGCTAAACCACGGAACACCCACAGCTTCTATTATTTAAAAAAAAAAAAAAGAATGTCATTATCAGAGCAAAAAGAATTTAGAGAAAACTGATTAATGATCAATGTTTGCCTTAGGTGACGCAAAACATTTCTCTCCAAAGTTTTAATTTTATTACACTCTAGATGTGTTGTCAAATTAGAACGTACATTTATGTCGCTCTTCCTTTTCTTTTTCTTCTTTATTTTTCCCTTGAAGACATTACTAAAGCTTTGGCGCCTCTTATAATCCTAGTAATTTCAGTTCAGTTTAGTTCAGTCGCTCAGTTGTATCCAATTCTTTGCGACCCCATGGACTGCAGCATACCAGGCCTCCCTGTCCATCACCAACTCCCAGAGTTTACTCAAACTCATGTCCATTGAGATAGTGATGCCATCCAACCATCTCATCCTCTGTCATCCCCTTCTCCTCCTGCCTTCAGTCTTTCCCAGCATCAGGGTCTTTTCCAATGAGTCAGTTCTTCACATCAGGTGGCCAAAGTATTGGAGTTTCAGCTTCAATATCAGTCCTTCCAATGAATATTCAGGACTGATCTCCTTTAGGATGGACTGGTTGGATCTCCTTGCAGTCCAAGGGACGCTCAAGAATCTTCTCCAATACCACAGTTCAAAAGCTTCAATTATTTGGCGCTCAGCTATCTTTATAGGCCAACTCTCACATCCATACATGACTACTGGGAAAACCATAGCTTTGACTAGATGGACCTTTGTTGGCAAAGTAATGTCTCTGCTTTTTAATATGCTGTCTGGGTTGGTCTAAGCTTAGTAGCTTAGAACTAAGGAAATAAAATATTGGCTTAGCTAAAGACAGAGAGTGTCAGTAACATGTAGGCTCATCCTCAGCAGCTATAGCATATATAAAGGACACCACAGCACTGTGCACTGAACACTCGAGGGGAGAAGACACCACAAGAAACAGAGTCAAAAGTCTGATCCATCTAGTGCATTTATTTCTCAGTACAAATTAGTAATTTGAACTCTAGTTCATATATCCCTGCCTCTTCTCAGTTTAGTCATAGTGAATCCAACGACTGGATTCTAGTTAAATCTCAGACCTAAAGAAAATTGAGCCTCTACTCAGGCAAGCTGAAAGTCTTAAGCCTGGACTGTGGTAAATTCCCCAATAAACCAACCTTTTTGACACATTTTGAACTTGATGGATTTCTTATATGCAAACTCCTATCTATTTTTAATTTAAAAATGATGTAAATCAATTACTCAATAAATATTTACTGGGGGTTCACATGCACAAGCCAGATGTCCTTACTGGGGGCGTGGGGGGGGGGGCAGGGTAAGTAAATAAAACATACAGGCATTAGCAAACAAACAAAAGCAGACTTAAGTAGAAAAAAATAATGTATAAACGTAAGTACAATATTAAACCCTGGAGTTAACGTATAAGCATAAGAAATGCCATTAAACTGGCTAAACATAGATTAAATTATATGATGTTTAAGCCATGGACATGGCTTAAAAGGGCTTCACAGAAAAAAATAATGGTTGCAATAGAAAAAGGAAAACAGAAGGTGGCAACAGGCATTCTGGATAAGAAAAACAGTACATACAGAAGGACAGAAATTTCAGTTTCAGAATTAAGTTGGTACATAGTAGAGGACAAAATATAATTTCAAGTATATATATATAAACTTATTTTTTATTGATGGGTAATTGCTTTACAGAATTTTGCTGTTTTCTGTCAAACCTCAACATGAATCAGCCATAGGTATACACATATCCTCTCCCTTTTTAAACTCCCTCTCATGCCATTGATTGAATATAATAGGAATAGTGGACACAATGAAATTAAGTGTCCAAAGATACTTTTTACTGAGGTGAAGATTAACTGAAGCCATGTGCATGAAATCTACACTGAAATAATCCTGCATTCTTGGTAAACGTGCTTGGTCTACTGTATTTAATTCTAAGTAAAATGTCCATGAAAAATGAACTACCGTTCAACTCGCAGAGTCTGAAAATAACAGGCAACATTCATCCCAGAATTGAAAATTACAGTAAATGATTTGTCTCTAATTCATTTGTCCCCTGAGAAAAATACATTATGTAATTTTTAACATTACAGTGCTCCAAAATATTTTTACTTTTTAATCTCTTGCTAACAAGAGGAGATATAAAAGTATTTTACAGAGTCAGGTCTTGTACTGTCATCTATCTTTGTCTACCTCTTAAGCAAACTTTAATCATAAATCATTCCCTGAGAATGAAAATAACTGGGAGTGTGAGTCTCATTTTTAAATGCACATAGCAAATGAGAACAATTTCCTGAACAGAATCATCCTCCCCCAAATTATATACATATAAATGTTTAACACATACACAAAAATTTTGTGTTAAAACTCTCAAAGGAAATAAAACATTAGAAGTTGTAATTGAAAATATAGCCTGGGTTCATCACATGACAGGACTGTAATAAGAAATTTGACTACAAATGGCTATTAAAATATTATTTCTTACTTAAATTAGCATTTCAATACTATTTGTTCATCTTTATTAAATTATAATTGACAAAGAAAATTATGTTTAATGTGTACCCAGTGATGATTTGATATAAGAATAAATTGTAAAGGGATTTCCACCATTAACACATTCATCACCTCACATATTTCTCTCTCTTTTTTTTCTTGGTGAAAGTGATTTTTTTTTTTTTTTTTTTGTAAGAACAGTTAAATTCTAATCTCTTATGTGTGTGCATGCCTGCTAAGTTGCTTCACTCCTGTCCGACTCTTCACAACCTTATGGACTGTAACCTGCCAGACTCCTCTGTCCATGGGATTCTCCAGGCAAAAATATGGGAGTGGGTCGCTATATCCTCCTCCAGGAGATCTTCCTGACCCAGGGATTGAACTTGTGTCTCTTATGTCTCCTGCATTGGCAGGTGTGTTTTTTACCACTAGCGTCACAGAATACTTAAACTTTAATATCTTAGCAAATTCAAATTACACAATACAATAATATCAAATACGCCAACACGTTATGTATTAAATCTTGAGACTTTAGAGCTGAAAGTTAGTAACCTTTTTTTTAAACTCTCCTAATTTCCCATACTCCTAAACCCCTGGTAACCATCATTCTATTTGATTTTCTTTTCTAGTTTTAGAATCCACATGTAAGTGATACCATGCAGTGATTGTCCTTCTCTGTCTGATTTTATTTCACTTAGCATAATGTCCTCTACTTTCATTTATGATTTTGTGAACTCTAGGGTTTCCTTCTTCTTTTTCAAGACTGAATATCATTTCATTATATATGTATGTATATACGTATTTATGTTACATATATATATAGTATCAGTGTACAGATCTTATATCCACTCAGTAAAACTTATTCCTAAGAATTTTATTCTTTTTGATGCTGCTTTAAATGATAAAGTTTTCTTAAGTTCTTTCTCCAGTAGTTCATTGTTATTATATATAAATTCAACTGATTTTTGTATAATACTGAAGAATAAAAGGAGAACAAAGTATAAGGCAAAGGGGAAAGCAGAAGTTCTCTATTATGTCTATGTTAGTATTTTTATGATGAAATGTCCCAGTTACGATTTGATGAGCAAACATAGAGTGGGAGCCACCCATCTTTATCTTTAGTCTTTCTTTTTTCTTTAGTCTTTTATTATTGGCAAGACTGCATTTTTCTCACATTATGTAAATATTGCTTATGTAACATTTGTGATTATCAGATATGCTTAAATGTTTTGATGTCTGTGATGTTCAAATATACTCAACTGTCATCCAGATACATCTTTCTCTTTTGGAAATATACAATGTCTGCCAGATCTGTTTATTGCTGTATCTATAGTTCATGTTGTACGTTTCATTAACTTAAAGGAAACATCATTACCTGGTAAAGGCTGTCACCCAACCTCAGTTTTGGCTTTGGCGACCACTAATGGCATGTTACTCTATCTTCAATAATATTTTGACTGCAAGATGAGCCTTTGACATCATATTTGTATATTGATTTGTCTTCCCACCACTTATCCTATGCTAACAAGTAATCTATTTTAATGTAAACTAGTGATATGGTGTTTTCAGTTGTTAAAATCAGTTGAATGATTTTAAC
Source organism: Odocoileus virginianus (assembly GCF_023699985.2). Taxonomy (NCBI): domain Eukaryota; kingdom Metazoa; phylum Chordata; class Mammalia; order Artiodactyla; family Cervidae; genus Odocoileus; species Odocoileus virginianus. Next base: position 25,646,651 of record NC_069685.1, read on the forward strand.
AAATAGATGAGCAGTCAGGTGTCCATACATTCTGGTGTGCCTGTTACCATCCTGAGTTATGGCTCAGAATAGAGAGTATCTCCTTTTATTTTCAAAGAAAATCCCAGTCTGAATGACAAGTTCTATGCTTGTACATATATAACTTGGAATAAAGAGTGGAATTATCAGGTCAAATGCAGTAGAACAGAGTGAAGAGGTAGAGGACACCATAAGAAAATATGATAAATGTCAGATCTATATCTGGTTGCTAAATCAGAAAAGACTACTGCAAACCCTCTCAATTTGGTCCATGGATTCTCAGTATTGTCATAGTTAATCTGATTATGCAACAGGGATCCCAAATGGTTAAGACTGTTTAAATGGCTGTGCTGAAAAGTTATATAAATCTGACCTAAGCTGTATACTAGGTCAGTCTGTAAGGTGAAGTAGAGAGCTATATTATTTCCCATACGTTTCTTTTAAGAACCTAAAAAGGTCAGAATTATAAAGAATTCTGAGTGGGCAGATAAAGAATGTACTTGTAGCATAGAAATGCTGCTCTCTGGAACATACACAGAGACCAATCTTTACCAAAATATCACCCTTAATATTAAGGCTCTACCATACAATGCCTTGCCTCATGCCTGCTCCTTAAACCTTTCATTTCTAGCCCACAACTTATCTAGGACATTAAGGTATGAGAGATCTGCAGAACCTGCTTTCTACCTCTGTATGTAGAACAGCACACCGAGGAAACCAATGCCAGCCATGCTAAGGCTCCAAATGAGTGCTTCGAAATCGGGGAAGGGGGACAGGGTGGTTTACAGGGCTTTACCAGCAAGGGATGAAGCAAAATCTAGGAATAAAGGAAATGTGTTGGTGGATTTGCAGGTAATCTGGGGGCAACTGCAAGTTAATCAACGTGGAGAGGAACAGTTAGGGGTCAAAGTCAGATTAAAGAGAGGATGGGGGGAAAGCGCTGTGGCGACAAGGACGTATGAGGGACACAGAGGAAAATCCCCAGTTCTTCAGGGTCTAGTCCTTCAGTATCCCTCACAATATGCTATTCTAAAAATTAGCAGTGAAACAGAGGAATAGCTCTAAGTTAGAAAGAAGATGAGGTGGAGAGATCTGTGGAAAGATGTAAGAGCTGGAAGTCCTGGAAACAGAGAGGATGAATGGTGTGTGCTGAAGGTCAAAGTACAGTCAGGGTTGGCAGTGTGGCTGGAGGCAGACAGCATGTGTAGAGAGGAAACTGATTAAAAGTGTACTGAAATGGGTACAGACAAAAAGTCTCACCACCTTGTAAAATATCAGGAAAACTCTACATGCTTACTAATGTTTATAGAGAAAGTTCTTTTTGGATAAAAGATGAAATAGAAGAATTGACTCCTTCAAGTTTGATCAGAATATAAAATGTGTACAGAAGATGCATTCACGCTAAGTTGCTTCAGTTGTATCTGACTCTTTGCAAGCCTATGAACTGTAACCTACCAGACTCCTTTCTCCATGGGATTCTCCAGGCAAGAATACGGGAGTGGGTTGCTTCTACTCCTGGGGATTTTCCCTGGCCCAGGGATAAGTTCCCTGCTTTGGGAGGAGGGTTCTTTACCACTAGTGCCACCTGGGAAGCCAGATGAAGGAATTACAAATAAGAAGGTGAATAACTAAAAAGAGTAGAATTCCACATTCTTCTTCCTCTTTCTTCCTTAATGCACTGGAACATTGCCATGCTTGAGGGAACTCATGAGAAACATTGATGGACTCCATGCTCTCACATATAAATCTGTACTAATTTTCTTTTGTTGCCATAAGAAGTTAAATTTACCAGCTTAAACAGTATGCACTTATTATCTCACAGTTCTATAGGCTGTAAGTCCAGTAGGCTTCTCTAAGTATAATGCTTACGGTGCCAAGAACCTAAGGTCAAGATATTGACCAGCTTAGGCTCTTATCTGGAGGTTATATAGGAAGTCCACTTCCAAGCATATTCAGGTTGCTGACAGAGTTCAATTCCATTTGCTTATAGGACCCAACACCCTTGCTGGATGTTGACCAGGGGCTGTTTTCTGTTTCTAGATGCCACCCTCAACTCTTGGTTTAAGCAACATTGGTTCATCCAGTCCATCTCAAACTTCTAATCTCTCTGCCCTCCTCTTCTGTCTCATCTCCCCAGACAAACTTTTCTGTGGTATCTCTTCTGACTCCAACTGCAGACATTTATCTGCTTTTATAGGCTTAACTGACTTAGAATGGATCCATTCATACATGATAAATCCTTACTTTTTTGTCTACAACATTAATTACATATGCAAAGTTCATTTTGTCATGTATTATATTCACTGAATCCAGGGATTAGAGGGTGAATATTTTTGGAGGAGCTATTATTTTTTCCACTACAGTCTGCATATTTAATATCCTACAATCTTAAACCTTAGTTATAAACATAATTAATGTTCTTGCAAATAGTAGATTCTGGATAACAAGCAGAATTTATTTTCTGCAAAACCCTAGATTTGGAAGGCTGATGCAAAGGAAGTATAATACCTAAAGTATGACCTTTTATATCAGAAACAGAGTCAAATCATATTAAGTAAATGATCTATACCTATCTGTTTGAACTTTGTGATACTCAGATTTTTTTTTCCTAAGTGTTTTTTAGTCACCTCCCTCTTGCACCCCATGCTAACTCTCCCTAACCTTTACCATTCTAAGTCTTTTACTGTTTTTATTATTCTGGAATATTATAATGATATTGACTGATTGGAGAAGATCCTGATGCTGGAAAAAATTGAGGGTAGGAGGAGAAGGGGGCGACAGAGAATGAGATAGTTAGATGGCATCACTGACTCAATGGACATGAGTTTAAGCAAGCTCAGGGAGACAGTGAAAGACAGGGAAGCCTGGCATGCTGCAGTCCATTGGACTGCAAAGAGTTGGACATGACTTAGTGACTGAACAACAACTGACTTCTACTTCATGAAGAAATGAAACACATGTGCTACCCATAAAATTTTTAAACAATATGCATATATTTAGTATATTCATTGGTATTATATCTTCACAACTCTCTATGGTAGGCATCAGCTAGACCTACTGAAGACCAAATGGTCCTATAAGAGACAAAACACAGCACTAGTAATTGTGGTAAAGAAAGAATTGCCCTACAGGTTACACCTGTAGTGTCCAGTAGAATTTGTGATGATGAAATGCCCTGTCTATGCTGTCTAAATGATTCACTAACCAATCACAGATAGCGAACATTTGAAATGCAATTAGCAGAGTTAAGGAGGACTTCCCAGATAGTTCAGTGGTAAAGAGTGTGCCTGCCAATAAAGAAGACACAGGAGACGCACATTTGACCCCTGGGTCAGGAAGATCCCCTGGAGATGAAATGGCAACCCATTCCAGTATTCTTGCCTGGAAAATTCCATGGACAAAGGAGCCTGGTGGGCTACACAGTCCATGGGGTCACAAAGAGTTGGACATGACTGAGCAACTGAGCATGCACATATTAGAAGATAGAAGCTTCAATCCCAGCTTCCTTTCTCCTCCTGTCTATTGGGCCCCGAAATTCTCTGACCTCTGGAAGGTGGTCACTTTGCACTGACCACCAAAAATCACTGTACTAACATAAAGCGATTTGGGAAAACTATTTCAACCCATGCTGGGCCACATCCTTACTCTGTTTCTTCGTCTTCCAGTAAACTAACTACAAAAAACTTGCAAGGGAGTTGGGGTCTTAGATCTATTCGTTTTAAAACCAAAACTGTCATTTGTGGCTTGACCTGTTCTCATAAGCAAACAGTTAAAATCTGGATCCATTTCTATTTGGGTATCTGTCTTTAAATACAGTTTATCTGAATGTATTTAAATGTTGACCATTCCTAAAGTTTCCTAGATACAGATTTCTCTGCTGAGTTTATTGTTTATAGCTGACTTACAAGTTCCCAAAAAACCAAGTTGATAATGAAACTGTCAGCCAAGTTTTAACTCCAGCCTCCTAGCTATAAAGATCAGTATGCATTACATTCCACTCCTCTTCAAAAGGTTCTGTATTCTTTGTGGAGTAATCCCACCTCTCTACTAGATGTATGCATGATGCATCTTGGTGCATTACTTACTTCTACAAATGAATCATAGTAATGTTACCCTTCACTTCTCCCCAGCACTGAGATACTACTTTGGGTTATGATGCCATTCTATATGGGATTTGACAGACTTCAAATAATTTAATGAAGCAGTAATCCCACTCTGGGAGTGTAGGACTCATGAGGAAAAAAACATATATCTGGCTTGCATTAGTGTTATATACTATGTATATGAGCAAGCGTTCCTAATATAAGTCATCTTAAATATGTATGACTTCATTTTGGTACTGTTGTTCATATTCCAAAACTTATTTTCCAGTCTGCATTTCTCTTCTCCTTTGAAAAATATTAAAATAACTGATCTGCCCTCTGAGAAAACAAGAAGGTACATAATAAATGTAGGCAACTCTACCTTGGTGTATAGCTTTGAATTTCCTGAGGGTACTATTCTTTTCTGATATGAGGAAATGAAACTTTTGTACTTCATCCAATCTTTTGTTAACTTTTTGATTTTTCTTTCTCAATTACTCTACACCTAGCATGTTGATGGTGGTGATGGGTATTATGGAAGATCATCCTTGAGAATTTATGGTTAAAATATAAACCATACAGGGTGCACAGCTACTTTAACAGGAGAATAAAAAAGTTTTCACCTAACCTGCCTAGCATAAAGTCATACTGTTGAATTGCCTCTAATATAATTGGTATAAAGAAAGAGAAGGCAAAAGGAGTGCAGAAAGAAGTATTGTTGGAGAAGAGCAATAAAAGGAAATGCACAACAATAGAAATATTCCTTTCATAATTTCTTTGTTGCTCTATAGTTAAAAAAAAAAGAAAAAAGAAAATACCTATAGAAAATCCAAATGAAAGTCATATATTTCTAGCTTTAAAATTACAGAACAAAATGTTTATGTTTTTGAACTTTATATCAAGAGACTTCCTGAAACTAAGGACCTGGTAACATAATTTGAAATTAAAGAGAAGAAAGTACCCTAAATCAAAAGATTTAAAAGTAGAATAAAATTAACAAAAGAACTTTTGTTTCTTCAAATAACTCAAACTCTTTCAGCCAAGAGTCTGAAACACCTTAGCAACTGCAATGCAAATAGCACGCTACAGATTTAAGTTCTTTACTTACTCACAAGAGAGGTAACTAAAAGTAGTCAAAATTTTCTTAACTCTCGCTATATACTCATAATTTTTGTATTAATTGTACATATATTATATATTATATATATGTATTATATGTAATACTGATGCATGAAAAATGAATAAAATGAAATTTAATCAAATCTGTCTCATTATTATCGTCAAGAAACTCATGAAGCTATAAAACAAAAACAGTCATTTATCTATTGATTATTCTAATTATTTGGAAAGTATTTTGGACGAAATAAGCTACTTATTTAGAGCCAAACTTGTATGTACACTTACTGAATATAAATATGACAATCACACTTTTTTCAAACTGTTTAAGATAATATTTGACTTTAAACAGTAAAATATTATACTTAATTTATATATCTGAAACTACCAGAAATACAATGAATAAATGAAGAAACTCCAACTCTACCTAAGGAGATAACTATTAACAGAATTTTTAGTGTATTTCCTTGCAGTTTTTTTCTTATCTATACATTAAAGTGAGCTATATAAAGTTGCCAATATAAAATAATTTAAAACACATAAAAATGGCAGATTTATGTTTGAGCCAAATATTAAGGTATCATTTCTTTATATAAAGTTCTATAATGTAAAATTTTAAATGTGTTATTAAAATTATCTGTAATTGTAAACATGCATTATGACGGCTTATAGGATTACACTATGGCACATTTAACAAATCCTTTATCTCATGCATTTGTTTTTTCTTGTTGTTTTTGTATACAATATTGAGGACAACTTCTTTGTACATAAGTTGTTAACCAAGTAGTTGATTTTAGTTCATTATGTATTCAAAAATATTTTAGTTCATACGTGTGTATTCCCAAAATATTTCCAAACACACTACACTATTCATCTCTTCAGTACAAATTTGAGGTTGCCTACTGACTATATCTAAGTAGAAAATCTGTATTAATTTCATAGATTAATGGTAGAATACAGTATCTTAATTTATTAGTGCAATTAAATATGTTATACATTTAGTAGTCATTCTTCTTAATATCTATTTTTAAATTTATCTACCATTAACTCTTAATTTCTTTTTGTGCTGTAATTATTTTTTTATTTTCTATGATCCTAATATAACTATTTGGAACAACATACTGGTTCCAAATTAAGAAAGGAGTATGTCAAGGCTGTATATTGTCACACTGCTTATTTAACTTATATGCAGAGTACATCATGAGAAACGCTGGGCTGGATGGAGTACAAGCTGGAATCAAGATTGCCAGGAGAAATATCAATAACATCATATATGCAGATGACAAACCCTTATGGCAGAAAGTGAAGAAAAACTAAAGAGCTTCTTGATGAAAAGAAAGAGGAGAGTGAAAAGTTAGTTTAAAACTTAAGAGTCAGAAAACTAAGATCATGGCATCCAGTCCGGTCACTTCATGGCAAATAGATGGGGAAACAATGGAAAAAGTGACAGACTTTATTTTCTTGGGCTCCCAAATCACTGCAAATGGTGACTGCAGTCATGAGATTAAGACGCTTGCTCCTTGGAAGAAAAGCTATGACCAACCTAGACAGTGTATTAAAAAGCAGAGACATTACTTTGCCAACAAAGGTTCATCTAGTCAAAGCTATGGTTTTTTCAGTAACCATGTATGGACGTAAGAGTTGGACTATGAAGAAAGCTGAGTGTGAAAGAACTGATGCTTTTAAACTGTGGTGTTGGAGAAGACTCTTAAGAGTCCCTTGGACTGCAAGGAGATTCAACCAGTCCGTCCTAAAGGAAATCAGTCCTGAATATTCATTGGAAGGACTGATGCTGAAGCTAAAGCTCCAATACTTTGGCCATCTCATTCAAAGAACTGACTCATTTGAAAAGACCCTGATGCTGGGAAAGATTGGGAGGAGAGGGAATGACAGAGGATAATTGACATCACCGACTCTATGGACTTGAGTTTGAGTAAACTCCGGGAGTTGGTGATGGACAGGGAGGCCTGGCGTGTTGCAGTCCATGGGGTCTCAGAGTCGAACATGACTGAGTGACTGAACTGAACTGAATATAACTATTATTCATGTCATGTTGTTGAAAAATGTTGTTTTACTTGTATAGAAAAGTAAAAATTTAGAGATTTTAATTTGTGTTAATTTGTGCTGATAATCATTCACAATATTTTATGTGATACTCTTTAACCCAAAATTCAGAATTCTATTAAACTTGGAAAAAAATAGTGCTTTTACACGCTATATGTAGCACCCCTCCTCTCCAAGCACCACATAATTGAACACAGCATTTCTAAGGTAAAAAGCATGAATATTCACATAATATTCTCATATCCGGACATGTCAAGTTCTCCAAATGAGTTCTGGTGCTACCTAAACAAATAAACAAACAAAAACAATAAGTTCTAGATGTACATACATTTTTGAATTTTGAAACTGAGGATAAGCAACTATGGACCTATGTCACCTCATGAATTTTCAAATCATATTTTGTGTAACATAATCCTATGTTACTAATAAACCTAAAAGTATTTAATATGGATATATATGTTTCGTTCAATTGTTGCCATAATTATCTATTTGAGATAATTCATATAGGAATAGGTTATATATATATGTATATATATAATTAAAATTCTTAATTCATATACTGTTATGAAAGAATGTGGGCTAGTAGTTGAGAAAGACATACACTTTTCTCATCTTACTTTAATTTACAAACATTTCTGGATTGATAACATAGGAAACATTTGGTTAAGATCAATTTTTTGTGCAAAAGCTAAGAAATAATTTTGTTGTCCCTACTGTTTATACCTTCTCTCCTTTGCCTCATCATTTGGATAACTCCTTATTATCCCCTCCTTAAGTAAATGTGAATTTTTGCCTGTCACACCATCTAGGAAAGGAAGCATCATTGTTTCACTTATTCAACAATGATTTATTGAATGTTTTGTTTTCTATGCCAGTCAATTTTCTAGTTATTGATGATACAGAAATAAACACAATAGGGAAATTCCCTCTTTTATGAAACTTACATTTAGAAAGGAAGGAGAAATAAAGACATAAATGTGCAATATGTCATAGTATGTCAGTGATACTATGTGATATCCTGAAAAGAAGGATAAGGAAATAGAGAAGGATGGAGGTAAATGATGTTCTAGACTCCTCAGAGAAGGCCTCTCTAAGCACATGAATTTGATGCTTGGAGAAATCAAGAAATAAGGTCAGTGTGTCTCAAATAAGTAAGAAAGAGTGGTAGAAAATTATTCCTGAGAACCAAAGACCAGATCATGTTAGTTATTATAACATATATCTGTATTCCTTTATTTCATTCTTCTACATTTCTCAGTTGAATTCTTTGAAATCTCCATCCAAATAAGCAAGTAAACATGTCAATTGATACATAATTCATATATACACCAATGGCAAGACACTGGCTACTCAGTAAACACTTGCTAAAAAAAAAAGGAGTACACTTCAAATAACACCAAGCTGAATGAATCAGAAGCTAGAATCAAGATTATCAAAAGAAATATCAACAACCTCAGATATGCAGATGAAACCACAAATGGCAGAAAGTGAAGAGTAATTAAAGAGCCTCTTGATAAAGATGAAAGAGGAGAGTGAAAAAGCTGACTTAAAATTCAACATTCAAGAAACTAAGACCATGGCATTCATTCCCATCACTTTACGCAAATAAATGGGGGAAAAGTGTAAACAGTGGAGATTTTTTTTTTTTGAGACTTTATTTTCTTGGGCTCCAAAATCACTGAGGGTGGTGACAACAGCCACACAATTAAAAGATGCTTGCTCCTTGGAAGGAAAGCTGTGAGAAACCTAGACAGCATATTAAATAGCAGACATGTCACTTTGCCAACCAAAGTTCGTATAGTCAAAGTTATGTTTTTTGTAGTAGTCATATATGGATGTGAGAGCTGGACCATAAATAAGGCTGAGCACCAAGGAACTGAAGCTTTCAAATTGTGATGCTGGAGAAGACTCTTGAGAGTCCTCTGGATAGCAAAGAGATCAAATGAGTCAATCCTAAAGGAAACCAACCTTGAACATTCATTCAAAGAACTGATGCTGAAGTTCCAATCCTTTGGCCACCTGATGGGAAGAGCTGATTCTTTGGAAAGGATCCTGATGCTGGGAAAGATTGAAGGCAGGAGGAGAAAAGGTCAACAGAGGATGAAACGGTTGGATGGCATCACTGCCTCAGTGGACATGAGTTTGAGCAAACTCAGGGAGATAATGAAAGACAGGGAAGCCTGGCGTGCTGCAGTCCATGGGGTTGCAAAGAGTCAGACATAACTTAGTGACTGAACAACAAATAACCACATGAGATCAAAATGAAAAAAATATCTTCTCTGCTATTAATAAAATAAAAGTAAGAGAAGCCTTCAAAGGGAAAATACAAGCAGCATACACCTGAAAGGTAAGACACTTACATTTCATGGGGATCGTTTAGAGAGAAAATGTTTATGGATTACTTTTAAATGCCAATTTGAACAATTCCTATAGACTCTCAAAACTGACAACAGAAAGAAGGCCATATCAAACTTATAATAGAAAAGATAGAAGAAAACAAATAGACTCTAAGAAATGAGTTTATTTATTCAAATCAAGTCAAGATTTTGCCTTTTAAACAAAACATCACAAATTGAGTGAGCTTTGAATTTAATGTAATCAAGGGTTGAAAATCTACTTCTCTAAGTTTTAATTTTCAGTGCACCTACAAAAAAATCAGAACTTACATTAAATGAACATAAATTAGGGATAATGAAGCTCTTTAATTCCAAGGGTAATTAATTAGCAGGTTCTTAATGATTTTTATTTTAGAATTAACTTGGGAATGAGTCCTATCTGCTAAAAGAATAACATAATATCAAGGTACATAAGTCAATAAATCAAATTTCCCCATGAATGGAATATGTATCAAAGTACTCTTGAGAATTGCAGGCAAGACTGAATTTCTTTTCTAGGTCCTATTCTCCAGAGCAAATTATTCATATTTATTCTGTTTTTTGAATGGGATGTGTGACTCATTTTGAATTCAGTATCTAAGGCTCCCAGCAGAATTTCCTTAACAAACATCACAGCTGTTAGGAAATCTGTCATATGGAACTTGATCTATGTGGTGTTTTATGAACTTCTAATACATTGCTTCTCTTGCCTCCAGCTATTCCTGAAAATGAAACTACATATTTGGAGGACACTAAAGAAACACTTCATGATCTGTCTAGGGTAGGTGACAGTCTCTTCAACTGGCCTCATATACTACACTTTTAAAATATAAGGAGTCAGGGAGATGATTTAAACTACTTTCCCAAGCCTAAGAATCCAATGTTTCTTCAAATTCAAATGCATTGAGTCCATTAACCATTGTTTTAACGGTTTTAGAAATGTATTACAATAAATATGCTTCCATTTTTAATGTATCAATCCTATTAATATTTTATTACATCTAAACACAAAGCAAATAGAAAATTATTTGTTCAAGTCATTTTTAAAACTGTGTTGTGTGACATTTTAATATGTAGTCACACACATTTTCTAAATCACTTTATCATGTGTCCATACTTTCAAACCAAGAAATTCATTTTTACATTCTCTCTTACAAAAAATTGTGATTTGTAGTCAATGTTTAAATTCTTTTATCTTCAGTATTCTTGTAAATAAACCAAAGAAGAGGATATGCAAAACATTTGGCTCATATAAACATAGCATGCGTCCATGTCTATATTTAAAAAAAAAAACTCAATGAAAGTCAGAGTTCTTCTTTAAACATCAAATTCAAATACTCTTCTGTAATCACTTTTTAAAAAAAAAATCACAAAAAAATTTATCAGATCCAAAGATCTCTAAAGGCGTATTACTTCCCAGAGGTTGTCAAAAAGAAAGACAAAAACTGATGTGGGAAAAAAATCCAATAATCTATCACGAAGAAGATGCCAGAAGAGAAAAGCTAACTACATATATTTTCACATTTCCAAACCCTCCCTAAACAAGATGAGATAATATTTTACACAACACCAGGTAAGCAGGAAATGGGAGGAGTGGTGATCAATTTTAGAGTATGCTTTGTTATTAATATTTTTTACTCTCTTTACAGTTAATAATAAGTTTAAATGAAGCTCTGCTTTCTCTATAAAAACTTCTGATGAGAAAATACATTTAAACTTCTCACTTTTATCTCATCATTCATTAGCATCTAGGTATGGCATATAATTTGAAAAATCCAACTCACATCTTCCTTATAGTTTCCAACATTTCATGTTTTATCATCTCATTTTTATGATCTTCTATTAATTACAATTTATACAAAATAAAGATGTTGCAAAAAAAGAATAAAGTCCTTAGATTACTCATCACATAAAATATGTCTGTTGAAAAATTAAGACTAGTGGGTAATTGTGCAAACTCCATCATTTCCCAAATTTTATGATAGTGAATCATTTTAAAATTTGGAAATAATCCACACAGTAGTAAAAGAAGCATTTTATATTATGGATAGAACACTTCTTTAGTTTTGGCCTATAAAGTACAATACTTAATCTCAATTTATCATGTTTGAATAGATGCTAGTTATCTATCACTACATAAAAACCTGTCCCAAACTTAGTGGCTTAAAACAGCAATGATGGGAGTTCCCTGGTAGTCCAATGACTAAAACTCTGTGAAGACCAATGCAGGGGGCCCAGGTTCAATTCCTGTTTGGGGAACTAGATGTCACAACTTAAAAAAAAAAAGTCAAGTGCTACAACTAAGATCCAGTGCAGCCAAATAAATAAATACATTTTAAATAAAATAAAATAGCAATGATATTTCTCAAATTCTGTGGATTTACTGGTTGGTTATGCTTGAAACATTGGGGCTAATGAATGCAGCTTTCCTCAGCTGGTACTTGGGCAATGGGAGAAGTTTAACAATGTTCCCACTAACAAGCCTGAAGACATTGTGCTTGATCTCTGCCAGGGTGCCTCAACTTCCCTCAGTATAGCCTTTCATCTCCCTCTAGACTTGAGAGGGTTTCTGAACAGCAGAGTGATATCAGAATCCCAGGAGGGTGAGAAAGGAAAACCAGGGACTCTCAAGGGCTTGTGAACTCACACAAGATCATCTCCACAATATTCTATTGGTCAAAGCAAGACCTAATGCCAAGATTATTGTTACAGGATCTCGCCAACCCAGACCAATATAGATATTTCGATTTACAGTTCAGTGCTAACAAACAAAAGCTTTTGGTGACAGAAAGGCAAGGTTAACAGAAACCAATGCACTGGAGAGACCTGTTAGCCAAATGATTGGAAAAACTATAGCCCATGATAATTTTGAAGGCAGAGCACATGTCTACCAGTTCAGGAGGGGAATGTTTAAGAAAAATCATAATTATAATGCATGCTGGTTATGACTAGCTGACTTTAGTGATGTATCATCAAAAAGAAATGAACCCAGGAAAAGGATTGGTTGGTTTGCAAACAAAAAATGAAATAAAATAGAATTGGGACAGTTGGAGCTCTGAAGAATTTGAAAAGCTGACAGTTTCTATACCCTAAAAGCATGAAATAAGAGTTTAAAAAGCCTTTGAGCAACAGAGTTTATTAAAAATAAGTGTTGCAGCGAAGATCAGACGGATAGTGGCCTCTCCACCTAAGCCGGAAGATAGCACAGTAGGCTTCATTAAGTTAAAAGAGATTTCAGAGGTAAGAAAGCAAAGACATAAATCGGCTTGAGAATTATGAGTAGAAGACACTTTCACTTTGGGTATAGTTACTGGCACAGAGTGAACTCGAAGTTTAAAAAGATTAGAACTGTACTACCTTTCAAAGGAATTTATTTCTAAAGATACTATATATGCTTAAGACAAAGTTGTTTTGTCTATTGGGTATTCATATCTATTATAGGTTTAATTGTCCTCCTAACATTCAATATGTTCTAACCTCTGGTACCTCAAAATGTGGACATATTAAGAAACAAGGTCCTTTAAGATCACTGCAGAGGTTAGGTAATTAAGATGAAGTTATATTCCAATATTCCAGTAAGACTGGTGCCCTAAGGGAAATGTGGACATAGACACACAGGGAGAATGCCACAGTAGGAGAAAGGCAGAGTGTCTACAGCCAAGGCCACCAAAGATTGTCAACAAACCACAAACAGCTAGAGGAGACGCATGGAGCAGATTCTCCCTAGTCACTCTCAGGAGGAATCAGCTCTGCTTGTACCTTTATCTCAGACCTCTGGCCTCCACAACGGTGAGACAGTAAGTTACTGTTATTTAAGCCAACCAGTTGGTGTGGTATTTTGTTACAGCAGCCTTAACAAACTAATATAATCCCTTAAAAACACATGCATGCACACATGCACACACACACACACACACACACACAACAAAGCTTACAAAAATCAACAAGCTTTCGGTTCACCGTAAATCCAAATACCGTCGAGGATTCCCACTTAGTTCCATGTGTAGGGAACATTCATGATCATGACCCCCAAAAATGACCAAATTGTTATAAATGAATAACTGTTGCATGCCCCATCCTTACTTTCACAGGAAGCAAACCTCTATTATTGTTGATTTCTGTCACTGCTTGTTCTTCTTTCATTGTGGAGCAGATAACTTGACCTTTCAGTTCACAGGATGCCAAGGGATCGTATTAGGACCTGACATCCATCATTAAGGAGTCTTGGGTTTTTTTGCTGGGTTAGTTGGGGCTTTGGCTTCTCATGTGTGGACATATGTGAAATACATTTTGGTGTACAGAAGAGTGAGTTTTCCAGTCACTGCTTCTGTCCTCCAATATTCTCATTTCCTTATTCTTACAAGGCACCTGCAGATTATCTTCAGCTTTACTTGCAATAAGCTGTGTAATAAAATGTTATCAGAGGTGATGTGTGCCATTTTCAGACCTGGCTCATGCCAACCTCCCTTACATGGCTCAGCACGTCTTTCTCCATTTATACACTGAATGGACAGGATTCTGAGGGCCAGTGTGAACAATCTCCCCCCATGAGCCTGAGAGCGTTCAGGATCAGCACTGAAATTTTGTGACCCAGGAAATTTTGTGCTGCACTCCTGGGGAAACTGGGACATTTAATCGTCCTGCAGAGGATTCTGATTAAAGATCTCTCAAAAGCAAAAGAGGAAAGAAAGGCCACTTTAATTATGTGTCAGGACCAAAGAATACATCAGTAGCTTAGACCCTGTGAGTCAGTTAGGAAACTTCAGCCTCCTTTGTCCTCTCCTTCCTATTCCCTGGCCTTTCCCAGAAAAGATCAGAAACTGTTAAACAAGCTTAGGTAGGAAAAGGAAAAGCACCAAAATAAAGAGAAAAGGAATCCAAGCAAGCCCTTCCCTCATCAGCAGTTCCAGGCAAAGTCAGGCCTTATCAACTACTGAAGAGGAGCATTTAGTACCTGAGAATGACTAGGAATTGACCTACATTTTCTCTAGGGAAGTACAAGCCTACTACGCAGGCTTGATGAGGCCAGGCAAAAATATTCAATTACTTAATAACATTCCACAAGCATTTTTCCTCTAAAAAATTAATTTGAAAAATATATAAATATAATTTCATAGAAACTATAGAGTCCTGTTCTCTGGCCATACTGTCAAATAAATTTTTAAATACTCGGTGTGAATATTTGTAACAGAAACAAGCAGAAATTAACAAGTTTTCCCAGTTTCACTAAAAATGCAGGCTATGACAAACTATATAAGGACTCAATATATAAGTGTACAAAGCATTTTCTTAAATACCTCATTATTCCCTTTGGAAAATATGAAATATGTGAATGAACTGAATTATAATGTGGATACAATAATTCATAATTAGTTTTATAACCATATATAAAGAGTACTTTAGATATGGAGGGCTTCCCTAGTGGCTGAGACAGTGAAGAATCTACCTGCAATGCAGGAGACCTGATTTCAATCCTTGGGTCAGTAAGATCCCCTGAAGAAGAGAATGGCTACCCACTCCAGCATCTTGCCTGGAGAATTCCAGGGACAAAGGAACCTTGTGGGCTACAGATCGTGGGATCACAGAGTCAGCCATGAATGAGCTACTAACATGTTCACACTTCACTGAAGTGTACTGAGCAATGAATAAATAGCAACCTGGAGAGAAAATATTAGCAGAATAACAAAACATCTTTGTAGATGTACTTTTGAATACTTCTAAATGTTAATTGAATGAGCATATACATGGCAAGACCATTAAATGGGGATGATAGAACAATTCTGAATAATATAACTAGTATGTTAGAGCTACATGTGTCCCATCAAGCAGGAATAATCTTCCAAAAAGTGCATAAATTATTAGGAAGAAAAGTAAAGTTATACATTTGGGTTTAAAT
Source organism: Odocoileus virginianus (assembly GCF_023699985.2). Classification (NCBI taxonomy): domain Eukaryota; kingdom Metazoa; phylum Chordata; class Mammalia; order Artiodactyla; family Cervidae; genus Odocoileus; species Odocoileus virginianus. The sequence continues at coordinate 25,662,202 of NC_069685.1, forward strand.
ATTTTAGTTCATGAGCATGACAAAATAGTTTTAGTGAGCCATAGTAAAAGTAAAAATTATTTTGTGCTATGTGGAATGCTCTTTATTAAACATTTTGCATAGTATCATGTTCAGTCCTCTTAACAAAGTTATCCAAGAGATATTATTGTTTACCTTCCTTCTTTTAATGTTAAGAAACTATGGCTTAGATTTAAAAAAATAAAATAATAATAAAAAGGAAAAGCTCCAAGAATCAGTATTTTGGTGATTTAGTGGCTTAAGAGTTCAATTCATCAGTTTCTGTTTCTGTTTCTGTTTCTCCAAAACAGTATTAGCACAAATGGTAGGTTGCTCCTTGCAAGAGAAGCACTAGGATCATATATAATTGCAAGCGTTCTTCTTGCCAAGCTACAGCCTCTCCTCACTGACTACAAAGCCAGAGAAAGAAGCTCTACTTGCTTCCATAAGTGTATTGAGTCCAACATTAGAAAAATCCTGTTTTTTACTCTTGGCTTCACTACCAAGAGGGCAACTATATAACTGCAGATAGTTTCTACTTAAAAGGATGCTGATCACATGGTTTTAGGTTAAATATGAAAAGAGAGCATGGAGGAAAAAAAACAAGAAATGGAAATTGGAGAGTGGCATTTCAGTGGGGTGTATGTGTATATTTGGTTATCCTAAGGCCCATTTTTCCTTTCTGAAATTGTACGCTCAAAGGGCATTCTAAGTTCTTTCTCTCTTAATTATTCTTTCATTTTACATTGAGCATTACATAGTTCATGATTAGAGACTATGGGGGGATAAACATTTAGCTTGATTTTATTATATCATTTTAAGTTTCAGGAATGCACAATGTAGTTGATTATGAGAAAAGGAATAAAATATAAAAGTAAGCTCTCATCTCCCCTCTCTTTCATGAAACATGTCCTGTCATTTTCTAAGAGGATAGTTCTTTATCATCCTAAAGCTGCTACTAAAGATAGAATCACAGAGAGTATATTGGGAGAAGTGCTGAAGACTGTGGAATCAACTTTTCTACCTGATACTGTCTTCCAGCTCAGGAAAGCCAGGAAGGACCATGGCTTTGCCACCTGCAAAGTGAGCTGATTTTTTTTCTTTGACAGCTCTACTTGCTATTAATATGTATACATACAGGACCAAAATCAGTCTTATTCTATATCCACTCTTTTCCTTAGATAAACCAAATCTCTCCTGCACATGGTTACACTTTAAGTGCTTGAAGGCAACTATGTAGCTCACACTTACCTTTTCCTCAACAAAACTATTCCTAATTTGATGTCATCTCTACCCTAAAACACAGTTCCTTTATCAATGTCTCCCCAAAAAAGTGAAACACATAATTCAATCTAAAGGAGACCTCCCTAAAAGTCTGACCAGAGGAGTAGAGCATCTTAGATTTTGTCTTTCAATATTCAGTTCAGTTCAGTTGCTCAGTTGTGTCCAACTCTTTGCAACACTATGGACTGCAGCATGCCAGGCCTCCCTGTCCATCACCAACTCCTGGAGTTTACTCAAACTCATATCCATTGAGTAGGTGATGCCATCCAACTATCTCATCCTCCATCATCCCCCTCTCCTTCTGCCTTCAATCTTTCCCAGCATCACAGTCTTTCCAAATGAGTCAGTTCTTCACATGAGGTGGCCAAAGTTTTGGAGTTTCAGCTTCAGCATCAGTCCTTTTAATGATTATAGGACTGATTTCCTTTAGAATGAACTGCTTGGATCTCCTTGCTGCCCAAGAAACTCTCAAGAGTCTTCTCCAACACCACAGTTCAACAGCATCAATTCTTCGGTGCTCAGCTTTCTCCATAGGCCAACTCTCATATCCATACATGACTACTGGAAAAACCATAGCTTTAATATTAGAGCTCCCTTTTGTGATCTAACACACAACATTCCTAAAGCTTAGCATCCCTACAACAAACTTTACTTGACTTGGAAAGGTTAACTCTAAATAAATTTTCTTAAAATGTATGAAGACAGTTTTACCCTGCAACTTTAAATTCTACAGATTTACTAAGAGATTGATACTACTATTTCCAGATCTTTGTCATTGCTACATCACTTGATGCAGAAACATCCAAAAGAAAAGCTCATCTGATACCAGATCAGAGTCAGAGATTATTTTCTGGGAAAGAATATAAGCAAATTCTCACTGAGAAAATTACACACCATGGGAAAAAAGTTAGAATCTTTTAAAAATATCATATAATCTAATGCAGAGAATGAAGCACACAAGTTACACAGTACTCTAGAAATCATTGTAAAAGTACAGCATATAAATTGTCATAAAATCTAAGTGCTAAAAAAAGCTGAACAATTATACTTATAAGACACTATTAGTTCAGTTCAGTTCAGTTGCCTAGCCGTATCCAACTCTTTGCAACCCCATGGACTGCAGCACTCCAGACCTCCCTGTCCATCACCAACTCCCGGAGTTTACTAAAACTCATATCCATTGAGTTGGTGATGCCATCCAACCATCTCATCCTCCATTGTCCCCTTCTCCTTCCACCTTCAATCTTTCCCAGCATCAGGGTCTTTTCAAATGAGTCAGTTCTTCGCATGAGGTGGCCAAAGTATTGGAGTTTCAGCTTCAGCATCAGTCCTTTCAATGATTATTCAGGAATGATTTCCTTTAGGATGGACTGGTTGGATCTCCTTGCAGTCCAAGGAACTCTCAAGAGTCTTCTCTAACACCACAGTTCAAAAGCATCAATTCTTCGGCACTCAGCTTTCTCCACTGTCCAACTCTCACATCCATACATGACCATTGGAAAAACCATAGCCTTGACTAGACGGACATTTGTTGGCAAAGTAACGTCTCTGCTTTTTAATATGCTGTCTAGGTTAGTCACAACTTTTCTTCTAAAGAGTAAGCAACTTTTAATTTCATAGCTGCAGTTACCATCTGCAGTGATTTTGGAGCCCCTCAAGTTAAGACACTATATTTCAGGTCTTAACAGAAAAGTATTTAATAGGATTTCTCTTTTTTAACAGTCACTGTTTCTAACTGCAGTTCTTTTCACAGTGAAAAATTTAAGCTAAACAGGAAAATATGGTGGAAAAGACATGACACCAGAGCAGAGAGTTTGGCTGTCATCTGTTCCACTGTCCTGACATTAGGTGAGGCATTTAAACTCCCTAAGAATAAGTGGTCTCTCTCTTGAATATGAGAATCAACTGTGCTCATTTCTAATCTCTTCTAGACTAAACTTTCTATAGATCTATTACACTATTTTAGATTAAGAATCTGTCTCAAACTCTGTTGGGTTTTCAAAGCTACTACTTCATATAGCAAATTTTTTAAATTAAATTTTATTTTGTCTTAAAATTCACATTGAATAATTTTTTAATTAAAGCATAATTGGTTTATAATATTTTCTTATTTTCAGATGTATAATATAGTGTGATTCAATATATTTATAGATTATAGTTTATTTAATGTTATTATAAACTAGTAACTATATTCCATGTGCCATACAATATATTCTTGTAGCTTCTTTATTTTATACAAAATAGTTTGTATATCTGAATCCTCTACCTCTTTGCCCCTCTCCTCTTCCCTCTCCTCACTTATAACCACCTGCTGCTGCTGCTGCTGCTGAGTCACTTCAGTCGTGTCCGACTCTGTGCGACCCCATAGACGGCAGCCCACCAGGCTCCCCCGTCCCTGGGATTCTCCAGGCAAGAACACTGGAGTGGGTTGCCACTTGTTTCTTCTCTATATCTGTGAACCTGATTCCGTTTTGTTATATATGTTTCTTGCTTTATTTTTTAGATTCCACATAAGTGATATTGTACAGAATTTGTCTTTCTGTATTTGACCTAATTCACTAAGCATAGTACCCTCTGGGTCCATCCATATTGTTGCAAATGGCAAAACTTTTTTTTAATGCCTGAGTAATATTTCGTATATGTTTATATGCCACACATCCTTTATTCATTCATCAGTTGATGGACACTTGAAAGGCTCCCACAACTTGGCTATTCCAAATAATGCTTCTTTGAACATTTGAATGCATGTATCTTTTTGAATTAGTGTTTTTGTTATCTTCAGATATATACCAAGGAGTGGAAATGCTGGATCATAGTAAGTGCTAAGTGATAAGTCTCTTCAGTCATGTCTGACTCTTTGCAAATTTTGGTTAACCCTGGGATATTTTAGGCTTCTGGAGTACTTCTAACACTCTAAAAGAAGTATTCATTCTGTAGAACTTACATTTTGTAATAAACATCCTGTTTAATGGTTTCATATTAGATAATATTTCTCTGCTCTGACGTATCACTGTAGAGATATGAATTACTTCCTCATGCATTGACAGACGTTTTCAACATCATCCAACATGCTAATAACTGATAAATACAAAATATACTTCTGTTCAAATTTTTAAGTGACATGACTAAATATCAGAAGGTTTTTCAGAAGAGCATAATATATTCTCCACTAGTGAAATACTAAGCCTACCATTCAGTACAAGAACAGTACCGTGGCAGGACTGAATCATACAGCTGAACAAGGCCCAGAGACTGAACCAAGCTATCAGAGTGAACCAAGCTATCAGAGTGACCTTATTCCAAAATTTCACTTCTAGAAAAAAAAAGAAAAAAACAGTATCTTTCCAAAACCTAATTGTAAAAGAGCACTGAGATACGTTTAAAAGTATTTTCCAGAAAAGAGCCTAAAGTCCATCAAAATGGGAAGAAATAGTTTAATGATCATTTTAAAAATAACAAATAGTTTTCCTTTTTATATGTGAAAACCTTAAGGCTATTTCTATCCTTCAACCACATTCAATATCTTCAAAATACTTTGTGATAAACCTGGATGATATTAACCTCACAATATCAACTAAACAGGGAGAGACACAGATGTATAGAACAGACTTTTGGTCTCTATGGGAGAAGGTGAGGGGGGGATGATCTGAGAGAATAACATTGAAACATATATATTATCAAGTGTGAAATAGATCGCCAGTCCAGGTTGGATACATGAGACAAGTGCTCAGGGCTGGTATACTGGGATGACCCAGAGGGATGGGATGGGGAGGGAGGTGGGAGGGGGGTTCAGGATGGGAAACACATGTAAATCCATGGCTGATTCATGTCAATGTATGGCAAAAACCACTACAATATTGTAAAGTAATTAGCCTCCAACTAATAAAAATAAATGGGAAAAACAAAGCTAAAAAAATAAATAAATAAACAAAAAATAAACAGGGGGAGTAAGAACATCATTTTAAAATCTGAAAACCAAGTTACAAATATTTATACCAGTGATCTATAATGTACAAATAATGGTTTCTAAGCTCCTTATATAACTTGTTTAATAAGTAAGATTTACAAGATCCTTGGTTTGGCAGAAACTCATTGTCTACTTATGAGAACCCTCAACCTTCCCATCTTGCTAAAAGAAGTTTTGTTTTGTTTTGTTTTTTTCCCCAGAAAATCATTCATTTGCCACTTTACTTAGGTGGTGGTGGTGACTTCAAATTCCAACTCTAAAGAGACGCTGTGAGCCTAGGTCATTCACAAAGATCACACTCTTGTCTGCCAGTTCTGGCCAATAACACTCAAAAGCAAATTGGTTTCAGGCTTGGAGAAGATTTTCTCACGAAGACTGCTGTGAGCGCTACAGTCATTTTGTAACTATGAAGAGAGCCAGCTTAGGGGCAAAGCCAAAAGAGATGTCTGATCCCAGAAATAAAACTAGATGCTATGTACAATATCAACAATCTTGCCACCTCCCATACCTCAAGACTTCCGGTTACATGACAAATACATATTAAATATCTAGTGTCTCAGACTTCTGGTTGAAGACATAATAGCTGATAAGCTCAGGATACAGCTGGTTGTAATTCAGCAACTGTTATTGCCATGTGCTCGATGCAATAAGGCCAAATCTATACCAAAACATTGGAGTCTGGAGAAGAGAAAAGTTTATTGCAAGGAGATGGGTGACTCATGCCTTAAAAACCCTGAACACTCCAAAAGCTTTCAGCAAAGCCCTTTTACAGGAAAGATTAAGGAGGGGTGTAGTTGTTGCAAACTGCTTGGTGTTAGATCCTTTCTTCTTGAGATCTGGTTATGTTGTTCCTGTAAACCTCCATCAAAACAAATGTATTCTCTGTTCTGATAAGGAAGGGCAAGGTCCCAGGGCTCAAATTCCACCCTCTAAAGTCCAGGCCCCAGATAAGAGGAGGGGTCCCTATGTAGGCTGAGCACCCTGTCTGGGCGCTTTCATCCAGAGGATACAGTCTGGGTCCTCCTGCCAGTGCCCAGGCCCAGCTGGGCATCCTTAGGGCCACGTCCCCAGACCCTGCCCAATCATCACCACTGAGGGAGCAAGTCACCCAGGACCCATCCAGCCCTCCAGCTTTTCATTTAAACAGGAGAGAATCATTTGCATAGCAAATACCAATCAAATTAAATAGTAAATACCAATAAGGTTAATTCCCAGCTCACAAACAACTGCCCTCCTTTGAGAACAGCCCCAACCACAGAGGCAGATCTGAAATAATGATGTGCAATTTCCTTACAACTTAACCCAGACTTCTGGCCATGTCCTACGGGTGGACAGCTGATCTAAGCTGCATAAATTTTTGAAATGTGAATGGGGAGACAAAAGTTGATTGAAGCTGTCACCTTAATGGCAGTATCCATATACTCCAGCTGCTGAGGCCTCCTAGGATTGAGACCCATGGAGACAACCACCTCCATTTGGTTGTGGAGGTGGGGATGGGAGAGAGGCTCGCTGCTGATTCAAAGCCTGGGCCCGAACAGTAGGAGGCCATGGTGAGGGCTATGCCCGCTGCAGGACACCATTCTCAGCCTGTCCCCGGGCTCCCCAGCTCAACAGTCAGCCCCGACACTGGAGGGTCTGCAGGGCTCTGGGAGAAGGCTGCAACTTGCTTCTCATCACACTCTCTACTGCGACAACCACAACCAGGCTGACTGTCGGTAGAGCTGAACCTCTAACAACTGTGTTAAGGGTCCTGAGCTAAGCGCTGATGCCTGTGCCACCCCTACTACACAAGGAAGTAGGTATGGATGCAACAGTGCCTTATAAATAATAAATCATTTAAATGTTAATAAAATAAGAAACAAGTAAAAGAAATTCTAAAAAATATATATGATGTGTTTATCAAGTAATATTAAGTAACTTCACCTTGATATCTTCATGAGAATAATTTTTTTTAAAAAGACAGTGGTCAGATTATCTCACCTTCAGTTTCATAAAAATGTGCAAAGAGTTGTATCTTTAAACATAGCTTAGTATAGGTGAGTAAAATTTGCCACACCAAAATGTATCTCTAGCATGAGGATTAGTTTAGGATGATTATTTTTTTAAGAGTGAAAACTCAGTAAGTCTTTCTTTTCACCTAACCCCTAGCTGCCTAATTTAGATAGAAGGCCTATTCTTGGAACACAGCTATTGCCAGAAATATCTGCAAAGAATATGAGTTAGGTGTGATGTGGAAAACTGGGCACAGCCTACAGAGCCTACACTCTATATCCATCTTCTCTGCAAGTTCAAACAAACATTTATTTACCAAATATGTGTTTTTCCTACTCCCTGTGAATTGCTATCTTCTCTTCCAAATTCCCAAACTACTACTCCCAGCACCCTCTTTTGTCTTTAACTAAAAATGTTACCTAAGGTGTGGTGGTTCAGCCATTTTGGTGAGTTATTCAGTTTTCCTGGGTCTCTCCCATGTACATGTTATTAAACTTTTTGATTTTCTTCTGTTAATCTGTCTCATGTCAGTTTAATTCTTAGATCAGTCAGGGAACTTGGAAGAGTAAAGAAAAATTTCTTCTTCCCTGACATTAGTCAAGTTCATTTGACAGTGTCTAAGCTAAATAAAGATTTAGTTGAGAATGAATTATCTAATCCATTAGAGATGCCAAGATAAATGACAGTTATGATTCAGTTTTAAAATCTAGACACAATTCTTGAAAATGTTCAGGAATGTTTAATGAATGTTTTATTCATCCATTCATTTATTCATTCTTCAGCAATTTATCATTCATGCAGTCATTTCTTAAGTATTCACTGAGGATCTACATATGTAAAAGTCAGAATATGGAGCTATGCTGGAAAACTTGAAAAAGGCTTTGTTTTCTTAGAGATCATAATCTAGAGAATGAAAAGTGTCACAAGATTAATCAATATGTAATTAATTATTTTAATTGTGAGAAGCACAAGGAAAATTAGTGTTGTAAGGAAATGGATGATTATAGTATCTGATCTCACCTGGGTGACTGGGGAAGTTTTCCGTGAGTAATGGCCTACCAAAAGAGATGGCTAACAGCGGGAACAGCCTGCCCACAGAGGAGAAGCATTGATCACAACAGTATTCAGAATTGTCAGTGCATGGTGATAATAAAAAGCAGACCACACTTTTAGTTGGCTTTGTTATTGTTTTAAACTTCCACATTTCCCACAAATAACAGGCGCCTCTTATTGCCTGCAGCATAGGCAGGCCACTATCATTGTCTTGCCCTTGATAAAAACTGTCCCTGAGGCAGTGACTTATACATAAAATGATGTGTTCACAGAAATTTTAACCATGTGAAGTTAGTAAAAAAACAGAATTCACATCACTCATCTATTCGCACCAAAGGGGACTCAATTGAAGAGCTACAAACAAATCTTAAATGTGGATATTGAGACTACTTAATTTCTCATACTCTGTTTTCCCCTAACAGACCCATCTCTGCTTCTACATCTCACCCTTTTTCAGACTAAGTTCACTCAACACTACAACGATGGTGGACGTTAAGAGGACAGACGCATATGCATACACACATACCTGTTCTAATTTGCAGCCAAAATACAGACACACACACATAACAATCTTTTGAAGAAATATTCTCAGATATTAGAGAGATTTCAATTCATTCTGATTTAGAAACTTCTTATATAAATGTTGGTTTGTGTGATTGGCCTAGTTTGTGAAAAACATTGAAACTATAGAGATGAATGGATGACTAACAATTTCATTTTTATTAAAATTTAGAATAAAGATATATTCTGCAGAAGAGTTCTTATATTTTAGATATCTTGCTTTGTCATCTTTTACTTTGACTACATTTTCTGTATAACATATATTGCTGTTAAGTTAGTGCTAATTTTCTAAAATTTGAATAGAAAATTTTAGTTCAAAATACCATTTCTTTTTTTGTTAATACAAATTTTAGATCTGCATCACTTCTACATTTTTAAGCTGTGCATAATTATAGTTTTTAAACATTCCCAAGTTGGCAATTAAAAACTATGTAATGGTCAGTTGTGCTTTTAGTCAGAAACATGAATATTGAAGCCCAAAATAGGACTAATATTTTACACATGTAAAATAAAAGACTGTATTCTTAAGGGTTTAATGCTAATACATATTAATACAAACACTTTTAAAAGTTTAAATATACATGTGCAATCAAAAGGAAAGGCAATCATTTTTATACTGAACAAGAAAATCTGTTTTGTTAAAAAATCATTATGCAAAATGAATTTTTAGTCCTATTTTTAGCCTTTTATAATTAGGAGACAATTTAATCAGCACAAATAAGTCATACTATTAGTGTCAATCTCATTATATATTTGGAAAAAACTGGAGTTAATTATGGAGATGTGCTAAATGGAAAAGAAATAGGTAAAAGTTTTGAGGATGTTAAAAATTTCCTTGAGTGCTAGGAACCTACTTTAAATTCCATGTTTTTAAAGATAAACTATGTTTGATAGACCAAATATTATACATCAACTATGCTACAAGGATATCTTGTACAACACAGAGGATATAGTCAAATACTTTATTAAAAATTGTGAGTCATTATATCTGTAACTTATATAATATCAACTATTTGTTGTTGTTCAGTCTCCAAGTCATGTCTGACTCTTTGCAACTCCATGGACTGCAGCACGCAGCAGGCCTCCCTGTTCCTCTCCATCTCTCGGAGTTTGCCTAAGTTCATGTCCGTTGAATCAGTGATGCCATCCAACCATCTCATCCTCTGTCATCACTGTCTTCTCCTTCTGCCTTCAGCTTTTCCCAGCATCAGGGTCTTTTCCAGTGAGTCACTTGTTCACATCAGGTGGCCAAAGTACTGGAGCTTCAGCTTCAGCATCAGTCCTTCCAGTGAGTATTCGGGGTTGATTTCCTTTCAGATTGATTGGTTTGATCTCCCTGCTGTCCAAGGGACTCTAAAGAGTTCATCACAGTTCCAAAGCATCAATTCTTCAGCATGCTGCCTTCCTTATGGCCCAGGTCTCACATTCATACATTTATACTGGAAAGACTATAGCCTTGACAATATCAACTATACCTCAATTAATGAGAGAAAGTAAGGGACTTCCCTGGTGGTCCAGTGGCTAAGCTTCTGTGCTCACAATGCAGAGGCCTGGGTTTAATCGCTGATCAAGGAACTAGATCCCCATGCCTCAACCAAGAGTTTGCATGCCAAAACGAAAATCCTGCATGCCACAACAAAGATCAAAGATCATGCATGCACAACCAAGACCCAACCATATAGATAAACAAATATTTTTAAAAAGAAGGTAGTCTCCAAATACCAACAAATCACAGCCTAGTTAAATATGAAGACACACATATAAATCATTCAAATAATATATCTGATTCTGCATAAATTTCATATGTGTATCTTTTTTTTTGTTGTTGTTTTTTTGTTTTTTTTCATTTATTTTTATTAGTTGGAGGCTAATTACTTTACAATATTATAGTGGGTTTTGTCACACATTGACATGAATCAGCCATGGATCTACATGTATTCCCCATCCCGATCCCCCCTCCCACCTCCCTCTCTACCTGATCCCTCTGGGTCTTCCCAGTGCACCAGGCCCGAGCACTTGTCTCATGCATCCAACCTGGGCTGGTGATCTGTTTCACCATAGATAATATACATGTTTCAATGCTGTTCTCTCGAAACATCCCACCCTCGCCTTCTCCCACAGAGTCCAAAATTCTGTTCTGTACATCTGTGTCTCTTTTTCTGTTTTGCATATAGGGTTATCATTACCATCTTTCTAAATTCCATATATATGCGTTAGTATACTGTATTGGTCTTTATCTTTCTGGCTTACTTCACTCTGTATAATGGGCTCCAGTTTCATCCATCTCATTAGAACTGATTCAAATGAATTCTTTTTAATGGCTGAGCAATATTCCATGGTGTATATGTACCACAGCTTTCTTATCCATTCATCTGCTGATGGGCATCTAGGTTGCTTCCATGTCCTGGCTATTATAAACAGTGCTGAGATGAACATTGGGGTGCACGTGTCTCTTTCAGATATGGTTTCCTCGGTGTGTATGCCCAGAAGTGGGATTGCTGGGTCATATGGCAGTTCTATTTCCAGTTTTTTAAGAAATCTCCACACTGTTCTCCATAGCAGCTGTACTAGTTTGCATTCCTACCAACAGTGTAAGAGGGTTCCCTTTTCTCCACACCCTCTCCAGCATTTATTGCTTGTAGACTTTTGGATAGCAGCCATCCTGACTGGCGTGTAATGGTACCTCACTGTGGTTTTGATTTGTATTTCTCTGATAATGAGTGATGTTGAGCATCTTTTCATGTGTTTGTTAGCCATACAGTTCACCATTGCAACAAAAAAAATAAAATACTTAGGAGTATATCTACCTAAAGAAACAAAAGACCTATACGTAGAAAACTATAAAACACTGATGAAAGAAATCAAAGAGGACACAAACAGATGGAGAAACATACCATGTTCATGGATTGGAAGAATCAATATTGTCAAAATGGCTATACTACCCAAAGCAATCTATAGATTCAATGCAATCCCTATTAAGCTACCAACGGTATTTTTCACAGAACCAGAACAAATAATTTCACAATTTGTATGGAAATACAAAACCCTCGAATAGCCAAAGTAATCTTGAGAAAGAAGAATGGAACGGGAGGAATCAACCTGCCTGACTTCAGACTATACTACAAAGCCACAGTCATCAAGACAGTATGATACTGGCTCAAAGACAGAAATATAGATCAATGGAACAGAATAGAAAGCCCAGAGATAAATCCACGAACCTATGGACACCTTATCTTCGACAAAGGAGGCAAAGGTATCTTTTGTTTTTATCCTTAGTGATTTGTTTGCTCCTTGGAGTTAACTAAATTATAAGAATTTTATTTAGTGAAGAACTAAAATAAATCACACTCCAAAAATACAGAATATGACAGGAGCTAGGACTGGCTGGCCTTCCCTGGAAGGAAATCACTATCCACTCCAGTATTCTTGCCTGGAGAACCCCGTGGATGGAGGAGCCTGGTGGGCTACAGTCCATAGGGTCTCAAAGAATCGGACACACTGAGAGACTATCACCTAAGTGCGATCCATGAACTGTAGTAGCCTGCCAGGCTCCTCTGTCAAGGGATTCTCCAGGCAAAAATACTGGAGTGGCTGTCATGCTATCCTCCAGGGGATCTTACTGACCCAGGTCTCCTGACTTGCAGGTGGATTCTTTACCATCTGAGCCACTGGGGAATTCCTGGCTAACTTCAAATGTTCCTCCATTGGAATATGGCTGCCTACAGACTTATCCATTTATATCAGTTCATCAGATAATTGAACATATTACATGACTGACAGTAAAAGTATGGAGATACAAGGTGCAAAGCGATGCTTTTGAACGGGTCCTTTGCAGTGAAGCCCTCGGAAAAGAGGAAGAGAAGAGGCTCCTCCAGCCAGTTGCCAGGGACAGAGGACAGCTGATACAGCAGATAAAATGCTGACACTGCCAGGTTGAGCCTGTCAAAGCTGTTGAGAGTAGGCAGAGGCCTCACTGCTTTGATGTAGATTGCCTTTAGAAGGACTGATCTACCCCAACTTCAAGCTAAGAATCCACTTGCCTTCCCAGAAGTCTATAAGTGCTGGGCTTGACAGTCCTCAGAGACTGGGTTCTGTAGATACAGGTTTTTTCCAGTGTGAAGTGTGTTCCCCTCTCACTTGAGAAACAGAGATCTGTGCACACACTGTGTGGATACGGAGACTTCTCTGAAATTCCCGTCCCCCATGTTGGGAGCTCACTAAAGTGCTCACTGGGGATGGCTTTTTGGGTCAGTCCTAACAACAGGCGAGCCTCTTTCCCAGCAGATGTCTAGCACTCTCCTCATACTGGCTCACACTGGCCATCCATGTCAGCATCAGCAACCTTTATCTTCTGTGATTCATGTGGCTGGCTTCCAGGTTCTGAGTCCTCTATCATGTGCTACCATGCACTGACTGGGTAACTTTGGCATCTTTCTCTATTTCTGAGAGCTAGAGCCAGACCTCATTCCCTTCCTCCTGGTGACACTGTCGTCAAAGTCTGGAATTCTTGAGGGGCACCAGCTCAACCACATACTGTCTTGATGAATTCCTCTAAGGCCACATGATCCTAGAATTGAAAAGCTGGGAAATCTCTCAGTTCAAGTGGCTCATGCTCATGTAGCCCTCAAACATTAAAAAAAAAAGTTGGAATTTTGTAAAATAAATCACTAATGGAAAAAAAAAATCACTGCACTGTCATTCCCAATGAGTCATACTAAAGATTCTGTTTCTAACATAAGGGAAAAAAATAATCTATGGGCGAAAAGGAAGTTTGAACACTCAACCACTTTTAAACAAACATTGTATCCTAAATAAAATTTTTAAATCTTTCCATTTAAAATATTTGCTAACAATTGTATTTCTTATATACAATCGTAACTTAACTCCTTTCCCTAAGTTAAACAGTACTTTTGACATTTTGAAGTGGATAATTCTTTGTTGAGAAGGACTGTCTTGTGTATTGTAGGGTGTTTAGCAGCATCCCTGGTCTCTATCCCCAGATGTCAGTATAACTGCCCCTTCTTAGACGTGACACAAATATGTCTTCCAACCTTGCCAAATGTCCCCAGGGAGGAGAGTCCCACTTGACTGAGAACAACTTCCCTAAGTGCCCTGTGGAAAGATAAGAGAGGGGAACATACAGCACATGCTGTAACAAGAGACTGACTCTGTGTCTTATCTACAAACAGGAGTAAGCAATGAATATTTTAGATTTATTTTTCCTCTTTGTCTTTCAGGCAATGTACAAGTGGCAAATAATCTGCCTGTCAATGCAGGAGCCTTATGAGATGTGGGTTTGATCCCTGGGTTGGGAAGATCCCCTGGAATAGGGCATGGAAACCCACTCCAGTATTCTTGCCTGGAGAATCTCATGGACAGAGCAGCTTGGTGGGATATAGTCTATAGAGTCCCAGAGAGTTGGACATGACTGAGGCGACTGAGCCGTGTGCGCACACACACACACACACACACACACACACACACACGTCTCCATAATGAGTATCATTGAAGGAAACCAAGTAGAACATTAAAAAATGTTGGGATGAAAAGACTCTTAAGGAATGTCCTAACTTCTGACCTGAAGGCAGAATAATGAATAGGGTTTTGGTAGGAGGTTTAAATTCAGAGAAAATTTCACTAGTTTACAGAAGTATTAGGCTGCAAGTGGCATTTTTTGTTTGGACAATCTGGATTTTATCTAGAGGAGTGGCAAGGGATAGTTATTGACCAGATGTCAAGGAAAATGTGGGTTTAAAAGAACAGTTGCAGAAGACAGACACATGAGGGGCCTTAATGGAAAGTTCTCAGCCCTTCAATCCACTGTCCTTCAGCATCTCCCCAAGAAGTTAACACTGTGCAATACATACTCTCCAGTTGGCTGCAGGGAATTTCACTGGTAGTAAGGCACAGCTTTGGGTTCTCCTTTCAGTAACATTGATAGCTTCTGTCTGAGTCCTAAATCTCTGCACATTTGGTCCCCCTACTTGGATTAACAGATCTGCTAAATACAGATTAGGAGTTTGTTTTGGAGGATTTCTGATTTCAATCTGCGTGAAAATGGTATTGTGCTACTAAGCTCTACTGAACACCCAGGTGTAATTAATTTATATTAAATAAAAACTATAATATCCATGATAAGAGGAACCATGTTTTCATGGTTCACAACTTTTTATCTCATTATGCTGTTTCATAAACGAATGAGTGAACGAATAGAAATATCAGATGACAGGACTAGTTATCAGATTTTCCCACTCTGGGCCACAGAAGTTTGGTTCACATAGAGGAAAGCTTGCCAAGTTGTAGGTATGAATAGATATATAGATAGAAAACAACATCTGAGAGCTTTTTTAACTTGGAATTTTATCAACATTGCAAAAAAAGCTTAAAAAAACAACAGCACCCTTACTTTCCAATCAGGCCTAGAAATGATTTACTATCCAAGTCACATATAGTAAGTTGAGAGGCATTTGACTTGATTCTATTATACTTTTAGACAGTATGATCTTTTAGCTTGAGGACAAGCTCAACCTCTTGCTGTTTATTTCTCTGAGTATGTGTTGCTTTTTCTTTCCACTGTAGATTCTGTATTCTATCATAGGACTGTTCTGAGAATCAAGTAATATAATGAAATATAATGCAGGTAAGATACTTAGTTCACTCCTTAACATACTGCCAATGTTCATTCTGACATTAACAAATGTTCAGTAAGGGTTTCATCTGTTAATACTTTACTATTCATTCTGAAGAATGAAAACAACTGTAATCAATGCTGCCAACACACGATCATTATCAAAACTGCAGTTTTCTTGCTTGAAATTCCGCGATGCCTCTTCCGCAAGCCCACAGTGCTCTTGGTCTTTGCTATCTGCAATGTTTGGTTTCTATTGTCCCCATCTTGAGTTTTTCATGAAGTGTTCTTAGTCTTTGGAACCAGGAATGCTAGGAAAATGGTCACTTTATCAACTAAAACTTTGCTTTGATTTTCATGGAAAGCTCTGCATGATCCAGCTTCTATTATAACACCCCCTTCCCTTCCTGGTTGATCATGTGTGAAAAACCTGCACATGTGGCACTTTCATTTTCTACTTTCGTCTCCCACCTGCTCTCACAACCAGCTTGGGTGCCTTCTGCAGAAGAGCAAGCCCTACCCTGGCAGCTGGTCAAGAGGCCACTGCTCAAGTACTTAGTCCTCTCCCCAGGTGGCTGTCTTGGAATCTCCAAGGCTTTAATGTCAGCCTGATGATGATGAAGAAATATCCTCCCCTGCACATAGATCCATTTAAAAGCACAGGAGGATTCCCGTGATCATGAAGCACAGTACTGACCAGGTTCATGAGGACTGATACCAGTTTTGGGGGGCCACAGAGAAGCTCAGTAAGATATGCTTTCTGGGGAGGGTAAAGGAAGTGCATTATCATAGATTTCAACTAAAATTTAGAAGAATCACAGAAACTGTAACATAAACACCACACAAATAAGCATCAAACTGATTTTAAAATGCCTCTTTGTATGTTGCATTGATTTTTCATTATTATGACCTTATTCTTAAACTTACTTGTTGTGATCCTAATTTTCTACTCAATCTTTGTTTAGATCCCACTGGGATAGTGATATAGTGTGATTATTCAGAAAGGCTCAGGAAAGAAATTAAGACTCCCTGCTAATGAGAACAAGGGAAGGAAAAGAAATGTGCCAATCTAAGTGTTCTACCTGTAAATTGAGCTGCCAGACAAGAGGAAATAAATAATGCTTCATCACAAATCTTTTTCATGAAAAAAAAAAAAGGCCTAAAAATAAATATAAAGCAAAACAAACAAATCTATTGCAGGGAAGCAACAAATATTTATAATACTGCATCTTTAACAATAATATTGTAAATGTCAATTTATCTTCAGAGTATTACTATATGCAACTATAAACACTATCATTTTCTGAAAAATGTAATTACTTTTGTAAGACACTAAACATGACATACTTCAGATAAACATGTATTAGCTTCGTTTTAATTATAATACTTTAGTATATTGTGTATAACTATGAATGAAAAGTTAATTGTAACATTATTTATATTCATATGTCAAATTGTAAGCTATTCAAACAGTAACTTATAGTATGTATATACGTGCTTGTGTGTGCTTAGTCGCTCAGTCATGCCCGACTCTTTGCAACCCTATGAGCTGTAGCCTGCCAGGCTCCTTGGTCCATGGGGTTCTTCAGGCAAGAATACTGGAGTGGGTTTCCATGCCCTCCTCCAGGGGATCTTCCCAATCCAGGGATGGAACCCAGGTTTCCACATTGCAGACAGATTCTTTACCATCTAAGCCACCAGGAAAGCCCATATATAGGCATATATATTTCTAAATCATCAACCTGGTAAATTTTATGTTTATTCTTATTTTACCTTCAATCTTCATTTATTTTCTTTGATCCTTCCCTAAAATATATCTAATATAATAATGTGAAGTAAATAGCTGCATTTTAAAGACAGATTTTACTATAAGCAACATAGACATTTTAAAATCTTGCAATTATTCAGATATAAATAAAAAACATATTTTAAAATGTCAATTATATTGAAAAATTATATTCCATTTGGTTCCTCATTTTTAAATGAGTATTATGTGAATATTAATTAAATCCAACTGTTCAGATATATTACTCAGTTTTTTTTCCTCTCAAAATTAAGTTTTCATTGGCATTTATCTGATATTTAACAAAAATTTAAATTCCTTTAGCCACTTTCTTTGAATGGGTGATGAAGTTAATAGCTGTTAACATGATTTGAGTTGAACTGGACACGAAGCTCCAAGAAATATACTTTTATGATATATTAATTGCACATATGTGAATGGCCAAAAATTTCAGGAGACTTCTGCTTGTGCAGAAGTATGGGATAATTGCTAAGAATGATGACTCTTCAATCAAATGGATTTAGATTTAAAATTACTCCAGTTTTTCTGAAATATGTGAACTTGGTCAAGTTACTTAATCTTTCTAAACCTTGGATATATATATATTTTTAATCTGTATCACTAACAACAGTATCTACTTTATATGGAAGTTACTATGCTGGCAGGAGAAAATATACTTCACTTAATTGCTTATTAGGATGATATTACAGTATTATTTATGCTTTGGCCATCTATTTATCTTCTTTTTTAGGGAGATTGGTTGGGAAAAGAACACAAACTTTCAGCTATATAATGATTAAGATCTGAGTATCCAGTGTCACTAAACTTATAACACTGAAACTTCTTAAGAGAACAACAGAACTAAATATTCTCACCAAAAAAAAAAGAAACAGGTATATTTGTGAGGTAAGGGATGGCAGGAATTCTTTCACAGTGTGACGTAAATGAAATCATCCCATTGTATACTTTTTATTTTACAATTCTTTTTCAGTTACACTTCAAGAAGAAGAGAAGGAAGAGAGGAAGAGGAAGGAGGAGAGGCAAGAAGAAAGAGGAAGTCAAAGGTTGCCTGGCTGGGGTTGGTGCTAATTAGAGTCAAATAGTTTTAGGATAAAAGAGAAGTAAAAAGGACAAAATTCAGTTTTTTCAAAAATAGAGTCTTGAAAATGAAAATGGCATTTGATATTTAACAAGATTTTTATCCTAATCGGAAATGCTTGCATGTGAGGGTAATTACTGATTTTTTTGGACTGGGTAAATCTCCTGGAGAAGGGCATGGCAACCCATTCCAATATTCTTGCCTGGGAAATCCCATGGACAGAGGAGCCTGGCAGGCCGTGGGGTCACAGAGTCGGACATGACTTAGTGACTAAACAACAACAAAATACCTTAAACATAACTCCTGAATCATGGGCTATCTATAAATCTACATATAAAATAGCAAATATGTATTACTTTTGAAAAAGAAAAAAAACTTAAAATCAAAACCAAGTTTTAGTGTTAGATATATCCATAACCCTTTAAAACATATTTATCAAGTCCCAAAATTGATTTTTTCAGTTAATTTGGGAAGGGTGAAAGGATCTTCATTTATGGTATATTGCAAACAGTAAAACAGCATGTTTACAATATAATCTGGACACCTATAAATTCACACCTTTTTTAACATATTAGTATTTTTCTATTATTGCATTTTATTTTTTTATAAAGAGTTAAAGTGATATAGATATGTTTAATGCTATCACATCTGCTTCACCCTTCCCAGAGATAACCACTGTCCTGAAGTTGAAGTCCATTCTTTCTGTAGTTCTCTATACTTACTTTAAATAGCATGTGCTATTTAAGGTATTTTAATATTAAATATAAGTCTTCTTAATTTATATATCTTTCTGTAACAATCTTATTTTGCTCAAGTCACCTTAATTTATGTATCTTTCTGTAATAATCTGATTTTACTCAACATTATACTTTCTAGACTTAGCATTGCTGACATATAGACATAAAGCCCAACCATTATGACTACTGTAAATTATTGCACTGTATGACTCAATTAAATTTTTATAACTATTCCCACATTGGTGGGCATTTACTTTGTTTCTAGTTTTTATATATTGTAAATAATACTAAATGCATATGTTTTCTTCATGGTTAAAATTTTATATAACATATTTATGTATTTATCTGTGTTTATCATACCCGTGTGTGTATATGTATACACATATATATGTATATATTTTAAGTATGAAGAATTGCTTGTTAAGTATAGATGCATTTTTGACTTCATAGTTATTTCTAATTTCTCTTCAAAGTGACTGTACAAATTTACATGCCCACATGTATAGAAGTTTCATCATTTGCATATTTTCACCCATAATTTCTGCATGCTACTTTTGACTGTGCTGTGCCTTCGGCATTTCAGACAGATCCCTTAGACTGATTTGCAAGTTAATTTATAAAACTGAGCTATTCCTAGCTGTAGGAATTGTCTATAGCTAAAATGTAAGTTAAATTTAACTATATATAACTTTTCATGTAATACTAAGGGAAAAAATTTAAAAACTAATATCAAACTTCCCTGGCGGCTCGGTGGTAAAGAATTTGCCTGTCAATTCAGGAGACACGTGTTCCATCCCTGATGTGGGAGGATCCAACATGCCTTGGAACACCTAAGCCTATGAGCCACAACGACTGAGCCTGTGTTCTAGAGCCGGGGAATCTCAGCTACTGAGGCCACGTGCCACAACCACTGAAGCCCACGCGCCTCAGAGCCTGCGCCTGGCAACGAGAGAAGTCACCGCAGGGAGAAGCCCTGGCACCTCAACACAGAGCAGCCACCGCTCACCACACCTGGAGAAAGCCTGTGCAGAGACGAAGACCCAGCACAGACAAAAATAAATACAATTATTTTAACAAACTGCTCTCGAAACTATGTTTTGAATTATCTAAATCTCTAACTACATATCTCTCAGACAACCGGAACATATATTTGGCTCACCGCATATTTAACCAATCAATATTTATTGAGCCCTTAATTTTGGTTTCCAAATTTCAGTGATATGTATGGGAAAAGAAAAGTTTGTGAGGTGTATCTGATCTTGGATCTTAAATAGTGAACTGTAAACTAAGTAGCTGTATATGAAAGAAATGGGAAGCCAAGCTTTGCTTTCCAATATTTTAGAATCTAACATACTTAGGATTAAAGCAAATTTTAAAAGTCATATCATATGATTTAATCTGAAATAAAATGTTATAAGGTTCAATTTCTAATTCACGATATCTTACCTGTGAAACCTTGGGCAAGTTCCATAACATCTCTGTCCCTTAATTTCTTTGTCAGGAAAATCGTGATACTTCATATAACTATTGTAAAAACTGAATGAGTTAATACACTGAAAGTATTGACAAGGGGATCTCATACTAATATGTGACATAAAGTGTTTGCTGTTATTACAGAATTTTGAGTAAAATATTAACTATCTTAGGATATCACTTTAACCATTTTGAAGTTTCAAAGTCCTCTGTCTTCGGTAACCTCACCACAACACATTGCTTAGCAGAGCTTTTGAAAGTATAACTACTGATCACTGCGTGCATCCTGCCCAGTCACAGCAGAACTGGTTAGAACTTGTTATTTCTTCCCATACACTTTGAATAAAAGTTCAAATTCCTAACTGTGATGTACAGAACCCTGTGTGATCTGGATGCTGACTACCTTCCCAAACAACTCTGATCTTGGTTTTTAGTTAAGTTTCCAGTATTGGGTTCCTTAACTACTTGAAGGCCTTTCAAGCTTCTGAGCCCATGCACTGGCTAGTCCCTCTGCTTTTCCCTGGATTTATACTTGATTTGATTTCTCAGAGTCTAAAGGATTCAGATCAAATGCTGTATCTTCAGAAAGCCTTCCACTGCTCAGTATATTTAAAGTTTTCCACACTTCTCCACCCCTGATTTGACCAGTACCCACAATGCACAGTTTGTCAATATAAGTATGCTTTAGTATACACTGTATTTATGAAATCTATTTTATAGATATATTTATATATTTACTTACAAATATATATTTAGACCAGAAGACACTAGCTGAAAACTGCACTTGACATTTGGTTATCTAACTTGAAAAGATCAGCTAAAAAGTCAGAATGCTACTTCAACCCAATAGTGAATGAAGTCTGCATAAGTTAAAAAAAAAAAAGAGAGAAATAATAATACCTGAATCACATATTATCTCATTCACTGCATAATTGCTCCAGCCAAATTTAATATTCCCTTCAACACACTTAGAGTTTATTAATGAAAAGGAAGAAAAATAATGAAACAAAACCTTTCCATTTAAACAAATTCCTTCAGTTCAGTTCAGTTCAGTCGCTCAGTTGTGTCTGACTCTCTGCGACCCCACAGACTGCAGCACAACAAGCCTTCCTGTCCATTGCCAACTCCTGGAATTTACTCAAACTCATGTCCATTGAGTCAGTGATGCCATCCACCAATCTCATCCTCTGTTATCCCCACCTCCTCCTGTCTTCATTCTTTCAAATAAGTCAGCTCTTCCCATCAGGTGGCCTGGAGTTTCAGCTTCAGCATCAGTCCTTCCAATGAACACCCAAGGACTGATTCCCTTTAGAATGGACTGGTTGGATCTCCTTGCAGTCCAAGGAACTCTCAAGAGTCTTCTCCAACACCACAGTTCAAAAGCATCAATTCTTCGGTACTCATCTTTTTTTTATAGTCCAAACCTCACATCCATACATGACTACTGGAAAAACCATAGCTTTGACTAGATAGACCATTGTTGGCAAAGTAATGTCTCTGCTTTTTAACATACTGTCTCAGTTGAACATAACTTTTCTTCCAAGGAGCAAGAGTCTTTTAACTTCATGGCTGCAGTCACCATCAGCAGTGATTTTGGAGTCCAAAAAAATAAAGTCTGTCACTGTTTCCACTGTTTCCCCATCTATTTCTCATGAAGTGATGGGACCAGATGCCATGATGTTAGTTTTTTCAATGTGTTTTAAGCCAACTTTTTCACTCTCCTCTTTCACTTTCATCAAGAGGCTCTTTAGTTCTTCTTCACTTTCTGCCATAAGGGTATTGTCATCCGCATATCTGAGGTTATTGATATTTCTCCCAGCAATCTTGATTCCAGCTTGTGCTTCTTCCAGCCCAGCATTTCTTATGATGTACTCTGCATATAAGTTAAATAAGCAGGGTGACAATATACAGCCTTGATGTAATCCTTTCCCTATTTGGAACCAGTCTTTTGTTCCATATCCAGTTCTAACTGTTGCTTCCTGACCTGCATACAGATGTCTCAAGAGGCAGGTAAGGTGGCCTGGTATTCCCATCTGTTTAAGAATTTTCCATAGTTTGTTGTGGTCCTCATAGTCAAAGGCTTTGACATAGTCAATAAGTTAGAAGTAGATGTTTTTCTGGAATTTTCTTGCTTTTTCGATGATCCAACAAATGTTGGCAATTTGATCTCTGGTTCCTATGCCTTTTCTAAAACCACCTTGAACATCTGGAAGTTCACAGTTCATGTACTGTTGAAGCCAGACTTGGAGAATTTTGAGCATTACTTTGCTAGCTTGTGAGATGAGTACAATTGTGCAGTAGTTTGAACATTCTTTAGCATTGCCTTTCTTAGGGATTGGAATAAAAACTGACTTTTCCAGTCTTGTGGCCACGGCTGAGTTTTCCAAACTTGCTGGCATATTGAGTGCAACACTTTCACAGCATTATCTTTTAGGATTTGAAATAGCTATGCTGGAATTCCATCACCTCCACTAGCTTTGTTCATAGTGAGCTTGCTAAGGCCCACTTCACTTCACATTCCAGGATGTCTGTCTCTAGGTGAGTGATCACACCATCGTGATTATCTGGGTCATGACGATCTTTTTGGTATAGTTCTTCTGTGTATTCTTTTCACCTCTTCTTAATATCTTCTGCTTCTGCTAGATCCATACTATTTCTGTCCTTTATTTAAGTGCCCATCTTTGCATGAAATATTCCCTTGCTATCTCTAATTTTCTTGAAGAAATCTCTAGTCTTTCCCATTCTATTGTTTTCCTCTATTTCTTTGCACTGATCACTGAGGAAGGCTTCCTTCTCTCTCCTTGCTATTATTTCGAACTCTGCATTCAGATGGGTGTATCTTTTCTTCTCTCCTTTGTTTTTCTCTTCTCTTCTATTCACAGCTATTTGTAAGGCTTTCTCAGACAACCATTTTGCCTTTTTGCATTTCTTTTCCTTGGGTGATGTCTATGCTTAGAGTCTTCTCTTGTGTTGTTGGAAGAGGGTGTTAGCTATGACCAGTGTATTCTGTTGGCAAAACTCTATTAGCCTTTGCCCTGCTTCATTCTGTACTCCAAGGCCAAATTTCGCTGTTACTCCAGGTGTTTCTTGACTTCCTACTTTTGCATTCCAGTCACCTATAATGAAAAGGAAATCTTTTTTGGGTGTTAGTTCTAGAAAGTCTTGTAAGTCTTCATAGAACCATTCAACTTCAGCTTCTTCAGCATTACTGGTCAGGGCATAGACTTGGATTTCTGTGATACTGAATGGTTTGCCTTGGAAATGAACAGAGATCATTCTATCATTTTTGAGATTGCATCCAAGTACTGTACTTCAGACTTTTTTATTGACTATGTTGGCTACTCCATGCTTCTAAGGGATTCTTGCCCACAGTAGTAGATATAATGGTCATATGAGTTAAATTCACCCTGGAATGTCCCTTTTAGTCCCTTTTAGTTCCTTTTAGTTCACTGATTCCTAAAATGTCTATATTCACTCTTGTCATCTTCTGTTTGACCACTTCCAATTTGCCTTGATTCATTGACCTAACATTCCAGGCCTCCTGCAATACTGCTCTTTACTGCATCGGACCTTGCTTCTATCACCAGTCACATCCACAGCTGGGTGCTGGTTTTGCTTTGGTTCCATCTTTTCATTCTTACTGGAGTTATTTCTCCACTGACCTCCAGTAACATACTACACACCTACCAACCTGGGGAGTTCATCTTTCAGTGTCCTATATTTTGCCTTTTCATACTATTTATGGGGTTCTCAAGGCAAGAATACTGAAGTGGTTTGCCATTCCCTTGTCCAGAGGACCACATTTTGTCAAAATGCTCCAGCATGACCCACCTGTCATGGGTGACCCTACACGGCATGCCTCATAGTTTCATCGAGCTTGACAAGGCTGTGGTCCATGTGATCAGATTGGATTGTTTCCTATGATTGTGGTTTTCAGTCTGTCTGCTCTCTGATGGAGAAGGGTAAGAGGTTTGTGGAAGCTTCCTGATGGGAGAAGCTGACTGAAGGGGAAACTCTTGCTCTGATAGGTGGGGCCATGCTCAGTAAATCTTTAATCCAATTTTCTGTTGATGGGTGGGGTTGTGTTCCCTCCCTGACTTTTACCTGGGGCCAAACTTTGGTGAAGGCAATGAAGATGTGGGGACCTCCTTCAAAAGGTCCCATGCATGCACTGCCATACTCAGTGACCCCAGCAGCAGGCCACCACTGACCCAGGCCTCCACTGGAGACTCAAGTACACTTACAGGCAAGTCTGGGTCAGTCTCTTGTAGGGTCACTGCTCCTTTCTCCTTGGATGCATAAGTATGAAGTTATTGCCAATACATTATTTAATAACTTTTATTTAAGGACTTATTTTTATTCTTGATTTAATTGTAAGAAAAAAATTACTTTTTTTGCAAATGAATGTAAATGATTATTCCTCCTTATAAAAATACCATAGCACTTTTAGAAAAAAATATAGTCTTTTAACTCTGAAGGACTTGGTATGATTATCATCCCATGAAGAATCAATACTTTCTCCTCTTTAAATAGACTGCAGTTTTTAAAATATTATATTTTGTAAATTAGGTTGCAAATTATGAAGAAATTGAAGCTCATTGACTATAACTTGTTTTAAAAATCTATATAAGATTTCAAAGAAGAAGTCAACATGCACTGGTGTCAGACCGGAGAACTGTTTCTGAGAAGGACACACTTGAAATGATAAAGGAAAGAATGTGTAGGCCTTTCAGGATGATGAGAAGTAAGAACTTCACTTCCTGGGATTGCTTGAAATAGATATAATCAAGGCATGCTTATGGAATGCTAAAGAGAACTACATTTACTACAGAAAAATGTTGGGTTATAGTTGATAGGCAGTGCGTGGTTCTATTTCTCACTATATCTGCAGTTTCACTATATTTCTCACTATATCTACAGTCAAGCTAATATTCACAATGATGACATGGATATTGTAAAATTTTCAGCCATCAAAGAAAGAATGAATTATATTTAGTGAATCATACTTACAAAGTATAATGGTACAGGTTGAATATACTTCCCATTATAACTTTTTATAGCCTTTTAAAATTTTAATTTAAAATATTTTTAATAAAATAAAATTTTAAATTTGTCTGAGAATATTTGATTAATTCATTGTGTTAACCTACAATTTTTGTTCAATACAATTTATACTCAATAGTGACATCAACAGTAAAGAAACTTGAAACCTAAAATTTTAAAATGCATATGTCTCAGGGTTCACTGAAGCTACCAAAACCCTGCAGCTGTATTTTATAAATGAATATAAATCTTCACCTAATTAAGCTTTTTTTTTTTTTGAATCCTGAGTAAAGGCATTTCCTTGGAGAGTATATATACCCTTAACAGAGATTAAAGAAAAAATGTGAACAGTTCTAATAGTCACTGTTATTTGAATATTATTCTTTAAATGTGATCATGTTACAGACAATCCACAATTTTAAAAATAAATATATTTTTACCATCAATATACTCAATAAAAAAGTCTGGAAAGTTTTAAAAAAGTAGAAAGAAGGACTTAAGCTAAAAATCCAATGCTCAGAAATAGCCATTTTTAGTTTTATAGTGTATTTTCTTCTCAGCTTTTGACTCTGTGTATTTTCTCTAATAAGTAAAAGCATATTGCACTTCTGAGGTGGTGCTAGTGGTACAGAATCTGCCTGCCAATGCAGGAGATGCAGGAAACGTGGATTTAATACCTGAGTTGGGAAGATCCCTTGGAGTACACACATAAATATATGCAGATTTTTTTCTAAATAATTTTCAGTGTTTGATTTTACTAAAGTAATATGTAACATTGGAAAGTATTGAAAATAAAAAGGTTAAAACCATTACGAACATGTTCACTTTAAGTTCAGTGCTATTATTATGTTGGTGTGTATTATTGATATTTTTATATTACTGTATCTTTCACAATTAAAAATATACAATTTATATTTATTTTTACATTACAAACAAATTTTTGTTTCACTGTAATAGTAATGTAAAAATAAATATAAATTGTGTATTTTTAATTGTGAAAGATACAGTAATATAAAAATATCAATAATACACACAAACATGTAATTTTTCTAGTTAAAAAATTCATGAATGATCAAAACACATTGTTAGATGCAGAAACATCTTTTTAATCTCAAAGACAATGATTTTAACAAATTTTCTTTATCATTATCCTGACTTTGAGAATTTCATTAGTAAATTATTATATATATTCTTGAAAGGTAATTTATTTTTAAATAGATATACCTACAGAAGTGGTTGAAATACTAAAATAAGTGAGAAAGATGCATGATCACTACTGTCCTTGGCACAGAAAGAGTCATAACACAATTTCATCAAGATTTAAGTTTTTTAAAATGTAGATAATTCTGCCTATTCAGCACTAGGAATATCTTTGGGTCTCTATACATTCACACTCTTTGAAATATAAAGTCAGCACAATTGGAAAATGCATCTAAAGATTTGGCAAATTCTCTGAACCCTTACTACAGAAAGACAAGTTGTTTGTCCAATTGTTGTTGTCAAACATTAGGTCAAATTTGCAAAATTTTCATACATTTTTATTACACATTTCACAGATTCCAATAGCACAATAAATCATTAACATAATCATAAGCTCTTTTTCAGTCTGATTTGGAGCATTTGATTTTTTTTTATATTTTTTAAATTTAGACAAATTCTATTTATTTTCATCAAAAATCATTTTTCATTGCTATATACATAGGAAATTTAGTATATTTATATAAAATTATGACATGGTGTGGTAAGTCATGTCTCCTTCAAAATATAAATTAAATGTAGATTTTGACACTAAATTTTATATTTGCTTAAAATGAAGTTTTTATATAAGCATCTGAATAAATCATAGGCCTTTTTACAAAGAAATATGGCCCAGATTATATATTTTATGTACTTTGATGAATTTATATTCCCCTATGACTGAGCAACTGAACTGAACTGAACTGAAGGGCACATCATTTTATCCATCCATAATTGATAAAGGAATATAATATGAAATTACCCTAGAATTTCAAATGGATGCTTGGAAAATCTCTAACCACTTATCTCACAGTCCATAGTTTGTGAGCTATACTTTAAAGACTATTAATACTCCAGTTACTTGAGTTTATGGTATATTAAGTTTTAATTTACTTAAAAGTAAAACAACAAGAAAGTGAAACATTTATTTTAATTACAAAAGGGCTAAATTGTATTTGTATTCATTTTCTATTATTTTAAGGCCAAAAAGAATCTTTCATGGGGAAAACATTCAAATTACCATAAGCTTACATATTTTGTTTATAGTTATAAATTAAATATCAACTACAAGCAAACTGCATTTCAAACATTAATTAAAAATTGCAGACTTATAGTGAATGGCAGGAAGGGCTTCAAGTTAATTTAGCTCTTTTAATTCAATCTGACTGACTTAATTATACTGCCATACTTGGTTGAAACAGAAGTGTTTTTTCTTTCATTTCATGAAATTAAAATACATGAAACTTCACTATTCTTTCCTGAAATAATAGTATAATACACAGTAGATTTTAAACATTATTGACATCATCGGTAAAGCTGCAGAATAATGATCTAATTTATTTGCTAAATTCCACCATGTGTTCTTTTCACTTATATTATAAGCAATTTTCTGCAGGCTATTTATAAAGGGTTATTTGTGGCCCAGAGAAGGTCTTTGCTGAGGCATAATGAATAAAAACTAATGGTTGTATTCATATATTTTTTTCTGAATTTGTTCAAGATTTGCTCATGCTCATTTCTGTTCCATTTGCTGGTGAGGCTGAGATGCTCTAGGTGAAAACGCATTTTATCCTAGGTCGGATCTTCTCCATAATATGACCAAACATTTTAGATTGCTTATTCCCATCATTTACCTTTCCTTCCCATAAACCAAGTTTCATTGCCTTACCCACCAATGATACTTATTAATAACTCATCTCAGAAACAAAGTATTCAAGATATCCTAGGCTGGCCCATGCTTGTGTGCCAATTAAGTGTTTCAGGAAGGAATTCATGTATTATGTTCATTATCAATAAATTTTCTGGTTCAGAGCAGAGGTCCTTGTGAAAACATCTGAAATTTGATAGTGTTAAGCTTCACTCCAAATTTCACCAAGACAGCTATTTAAGCTTTCTAATTTGGAGACCAAACATGTATATTATCAAGTGTGAAACAGATCGCCAGTCCAGGTTGGATGCATGAGACAAGTGCTCGGGGCTGGTGCACTGGGATGACCCAGAGGGATGGGATGGAAAGGGAGGTGGGAGGGGGATTCAGGATGGGGAACACATGTAAATCCATGGCTGATTCATGTCAATGTATAGCAAAAACCACTACAATATTGTAAAGTAATTAGCCTCCAACTAATAAAAATAAGTGGAAAAATTAAAAAAAAATAAAAAACTTAACAGATTTCCATGGAACTTAATTACTGAAAAAAAAAAAAAAATGGAGAGCCACACTGGAAACAGATCAAATCAACCTTTTATTGAGCATCATATCTTCATGACACTAGAGAGGGCAGTCAACAATTATAATCAGGACTTGCATGTAGTGAACTCTGGTCACCTGGATCACCCGCTATTAGAATAACCAGAATCATAGAGTTTTAATAATGGAAAAAATATTAAAGATTTCTTCTTACAGGGTAAAACAGGAAGACTCAAAATTTCACCATGGTGAATGTCCCTAAGTCATGCAGTTAGATATTAGCAGACAGGAATAAAAATTTTGCTTAGTTGACACTGAGGTCAAGGAACTAAGGACAGTGTCAGCAATTTAAAAAATGATACTCATATATAAGGATTTAATAATAGTTAATCACAGAGGTTGATTCCATCTTTCTTACATCAGGGTCTCTAATCAGATGACTTTAACCACATTCTCCTTCCCCTCCTTTGACATATCCATAAGTTATGTACTCATCAGATAAGCCCTGCCATGAATCCAATGAGAAGTGCCATGATAGCACCATTAATTCATACTACACATCTTTCTCCCTTTCACACCCATTGTCATTATCCGCCTACAACTTTCAGACTAATTCTAATAGATGGATTCCATCAGCAAATTAAAAAAAAACAATACTCTCTAGACTTCAGTGATGAAAAACATACAGAGTAAAACAGTATGCTCTTTGGAAATGCAGCACTTTGTTATCTTTATGGTGCAGAGTGAAAGACAAATTAAGGGAAGAATGCTGTGCAAGCCTTTTTTATTGCTTTTATGATAATAAGGAGATAGTCTTTATTTGTTTTGACTGGGTGGTGCAAATACACTGTCCTGCTACAATTTATTGATTTGGTTAAAAATCAGTGGATGCCTGATTGAAAACTTACAGGTGTTTCTTTCTGATAGTTTATATTTGCAATTTAAATTGTATTTATAGGCTTTAATGGCTCATGAACAACTACAGGGTTCACTTCTCTGCAGAATAACCTACATTTCATGAAGTAATTTTTTATTAGCATTCAGTTGTAATTCATAAATTAATATTTTTTTGATAAGGAGATAGGTGACATTCATTGTGAAGGAAGTTAGAATGAGAAACTGATTGTAAAGCAATATTTACAGGAGGCAAGAATATGATTGCCTTAATATAATATTATAAGGGAGAAATTACAACAGTATTTTTACATATTCTTAAAGTTTGAAATTAAAATCAAACCTCTCCATTGTGACATTTACGGTGTACCTGAAAACACTCTTCATTTTTATGTAAGCTTCCTTCTGTGGTGTCTCTTTGTCTAAAATTCAGACTTGAGGTATAAATTTAGTTGAACTGCTCAAGAAAACCATCCATAAATATGATTCATTGCAAAATGTGAAAAGTATCTGAGTGTTCCCAAACACTCAGTGTCACAAGCCTGAGGTACTATTGCAATGTAAAGTAACTTACACTGTTGTAAACCAAGCTGCCACAGTAATTTTTTAAAGAAACCATCCTGAATCTGTCTCTATTATCCTTCAGTAACAATGGAAATAATCCTACTGAATGCTTAAAAGTGCTTCTGATGCTTGTTTCAAATTCTGTGGTTGGCTGGAAAGCACCACTGTTTGTCTATCAACTGGACCAGGCATCCTCACTCCAAGCCATTGAGTTCTCTGCTTGAGAAAAGAGGCTGAGGGTGGTGAACAGTAATCTGCATATTTTCCTCCATTTTATAACACGCATATGTACATTTTAACTTGAATGGCAGGACTCTGCACCTACATGTAAAAACCATAATTATGAATTGAGGTGGCAAAGGACTGGAAAAACTAACGCTTTACCGTCTCAGCCACGGGGGAAGCTCCTCCCTATATATACAGAAGTTTGAATGATTACTATGATTGTCGTTTGTTCATGAATGGGAAACGGTACTATTCTTAGTCTTCATCCTTTTTTAATCAAATTTCTGAATTTTCATCTGCCAAATTTGGAAAACTCAGCAGTGGCCACAGGACTGGAAAGGTTAGTTTTCATTCAAATCCCTAAGAAAGGCAATGCCAAAGAATGTTCAAACTACTGCACAATTGTACTCATCTCACAAGCTAGCAAAGTAATGCTCAAAATTCTCCAAGTCTGGCTTCAACAGTACATGAACCGTGAAATTCCAGATGTTCAAGCTGGATTCAGAAAAGGCAGAGGAACCAGAGATCAAATTGCCAACATCCGCTGGATCATTGAAAAAGCAAGAGAGTTCAAGAAAAAACATCTACTTCTACTTTATTGACTACGCCAACGCCTTTGACTATGAGGACCACAACAAACTGTGGAAAATTCTGAAAGATATGGGAATACCAGACCACCTGACCTGCCTCTTGAGAAATTTGTATGCAGATCAGGAAGCAACAGTTAGAACTGAACATGGAACAACAGACTGGTTCCAAATAGGGAAAGGAGTACATCAAGGCTGTATATTGTCACCCTGCTTATTTAACTTATATGCAGAGTACATCATGAGAAATGCTGGGCTAGATGAAGCACAAGCTGGAATCAAGATTGCCAGAAGTATCAATAACCTCAGATGTACAGATGACACCATCTTTAGGCAGAAAGTGAAGAACTAAAGAGCCTCCTGTTGAAAGTGAAAGAGGAAAGTGAAAAAGTTGGCTTAAAATTCAACATTAAGAAAACTAAGATCATGGCATCTGGTCCCATCACTTCATGAGAAATAAACAGATGGGGAAACAGTGGAAACAGTGACAGACTTTATTTTTTTGGACTCCAAAATCACTGCAGATGTTGACTGCAGCCATGAAATTAAAAGACACTTGCTCCTTGGAAGAAAATTTATGACCAACCTAGACAGCATAATAAAAATCAGAGACATTACTTTGCCAACAATGGTCTGTCTAGTCAAAGCTATGGTTTTTCCAGTGGTCATATATGGATGTGAGAGTTGGGCTATAAAGAAAGATGAGCACCAAAGAACTGATGCTTTTGAACTGTGGTGTTGGAGAAAACTCTTGAGAGTCCCTTGGACTGCAAGGAGATCCAACCAGTCCATTCTAAAGGAAATCAGTCCTGAATATTCATTGGAAGGACTGATGCTGAAACTCCATTACTTTGGCCACCTGATGCGAAGAGCTGACTCATTTGAAATAACCCTGATGCTGGGAAAGTTTGAAGGCAGGAAGAGAAGAGGACAACAGAAGATGAGACGGCTGGATGGCATCACTAACTCAATGGACATGAGTTGGAATAAACTCCGGGAGCTGGCGATGGGCAGGGAGGCCTGGAGTGCTGCACTCCATGGGGTTGCAAAGTGTCGGATATGACTGAGTGACTGAACTGAACTGAACTGATAGTTCACTATGGGACTTTGAGAAGAGAAGCATTCCTCTCTTCCTTAAGATGTCACCATCACAAACAACCCAATCAAAAATTGGGCAAAAGAGCTAAACAGATATTTTTTTTCCAAAGAAGACATACAGATGGCTATAAACAAATGAAAAGATGCTCAAAACTGCTCATGATTAGAGAAATGCATATCAAAACTGCAATGAGATATCACCTCACACTGGTCAGAATGGCCATCATCAAAAAATCTACAAACAATAAATGCTGGAGAGAGTGTGAAGAAAAGGGAACCCTCTTGCACAATTGGTGAGAAAGTAAATTGATACAGCCACAATGGAAGACGGTACGGAGATTCCTTAAAAATCTAGGAATAAAACCACCATGTGTGTATACGTGTATGTGTTAGCTGCTCAGCCATGTCCAACTCTTTGTGACCTCATGGACTGTAGCTCACCAGGCTCCTCTATCCATGGAATTCTTCAGGAAAGAATACTGGAGTAGGTTGCCATTCCCTTCTCCAGGGATCTTCCCAACGGAGGGACTGAACCCAGATCTCCCACATTGTGGACAGTTTCTTTATCATCTGAGCCTCCAGAGAAGCCCACTACCAGGCATATACCCTGAGGAAACCAAAACTGAAAAAGGCACACATACCCCTATGCTCACTGCAGCACTATTTGCCATAGCTAGGACAAGGAAGCAACCTAGATGCCCATTGACAGATGAATAGATAAAGAAGCTATAGCACCTATATACAACAGAATATTGCTACTGCTATTGCTGCTGTCACTTCAGTCGTGTCTGACACTGTGCGACCCCATAGACACCAGCCCACCAGGCTCTGCCGTCCCTGGGATTCTCCAGGCAAGAACACTGGAGTGGGCTGCCATTTCCTTCTCCAATGCGTGAAGGTGAAAAGTGAAAGTGAAGTCTCTCAGTCGTGTCCAATTCCTAGAGACCCCATGGACTGTAGCCTACCAGGAATATTCAGTTCAGTTCAGTTCAGTCGCTCAGTCGTATCTGACTCTTCGCGACCCCATGAATCAGAGCACGCCAGGCCTCCCTGTCCATCACAAACTCCCGGAGTTCACTCAAACTCATGCTCATTGAGTCGGTGATGCCATCCAGCCATCTCATCCTCTGTCATCCCCTTCTCCTCCTGCCCCCAATCCCTCCCAGCATCAGGGTCTTTTCCAATGAGTCAACTCTTTGCATGAGGTGGCCAAAGTATTGGAGTTTCAGTTTCAGCATCAGTCCTTCCAATGAACATCCAGGACTGATCTCCTTCAGGATGGACTGGTTGGATCTCCTTGCAGTCCAAGGGACTCTCAAGAGTCTTCTCCAACACCACAGTTCAAAAGCATCAACTTTTCAGCACTCAGCTTTCTTCACAGTCCAACTCTCACATCCATACATGACCACTGGAAAAACCAGAGCCTTGACCAGAACGGACCTTTGTTGGCAAAGTAATGTCTCTGCTTATTAATATGCTTCTAGGTTGGTCATAACTTTCCTTCCAAGGAGCCAGGAATATTACTCAGTCATAAAAAGGAATCCATTTTTGTCAATCCTAATGAGGTAGATGAAGCTAGACCCTATTATACAGAGTCAAGCAAGTCAGAAAGAGAAAAACAAATATCGTATCCTAACACATATAGATGGAATTTAGAAAGAAAGTACTGATGAACCTGCCATTTGCGTGGCAGCAATGGAGACACAGATAGAGAACAGGACATGTTGGGGGAGGCTGGGATGTATGGAGAGAGAAACATGGAAACATACATTACAATACATAAAACAGACGGCCAATGGGAATTTGCTGTATGATTCAGGGAACTAAACCAGGGCTCTGTAACAGCCTGGCGGGGGGGAGGTGGGGAGTAAGGTAGGAGGGATGTTCGAGAGGGAGGAGCCATAGGTACATCTATGGTGGTTCATGCTGATGTTTGGCAGAAACCAACACAACACTGTAAAGCAATTATCATTCAATTAAAAGTAAATAAATTTAATTTTTAAAAATGACATCACCACCAAATTTCATTCATGCTATTTATGGGAAACATTTCATAGTGAAAAAACAAGCTGAACATTGCATTCCACTGGCATCTTTAAAGATCCAGATTAACGAAAGTTTACAGGAGATTTTTCAGATACATTTCCAGTTCACATCCAAAGGAATGACATAATATGATAGTGATATTTTTCTGCATTCTATATCATCTGAAAACATTCAAAGATACTATCTTCCTTGAGCATCATCATTTAGATCACTTACATCTAAAGTGAAATTTCTCTTATCCTTCTTGAGGGCCTGGTATATTTAAAAATCTTGATTTACTGGCAGCAGTTTCACATAAGGAAAAAGAAAACCTGAGGGGATGAAAACTCCTGGCAAAGAAAATAAGAAGATGGGTAGTTTCAATTTCTATGCCTGCAACTAATTATTTATAAACTATACTCAAAGTATACAGATCCAGTGTTTATTTAAATAAGTTTAAATAAGTTCTATAAAGTGTCATGTCATAGCAGAACAGAGTGACATAAAACTCCAAATTGTTTTGAATAAAATTAAAGCACAAGTGCAAACCAGACAAAACAAAGAGCACATGTTTTCATTCTGGATTTAGCTCAGCTTTGTAAATAGTAGTGCAGTTCTTCTCAATAACACGCTTCTGAATAACCAACAAATCATAAAAGAAATCAAAAAAGAAATCAAAATATGCATAGAAATGAATGAAAATGAAAACACAACAACCCAAAACCTATGGGACACTGTAAAAGCAGTGCTAAGGGGAAGGTTCATAGCA
Organism: Odocoileus virginianus; assembly: GCF_023699985.2. Taxonomy (NCBI): domain Eukaryota; kingdom Metazoa; phylum Chordata; class Mammalia; order Artiodactyla; family Cervidae; genus Odocoileus; species Odocoileus virginianus. The sequence continues at coordinate 25,697,408 of NC_069685.1, forward strand.
TTACAGGCCTACCTCAAGAAACAAGAAAAAAGTCAAATAAATAACCTAACTCTACACCTAAAGCAACTAGAAAAGGAAGAAATGAAGAGCCCCAGGGATAGTAGAAGGAAAGAAATCTTAAAAATTAGGGCAGAAATAAATGCAAAAGAAACTAAAGAGACCATAGCAAAAATCAACAAAGCTAAAAGCTGGTTTTTTGAAAAAATAAACAAAATTGACAAACCATTAGCAAGACTCATTAAGAAACAAAGGGAGAAGAACCAAATTAACAAAATTAGAAATGAAAATGGAGAGATCAGAACAGACAACACTGAAATACAAAGGATCATAAGAGACTACTACCAGCAGCTCTATGCCAATAAAATGGACAACTTGGAAGAAATGGACAAATTCTTAGAAAAGTATAACTTTCCAAAACTGAACCAGAAAGAAATAGAAGATCTTGTCTTTTCATTTCTAAATGAATTTTTTAGTAGTCACAAAGAGCCTAGAACAAGAATTTAGGTCAGTGACAAGCTGAATCCAAGAAATTGAGAAACTGAATTGGCATAGCTTTAACTACTAACTTCCATCAATCAGTGACATAAACCTATTCATAAGAAAATTAGAATACTTACAGTTTCAACAGTACTATGGACCTGGGACCTTCAAGATTTAGGTATTAATAGTATGGACTGAACGCCTTAGCAGTAGGCAGAATTTGTTCCAACTTGGTTGCTTTATAGAAAAGTAAATTGCTAAAAGAATCAAGGGGAATTAAAACATAGTCAAAGGATAGCTATAATATTAACAACCTAAGCCTACACCAAACAGTTTACAATTGTGAGAATTACCAGGAGCCATACAGAGATTTGAGTGAATGCAAGTGGGTTGTTAATTTGGAGGCACAAGAGTCACTTTTTGATAAAAAAAAAAAAAAAAAAACAACACAAGATCATAGCAGATTTCAAAGCTTCCAAGTCACCCTGAGAGGAGCCATAGGCAATGAAACTACAGTAAGAGCATATCAAAGGGTGAGACAGCAGAGTTGGAGCCCTGGGTGGGAAAACAGTTAGTAGTTTTGGGTTACAAGTGAGATTAAGAACCACAAATGTTCAACTTACTTTAGTAGAATATTAATATTTTATGAAAAAGTGAAAGTGTTAGTCGTTCACTTGTGTCCAACTCTTTGCAACCCCGTGGGCTGTATGCAGCCCACCAGGCTCCTCTGTCCATGGAATTCTCCAGGCCAGAATACTGGAGTGGGTTGCCATTCCCTTCTCCAGGTGATCTTCCCAACCCAGGGATTGAACCTGGGTCTCCTGAATTGCAGGTAGCTTCTTTACCATCTGAGCCAACCCAGATATAATGAATATTTTATGAAGGTTAATATTTTATGAACGTTCTCGAGTACTTTTTTTTTTTCTTTGAAGAAGGATTCCAACAAGTATTGGCCTCCCCCTATCTCCTTCATCTTGGAACTCCAATATCATAATATCAAACATCTTTTTCTTCTTGGAATCATGCAGCAGGTCAAATAAATTTACAGGTACAAATGTGTCTTTTCTCAGCTCTCTTTCTGAAGTGAGCAACAGCAGAGCCCAAAAGAAAGATATGGAAGTACCCCTACAACACATCTCCACCTGCCAAACTAAGGAAAGGATCACTAAGAGACATAACAAAGGCCATGGCACCAAGCTTTGCCAATGCCCTTCCACTGGTGCCATTCTCAAGATAGACTCAGGGCATTACTTATATTTCTACGAAAACACAAGAAATAAGAAAGATTTCAATGAATGCATCATTCCGTTTGATACAAGTCATTAATATAATTGGAGGACTTTGAACATGGTTAATAAAACAAAGAGTTGGACACGACTGAGCAACTGAACTCAACTCAACTCAAAAAACAAAGATGGAAACGTACTCAAACTTACAAGCTTTTGTACTTTTGCACAGAAAAAGGAAACCATAAACAAAACAAAAAGACAATGTATAGATTGGGAGAAAAATTTGCAAATGATATAACTCACAAGGGCTTAATTTCCAAAATTGACAAATAGCAAATAAAGCTTACTATAAAAAAAAAAACAATAAAAAAATGATCTGAGGATCTAAAGAGACATTTTCCAAATAAGACATACAGATGGCCAACAGGCACATGAAAAGATGCTCAATACCACTAATTATTAGAGAAATGCAAATCAAATCTACAAACTGGTATCACTCATACCAGTCAGAACTGCCATCACCAAAAATCTACAAATAATAAATGCTGGTAAGGATGTGGAGAAAGAGAATCCTCTTACACTACTGCTGGGAATGTAAATTGGTGTGGCCACTATGGAGTAGAGTATAGAAGTTCTTTAGAAAACTAAAAACAGAGTTACCACATGGCCCAACAATTCCACTCCTGGACATACACCCAGAGAAGATGAAAACTCTGAAAATATACATGCACTCTGATGTTCCTAGCAGCACTATTTATAATAACCAAGACACAGAAGATACTTAATTGTCCATCTACAGATGAATGGATAAAGATGTGATATTTAGATATATAGTACAAAAGAATGAAATCATGTCATTAGCAGCAACATGGAAGGACCCAGAGTTTATCATAGAAAGTGAAGTAAGACAGAGAAAGATGAAGACGATATGGTATCACTTTTATGTGGAATTTTTAAAAGTGATACAAACGAACTTATTTACAAGACCAAAGAAGACTCACAGACATAGAAAACAAACTTATGGGTACCGAAGGAGAAGAGGAGGGAGGGATAAATTAGGAGCTTGGAATTAAAAAGATACACACAATGCTATATAAAACAGATAAAAAACAAGGTCCTACTTTATAGCACAGGAGGCTACATTCAATATCTTGTAATAACTTATGATAGATAAGAATCTGAAAAAGACTATATATAGATTTACTGAGAAGTTATTTTACAAATATCCCAACAGTATGAAGCTCATTCCATGGGCCTTCTCTTTCTACAATGTTTTCCTCTCTGTCCTTATAATACATGTCTGGCTCTTCTTATGGTGCTATTTTCTACGCCCTTGACATTTGCATGGTTCAAACATTCTGCCACCAGATCTTAGCTAACTCCTTCTTGCCATTCAGGTCTTGATTCAACCATCATCTAATAAGCATGAGTCACAGTGACTGGAGCTGGTGATAAAATAGTAGATGAAAGATAACCCCTGTGCTTGAGGATAGTATAATCTATATGGTTCACTTTTGAATTAGAGAAGTGTTCAGACTGTAAAATGTATTCCAAATTTGAACAAAATTAAACAAAATTTAATACACAATTAAATATTATACTCCATTAAGGAAAAAATTACCTTTAACATGTTTTATGCTGCAGCTACATATTACTAGTGAACCTAAAAATGGGGGATCGGTTTGATATTTTTATTTACACTAGAAATTCAGCCTCAAGCTGAATTTCTATTGCTTCTCTGAAAACTTGACACTTAGGAACAGGCTCTGTTCCTAAAACCAGACAAAGGTAAGTAGGAGGTTTCTAGAATCAGGGAAAAAAAAATAATTCAGGGAGAATGAAGTTGACAGTTAGTTAGCTCTTTCTTCACCAGTGAAAATTGTCATTTTAACTCAACCACTTCCCAACCTTGGAAAATAGTAGACTCTACTACTAGAACATTAATTTCTAATATTTGCCAAGGTCTTCAGACTTCTCAGCCTCTATAATTGTGTGAGCTAATTTCTTATATTTATACAAAATATTGGTTCCATTTCTCCAAATAACTTTGCTGCTGCTGCTGCTAAGTCGCTTCATTCGTGGCTGATTCTGTGCAACCCCATAGACAGCACCCACTAGGCTCCCCTGACCCTGGGATTCTCCAGGCAAGAACACTGGAGTGGGTGGCCATTTCCTTGTCCAATAAATAACTCTGACTAGACTAATACAGAAAATATTAGGGGACTATTTCAAGTATACAACTTAGGTGTGAAAAGGAAGTATATATATCACTTTTTATTGACATTCACGTAGAAGAAAGAGAAATCAGAGCATCTTCTTTATCAACACTGGGCATACATGTTTGTACATATGTGGGCACACATATATAAAGTCTAAGTAAAAGATGGTGGTGGTGCAGAAGTAGAGGCAGATCACAAGAAGTAAATTTTAATTAATAAAACATACACACAAAGAAACTTAAAAAAGGCAAGTTGATCCTTCTTAAATGAATGCCTGTGTTCATTTCCTATTCAGATCAGCATGTGGTAATTTTTGTTTGTCAGTAAAAATCAATCAACCTCCACTTTTAAAAAAGGTAGACTATTTTGGGTCATCGGTATAATTCAAATGGTATTCTATTTCGAAAAAGTCATTTCTCTTTAAAGATGTTTTAAATATTCATATTTGAACATTTAATTATGGTTGATATTAAATAAAAAGAATGAGAGCACATTCTGACTTACAGAGTTTGTAGTTCACTAAGAATTCATTAGGCCAAACTAGTATTTAGGAGTCAATCTTCAGTTTTTTGAAATTCAGGAAAAGCCTGTTTAACTATACATAAACCTAGTTGTAACACTTTTTTGAACTTTATTTTCAGTAAGACAACACTATAGACTACAGCTCTACTAAAATAAACCTAATTTATACTTAAGCACGGTTCTTATTTCTTACAAAATTTAAATCACACTTTCACACACAATTTCCACATAAACTATAAGATACAGATTTTCTTGAAAAAATATTGGTAAAAGAGGTTTCAAAGTCAGAGATATTTTTATTTAAATCATGCACCCATACCTACAATGGTTACTATAATGACAGTAACACAAACTATATAATACTATTCATTTTGAGTGTCTACTACATGCCAGATAATTTATATATAGTTTCTTATTTTACCTTTTTGACAGTTCAGAGATGAAAACATAGCTGGCTGCATTTTATAGATATAGGATCAGGCTAAAATTATTATAAATCCTTGGACAATTACCTAAATTTTCTTAATTTTACTCTCCTCACTAATGAAGTGGGGGAAACTATACTACCTCACTGTTGTGAATTTGAAGCAAGATAACACATGTAATAATCAAACTCAAAGCTGTCAACTAACAATGTGATCACACTTCACTTTTAATTAAAACAATATTCAGGTTCACTTCATACACAGAAATAAGTCAGAATCACTCAGATAAAAGTCAGAGTATCCAAGATATGGCTAATCAGGGTAGAGTGTTAGATACAATTTATCAGTTGAGTGTCAGATATAGATTACCTGATCAAGTCAGCTTCATATGCACCAATACTTCCTCTTTAAAGAAAAGATCAGATGTGTGAAGAAATAAGCTGTTCATTCAGGACTTTGTTTTTAAGGCAGAGGAAGTTTATTTCTTTTGGTATGCCATCTGTAAGAAATGGTTGACAAGAAATGGCATTGTGCCTTGCATATTTATCAAACTAAAGGCTTGGATTCATATTAAGATAAAACAAAATTTTTAAGCTTCCCAAGATTCAAATCAAAAGGCTTCATGCTTTAACATTCAGAGCAGCACTAAATGACTCCCCTGGGCTCATTGCTAATTTTAAAGCTATTAGACAAAAGAGCTGGATTTCAAAGGAGCCATGGTACTGAATTCATTCTTTTTCCTTTCCAGGGGTAAACCCATGAGGCTCCAAGATTTAAAGTCAGTCAGCTCAACAGACCATGACAAGACTTGAATCTTCTTGATAAATCAAAAAATACATTAAGAAGCTGTTTGATGGGGCTGTGAACTAAAATGGTTTTGAAAGATCTTTTATCTAAGACATCTAATTCCTAAACAAAATATTAATCTCAATATTTTGAAATAATCAATTTAAAAAGATAGCTGAGGAACAGTGTGAAAGATATTTTCAAATTCATTAGCTGGATCCCTAATTACAGATATTTTACACAGCAATATACATTACTGTCTAAAGTCAAGATAATATGCAGTTTTCATACCATTATTTTTCCACAAGATTAGATAATCAGTAAGTTTTTGATCTTAACAATTTTAATGACTTTCTATCTGTAATATCAGATGATATTGCTTATATAATCACACATGATGCGTTACAGGTGAGGTGACACTCATTCCACACTTGGTCTTAAATTATTATTAATGTTAACATTATAGAAGTCACTATAATTTGAACTGTAAACACCAAGAGGATTCTCTACCTGCAGAAAATTAAGGAGGTTTATTTTATTACTTATAATAATCAATTTTGTATGTCTTTCAAAGTATAGTTATTTCAGTTCAAATAAAATGGCCCCCAAAATGTGGTTTTAATAATCTAATTAAGTAAAGAACTGAGTTTGTGATTTGAGACATACAAAATGACATTGAGTCAATCTGAATAAGAATCAAAATTATTTCATGACCCCCCTGCCCTTTGCTTCTCTGGAGATTGCAGACAACAGTACCTTTGCACTAAATTTGTACTGGAGATTCCTCCAGTGGGAAGACCTAAGGGATATTCCAGCTAATGTGAATTATCTGTCTTTGTCACTGCAGATTCTATTTGCTCCTGAAACATGTAGGCACATTGATAGACTGATCATGGCAAATCTGGCTGAGGAGAAGCCAAAAAACAATAATAAAAAAGATTCTTGCACACAGAAAAAAAGAAAAAAACTAAAAAAGAAAGGAATATTAGTTTATGGAAAATTACTAGGTATTGCCTCCTAGGTGGTCATTGCCTTTATAAGGCTATCAAGGTATCACTGATTCCATTATCTTTCATTTCCCATAGCAGTGATTCATTCATATTCCCTGTTCCATCCTGAGACTAATGGGATAATTCAGGCGATGTCTTGAAGTATGATTAAGAAAGTTTTTGCTCCAGAACACAGTTATGGTTCCTTGAAGGACTGAACTCATGTCCCTAACCTCCTTAATATTAGCATCCAAAAAACCTTGGTAACTGACCAAATATTACCATCCTACAAAGTTAATTAAACAATTATTTTCTATAAGAGCTTACAGAGACTCTTTATAGCTTCATTTGCCCTCAAAGCTTTCTGAATTTAATGACAAATTTTAAAAATATTACATGCACTAACATTCCCCTTTAATTCTGACAAGTGATATACTTCATTCCAGGTTTTGATCAGGCAAAAGGCAGTCAGACTATCATCAGAAATTTTTTAAAGACCAAAATAATTCTTCTGCTAGGTAATCTTTCATTTGTGCACCTTTTTTTTTCCTTTACTTCAAAATAAAAAAATTTAGAAGATAATGTTTCCTAATAATTGTTTTAATATTCTTTCATTTTCTTTTCTTCTTTGTCTTTCAACAGACATTTTTCATCTGTTGGGCTTAAACTGATATATGTGCTTGTGTGTGTGTGTGTGTGTGTGTGTGTGTGTGTGTGTATGTGCATATAAATGCAAAAAGCTATAAATGTGTTTGTGATTTCCAAGTACTATTCCTTTATTGTATTATTTCTTTTTCTCTTCCTATTTTCTTCCCATTCTTTTTTGTAAAGAGCAACATGATTTTGTATTGGAAAGTAACCTCATATCTTTTTTTCTCATAAAGTCTCCACAAGCTTATTTCATTACTTTCTCTTTCCTTTTATAGCAGAGGTAATATTCACATTCTATATTTATATGCTGTATCTTACCCTTTAATTGAATTACTGTCTTAGTTTCTATTAAATCTTCAGTCAAATATTTTCTTTAATCCTGACAGTTTTTCCAACCTGCATTTCTAAGCTATATTCATATGAGGGTCTTGGTCCAACTATGAATTTCTGGTTGGCAGTTTCTTCTGTCTTATGTGGAAAGCTCCTATATGCCTTATCAAGTTCCTATCTAGTTCTACTGTAGAATTCTAACTGTAGGCACAGTCTTCAATAAACTGCCCATGAAATAACAAGGTACAAGGTTATTTTTCATTGACATGGCCACCCATCTAGAAAATTTTAGGTCTTCTCTATATTTTGATCAAGACCCTTGTCACCAGTCAAAAAATGAGGTCTTAATAATTTTGGACTTTATTTTTTATTTTCATGAATAAGTGACTAAAATTTAAAAAAAAAAGATCTTGAATATTTTCTACTAATCTATTCTAAATAAAATACAAACCTTAGTATTACTATAGGAGGATTACAATAGGAGGATTTCTATACTGGTATTTGTTCATATGTTTCTGATGCATGTACATTTCATAACAAATCATCATGTGTAAATTTTAAATTGTTCAAAATAAAAAGGTGAATAAAAAAAGCATTTTGACACTTTTCAGGAAACTATTTAGATAAAATTAAATGACAACCAAAACTAGTCTGCAGATTTATTTTGTCAAACAGTAATAAGTGTCATCTGGTCCCATCCTTCATGGCAAATAGATGGGGAAACAGTTGAAATAGTGGCAGACTTTATTTGGGGGGCTCCAAAATCACTGAAGATGGTGACTGCAGCCATAAAATTAAAAGACACTAACTCCTTGGAAGGAAAGTTATGACCAACTTAGCATATTAAAAAGCAGAGACATTACTTTGTCAACAAAGGTCCATCTAGTCAAGGCTATGGTTTTTCCAGTGGTCATGTATGGATGTGAGAGTTGGCCTATAAAGAAAGCCTAGTGCTGAAGAATTGATGCTTTTGAACTGTGGTGTTGGAGAAGACTCTTGAGAGTCCCTTGGACTGCAAGGAGATCCAACCAGTCCATCCTGAAGGAGATCAGTCCTGAGTGTTCATTGGAAGGACTGATGCTAAAGCTGAAACTCCAATACTTTGGTCACCTGATGTGAAGAACTGACTCATTTGAGAAGAACCTGAAGCTGGAAAAGATGATGGCAGGAGGAGAAGGGAACGACAGAGGATGAGATGGTTGGACGGCATCATCGACTCAATAGATGTGAGCTTGAGTAAATTCTGGGAGTTGGTGATGGGCAGGGAGGCCTGGCGTGTTGCAGTCCATGGGGTTGCAAAGAGCTGGACATGACTGAGTGACTGAACTGAATTGAACTGAACTGAATCAGTACTAAGACTCAAAGAATAAACAGCATTATTAAGGGTCTGAATGAAGCATTGCAATTTGGGGACACAGACTTGGGTAAAACCAAAAAAGTGTTTTGAGAAAGAGAAAGAGTTGGTGGCAAATCCATAAGACTACTAGTGAATTTCTAGAAAAATAGGCAGATGTTCTGGGTACCTGAGGTAAGACAATAAGTGGTCAAATGACCAAATCCCATCTGGGCTGAGACGTGCCTAAGGTGCGCTTCCTCTATCGCCTCTTGGACCCATTTCAGAAAACTTTCTGAGCAATATCAACTCCGTTTTAATTTTTCTTTCACAATTTTTAAAAAATCACTTCAGACTCTGAATTAATCAGAATACGTTTTGGATGACATCAGTTCAGTTCAGTTCAGTTCAGTTCAGTCGCTCAGTCGTGCCCAGCTCTTTGCAACCCCATGAATCGCAGCATGCCAGGCCTCCCTGTCCATCACAAACTGATGACATACCCAAGTTCAAATCTTATGATGAAGCAAGCCGTATGAAGGATTGATGAAAGAGGGACTATTAGTCTTTAAACTTTCCTAAGGAAAATCTATTCTTTTTTTGGATCTTCAACAATTAATATAACTATAAATATATTTGGAGCTTCGCAAATGGTTCAGTGGTAAAGAATCTGCCTGTCAACGCAGGAAACCCAAGAGACTTGGGTTCGATGCCTGGGTCAGGAAGATGCCCTAGAGGAGGAAATGGCAACCCACTCCAGTATTATTGCCTGGAGAATTGCATGGCCAGAGGAACCTGGTGGGCTACAGTTCATAGGTTTGCAAAGAATGAGACATGACTGAATGACTAAACATACACGCATAAATATACTTAAAGGCATAATTGAAAGTTTTTTATTCTTTATAACTACTTCAGAAGTCTTTTTCTATACTTTATTCTAGATACTATGCTAAGCTGAGAAATTAATCAAAGACTCACTCTAAAATCAACTCAAAACCTTTAATATATTTGCTAATCACATTTTCTTTAGACCATCAAAGATAATGAGGTAATTGTGCTTGTAATAGAACTTACTTAATTCAAAGAGAATAGAAAGTTTCAGAATCACTAGACCAAATCCTTCATTTTCCAAACAATGAAACTGAAACACAGAAGGCCCAGGTCATACTTTTAAATTCAGCAAAGTCAATATTAGAAGCCATTTTCTTTTGCATCTAAGCCTCTATACTTTTACCTAAATTACTACCCTTCTGCAACACACAGTATTTTATTGGGAACACAAAAGATTTTGCAACATACTTTTTACTCAAATAACTAAGAGTCAATTACCTGATTATTTTCTGAAATAGAATGCTGTTTCCCAGTTTTATAACTCCATTGAAATTAATAATTAAAATTCCTTAAAACCAAAATTGAATATTTGCCAATTCAAGTTTGATTATGTTAATTAAAATTATGAATGCATTTTTTGGGTCATGATGTATTTTTAAAGCCTCTGATAGTTACATTGTAAGGATTTGGAAAAAAAAAAAGTTATGTTTCAAACAGTAATACATTTCACATTTTAAAGTAATCCTTTAACCCAATCCATTTATGTTTAATTCTTTTATAATCTTTTACAAAGTAGGTCTATCACATGTTTAATAATTAACTGCTTACAAGCTTATATGTTTCAAAATTGCATTTTCCCATATTTCAAAAGCATTTCTTTCAAACTTCCTGTTAAGTTCCAAATATAAGGACATCTTGCACAAGTAATTAAGAGAATGGAAAGCAGGTAAATTTATTTACATTCTATGAATGCTAAATTGAATGAATTCCACATCTAACTTATATGTGATCTTTGGAAAAATCCACAGTGAAGGAAAGCAGTCAAGAAGAAGGCTGTTTTTCAACCTGATGCAATTCCTCAAGGTTATATAATACTTTTAACACATGGATAATTTACCTAAATAAAAATTGGCAATCTCTCATTCCCTATAATTTTGAGTCCTTTAGTTACAATTATGCTTAACCTTGGCATCTCAAGCTGCCAGTAAAGAAAAATTCAATTTTTGCCTGATATATTCTTGACACTTTTTGTGGCAGAATCGAATAAGTTGGAGAGTTGGGAAGTTACTCAGCAAGCTCAATGAGAGACAGAGAAAGAGAAATAGGGTAGATGCAGAAGAGGACAAGGATTTACAGAAAAGGAAAAATGTTAGCTTCAAAAATGGAAAAGTGGGAATAAGGAGAGAGAGAAAAGATCTAGTTCCTATTGGACTGATAGCATTATATAAAATAGTAATAGTGACCAATATTTATGGAACATTAGTCAGCCTTGGCTCTATATATTGTTCATGCTGGAACTCATTTAATTTACAGACCAATCCTAAAATACAGGTATAATTATTCCTGTTTTTCACATCACAAATTAGAAGCACCAATAATTTACATAAAGTACCCAAGGCCACAACTACTTACCTTGGTAGAATAGAGAATTCTTAGTGTAAAAATTAGGAATCAAAGCTAGATTTTTTTTTTAGATTAACTGACATATAGCATTATATTAGCTTCAGGTATATAGCATGATGATTTATATATATATATATATACGTTGCAAAGTGATCACTACAATAAGCAAATCTAGACATTTACACATTTTACCAAGTCACCAAGAAGATGATTTTAGATTAAAAGAAAACAAAACAAAACTGTATGTTCTTAGAAGTACAATTCCATTTTGCCACTTTGAGAGAGTAGAAAAAATTAAAGTTAATTTTAAAAGACTTTCCGATCTGTTGGGCCTTATTTTAATGAGAAAGCATGCTACAACTGTGTCATGTGGTAGTTCATATTTACAAGAATTACATGTAATTGGATTAGTTCTCTCAATTTATTTACTAAATAATAATATAGACCTCCATCCACTAGGTGCACTTGACATTTTAACAGGAAAATTTTTATAAAAAGAAAATAGATATTTAATATTAGAATAGAAATTATTGATTACACCAAATAATCTCTCTCTCACACAGAAACACACCCACATATAATAAAAAGTGACCCAACTGGGACTGACGAATCTTAAAAGACTGCTTGAGAATGGCTTTAACATTTTCTTTGCTAAAGTATAAATTTTATCTATCACATGTATATCTATTTCGTTGTATAATTTGTTAGGGTCTAATTTATTATCTCTAGCTTTATTATTACAATAGTAAACTTTTATAAAAGTACACAGTTAATGAACATAATGCTTTCTGTTTTTAATAGTGAAAGAAATGTTATACCTTACTATTCATAGCAATGTGTGTGTGCTCAGTCATATCCGACTGTTTGTGACCCCACAGACTGTAGCCCATCAGACCCCTCTGTCTGTGGGATTTTCCTAGCAAGAATACTGGAGTGGATCGCCATTGCCTTCTCCAAAAGATCTTCCTGACCCAAGGAGCAAACATTGGGTCAGGTTTGATGTTTCCTGTATCTCCTATATTGCAGGCAGATCCTTTACCACTGAGCCACCAGGGAAACCCATTCATGGGAATAAAAACAGTAAAAACTATCCATCATTTTGGTAAGACTAACTATGATTGATGTGATTAATTTCACTGATATCAAATACACTATAGAAACTATAAGCACTTTGTTAAAATAAGAAAAAATATGTTCACCTGTGCCTACAGGTGTGTGTGTCATATATGAGTATACATACATGAAGCGAAGTGTTGGTCACGACTCAGTCATGTCCAACTCTTTGTGACCCAGTGGACCGTAGCCCACCAGGCTGCTCTGTCCATGGAATTCTCCAGGCAAGAATACTGCAGTGGGTTGCCATTTCCTTCTCCAGAGGGTCTTTCTGACTCAGGAATCAAACCTGACTTTCTGACATTGTGGGCAGATTCCTTACCATCTGAGCCTCCAGGGAAGTGGCTTATATATTTTTGTATATAAATATTTATATGAATATATACACATAAACATATTTTATCAACATGTGTTATTAACTCAGAGTGAATTTTAAAATATCTGAAGGGTGTTTTCACAATTTTCAATATTCAATTGAAGATTGATCTATGAAGAAGTTTAGCTTCCCCATCATAATAGGTATTATAACAGACAAAAACTAAACGTAAACAAACATGGTCCTTGGTAATTTTTTTTTTTCTGTTAGGTTGTTCTATGCATATTATGCCTTTATTGTTTTTTTCTTTCATTTTCTGTTACCCATCTTTACTGGAGATGAAAATTTGATTTTTAGCAGATTGTCATACAAGTGTGGGTGCCCCAAGAGGCTCAGAGGCAAAGAATCTGCATGCAAATGAAGGAGACACAGGAGATGCAGGTTTGATCCCTGAATCAGGATAATCTCCTGGAAAAGGAAACGGCAACCCACTCCAGTATTCTTGCTAGAAAATCCCACAGAGAAGACTGGTGGGCAACAGTCCATGGGGTCTTAAAGAATCGGAAACCACTTAATGATTAAACACCACCATATAACTCTATGAAAGCTTGTTCTCAATTATCTTGAACAGAAACTGTGGTTTATTAATTTTAGTATGTGCTTTGTTTTTCATCTTGAAATGGACTTACCCTTTTTCAGTCAGGGGAGATAGCATCACAATATGCAAGCAATTTCCCTGTAGGGAAGGAGGCCATGATATGGGGCTCTGACCATCCAGACCAACCTTTCCTCGCTTAATTTTATAGCAAGGAAAGAAAGTATTAGGCTGCTTTCCCAGGCTGTACTGCAGTATAGGAAATGCCAACTTGGGCAGACTTAGTATCCCAAAGAGTGACCAGAACTTCATTGCTATTTCAGTAAGTCTACTGATTAAGCATATAATGGAAAAAGGTTGTGTCTGAAGAGAAAGAAATAAAACTTGTTTCCAATTATTCACACTAATTTCTCACACATATAAAACCAAATTGAATGGCAAATTGGCACATTCATCAATTAGTTCATACAAAAGTTAAATATTTAAGTAAAATATGAAGAAGTGAGAGAAGTTACTGTACTACTTAATTATTGGAGCTTCTCCTAAATTAAAGAAATTCTAAACTATCAGACGCAGCTGACACACATACAAACCCTCACTCTCATGCACACACCAAATATATATCATTAATAATGAGCAATTTTACTCGCTTGTCCCACTGAACCTATAGAAAACAAAAAGTCTTATATTAAGCTATCCCTGTGGCTTAGTAGGAACAGACTACTACTTCACCAGTCTACATTTGAAAGCATCTAACCACCAAAACATTGCTTCATTTTAGGAACACTGGTTGGGTTTATTTCTTAAAGATATAGACACTACAAGAAATTCAACAATAGTGTTTTGTCCTTGTTCCTGAATTACCTCTATTTTGCTGGAATGGCTAAATTCATGTCTCACTTAGATTATAATATTATGAAAATGACCCCCCCCCAATTACCTGGTGCTCTTATTTTAATATTTTCTCATTTATTTAAGTGACAATTTTATTTTTGATTCTGCAGACATAATTTAAAGGTATTTTATTTGTTCTGTGTGGTAGAACTTATCATTACATAGATACAATTATGTAAATAAAATGGAGTCTATGAATTACAAATCAATCCTCCTATTTTGTTAAGATGCTCAACATTACTCATTATTAGAGAAATGCAAATCAAAACCACAATGAGATACCATTTCACGCCAGTCAGAATGCTGCTATCCAAAAGTCTACAAGCAATAAATGCTGGAGAGGGTGTGAAGAAAAGGGAACCCTCTTACACTGTCGGTGGGAATGCAAACTAGTACAACCACTATGGAGAACAGTGTGGAGATTTCTTAAAAAACTGGAAATAGAACTGCCATATGACCCAGCAATCCCACTTCTGGGCATACACACCGAGGAAACCATATCTGAAAGAGACACGTGCACCCCAATGTTCATCGCAGCACTGTTTATAATAGCCAGGACATGGAAGCAACCTAGATGCCCATCAGCAGACGAATGGATGAGGAAGCTGTGGTACATATACACCATGGAATATTACTCAGCCATTAAAAAGAATTCATTTGAATCAGTTCTAATGAGATGGATGAAACTGGAGCCCATTATACAGAGTGAAGTAAGCCAGAAAGATAAAGACCATTACAGTATACTAACACATATACATGGAATTTAGAAAGATGGTAACGATAACCCTGTATGCAAGACAGCAAAAGAGACACAGATGTATAGAACAGTCTTTTGGACTCTGTGGGAGAGGGTGAGGGTGGGATGATTGGGGAGAATGGCATTGAAACATGTATATTATCCTATGTGAAATAAATCGCCATCCAAGTTTGATGCATGAGACAGGGTGCTCGGGGCTGGTGCACTGGGATGACCCAGAGGGATGGAATGAGGGGGGAGGTGGGAAGGGGACTCAGGATGGGGAACACATGTACACCCATGATTGATTCAAGTCAATGTATGGCAAAACCAATACAATATTGTAAAGTAATTAGCCTCCAATTAAAATAAATAAATTTATATTAAAAATAATAAAATAAAATCTTTGATCATGCCAATAACAAAGCAGCAATCCAGAGATATCAGTGGAGTTTTGGAACTCCAAGTAAGCAAGATTATACTTACAGATAAAGGAAACAGAAAAAGGGACACCTGGAGAAAATTGCCAAGAACATTGATGCCAATTGTCCAGGTTGTGGCCCAGGGAGAGACAACCTAGAAGGATGAAGGAAAATTGTAATAAGCTGTAAGAACACAATCAAAATACTGGAGCATCAAGAAAACAGTTGGCGAATACAAAATGTTTAGCAACTGCCTAAAACATATTGCAGTAGGAACTGGAAGAAACACGGATAGGAAGAAAATAAGACAGGAATAAATAAAGTAAAACATTTTCCTGGGCCAAATAAAGGGCAAATCTTCAGACTGAAACACTTTTTACATAGTATCCACAATAAATGAAAAAGGGTCAGCACCCTGATCCACCACAGCAAGGGGTTCTGTAGTAGAAACATTTTAGTAAGATAACTGAGGACTCTCCAATTTGGATGCTGTGGCACAATTTTATATATATATATATATATATATATATATATACACATATGTAATCTGAAGAATGGCTTTGTCCTAATCAATGTATAAAACATAAATAGACCTCCCTTGTCCCAAATAATTGAAACATACTTTCAAGCAGCACAGATTATGTGACACATTATTACATTTCCTTTACTTGTGAGTCCAATCATAAAAATATTGGCGCAGTTATAGCCTAAATACTGTTTATAAATGTTTAGCACTTAGAGGGTCAATATTAGCATAACACTGAAAAGAATTATTATACAGAAACAAAATATAATAAAAATTGGTTACATAAATTGACAGAAATCAGTAGATTTGTTGATATTATGTTTAGAATGATGGAGTTAAATGTATCACCTGAAATTAACTTATGTAACAACTAAAATGCAAAAAATAATAATCGTGCTGAGAGGTCACAGCTTGGCTACATAGCCTTCATCATAGCAATCACAGCAATATTAGGAGCCTCATGGAAACTGTCTCTCTTACTAAGACATGTTTTCCCATTTCTTCAGCTTTGCCCTTAGCTATAGACTAAATGTTTGTGAATCCCCCAAATATAAATGCTGAAACCTAATCCCTAATGTGATAACATGTGGAAGTGGGGCCCTTCAGACGTGATTAGATCATGAGGGTGGACTAATCATGATGAGATTTGCACCTTAAACTATACCAGATAGCTTTTTCACCCCTTTTATCATAGGAGATCACAGTGAGAAGATGGCAGTCTATGAACCAGATGTCAAATCTGACTTATTTGCCCTTCTCAGGCTCCAGATCTATAAGAAATGACGTTTGCTCTTTAAGCTACTCAATCTGTGGTATTTCTTTAGCAGTCTGAATGGACTAAGGTAGCTATTAAGCCTACCCTTCAGTTATTAGCACTAGATGTAGGGTGCTACAGTTGTAAAAGAGTTACAAGACTTTAATATTCTGTATTTAAGACTGAAAAATTTTCAAACATGCCATTTTAAGAAAATATTAGCACAGTCAATTTAGAGTCTTTGTTCTACTATGCCATTCTCTGGACCCTTTTTGAATTTCTTTTTATTTTTTCTATTATGTTGACTTGTAACCTGGTATGCATGATATTCCTTGTTATTTTACACTAGAGACAGAAATTAAATATAAAAGTATTTAGAAGGAATTAGAAATATTTTATGAGTCCATCTTTCCCCAGAGAGAAATATTTGCATTTGCCGAGGTTGCAAAGACATGGTAGCAGACAGTTGCCAGACATATTAGCAATTCAGAATCACCTTTAACCAAATCTAGATTCATGAATCTATGTTCACCCTCACAGTCTAACTGTTAAGGATAACACCTTGAAAGCTTTAAAACAACTTCCACTCCTAGGAATGGCTTGAAATTCTACCTCCCTGCTTTACAAGAGTGAAAAAGGATTTCCTAAGATTTCTGGCTTTTTGGTTACCTTCTCTAAATACTTTTAGAAAAAACTGAACTAATACTGACTTTCTATTGTACTTTCTTCTGCCCTTAGATTGTGGCCTCATAATCTTTAACGGCTCTGTTTAGTTCACACAGTTCTTCAAGTCTGTTCTTAAAGAAAAATGTTGTCCAGTTACTCTATGTGTTCTCAGTGGAAGGGCCCTTTATTTTGAGAAGCAGAAGATCTTTAAATTTTCTCTAAAATATTTATCCTCTTCTGAGATTATTTGTGATTTGTCCATTTATCATGTTTATTATTTAAAGTCTACATTTCCTATTAGAGTGAAATATATTCCCAAAGTATTGACATATCTATTGTACCTTAAACAAGATCTGATATACAGTCAGTTCAGTTCAGTTGCTCAGTCGTGTCCGACTCTTTGCGACCCCATGAACTGCAGCACGCCAGGCCTCCCTGTCCATCACAAACTCCTGCAGTTTACCCAAACTCATGTCCATTGAGTTGGTGATGCCATCCAACCATCTCATCCTCTGTCATCCCCTTCTCCTCCTACCTTCATCTTTCCCAGCATCAGGGTCTTTTCAAATGAGTCAGCTCTTCACATCAGGTGACCAAAGTATTGGAGCTTCAGCTTCATCATCAGTCCTTCCAATGAACACTCAGGACTGATATCCTTCAGGATGGACTGGTTGGATCTCCTTGCAGTCCAAGGGACTCTCAAGAGTCTTCTCCAACACCACAGTTCAAAGCATCAATTCTTCAGCACTCGGCTTTCTTTATAGGTCAACTCTCACATCCATACATGACTACTGGAAAAACCAGTCTTAACTAGACGGACTTTTGTTGGCAATGTAATGTCTCTGCTTTTTAATATGTTGTCTAAGTTGGTCATAACTTTCCTGCTAAAGAGTAAGCGTCTTTTAATTTCACAGCTTCAGTCACCACTTGCAGTGTTTTTGGAGCCCCCCAAAAATAAAGTCTCCCACTGTTTTCCCATCTATTTGCCATGAAGTGATGGGACCAGATGCCATGACATAGTTTTTTGAATGTTGAGCTTTAAGCCAATTTTTTCATTCTCCTCTTTTACTTTCATCAAGAGGCTCTTTAGTTCTTCTTCACTTTCTGCCATAAGGGTGGTGTCGTCTGCATATCTGAGGTTATTGATATTTCTCCCAGCAATCTTGATTCCAGCTTGTGCTTCCTCCAGCCCAGTGTTTCTTATGATGTACTCTGAATATAAGTTAAATAAGCAGGGTGACAATATACAGCCTTGACATCCTCCTTTTCTTATTAGGAACCAGTCTGTTTTTCCATGTCCTGTTATAACTGTTGCTTCCTGACCTGCATTAGGTTTCCTAAGAGTCAAGTCAGGTGGTCTGGCATGCCCATCTCTTTCAGAATTTTCCACAGTTTATTGTGATCCACACAGGCAAAGCCTTTGGCATAGTCAATAAAGCAGAAATAGATGTTTTTCTGGAACTCTCTTGCTTTTTTGATGATCCAGAGAATGTTGGCAATTTGATCTCTGAATCCTCTGCCTTTTCTAAAACCAGCTTGAACATCTGGAAGTTCACCGTTCACGTATTGCTGAAGCCTGGCTTGGAGAATTTTGGGCATTACTTTACTAGCATGTGAGATGAGTGCAATTGTGTGGTAGTTTGAGCATTCTTTGGCATTGCCTTTCTGTGGGATTGGAATGAAAACTGACCCTGTCCAGTCCTGTGACCACTGCTGAGTTTTCCAAATTTGCTGGCATATTGAGTGCTGCTCTTTCACAGCATCATCTGTCAGGATTTGAAATAGCTCATCTGGAATTCCATCACCTCCACTAGCTTTGTTAGTAGTGATGCTTTCTAAGGATACTTGACTTCACATTCCAGGATGTCTGGCTCTAGGTGAGTGATCACACCATCCTGATTATCTGGGTTGTGAAGATCTTTTTTGTACACTTCTTCTGTGTATTCTTGCTACCTCTTCTTAATATCTTCTGCTTCTGTTAGGTCCATACCATTTCTGTCCTTTATCGAACCTATCTTTGCATGAAATGTTCCCTTGGTATCTTGAATTTTCTTGAAGAGATCTCTAGTCTTTCCCATTCTGTTGTTTTCCTCTATTTCTTTGCATTGATCCCTGAGGAAGGCTTTCTTATCTCTCCTTGCTATTCTTTGGAACTCTGCATTCAAATGAGAATATGTTTCCTTTTCTTCTTTGCTTTTCACTTCTCTTCTTTTCACAGCTATTTGTAAGGCCTCCTCAGACAACCATTTTGCCTTTTTGCATTTCTTTTCCTTGGGGATGGTCTTGATCCCTGTCTCCTGTCATGAACAATGTCATGAACCTCCATCCATAGTTCATCAGGCAGTCTGTCTATCAGATCTAGTCCTTTAAGTCTATTTCTCACTCCCACTGTATAGTCATAAGGGATTTGATTTAGGTCATACCTGAATGGTCTAGTGGTTTCCCTACTTTCTTCAATTTAAGTCTGAATTTGGCAATAAGGAGTTCATGATCCGAGCCACAGTCAGCTCCCGGTATTGTTTTTGCTGACTGTATAGAGCTTCCCCATCTTTGGCTGCAAAGAATAAAATCAATCTGATTTCGGTGTGGACCATCTGGTGATGTCCATGTGTAGAGTCTTTTCTTGTGTTGTTGGAAGAGGGTGTCTGCTATGACCAGTGTGTTCTCTTGGCAGAACTCTATCAGCCTTTGCCCTGCTTCATTCTGTACAGCAAGGCCAAATTTGCCTGTTACTCCAGGTGTTTCTTGACTTCCTACTTTTGCATTCCAGTCTCCTATAATGAAAAGAACATCTTTTTTGGGTGTTAGTTCTAGAAGGTCTTGTATGTCTTCATAGAACCATTCAACTTCAGCTTCTTCAGCATTACTGGTCAGGGCATAGACTTGGATTTCTGTGATACTGAATGGTTTACCTTGGAAACAAACAGAAATCATTCTGTCATTTTTGAGATTGTATCCAGGTACTGCATTTTGGACTCTTTTGTCAACTATGATTGCTACTCCATTTCTTCTAAGGGATTCTTGCCCATAGTAGTAGATATAATGGTCATCTGAGTCAAATTCACCCATTCCAGTCCATTTTAGTTCACTGATTCCTAGAATGTCAATGTTCTCTCTTGCCATCTCATTTGACCACTTCCAGTTTGCCTTGATTCATGGATTTAACATTATGTGAAATTACAATGAAATCTGTTGTTGTTCAGTCACTCAGTTGTGTCCAACTCTTTGCAGTCCTATGGATTGCAGCACACTAGGCTTCCCTGTCCTTCACCATCTCCCAGATATTGCTCAAAATCATGTCCATTAAGTTCATGGTGCCATTTCACCATCTCATCCTCTGTCACATCTTTCTCCTCCTTCCCTCAGTCTTTCCCAGTATCAGGGTCTTTCCCAGTGAGTTGGCTCTTTGCATCAGCTGGCCAAAGTATTAGAGCTTCAGTTTCATCATCAGTCCTTCCAATGAAAATTCAGGTTTGATTCCCTTTATGATTGACTGGTTTGATCTCCTTGCTGTCCAAGGGACTCTCAAGAGTCCTCCCCAGCACCACAGTTGGAAAGAATCATTTCTTCAGCACTCAGCCTTCTTTATGGTACAATTCTCATATCCATACATGACTACTGGAAAAACCACAGCTTTGATTATCCTGATCTTTTCCGGCAAAGTGATGTCTGCTTTTTAAAACAGTCTAGATTTGTCATAGCTTCTCTTCTAAGGAATAAGAGTCTTTTAACTTTGTGACTGCAGTCACCATCTGCAGTGATTTTGAAGCCCAAGAAAATAGTCTGTCACTGTTTCCATTGTTTCCCCAACGATTTGTCATGAAGTGATGGGATTGAATGCCATGATCTTCGTTTTTTGAATGTTGAGTTTCAAGCCTGTTTTTTCACCCTCCTCTTTCCACTTCATCAAGAGGCTCTTTAGTTCCTCTTCACTTTCTGGCATTAGAGTGGTATCATTAGCATACCTGAAGTTGTTAACATTGCTGATATTTCTCCTTCCCAGAAGAACCCCATGAAGAGTTTGATGTGCCCTCTGCTAAATATCTTACATAACACTTACAATATAAAGCTATACAGTAGTTAATTATTTTTGCCTTCAATTGGCAAATAAGAAATCTGAATTTAAAAGCTTACGTGTATATTGATGCCAAGATAGAAATCTAAGATTTGAATCCAGATTTGTCAGAATCTCAAATACAAATTCTTAATTACTAGGAAGATTGTTTCCTTGGTTATATTAGTTCTAAAAAAAGAAAAAAATCAAGACCTCTTCATTATTTCTATTTCAAAATAAAATAATTGATATTAAGATATAAAGGTTAAGTTGAAATGTGGTTCAATAATTTCCCCAATTTCCTGTTAGGTGCCTTTGAATCTATATTTCTTTTGCATCCTCTATGTATGTCTAGCAGAGGATTTATCACATCAAACCAAATTGTTTCTTTACATGTCTCTACATATTTTATTTACCTATATAACCAAGTTCAATTGCTTCTATTTTAAAGAATGTATAGATTTTACTTTAATGATTTAATAAATAAATGAATGGTTCAGTTCAGTTCAGTCGCTCAGTCGTGTCTGACTCTTTGTGACCCCATGAATCGCAGTATACCAGGCCTCCCTGTCCATCACCAACTCCTGGAGTTTACCCAAACTCATGAATGGTACATCACTGCTAATATTAGAAGTTTTCATAGGCAAATCATTCACCAAGTTATTTCTAAAAAGCATTCAAGACAATTAAATATATTTACTTACATTCTCAGATTATGATAAGATCTATATTATTAGTCTTAAAACTAGACATTTTAACAAGCTGAAACAGCATAAAAGATGCAGAAATTTCTAGAAAAGTAAAAGACAACAAATTTTTCTCTAATTTTTATGTTATTAAAATATTTAGAAGCTATAATACTAACGGGGAAGAAACATGTTATTTCCAAAGCAATAGAAATTTACATAGAGCAATTGATTTGAATTTCAATCCAATTTTACTAACACATTTTCAGTATAATTTATGACTGCTTCATTTTGAAATGCTTATTGTATTTTTAAAGGTAGATTGGTAAAGATCAGCCCAATTCTCTGTTTAACTTATCTAATGCCTGAGCTTTAATTGAGTTTATCCATCAAAGTCACATTTCATTTGGAGAATGGATGTCAGGCTACTGCAGTTAGCAATGATGAAGGAAAGACTTTAAATTAACTAACAATAGTATCTTAGAACAAAAATGAAAGTCTATATTCACAGTTGAATTAGAATTTTGATTCAAATTTTTAAAAAACAGTTGGATGATGAGAGAGAAGTTCAATATTAGTTAAATGCGTCACTATAAATGGAAGGCACATAATAGAAAGATATTTAAGCCTAGTAAATGTATATGTCCCATTATGCCATTTATAAGATTGTGTCAATAAGCAGAAAAGATTTTGTCAAGATCTTGATAAATGTCTTATTAAAATTCAATATGTTTTGGTTTGCATATTTAACACAATCACTGATCTCCCAATATAATCAGGATACAAAATTCTTTCCTTTGATAGTTTAGATAAAAGTAGCTTAGAGAATGGAGGAATAGATGGATGAAACATATACAAAAATATATTTGTATTTTCTGGGTGGTTATTATTGTCCATGGCTGGTATGTGTCATTTCCTCAGGTCTAGGATGCATAGTTGAAACATATTTAACACAGCAGAACTCCTACTATCTGGATGACCTGTGGAGTGAAGGCTGCCATGGTAGGGAAAGCCAGGTGATATTCTCTACTGATCAAAACAGTAAGCTAAAAGCAGTGTGCATCTCTAGAGGATCATCAGAGATCCATGACACCATCCAGGGCCTGAGAAATGCAGGATGTCGATTACTCATTTATGCCCATCAACTTGCCTCCTTGGCCTGTGCAGAAGAGAGAAGTATTTGGAGAAGGGCAATGCATTATCATAATTTAACATATGATTGTAGCTGGTACTCCAGATGTGTGTTCTAGACTTTTCAGGTATGTGTAAGTACATGCCTATTAAATGTATACGTCTTATTATGCCATTTATAAGCTTGTGTCAATAAGCAGATAAAAATGTTAGGAGTTGATAAATACCTTATATAAAATTCAGTACATGTCCATAAATCAGGTACCTGGCTCTTAATCTCGGAGAAGGAAATGGCAACCCACTCCAGTGTTCTTGCCTGGAGAATTCCAAGGACGGAGGAGCCTGGTGGGCTGACGTTTATGGGGTCACACAGAGTCGGACACAACTGAAGTGACTTAGCAGCAGCAGCAGCAGCAGCCCTTAATCTGGTCAAGCCACTTTGGTCTATATTTATTAATAAAGACCCTCTGAAATTTTTTTCTTTCAGCCAACAATGCATTTCTATAGTCCTCCTTCAAAGTTATTTCAACTCCCCCACCTCCACACCATAACCTAGTCTGCAAGCAGTTGACTTCCCTTCCCCCTACAAGACATCACACTGCTCCATTATCTTGATGGTTTCATGCGACAGAATCTGGCGAGCAAGAAGCAGTAACTACTTTAGACACTTTGGTGAGACATATGGGAGTGCCAATTGTTAGAAAATAAATCCCATAAAAATTCAGGTGTCTACTGCATTAGCAAAATTTCTAAAGGCTCAGCCACCTGGAGCTTCTTAGTATAATCTAAGGTATAAGGAAAGGTTGCTGCATCTGGCCATTCTTAGAAGAAAGAACCACAATGACTAAAATTCTCTTTTAGAATTTGGAGGCAATATATATCTGACTTGAGTGTGCTATTCTTATCCAGTTACCAAGTGAGCAAAATGGTTGCAGGTTTGAATGAGGCCTAAAACAACAGAAGGATTTCAACAAATCCAAAATGCCATAAAGGCTGATCTGCCCCTTGAGTCCTACAATCATCACATCACATGATGCTCTAAATGTTCATGGAGAGGAATGTGTATGGCAGGCCCTCATGGGTGAATTAATCCCAAACCCACAAAATCTGGATCAGAACTACGCCAGCCCCTACAGGTAATAGTTCTCCCTTTGGAAAACTGCTTAGGGTTTTAGTTAGGTTCTAACAAGAAGGCCATGAACCATGGACCCAGTAACCATAAGTCAACTTATAGTCCAGCAATAAATCTGTCATAAACAATTGCACTCCATCTTCAAATGGAATATGAGAGCAGGCTCAAGCAGGTCTTGGGGGTACAAGTAAGTTTCAGGAGTAAGCAGCCCAGAAGACCATGAGTCCTATTTTTGTTCCATTACTTTCTCTCACAGAACAACCCTTATGGTTTCCTGGGCAATTCACTATGACCCAGTTGTTTGAGAAAGAAAATACTCATGTCTGACTTATAGTGGTCCTGCTATTTATGCTTTTACCACCTGAATAAAACGCTATAAAACTACAACCCTACTCAGTGATAACCATAATGGCCTGAAGGACAGAAGTGAAGGGAAATCTTGTCAATGAACAGAACCTCAACTAATATAATTGAGTGTTCATTTTCCCTTGAAAATGTAGAGAGCTGGAGATGTAGACCTGATTCATGAACTGTCACTAATGTTCTGGCAGGATGAACAGGGACTTGGAAGGCACACAAGCTGGATAATTGGATAATTGGAGACGAGTTAGTCTAGGGAATAGGTATGCAAATAGATCACTTTACATGGGCCCAGAATGTGAAAATATCTGTCTCCCACACAAAAACTCACTAAAGAGTGACCTTAGCAAAAGAAGATCTTAAGAAGCAGGTGGACAAGATGGATTGTTAGGTGGATTTCAGTCAGTCTCTCTCTCCAGCCACCTCCATCAGTGAATTCAAGGACAAAGTGACAATGACAGAAGGAACAGAGGTTTTGCAAGGGCTAAACAAGATGGATTATTATCCACAGGATGAATTTGGCTACAATTGTGCTTAATGCCCAAACTGCCAACTGAAAAACCACACTGAGAATGCAATATGGCACCATTCCCTTGGGAAATCTGCCAACCACCTGGTGGCATGTTGGTTTTCTTGGATCAGTCCCATCAGGGAAGGGGTAATGCCCCTTCCTATTGGAACAGACAACTTCTGTGGTTATGAATTTGCCTTTCTGGCCTGCAATGCTTCTGCCAAAAAATACAATATATAAATGTCTTACTCATCCTCATGTTTTTTCACACAGCACTGCTTTTAGCCAAGGATTCATCTTATGACAAATTAAGTATGACAATGAGTCAAGCTCATGGAATTCACCATGTTACCTGTCACTTTTAAGCATGTGGGATGATAGAAGATAGAATGGCCTTTTTAATAATACAGGTACAATCCTAGTTGGGTTGCAATAATCTGCAGTGTTCAATAATGTCTTTTAGGCTATGGTAATTGCCTTATGTGCATAATCTATATATGATACTGCTTCTCTCAAAGCCAAGTTTGTGGGTATAGGACTCAGGGATGGACACACATCTAGCTTCTCTCAGTAGTACCCTCTGCGATCCACAAGGGAATTTGTGTTTCTGTTTCCTATAATTTGGGGTTCTGATTCTCTTGAGTTCTTAATTCCCAAAGAATGAATGCTACTACTAGAGAAAATAGAAGTGGTTTCAGTCAACTGAAAGTTGAGACTGTTACCTGGGAATATTGAATTCTCATATCAGCAAATCAGCAGGTCAGGAATGGGGTTTGAATGTTAATATCAAGGCTGGAGGGAATTGATCCAATTTATCAAGGGGAAATTGGGTTGTCAACTCACAATGAGTATAAAGAGGATGTCTGGATTCCAAGAGAACCACTGGAGAAATTCTTTGTACTCCCATGCTCTACAATAAAGTCAACAGAAACTATAATAAACCTAAGACAGGCAGAACTACAAATGGCCCAGGTGACAGGCACCGTATTTAACAAATAAAAACATTTCCAGTTACAACTGAATTTCAGATAATCAACATTTTTTTTAAGTTTAAGGGTGTCTTGTGTAATATTTAACAAATATCTCTAACAAAAAATACTTAATTCCTTAACAAAAATTCAACTTTAATTGGGTGTCCTCACTATTTCTGAGAATCTTAGCCTAGATCCTTCAGGTAACTCCACAGGCAAGGAAACATGGCCAGTCTGGTATTTGCTGAGTTTGAAGTGAGATAGGATGCTTAACGATAAAGGTAGTTCTTTTATCATGAAGTGAAATAAACTTTTCTTACGGGGTTTGTCCTTTGATCACCTGAAGAAATGGCTTAAAAGAACACAGAAAGTAAATTGTAATATGAGGAGTCTGGTGGGCTCACAGTCCATGGGGTCACAGAGTCGGACATGACTGAGTGACTAAACAACAAACACAGCAGTATACTAAGCACTTTATATTAGTATATTGCTAGACACTGAAGATTATGTGTATCGAGCTATTTTGAAAAGATGTTTATTTTCCTTAAGGGGGAAGAAACAGTCTTTGAAAAAAAAAAATGATTGCTTTGTAAAAACTAAAAAAAAAAAAAAAAAAATTTAATAACTGGGACTTCCCTGGTGGTTCAGTGGCTAAGAATCCACATCCACAATGCAAGGGACCCAGGTTCTATTCCTGATCTGGAAATTAGATCTTGCATGCTGCAACTAAGACCGAGCACAGTCAAATAAATAAATAAAAATAAATATATTTTTAAACTGTAATAATTATGGACATTTCTTCCTTGTCTTGATGTGAATATATTTAAGTATGTATTTATTAATCAAAGTTTCCTTTTTCCTTCCCATTAGCAAGTTACCTACATTAACATAAGAGGAATTAATAGTTAAACTTATATCTTCATATTAATGTTACAACATACCAAAGTTGAATGAAGATGGATTAAAAAACTTCATATGTTCTTTCACTGGATGTTGGCATGTTTTCAGCTATGCATGGGTTATTTGTGTCATGTAAGGTAAAACTGAGTTCTAAGGTGAGTTCTAAGGTGGCACAGAGGTATATAATTCATCTGCCAATGCAGGAGACATAAGAGTTGCACATTCGGTCCCTGGGTCAGGAAGATCCCCTGGAGGAGGGCATGGTAACCCACTCCAGTATTCTTGCCTGGAGAATCCCATGGACAGAGGTGCCTGGTGGGCTATAGTTCAGAGGGTCTCAAAGAGTCGGACAGAACTGAGCACCTGAGCACAATGTACACAGGGTACTATTAGTCATTGTCTTCATTTGGAAGTTAGCCATGATGAACATTT
This sequence comes from Odocoileus virginianus, assembly GCF_023699985.2. Lineage (NCBI taxonomy): Eukaryota > Metazoa > Chordata > Mammalia > Artiodactyla > Cervidae > Odocoileus > Odocoileus virginianus. The sequence goes on from NC_069685.1 coordinate 25,725,022, forward strand.
TTAAAAATAGATGTGTATGCAATATATGAACTTTGGTGGCTATGCATGGTACCAGTTTAGCGAAGTTGGGAGTATTTATTGAAAAACTATCTTCCCTGTATTGTTTCAGGATAGAGTTGTTCACAAGAGAAGTCTGCATGAGATTGGAAAGGTAGAATTGGAGGATTAGTCATTTTGATATTCTAAAGTTGGACATAGGGTGGGCAATGCTGCAGCTCACACACTTGTCTGTCCTTCTGGCTCACCTAGTTTACTTTGGATAGTGACCCAACCCAAAGCTCCTCTGTACAGTAACATATACATAACAAAATAAGTATAGAGCTTATCTCTTTCTCAAAAGATACTATCTGTGACATCTGAAGGGTAAATCCTACCTATGATTCTACAGACTCCCTGTTTCCTCCAAAATTTTCTCTGTCAACACCTTCTTCACCAACTACTTCTCACAGCAAACCAAGAGAAATTAGAGGGTCAAGGCTGCTTGAGACGGTCAGAACTGTACTCCCCAATTTCTTTGATGACTCCAAGATTCTATTCAGTCAGTTCAGTTCAGCTGCTCAGTCCTGTCCGACTCTTTGCAATCCCATGGACTGTAGCACGCCAGGGTTCCCTGTGCATCATCAACTCCCAGAGCTTGCTCAAACTCATGTCCATCAAGTGGGTAATGGGATCCAACCATCTTACCCTGTGTCATCCTGTTCTCCCCCTGCCTTCGTTTTTCCCAGCACCAGGGTCTTTTCAAATGAGTCAGTTCTTCACATCAGGAGGCCAAAATATTGGAGTTTCAGCTTCAGCATCAGTCCTTTCAATGAATATTCAGGACTTATTTCTATTAGGATGGACTGGTTGGATCTCCTTGCAGCCCAAGGGCCTCTCTAGAGTCTTCTCCAACACCATAGTTCAAAAGGATCAAGTCTTGGGCACTGAGTTTTCTTTATAGTCTAACTCTCACATCCATATATGACTACTGGAAACACCATAGCTTTGACTAGATGGACCTTGGTCAGCAAGGTAATGTCTCTGTGTTTTAATACGTTGTCTAGGTTGGTCATAGCTTTTCTTCCAAGGAGCAAGCATCTTTTAATTTTATGGCTGCAGTCACCATCTGCAGTGATTTTGGAGGCCAAGAAAGTAAAGTCTATCATTGTTTCCCCACCTATTTGCAATGAAGTGATGAGATCAGATGCCATGATCTTAGTTTTTTGAGTGCTGAGTTTTAAGCCACCTTTTTCACTCTCCTCTTTCACTTTCATCAAGAGGCTCTTTAGTTCTTCCATGCTTTCTACCACAGGGTGGTGTCATCTGTGTATCTGAGGTTATTCATATTGTTCCTGGCAATCTTGATTCCAACTCGTGCTTCATCATTTCAGCCGGGCATTTCGCATGATGCACTCTGTATGTAAGTTAAATAAGCAGAGTGACAATATACAGCCTTGAGGTAATCCTTTCCCAATTCGGAACCAGTCTGCTGTTGCATGTCTCATTCTAGCTGTTGCTTTTTGACCTGCATACAGATTTCTCAAGAGGCAGGTAAGGTGGTCTGGTATTTCCATCTCTTGAAGAATTTTCCAGTTTGTTGTGATAAACACACTCAAAGATTTTGGCATAGTTAATATACCAGAAGTAGATGTTTTTCTGGAACTCTCTTGCTTTTTCAATGATCCAAAGGATGTTGGCAATTTGATCTCTGGTTCCTCTGCCTTTTCTAAATCCATCTTGAACATCTGGAAGTTCATGGTTCACGTACTGGCTTGAAGCCTGGCTTGGAGAATTTTGAGCATTACTTTGCTGGCATGTGAGATGAGTGCAATTGTGCAGTACTTTGAACATTCTTTGGCATTGCTTTTCTTTGAGATTGGAATGAAAACTGACCTTTTCCAATCCTGTGGAAGTTTTTCAAATTTGCTGGCATATTGAATGCAGCACTTTCACAGCATCATCTTTTAGGATTTGAAATAGCTCAACTGGAATTCCATCATCTCCACTAGCCTTGTTTGTAGTGATGCTTCCTAAGGCCCACGTGATTTCTCATACCAGGATGTCTGGTTCTAGGTGAGTGATCACACCATCGTGTTTAACTTGGTCATGAAGATTTTTTTTTGTATTGTTCTACTGTGTTCTTGCCACCTCTTCTTAATATCTTCTGCTTCTGTTAGGTCCATACCGTTTCTGTCCTTTATCGTGCCCATTTTTCAATGAAGTGTTTCTTGGGTATCTCTAATTTTCTTGAGGAGGTTTCTAGTCTTTCCCATTCTATTGTTTTCCTCTATTTATTTGCAGAGAAATAAAGGAAAAATAAGGAAGAAATCTTTATAATAAAAGAATATATAAAGAGAAAGAAAGGTAAAAAGAAAGAAGAGAAGTTAAAAGCAAAGGAGAAAAGGAAAGATATACCTGTTTGAATGCAGAGTTCCAAAGAATAGCAAGGAGAGATAAGAAAGCCTTCCTCAATGATCAATGCAAAGAAATAGAGGAAAGCAATAGAATGGCAAAGGTTCTATTAGGTTGGTGCAAAAGTAACTGTGGTTTCAGACTCTGAATTTTAAATCTAGGTGCAAACACATCTTTATTAATCAAAATAGCAAACACTACAATTAACACATATTTTCCAACAAGACATAAGTTAACTCCTTTGTCATAAAAATCCATGCTTCTGGATTTGATGAACTCTTGGAAAGCATTTTCTTCATTCTGCTGATTGTGGAAACATTTTCCCTGTAAAAAGCTGAGATGCTTGAAATGGTAATCAGATGGCAAGAGGTCAGGTGAATATGGCAGATCAGGCAAAACTTCATAGCCCAATTCATTCAGTTTTTCAAAGTGTTGGTTGTGTGGCACATGGTCAGGCATTGTCATTGGGCAGAATTAGGCCCTTTCTGTTCACCAATGCCAGTTGCAGATGTTGTAGTTTTCGGTGTATCTCACTGATTTGCAGAGCATATTCCTCAGATGTAATGGTTTCACCAGGATTCACAAAGCTTTAGTGGATCAGACTGGCAGCAGATTACCAAACAGATCATGACCCTCCCCCTGCCCCCTTTTTCTTTGGTGCAAGTTTGGTTTTGGGAAGTGCTTTGGAGCTTATTCTCCATCCTAATAGAGACAGGCATCATGCTGTCATCTAAAAGTCACTTCTCCTCTCATGTCCCAATCCAGTCAAGAAATGGTTCAGTGTTGTTGCATAGAATAAGAGAAGACAACACTTGAAAATGATGGACTTTTTTTTTTATTTGTAGTCAGTTCATGAGGCACCTCTTATTGGAAAGATGAAAATCTTTCCAATTTGTTTAAAATGCCAAACAACTGTAGAATGGTCAAAGTTGAGTTCTTGGGCAACTTCTTGTGTAGTTCTAAGAGAATCAGCTTCAATGAACCTCTCAGTTGGTCGATGTTAACTTCTGACGGCTGGCCACTAAGCTCCTCATCTTCAAGTCTTTCGTCTCCTTTGCAGAACTTCTTGAACCACCACTGCACTGTATGTTCATTAGCAGTTCCCGGGCTCAATGTGGTGTTGATGTTGCAAGTTGTCTGCACTGTTTTACGATCCATTTGGAACTTGAATAAGAAAAGTACTCAAGTTTGCTTTTTGTCTAATACCATTTTCACAATCTAAAGTACATATAAAATAAATAACAAGTAATAATTCATAAACAAAAAACATAAAGAAAAGCACATTAAAATAAAACTACAAAAAAAAAAAATCACCCACATTTATTTAACAAGGAATTCCTGTGTATGCATGCTAGGTCACTTTAGTCATGTTTGACTGTTTGCAACCCTATGAACTCTAGCCCTCCAGGCTCCTCTGTCCAAGGGATTCTCCAGGCAAGAAGACTGGAGTGAGTTGCCATGCCCTCTTCTAGGGGATCTTCCCAACCCAGGGGTCAAATTCAAGTTTCTTAAGTCTCCATCATTGGCAGGCAGGTTCTTTGCCACTCAACCACCTGGGAAGCCCATGTATTCCAGTATCAAATGGCAAAGTTCAACAATGCAAAACCGATATTACTTTTGCACCAACCTAATATGTGTGAATCTACTTCACGGTTTCTGCAAATCCTGGTAGCAGTTACTCCAAATTGTTTCTTATCATTCACTCTTTGGTTTTGAAAGTGTGTCTTAATGTTTAGTGGCCAACTGAAAGCAAACATCATAAAACTATTTTTTTAAATCACTTTCTTTGATGACATAATTTTTCTTTTTGAGTGACAGGAGCCACGTTCCATGACACACACTTGACAAGACATGATGTCTGAAGTTAACTTCCCTTCTCTCCTCCCACATTACCGCTGTCACCTTTATCTTCCCAGATCTACTTCTGATGAGCAGATTGATATGTACAACCCACTGCTTAATTTATTATGATTGGTTATCAGTTGTCCTTGATTGACATCCAAGACTCTTTCATCATCTCTTGCTTTAACTACACATTTATCCTGTTAACCTAGGAAAGACTAATTATAACTTTCAAATAAAAATATTTCTGTATACAAAAGATAATGAGTCCCATTGTTCACTGTCTCTCATGCTGTCTTATATTCATCATCTCTTAGTAGAAAGCTCATCACTGTATATCTTTGAATGTTACAGAATAATCCAAGGATTTAGCTATATTTTTGCTTCTTCAAAATTGCAGGTGGTAAGAACTATACTGATAAGACTATTATAAAGGGGATTTAACAAATTACTTGTACAAATTTGGTTGTACCTGGTTCATGAGGTAGTACCACAGTTACTGTTTTAGAAGTCAATCAAACTGAATAAAATGTTTCTACCTTTTTTTGTGGTAATATAATAATGTTTTTAAATTGTTATTTTTATCATCTTTTAATTTTCTCAATTAATTCCTGCGATATATTTTTAAAAGGCATTACTGCAGTTAAAAAAAAAGACATCTCAAAGTCGAGAGGGGGCACTGCTTTCTTCCTACAGATAATCCTATAGCAGACTGAAATCCTGTCAAATTTCAATATATTAATAGATGCCTCATTCCTGTCAACATGGCAGTATCATATTTTAAATAAAATATACAACTGTTTTCTTGGAATTTTCTTTCTTATATTTGTCTCCCCCATCACCTAGTCATGAAATTCCCTGAACCAACTGATAATTTTTGACTAATTACCTTAAGGAAAGAATTTAGCAACTGTAAAAGCAAATTTGTGTTTTGAATGCTTTGCCTTCAAGAAAATAATTAATTTATTAACTAAGATATGCTCACCACATGTAACTGAGACCCCAGCTTAGCAAAGAGATCAACGAAAAACAGAAGTCTATATTCCTTTTTCACTAGGAAATCCAAGCTCATGTGATCCTGCTTTTCAGAAGCATCAAGGTTCAACATCCTTGTATCTATTGCATGTCACCCTTTCTTTATGATTTCTGAGACGGATGACCAACACAGCTGTCAATAAGAATGTAGGAAGGAGGACAGGTAAAAAAGGAGAAATCAGAGATTTACTTTAAGGCAAAAGGAGGCTGAACACATAACTTTTTCTCATATTTCATTGGCACACACAAAAAAAATGAATGTGCCTGATCAAATTTTGGAGGTACAGAATATTGTCAGTAACAAAATATTTTAGGGGGAAAAGCTGTCATTTTCAGGAAAACGTCTTGATAAGGAGTTTGAGGTAGAAGGTAACTGGTCTGCGATGGTTGCATAGCAGGAAAAAAAGACTCAAAGAAATAATTATATTAATGGGTATCACCAGAGAAAAGGAATTTGGGACTGGGAAGAATAGGAAGGCTGAATGGGAATCACTGAGCTACATACAAGATAAGAAGAATTATTTTAACATAGGAATATCAAATATTCAACATCAGATAGCTTGTTTCACTGTCACAATGCATTGTTTCTAACTCCACACATTTGGTTTGACACTGTAGATAAGGCAATAGCTGCCCAATGCAGGAGTAGAGACGAATGCAGAAAAGAGCTAGAAATGATTGAAAAAAACAGGACAATATGAGGCGTTTGTACAATTTTTAGGAGAGACTTTAGGCTTTTCCATAGAAAAGGGCATGAAATAGGAATTCAACTCTATCTTCACCTAGACCTTACCAGGTGGATAAACCCAGCTGACACATGATTTATACAGTCTTAAGAGACTTCCAGAGTTGGGAGGAGGAACACAGTAAATACATTGGCAAGCAGTATAAGTGGGGGAGAGAAAGGAGATACATCATTCTAACTCATGAGAAATCAACTAGGAATATTAAAATTTATATTGATTTCAGCAGCCCAGTGAAACCAGCAGATTATATAATAGAAAACAGAGTTTCAGAGCTGTTAAGTGCATTAAGGAAGATATCACAACCATAGCTAAAAGTAGGGTTCCAAGCCTTGTGGCATGTAAGTATCCTTTTTACAGTATATCAGATCCTAAAGTCCTCCTTTAGGAAAAGCTATGACCAACCTAGACAGCATATTAAAAAGCAGAGACATTATTTTGCCAACAAAGGTCCATCTAGTCAAGGCTAAGCTTTTTCCAGTAGTCATGTATGGATGTGAGAGTTGGCCTATAAAGAAAGCTGAATGCTGAAGAATTGATGCTTTTGAACTGTGGTGTTGGAGAAGACTCTTGAGAGTCCCTTGGACTGCAAGGAGATCCAACCAGTCCATCCTAAAGGAAATCAGTTCTGAATACTCAGTGGAAGGACTGATGCTGAAGCTGAAACTCCAATATTTTGGCCACCTGATGCAAAGAACTGATTCATTTGAAAAGATCCTGATGCTGGGAAAGATTGAAGGGGAGAGGAGAAGGAGATGACAGAGGATGAAATGGTTGGATGGCATCACCGACTCAATGGACATGAGTTTAAGTTAACTCCGGGAGTTGGTGATCGACAAGGAGGCTTGGTGTGCTGCAGTCCATGGGGTCGCAGGGTCGGACATGACCGAGCAACTGCACTGAACTGACTCAAAGTCCTCCTAGGTGTATAGATTTCTTAACCAACACTTAGTTTTCTGTCCTTATGTTTTCTATGCTCAAAATTGCCTGTTTTCAAAGTAGCTATTCAATTATCAGTTAACAACTATCAGCTCAGTGCAGTCACACAATTGTGTCCAATTCTTTGCAACCCCATGGACTGCAGCATGTCAGGCTTCCTTATCCATATAGTAGAGTTAATAACTATACTAATGACTTTATCTTTCATAAAATATATAAATTATCCACATATTCTAAATATAATTTATATATATACACACATATACAATCTCTCCTTCAGATAATCATTCCTCATTCATTCATTCACTCATTCTTTAATTCAATCTATCACAAAATATATTATGCGGAATACCAATTGTATGTCCAAGCACTGTTCTACCTGCCAGAAAAAAAACAAGAGTGAAAAAATATATATACTCTTCAAAGATAGTACAATTCTTTCAGTAACATCAAGCTATAAAGCCACTTTTCAGATAACAACATTTATTTGTTGAAACCTTATCAATACTACAGGTATAGTATCTAACTTTTATTTAATACTTAACAGGTGTCAAGGACTATCTTCAGTTGCTTTAATTCCTTAATTTGCTCTTAACACTAACCTTTGTATATTGGTGGTTTCCTCAGTTTTACAGATAAAAGCATTGAGAGATAGAAGATTGAAATAATGCTCAAGGTTACAAAGCAAATTAAATGACAGACAGGAATAAAATTCAGAGAACCTGGTTCCAGCACATGCTTATAATCACCATATGTGATCTCTATCTACCTCTCTTGCAGAGATAAGAAATATGAAAACATGAGAAGGTTCCCAATAGAACCTTCCTTAATGCATGGAAAATGATATCTGACTTTACTCTTACAAATATAATTTTTATTTCTGCATGTATAAATATTTAATACTCACTATCTATACATATGTGTTTTTATAAAACAAAATCATTAATAAAACAGAATGTGAGGAAAAGTGATCATTTATTATTTGCAGAAATAAGCAGAAGTGATGACATGAAAAGAAAGGAAAACACTCCTCTTTATTGCCAGTGAGTGCATTACTGCCTGCTTTATTGCAAAACAAGTAGCCAGAGAACACTTGACTAGATAAGGCTAAAAGCACACATATTTCCATTCTTTTTAAAATGAAATATTCAGAAGTGAGATGAAATAAGTGACCACAAAAGGGGACTGTGGACATAAAACAAGAAGATGGATTCTGTCAGAGCATTTCAAAGAACTGGGAAAGGATCTCACCTTCAGGCCTGCCAGTGGCAATGATACTGGAAGTCAGAGTTCCAGTAATCAATCTCAGTACAGCTGCAAACTGAAGAGCAATCAGAATTGTATTTTTTGTAGTTTGGATTGCCAGAGAAAAAGAAATTATATGAATGTGTCATTAATATCCTCCATGTGCACCTGATAATTCATAGTCCAGATGATAAATTTGGCAAGATCAAAAATAAAACTGTTGAACTAAAGGTAATTTGTTTCACCTAGATTGGGGATAGAGGTGTACAATTTTAACAATGCACATAAATTTAGTTATGGTCTCCCTATTTGGAAAATATTTTTTTAAAGAATACCTTGCAGGGGAGAGTTTCCAAAAAAAATGTGAAAATATGGATGGATGAAAATGAAGAAGATAGATCCTCTTCATCAGATACCAGACAACTACACAACTAATTTCTAAAGACAAAAAAGTAATTTTAATGTGTTTAGAGCATATGCTTACTGTCATTGTTAATTGACAAAATTAGAGTATGATATGAATGTCTTTCTGTGTTCATTTTCTATGAAAAACAACAGTAGTTAAGCCCAACATGAACTCAGGCTTATGGGAATCCTGGGTATAAAAAGGTAACAAATGTTCTCAAAATCCTCAATATCTCTTCAGGGTTTCCCCATTTAAGTTTTAGCCAAAATTAAGTTAAAAACAAGACCCTGAATCTAGACCCCATTGGGTTCTCCTAATTTCCTGTACTGGCTGTGTATGAGTCATGGGTTAATTGATTAAAACGTGTGTACCACACTACAACTATTCAGTCCTGTTCCAAAACTTCAAAGAAGAGGTTTGTGTCTTCTTCACCTACTTTTTTCAGTCTGCTCTTGCTTCTCAGGAATTGTGGCCCCTCAAATCTAAAGCAAAATTGGGGGCAGAGTGCACCTAATGCATCCTGTCTGGCTGTTCTCTCTCAGCAACTGTATTTTCGATTTATCTCCTCTCCACAGACACTTTAATATGTTTTAATTAAGGGACAGACAAGACTATACATAATTGCAGAGAATACACTACTAATAGTATCTATAATTTTCTCTATTAAATGTAACTTCCATCTTTCCATGCATAATTCCTGAACAAGCTTTTCACTATTAATGACTTTATTTTGGGCGACTCCAAAATCACTGCAGATGGAGACTGCAGCCATGAAATTAAAAGATGCTTGCTCCTTGGAAGAAGTTATGATCAATCTAGAAAGCATATTTAAAGGAAAAACATTACTCTGCCAAAAAAAAGTGTGTGTAGTTAAAGCTATGGTTTTTCCAGTGGTCATGCATGGATGTGAGAGGTGGACTATAAAGAAAGCTGAGTACTGAAGAATTGATGCTTTTGAACTGTGGTGTTGGAGAAGATTCTTGAGAGTCCCTTGGACTGCAAGGAGATCCAACCAGTCAATTCTAAAGGAAATTAGTCCAGAATATTCATTGGAAGGACTGATGCTGAAGCTGAAACTCCAATACTTTGGCCACCAGATGTGAAGAACTGACTCATTTGAGAAGACCCTGAAGCTAGGAATTATCGAAGGCAGGAGGAAAAGGGGACCACAGAGGATGATATGGTTGGATGGCATCACCAACTCAATGGACATGAGTTTGAGTAAACTCTGGAAGCTGGTGATGGACAGGGAGGCCTAGCATACTTCAGTCCATGGGGTCTCAAAGAGTCGGACACAATTGAGCAACTGAACTGAACTAAACTGAATTAATGACTGTCACCTCTTCCAGAGTCACAAAGGCATATGTGTCTGTGAGTAAAGAAATAGAAAGCCATCTAATCTAAACATTTTAGACATTTCTTTTCTGCCTCTGTCTCTTGAAAAGATAGAAGCCAATCAATGTTGGTGGTCACGGATCAGGTAACAATTGACTGATTATTTAGTTTCAATTGGCCATAATGAATAAAAGTTATAAGAAAACTATTTCTCCTTTCCATGCTCTTTGACAACACACTGAAGTAAATCAAGCTCAGGTTTGAAAATCAAAATGAATCAAGAAAGACAACACATTTAAGGAGTTGTGAGAAAGCTATGGAATGAAATATAAGACCTAGCCTTGGGTATTTGTAGTCATTCAAAGAGTATTCAATTTATAAATTCCACTCTGATTTAGGCTGCTTTCAAGGGTTAAAATGAAAAGTTAAATCAATTTTCCATATCAGTTCTTACTTTGAATGATTCTAATGTTTCTTTACAGATTTGCTTGTGTATTGATTAGATTAATTGGAAAATTGCTCAACTGTCAGATTTCTTCAACATGTTAAAATATAATCTAAATAAAATAATTCATTAGAGCTTAGAGTTTCACCATAAGACTTTAACATTATTCACAGCATGCTTCTCCATATGCCCCCAAAATTGATATGAGGTTTAAATAAAGCATAATAATTTTGATAACCATGTACATAATTTCTGATGATTTCAGTTCAGAAAGGGCACTTCGGTCCATCCACCGTACCCCTTCATTGTAGGGCAGAAAGTACAGAATATTGGTTCACAGCATGGGGATATATTTTAAATTAGGTTTGTCATTTAAAAACTTGCTGAGATAAGACCTCAGTCTCTTCATAAGTGAAAAAATTTATCTTTAATTTTTTAGGGGGGTCTTAAATGAGAAAACATATATAGAGTGGTACATATGGTATTCTCATTAAATGTTTATCAATTGAATGATAAATTAACTATGAAACATACAGAAAATAAATATAAACAGTGAACAAAAGATCAAGTGTAAATGCGAGGAAACCATATGCCCTCAAGTTCAAGATACATTTTACCTTCATCATCTGAGCCCAAGAGAATACATGTGCATGTGTTAATGTGTCTGTGCGTGTGTACAGTGTATATTCCACAATATAAAGCTATCAATCCACCAACATGTTTCTATATTTGGATACAGGCATGCTTTGGTTTGCTTATAGCAAAGCATTTTCTATGTAAATGAATTGCTCCTTCTGAAGCTGAATTCTTGTCAAACGTATAATGCATACAAAACAGCTAGAATTCAGCCAATAATAGCATATGATCTCACAGGTACGACCTTCATTAAGAACAATGCAGAACAACATTAAAATGTGTGAAGACTAATTTAAATTATGACTTTTTTTGATGGAATAAGACTTTGTCATATTTATACAAATACAGACTTAATAACCACAACAACATAAGAGTCATTTCTAAATCATTCCAAAGATAACAGAAAAAGACTTTCTTCAATAGTGCTTGCAACTTAGGAAGTTGAAGGTAGAAGAGTAGGGAGAACGATTTGGAAAACTGATAAACTTTCATTTTAGAATGATAATTTTTATAAGAGGTAAAATTGAAGTCCTAGCTTTTCTGCTTACGTTGTTCCTAGGCCAAAAATAACTGCTTTCCAGCTTTCCAATTTGGAGCCCTATTTCTGTAGACTGGTGTTAATATTAAAATGATCACCCATATTTTGATACATTACAACAAGAAAAGCCACTTAAAACTGAATAACCTATTTCAGGATTTAAATTGTAGCTGAGATATATCATTAAGCACCTGCTACATGGGGCTTCCCAGGTGGTGCTAGTGGTAAAGAACCTGCCTGCCAATGTAGCAGACCTAGGAGAGGTGGGTTCAATCCCCAGGTATGGAAGATCCCCTGGAGGAAGCATGGCAATACCTCAGTGTTCTTGCCTGGAGAATTCCATGGACATAGGGCCTGGCAGGTTACAGTTCTCAGGGTCATGCAGAGTTAGATACGACTGAAGCAACTTAGCACACAGCACACCCACTACATGAATTGAAAAACTGATTTTTATACCATTTCACCAAAATTTCTAGAAACTTCAAAGAACATTTAGATGTATTGTTGGAAGGAACTCTAATACTTTTTGAGCAGTTTGGGGATTCAAAGAGATGGTATGGAAAACAAAATTCAAATGAATTGGAATTAATTTTATTCTGGGAGATTGCAGCTAATGCATTTTCTCAGAAAAAAAAATTGCATATATGCTGTACTTCCAGCTGTGGTTTCTGTCTTTATTGTTGCTACTGAACAAACACATAAAGGACAGAGACACAGCTATCAGTACATACACTTTACAAGTTTTCTGAGGCTTTGGGTCTGGTCCGTCTTCCAGGCAGAAGAATCTTCCCTTTTTCAACTTTCTTAAAATCCCTGCTGATATCAGGAGTAAGAATGTGGACTGTGCAAGATTAGTAGCTGTCTTTCTGTACCAGCTTCCCCAGTGGCTCAGATGATAAAGAATCCGCCTGTAATGGAGGAGACCTGAGTTTGATCCCTGGGTTGGGAAGATCTCCTGGAGAAGGGAATGGCAATCTACTCCAGTATTCTTGCCTGGAGAATTCCATGGACAGAGGAGACTGGTGGGCTATAGTCCATGAGGTCACAAGAGTTGGACACAACTGAGCCACTAACTCTTTCACTTTCACTTTCAGTACTATTCTACTGGAGCAAACAGAATATACTATTCTGGCCCTGGGATACCAGATTCAACCATTTCGCTCCATGCAACAAATATTGTTTGAGTGCAATAAACCAGGCACACCATTCTAGATGCTGAGGGCTGAGCAATTAACACTACAGCTTTCAAAGAGCTTCTATCTAAGCCATGAGAGAAACACTATGAAATGAAAGTGACCCCGAAGGAGAAACTCTTTATTTTTGTGACCTGCCCTGTTAAGTCTTCTAAAATTTGTATTCCATCTCCAAATCTCTGTTTGTTACATGTTTGATTTCAACTAGTTTTGCATTGTCGTATCTTGTACCTGTGGCAAAAAGTTTCGTAAGAACAAACTAAAAAATCCCCTACTGTTAAAAGTATCACAATACAAAGTTATTCGAATATTGACATGTTTTTCACTCTCTTATTCACTCTGTCAATCTATGGACCACAAGAAAATATACTATTTATGTTTCTTACTAAAGTAAAACTATTCTTTTAGTAGCTCATGTTTAATTATTAGGAGAACTTGAGAATTAAGACAAAGAAGAAATATTTGTTAGAAAGGATAATGGATATAATCACCTTCTGGATTTAATAAATCTGTTAACCAGAGGAAATTTTCTAAATTCACACAAGCATATTTAAATAAAATTGAAGTGCAAGTTTGATTATGTGTTCAAAACATTAAAGTGTAGAACAAAAAATTCTACATAGGAGATTTCTTAAAAAACTGGAAATAGAACTGCCATATGACCCAGCAACCCCACTTCTGGGCATACACACTGAGGAAACCAGATCTGAAAGAGACACGTGCACCCCAATGTTCATCGCAGCACTGTTTATAATAGCCAGGACATGGAAGAAACCTAGATGCCCGTCAGCAGACGAATGGATAAGGAAGCTGTGGTACATATACACCATGGAATATTACTCAGCCATTAAAAAGAATTCATTTGAATCAGTTCTAATGAGATGGATGAAACTGGAGCCCATTATACAGAGAGAAGTAAGCCAGAAAGATAAAGAACATTACAGCATACTAACACATATATATGGAATTTAGAAAGATGGTAACGATAACCCTATATGCAAAACAGAAAAAGAGACTCAGATGTATAGAACAGACTTTTGGACCCTGTGGGAGAAGGCGAGGGTGGGATGTTTCAAGAGAACAGCATCGAAACATGTATGTTATCTAGGGTGAAACAGATCACCAGCCCAGGCTGGATGCATGAGACAAGTGCTCGGGCCTGGTGCACTGGGAAGACCCAGAGGGATCAGGTGGAGAGGGAGGTGGGAGGGGGGACCAGGATGGGGAATACATGTAAATCCATGGCTAATTCATTTCAATGTATGACGAAAACCACTGCAATGTTGTAAAGTAATTAGCCTCCAACTAATAAAAATAAATGAAAAAAAAAATTCTACATAGTAGCTATGAGCTATTCTATGAGTAGAATTCTCATAGAAAATGACAAAGTCAAATTGCATCATATAAAAAATTACTAAATTACCTACTCTATATCAGGTGCTTTATGAGTTACTTTTAACTGTTCATAGTAACATATGAAAAAGTGATCTTCCCCAAGGACCCAAACTAGTTGGGTCCTAGTTGGGGAGACCAGATTTGCATGTGAAAAATGAGCAGGAGAGGATTTAAATAACAGTTCAAGAGCACAAATAATTTTCAAGAACACTGAAAGATGGTGCCATAAAACACAATTAATTACTGAATTAATTGTAGTAGGAAAGAGTTAGGTGTTTTACAAACAATTATCACAAGTTATCCTGTTTAAAATTTCATACATCTTTTTTTCTGTGTGCATTATATAACTATTGAAGAAAACCTCCAACATTATTTAAAATATAACATCCACCTATCACTATTTTTGCCAGAGATACATAGATTTGTGTGTATTTCTTCCATACATGCTTACGTGTGCATAATCTTTTCATAGGTGTGTATGTAGCTTTTCCATTTAGAAAGAGATAACTAACATTTATCTCCATTTAAAAATTATCATTTTAAGCTTAAATATTGATGAATATTGGTAGAATATTGATAAACATCAGAGGTGTTTAGTGTTGTCTGAGACAGATAGGGTATCTTCCATGCTTTTGACTGCTGAAAGCAAAATGAAGAAGAGAAATCCTAAGCATACTGAGTAGCCTGTGATTTGAGGATAAGTTAAGGAAGAGGATTCAGAAACTCTTGTCTATCTTCTGGTACAATATAGGAGCTATGCTGAAACAGTTGAGTTTTATGTCTAGAAGATAGAAAACCACAGAAGCTGAAGTGAAACAGTCGGCCTGAAACAGTAATATGTTAGGATTAATAAGCACCTAAGGGGAATTTTCTAAAAGAAAAAAAAGTCTATGGGTAGGAAAACTACTTAAGGAGTCATTTAAATAGAATTATGATGTAATAATGAAAAAACTGGGCTTCCCAGGTGGCTCAGTGGGTAAAGAACCTGCCTGCAACAAAAGAGAAGCAGGTTCATTCCCTGGGTCAGGAAGATCCCCTGGAGAAGGGAATGGCTATTGACTCTAGTATTCGTTCCTGGAGAATCCCATGGACAGAGGAGCCTGGCAGACTATCAACCATAAGGTCACAAAGAGCTGGACATGACTGAGTGACTTATCATGTATGCACAAAAGAAAAAACTAATAGAGCAGAAGCATACAAGAAATAAATAAGATAAACAAACTATCCTAACAACTATACTCATTATCAGATATCAACAAAAGGGATGTAAGAAAATTTCAACATTAACATGTAACAAAATGATAAAATAAATATACAAAGATATATATATATTTATGATTTTTAAGTTTTATCAAACTACACATTTATGCACTTGACATAAGACATTATTTTCATCACAAATTTTGAAATTGAATTTATAGAAATCTTTATTTCATCTAACATAAAATATTCCCATAAATAATAATTTAAAAAAATCTCTTTGAGAACAAGAAGACAGTTGTTCATATAAAATAATGTGTCCACAATTCAATGACCTTTTACATTTTGTGTTTTATGTCAACATAAAGTATTTGTTCTTTGTCTCAAAGACTTCCAATGTTATGCATGAGGTTAGTTCAATGTTGATTTATTTGCTGTATCTATTCCCTGAATTGCAGAATTCCTTCTTTAAATGATATTTAACATTTCAGGGAAGATTAATATAGTCTGAATAACGATGGCACACGTGTAACACTACCCTTTACCCATCTTGTATAATTCATATTTATTTGTTTAAAATATGAGAAGTGCCACGTGTCTTCCAGCATCTGGCATACAGATGGAGAATTCTGGGTACCAAAATATCAGATCTATTTTGGTGGAGTAATGAATACTCCTGCATATGTTGTCTTTGAAAAAAAGAGGGTTTGATAGTTTCTTCATGCAAAGTGCAAGAAAAAAAAAAAAACTATGTTATTGTTAAACAGAAAAACCATGTGGATACATTAATGGATTCCACATAAAACAAAAATACTTAAATAATATGCAGTCAATTAATATAAAAATTCAAGATTAAAACATCACTTGATGGAAAATAAAGTGTTGTCTTTATCTGGAAGCAGTTGACGATGGGTTTAAGAGTAAAGATGACTGATGCTTGCCAATTCCCGTAAGCTGCATGTCCACACAGAGAAAAATATAGGATGCAAGATTATCTAATGAGATGCTTTAGAGAAAAATATGAGTAAATAAATCATCAAAATTTTTAGAACCAAACTCATTAGGACGGGCTTTCCTGGTGGTACAGATGGTAAAGAATCTGCCTGTAATGCAGGAGACCCAGATTTGATCCTGGGTAAGGAAGATCCCCTGGAGAGGGGGATAACTAATCACTCCAGTATTCTTGCCTGGAGAATTCCATGGACAGAGGAAATGAGCACCAAAAAATAGATGCTTCCAAACTGTGGTGCTGGAGGAGTCTTGAGAGTCCCTTGGACAGCAAGGAGATCAAATGAGTCAATCCTAAAGGAAATCAACCCTGAATATTCACTGAAAGGACTGATACTGAAACTGAAGCTCCAACTTTGGCCACCCGATACAGTCGTCTCATTGGAAAAGACTGATGCTGGGAAAGATTGAAGGCAGGAGGAGAAAGGGGCAACAGAGAATGAGATGGCTGGATGGCATCATAGATTCAACAGACATGAGTTTGAGCAAATCCCGGGAGATAGTAAAGGAGGGGGAAGCCTGGTGTGCTGCAGTTTAAGGGGTCACAAAGAGTCAGATATGACTTAGGGACTGAACAACAACAACAAAAACTCACTAGGAATTTGATAGAAACAGAAATGGGGATGTTGCAAAGAAATCACTGTATACTTTGCCTTTTCTAGATAAAGCAACTTCCAACTCTTCAAATCTATTTACAACTCAATTTCTTATCTCTTAATTATGTTATATTGTTGCTACCTTTTAGAATTTGAGCTGGTAGCTGATCTCCACTGACACAGATTTTTGTTTTGAATGTACTTGAGATTCTTTACATTTGTTGAAAGTAGACAGTAAAATACTACACACAAGAACTAGAACTCCAAAGTCAGGAGAACTGAAAAGGCTGTCATGAAGTGTCATGAAGGGACTGTGTGAACTACATATTTTGTGTAACCACATACTATAAAAGTAAGCATTAAACCCAGAAAATATACATGTAAAAACATAGTGCTACTGTTGTTCAGCTGTTAAGTCATGTCTGACTCTTTTGTGACCCCATGGACTACAGCCTGCCAGCCTCCTCTGTTCATGGGATTTTCTAGTCAAGAACACTGGAGTGGTTGCCATTTTCTTCTCCAGGTGATCTTCCTGACCCAGGAAAGCTGCATTGGCAGCTGAATTCTTTACCACTGAGCCTCTTGGAAAGCCCCCAAAACATATTACAATGCTAGAACATGTTTCAAGAGGAACAGAATGTTTTGTTATCATGCTTTTAACTGAGGAGACTTGTATATTACACTGCTGAATCAATAAAAAATTTATAAGAAAAGGTGACTATCTTTGATGATAACCGAATGGTTTTCAAATCTAATTATTCATTTTGAAAGACTTTTTTACTAGAAGCTTTTTCAGATACATGATAGAGCAGAGATATTTACTCAACCTATATCTACATCAAGACATGTTATCCTACTAAGTTGCTTTAGTTGTGTCTGACTCTTTTTGACTCTATGGACAGTATAGTCCTCCAGGCTCCTCTGTCCATGGGATTCTCCAGGCAAGAATACTGCAGTGGGTTGCCATGACCTCTTTCAAGGGTCTTCCCCACCCAGGGATCAAAATCCACATCTAATATTTGTGCATTGGTAGGCAGGTTCTTAACCATTAGTGCCACCTGGGAGGCCCAAACAGATCCTTTGCTACCAAGAATTTTATTGGAAGTCACTTGAAAGTCAATCATATGTAGGGACCATGTGTTTAACAGTATGTAACTTTAGATTAACCCTCAATTTTGCTTTCTAATTTTAGCATGTCAATGTTTTACTTTTGTTCCTCTGATTGTTTAAGTTTTTCATCAATTAACTTATTCTATTTTTTGGGTGAGGACAGTCAAACAAAATTATCACCCTCCATGGCTCATTCTCAAAATTTAAATCATGGTATATATCATTCTTTTATTGAGATACTGACCTCAAAACTCCTTATCCAGCATCATATAGATATATAGACATTAATAATACATTTCTGCCTTCAATTTACAACCTTAATTTTCCCTTCACTAAATTTAACAGAACAACATTGGAATTAGAACAGGTATTTCTCACCTTTCTAAAAGAGAGAAGGAATTACATTTCCAGTCTATATTTTATTAAAAGAATAATGAGTGCTTTCCAGAGATTTTCAGAAATGACTAGGAATACAATAGCCATTGTTTGCCTGATAAAGATGAAAACAATTTGTTGCAAGTGTTTACTCAAAATGAGAGGCCATATGAAAGATAATTGCTCAATATTCTAGAGAACTAGAAAACTCAAAGAAGCATGCAATTTGAGAATAATGTATGCTCCTAAACTATTTACATGGCATACAAAAAATTCATTAATTATCAATTATTTGACCAATTATAACTATTGCCACTCTCAAATTAAACCAGTTTGTATTATGCATCCTTTGTTGATGTGATCTGTTTTATTTGGGGAGATGAGGCTTAGTTATTCTGAATTACTGTATTACATTATTTTTAAAGCTAAAGATTTGAGAAGTGAACTATTCACTTAGGTTATTTTGAATACACAGTATTTGATTTCCGTTAATAACTCTATAAAAAGTAGTAGAAAAAATAGAGAAATTCATGTGTAAGAACTTTAACCAGAATGTATTAATACACACATTAAACAAATCTTACTGTTAATAAAGATTGCAAAGAGGTTACAAAGCGGGTATAGAAATTTCAAAATATACAGTCCTGGGTTTGAAAATTATCACTGCATTGGGCATATAACTTAGGGCTAGTGCAATAGGTTGTGATGGTTATTTGGATATCTAATATTTATTTGATATTTATATCTTAGCCAGTCTAGTATATGTTCCCCTTCTGATAATGACATTCCTTATTTCCTTTTAGGAAATGTATCCACTGGGTTATAGTGGAGCTGCCAATTAATGTGTCTTTAACACCCCTGAGTGATGGTCATGTTAATAGGTCAGCCAACCAAATTATCCTACATTCCCATACACAGGCACAGTTCAGGAATAAATGCTAACCCAAAGCATGGGCACTTTATATTCTTTCTTGATATTGTTGCCTGGGAAGATGACATAAGCATAGACCTGTCAGAGCTATTCTGCCACACATGAAGAAAGCCTGCCTGAGAATTAAGCAAACACAGAGTAAAATGAAGCCTTCAAAGAGATGAGACTATCTATAGATATATGGATATGTTATACCTGATAATCTTGTTGAAGCACTTGGATCCAATAGCTTCAAGGCCAGCATGAACAATGGGTTTTCAGTTGTGAGCTGGCATTTTAAATAAAATTGAACTGGACTTCATCACCTGCATGCAAGAGAGTCCTGACCAATAAATACATATTTCATAGGGTTCTTATAAGAAGATGTGAAAAGTATCTACCAGAGTACCTGGGTGCAGTGAATACTCAATAAAGAATTCCACTATTAAAAATATGTGTATCATTTTAGTCATATTAATTATGACAAGCATGATCAATAGTATCATTATGGGAACCAGAATGCCAGGATTTAAATACAATCACTATAAAGTTGATGGTGACTTCGGGCAAGTTACTAAGCCACAGTAAATTTCAGTTTCTTCTTTTAAAAAGGGGGAAAGGAAAGGATAATGACATTGTCTTATAAATTTAGAGAGATAATTAAATGTCAAACTATGAAGAAGAATTAGATAACTATACTCAAGAAATAATGTTATTCTTACTTTTCTCATCCTATTCAAAAACTGCAAAATTTGTAAGAAAACATATATATCCTTTAATACAATAATTCACTGAAATCTCTTGCAAAACCTGACAAGCTATTCTTCTACATTTAAATAGTAGTATCTCTTCTTTTGAAGAGAGGTTTTTCCCAAATTTAAAGGATCCTGCTTATATTGATCCAAAAATGTGGGTTTTTAAATCTTCTACTCACTGAACTATTTCTATCCCAGATTCATGCAAATTTAGACTAATCCCTTCCTCATATGACAGTCTTTTAAACAACTAAAGGCAGTTACTATGTACTTCATAATTAGGGTTGCCATATAAATCCTTGTCAAAACCAAGACACTTATGTAAATAAAAGGAGTAATGTTAAAAGTATATTAGGATAACAGGTATGTACTGTACCAGGGGAACTGGGATGTATGTTCACCCTTCATGATGCTTGCTCTCTATTGGGTAAAATATTCTCAGTACCTTTAACTCTTCATGGTACAGGACAGGCTCTTTTTTAATGTGGTACTCTTAATTTATCTAAATCTCTATTTTAGTTTATTCTCCCCCTGAGCTGAATTTAAGATTCCAAAGGAAAACATCTACTTTCAAAAGCTCTACAGAAGAGATCATCAAAGCAGTTCTTTGTAGGCAGAACGAATACACACATAATCACAGCATTTTGCAGCAATTTTTTTTCTGTTTCAGTATATTCTGAATACTCAGCTGAATGCTGTCTGAATGCAACTAAAACTTTAATGAGAATCTAAAGCTTTCATTTTAGTCATCACACTGAGGGAAAAATCTAGGCGCTATGAGTAGAAGAACAAAACTTAGAACACAAGGTTAAAAAGGAAAAAATGAATAGGTGAATGAAGTGGCTGAAGGAGCCAGGCTTCTAAAAAAAAAAAATCTATTTTTAAACTCTCTATTAAGAAGCTGGGGATTTTGGTTGAACATCAAGACAACTCTTGAAAGAAACAAAACATACACGCATATATGCTTGTACTGTACTTTATGTTCTTAGCAATAGTTCAAATTTAGTTCAATGTGGTTGTATTAGTGTTATATATTATTGGTAAATTCAGTTTATACATTTTTTCTAAAAAATTTTTGAGGGTTATTATACTGCAGCTTTTAGTGTTTGGCAGTTGTAAATTATGCTTTAACTGCTTCAGATTAAAAAAATCACAAAAATGCTTATTATTTAAAATAGTCAGAATCCTGAGCCACATTTTACAATAGGCAAAATAAGGAATTAAGATAAATCAGATAAATCAAATAAATCTCCTCTCTTTCTCCCCCCTCTCTCTCTCATGAAAGGTCAATTAACTTTATATCTCTCATTGATAAATACATTTTACACTAATTTATAAACATGCCATGTTCCTTGTTGAAATCAAGAAAATAATATTCCACAACTAATTTGGGACTAGGCATACAAGTTGATGCATGTATGCACAGCCCATTGTTTTTTATGGTTGTGCAGTGTCCTATGGCATACACACCCCACAGTTTGTTTAAACATCCACCTGTTAAAGAACACCTGGTTTGATTCTCATTTTGGCTACTACAAATAAAACAAATATATACAATGTTGTTAATATTCACATACAGGACTTTGAGTAAACCTAGCCTTTCCTTTTCCAGGATAAATGATCAAGAGTGAAACTGCTGTGCCATATGCACACTGCTTGCTTAGTTTTATACAAAAATGTCAAATTATTTTCTGGAGAAACTGTCTTATTTTATATTCTCACCAGCAATGTATGAGTGATTTAGCTTCTCCAAATCCTTGCCAGTATTTGATACTGTCACTATTTATTATTTTAACTATTCACTAGGTATACAGTGATATTTCATTGTAGGCTTCATTTGCATTTTTCTAATGGTTAATGATACTGAACATATTTTCATGTGCTTATTTGCCATCTGCAGATCCTCTTCAGTGAAATGTCTGTGGTTCTTTTGCCCAGTTTCTAACTACATTTTTTCTGTTGAATTTTGACAGTTCTTTCTATATCCTAGGTACTAGTTTTTTGTCAGATAAGAGATTTGCAAATATTTTTTCCCATTCTGTAGTTTGAATTTTCATTCTCTTTACATGGATTTTTGCCAAATTATATGTTTTTAAAATTGCAATGAGATCCAATACATCATCTCTCCTTTTCATATATTGTGCTTTTGGGGTCAAGTCTAGGAACTTTGCCTAACCCTGGTTACAGGAGATTCTCTGCTTGTTGCTGTTGTTTGTTTTCTCCCAAGAAGTTTATAGTCTACAATTAAAATTTAAGTCTGTAATCCATTTTGAGTTAATTTCTGTAGATTTATTAGGAACTTTTTATGTAGACATTCATACCATATGAAAATAGTTTTATTACTTCCTTTTCCAATCTGCATGTCCCTTATTTTCTTTTTGACTTACTGCGGTGACTAGAATTTCAAGAATTACATTGAACAGGAGTAGTGAACTTGCATTGATCATGATCTTTAGGTGATGAATATTTAGTTTTAAGCATTAAGCATAAAGTTAGCTTTAAGTTTTTTGGAGACAATCTTTATTGTCTATTAACTACCCTTTATTTTTAACTTGCTAAAGGTTTTTGCTACTAAGAAGCACTGGAAATTTTTCAATTCTTTTTCCTGTGTCAACTGGTATGATCATATATTTCTTCTATAGCTGGTTAATATTATCAATTACACTGATTGATTTTAAATGTTGAGTCAGACTTGAATATCTAGAATAAATTTCAAATAGTTACAGTGTATAATTACTTTTACATTGCTAGATCTGGTTTGCTAACATTTTGTTAAGGATTCTTGTATCTAAGATAAGTCATATTGGTCTGGCTGATTTTGCGGAAAAAGTAATACCTGTCTCATAAAATGAGATGGAAAGCTCTCCTTCCTCTTATATTTTCTTAAATGTTTCACGGAATTCTTATGTCCACTGACTCTGTCCTCAGTCCCTTATACTCCATTATTGAGCCAATTTGGCAAGTTTTAATTGTTCTTTCTT
Organism: Odocoileus virginianus; assembly: GCF_023699985.2. Taxonomy (NCBI): domain Eukaryota; kingdom Metazoa; phylum Chordata; class Mammalia; order Artiodactyla; family Cervidae; genus Odocoileus; species Odocoileus virginianus. Next base: position 25,748,100 of record NC_069685.1, read on the forward strand.
GTGATATTTTTAAAAATTATGTACTTCCCATTTGATTTTTCTTTATTTCATTTTATTTTATTTTATTTTTCCATTTATCTTCACTAGCTGGAGGCCAATTACCCCACAACATTGCAGTGGTTTTTGTCATACATTGACATGAATCAGCCATGGATTTACATGTATTCCCCATCCTGGTCCCCCCTCCCACCTCCCTCTCCACCCAATCCCCTCTGGGTCTTCCCAGTGCACCAGGCCCGAGCACTTGTCTCATGCATCCAACCTGGGCTGGTGATCTGTTTCACCCTAGATAATATACATGTTTCGATGCTGTTCTCTTGAAACATCCCACCCTCGCCTTCTCCCACAGAGTCCACAAGTCTGTTCTATACATCTGAGTCTCTTTTTCTGTTTTGCATATAGTACATGCCTTGATTTTCTTTTCTTTTCTTTGTTCCAAGTGAACTTATAATTCATTGTTGATTATAGTTTTATAATGGCTAATTCAGAATTCTTTAAAGATACTACATCATGGTGTTATCATCAGTTGATTGCCTTTTCTTAATCAAGTTGTGATTTTCTTGGTTCTTGCTATGATATGTAATTTTCAATTGTAGAAACTTTGTCATTTTAGAAGTGTCTGGTTTCTACTAAAATCTTTTATTTTAGTAGGAATCTTAGTCTGTTCAGGTTGCTCTAACAGAATACCATAGACTTGGTAGTTTATAGACAGCAGAAATTATTTTTTCAGTTCTGGATGCAGAGAAAGCCAAAATTAAAGGACTGGAAGATTTGTTGCCTGGTGATGGCTAACTTCATGGCTTATAAGGAGCCATATTTTCACTGTGTTCTAACACAGTATAAGTGACAAGGAAAAATCCTGGGGTCTCTTTCATAAGGGCACTAATCACATTCATGAGGGCTCTAATATCATAACTTAATCATCTCCCAAAGTCTCCAATGTCATATAACATTGCCATATAACATCAAGCATTTCTCCTAACTTCAGAATGACAATCACAACCCCAATCAAATAGCAGGTTGGTGTTAAACAAGGCAACAGTATTTCACAGGATATTTTTAATACAGGTGCATGGAGTAGAAGGATAGAGATCATGATAATAGCAATCAGTCAGAAATTCAGGCCCACATGCTTTATTCTCAATTTATTTATTTTTTGATGGCAGGAGATGGGGGAAGATACATGAAGAACTACATGTTGGTTTTAAAACTTACACCAGGACATATCCACTCACATTTCATCAGTCACAATAGGTCACAATAGTAGGAAGTGAAATCTTATGTTGTGGCCAGAAGAAGGAGAATAAGAATGTCTGTGAACAAGCCTGATGACACAAGAGTTGGCAATATATACATTGGCTGCATTGGCCCCATCTTAAAAACACTTCTTTCACGTACAGAACCATCAGTGTATAGCCGTGCAAACTTGTATGAATTTACTACAACTCTGAAACAATTAACAAGATATTTGCCCCCCTGCCATATGTCCAAAGACAGAAATCACACATATGCACTAGAGCAAATAATAATAAGTTATATGCCATTGCAGGTTTCAATGACATATTATCCTTACAAACTTTTGGATTTTCAATTTTTCATGTTACCATATATTTCTCAAGTGAATATACCTTAGAATTTTATAAAGAAGTAAGACACAAGCTGTACCGTAAGAAAGTTACAGTCTATTAAGGAAGAAAGACTAGAACAGAAATAACAATAACATAAGGTTGAATATTGGAACCAAAGAAGTAAAGCCTTTGGGACACAGGGGAGAATGATCATGTTGGTGGTGTTGCAAAGCAGTGTTCATGAGAGGTTTGATGGATAAGTAGAACTTGAGAGACAATAATTGTTAAGCCTGTAGTAGGCTTACTATGTGCCAGGAACTGCTTTGTATGATTTACTTAACATTATCTTTGTTATTTCTCACTGTAACTTTTATACTATAAGTTTTAGACAAAGATTTTGTACCATAATTTTTAGTACAAACTTTTGTACTATATTTTTGTACTTATTTTCTAGACTAATTTTAATTTTTGTACTATAATTTTGTACTAAAATTTAACTCGGGCTGAGACAGATCCTGACATCCCACACAGTTGGTAGGTAACAGAGCTGGGATTCAAACTCTGGGAATCTCACTCTAGGACCACTATATTCCACTGCATCCCACTGTGTTGAAATAGCATCTTAAGGAGAAATTAGAGCAAAAAGAAGTACAGATGGGAAATGTGTAGCTATGTCTGGGAGCAATACTAAGGCCAGTTTGCTAGTATCTAAGGCATTTTTTAAGAAAAAGTGAGTAAATGGGTTTAAAATCAAATCTTTCCAGAAAGATTTGTCTACAATCACAAAAATAAAGAAATATGTCTGTATGAGAAAGGAAGTTTTAGGTGATTGTTAATTTCTAAAATAGTATATTACAGGCATCATGGTAAACGTTCACAATAATACCTATGTCAACATTTTACTTGAAATCAAATTACCTTGTACTTTTGCCTAAGTCATTATAATGACATTGTTTCAAAGATATTAGACCTTTTGTTTAGCTTAATGTTTTTTTAATGTGAGAGGAAGCATTTAACCTGGCTGTTTTCCATCTCAGTAATATCCAACAGACAGTGTAGAGATCATGAATGTGGCCCTTTTCAAATGTATGAAAATGGCTTGGCTTTATCTGATTACTTTCTGTGCCAATCAAACATGCCAGGACTCGAACTCCCAAGTAAACCATTAGGGCCATATGCCTAATTAAATATGACCGGGCTGCTAGTATCCTCATTATCATTATTTTAAGAGAATATAAACTTGGGTATACGCAGAATGACTGACTTAAGCTATTAGGGTTTGAACATTAACTTGAGCTAGTACTTCAAAATACTTTAACTTTATGTCTATGACAGTAATGACATAAAATATACATTAAAATGGAGACTAATTATTAAATTTAAAAATTAATTTCTACCTTATAAAGCTATTTAATATTTCATTCTTAGTTAAATAACTATTAATCCTGTCTGATTTGAATTTCAAAAAAATTGTTTTTCTTAATGGAATAGCCATGTTTAATTTATACATGTGCAAATGTATTATGTATATCATTATCCATTCAATAAAAGAAAAAATATTTCAACAACAAGGTGTGAAATAACCAGTTGCACAATTAGCAATGAGAAATTTACATTAAATGAATTAAGTGCAACATAATATCACTCTTCTAGCTTTTGTTTCCTCCCCCACCCTCCATTCCCTCCGTCCTTTCTTTCTTTCTTTGCTACTGACTGCTAAGGGTACAGTTTTAGCACCAGCCTTGGGACATGGATTTAAAACCTTTTGCCCTATTGTGTCTTATAGTTGCAAAGGATTACAAAAAAAAGTTTATGTACACATTTTCAGATGATTTACATGATTCATGTTAAATAAACAGGCTTATATTGAATTAATTCAAATAACCTAATGATTATAAAACAATTTATTTCTAACTAAACACTAAAAAGGAAGAAACTTTCTATTTGTTCAATGATAAGCACTCAGTTTCTACGAAAATACTTGTGGCATATAAGGTATTCTAGAAAGATGATTTGAATAAGTAAACAAAGTAAGTTCTGAGAGAATGACTGACACCTTTTTTCTATTAAAATGTTCTAATTGCTACCATAGTACAGAAAAAGACATTTGTGATCTAAAATTCCTAACTTCTCCTTGATAAGAAACAAATAACTAGACCTTAACCTAAAATTAATTCCCAGGTGACTCAGTGGTAAAGAATCCACCTGCCAATATAGGAGACACAGGAGATGCAGGTTCAATTCCTGGGCTGGGAAGATCCCCTGGAGGAGGAAATGGCAACTCACTCCAGAACTCTTACCTGGAAAATTCCATGGACAGAAGAGCCAGGCAGGCTACAGTCCATAAGGTTGCAAAGAGTCGGACATGACTGAGCACATAAACCTATAACTGACTAAATATTTCACAGATTTATACACCTTAAAAGTATTTTAAAATGACAAAGAAAACAATTTAGATGATATAAACAAATTTCTTCTAATACTTCATGAAATGGATAGTCTCCACTCAGAGAACTGCAAGATGGAGCAGAAGGCAGCAAGCTGTTATAAGCTAAAGAATAAGGAACAAGGAATAGAAAATATTTGACTGAGGCCACACAGTCGACTATGATTGGGATGAAAAGGCCCAGAATTGGGGGTTGGCTGACTGCATATACTGAGTTTCTAGTCAAGTAGAGCATTTACAGGAATATGAAAGTTACCTTAGTTTCAGATTACTTACATGGCACCAAGGCAGAAACAGCCCTATTTTGGTCCAGGAAGTTATTTCAGAAAATGTTTATTAAAATACCAACTATTTAAAGTATTCATTAGTTGACCAATTTAACTTATTTGAGGGTATGTGACTCCCATGGACTGTAACCTGCCAGGCTCCTCTGTCCATGGGATTCTCCAGGCAAGAATACTGCAGTGGGTGGCCATTTCCTCCTCAAAGAGATCTTCCTGATTTAGGGATCAAACTCTGATCTCCTGCATTGCAGGCAGATTCTTTACTGTCTGAGTCACAAGGGAAGTTCTAAGATGATCTAATATGACTGTTACATAAGGTCAGTTGGATTTAGAGGAAAAGGCTCTAAACAGTTGATTAACAATATAAAACACACCAAAAAGAGAAATAGAATGATTTTAAAGTACTGTTTGTTTCTGTAGTTGGTATCACACACAAAACTCTCACAAAGAATAGGAAATCAGTTCTGAATATTCATTGGAAGGACTGATGCTGAAGCTGAAACTCTAATACTTTGGCCACCTGATGTGAAGAACTGACTCATTTGAAAATATCCTGATGCTGAGAATGATTGAAGGCAGGAGGAGAAGGGGATAACAGAGAATGAGATGGTTGGATGGCATCACTGACTCAACAGACATGAGCTTGAGTAAGCTCCAGGAGTTGGTGATAGATAGGGAGGCCTGGTATGCTTCATTCCATGGAGTCGCAAAGAGTCAGACAGGACTGAGTGACTGAACTGAACTGAAGTGAACAACAATGAAAAAAAAATCATATAACTTGAATAGTTTAATGTTGTTTTCTCTCTCTTTTGTAGTAAAGCTGAAATGTTATCAATGAATTTAGTTGAGATGATATATATTCCAAAAGAGATATGTAAATTCAAAGTTATAATTTTTTAAGTTCTTTTTTCTAGAACTTGATGTAATTTCTGGTACATGATTACGTTTATTGCTCACTCCTGTAGTCTTCAGAGCAGGATAAAACTTTACATTACAATGGCACTGAATTGGCTGTGCTCAGTGACAAAGCCAGCACTGTATGGGCACGGGGAGCCCTGTTGAGAAAGAGAATGTGCCTGGTTTAGGAATTTGGGAAACAATATAAGCACAATTTTTTCTTGTCTCTCTATAGATAGGGCATTTTTTGAACTGGATAAAGACAGAAATAAATTACATGTCCCTGAATGTTTGTTTTTAATTGCCCTTCCCCTCCTCTCAGGACGATTCCTGTTATGTGCTGATGCTAATTAAATTTTCACATTTTAATTATAATGATGATGATAATAATGATGATGACCACAATATGAGTAATTAAAAAATGGTTTACATGTGTTAACCAAAATTTGAGAAACATATATCTGAACCACTGGGGAAGCCCCATGGAATATTAATAGAAGAAAAGACCTCAAAGTAGAAAAACAGGTCAGTATAACTATGTTCAACTGATTTTTGACAAGGTACTAGAGGAAAAATAGCCTCTTTTTAACAAATGATGCTGAAACAATTGGACATTCATAAAGCGGGGGGAGGGGGGAAGAAACTAGACTTTTATCTACACCTTGTACAAGTGGCTCAGTGGTAAACAATCCCAGGGACGGAGGAGCCTGACAGGCTAGAGTCAGTAGGGTCACAAAGAGTTGGACACCACTGAGCACTCATTAAGGTTAAGAATATTGATTTGTCTGACTCTTAAGCATGTCCTTTCAACATTTACACTACATTTTTTTTTTCTTTCTTTCTTTTACTACTGTTAGATAGTACCAGTGTTATAGCCCCGTGTGATTTCCTTGGAAGGACCAATGGTACAGCTCCGTGTTACAGCTCCTTGAGGCATAAGGGCAGGCCAACCCAATAGATGTGAAGAGAAGAGAAGCCCCCAGTTCAATTTTGGCTCCTCTTTTTATGTTTTTTTCTCCTCCCCCTAAGCCTGCCCTATGTAAATTGGGCTAGCCAAGAGGGCTGTTTGTTTCACCTGAGGTCCTCACTCCAGTCCTCTGATGCCCTTTGTTCTATTTTCGCAGGCTTTTCCCCTCTTTGCCTTTTAGCCACCGCCATTTTGGACTCCCTTTTCCTCTTCTAACTACCTAACACTATATTCTAGAATGTTTTCTTAAAAGAGGCTTTGCCGCTCTCAGAGTGTTACCAAACATGTGCTATTGAACCTGAGTGGATTTCTGATTCAATGGATACCGTACTTTGACACACTTGTTTTTTAATTGAACGTGAAATCTGGGGTCATTCATCTTAACTGAAGTTCTCTAGCTAAGAAAATTTTATTAATTTTATTCAGGTATAGTTAACGCTACAGTCCATGCGGTCCCAAAGAGTCAGACATGACTGAGCTACTGAACAGCAAAACACCTGTAATAGAGAGTAATCCCTTACCTCTGTTTGATAAGATAGGTTTACATTGACTGAGTGTTGACTAGAACTGAAGAATTCTCCCAGATAGTCTACGTTTATTAACTCATGAGGTCCTTAAGGACAAGAGGGCCAGCTTGAGGGATCTACAAACTGAGCAGCTGCACAGAGGGTCACGTTCAGAAGGGACTGCACTCGGTTTAATGATCTGAAGTCAACATTTTCATATTCTAAGTAACTTCATCAGTGAACACGTGTTTTTAAATGAAGTTTGAAGGTACAATGAAGCATGCACAAGAGCTGAGAAGCTACGTGCAATACACCTGTCCTGTTCCTTGCTGCCTTATTTGCATACACCATTCACAATGCTCCAAGAGTATACAATTCCCATGGACCCACAATGACATGTGAGGGTCAGGGGACTCAGAACAAGTTTAAGGGCTCAAAACAAGTGTAAGCACATTACATCTATCAATGCATGAGCAGAGGCACTGATACCTCCAAAAGGCCATTCAATCACTTCAAATCAAACTCTTTCAACACAGAAGGAAGGCAATGGCATTCCAAGAAACACAAACAACCAAGGAACTCTATCATATCTGTTCTTACTCATGTCAATTCCCTATATTCAACCATTTATGCTAAAAGGATGATACAGAAAGAAGAGAAAGACAGGGCAAACCAATTTCCCTTTGTCCTTCCTATAGGCTATATGCTATAACTAGAGACTGTTGGTAGAATGTGCATCAATAAAAAAGTAAAATAAAGTTAATAATAATAAATAATATATATATAATATAAATAATAAAAAATAAATAATAAAGTTAATTAGTTTGTACAGTGTTCCCACTCTTCAGAGAAGACAAAACTCATATGCATGTACCAGCTATGAAATAAGAACTGTGTGATATCAATGACTCTATATACAGGTTAAACATTCTTATGTTTGAATTTAAAATTGGCATTGCATAATATAAAAATAAATTGTATAATTTGTGCTAATAATTTAAAATTTCAATATTTCTTCTCTTACAAAGATAACAAATAGAAAACAAAACAGAAAAAAATCACAAGAAGAGATATAGACTGTATAAGGGAAAAGTATTATATTTTAGTACACTTAATGACTTTTTTCCCTACTTTTTGAACACAGGGCCTTTTTTTGTTTTTAGTGGCTTCTACAAATTATAGAGCTATCCTTGTAAGGATATATTATTATTACCATTCCTATGTTATAGATGAGGAAACTAAGACCTACAAGGATTAATTAATTTTCTCAATTTCAAACAGCTAATAAATGAAGACTCTTAAACACAACAGTAATGAACCAGAACCTATGAACTAAACTACTACATCAAACAGCATGTGCATGGTTGCTAAGTCACTTCAATTGCTACCCTATGGACTGAAGACCACCAGGCTCCTGTCCATGGGATTCTCCAGGCAAGAATATTGGAGTGGGTTACCATTTCCTGACCCAGGGGGTCTTCCTGACCCAGGGTATTGAACCCCTTTCTCTCATGTCTCCTGCATTAGCAGGGGGGTTCTTTAACACTAGTGCCACCTGGGAAGCCCATATCAAGCAGTATACTACAGCAAAAATAAATACAGGATTTAAAAGACCTGTTTGCACCTAATAGATACTGCTGGGTGGCCTCAAAGCAAACAACTAACTGGGCAGGAACACAGCCCCACCAATCAGCAGACCAGCTGCCTAAAGATTCCCTGAGTCCACAGTCATCTGCAGACAGTCGCTTAGACAGGTCCCTGTCCACCAGAGGGCTGAGGCATGGCTCCACCCACCAGTGGACAGGCATAAGCCTCAGAGCCTATTGAACTGTGACTCTGTCCACTGCTGAACCAGCATTAGTCCTGGAGAACCCCTGGGGTTCTGCAGCCAGCCTCCAAGAGACCATGCCCCACTAACCATCAGCCACCAGCATCTACACAAAGCAGCATCTGGCAACCAACTGGGCTAGGAGACAACCAAGCCTGTCAGACCCCCTGCAGAGTCAACTTGCCACAACAGAAGGACCTACACAGCCCTCTTAGGGGGACCCCTAGAGCATGTAGCTTGGATAACAAGAGGAGAGAGAGGAGAGTGTGCTGTTGGGTGGCATAGGGCATCTCCAACAGAAGGCCACTTCTCCAAGATCAAGAAAAGTAACCTACCACATATACGAAAATACATGGAAGCGACCTAAATGTCCATCAGCAGACGAATGGATAAGAAAAGTGTGGTACATATACACAATGGAATATTACTCGGCTATTAAAAATGTATTTGAATCAGTTCTAATGAGGTGGATGAAACTGGAGTCTATTATACAGAGTGAAGTAAGTCAGAAAGAAAAACACCAATACAGTATATTAATGCATATATATGGAATTTAGAAAGATGGTAATGATGACCCTATACGCGAGATAGCAAAAGAGACACAGATGTAAAGAACAGACTTTTGGACTCTGTGGGAGAAGGTGAGGGTGGGATGATTTGAGAGAATGGCATTGAAACATGTATATTATCATATGTGAAATAGATCGCCAGTCCAGATTCAATGCATGAGACAGGGTGCTCAGGGCTGGTGCACTGGGATGACCCTGAGGGATGGATGGGGAGGGAGGTGGGAGGGGGTTCAGGATGGGGAACACATGTACACCTGTGGCTGACTCATGTCAATGTATGGCAAAATCACTACAGTATTGTAAAGTAATTAGCCTCCAATTAAAATAAATACATTTTTTAAAAATCCCATCCATTAAAAAAAAAAAGTAAATACAAATAGCAACTCAGACAAAAAGGAGGCTACAGAGGAACATGTCCCAAAGGAACAAAAAACCCAGCTTGGACATTAATACATGCATTATTAGTGAGAATAATTCTGGCAAATACTTCTCATTTGCAACCAACCTTTTATAAGATGTGAAAAAAATATTCTGATAAAAACAAACCTCTAACTAATTACTCAATAGCAAAATGCTTCAATAAATCATTAACATTCTTTAATGAAATCAATTCTTAACTAGGCCCTTTATGTTTATTCATCTATTTAAATGCAATGATTTGTGGGTTCAAAGACCTATTACTTTACACTTATTTGACATTTAAATTGATACCATCAAAGCAAGTTCACTCATCATCTATTCAGCACATGATATTATTTAAGAAATTTCTTGCTTTTAATTTATTCACTTATATAGTAGTTTCTCACCTGAAATTTGGAGATTACATTTGAACAATGATCAACTGAAAAAATATCAAACGTTTAAAAAATGACTAAAATTACAAACTTTTAAAATGAAAGGAGGAGAGCACGGGAATGCTGAGCTCAATTCAACTCCTTGCCTAGTTAGGTGAAATTTGTAAGACAAAAATGAGATCTCAATTTACAATTGTGCAAATGAAAAATCACTTTAAGTTTCTTTGGTGGAAATGACTTTGAAGGCTTTTCTCTGAAAACATTATTTTCATTTTGGGGAACACATAAACCTATATGTCTTAATTCTCAAAGCAGAGAAAGTTAGTGTTCTTCCATTGACAAGAAGAAAAAGATCAAGCTTCTGAGTGTTTAACTTCCAAATCACAGGTGTAAGAACAGAAACTTTTACTGGCAAGTTCCTGCAAAACTGACTTTTTCCTTTAGCTAAGGGAACCAATTTATTTTTCACTAAAGGGAATAAAAGGAAAATGATTTTGATCTTGATCTCTCAGTGCTTTAGCAAACACTACAATTATGTATTCCTAAAATTCAGTCAGGATAATTTGTACTTTCTGAGATAACATCCATAAAGTGAAATGATGATTTTCAGGGGTTTGAAGAATGTATCCCTTGAGTTAAAATTACTTTGTATCTCTTTCTCTTTATAAATATACTGATATTTTCATGTCTGCATCTTTTATTTTTTTCTTCTTTCTGATCTTCTAAATATGGCTTATTATTTTCTCCATTTATGTTAATCAATAATATAAAATAATTTTATAATACATCTTTAAAATATTCTCTGTCTTGGGCACTTTCACATAATTATACTGCTTAATGCTCACAATAATCCGTTAAAAGAGCTGATATCAAGCTTATTGTTATTCTATGTGAAAAATGATGCTCAGATAAATAATCATGAAATATCAGATATTTAGTAAGAGATGCATACATGCTTTCAATATTAACATTTTACTCCTCCCTGTTTCTGCAAAGTTATTTACCTCTTATAGTATTGTATCTCTTTATTTCTATCCATCTTAGTGTCCACACTCTCTTGTTCTCATTTTCTCTATGTATCTGTTAGTTGTACTGCGTTTGATTTTCTGTTATTTTTTCATTTCTCTTTTTACTTCCTTGCTTAACCTTGTTGGATCTCTATCTGAGCTATCTTTAAAACAAATTTGGTAGGGTTTGGTAGTTATGGAATTAAGTTTTATGCATACTGTTACCCTTTTTAAAACACACAAGGAAGCTTTTTTCTCTTGATTTTGTTGCTACAAAACATGTATACTATGTGGCTAGATATATACATATGAAGTGTGTTTTCCTTGTAAGACACCATAGCATCTCTCCCCTTTCTTGCCTTACTTTTCTTCTTTCCTTTTCACCCTTTTTCCTTAAGCTCTGCTTTAAGATTTTATTTGCATCTTCCCTGCATGTAAATCCATCAGAAAAGAGAATTAGCATCTGGGTCAGTATAATTACAGACACAAACATTTAAGGGTGAAAAAAAAAAAAAAAGAATCCTATTTCAGAAAACGAAACAAAAAAATAATCAATATTTTCCCTTTTAAAGTTCTATTTTTGAAAATGGTTTCTACTCAGAAAAACAAGCCTAAATATTTAAAGAGCTCTTATTTTTAAAGTCTCTCCTAAAAATAAGGGGTGATTCAAGAAATGAAAACTATTAGTATGGTATGGTATCATTTATTCCTCATTATTTCTTTCTCCCATCCTAATATTTTATTTTATAGTCTTAGCATATTCATATTTACTTATAAATAAAAGAATAATTACTGAAAAGAAAATGACAAAAAGTGTGTTCACTTACAAAGAATGGAATGATTGCTCAATTAAGCTATAGCTGCAGGAAAGTAAAACAATAATTCATGAAATATGCATGTGAAATGCACCTATACATTTTCCAGGCTCCTGCTTTCTTTCTATTTGCATCTCTATGTACAGAATACTGCCCTGCAGAAACAAACAGCCATATTAGACATATCTGTACAGCTGCTGGGCAAGGTAAGTTTATTAAAACTTTAGGGTAGATATTTAAAATACATGCCAACTTTCTCTAATGTCAGGGAAACTAATGAAGTAAAGTGCAAAGTAAAGTGTATCTTTTCTAATTCACACCTCACACAAACTTCTATATTCTCATCCTGTAGATGCAACACTTTCTAGAGTTGTCAAACATAGAGTTGATATATCTGTATATGCATAAACATAGGTAGTGATTAAAACTGCTAGTGAATTGTAGACCAAAATCTAATATAAATAATTTTACAGCAAGAGTTTCTCTACATTTTGCTTCTCTGTAAAGATACATTTTGGAGGGTGGGGAGGCAAATTCTCAAATTAGGAACATATAGATTTCAGGAAATAAAAGAAAAATTGAGAACTTATATTTTTACTAGTTACACTGGAAATGTTTTATCTAGTTTTTGGCAAGGTTTGAAAATTGAGGGCTTAAGAAAAAATAAGTTTGTCCATTCATTTAAGTGATGAGCAGTAGTTAAGAAAACATCTGAGTTGGGTTTGTAACCTATCATAGGAGATTAAATGTGTAAAAACTGCACAGTCTTGTGCAATGTAACATAATGCTTATTATCTACTACTCTATTTAGTATTATTATCTTTATTGTTATTATTACTGGTCTATTGTTAGAAATCATCTCTATACCTATTGCTTAGTGAAGATACGTATCAGGCTTATAATTAGGTGGACACTGACCAAAACAATAAGCACACTATGTTCCCCTCTGATTTGTGTGTGTCTATCACTGAGTGTATTATTTTTGGATCTTACCTGTCCGCTGTGGTCAAGAATGTGGAATCTGGAGCCAAAGTGTTTGAGACGGAATCCCAGCCTGCCATTTTTAGCTGTATGATCTTGGGCAAATCTTGCTCTGTCACAGATTCCCTCTGTAAAATGCAAATTAAAAATAGAAGCTTACACATAGGATATTTGTAACGTTCCATGGGTTAATATATACTACTATACTAGTGCATGCTTGGTGCTAGGCACAAGATGGCCTATGTGCCTTTCTTTAACTTTTTTTTTTTTAAATCAAGGAAGGTGATAAAGGCAGCATGCATAAAATAAAAATTAAGTTACATATAATGCCTTAGAATTGTATCTGTCATACACTGCTTTCCTGGTAACTGTGAGTAGACGAGCATTTCGTACATTGAATTATATTGACGTTTGTGCACTGCATTTTTAATTTTCCTATTGCACAGAGACATGTAAGTGGATTAATAGAGGGAAAATAATTATTTTATGCACAAAGTCACTGTGGAAAATATTTTTAGTTCTTTGAAGTGTTTTTTCCACCTCTCGGCTAATTATCAAGTAGCTGCCTGATTGCTGATGACTGATGACTGATGGAGAGGAGGTTCAGCAGGTGCTAATAGTTTGGTTAGCTTAAGTGGTTCTGAGGAAGGAACCACACATTTTTCAGGCAGACAGAGCTATGAAGATTCTCTCAAGGGCGATGATTTGGAGGGTATGTGGAGAATTTGTGTTACAAACTGAAAAGAGTGGGATCTGAAGATTATCTTAAATATAATTACTAATGATAACAATAGTTCTACTTTTGACGATGATGCATAAAAAGGTCCTTTGCATTTTAAACTTTGAGGAGACAAAAGAAAGTTGACAAAAACTTAGAGACAAACCTAACTTCCCTAACCTAATTCTTAAAAAAAATAACCTCTGTAGTTACATATTAACACAACAACAAAAAAAACTGATGTTATAGCACAGGGAACTATATTCAATGTATCGTAATAACTTATAATGGAAAAGAATCTGAAAAAGAACCAATATATATGTATATGCATAACAATCACTTTGCTGTAAAATTGAAAATCAACTATACCTCAATAAAAAATTAAAAAACTGATGCATATTGAATGGTAAGTAAATCATAATGTTAAAATAGAAATAATGAATTATAACTACATAATTTATTATTAAATTTATTATTTATTAAAACAATGAGACTTGCATAATTTTATTAAATAAATGATCATGTTAAGAGACTTAAAAGTTTAATTTTCCACTAGAAGTAGAAATTAATACATTTCATCATTTTTATGTTACTATATAAATACAAGTAAGAATATACTTGACATTTTTTTATAAATAATGTTAAGCTAAGGTATCTTTATTTAAAACTAGTATATTATTTTATACTGCTTCTCTGGTGGTTCAGTCAGTAAAGAATCTGCCTGCAAAGCAGACCTGGGTTCAATCCCTGTTTCAGGAAGATCCCCTGGAGAAGGGAATGGCTAACCACTCCAGTACTCTTGCCTGAAGAATTCCATGTGGACAGAGGAGCCTGGTGGTCTATAGTCCACGGGGTCGCAAAGTTTGGCCACAAGTGAGTGACTAACACACACACACACTCACACACTTATTATTTTAATGGAAATCTTCAATTAAAATTTCAGCACACATAAATATTGTTGGAAAACTTCTCCCTTTAATTTGCTGATTTAGTTGAGGCATTCTAAAAGAGGAAAAAAATGAAATTACACAGGGTTAGCAACAACAGCGAAACACACTTCACACTTAGAAATGTGAGGGAGAGTCTGGAGAGCAGGTGAGCTCTTGCCCACAGCTCACCACCTCTGCAGTTTGTGAGTATCCTCAACACACAGAAGAATGTTAGGAGACAAATTTTCACCACCAACTGCTGTATCAATGCTGAGCTGAAGTATGTGATCCCAGGCTAGCTACACAGCATTCATTCACCTCCTCTTGAACCCAAATCTACACCATATGCTTTCAACACACTGTCTTGGGGCCTACAAGAAAAAAGTAAACAGAACAGGACTCAGCAAGAAGGAAGCAGGGAGGGAGTTGTGGACAAAAGGAACTGATCTCCAGGGCCATGCCCCAAGCTATATGCAAAAGACTTGTAGAAAGAAAGAAAGAGGTTAAGATAGCTATTCTATACTAAATGTCTCGGCCTTGCCTTCATCTTCCTACCATGCAGAAGGCAGAAATGCTATAGAATATCCAACAGGCATTCACCTTTTAATCCACAGCGAAACTGTTTACTAGTAATTGTCCAATTAGACTCTGACAACACCGTATCAAGCAACACCTCTCCATGAACATGTACCTGAGAAAAATCTAGGCCAAGTCAGATGCAATAGCCCCTCTCTACCGATTGAGCATGACTTCTCCCTCCCTGAGCCCACCCCTCACCGCGCTGTGGCATGAATTATTTTTCTCATGCAACTAAAAGACATAGGTAGCGGCAAGATTATAATTAGTGTAAAGATCATCAGCTAAACTTAATCAATCCCTTATGATTCCAGGCATTCTTTTCAGCAAGTAAAATAAACTACTACCAATTTGATCTTCACAAAAGTTTCCTGTAGTAAAGGTTATTTTTGCCCTATTTTATAGATAATGAAATGCTGAGATTAAGAAATTTGATCAAATTTTTATTCCAAGTAAATGGAAGAGCCAGAATTTAGTTTGAATCTAAAGTCATCCCTTTAAAAAGTATACTCCATTGTGTCCCACAATTACATAGAACGAGGTCCAATCCCAGACTCTGTTATCCTAGGAAACTTCTATTGACTATATGATAGAATTACTGTGAGAATGGCATTAAGTCATCTATAAGTTCTATCTCTCTTGTCATTGATTTTTTTTTTTTTTTTAACCCCTCTTAACTCCCAAACACTCTCTGCTTGCTTGGCCTTTATCCAATAGCCCTTAGTTCATCTTTCTCCAGAATGTGTGTCGTGATTACAGAAAATTTCTTCCTTCATAAATAAGTATTTCAAGTCTATTTACTTCTCCACAAACACACTAATTTTATCTCCTAACTTTAACTGAAAATTGACTATTTTCCCTTTGGCATTTGCAGTTGAATTTTCTCTTTTTTCTTAAACTACTTCATCATGGAGTTCCAAAGCCAGGACTGTACATAGCATATGTGTGTATGCATGCTCAGTTGCCTCAGTCATTTCCCACTCTTTGTGATACTATGAACTGTAGCCTTCCAGGCTCCTCTGTCAGTGGTATTCTCCAGGTAAGAATACTGGAGTTAGTTGCCAGGCCCTCCTCCAGGGGATCTTCCCAATCTAGGGGTTGAACACGAGACTCCTGAACTGCAGGTGGATTCTTTACTACTGAGCCAGTGGAGAAGCCCATAGGCAGAACATACAGTATATAAAGTTTACAATATATATACACACATATTATATAATGTACACATATAGTGTGTATATAATGCATATAAACCTTATAGACTATATTCTGTATTATGTTATTTATACTAATCTACATTTTTAATTTCAGTTCCTCAAATATCAAGAGTCCATGAGTGTTCATCAGAATATCACTAGAGAATAGATTCATACCTGGCACTTAATGGGCTTCAAATTCTATTTGCTAAATGAATGACTGAATTGAATTCTCAGGAAATATTTATATCTATCTATCTACCTAGGTTTACATATCAGTTCAGTTCAGTCACTCAATCATGTCTGACTCTTTGCAACCCTATGAATCACAGCACGCCAGACCTCCCTGTCCATCACCAACTCCTGGAGTTTACTCAAACTCATGTCTATTGAGTTGTTGATGCCATCCAGCCACCTCATCCTCTGTCATCCCCTTCTTCTCCTGCCCCCAATCCCTCCCAGCATCAGGGTCTTTTCCAATGAGTCAACTCTTCACATGAGGTGACCAAAGTATTGGAGTTTCAGCTTCAGCATCAGTCCTTCCAATGAACACCCAGGACTGATCTCCTTTAGGATGGACTGGTTGGATCTCCTTGAAGTCCACGGGACTCTCAAGAGTCTTCTCCAACACCACAGTTCAAAAATTTTTCGGCACTCAGCTTTTGTCACAGTCCAACTCTCACATCCATACATAACTACCAGAAAAACCATAGCCCTGACTAGACGAACCTTTGCTGGCAAAGTAATGTCTCTGCTTTTTAATATCCTGTCTAGGTTGGTCATAACTTTCCTTCCAAGTAGTAAGCGTCTTTTAATTTCATGGCTGCAGTCACCATCTGCAGTGATTTTTGAGCCCAGAAACATAAAGTCAACCACTGTTTCCACTATTTCCCCATCTATTTGCCATGGAGTGGTGGGACTGGATGTCATGATTTTAGTTTTCTGAATGTTGAGCTCTAAGCCAACCTTTTCACTCTCCTCTTTCACTTTCATCAAGAGGCTTTTTAGTTCCTCTTCACTCTCTGCCATAAGGGTGGTTTCATCTGCATATCTGAGATTATAGATATTTCTCCTGGCAATCTTGATTACAGCTTATGCTCCTTCCAGCTCAGCGTTTCTCATGATGTACTCTGCATATAAGTTAAATAAGTAGGGTGACAATATACAGCCTTGACATACTCCTTTTCCTATTTGGAACCAGTCTGTTGTTCCACGAACTATGGACGGAGGTTCGTGACATTGTACAGGAGACAGGGATCAAGACCATCCCCATGGAGAAGAAATGCAAAAAGGCAAAATGGTTGTCTGAGGAGGCCTTACAAATAGCTGTGAAAAGAAGAGAAGTGAAAAGCAAAGGAGAAAGGGAAAGATATTCCCATTTGAATGCAGAGTTCCAAAGAATAGCAAGGAGAGATAAGAAAGCCTTCCTCAGAGATCAATGCAAAGAAATAGAGGAAAACAACAGAATGGGAAAGACTAGAGATCCCTTCAAGAAAATTAGAGATACCAAGGGCACATTTCATGCAAAGATGAGTTCAATAAAGGACAGAAATGGTATGAACCTAACAGAAGCAGAAGATATTAAGAAGAGGTGGGAGACAGAGATTAAGACCATCAATATAGATATACATATATAGGGGCTTCCCAGGGGGCACTAGTGGTAAATAACTCACCTGCCATTGCAGGACACATAAGAGACTTGGATTCTCTCCATCTCAGGGCCAGGATGATCCCCTGGAGAAGGAAATGGTAACCCACTCCAGTATTTTTGCCTGGAGAATCCCATGGACAGAGGAACCTGACAGCCTACAGACCATGGGTTCACAAAGACATGACTAAACAACTAAAAAACAACAATATATAGATACAGATATATAAACCCTGAGAGAGGAAAATCAAGGTGAACACAAACTACTTCCTAGCCTTTATCTCCATAAATATGTAGAAAAATCCCAATAGCATATAAAAGCTCAATCTGTTTCATCTAGGAAAACAAAAGAACACTGTTGTCTTTGATATTGCTGTGCTTCAGATCTTTAATTTTATGAAAAGCACACCTAGGTCTAATTGCATCCAATTAAGATAAAATCAGAATACATTGTTGATGTTATTGACTTCATAAATCTAATGCTCAATTACAAAATGACTCAAAACCACTGCCAAGATCTAGACAACTGTTGCCTCTCCTAAAATTTCTTTTGCAAAAACAGCCTACATTATAAATCACTTTGTATGCAACAAAGGTCAGTTGTCTACAGTTAATGGAATGTTTCCTTCTAGGATAATTTATGTACATTACCTTTCTTTCATCAGAACATATTTCTGGCTACATATGGCCTGAAACTGAAGTGTCTCTACATTTCTAAAGACAAGTATTTTAGTGGATGAAGGCGTGACTGAAAAAAAGTGGAGTGAAATTTATTCTACATAGTTAAGATTTAGATTTTAAAATTATTCATAGTAAGTATGCAAATAATAAGCAAGTTTTTTTTTTTTAATTTCAAAACCAGAAAATTCTTAAGAAGACTTTTTGGTATGACATTAATCTAAACAAGGGGATATTTAAGTTATATATTGGAAGAGCTCTTGGTTTTTGAAACAGGAAAAATGATACATATCTGTAAGAAAATGTACATTTTACAAGTCAAAACTACCTGAAGTCTATGAAAAACAGCCATCTCTGAAACCTCCTTTACCTGAAATATGTGGACAACCTGACCAAAACAATGTAGAGACAGGTCCTGTGACTCTCCAGCCAAGGAGCTGTTTCTGAAAGCAGTAATGTGAGATGTGTGTGTGCTAAGTCACTTCAGTCGCGTCCAACTCTTTGCTACACCATGGACTGTAGCCCACCAGGCTCCTCTGTCCATGGGATTCTCCAGGCAAGAATACTGAAGGCAAGTTGCCATTTCCTCCTCCAGGGAGTCTGCCCAACCCAGGGATGGAAACCCACGTCTCCTGCATTGGCAAGTAGATTCTTTACCACAAGCGCCACTTGGGAAGCATCAACGTGAAACGATCTGGGTTTAAACTCCAAACTAACCATATACTGCTTGTCAGGTCTTGATCAAGTTTTCTTACCTCATTTGAAAAATACCATATTCACCAGTTTGGGGTTTTTATGAGGATTAAGTGAATCAATACCTATGATATGTTTAAAATAATGCCTGGTTCACAGTAACTACTCTTTAAGTGTTAGCTCTTATTTTTATTCTTGAGTAATTCTGGTAAATATTTGTTTTCAACATGCTATAAATATATTTTTAAGGTATAAACAGGTTCGCAATCTACTCACGAACATCAAAGTCCTTACAGACCTGTCTCATGTTATACCTTGACTTATGTCAAAAACAGTAAGAGCTTTGGAGAAATATAGATACTCCAATACTCATTACATTGTTTCCTAATTACATTTTCTTCATCAACCTACTTATCATGCCTAAGACTTTTTTTAACCACCTATTTATCTACCATGTACTACTGTTTGAGATTATAATTTTTGTACTCTTATATTTTTAGATTAACTCTAAGCAATATTATAAAGGTAACAAACCAATGATAACTGCCTCAACTGAAGTTTCAGGGGAAATGTTTAGTACTACTTTTCAGGAAAAATTGGATTGTTTATACTCCAGCAATACATGTGAAAAAGAAAAAAAAAAGCCTTGATATATAGTATTTGCCAATTTCTGTGGTATAAATTGTGAATACCTCCACTAAGTGGGATTTCAAGCTACCATAATGATGTGGATGAATGCAGCATTAAGATAAGCATACATTTGGCTCTCTTGAGCCAGTATGATCTGGTTTCAGTACATCACTGCTTCTACCAAATGATGAATGCTCACCAGCTTGTGTCCCATCTATAAAATAACTTCCCCCAGGGGTGAGGAAAAAACATCCCCCATTATAGAAAAGTTACAACATCCACAGAAAAATTCATGATGCTACAATGAGCGCGAATTCCAGAGCAACCAATTTCACTAATAGCTCAGACTTAGTCCTTCTATCTAAAAAGCATTTTGCAAAGTGTAACAGTGGGGAGATAGTATTCTGTAGGACTTAAGTGCTGAAAATCTATGTTTTAAAAATATTCTACTTAGAACAAAATTCAGGAAAAGATGTGGGGTAAATAATGAGAAACTGAAAACAACAATTGGGCATCAAAACACACACCAGAGAGTGAAGAAGAAGATAAATATAAACTGGAGGGGGGAAAAAAACAATAGTCTGTATTGTATCAACATTTTTCAGACTTTGCCATGCATATGAATCACCTGGGTTTCTTGATAAATGAAAACTGTGATTCACTAAGCATGGGAAGGGGCCTCAGATTCTGTATTTCTAATAGTTAATACTGATTCTTCTGGTTTCATAACTACATTTTGAATAGGAAGGTATTAGATTATTTCAGTTACCTTTAGTTCTTTGATGATAAGAAAATGAAAAGTAATTCCAGAAAAAAATTCAGAGTTTAAGTGAACAGCCGATTCTTTTTAAATTGAAAACTCAATAATTCTCATGGGGAATAAGATAGGGAAGAGTTTCTTAGAATGTTCATTTATCAGTTTGATGACTTACCTAGGTAGCAATGCCAAATGGTTTGAAAAGCTGGAATGAATCTACTGAGGCTTGAGAACCAGACGGATTTTTTGTAAGAAGCCATTCTTAGCTCATATTGTGACTGATCACAAGGGCTACTAGTGTGAAGAAAATCTGGGATGTCCAAGAGGTACAAGAGGTGAATCAAGAGGTGAATCTCCCCTGGGTGTTTAGGAAAAATGTACAAGGGTCCCTTACTACCTCCCACCTTCTGTCAGAGTTGGGAACTGTGGACATCTTTCTAGGCTCCAATGGTACACCGAGTCCAGCTCTAAGTCACTGTGCTCTCTCCACCTGTGGCAGCATGGAGAAAGACATCTAACAATGGTCTCTTCCAAAGAATAGGAGGTCTCAGGCTTCTCACTAGTCTCTGTTAGTATCAGACGTTTTAGCATGTGATTCATCCTAACAAGCAATTTTAAGAAAATCAAGTTCTAAATATGTGAGTTCAGGCTGCTATTCTTGACAGATTATTCTCCAAAGAGCATCTCCTCCATATTTCACAGGATAACATTTTGAGAGTTAACATATGTGGTTCCGTCTTTGCTTTCTCCTCTGTGAAAATAAATAGCATGTTCAGCGCCTAGGGACAGTATGTGGCCAACTGCACGCTATTCTGAGCCATGATGGAACCTATGGCAAAAGAAAAATATCAGCAATACTGATCCCATCTTTGTTTAAAATAGTGATACTCTCATCATGCATTTCTGCATTATTTTTTATTTTACATTACATTAAGTATCATTCATCATGATTACAGAGATTTTGGGGGTCCCCTTCAATTTTGCGCGCAAAGTGAATAGCTCACTCATCTCTGTTAGGCAGATGAAAAGACTCCAAGAATTCCCGGTCTGGGTTTTACAAAAACCTAAACCCACTGCCTACTATGTCATTTGCAGGAAGGTGCAGAGAAGGTATGGAAGAATTTCCTGCATGAGTGATCAGAAAGTCCTTGAACTGGGAGAGGCAAACCACTCCTTGTGTTCAAGAACAGCCTGGATGGAAGTTTTAACCCCAGCAGTACTCTGTATAAGAGATAATTTTTTTTAAAAAATAGATTTTTTCCACATCTAAGCGAGATAAGATTTTAGCCTTTAGGATTCTCAGGCTTGGAAAAAGATTACTGTGCTCTGAGGACACCACAGAAATAGCAGAAAGCCATGAGCTATGGAAAGACCTTGAAATACGAATAATGAATATCTCCTTAGTGGGATGTTAATGTAAATTGAGGATTGTTAGGGGGTTACTTACTCTTGCCTGGAAAATCCCATGGATGGAGGAGCCTGGTAGGCTGCAGTCCATGGGGTCGAGAAGAGTCAGACACCACTGACTGACTTCACTTTCACTTTTCACTTTCATGTATTGGAGAAGGAAATGGCAACCCACTCCAGTGTTCTTGCCTGGAGAATCCCACGGATGGTGGAGCCTGGTGGGCTGCTACCTATGGGGTTGCACAGAGTTGGACACGACTGAAGCAACTTAGCAGCAGGGGGTTACTAGAAAATAAAGGAGGCTAAACTATTTTTATGATTTCAGCAGACTGGGTATCTATGTGTTTGCTGAAAAGGGGCTTAAAGAATAATAAAGAAATGTGTTATTTCTTGTACATCTTAGACCAAAATTCATACCATATATCCATGTATGCTTAAATGTGATGATTCAGCTTTTTAAGTAGGATCTAGACCCTGGTTGGGGAAAGTCTAAATAGCATTTGAAATAGCTTACTTCATGGAAGCCTACTTCTTTATGGGTATATTGTGCTGTGCTGTGCTTAGTCACTTAGTCATGTCTGACTCTTTGCTACACCAGAAGTGGGCAGCCTATCCTTTCTCCAGCAGATCTTTCCAACCCAGGAATCAAACCAGGGTCTCCTGCATTGCAGGCAAATTCTTTAACAACTGAGCTATCAGGGAAGCCATGGGGAGAAAGAAAAGTCCTGTAAAACTGAGAAATCCACTCAGTAGACAGAAGCAGAGTTGAGATATACAGAGCAAAGGAGGTTAAGAAAAAAGATATCAAATAGAGATGCATTATATTATTATTTGAGGATGTTTATCCACTAACTTGGGCTTCTCAGGTGGCACTAGTAGTAAAGAACCCACCTGGCAATACAAGAGATGTAAGAAACGTGGATTGATCCCTGGGTCAGGAAGATGCCCTGGAGGAGAACATGGCAACCTACTCCAGCATTTTTGCCTGAAGAATCACAGGGACAGAGGGGCCTGGCTGGCTACAGTCCATAGGGTTGCAACAATCTGAATGGCTGAGCATGCACACATGCATATCCACTAACCCCCACTGGCTCCTGACTGAAAGTTTTCCTGGGGAGAATGTACTCCACTCCTCACGTCGGTCCTGCTGTATACAACTGTGTGACTGCAGGGGAGTCTGGAAGCCAGAGAAAACCAAACAGTCACAGTTCAGTTCAGTTCAGTTCAGTTGCTCAGTAGTGTCCGACTCTTTCTGACCCCACGGACTGCAGCATCAGTGATGTCATCCAATCATCTCACCCTATCACCCCCTTCTCCTCCCACCTTCAATCTTTCCCAGCATCAGGGTCTTTTCCAATGAATCAGTTCTTCACATCAGGTGGCCAAAGTATTGGAGTTTCAACTTCAGCAACAGTTATTCCAATGAATATTCAGGACTGATTATCTTGTAGGATAGACTGGCTGGATCTACTTGTAGTCCAAGGGACTCTCAAGAGTCTTCTCCAACACGACAGCTCAAAAGCATCAATTCTACAGCATTCAGCTTTCTTTATAGTCCACTCTCACATCCATACATGAATACTAGAAAAACCATAGCTTTGACTAGATGGGCATTTGTCAGCAAAGCAATGTCTCTGCTTTTTAATATTCTGTCTCAGTTGCTCACAGCTTTTCTTCCAAGGAGCAATCGTCTCTTAATTTCATGGCTGCAGTCACCATCTGCAGTGATTTTGGAGGCCCCAAAAATAAAGTCTCTCACTGTTTCCATTGTTTCCCCATCTATATGCAATGAAGTGATGAGACCGGATGCCATGATCTTAATTTTCTGATTGTTCAGTTTTAAGCCAATTTTTTCACTCTTCTCTTTCACTTTCATCAAGAGGATCTTTATTCTTCTTTGCTTTCTGCCATGATGGTGACATCATCTACTATATCTGAGGTTATTGCTATTTCTCCCCTCAATCTTGATTCCAGCTTGTGCTTCATCCAGCCCAGCATTTTGCATGATGTACCTTGCATATAAGTTTAACAAGCAGGGTGACAATATACAGCCTTGATGTACTCCTTTCCGGATTTGAAACCAGTCTGTTGTTCTATGTCCAGTTCTATCTGTTGCTTCTTGACCTGCATACAGATTTCTCAGGAGGCAGGTAAGGTGGTCTGGTATTCCCATCACTGAATTTTCCACAGTTTATTGTGATCCACACAGTCAAAGGCTTTGGCATAGTCAATAAAGCAGAAGTAGGTGGTTTTCTGTAACTCTCTTGTTTTTTCAATGATCCAACAGATGTTGGCAATTTGATCTCTGGTTCCTAAACCTTTTCTAAAACCAGCTTGAACATCTGGAAATTCACAGTTCATGTACTATTGAAGTCTGGCTTAGAGAATTTTGAGCATTCCTTTGCTAGCATGTGAAATGAGTGCAATTGTGTGGTAGTTTGAATATTCTTTGGCATTGCCTTTCTTTGGGACTGGAATGAAAACTGATTTTTTCCAGTCATGTGGCCACTGTTGAGTTTTCCAAATTTGCTGGAATACTGACTGAAGCACTTTAGCAACATCATCTTTTAAAGATTTTAAATAACTCAACTGGAATTCTATCACCTCCACTAGCTTTGTATGTAGTGATGTGGCCCATTTGACTTCGCATTCCAGGATGTCTGACTCTAGGTGAGTGATCACACCTTCGTGGTTATCTGGGTCATGAAGATCTTTATTATATAGTTCTTCTGTATACTCTTGCCACCTCTTCTTTATATCTTCTGCTTCTGTTAGGTCCACACCAGAAGCTGTTTCTGTACTTTATTGTGCCCATCTTTGCATAATCTCATCTTTGGTATCTCTAATTTTCTTGAGGAGATCTCTAGTCTTTCCCATTCTATTATTTTCCTCTCTTTCTTTGCATTGATCACTGAGGAAGGCTTTCTTATCACTCCTTGCTATTCTTTGGAACTTTGCATTCAAATGGACATGTGTTTCCTTTTCTCCTTTGCCTTTAGCTTCTGTTCTTTTCTAAGCTATTTGTAAGGCCTCCTCAGACAGCCAATTGCTTTATTGCATGTCTTTTACTTGGGGATGGTCTTGATCCCTGTCTCCTGTACAATGTCATGAACCTCTGCTCATAGTTCTTCAGGCACTCTGACTATCAGATCTAATCCCTTGAATGTATTTGTCACTTCCACTGTATAATTGTAAGCAATTTGATTTAGGTGTTACCTGAATGGTTTTCAGGTGGTTTTCCCTACTTTCTTCAATTTAAGCCTGAATTTGGCACAGCTCTTAGTCTCATTTTTGCTAATTGTATAGAGCTTCTCCATCTTTGACTGTAAAGAACGTAATCAATCTCATTTTCGTAATGACCATCTGGTGATATCCATGTGTAGAGTCTTCTCTTGTGTTGTTGGAAGAGGGTGTTTGATATGACCAGTGCATTCTCTTGGCAAAACTCTGTAAGACTTTGACCTGCTTCATTTTGTGTTCCAAAGCCAAATTTGCCTATTACTCCAGGTATCTCTTGACTTCCTACTTTTGCATTCCAGTTCCCTATAATGAAAAGGGCATATTTTTGCAGTGTTAGTTCTAGAAGGTCTTGTAGATCTTCATAGAACCATTCAACTTCAGCTTCTACAGCATTACTGGTCACGGCTTAGTCTTGGGTTACTGTGATATTGAATGGTTTGCCTTGGAAATGAACGGAGATCTCTCTGTCACTTTTGAGATCACATCCAAGTAATGCATTTCGGATTCTTTTGTTGACTATGATGGCTACTCCATTTCTTCGAAGGGATTCTTGCCCACAGTAGTAGATATAATCATCATCTGAGTTAAATTCACCCATTCCAGTTTATTTTAGTTCACTGATTCCTAAAATGTCGATGTTCACTCTTGCCATCTTCTGTTTGACCACTTCCAGTTTGCCTCGATTCATGGACCTAACATCCCAGGTTCCTATGCAATATTGTTCTTTACAGCATCGGACTTTACTTCCCTCACCAGTCACACCCACAACTGTGTGTTGTTTTGCTTTGGCTCTGTCTTTGTGTTCTTTCTGGAGTTATTTCTCCACTCTTCTGCAGTAGCATATTGGTCACCTACCGACCCGGGGAGTTCATCTTTTAGTGTCATATCTTTTTGCCTTTCCATACTGTTTTGGGGTTTTCAAGGCAACAATACTGGTTTGCAATTCCCTCCTCCAGTGAACCACATTTTGTCAGAACTCTCCCTCAAGATCTGTCCATCTTGGGTGGCTCTACAGGGCATGGCTCAAAGTTTCATTGAGTTAGACAAGGCTGTGGTCCATGTGATCAGTTTGGTTAGTTTTATGTGATTGTGGTTTTCATTCTGCCTGCCCTCTGATGGATAAGGATAAGAGGCTTATTGAAACCTCCTGATGGTGAGAGTGACTGAGGGGGAAACTGGGTCTTGTTCTGATGGGCTGATGGGCGAGGCCATTCTCAGTAAATCTTTAATCCAATTTTCTGTTCATGGGTGGGGCTGTGTTCCCTGTTGTTTGACCTGAGGTGGTAATGAAGATAATGGTGACCTCCTCCAAAAGGTTCCATGCACTGCTGCACTCAGCGCTCCCGACCCTGTATCAGGCCACGCTGGCCCACGCCTCCACCACAGACTCCTGGACACTCACGGGCAAGTCTGGGTCAGTCTCTTGTGGGGTCACTGCTCCTTTTCCTGGGCCCTGGTGGGCACAATATTTTGTTTGTGCCTTCCAAGAGTCTGTTTCCCCAGTCCTGTGTAAGTTCTGGGGGCTCTATGATGGGGTTAATGGTGATTTCCTCCAAGAGGGCTTATGCCACACCCAGGTCTGCTGTACCCAGAGACTCTGCCCCTGAGGCAGGCCACTGCTGACCCATACCTCACAGGAGACACTCACACACAGTTCTGGCTGAGTCTCTTTGGGGTCTCTGGGTCCTGGTGTGCACAAGGTTTGTTTGAGCCCTCCAAGTGTCTCTAGCAGGTTTGAGGTCTGATTTTAAACATGATTTTGCCCCTCCTACAGTCTTGCTGGGGCCTCTCCTTGGATCCAACATTCTCCTGTCAATGGTTATTCAGCATCAAGTTGTAATTTTGGAGTTTTCCCAGGTAAGATGAGCACACATCCTTCTACTCTGCCATCTTGTATATACTTATAGCAAATGGAAATTAGACCAACATGTGGAGAAATGTTAAGTACCAGAGAAGGGGAGTTGGGGTTTAGACTTATTTATCATTTCTCCAAAGTCAGAAACATTAAAAGAACTTAAAATGAGAAAAATGTAATCATACTTGGTTTTAGGAGGAAATAACCAAGGAGAGAAAAGAGAGCTCAGGGATGGGGCCAGCAAAAGCTTCCCTGCTCTAACTGCATGCACTGAGGTATATGCGGCAAAATTATGAAAGGGCTGAACACGGATCATATAAAAGGCTGAAGCACTTCATACTGCATGCCTCATATTTATGTGCTACCCTAAAACATAAGGCTGTGTTTCAAGTTCCTTCTGAGATATGACTCTGAACTATATTCTGAACTAAGCCATGGCACAAAAGAAAGAATTACTGCACTCACTGGAAGCCACATCTACCTCAAAGGAAAAACTGCTTTGACCACAAAAGTATATTTTCAGAGGTGAGAGGTTGGGGGCCTATAGGGAGAATGAAGTTGGCAGCCTGCGAAAAATTGAAGCTAATCTGAAAGCCATTCTGTAGCAACATACTGGGCAACTGAATCATTCTGCTGGGAATTTTAAAACCAGTTACTATGCCAACTGCTTTTCAGGTCTAAGAGATGCTTTAAAGTGGCCTATGAATTCCATTTAATGGGTATGCACTTTGAGAAGACGTGGTCAAGGTACTGATGGCCTTATATTAGAAAGTAAAAATTTCTATTCAAAGTTAAAAATGTTAAGAGACTTTAAAGAGAGACTACTGCATTTAAAAATTCTATCAATTGCAATTTTATTAATTTTTAAACTGAATATTTTATGAAAAATATCACTAGGTAAGTAGATTAATGTAATAGTACCCAAGAAAAACATTCCAAGTGATTTTCTTAAAGATATGTTGTTTATTAGGTCATGCCTTGTACAACCATACCTTTTCATAACAAATTATAGTATTCGTGAGGTGACTGAGTTAAAGATAAATTATTTAAAAGTAGTAGGTACAAATGTATTACAAATATTTACAATGTAATCAAGATGAAATGAGAGAGATATGCTGATCAGCTAGACATAAGTTTAGCAAAATAGTTCTTATGGTTTTTGATTCTGTAACTATTATGTAACTTACCATGAATGTCCAATGTGAGGATATTTTTTTCCCTATTTTGATCTAGTAGTATCACCAAATTTTTTTCTTTAAAAAAAACAGTACAAGAGCAATTCTTAAACCCTCTCCTCAATCATTAGTTCTTAAATATAGACATTTTAATTCACTCTAAGAACTGAGCTTATTTCTGACATTTCTGCAGTTTGATCACATTCCCTCCCCACATTCTAAGAAACATTCCTTTAGTGGAGCTTATTCTGCCCATCCCCCTACTGATCATCATTGTCTATGAATATACCTTCCCACATAATCATTTCAGATAGATCACTGAGGCTAGAATCCAGCAAATGAATTGAAACAAAGAAATTATGTGATCAGGGAAACCAATTAGGAGTATTGTGAGAGTTTAGCAAATAATAATAATCAAGCCCTGAATTACATGACAGATGCTAAGAAATTAGAGAGTAGAGCATTTGTGGCTGAGTATGTGAGTAAATCTACACAGGTGCCCAGAGTTTTGCCCTTGGCAACTGAAAGGGCCGTTCATTGCGATAGAGTCACAGGCAGCACAGTGTTTTCTATGGCTCTGTGAATGTGTGCATGCCATGGAGGTAGGATGGGTGGCACTCTCGCCAGGCTCATTTCATCTGATTTATATATTCATAGATTATCTACATTTTATCTCTCTTTAGTATTATCCTTTCACAATATGGCAGAGCTGTCCGGTCCTTTACTCTAATTTCCTTCACATTGAAGGTCAACTGGAATCATTATCAGCCCTTGGAATTTTGTTCCCAATACATGTAAAATTTAACATGATATTTTCCTGAGGTTGTCCTCGCAATAGTCTACACACTTAGAACATATATTGAAAATTTGAACCGAAAGCTGACCAGGTTCCAATATGGAGGACATCCCAATATAAATGGGAAATTTGACTCATTTGTGGTTAAAAGTCACAATGCCAGCCTCACTCCAGAAGAAAAGCAAATGATGTTGTTATTTTAAAAATCAAACTCAGTTACCAATTTTTAAACTGATCTGGTCATTCTGTCAATTGAGAGTGTTGCTCAATATTTCTGCGAAAATATGAAAGTTCAAAACAATAAAAATAATAGGAAAAGGAAATGTGATAATCCCTTTCTGTGAAACATATAGATCCAGAGTAGTTAAAAGCAGACATAATAATATCAGGGCCCAATGGCTCCTTGGGTTCTAAAGTTAGACCTCTTCTAATGCAAATCCAAGGTCCAAGCAATATGATTTTGGTTAATTTACTTATGTTTTAAAAAAACCAGTTTTTCCATCTATAAAAATGAGATAATAGTGACCTCTACTTCTGTTGAAACTCTGTGATACTAAAATGATATTGTGAAGTAACACAAACTGAAAAAGACCCTGATGCTGGGATGTATTGAAGCAGGAGGATAAGGGGACGACAAGAGAATGAGATGGTTGGATGGCACCACCAATTCAATGAACATGAATTTGAGCAAGCTTCAGGAGTTGGTTATGGACAGGGAAGCCTGGCATGCTGCAGTCCATGGGGTCATAAAGAGTTGGACATGACTGAACAATTGAACTGAACTGAACACAAACTGTCTTGTACTACTAAGTGAGCAGTAAGTGTTATTATTTATGATATTAGTATAATTAGGCTACAAAGCAATATGTTGCTATATATATCCAAATTTCATATGTCCATTGATAGGAATTCTTCACCTCGATTCATGAACCCTTTGTCAGTTATACATGTGGCCAAAATTTCTCACATTGTGACTTATCTTTTCTCTCTGTTAATTTCATTAACAGACATTTGTAATTTTAATGAAAAGGAATTTTTCTCAGTGTTTACCTTACCTTACCTTGCAGTCATGAAGTGGAAATGAAGGAAATGAAATAATTCAGGGGGACATACTGATAAGCTAGATGGAGAAAGAGAAATCAAGAAAAATGTCTACATTTTTGATATTAGTAATTGTGTCATCAACGATAGCATCAACTGTAATGGGGAAAATCATAGAAGATACAATCAAAGTTCTCTTTTGAATATGGCAGTTTTAAAATAGTCCTTATCTATTTTTCAGATAATATAGTTGGCTATATGTATCATGCTCATGGGAATGCTAGTACTATGGATTTAAATTTGGCCACAACATACTTAAAGATGTGGTATTAAATGAGATTTCCTAAGAAATGAGTTGATATACAGAGAAGAAAGTGCAGGAATAATGCTAAGATATACCCGAGTTTAAAGGTTTAGTGAAAGAAACTTGCAAAAGAGACTAAGTAGTTTGTTGTGAAAAAATTTAAAAAATCAGGACTGGTTGATGACAAAATCTAATCAAGAAAAGTAAGGCAAGAATAATGCTGCTGAGATATCAAATAAGATAAAATCAGATAAGTGTTAATGGACTTGGCAACCAAAAAAAAAGTTATTTTTTATATTGACAAAAGCAATTTCAATAGGTTGTCTAGAGAGAAAAAAATTGAGTGAATAGTGAAGAAGTGGATAAAATGAGGTCAGATACAAATCTCAAAAGTATGTCTTGTAGTACAGAAGACAATACAAATAGAGAAGTGTTCAGAGGAGAACATGGAATCAAGGGAATTCTTTTAAATTTTATAAAAGGTAAAGAGCAATGTTCTGAAGTGGCAAGAGATCCAGAGCTCAATGGAAAAGGAGTTAAGACCACATATGAAAGTAAACATTTGTTCCATTATGAGTAGGGAAGCCATGCTATGTAGCTACAGTACTAGGTTTTTTGGTAGAGAGAACAGTAAGAGTACTGAATTTACATTTTATAAAAACCATTCTAGTTGCAGTATGGAGAATGGATTGAAGTGATTATTTTAATATTTAAAGCGAGATATGATGAGAGCCTGAGCTAGGTGAAAATCAGAGGTGATAAAGGAAGTTGATGGACATTAAAAAGAAAAGAGTTGGGTCTTCTCTGGCAGTCCAGTGGTTAAGACTTGCACTGCAGGGAGCACAGGTTCAATTCCTGGTCAGGGATCTAAGTTTCCACAAGCCACACAGTGTAGCCCAAAGAAATAAAAATTAAAATAATAAACAAAATATTTTTTAAAGAGAACAGACTTAAGTTGATTATTGGATTAGAGCAGAGAAATTATAGGTTAAAAAGAAAGAATCTGAAGATGATTTCTACTTACCTTCCTATGAGACAAGCGATGGTTTCTAGCTAAAGAATACTAGAGTGAGGAGGGGGGAAGTTTAGAAGAAAAAATCAATTCTTATTTAATCACAAAGATTTTGAGGTGCCTGTGAGATGTGCAGGTGACTCTTACAAATATGCTTTTCATTTAATTCTGTTATTACAGATCCAGAATCAAGTCTACATGGTATATACAGTCTACATGCTATATGTTTTTATTTCAATGAAAAATAATGACCAGCTTGCCTTTTCAATTATGACTTGTTTAGCTTCTAGACATATAAAAAAATTAAATGCATTTAACAAATCAGTACAGAAATTGCTACTATTAAACAAACCTGAAAACACCTAACCTAATGTTCCATATCAAGACAAGGTAGCAGTGCCTTGAGTAAAAGTAATAGAGTCAGATCCAGCCACACTAGACTGTTTATTAAAATAACTGATTGTGAGAGTGTACTATACTTATCTAGTATAGGTTACTTATATAAAACTCTTAAAATATATAAACTGCATTTCTTTCATCTAATTGATATTATGACCAATGTATAAGCAGGGATATTGTTAGAATTTCCATTTTCCATCTTGATAGTCAAACATTTGTTTTCTATACATATTACATATACACTGCAATTGTATGCAAATGATAGCCTAGAGAACATTTTTGTAGAAATTAGAATTTCTGTTGTTGTTTCAACCATGCTTAGGACTGGAATGAAAGTAACACATTATAATTTCTAATGTGATTTATTTCATTGTCAGGAAGATTGCATCTTGCCTAAGGAAGATACATTCCTTTATATGGATATTTCTCTTTCATGAAATTACTTAGTTTCAC
Source organism: Odocoileus virginianus (assembly GCF_023699985.2). Lineage (NCBI taxonomy): Eukaryota > Metazoa > Chordata > Mammalia > Artiodactyla > Cervidae > Odocoileus > Odocoileus virginianus. The sequence goes on from NC_069685.1 coordinate 25,780,266, forward strand.
CAAAGTTTAGGTAGGAGATAGCAATGCATCAGGATCATATTTTTGAGCTCTGCTGTGGATTCTTTCAGATAATTTAAACTTAATTATGACATCTTTCAATGTTTCAGTGATACTACCTTTCATTATTAATTAGGTATCAAAATGCTATGTGGAGATTTTCATACATAGCTTCCAAATTTTAAGCTATTCTAAACAATACAAATATTAAAAATGACCCCATTTCCTTTTCTTTTCCTTTACAAAGATGACAGTATGTGTGCAAAGTACTGTGACCAGTGATCTCACCTCAACACATGGTTTACCAGCTTAGCATGGGCAGCAGATAAGAGGGACAATGTAAATTAGCTTCTGTGTGCCACTCACTACCACAGATTCTGAACATACATGATCAGATCTAAGAGTCAATTCTCTGTTATTATTATTGACTGTTCTTCACCTCATTTTAGAGATGACAAAGTGACATTAGCAGACATTGAAACATTTTCTCAATTTCATACAACTTAGCAGTTGAGCTAAAATATCAGCCCAGATCTATATATCCTGTAAATTCAAGTTCTGTCTACTACATCATACTGGGAGTAAAGCAGGTGACTCCATAGATCCATGTAGGAATTGCTGGGCTGTGACTGTTTTCTGTGATTTCCCTGGGATTCTGGAGACATTTTGCCATTTGATGTGTGATTATCTCACTAAGTCAAGTTTGTTTGAATATAATTCACTTAAATTGATTCAAAGTATAAATGAGCTTCACTGGAAGAGAACAGATTTCTTTCCAAATCTGATTCCTGAGCAAAGAGCTGGGTCCTATGCAAACTGGAACTAAAACTCAGAAAACCAAGACTATGTTCTCAGCCTCCACAGGACCATATGGATTTTCTCTTCTCTATTTTTTTTTTCATATTAGTAGTAGTCTCCTTCAGTTGATCCCCTTTACTCAATGTATACCTAGACCAACAGAGCTAATTCTCTGATCACTACCATGACCTTCCAGAACTTTGCTATCATCAACAGTAGTCACTAGCCACATATGACTATTTAAATTAGAGTCAATTAAATAATGTAAGAAATTCAGTTAATTCTTTTTAGCCACATTTCTATCATTCCAGAAAGTTCTACCGAATAGCACTGTTCTTCTTTGCCTATCATGTGTTGTTTATAATTTCCATGCTTCTCACTTCAAATTTTCAACTCATTTGAGACTTTTTATGCAAGTTTCTAATCCCCTGAGAGAATTAGGTGTCCATCCTTGTCTCAAACAACTTTGACTAAAAAGAGAAAGATCTCTTGTGCACCCGCATTTCTATTCCTGCCCTTGAAATAGGTTAATCTGTACCATTTTTCTAGATTCCACATTTATGTGTTAATATACAATATTTGTTTTTTACTTTCTGACTTACTTTGCACTATATGACAGACTCTGGGTCCATCCACAGAATGAAATAAATGACCCTATTTCATTCCTTTTAGTGGCTGAGTAATATTCTACTGTATATATATATACCACCACCTAGATGGGTGGGATGGGGGTGGGTGAAAAAGAGGTCCAAGAGAGAGGGGATATAGGTATACATATAGTTAATTCATTTCACTGTACAGCAGAAACTAACAGAGCATTGTAAAGCAATTACACTTCAATAAAAACAAAAAGATCTCTTGTACAATTCGCAGTGCATGTGAGGAGGGCAGCAAATTCTAGTATTCTCTCTTTTCTCCATTTCGCAGTTAGAAGGTCCATTTCACAGGATTACAAACTATCTGCTAGTGTTGATTTTTCCTCCTACAAACAAGTAGAGGCTTTGATTCTTTAGTTTGTCCCATTCCTTTTCTTCTTGAAAAATTTTCATTAGGGTGGAAACTGATAACTAGCGGAGAATTGAAGGTTGCTCAGTTGTGTCCAACTCTTCGTGACCCCATGGACTATACAGTCCATTGAACTCCCCAGGCCAGACTACTGAGTGGGTAGCCTTTCCCCTTCTCCAGGAGATCTTCCCAACCCAGGGATCAAACCCAGGTCTCCCACATTGCAGGAGGATTCTTTACCAGCCGAGCCACAAGGAAGCTAGTTTAACTAGCAGATATATAGTTAAACTGGAAAAAGATCCAAAATATTTTCTCTGACATTGTTTTACTTTTAAAATTAAATAAACAGTTCAATATGAGAACATACAAAAGCTTAAAACTAATTTTTTTGGAGAAGGAAAATACTTCCCAACTACACTGGCAACCTCATCCCTGCTGTGTTTTGTCTTCCTATGTCACCCTTTCTGAGATTGCTCTCATGAGCAATTTGATTATCTTTGGCTGGAATGTAAGATTGCTAATGACACAGTGAGGAATGTACATTTTTTTCAACCTAGGGCCACAAATATTAACTCATCTACCCAGGAAGTAACATCAAGGGAGTTTCATTCTCCACATACATCTATGGACTTGGCTATGACCTTGTTAACAACACATTTTTAGGACATCTACTAGGGCCATGGAAACGGATGTGCAAGGGAGGGGGTCAAAGTTCATAATTCATTATCTACAGAGAAAATTTGCCTCTGATCCCTGTTATGTATTTTTCTGAAAATTTTACTGTGATTTAGAGAATGCTTTATGAAGATTGTGTGAACAATAAAAAAGCAAAACAACATAAAATAAAATTTCCTATTAGTATCCTCTTTTGTCAAGACTTATGTCAATCCTGTGCTTCAAATGCTTTGATTATCTAGCATATTGTTATTTAACACCATTATCTGTAGGTGATTCTATCAGAGAAGTTTACCCAAATGAATCTAAACCAAATGAATCTAAACCTTAGAGACTTTTCAACATAATTAATGTCTGTGATAATTTTGAGTTCCTTTGATGAAAGGACCTTTTGAAATAAACTGCTTATTAATGCTATTACACTGCTTGTGGTAGAAAATATATCTTATAAAATTATTTATACAAAAATGGTACTATGTTTCCAATGTATGAACAGAGAGGAAATCCAGTGATGTAAACATTTTTACTACCCTTTAATATACATAAAATTCTGCCTATCACTGTGTTTTTAATGTGACTAAGATAAGTAGCAGGTCTATTTAACAATTTTAAATGCAGTTAATATTGGGGTTAATAATCTTGTATATTTCTCATCAGACAGAAATTAAATTACCAAATATATCTTATCACCAATATTTTCCAATATTCTTCAAAATAAATTTAACATAAATTGTTCATCTGTAGTAATTACAGGTATAAAATTCCCTTATGCTCACTCCTTAGTTTGCATTAACACTCTCATTGCCCCTAATGTAGGCTGCTTCAATACTTTCCCAGGTAGGCTCCCTGCTCCTCTTTAATCTCTCCCCTCTCCAAACCATTCTCCACACTGTTATCTTGTTAAAGTAGAGACAGAAAACAGGTGAAACATGAGACAGATTTTTAGGTCTACGTCAGTGTCACTTGCAGATATTATTTTATTGCTATAATATTGGATTTTCCTCATCTGTAAAATGAAAATAATAAGTCTCTCTCAGGTTTACTATGATGATTAAATGTGTAATCTATGGGCAAACTGCAGACATATGATAGAAACACAATCATCCTAATGTTATAGGGATTTGTAGTGTCTCTTTACTATGGATTAAAGACCAGTCTTCTTACCAAGACAACTAAGTCTTGCATCAAAAAATCATGTTCATTTTCAAGGCTTTTTAATATCGAGGTTCTGGACAAACCAGAAATACCACGGTGTAAATAAATAAAGCTCCATTTCTTCCACTCTTAGCCTGCACTCCTCTCTAAAGCCAAGCTTTCACCTACCCTGCTCTCTCCACCTGGAATGACCCAAACATCATTTATTTTATCCAAATCACAAATACAGCTAAACTTTCTACCACTCTCCTAAAGAATTCTGAATTCCCACAGCAGAAATCTACCCTCTCTTCTCTATTTCTAGAGTTCACAGTACCCAACTCTGAGATGCTACAGTTATCAAGTGAGATAAATTCTTATATATGCACAAATATGATGTGAGTTTTTCCTCTTGAAAATTAACCTTCAGAAAATATGGAGCACCTCACTGTGAGCTCTTACAGATTTTTATTTTATAGTGCGTCCTTCTATATATGTATTTAAAGAGAGATAATACAAGATACACATTGGGATGAACAAATAGACTGCTTTTAGAGACTGACATATGAAGAAGTCCACTGGGATATTTCTTAAAAAAATAAATAAAGACAGAAGTCTCCCATGTAAAAATAAAGAGCAACATGGTGAAAATGCTCCTCTCCTTTTTCCTGCCTATAGATACAATACAGCACATAATGCCCAAAGCTGTGATAGCTGTTTTAACTGTGTGTGACTTCCTGTCTTATACCTTTAAGGGCTTGAAAATAAGTATCAGCATCAGTTCAATTCAGTCGCTCCATCATGTCCAAGTCTGCGACCCCTGGACTGCAGCATGCCAGGCTTCCATGCCCATCATCAACTACTGGATCTTGTTCAAACTCAATCCATTGAGTCAGTGATACCATCCAACCATCTTTTCCTCTGTCATCCCCTTTTCCTCCTGTCGTCAATCTTTCCCAGCATGAGGATCTTTTGCAGTGAGTCACTACTTCACATCAGGTGGCCAAAGAACTGGAGTTTCAGTTTCAGCAAATATTCCACTGAATATTCAGACTGATTTCCTTTAGGATTGATTGGTTTGATCTCCCTGCAGTCCAGGACTCTCAAGTCTTCTCCAACACCACAGTTCAAAAGCATCAATTCTTCAGCACTCAGCTTTCTTTATAGGCCAACTATCAAATCCATACATGACTACTGGAAAAACCATAGCTTTGACTTGACGGACCTTTTTTGGCAAAGTAATGTCTCTACTTTTTAATATGCTGTCTAGGTTGGTCATAGCTTTTTTCCAAGGAGCAAGTGTCTTTTAATTTCATGGCTGCAGTGACCATCTACAGTGATTTTGGAGCCCCCAAAAATAAAGTCTGTCACAGTTTTCATTGTTTCCTCATCTATTCGCCATGAAGTCATGGGACCACATGCCATGACCTTAGTTTTCTGATTCTTGAGTTTTAAGTCAACTTTTTCACTCTCCTCTTTCACTTTCACTAAGAGATTCTTTAGTTCTTCTCCATTTTCTGCTATCAGGGTGGTGTCAACTGCATATCTGACATTACTGATATTTCTCCCCTCAATCTTGATTCCAGTTTGTGATTCATCCAGCCTGGCAATTCTCATAATGTATTCTGCATGTAAGTTAAATAATCAGGGTGACAATATACAGCCTTGATGTACTCCTTTCCCAATTTGGAACCAGTCTGTTTTTCCATGTCCAGTTCTAACTGTTGCTTCCTGAGCTGCATAAAGATTTCTCAGGAGGCAAGTAAGGTGGTCTGGTATTCTCATCTCTTGAAGAATTGTCCACAGTTTGTTGTGATGACACAGTCAAAGGCTTTGGCGTAGTCAATAAAGCAGAAGTACATGTTTTTCTGGACTCTCTTGCTTTTTTGATGATCCAACGGAGGTTCACATTTGATCTCTGGTTCCTTTCCTAAATCCAGCTTGAACATCTGGAAGTACATGGTTCATGTACTGTTGAAGCCTGGCTTCTACTTTGCTAGCGTGTGAGATGAATGCAATTGTGTGGTAGTTTGAACGTTCTTTGGCATTGACTTTCTTTGGGGTTGGAATGAAAACTGACCTTTTCCAGTTCTGTCGTCACTGCTGAGTTACGATTAGCATACTTGTGATGAAATAGCACAAAAAGATGAAGAACCTGGGTCCTCAGTAACAGTACTGAGTCATCAAACTAACCTTAATACAGCAACCCCTGGATATTTTGTCAAGAATGTTAATTACTACCCTTGTTGTTCAATCCACTTGTGGTCAGATAACCACAGCTCAGAATACTTTATACAATGCAATAAAATGAGACAAGAGTTAACAAAATGGCAAGCAGATTGATTTTGACATTTTAACATGAGAAATCACTTGCTTTCAAATCAGGGACACAGCAAGAAATAAAGATGGTTATGTGATGCTCACTAATGAGCAACTAGAAACATTTTTAAAAAAGCATTCTAGTCAATGTCTGATAGCTATCTTATTTGTTTTCTGAATACCTTCCATGACAGGCAAATCACAATCACTTGAAGATACTTGTTAAAATTGTAGATTTATTGGCCTTACAGTTTTCAGATTACCAATTCAGAAGGGCTCATGGATATGCATTAAGGAAAAAATACTGCAAAGGGATTCTTCTGTAGATTAACATAAAGGCTGTGTGTGTGTACTCAGCTGTGTCTGACTGATTGCAGCCCCATAAATCGTAACCCACTAGGCTCCTCTATTCATGGGATTCCTCAGGCACAAATACTGGAACAGGTTGCCATTTCCTCCTCAGGGGATCTTCCCAACCCAGGGATTGAACCTGCACCATTGTGTATCCTGTATTTGCAAGTAGATTCTTTACCACTAGTACCAATGGCAAGAGGTATATTTAGAATGCTAATCTCAATACCCTCCAACTAGGGGAATCTGAACAGGGGTCTGAGCCTCTTAGACAAGTAAAACACTTTAGGAAGCTGGAACTTAGTAGGTACATGACTCCTTAGGACTCATACAAAAAAATAATATAAAATGAAAACCAGATGCACAGCAGCAATGCTGGACATCAAAGACTGGAGATCTGAAGCTGATGACAATACACTTGAATGGCTGGCTCAGGGAAGGTGAGAAGTGGAGTCTTCAAAGGGGGCTACAGCACTTCTCACTTGAAAAGACACAAAAAGCCAGGGACTAATAGGAATGTAGCAGAGATTTCAAGCGGGATGACATCTGAAAAGAAACATTTGCTTTTGGCAATTAAATAAATTGAAGAACTAAGTAAGATAAATTCAAAACAGTGGCTGAGGCAAAATCAAGAGTGTTCAGAATAAAGAATGGCACTCGTGAAAGTGCAAATAATGAGTACAGATGGCCTCTTCCAGAAAACGCTGGACAAGAAAAAAAATAAAGTTATAGAGCAGTGACAAGGGAAGCAGCCCCAAACGTCAACACCTGGTCAGAACTCCACCTCCTCAAGATACTGTTCCTCTTCATTAAAAGGGACACATGAAATCAATTAGTTTGTGTTATTATACAACAGAATTGTATTCGATATTCATGGCAAAGAAAGGGGTTTGTGCTTGACTCTATCATCCATTTCAGAAAAAAAAAAGGCTGAATGAATACATAAATATTATATTTAATATCAATAATTCAACATTATTAATTATTATAAAGCTCATCTTAAAAACAATTAAAATTGTAAGGTTGGTGGGAAGAAAGATTAGAAACATAGCAAAATATTTTGGAGCATAGTAACCTGTCAATAAGTTTCTAATCAAAGCATGTAAATGTCATCCTGATCTTCTGAACCAAACAGAGAAATATACCTCCCTGTGAAAAGAGCCTAAGTTGGAAGTTGGTCTGTCTAAGCTACCCTTGCTAGTTTTTATATGAATTATAAAATGATATGTCATTGAAAAATAACATTGTTTATTCACAGTCATTAAGGACATCATAATTTGCAGCTCTTTCAAATTTACCACCATGGAAATTGGTGACCACTAATTAACATTATATTTTTCCACTATGTTTTTATAATCTTGTACCAAGAAATTTATCCAAGAGAGAAGTTAAAGTGTCTCAGATTAAATAAAATAAACACAGAGCTCCTTGCATATTACTCTTCTAAGTAGTGCTTAGTTCATCACTATCAGTCAACTGCTCAGGACAAAAACAGTTACTGCTTGATAGATTCTCTAGGCCTAGAGTGTACTTTTTGAAACATCAATACATAAGTTGTTAAAATGGGTTAAAAACAGACTTGATTGTAGTGGCTCCACTGTAGAACAATGAGCCATCTGTTTCATTAAGTCTTTAACAGTGCTCAGTCCTTTACTTCCTCTTGGCTAAATGTGTGTTGTTGTTGTTGTTGTTGTTGTTTTTCTCTAGATTTGTTGAGTTTCAGCCAAGCTAATTCATAACCCTCTTCAAGAGTTGTTTTCTCGATGAATAGTTGAGCATCAGCTGGCTCAGCCGCTAAATCACCACGAGAATATTACTGCCTACCTCCTCCCCACATTCTCTTTATTTAGAAGTCTATTTTCTCTAGTAGTGGGAGACAGCTGACATACATCTGAAAGAATATTTTATGATATAATAAATTATAAAGTATAAGAACACCCAACAGTATTGCATATGCACTTATATATGTACATATGTAATAAAAGTGGTGTCTCACCATTCCTGTAATTTCATGTCATAAACATTCGATATCACTTAGGAGTCATCATGGAAATGATGCCATTGTGGCAGATACTATTAATAGCCTTTTCACTGTTCTCTTTATCACCTTTCCTTTTTCTAAAGATAAACCTGATTTGACTTAGTTACATCAACTCAGCCATTTGCTTTTTGCTTTCTCTCTAGAGGAAGTAGTCCTGATGAGATCTCAAAGATGCTTTACTAACTTATTTTATTAAGAAAAATGAACCATTAAATTAATCATTCATATGCTTGCGAGAATGTGTGCATGCAAGTCGCTTAAGTTGTGTCCGACTCTTTGTGACCCTGTGAACTGTAGCCCACCAGGCTCTTCTGTCCATGGGATTCTCTAGGCAAGAATACTGGAGTGGGTTGCCATGCCCTCCTCCAGGGGATCTTCCTGACCCAGGAATCAAACCTGCGTTCCCTACATCTCCGGCACTGTCAGGCAGGTTCCTTACCACTAGCGCCACCTGGAAAGCTTAAGAAACTATAAATAAGAATCTGCTGCACACCAGACACACGCAGCACTAAGTTCCATGGGAACAAGTGTTGGGGAAACCTCTGCTGACAGAACAGTCATAACGAACAATATGCAGGCAGTCATAAGGGGAGCAATAAGAGAAGTGAAATCTGACTGGAACATTAAGGGAGATGTCTCCAGGGAACAGATTCTCCTATGATGAGTAGGAGTTTGCTTGAAAAAATAAAGAGAAAATGGACTGTGTCAGGCAAAAGAAAAAGCTCAGTAATCACAGCACAGTGCATCCAGGTAATGGCTTGTACTATAATTCAGTATAATTGTGACACAAGGTATAAGAAATGAGGAGGCATAGATTATGACTGGAGCTAGATCTTAGAGGACTGTGCACTACGCCCCCACCCCCCCAAAAAAAAACATTATCCTGACGGTTTTAGACTGGGCATGGGTATGGATATGACAGAAGATTTATATTCTAAAGACATTATTTGGTTACCACAATGAAAGAAGGAGAATGTATCATCGATTGTAACAGAGTCACACAACTTGTAACTATCCAGATACAGTGTCATTGGAGATAGGGAGGTGAAAACTGATGTAAAGCATATGTGGCAGGTAATATCAACAATGATGGTGAGCAAGTGAATGTGGAAAATTAGGAGATGGTGCTTTTTTGATTAAATTCTGATTTCTAGTTTAGGTCACTGACAATATTGTGAGGCCATTAACAGAGATTTAAAATTATGTGGGAGGAGTAGATGTACAAAGTATAAAAAGTAGGTTTCTTACGGCAACTCTGTTTTTAGGTTTTAAAGGAAACTCCACTCTGTATTCCATAGTGACTGCACTAATTTTCATTCCCACAAACAGTGCAGGAGGGTTCCCTTTTCTTCACACCCTCTCCATATGCCCTATGATCCAGCAAACCCACCCCTGGGCATATACCTGGAGAAAACCCTAACTGGAAAAGATACATGCACTCGGTGTTCACAGCAGCATTATCCACAATAGCTAAAGCAAGGAAGCAACCCAAATGTCCATTGACAGATAAGTGGATATGGAAGAAGTGATGTGTGTGTGTGCATTTATATATATATATATATATTTATATATATATATATATATATATAAACACACATACACACACATACAGCAGAATACCACTCAGCCAAAAAAAAATGTAATAATGCCATTTGCAACAACAGGAGTGGGCCTAGAAATTATTATACCAAGGGAAGTAAGTCAGAAGGAGAAAGATAAATATCATATGATATCATTTATATGTGAAATCTAAAACATGATACAAAGGAACATATTCACTAAACAGAAACAGATGGACAGGGGAAAGAGGGTGGGGAAAGAATAAATTAGAACTTTGGGATTAACAGATACAAATTATTACATATAAAATAGATAAACAGCAAGGTCCTACTGTATGGCACAGGGAACTACATTCAATATCTCGTAATAGACCACAATGGAAAAGAGCATGAAAGAGAATATATATGTACATATGTATGTATACATATATATATATATATATATATCCATACGTATGGATATATATATAGATAATATCTGAATCAATCTGCTGTACACCAGAAACTAACACAACATTTAAAATCACTATATGTCAGTGCAAAACGTATTTTAAATATGATTTTCTTTTTAGATATATTGAGCTTGAGATCCCTGAGGTCCATTTGAATAGACACTCAGGCACATGAAATCAAGAGTGAAGTCTATGTTAGAACTGAGATTTAGGAGTGACCAACATCAATAGCGATCAAAAATACAAAAATCAATGCAAGTTCCTACAGAAAGCTGGGAGCAAGAAGAGAGTGCTGAGGCTAGGGAATGCAGGGCTTTCTGTATATTTGTAATATAAGAAAATCCAGGAAAACAAACAAGAAGAAATGCTGGAGAGGTGGGAGAGAAATAAACCTTTGTTAGAAGGTGGACATCAATATAAAAAGATATTTGAAGAAAACATCATTTAAAAATTAAAAAGACAAGTCACATAAAACTGAAGAGTAGTAGCCGTACTCACTGGGTTTATTATTAGTGATAAACTGCTAATTTTGATTTTTTTTCCACTTATTTTTATTAGTTGGAGGTTAATTACTCCACAACATTGTAGTGGTTTTTGCCATACATTGACATGAATCAGCCATGGATTCACATGTGTTCCCCATTCTGATCCCCCCCTCCCGCCTCCCTCCCTCCAGGTCCTCCCAGTGCACCAGCCCTGAGCACTTGTCTCATGCATCCAACCTGGGCTGGTGATCTGATTCTCCCTTGACAGTATACTTGTTTCAATTCTATTCTCTCAGAACATCCCACCCTTGCCTTCTCCCACAGAGTCCCAAATTCTGTTCTGTACATCTGTGTCTCTTTTTCTGTTTTGCATATAGGGTTATCATTATCAAAACCTCAATGAGGTACCATTACACACCAGTCAGAATGGCTGCTATTCAAAAGTCTACAAGCAATAAATGCTGGAGAGGGTGTGGAGGAAAGGGAACCCTCTTACACTGTTGGTGGGAATGCAAACTAGTACAGCTGCTATGGAGAACAGTGTGGAGATTCCTTAAAAACTGGACATAGAACTGCCATATGACCCAGCAATCCCACTTCTGGGCATACACACCGAGGAAACCAGATCTGAAAGAGACACATGTACCCCAATGTTCATTGCAGCACTGTTTATCATAGCCAGGACATGGAAGCAACCTAGATGCCCATCAGCAGACAAATGGATAAGGAAGCTATGGTACGTATACACTATGGAATATTATTCAGCCATTAAAAAGAATTCATGTGAATCAGTTCTAATGAGATGGATGAAACTGGAGCCCATTATACAGAGTGAAGTAAGCCAGAAAGATAAAGACCAATACAGTATACTAACACATATATATGGAATTTAATTTTGAATATTTTTTAACACATTGACAATATATATGGGCTTCCCAAGTGGTTCAGTGGTAAAGAATTTGCCTGCCAATGTAGCAGACGCAAGAGATATGGGTTGGATCACTGGGTTGGAAATATCCACTAGAGTAAAAAGTGGAAACCTGTTCTAGAATTCTTGCTGGGAAAATCCCATGGACAGAGGGGCCTGGTGGGCTACAGTCAGACACAACTAAGAACATATGCACGCACACATACCAATACATATGAAAGTGACTTAAACCCATGAATCAATACAGCTCCCAAAGAAATGATGTTGTTCCTTTTCTGGTATATAAACTTCCAAAAGGTATAATAATCAAGATTCCATATCATGAAAACAAAATTTTTACATTCTAGTCATTGATTTCTCTACTTCTGAGTAATTTTAAGATGTGAAAGTGAAAAGTTGCTCAATCATGTCCGACTCTTTGCGACCCCATGGACTGTAGCCTACCAGGCTCCTCCATCCATGGAATTTTCTAGGCAAGAGTACTGGAGTGGGTTGCCATTTCCTTCTCCAGGGGATCTTCCCGACCCAGGGATCGAACTTGGGTCTCCCACATTGCGGACAGACGCTTTACCATCTGAGCCAACAGGGAATTTTAAGATACTAACCCTCAAAATTTTTATGTCAAAAGTTTAAAGGTAATAAAAGGGCAATTATCAATTTGTTTTGAAGCTCCCTTCCAGGCGATAGTCAAACTATAAAACTTTTTTTCTCAAGCATTGTGTATTTCAATAATTTTCTCTTTTATATCTGAACATCCATATCAATTTGTACTTTTCTTGTGGATTTTATGATGGTCCGTTGGAATTATATTATTGCATGTAAATATATTTCACTTCATATATACTTAAATCTCCTTAATGATGGGTGAGAACCATTATTTTCCCTTTGAATAGTGCAAAGCACTGAAACAAGATTCTGCATGAAATACGTGTACAGCAAATCTATGGTCAAATGAATACTACAAATAAATGAATACACTAAAAGACAAAAATGGAAAAATTTCCAGAATCTGGAACACATGTAAATGAGTAATGAATGGAAAACAACATGAACAAGGTAAATAGTTGATATCTGCCAACTACTGTAGCCAGGATAGAGACAGGAAACAGAATGGCACGGCATTATGGAGTGTGCTGCTGCTGCTGCTGCTAAGTCACTTCAGTCGTGTCCGACTCTGTGTGACCCCAGAGAAGGCAGCCCACCAGGCTCCCCCATCCCTGGGATTCTCCAGGCAAGAACACTGGAGTGGGTTGCCAGTTCCCTCTCCAATGCATGAAAGTGAAAATCAAAGTGAAGTCGCTCAGTCATGTCCAACTCTTTGCAACCCCATGGACTGCAGCCTACCAGGCTCCTCCGTCCATGGGATTCTCCAGGCAAGAGTACTGGAGAGGGTTGCCATTGCCTTCTCTGTTAGGAAGTGTGAGTTACATGCAATTTGATTTAGAAAAGATCACAGGTTGCTGATCTATTTGTGTAGTGTTAGATAATGACACCTTTGACTAGTCATTTCGGAATGACTAATGATAATGTCAGTAACAGGCAACTCTACCCTTCCCTGGAGTTATTGAATCTGTCAAAATCATGAATTGGTATGTTTCTGCATTGCCAGGGACTAATTTTCCCTAGCCATGGAAATTAGATCATTACTGAACAAACATGTAGGCTGAAAGATTATACACTAAGTAGAGTGAGGTAGGGGACAAAAGTCAAAATACTCACTTTTTGACCATTATTGTCAAACCGAAGTTCATCCTGTGTTTCAGAATAAATGACACTCTTCTTACATGTCTTCTGAATTTGATTTCTGTTATACCATATATTTTGATTAAGTAAGGCAATGGCAACCCACTCTAGTACTCTTGACTGGAAAATCCCACGGATGGAGGAGCCTGGTGGGCTGCAGTCCATGGGGTCGTGAAGAGTTGGACATGACTGAGTGACTTCACTTTCACTTTTCACTTTCCTGCATTGGAGAAGGAAATGGCAACCCACTCCAGTGTTCTTGCCTGGAGAATCCCAGCAACGGTGGAGTTGGTGGGCTGCCGTCTATGGGGTCATACAGAGTCGGACACAACTGAAGCGACTTAGCAGCAGCAGCAGCAAGCTTATTAGAGAGCTTTAAATGTGTGAGCTTCACAATAACACTTTTTACTTATCCTACAAGAAATGTCATTTTCTATACAGAAGTTAATTCAAATTGCTTCCAGTTATGTAGTCAGTCAAGAACTCTGGACTCAACTAACTGTGCTCATTTTTAAGAACACACTTGGGCCCATTTAGGATGAGTAAGCTTGCTTTTTGCACAATGATTCTAATATTCTTGAACATAAAGACTAGGCTCAAAATAAGTAAAAACACAACAATTATAAATATTAAGAAACAGAATCAAAGTTACTTTAATTCTGTCAATCTCTGTAAACCCTGTAGAATTTTCACTTGCATTTAAAACTATCAAACAGTGAGAACTATAAAGTGCAATCTATTTATTTAGCAAGCACATATTTTAGTGGAATTTATCAAGCACAAATCATGTGTGGAAACAAAGACTTTTATGTCTGAAGTCCATTACATTTTACGCATCATCAGATTATGATACAAATTTTTTATCTTACATTCTAATTATTTATATGCAATACATTATTATTTCTCTACATTTACTGTGCTTCTTAATGACAGGTAATATGCTTAATTATATTACACCCGCCCATAAGTCCCCTTGACCACTACCTACTTCCATGAATAATATATTTGTTAAATAAATGCAAATGTTTGTATTTTAATAAAAATGTAATATTTGTAATTGTTAGTATATCACCAGTGATAAAGTTGGTACTAAATTTCAATTTAATAATTAGTAAGACTCATCTTATATTTAGATTAGAAAAATGGCACATCACAATTTCAGAGGACAAAAACAAAAAGACAGTTTTCATAAAATGATATAATAGCATATGCAGTTGAAAAACTGTCTCTACATTCACTAATCCAACAAGTATGTAATGACTGTTCAAATGTGGCAGTATGCCTCTGTATACAAGAGAAACAAAAATCCTTGCCCTCGCGGGATTTGATATTAAAAAAAGCAGGTGGATGGCAGTAAATGTTTTAAAGAAAATAGAGCAAGAATTGTGATGTTGCATTATAAATGATAAGGGGAAGGAGAATAATTTTAAACTGACTTATCAGGACTAAAGATTAAATAAAATAACATAATGTGTAATACACACACACACACACGGCAGGGCTTCCCAGGCGGTGCTAGTGGTAAAGAACCCTTTTGTCAATGGAGATGTAAGAGAAATGGGTTCAAGTCCTGGGCTGAAAGATTCCCTGGAGGAGGACACAGCAACCCACTCTAGTATTCTTGCCTGGAGAATCCCATGGACAGAGGAGCAGGAAAGGCTACAGTCCATGGGATCACAAAGAGTTGGACATTATTGAAGCTACATAGTACGCATGCACTATGCATGCATAGTATTACACACACATATATATAGCAAATATATATATGTTTATGTATATATACACATATATTGCAAATATATATTTGCTAATATATATAGCAAAAGGTGAATACTATCAAGAAAACATACCATCAAGAAAATGGAGTAAGTCAATATAACTTGGATCAAGCTACTCTGCTAAAGACACTGCCAAAAGAATAAGAAGACAAGACACGAAATGAGAGAAAATATTTGCAAAGACATGTATAATGGCAGAAAGCAAAGAGGAACTAAAAAGTCTTTTGATGACGGGGAAAGAGAATAGTGAACAAACTGGCTTAAAACTCAACATTCAAAAAAAAGATCATGGCATCTGGTTCCATCACTTCAGGGCAAATAGAAGGGGAAAACGTGGAAACAGTGACAGATTTTATCTTCTTGAGCTCCAAAATCACTGCAGACAGTAACGGCAGCCATGAAATTAAAACATGCTTACTCTTGGAAGGAAAGCTACGACAAACCTAGACAGTGTATTCAAAAGCAGAGACATCCCTTGCCAATAAAGGTCCATAGAGTCAAAGCTATGATTTTTCCAGTAGTCATGTATGGATCTGAGAGCTGGAACATAAAAAAGGATGAGCTCGAAGAACTGATGCTTTCAAATTGTGGTGCTGAAAAAGACTCTTGAGAGTTCCATGGACTGCAAGGAGAACAAACCAGGCAATCCTAAAGAAAATCAACCCTGAATATTCATTAGAAGGACTGATGGTGAAGCTGAAGGTCCAATACTTTAGCCACTTGATGCAAAGAACCAAATCACTGGAAAAGAATCTGATGCTGGAGAAGACTGAGGGTAGCAGGAGAAGGGGGTGACAGAGGATGAGACACTTGAACAGTATCACTGACTCGATAGCCATGAGTTTGAGCAAACTCTGGGAGAGAGTGAAGGGCAGGGAAGCCTGTCGTGCTGCAGTCCATGGGGTCACAAAGAGTTGGGTATGACTTAGAAACTGAAAAACAGCAACAAATATGATAAATAATTGTTATCCAAAACCTACTAAGAACTCTTAAAACTCAGTGACAAGAAAACAAGTAACCCAAATGAAAAATATAGAAAAGATCTATATAGGTGCCTTACCTAAAAAGCTAAGCAGTTCGCAGTGGCAGCTAAGCATATGAAAAGATAGTATCAGTTATTAGGAAATTAAAATTAAAAAAAAAAAGAAAAAAATGAGATGCCACTCAAAAATGGCTAATATCCTAAACACTACAATGTCAAATGCTGTTGAGGATATGGAGCAACAGGAACCCTCACTCATTGCTGGCGGGAATGAAAAATGTTACAGGAACTTTGGAAGACAGTTCTACAGTTTCTTTGAAAACTAAATATACTCTTATGAAATAGTCCACCAATCCTGCTATTTGCTGTTTACTAAAACCGACTCGATAGGCATGAGTTTGAGTAAACTCCAGGACTTGGTGATGGACAGGGAGGCCTGGAGTGCTGCAATTCATGGGGTCGTAAAGAGTCGTACACAACTGAGCAACTGAACTGAACTGAACTGAACTGAAAATGAGTTGAAATTATGTCCAACAAATAAATGGTGCATGAATGTTTTATAGCAGCTTTATTCATAATTACTGAAACTTAGAAGTAACCAAGATGTCCTTCAATAGGTGAATGAATAAAGTATGATTCATTCATACAATGTAATATTATTCAGCACTAAAAATAAATGAGTTGTCAAACCACAGACACATACAAAAGGAGAAAACTTACAGGCTTGTTTTTAAATGAAAGAAGCAAAAGTCTACATAGTTACTGATTCCAAATATGTGATATCAGGGAGAGAGCAAAACTATGAGACTGGAAATTGACTGGTAGTCATCAGGATTTTCAGGGTAGAGTATAGGGATGAACAGGTGTTAACACAGGAGACTTGAAGATATGAACAAAGTGGATACTAATTATTACACATCTTTCAAATTTCAGAGAACCTACAATGCCAACAATGAATTCTAATGTAAACTTGGGACTTTATTTGTTAATGGTATGTCAGTGTTGATTCACCACTTACAACAAATGTATAACCATACTAATATAACCTGATAATAATAGGAAACTGAAGGGGGTGGAGGAAGACAATGGAAACTCTCTTTACTATCCATTCGGTTTTGCTCTGAACCTGAAACTGTTCTAAAACCTACTCTATTGATCTTGTTAAAGTGGATGCTGAATAACTGAGCAGAATGTCTGAAGTAGGATGTTGATAAGAAGTTAAGTGCTTAGTTGCTCAGTCGTGTCCAGTGCTTTGCGACCCTTTGGACTATAGCCTGCCAGGGTCCTCTTTCCATGAGATTTTTTTAATGCAATAATACTGGAGTAAGTTGACATTTCTTTCTTCAGAGGACATTCCTGACTCAGGGATCAAACCCACATCACCTGTGTCTCCTGCATTGCACATGGAATTTTTACCTGCTGGGCCATCAGAAGTTAACCTGTTCATTATCACAGAAGAGTAGATGTTTATATCCTCAGAAACAGAAAAGGATGTAATTTAAAAACGTGAAGCCAGGGAAGAGGCTGCAGATACAAAATACATACTATAGTAAAAATTTATAAAAACAAAAGCTATATTTGAGAAAACCTCGAAGAAGACAAAATGAAAATAAAAAGAAATGGATAATAGAAAGGAAATCTTAAGAGGATTAATCTGTGAAGCTTAAAACACAATTAGTAAGAATTTAGACAAAATAATAAATGGAAAGGAACTGATGAAATAAATGGTTCAAAAATATTTTCAGAAACTGAATAAAAGAACTCACCAAAACCTAGGAAAAATTAAAAACAGTTCTACAAAGTGTACATTTTAATGAAATTTTAGGACATCAGGGATAAGAAAAATTCTCAAATTGTTAAAAAGGATAAAATAGCAAGTAACCTAGAAAGAAATCTGTATATAAATAACATAAGAGTTTCCAATCATTGGAAATTTGAAAACAACAAAACAAAGCCACCAAAATTCTGATAAAAATGATTCCAACCTAAAAATTCTAAAACTTGACAAACTATGAGGAGACAGCACAGAAGAAAGAAGTTTTCAAAGTGATTCAAAAAAGTTACTGCCTATATACCTCATTTCAAGAAGGAACTAGAACATGTGTTTCCCAAGTGATATACTAAGTGACAAGGGGAAAAAAAAGGAAAGAAAAGACACAGGATCTAGCAAATAGTGTGTTTACCAGAGAAGAATGACAAGGAGAAAACTAGTATGGAGTGAAGAAAACTCTCAGCATGACAGCTCTGCAGCAATCTTAGGTTCAGGAAATTATGTAAAAGATACATCTGAAAATGCAAGACTTTTAAAAATCATTTCCTACAGGAAAAGAAGAAAGGAAACACAATCATGGTGAATGCTTTCAATATCTAGAGAGGTTTATCATGATGTAGGACTTGGTACAGTAAAAACTGTAACATTAATTTATTGATAGAAAGCTGGAGAAAGGGAGCAAGAAGAGTGGTGAAGAGTGAGAATTCTTTACCTTTCACCAAATGAGACATGTCTGAAGTTGACACTTCAAAAAACAGCAGCAGAAAAAAAAATATTCAAATATGGAAATAAACAAAATTTCCTTTAAAAAGGTAAAAATATTTGTCTATTGGGAGTCAGACAGAATAAGTGAGGTAATAAATAGAGTTTTTGTATTTTATTATAGCCTAGTAGTACTAGTTGACTTTTTAAACTATGTGCATTTATTACTCTCCTAAGAATAAGAATAGTTAAAACAAAAGATTAAACAGAATAATAGGATGAGGAGGAGTAAAAACCTTCAAAGGCTGATGGTTCTGACAGTTCCCCATGTATGGGGTGCACAGGAAGCTGTTACCAGAACTGAACAGCCATTGTCGGAATTGAGACAAGCACCCAAGCTCTCTCTAGGTAGAATATTTAAAGAACAAAGAGATTTTCAACTTTCCATAATTATATTTAATAATGTATCTTTCTTAGCAAGAAATGATGGCCCTCAATTACTTAAACTGCTCCAAAGCATTTGAAATATTCATCTGAATACACACACACCCAAAAAACCAGCCAATTTCTATAGTTTATATTATTGCTTTAATGGCCTTTCTATTTCTTATAGTATGACATATCTAAACTAAAAGATCACACTGCTATTTATACTACATTAGGTATTATATTTCAAAAGTGGAAACTTATCTGTTTCATTTCAGCAGTTCATAATTCTTCAGGATTTTCTCCTCCTTTATTTGCTGTAATAACTCCAAGCAAACATACACACACTAACACACCCATATATATGCTGCTGCTGTTGTTCTGTCACTAAGTTGTGTCTGGCTCTTTGCAACCCCATGGACTGTAGCATGCCAGGCTTCTCTGTCCTTCACTATCTCCCACGGTTTGCTCAAACTCATGTCCATTGAGTCAATGATGCCATTCAACCATCTTATTCTCTGTTGCCTTCTTCTCCTCCTGCCCTCAGCCTTCCTAGCATCAGAGTTAGTGTTCAACTAAAAGAGGTTTGACTACGATCATTTCTTTAAAATAAGAGAAATTTCATTTTTAAAGGACTAAAGAAGCTTATATTAGTATTTTTAAAAAAGGCTATCATATTTCACACCAGTTAAACATAAACATGGCCAGGGGAATGGCACTAGACTAGTATTCACATGTGCAGGGTGGAGGACTGTGGAGCTCAAACTTTCTTTCAGGGCAGATGGATCAAGAGAGGGCATGGGTTTCCTTATCTACAATACTAGATGTATGGAGGTGAGGAAGGAAAATGTGAAGCCTGAATCCTGTCAACAGTCAAACATGAAAACTCATGTCAAGATTGTTACCATCTCTCCACTTACAAAAGTCAAATATAAGTATGATGTTTTTTGACATCATCAAGGACTGCATCTTTCACTTAACGTTACTGCTATTAAACCCCAAGATGACAGATGCATCAATGTGTCCCATTTGCCGAAGTGTAGCTATACGTTTAAATAGTTCAAATAAAAAAATACTAAGAATGGTAGAGCACGCTTCCTGTTAATATCTATTTTTATTTACCCGTAATTAAAATTTTTACTATTTTAAATATTTCCTTTGTCTTAAACCTCTTATCTGGGATCACATTCCCTTTGCCTGAGGAATACATTACAACACTTGCTTTAAGATGACGTGCTGGTACAAATTTTCTTAGTTTGTGTTGTAAAAGACATCCATATTTTACTTTCATTCTTAAAATAATACTTTTAATTAGACACAAAACTCTAGGTTTGTACTTAATTTTCTCAAAAGATACTAATACATTGTCTTTCAGTTTCTATTTTTTTCTTTGAGAAGTCTGCTCAGATTATCACCGCTTTCAAAATAGTGTGTCTATTGTTTGTCCTTCTGAATACTATTAATAATTCACTTTTTTTATTTTCAGCAATTGCACTGTGATTTTATGTGGTGCAATTAGTTATAACTAAACTGATTTGAGTTAGTAGTCATTTTAAACTCTGTATTGATATTGTATTCAATATTGTATTCAATCTTTAAAGAGTCTTAACCATTTCTCATAATTTGCTGCTTTTGTTTCCTTTATCTCTACTTTCCTCTTGGGAATCTAATTACATTATGTTCAGACATTATTGTGTCCTCTATGTCTCTCACTTTCTCCTCTGTATTTTCCACCATTTTGTCTATATTTTAACCTGGATATTTCCTTCAATTCTGTCTTCTAGTTCACTTATTCTCTTTTCAGACATATCAGCTCTGTTATTACCTCTATCTACTGAGGTTTTATTACTGTGCTGACAAACGTCTATATAGTCAAAGCTGTGGTTTTTCCAATAAACATGTATGCTTGTGAGAGTTGGACCATAAATAAGGCTGAGTGCCAAAGAATCGTGGTTTCAAATTGTGGTATGGAGAAGATTCTTAAGAGTCCCTTGGACTTCAAGGAGATCAAATGAGTCAGCCCTAAAGGAAATCAACCCTTAATAGTCATTGGATGGACTGATGCTGAAGCTCCATGACTTCAGTCACCAGATGTGAAGATCTAACTCATTGGAAAAGACCCTGATTCTGGGAAAGATTGAAGGTGGGAGGAGGAGGGGATAACAGAGGATGAGATGATGGGATGGCATCACCAATTCAATGGACATGAGTTTGAGCAAGCTCTGGGAGTTGGTGAAGGACAGGGAAGCCTTGCATGCTGCAGTCCATGGGGTCGCAAAGAGCTGAACACGACTGAGTGATGAACAACGACAACTGAGGTTTAGAAAAACAACAACAACAACTGAGGCTTAGAAAAAAAAATTACAGACTTCAATTGTTAGAATAATTTTACATTTATGGAGCTTCTCCTTTTATTAACATCTTGTGTTAACATGGTGCATTTGTTCCAATTCCTAAACTAATAGTGGTATGTTACTATTGACTCAAGTCTATTGCTTATTCAGACTTTTTAAGCTTTTATCTATTGCCCTTTTCTGTTCCAGGATACCATGCAAGATACCACATTACATTTAATCATCTTATACCCTTCAGTTATTCTTGACTGTGACAGTTTCTCAGATTTTCTTTCTTTTTTTTTTTTTATGACCTTGACAATTCTGAAGACTATTGGTCAGGTATACTGTAAAACGCCCTTATGAAATTTATCTGGTACTTGGAAATTTTCATGGTTATACTGGGGTTATACATTTTAGGGAGGGACATCACACAGGTAAAGTGCCATTTTCATCTCACTTTATCAAGGGTATATGTTGTACTAATGCTGACATTGACCTCCTCACTGAAGTAGTGACTCAGTTTTCTCTACTGTAAGGTTACTCTTTTTACCCATTTTCCAAACTACTTTCTCTGGAAGGAAGCCACTCTGTGCAGTCCATGCTGAAGGATTAAGGAATTATTTTCCTCTTCATTTAGGGCAGAGTATCTACATGAATGATACAAAATTCTAGATAGTAAATTTATCTTTCTTTCTTTTTTCAATTGTGCATTTGTAGCACTGTGGAGCCAAATATTTGTACTTTGAGTTTTAATAAAATTCTGTTTTATTTTATTGCTCAAATTGTTCCAGTTTTGGTCACTGGTACCTCTTTCATTTGGCTCCTATACCTCTTTCACATACCCCCACTATTGTGTCTGCTTGTTATTTCACCTCCTTATTTCCTGGCACTATAAGTTGCTCTAGAACCATCTTGTATATTTCCTGCCCAATTCTAGAACAGTCATTTCTCCATGGAGCCCTGGTTCCTTTTACTGGAGCATGATACTAGAAACCCAAATCTCAGTACCTGGGTGTGCTCATTGCTATCGTGTTATTCACTGAGTTTGGGGGGTTCTGATTTTAGTTCTGAAATTACCTTATTTTCATTTCTCAAATGTGTTCTGTCTCATTTTTGTGTTTTATTTTCCATTCCCTTCTCAAAGTTATATTCTATTTCTGTGAACAAATAAACTGCAGTTAATGTCTCTGTCTGGTAACTCAAATATTTAGGTCCCTCTGGGGATGCCTAACTTGATATTGTTTCTTCCTTTGATTGCTCATTTGGTCTTGCTTTTCACTTGATAATTTTTCATTGTCAGGATACTGTATTTTAAAAATTATGGAATAATTCAAGACCTAGGAGTGTATTATCTTTCTCCAGAAACAGTTAACATTTGTTTATGGCAGGTGGTTAGGGGCACTAGCAGTGTTGTAACGTCTAACTAAATCAACTCAAAACCCCAAATTAAAGGTCTAGCAGAAGGAAGCACATGCCATTTTAAGCATTAAAACTATTTATTTCCATTTATATTATCCTATACTTGATGTCTGACGATCCATCCAACCTTAAAGGCATATAAGAAAGCAAGATAAGCAAAACATTGTCGAGAAATAGATTCAGATATGACGCAGATATTAGGAGAAACAGAGATTTTAAAATAATCATGATAAAAATTACAAAGGCATTCGAAAATAATCTTCATAATATTAACAGATATTTCCAAAGAATTCATTAAAATCTCTGTGACTTACATAATGATCTACAGATATCTTTCCATTACTGAGAGCACTGATGCTAGACTACTACCACAATATGCATAGACTACCAAAATATACATGGAGTGAAAACTTCTCTTCTCAGCACGTTCCCTAGCAACCTATTTAAAGTTTGCTCCCACTTTTCCTTGATACAAGCCTAAACTTGTAGATCCCAGCTAGCAAAATGGAGGCAAGAAGTTAAAATGACTTGAGAAAAAGGAGAAAAGGATTAGACCATGGATTCCTATATTTCCCTTGATTTCAGACTACCTCCTATGAAGACCAAGGGATTAGAGAAGATTTACCTTTAGTTCATGTGCATAGTTGTGATTCCTACACAGTAAAAAAACACTTAAGACAACTGGAGTGGGACTGTTTTGTAACTTAAACTAATTACAGGTGTTTTCATTATTTAAAAGTAACCAGAGAAGACCCAGGGTCTGCTCAATTTTAAAGGCAGGGGATAAGTAAATTAATCAATCTATAATATAGCTCGATAATATTTTTTTAAATTGAGATTAAAAACAGAAAACAACAAATAATTTTGTAAAGCAATTATCCTTCCTTTAAAAAATAAATACAAATTTTTAAAAATTGTGATTCTTAAAAAAATATTAGCAAGTAAAATTCAACAATGTATAAAAAGAATTATACACAATAATCAAGTAGGATTTATCTCAGGCATGCCAGGCTGGTTCAAATTTTGAAAATCAATTAATATAATCACATCAACAGACTGAAGAATACAAGTCATATGATCCTATCAACAGATTCAGAAAAAGTATCTGACAAAATCTAACACCAATTCATGATAAGCCCTCTCAACAAACTAAAAATAGAGGGAAACCTTTTCAACTTGATAAAGAAAGAAAAGAAAGTGAAGTTGCTCAGTCATGTCTGACTCTTTGAGACCCTATGGACTATAGCCTACCAGGTTTCACTGTCCATGGGATTTTCCAGGCAACAATACAAATACCTACAAAATAATATAGCTACCATCATACTTAATGGTGAGAAACTCAAAGTTTTCCCACTGAGATCAGGTACAATGCAAGAATGCTATCTCTCATCGCTCTTTTTCAATATTATACTGGAATTTTAGATAGTGCACTGAGACAAAAAAAAGAAAAGGAAATGATTACAGATCGGGAAGAAAGACATAAAACTGTCTTTGTTCACAAATGACATAATCATGTATGTAGAAAATCTGAATGACAACAACTAAACTCTCCTAGAATTAATAACCAATTACAGCAGCTTTATAGGATACTAGGTTACCAACAAAAGTCAATCACTTTCTTATATACCAACAATGAAAAAGTGGAATCTGAAATTAAAAACATAATACCAAAAACAAACAAACAAACCCACATGATACCATTATACTATCATCTTCCCAAAATAAAATAGATATAAATCTAACAAAATATATGAGATATACATGACAAAAACTACAAAACTCTTGATGAGTGAAATAAAAAACTAAGCAAATGGAGAGAGAAACCATATTCATGGAAATAAAGATTCAATATTGTCAAGATGTCAGAATTTACAACTTGATCAATGGATTCAATGCAATCCCATTAAAACCTCAGCAAGTCATTTTGTAGGAATTGAAAAGCTAATTCCAAAGTTTATATGAAGAGGCAAAAGATCCTGAATAGCCAACACAATATTGAGAGACAAGAATAAAGTTGAGGGACTGACACTATTCACCTTGAAATCTTACTATAAAACTACAGTAATCAAGAGAGTATAGTATTAAAAAAAATAAATAGCTCAACAAAATATAAAAGTTATCCCAGACATATACCCACATAAATAGAACAAACTAGTCTTTGACAAAAGAGCAGGGGCAATGCAATGAAGATTAAAAAGTCTTCAATAAACAGTGTTGAAACAACTGGGCATCCACATGCAAAAAAGTATAGATCTTACACTTCTAACAGAATTTTTCTCAAAATGGATGAGAGACAGAAAAGTAAAATGCAAAACTGTAAAAATTCTCAAAGATAATATAGGAGAAAATCTAGGTGACTCTGGGGTGGGCATCAACTTTTTTAGATGCAACACCAAAGGCACAGCCCATGAAAGGAAAAAAGAAAAAAAAAAAAAAAAAGAAAACAGAGTTAATTCAAATTGTGAAAATTCTGCTCTACAAAAGGTACTGTCAAAAGAATAAAAAGAAAATCAGAGACTGGGAGGAAATATCTGTAATAACTTATCATACAAAAAGAACTCTTAAAAGTTAACACTAAAAATACAAGCAGTCCAATTAAAAAGTCAGCCAAAGACCTTAACAAACATCCCACTACAGAAAACATACAGACGGCAAATAAGCATATAAAAAGATGCTCTACATCATACATTATTTAAAAAAAAATAAAATTAATACAAGATACCACCATACACCTATTAGGATGTCCCCAGTGGACAACAACAAATGCTGGTGACGACATGAACAAATAAGAATACTCAGTCATTGCTGGTGGGAATGAAAAATGGCACAGTCACTCTGGAAGACAGTTTGGCCGTTTTTTACATAACTAAACATATTCTTACCATACAATCCAGCAATTCCAATCCTTAGTACTAACCCAAATAATCTGAAAATATATCTACAAACAAAAACTTCCACTTATAGGTTGTATACTAGATAACAATTTCATACCAGTGATTTTGATGATTTTGCTGTAGTTATATAAGAGAATATCCTTATTTTTAACTACATATACACTAAAAGTTTTGGAGTGCATTTCACTCTTTCTTCCTAAATCTTTCTCTCTCTGTCTCTCTACTCTCTTGATATCCCTAAATATCTGATTTCAGGTTTATCTAATACCAGGTTTCAGGTTTATCACAGTAAAAGGACAGACAAAGAGACAGAGATGAAGAGAAAAGGAGTGGGAATAGAGGGAAAAGGAGATGGAGAGGCAAAGTGACTGAGGAGGAGAGAGAGAGGAAATATGGTAAACTTAATAACTGGGGAATATGGTTGAAAGATATACAGGAGTTCTGTATACCAATGCAATCTTTTCTATAATTTTGAACTTTTAAAAAATAAAATGTATTCTCCAAAGAGCCTCTCTGCATTTAAACATGGGAAAGCTACCTAAACAAGTTTTAAACTAATTTCTATTTAAATTTATAAGATAAAGATAAAATGCACACATTTAAGCATAATTTTCAAAGTTAAGAAAACCAAAAACACCAAGATATCTTTGATTTAATCAATAATCCTATTTTATATGACTACTAATGACCCATCAGATTTTAGCTTAGTTCAGTCATTCAGTCATGTCCAACTCTTTGCAAGCATGCCAGGCTTCTCTGTCCATCACCAACTCCCAGAGCTTGCTCAAACTCATGTCCATCAAGTCGGTGATGACATGCAACCATCTTATCCTCTGTCATCCCCTCCTCCTGCCTTCAATCCTTCCCAGCATCAGGGTCTTTGCCAATGAATCAGTTCTTCACATCAGGTGGCCAAAGTATTGCAGTTTCAGCTTCAGCATCAGTCCATCCAATCATTATTCACGAACGATTTTCTTTAGGATGCACTGGTTGGATCTCCTTGCAGTCCAAGGGATGCTCAAGCATTTTCTCCAACACCACAGTTCAAAAGCATCAATTCTTCAGTGCTCAGCTTTCTTTATGATCCAACTCTCACATCCATACATGACTACTGGAAAAACCATAGCTTTGAGTACACGGACCTTTGTTGGCAAAGTAATGTCTCTGCTTTTTAATATGTTGTGTAGGTTGGTCATATCTTTTCTCCCAAGGAGCAAGCGTCTTTTAATTTGATGGCTGCGGACACCATCTGCAGTGATTTTGGAGCCCAAGAAAGTAAAGTCTGACACTGTTTCCTCATCTATTTGCCATGAAGTGATGGGACCAGATGACATTTTCTTAGTTTTCTGAATGTTGAGTTTTAAGCCAACTTTTTCACTCTCCTCTTGCACTTTCATCAAGAGGCTCTTTTATTCTTAGCTTTCTGCTATAAGGGAGGTGTCATCTGCATATCTGAGGTTACTAATGACCCATCAGATTTACTTGTATTTCAATTTAACATTCCACATGAAAAGAAATATGACTATTTACTCTTTCTGCCAAATTACTTTGAGCTTCCTCATCATGTAGACCTCTCATGTTTCAGGTATTATTTGTAATATTTTTTTTAAGCTTTTGCATTATCATTCCAAAATAATGGGCTTCCCAGTTGGTGCTAGTGGTAAAGCATCTGCCTGCCAATGCAGGAGATGTAAGAGATGTGGGTTGGATTCTTGGGTCGGGAAGATCCCCTGGAACAGGAAATGGCAGCTCACTCCAATATTCTTGCCTGGAAAATCCCATGGGCAGAGGTGGCTGGTGGGCTACTGTCCATGGGGCTGCAAAGAGTCGCACACAACTAAGCAACTGAGCACACACACCCTACATTTAAAATACTGGGGTAAATAATTTTCTGTTAACCTAAGTGCTTACCTTACACCAGTATTTGAACACATTCCAGTAACTCTAATGCCATTTTCCATACTAATTTCTCCTGTTTGGTCAATATCACAAATAAATAAATCTCACAGTCAAAGCTTTAATGAATATGTCTGTTCCCTCTTTGTTTCAAAAAAGTATATTAGTTTCTTTTGAATTTTAAGGATATCTTTGAAACATTAATATTTTATAGTAATTTCCTAAACCGGCAGCTGTCTCACACACTCAAAAACTGTTGGTCCTTTAGTGGACCGGAACCTGGTGGTCCGGAGTCGATGATAAGAAAGTAAGAGAGAAAAAGAGGCTGATATCCCCTGGTTTACGCAGAAAGCCAATAGAGTCCTGTTCTTAGGGCTCACGCTGCTGCATGGAGGCACTGGGCGCCCTCTCGAGAGGGTCTTAGAAGCCTGGGCAAGAAAGTGAGCTCAGCGGGCCTCCGCGCTCCAAGGAATTAGCCAGAAATAGAGAGATAGAAAGACAGAAAGGAAAGAAAAGAAAGAAAGAAGGAGAGAAGAAGGAAAGAAAGAAAAGAAAGGAAGAAAAAAAAGAAACGAAGGAAGAAAGAAAGAAAGACACGGGGACCCAAGCTCTGATGGAGCAAAGGTGTTTTAATCAACACGGCGTGGGCATATATAATGTAACCCGATCCTTATCAAAAAGAGAGTTGCAAATAATCACCTTTTACCAGGTATGGCTCATAAAAAGGAAGAGGGTACTTATCACCATAATGAGAAATGCCTGGATTCCTCAGCCCCGGGGAAAGGCGTGCCTCTCCTCTTAATTCCTGAATATTCAGGAATTAATAAGGGTCAGAGGGTTCCTGACAGATCCAAAACAGCACACAGGAAGCCTCTTGTTAAATGCTTCCTGACAAAAAACAAACAAATTAATTTAAAAATTGTTAATTAATAATTTTAAAATTACAAACAAACAAGGAAAAAATTGTTCACATCACCACCTTTTTCAGTGTGCATTTAAAAGAAAGATTAAGCAACTTCTGGGAGTTTTATTCACTGGCTGCTTGGAGTAAGAGAGTTTAGATTCTGTGAAATGACAAGATCCAGAAGCAGTTCTCATCCAAAGATCCTGGAACTGACTTTGGCTCCTGGAGAAAGCTGCTCAAGAGGTTAAAAATCTCACTGTAAACAAGGATGCTCTTCCAGCTTGTTATGGTAAAATGGCTAGTTGTTGCTGTTGTTTTAGTCAGGCAGTCCTGTCTAATTCTTTTCGTGACCGCATGGACTACAGCCCACCAGGCTCCTCTGTCCATGTGGTTTCCCAGGCAAGAATACTGGAGTGGGTTGCCATTGCCTTCTCCAGGGGATCTTCCTGACCCAGGGAATGAACCCACATCTCTTGCACTGGCAGGCTGGTTCTTTACTGCTGAGCCACTGGGGAAAGCCCCAAAAGAACTTGACTGGAACTAAAAATAACTGAGCAGGATAAGAAGAAAGAAGGCAAGAAAAACGCTCTGCTCTGGGAGCAGTGCTAACACCTGCACAGAGGACTGCGCATCTGGTAAGGAGTGAGTGGCTAAGACAGGTAAGGTGAACGTTAGCAATGAGGTAGCCGAGGAAATATAGGAGTGGGAGATGGGAGGGGGGCTCAAGACGGAGGGGACATACATACACCTGTGACTGATTCCTGCTGCTGTTTGGCAGAAACCAACTTAATATTGTAAAGCAAGTATCCTCCAGTTAAAAGTAAACAAACTTTATAAAAATAAAGGAAATATACCTGATGGTCTTTTCATGTACTGGTGATAAGAGGACATATTTTTTATTTATATGAATAACTCTTTTAAAAATATACTTCAGAAATCCTTGACCTCTTTTGAAGAAGTATGAGCTGAAAACTTACAGTTCATGAGTATTTCATATTTTAGGCAACTGGATTTGTAGGAAAAATAGAGACTATCAACTTTCATAATATTTTTGAATAAAGAAGCTCCTAGTTAGAAGGTGTCAACATAAGTTGCCGCTTAATTCAAGAGTCATTTTGAATCACTGTTCTAAGTAAAATTTTACTTTACAGAAAATGAACTGATTCTAGTAGTGGATAACAGGATTATCTTTAGAGCTAAACTCTACCTTTAAATAGAGTAGGTGCTAAAATTATCAAAAGTATTCATATGTACAGTGAATGAGAATTACTAACAAAATGTTACAGAAAATAAAACTACAAAATAGTTAAGTATATAGTTAAGTATAGTTAAGTAGATTAAAGATACTCCTTAATGCATCCTTTATTTTCTAGAAAGTTCTGGTCTTCTGGCTGACTGAACCTTAATAGAAGCTCAGGTTGGATGACAGGTATGTTCTCATTTAACACTGAGATGTGCTACTGGAGTATTTTCTTATTATTTTGAAGTACATACATATTAGACTGAGGTCTTATGTCCATTTGCTGAAAATGTTTTAAAACCTATCAAATAAAATACAGGTAACAATCTACATTATTGAATCCAAACCAACAAATTGTTTAAACCAAGAAAGCAAAACAAAGACTTCAGATCATATATACTTGATACTGCAAACTTAATTTCAATATGAACACTGAAACTTTGTTTTATATGATATACACAAATAAATATATTCTACACATTTAAAATACTATAAATGTATTATATATTATATAATAATATACAATATAGTATAGTTTATGTTATGTTTATTATATTTATTTATAACATACATATACATTCATATATATATATGAGTTTACACATATTCTCAGAAGTAGCCTGTGACATTTGAAAATTATAATAAAGGCACCTGGGGCCCTGAGAGCCTCAACAAAGTTTGCCATGAAGATTCTCATTCCCTTTGTAGGAGTTAATTTAGGGGGAAAATCTAGACTCTCAAACCAATGCAAACATTCCAACATAGTGTATGGGAATTTAAGGCAGTTTTCCTGCTGAAAAATGTCAAAGAGAAACATCCCATCAAAGGCCCAAGAGAAAAAGAATGCCAACAACAATTAAGCTGAAGCAGCTTCACTGGCACCTCTGCTCCCACTCAGACGAGTCGTGAAGCAGTATTTAATCAAAAGGGATTGGGAAAGTATTATAAAGGATTGTGTTTACCTTAACCTGGGCACTGAACATTCAGCAATGTGTAAAAAACTACAGAACTCTTAAGATGTAACTACATATAAGAATTTAAAAGGGGAGAGGGGAAGTGAAATGCAACGTTAAAGCAAGAATCCCCATCTCTTTCCTCTGAACTGTAGAACTGTGGTTAGTTCAGCTGAACACCAGGGACCCATCTTACTGTAAGCAGTGTAATAGACAGTGGGGTTAGCAGTGTAATAGACTGTGGGAAATTGCAACCAAGAGCTTTAAAGGTTAGTCTGTGCTCCAAAAAGACATATAAAGGTAGCATGGAGTCTGGCATTATTTATCATCTGTATATGCAGTCACTACATAATGTCACTGACTTCCGCATCAGTGGAAAACGCTATGAAACCCTGTTCAGCAGGCCATTCACCCGGTAAAGTGTAGCTACCCTGAGACTGAACAAAAAAAGATGAATCAAACTGATGTCCCTCTGGTAAATCATCTGCTCTCCTAAAGAGTCTATGAACCAACTGAAGTGCTTGGAAGTATGCAAGGATAGACTTCTACTCATCTTTTTAAAACTATCTAAGTGGATAAAATTAGCTTGAGTGTTCACTGAAACATTACAAACTAAAAAACATATTTATATTTTCTTTTTTTTTCCCCAAAGAAATGTTTTTAAATATAAATCAACTTTCTGGTTGAATAAGATGCATTCAATTGAACAATTTTCTTGGAACAAACAAAAACTGAGAATTTACTATGCAAGCACTTTACAATGTGCTTTGGAAGAGATAAGCAAATACAAGGTCAATTTTATAGATCTTGCAATCTAGTGAGAATGGCAAGCATAGAGAAATCACCTTAGTACATATAAAAACATAAAGCAATTTGAAAAGTTTTAAAAATGCAATCACAGCTCAAAGTAGAAAGAGAGGAGTTAACCAAGAATGATGAGTAAGATCGGTTGTTCATGGATGTGTTGCCACATTAGCCAGGCCTTGAAGGCTGAGTAAAAATTTCACAGGTAGAGAAAGCTATGAAGGATATTCCAGGCAAAGAGACAGAATTGGTGAGAACATGCTCTGGAATAAAACTTACAGAGATCCAGGTGATGATAAGCATTCTGCTTTTTCTTGGCCACAGATTTTAAGAATTGAGAAGAAAGTAATTTGGGAATTGGATGGGCAGTAGTTACTGCTTCAGCTTAGGCAACACCAGATCCAGATTTTCTCCCTCACCTTCCTCCAGCCCAGAAGATGGAAAAGTAACCAATCCTCTCTGACAGTTTCACTGCCCAACATGTTTGGCCACAAAACACTGTTCTACTAACATAGAAAAGAAAGTGGGCTGGTACTGTCCTTTCTCTTGCCTTCCTGCTTACTAATTGTTTCTTTTTAAACAGCTGTTTTCATGTAAAATATATAATGCATACAAATAAGTGTGTGTGTTATCTATATACAAGCTAAGAAAGAAGAACTGAATGAACCCCATGCAGTTACCAGCCAGCTTAAAAAATACCAATTTTTTTTTGCTTATATTGGTTTATATATTTCTCTTTTATATTGTAGTTTTTTCTCAAATATCCAGTGCATCTCATATTCAAGTGTGATGCATGAGAGAGTCCTTTTTGTGCAAACTGAGTTTGTTAATTTTTTAATTACCAGGCAGATGCCTAGGAATTTCAGCAGTAGACCATAAAAGTTTATTATTTGTGGGTTTATTCTCCTGGAACATTAAGTTTCTCTTGAAAATATCTTTCTCATTTCCTATACAGGGTGCAATGGCACCCTATACTCATGAGGGAAAGAAAGATCAAGAAAATAAAGAGATGTCAATCATGGTATCATTAAGAAGGTTATCTCTGCCTCAGAAATATTGATACTTGTTAATAGGTAATAATAGTAATAAAATCCAATTTCTTTATGCTATTGTTTATCAGGATTCTGTTCTTTCCTGCTGAACATTCCTAACTGATATCACACCCTTAATAAATTGGGAATGAATAAAATGAGTGCACTCTGGAGAAAAACTCCAAGTATTCTCAAACTATCCTTTATTTTTATGGCAAAAAAGTCACATCCCAATGCTTGGATGAGAAGAACTACTAAAAGGCAACGATTTCCCTTTTTTTTTTTTTTCTGTAGAACATGAAATAAGGACAGAGACTGACCTCTAAAGTATTCTACTATCAGAGTAGATGACAGTAGCAAATAAACTTCCCACAAGGGCTTCCCTTGGGGCTTAGCTGGAAAAGAATCTGCTGGGAGTGCAGGAGACCTAGGTTCGATCCCTAGATTGGGAAGACCCACTGGAGAAGGGAAAGGCTACCCACTCCAGTATTCTGGCCTGGAGAATTCCATGGACTGTATAGTCCATGGGGAAGCAAAAAGTCGGAAACAGCTGAGCGACTTTCACTTTCACTTTCTTTCAGCAAACAAAACATAAATATTAGTAAATGGTTAAAAAAAATTACCACTTAAAACATAAAGATGTGCTCTAGGAATCCACACCATAATGGTTCAGTTCACTTCAGTCACTCAGTTGTGTTCCACTGTTTGCAACCCTATGGACTGCAGCACTGCCAGGCTTCCCTGTCCATCACCAACTGCCGGAGGTTTTTCAAACTCATGTCCATAGAGTCAGTGATGCCATCCAAGCATCTCATCCTCTGTCGTCACCTTCTCCTCCTGCCCTCAATCTTTCCCAGCATCAGGGTCTTTTCCAATGAGTCAGTTCTTCGCATCAGGTGGCCAAAGTATTGGAGTTTCAGCTTCAGCATCAGTCCTTCCAGTGAATATTCAGGACTGATTTCTCACTGGTTGGATCTCCTTGCAGTCCAAGGGACTCTCAAGAGTCTTCTCCAACTCCACAGTTCAAAAGTATCAGATCTTTGGTGCTCAGCTTTCTTTATGGTCCAACTCTCACATCCATACATGACTACTGGAAAAACCATAGCTTCGACTACATGGCCCTTTGTTGGCAAAGTAATGTTTCTTCTTTCTAATATGCTGTGTAGGTTGGTCATAGCTATTCTTCCAAGGAGTAAATGTTTTAATTTCATGGCTACAGTCACCATCTGCAGTGATTTGGGAGCCAAAAAAAAAGGCTCTCACTGTTTCCATTGTTTTCCCATCTATTTGCCATGAAGTGATGGGACTGGACACCCTGATCTTAGTTTTGTGAATGCTGAGTTTTAAGCCAACTTTTTCATTCTCCTCTTTCACTTTCAAGAGGCTCTTTAGTTCTTCGCTTTATGCCAAAAGTGTGGTGTCATCTGCCTATTGATACTTCTCCCCTCAACCTTAATTCCAGCTTGTGATTCCTCCAGCCCAGCATTTCAAGTGATGTACTCTGCATGTAAGTTAAATAAGCAAGGTGACAATATAACCTTGATGTACTCCTTTCCTAATTTGGAACCAGCCTGTTGTTCCAAGTCCCGTTCTAACTGTTGCTTCTTGATCTGAATACAGATTTCTCGGGAGGAAAGTAAGGTGGTCTGGTATTACCATCTCTAAGATTTTCCACATTCTGTTGTGATCCACACAATCAATAGCTTTGGCATAGTCAATAAAGCAGAAGTAGATGTTTTTCTGGAACTCTTGGACTTTTTTGATGATTCAACGGATGTTGGCAATTTGATCTTTGGTTCCTCTGCCCTTTCTAAATCCAGCTTGAACACTTGAAACTTCACAGTTCACCTACTGTTGAAGCCTGGCTTTGAGAATTTTGAGCATTACTTTGCTAGCATGTGAGATGAGTGCAATTGTGCAGTAGTTTGAACATTCTTTGGCATTGCCCTTCTTTGGGACTGAAATGAAAATTGACCTTTCCCAGTCCTGTGGCCACTGCTGAGTTTTCCAAATTTGCTAACATACTGAGTGCAGCACTTTCACAGCATCATCTTTTAGGAAGATGATGAAATAGCTCAATTGGATTTCCATCACCTCCAGTAGCTTTGTTCGCAGTGATGCTAAGGCCCACTTGACTTTGCATTCCAGGATCTTGCTCTAGGTGAGTGTTCACACCATCGTGGTTATCTGGGTCATGAAGAACTTTATTGTATATTTCTTCTGTGTATTCTTGCTAACTTTTCTTAATATCTTTTGCTTCTTTTAGGTCCATACCATTTCTGTACTTTATTGTGCCCATCTTTGCATGAAATGTTCCCTTGTTATCTCTAAATTTCTTGAAGAGATCTCTCATCTTTCACATTCTACTGTTTTCCTCTCTTTCTTTGCATTGATCACTGAAGAAGGCTTTCTTATCTCTCCTTGCTTTTCTTTAGAACTCTGCATTTAATGGGTATATCTTTCCTTTTCTCCTTTGCCTTTTGATTCTCTCCTTTTCTCAGCTATTTGTAAGGCCTCCTCAGACAACCATTTTGGCTTTTTGCATTTCTTTTTCTTGGGGATGGTCTTGATCACTGACTCCTATACAATGACCTCATTCCATAGTTCTTCAGGCACTCTATCTATCAGATCTAATCCTTGAATCTATTTGTCTCTTCCCCTGTATAATCTTAAGCAATTTGATTTAGGTTATACCTGAATGGTCTAGTGGTTTTCCTTACTTTCTTCAATTTAAGTCTGAATTTGGCAATAAGGACTTCATGATCTGAGCCACGGTCAGCTCCTGGTCTTGTTTTTGCTGACTGTATAGAGCTTCACCATCTTTGGCTGTGAAGAATATAATCAATCCAGTTTCAGTATTGACCATCTGGTGATGTCCATGTGTAGAGTCTTCTCTTGTGTTGTTGGAAGAGGGTGTTTGCTATGACCAGTGCATTCACTTGGCAGAATTCTATTAGCCTTTGCCCTTCTTCATTTTGTACTCCAAAGTCAATTTGCCATAATGGTTAGTTCATCCTAAAGTTATAAGAGAAGCTTAAGTTTGGATATTCATCACAGCAGGTATGGTACTGTCTCATGCAGAACATAGAATAGAATGACAACAAGACATAGCCAGTTCTCAAGCCCTCAACCTCAAGAATAGAAAGATCAGAATGCAAAGCCACATCAAAGATTATTCATTCTTTTTATTTTATGAAGCCAACAGTAGACCCAGATTACCCCCAATGAAAGATAAATATGCAAGAAGGGAAAAATAAAACCAATGTAATGTGGTAATACAAACATAAAAAGTAGTAAGTAAAGTAGTAAGTAGGAAAGTAAACAAATATATGTATATATAAGTCCAGGGGTTTATTATGCAAAATGCAGATCAAGAATTAATTCTGGAAACCAATTTCCTCCTCAAATCCAAAAACAAAACATAGTCACTACTTAGCAATGTTAAGAAATTTAAATAACATAGATTTAATGAAATAAGATTTCAAAGTGAAATGCTAGGGCAATAGAAGGAAAGAAGTTGTCAGAAATAAATGGAAAAACAAAACTGTCTATTCAACCAAGGAACATATTAGAAACCTTAAGGAGTAAAGTTGACAGCACAAAAAACCAAACCAGTTATGTGCAGAAAAGGGCTAACATATTATTTTAAATGTAAACAAAATGGCAAAAGAAGAATGATTAGAGTGAAAATAAAATTAGAATGAAAAAAATAAAATCAAATTGGTTGTCAAACCCATGAACTATAACACTTTAATTACTGGGAAAAAAAAACAAAAACATATGTGGTAGGCACTATTATTTCCTCATATGACAGAAGAGCAACTTGGTGAAACTCATTCAGCCTATGAACAACAGATTTTAATTTGGACTTGAGAACCATGCCACCACAGAGGCTAAGTTCATAATGGTTATTCTACATTCTATAAGATAATAGAAAATAAACCTCTCATTTACTACTTATCTGGTAGTTGAATCTACCAATAGAGTTGGGCTCAGGATCTCTTAAAATAAGACACACTTTCTCCTGAGGAGAAATTGTCTGTGGCCTTCACAGTCACCCTGTGCCGCACTATGCTTAGTTGCTCAGTGGGGTCCGACTCTTTTTGACCCCGTGGACTGTAGCCAGCGAGGCTCCTCTGTCCATGGGGATTCTCCAACAGGAATACTGGAATGGCTTATCATGCCCTCTTCCAGGTGATCTTCCCAACCCAGGGATCAAACCCAGGTCTCCTGCATTGCAGGTAGATTCTTTACTATCTGAGCCACCAGGGAAGCCCTCACAGTGACCCATCTCCCTCCAAAATTCTAATTTTCTCTAGGAGTCATCCATCCCCCAGAAATCCATTTGATTCAGAAGTTGATCCCTTATCCAACTCCAGGGCAGATGTGTATCATAGATCATCATAGGCATCCCAGCTCTTTGCCAAAGACTGGATAAGGAATTGTGGCTTACACTAATCACTGCATTTTATGTTCTGATGATTGTTGTTGAATGAACAAGTCACCTAAGTTGGGCCAGGCAGAATGAATGGAAGAATTTTATATTCTATGGCTCTGGGACATATATTTTTCTTACTTGTACAAGTGAACATGGAAACTCAGTGCCTTGTAAGATGGCTAGCAGCCATGAGAAAAGGCAGTCTCAGAAAACGACAATCAAAATAACAGTAAAACACCTGCATACTAATGGGGGAAGAGCTGAGGGAAGGGCAGAAAAATGGAGTCTCAAATGAGTCTCAAACTATCTTATTTCCTGACTTTGGGTCATGTGAAATATGCCCTTGTCATTTTGGCCACTTGAGTCAAGTATCTGAAACTCAATTGCTATAACTATTAATGTTTTCTCTGAAAGCACATAGGCACATTCATACCAATGCACATGTTCACACACAAAATGTTCATTTATTGAATATTAAAGACAGAACAACTACCTGAGCTTCTACCTTAGTAATGTACCTTTGCATGAGAAAAACAGTGTTTGTTGCCAGATTTCAAGTTATAATAGGATGCTTAAAGTTATCTACATCTATTGACTAAGGAAAACAGAAAAACTCTTGTCCATGACAAAACAAAACTCAATATTTGTCAATCACTCTAGAAAAATAAAGAAATATTAGTAAATAAGAATTTGCTTTAAAACAGAGTGATAAATAAAGTATTATTTCAGTTGAAGTTAAGAAGCAGGACAATATTTTCATTCCTCTAGCTTCTTTACACTTACATGATACACAAGTTCTCTAATTCCTGCTATGCTGCTAGTTCCTATTACAGAGGTGACATTACTTACTGCAGAAACAGTAACAGCCAATCTCAGGTTTCTAGACGCTCCTAAATGGTTTTGTTGCTTCTTTCTCAGTTGTCAGTTATTAATGTCAGGAATACCCCAGGCTCCACACTAGGCAGGAAGAGAGAAGATCCATTTTGAGTATCAGCCACTAGTTTTACAGAAAGTATACAATTAATGGATAAAAGAGAATGGTTGGAGCCACCAGGCTTAGGATTTGATTCACATGTCCCCTCAATAGCAGAGCAACAAAGTTGGATTCCCCGTCGTTCTAAAAGGCTGACTGTTACAGCCAAATGTTGAAAGAGTGGCAATGAGAGCTGACACTTTATTAGTTCAGGAAATTTCCATCTTTTTGAACTTCTTAGACCTTAGTTTGGCCTAATGAAGGGAGTATTCCTCTTACAGAAACTTTTTGGTTAAAAGTAATATATCTCCTCTTGCTGCAGCAACTGGAGACAGAAATATTTGTTTGGTCTCGGTAAATTTGAGCAGAAGAGGAAGTTGGAATTAGATCACTATTAAGGATTTTGGTCTTTATTTTATGAATAATTATCCATAGTTGATTGGGCTTCCCAGGTGGCACTAGTGTAAAGATCTGCCTGACAATGCAGGACACATAAAAGATGCAGATTCCATCCCTGATCAGCAAGTTCCCCTGGAGAAGGGAATGACAACCCACTCGAGTATTCTTGCCTGGAGAATCCCATGGACAGAGGAGCCTGATGGGCTACAGTCACAGGGTCACAAAGAGTCAGACATGACTAAAGTGACTTAGCACACATCCATAACTGATAACTCACATGAGGTGGAAGGGAAGTTTGGGGTCAAATATGAGTCCTGAGAATTCACCCCATAGCAACCAGTCAGGCATGAGAACTGGATTTGAGGCCCAGGATTTTAAATTAAAGACTTCTGTATCAGCCCCAAAGATAATAAACTTTTTAACAACAAAAGAAAAACAAACAAACAAACAACAAAACAAAACCCAGGGTAAATGTGTAGAGAATCAAACTGAAAAAGAATACGCTGTAATTTGATTCTATACCAGTAATGCCATTTTTCACTTGTAAAGCTGACATAGAAATTCTTGTTAAGTGTGAAGCTCTACTCTGTGTATACTCTCCCCACAAAGCCCTGTTCAGTAGTGCAAACCAGAACTAACACAGAGCTACCCCAAATGAAGAAGATATAATCATGAGCATGGATTATAAACAATAAGCAGCAAGTTTTAATTGTCTATAAACAAAGAACTATAAATCTAAAATTCTTTAAAAATTATGTGTATCATGAAAAATACACATTTCAAACTTCTTGAAAGAAATACTCTGGAATAAAAGCCACAAAAAGACAAACATCACAAAACAGACTAACACAATACTAGAAAGATAACTGGAGGAGGAAGTGCAGTGTAAGTGTTCTGATTCTCTCATCTTTCCTATAGGAAATATAAATAATGCTTCTGATATGAAGTTCATAATAAATATGGATTAAATTGGTTTATTTAAAGTTATAAAAAAGAATAAAGCAAACAGGCTGTATATCTCCCAAATTATCATAACAAAAAGAAGAAAAATATATATATATAAAGGTAAAAAACTGAAATTTTCATTCAGTCTTTCAGTGAATACTTACAGGGCTACTATTATATTCCACATCCTATTTAGAGATGCAGTGAGGAAAAAAAAAAACAAAAAACAGTCATGTTTCTGTCTTAATGGAAATGTGAAACTACTTTTTGGAGTAAAACATTCAACAAACATCACTATTGATTATAATCACTATTGACTATTATAGCAGTTAAATAATGCAAATATAAGTATAAAAGCATGTAACTGAAGGATGTGACATGTTCTTGGTTGAAGGAAGGTCTAGAAGAAGAGAGCAGTGACTTAATGGTGAAGAGGATGGAAAGTAATTCTGTCAGCAGAACCAGCTTGAGTGACGGTCTTAAGGGAAGGAAAATCAAGTGGAAAAGCAACCAAAATAAGATTTGCTTAACAGCCGAAATGCAGAAACCACAGACAATAGTGGCATTAGCTCTGTTGGAAAAACAGGAAGGGGACAAATATTTACATCAGACCTTGGCAATTGTTCCTAAGAATCAGCTCCCTTCTTCTTAGGGTCTTACACTCCAGTCTCTTGCCCTGTAACTTGCAGCACTTTTCTGTAGAGGATAAGCCTTTCTGACACCATTGTCAGTCACGATCTTGTGACTTGGTCAGTGGAATGGGATTGGATGTGGCATATACAACATCTAAGTGGAAGCTTCATGTGGGTTGTATGGTTCAGTTTACGTTTCTGCTCTTGACAATGAGAATAGCACATTCTAGATGGGGACTGATCCTTTAGCCTGGGCCCTAATAAAATGAGGTTCATGCAACTCAGGCCAGTCACAAAGACACAGTAACAAACACATATTCAAGATAAAAACTGAAAGCTCATCATGGTATGCTGCAGCGATTTGGGCATTTCCTTAGTTAACACATAACTCAGACAAAGTTCATGAAATATATAGAATTTATGTTTTGGCAAAAAAAATTGATAAAAGCTTCTTCCTCCAAATATCATAGATTATGAACATACAAGTTTATACACACAGAGAGATGCATCCAGAACATCCTTTAACTAAATGCTATTTGTAGGCTTTCTCTGAGTATCATTTTTTTCTTGCCCTTAAAAAAATATTTTTCTAGTGTCTTGTGACTATGTGGGAGCTGTGTGAATTTTAAAAATCCCACTAAAAGAAA
Organism: Odocoileus virginianus; assembly: GCF_023699985.2. Lineage (NCBI taxonomy): Eukaryota > Metazoa > Chordata > Mammalia > Artiodactyla > Cervidae > Odocoileus > Odocoileus virginianus. Next base: position 25,820,923 of record NC_069685.1, read on the forward strand.
AATAAGAACAGGTTTAAAAATTATTATTATTTAAAATGCAACCTATATAAAGAAACAATATTTTATAATAGTTACTAGGATATTGGGGAAGATAAATTTTAGTGGAAAGATGTACGATATACATCACTTGCATGTGTGCTAAGTCACTTCAGTCATGTCTGACTCTGCGACTATAGCCTGCCAGGCTCCTCAGTCCATGGGATTCTCCAGGCAAGAATATTGGAGTGGGGTGTCATGCCCTCCTCCACGGGATTTTCCAACCCAGGCATCAAACTTGCGTCTCTGATGTTTCCTGTATTAGCAGGCAGGCTCTTTACCACTAGCACCACCTGGGAAGTCCGGTATATACATATCACATGACAGATCAAAACAGTGCTCTATAATTAGCAATGCAGCATGCATCAGAACTACTGCAAGAGTCTCTTAAAACCCAGGTTACTAAGCCCTATCTCTAGACTTTCTGAAGTTTTACATATTAGGGAAGGGCCTGACCATTTGCATTTCAGCACCCCAGATGATACTGATGATACTGGTCTAAAAATGCACTTTGAAGAGTAATATATTAAATGTTTCATACAATTACGTTCCTAGATGAGAATGTCCATTTTGGAACCATAATTTCGAATTTGGATACAAAAATAAGTTGAGTTGATTGTTCATTTGGCCAAACTGGTGCTTGAGAAACACTGAGTTGTTTGCCTCTATGCCTTCTTTTTTAATACATTGTTTGTAAGTAAATAATTGAAGCCAGGTGAGTTAGTTCCAGATAAATAGCTCTGTTCTAATAACTGTAAATGAATTAAGACACACACACACATACACACACACATTCCTTCCTGTTCACATAAAAATTACATTTTCAGAGGTAAAATACTGAGTTCATGATTTTAAATAACCATCTCTGCTACTGTAATTATTGTTTTTCCCTTTGTTTTTGACCTAAGATTTTTCTCCAGGCATTTAACATCCTTGACCTTGTTCATAATCAGTTCTCAAGTATCCCACAGAACTAATTTTGAACTTCTGATTCTCACATAAAATGGAAAGGCATCATTCTCACAGTAGTAGCCAGAGGGGAAAAAAGAGCAAATAACTAGTTTTCTTTGCAGAAACTAGAAATCAGTTGAATTTCACTCTCCGATTAGAAAAGAAAAAAAAAGAGAGGAGCAAAAGAAAGGATCTGGAGGTTTAAATTTTTTTTTTCCAGTGTATCTTCGTTAAAGCTTGAGACAACATTTAAGCTTTATTACATACTTTTTGCAAGGTCAAGATCCAATACCTCATTAAGGCACTTTGCCAGAGGAAAAAGTTGTTATAAAGTACATAAAATGCTAGGTAATCTGCCTTTGGTGGAACTTGACTTTCTGAAACATCTGAAACACAACTGTCTTTTACAAAATTGAAATGGAGAGGTCTGGTCAGGAGCCTTGAGGGGACAGAACACTCAGCCCTGGAGTCAAAGCCATAAAACATTTCTTGTTATCACTGAACAGTTGCCTTTCTAGCCAGCTAACAAGAGAAGCATTAATAGCCTTTGAAAGGTATCTGATACAGTTTGCCTTGAAGACAGTTATGTTGGTAATACCATGGTCTTCTAAGAAATAGTAAAATTAAAACTGGGATACTGGTGGGGGATGGTATTTGGGAGTAACAATTTTAGAGTTAGAAAAAAACCTCATTCAGTCTCCACTTTCAAAACAAGACAACAAGTTTCTGTGCAATGAAAAGAGAGAAGAGAATTTAAATTGTACTCTCTTTCTGAAACCCCACAGAACCTGATTGCAGAGGAGAAAGTTTTCTGCATTACTTTTTTTAAATGAGTTTCCGCTGGCCTGAGATGACTAGGGAACAGTCTCCAATATGCCTATTCAAGGTTAGAATTTCAAAATCCTCATTAATATTTTGCTATTGCACCAGGATCATTCATGCTACGCTGAATTTGCTAATTAAATTAATAGCTACAAATGCTTACCAAAGAGATTAACTTAGGCACTGCCCTCCCTAGCAGAGCTGGTTGCTAGGCAGCCTGGGGTGAAGACTTGGCAGGAAGCTCCTTCTCTCTCAGGACAGAAGCTGCTCTGCATCCTTGACTGGGAGAATGGATGCTACGCTGCTTTCAGTGAGGCATTCACCTTCATCTTTACATCTCAATTGCTCCACTTTAATTATTTTAATCACTTGGTGCATTCTACTGTTTCAAGTCTATTTCATCTGAAGTATATTATGTCTCATGCTTTGTGGACTTGCTTCAACATCTTATCTTACTTTTGCCTCTTTGCAAGCATCAATTTTTCATATACATGGCTTTCCTACCAACAACAGGCACACTTCATGACTCCTGAAGCTTTTGTCATGATTTATCATAAAACAGATTTTTTGTATATTTCTTCAATCATATATAACTATAGGTTGCCAGGTATTTCTTTGATGTAACTCCTTGGTTTCCCTTGGTTTCTACCCTACTCTTTATTTTTTGAGATTGCATTTTTTTTTTTCTAGCTACTATATCTATAGACAGCACAGCCACTGAATGTTCATACTAAAGATAGATGTGACACTTCTCCTCTGTACTAGGATGTACTTTCTGCTGCTAAATTTGCTGCCAGCAAGTTTGTCATTTGTAAAACTTGGCCTTAACCCAAATTTGAATTGACATTCCTTCTTCCTTGCAAACAGGTTGGTCTTCTAAATTTTAAGACAAATACAAGTGAACAATGAGACTGTGCATTACCACTAATACAAAGTGATATGGGCATGTCTTATTAAAAGTACATTGTTTTAAAAAACTTCTTTCAACACAATATTAGGGTTGCTCTGAAACAATCAAGGAAACTGTGCAGGCTGAGCATTCTTGGAGAAATTTAACAGTTTATTTCATTAGGAAGCAAAAGGCTAAATGTCTATTCTATGCCTACCCGGTTCTAACTTCTGTCTGGGTATGTGATGCTGTCCTTCTTACAAGTGGTATTTGGGTGGACTATCTGTAAGTGTGTGTGTGTGTGTGTGTGTGTGTGTGTGTGTGTGCATGCATGTGCACACATGTGCCTATGCATTCACAGAATACAGGTTGGGGGAGGAAATGTAACAGCAGCATATCTGACTGGCTTTGTGAAAAAGCCATAAATATCACTAGGATTTAGTGATATTGCCTGTAATAGTTCACAGTTTTGTCCCTTTAGTAGAGGGAATCTGTAATAAAACTTGAATAGAACAGATTTTTATTCATACTCATATAACATATCATTTTGCCTTTACAACAACCTCAGATATGCAGATGATAACACCCTAATGGCAGAAAGCAAAGAGGAACTAAAGAGTCTTTTGATGAAGGTGAAATGGGAGAGTGAAAAAGCTGGCTTAAAACTCAACATTGAAAAAGCTAAGACGTGGCTTCTGGTCCCATCACTTCATGGCAAGTAGATGGGGAAAAAGTGGAAACAGTGACAGACTATTTTCTTGGGCTCCAAAACCACAGTGGTTTTTTGAAATTAAGACACTTGCTTCTTAGAGGGAAAGCTATGAGAAATCTAGACAGTATATTAAAAAGCAGAGATACCACTTTGCCAACAAAGGTCCATAGAGTAAAAGCTATGGTTTTTCCAGTAGTCATGTACAGATGTGAGATTTGGACCATAAAAAAAGCTAAGCACCAAAGAATTGATGCTTTCAAACATGGATCTGGAGAAGACTCTTGAGAGTCCCTTGGACTGCAAGGAGATCAAACCAGTCAACCCTAAAGGGAATCAACCCTGAATAGTCATTTGAAGGACTGATGCTGAAGCCAAAGCTCCAATACTTGGGCCACCTGATGCGAAGACCCAACTCAATGGAAAAGACCCTGATGCTGGGAGAGACTGAAGGTAGGAGGAGAAGGGGATGATAGGGGATGAAATGGATGGATGGCATCATTGATTCAATGGACATGAGTTTGAGCAAACTCCAGGAGATAGTGAGGGACAGGGAAGCCTGGCATGCTATAGTCTTTGGGGTCACGAACAGTTGGACAGTACTGAGCAAATACACAACAAAAACATATAACATGACAAGGGTGAGAGACCCAGCCTGGCAGCATTGCTTGGCTCCAAAGACAGGTCAGTGATCTGATTCTGTTCTCTCTTATTGCTCTAAAGATGGTCCTCATTTCCATGTTAAAGTTGGGTCACCTTATGTCATATTTTTCTCTCATTATATGAAAGGAAGAGAATAGAGAGATCGAATCAATTTTCTTCCAAAGAAATAAAAGAGAAGTTGCATATATCCTTGCCCATAACAACATTCAGTGGCAGGACCAAGTTCCACTTAAGGCTGTAAAGGAATAGAGTCTCTAGTAGGCAACTACATGCCCAGCTAAAACTTTAGTAATATATATGAAAGAAAAAATGGACTTGGGTGAAATTCAGGGTGATCTAAGAGAAGCAGAGCCATTTTGACTGCTATACAATAAGGATTTTAATAGAAATTAGACCTTAGACAATCATGAGGAGATAAGTAAGTAAAAGTCTAGACTAGAGTTAGAAGACCAGAAATGAGCTGTTCAGTTCAGTCTCTCAGTCGTGTCCGACTCTTTGCAACCCCATGAATCACAGCACACCAGGCCTCCCTGTCCATCACAAACTCCAGGAGTGGACTCAAACTCATGCCCATCAAGTCGGTGATGCCATCCAACCATCTCATCCTCTGGCGTCCCCTTCTCCTCCTGCCCCCAATCCCTCCCAGCATCAGGGTCTTTTCCAATGAGTCAACCCTTCGCATGAGGTGGCCAAAGTATTGGAGTTTCAGCTTCAGCATCAGTCCTTCCAATTAATACCCAGAACTTACCTCTGTCAGGATGGACTGGTTGGATCTCCTTGCAGTCCAAGGGACTCTCAAGAGCCTTCTCCAACACCACAGTTCAAAATCATCAATTTCTCGGCGCTCAGCTCTCTTCACAGTCCAACTCTCACATCCATACATGACCACTGGAAAAACCATAGCCTTGACCAGATGGACCTTTGTTGGCAAAGTAATGTCTCTGCTTTTTAATATGCTCTCTAGGTTGGTCATAACTTTCCTTCCAAGGAGTAAGCGTCTTTTCATTTCATGGCTGCAGTCACCACCTGCAGTGATTTTGGAGCCCAAAAAAATAAAGTCTGACACTGCTTCCACTGTCTCCCTATCTATTTCCCATGAGGTGATGGGACCAGATGCCATGATCTTAGTTTTCTGAATGTAAACCTTTAAGCCAACATTTTCACGCTCCTCTTTCACTTTCATCAAGAGGCTTTTTAGTTCCTCTTCACTTTCTGCCATAAAGGTGGTGTCCTCTGCATATATGAGGTTATTGATATTTCTCCCGGCAATCTTGATTCCAGCTTGTGCTTCTTCCAGCCCAGCGTTTCTCATGATGTACTCTGCATATAAGTTAAATAAGCAGGGTGACAATATACAGCCTTGATGTACTCCTTTTCCTATTTGGAACCAGTCTGCTGTTCCATGTCCAATTCTAACTGTTGCTTCCTGACCTGCACACAGGTTTCTCAAGAGGCAGGTCAGGTGGTCTGGTATTCCCATCTCCTTCAGAATTTTCCACAGTTTATTATGATCCACACAATCGAAGGCAGGAAAACTAAAAAGCATTAAAAAAAGATAAGATATATAATTTGAGCACAGTGATTCAGTCATAAATGTTATACAATGTATACACTAAGTGACTACTGATTTTTTAAGTTGTAGGTTAATTACAGTAGGAGTATTGCAGAATGAAGGATGGATGTAAGAGAATTCAATCTTTATTTTCCTTTTTATGATTATATAAAATTTATGTTGAAAAATATAAATTAATAGCATAAAGATATTACTTAGAATTACTGAGGTAAATATTGGGAGAAAAACAAAAGGCAGAAATTACTTACTCCAAGAAGCAGGACTTTGTGTGGAGCAACAGAACATTATTTCTCATTACTGTCATTTTAAACTATGGACAGTGGATACTCTGATAAAAATAAACATTAAATTAAGAAACCTGATTTTATGGGACCATCCTTTAATTGTCAATCTCATTTGTCGGTAATGTTTTACCACATACCTATCATATTTACTAAACATACTTTAAGAATAAATTCAGTCATTGTTCTTTCTTTGAGCTTGCCCTTAATCTTGTAGGCAGTTAGTTTATACTACACTGTTTGCAGGTTTCCCTGGTGGCTCAGATGGTAAAGAATATGCTGGTAATGCAGGAGACTCAGGTTTGATCCCTGGGTTATGAAGATCCCTGGAGAAGGGAAGGCAACACACTCCGGTATTCTTGCCTGGGGAATCCCCATGGGCAGAGGAGCCTGGCGGACTATAGTCCATGGGGTTGCAAAGAGTCAGACACAGCTGAATGACTGACACTACTACTACTACAATGGTTGTAGTAGTTTATTTTGTTTCACTTTTTCAGTGTATTGTAATCATGTGTGTATGTGTATATATGTATAAATGCATACATACACATGGTATATATATATATACACACCATCCCCCATGCTGCCCCTGATATGCTGAGGCGGCATGTCAGTGTTCTGTTGCTCCTGTAACATATTACCACATATTTGGTTATCTAAGCAACACAAATGTATTCTCCAGTTCTGGAGTTTAAAAGCAGTCTCACTAGGCTAAAGTCAAAGTGTTGGCAGGAATGTGTCCTTCTGGAAGCTCTGAAAGAAGTATCCATTTCCCTGCCTTTTTCATTTTCTAGAAACCATTTATATTTCATGGCTAGTGGGTTATTGCTCTCTTTCTTTATCTTCAAAGCCAATCCCTCCCTCCCCTATTTTTTTCACTCACTCTCTCTCTCTCTCACACACACACAATCTCTGCTTTCACCTCAACATCTCCTTCTGTCACCCTCACTCTTCTGCCTCCCTCTTGCTGGGTCCACCCAGAGTAACTTCTCAAACTCAGTATCTTTAACTCAGTCACATCCGCAAAATCCCTTTGCCACGATGTCCCAGTCTGTGGATATGCAGTTCTGTTCTCTTTAATGTTCAATTTTGGAGACTGCTATTCACAAATCCTCTAGCTCGGATGCTCTTTTCATGGCCATGTTCAGTCTATTAACAGCCTATTGAAGACAGACTTCATTTCATAACAGCAATTCTGATCCCTAGCATATCTTTTAGGTTTGTTCATAGATTCCCATCTCTTTACTTACATTGTTCACCTACCCCTTCTCTGTTAGACTTCAGCATATAGCCACAAGTGTTTCAAATTTCCAGTCTAATAATCCCAACATTTCCTGCCCCCTGGTTCTGATGCTAGCTTTGTCTCTTCAAATTGTAACTGTTACCTTTTGATATGCCATAAAATTTTTCTTGATAGCTGGACATGAGGTACTAGGTAAAAGGAACTACTATAATTAGGCTTTTATTATGCGGTATTTAGGTGGGGGAAGGGAAGGGAAGCTTTCTATAGTCCTACAATTAGGTTTCAGCCTTTCGATAACCCTCTGTCTCTAGTCTATGAAATTCACGTCTTTCTCTGTTTTTTTTTTTTTCTCCCCCCCCAAGTGGGAATGTATTTGGGTATTTCCCTTCCCCTGTGACATATAGGCTTTTATAATACCCCAGTAAATCTCTGGTTAACTGGCTTCTCCAGAGGTCAATCCTTGCTAAGAATGATGGAGTGTTTTCATATGTTTCAAAATGTTTCCTTTCTTCTCCCCCTACCAGAAGCAGGAAGGGATTTTTCCCTGCTATTTATTATGAGAACCTGATCAAGCTCCTCAAAGTAAATCTTATAAATCATGGCAGCCCTCCTCTAACTAGGTCCTCCTGGACTCTTTAACTCTCAGAGTTGTCCACATTGTGTGGAATTTTTTAACTCATGTCATCTTAAAAACACAGTTTGGTCTCAGATGATACTATGAAATATGAGCTAAAACATCAAGATTGGACATACAACAATTCCAAATCCCACTTCAAAAATCACACCCACAATATGACTGTAAAACAAGACTCTTCTAGATGAGATATTTGAAAACTGATTGAGAAGAGAGAAATAATCTGATGAGAGGGAATTCTAACCCATAAAGAAAAAATATAATTAAAAAATTCTTGATCTTGTTTCTTTGGATAGGCTTTGGAAGCTTCTGTGATCTCTCTTACATTTTAAGTAAAACAGAGTTCATACTAACATCTTGCTAAGGGGAAGTATTCCTAATGTCCATCAGATATACAAGTGGGTATGAAATGAAAAACAAACAATGAACAAACAAACTCCTATTACTATAGAAAAAAGTAAGATAAAAGTTATATAGCAAGACAAAACCTAAGATAAAGCTTCTTCTCCCTTATGACTATACATTCTGTTAACAATCATATGCACAAATCTGTGGATTTATGTAAAGTAGTAAGGTTAATGGTATCATTTTTTCTAATATTTAGTGCTTTGACTACAGTGGGACTCACTGAATCTCAGAAGTATATCTCCTAAATGCAGCAAGCTCATTGTAATAAGTATATTGCTAGATCTCAAATTCTGTTTTGTACTGACACTGATATGATTATTGCTATTCTGCCATAGCACACAGTCTTGAGCTGTTATTCACAGAAATTTTAAGAGCTAAGCTTATTGTGCTATTGCTCATACAAATATGCAAAAATAATATATAATTGCTACTGATTCAAAGTCTATTCCTATGCAAAAATCTGTGTTTATTGAAAATCATAATACAAATTTAAGTTATGCAGCTCTGCATTGTGCTTCTTTAGTAACTGAGTGCATTTTTTTTTTTTGTTTTTTGCTGTAAATGTCTACATAAATTAGAATAATTTCTCTATATTTTATCCATAAATGCCTCCATAAAGTGTGACTAATGTTTTGAATGTGATATTATAATGTTAGCACAAAAAAGAATCCAAGCAAATCCTTGTGAAAGTGAAGAAAATAACAGCCCAAGCTTTAGTGGCAGCCTCTCTTTCTCATATTGTCTGAATAACACTTATGATTCCCCAGCAAAGCATTTCCAAGTTATCTGAAGTTACTCCTGTCTGTTCAAAGCACTTAACATTAAAAAAACAAACAAAAAAAAAACCTAGACTTTGTCTTCTAATTCTTTTATTGTATCTTTTGTGGCCTTTCCTCATCCTCTCCTTGAATTTTCACAAGGATTTCAAATTCTTGACAAGAGGAAGTCTTAAATTGTTTATAGGCTTGTATCATCACTGAAATTACAAAGCAATTCAAAGCAAGAGATGCGACAGAAAGAGAAAGTGCACAAAGAACATACCTGGCATAGAATTGTTGAACACCTAAAGTAACTGCCTTGAATGGAAAAGTAAGTGCACAAATCAGGGATCAGTGCAAGGAATTAATTTATATATAATTATTTCTAGAACATTTGGGTACAGGGTGTTTAATCAGTTTTATTTTTGAAAGTTCAGAATCCACATTTTTTGACTTGGATAAGTATCTGCTAATTCCCAGAAAACCTAGCTTATCTCTACAGATAGGTGTCCAGTCCAATATACATGAAGCTGCTCAGTAAAATCATAAGTTATAATCAGGATGCAAAGTGGTCATGTTGCCACTTGCAAATTGGTACATTTAAACACAAATGGGGATTTTAAGGAGCTAAGAGAATACATTTCAATCTCTGGTTTCCATTAAAATTTACCAAATAAATACCTGATTTTTGTGTTCAAACATAGCATAAGTACTACATTTCAATAAATGACATAAACTGAACTTATCCTCCACCCCAAGCCTTTGTAATCCCTACTGAAGATGGTGATAACCAAAATGATTTAGTTATTTAGTTCAGAAAATTTGAATTACTCTCTGCTTCCCTTTCTCTTCATGATTTCATTTCCAACAAAATTACCAAATATAATTTCTATATTTCTTCAACATGTCACAAATCCATGTTTTGACCACCTCACTGATATTACCTTAATTCACAATCTTATATCTGACAAGATCTATTTTATTACCTTTTTATCTGTTTTCCCTATTTCTGGGTTTAAAAATTCCCACTATATATCTTATAGTCATGTAAATTGATTTTAACATATATATCTAATGGCATCACTCCAATACAAACACTTGATCTAGTCACCTAGCCACTTCTTCAATCACTAGTAACAAATAACAAAAATAAATAAATAAAAATCTGTAACTAATCTATGCACCACACACTGTTTAAAACTCTAGGGACTTAAAAATTAAAAGACAGATGCCCTTCTCTCAAATGCTCACATTTTAATAGTTTTCCATTGTGAATGTCCCCAAGTCAAGTTCCTTATCATAACACAGAAGATTCACCATGATCTGCTTCTTTTCCTTCCTCTTGAGGATAAATTTCAGACTCATTGCAACGCTGATTTATCTGTACTTCAGGAACTCATACTGCTGTTTTGTTCATTGTTTCTGAGTAGATTCCTCCTTCCACCCAAAATACCTTCATCCTATTCATGATGGTAAAATGACTGTTCTTTTGTCATAATTCTTTGTTGTTGTTCAGTCACTCAGTTGTGTCCAACTCTTTCTCACCTGATGGGCTGCAGCAAGCCAGGCTCCTCTGTCCTCCACTATCTCCTGAAATTTACTCAAATTCATGTCTATTGAGTTGTGATGCTCTCTAACCATCTCAGCCTCTGCTGTCCCCTTCTTTTGCCTTCAGTCTTTCCCAGCATCAGAGTCTTTTCCAAAGAGTCGGCTCCTCGCATCAGGTGACCAAAATATTTGAGCTTCAGCTTCAGCATCAGTCCTTCCGGTGAATATTCAGGGTTGATTTCCTTTAGGATTGACTCTCCTTGCAGTCCAAGGGACTCTCAAGAGTCTTCACCAGCACGATAATTCAAAAGCATCAATTCTTTGGTGATCAGTCTTCCTTATAATCCAACTCTCACATCTGTACATGACTACTGGAAAAACCATACCTTTGACTATATGGACCTTTGTCAGCAAAGTGATGTCTCTGCTTTTTAATATGCTGTCTAGGTTTCTCATAGCTTTCCTTCTAAGGAACAAGTGCTTATTTATTCTATATAGGTTTTTCTAGCCCTATTTTTGCCTAACACATACTTTGCCTTGTACAGACTTCCTCTATACAACCTCTCTTTCTTAGACACAATTTTTTATTGCATTTGGCAAAGAATTTTTATTTCCTCTTTCTTAAATATACCTTTCTTTATAGTTAAAAAAAAAAAGCTTAACTAGAATATTTGAGTCCATGTTATTTACAAAATTGCCTAGAACATTGCACAAAATTTAAATGTATGGATAATCTTATTAAACTGAGACACTGTTACAACTTACTTCATATAATTATGTTGTTTATCTAATACTTATAGAGAGCTTCTGATATGCTCACAATTGTATTAATTATTCATTGTAGCAGAGGCAAATGACAGTACAAACAGTCCTTTCATTCTAGCACCTTTTATTATGGACAGAAAGAGCATGCTGAGAGTTGTAATTAGCATTTCATAGGGTTTTGAATCTCTTGGAGACATTTTACTATATGGGAAAGTTTTCATTAAGAAAGCAACCTACCATCAATTTGCAGCATCTTATATGAAATGCGTACATGCTGAGTCACTTTAGTTGTATCCAACTCTTTGTGACCCGAAAGACTGTAGCCCGCCAGGCTCTTCTTTTCCATGGAATTCTCCAGGCAGGAATACTGGAGTGGGTTGCCATGCCCTCCTTCAGCGGATATTCCCAACATAGGGATCAAATCTGTGTCTCTTATGTCTCCTGTACTGGCAAGGGGGTTCTTTACCACTAGTGCCACCTGGGAAGTCCTTATATGAAATATAATCTACAAAAATATTGAATCACTATGCTCTACAACCTGAAACTGCATACTAGTGTAAATCAACTACATTTCAATAAAAAAATAAATGCAACCTTGACATCAAATAACTTTCAAATATACTTATTTTGCATATTATTTTTTAATCTGGTATCATGGCAGTAAATTACAAAAAATCATAGTTAACAAGATCAGTATCAAAATATCAATAGCACATACATTAAAATCAAAGGAGATAATCACAGAATTAGGAAATTTTATTAGTTCAAAAAGATCTATTCTCTCATAACAATGACAGCAGCAATATTACTTTTTCCAGCCTTGGGTATGAAACTATGGGGGATACACTTCGATTTTCAGTCTCCTAAGTTTCCTAGGCCTGCATATTATGTGCTGAGTCTTCAGAGCAGCTAGATATACTCTCAGCTTTTTCTAATCTGCATGCATGAATGCTCAGTTGCTTCAGTTGTGTCTGACTCTTTGCAATCCCTGGACCATCGCCTATCAGGCTCCTCTGTCCTTGGGATTCTCCAGGCAAGAATACTGGAGTGGGTTGCCATGCCTTCCTCCAGGGGTCCTTCCTGACCTACAGACAGAACTCACATCGAACCCATATCTCCTGCATTTCCTAACCTGAGCCGCTGTCTTTTCTACCATTTCTGGGCCCACCCCTGGTTGTTCCCTTTCCTTCCAGTATCCAGGAGATACATGCCATGTAGATGATAATGCCAATCTAGTTTTGTTTCCACCAGTGACATTCACGAGGCTTTTCAGCTTCCCTGATGTCCCTGGACGAATGGAGGCTTTATTTTCCCTTATGTTTATGCTCTTGCTTTTACCCTCCATTGGCCCGCCAAAGACAAATATATCCACTCTGATATTCAACCTCACAGCACTATATATTTTCTTCTGGTATTATTGGACTAGTAACATTTATTTCTTTCAAAGATTACATGGATTTCCTCCAGGGCCCTATTGCATATGCTTGAGAAAGGATGACTGCTATTCAGAGACAATATTATTGCTAACCAGAGAGTTAAAGATCTTTATTTTATTTTTAATCTCCAAATTTATTCTACATTTTGTGACAGTCAAATTAGATTTTAGCCCCAATGGCAGAGCTCCTCTTGGGGACAGAATAGTGTCTAGTGGATTTTAAATGTCAATGGAAAGTTCATCAGAATACTCTTAGACATGTTTCTTCGAGCACTGAATTTGGACAAAGGGTAAAGTCAATGTCAAATGTCTATTTTTTTCACAGACTTCATTCAAAACTAGGGCAGGAATGTAGACTGTGGACAGAGACAGTGAAGACTAGAGGGTAAGGGGTGCCTAAAGCATTTTTAGTTAAGTGCTTGGAAGTCTGAGTTCATGCTTCTCTGTACCCCAAGGACCCCTCAGCTCTGCATTAATAACAGATTGAGCAGTGCCGAATTTCAGCAGAAATCTTTACTCAACTCATTAAAGTACAGCTGCAAGCCAACTGATATTAAAAAATAACTAAAACCCAAGAAAAGGAATGAAAATGACCTGAAAAGAGATACTACAAACCAATACTCTTACTCCTTGAAATAAACAAAAGTCTCTATAAGTAACACCATTAAAATAACTTTCATCAACAGTCTTGGTTGAAGAAAAGATGGTGGGAATTGGGGTTGACTCCTGTCTTTCAAATCATCCAGATAGATGTTGAACTTACAAACAAAATAAAGTTACAATTAAAGAAATTACCCATTAAGTATATCTTTCATACTCAGACAGATGATGTAGAGTTAAAAAAAAAAAAATCCTGTTTCAGGATTTTTTTGAAACCATCAAAATAAGGACCATGGATACACTGACCTCTCTGGGTCTTCACCATCTAGTCTTTTAACTGTAACTGAGATGACTTAGTATTCTAATTCAGCTGAAACAATGCCAATTTATAACAGTAACCCTGGCACAACAACCCCTCTTTCTCTTTCAAAAGCACCACAGTCTGGGCAATAATGCTACAAACTTTTAATGATGATAGTCAGACTTATTTACTACTCACAAGCATAAGATATCTACCGATGTCCCTTGATTTGCATCTACAAGTCAATGTTAAACTTTAACTGACATATAAAGGACAACTCCAAGATTAAAGTATATCAGAGCTTTTTAACAGAGAGTAATCATAATATGCCAGGACTTTCTGTGCTTTTTTTTTTAAACAAGAGGTTACCCACTCAGTTATTTAACAAACCCTGTTTTATATTTGTCATAAGGAGATTTTATGGTGGGTCCTGAAAACACAAATATTTAGGTACTGAACCACTTCTGGAGCAACAATTTCTGTTGGGGGAGGCTGATTAGGGAGTAAGCAACTATCTACAGCATTACTGCTATGATTAAAGTACATACAACTTGCTCACAATTGGAATAGAGGGAAGAAGTACCTGTTAGAAGTATTCTAATGTGAGGAAGAGGTAAGGACCATAGGGAAGTCCTTGCAAAGGAAACAATCCTAAGAGGAGAAGATAAGAATTAGCTAAGCACATAAGGAGAATGGAGCCAGGAGAGCATTACAGGCAAAACGATTACTCAATAATAAGGCATCAGGATGAGTAAGAACTACCAGAGGAGCTTTTCTGGAATGGTACAAAATAGAGCAAGAGAGGTACACAAAGTGCCCATATTGAACTCTGGATTAACACACAGCCTTTGATCATGAACAACGGCAACTGACCCTTTTACTTATGCAGAAACAACAACAACAACAACAAAAAAAACCCAATTGGTACTATCTGCTATATCTTTCAGATAAAAGCTAAAGACCTAATCCACAGAAATAATTGAGATGAAAAGGTTTACTGAGAGGTGAAAAGTAAGTAGAACTAAAGAACACTCTAGGAGGCTAGATTCAATTGCTTCAATTCTTTTCCATTTATTTCTCTTAAAATCTAAATTTCCAGAATGTAGAGAGTGGTTTCACTAGTGAGAGACACGTGTCTAACCTAGTTCCCAACCCCAAAGAGGTTGCGTGTATTGTGAGAGGAATAAACACACACATACAAACTGCCTTTGCTGAGCAAGTGGGGATGGATCGTGGTCTGATGAAAACCACAGACTCCCTCCGTTTGGGAGCACGACATATACTTTGATCTGATATCTCATAGAACATGTGTTCCAAGACAGCCTGCATTGCAGAAAGCGCAAATCACAGAGGAAAGCCTAGGCGCTGTTACTTGGCAAGGGAGGATTGATGCTGAAAACAAAAGATTCCCTCCTTTATGGACACACTACAAAGTTTAAAAGCCTATCCCATAGGATTTGGGACATAAAGGGGGTCACATGATATCTTTGTGTTTTAGAAAAATTGTCACTACAGAGTAAAAATAATTTGTAAGCCATCAAGAGTCCAGTAACCACAAACCAAGCTAGTTAGAACTAAAAATTCCTTAAAATATAAGGAAAAGGTCTATAAAAATAAATTTCCATAGATGAGATCCCATTTCTTCATATGCAGAAGGTATCTGTAAGATAATGAATTTCTTGGGATAAAATACATGGATACAGCTGTATAGATAATATGCATAAATATATATGGGCTTCCTCAAGTGGCTCAGGGGTAAAGAATCCACCTGCAATGTAGCAGCCAAGGAGACACAGGTTTGATCCCTCAGTTGGGAAGATACCCCAGAGGTGGGCATGGCAAACCACTCCAGTATTCATACCTGGAAAATTCCATGGACAGAGGAGCCTGGTGGACTACAGTCCTATGGACTGTACATGTACGTGCACATGTCTCAAAGAATTGGACATGACTGAAGTGACTTAGCATGCACTTACACAAATATTCACATATATATAATGTGTTTGAATATATATATGTGTGTATATTCACATACACACATATGTGTGAATATATATATGTGTGTATATTCACATACACACAGATACTCCAATTCATTATGAACCTCAGTAATCTGACATCATGAACAACTTTTAAGTTGTACATATTAATAACAATGGAAGATAGAGATGACAATAAAGACAAAAGCTGCCAAAAAGCTATATTTAAAAGAAAATCATTTGGGTATCTATTGATTAGACTAGAGCAGCTTTCAAAAGAAATGTAAACTGAGAAGCAAAGAGTTGTGAAATACAATCAAGATATAAAATTTTAAAGTCACTGTGGTTAAAATCATGAATCACATATACTATATGGCCTTCTCATCTAGAATGAAAATAAAACTACAAATTGTCCATATTAAAAAATAAGAAAATCATGTTTTAATAGGTAATATTATAGAAAAGAAACATTGATTTTTACTGCTTCCTAAAAAGGTAAATACATTCAAATTTTCACAAAGTACAAACTGATAATTTTATAGAGTTGGGTAAAACATTCCTTCTGGTGTTGAATCTAACTATTTTCTCATTTTAAATGAACTGCAATACCTAAAAGTACATCAAAGTCATGGTCACTATTTCCTGTATTTCTCCTTTGTTCATGACCCCTTTGAACACATATTCCACATCTTTCATCTCTTCGTGTCATTTTAAGAGTAACTAGGATTATGGTATGTCAATAAAGAAAAATCTGACCTCTTAAATTTTAATATGAAAGAATGTATAAAACCTATTTAAGCAACCAAATGATGTATAACTGAACAATCCTGTTTGCTAAACTTTCTGAAGTTACTAGTTATTAATATTAGATTGTGTTGTCTGTTTTATCATATCTTGCTATATACATATATTATTATAATGATATACATATAGTATACATGTATATGTATACATATATTTCTAGTAATCTCTCCTTCCCTCTTAAAATCTTCTGCTTATAAAAGTGATATACTCATAGACACCAGATACAAGTTATGCTGGAATTATGCATAAAAAGCTAATAGAATGAAGGAGGAAAGGAAAAGTGGGGGGAAATGTAGCTCTAATAGTAAGAAACATTATTGTTGTTTGTGTAGCATGCAGTATATTCATACATATAAAAAAGCCATGCTCAGGAATCATTCCATATAGTATTTTCTTTCTCAATTTAAACATCAAATCCTGACTAAAACAGTCATGTGGAATTCATTTGGTTTATATACTAATCTATAAACATGCCTATGTCTCTGTAAAACTGTAAGATGAGAGATCACACATATCAAATAAGAACAAGGTCTATGTTACTATGCAGTTATTACAGATGCAAATATATGTAAGGAGCTACAAAAATGCTTATCTGCATGTGGCTCTGAGAGTGGTTTCTGGTTTGAACTGCTGCTTTTTCTTCTGCTCATGTTGTATGTTTTTAGTCACAAGTGACAATTGGTCCAGACTTCTCTAGTTTTAGTCCTTTGTTACTTCACATACTTTTCACTTTTTTTTTTTTTTTACTATATATCCATATTAAAGTTGCACTCATTTCACATGCTAGCAAGGTAATGCTCAAAATCCTCCAAGCTAGGCTTCAACAGTACATGAATTGAGAACTTCCAGATGTACAAACTGGATTTAGAAAAGGCAGAGGAAGCCGAGATCAAATTGTCAACATCCGCTGAATCACAGAAAAAGCAAGAAAGTTTAAAAAAACAAACAAAAACACATGTAATTCTACTTCATTGACTACATTAAAGACTTTGACTATATGGATCACAGTAAAGTGTGGAAAATTCTTAAAGAAATGGGAATACCAGACCACCTTACCTGCCACCTGAGAAACCTGCAGGTTATGAAGCAACAGTTAAAAAGATACATGGAACAATGGACTGGTTTAAAACTGGGAAAGAAGTGTTTCAAGGCCATATATTGTCACCCTTCTTATTTGGCTTCTATGCAGAGTACATCATGTGAAAAGCCAGGCTAGATTAAGCACAAGCTGGAATCAAGATTGCCAGAAGAAATACCAATAACCTCAGATATGCAGATGACATCACCTTTATGGCAGAAAGCAAAGAGGGACTAAAGAGCCCCTTGATGAAGGTGAAAGAGGAGAGTGAAAAAGCTGGCTTAAAACTCAACATTCAGAAAAGTAAAATCACAGCATCCAGTCCCATCACTTCATAGCAAATATATGGGGGAACAAAGGAAACAGTGAGAGGCTTTATTTTCCTGGGCTCCAAAATCACCGCAGATGGTGACTGCAGCCATGAGACTAAAAGACACTTGTTCCGTGGAAGAAAAGCTATGACAAACCTAGAAAGCATATTAACAAGGAGACATTACTTTGCCACCAAAGATATTACTTTGTCCATCTAGTCAAAGCTATGGTTTTTCCAGTAATCATGTATGGATGTGAGAGTTGGACCATAAAGAAGGCTGAGTGCCCAAGAACTAGTGCTTTCAAATGTGGTGCTAGAGAAGATTCTTGAGAGTCCCTTGGACTGCAAGGAGATCAAACCAGTCAATCCTAAAGAAGATCAACTCTGAATATTAATTGGAAAGATTAATGCTGAAGCTAAAGCTCCAATACTTTGGCCATCTGATGTGAATGGCTGATTCATTGAAAAAGACCCTGATGCGGAAAGACTGAAAGAAAGAAGCGGACAACAGAGGATGAAATGGTGGATGGCATCACTGACTCCATGGACTTGAGTTTGAACAAACTCCAGGAGATGGTGAAGGACAGGGAAGCCTGGCATGCTATGGTCCTTGAATCACAAAGAGACAAGACTGAGCAACTGAACAATGACAATGTTGTCTTTTGTTCCTTACTTTTGATATAATATTATAAAGACAATTGTATATTGCCTTGTTACCACTAGAACAATATATTCCATCCCACCTTCTGGCATTAGATCTATTCATGTTGAGTGAAGGCTTTATAGTGAAGTGAAGTCACTAAGTCATGCCCGACTCTTTGTGACCCTGTGGACTGTAGCCTACCAGGCTCCTCCGTCCATGGGATTTTCCAGACAAGAGTACTGGAGTGGGTTGCCATTTCCTTTTTCAGGGGATCTTTCCAACCCAGGGATTGAGCCCAGGTCTCCCTCATTGTAGGCAGATGCTTTAGCATCTGAGCCACCAGGGAAGACTTTATAGGCTTCCTTTAATAAAAATTGGATAAACATTAAGTATATAAAAGTATTTTAATAAATCTTACCAAATGCTAGGAAGCTGGAGTTCAAGAAAATGGTGGGTACAAAATAGTACTGGAAGTCTGAGATTGAGTTAAATTCCTCTACATAAAAAGAGGAGGTTTTAATGGCTGAAAAGATAATGGAAAGTGGAGAGAGATAAAGTCTCTGCCAATAGAAATTATTCATATAATTTTTAGAAGGAAGCAAATTTCAAGTGTGTCAGTGTGAGTGTGTGTGTATGTGTTTAGAAATGCAATTTTATGAGCTGCTCAATGCAAACTTTCTAAGTTCCCCCTATAATATATTTCAGGGAAAACCATGTAGCTTACTAAATGACCAGTGTAATTCAAGCACAGAGCAGGTGTGATTCAGAGTTGGAACAGGGCAAAAATAGAGGATAGTCATATCTCAGTTACTTATTAAAATCAGAACTAAAATCCACAAGCTAAAATACCACAGTTAGCAGCACTTGTTTTTGGGTCTCTATAACTAACCAGAATCCATCTCTTAGTATGACTGTTAAACTCTAAGATGGGAGTCTGACTTGAATAATGACCTTTGTGTTTGATCCAATATCATAAGAAAATTACTGAAGAGGCTCTGAGTATCACTTCTGTGTAAGTCAGGGGAATGCACTGTTTAAGATATTCTTTTGCAGAGCATTTGTGAGCTACCTTGGGAGTATCCAAAAACTCTCATGAAGTCATGGGCTGGCAAAGGGGATTGGGCTCTGCTTTTAAAAAACTCAAAATTTCTGAAACCTTTTGAGCATTCTCCTCAAAAGGAAATTGTTCTTTGGCTGATTCTAGAACCTATGTTTTTTTCATTTGCTAAACTAGAATTGTGTGGTTAGCTCTTAAAATTGTGGAACCAGCAAATGATACATACAATACCAAAAAAGCAAAAAAGAAATGTGCCAGAGATTAGCAAGAATGACTAAGGTTTGCTGAGAACAAGCTGACACATGAGAGAGGTGTCAGGCCTCCTAGGGAGAAGCAATGGCATTTGATACATGATTATCAGAGTCACCATTAGGACTATCTGTATTCTTCAACTCACAAAAGTGCCCTTCACTTGGCTAACAGCACTCAAATGGGTTTTCAGTAATGAGGACAGTTACAAGGACTTGTGGGCCCCCCCTGGTGGCTCAGACAGTAAAGAATCTGCCTGCAATGCAGAAGGCCCAGGTTTGATCGCTGGGATGGGAACATCCCATGGAGTAGGAAATGGCAATCCACAGAAGTATTCTTGCCTGGAAAATACCATGAACAGAGAAGCCCAGTGGGCTACGATCCACGGGGCCAAAAAGAGTCAGACACGACTGAGCAACTAACACTTTCAACAACATAGGGATCTTGTACATCAAGTTTCTTGCTAAAAAATAAAAATAAAAATAAAAAAGTTTCTTACTAGACATTACCTTTGCATTCTCATACTGCTGACTCTGGCCATCAAGAGTAACTTATTCTTTACATTCCAAGAAAAACCTTGATGCCTTCACTGACACAGAAAAGCTCCCATCTCATTAGGATGGGGAGGTGAAGAGGCCACAAATGGAAAAGGAGAGAATTTACTCAGTATTTAAGCAAGAGAAGTGAGCTCAGTAAAGAGAACTCCATAGGGGTAGCCCAATGATGACTTACGCAGTTTCACAGACTGAGGACTAAGAGGAGAGGACCAGCAGGTAGGGCATGATAATTGTTTTAAGTCGTCTCGTTAGTATCAACTTGGAGAAAATGTGTTAGATTTAGCAAGATGTAAAAATATGCGCTCATTGAAAGTTGGAACAACATGATTAAACACTCCCATTTTGAAATCAATGTACAGAAGAATCTCCACTTCATGGAGCACAGCTCCATGTTGTGACAAAGGGGCATGTGTAGCTCAATGAAGCTATGAGTCATAGCACCCAGGGCCACCCATGACGTGTGGGTCACAGTGAAGAGTTCTGACAAAACATGGTGTACTGGAGGAGAAAATGGCAACCCACTCCAGTATTCTTGTGAGGAGAATCCCATGAACAGTATGAAAAGGCAAAAAGATATGACACTGGAAGATGATACACTCTTCCCAAGTCAGAAGGTGTCCAACACGTTACCAGGGAAGAGCAGAGGGCAATAACTAACAGCTCTAGAAAGAATGAAGGAGCTGAACCAAAACAGAAACAATGCTCAGTTGTGGATGTGTCTGGTAGTGAAAGTAAAGTCTGATATCATAAAAAACAATATTGCATGGGAACCTGGAATACTAGGTCCATAAATCAAGGTAAATTGGATGTAGTCAAGCAGAGATGGCAAGACTGAACATTGACATCTTAGGAACCTGTGAACTAAAATGGACAAGGGTGGGTGAGTTAAATTCAGGTGACCATTATCCTGAATTGGTCTAGTACTGTGGACAAGAATCCCTTAGAAGAAATGGAGTAGCCCTCCTAGTCAACAAAATAATTTGAAATGCAGTACTTAGGTGCAACCTCATAAATGACAGAATGATCTCAGTTCATTTCCAAGGCAAATCATTCATCATCACAGTAATCCAAGTCTATGCCCCAAACACTAGTGCTGAAGAAGCTGAAGTTGACTGGTTCTATGAACACCTACAAGACCTTCTACAACTAACACCAAAAAAGATGTATTTCTCATCAAAGGATTGGAATGGTAAAGTAGGAAGCCAAGATAAACCCAGAATAACAGGTAAGTTTGGCATTGAAGTATAAAAAGAAGCAGGGCAAAAGCTAACAAAGGTTTATCAGGAGAACACACTGAGGTCAGAGGAAACATCCTTATAAAACAAACCAAGAGATGACTCTATACATGGGCCTCACCAGCTGGTCAATACCAAAATAAGACTGATTATGTTCTTAGCAGATGAAATTGGAGAAGCTCTACACAGTTCACAACAAAGACCTGAAGCTGACTGTACTTCAGATCATCAGTTCCTTATGGCAAAATTCAGGCTTAAATGGAAGAAAGTAGGGAAAGCCTCTAGGCCATTCAGGTATGACCTAAATCAAATCCTTTATACAGAGGAGGTGACAAATAGATTCAAGGGATTAGGTCTGGTAGACAGACTGCCTGAAGAACTATGGATGGAAGTTCAAAACATTGTACAGGATGCAGGACCAAAACCATTCCTAAGAAAAATAAATGCAAGAAGGCAAAGTGGTTATCAGAGGAGTCTTTACAAATAGCTAAGGAAAGAAGAGAAGTGCAAAGCAAGAGAGAAAGGGAACAATATACACGACTGAATGCAGAGTCCCACAGAATAGCAAGCAGAGACAAGAAGGTCCTCTTAAATGAACAATGCAAAGACAGAGAGGAAAATTAACAAAATGGGAAAGATTAGAGAGCTCTTCAAGAAAACTGTAGATATCAAGGGAACATTTCATGCAAGGATGGGCATGATAAAGGACAGAAATAGTAAGGTCTTAATAGAAACAGAAGAGATTAAGATGTGGCAAGAATACCGAGAACTATACAAAAAGGTATTAATGACTGGGAAACCACTATGGTGTGGTCATTCACCTACAGCCAGACATTCTGGAGTGTGAAGTCAAGTGAGCCTTAGGAAGCACTACTACCAGAAAGCTAGTGGAGGTAAGGGAACTACAACTGAGCTATTTCAAATCCTAAAAGATGATGCTAGTAAAAAAGTGCTACACTCAGTATGTCAGAAAATTTGCAAAACTCACCAGTGACCACAGGACTGGAAAAGGTCAGTTTTCATTCCAATCCCAAAGAAGGGCAATGCCAAGGAATGCTCAAACTACTATACTATATTGTACTCATTTCACATGTTAGCAAGGTTATGCTCAAAATCCTTCAAGCTACCCTGTAGCTGTACATGAACTGAGAACTTTCATACGTAAAAGCTGGGTTTCAAAGAGATAAGGGGACCAGGGATCAAACTGCCAATATTCACTGATTCATAGAGAAAGCAAGGAAATTTCAGAAAATCATCTACTTCTGTTTCAGTGACTATGTGAAAGCCTGTGACTATGTGATTCACAACAATCTGTGGAAAATCCTTAAAGAGATGGAAATACCAGACCACCTTACTGTCTCTTGAGCAACCTGTATTCAGGTCAAGAATCAATAGAACCAGACATGGAACAACTGACTAGTTGGGAAAGGAATACAAGACTGCATATTGTCACCCTGCTTATTTAACTTCTATGCAAAGTAAGTACATCATATGAAATGCCAGGCTGGATGAACCACAAGCTGGAATCAAGATTGCAAGGAAAAATATCAACAACGTCAGATATGTAGATGATACAACTCTAATGGCAGAAAGTGAAGAGGAACAAAGAATCTCTTGATGGGAGTGAAGGAGGAGAGTGAAAAAGCTGGCTTGACACTCAACATTAAAAAACCTCAAATCATTGTATCAAGTCCCATAACTTCATGGCAAATAGAAGAGGAAAAAGTGGAAGCAGTGACAAATTTTATTTTTCCAGGCTCCAAAATCACTGTTGATGGGGACTGTAGCCATGAAAGTATAAGACACTTACTCCTTGGAAGGAAAGCTATGATAAACCTCAGTTCAGTTCAGTAGCTCAGTCATGTCTGACTCTTTGCTACCCCATGGACTGCAGCACGCCAGGCTTCCCTATCCATCACCAACTCCAAGAGCCTATTCAAACTCATGTCCATTGTATCAGTGATGCCATCCAACCATCTCATCCTCTATCATCCCCTTCTCTTCCTGTCTTCAATTTTTCCCAGCATCAGGGTCTTTTCCAATGAGTCAGTTCTTCACATCAGGTGGCCAAAGATAAACATAGGTAGCATATTAAAAAGCAGAGACATCACTTTGCTGACAAAGGTCCACAAAGTCAAAACTATGGTTTTTCCAGTAGTCATGTATGGATGTGAGAGCTGGACCATAAAAACAGAAAAAGAGACTCAGATGTATAGAACAGACTTGTGGACTCTGGGAGAAGGCAAGGGTGGGATGTTTCAAGAGAACAGCATCGAAACATGTATATTATCTAGGGTGAAACAGATCACCAGCCCAGGTTGGGTGCATGAGACAAGTGCTCAAGCCTGGTGCACTGGGAAGACCCAGAGGGATCAGGTGGAGAGGGAGGTAGGAGGGGAGACCAGGATGGGGAATACATGTAAATCCATAGCTAATTCATTTCAATGTATGACAAAAACCACTGCAATGATGTAAAGTAATTAGCCTCCAACTAATAAAAATAAATGGAAGAAAAAAAAATCCTCAAAAAAAAAAAATAATAAGTTGAGTGCCAAAGAATTGATGCTTTCGAATTGTGGTGGAGAAGACTCTTAAGACTGCAAGGACATCAAAGACTGATATACCCTGGACTGCAGAGATATCAAATCAGTTAATCCTAAAGGAAATCAACCTTGAATATTCATTGGAAGGACTGATGAAGCTGAAGCTCCAGTGCTTTGGCTACCTGATGCAAAGGGCCGACTTTCAGGGGTTAATAGTCAGCCACCTGTTGTTCTGGCTAAGCCATGAGAAATCCACCATGGGAAAAGAATAAAAGCAAAATATAGAAATTCAGCATTACCCAAATAAAAGTACATCGGGGTGATCATAGGGGTTGTCATGCCCTGCTAAGGAAAAACATAGTGTGGACCTTGGAATGCAAGGTCAACACAAGTTCAGAACACTGCTTGTACACACACTAAGATGGTTTCAAAAGGTATATGTGGGTCTCTGACCTCCAGCTAGGTGATAGCCTTTGTACAAGAAGATAACAAAAATAGTTTCAGTAATCAGTAAAATAGGAGACATGACCAGGGACACTGGACGCTGACTTCATCATAGTAAAACAGATACTTTCTGCTTGCCAAGACACTAAATAAAAGTGATGTGGCTCCAAGGAACATGGTTCTTGACCCAAGAGGTCTTAAGTCCCTCAGTCCCATCTTTAAAACTTTAATTTTGTCTCTGGTTTATTTTTCCCAAACTGTGCCAACCACTTTTGATCCCTACCTGCTGTGCTGGCCAAGCACTGACTCATTGGAAAGACCCTGAGGCTGTGAAAGAAAGAGGACAGGAGGAGAAGGGGATGACAGAGGATGAGATGGTTGGATGTCATCAGTGACTCAATGGACATGAATTTGAGCAAACTCTGGGAAACGGTGAAGGACAGGGAAGCCTGGTGTCCTAAAGTCCATGGGGTTGCAACAAGTTGTACATGACTTGGGGATTGAACAAGAAGAAGTAGTAAGGGTGCTTAAGCAAGGACTGGTTGGTATCTGAAACAGCTGGATAGTTACAAAGACAGACCTTGAGACCATGAAGTTGCAGCTTATTATGACCAAATCACATTCTAGTGACTCAACAGCAACAACAATCATACAGGAGAATCTACCCACCCCTTTAGTAGTGGGCACAGTGATGCCTGCCCAGAAGTCTTCTACTGGATAAAAGTTCTCATCTCCGCAGATACTAATGGTGCTAATGGTTGATAACTCACAGCTGAGTACCCATTCCTGGTGACTGCTCTTGGCTAAAACATGCTCCCTCATCCTAAGTCACACCATCCTGAAAGGGCAGCCACATCCAATGATGAGTCTATGTGAGAGGAACGAAGGCTGAACTCCTTCATACCCACGCAGGAAGTATTGTGCTGGGTCCAAAGGTCCTTTGCAAACTAAAGCCTTTGTCAAGACTGCATCTGAGGCTACCTTCTGTTTCTCCCTACTCCTGCTTCTTTTAGCCTTCTACAAATGCTGATCCTAACAGCATTCTCCAGCAAACTTGCTGCACAAAACCTACTTCTTAGATTCTTTTTCCTGTGGAACTTGAACTGCAGCATGCACTTCTGAAAGAACTGGAGCTGAAGGGCTTTTGCATTTGCTAGCGAGCATACTTTAAAGACTTGAAGTAAGATCTAAATTACCCTGAAGAGACTGGGAAGGGATAATAGTGGCTGTGTGCCAAAGAGGAAGGCCTGTGGGCTATTATTTAAGAAAGGGTTAAAATTTAAATTTTTAAGGGGACCTCTCATTAATTTCTCAGGTTATTTTTGTAAAAAACTCTATTGCCATCTTGATCCCTTTTTGGGTATATGCTACTCAGAAGAACTCTAAAGAAGATCAGAGACTTGCTTCAAGGCTACTACACAGCCAAATATACACTTTGCAGAGAAAACTTTCCACATCTCTCTACTCTGAGCATTTGTCACAGTATGTAAGGGGTGGGTTCTGATGGCATTCACAGGTAGAAGGCTTACTATACGTGCTTCATTTGGCCATAAATATAATTTCTCTATTTGAATGAAATGAAATCCAAACTCCTTTTCCTTTTCCTCAGTTGACCACTGAGCAAATCATAAAAATGCTGATATATCTTTGGCAATACCGCAGAATAGAGAACACAGAACATGCATTATTTTGTAGCACTCAAAAGTACTTGTGCTGTGCTGTGCTAAGTCAGTTCAGTCATGTCCAACTCTTTGCGACCCTATGAGCTGTAGCCCACCAGGCTCCTCAGTCCATGGGATTCTCCAGGCAAGAATACTGGAGTGAGTTGCCATGCCCTGTTCCAGGGGATCTTCCCAACCCAGGGATTGAACCTGAATCTCTTACGTCTTACCGTCTCTTCACAAGTGCCACCTGGGAAGTCCCAAAAAGTACTTATTTTCAACTATATCATCTCTGTTGTCAGCTCTGCAGTCAACTTTTATGATTCCCTTTGTAACTCTTGGGCTGAATGCGGCAATCTACATTTTCCTGACTCTCTTGTCATCTGTTCTTTTCAAGTTTACCCAATGGGAAATTGACTGGAGTTTGGAAGCACAGAAGGAAACAAGCAGCCAGTTATTTTCTGTGTTTGGCAATATCTTTCTTTATTAGTGGTCTTTCCAACACATTTTATAATCAATTCCCTTAATTAAACTTCTCTGCTTGAAATATCTAGAGTGGTTTCTATTTCTCTGACTGCACACTGAATATTTTGAGAGCGCAGAAGAGCAATTATTGACAAAGTTAACTCGTCTTTCAAGAGGACATTATGGTCTATTAATGCACTTGATTTTTTATAACATTATTGAAACTTCCAATTTACTGACCTCAAAGAAATCACTTAACTTTCCTGAGCTCTTATTTCCTTAGGAAAATACTTTCCTTTTTGCATAGGAAAATGCAGGACTTGGATATCATGAACTTTAAGGGAGTTTTTAACTTTAAATTTTAGGAATCCAAATAAAGTTAGAACCATTGGATTCTTACTAATGTTTAATTTTTTATTGTTTAAAGATCAAACTCAGACTTTCCTGGTGGTCCAGTGGTTAAGCATCCACACTCCCACTGCAGAGGGCATAGGTTCAATACCCAGGCAGGGAATTAAGATCCCAAATACCACAAAGTTTGGCCAAAAATAAATAAACACTTGGAAATTAAATATATGTGTGTGTGTGTGTGTGTATATACACACAAAGATCAGTCTCAAGAACCAAAGGTGGAAGGGTTAGATGATGAGGGACTTACAGTATAATTATTTGGAGGATGCTTGATATTTTTAGGGGCTTCCCTGATAGCTCAGATGGTAGAGAATCTGCCTGTAATGCAGAAGACTCGGGTTCAATCCTTGGGTTGGGAAGATCCCTTGGAGAAGAAAATGGCAACCCATTCCAGAATTCTCACTGGAGAATTCAATGGACAGAGGAGCTTGGTGGACTACAGTCCATGGGTCACAAAGAGTTGGACATGACTGAGCAGCTAACACTTCCACTTTTTTATACTTTTTGATATCTTTAACACCTGTGCCAGCAAACAATTTATCATACTATGAGTAGTAGGGAATCCATAAATGTACTATATTTTAATAGTAACATAAAGTATTTACAAATTAAATAAGGAATTGCCACTTATTTGTCACACAAAATGTGGGCTGTGCATTTTTTCCTAAAAATCCTTAGCCAACAGAGTGCAATAATGACACTATATTCTAAGGCAGCTAATCTTGCAATAAATAGAAAATGATTCATTTGTCATAGTTGGTAACTGAAGTCACTGACAATCAAGACATGCATGTATGTCTTTTCATAGAAAATAACTTGCTATGTGAATGTTAGCCACTTGGATATTAAAAATCAAAAAATACTATTGCTGTCATTTAAAAACATAAAAATGCAACTTAAATCTCTAACTTGTTTGAATACGTGTGTTATAGAAGCTATTGGGATCATGCTCATGTCATACATCTAGTAAGAGATATTTCTTAGCTTCATAACTACAAGGTTTCACCATCATCAACTATCTTTTGTCCAAAGTGTAATCATGCAAAATTATAGGGAGTGAGAGAGCTTCTATTACTGGCAGTCACAGAGTAATTTATAATGTTGGAAAGGCCTTTGCCATTTTCCTAATTGATGCTCTATGTCAGGACTGCATTTGAATCTATCACTGTCATTTGGTTATCACACAGAGTCAAACGTAAGCTGTGCATTTTAAATACCAGTGCTATATATGCTGTTTCTTCTGTTTCAGCAAAACAGCAAACACATGTTTGGATTCACCACATGTCATGACAATGATTTCAAATCTTCAAATTTGTGTTCAGGATATGTGTGAATTACCTTGGAACTAAGCAAAACATTCTCAATATTAGCAGCAATGTTACCTTAAAATAAATTGATCTTCAGTTTGTTCTGGAGGTTAGTCATTATTCCACGCTAATTCTTTCTTCAACCATATGGTATAAACTTTCAAATTATGACTGTTTATAAAATATGAAATATATAGTATCTGTTTCCTCAAATATTATGTACTATTAAGCAACTTCTACTAAAGATATATAAGATGGGATTATTCTAAAATAATATGCTACTTCAATATGCTATAATGACACATCCTAAAATAATGCAAATTACATTAGCATATGAGCACATACATAAAAATATGCATGGAAGAATGGAATTGAATTATTTAAACATCACAAACATCCATGTTTATCTTTCTATTAATTAAAGATTCCATCAAATGGTTTTATATAAACTGTTATGAAGTATTCTTGTTACTTCATATACCTGGCAGGCAAAATAAAGAAAAAATTGTATCTCAGTGCATTAATTGTCTATTATTACTTAACAAATTACCCTCAAACTTAACAGTTTAAAACAACAGTTTTTGTGGACTTCAGGCAAAGCTTACTTGAATATTTTACTGCAGGGTGTTTCACAGACTACAGTCAAAATAATTCACTGTAGTCATTTTAAGTTTTGACCATGGAAAGATTCTCTCCCAAGTTCACACAGTTGTTGGCAGGACATAGTTCTTCATGAGTTGCTGGACCAAGAGCCTCAGTTCCTGGCAATCTGTTGACCACAGACCATTCTCGGATTCTTGCCACATGAGGTTCTTCAAAATGACAGTTTATTGCATCAAAGCATTCAAGCCAAGAGAGCAATAAAGAGATTCAGCTATTAAGACTGAAGTTACAATCTTTGTAACCTAGGAATGGAAGTAACAATTCAGTGTTGCTATATTCTGCCAGTTAGAAGTTCCTCAAGGGAAGGGGCTTACACAAGATGACAAATACCAGAAGGTGGAGATTCCTAGGGATATCCTAGAGGCTGCCTTCCTCATATGTGAATCAGAATCAATATAACAATAAACAATCTATAATTGTTTAACAGTACTCTCTTCTCCCTTCTGAAAATCAAACTTACAAATATATTTTCCAAATACTAAGTTTCCCTGGGTAACATTTTTCTATCCTTTATCTCAGAACCAAACCCAGAAGAGCAATGCAAAAATTACTCCTCCTCCATTAGAAATGGAAGCATATTTAAAAGAAAATGAATTTGTCTGCTGAAGATAAAATAAGCCCCAAAGAAGTAACCAAACATGTTTATAAGCAATGAATAATATACATTTTCACTGTACATATTTTGAATTATCATTCATTCAATAGAGTAGACAAGGGGAAACAATTTTAATCCTTAAT
Organism: Odocoileus virginianus; assembly: GCF_023699985.2. Lineage (NCBI taxonomy): Eukaryota > Metazoa > Chordata > Mammalia > Artiodactyla > Cervidae > Odocoileus > Odocoileus virginianus. The sequence continues at coordinate 25,850,686 of NC_069685.1, forward strand.
ATCCATGATTCAATTTCTGATAATAAAATTACATATTTAAAGAGTTTCATATTTTTTCAAGTCAATAGAACATTATTAGTATATGTCACTACAGAAGCAACTCCCATATTCCAATCTCTTTTTACTTTATATATAAAACAATTAATAAGAAATGAATCCAGTATAATGAGTTATCAAAAATGAATAAAACATGAAAGATGAGGTATGTAAAATACATGCAGTCACTATTTATTGAAATATTATTTCCCAGTATACAAAATATCTGATAAAACCTGTTTAATGTTAAGAAAAAGAAAGGTAAGGCATAAAACTATTAGAAGACACCACCTTTATGGCAGAAAGCAAAGAAGAACTAAAGAGCCTCTTGAAAGTGAAAGAGGAGAGTGAAAAAGTTGGCTTAAAGCTCAACATTCAGAAAACTAAGACAATGGCATCTGGTCCCATCACCTCATGGGAAATAGGTGGGGAAACAGTGGAAACTGTGACAGACTTTATTTTGGGGGGCTCCAAAATCACAGCAGATGATGACTGCAGCCATGATAAAAGATGCTTACTCCTTAGAAGAAAAGTTATGACCAACCTAGACTGCATATTAAAAAGCAGAGACATTACTTTGCCAACAAAGGTCCGTCTAGTCAAGGCTATGGTTTTTCCAGTAGTCATGTATGGATGTAAGAGTTGGACTATAAAAAAAGCTGAGCACCGAATAATTGATGTTTTTGAACTGTGGTGTTGGAGAAGACTCTTGAGAGTCCCTTGGACTGAAAGGAGATCCAACCAGTCCATCCTAAAGAAAATTAATCCTGAATATTCATTGGAAGGACTGATGTTGAAGCTGAAACTCCCATAATTTGGCCACCTGATCAGAAGAACTGACTCATTGGAAAAAACCCTGATGCTGGGAAAGACTGAAGGAGGGAGGAGAAAGGGACGACAGAGGATGAGATGGTTGGATGGTATCACTGACTCAGTGGACATGAGTTTGAGCAAGCTCCGGGAGTTGGTGATTGACAGGGAAGCCTGGCGTACTGCAGTCCATGGGGTTGCAGAGTGTCGGACACAACTGAGCGACTGAACTGAACTGAAAAATATTAGATAATAGATAATGAGTCACTTGTCGTTCACATATATTAGCACATGTGGGTTAAAGCCACAATCATTTTTTAAAATTTTTGTTGAAATATATTTGATTTATAATGGTGTACTTGTTTCAGATATACAGCAAAGTGATTCACCATATATATTTTTTATATCTCCTTCCATTATAATTTATTATAAGATGTTAAGTACAGTTTCCTGTGCTATTCAGTAGGTCCTTGTTGGTTATCTATTTTATATATAGTACTGTGCATATTTTAATCTTAAACTCTTAATTTATTCCTACTCCCCTCACCTTTGGTGACTGTAAGTTTGTTTCCTATGTCTGAGGCTATTTTCGTTGTGCAAATAAGTTCATTTTCATATGATATTTATTATATGTAGTATCTAAAGCCACAATACCTACAATGTGGTATATAATGTGTATTTCCTCTAGGGCCACAATCTACATTCAGATGCTGCCATTTCAAGAACAGGAAGAGCAGAAAGAAGCACCAGGTGAAAGACTATGGAAGAAAAAGCAACAGTCAGCCAAGGGTGGTCCTGCAGTGCTCATGTTCCCCCCATCGCATTTTTAGAGCTGTAAGTTTTCTCTGCCATCAGTCAAACATAGTCTGGAAGTCTGCAAGTTCAGACTCATTTCTAAAGTATTTGTTTTCTTCAACGTAAAGTAAAATATATACTCTATCCATGTATAAAGAGATGCTGCTGCTGCCGCTGCTAAGTCACATCAGTCGTGTCCAACTCTCTGCGACCCCACAGATGGTAGCCCAACAGGCTCCTCTGTCCCTGGGATTCTCCAGGCAAGAATACTGAAATGGATTGCCATTTCCTTCTCCAACGCATGAAAGTGAAAAGTGAAAGTGAAGTCGCTCAGTCATGTCTGACTCTTAGCGACCCCATTGACTGTAGCCTACCAGGCTCCTGCGTCCATGGGATTCTCCAGGCAAGAGTATTGGAGTGGGTTGCCATTGCCTTCTCTGATAAAGAGATGTTAATTCCTATTATAAAGGGTATTTCCCTAAGATGAGAAACATACAAAATATTTTTGTGTTTACTTACAATGTAAATGAAATTTTGTTTTTGCTTAAAAACTAAAGACTTTGCTGTTTAACTTTCGTTCTCTACTTAGTCCCTTTGAGGCTTATCCCTTTGAAGATTTAACATCAACTTTCCCTTCAATACTTTATCTTTTAACTTGGAACTCCCCTGTATATCCATATGTTTTCCATTTTTATTGACAGTAACAGACACCAATAACATGGGATTTCTCTGCCACCCTGTTCTGCTGTCCACTCCATTTTACCTTCAAGGAGAGAGAGTGTTCCTTACCTGCCAGGTTCAGGGGCCCAGATTAAGGTTTGGAACCTACAGAATGATGGTTATGGTTTGACCTTCCTATCTCCTGGAGTCTGGAGACATAAACAGGACTGGAGACTACTGCTATTTATTGAAAGCAAAATCATTTCTTTGTGTCCTGTCATTTGTTTCCTCTCTTTGTTCACTGTCTCTCCCTTGTAGCTGGGAGTCAGGTGGGCAGCTGGACTGCACTATGCTCAGGCCAGAAGGCATGAGCAAGAGGCCCTGGGCACAGAGGAGATCTCCCTCATCTTCTGGGTCTCTTGAGCTTTTGCTTCACTCTTCAGTGTAGATTTTTTTTGTCGGTCTTTCCTACTAGAGCCTCATAATCCATGTTATTTTAGGTTGTAAGCTTAGAAAGATAGCTAACATCAATCAAGTTATTCAGCCTATTTTTGTTCAAGGCCCTATATTGTTTCTAATATAAAGAGAATCCTCCATGAGGTCCAAGTGACCTTGCCACAAGCCTGTACAGTGCTTATTTGTCTGGCATGTGGATCTTCATGAGAATAGCTCTCTGACTTTCCAGGAGAAGTATTTCTTAAAGGACAGATTTTAGTCTCCTGATTTCCCTCTTTTCCCCTCTCTTCCTCCCTGTCTTAGTATTTATCTGTTTTCTAAAGATATATGGTATAGTTATACAAATATATATTTTATAGGTGATACATTTTCATAACTATCACATATTGAGATATGATATTTTAAAAATTAATGCATGTATAATATATACATATGTAATATATATATAAATAAATATAGCATATATAAGACTTAAGTTAGATCTACTTCTTATACAACTGCTCAAGAAATCTAAGGGTCTGAATAATAAAAGGAAGGTTTATATTAATTGGCATCACAATATTTAAACATTCAATCACCTACAGGCAAAATGTTGTGTATACTTTAATATATGAACAGAAAGATTTTATAACCACAGTTGTATACTGACCACACAGAAGTTGACTGGGAGATAATCATTACCCTCAAGAAGAAGACCAACAACTCTTGGGATTACTAAACCTCATGGAGAAACTGATGATAAAAAGGGAGCCCTATGAAACAAATCTGACAATATTGCTTTTACCTCAGGGCTGGACTTGAGTGCCACACCATAAAACTTTTCCTGATGCTGTGTCAGAAGGAATGAGAAACTCTCCTGACTTTGAAGCTTTCTTTCTGATGCACACACAAGTAATCTTAGTAAACTCTTTTGGGGTAAGGGTATCTTTAACTGTCATTTCTTTCTCAAAATAGTGTACAGATATCCATGTACAAGCTGCTTAGTAAATTACTTTCTTGTAAAGAATACCATCAATATTCACATTTGCATGAAAGAACAGATTCATTTGCTCAAAGGTGCTCATCAGGGGTCTTCCGTGTAGAAGACATTGTTCTAGTCATTGGGCTATATGATTGAACTAAATGTACAAAAGAATGCCCGCTTTCATAGACCTTACATTTCAGTGAGAAAGATGGACAAAAAATTATAATGATAGTAAGTAAATAAAACTTGGTTAACATGCAGTGTGTAATGGAAGAAAAGACAAACCAGGGCAAGTTAAGGGCCACTGGGAGCAGTGGGGAAAGGAGAGACTACTCAGGTAACGTCAGTTGGTGTGGTAACAAACAAGAGGCAATGAGGAAGTTTTTCCACGCATCAACAGCTAATCAAATTTGGTGTATATTAAAAACCGCGTGTGTGTGCATGCTACATCACCTCAATCACGTCCAACTTCTTGCGACCCTGTATAGACTATCACCTGCCAGGACCTCTGTCTATGGGACTCTTCAGGCAAGAATACTGGAGTGATTGCCATGCCCTTCTCCTGGGTATCTTTCCCATCCAGGGACTGAACCTGAGGCTCTTAAGTCTCTTGCACTGGCAATTCTGGTTAACACAGAGCTCACGAAAATCATGCTGAAAGAATAGCTTCAAACTACTTAATGTGATTATTTCTAAACTGCAAAACTAAAGCAAGCCTTTTGGAATATAAAGATTATTTTTTTCCATAAGAAAACTGTAGCAACTATTCTAAACTGTCCCCAAAATAGGAACCCAAGAACAGACTGCTGTGCTTTTTCTCTAAGAAAACTGACTACTATTATAGCCACCAAATTCACATGCCAGCTGAGAAAATTTATGCTAGCAGAAAAAATTTTTTTCATGAATTTGGTGCTTAGCAAGCAACCATAGCTAAACCTCCTTTTGTTTTCTTTAAAGATGTCTTAATTAAATGAGAAGGCACAATGCAATTATGCAGAGGAAACTTCAGAATCAAATTTCAGGTTGTTGCTCAAGATGTCTTTTGAAGGTGTCATTCAGTACAGGCTTAACCAATTGCTTTTTGCTGAAAGCCCTTTGATACAACTGAATGACTTTCCCTCTTCAGTGCAATCATCAACTGCTTAAATCAATACTGATGAAGTCATTTTGTACAATACTACCCGGGTTACAGAGGATAATTTTCCAGTAGAACCATAAGTATTAAAAACCATACAGGAAATGTACACCAAGTGCCAAACATATGTCAACAAAATCCATCCCTGACAGGAGGACTAAACAGAGCAAAGAAATGAACTTCAACCCCACATTACATTCTGAGGGGTGCATAAGAATAAGCAAATGACCAAAAATGAAAGAGAATTTGATGGGAGAAAAAAAAAAAAAACTTTGTTGAGCTACTGATGGGGTTGTGTTTATTGCATGATTTTATGTGCAAATATCCCAAAAGGCTGCTCAGCTTCCATAAAGCCATTAGTACCATAGTGAAAGTATATAAAAGATACATACATACAAAAAAAATTTTTTTTAAGATACATACATACATACATACAGTGAAAATGCAATCTCAGAGTCAGAAAAAATTTCTAGACAAAACTCAAAATATAGAGGATAACTATTAATAAACTTTTATCAATATGTAGCACAGTCTTGGACTGTACCTACTTTTTTTAAATTGGAGGATAATTGCTTTACAATGTTGTGTTGGTTTCTGCTGTACAGAAATGTGAATCAGCTATAAATACACACATATCCTCTTCTTCTAGAGCCTCCTTCCCACCACCCCTCCATTCCACCTCTCCATGTTGTCACAGAGCACTGAGCTGAGTTCCCTGTATTTTACAGGAGCTTCCTATTAGCTATCTATTTGGATTATACCTATTTTTGATTAGAGAATCCTTAATTCTTATTAGATGACCTTGAGGACTTCTTTGTTTTGTAAAATCTGAGTGTATAACTTTTATATATGCATCTGCAGAAGAAAGTACATATGTCAGTCAATCTTCCAAGTGATAAGCATAAATCATTTATTAAGATGTTGTTAGACTCTATTTTTCAAGCTCGAAGTCAAGCAGAGAAATTCTTATCTATTCTATTCTTATAATGGGATGCATTTTAAACATTGATTCTGAGATAAAATATACATGGCATTACTTCTATCTGAAGCATGCTCTGAGGAGCCATCGATAATCAGAAGATCCAGAGAAGAAAAAACACAGGCTTGCATATGCTAAAATTTTATATTGGTGGATCTGCTTAAGATTTTAAAGAAACAAATAAGAATTAATTTGATAAATACAATTAATGAGATCAGATTCATTACATGTGATCTATTTTTATTACTTAATAGATAATAATTATTTACTAGTATAAGGGGTGTCCAAGTATTTAAACATTTTCTAATAATGATTATGCCTTGCCAAACATAAACTAATTACAATATATGCTGTAGATTTTTTAAAATGGAAAAAATGAAATATTATACCTGTGGTGAATGAAGAAAATAATTATTGTTCAAAATGAGATCTTGTTTTACTTTAATTTTTTAAAAATAAATAAAGAAAAATAGAATATATACAAAAATCTACATTTAGTTCATCACCCAAAAATACTGGGTAAGTCTCCTGTGATCCAGCGGAACATAATTATTAGGGTACCTTGGCTTTAATTTCTTCATAACTTTGCTTCTATTTTCATGTATGTAAGGTAAGGTAGGTAAGAGTAATTTTCTGTTTACATATGGCAAGACTTCATGGAAGAGTAAGTAACAATAAATATGAGAGAGCACGGGAAGTTTAATTTTCATTGAAATTGATGTAAACCAATTTACCTTTGTAAAGTAGCATGATAGCCTTAAATCCATTCATTAATGCAGTAAAAGGGAATGAGAACTAGAGACTAAGATAACAGTATGTTACATTCAATTATTATTTCCTTTATTACTCAATTTCATCCATGTTTTTATGTATATTTAAATAAGAGTATTTACTTTTAACCTAACTAATATAAGAATTCCAAATACATGTTAAGTTGATGTGAAAAAATTCAAAAGGATATACATAGATATGTAAATCTGGATTCACAAAATCTTAAAGCCAACACAGGCTCCAAATACACACACATACACACACAATATTCAAGATATATGTTCCCTTTTTTTAAATAACAGGAAAAGAGATTAAAAGAAAATCATCTCACTACTACACAATCACTCATACTCATGGACTTGAGAACAATATCATCACCGAACTTTCAGAGCCATTACAAAGATCTAATTTATCTTGTGCAAAATGCTACCATTTTGAAAGTTCAGTCTAAGTATTATTTACTGTATTGGAGCATTCAAAATCAACCAAGTAATGAAGTTCTCTAATAACTGACTGACATTTCACTTAACCATTTTAGCTAAAACAATATATAGAGTTTATTTTCGTAAATCGCTCACGCCAGGTGAGGCTAATCTTTACTTGATTCAGCAATCCAGAGATTATAATGTGACATATCAGAGATTTTATTAATGAAAGTATTAGTTACTCACAGGGCAATCTGAGTCCATGTAACTCTTTCAAACAGATTGTTAAACATTCAATAAATATTATTAAAAATACATAGCATGTTTATTTTCTTAGAAAAATAAGAGACTTTTTACAAAGTATTCTTAGTTCTTAGCAAGAATAATTTTTTTTAAATATTCAACTTAATCATTAAGATCTCATTGGAATTATCTATAAAAGAATTCAATTACTATGATTATATGCAGAACACATAACTAAAATTAATACTCATGTATTAAACATGATTTGAGAGTGAATGAAAGATTTTTCAGATGATATTTACTTTACCAAAGGAATAAAAGATTCAAGATTTCTGGGCCCCCCCTTTTTTTTTTTTAATAACAAAGAGATTCTTCAATTTCCCAAGATCTAGTATTATATCATTATCAAGAAAAAAATCTGAAACTTTCCTTTTTGGCTCTGATATGCAACAGGTCAAATTTCCCACCAAGATTAACTTAAATAGAGAAGAAATGTGTGTGTTTGAAGGCATCAGACAACAACAATGCTAGGATCTGAGTGGCCAAGATTGTGAAGACAAGGGAAATTCAAAGAGGTGATTATGATGTCTTACACCATATATTTCCTCAAGGCATTTGGTTCCTTTTAAAGCAGCATGGAACAAGAATATAAAAGGCCGCAAGAAGAATTCCATCCTAAAGGAAATCAGTCATGAATATTTACTGGAAGGACTGATGCTGAAGCTGAAACTTCAATACTTTGGCCACCTGATGCGAAGAACTGACTGATTGGAAAAGACCCTGATGCTGGGAAAGACTGAAGGCAGGAGAAGGGGACGACAGAGGAGGAGATGGTTGGATGGCATCACCGACTCAATGGGCATGAGTTTGAGCAAGCTCTGAGAGTTGGTGAAGGACAGGGAAGTCTGGCGTGCTGCAGTCTATGGGGCCACAAGAGTCAGAGCTGAGCAACTGAACTGAACTGAACTGAAGAAGAATTCCCAAGGGAAAGGAATAGCCCAAGAGAGGTTTTAAAAATCTCATAGGGTTTGAAAAATAACTGGACTTTATGGCTACGAAAGCTGCCTGGACTTGAGAGGACAAGATCCTGAAGTAACAGGAACCTAAAGGACTGAATGTGACCTGTTACAGTTCTCCACTCAAAATACCTGCCAACTTCCAAAAAGTACCATCTAACTAGATGGCAGCAACTAAGAAAGTAGTTGAGAAGCTAAGTGAACTATGGCAGTCTCATGGTGCTAAGCAGACAAGTTCAGATTCCAACAATGAAGAGGGCCCCACATATGCCTCTGGTTCTCATTGGGACTCTACTTGTAAGTGAAAATCAAAATTAGACCAAGCCATATGAAGAACACAATCTCATCTTGAATCTAACCAATCCCTAACTGGATTCAAGTTATATTCTCCTAATCTATCTTCCTGCTGGGTAAAAAATTAGTGTGCTATTCTTAGTCACTCAGTCATGCCCAACTCTTTGCAACCCCGTGGACTGTAGCCTGCCCGGCTCCTCTGTCCATCAGGATTCTCTAGGCAAGAGTACTGGAGTGGGTTACCACACCCTCCTCCAGGGGATCTTCCCAACCCAGGTACTGAGCCCATATCTCCCACATTGCAGGCAGATTCTTTAATGTCTGAGCCACTTTATTAATATTACTTAAAAATATCACTGTTGGAAGAAAATATCACTCAGGTAGTCTCTATTTTATTATACAATATCCAGGAATTGATAAAAAATTATTAAGCATTAAAAGAAATAGGATATAGGGAATGGGCTAGCATAAAAATATATTCCATTATTTTATCTGTTGTGTGGGCCTAGAAACAATCAAAACCCACTAGTAATAAGCAGGCCCAATATCCAGATTTTGGTTTTTAATACCAATTAAAGAAACCAAAGCTCCTTAGAGACATGACCAATTCCAGGACTCAGGAAATATATAAGAGAAGTCTGGTGCTTCTTATAATGTCAGGGGGTAAGGACATGCTAAAAAGAAAGAAAAAGGGGGCTGGGACATCACAAATGGACATAGCAGCAAACTGAAAGAGTTTCCAATGGCCAAATCTGCAACAAGTTAGGCAATAAATAAAGACTAAAATAATTATTAACTTAATATATAAGGAAACAGACAAATCTCCTACAAAGAAAATTCCAAATAATCTATGCAGATACTTTGTCCTTAAAGAGATAGAAAATAACTCCCCACCCTCAAGGATGGGCTGACCAAAACTGACTTTACTTCAAAGAATACAGTATAGAAAAGGATATAAAAAACAACACTTTACATTGGTGAAATCTGTCAATCACTTCTTTAGTAAGGTGATTGAGATTAACATCAACAATGACAAATCACGTTGGTGGCATACACCCTTGATATGACATGATGAGAATGGTACCTTACAGATGTGTTCTTTTTCAAAAAAAAAAAAAAGGATAACTCCAGTCTAACCATGCAAAAACAACAAGTTCCAGTACAGTAAACTCTTCGATATACCTGACAATTATTCTTCAATGGATCAACAACATGAAATATTTGAGAAATGATAAGCCTAAGGTGACCTGACAACTAAAGCTAAATGTATCCTGGAACAGAAAAAAAAAGATGACATTAGTTAAAAATTAAGAAAATCTGAACAAAATGTGTACTTTAATAATAATGCATGAATATTGATCATGCTGTATGATGAATAAACCATAGTAATGTAAAATGTAAATAACAGGGGAATTGTGTGTGGGGATATATGAGAACCCTCTGTACTATCTTCAAAACTTTTCTATAAATAAAAAACTATTCTAAAACAAGGAGAATAGTTTATTTTAAAAAGACACAGAAAGAAAAATAAAAACTAAAGTTTTAAAAAAAAGATCCACAACTGTTCCAGAAGCTGGACCAATCAGTCAGTGATTAATAGTAAGAAAAAATATGATAGCATGGTGAATTTCACAAGAGCACCAGGCCTATTTTACCTATCAAATAATGACTATAAAACTAAACAATGTAGTAACTGAAATCAGGGCTGAATAGCAAATAAGAATCTATTAAAGAGAGGTTTACCAAAGTAAAAGACAAGTGACTACAATACATTCAAACTGATGCACAAGGCAGTCAGAATGATTAATTTATAACCAGTTTGTTGAACAAGCAATATATATGAATAACAATTAATCACACATATACACACATACACACACACATGCAACATATTGTCTCATACCGTCCTTTTAAACTTCATTCATTGTGAGAAAGATTTTCATCACTGGATTAAAATCTCATAGCAAAAACAATTACTGTGGTTTTAAATATAGCTTCATACTTTTATTATATATTTACTACTGCACATCTTCTAGTCCCATACAATAATGTTATTTCCATGAAAGAATATAAAGTAGACTTCAATTTTTCTTCCTTGTTCCAGTTTTAAGCATTTTCAGATCTTAAACCAGCGACTGGGAAGGAGCTAGAGGTCTTTCCCCCATTCTCTTTATCCACCCCTCCATTACTCCCTAGTAGCTGTTTCTCTGCCCTAATAGGGCTAGAGAAAGAATGACAGGCAAAAAATAGAGAACTTCTTTCTTGGCTGTTGCATTTCCAGCTTGTTGGTTTTGGAAGATGATTAAAGCTGATTTTTTCTATTCAAGAGACACTCTGGAGCTTGCTAACTGGGGCCTGCATCAGGTTCCTTCCTGCAGGTCCCCACAAGGATTTACCACTATTCATGGTAGTTGTTCCCTTGGTATCTCTAAATTTTCTTGAAAAAATCTCTAGCATTTCCCATTCCATTATTTTCCTCTATTCATTTGCACTGTTAAGAAGGCTTTCTTAAGAAGGGAACATTTCACGCAAAGATGGGCACAATAAAGGACAGAAGCAATATGGACCTAACAGAAGCAGAAGATATTAAGAAGAGGTGGCAAGAATACACAGAAGAACTGTACAAAAAAGATCTTCATGACCCAGATAACCACAATGGTGTGATCATTCACCTAGAGCCAGACATCCTGGAATGCGAAGTCAAGTGGGCCTTAGGAAGTATCACTACAAACAAAGCTAGTGCAAGTGATGGAATTCCAGCTGAGCTACTTCAAATTCTAAAAGATGATGCTATTAAGTGCTACACTCATTATGCCAGCAAATTTGGAAAACTCAGCAGTGGCCACAGGAATGGAACAGGTCAATTTTCAATTCAATCCCAAAGAAGGGCAATGCCAAATAATGTTCAAATTACCATACAATTGTGCTTTTTTTGCATGCTAGCAAGGTTATGGGAACAGTATGGGAACTGAGAACTTCCAGATGTACAAGATGGGTTGCAAAGAGGCAGAAGAACCAGAGATCAAGTTGCCAGCTCTTGTTGGATCACAGAGAAAGCAAGGGAATTTCAGAAAAAAATAAAAAATCTGCTTCACTGATTTCATGAAAGGCATGCATATCAAGACTACCATGAAATACTAGTACTTATACACTTCAAAACCAAAACCCAATAATTCTGGTGGTGATAAGAATGTGGACCACCTGTAATTCTCAAATACTATCTATGTGAAGGTAAATTAATTTTACTACTTTGAAAAAGCACTTGTCATTAGCCACTAAAGTTAAATGTATATGTGTTACATCCAGCAATTCCACTCATAGGAATATACACAACAGAAATAAGTGCATGTATATATAGGGTTGCAAAGAATCAGACATGATTGAAGCACCTTAGCACGCACACAGGTGCAAAGAAGATATTTACTAAAATATATGTAATGGGTTTATTCACAGTATCCTGAAACTGTAAATCATTCAAATGCCTGTCAAAATAAGAATGGGTAAGTAAATTATTATATATTTGTACCAGGGAATACCATATAGCAATGAGGAAAGAATGGAGTAGAGAAACATGCAACAGTAGGAATGAATTTCACAGGTGTCATGTTGAACAAAAGAAGCTAGCCCCATATGCATATTTCAATGAGTAATGAGCAATGTCACAATCTAGAAAGAATGCTAATATGAACATATTATATTGAAAATAACAATAAAATCTAAATGTATGTGATTAATATGTAAATTATTAAAAATGAAAACAAATTCTTTCCACATTCAAAATTCTATAATCCTCTCTTTCATCAAGTAAAAGAAAACCAGAAATGTTACAAAGCCTGCTTTTCCTCTTTGGTGCTCCTGTTTATAATAGGCCTTACAATTTCAAACACACATAAAAACAAAAATCAAAAAAGATCATACTCAACATATAATAGTCAGCAATGCTGCTTGCCAGCTGAAGTACCCTTCTTTCTGATATATTTGCTATCTTTTTTGACCACTTATTAGATATCATATCCATATGTATCAAAACCATATACCCCATGGTTTTGCTTTCTCACAAACACAGACTGGTATTTATTTTTCTGTTCTGCAATTCTTTCTTCCTTTAAAGTCATGCTGAAGACATAAATTACTTGACAGTCCAACTAGATGTCTATTAGTTCTCCAGTCCTCCTGCCACTTTTGCGTTAGATCCCATATAGATGTCATCACCGTGTACTACATATTTAGATTGATAATATGAATCCCTTCCTACATCCTGTCTTTTGTAAATGTATGGGCCCATTTGAAGCATAGAAAGTTTTCGCTGATTTAGATCACATCTCATTGATCCAAAGAAACAAACAACAACAACAACAAAAAACCCAGTGATTCTGAGCCTTTCTCCTTTATTTTGCCAGAAAAGAGACAGCACTGATTACAGTAAAGGAAAAAAAGATTGCTATCTCTCACCGTTCCCAGGAGCAGGAGCCCTGCCATTTCCCAAAGGGGATACTCTGCCTGGTGACCCAGCATCCAGGAATTCAACACACACTGAATGATGTCTCATCCTTGTTGAAGAAAAAGATTCCATTCAAGGTCTGTTTTCAGAGTGCTTGACAGTTAATAACATTGATCAAGAAAAGAATAAGCAACTTATATTGCAAATGTCTGTGCTTGAGCCTAGTATTTTTCTAATTCTGTGCATTTGTAACCCCAGTGAAGGAACTACCCCTTGGCATCTTGCTTAGGTATAAGAATGAACAATAGTCTAGAAATCAAATTAACTCCAGGAGCAGGAAAATTGCTGTATATTCTTTTTAAAGATAAAAACTGAAGGATGATACCAAATACAGCACTGTATTTTTCTCTCACATATTTAATTCTTGGCTATGTGGCCTCTTGCTGAACTCTAACAACAAAACCTGCAACAGTCTCTTGACTAAAACCAAATATCAGAGTAAAAAGTGCCAGCAGGATCAATATGAACACCTCTGGCTGCAGCAGAAACCTCCCTGCATTCAGTCCCTGGGGCCCTTGGCGCAGCACTGGTGCCCACAGCAGACTCTGGACAGTGTTTGGCAAGCACTGCCGTGGGAGATGTGATGAAGAGGCAGGCACCTGAGACCTTTCGCGTTCAGGAAACAGCACTGGAATCACAGCAGGCATCACCAGAAGACTGGAGTCAGGAAGATGAGAAATGGCCACAGCTACATGGTAACCAAGTACAAGTCTAAGGGAAAAGCTAGAATCCGTGGGAACTTAAACCACCATCCAGAGTAATCTGAAGGATGCCCAAATTCCAAGGAAGCAACAATGGGTGAATTTAGGCAAATTTTTCTGTCACTGATTTTGAAAGGTAGTTCTATCATTCACTCATATAATCTTGGAAAATGCAGCTCTCTGCGCTTCAGTTTATTCATTTCTAAAATATGATGATAATAACAGTGACATATTATAGGATCCGAGAGCAGGATTGTTAAGGAGATTATACAAGGCCTGGTAAAATATGGTGTAGTAAATCACAAACACTATATACGTCAGTTGCTATTATTATTATATTAAATAATTTTATACCCAGAATATTGTGTCCTGATGAATACATTATATTATTAATAAATATTTTATGACGCTATGGCAGATAGGAGAACCCACAGTACAGAAAGCTGAAACATCAGAAAGTAAACAAAAAAGCTGACAAGGCCAGCAACTGCTGTTCATTTTTAAATTCCAAGCAAATAATAAAAATGGACAGGTAAGTGCATTGACTGACTGTGTATTTTAGACATACTTTAAAGTTAGTTCAGGTAGGCAGGTTTTAGAATGTGATAAATGAATTAAACTGTGTTGGTTTCAAACTGTCACTGCTAGAATCTAATTCAAATTTAAGCAGCAATTTAAACAGGGTATAAAAGATTACCCTCATCGGTCCTCCATAATCTTAACCTTTGGAGCTTTCTACAGAATAGATAGTAAATTGAATTAATTATTAGACTTTCACCTTGGGGACCTAGGTAGAATTTGGCTGCTCAGAAGACAGCTAATGAGATTGGTAGCATCATTTCAGTCCCCAGTGTACTCTAATCCTCAACACATATCCACCTGTCGTCTTTTCCAATGGCTTCTTTTTAGTGAATAAATATCTAAGAAGTCAAGAGTTGGCTGACATTTAAAATCCTCTTTGTGAAATGACATACTGTGTATACCAGTGAGGTCAGAACAATGTCATGTGTAGGAGATCACAGGAAAATAAAAGGAAGAAAGAAGCTAAAAGTAATGTCCAACAACAGGGTTGATTCTAATTTGTTGTCATTATTCCTGGAGTACATTCCTATTTCTAACACCAGCGTAAGCACCCCATTATATGTTCATTTATTGACTCATTTAAAATTTATTTATATATTCAATAAGCATAGATGAGTGAGTACCGCATGCCAATTTGTGTGGGTCTTGGGTACTTATCATTGTGGAACTTACTGCCCAGCAGGACACAAAAACAAATTAATAGGCAATTTAATTACTGTGTGATAAGAGATGGTAAAGAAGTATGGAGTTACATAATCTGAATTGAGAATAGTCAAGCAGGCTTCTTGGAGGAAATGACATCTACAGTGAGCCGTGAGGAATGCACAGGCATTAATCAGCCTTGGAAAGGAAATGAGGGTCTAGACAAGGGTATCCCAGGAAGAAGAAATGGAATGTACACAGTTCTGGAACATTAAGTAACTGGGCAGAGCTGCAACCTAAGCATTAGAAAGGGTGTTAAAAGAACACAATGAAGAGAAAAATAGACTCTATACGTTGTAAGGCATTTAAAGAAATGTGGATTACATCCTGAAAGCAAGGGCAACATATAAAATGTTTTCAGTAAACTTATAAGATTTGTATCTTCGATAATCCTGGCTGAACTGATAAAGAAAGCATTAGTGCTAAACAGGATTTGGGCCTGACATACATGTAAGGTGGATCTTGCAAGGAATCAAGTAGCTGATCACAGTGAACTAATTAGGGCAATAATGATGGGAAAATAAAAAAAGAGTGAATATCATTGAGAGATATTTGATGCATCAAGAGTACTGATGAATAGATGAGTGTGGAGAAAAATTCAAGGGATAAAGTTAAAAGCCCAGCTTTCTTCTTTAATCCAACAAGTAGTGGGTGTTTTGGGTGTTGAAAAAATTAAAATTGAAGATACATATATTTTAGCAACCTACTGGAGGCTAATTTTTCCATGGGGTTCTCATATTTCTGCATGCCTTCTGTTTCAGACCACTTTTGCTTGGATGTTTGTATAGCAAAGAGATTCAGAAAACTTACTGCCTGCCTCCTGGGCAGAGCACAGATTTGTTAATAAAGGTAGTGTCTTCCTCCAGGGAAAAACTGGGCAAGCTGTTACTTGTTGTTGTTCAGTTGCTAAGTCACGTCTCACTCTTTGTGACCCCATGGACTACAGCACACCAGGCTCCCCTATCCCTCACTAACTTATGAAGTTTGTTCAAATTTATGTCCGTTGAGTTGGTAATATTAATACTGTCTAACCATCCCATCCTCCTCCTTTTGCTTATCCAGCTTCAGGGTCTTTACCAATGAGTCGGCTCTTCACATCAGATGGCCAAAAGATGTGCTGGAGCTTCAGCTTCAGCATCAGTCCTTCCAATGAATAGTTAGGGTTGATTTTCTTTAGGATTGACTGATTTGATCTGCATGCTGTCCAAGGGACTTTCAAGAGTCTACCCCAGCACCACAATTCAAAAGCATCAATTCTTCGGTGCTCAACTTTCTTTATAATCCAACTCTCACATCCATACATGACTACTGGAAAAAGCATAGCTTTGACTATACAGAACTTTATTGGCAAAGTGATGCATCTGCTTTTTAATATGCTGCCTAATTTTGTCATAGTTTTCCTTCCAAGGGGCAAGCAACTTTTAATTACATGGCTATAATCACCATTTGCAGTGATATGGGTGCCCAAGAAAAGAAAATCTGTCACTGCTTCCACTTTTTCCCTTTCTGTTTGATATAAAGTGACTGCACTGGATGCCATGATCTTAGTTTTTGAATGCTGAGTTTGAAACCAGCTTTTTCACTGTCCTCTTTCAACATCAACAAGAAGCTCTTTGGTTCCACTTCACTGTCTGCCGTTAGAGCACTATCATGTGCATATCTAAGGTTGTTCATATTTCTCCCAGTAATCTTGATTCCAGTTTGTGCTTCATCAAGCCCAGCATTTCACATGATGTACACTTCACAGAAGTTAAATTAGCAGCGTGACAATATACAGCCTTGTCATATTCCTTTCCCAATTTTAAACTAGTCAGTTGTTCCATGTTTGGGTCTACTGTTCCTTTTTGACATGTACCACATACAAGTTGCTAGCAGCCACATTTAAAACAAGACTTCCTTAGCTTAGGTTTCCTCAGCTTTGACACAGCCCTACTATGTATGCAGAATCTAATCAGGCTCTCTTTTGCATTGCCCGTTGGGAGGCAGAGATCCTGAATAATAGCTTCTGAACTGAGAAAAAACTTTGACACTGAAAAATTAAGTGGCAACTTCATGGAGTGCAGTTACACAGTTTATTGTGCGTAACTATATACAGATGAGCTCCCCAGGTTGGTAGGTGCCCAATACGCTACTGGAGAAGCGCAGAGAAATAGCTCCAGAAGGAATGAAGAGACTGAACCAAAATGGAAACAACACCCAATTGTGGATGTGTCTGGCAGTGAAAGTAAAATCCCATGCTGTAAAGAACAATATGACACAGGAACCTGGAGTGCTAGGTCCATGAATCAAGGTAAATTAGTAGTCAAACAGGAAGTGGCAAGAGTGAACATCCACATTTTAGGAATCAGTGAAGTAAAATTGGAACGGGTGAATCAAAATCAGATGGCCATTATATCTACTACTGTGGGCAAGAATCCCTTAGAAGAAATGGAGTAGCCCTCATAGTCAACAAAAGAGTCTGAAATGCAGCACTCAGGTGCATTCTCAAAAACGATTGGATAATCTCAGTTCATTTTCAAGCCAGAATGATTCAATGTCACAGTAAATTCAAGTCTATGCTCCAGCCACTAATGTTGAAGAAGCTGAAGTTGAACAGTTCTATGAAGATCTATAAGACCTCCTAGAACTAACAACAAAAAAGATGTCATTTTCATTATAGAGGACTGGGATGCAAAGTAGGAAGTTAAAAGATACCTGAGTAACAGAGAAGTTTGGCCTTGGAGTACAAAATGAAGCAGTGCAAGACTAACAAAGTTTTGCGAAGAGAATGCACTGGACATAGCAAATACCCTCTTCCAACAACACAAGAGATGACTCTACACATAGACATCATCAGGTGGTCAATAATGAAATCACACTGATTATATTATTTGCAGCTGAAGATGAAGAAACTATATATAATCAGCAAAAACAAGACAAGGAGCTGACTGTGGCTCAGATCATGAACTTCTTATTTTTAAATGCAGACTTAAATTGAAGAAAGTGGGGAAAATCACTAGGCCATACAGCTCTGACCTAAATCAAATCCCTTATGATTATATGATAGAAGTGACAAATAGATTCAAGGATTAGATCTGAGTACCTGAAGAACCATGGACAAGGGTTCATAACATTGTATAGAAGGCAGTGATCAAAACCATACCCAAGAAAAAGAACTGCAGAAAGGCAAAATGGTTATCTGAGAAGGCCTTACAAATAGCTAAGAAAAGAAGAGAAGCGAAAAGCAAAGGAGAAAAGGAAAGATATACCCATCTGAATGCAGAGGGTTCTGAATTCCATTTGAATTCCAAAGAATAGCAAGGAGAGATAAGCCTTTCTAAGTGGACAATGCAAAGAAAAAGAGGAAAGCAATAGTATGGGAAAGACTAGAGATCTCTTCAAGAAAATTAGAGATACCAAGGGAACATTTCATGCAAAATGGACACAATAAATGACACAGAAATAGCATGGACCTAAAAGAAGCAGAAGACATTAAGAAAAGGTGGCAAGAATACAGAGAAGTATTAAAAAAAAATCTTAATGATCCATATAACCACGATGGTGTGATCACTCACCTAGAGCCAGAGATCCTGGAGTGAGAAGTCTAGTGGACCTTAGAAAGCATCACCATAAATAAATCTGTGGAGGTGATGGAATTCCAGCTATTTCAAGTCCTAAAAGATGATGCTATTACACAGCTACACTCATTAAGTCAGCAAATTTGGAAAACTCAGCAGTGGCAAAAGGACTGGAAAAGTTCAGTTTTCATTCCAATCTCAAAGAAGGGCAATGACAAAGAATGTTCTAACTACTGTACAATTGCACTCATTGCACATGCTAGCAAAGTAATGCTCAAAATCCTCCAAACTAGGCTTCAACAGTACATGCATCAAGAACTTTCAGATGTACAAGCTGGATTTAGAACAGGCAAAAGAACCAGAGGTCAAATGACCAATATCCACTGGATCATAGAAAAAGCAGGAGAATTCCAGGAAAATATCGACTTCGGCTTTATTGATTATGCCAAAGCCTTTGACTGTGTGGGTCACAACAAACTGTAGAAAATTCTTAAAGAGATGAGAGTACTAGACCATCTTATCTGCCTCCTGAGAAATCTGTATGCATGTCAAGAAACAACAGCTAGAACCTAACACTGAGCGAAGGACTGGATCAAAATTGAAAAGGGAGTAGCTCAAGACTGTACATTGTCAGCCTGCTTATTTAACTTCTATGCAGAGTACACAATGTGAAATGTCAAGCTTGATGAAGCACAAGCTGGAATCAAGATTTCCAGGAGAAATATCAATAACCTCAAATATGCAGATGACACCATCCTTATGGCAGAAAGCAAAGAAGAACTTAACAGTCTCTTGATAATATCAAGTCAAAGAGGAGAGTGAAAAAGCTGACTTAAAATTCAACATGCAAAAAATGAAGATCATGGCATTCAGTCCCATCACTTCATGCAAGCAAATGGGGTAATAATGAAAACAGTGATAGAGTTTATTTTCTTGGGCTCCAAAATTACTGCAGACAGTGACTGCAGCTATGAAATTAAAAGATGCTTTCTCCTTGGAAGAAAAGCTATGAAAAACATATATCACATATTAAAAAGCAGAGATATGACTTTTTAGAAAAAGGCCTGTATAGTCAAAGCTATGTTTTTTCCAGTAGTCATGTATGGATGTGAGAGTTGAACCATAAAGAAGGTTGAGTGCTAAAGAATTGATGCTTTCGAACTATGGTGTTGGAGAAGACTCCTGAGAGTCCTTTGGGCTGCAAGGAGATCAAACCATTCAATCCTAAAGGAAATCAACCCTGAATATTCTTTGGAAAGACTGGTGCTGAAGCTGAAGCTCCAATAATTTGGCCACCTGTTGTGAAGAGCTGACTCACTGGAAAAGACTGATGCTCGGAAAGATTGAAGGCAAGAGGAGAAGGGGACGCAGAGGATGAGATGTTGGATGGCATCACCGATTCACTGGATATGACCTTAAGAAAGCTCTGGGAGTTGGTGATGGACAAGGAAGCCTGGCGTGCTGCAGTTCATGGGGTCACAGAGTCGGACATGACTGATAGACTGAACAACAACAATATACAGGCAGGAAGGATCCAGTGAATAAATGGTCCAGAAGCACTGGCAACTGCACTCAAAGCTGCCAAAAGGAAAGTACAGGGGAACTTAAAGGGGCCAAAACTAAAACCAAAATCTCACAACCTGGATGGATAAATTGGGAATTTGGGATTAACAGTTACACACTATTACATGTAAAATAGATGAACAACAAGCACCTATTCTACATCTAGGAAACTATATTCTTTATAATTTCTCTATACCTCAAGATAGTAAACTATCTTGTAATAACCTATAATGGAATAGAAAAACTTTATACCTGAAACACTGTATATCAATTATACTTGAATTTTAAAAATAAATTAAAAAAAAAACAATCTCATTACCAAGGGAGAATAAGGGAGAAACACTTCTGCACCAACTAAAACCAGGGAATTTTCCTCCCATCAGTGGTCTCATTAACTGTCTGCATCAGCAAAAGGCACTCTTTCAATTTGCATATCAGTTGAAGGCAAGTATAAAAAGTCATAGGAAATCCATCTGTCTTGAGTGCATCCCTTGTGAGTTAGGCCAATGGGGAAAAGGGAAGGTGTAGGACTGTAGCCCTAAGATGCAGCTGACAAAACGGAGTTGGTGTGGTTCAGCCACAGAACTGTGCCGTGAGACTCCCCAGGCAAAAAGAACTTGCAGTTCCTTCTCTCTGCTGTTCAGTGAGTAAAAATGCCCATTGATTCTGACCTAGTAGTCTTTGCCTTCTACTGACTTCCATGGAACTCCAGCAGCCTAACTTGTTATCATGGAAGTAAATGTCTCAATTTGTCAATTCCTGAAAACCAGTCCTTCCCACAGCCTCTTCATTATCTCCAACTTAAAATTTATTTAAGGTTGTGGGTTTGGACTTTGTAGGTATTTATGTTATCACATTGATGGTAGAAATCTGAAGTTGAAAAATGTTGTATTAAAGGAGTTTTAAAATTTTATTTTCATAATTTTACATCCCTATAAATACCAAGTCCTATGTTCTTATTTCTGTGCTTGGATTTATCCATATAATTTTTAATAGGTCAGTAACTAACATACAACATTTGTATCCCAATAAGAAAATTCTAAAATCAGATTTTGCAGAGCTTCATTTTTCATATTTTGAATCTGAATTTTAAAAAATGTACATAAGAGAAATTCAGATTTTAATATTAGAGAATGGAAATTTGCAAATTTATAGGATTTTTTATTTTGTTCTTCCAATTAAAATTTTCTGTTCTATTGCTGGATTATAATCAATAACTTAATAAGGAAATTTTTATTTTTAGATTTTAAAAGCAATAGTACATTTATTAGTTGAAATAAAAAGTGCTTTTAACAAGCAATTTTCAGTACATTCTATAGGCTAGAGTTGTGACAATGATTAAGGGATCATAATGTAAACAGAAACAGCTATACAGAAATATCTAAATGGAAAAATACTCTTCTTAAACACATATTTGAAAATATAACCCCACATTCTCTCATTTACTATTTATCATTTAATTTAAAATAATCCTGTGGTTAAAATGTGGTCCCTCTGATTGTGTCAGCAGCTCATTAGCTTTAGGATAAGCTACAGAATCATCATCACTGTCTTTGGTATGTTCCTTACATAATGAAGGTAAATTTTAGTGGGGAAGGATTTTTGATTAACATTGAAATGAAAGCCTTTCTCTTTGTGCTTGGGCTTTGAGATACTAATTTTGTGGCCTTGGTTAAATAAATTTGAGGAATTTAAATATCCTATCATCTTCTCTTCCAAGTCCTTTAACTTTTTGTCCTTAGCATGAAAATTCAAAGGGATGATTTACTAATGGTCAATTAATTATAATTAACAATAACTCAACAAACATGCCTCCTAATTCTCACCTTTCTGACATTAATACCTTGACTTTCCAAATATTTGCCATTAATGAAGCTTGGTTCTCTGCCATATGTCTACCTACTTCTATTAAATAATCAAATGAATAAAGAGGGATAAAAACACAGCTTTGCAGTCAGCTATAAACACCAATAAAACCAACACCTAATTACTAAATTCTGCAGCTGTTCTTTTGATGAGAGGGAATGCTTAGCATTCCACCATGTTGGGCACCGACCATAGTGCCAAGTATGTCTAAAACTCTAAGTTAAGCATGCAGCATCTTCCAAGAAAATAAACTGTTCTGGAAAATTTGGAAAACAGATGAATTGAACTGTGGCATTCTTTAAAGTGTTAAAGGAAAATCTACAGTTTACTATTTTTCCTTTACTAGTCCATTCCTCACAGTTTTTGTGTTTTTTTTAAGATTTATTTTATCTTTTTTTTTTCATTTATTTTTATTAGTTGGAGGCTAATTACTTTACAATATTGTAGTGGTTTTTGTCATACATTGACATGAATCAGCCATGGATATACATGTATTCCCCATCCCGGTCCCCCCTCCCACCTCCCTCTCCACCCGATCCCTTTGGCTCTTCCCAGTGCATCAGGTCCGAGCACTTGTCTCATGCATCCCACCTGGGCTGGTGATCTGTTTCACCCTAGATAATATACATGTTTCGAAGCTGTTCTCTTGAAACATCCCACCCTCGCCTTCTCCCACAGAGTCCAAAAGTCTGTTCTATACATCTGAGTCTCTTTTTCTGTTTTGCATATAGTGTTATCGTTACCATCTTTCTAAATTCCATATATATGTGTTAGTATACTGTAATGGTCTTTATCTTTCTGGCTTACTTCACTCTGTATAATGGGCTCCAGTTTCATCCATCTCATTAGAACTGATTCAAATGAATTCTTTTTAATGGCTGAGTAATATTCCATGGTGTATATGTACCACAGCTTCCTCATCCATTCGTCTGCTGATGGGCATCTAGATTGCTTCCATGTCCTGGCTATTATAAACAGTGCTGAGATGAACATTGGGGTGCACGTGTCTCTTTCAGATCTGGTTTCCTTGGTGTGTATGCCCAGAAGTGGGATTGCTGGGTCATATGGCAGTTCTATTTCCAGTTTTTTAAGAAATCTCCACACTGTTCTCCATAGTGGCTGTACTAGTTTGCATTCCCACCAGCAGTGTAAGAGTGTTCCCTTTTCTCCACACCCTCCCCAGCATTTATTGCTTGTAGACTTTTGGATAGCAGCCATCCTGACTGGCGTGTAATGGTACCTCATTGTAGTTTTGATTTGCATTTCTCTGATAATGAGTGATGTTGAGCATCTTTTCATGTGCTTTTTTAGCCATCTGTATGTCTTCCTTGGAGAAATGGCTGTTTAGTTCTTTGGCCCATTTTTTGATTGGGTCATTTATTTTCCTGGAGTTGAGCTGGAGGAGTTGCTTCTATATTTTTGAGATTAATCCTTTGTCTGTTGCTTCGTTTGTTATTATTTTCTCCCAACCTGAGGGCTGTCTTTTCACCTTGCTTATAGTTTCCTTTGTTGTGCAAAAGCTTTTAAGTTTCATTAGGTCCCATTTGTTTATTTTTGCTTTTGTTTCTAATATTCTGGGATGTGAGTCATAGAGGATCCTGCTGTGATTTATGTCGGAGAGTGTTTTGCCTATGTTCTCCTCTAGGAGTTTTATAGTTTCTGGTCTTATGTTTAGATCTTTAATCCATTTTGAGTTTATTTTTGTGTATGGTGTTAGAAAGTGTTCTAGTTTCATTCTTTTACAGGTGGTCGACCAGTTTTCCCAGCACCACTTGTTAAAGAGGTTGTCTTTTTTCCATTGTATATCCTTGCCTCCTTTGTCGAAGATAAGGTGACCATAGGTTCGTGGATTTATCTCTGGGCTTTCTATTCTGTTCCATTGATCTATATTTCTGTCTTTGTGCCAGTACCATACTGTCTTGATGACTGTGGCTTTGTAGTATAGTCTGAAGTCAGGCAGGTTGATTCCTCCAGTTCCATTCTTCTTTCTCAAGATTACTTTGGCTATTCGAGGTTTTTTGTATTTCCATACAAATTGTGAAATTATTTGTTCTAATTCTGTGAAAACCATATGATTATCTCAATAGATGCAGAAAAAGCCTTTGACAAAATTCAACATCCATTTATGATTAAAACTCTCCAGAAAGCAGGAATAGAAGGAAGATACCTCAACATAATAAAAGCTATATATGACAAACCCACAGCAAGCATTACCCTCAATGGTGAAAAATTGAAAGCATTTCCCCTAAAATCAGGAACAAGACAAGGGTGCCCACTCTCACCACTACTATTCAACATAGTTTTGGAAGTGTTGGCCACAGCAATCAGGGAAGAAAAAGAAGTAAAAGGAATCCAGATAGGAAAAGAAGAAGTGAAACTCTCACTGTTTGCAGATGACATGATCCTCTACATAGAAAACCCTAAAGACTCTACCAGAAAATTACTAGAGCTAATCAACGAAGATAGCAATGTTGCAGGATATAAAATTAACACAGAGAAATCTCTTGCATTCCTATACACTAACAATGAGAAAACAGAAAGAGAAATTAAGGAAATGATACCATTCACCATTGCAACAAAAAGAATAAAATACTTAGGAGTATATCTACCTAAAGAAACAAAAGACTTATACATAGAAAACTATAAATCACTGATGAAAGAAATCAAAGAGGACACAAACAGATGGAGAAATATACCGTGTTCATAGATTGGAAGAATCAATATTGTCGAAATGGCTATACTACCCAAAGCAATCTATGGATTCAATGCAATCCCTATCAAGCTACCAACGGTATTTTTCCTCACAGTTTTGTGCAGTAACAAATTTTGCATAAGCCAATACACTGGTATTAGTTTTCTCACGTCTGAAATACTATGCTTTTGTCAAGAAAAAGAATTATGCTAGTATTATGGTTCTTCAGAAAGGATTAATACAAGCCTACTGACAAGGGCAAGCTGTAATGTGGCATTCCTTAATGAGTCCAAAACATCTGCACAACCCATTATTCTTCTTAAAAATTAGCTTGATACTTTACAAATTAAAATAACTTTGGTAATTTGTACCTGATCAAATGTTTTGTTGTTTTCCATCATTTCCCTACTTAGATTTTACCTATCCAATAATGTGTTCTGGAAAAGGCTTCATGAATTTTGTTTGGGAAGTACTGACGTCAGCTGACTTAGTCTATTATGAAGATTTTTTTGAAATCTGGATTACTGACCTTAGCGCTTATTTTGCTGTCATTATATCTCTTCGTTTCATAGTTCTGTATACAAATCCCAAATATGTGTTCCTTTTTTAGATTGTCGATTTGCACAGCTTTTCAGTGCATATCAAAGTAAGCTGGCATTTTTTCCTACAGATTTATGATGGTATCTTGAAAATGTCAATGATTGTTAATATAACAAACCTAGTATTAAATTATCCTTTTTCCATTTACTAATGCCTGTGAGATCATCTGAGTATCATTTTCCTCAACTTAAAAAAAAATTTTTTATTCAAAGGGTCATGCTCAACATTAAAAGAGAAGTAGACAAAAACATTTTTTAATTTCAGAGAAAAATTCCTTTATTAATATTATTTTGATTCTAGAGTCTGACTATCTTCTTTGTTTTGTGTTCGAAACACCTTCCAACTTGTCAATGACCTTAAAATGTTGAACCCAGAAATGAAAAGTATATTTCAATTATTTTCTATGATCTGTATAGTCATAGGTTACATCACATTTAAAATCAATTAAAGAAAAAAAAAAGAGTATGAAGTATATATTTTAATCCTTTAAAGAAACCTCTTAACTGAATTAAATAACTTAGCCTGTAATAAAGTGAAAGTGAAGTTGCTCAGCCGTGTCCGACTCTTTGTGACCCCCATGGACTATAGCCTACCAGGTTCCTTCAAGCATGGAATTCTCCAGGCAAGAGTACTGGAGTGGGCTGCCATTTCCTTCTCCAGGGGATCTTCCCAACCCAGGGATCAAACCGGGATCTCCCGCACTGCAGACAAACGCTTTATTGTCTGGGCCAGCAGGGAAGTCCTAACCAGTAATAAAGCAACCTTCTAACACTATCACATTTTAGAGTTCCTAATGTTCCTAGTGTGTTGGAAGTAAGACTCCTAATTGCAGTTATATAATTCTATGTTTTAAGGCAGACAAGCTGGTTTTAATAAATGTAGAAATACCTTCCTAAGTCTGTAGTGTAAGCTAGAGACAGATTGTAAAAAAGAGAAAAGAGGCAATGCCAGAGGGAAGGAGAAAAAGTGAAGAACTGAACACTCCTCTTTGCATCTGCCACTTCAGAGCCAGTGCAATAAGAAGAAGAAATTGAAACAAACTACCTCATACTTCCCATAATTCCCTGGAGGAGTTGATACTCAGCACACATTTGTTTGGACTGCAGGGCCTGAGTAAAGTTTGTATAAGTCTCATTAATGTTTGGGGGCATTAGTGACTTACAGGAAAGTGAAAGCATTTTCATGTGAATTTTTTTTTTTTTTTAAATCTAAGTAGAAGAATTTAAAGAATACAAAGGCATAAAAATACAATGTGAAAAACTTAACAAACTGACTAGAAATTGGCTCCAAACATGTCTGGAAACATCAGAATGATTGACTAATAAAATAAGCCATCTTCTAAGAGAGAGAAGTTATAAAGAGTTAAAGGTATGTTGACTGTGTAGATCACTGGGTAGATTATTAAACATAATGTGCACATTCTGTTCAGGATCCCTTTAGGTAAGATGCAACTTTAGGTTTTAAAGCCAGACAAGTCCTTAAAGATGAAGATTCAATGTTCTGGATCTGTATATACAAACCATTTCAATGAAAAAGAATCAATTTATCTGCTGTTAAAGTAATCTTTCAAATCCCAAGAATGAGCTAAATGTGTACCTAACTTCATGAGTGAAACTGCAGCTTTGGCACAAAAATGGAGGCATTAGATAAGGAATTAACTTCTGTGTGGTTTTGGAGTGCACAAATGAGGGCATGCTTCTGAAAAACAGGCTGCCAGTCTCAGTGTAGGGTGGCTATTTTGGCATGAAGAGGCCCATTAACTGAATAATTAAAAGAGCACTTGGCCCTGATTTCCTGAACAAATTCCAGCATGGTTAATTATATGCACTTATTGCCATTTTAAATCTCCCTGCAATTTCAATTGGACTCAAAGTTTTCCCGAATTCTCTGTCCTAAAATAGTATTCTGCTGAATATGGGTGCTTTTCTTCTACTCCTGCTTGTACCTAAATTGTTTGGCATTAGTCCCATAAAGTTCAGTTTGTGGTTTCCAATGAGAACATAAACACAGAACCTAATCTAAGGAAAAATATGGCAGCAAAATGTGTTCAATTTCAATGAGTCGCAGGGGATCCTGAGAAAACAAAAAATTAATATTGCAAAAATACATTTGATGACATAGATTAACTATGGATATGGGTGTGCATATGAAGACTTGAAAATATATTGCATGTCTATATCATTTAATCAATAAGTTGCTGGACAAACAAAATGCAGAATTACTGTCAGGCAGTTTCATAGCTGACAGTATGAACTTACTATGTTTTTCCTGATTATTTTTCTTTCCAAGTGGGAATGCTTGTACCCTACAATTTTAGGTGGTGTTTCTCAATTCTCATGATATCGAATAGTGAATCAACTTACAGGTGTGTCTGTATATAAAACTTGAAGTGGGTGCATGTTTCAAAAATAGCATTTTCATATCACCTTTTTTACATTTTTATAGTTTGTAAAACTGGTCATATGCTAAAAAATAAGCATCATTATTTTTTCAGGTCTCTTATATAAAATAAAACACAAAAACTACATGAAACTCTTATCAGTGAACTAGTCTGTAGGCAAGATATTTTAAAATGAGGATTTATAATAAAGAATCAGACAGATTTTATATTTTCTTACTTTGATACTGAATCTTGAATAAAATTTAGATGGAAATTCTACTCAGGAATAATATTTAAGATATAGATATGTACATGAATACATATACTAAGTACATTTAACAATAACTAAGTTTAAATATTAATATTTATTATATTCTATAACATCATATAATGTCAGAGTACAAAAAGAACATCATATATGCACAGATATTCTATTAAAATGAGATATAATAGGAGAGATGTCAGAGTAAATATATTAGCTCATAGTAATATTTACAAATGAATTTTTTGAATATTTATTATAATTTTTATCATATCTTATAAAAACTATACTAAATTTGAGGACTACATTTATAATTATCTGTCATAAATGGAAGGCCAAATTATATAAAAATACATGAAATTCACTTGGGTAGGTAGTGATGAGGAAAACTCAAAAAACCAGAAAAACTATACCTAAATTTTCATGAAACTTCTGCTAACACCCATAAACACAACTTTATGATGATATTCACTATGAGTAGAAAAGGGAGTTGTGTACTTATTTATGGCTACTTTCTCTTCCAAGAACATGCAAGAAGCCATATTAATTTTCATCTCAAATATGAACTTATGATTTTGACAAGATACTAGAACATTTTGATAAACCTTGCTATTTGTTAGTGAGTATACTGTAGGTGAGATTGGTAACAGTATGCATTGTAGAGGTTCAGTATCTATTGACTAATTGAGCACAGTAATAAATAATATCCAAGGGGGCAGTAATAATGCTAGGAATTGACATTTAGGTGATAAAATGGAAATTTTAAAACATCCTTTTATCAGATATTAGTCATTTGATGGTACTGTCTGAAAGACCCAAGGAATCAGACTTTTTTCTTAAAATAATTTTTGCATATAATCATAAAAATGTATTAGTTTAGTTGAAATAAAATGTTCATATAGTATTCTTTGGTATTATTTTTTTAGATGGGATGCTGCATTCTATTTGACATATATTTGTATAATCACAGCCAATTTACTCAATAAGTTTTGCAATTATTACTTTTGTATTTCCAGTATTTCTTGAGTGAGAAAGTAAAATTCAGTAACATAACTCCTATATTAACATTTTAAAATATCTTTTTACTTTTACGTGTCAAAAATTTGAGTATCTATAACTGTAAAATTAATTACTAGAGATCATCCAGAATGTATCATATCAAAGTCATTAAGGCAATTTTTAAAATATAGCTTAGATCCTAGACACACTGATTCTATTTTTAAAATTTCAAACTATAAGTACTATATAAGTAGAGATGCACTGGGATGGATATCTAAGACAAACTTTAAAATGTGCATCTGCATGAGTGTGTACTGTTTTTTACTTTGTGATATTTAAATGAGGAATATGGTGGCATTTTTATGTTTTTATTTTCTTTATTGTAACCTCCTTTTCTTGTATCTATTATGGCCAAAGTGCAATAATTTTTTTTTTAAATAGGGGGAATTTCTAGGAATAAGAGTTTAAAACAATAGAACACAACAACTGCAAATCAAGAGTTTAGTACATGTTACATATTTGTAATCACTTAAATTGTTTTTAAGCTAAACAGACAAAGTGAAGAAAACTGTTTACATAAACTGTTTTTAAATAATTTAATATGATCAGGAAAGCTGGTACTTAGTACTGAGTAGTAACTTGGCTATATAAATAATATTTACTATCAATATAGCCATAGGAATAAAGGTTACAATATTTTGTGCTATATTTTCATTGTTCCTGAGTGTGGTCAGTTTCACACATAAAATCAGTATGCTTCTAGAGAACACTTGTTTTGTGTTGTTCTAGACTCTCATTCCTTGAAAGGAAAGTTATGACTAGCCTAGACAGCATATTAAAAAGCAGAGACATTACTTTGCTAACAAAGGTCTGTCTAGTCAAGGCTGTGGTTTTTCCAGTAGTGATGTATGGATATGAGAGCTGGACTATAAAGAAAGCTGAGCAGTAAAGAATCTATGCTTTTGAACTGCGGTGTTGAAGAAGACTCTTGAGAGTCCCTTGGAGTGCAAGGAGGTCCAACCAGTCCATCCTAAAGGAGATCAGTCCTGAGTATTTATTGGAAGGACTGATATTGAAGCTGAAACTCCAATACTCTGGCCACCTGATGAGAAGAGCTGACTCATTTGAAAAGACCTGATGCTGGGAAAGATTGAGGGCAAGAAGAGAAGGGGACGACAGAGGATGAGACAGTTGGATGGCATCGCCAACTCAATGGACATGGGTTTGAGTGGACTCTGGGAGTTGGTGATGGACAGGGAGGCCTGGCGTGCTGTGGTCCATGGGGTCACAAAGAGTTGGACACAACTGAGCAACTGAACTGAACTGATCATAGTTTTCAAACCTTCAGTAAATTACTGTCAATTTAAAGTCTGGTCTCAGCAATTAGAGAAGAAATTTTGTCCACACAAGGGATAAGACAGGAAAAGGAAAGGCCAAGTCAAGAACTTCAGGGCCAGTCCCATTAGAAAGAAAGTCGCTGATGTCCAGAACTACAGAGTCATAAAGAAAGCTAAGGAAGGTATCAACATGCAAGAAAGATCTGGGGTATGGGAATATTCCCCAGAGATTCCATAATGACCTTTTTTTGATAAAATTTTATTTTCAAATTTCAAAACTTGGTTTTTCAATTTATAGTCTTTCTCATATGGGTACTGTTTTCCTTTTAAGGTACTAAGAAGCTTTAATTTCAGATGAATAATTATATGACAGATTTTTTACTGTTACTAATAAGCATAAAATATTTCTAGCCAATAATCACTGACCAGAGTATTTTATATTTATTTGACATAATTAAATAAAGTTATTTCATAGCAAGGGGTGTTGATCTTTTAAACCACATTTTTCATTGATTTCATCTTATAAGAATTATGAGTATGTGGCCACAAAGCGATGTCTAGCTATAGGAAGCTTGTCTCTAGAGTTACCTGGATGTATAAAGTTTAGAAAAAACATCTGTGAAAGGCAAGACTCATTTGGTTCCTAATAAAAGTTACCCTTGGGAAGGTCATTTAGTCTACACAATCTTTCATTGCCACTGTACACTTCAGAGGGAAGAAAACAAGACCATCAAAGTCTTACTATTTTTATAAATAACTCTGTCAGGCACCAGTTTAAGACCTTTTTAAGAATGCACAGTCAGCAATATAGTTGCAAAGAGTAAAAGGAGCTGAAAGTCAGCACCCCCACTGTGCATTCTACCTCCATGCTCACTGTAGACCCGGAGCTGTTTGAAGAGAAAAACTGGAACCTAGGAGCAGAGAAGCTGAAAGGCACACACCTCGTGATGGCTTTTATCTACTCTTCCCAACTTCAACCACTGAAGCAAGTGGGAGGTGCAGGGCTTCCAGAAGAGTTTAGTCTGTGTTCGGCAACTCAGAAGAGAAATAAACAAATGCATACACACCTAAATAGTGCATGTAAAGTAACCTGGTTCAGAAGTGATTTTAAAACTTGGCAAAAGTTTAGTTTTCATTTTATTTTTGTTTAAAGAAATCAGGATGTATTTACACAGGGCCCTCAACAAACAGAACAAGCAAATTTCTATGAAAGAAACATGGTGTCATAAGTACATCCCTCATTCATAGAAAAAATCTTTCTCTTTAATGAAGCTTCTTTTCCAGTACTGCCTCATTTAGAGAAATATGAAATTGTGCATTAGTGAGGAATAAAATGAATACTTTCTATGGTCACTTAGATCAACTGACTCCAACATGGCAATCAGTGTGATGACAGATGTCAGAGCCTGAACACACCCACACCAAGAATCCATGTTTGCTGGCATGCATGTGAAGATAATTTCTCTAAACACAAGGAGACATTTTGTTAAATGATCATTTGTTTTGTGTGCCTTGTCATATGTAAGGATATATTAAACAGTAACACAAAAGGCACACAAAAAGTCCACAGTATCAAATGATCTATTTAATCTTAATGGAAAAAGAAATTAATTTAAGCTTCATTGAAAAGTATGAACTAACTGCAGAATATCCCATTAAGGAATTATATTAGAACACCTAGACATATTACAGCAAAACAGCACAAGTTTCAAATTTGTGCTCCCTACTTTTGAAGAACTGATACTCTGCTGCCACGTCAGGTTTTTGTCTAAAAAAATGTTTGAACAAATAACTCACCGTGAAGAAGGGGGGGTCTAATCATCTATATTTTCTCAATTCAGTTCAATAAATATTTACTGAACATCTGCTATGTGGTAGATACTATCTCAGACACTATAGGAATGGAATAAATAAAAATGACCCCAGCTCTCTACCCAACCACCTTACTTCTAGAGGAAGGCAAAGAAACAGAAATAGGAATAAACCTTTCAATGCAGGGCTTTGGAAACGAAAATAAGGGTTTGAGGTGCCACAGCAGCATAGAAAGGAGACTTCATGCAGCCTGGGAGCCTGGGAGATACTCACATGTTCTCTCTCTCTACACCAATACACACACACTCTCTCTCTCTCTCTCTCTCTCTCTCTTACACACACACACACACACCCCTACAGCCTTAATGGAATACAAAACATGATTTTGCCAAGATCCTTGCATAATTAAAAAAAAATTAAACACCTGATTATTGGGGTGCATTAGAGTCTGAATATTCAGCAGCTTCAGTAGGACTCTAGTTAGTATGGGTAACTTGATTATGTTTTGAGCATCAGTGCCGGTCCAGCGCCTGCTACACATCCACTCCTGGTCAGATCCTGCTCTGCCCTGTAGGAGGGGCAGAGCACCTGATGGATCTCCCACTTATACCCCTCTCCCACCGGGTCTGTGTTCACCCATCCTGCTAGGGCTGCCACTTTCTGAGCAACTCGGGCGCCTCAAGTTCAGCAGCTCTGCATTCTCTGTGAGGAGGATGTGGGCTTTCTGCTGGGACTTACATCTGGGTTGCCTCAGTTACCTCTTTTTCTGTTTAGTTTCTCTATTTTATTCTGTAACCATGTAAACCACTCTCTGTATACAATTCAGAGTGGTTTCTGATTATGGATTAGACCCTAGCTGACATGCTTCCCAGAGGAACTGAAGGGTCTTAGAAATTGTGTCAAGCCATTATCAGCTCCACTGAATCATCCCAGGAAGTTGTGCTCCCATAATAATAATAAATATTCACCACTCCTTGTGCTGTTATTAGTTTGCATCTGTTTTATACTTATTGTTTTATTTAATCCTTCTTAGAACTCTAGAAGATCAGCACAATCTTTTTTCAAGTTCACAGATAAAGAAACTGAAGCCTGGAAAGTTAATGTGACTTGTCAAAGGCTACCATGCTATCAGTAGTAAAATCAGGACCACACCTGGCATTTTAACTCCATCAGTACTGCTTGCTGTGGATTCTCCCTCACAGTTAGGCATCTTTTCAACAAAAGGCTACTTTCCATCACTCTTGTAGTCTGCATTTGTTATGTGCTACTTTAAATATTAAGCATTCTGGTACATTATACAATTGAATTTGTTAGAATTATATCTACAATATGGACAAATACAATTCATGTAAGAGTCCAGATAGAACTCTTAAGAATACAGTGTTCAAACTTTAATTTCTGAACAATATGAGGATTACTTTAATTTACAAAATCTTTTCACCACTTGTTTTCTAATTCTAAGCTGTGTTCTGAAGAGTAAGGTTTGTTTGATACCTGAGCTTCTAGTTTCAACATATTTCTATACACAAAGGAACCCTACTAAATTGTGATCTCTTTGAAGGCAAAAAGTACACCTTATCCATCTCTGTACTCCCAGTCCAGAGTTCTGGATCTCAGTCACTGCAGGTACTCAATGAATGTGATTTGTAACAGCAACTGGATGACTATATGTGTTTGTGGTTATGTACAAGGAAATAAATGTGTTTAAGGCTTGAAAATAAATTATATGTAAGTACCCATAAAATAAATAAATGCGGATTATGCAGAATAAATCTGCTATAACTTTAAGGATTGTTCCATATCACATACAGAATCCTACAGCATGCCACTGAAATGTGATTTATTAGTCCATTCTTTGAATAGAAGAAATAAACTCAGATTTGGTAATGCTATGGTCAAATTATAAGTGGAGGTTGTGCACTACATTGGTCAATAGTCGACTTTGGCTTCTGGTCTTGCATGGAAGGCTAAATACACAAGCATTTCTATAGAACCTGCTGAAAGCAGATTGAAAATGCCACTGAAATGGCAGTGAAAAGATTGAAAAACTAGCTGAAACTCACAAGGGAATAGAGAACAAGATAGGATACTACACCAGACAAGAGCTGCCAACTACGTTTTGTAAGCCAAAAAGTTGATGGATAATTAAACTACATACAGGAGAAAAAATGAAATCTAAGCTTGTACTGGGGGAGGGCAACAAAAGCAGGCTGATTTATCCTACAGAGTCATTCAGTGGCTCAGGATTTAGAGAAATCAGGTATGTCACATGGTAAGAAGTTTGTCTGAAACTGATTATAGGAAAGATCGTCGAAAAGTTTATATAACAAGCAGTTACACTCAGATGTCATACTCCAGTATAGATGGCCCCTGACTTCAGATGATTTGACTTTACCATGGAGGCAGAAGCAATATGCGTTCAGTAGAAACCTTACTTCAAGTTTTGAATTTTGATTTTTTCCCAGGCTATTGTCATGCAGCAGATACTTGGCAGTGGCAGCAAGCTGCAGCTCCAGTCAACCAGAGGATCATGAGAGTAAACATCTCACACATACTCTTGGCAACAATTTCAACCCACACAGTCATTCTGTTTATTGCTTTCAGTACAGTATTCAATAAATTATACAAGATATTTAACACTTTATTAGAAAATAGGGTGTGTGTTAGATGATTTTGCCCAACTGTATGCTGATGTATGTGTTCTTAGCTTAAGCTAGGTGAGATTAAGCTACAGTGTTCAGTATGTTAGGTGTACTAAATACATTTTCAACTTTTGGGAGTTTTGACTTATAAAGGGTTTATTGGGATGAAACCCCAGTGTTGATCAAGGAAGATTTGTTCAAGCCAAGTAATTATTCCTTTCCACTTTAGTAAAAGGATTCCCTGGCAATTTAGCTGGCAAAGGATCTGCCTGCAATGCAGGAGACCCTGGTTCAATTCCCGGGTTAGGAAGATCAGCTGGAGAAGGGATAGGCTACCCACTACAGTATTCTTGGGCTTCCCTAGTGGTTTTGCTGGTTAAAGAATCCACCTACAATGTGGGAGACCTGGGTTCAATCCCTGGGTTGGGAAAATCCTCTGGAGAAGGGAAAGGCTACCCACTCCAGTATTCTGGCCTAGAGAATTCCACGGACTGTGTAG
Organism: Odocoileus virginianus; assembly: GCF_023699985.2. Taxonomy (NCBI): domain Eukaryota; kingdom Metazoa; phylum Chordata; class Mammalia; order Artiodactyla; family Cervidae; genus Odocoileus; species Odocoileus virginianus. Next base: position 25,885,965 of record NC_069685.1, read on the forward strand.
TCCATGGGGTCACAAATAGTCAGACACTACTGAGTTTATTGGGATGAAACCACAGTGCAGATCAAGGAAGATCTGTTCAAACCAAGCAATTACTACTTTCCACTTAAGTAAAAGATGAGAAGTTTACTCCCTGGAAATAACAAATAATGAGCCACATTGTTCATAAATCTTGGAGATGCTCGAAGTCATCCAGGGTGGTGGTAATTATTTTCATCCAGAAAATACTAAAATTTATATGCTGAAACACAGACTTCATTCTCCCTCAAATGCTAAGCTGTAATCTTAGTAGGACTTTGAAGGACTACATCTCTCTTTCAAATGTTCTTCCCAAGAGAAAAAAATCTGAAAAACTAGAGTTTTCTTCATAAAAACCAGATTCCCTTCTGATTACCTTTGTAGGGAGATCTGCTAGTCAACAAACACCACCTATTTATACAGAATTTCCAATAACTATATAACTGCTTCAACAGTAAATATGAATAAAATGCTAAAAATATTCTGACTTTGAAGAACGCTGCTTACAGAAATCATTAATGTCAAAACAAATAGAAAAAAAATAAAAGATAATACAAAGCACAAGAAAAGAACTCCAAAATTTTTACATTTAATATTTTTAACTGCAAACAGAAAAGAGTGTACTAGTAAAACAAAACCAAGATACTATAAAGGGAACATTCAGAAAACAAACAAAACACTCTTAAATTAAAACTATAATACTAGAAACTTAAAAACAAAACTTTATACAGGAAATGATTGAAAACTTTCCTCCCATAAACAATAAAATAGAGATATGAAACTGTAAGAGAAAAGGTGAATACTACACGCTTGATTGAAGCAGTTTATTTCCTGAATAATAGGGGTTTCAAAAAAAGAATATGAAAAATTAGAATTATTAAGAAAATAACACAAGTGTTGCAGAACTTAAGAAGACAGCACTCCTAGTTTAAAAGAGTCAACCAAATCCTCAGATAATAAATGAAGGAAGATTTGTTTCAAGGATCATAATTGTAAAATTTAAGAAAACTAAGGATGCAGAAAAAATTCTAAAAACATCAGAGAGCAAAAGCAAGTCATCTATAATTGATCAAGAGTCAGAAAGCTATCAGAATTCTTAAAACATTAAAAGCTTAAGCATTGCCTTCTGAGTTAAAGATGTATATGAGCAGGAAGTGGCTGAAAGGAGAGGGCAGAATTCTTTACAGTACCAACTAGTGATCACTGTACATTGTAATAATTTCCCATTTATTTTTTGACTCCAGAGATGTCCTTAAGATGTCCTTAAGATGTGACTAGAGAATAGTGCACAATAGAGAATTTGTCCTTGCTCAGAAGGATGGGCCAGCCTTTGCACTTGGAATTTTATGCCAAGCAGAAATGTCTTTTTTTTACCTGGTAGTCTTGGATCATACTAAACAGCTTAACAATGTGATCTTGGGGAAAACCTGACCATACTTTAGGGTGGGGGTTGGCCATACCAGAAAGACAAATAATTTAGGGTGAGGGTCTGAGGTCACATGGTATCAGTCACTTTGGGTATTGCAATCAACCACATGTGCAATCAATCCATCAATCATACCTATATAATGCAGCCCCAATAAAAACTGAACACCAAGGCTCTGTGAGCTTCCCTGGTTGGCGACACTTCATGCCTATGATTCCACATCAGGCCTGTAAAGTCATCCTTCCTGGTTCCACAGGGAGAGGACAAGGATGCCCTGCATTTGGTACTTCCCCAGTCTCTTTCATGTGCCTCTCCCTCTGGCTCATCTTTATAAGTTTTATCCCCTGTCATAAATTGTATCCATGAGTAACAACAGATTTCAGTGTCTTTGGTAAGCCTTTCTAGCAAATTATCAAAGTTGAGGGTGATCCTGTAAAACTTCCAAACTTGTAACTGTTGTCAGAAGTGAAGGTGGTGGACTTGTGGACTGTGTTTCCTCTAAATGTCCTAGTTAGTTCTCCAAATATTGCAAATATGCTCTACCAAATGAGGAAATAAACTTGTAAACAGCATGTACTGGGATCTTAGGAATAAGGCATGTATCAGAGTGAGCAGCACTCTCAGGATGAAGACGAGACAACCCACAATGTGAGCCCTGCAGTGGGCCTTGGTAGCAGCCAGTATGGAACCAGAGGGTAGAGAGCTTTGTAAGTTCACTCAGGAAGGAGAGGGGGAGAAAAGAGACTGGAGGGATTTCTAAATGAGGGACTCTTCTTGCAAAACTCTAGCAGCTTAGTATTATATAGAAATACGGTCCACTATTACTTTTTTTTTTTCCACTTCTCAAGTTGGAAATCCATATTTCTACTTGATAACTTTGATTTTTATATGAAATGCCCAACTTTAAAATGTTGACAACAAATTCAAACATTTTGTTGTATAAATATAACAGATTTGTGGGCTGAATTCCACCAACATACTATCAGTTTGCAGCTTTGCTCTATAGCATTCGTTTCCCTGTTCTGATAGGGTTTTATGCTAAAGAAAGGCTCTGATGGTTTCCCATATCTTTGCTAAGGTTTCTATTCAACCCCATCCCTCAAGCCCACTGAACTTTTAATTTTTTTAATTTATTTCACAAGTGACTTGGAATTCTGAATCTAAGTTCACTCAATGCTAAATGTTCATTTATTAGCCCAATCTATGAACAAGAGAGAGAAGATGTTTCTTAGTACATTCTCCAATAAGAACTCAGCAAGTAAGGTTGAGGTCAAGAGCCCGCACATACATCTTTAGATGTAAGAGCTTGGGTTGTTGGCACCACTGGAAAATGACCACAGCCCTTCTCATCTTGCTACTCTTCACAGTGAGGAGATTTCCCTAGAATCAAGGCTCTCAGGAAATCTACAAAATGGTGCTTTAGATTTAAAGTATAGCCAGAGTACTTGAGGATTACAAACTTTCTTCAAATAATATTATAATGTAGCCATTCTTATTTCTATTACTTCCCAGCCTTCTCTAATCCAGCACACATCTGTCACCCAGATAATTGCAATAGAACTCCAAATAGGTCACTCTCTTCCACTCTTGTCCTCCTTGAACTGTTCTCACCACAGCACCAAAACTGTTCCCTTAAGAATATAAACCAAGTGATGTTAGTTGTCTGCTCCAAGTCACTCGGTGGCTTAATTTTAACCAGAGTAAAAGCCAACATAATTACACCATTTGGATTTCCAGGTGGCTCAGTGGTATTAATAAAAGAATCTACCTACCAATGCAGGAGATGTGGGATCAATTCTGGGGTCAGGAAGATCTCCTGGAGAAGGAAATGGCAACCCACTCCAGTATTCTTGCCTGGGAAATCCCATGGAGAGGGAAGCCTGGAAGGCTACAGTCTGTGGGGCCTAAACAGTCAGATACAATGGGGCATGCATGCAGTTATGCCATCTACAATCTCTGCCTTCTTCTCACTCTTTTCATGTTCTCTCCCCACTCTGCTTTCAGTCAAACTAGCCTCTATGGTTGGCTATAAAATGCCCACCCATGAAAAAATATCCACCTCAACTCAGTAGAATCTATAAATTTTACCTTAGAGGGCAAGATGAGTGATTAAGTTAGGGGTCGTGAGAGGATCTGGTTACCCTGGATTATCTGAATGGCCACAAAACCAGACATGGAACAACAAACTGGTTAAAAATCAGGAAAGGAGTACATCAAAGCTGTATAGCGTCACCCTGCTTATTTAACTTCTATGCAGAGCACATCATGCAAAATGCCAGGCTGGACGAATCACAAGCTGGAATCAAGATTGCCTGGAGAAATATCAATAACATCAGATGCAGATGACATCACCCTTGTGGCAGAAAGCAAAGAGGAATTAAAGAGCCTCTTGATGAAAGTAAAACTGGAGAGGGAAAATTTTGGCTTAAAAATCAACTTTCAGAAAGTGAAGATCATGGCACCAGGTCCCATCACTTCATGGAAAACAGATGTGGAAACAATGGAAACAGTGACAGACTTTAATTTCTCGGGCTCCAAAATCACTGCAGACAGTGGCTGCAGCCATGAAATTAAAAGATGCTTGCGTCCTGGAAGAAAAGCTGTAAAAAATCTAGACAGCATATTAAAAAGCAGAGGCATCAATTTGCCAACAAAGGTCCATCTAGTCAAAGCTATGGTTTTTCCAGCAGTTATGTAATGATGTGAAAGTTGGACTATCAAGAAGGCTGAGCACTGGAGAACTGATGCTTTCGAACTGTGGTGCTGGAGAAGACTCTTGAGAGTCCCTTGGACTGCAAGGAGATCAGACCAGTCAATCCTAAAGGAAATCAATCCTAAATATTCATTGGAAGGACTGATGCTGAAGCTGGAGCTCAAATCTTTTGGCCACCTGGTGCAAAGAGCTGACTCATTGGAAAAGATCCTGATGCTTGGGAAAACAGAGGGCAAGAGGCAAAAGGGGCAACTGAGGATGAGCTGGTTCCAACTCAATGGCCATGAGTTTGAGCAAACTCCAGGAGGTATTTAAGGATGGGGAAGCCTGGTACGCTGCAGTCCATGAGGTGGCAAAGAGTCAGACATGCCTGAGCGACTGAACCACAACAATAAAGGCAATCATACATACCTCTACAGAAGAGAGGCAGAGGAGTTTTAAGAGAGACACACTGAAGAAAAGGCAGTTTGACGACAGATGTAGATGTGAGTCACGTGGACACAGACCGAGCAACACCTGAAGCCATTACAACCAAGAAGAGGCGGGGAATGCAATCTCCTTTACAGTTTCCAAAGAAAGTGTGGCCCTACACCTTTATATCAAACTTCTGGCTTCCAGAACAATAAGAGAACAGATCTCTGTTGTTTTAAGCCATCGTGTTTGTGATAATTTGCTATAGCAGTCACAGGGGACTAGTAAGGCTTTCTCTGAAAAATTTTCATCACACTCCAAGTTCAGGAATTATGCCTCTAGCTCTTTCTGATTGAAATATTTTTCTTCTAGATATCCTAAATGTTTCCCCAGCTCTTTCCTAAAGTACTGTGCCTACTAGGCAAGACCCTCCCTGCAATCATCTAGCTTTCTCTGTCCTCTTCTGCCTTACTTCTCCCCACAGCGCTTATGAACACACTTCACTTTACTTATGAATGTGTTCATAATCTCTCTCCTTTAACAAGGTTAATGTAAGATAAGCTCAGTGAGAGAAAAGGACTGGTCTGGCTGACATACCTCTGAATTCCCAGTGCCTCCATCAGTGCCTACAGCATGGAAGACACCCAAGATATATCAAGGAATGTACATGTGCCTGAATGAATGAGGGAACCAGGCAGAGAACCGAATCCTGACCACAATGTAATCATTTTTGCTTTTGAATTACTTCAGTGTGTTAAGGCTTATACTTCATGTTGCTACTTTTCTTTTTTTCTTTTAACATACTTTTGTTCTCTTAACAGTCGGTTCCCTTCTTTGTGATCTTTTTCAAATAAAATGTTAATGCTTTTGGTGCAAGTTACCACAAATTTAATTAAATGTTATTACTGTCTCATTAAATGTTTTTTATTAAATATAAGCATTTCATTTCATTGTTTTGTATTTTTCTACTATTCTGTAAAGTTTATTTTTAATTTCGTTTCATTGATCAGTGTTTCCTTCTTCTTTAGCCCTTTACTACAACTTTCTTTCTATTACTAATTATATTTTATCCAACTTATTAGTAGTACAGTGGTTAAAAGCATGGACTCTGAAATTACTCTACCCAGGTCTGAATCCCTCTTTGGTACCCACAGATATGAGACTTTGAGCAAGCTACCAATATTCTTTGTCTGGAAAACGGTAACCATAATTATCCCACATGCAGGATTCTAATACAAATTAAAGACTGAGTATATTTTAAACTTATCTAACACTGTCCAGTTTATGAAAGTGCACTGTCTGGCTTAAAGTAATCCTAAAAAAAAAAAAAGAGGATTTTAAGTTTCAAAAATTTTTTCATTCATGCTTTTTGTCTTTTTATTTTATTTAATAACAGCAAGCAGACAGCATAGGCATAAATTAAACATAAGAATCATCTAGTTGTTAAAAGGCTGGTTTATTTGGGGCCTTTTAGTGTAAATTACTCATTCATAGTACATCTCCATAGCCACCTTCATTCATAAACCATGGTCTATTATTTCAGACTTGTGTACTAATACTAGCACATGGATTGGTGATATCATTAACATTAGACTTTCAAAAAAAGAACATCTGTATTTTGCATTCTGTAATAAAGAAGAAAGGGGGGAAGAATTTCAAATCATGAAGTAAACTGCCCTAATGGTTAAAGTTGGTGCCAACTTAATACGCCCACTATGGTTTATGAAATATTTGTGCTCTGTCTGACAGTCTACAGTAAAAAAAACCTGTGGTAGGTTTTCAATTGGATAAAAGGAAAAACAGAAAATATTGGAATGAGGCCACATTTATCTAAATCAGCAGAGACACTTCCTACTGCAGTGACCTTCACTGTGTTTTGAGGACTACAGCAGCACTGAGAAACATTTTTTTTCCCCTTAAATACATAAAATACCTTGAAAGAATCTCTCTTTATTTCTTTCCCCTATGATCAAGTATTCAAGACCTCATTATAAGAATTTCATATGTTTGATGTCATTATACATTTCTCTCCGCCACCATGAACTAATCTTACATTTTACAGAAATGGTAGAATTCTCCTAGAAATGTCATATTCCTTCCCTAGATGATCATTACTCAAAACAATAGCTTTTTAAAAACCCATTGTGCTGACATCTACAGAGAGGAATATTCTTAAGACATCTGGAATCAATCAACATAATGGAAAACCTAATGTTTACATCTGTATACAAGCTTAAACATGAGACAAAGTAAAGAGTCTAGGTAAACTATATTCTTTTCTTTCTTTTGAAAGAGACAGTGGACTGAATGTTTGATCTCTTCATTTATTATAGATTACAACAGACAAGAGCCAATCTGATTATCCAAGTCTTTCTACACATCTTCTTCACATCATAATTTTTCAAGCTACCAACTTTTAAAATATACTAATTTAAACCACAGGTGATTAGAAATAATGAAATTTTCTTTTTAAACTGGAAGAGGAAATACATAGTTAACTTCTTATTAGTTTCCTCCACCTTTCCATTTGGCCAAATTAACTTTTTTGAACTTACTGTAAAATTGTTATTACATAATAATTAACATAAATAGAAAACGTATTCTTTAGCAGTCACAGAGGCTGCACTGAGCCGGAGGGAGCAAGCCCAAGGTGTCCGAGCAGTCTCTTAAGACCACAAACCCGCAGAGCACTATTCTTCCCTATTTTTTGTTTTCAGCTTTCTTTTGTGCAATTTAAAATGTTCATAACTTTTACTGGTGAAAAGGATGAAAAAATAAACCAAAAAACCAAATCTATTTAAGGGGAAAAAAAAATAAAAAGCAGGGAACAAAACCCACCGGAATGTGGAATTGGAAATGCTACCCACTCCAGTGGGAAGCCGAACCTTCTCCAGGGTATCTTCCCAACCCAGGGGTTGAATCCAGGTCTCCTGCATTGCAGGCGTATTCTTTACCAGCTGAGCCACCAGGAAAGCTCAAGAATACTGGAGTGTGAGGCCCATCCCTTCTCCAGCGGATGTTCCCGACACAGGAGACAATCCCTGGTCTCCTGCATTGCAGGACTCTTTACCAACTGAGCAATCAAGGAAATAAAACAAGCAAATAAAAAATCCCAGAGGATCTCAGGTTTTACTTAACAAGTTAAGATTACTGTATAATACTATTCAACTTATAATTTATTTACTCCTGATCTCAATCTTTTGGTGTAACAAAGCATTATTTATTAAAGTTAAGCATTCAGTTAAGGAAAAACAAAAGATAATAAATGAAAACAAAAGTAACCATCAAGCCCTGAATCACCACAAAGGCATAAGATGAGGCTGAAAAGCAGAAAATGCTTTCCCAATATTTCATTCCTCCCCATGGAATGGGCCTCTGAGAGGGTCAGGTGGATCACCAGAGACTTGGGGTCCCACTGCCCAGGTGATACCAAACAAAAGGCTCCTGTCATTCTATGAACCCCAGATCCAGGAAGGAAGTGAGGATAGGACTAAGAGTGAAAAGGCATTAAATACCTAGTCTGATTGGGGAAAAACACCTTTAAAGTTGTTTTTCCCCTCAATGAAGAGGTCTTGGTAGAGGCCCTGGGAACACTGTAGCTGAGGGCCCTGTGCATCAAGGCACCTCCACTAGGAATACAGCAAGAGCTTGGGCCATGAGGGGTGGTGGGGTCCTTGCGTGCAATTCCCTTCTGAGACTGCAGTGCGCTGGCTGTGCTCCATGACTGATATGGGGCGTGGGGGGCAGCTTTCCCCCTGCGTCTTCCCTGCCAGGGAAAGCCTTTGTAATCATCTATAGTGGGGTCTGAAAGATCACACATGAGTTTCTAGTCAGGAGACAGACTCTGTAGACATATAAAGGCATACAAGCCAGACTGTAAGTATAAAAGATCTTTCAGAGAACATGGAGTCAGTTTTGGACATAATTTACTTCACTTCCTGAGTCAGTCAGCTTAAGCTAAAATATAACGAGCCCCCAAATCTCAGTAATTTGTAAAGACTGTGCGTGTGTGTGTGTGTGTGTGTGTGTGTGTATGTGTGTGTGACTCAATCGTGTCTGACTCTTTGCGACCCCGTGGACTTCTCAGTCCATGGAGTTCCTAGGCAAAAATACTGTGGTGGGTTGCCATGCTCTCCTCCAGGCTATTTTCCCTGGAGGAGAACCCAAGGATCAAACCCATGTCTCCTGCATTGCAGGCAGATTCTTTACTGTCTGAGCCATCAAGGAAGCTTTTTTTTTTTTAAGATTAACATTTATTTTTCTTTCTCATACTGTGTATCCGTTGTAGGATGACTGAATCTCTGAGTCTCTGCTTCATGGTTTTTAGTTTGTTGGTTTGTTTCTGTGTTTATTCTGCAATGTCATTGAACTTATGGAAGAAGGTATAGGGACATGAGAACTGCTGGAGCTTAAACATCTGCCTGGATAAATCACTCTGGCCAGGAAGATGGCTAAGACCAGGCAGCTCCCTTTCCTAGAGGCGAGGAGAGGTAGCCTTTGGCCATGAAAAACACATGTATTGATGCTGCTGCTGCTAAGCTGCTTCAGTCGTGTCCAACTCTGTACGACCCCACAGACAGCAGCCCACCAGGTTCCACCTTCCCTGGGATTCTTCAGGCAAGAACACTGGAGTGGGTTGCCATTTCCTTCTCCAATGCATGAAAGTGAAAAGTGAAAGTGAAGTCGCTTAGTCGTATCTGACTCAGCAACCCCACGGACTGCAGCCTACCAGGCTCCTCCGTCCATGGTATTTTCCAGGCAAGAGTACTAGAGTGGGGTGCCATTGCCTTCTCCACATGTATTGATATGAGAGGGCAAATTTCCAAAGGAAAGGTAGATTTGGAAAAACGTGAGTTAGAACCCTGTGAGTCTAGAGGCAGGTTATTTCACAAAAATCAGCAAATAATCTTTATCCATAAAATCACGGCTCTATACTAGGTGATTTCAAACATCTCTTTTAGGTCAATGCTTTTTTTCAAATCCTAAGTCATTTTATTTGTGAGCCTCTTGATATTCTTTATGGATAAGACTCATGGGGCTCAAGGACCCTGGTGAAATTGGGTCCTTATATAACATTTATATAAAGCTAAGGGTAAAACATAATAAAACTTCCCTGGTAGTGCAGATGGTAAAGAATGCACCTGCAATGCAGAAGATCTGGGTTCGATCCCTGGGATAGGAAGATCCCTTGGAGGAAGGCATGGCAATCCACTCCAGTATCCTTGCCTGGAGAATCCCATGGACAGAGGAGTCTGGAAGGCTATAGTCCATGTGGTCACAAAGAGTTGGACACGACTGAGTGCGTAAGCACAGCACAGCATAGTTAAAACAGTCACTCTGATATATACTTTTTCCATATAGAAGCTAAAGCCACAATTTGGTCAATCATATTGTGGATAAACTAGCACTGATTTTTACAGATGCACTATTAATCTATTCACCATACCTACTCGTTGTTTTTTTTTCATTCTTTTTCTATATGGAAGTTTTGCTCTATTTAATTTGTTTAAAATATGTATCAAAGATATTAAATTTGTGAAACAAATACATAATGCTTCTTCATACTAAATTTTCCTATAATTCATGCTTTATATTTTAATATTACTAGTTATAAATTTATGACTTGAAACAGTTAATATTTTCATTTCTTCAAGCACATTTTACTAGGCTATTATCATAATATTTTATTTAGATACAGCATAATCTATAACTTTTTCAAGTCATCATGCTTATTTTTCAAGGGCTAACACTAACTTTGATTTCATTCTGCTTTGATTAATAGATAAGGGGACAATAACTACTGCTTTCAAAATAAGGGTGCCAGTTCTTGACTTATGTGTTATAACCATGACTAGAAGTGTTTGTGCTTAGTGAATCTTAAAAGAACAGAATGCTTAAATTTTCAAATAATGTGGTCCATCATTATGACATTTAAAACAAACTGGCAATTAAAATGGTTAATAGAACACATGCCCACACTACTAGCACACAACAAACATGTTGATATAAAAAAAAAAACATTGTGGGTTTATGGTGATTTTAAAACATTTAGTTAAAAATTTAACCAATATTGGTCAGAATGAACTGATAATAAATATGACCTGTAAAACTTAATTATATGATGAAGTATTTTCTATCAGCTATCTTACTTCCTTTGCTTATATCAAGGATGACTATTTTTTATTTATTTTTTCCTTTTTTTTTAAGCCAAATCAGTTGATTAGTGCTTCTTGAGGTGATCTGAGTAAGTCATCCTGATGATTTGATATCTCCCTCCTGCCTTTATAGCCTGGCTAGGCAGGCAAACACTGTCCCAAGAGAATATTTGACTATAGACACTTACTGTGTCCTTCTCCAGGTACTGCCCATATCTTGAACATACCCATTATCCATTCTTCTCACCGAAGGATAGTTAGCACTATTTCTGGCTTAGGCTACTAGTTTAGAGAGGTCAGCTCATTATCTCATAATGAGTGCTGGCAGACAAATTAAGGGATTAATGTCATTCAGTAAGAAATGGTAACAGAGAATGGGCAAGTAGATGAAATTGTTTTTTTAGTGTTCCCAAAAGCATAGATCCTACAGAGCTTCAATTCTTCTAAAATGGAAGAGATATATGTGAATTTATAAAATTTCAATCATAGGTATAGTCTCCAATGAAATAGTTTGACTTTATATCCATTTTCTACATTAAAGAAATATTGAGATATTTACTATGCACAGAGGAGAAAAACTTTATATTAGATTAGGGTATTAGGACAAACCACTAATATAAAAAAAAATGATACCTGGAGGTTTGCTTTCTATTTCAACTATTGTAAACATATGAAGCATTTCCACTTGAAAATACTAATTTTGGTAAATCAATATCTAAGTTTTACAAAGAAATATCCCAACAATATGACTCAATTTCTAACTTGAATCACTACTTAATATAATAAATGCCTATCAATCTATAATTATACTACTGAAATCAGGTGAAGCTTAAAATATGGCTAGTCTATATTGAGATGTACTGCAAATATGAAATATACACCAAATTTACAAGCATAATAAAATATGTAAATTATCTCAATAATTTTTATATTGATCACATGCTGAAAGGATAATGTTTTGGATATTTTGGATTAAACAAAATATGTTATTAGAATTATTTTCAGCTCTCTTTTCTATGTGACTGCTATGAAAATTTTACATTGCCTATAGGATTTATATTTTGATTGGACCACTGTTCTAAGCAATACAGCACAGTATTAGCATACTGAGAATTACTTCTTTCCAGTCAAATCTCATGTATGGTTCATATAATTCATGGCCTTTGTATTCAAAATGCTTGCATACAGCTAGAGCCATTAGTATGTGTTATCATAAAGGAAGAGAGAAATTAATTTTCCTCTATCATACAATTTCATAGCTGACACTGAAGGCTTTTTTGTGTGTAACTATCCCATGCATTAGGAATGTCTGGTGCAAAGCATAAATCTGCACAGAAGTACATTTTGTTATGATTTGTTTTGACATTCTCAATTACATTTTGGAACCCTTACCTACAATGTCCCCAGCAATCTTTTATCCAGCTGAATACATTTTGTTAAACTCAACCAAGGTATTGAACATGATTTATTTATTTAGCTGTGAACTCTGGTTTATTTGGCGTAATCAAAAACTGAACTGCTCTGAAGATCTTTTGCTGTCTTATTATTAAATAGTACAAAGCCATTAAAGACTCACTTTCAGAAACACTGGGATGCTGTGGTTCCTTCCTGTAATAAATAGAGTATATGAAACTACTAATTTTTGTTCAGTAGGTATTGGTGTAAAAACTGGTCTTTTTATAAGCACTGGTGAAATGAAGAATATAAACTCTTATCATTTTCAATATCAATCCCAGCTTTTGTCTAATACTTAAGCTTGGGCAAACCCTTGAACAAAATCAACTTTTTTTTCTAAGTTCACTTGCCAAAATGTTTTCAAAAGCTACACTATTTCCATGCATCACTTTTATCACAAGAAAGAACAAGAACAACCAAACGTCAAACAATCTGCTTCTATTCTAAGAAGACTTCTATCTAGGTGGTGTTTGTAGTACTCAAATATAGAATAACATTTCTGGAACATCAAGTAATGTGCCATGTGACCTAAAAATCCATTGCATAAAATTTTCAATAATAAATTATTTTTTAATCTCAGCCACAAAAACAAAAAAAATCAAAATGAAAGACATTCATGAGTAAAGAATGTGCTGTGATAGAGTGTGAAGTACCATTGCCCAACTGCATGCAATGAACTCTTGGGCACTTAACTTATCCAGTATAAACCCAATTAAATATTTTACAAGTTCCAAAGGAGACAGAAAAATTGATAGATACTTTTAGAAAGATATTCTAGGTAAGGCAATGTTAAAATCTATTCATTTGTAAAATCCCATTCTCAAAAATCGCATTTTTATACAGCATCAATTCTGTACTCTGAAGTTTAAGAACCAAGATAGACTATGTAATAAGAAAATCTTTTTGTCACATCAGGAAATTAGCTTCCTTACAAAATAATCCTGTCCACAAAATTAATTCTGTGGAGATTATATTTTGAGTGTACCAATGAATTCCCCAAATCAACATTATTTTTAAGTCATAAAGTTTAACATGATGCTCAATTCAAAATATACAAAATTTACAATTGATAATAAGATACATATTCACAAATCCTTTGTTGGAAAAGATGTTTGGTTTTACTTTTCTTAATACAAAATGTGACATTCCTCATTTGCATGTGTGCCCAGTCACTCAGTCATGTTCCGACTCTATGCAACCCTGTGGACTGTGGCCAGCCAGGCTCTTCTATTCATAGGATTTTCCAAGCAAGAATACTGAAGTGGGTTGCCATTTACTTCACCAAGATATCTTCCTGACCCAAGGATCAAACATTGCATCTCCTGCATTGGTAAGCGGATTCTTTACCACTGAGCCACCAAGGAAGTCCAGCATTCCTCACTCCCCTTCACTAATTCAGATATTTATCCACTCTCGCAGGGCATAGAAAATAAAAGGTCTCCAAGACTGGAGGAGGAGCCAGGGGTCCTCCTGGCTTATTCCCTGTTTAACAATTTGCTGTGGAAGTTAGCTCACCTACAGGCAGTTAGGAAGCTAGCTTCTTACTGAGTATTTACTGCACACTGAGTGATACACTCACACCCTCTTATAAAAACCGGGAGCCCTACTTAGCAGAGCAGAAAGCACCTGGGGGCTGGTGAGGAAGCAAACAGAAACCAATCAGGTTCATAGGACAAGGTTTTCTGGAAGATGCTGCTGCTTGGGCCCCACTGTTCGGCTCTTTCCTTTACTAATTTGCTTTATCTTTTTTCCATGAAAGAAGCATGTCTAATTTCATTTTTAAAAACCTCTCTAATTTTGTTTCCTAGTCTTTTAGAATTTTGACCAAATTTCAATGTACAGTATCCATGTATTATTACATGCTATTAACGTGTCCTTTTAAAGAAAACCAGAGCTGGATGATAAAGTGGAAAAAATAGATTTTATTTAAAAGCTACAGCAAGAGGGGAAAAGCGACCTCATTACACAACTGGGCTCCAGTCCAAATACAGAACGGACAATTGGAGATTTATAGCCAAGGAGCACTAATTGGAAGGCCCAGTGAATGGGAAGCTACTAAAAGAAGACATCAAAGTTCAGGGGATTCCTGCTGACCCCATTTGACAGAAGTTTTGCCAATGATGGGCTAGGCAATTCCAAAAAGGATGGAGGCCAAAGTGGAGTCTTCTTCAAGAAGAGGCCAGAGGAGCATAACTAAAGTATAATCAATGAGAGAGTGTCAGTAATTACAAGGTTCTCTGTAAATAACTACACCTACTGAGAAAAATAATGGTTTCTTTACTTCTATTATTTTATACAAAAGATTTATATATAACCTTGTGAATATTTCATACCATCTTGTTGCTTCCTCTCTTTTACTTTTAAGCATATGATTAATTCTGTCATCCTACTTCTGTCATGGATGACTGATTGGATGTGCTTAATGAATGTTACTTGAGGTGTTTCAGAGAATCTAAAAAGAATATTTTTCCTAACAATATACAGGAAACTGAAATAGAGAAATAGTTAATATTTAACATAGGACACATTAAAAAATACTGCTACAAAGAAACAGAGAATGAACCAAAGATGTGGAATAAAGTACTCTTATTGAAAAAATTCTTCTAAAGAGACTAATAAAAAAAGTTTTGTGTTCTTTATAAAAAAAAAAAGTGATGCATAACAGTTTAAGTGATAGATAACAAACTAAGTCAAGGAATAACTCCATTAAAATGAAAACCAAAGTGAATAACAGGTAAATCAGACTTGTGTTAAAAAGTAGAAGACTATAAACTATAGAATATAAAAGTAATAAGAAGCCAAAAATAAAACAAAAGCATAAAACATAAAATACTATTAAATTATAATTATTTTTAGCAGTTATAGAAGCATATAACCTATAATTAAAAATTTAAAATAAACTATAAAGAAGTAATAATACTGTAAAATAATACAATTTTCTAATCTAAAGTAAGTCTAAGTCTGAAAATCGAGAGTGTTAACATATATTTGGGAAAACAGGTAAGAGATCTATACTGGGTTGTTCTTGTTCAGTCACTTAGTCATGTCCGATTATTTGAGACCCAGTGGACTACAGCATGCCAGGCTTCCCTGTCTTTCACTACTCCTGGAGATTGCTCAACTCATGTCCATTGACTCAGTGATGCCATCCAACCATCTCATCCTCTGTCATCCCCTTCTCCTCCTGCCTTCAATCTTTCCCAGCATCTGGGTCTTTACCAGTGAGTCGGCTCTTCACATCAGGTGGCCAAAGTACTGGAGTTTCAGCTTCGGCATCAGTCCTTCTAATGAATCATCAGGATTGATTTTGTTTAGGATTGACTGGTTTGATCTCCCTGCTGTCCCAGGAACTCTCAAGAGTCTTTTCCAGTACCACAGTTAGAAAGCATCAGTTCTTCAGTGTTCAGCCTTCTATATGGTCCAGCTCTCACATCCATACATACTACTGGAAAAACCATAACTTTGACTATATGGACCTTTGTTGGCAAAGTGATGTCTCAGCTTTTTAACATACTACCTAGGTTTGTCATAGCATTCCTTTCAAGGAACAAAAGTCTTCATTTCATGGCACAGTCACCATCCACAATGATTTTGGAGCCCAAGAAAATAGTCTATCACTCCTTCCACTTTTCCCCCTTTTATTTGCCATGAGATGATGGGATTGGATGCCTTGATTGTAGTTTTTTTGAAAGTTGAGTTTTAAGCCAGCTTTTTCACTTCCTCTTTCACCCTCATCAAGAGGCTTTTTAGTTACTCTTCACTTTCTGCCATTAGCGTGGTATTATCTGCATATTTGAGGGTGCTGATACTTCTTTCAACAGTCTTGATTCCAGCTTGTGCTTCATCCAGCCTGGCATTTCACATGGTGTACTCTTCATAGAAGCTAAATATAAGCAGGGTGACAATATACAGCCTTGATGTACTCCTTTCCCAAATTTGAACTAGTCAGTTATTCCATTACATTTCTAACTGTTGTTTCTGATCCAAAATCAGGTTTCTCAAAAGACAGGTATGGTGGTATGGTATTCCCATCTCTCTTAAGAATTTTCCACAGTTTCTTGTGATCTACACAAAGGCTTCTGAAGTCAATGAAGCAGAAGTAGATTTTTTTTTTTCTGAAATTCCCTTGCTTTCTCTATGATTCAAGGAATGTTGGCAATTTGATCTCTGGTTCCTCTGCCTTTTATAAACCCAGATTTGTACATCTGGAAATTCTTGGTTCACATACTGTTGAAGCCTAGCTTGAAAGATTTTGAGTATAACCTTACTAGCATGAGAAATAAATGTGTGCAACTCTCTGGTAGTTTGTGAACATCTATACTGGATATATCTTAACCGAAAACATAACTTTGAAATCAATTATTATAAGCACCCATGTTTGAAAAAGTAACAGAATTTTCTTCACCTTTGAGGGTCAACAGTACACCCTTTCCTGACTACCTTTGGTGTACTGAAATAACTCTGAAATTGCACATGAGATTTGTTGCTAAGACCTAGACACCTGACCCATACTCCCACAAAATCTTGGCTTTGGCATTATACTGACAACACCCTTCTCACTATACCTGTCCAAGAGGCAGTCACACACCATCACAACTGTGAATAAACACCATACTGCAATGGATTAGACACTTGCCTTAAATATAAGGCCTTACTAATGTGTTTAAATTTGAGAGATACATCTGGAATTCAGAAGAGCAAACTATCCCTAATGAAATACAAGGCAGGCTCATAGGCTGTTCAGCCTCTAACAAATTTGCAGGAATATCTGGATTCTGCCTCCACCATACTCTACACCTATAAAACTAGAAAAGCCTTGTCTAGCAAGTCACCCACAGGTCTTCCATTTTCAGTGGGACTTGACCAACATACCCTAGACAAATTGAATGACACCTCTTCTTCATTCTCTAGCTTGTGCCTTGAGAGAGGATATACAATCAGAGGTTCTGACCACCCAAAAATTGCTTCCAAGAGCCAAAAAGACAGGAAAATGCCTACCTGTAGGCACCCAGATTCATCCCAAAGTTACTTTCACCACTAGAGAGGCAACAAGCAGTTGTGTACCGGGCACTATCAGAGCTGAAGCTGTTACTAGATAGAGTCGATTATCTGGTGACTCCTTTTATGCACAGAGTAATAGAAATAGGTCTTGTAACATTGATTCACAATAGAGGCCTCCTTATTAAAATGGAAATGGTAGCTACAGGTTCTAGCTAATCCAGGCTCTGCTAAATTTTCACAGCTTCTTGAGGTAATAGCTACATATCCTGTCACTGAGGTTAACCTGCCCAAATCCCCTGAAATGACTCTGCTCTTGCTCAGTAGGGACTAGAGGGAGGATGTGCAGCACTCTCAAACCAAGAAAAGCCATAGCCTTTCTTTAGCAAGAGGGCTAGTGTGCAGTACAAGGGAGCCAGACAGTGGACAACCTATCGCCCTTAATCAGACACTCCAATTTCCATTGTAGGGAAGGGGCCAAAGTGCCCAATGAACTGAATTGTGTGCATAATAGTCCTGGAAATAGAGTATGACCTTGACAAACATTTTTCTAAAACTCATATTTTTACTGATATCTGTTTGGCGACTAATGAGCTAAGTGCTAGGTTGAGACATTGGCAGCATCAGAACTGGAACATACAAGTCAGAAATATTTTGGTAAACTAATGTGAGAAAAAAGTGCTATATGTCTCAAACAAGACACAGCGGAGGGACGATACAAAGCCAAAGCTAACAAACTAACCAAACCACAAAGCAGGTGAGCCTCCTGAAGGAGGGAAAGTTTCTAAATTTTGAGTTGGGCCACCACACCTTTCTATTGGTAGGGACATGAGAAGTCAAGGCTTTAAGGGACCATGAGGTTATGAAAATGGGTTATCAATAGAAGATTCAGTCCAGCAGAGAGACATTTACTCAAAATCATTAGAACTGTACCACACGACAGAAATACAGACTGGGGTTACTTCATGGGAGGAGAAACAGCAGAGAAGGACCACATCAGAACTGGGAAATGAATTTTACTAAGGCTCTTCCTGGTAGGAGCCATTAAATATACTTCAACAATAGCAGATACCTAGAAAGCTCTTCTATTAGCTTACACTTGTGTCAACCCCTGTTAATATTATTCAAGGGTTACCAAAGCAGCTTTACAGACTTTGAGGGTGCCATAAGTTATACAGTCATATAGTCAGGTCAATGTTTTCACCTCACCACAAAGTAAATGCAGTAGAAGACAGTATAAAATAACACAGATTAAGAAAAAAAAAATCTATCTTGGACTTCCTTGGCGGTACAGTGCATTAGAATCCACCTGCCCATGCAGGGGACACAGGTTTAATCCCTGTTCCGGGAAGATCCCACATGCAGCAGAGCAATAAGCCCGTTCACCACACTGAGCCTGCACTCCCGGAGCCTGTTCCCAGCAACAAGAGAAGCCACTGCAATGAGAAGCCCGTGCACTGCCTCCAGACAGTAGACCCCACTCTCTGCAACTAGAAAAGCCCGCATGCAGCAACAAAGCCTGAGCACAACCAAAAATAAAATAAATAAATAAACCTATCCTGTTATACTACAGTAATAGGTGTCAAAGAAAAACACAATAAACTTTTTAAACAAGAGCTATTAAGAGACACTGGAGGTCAATGGCTACCCCCAAATAGTAAAAAATATTATTTATAACTCTGATTACTCTAATTCAAACATATATACCCATGTCATAACTACATGACATTTACACAGACAATAAATAAGGAGACTATAACTTGGTGTTGTTTATACACACACCAGCACGTCCAACAACCATTTTCATAGACATGGGAACCCTGACATTGTTGCTCATAGCAAAGAAAAGACCATCTGTTACTTTCTCCTTTCCTTTTCATCTCACACAAAATCCAAGCCACTTATTCCTTGCTCCTGAAGAGAACTTGCTGTGGACCATCAACTGTGAGACCATCCTTAGCAACCTCTCATCATCCTCTCATCATCATGTATAAGCTAAACAAACCACCCTGACATAATTCAGAGAAAGAGGAATCCTTACCTGTTGCCCAGGTACTTGGCTCAACTAAGAACACTGTAACAATGGCACAAAAACACATGAAAAGATGCTCAACATCACTCATTATCAGAGAAATGCAAATCAAAACCACAATGAGGTACCATTGCACACCAGTCAGGATGGCTGCTATCCAAAAGTCTACAAGCAATAAATGCTGGAGAGGGTGTGGAGAAAAGGGAACCCTCTTACACTGTTGGTGGGAATGCAAACTAGTACAGCCACTATGGAAAACAGTGTGGAGATTTCTTAAAAAGCTGGAAATAGACCTGCCATATGACCCAGCAATCCCACTTCTGGGCATACACACTGAGGAGACCAGATCTGAAAGAGACACGTGCACCCCAATGTTCATCGCAGCACTGTTTATAATAGGCAGGACATGGAAGCAACCTAGATGCCCATCAGCAGACGAATGGATGAGGAAGCTGTGGTAGATATACACCATGGAATATTACTCAGCCATTAAAAAGAATTCATTTGAATCAGTTCTAATGAGATGGATGAAACTGGAGCCCATTATACAGAGTGAAGTAAGCCAGAAAGATAAAGACCATTACAGTATACTAACACATATATATGGAATTTAGAAAGATGGTAACGATAACACTATATGCAAAACAGAAAAAGAGACTCAGATGTATAGAACAGACTTGTGGACTCTGGGAGGAGGCGAGGGTGGGATGTTTCAAGAGAACAGCATCGAAACATGTATATTATCTAGGGTGAAACAGATCACCAGCCCAGGTTGGATGCATGAGACAAGTGCTCGGACTTGGTGCACTGGGAAGACCCAGAGGGATGGGGCAGAGAGAGAGGTGGGAGGGGGGATCGGGATGGGGAATACATGTAAATCCATGGCTAATTCATTTCAATGTATGACAAAAACCACTGCAATGATGTAAAGTAATTAGCCTCCAACTAATAAAAATAAATGGAAATAAAAAAAAAGAACACTGTAACAAACCTGGACCCACTCCTAATACCCAGGAAATAAAATTAATCAGCCCTGAGCTGTGAACAGCATTTTGGCAATACCCAAAGGACAACTGGACCCTCTACTGCTGGCCACAGATGATCTCTGATGCTAACTCCTCTCTACAACTGTGCCCCTTCCTTACCTGAAAAGCCCTCGCCCTCACCAGTGCTGACTATACATCTGTTGATGTATCACTTTAGTCCTGGTAATTTAATCCTACTGCTGACAAGGTATGTCTGGAAACAACATACTACATGCACACTACACAGATCAGACCAGAGACAATGGGAACCATGCTGTTGGCTAATCTGGTTGATCAATCCTTCTAACGACCACCTACATCAACGCTGAGGCTAGCATACTTCCTCCTGTGTTTACCAATACAATCAACACTTCCTCCTACAGAGCCAGACTCTAAGACATAGTCTGTGTCTTCTAAATGCCTTCTAAATTCAGTTGGCCAACATTTATTTCATATCAGACATAACTATTATTACTAACCAGTACCATCAAATATGAGAGTTGGACTATAAAGAAAGCTGAGTGCCAAATAATTGATGCTTTTGAGCTGTGGTGTTGGAGAAGACTTTTGAGAGTCCCTTGGACTGCAAGGAGATCCAACCAGTCCATCCTAAAGGAGATCAGTCTTGGGTGTTCACTGGAAGGACTGATGTTGAAGCTGAAACTCCAATACTTTGGCCACCTGATGGAAAGAGCTGACTCACTGGAAAAGACCCTGATGCTGGGAAAGATTGAGGGCAGGAGGAGAAGAGGACAACAGAGGATGAGATGGTTGGATGTCATCACCGACTCAATGGACATGAGTCTGGGTAAACTCCAGGAGTTGGTGATGGAGAGGGAGGCCTGGTGTGCTGCGGTTCATGGGGTCACAGAGTCGGACATGACCAAGCAACTGAACTGAACTGAACCATCAAATAAATAGAAAAAAAAGGTCAGTACATATCAAGGTTCATTTAAGGAATGCCCAGAGATAGTATGTAACCAATATAATAATCAGATGCTCATGACTGGTGCAATGAAATTAAAACTCCAATCCAAAGTTAATACCAATAAACATTAAGGATTATGGAGATAAAGTTACAGCTCTTGCAAATCCCTGGGATGATGATAAATATAAATCCTGCTGACAAATACTAGCCTCTTTCCCTATTAATTATACTGAAAGCCTCAATAACTGAAGTGGGAAGACATTGCACTAACCAAGTGGCCATGGGCATTCTACCGTGGATATCTTCCCCGGCCACTAATCAATATATACAAGGAAAGCAATGTCTAAAACATAATATTATCTGGGCCAGGGCATATCTAAAATATTCAGGGACTACCACCATCTTAGGAATTCTTTCTTAGCCTAACCTCACAATATTAACTGCAAGCTTCACACAATACTCAAAGCAAGCAGGCTCTACAACAACTGTAACATTGTCTGCCTACAGTAAATCATTATAGCTCTTGGGTGTTACAGCAAAGACAATTCTCATGAAAAATATATTTCGATCACACTGGGAAATCTAACTGTTCTTTTCTTGGGAATTCATTCACTCAAACTGACAGCTACTTGCTTACAGCTATTGCAAAATTTTGTAGGTTTACCAAGACCACCACTAAGAACTCAGGAAATAAATGGATGAAACTGCCACCCTCATCTTCTGGGGGATCCTTAAAAAATGTACACAAACTGACCTTACCAGAGATAGAAACAATAATGAAAATTAGAGACGCAAAGCTAACCTAGGTGGAAATGTACTGGTGTGGTCACAGTGCCATCCCCCAAGGGGCCACCCTCAGGTTACCACAGCTGTACAACTGTCTGCCCAGGAAGGCGTCCCTTAGTATGAAAAGATGGGGCAAGTTGACCTCCACCGGAACACAGAAATATCATGATAAACAGCTACAGATGTGGCCCAAATGTATAATACAATTAATACCTATATTTTTAATAACATGATCTACTTGGACAATCCCATACGTGAATGCCTTATAGATTAGGATCTAACATGGTGATCATCTAAATTAACAAACACAGAAAGCAAATACTAATGATTTTTATTTTTCTGAGTATAACAACTTTCCTTGGTAATATGTTTCATTGTTGGTAGAAAGAGGCTTTAGCCAAGAACAGGTTTTCAATCATGGCACTGTTGATATTTTGGGCCAAATAATTCTTTTTTATTATCCAGGAGCTTCCCTGTGCCTTGTAGGATGTTAACAGCTTCACTGGTCTCCACACGGTAGGTGCAACTAGTGGCCCTCTCCTGGTTATGGCAATCAAAAACATCTCCAGAACTGCCATGCTTCTCCGGACTGCTATGGAGCAAGTCCCATCCCTCCACTGGCCTAGAGAGAAATGCTGCAGCTCTTTACTCTGGTTGTCCTACCCCTGCTCTTACTTGGCTCTTTTACTCCTATTCACTCATATCTTGTGCACAAGTCAGATTGTTCTGGGGAGCAGTAAATAATGAGCCTTTTAACTGCCAAAATTTCTGCTCTAATACTATAAATTTAATATTAAAATATGAGGCTTATAGGTTTAATTTTTCACTATTTTCACATATTTTTGTTTACTGTGTTTATTTTAAAGCAGTAGGAAACATTTGCACTTCTGTGACTTTCATACCATATTTTCCCAGAAATCTATTTTCAAAGGAAAAAATGTAGGAACTATTTCATAAGATGATTTTTGGCCAATAAAATATCTGATTTAGTCCACATTATAGGTTAAAAAGAATTCTTTCAAGGTGCAAACATAACTGGGAGATTTAAAACACTGTCATTAAATGCAAATCAAAACCACAATGAGGTACCATTACAAGCCAGTCAGGATGGCTGCTATCCAAAAGTCTACAAGCAATAAATGCTGGAGAGGGTGTGGAGAAAAGGGAACCCTCTTACACTGCTGGTGGGAATGCAAACTAGTACAGCCGCTATGGAAAACAGTGTGGAGATTTCTTAAAAAACTGGAAATAAAACTGCCATATGACCCAGCAATCCCACTTCTTGGCATACACACCGAGGAAACTAGCTCTGAAAGAGACACGTGCACCCCAATGTTCATCGCAGCACTGTTTATAATAGCCAGGACATGGAAGCAACCTAGATGCCCATCAGCAGACGAATGGATGAGGAAGCTGTGGTACATATACACCATGGCATATTACTCAGCCATTAAAAAGAATTCATTTGAATCAGTTCTAATGAGATGGATGAAACTGGAGCCCATTATACAGAGTGAAGTAAGCCAGAAAGATAAAGACCATTACAGTATACTAACACATATATATGGAATTTAGAAAGATGGTAACGATAACACTATATGCAAAACAGAAAAAGAGACACAGATGTATAGAACAGACTTTTGGACTCTGTGGGAGAAGGCGAGGGTGGGATGTTTCAAGAGAACAGCATCGAAACATGTATATTATCTAGGGTGAAACAGATCACCAGCCCAGGTTGGATGCATGAGACAAGTGCTCGGACCTGGTACACTGGGAAGACCCAGAGGGATCTGGTGGAGAGGGAGGTGGGAGAGGGGATCGGGATGAGGAATACAAGTATATCCATGGCTGATTCATGTCAATGTATGACAAAAACCACTACAATATGGTAAAGTAATTAGCCTCCAACTAATAAAAAAAAAAAAACTTTCAAATAAAAAAAAACAACACTGTCATTGATGAAATTCATTTGTAAGTAAAGAAATGACTGCTTCAGAATATAACTTGAAGGATTAAAGTACTGTCATTTAGTTTTTATGGATGTCATTAATCATCAGCTTTCTTCCCCTCCTTTCACTTTAAGACAACTGAGATTTAAAATATATTTTACAGAAAATACTCTTTTCCTTAACAATCAGAAGAAAATAGTTACTTTGAAATAATGATTCCAGATTTAGGTTGGCTGATGCCTTCTTGGACTGTGTTGCTATGAATGTGTCTAGTACTAGGGGGCTGGAGGAATGCCTGGTTTCCTGCTCCTGGCAAAAGTATACATTATAATGAGAGAGACCAAGAAAAATGTTAGATGAGACCTCTGAAGAGAAGATTCATCTACTTATAAATTTCCCCAAGGCAAAACACAGATGGAATTACATGCTATTTTATATATCTCTATTGACTCAAGTTTGCTCTTCTGCTTGCCTATTCTAAGAAATACATTCTAGATTCTATAAATACAGAGAATATATTGACTGCACATTTAGATAACTTCTAATTCTTCCATTTTTGTCTGAAATATCACACTATTTGATATTGTGATAATGTAAACTTAAACTCTATTTTAAAGGTAAAGGCAGAGAAACCACAGAAAGCTCTCTATGCTTATGTGAATCTCTGATTTAAAACAGTTAATCATGCTAAGACACATCAGGGGATTTCTTCTTGAAAAAGTATGTCCTGTGTTTCACATGTGAAATGGGAGGCTAGAAGAAAACTCAATTTACCTGGACAAGATGTGCAAGAGATTATCAGTCACCTGGATTTTCTGCACACAGGCATGCATGCTCAGTTGTGTCCAACTCTCTGTGACCACATGGACTGTGGTCTGCCAGGTTCTTCTGTCCATGGGATTTCCCAGGCAAGAATACTGAAGTAGGTTGCCATTTCCTTCTCCAGCAGATCTTCCCAACCCAGGGATCTGAACCCATATCTCCTGCATCTCCGGCAATGCAGGCAGATTCCTTACCACTGAGCCACCAGGGAAGCCCACAGTTTCCAGCAAAAGCAGTATCAAGAGTTCATGTTGATATCTGGCAGAAAGCAACACAATTCTGTAAAGCAATTATTCTTCAATTAAAAAATAGATAAATTTTAAAAGAATTTAAAAAGAATTCTTGAAGAGTACGTTCAAATGGAACCTTGGAAAATGCAAAGAAATACATATCCAAAACCAAATGATTTAATACTAAGGAAGAGCCAGTATAATGTATCCAGGAAGTTACAATGAGAAATATTGTCTGTTGCTTTATTTCTTCTAACAAAGAATTTTTTTCTTCATCTTTTACCCTCTGTCATAGACTGGGTTTCCTAGGAGGGAGCCTAAAACTGGGGTTCAGCAGCATGCAATTAAGTGAGAGTTCTCATCTGTAAGAAAGTGAAGCCAGATGGGAAAGGAGAAGGGAACAAGAAAGGATGTGTTCTCCACTACAGTCCTGCAGTGTAGTTTATGTTCCATACTGATTCTCAGGGAGAGGGCTCTGGAGCATAAACCATATTGTGGAGTTACCTACTTTCAGGCAACGGAACAACCGTCCACGCCTGACTCAGAGCCATTGGTAAAGAGTCATCCGAGGGCAATTCTTTGGAGGAAAGCAGCAACTCTGGCACCAAGGAATCCAAATTGAGACAATTATACTAAGATTGCTTCCCTAGTGTCTCAGATGATTAAGAATCTGCCTACAATTCAGGACACCTGGGTTCGAACCCTGGGTTGAGAAGATCTTCCCTGCGTTGGGAAGATCTCCTGGAGGAGGGCATGGCAACCCATTCCAGTATTCTTGCCTGGAGAATCCCATGGACAGGGGAACCTGATGGGCTACAGTCCATGGGGTCGCAAAGAGTTGGACAAAACTGAGCAACTAAGACTTCAGCGCTATTTGGATCTTCACAGTACAGGTACCAGGCTTAAGAGTAAGTAAACCCTCAGCTGATTCCAGCTGACTTCTGAATTGACCTGGTCTTCAAGACACCCCATCTGACACCATGCCAAGTAATGGCAAGCTATAACTGCAGAGCCATGCTTGAGTTGCAGACTTGTCAGAAAAAATGTGATCATTGTTTTAAGCTATTAAAATTTGAGGCTGCTTGGTAATGAAATGACAGGAACCAGAATACACAGGTTTTAAAGTTAGCTGAAATCTCATTTCACTCATGACAGCTATCTAATAACTTTGAACATATAACTGAAGTCTTCTGTGCTCTAGAAGAATTAGTATATCCCTCAGAGGGTTCGAGATACAGTACATAGCAAGTCTTTACCAATATCTGAATCTGTATTGAATAATGAAGTTCCTCAGTCTACCTGAAGGTCCTCTGAATTAACAAATATGTTCTTATTCATATATCCTTGGTTTTTCACATGATAACCTGTATACAATTCCCTTCAATTAAATGCTAACTTTCAGGAACTTCCCTGGTGGTGCAGTGGATAAGAATCTGCTTGCCAATGCAGGGGACATGGGCTTGCTCCCTGGTCCAGGAAGATTCCACATGCCTCAGAGCAACTAAGTCCATGCCCTGCAACTCCTGAGCCTCTGCTCTAGAGCCTGGAAGCTGCAACTACTGAAGCCCGAGTGCCTAGAGCTGTTCACAAAGAGAGAACCACCGCAATGAAAAGCCCAAGTACAACAGGGAAGAGTAGCTCTAGCTTGCCGCAACTAGAGAAAGCCTGAACACAGCATTGAAGACCCAGCACAGACAAAAAAAAAAAATTTTTTAAATGCTAACTTTTAAACAGTGACAGTAACATTGAAATGTAATTTATGTATAATCTCACTTAGCAGCTAGGTAACTTTTTTTTAAAGTAGCATTAACTAGTAGCAGAGTTAGTATTTTTCATGGGATTTTATCTGTAACTGTATCCATAGAAATTTTACACGATTAACTGTTATCAGGCTTATATTTTGTAAGACTCCCTGCTAAAATTTTACATCTTTTATTTCACATGACCTCACAAAATATCTAGAATGAATAATAACTCATTTCAATGATAAGGGAATAGAGGCTACAGTTAAAATAGCCTCGGCAAGAGACAATGATAATATATAACAAACTGGCAGTTCTAAATAAGATCTTTTTTGTAAACTAACACAGTCATTCTAAAGTTTAGGCTTCTCTGGTGGTGGTGGTGGTTTAGTCAATAAGTCATATCTGACTCTTGTGACCCGATGGACTGTGTAGCCTGCCAGGCTCCTCCGTCCATGGGATTTCCCAGGCAAGAATATTGGAGTGAACTGCCATTTCCTTCTCTGGGGGATCTTCCTAACCCAAAATCCAACTCTCCTGCATTGCAGGCAGATTCTTTACCACTGAGCCACCTCAAAAGACCTTAGGACTTCCTACGGAGTTGTAAATTCAGAATCAAAAACCAGGTGTCCTCTGTGTCAGGCATTACCTCTTAATTAACTGCAAATGTTAAGTTTTTTCTTCCTATTAACCTTTATTGGAAGCATCATTAGATACCAAACTTAAAAAAGAATAATTACAGAATGGTGCATGTGCACTGAGTCTCTTCAGTCGTGTCTTACTCTTTGCAACCCCATGGACTATAGCCTAACAAGCTCCTCTGCCTATGAGATGCTCCAGACAAGAATACTGGAGTGGGTTGCTATGTCCTCCTCCAGGGGATCTTCCTGACCCAGGAATCAAACCCATGTATCTTATGTCTCCTGTATAGGCAGGCAGGTTCTTTACCACTAGTGCCACCTGGGAAGCCCCCACAAAATGGTTCAGTTCAGTTGCTCAGTCATGTCCAACTCTTTGCAAGCCCATTGACTACAGCATGCCAGGCTTCCCCTATCCATCACTAACTCCTGGAGCTTGTTCAAACTCATGTCCCTTGAGTCAGTGATGCCATCCAACCATCTCATCCTCTGTGGTCCTCTTCTCCTCCTGCCTTCAATCTTTCCCAGCATCAGGGTTTTTTCTAATGAGTCAGTTCTTCACATCAGGTGACCAAAGTATTGGAGTTTCAGCTTCAGCATCAGTCCTTCCAATGAATATTCAGGACTGATCTCCTGTACAATTGACTGGTTGGATCTCCTTGCTGTCCAAGGGGACAATCAAAGACATTATGTACCACTCCTAGGGTAGGGTATAACTGGGGATACAATTTCCACTGAACATAAAGAATCTTCCAGCAATCACTGCTGCACAACACTGCAACAAACTGTTTCTAAAAGAAGCAACTTCAGAAAATTTATTTAAAGTTTTATGAGATATTCTTCTGAAATCTACTGACTATATTATCTTCTTTCTGTCTCGGGATATGTAAATTCTCACCAATTTTAGATTAATGGCAGGTTTAAACCAGAGATTAGTGGAAAAGTATATCCCTGATTCTTTGAATCATTTAATACTATTTTAGTTTAGATCATTAACATTAAACATAATACACATATGTACAAGCCCTCTGTCTATCAATGCATGTCAAAGAATAATAAAAATATATCTGCCCTTCCTGTCCAATACTCTGATATGTGTATGCATTTGTTACTCTGCAATGAACTAGGAAACCCTGCCATTTTTTTTTTTTGTTTGTTTGCTTAAATCTCAGTATTTCATTAGCAAAGTATATCCACACATTCTATTAAAAACAAAAAGCTCTAAGACCTACCAAATCTGTGCATTCGACCCTTTTACCATTGAAGAAACCTGGCCAATATTTTCAGAGGCAGCCAATAAAGGCCACTTCCAGGCTGACACCTGTAATAATTCTCCAGGTTTTAGTTCAAAGACAAGTTTATCAGCTTGCTTTGCCATCCTTGAAAATAGGCCATTAAAGTGAAAAATCTGAAGAACCTTTATAGCCCCACTCCCCTCAACTGCCTTTATACTAATATTAATCTTGTCTTAATTCAATGCCATCTTAAACTTCTCTTGTATTTGATTCATTCACAAAATTGCAGTGCTTTCCAGACTGCTAAGGCATCCATAATTTAGAGTCCAGACCCAAGAAATTGAGTCTGTTTTGTGTCAAAATAAAATTTGAAGAAATTCCAGCTAGGGGATACCCCATGAGATGTATATACTCAAAAGTGTAGTAGTTATCTACTACTTTATGGACTTTTGTACAATACTGCCAGACATAATAAATTCAGATAAAAGGCAGCCAGACACAACATTCCTGGAGAACTACCCACAGAACTCCTGTATCTGCAGTGCATCAACTGAGCATACAAGTATGCTATTAGGCACGCTCTCTACAACTTTGAGTTAAGTGCCTACACAACTGTAGGTGAATGGATGGTGGGTTTATGAGCACTTGGGTGCATTATACATGGTGTTGCAGTATTAGAAGGGTAATGATGAGCCTTAAAAAATTGTGACATTTTTAATGCTACACAACATAAAAAAGTATCAGAATAATTCAGTGGAGAGCCAGAGAGGCTAACCATTTTCTAACACTCAGGAGTGTTCTTTTAAAACCTTTGGCATATTCCATTCATTGTGATTGTGTGCGTGTGTCCATGCTAACTCACCTCAGTCATGTCTAACTCTCTGCAACACCATGGACTATAGCCCACCAGGCTCCTCTGTCCATGGGATTCTCGAGGCAAGAATACTGGAAGAGTGTCAGGAAGCATTTAACAAGAGGCTTCCTGTGTGCTGTTTTGGATCTGTCAGGAACCCTCTGGCCCTCATTGATTCCTGAATATTCAGGAATTAAGAGGAGAGGCACGCCTTTCCCGGGGCTGAGGAATCCAGGCATTTCTCATTAAGGTGATAAGTATCCTCTTCCTTTTTATGAGCCATACGGTAAAAGGCGATTGTTTGCAACTCTCTTTGATAGGGATCATCCTTCGTTTTGTTAAGTCTGGAATTGTAATCTTTATCTTTGCTGAGAATAACTACAGTGTATGTGCCCACGCCATGTTGATTAAAACACCTTTGCTCCACCAGAGCTTTGGTCCCCGTGTTTTTCTTTCCTTCTTTCTTTCTATCCTTCCTGTCTTTCTTTCTCTATTTCTGGCTAATTCCTTGGAGCGCGGAGGCCGCTGAGCTCACTTTCTTGCCCGGGCTTCTGAGACCCTCTCGAGAAGGGCGCACTGCGCCTTCACCCACTCGAGAGGGCGCCCGGTGCCTCCGCGCAGCAGCGCGAGCCCTGAGAACCGGACTCTGTCGGCTTTCCGCGTAAACCAGGGGATATCAGCCTCTTTCTCTCTCTTACTCTCGGAACCACCAGGTCCGGTCCATTAAAGCACCAACAAGCGCTATCAGCCTCTTTCTCTCTCTTACTTTCTTATCGTCGACTCCGGACCACCAGGTTCCGGTCCATTAAAGGACCAACAGAAGAGGGTTGCCATTTCCTCCTCCAGAGGGTCTTCCGAACCCAGGGATCGAAACTGCATGTCTTATATCTCCTGCATTGGCAGGCAGGTTCTTTACCGTCAGCACTACCTGGGAAGCCCCTCATTGTGGCTGACTGCTAAATGACCCCTGCTTATGTTTGAAATTGGATGTTCTATAAATATGGGTAGAAAACCGGGCTCGGGGCTCTCAGCCTGTGCGCCACTGCGTTGGACACAGCGGGGGCCCTAGCTCGAGCTAGCAATAAACTTCCTTCTTGCGTTTTGCATTGTCCCTTGGTAGCTTTCTCTCTTCCCGCTCGGGGATTCGGACATCGGGCATAACACAACTACTTGAATCATGCAACTTCGGAATCTTTAGAAATTTTTACTAGGAAAGGGGATATTTGGAAAGTGGGATTCTAATTTCATATCTAAGAGTGCTTCCAAAATATTTACTATTTAGTTAATCTCTATGAGGTTCACTTTCTTTATATATCAGATTAGAAAGACAGTCAAGATGATCTTTACTGTGCTTCCCATTGCTATTAACCATGGGTGTGCATATGTGTGTGTACACAAACATACTACCCTATGGTTAGCCTATAAAATATTTCAAAAAAAGAAAACTAAGTAAATTTCATTTTATTAAAGGTATCAAATATATTTGAAGAAATGGCAAAAGTCAAACTAGAATTAACTAGGATTATGATTTTTCCAATAGTAATGTATGGATGTGAAAGCTGGACAATAAAAAGTGCTGAGAGCTGAAGAATTGATGCCTTTGGAACTGTGGTATTGGAGAGGACTCCTGAAAGTCCCTTGGACAGCAAGGAGATCAAACCAGTCAATCCTAAAGAAAATCAACCCTGAATATTCAATGGAAGGACTGACGCTGAAGCTAAAGCTCCAATACTTTGGCCACCTGATGCAAAGAGCCAACTCAAAGGAAAAGACCCTGATGCTGGGAAAGATTGAAGGCCAGAGTAAAAGGAGACAGCAGAGAATGTGATGGATGGATGGCATCACCAAGTCAATGGACATGAGTTTGGAGATGAGAAGGACAGGGAAGCCTGGTGTGCTGTAGTCCATGGGGTCACAAAGAGTAGGACATGACTGAGCAACTGAAGAACAGCAACAAACTATAATCAAATCTCAGTTGAAAAATAATTAATTGAAAAAATGACCTGAAAAGGGAAAAAGGAAAGCTTGCTATGTGTTACACTGATACCTTCTTTGATACAAAAGGGTAAGACAAACTAAAACATTTTAAAAGTGTGTCTTGTGGGTACATGAGACAAGTGCTCGGGCCTGGTGCACTGGGAAGACCCAGAGGGATCGGGTGGAGAGAGAGGTGGGAGGGGGGACTGGGATGGGGAATACATGTAAATCCAGGGCTAATTCATATCAATGTATAACAAAAACTACTGTAATGATGTAAAGTAATTAGCCTCCAACTAATAAAAATTAAAAAAAAATAAATAAATAAAAATGGGCACTGAATGAGGAAAAAAAAAAAAAAAAGTGTGTCTTGTAGATTGTCATTGTTCTGTGTATAAGAAGAAACAAGGTTATGGATGATTGTCTAGAACCTGCGATTTTCAGGGAAAAAAGAATGAATATCTAATTTGGTGACTCATTCTTATTTTAGATTACATTTATACTAAAAACCAAAAGGAGGAGTGAACATTAAATGCTTATTTTATTTTCAACTAGGTTCTCCCATTATGTTTGGCCATGGATCAGAAATGTTTTATCTCAGTGACTTTGTCTACTACCTGCATAATACAGGTTAAAGTGTTTTTAGCTTTGATCATGATTTTGCAAAGTTAAATGCATGTACATAAATTACTAACTCAGACTAATATTAACACTAAATAATTACTAATATAAATATATAGTAGAACAGACATGTGGGAAAGAAAAAGAGGAAAACAAACTAGATGTTTTTCTTTTAAATTCTTATATTTAATGGTCATTACCAAGGCTTTTAGAATGCAGTTTCTCATTTGCTGTGGACATGACCGTAAAACAAAATCCCAACTAGGTTTTTCTTCCTGCTATTTTGTTAGCATTCAGCCTGTTTGGAACATTTTATTAGGAAAAAATAAAATAAAATCTTATATTTATTATCAAATATAATTTCTCCAAAAATAATGAAAAAAGTTGTATATGTACATGTAAATATGCTAGTGAATATAAATACAATTTTATGGAATGTTGTATATAGCCATGTAGACACGAGCAACAACAGAAGTTTCTATGCACTATTCCTACCACTCATCGTGGAGGCTGAAACGTGCACCACAAGACTTGAGTTCCCACACCCTTGGCTGCCTGAGGATCTGCAGAGCTGCATGTCCACAGCTAACTCTGTGAATGAGTTGCAGTAACTGCAGTTTGGCCTAATTTGTGACAATCCTAGATTTCCAGAGTTTGGACATAATAGTTGAATGATGACAATATTAGAAATATTATCAGTATTTTCTTTCCTCCAGATGCAGGGCTTCCTTATGTAAAGCAAATAAATAGCCAAACAAACTTTAAATAGAGAAATAAGCTTAACACATGTTTGATAAAAAAAAATATTTCCTATTTATGAAGGAGAACCTTAAACTCAGTCTTTAAAGGTCAGAGAAAGAACAGACTATCTCAGATTCCAGGCTCTGATCACCAAATAAAGTATGCCTCTAAGAGCCTAAGTGAGCATTCTTGGAAACATCTGTATTGCAAGAGCTCTTAAATACTACTCTATATGCATTGAAGAATTTGTATTATTTACACTCACCTATTTAATACTGTTCTCAAGGTAGCAAACAACACATTTTTGAAGAGAAAACCATAGATTCTCACTGCTAGGGAGACTGCTTGACATCTGTGTGAAAGCTGAACTTGAATATTCCAAGTGACTAACACACAGTCATACCAGGTTGGTAGGAAGAAAGTTTCATCTTTTAGGCAATCTTATTAGTCTAAAACGGCAGAAAAAATAAGACAAGATTTTTATTCTTGAACGTTTATGCTACACCAAATAACAACTAAGCGTGTTTTAATTTATGAGACTATAATATTATACACAAGGGTTCTGTTGGCTGTATAAGCTGTTTGTTTTATTATAACAAACTCTTGTGGTATTATAATTCTATAATTTAAAATAATTTGTTAAATATCTGGTATCATTCATCATTCAAGACTATTTCAATTGTGACCATTATCTAGATGGACAGATAGGAGAGGAGAGATGGAATTTAGACTCAAAACCCTATTAAATTCTTAGGATCACAAGTGTTTCTGGAGGAGCAAGAGAAGCACAGACATTTTAAAATGGCACATATGAATTACCTATAATTCATTCCTTGTTTGTGGGCTGTATCCTGTACAAATAGGAGTCATCTTAGATAGTCATATCTCTGTGAGACTTGTTTTTTCCCTATAAAATGAGGAGGTTAACTTTATGATACCCAAGATCTTTTCTAGTCCTGACATCTTGTCTAGAATCTAGATACACAAGCCAAAAAGCAAACAGGCTCTCTATGCTGATAAGAAAATCTGGCCTTCATGTATATGCACGTGAAAATACCTGACATGTCAAAAGACAAAAGCAAAAAAAGATTCCTAGAATCCTCTTTCCAGAGCTATCTCTTAAAGGAAGGGGATAAGTATCAATCACCAAACACATAATCTTTCCCCAAATCCTGAACCTAATTCCCAAAAGTAATTTCTTCACCTGCACAGCCCTTTCTGAGGAGAGTCATTTAACTGGATGGACACTGCCTGTTCCTTTTTTCCCACGGAAGTTGTGGATCTCTATCGTGTTAGCCAAAACTCTGGTATGTGTATGAAGAACAGTGTGCTTTTTCTTGACAAACACAGTACATGGAAAACTTTCCCACTGTCAGCTAAAATGAAAACACAAAACATCAAAAACCAAAAGAACAAATTCATATACTCCTCTCAATCTTAAAATTTCAATTTTTTTTAGATACAAACTAAAGACTGTTCAAAATAAACAATCTCTAGGTAAAAATACAAGTGCTATGAATAAATACAAAAGATATACTTAGAAAGTCTAACACTTCTTCTATTTATATTTGACAGGTTTTATCACTAAAAGTTTCTCAGAGTATTTTAATTAAGGTAAGCATTAATATATACTATATATTACAGACAAAAATGCTTTAAAGGATTAATAATATAAAATTCATGAACATTAATATGATTACAATTAATAATTTAGTCAGTCCATAGGTACTGAGCATCCCTTTATTTTTGGTAATATTTTTCTTTTACTTTTTCTTTTTGTATGTAAAAAAAAATAAGCTAAGGAGCTTTTGCACTGTGTGTTATAGGAATGAAGAATTTTCAGGTTCTTTAATAGACAATTTTTGTAAATATGAAGAACATTTTCACATTGGCTTAGGCATTTTAATTTGGGGGGAAAAAAAAAGGTATATTTTTATTATCTCCTGTGTTTAGTCAGAATTGATTCTCTCACTTCTAAAAGTATCACTTTCACTAAGGTGTAAGCCTGACAGTTTAGAGTAGTAAAATATTAGAAGGATGTTTTAATAGAAGTTTAAGGGCTTCAATTCAGGGTGCTCTGCTCTGTGAGGTGGTCAGTCTCCCTTTAATAAGACTAGCTCCAGTTGAGAGGAATTTTTTTCAATAAGTTACATAAAATATTTTATTTGAACACTGTTCTATCAGACCGGCATTTCATTAAGTTACTTAAGTGGTTTATTGTTCTAGGTTGACTTCTTAGAAACAATATTTCTTTTACTAGAAATACATATCAAGTTTTATCATGCTGCTGCTGCTGCTAAGTCACTTCAGCCATGTCTGACTCTGTGCGACCCCATAGACGGCAGCCCACCAGGCTCCCCCGTCCCTGGGATTCTCCAGGCAAGAACACTGGAGTGGGTTGCCATGTCCTTCTCCAATGCATGAAAGTGAAAAGTGAAAGTGAAGTCGCTCAGTCCTGTCTGACTCTTCCAGACCCCATGGACCGCAGTCTACGAGGTTCCTCTGTCCATGGGATTTTCCAGGCAAGAGTATTAGAGTGGGTTGCCACTGACTCCTCATGATTATAAGGCAAATAATATTCAATAAACATATATTCAAGAAATATACATCAAACTCTCAATACAATAGATAAATCTGTTATGTAAAATAAAATGCGGCTAACTCTCTATTCAAGAATTCCCTTTCATTATGGGCATATTGACTAATCCATTTCTATTTTGAGTCCCTACAGCCCTTTATGCTTGTCCCAAAATTGTTAAGTGCGTGTTGGCAGACTTCCAAAGCTCATTTTGGCCTCTCTGAAATGGCTTTGGAAGCCTACATATAGACTCGACTTAGAAATTAATTTTACCTTTTGAAGGAAAGGTGATGCTAAAACTATAGAGCACTACTTTGGATATCTTGATAGGATGAGAATCATTTTCAATCAAAACAAATGTGACTATTTTCAATGTACTCTTCCCACCTGGGCAATTTCTAAATAGTTTCACCTTCTCCTGCTATCAAGGACATTTACAAAAGATATCAGAAGATGACCACATCATTTTTTTCAGGAACAGTATACTCTTGGTTATTTTTTAACTTATCCATGGAAGAAAAGAGCCCTTGGAAAAATTCATGATTTAAGCGGTGTGTCTTTTTCCTGGTACCACTGAATTACTTCTCCACCAATTCCTAGACATTGAAACTTCCCATAAAACTCTGGTCTCCTCTGGCAATTTTTATCATTGAAATTATCTGATGCATTAGTTTAGCTAATAGTATCTTAAGGTGTTACTCCCTTAGGAAAATTTGTACATCAGAGAACATAGATAGCACTAATCACATAACTTTGGTGCTGTGCTGAGTTGGCAAGAGATACCTCCTCACAAAAAACTACCAGTAACTATACATTTTGAGGTACACTGCCTAATTGGAAAGACAACAAAAATCTGTGAATTAAACTTGTTTTTAAACTTAAAAACAGTATCACCTTGTTCTTAATGAATCTTTTAAGTACATCTGATGACACACACACACATTGCATCAGAAATAGATAATATATCTATATGTGTGTGTATATAGATAATGAATGTGTATAAATGTACACATATAGACAAATTCAGGTGTATACCTAACACATATATAAAATATACATAACATACATATACAAAAATCAGAAAAAAATATATTTATTATATTTTTTGTCTTATTTCCTTTAAATGTACAAGGCTAGTTTATGAAGACTGATCCACCTAGAGATCTGTTGGCATTAACACCTTGGTCTAAATCATATTTTTCTTTTAGTTTCCAAGTATCCTATCTGACCTTAGTGACAACTCATTTTAAAAAATGATGAGCATTATGCTGTGTTTCTTATTAGAAATGTAGATGCAAGAAGCATATTACAAAGGATGAAAAATGTAACTACATGTTGCAATCTATGTCTTATGTAGGTCATTCTCTTTGATCCTCACTTGAAAGCATTACCATTTCCAGGAGATGTTACAAAAAAATAAAAAGCAATTACCACCACATCTCAGTTAGAGGAGCTTATAGTATTAAGGGTTCATCACATTTTTTGCTCTTTCTTTTTTTCCCATCTGAAAACCAGAGTTATGTGGTTTCAGGCCAAGAAGTTGAGATTCTACTTTTCCATTAGGATTTTTTCTCTACCCTAAAAAAACTCAACTTGTGAGTAGTGCTTTTTAAGAGTACTAAAAAAAATAAAAGAAAGATGCTATTCCTTTTATGGAACAAGGAACTGTGGCTAGGAGATGCTAATAAGTCTTTTAATACCACCACTGAATATTAAAATGACATTACTGCTTCAGCAAAATACATTATCCACAATAGTTTTTCAATAAAAAAGTTTCATAAAATTTGAAACTCAGCAAGTTTAGATTATATTAGCCCCTCAAACATTACTTTTTATAATCTTAATGATGGTAAGAATTTTTACTGTATTTTACTAATTTATTCTTTTGGTGAAGTAGGACATTACTATTAACATTCTGTCCATAGAGAAGCAAGGCCAGTAGTGATAAAATGTCCTAAGTCATTAAGTTGAACTTAGTGGAAGGATTGAAACTAAAAGTTTGTATCTTGGAATACAAACCTCCAAATTGACTATTTAACACCAAGAAAAATTTAGTCACTTACTTAGAATATCCAAAATTTGGAGCATAATTTTATTAGACTACTAATTACAATGGATTTGTATTTAATAACACATTTTACAATTACCAAGACTTTGTCATTGCTTGATACATAAGATTTCATTTCAAATCTGGTTAAGTATCTTAAAATCCTATTTCTTAATTCCTTAAAAATAAGACACAAAAAAAGAGAAAAAGAGATTTGAGAGATTACACCTTGCCCCCCAGAATATTTTCTACTTCCAATATATAACTATTTGATTCTATTTTCTAACAGTCATGAACTGGCTACAAATGTTTTATGTATAGAATGAATAATAACCAACTCATTTTTAGTTTGCTTGTGTTAATTTTTTTAATGTCTGCAACTTGAAATATATTGGAAAGAATTTCAGCTACACTATTCATTTTTGTGTTCAACAATTATCTGTAATTTCATCTAGTAATGTATAAAATATCATATAGCAGCTTCTAATGATTAAGTTGAACTATTATAAATGAAAATACATAGTTCATTATAAGTGCTCAATAATATTTTCTTCTCTCTCTCTGGATGTCAGATTGTCAATTTCCTTAGTAATTGTTTACAATGGTGGGCCAGTTTGTACTAGCACATTAAAGGCATTTTAAGTGATATTGACATCATTCATGAAACACTCAGAATGATATTAGTGCCTGCAACCTTTTCTGGTACAAGAACTCTGCCCATTATCTACAGATTTCAGCCAATGATATTTAAACCTAAAGATGTCAATACATCTCTTAACTGTCTTTTTTTTTAACTGCTACAATCATCCACAAGGTCTGTATTAAATAAAGTGGCATATCTGAATGTTATATGCTATGAAAGTAGAATAAAAACAGTCAACTGATCTAATTGTAATAGCCTTTGGTATGCTTTTGTCTGCAGATAGGCCAGGCTTTGGGATCAGAAGATTAAGACATATCATAGTAAGAAATATAGAAGGCTTCCTCCAAGATCAATCTGTCAAGTCTACACTGCCACAAATCAGTAACAATACATGATTTTATATAACAACACACATTAACATACATTATGGAGAAGGGAATGGGAACCCACTTCTGGCAGGCTACAGTCCATAGGGTCACAAAGAGTTGGATATGACTGAGTGACTAATACCCATAACATATATATCATTATATAATAATTAGAGTAATTCTTACTTATTAAATGTCTGCTATGACTTAAGCATTGTGTTAAAATTTTTATTTTCACTATGCTTTATGAACTTCTAAACTACTCATGGCCTAAGTATTATTATCCCTCTTTACAAACAATGAAACTGATTTCCACAAAATATGATTTTTGCCCCAAATTTACACGAGTAGTTCCTGGCAAATCTAGGACTTGCAGAGAATCTATAATGCCAGATTAGAGTAGCTATCATAACAACCAGCACCAACTATTCCCATCACAGGCAGAGACAGAACCATCACCTTTCAGGGTATCATCTGATCAGAAAGTGAGTCAGAAAAGGAAACCAAAAATTGTTTATAAAACTTTCCTGGAAGCCAAAGAGAGATGCTCTTCATTCACCACCACTCTACTGGATCCACTGATATTTTAAATCAGTAAAGAGTATATATTTGATTAAGGAAGGAAAGACATTTACTCAAGTCATATAACCAGAGACTTGGCCTTGATGGAAAAATCTGTGAAATCTCTAAGAGAATCAACATATATGAACCCAAAGCTGCTACTGCCAAAATCACTGATGAGGAAAGGAAACAGTGTTAGAAACGTTTGACTCTTCACAGCTCCGTAATTTAATACTGGAAACAAGATCCAAGTCCATTATACATGGATATATAAAGCTTGGTGCAATAGATATACTAAAAATGTGAAAAGAAATATCCTATTTTTACACCCCAGGGGAGATTAATTTAAATTGACTTAATATTTTATAGCAGGTCAAGTCATGGTGATTTGTGGCTGGTAAGAAAGACTATCTAGCTCAAAAGCAGGGTCCAGTGAAATTAAAATTTATATGTGAATAAAACTTAGGGAAAACAGTCATTTCTGTAGCCTTTTGATCAAATAATTTTTTATCTATGAAACATGAAGTAGGAAAATATGAATTTTAGAATGCCCTCTAGTTTTATACAAACTTTTATTCAAATGGAGATTAATAATCTCACTATTCAGGAGTAATGATCACCTTGACACCGTGACCATGCTAAAAGGGCACTCAGAGGTAGATACCATTTTCCTTTCTAAATGTCTTTTCTTCATGATTACATCAGAAACTTCATATTTCATAGATCAACTGGTATTCTTGTTTCTACTGTATATAAATGTGCCTCATCTCTTCTAATTTCATTTTCTAGAGAGTGGAGATTCCTAGCCTCTAATCAGAAACCATAATAGCATTTTATTGATAAGAAGCACACAGAAATGATCTCACTAATATGCATGAAGACTATGAACCCAAATGACTGAGAATCTTTTTTTAAATCCTAAAGAGTTAATACAGCTATTTTTAAGCCTCATAATAATTGAGGGGCAGGTTTAAATGTACTTACCATTATGTCATAAGAATATAAAATTTAGAATAACACCCTAAAGTACAAAAGGACAGACATAAAATATTTTACAGATATCTTGCAAGTTCAGATCCTTTGGGGAAATATATTTCCACATATTTCCATTATATCCTAGGTTTTAATCCCATTAATTCAAATCTTGGGGTAAAAAGCAGATTTCTAATCTCATCCAGAAAGTCAACACTGCTGTGTAACTTCTGTTGCTGTGGTTCAGTCGCTCAGTCCTGTCTGCCTCTTTGCTATCCCGCGGACTGCGGCAGACCAGGATTCCCTGTCCTTCACTATCTCCCCGAATTTGCTTAAACTCATGTCCCATTGAGTCCGTGATGCCATCCAATTATCTCATCCTCTGTTGCCCCCTTCTCCTCCTGCCCTCAATCTTTTTCAGCGTGAGGGTCTTTTCCAATGAGTTTGCTCTTTATCTCTCTTTCTGGTATGCAAGAAAGGACAGATCTCTAAAAAATTCTTCTTTGGGATTCAACAGAACCATTTCTTGATGGTTTTTCCCCCAAGATTTCTTTTTGCTTTCTTTACTCTCTCTGGTTGATTCTTCTTCCATAGGCAGAGTTTCCAGTGTTTATGTTTCCTAGGATTCTGGAACTCTTTCCTATCCTTCCAAGTTCTTTCAGTTCAGTTCAGTTCAGTCACTCAGTCATGTCAGACTCTTTGTGACCCAGTGAATCGCAGCACACCAGGCCTCCCAGTCCATCACCAACTCCCGGAGTTTACTCAAACCCATGTCCATCGAGTCGGTGATGCCATCCAACCATCCCATCCTCTGTCATCCCCTTCTCCTCCTGCCCCCAATCCCTCCCCAGCATCAGGGTCTTTAGAAGCATGCTATTCTCAAAGATGTAAGGTGGCTCGTCTCCAAACTCTGTACTGGCACAGTGGCATCTTGATTGAATTTTCATTTTTAAATATCAGTCTCCACATGGATGTCCAACAGGAATCTAAAGCTAAATATATTTAAATCTGCATACCTTCTCCTGTACACATATTTCCGAGTTCAGTTATCTCATGACTCAGTGAACCAAGTTATCAATCTCAGAGCTGCCTTTGGCTCCAACACCACAATAATCCAATCAGAGACTATTGATTCTGGATCCAAAATATCTTTGAGAGTATGTCTTAACCTACTGCTCCCACACAGAACAAACTTTGATATGTGTAATCGAGTCTCTTCCTTGCTGGTCCTCTTACCACTTCTCACTTCACAACTTATAGTTTTCTGACTTGATGCTAAAGTTATAGTTTTGAAATTCATATCTAAGCATGTGACTCATTAAAGTCTTAAAAATAAGCAGTTACATTATTATGTATGAATTCAGTATTAATAATTTTCAAAAGCAAGCACCTTAGGCCATGTGGTCTTTCCTGGAACATGGAGATTAACACCAAATTAGACTTCAGATTGGACTAAAAACAAGAGATGTGACCTTAATGTATATAGACCATAAAATATATGAGGTGAGTATCTGAATGATAATGTCAATCAAATTTATAATGCTGATGAGTGAGACTAGGATAACCTCTGGGGTTAATTTAATGTCAGATTTCTGACTCAAGTGAGGCTTTTCAGGATAAGAGCTCAAACACTGCTACTGTAACAAATGACCACGAACTTATTGGTATTAAAAAAAAAATTCATTATCTTACAGTTCTGGAGGTCAGAAGTCTGAAATCATCAGATCGATACACAAGCTAATATCAAATTATCAGCAGGGCTGGCTCCTTTTGGAGTTTTGAGAGGAAAATCCAATTGTCTTTTCAGCTTCAAGTGGCCTGGATTCCTAGGGCTTGTGCTCCTCCATCTTCAAAATATACCTTCTAATCCTGCTTCCATCATTACATTCCCTCCCTTTTTGTAGTCAAATCTGCCTCCCTTTTATCAGGACACTAGTGACCACATGTAGACTGACTAGAGTAATCCAGAATAATATCACCTATATCAAGATCTTTAATGTAATGTCATTTGCAGAGTCTCTTCTGTTCTATAAGGTATCATTCACTGATTCCAAACTCTAGGATCTAGATATCCTAGTAGGTCATTACTCCACCTATCACAATGTTTCAGCCCCCAACATAACTTTTCTACATATACACATAATCAAATATTATATATATATATATATAAACATTCAATTGTATATGACCTTGCCAAATCCCCATTTGATCTCAAAACCAGCTCAGTTTTCAAGGTGAGTAGTAATTTGCCAAGGCAGAAACTCTTCTAGGAAGCTTTTCATGTCCTTCACCACATTAGAGATATAGGCATTGCCTTCGAGATCATTCCTGTGAACTCCATACTATTTTAGATATGATCTGCTGGCTTGTATATCCTGCTATATTTTGAGATTCCTGTATCATTTTCATCTCTGTAGCTCTAATGGTTGTGCAGTGGTAAAGAATCTACCTGCCAAAGCAGGAGATGCAGGTTCGATCCCTGGGTCACCAGAAGATCCTCTGGAAGAGGAAACAGCAACCTGCTCCAGCATTCTTGCCTGGGAAATCCCATGAACAGAAAACCCTGGTGGGCTATAGTCCACGAGGTCACAAAGAGTTGGACACAACTGAGTGACTGAGCTCACACACATACAATGATTAGCACGGTAATTAACTCAAGATATAATGATTTTGTAATATATAAGGCTTTGCTTTGTGCACTAAATAAAAATAATAACTGATTTCTAGAATCCCTTGGATAATTTGACACACAAGGTTTACTCTAATTTACCATGTATTACAATTTGATCAATTTGCAAGTTTTATCATGTACTTATTATGTGTAGGCACTGAGAAATTTTTCACTTTATATCTTTTATTCTATCTGAAGACTAGCCTAATAAGTGGTGAAGTAAAATTAACTATTTTAGATAAATCAATATAAAATATTTACAGCTTTAAAAATTTTTCTTCTCTATATTATAAACACATTTTACTTCACTCAAAGGGAAGAATGAGAAGTAGCAGAAAAAGAAAGAAATCTTGTAATGTATAACAACATAGATGAAACCAGAGGGCATTATGCTAAGCAATATAAGCCAACCACAGAAAGATAAATTCTGCATGCTATCATTTATTTGTGGAATCTTAAAAAAAAAAAAAAGTCACACTCATCAAAACAGAAAGGAAAGTTGGTTGCCAGCAGTTAGCAGGTGGGGAAAAGAAGAAGAGATTGTTAAAAGGGTACAAACTTTCATCTGTAAGATAAATGAAGTCTGAGGATCTAATATAAAACATAGTGACTACAGTTGATAACTCTGTATTGTATAACTAAAATCTGGAGAGTAGAACTTAAACAGTTCTCCTTTTAGTTCTACCTTATTTTTAGAAAAAGTAAGTATGTGAGGTGTGATAGTGTTAATATTAACTGTTGTTTGGAGGAATCCTTCCACAATATGTAATAAGTATATAAAAGCATGTTACACATTTTAAATAATATTTTTTGTCAGTTCTAATTCAGTAAATCAGGAAAAGAAGTAAATTCTCACTGAAACAAAAATTGATGACAAAAGTCCATATGTTATTTTCCTACAACATGTTCTATAATTCTTCACCACAGAAGAAAAGGGATATCAAAAGCAGCTGAAAAGTTTAAATTTGTAATATCCTTAACTATGTGCTAACCTCTTTTTCAGTTTCAGTTTTACCAGTGTATACTAAGGAATTACAGAGACATTTACACTTAAAACCTGTTATTTTATTCATTGTATTTTTCACTATTACTTGAAAGTCCTCACAGTGGCATTAGTGGACCAGAAGAGTTAGTATGTACTAGATGTACTACCAAGGAGGGATGTTAATGAAGAAATGTTTCTAACTTATTATACAATCTTTTCCCTAATCTATGGTTTGTAGTATTATGGATTATATCATTCACAGCATCATTTGTCAACAGGCTATTATTATGAAGAGACTTAGTAATATATCATAATTTCAAATTATATCAGAGTTTCAAAACAAAATAAAAATCTAAAAGTCTTTGGTTGTTTTCCACCAGCATTCATCATCTCTTTCTGTTCCTGAATATTTTCTTTCTGATAAAAACATATAAAAGAAAAATATTTTCTTTTGGCTATAAATGAAGTTGTATAATCACACAAATTTGCATATAATAAGAATTGATAAGAATAAGGTAATGTCTTAGACAAAGACATTGTATAAGTAAAAAACTGAGTTTATTCATTCACTAGTCATACTAAACACTGCCAATAGCCCTATTTCCAACAAATCTGTGTAACTAATGAACTGCCTTCAGGCTAAATCAGCTAGTACAGAGTGTATTAACCACTGAAAAGTGGCAAACTCTCTTATGTTAATGACTAAAAATGTTTTCTCACTTCTTCTTCCTTTCAGGGATAATAGAGGAACAATCTAAATCTCTTGAAAGTGATTGGTCACTTCATCTGGAAAGCAGATGAAATGAACACCTGGATGCTACTTTTCTACTGCTGTTTAAATTGCTGTAAAAACTCTTAGGGCATAAAAATTGTTACAGAATAGTAATCCAAAACAACAGCAATGACAAAACCTACAATATAGTCCATGCCATGTCTATCTTAAAATACATCCTATCAATACTTAATATGGAACCAACACAGATAACAAACTGAAAAAAATAATGAAAGAAAATATTTTTTTCAAATACTAATTGCTTCAAGCTTTTAGCTCAGCTGGAAAGAACAGAGTAT
This sequence comes from Odocoileus virginianus, assembly GCF_023699985.2. Lineage (NCBI taxonomy): Eukaryota > Metazoa > Chordata > Mammalia > Artiodactyla > Cervidae > Odocoileus > Odocoileus virginianus. The sequence continues at coordinate 25,930,613 of NC_069685.1, forward strand.
TAATGAGCTTTTGATCCCCATAAGGGTAAATTAAATTTACACAGAGTAATCTCTCATCCCGAGTCACAGATTACACCTTGTAATCTCAGCTGGTGATCCAATAACTGCGTTCAATTGATCACCAGGGGTCTCAGTGTAGAAAGCTGGATGCTTATTGTAAATTTATTACTAAAAATGTAAAAATAACTTGAAGCTTTTCTATTTACAGTGGATAAATCATATCATTTTGATATATAAAAGAATGGGTTAAAAAAGATGTTTGGCAAAATATAGCAATTAAGGTAACTAGAACTTTGCTCCTTGGTAAGTACAATGAAAAATCAGTTCTGACTTTGGATTAATAGGTATTTTACCTATAAAAGTAAATTTATTTTAAATTTGAAAAAATATCAAATTATATGAAGAATAAATACTGAGTGACTATTATGAATCTGACCTGGAGTTTATAGCTCCACATGTGCAAACAAAATAGTTACTTTTAAGATGTCTTCTATACAATAGATACATACTGATCCATACTGATAATACAAACTTTCTTCATTGAACATAACCATATTTCAAATGTATGTAAAAAGAAAGAAGTGAAGAGTAAGCAGATGAAACAAATTAATGAACACCTTATTAATGTCAGTATACTTTTAAAATCTTTAAGTAAATACTTCATATTGTCTATTGTACTAAAATTTCACTTTAAATTATGAATTGTATTTTTAATATAATAATCTATGTTCTTGTTAGGCATATAAAGGTATTCTTCCCTGAAGAGCTTCTTTTATTTACTCTGTAAGAACATATTTACAAATTAGGAAGGTTGATGGCTTCTAACTTTTGCCCACATTGGGTAAAGTCAAGGTCCCAGTAAGCAGATATGGAGTTGCAATTTGTTTCCTCTAGTTTTCACAACTGGAATCATATGGAAAGTTATGTAGCTTGCTCCAAAATATTCAGCTCTTATATGGCAGAAAAATTCAGTCCAACATCTGATAGCAGTGGAAGCTTGCTCTCTTCTCTATGACTTTCATGTTTTTAACATGGCATTCCTGGCCCAGTAACTCCAGCAGCGTATCAAACAATTATCAATGCAAGTTCCTTCTGAGATGTAAAGGATCCTAGCTGTACCATTTATCTATCTGTGAGTTTGCCGTAGTTATTTCCCTAAATTTCCTCATTAGTAAAACAGTGATAATGACGGCCTCTCAAAATTTGGGGCTTCCCTGGTAGCTCAGTTAGTAAACAAGCCATCTGCAATGCAGGAGACCCTGGTTTGATTGCTAGGTCAGGAAGATCCACTGGAGAAGGGATATGTTACCCACTCCAACATTCTGGCCTGGAGAATTACATGAACTGTATAGTCCATTGGGTCACACAGAGTCAGACACAACTGAGTGACTTTCACTTTCACTTTCTCAAAACTGTTAGGAAAGTTATAATCACATAGTGCCTGTAAAATATTTAGCACAGTGGCTATCACATATTATGGACATGATAATGTTAGCTATAACTATCATTACTTAGGTGAGTCCTGGGCAAATCATTTTACCTCTCTTAGTCTTTGATGCCCTCATTAACAAAAAAAATTAGTGAGATGTTCTTTCATAAGGTGCTTTTTTTTTCCTATAAAAAAAATAGCAGGCAATATGGCTCAGATGGTAAGGAATCCACCTGCAGTGTGGGAGACTCAGGTTTGATCCCTAGGTCAGGAAGATCCCCTGGAGGAGGGTATGGAAACCCACTCCAGTATTACTGCCTGGAGAATTCCATGGACAGAGGAGCTTGGCAGACTACAGTCCATAGGGTTGCAAAGGGTCAGACATGACTGAGCAACTAACACTTTCAATGGCATTATAATCAAATAAATTAAAACTGTGGTTTTTTTTCTGAAACTATATTCAGTGCAAAAACAATCTGTCCTTTATATTGATAGCATAGAATCTTAATTACAAAATGAACTTGGCCTTTGAAAAGAATACTGGAGCAGAAACTAACTTAGCTATTTTCTGTAAGTATTACATAATATGTTCCATACGAGAAATAATCAGACCCTAACATGCAATTAATTTATTTGAAGTTAATGTGTAGTTAATAGAAATGATAGGTACTAGAGAGATATCAAGGCCCTATTTATCAAACCTAGAGACATAAAATACTTGATGGAAAAATAAGGACATACAACACAGAATACTGTTACTATCAGTAGATTAGTGTATTAATTACTTGACAAAAAAAAAAAATCTCTGCCTTGTGATCTCAGCTCCAACCATATTATAAAGACTCTTTCATGGAAGGTGCTGGACAAGCTCTTACCTTGAGATCTTTCCATGTTCAGTCCTCTGCCTAAACAAGTCTTCCTCTCTTATTTCAAGTCTTTGATGAAAATAAAACTCTGAGAGCCCTTCTATGTTCATCTTATACAAAATGTAAACTCCTTCCCCAGCTGAGACAATCCTAATTCCCTTTCCTCCTTCAACATTTTTGTCTCTTTTTAAATTATTTTTAAAAATCTGTAGTACTTATCACTATTTAACATAGCATGTGCTTTTCTTTCTTTGAGACATTTATAACTTTTATTTTTTTTTCTTTCCACTTTAATAAGCGTAGGAACCTGGAATGTTAGGTACATGAATCAAGGCAAATTGAAAGTGGTCAAACAGGACATGGCAAGAGTGAAAAATCGACATTTTAGGAATCAACCAACTAAAATGGACTGGAATGAGTGAATTTAACTCAGATGACCATTATATCTACTACTGTGGGCAAAAGTCCCTTAGAAGAAATGGAGTAGCCATCATAGCCAACAAAAGAGTCCAAAATGCAGTACTTGGATGCACTCTCAAAAACAACAGAGAGATCTCTTGTTTTTTTCCAAGGCAAACCATTCAATATCACAGCAATCCAAGTCTATGCCCCAACCAGTAATGCTGAAGAAGCTGAAGTTGAATGATTCTATGAAGACCTACAAGACTTGTAGAATTAACACCCAAAAAAGATGTCCTTTTCATTATAGGGGACTGGAATGCAAAAGTAGGAAGTCAAAAAATACCTGCAAATTTGGCCTTGGAGTACAGAATGAAGCAGGGCAAAGGCTAATAGAGTTTTGCCAGGAGAACACACTGGTTATAGCAAACACCTTCTTCCAACAACACAAGAGAAGACTCGACACATGGGCATCACCAAATGGCCAACACCAAAATCAGACTGATTATAGTCTTTGCAGCAAATGATGGAGAAGCTCTATACAGTCAGCTAAAACAAGATCAAGAGCGGAAGATAGCTTATTGCCAAATTCAGACTTACACTGAAGAAAGTAGGGAAAACCACTAGACCATTCAGGGATCACCTAAATCAAATCCCTTATGATTATACAGTGGAAGTGACAAATAGATTCAAGGGATTAGATCTGATAGACAGAGTGTCTGAAGGACTATGGATGGAGGTTCGTGACACTTCTCAGGAGGCAGTGATCAAGACCATCTCCAAGAAAATCAAATGCAAAAAGGCAAAATGGTTGTCTGAAGAGGCATTAGATAGCAGAGAAAAAAAAAGAAAAAGTTAAAGGAGAAAAGAAAAGATACACCCATTAAATGCAGAGTTCCAAAGAATAGCATGGAGAGATAAGAAAGCCTTCCCCAGTGATCATTGCAAGAAATAGAGGAAAACAATAGAATGGGAAAGATTAGAGATATCTTCAAGAAAATTAGAGATACCAAGGGAACACTTCATGCAAAGATGAGCACAATAAAGGAAAGAAATGGTATGGACCTAACAGAAGCAGATATTAAGAAGAGGTGGCAAGAATACACAGAAGAACTGTACAAAAAAGATCTTCATGACCCAGATAATCACAAAAGTATGATCACTTACCTTGAGCCAGACATCCTGGAAGGTGAAGTCAAGTGGGCCTTAGGAAGCATCACTGCAAACAAAGCTACTGGAGGTGATGGAATTCCAGTTGAGCTATTTCAAATCCTAAAAGATGATGTTGTGAAAGTGCTGCACTCAATATGCCACCAAGTTTGGAAGACTCAGCAGTGGCCACACAGGACTGGAAAAGGTCAGTTTTCAGACCAATCCCAAAGAAAGGCACTGCCAAAGAATGCTCAAACTACTGCACAATTGCATTCACCTTACACACTAGAAAAATAATGCTGAAAATTCTCCAAGCCAGGCTTCAACAGTATGTGAACTGTGAACTTCCAGATGTTCAAGCTGGATGTAAAGGCACAGGAACCAGAGATCAAATTTCCAACATCCGTTGGATCATCGAAAAAGCAAGAGAGTTCCAGAAAAATATCTACTTCTGCTTTATGGACTATGCCAAAGCCTTTGACTGTGTGGATCACAATAAACTGTGGAAAATTCTTAAAGAGATGAGAATACCAGACCACCTTACCTTCCTGCTGAGAAATCTGTATGCAGGTCAAGAAGCAACGGTTAGAACTGGACATAGAACAACAGACTGGTTCCAAATAGGAAAAGAAGTACGTCAAGGCTGCATATTGTCACTCTGCTTATTTAACTTATATGCAGAGTACATCATGAGAAACGCTAAGCTGGATGAAGCACAAGCTGGAATCAAGATTGCTGGGAGAAACAGCAATAACCTCAGATATGCAGATGACACCACACTTATGTAAGAAAGCGAAGAACTAAAGAGCCTCTTGATGAAAGTGAAAGAGAAGAGTGAAAAAGTTGGCTTAAAACCCCACATTCAGAAAACTAAGATCATGGCATCCAGTCCCATCACTTCATGGCAAACAGATGGAGAAACAATGGAAACAGTGACAGACTTTACTTTTGGGGGCTCCAAAATCACTGCAGATGGTGACTGCAGCCATGAGTTTAAAAGACGCTTGCTCCTTGGAAGAAAAGTTATGACCAACCTAGACAGCATATTAAAAAGCAGAGAGATTACTTTGCCAACAAAGGTCCATCTAGTCAAGGCTCTGGTTCTTCCAGATACTTTTGAACTCTGGTACTGAAGAAGACTCTGTAGAGTCGCTTGGACTGCAAGGAGATCAACCAGTCCATCCTAAAAGAAATCAGTCCTGAATATTTTTTGGAAAGACTGATGCTGAAGCTGAAATTCCAATACTTTGGCCACCTGAAGCGAAGAACTGACTTATCTGAAAAGACCCTGATGCTGGCAAAGATTGAAGGCAGGTGGAGAAGGAGACAACAGAGGATGAGATGGTTATGGCATGGCATCAGCAACTCAATGGACATGAGTTTGAGTAAATTCCAGGAGTTGGTGATGGACAGGGAGGCCTGGCATGCGCAGTCCATGGGGTTGCAAAGACTTGGACACGACTGAGCAACTGAACTGAACTGAAGCCAACACTTACAACAAGGTCTAGCATATAACACGCACTCAGTAAATATGCTGAAGGAGTAAATTGAATATCCAAAATTTTGAAGAAAAAGAAAATTGATAGGGTGGCTCAGTGGTAAAGAATCTTCTTGTCAATGCAGGGAAATGTGGATCAGACCCCTGGGTTGGGAAGATCCCTGGAGAAGGAAATGGCAACCCAATCCAGTAAGCTTGCCTGAAAAATTTCATGAACAGAGGAGCCTAGCTGGCTACAGTCCATGAGTTTAAAACAGTTGGACATGACTGAGCACACACACACACAAAGTCTCTAAGCAGTAGTACTAGACAGTTATCAAACAAACAAGGAAGATAAATATATTTTTCACTATATTATACTCTTTATCTAGCTTTTGAATAAACATATTTAATTGTGGGCATTCATATTCAAATAAAAATATTTTAGACAGAAAGGATGTCTCTTAGAAACTATAAATATTGCGTATGATGGAGAGAAATGAGTTGACTGACCACAGATCAATCCCCTACCCTGCTTCCTATATATAATTACTAGGTTTTTTAGTGTTTTTTTTTATACAATTAATTTTATTTTGTTTATTTTTATAGTTTCTGTCTCTTCATAAGTGGCTGTTGCTCAAATGGTAAACATAAAGAAAATTTTTTACTTTGACTCTTTTGGGTCACTGAAAGGAATCACCTGTGTAGTTCTATCTACATGTTTTGGCAGATTTTTTTTTTTTATATAAACAAGTTCAGTTATTGCCCAAGTGAGTTGGGAAAATGAGCTTCTGTTCACACCTACACTGTTACCTTAAGATAAGTTCTCCCTCACACAAACAAAACATCTCTTTCAATTATATCCAGTCCACCAGATACAAGAAATATCAAGTTCATGTCAAATGTATCAAAAGTATTGCAGTGGGAACTCAGTCTTTTATTGAATCCCTCTGAAGTGTCACTTCACTACAGTTGCTACTAGTTGCATGTAGCTTTTTAAATCATAATTTATTAAAATTACATAGATTAAGATTTAATTCTCTGTTGCACTAGCCACATTCCAAGTGCTCAGTAGCCACATGTAGCTAATGACTGCCAACGGGACAACACAGATAAGGAACATTTTCATCACCACAGCTCTGCAAGAATGGCTTTGTCCTAATCTACCTACCTAAGGCTGAGGCAAATAAAGCATAAATCTAGAGACTATAAATACATCAAACACATACGGTAATGGATTTTTCATGGCAAGAAGAATTCCTTTATAACACACTCTGACCCTTCCTTAGTCAAAGAGAGGATAAATTGCTCACAATAGCATTCAGCATGGTGTTTATACATATTATACTTACTGGGTTTTCAATAAATATAGGTCGAAAGAATTAGCTAATTATCATTTCATAACTACCTATCATGTCCAAGACACTATTTGAGACCTTTGCAAGAATATTATTGTACACCATTACACATAGTCTACTATTTTATATAAACACACATATTATATATATGTCTACCAGAAATTAATATTTTACAACAGTCATTTTTCTCTATTTTTAAGTCATCATTTGAAAGAAAAATATTGAATCAGAATTATATGGTTGAATATCACTTTCTTTTTTTGGGTTTCCCAGGTGGTACTAATGGTAAAAGAAACTTCCTGCCAATGCAGGACACGTAAGAGACTAGAGTTCAATCCCTGGGTTGGGAAGATCACCTGGAGGAGGGCACAGAAACCAACTCTAGTATTCTTGCCTGAAGAATCCTATGCACAGAGGAGCCTGGCAGGCTACAGTCCATTGGGTCACAAGGAGTAGGACACGACTCAAGTGTCTTAGCAAGCATGCACACATCATTACATAACTATTTAGAATAAAGAGAGAATTCTATATGTTGGTTATAATTCAGGCCAAACAAACATTAGCAAGATACAATTTTTCTGGTCAAACCAGAACCTTTCACTTCTTTCTATGTAAAAGCCTTCCTAAAAGATTCCAGTACCCCTCTCCCTCAGATTTTTCAATCCTATTCCTTCTTTAAAGTTTAGATCAATTGTTATCCTCTTATTAAGCAAACATCTCTCCCTGTGGGCTCAATGAGGCCCAATGTAACAATCTTTCATAGCAATCTCGACACCATTTCATGTTTGACTTTCTACTCAAATATTTAATTCTGTTACTTGATCAAAAGTTGATCCTTTCCACTAGCAAATGAACTTCATTAAGACTGGGACTCTGACAATTTCTACTCACCACTGTATCTCCAACACTTGGTACATGGTGTATGTCCAATAATGTGAAAAATAAATCAATGCTACACATACTTCTTCATGAATCATCTCTTTCCACACTTCTGACTTACTGAAACTCACTTAAATGTGCTAAAAGTTTAAGTGAGTGGATGGGGAAAGCGACAACTTCTTTTGGATCACTGCCTTAAATACTTCCCTTCCTCAGAGCAGATTTTGATCTCCTGTTTAAAGATTAGCATCACACTGTCAGCATGCTGTGGTGGAAAGTATAAAAATGTAGTAAGGACACTTCTGCTCTCCCTTATGTTCCTTACCCACTGCATGACCCTAGGAACTGAGCTTCTGTTTCCTAATCTGGGAAATGGGAATAGAACCACCTGTCTCGATTTACTCAGATGCACACAGTTTTTGTGAGGGTCATATGATGTAAATCATGTAAAAACATTTTTTAAATACAAATTATTATGCAAAACTTGGGAAGACACTTAAGGTTCTTAGCGTACGGTTCTTATGTTTTCCTCACTCTCTGCCAAATTGAATTTTTTTCCAGAGTAGTGATTCCTTTTCTTCTGCCTTCAAACATAGAGAACGTTCCCTCTCATTTCCTGCTGTATTTGATTCTCCATCTGTCTACCATCCCGTTTCTGTTTTCCCTTTTACTGCCAACTCACTGCCTTTTTTCTTATCAGGTAATTTATCTGTAAAGTCCTGCAGTCTGGCCTCTTTCCCGATAAATTCACAAAACTGTTCTCAAGTGGTCTTCTTCATGCCATATCCTATGGCCACTTTCATTATGTTAGTTCTACCTAAAACCTAATTCATGCTTTCTGCAGTTTCACCCAGTTTCTGGATACACAAAAATGGCGCTTATCTACAGTTAGTCTACATTCTTATTTTGGTATATTTTGGAAGACAAGTTCCTCTTTAAAATCCACATAAAAATAACTGGATAGCTCTTTCCTGTGTAAAAGGAAGACCTCTGCTGCTTGACAACAAATCATCAAGTTAATGATTAGTGTACTTTGAGATCGCTCGAGTAATAAGAATGATGCAAGTGAATTGCTTGTTTCATTTTTGCAAGGAAAAAGGTCACCATTACCACTATCACCACCACCAACACAAGCTGACCAAGTTTAAATTCCTAAAAATCAAGATAAAATCAGCATTACCTCGTCCTTCCCAGAGCAAACAACCTCTTGCTTAAAGACCATGTGGATAGAATTTAAAAATGATGCATACTTAACTGATGGAACATATATATACTCCTCAACTGAATATGTAAGACTACATTTTTTTCCCTTAGAAACAGATCATGTGCATGTAGGGGTGCTTTTGTTGTTTAGTCACTAAGTCATGCCCAACTCTTCACAACCCCATGGACTGCAGACCACCAGGCTCCTCTGTCCATGGGATTTACCAGGCAAAAATACTGTAGTGGGTTGCCATTTCCTTCTCCCGACCCAGGGATTGAATCTGAGTTTCCTGCATCAGCAGGTGGATTTTTTACCACTGAGCTACCAGGGAATTCCATGTAGGGGGTGGGGGGTGGGTAACTGTACTTCTATCCACATGGTCTTTAAGCATGTTGGTCACTGGTTAAAAAAATACTTCCTGACCTCTGACTCCATACCAATCACTGTTCAAAGTGTTTATATCCACTATTGAACAAAAAAGGCATGAATTCACTTTCTTAAAGTTTATTTGGATAAATAAGTAAATAAATATGTAGAATTTAAACCCAAATATTCACTTAAAATTAAGGTAATCACTATGATTTAAAAAAAAAAAAAAGCAGACTATGCATAATGAGAGAAAATATAATGGTTTAGGGAGTTAGAGTGACATAAGTGGGAAACCAATAAGAAGGCTGCTTGCGTAGACCAGTCACAAGGTGGTGAGAGTATGATATAGAATGATGGCAGAAAAACCTGTCTGTGATATAATCAGGAAGTAGAAACAGTGGATTTTCAGAAGGACTAGAAACACAAGCTAGAGGAGAGGTAAGGATGATGTCTGGTCTCTGGTTTTAGTAACTGTGTGGACAGTGGCCCCGTATATTAAGACCCATATACTGACTCCACAGGCATTGGTATGGATTGGAGGTGATAAAAATTTCACTTTTAAGTATTTAAAGATAACTAAAATACTCAACTGAAAAATTCTTACATTTTAGGTAAATGCACGATTTTAGAGCAGGGGTTGGCAAACTTAAAGGGACATGTGTGCATGCTCAGTCACACAACTGCTAAATAATTTTGGCTTTCTCTACTGCAACTGCTCAACACTGTCCTTATAACAAGAAAGTAGCCACAGCAAACAGCTAACAAATGAACATGTCTGGATTTCAATAAAAGCTTATCTCTGGACACCAACTGACTTACGGAAAAATGTACAACCTGAGAGTGGTAAGTTTAAGTTTTATTCACGGATCTTCTTAAGAAAGGATTATAGGGAACTGGCAGTCCAGTGGTTAAGACTCTGCACTTCCAATGCAGGAGGCCTGGTTCAATCCCTGGTTGAGGAACTAAGATCTCACAAGCCACACAGTGTGGCAAAAAAAAATAATTTTTTTTAAATTAAAAAAAAAACTATATTTGATCAAAAGAAAGGAATGTAGCTCAGGAGACAGCTGCTCAGCAGCTGTGAGGAAACTGCTCTGAAGACATTGGGAAGAAGTCAGTTTATATATGATGGCTAGGAAATACATGCAGTCGAGCATACAGTACCCTTGGTAAAAGATTACTGCTATTCACAAGGAACAGATATCTCAAGTTAATGACTTTAGTGCTTTTTCATGTATGGGAAGATGCAAGAATCTGGGTTCATTAAAATTCTTCCTGAAATATACATCTGTCTAAGAACCTGCTTACCCAGAGTACAGAGAGCTTTATCCTGTTTTTCATGAGTTCCTCTCAAGTTGCACTGTGAGTGGACTGCTGCAGTGACTGATGACTTAATCCTTATAAAACTGGGCGGTCAGCAATGTTCTTTATTGCTTTTTGTTTACACACTGTAATTTGAATTATATATAATTTTTGTGCATCATGAAATATTATTCATTTTTGAATCTGTTCTAACTACTTAAACCAATAAAAAATCATCTTATATCTTGGCAAAAATAGACTTTGGTTACATTTGACCTATAGGCTATAGTTTTCCAACCCATCTTTTAGGTGCTAACTGGTCTGTCTAAAGAAATCAGATTAATAAATAAAGTCATAAAAAAGAGTGAAACTGCACAGAAAATAAAGGATAATATAAAAGATGTTTCAGATATAATGCCATGGAAACTCTAGGAATGAAATATTGTATGGTAGAAGATACTGGGAGGAAGACTGAAAGGGAACAGGTAAAGTGATAGAAGGAAACCAGAAAATATGATACCATGATCTTTAGAAAGAAAAAGGCAATCCTGACAAACATCAGCTAGGAGATACCTAGGCCATGATGTTTTTCTGTTGAATATGGACAATTTCATAGAACAAGGTCACTATATAACCATGATGGAGTGAGACAAAATCAAGAAGATTCTTTGACTGTGTCTGAACACAGACAAATGTAAGAACTCTATGAAAACTACAACTATTTCTAACATTCCCAGTTTCCAACTAATAGCAACTGCTACTTCATGAATTATAGTTTTAGACTCACTCTATTCTACCTACAAAATAAAAGGTATTAACGTTCACAGCCATAAAACCCCATTGCTCCCTGAAAGCACAGCCATAAAACCCCATTGCTCCCTGAAAGCAATCAGTCTAGAACAGATTTCATTTCCTTGAATCTTCCTCCAAATCACCTAACACAAGCCCACAACGTATAACAAGAACTTCTCATCACACTCTTATTAAGATGCCCCACAGTTTCTCATTGGAGAAGGAAATGGCAACCCATTGCAGAATTCTTGCCTGGAAAATTCCATGGACAGAGGAGTCTGATAGGCTACAGTCCATGGGGCTACAAAGAGCCAGACACAACTGAGCACTCACACACACAGTTCCTCATAGTACACTGCCTCTCTCCTATACCAATATGCAAATGCCCAATTTGTTCAACTACAGGTGTTCTTTTAGGGTGGACATCAACAAAGAGGACATCTGGACTCAACTGTATCAAATGCTGATGAGAGTCAAATAAGACAGGTACTGAAAAGTGACCACCGAATTTGTTTACATGAAATAGTTGGTTTACATGAAACACCAACAAGAACAGTCCTCTTGAGAAGCTGAAGCAAGTGTCAGACAGTAATGAGATCTTGTATCAATGCTGAGTACAAAAATAAAAACAGCATTCATAGACAAGTTTGCAAGGATATGAATTTTATATGATGAAGAGCAAAAATGGATACATTTCACAAATGATTATTTTTATATGTTCAAAGTATAGTCTGGCCCTTAATTTTCATTCCTAAAATACCTTATAGGTATTGCTTAGTATGCACTGAATTAAAGATCTTTAATAAAATCTCTTTAAATGATGAAGAGATTTCAAGTACTTCTATCCTAAGAATGGTACAAAGCAACTAGAATGATTTTAAGTGGGAAATATTTCAGCAATTATATGTTTCACAGGGAAATATTTCTGTAATATCACTGGGGAGAAAATAAATGCAGTTAATTATTTTCCAATTAGCCTGAAGTATTTTCATTGGAAAAACAATATATGGATAAAAGAGTTCATTTATCTGGAGGTTCCAGATAGTAGTCACAAAACTATAATACAATGTATTATATTTACAGAATCAAAATATCATCACAGTTGTTCTTCAAGTAAAAAAAATAATATGTAGAGCTTAGGGATCTGAATCTATTAAAACAATTTTGCTTCTCTTTGGTTTTTCTTTGATGTTCAATAGTAGAGAACATAATTCTGCCATGCAGTCTCTTTCGTGGTAACCAGGCTAGCACAGCAGGGCTTATTTGTGATAGGCAGGGGAAAAAAGGAGTAAGTTGCTCTAAGATTCAACCTGAGCTTGCACTTTCTCTAGTAAGTATTTACAATTCTTTCTTCTGTAATTCAGCCTATTTCTATTTCTCCTAACATAGTTAAAAATGTCATTGCCAGTCATCAAACGTATGGTTAAAGGCTTAGGCAAGAATGTTTTTGCTGTATTTCACATCTTCAAAGGAGGGCCTCAGTCTCTTTTGGGGCTGTCTGCTAATTAGACAGACTAGATAGAAGTACTTCAATGAATTCTAAGAAACTTCACTCTTAATGTTAGATATCTTCATCATCTCTTCTATACTTCTTCTATACCACTACAAGGACTAAAAATTATCACTTATTCTACCACAATATAAAGAGAATTGATGCATAGAAGAAATGTCTAAAAAGCAGAAACTTTGCCTCTGCTGTTAGCTTCCTGAAAGTCATCTACTCTGGAACAGATGAAATTTGGAAATACTTCTCAAACACACTTAGCAGCAGAAGCTTTTCTGTTCTAGGGAATGTAGGAAACCCATTCTTCAGTACACTGGGAGACTAATAAAGCCTCCTCTACAGAAGACTACACTTGCCCACTTATTTCCTCTTTTGTTACTGATACTTACTCTTTCTCAGATTTCCCTGTATTCTCCTTTAAGTTTCATATCCAGACTACATCACACCCAGTTAAGTCAGAATCTTTAAGGATAAGTTACAAACATCAGCATTTTTAAAATGCTTTCTGGAAGTTTCCAAAAGTATTCCAATATGCAGTCAAGATTAGGAACCTTCGGTTAAGGTCATTGTTGATAATTATAGTTACTTTAAATTCTATTTATTCAACCCGTCTTCTATATATGGGCTTCCCTGGTGGCTCAGTGGTAAAGAATCTGCCTGCCAATGCAGATGTGGGTTCCATCCCTGGCTGGGAAGACCCCCCGGAGAATAAAATGGAAGCCCACTCCAGTATTCTTGCCTGGGAAATCCCTTGGACCAAGGAACCATGGGGTCACAAAGAGTCAGACACAACTGAGCAACTGAACAACAAATTCTGTGTGTACCGCAAAAAAAAAAAAATCTCGCACTATCCCTAGTAGGCAATGTATTATTAAATATATATTTATGGGTAAAGAAATGAAAGTTAGAAGTTAGGTGCTTGCAAAGAACACAAAACAGTGGTTGGGCAGAGCAAGGATACTATCTAGGGCTCTCTCTACCTACCCAGGTGCTTTGTAGAAAGAATATTGAACTATTTGTAGGTTCTATTATCTTTTGCTTTTAGTAAGGTATAACTGTCATGTAACATTATATCAGTTTCAGATGTACAGAAGCAGTTCCAAAATATCATCACTATAACCAGTGTCAATGAGATTACCCCTATGTTTTCTTATAGGAGTTTTATGGTTTCCTACATTCAAGTCTTTATTTTGAGTGAAGTTTTGCTCATGGTCTAAGATAGCAGACTAATTCCATTCTTTTGCATGCCTCTGTCCAGTTTACACAAAATTATGTATTAAAGATACTGTCCTTTTCCAGTGTATATTCTTGATTCTGTCACATCCTTTAATTAACCATATATGCATGGGTTTATTTCTGTGTTCTCTATTTCATTCCATTGATCTATGTGTCTGTTTTTATGTCACTGCCATACTCTTTAGATTATTACAGCTTTGCTATATAGTGTGGAATTAAGGAGTGTGTTCCTTAAGTTTTGTTCTTTCTTAAGATGACTTTGACTTTTCAGACTCTTTCAGTTCAGTTCAGTTCATTTCAGTCACTCAGTCGTGTCCGACTCTCTGCGACTCCATGAATCGCAGCAAACCAGGCCTCCCTGTCCATCACCAACTGCCGGAGTTTACTCAAACTCATGTCCATAGAGTCGGTGATGCCATCCAGCCATCTCATCCTCTGGCTTCCCCTTCTCCTCCTGCCCCCAATCCCTCCCAGCATCAGGGTCTTTTCCAACGAGTCAACTCTTCACATGAGGTGGCCAAAGTATTGGAGTTTCAGCTTCAGCATCAGTCCTTCCAATGAACACCCAGGACTGATCTCCTTTAGGATGGACTGGTTGGATCTCCTTGCAGTCCAAGGGACTCTCAAGAGTCTTCTCCAACACCACAGTTCAAAAGCATCAATTTTTCAGCACTCAGCTTTCGTCACAGTCCAACTCTCACATCCATACATGACCACTGGAAAAACCACAGCCTTGACCAGATGGACCTTTGTTGGCAAAGTAATACCTCTGCTTTTTAATATGCTATCTAGGTTGGTCATAACTTTCCTTCCAAGGAGTAAGTGTCTTTTAATTTCATGGCTGCAATCACCATCTGCAGTGATTTTGGAGCCCAAAAAAATAAAGTCTGACACTGTTTCCACTGTCTCCCCATCTATTTCCCATGAGGTGATGGGACCAGATGCCATGATCTTTGTTTTCTGAATGTTGAGCTTTAAGCCAACTTTTTCACTGTCCTCTTGCACTTTTCATCAAGAGGCTTTTTAGTTCCTCTTCACTTTCTGCCATAAGGGTGGTGTCATCTGCCTATCTGAGGTTATTGATATTTCTCCCAGCAATCTTGATTCCAGCTTGTGCTTCTCCAGCCCAGCGTTTCTCATGATGTACTCTGCATATAAGTTAAATAAGCAGGGTGACAATATACAGCCTTGACGTACTCCTTTTCCTATTTGGAACCAGTCAGATTCTTCAGTGGCACAAAAAACTTTTAGGATTGCTTCATCTATTTCTGTAAAAACAAATGCCGTTGGAATTTTTATAGAGATGCATAGAATCTCTAGATTTCTTTGTGTAACATGGACATTTTTAACAATGTTAATTACTCAATCCATAAGCACAATATTTTCCCATTTATTTGTATCATCTTTATTTCATCAATATTGTGTAGTTTTCAGTGCACAGGACTTTAGCTCCATGGCTAAATATATTCCCAGGTATTTTATTCTTTTTGATGTAATTGTAAAATAGGATTGTTTTAATTCTTTTTCTGATAATTTGTTGTTATTATATAAAAACACCACAGATTTTTTGTATATTGATTTTATAAACTGCAACTTGTATTTTTTTTAGTGGATTATTTTAGGGTTTTCTACGTAAAATTAAGTTGTCTGCAAACAGTAACATTTTACTTTTTTCTTTCCAATTTCCATGTTTTATATTTCTTTGTCTTGCCTGACTGTTCTGGCGAGCACTTCCAATATTATATTGACTAAAACTGGCAATGGTGGGAATCCTGGTCTGGTTCCTGATCTTGGAAAGCTTTCAGTTTTCACTGTTGAGTGTGATGTTAGCAATTGGGTTTTTCATGTGCGGTCTTTATTAGGTTGAGGTTATGTTACCTCTGTGTGCTGTTCTTAGTCGCTTAGTCACGTCTGAGTCTTTGCGACCCCATGGACTGTGTAGCCCACCAGGCTCCTCTGTCCATGGGGATTCTTCAGGGAAGAATACTGGAGCACGTTGCCATGCCCTCCTCCAAGGGATCTTCCCAACCCAGGGATTGAATATAGGTCTCCCACATTGCAGGTGGATTCTTTACCGTCTGAGCCACCAGGGAAGCCCATGTTTCCTCTATGTCCACTTAATTGAGTTTTTATCATAAATAGATGTTGAGTTTTGTCAAATGTTTTATCTTTATCTGTTGAGATGATCATATGATTTTCAACCTTCATTTGTTAATGTGGCATATCATATTGACTAGCTTGTAGATGCTGAACCACTCTTATATCCCTAGGTAAATCCCACTTAATTATGGTGTATGATCCTCTTGGGGCTTCCCTCGTAACTCAGCAGTAAAGAATTTGCCTGCAATGCAGGAGCCGTAGGAGACACAGTTTCAATCCCTGGATCAGGAAGATCTCCTGGAGAAGGATATGGCAAGCCACTACAGTATTTTTGCCTGGAGAATCCATTGGAAAGAGGAGCCTGGCAGGCTATATACAGACCATGGGGTCACAGAGATTCAGACATGATTGAAGCAACCTAGCAGCAACATGATCCTTTTGATATATTGTTGAATTTGATTTGCTAATATTTTATTGAGGACTTTTGCACCTATGTTTAGTAGGGATTTGCGTCTGAATTTTATTTTTCTATGTGGTGTAATTGTCTGGTTTTGGTATCACGGTAATACCAGTCTCATAAAAGGAGTTTGGAAGAATTCCCTCTTTGGTTTTTAGGAAGAGTTTGAGAAGGACAGCATTAAATCTTTGAATATTTTATAGAATCTACCAGTAAAGCTGTTTGATCCTGGACTTTTGTTTGCTGGAAATTTTTTGACTATTGATTTGATTTCCTAATTATCAGTCTTTTCTGATTTCCTATTTCTTCATGGTTCAGTCTTAGAACACCACATTTTACTAGAAATTTATCTATTTCTAGTCCAATTTGTTTGTGTATAATGATTCATGTGAAAGTGAAAGTCACTCAGTCGACCCCATGGATGTCCATGGAATTCTTTAGGTCAGAATACTGGAATGGGTAGCCTTTCCCTTCTCTAGGAGATCTTCCCAACCCAGGATTCATAGTAGTATCTTATTATCTCTTGCATTTCTTTGATAATGGTTGTGAATTATCTTTCAATTCTGATTTTTACTTACTTGAATGCTCTTTTATTGAATCTAGTTAAAGGTTTGTTAATTTATCTTTGCAAAGAATCAGCTCTAAGTTTCATTGGTCTTTTCTACTCTCTTTTTATTCTCTATTTTATTTCCACTCTCATCTTTTTTTTCTTTCTTCTACTAACTTTGGATTTTGTTCCTTTTTCTTCTAGTTCCTCTAGGTGTGGAGTTACATTTCTTTGAGACTTTTCTTGTTTCTAGATGTATGCCTCTATCACTGTGAACTGCCCTCTTTAACTGCTTTTGCTGAATCCAATAGATTTTGGTAAGTTGTCTTTCTACTTTCATTTTTCTCAAGGTATTTTTTATTTCTCCTTTGATTTCTTTGTTCATTCATTGGTTATTCAATACCACATCTGTGATTTTTCCTGTTTTCTTCATGTAATTAAGAAGAGTTTCACACTTTTGTGGTCAGAAAGGATGCTTGATATAATCTGAATCTTACATTTACTGAGGCTTGCTTTGTGGCTTAACATACGATCAGTTCCATATCCTCTTATCTGAAAGATTCAGGTTAAATGGTTTTTTCATACCCCCCTCATCTTGTTCACGTTATATTCCCACACCCCATCACAGCCTTCCATTCATTTACTCTTCAGAATTCAATTCCACATCACCAAGTTCAAAATCTTCCTCTTACTTCTTAGATTAAGTAAAGCGCAGCTGCATAGCAACCTGCACTTAACTTACAGTTATCATTTTCGCCTATGAAAATCTGATAGATTTTTCTGTCTACCTCAGCTAATTGCATTCTTCTCAAAGGTGTAAATGAGTCACAGTTGTTTCTGAGTCTCTGGGAACTAAAAATCAATAAATACTTGTCAAATGCACATCAATTTGGCAAAACCATTATCTCATATTTAGAGGAACAGACATTCCAACATCTTTAATTTCTCAAAATCATTCTTCTATGAATCCACATACTTTTCAGTTATGTAACTCTATGTGAGAATTCAAAAATACAAGTGTAATTATTTATAAATGTGTAAATAATTGTATATACATAATTTCATATAAATAATACATATAATAAATATAAATTACATCAATTAGAATCAGCCACAGGTACACCCATGTCCCCTCCCTTCCAAACCCCGCTTCCATTCCCATCCAAACCTTCTAGATTGTCACAGAGGCCCTGTCTGAGTTCCCTGAGTCATACAACAAATTCCCATTGGCTATCTATTTTACATATGGTATTATAAATTTCCAAGTTACTCTCTCCATACTAAACATGTGTGTAGTCATTTATTTGTTCAGCATTTTCTGAATTTCCAAAAACATGTTTTAATCACTCAATTTTGCTAGATTATAAGGTGTGAAAATGTAGGCCTGAGTCTAGGAGCTAGATTCCTGCTGTCACGGAGTGCAAAATTGGGTCACTGAGACAGATTTGCAAACTATCTTGATATATGATGTAGGCAGCAGTTCTGAGTCCCTCCTTCCTAATTGCAGGCATTCTGCCAGTGCAGGTATCTGTTTACCATAATTGGTAATTTCACAGGGCTTTGTTTATGGTTATGTTGCTAAAGACACTTGCCTAAAGATTTGTTCTTAATGCATCAGGCAATTGCATGCAATCAAGCTTTGTGAAAGTTTTGCTGATGTAAATCAACTTATCAACAGTCATTCTTCTCCCCACTTTTATCCCAGTCCTTTGTGAGGCTGATACTGGCAACCTCCTTCAAAGAGTGTTAGACTGCATGGTGACTCTGTGATACACAGATATGTTTGCACACTAAAACCAATACATTTATTTTCCCATCTAATTTCATGTTCTACCATTGGAACTCAATGACAATATTCTATTTCCCCTTCTCTTTTGATTAGGGTGATCAGCAGTATGTAATATTCACCTCCCTACTTGCCAGTGCAACTTCTAAAATAGCTTCCACATAAAATTACCAAGTAAAACCAATAGCCTTGCATCCTCAAGAAGTAAATATTTGAGATTAACATGCAGCTTGCAGACCAGTCAGTCATTATATAGTGGATTTCACTCAAATAAAATTGCTTCCAAACTCAAGCTGCTAGTTAGCAGATATAATACTCAGCATCCCTCAAGAATATGCTTCAAACAATGTGAAAAATGTACAAAGTAAATGAAGATATATTTTATCACAGGATAGTTTCAAAACAAATGGAGTCACTGTTCACCATACAAGTCATGAGACTGATGCCTTCAATATTGATTTCCTAATCACTGTCATTGTATGAAGGCATTCTGTTTTTTTTTTCTGTCATAAATTTAACTTTAAACAGAGTAAGAAGCTTTTAGCAAGAAAATTTTACATCTGTTTATGTCTGAAATTAAAACCACAAGAATTGAAAGGAAGAAAATATAACCAAGGGGGTTTTCAAAAATTTAAAACTCCATCATGCATAAATGGAACTCATCAAAGAAAGTAATTTCCCTGCAGAAAACACTCCATCTTTTGTCTTATGTAAGTTATCAACATGAATATTTTATTCTCAATGAAACTGTCTTTCCCCCTCTGCGTTTCATAGTTATCACTTGCAGTGTCTCAAATAAATAAACTTCCTTCCTTCCATCCCACTCTATTATTCAGGTCAGTTGCAATACAGATTGAGTTTTACTAATCAAAGATTTTATTCTTACTTACATTGTGTTTTGAAGTCAAGAAACACTAACCATTTGAATTAACCCATAATAAATACAAAATCATTTTTTTCCAATGTGCAGTAAAGTATCTCAGATACATGTAAAAGTTCATCTTGGCTTAATTTCATTCTTAATCCAAGTGATGAAATAAAATCCCTGTGGAATGACAAAGCTAGTAAGTATCCCATCAGCCTACTTGGATATAGTAATTTAGACAGTTTCACCCACATTAATCCCTAAGATTACCATTAATGGATGTTTGCACTACTCTTTAATGGAGGGTTCTTCTGCCTCCTCATCTAATGACTGAAATAAGCAAGTCACTTACTATATCTTCCTGCTCTGCCTATATTGTGATGTATGGAATATCAAAGTAGTATAATATATTTGTAGGCCCATCAAAATAATGCATTATTCTTATTAAAAACCAACTGATAAATAACTTATTTAAAAACTAAAGAAAATATAACTATTTTCTATGAGTCAAAGAAACTGAATTAAGTAATTAATTTAATGCAAACTATAAACATATTCATACTCTAAAGCTTTTGAACAGTAATCTATAAGTTCGCTCCCTATGTTTCCAGGTATCTGGCCAAATAAACTTTCAGTTAGACTCTGCTTCCCACAGTTCAACTGAGAAGTAATCTTATAAAAGTTTCAAGGTCTCAAGTCCTTACAATTTATAAGCAGAAATGTTTTTCACATTGGTGATAATTACCATATATATTAGACCATAGCATTCAAATCCTCATACAACCAGCTAACATCTTGCTGGCACAGGTGAAGAGGATATTCATAATTCATCTGGTATTTTAAGAAATTACTCTGATTATAGTAGATGCTGATAGGACCCAAGTTGAATATTCAAAAAACAGTTCTCTTCAAACAAGCATAATAAAAACGGAAAGCACTATGCATTCTTTAACTTCCACATAACTTCATGTCTCTTGTGTCTTATAACCATCTTAAAGACAAAAATTGAAATATTGGAAAATAATAAATAGAAAACATCAATCATACTTGATCTCGCTAGATTAGCTTACTTTCAAATACAGCCCTATAAACAGGGCCAAGAGTCAGTGATCATAAACCATGTCAAGGCTGAGTTTTTGACAAATACGATTTTTATCTTCCTTCAGTCTCTGATTTCAGCACAGCATTGCCCTTTAAAAATGCAACAATAAATCAGTAGCATTTCCTGCACTGTAATGTAAAAAATGACAAAAACTACAGCATAACTCACATAAATAGAATGTTATGCTAATACTCAAATCTTTCACTCAAGGCAATAGAATTTAATTTTGAAGCAAGGCAGTTATTCATTCTTTACATTAAGCACATTTCAAAAAAATAAATAGAGTGATTAAAGTTCACTGTCCCTATTTTATCCCAATCACCAAGATATTTTTCACCACTTCTCAACTGCATCACTCAAAATATAAATACAGGAACAGCTAATATGAAGAAATAATTTTTATCTGTAACTGAATTTTTCATAATGTTATTTATAAACTTATTCAACAAATTATGACTATGAAACCCATCTTTATTCAATCTTTATATGTAAGTTGTATGCTGGAGACACAAATTTTTCTTAGCAAAATCTCATATCCTGTAGTTTCCTTTAAGGGTAAGAACAGTGTTTTATTAAAATTTTTAAAACAGGCAATAATTGCCATTAAAGAACTTTACACGGTTTTTTGAATCACCAAAGTTGCTTAAATTAACTATAAAGTTTATTATTTATAACAAGTTTTACATAAGATAAAATGGTGTTGACCAAAAAGGTGTTCTCACCAAAACGGTGTTCACATCAAAAAAATTAAAACATATTAAACCTATGAGAATATGATATTTCTTATGAATGCACTTTTCATTCAGATAATTTAAATATCACTAAATACATTTACAGTGATATCATTTGATCAGACATAAAAGATTATAAAATCTTCCAATAATATAAGCTTGATTCTTAGTTGGACTACTAATAAGATATTTATGACATTTTGTATACTTTAAAAAAGTACTCAAATATAATGTGTCAATGAAAATAAATGTAGGTAAACATTTTTATGTAAAAAATTTCACAGCTAGGTTAATACATATATGCTCATTTGGTTTCAAACCTATCCTATGCATGCCCCACAAAAAATAAACTAAAAAATAACATAAAAATTTCTTTGTTCCATGATCAAGTGTTTCTAGATAGATTTCACTTTGGGAAGTTTAAAATTAAATTCAGATGCTGTAATTAACATACTCTTGTTATCTATTCATTTGGATATTCATTTAAATTTATCATATATGTGAATATATGTGAATTGTACTATATTAATGCATTCATGTATAATTAATGATTTGTTTCAGATGCATTATTTTTCACAAAATATAAATATTGATCATATGGAAGTTCAAGCATACCTCCAATTTTGAAGTATATTTATTCTCACACAATACAATAGCAAATGAAGAATTAAAGTAACTGTAAAAATAATTCAGTCTAAAACACAAATGCAAAATTTTATCAAAATTATTTAGATAAAAAGTAGCATATAATTTAAAAATTTTAAAAACTGGTTTAGTTATGTATATTGTATTGTTCTATGTAGAAAGCACATCAGTTACTGTTAAATAACTAAAAATCACAAGCGGTCATGGAAACAAAACTAACAGAAGTTAAAATAAGCACAATTTGCAAGGGACAATTATAATTTATAACATACAATAGGAAGTTTTGTATTACTTGTTATAAACAGAAACTTTTAAATCCAGTAATCTCACTCCTGGGATAGAATGTTAGGGAACTCAATTTAAAAAGATACATGCACAATTATGTTCGCAGCAGCACTATTTACAATAGCCAAGATTCAAAAGCAACCTAACTGTATGACAAAGATGATGTGGTACATATATACAATAGAACATGACTAATCCATAAAAAATAAAATTAAAAAATGCCACTTGCAGCAACTTGGTTGGACTGACATTATTATACCAAGTGCAGTAAGCCAGAAAGAGAAAAACAAATACCATATGGTAATACATGTACAATCTAAAATACAACATAAATCAACTTATTTATGATACAGAAATAGACTAGAACACATAGGAAACAAACATAGAGCGACCAAAGGAGAAAGAGGGTAGGGGAGGGATAAATTAGAAGTATTAAGATTAACATGTAAACACTACTATACATAAAATTAATAAATAAAAAGGTCCTACTATATGACACAGGGAACGATATTCAAAAACCTGTAACAAAGTACAATAGAAAAGACTATGGAAAAGAAAACACATACATATATAAATGTGAATATATATATATATATATATATGTATAACTGAACAATTTTGATATATATCTGAAACTAATACAACATTGCAAGTCAATTAACTGTAAGAATTTAGCAATATAATACAGTACAGTTCAGTTGCTCAGTCGTGTCTGTGCTTTGCAACCCCATGGACTGCAGCACACCAGGCCTTCCTCTCCATCATCCATTCCTGGAGTTCACTCAAACACATGTCCATTGACTTGGTGATGCCATCCAATTATCTCATCCTCTGTCATCCCCTTCTCCTCTACCTTCAATCTTTCCCAACACCACGGTCTTTTTCCAAAGAGTCAGTTCTTCACATCAGGTGGCCAAAGTATTGGAATTTCAGCTTCAACATCAGTCCTTTCAATGAATATTCAGGACTCATTTCTTTTAGGATGGACTGGTTGGATCTCCTTGCAGTCCAAGGGATGCTCAAGCATTTCTCCAACACCACAGTTCAAAAGCATCAATTCTTCAGGGCTCAGCTTTCTTTATAGTCCAACTTTCACATCCAAACATGACCACTGGAAAAAACATAGCCTTGAGTATGTGGACCTCGGTTGGCAAAGTAATATCTCTGCTTTTTAATATGCTATCTAGGTTGTCATAGTTTTCTCCCAAGGACTAAGCATCTTTTAATTTCAGGGCTGCAGTCACCATCTGAAAGGATGTTGGAGTCCAAAAGAATAGAGCCTTCCACTGTTACCATTGTATCCCCATCTATTTCCCATGAAGTGATGGGAATGGATGCCATGATCTTAGTTTTCTGAATGTTGAGCTTTAAGTCAACTTTTTCACTCTCCTCTCTCACTTTCACCAAGAGGCTCTTTAGTTCTTCACTTTCTGCCATAAGGATGGTGACAACTGCATATCTGATGTTATTGATATTTCTCCCAGCAATCTTGATTCCAGCTTGTGCTTTTTCCAGCCCAGCGTTTCTCATGATGTACTCTGCATATAAGTTAAATAAGCAGGGTGACAATATACAGCCTTGACGTACTCCTTTTCCTATTTGGAATCAGTCTGTTGTTTCATGTCCAGTTCTAACTGTTGCTTCCTGACCTGCATACAGGTTTCTCAAGTGGCAGGTCAGGTGGTCTGGTGATGCCATCTGTTTAAGAATTTCCCACAGTTTATTGCAATTCACACAGAGGCTTCAGCATAGTCAATAAAGCAGAAATTGAAACGCTCTTGTTTTTTTGATGATCCAACGGATGTTGGAAATTTGATCTATGGTTTCTCTGCATTTTCTAAAACCTGCTTGAACATCTGGAAGTTCACAGTTCACATATTGCTGAATCATGGCTTGGAGAATTTTGAGCATTACTTTGGTAGTCTGTGAGTTAAGTGCAATCGTGCAGTAGTTTGAGCATTCTTTGGCATTGCCTTTCTTGGGGATTGGACTGAAAACTGACCTTTTCTAGTCTTGTGGCCACTGCTGAGTTTTCCAAATTTGCTGACATATTGAGTGCAGCACTTTCACAACATCATCTTTTAGGATTTGAAAGCTGCTCAACTGGAATTCCATCACCTCCCCTAGCTTTGTTCGTAGTGATCCTTCCTAAGGCCAACCTGACTTCACATTCCAGGATGTCTGGCTCTAGGTGAGTGATCACACTATTGTGATTAGCTGGGCCATGAAGATCTTTCTTGACTAGTTCTTCTGTGTATTCTTGCCACCTCTTCTTAATATCTTCTGCTTCTGTTAGGTCCATACCGTTTCTGTCCTTTATTGAGCTCATCTTTGCATAAAATATTGTCTTGGTATCTCTCATTTTCTTGAAGAGATCTCTAGTCTTTCCCATTCCATTGTTTTCTTCTATTTCTTTGAATGATCACTGAGGAAGGATTTCTTATCACTCCTTTCTATTCTTTGGAACTCTGCATTCTTATCACTCCTTTCTATTCTTTGGAACTCTGCATTCAAACGGGTATATCTTTCTTTTTCTCCTTTGCATTTCACTTCTCTTGTTTTCACAGCTATTTGTAAGGCCTCCTCAAAAGCCATTTTAGTTTTGTGCACTTTTTTTCTTGGGGATGGTCTGAATCTCTGGTTCCTGTATAATGTCACCAACCTCTCTCCATAGTTAATCAGGCACTCTGTCTAAACAACCTAGTCCCTTAAATCTATTTCTCACTTCCACTGTATAAACGTAAGGGTTTGATTTAGGTCATATGTGAAGGGTCTAGTGATTTTCCCTACTTTTTTCAATTTAAGTCTGATTTTGGCAATAAGGAGTTCATGATCTGAATCACAGTCAGATCCTGGTCTTGTTTTAGCTGACTGTATAGAGCTTCTCTATTTTTAGCGGAATGTGATTTTGGTATTGACCATCTGGTGATGTCCAGGTGTAGAGTCTTCCCTTGTGCTGTTGGAAGAGGATGTTTGCTATGACCAGTGCATTCTCTTGGGAAAACTAAATTAGCCTTTGCCCTCCTTCATTCTGTACACCAAGGCCAAATTTGTCTGTTATTCCAGGTAAATCTTGACTTCCTACTTTTGCAATCTAATTCCCTATGATGAAAGGGACATCTTTTTTGGGTGTTAGTTCTAGAAGGTCTTGTAGGTCTTCATAGAACCGTTCAACTTCAGCTTCTTCAGCATTACTAGTTGGGGCATAGACTTGGATTACTATGATGCTGAATGGTCTGCCTTGGAAATGAACCAAGGTCATTCTGCTGTTTTTGAGGTTGCATTCAAGTACTGCATTTTGGATTCTTCTGTTGACTATGAGGCTACTCTAGGGGTTAATATTTCTTTTAAGGGATTCTTGCCCAAAATAGTAGATATAATGGTCATCTGCATCAAATTTACCCATTCCAGCCCATTTTAGCTCGCTGATTCCTAAAATGTTGCTTTTGCCATCTCCTGTTTGACCACTTCCAATTTGCCTTGATTCATGGACCTAACATTCCAGGTTCTGATGCAATACTGCTCTTTACAGCATCAGGCCTTGCTTCCATCACCAGTCACATCCACAACTGGGTGTTGCTTTTGCTTTGGCTCCATCTCTTCATTCTTTCTCGAGTTATTTCTCCACTTATCTCCAGTAGCACATTGGGCACCTACCAGCCTGGGGAGTTCCTCTTTCAGTGTCCTACCTTTTTGCCTTTTCATACTGTTCATGGGGTTCTCAAGGCAAGAACATTGAAGTGGTTTGCCATTCCCTTCTCCAGTGGATCACCATTTTGTCAGACTCTCCACCATGAAACATCCGTCTTGGGTGGCCCTTAAGGGCATGGCTCATAGCTTCACTGAGTTAGACAAAGCTGTGGTCCATGTGATTAGATTGGTTAGTTTTCTGTGATTTTTGTTTTCCACCTGTCTGGCCTCTGATGGAGAAGGATAAAAGGCTTATGGAAGCTTCCTGATGAGAGAGACTGATTGGGTCTTGATCTGATGGGTGGAGCCATGGTCAGTAAATCTTTAATCCAATTTTCTGTTGATGGCTGGAACTTTGTTCCCTTCCTGCTATTTACCTAGGGTCAAACTATGGTGGAGGTAATGAAGATAAAAGTGAAGTGAAGTTGTTCAGTCATATCCGACTCTTTGTAACCGCATGGACTGTAGCCTACCAGGATCCTCAGTCCTTTGGCTTTTCCAGGCAAGAATACTGGAGTGGGTTGCCATTTCCTTCTCCTGGGATCTTCCCGACCCAGGGATTGAACCTAAGTCTCCCACATTGTAGGCAGAAGCTTTACCATCTGAGCTACCAGGGAAGCAAAGGCTACCATAAATAGGATTGGCAAAGATTGGCAAAATATGTTTAAGATGTCGACTTTTTGGTGAACTTTAAAAATATTTATTGATTGAGTAAATGCCTAAAAGGATTTTTTTTAATATGTTTTTGCTTTCTCATAAAAAGTTTACATTCTATGAGAAAGTAGTGTTACAAAAAGTGAGTTAAGGAAAAGTTATGTTAATGATATAATGAAGAAGTAGCAGGACCCAGAAAAAAATATGATGTCTATACTGATCTATCAAATGCAGTATGACTACTTATTAAATACATTTTTACATTTGATAAACTTTTATACAACTAAATTTCTATAAATTCTATCATGTTGCCACACAACATGATATCCTACATGATTACAACATCACCTTGATATTCATGACATTGTACAGGAGACAGGGATTAAGACGATTCCTAATAAAAGAAATGCAAAAAGGCAAAATGGCTGTCTGAGGAGGTCTTTCAAATAGCTGTGAAAAGAAGAGAAGCAAAAAGCAAAGGAGAAAAGGAAAGATATAATCATCTGAATGAAGAGGTCCAAAGAATAGCAAGGAGAGATAAGAAAGCCTTCCTCCACGATCAATGCAAAGAAATAGAGGAGAACAATAGAATAGGAAAGACTAGAGATCTCTTCAAGAAAATGAGAGATACCAAGGGAACATTTCATGCAAAGATGGGTTCAATAAAGGACAGAAATGGTATGGACCTAACAGAAGCAGAAGATATTAAGAAGAGGTGGCAAGAATACACAGAAGAACTGTACAAAAAAGATCTTCACGACCCAAATAATCACGATGGTGTGATCACTCACCTAGAGCCAGACATCCTGGAATGTGAAGTCAGGTTGGCTTTAAGAAGCATCACTACGAACAAAACTAGGGGAGGTGATGGAATTCCAGTTGAGCAGCTTTCAAATCCTAAAAGATGATGTTGTGAAAGTGCTGCACTCAATATGTCAGCAAATTTGGAAAACTCAGCAGCGGCCACAGGACTGGAAAAGGTCAGTTTTCAGTCCAATTCCCAAGAAATGCAACGCCAAAGAATGCTCAAACTACTGCACGATTGCGCTCAACTCATGGATTACTAAAGTAATGCTCAAAATTCTCCAAGCCATGATTCAGCAATATGTGAACTGTGAACTTCCAGATGTTCAAGCAGGTTTTAGAAAATGCAGAGAAACCATAGATTAAATTGCCAACATCTGCTGGATCATTGAAAAAGCAATAGAGTTCCAGAAAAACATTAATTTCTGCTTTATTGACTATGCCAAAGCCTTTGACTTGCACTTTATTGTGAATTGCAATAAACTGTGGAAAATTCTTAAACAGATGGCATCACCAGACCACCTGACCTGCCACTTGAGAAACCTGTATGCAGGTCAGGAAGCAACAGTTAGAACTGGACATGGATCAACAGACCGATTCCAAATAGGAAAAGGAGTACGTCAAGGCTGTATATTGTCACCCTGCTTATTTAACTTATATGCAGAGTACATCATGAGAAATGCTGGGCTAGAAATAGCACAAGCTGGAATCAAGATTGCTGGGAGAAATATCAATAACCTTAGATATGCAGATGACACCACCCTATGGCAAACAGTGAAGTGGAACTAAAGAGCCTCTTGATGAAAGTGAAAGAGGAGAGTGAAAAAGTTGGCTTAAAGCTCAACATTCAGAAAACTAAGATCATGGCATCCAGTCCCATCATTTCATGTCAAATAGATGGGGAAACAGTGGAAACAGTGGCAGATTCTAAGTTTTGGGGCTCCAAGATCATTACAGATGGTGATTGTAGCCATGAAATTAAAAGATGTTTACTCCTTGGAAGAAAAGTTATGACCACCCTAGATAGCATATTAAAAAGCAGAGATATTACTTTGCCAACAAAGGTCCATCTACTCAAGTCTATGGTTTTTCCAGTAGTCATGTATGGATATAAGAGTTGGACTATAAAGAAACTGAGTGCCAAAGAATTGATGCTTTTGAACTGTGGTGTTGGAGAAGACTCTTGAGATTCCCTTGGACTGCGAGGAGATCCAACCAGTCGATCCTAAAAGAAATGAGTCCTGAATATTCATTGAAAGGACTGATGTTGAAGCTGAAACTCCAATACTTTGTCCACCTGATGCGAAGAGCTGACTTATTTGAAAAGACCCTGACGCTGGGAAAGATTGAGGGCAGGAGGAGAAGGGGACAACAAAGGATGAGATGGTTGGATGGCATCACCGACTCAATGGACACGAGTTTGGGTAGACTCTGGGAGTTCATGATGTGCAGGAAGGCCTGGCATGCTGCGATTCATGGGGTTGCAAAGAGTCGGACAGGACTGAGCGACTGAACTGAACTGAACTGAGACTTTTGTCTTTTAGCTAAAGTATTAAACTGTTTTAATCAAGTTCCTTTTTGTTAAAGATAGGAAAATCACTGGCGATAACAAAGAGTTCTAGAAGGAGAAACAAGGTCTAAAACTCTTTTTAGGTGGAAATACAGAATAAATACAGAACACATGAGCTTGAGCAAATTCTGGGAGGTAGTGAACAACAGGAAAGTCTTGTGTGCTGCCGTCCATGGGGTTTCAACAAGTCGGACACAATTGAGCAACTAAACAACAACAACAGAATAAATTGGCTTATGAGTGCCAGTATAGGTGACTCTTGTCATTTTCTTTGCCTGAGAAAGAGGGTGAAGAATCATTCAATGATTTCAACTCTGGTAGACACAGTATCTGGCCTAAGCACGAATGAATTAGCCAACTAAGCTTACAACTTTACCATTAGAAAAATATTCTGAAATATTTGAAACATCCCGCATGTGCACCAATACTAGTCACCAAATCTTCCTTTCCTACTGGAACAAAATTAGTAATTGCCACAACTGGAAATGTCCATATGAAAGAGCCAATAAATTAGATTGAATCATCTGCAGAGTCAGCATAAGAAAGCAAATGCCATTTATCTCATAGGAGAAACAGGGTAGATGATTTTGTATCTTCTGGCCATCTAATGGGCTATCAGAGTAATTGCTGTTACTTCTGAAACACAAAAAGCAAACCAATATAGAAAGGAGAAGAATGAAGAAGATGGTTCCCAGAGGGTATCAGGGTACAAATCAGAAAGAGGAGAGACAGCTAATAACTCTTTAATCCTGAATATGGTGTCACACCTATAAGAGGCCCTTTCAAAGATTACTATTTTAGCACTCTGATTTTGAAACAACTGTCTCTGGAACCACTGACATCTCATTCATAGACACTGTTGTCAAAAGCATTAATTCTCACATGTACGCAACTTAGCCTTGAAAAGATAAGTACTTGAGTAATTAATCATACACTAAGTCACAAAGCTAAGTCATAATGAAGTATTCCACAGCAGAAATCTTATACTACTTCAACCATCAAATAAGAATTAATGCCAAAAATTTCCTGTGTGATTTGATATATATTTTTTTTAATTCCCAAATACTTGATCTTTTTTGACTTTCTGTCTGGGAAAACAAAAAGAGGGCATGTAAGATTCTCTGCAGCTCAAGTCTCTGGGGCTAAGTGCCACCTGGGAAGCCCTACACACCTACAGAGAGGAAAAATTGGAATCAGAGTATGGAAAAGAAAGACATAGTCAGGTTAGGGTATATAAAAGAGGAGGGAAGTTTCAGAGTATAACAACCAAGAGAACAGGTCATGGTCAGTTTCATGAATCCACATGTGCGGTACACACCACCCCATGCTTAAAAGGGCTCTGCACTTGGCTTAATTTTCTGTTTCTGCCTTTGTGAAATTATTAATAACTTCTGGATAACGGGCCTACATTTGGCTTTGTATTGGACCCTGTTCCTGGAACATGCTAACACAAAATGCATTTCCTTTGTAAATGCAAGTTGGAGAAGTGGTGTCTGAAGCCTAGCCTAGTAAAGAGCTGTAAACAACAGCAGGAAGCTTTCTGGAAAGGGGAAAATGCTGCTTGGATATCATGAAATGAAAAAAAAAAGGTGGGGGGAGTATTGATTTCTAGGATTTTCTGAAAATAAGTGTTATAAAAATTTTAATTTCAGATAAGCACTAGGACTTGTGGGAAATATATGGGTGAGGAGATAACTACTGATTTTCCTCAAAAAAATGTAAAACAGGTTCATAAAAACAAAATGTGTCATATCACAAGATGATATGTATAACACTTTGCAGTAGCTATAAAGTAATATTAATTATCAAAAACACCATTAGTATCAGCAAGTAATATATTTTATCAAGTTTTATATATATATATATGCATATATATATATATATACACATATATATATAGTTATTTTATAGTTTGGCATTTAAAATCCTGAGTAAAGCTCCTAAAGGTAAAGTCTAAGTCAAAATTTTAATGGAATCACAAGGCAATGCCTTTAGTTCTGCCTTGACTTACTGTAAAGAAAACATGACTAAAATTTTACTCAATTATCTGCAAACAGTATTCCTATATATACTCTGCAGTCATATACACTTTTAGTCCCAATAAGCTCTCATAAAATCCTATAAAAAAATCATCCCATAAAATGATAGCAGTTGCTACATCTACTATTCCACAGATATATTTCCACATAAACCTTAAAATCATCCATCAGCTTTGAGTATTTAACTCCTTTAACCTGGATTTATGGATAACAAAAAGTAGATTAACATAGAGCAAAATTATATATATAAACCATCTTTTCTCTTAAAATGACTCATTGTTTTAGTTTAAAAGAACTCTTTGCCATGTAATAGCACATGTTGGAAATGAAGGTGATTATACTTATATTCTAAACAAGGAACCAACTGATCCTACATTAAGATCCAGTGCAGATAAAATAGAGTTTACATATTTAAATATTTGTATTAAAAAACATTTCCATTTATAAATGTATCATGTCCAAGCTAGCCCTCCTATTTAAGACAACAAAAACTTGAGGAAAAACATGAGGTAGATTAAGAAATGATATTGTATGCTAGCCCTAAAAACCCATTCATATTTAGATAATATATGCATTAACTGTTGAATATAAAAATTCTACAGAAGACATAACTAGTCCTATAATTCTTAAGCCCAGCCTAATATATATGGTGTAGTTTTGTTGTTATTCAGTTGTGTTTGATTCTTCACAGTCCCACGGAATGTAGCACACAAGGCTTCTCCAGTGTCTCCCAGTTTGCTCAAATTTATGTCAATTTAGTCAGTGATGCTATCTAACCATCTCATCTTCTTCCACTACCTTCTATTTTTGCCTTCAATCTTTCCCAGCAGAGTATTTTCCAATGAATCAGCTCTTCATATCAGGTGGCGGAATTATTGGTGCTTTATTTTCACCAAGAGTCCTTCCAATGAATATTCAGAGTTGATATTCTTTAGAATTGACTCTTTTGATCCTGCAGTCCAATGAATGTTCAAAAGTCTTCTCCAGCACCAGAATTCTAAAGCATCAATTCTTTGGTGCTCAGTCTTCTTTATGGACCAACTTTCACATCTGTACATGAGTATCGGAAAAACCACTGCTTTGACTATATGGACCTTTGTTGGCAAAGCAATATCTCTGCTCTTTAAAAAGCTGCCTAGGTTTGTCATAGCTTTCCTTTCAAGGAGGAGCAAGTGTCTTATAATTTCATGGCTGCAGTCACCTTCTGCTGTGATTTGGGAGCTGAAGAAAAGATCTGTCACTGCTTCCTTCTATTTGCTGTGAAGTGATGGGACCAGATGCCAAGATCTTAGTTTTTCTTTAATGCTGAATTTCAAGCCAGCTTTTTCACTCTTTCAGCTTCATCAAGAGGACCCTTAGATCCTCTTCACTTTCTGCCATCTTTAGAGTGATATCTGAAGGTGTTGCTACTTCTGCCAGAAATCCTGAGTCCAGCTTGTGTTTCATCCAGCCTAGCTTTTTGCATGATGTGCTCTGCATCATGCAAACTTAAATAAGCAGGGTGACAATATACAGCTTTAACGTATTCCTCTCCTGGTTTTGAACCAGTCAGTTGTTCCATGTCCAGCTCTCACTGTTGCTTCTTGATCTGCATACAGGTTTCTCAGGAGATAGGTAAGATGGTCTGGTATTCCCATCTCTTTAAGAACTTTCCAGGTTTTTATGATCCACATAGTCAAAGGCTTTAGCATAGTCATTGAAGCAGAAGTAAATGTTTTTTTTCTGGAACTCTCTTGTTTTCTCCATGATCCAATGGAATTTGGTAATTTGATCTTTGGTTCCTCTGCCTCTTCAAAACCCATCTCATACATCTGGAAGTTCTTGGTTCACGTACTGCTGAAGCCTGGCTTGATAGATTTTGAGCATAACCTTGCTGGCATGTGAGATGAGTGCAATTGTGTGGTAGTTTGAACATTCTTTGGCATTTCCTTTCTTTGGGATTGGAATGAAAACTGACTTTTTCCAGTCCTGTGGCCACTGCTGAGTTTTCCAAATTTGTTGGCATATTGACTGTAGTACTTAAACAGCATCATCTTTTAGGATTTTAAATATCTCAGCTGATATGGTTTACTGAGTGGTAGAAAGAAGACAGGAAGTTCAGCAATTGTTCATCCTCTGAACTGAGCACAATTAAGGGCAGGTTGACTAAATATTTTCCTCACTAAAAATGGTGTTTACTGGATGGATGGTTGGATAAACAGATGAAGTAAGGAGTCTCTTTGAAGGGCACAGGTTAGGATCCAAACACAAATGACTCAAACCATGAACATTCTCAATTATACCCACTTAACTTTGGCAATCTACTCTTATCTCCTAGTCTTAAATTTCATATCTACAAAATAAGGTTTATAAGCCCTTTTTAAAGAATATTATTGTGATAAATAAATTTACCTGGAACATAGCAAGTGCTGGATGAAAATAAATCTATACAGGTTTACAGCAAGGCAACTACCTGAAGGTTATATGTGTGTGTGTGTGTGTGTGTGTGTGTATAAAAAATCAGTCAGTTCAGTTCAGTTGCTCAGTCATGTCCAACTCTTTCCGACCCCATGGACTGCAGCATGCCAGGCCTCCTTGTCCATCACCAACTCCTGGAGTTTACTCAAACACGTCCACTGACTTGGTTATGCCATCCAACCATCTTTGCTCTGTCGTCCCCTTCTCCTCCCACCTTCAATCTGTCCCAGCATCAGGGTCTTTTCAAATGAGTCAACTCTTCCCATCAGGTGGCCAAAGTACTGGAGTTTCAGCTTCAACATCAGTCCTTCCAATGAACACCCAGGACTGATCTCCTTTAGGATGGACTGGTTAGATCTCCTTGCAGTCCAAGGGACTCTCAAGAGTCTTCTCCAACACCACAGTTCAAAAGCACCAATTCTTCAGTGCTCAGCTTTCTTTATAGTCCAACTCTCATATCCAAACATGACTACTGGAAAAACCATAGCCTTGACTAGACGGACCTTTGTTAAGAAAGAAATGTCTCTGCTTTTTGATATTCTCTCGGGATTGGACATAACTTTTCTTCCAAGCTTCTTTTAATTCTATGGCTGCAGTCACCATCTGCAATGATTCTGGAGCCCAAAAACACAGAGTAGTCTGCCACTGTTTCCACTGTTTCCCCATCTATCTGCCATGAAATGATGGGGCTGGATGCCATGATCTTAGTTTTCTGAATGTTGAGCTTTAAGCCAACTTTTTCACTCTCCTCTTTCACTTTCATCAAGAGGCTCTTTAGTTCCACTTCACTGTCTGCCATAAGGGTGGTGTCATCTGCATATCTGAGGTTATTGATATTTCTCCCGACAATCTTGATTCCAGTTTGTGCTTCATCCAGCCCAGCGTTTCTCATGATATACTCTACACATAAATTAAATAAGCAGGGTGACAATATACAGCCTTGACATACTCCTTTTTTCCTATTTGGAAAGTATATATATATATACATATATGTGTGTATATATATATATATATATATACACACACACACTTATATATACACTTACATATAAGTATGTAAGTGCTTATATAAGTGCCTTGCTGTAAACCTGTATAATTTATATGTATATATATATAATATATATACACTGATGTATATTATATATATATATACACACATATATTTTACATAATGGACGTTCCTTTTTAGAAGAGTTTTAGGTGCAGAGCAAAACTGAGCAGAAGGTACAGAGATGTCCCATTTGCCTCTTGCCTTCAATTATGCATAACCTCCCATTATTAACATTCCTCTGGTACATTTGCTACAACTGATGAACTTACACTGACACATGGCTATCCTTGCTGGATCATATGGTAAGAGTATGTTTAGTCTTATAAGGAACTATCAAAATGTCCTTCAAAGTAGCCATACCATTTTTTATTCTCACTAGCAATGAACAAGAGTTCCTATTATTCTACATCCTTGCCAGTATTATGTATTGTTAGTGTTTTGGGTTTTTGCAATTTTGATAGGTGCGTAGTGCGATCTCATTGCTATTTTAATTTCCATCTCCCTGATGACATGTGATTTGAAATACTTTTTAATATGCATATTTGTTATCTTTATATCTTTAATTATCTCTTGCCCATTTTTTAATCAGGTTGTTTATTATTGTTGAGATTTAAGAGCTCTTTATGTACTTGGAATAATAGATGTGTCTTTTGCAAATATTTTCTCCCAATCTGTGACTTTCCTTCTTATTCTCTTGATATCACTATTTACAGAGCAGAAGTTTTTTTTTGTTTGTTTGTTTGTTTGTTTTAATGAAGTCCAACTTAACAATTCTTTTTCATGGATTGTGCCTTTCAGTTATATATCAAAAGTCACTGACATACACAAGGTCATCTAGGCTTTATCCTATGCTATCTTTCAAGGGTTTATAGTTGTGCATTTGACATTTATGTCTATGACTCATTTTGAGTTAATTTTTTGAAGGGTTTAAAACCTGTGTGTGTGTTTTTTGCAGGTGAATGGCCAGTCGTTCTTGCACCATTTTTTGTAAAGACTATCACTGCATTGCCTTTGCTTCTTTATCAAAGATCAACTGACTATATTTATACACGTTTCTTTCTGGACTTTCTATTGTGTTCCATTGATCTATTTGTCCATTCTTTTGCCAGTATTGCACAGTCTTGATTACTATGGGATTTTCCAAGTAAGAGTACTGGAGTAGGGTGCCATTGCCTTCCCCACTATAACTTTATAATAAGTAATAATGTTAGTAGGAACATACCTCCAACTGAATTTTATGAAAGAGAAACTAAACTGGGACATTTAAAAACTAGAATTAATCCCAAGTTGCTGTCTGTAGAAATGCAGAATTAAGAAAGGATATTCAAGAAAAGCATTTTCATTGTAGGTGCACATTCAAACTACCTTGAAATAAGTGAAGATTTACTCATTCAAATTTTACATGATGCTACTTAGACTCATTATAAGAACTACAATAGCCATGGCTTATGTCTATTTCTTTATGCAAAAATAGAGCAATCTTTGTGCTTATCTCTATCACAAGATTACTATGATAAAAGAAGATAAACATTCTTGAAAGTACACTAAGCATAGGTGTTGTGTGTATACCAGCTCCTTTTCCTCCTGAGGGGCTATGACATTATTTTGATTGTTTCTCCAAGTGGTGTTTCCGAACAGGCTCTCTCAGCTACTTCGTTATCACTGTAATAACAGCATGGCTCTGGGAAATCACTCCTTATGTCTGGTGCTCCAGCAGTAATGACTGAATACCTCACCTAATTCAAAATCATGAATTTCAATATTTTATTTTGGTCTCTATCCATGTTCAGTTACCTAAATAAATTACACCAAAAATATCTATTTATAGTAAATTACTTTTACCAAGTAAGGTCAAATCACTCTCCTTGTGACATCTTGAATACACTTAAAGAATTAAACAAATCATGGATGACACACCCCTCCCATTTTCCTCCATTTATCTGATTAAGGCCATGCTTCGTATTTTAAAATCATATTTTGAAAGTTGTATGAACACATTTGACCACGTCAAACTCAGATTTTACCAAAGTTAAGAATATTAATGATTGTTTCATTAATATTCAGACTCAGACAAGGCACAGAGTAAAAAGAAT
Organism: Odocoileus virginianus; assembly: GCF_023699985.2. NCBI lineage: Eukaryota > Metazoa > Chordata > Mammalia > Artiodactyla > Cervidae > Odocoileus > Odocoileus virginianus. The sequence continues at coordinate 25,967,456 of NC_069685.1, forward strand.
GTAACCTTTTTGACATTAAAATCAGGACAATCTCTTTCCTCTTGATTTGGACTGTGTTATGAAACCAGAAATTTTCCTTTCAAAATATAAGAAGATCTTAAGTTCTTTGCAATGGGGCATATAAAAATATCAATTCCCCAAATATAGAAAAAATAATTTGGATGAACACAAACACTAGCAATCTTTCTTTTATTATAGCCTCGATAATCAGATCATTGTCTCAGCAGAACTATACTGACATTCTTTTTTGCACTGTTTTTGCTCCAGAAAATAGTATCCCCAGAAATCCCCTGGTATTATTTGCCATCATCTTGACATATTGCTACTTCTACAGGTTAGAAATATTTGCATCATTGACATACATCTCCATAGACTCGCCAGCTTATTTCATTTGACATTGTAACATGATGTCTGTGGATTTATATTATAAAAATCTCATGAGAATGTCAATGACACAAAATCCCATTACAGTGAAGGGGAATTAGTGACATTATAAAAACACTGTGGCAAGTGACTAGAATACCTCATCTCTGGAATTTTGTTTCATTAAAATGGAAAACCTCTTGATTTAAATATTCAAATAAATTTTTTTCCCATTTATTTTTATTAGTTGGAGGCTATTTTTATTTAAATGTTTCCTTTAAGTATTATTACCACAAAAGAGAAACCTGAAAGAAACTAAGAAAATAGCTTGAACCAAAAAAGTGGCTGCTTTCTATTTTACTACTATAACTTGTTTTACTTAGTTAACACCAACACTATTCAGGCCAGAAAAAGAGAGGAGAGAGGACAGGCCCCATTCACCTGTCACTTACTGTTTTGAGTAGACACAGTTCTATAGCACTAATACAGAAAAATCTGCCAGGGATTAAGTCAGGGTATTGAAAACTTAAGCCAAATACTGTTTCTGCTACTAATAATTGAGAATTCAGCAGGTTGACTTAAAAGTCATTTGGGGATAAAACTCAACTACTTCACATTTCACAGTAGATAAAAGGGTCCTTTTCCTTTATTTATATTTTATTCCATTTTATTTTAATTTCATTTTGAGGTATGACATGCTATCCCATCCCTTGGTTTCACCAGGAGACAAGTTATTTAGTGACAGCTACAGGAATAGCCTCCACTACAGTTACTCTCATTCACAGCATGAAGGAAAATGAGTTGGATGCTTTTCAGTGGATAGGGCAAAAATATGAATCTTTCAGATGTCCCCAATTTTGTATGCTGCTAGCCAAATCACTTTTATTCCCTTTACAGATATGGGTATTAATATGAAAGGTTCCCCAGAGTCTCCTGCTTTTATGCAAAAGAAGGCTGGGTGTTTTGTAAAGAGGGGACTTTCAGTGAGTTTCCTTTCTGAATTTATGGAGTTTAGGAGTAGTGCATAATCATTTACAGCTGGGCTGACAGGGAGCGCAGTGCACATTACCACTTGTCTGCTCTGTGATTTAAAATCTCCTTTTGGAGACTTTTACTGATATTAGCTCAGCAACTTTATCAGATATTTTGATTACAAAGTATAAGTATTATGAAGACAGCAAACTTGTATAAATTTCTAATATTTCTAAATTAAAAAAAAAAAAACAAACCTGGAAGTTTGCATTCAAAGACAAATTTAGTTTTATGTAGTTAAAAGATAGATATGGTATTTTGAAAACTAACCATTGTTATTTGGGCCTTCCTAGTGGAAAGACGATAGCTTTTGTAGTAGCATAGAAATGACACAGAATTGTGGGCCTCTATTTATTAGTTGAGGAATGTCAAACAATGTAAGGAATAGTATCAATTTTGAGGATACCTTGGATACTTACATGAAATAGTACATATACAATATCCAGCAGGGTCCTGACAGACAAGGGCACAAGTCTCTTCATTCATGAATATTTGCATTACTTTTTTTTTCATAGTAGTTGCAAGAAGAACGCATTCTCATTTTTGCAATTAGTAGTTTCCTCAGTAAAGAAAAGAAATCTCCAACTTCAAAACATCTAGATGGGTCTAGATATTATATTCCAGGTCTACTGTGCCTTAGAAGTTGAACAGAATTCTAGCACCAGTATAAACCCTGGTGGTGCAGAGAGCAAAGAATCTGTTTGCAATGTAGGAGACCAGGGTTCGATCACCAGGTCAGGAAGATCCCCTGGAGAGGGGAATGGAAACCCACTCCAGTATTCTTGCCTGGAGAATTCCATGGACAGGAGAGCCTGGTGGGCCAGAGTCCATGGGGTCACAAAGAGTTGGACACAACTGAGCAACTAACACTCACTCATAAATATTTTAGATATATTTCAAAGATTAATCTATTCACCCTTGCTTTCTAATTAAATAATCCAACCTCCTTGCTTTGGTCTTATAATATCTCAAACTTTGACCCACTGAAGAGAAAGTCTGAGTTTCCAGCAACTGTTTATTTCTATTATCTACAAGCTTTTAGGAAAGATTGAAAGTGAGATACAGAAAAAAGTGTTCTCTGTAGACTCAGGGACATAGAGGACAGATCTGTGTTTGATAAAGGGACCAGGAGAGGGGGAAGATGCATTGGGAGTTTGGGATTAGCAGATGCAAACTAGTATGTACAGAATGGATAAACAACAAGGTCCTATTCTATAGCACAGGGAACTATATTCAATATCCTGTGATAAACCATATGGGAAAGAATATTAAAAAGAATCTATACACATGTAAAATGCAATCACTTTGCTATAGAGAAGAAATTAGCACAATATTGTAAATCAACTATACTTCAATAGAACAAATTTTAAGAAAAGAAAAATAGTTTTCTCTGCTTTCTCAATAGAAATAGAAAGTGACTTTACATTGTCTACTTCATTACATGCTAGTCATTTTATCCCAAATATTTTCCCATAGCTTATCCTTTTTGGGGGGCTTCTCTCATAATTTTACATTTTGGATATCTTTAGAAAATCAATGATAATTGCATATTTGTAAAAGTTTACTTTATGAATTATTTGGAAAATGGTGCCAGTTTTGGAAGACTAGGAGCAAATTATAATATTCCTTGCCTAAATCAATAATCTTGGAATTAATCTTGGAATAGCTTTAAGTGATAAAGATAAGTGTACAAAGTATACACAACTGGACAGATAGATATAGTTGCTATAAATATTGCTATCTATGTTTTACAGAGAGAGACAGACAGTTGTCTAGTCATCATAATGAACCTTTGGAATGAAGTTTACAATTTCATTTGAAAGCTTTCTTTCTATGTCATCAAGATAAGTGAAGTAATACAACTGTAATCAATAATCCTCCATACCTCAGTAACTTAAAAAACAAACTATCATCTCTTCTCACACCAAATTCCCATCATGTATAAACTGTGGTCTCTTTTCTACACTGTCCTCACTCTAAGAACCAGGCTAATGGAATAGCCCTACCCTACTTAGATCATTGCTGTGTTCAGTAGCACGGAGAAAAAGATACTGCCAAGTATCACAATGACAAAAACTCAACCTGAGGTGACATTTATCTTTACAATCTATTGGACAGAACTGGTCTCACACACCAGGCAAAGACAAGGGAGAGAGCAAGTGAAATTCTGACACACTCCTGGAAGAACTGGACTATTTGGAAAATGGCACTAACTCCTATCAAGCTATAAACTAGGTTGTTACTGCCCACAAGGACATCTACAACACCAGCATTTACTCAGCAAGCCAGCACAGAGCTAGGCACTGAGAAGGTGCCCAGAAGGTTGTTACTGAATGAAGAGAAGTATTGTTAGAAATGAAGTTGAAAGACAGTAATTATAAACGGTTATCTTCCTAGTAAACCCAGACTACTTGTTGAACTTTGCAGTGTGTACAATCAAAAGAAATTAGACTGCACTGCATGGCAATTTATAATCAATAACCTCTAATTCCTCATTTTTAAAATGTAAATGAAGCCACCTGCCCTAGGGTGAAATGCAAAAATACTTCTTAAGCTGCAATATGGTTATAATATTAAATCGATCCCATTTCTGCCATCGAGAATGAAGCCACACAAGAAAACCCAGCTGGGATAGGTTTATAATCCAAATGAAAAATCAAAACTACAATTATAGGCAGAGATGGAAATGTACGGCTCTGGATAGTATCACTGTGTATAAGTCCAGGAGCCATTTTAAAGCAAAGAATATTGACTGGGGAACACAGAGCTCCTCAGCTGAACAACCTAATGCCTGCCCACACTCCCTTGATTTTCTCCATGCCCTGCCTGCCGGTTCTACGTGTCATCTTGCAGTCAGCTCACTGACACTCGGTAGCTCAGCTGAGTAAATGAATCAGAAAACAATGAAAAATACGTTGAGGCATGCTGTCACTTAAGGAATAAATGTTAAGTTGTCTAGAATTACAGAGCGGAGGAAGCAGGACATGGGAGTGTAAGAAGAAGGAATGTGTGAGTGATTAAATATGAGGCCGTGCACAGGGGCTCACAGGACAAGTCAAGGAAGGACTGTCGCAATAGACATTTTGGAGTAGGGTGAAGGAGATCTACACCCAAAGTACACACACATACAACTAAGAAAACCCAAGTGTTATTTCAAGCAATTCATTAGGTTCTTTAAAACTGATGACCAAACTAAACTCCAAAGTATAAGCAGTCGGAAATAGATGTATAGAGACCTTGAGATCCAGCCATTCAGTTGCTGTGCTAAGGACTGGCACTATTCCTTGGGTAATTGGATTGCACTGCCTGCTGCTTTTATATCTCATCTCACTTGGGCATGTATTTGATATTCAGAGAAAATTCAGGGTAACTAATGAATGCTGCAAGCACAAATGAATATTATTTCTATGCAGATTTTTTGGCAACTACGTAAAACATTTGGAGAGAGTAACCCAGCATCAGAAACGGGCGGAGAATGGAGGCTTTGCATTCTAATCATATGCCTGCCTCTAGCTCCACACTTAATCAGTCCTTGGGTCTTCCCTCTGTCTCCTGGCTGTACCATCTGGCTAAGTGGACTGAGAGTTCTCACGGTATATGTTATCTGACAAGAAAATAGGAATCATTGAAACTTCCAATAAAGAGTCAGCAAAGAACTGAGTCATAAATCAAAGGCCCTGTTTTTGTCTAATAAACATTCTCAGCTTCCAAGTGGCTCTTGGGCATCCCATTTACATTCTAGATCCTTTTAGGAGGCAGTAAGAAATAGATAAAATATGTGAGAATAAAGTCAGAGTATTAGGCTTCATTCTTGCATTTACTAGCAAAACCTGACAGGATCACTTTATGTCTCTTAATGAATGCTAGTTACATCAATTTTAAAAGTATAAAATTTTACTCTGTGCTGTTGGTGGAACTGTATGGGTAATGCCTGTAAACAGTTTTATATACTTCACAGTGATATACACAGGTAAGAAGTTATAAGGACTTCCCAGGTGGTTCAACAGTAAAGAATCTGCCTACCAGTGTAGGAGATGAGGATATGCAGGTTCAATCCCTGGGTTGGGACGATCCCCTGGAGAAAGAAGTGGCAACCCACTCCAGTCATCAGACACAACTGAGTGTGCACTTCAGTACAAGGTTTCTAATAAACAGTTCTAAGAAATCACAGAAATGCTTGAATATAATAAGATTTTTTGATATTTCCATATCAGTGGAAATCTTATATCTATCCAGGGTATGGATGCATACACATTGCATAGCAAACACTTTGACAGATATACTGAGGGTCAGATCCAATAAGAAAGGCAGATCTTGATGCTGAAATAGTTGGAAATCAGAGGTGCAGGGGAATTTTGTTGTACATATTTTAATAGTAACTTATTGAAAAATATGAATGATCTGTGAAATAGTTACTCTAAAAGTGCCACTCTGATTTCTGGTATGCTTGCTATCTAATGTATACACACACTCTTTTTTAATGTGCTTAATTTCCCAAAGATGATTTTCAGCTTTATAGTTCCTTTGAAAATAGCTTGCTTTGTGTTAATTGCAAAATACCTCAAGTTATAACACTGTTTATTATTTATCAACAATACATAATAAGGCTGACCACCAAAGAATTGATGCTTTTGAACTGTGGTATTGGAGAAGACTCTTGTGAGTATCTTGGGACTTCAAGGAGACCCAACCAGTCCATCTTAAAGGAAGTCAATCCTGAACATTCATTGGAAGGACTGATGCTGAAGCTCCTATACTTTGGCCACCTGATGCAAAGAGCCGACTCATTTGAAAAGACCCTGATGCTGGGAAAGATTGAAGGCAGGAGGAAAAGGGGACGAAAGAGGATGAGCTGTTTGGATGCCATCACCAACTCAATGGACAGGAGTTTTAGCAAGCTCTGGGAGATGGTGAAGGACAGGGAAGCTGGGCGTGCTACAGCCCATGGGGTCGCAAAGAGTCAGACACAACCGAGTGACTGAACAACAACAAAATATTTGTCTCAGTTATGAAAGCACTCACAGAGATAATCTAGTCCTTATACAAGATTATTCAAAACACTATAGTTCACATTTACCAAGCATTTACTAGGTACTGTGAACAGGGTTAAGAGCCTGTGTGTGTGTGCACACATGTGTATGGGTGCACATACACGTTGTGTTGACATAAACCTCACAATCAGATAAACAAAGTTCGAGGTCACTCAATCCAGATTTGTCTCCAGAATGTTAGTCAACTAAGAAACTCTGAGCATCATACATACTCTTTGGTAGCTAGACAGCAGAATATTGGCACATGACAGTGATTTAAAGAACATAAAAGGAGAGAATGATCTTCCATATGTGAGTGTACTACAGATAAACCACAACAAATTGCCAAATGAAAGGTGAATGTTCTTTTAGTGGAGCAGTTTTATATAGAGGACAAAGGAACTCAATTCATATTCAAAGTAAAGCTCATATTTTAGGAACAGTTAAATGCTGATTATTCTTCCACAATTCTGTTTTAATTAAATATTACCATTAAGGGCTACACTAAATAATGTGCTAACATTTCAGTATGTGGATAATATATTAATCTGAGATTCTCTATTATGAAGTATTAAAACCTTAGACTTAGAATCTCAGTGGATTTCACAGCACTGTCCCTTCTCTTACCAGGAATCAGTGTACATGGAGACAATGTTGTTATTTAGCCAGTAAGTCGTGTCCTACTCTTTGTGACCCTGTGGACTATAGTCTACCAGGCTCCTCTGTCCATGGGATTTCCCAGGCAAGAATACTGGAGTAGGTTGCTATTTCCTCCTCCAGGTGATCTTTCCGATCCAGCAACTGAATCCACGTCTCCTGCATTGCAGGCAAATTCTTTACCGCTGAGCCACCAGTGAAGCCCAAACATGGAGATATCTGCATATAATTTTTGTGTTCACCTAGAACTGGGATGTGCCAGCCTATTTCAGTGATGCAAATTCACGTGAAGAACATGAATCGTAAGAACAAGAAGAATCGGGCCATGAGATCTGCTCTTGCTTTGGCTCTGCCATGGTAGACCTGGAAACAATCATACTGCATTATGCACTAGGACTATGCAAGAGAACAGAAAGTCCATAACTAACCCCTGCTTGTATTATAAACCCAAAACTTGGAGAACTGAAGTGACTTGCAAAAGATCATAAAAATAGTTGGTAGCACAGTAAGATAAAAAGATCTAAACTTTGAGCACACCACATTATTTTTATGGTTATTAGTTAGTCCCTCTGTAAAATTAAAAATTTGAGCAAGGTTATTTCTCAGATACAACAAGCACAAAAGGCTGCGGTTGTTGTTTAAGGCTTCAAATAAAAATGTATGGGAACAGGAAACAGTGAGTCAAGAGACCTAGACTTTGGAACTGAATGGCCTGATCTCCCAGAGCCCTGGTTTCCTTATACTATACCAAGTATTTATGCATGTGTGTCCTCCTACTCTGTGTGATTACTAGGAAGTTCACGGGATACAAAATATGTGGAGGTGCTATTTGATTCCCTCATCAGTATTTCAACAGATCCTTGGTTGTATGAACTTAATATACTTAAGATACACCAATTCTTTAGAGGACACAGCTATTTTCAGTCAGAATATAAAACTTAACAGAGATAAGAAGTCAGTGTTAATGCAAACTGACCATGGAAGTCAATCCATCTTATTTTCTTGGCATGGAATGAGTAGTTATCAAACTTTTAGGATATTGCAGACTTTAAGGTAGAGTGACCGTCTTTAAATGCTTATGAGTCAGGACTTCCCTGGTCGCTCAGTGGCTAAGAATCCACCTGCCAATGCAAGAAAAATGGGTTCAGTACCTGGTTTGGGAAGATCCCACATGCTGCAGAACTATGAAGCACATGTGCCACAACTACTGAGCCTGTGCTCTAGAGCCCACGAGTCTCAACTACTGAGCCCTTGTACTAAAACTACTGAAGCCCACACACCTACAGCCTGTGCTTCACAAGGAGAGAGTAGCCCCCACTTATCAGTAGAGAAAACCTGCTTGTAGCAACAAAGACCCAGCACAGCCAAAAGTAAACAAATAATCTTTAAAAATCTTTAAAAATGCTTGTAAGTCACATGGGTGCCCCACGGGTATATGCATGATTATAAATTCTATTGCTCAATCATGTCCAACTCTTTACAACCACATGGACTGCAGCATGACAGGCTTCCCTGTCCTTAACTACCTCTTGGAGTTTCCTCAGATGTCTTCTGTATGGTGAAACAGCAATGCATGCATGCTAAGTCGCTTCAGTTGTGTCCGACTCTTTGCAACCCCATGGACTGTAGCCCTCCAGGCTCATCTGTCCATGGGATTCTCCAGACAAGAATACTAGAGTGGCCTGCCATTGCCTACTCCAAAACAGCAATACATTTAAATATTACTTCTTTTTTTTATTAGTGGGCTTCCCAGGTGGCACTAGTGGTAAAGAATCTGCCTGCCAATGCAGGAGACTCAAGAGATGCAGGTTCCATCCTTGGGTCAAAAAAATCCCCTGGAGGAGGAAATGGCAACCCACTCCAGTATTCTTGCCTGGAAAAATTCCATGGACAGAGGAGCCTGGTGGGGCTATAGTCCATGGGGTCGCACAAAGTCAGACATGATGGAGAACACGTGCTGAGACTTTTATTAGTATCTATATATTGAAACACTACATGATCATTTTGTCTTATTATAACCTTAGTAAAACATAAGACTTGGATAAATGAGTTGCTCTCCTAATCTATTTCACAATTAGTTCAATCAAAATGCATAACAGGAATACAGATATAAAAAACTTAGCAATACTGGACAAAATTTTTATTTAAGACAGAATCAAAATGTACATATACTTTTACTAGGTAGATGATATAGCTTTGAAAGAACAATAAAAAAACAAAACTGGAAAAAATAAAGATGTTATTTTATTAGCTGTCTTCTACTTTCTTCAAAGACAAATAAGAATTGTTTTGCCCTAGGAATGTTAAGTTGTTCTCCAAAATTCCCCTCATTTATCTTCTAAATTCAAACCCATCACTGAGCAGTGACAGACTTGTTCCCAAAACTTTGCATTATTATTGTTATTGACAATACCTTGTTCTCAATTTCTGGAGAAAGGAAAACAAAATAAGCTACAGCTCTATAAGGACAGTGGTTACATATCTGTACTTAAACTTAAGCCAATAAAAATGACAGTCTTATTAAAACAAAATAACTAAGGGTAAAAGAATAAAGGCAGTCATGCCCCCAAACTGAATTATATAGAGTTTTTTTAAGATTCAAAATTTAGTATTGTAAAGAGGCTATTAACTATCAGATTCTTCATTAAAAAGCCTGTTTCAATGTTGTCTTTTCAATTCTATTTAGATGAATATAAATAAATGAAAACTCCTGTTTGTTAAAAGTGTCCATTACTTTAATATATGTATAAATTGGACGTTGGAAAAAGAGTATGCAAAGGAATGTCAAGAATTGAGTAATTTGCATTCTTTTATTTCAGGGAAAGTTGATTTAAGCAAAACATTAATGTGACAAGTAACTATGAGCTTCGAAGTAGAGGAGCATATTAATGCACTGATCTTATTTCCCTGAAGGAATATGACACTTCTGGACAGCTCAAGAGACTAGCTGCAATATATGGAAAGAAAGAAAGGCGATCACGGGAGCCACCCTGTGCTGTTCTGTGATGCTCAAGTCATAGCCAACATTAATAAGTCACTAGCGATTTTCACATGCTTGTCATAACCTTTGTGTCACAATTTCAGGGAAAAGATAATATAAGACAAAGAACTTCAGGGAGAGAAAGTTAAAGCAAGCCTGTCAAAGATTGGCAGGCCCAAATTTGATCTGCCTTCTGCTTTTCTCACTGTTTCCTGAGAAGCTTGTGTCAATCTCACTTGGCCAAGTTTTCAAACACAGCACCTAATTTGGAAAATATCTGAACACAATCAAGTTGTCACCAGCCCATCTTGTGGGCCTTCAGGCTTTCTGGTAATACTTATCTGAACAGCACCATTTAGACCACCATGCTTACATTGGTTTCTATGAAATAAAAATTTATATTTTGCTTTTTAAAGTTGTAAACATAAGGCATTTTAAGAAGAATCCCAAGTTAGCAAGACCCTTAATGTAGCACCTAAACTTGTGTATGACTTTTTGCTGCTCTGGGAATGAGTAATGAGTGGTTCGCCCACAGACTCTTAAATTATATCTTAGTAACTGACAGAATTAAAAGGGAGGAAGTCAAAGGTACTATATGCATTTGGAACAAAGAGAGTTTAGCTAAATAACCATCCCTATGAATGCTGTGAATGAACATAACTAACTAATATGCAGATGTTAACATATAACAACCACAGAAATGTTTCAAAAATATTTTAAAAAGAAACAAGTCATTTTATTACTTAAATTGCTTAGTTATGCTATTTAAAGATTAGGAGTTAGACCTAAACTTCAGGTTAATGTTATCAAGCCATTCTTAGGTATATATATCCTCTTCAAACTTTTAAATAAAACTGTATTCAGAATCTAGAAGATTAACGATAACTTCGTCAAGCCTACGCATTTAGAGAAAAGCATCATCTATTTGAGAGCTGCACAACACTATGCAAAAAGAGAGCAGTCAACAAACTCTCAGAGTTAGTAGTTTTTAACCAATTTGTTTCCTACAACAGAGGAGTCTATATTCAACCATTTTTCATTAAAAAAAGGAAATAAAAACGAATTAGTTTGAAAGAGAGTCAAGTTACTCCCCTTGAAAATCCCCTGCCTGTTACATTTTTACAATTGCAAGGATTTCTTCTACATTTAATTTAACACAGAACACATTATCTAATCTATGGGCCAGCAGATTTTAAAATGGATATTTGCATATATATACTGGTATGCATACATACGTATCCATATGCATTTTTTGTTTTATTTTTTAATTTTATTGAAGTATGGTTGATTTACAATGTTGTATTAATTTCTGCTGTATAGCAAGTGACTCAGTTACACATATACTTATATTTTTCATTCCTTCCCATTACGGTTTATCACAGGATATTGAATATAGTTCCCTGTGCTATAGAGTAGGGCCTTGTTGTTTATCCATCCTATATACACTAGCTTGCATCTGCTAATCCCAAACTCCAAATCCTTCCCTCTCCATCATATCTATATAGATTATATTTTAATTGTGCTATTTAGTCAATCAAAAACTGGTTATGAGAAATGATATAAAATAAGATTTCTCTTCAAATTTTATCTCTCTTTGTATTTCAGTCCCAGTTTAGGTGGATCGTCTTCTTCAAAGATGTTCTATGGACCCAGGTTTCTTCTGACTTTTCACTTTGCTACCCTAGTGTCCCATCTACAAGTTTGGGCTAACTCTATCAATCCTAAGAAAAGAGAGAGAAGAAATAGAGAGGAAGCACTATTCTCTTAAGAAATTGGTATGGAAAACCAACAGAACATTGTAAGGCAATTTCCTCCCAATTAGAAATAAAATTAAAAAAATAAATTGGCATGGGATTTGTCTATATGACTGCTGCTTATTCTACATTAGTGAGAACTTAGTCACATGAAAACAGACAAGACAGCAGAGAAGGATACCCTCCAGCTGGACTATCAAGGACCCTACATAAATAAGTGTGAAAGGAGGAGAGTATGAGAGTGGATCCTGGGGAAAGGTAGTAAGCTTTGTCATACTAATGAATTTCTAATTTGAAATTTTAATAATTTTAAAAATGCTCATCTTCTAAGGAAATCTATCATACTTGGAGAGTTTCCTAGTCCCTAACACTTTTTAAAATTAGCACTGCATAAAACTTAAGTCGCTAAAGAATCTTCTCCCTCCCAGGGCCACCTGCTTTATCAAACTCAAGGTAGTTATAAATTAAAGTCTATTGTATGTGTTCCACAGTTTATGATAGTAGCATGTAGACATCAACAAAGCCACACTCATTTTGAAAGAAGAATGGAACTGGAGGAATCAACCTGCCTGACTTCAGGCTCTACTACAAAGCCACAGTCATCAAGACAGTACGGTACTGGCACAAAGACAGAAATATAGATCAATGGAACAGAATTGAAAGCCCAGAGATAAATCCACATAGCTATGGACACCTTATCTTCAACAAAGGAGGCAAGGATATACAATGGAAAAAAGACAGCCTCTTTAACAAGTGGTGCTGGGAAAACTGGTCAACCACTTATAAAAGAATGAAACTAGAACACCTTCTAACACCATACAGAAAAATAAACTCAAAATGGATTAAAGATCTAAATGTAAGACCAGAAACTATAAAACTCCTAGAGGAGAATGTAGGCAAAACACCCTCTGACATAAATCACAGCAGGATCCTCTATGACCCACATCCCAGAATATTGGAAATAAAAGCAAAAATAAACAAATGGGACCTAATGAAACTTAAAAACTTTTGCACAACAATGGAAACTATAAGCAAGGTGAAAAGACAGCCCTCAGACTGGGAGAAAATAATAGCAAATGAAGCAACAGACAAAGGATTAATCTCAAAAATATACAAGCAACTCCTCCAGCTCAACTCCAGAAAAATAAATGACCCAATCAAAAAATGGGCCAAAGAACTAAACAAGCATTTCTCCAAGGAAGACATACAGATGGCTAACAAACACATGAAAAGATGCTCAACATCACTCATTGTCAGAGAAATGCAAATCAAAACCACAATGAGGTACCATTACACGCCAGTCAGGATGGCTGCTATCCAAAAGTCTACAAGCAATAAATGCTGGAGAGGGTGTGGAGAAAAGGGAACCCTCTTACACTGTTGGTGGGAATGCAAACTAGTACAGCCGCTATGGAAAACAGTGTGGAGATTCCTTAAAAAACTGGAAATAAAACTGCCATACGACCCAGCAATCCCACTTCTGAGCATACACACCGAGGAAACCAGATCTGAAAGAGACACGTGTCCCCCAGTGTTCATCTCAGCACTGTTTATGATAGCCAGGACATGGAAGCAACCTAGATGCCCATCAGCAGACGAATGGATGAGGAAGCTGTGGTACATATACACCATGGAATATTACTCAGCCATTAAAAAGAATTCATTTGAATCAGTTCTAATGAGATGGATGAGACTGGAGCCCATTATACAGAGTGAAGTAAGCCAGAACGATAAAGACAATACAGTATACTGATGCATATATATGGAATTTAGAAAGACGGTAACGATAACCCTATATGCAAAACAGAAAAAGAGACACAGATGTACAGAACAGACTCTTGGACTCTGTGGGAGAAGGCGAGGGTGGGATGTTCTAAGAGAATAGCATTGAAATAAGTATACTGTCAAGGGTGAAACAGACCACCAGCCCAGGTTGGATGCATGAGACAAGTGCTCAGGGCTGGTGCACTGGGAAGACCCAGAGGGATGGGATGGGGAGGGAGGCGGGAGAGGGGATTGGGATGGGGAACACATGTAAATCTACGGCTGATTCATGTCAATGTATGGCAAAAACCACTACAATATTGTAAAGTAATTAGCCTCCAACTAATAAAAATAAATGAAAAAAAAAAAGAAATGGCTAATGACGCTCTCCTTTCTATACGTTATGTGGCAACTAAAGATCTCAACATAATTTACAATGAGTAGTGGAATGTAGCTTTGTGACATAATGGACATTAGAATTCAGGGTATATTTGACAAAACCACAGAAAATGGCAAATCGTAGTTCTGTAATATGAAAATGTATATTTTTATTTAATATATAATGCAAAAATCCCCTTGGAACGTAATTAAAACTTTCAAATGTAATCAATTCTGACTTGTTCTAAATAATAAAGTCTTACTAATGTATCTGCTATCTGCTGTCATTAAAAAATAAGTGGAATCAGTGTGGGCTATTTAGGTGGGACTTCATTTTATGAGGTTTAAACTTTGTGATTTGGTTTCTGAAATCTTTAGGTTTTAGACTGACATACTCTGCCAATTTCATTAATTTTAATAATATTCAACAAATAATTTGTAAAGGATAAGTTTACTATAAAAGAAATAAAATGTGCTTTTTAGAAGAGTGCCAGTTCTTCAAAGCCAAATTTATCACTGACTGAATGGCAGGATTGAAAGAAATCTAATAATTGACCCAAGATAAAGGAAGTTTTTTGTCTTGACTGAATTCTATTTTGCATAGTAGGATTTGGATATAAATGTGTAACTACATATTGGTCAACAAAGTTAATGGCAGGATGGTTTCAGTAATCCCCAAATTACTATCTTCAACTGGACAGAATGTGTTATCTTTGAATGAGATTGAAAACAGAGGGAGGGGCTAGTTCAAGAGTATAGAGAGGGGTCTTGAGTCTTATTAGTTTAAGTAGTCTTTAAGGTATCTAAGTAGGGAGATTTAGCAGGGCAGGGCTTATATAATGTGTAGCTAAGGACAGTTTTTAGATTGAAAATGGAAGTTCAACAGTTCTCAGCCTCCCTCTGGTAGGTGAATCCCTCAGAAGTAGATGTACAAGGAATTCAGCAGAGGAAAAAAAATGGTATATGCCCTAAGTAAATTTAAACTCTAGGGGGAATGATTATTAGGTAATAAACACATGATTATAATTTTGATGAGTGCCATAAAAGAAGGTACAAAGAGATCATAGACTGAGGTACCTAATCTTCTCTGGGGAGATGAACAAAGGAAGTAACATCTCAGATAATACAGAAAGGATGGTGTAAATGTATGTATGTGAAGATGTAATAGTGAAGATGAGGAGCTTCTGGAAAAAGCAATTTCCTGTTGTGATGAGTAGGTGTGAAAAGAAAAGGCACGTATAGAACAACTGAAGTAAGTCTGATTGACCTGAA
This sequence comes from Odocoileus virginianus, assembly GCF_023699985.2. Classification (NCBI taxonomy): domain Eukaryota; kingdom Metazoa; phylum Chordata; class Mammalia; order Artiodactyla; family Cervidae; genus Odocoileus; species Odocoileus virginianus. The sequence goes on from NC_069685.1 coordinate 25,982,686, forward strand.
GTACACAAAGATGTGGAAGTAGACAGGAACAAGAGATGAATTCTAAGAGGTGGACAGAGACAATATTTTAATAATGCCTATTATCTATCTTAAGTATTTGGAACTTTTGGAAAATGGCAACAGGAATTAGGAAGGATGGCCAAGAGGCTATATCTTTTTAATGTGTTATCTTTGAATGAGATTGAAAACAGAGGGAGGGGCTAGTTCAAGAGTATAGAGAGGGGTCTTGAGTCTTATTAGTTTAAGTAGTCTTTAAGGTATCTAAGTAGGGAGATTTAGCAGGGCAGGGCTTATATAATGTGTAGCTAAGGACAGTTTTTAGATTGAAAATGGAAGTTCAACAGTTCTCAGCCTCCCTCTGGTAGGTGAATCCCTCAGAAGTAGATGAGATTACATAGGGAGAATATTAAAAGACAACGAATACATGTTAAAATAGTTTAAGACACAAAAATTTCAGTGAATGATATTCTCTCACTTTACTAAATGATCTTAATGGAGTGATTTACACAATTCTCCATTTTTATCATATGGATCAAAAAGAGCAACCTTCTTTTCTAAAAAATTAATGAATTTTAATAATAGGTACTGATATCAAGAACAAAAATTGTCCATTTAAAACAGTCTGAAGAATTACAGAATAGAACAATTAAATAATTTTAAATTGCAAGGTAATATAAGCAATTAAATCCAACAGAAATGACCTAACTCAAACATTAAATGTAATAATCTAGGACTATTAAAGTGATATTATGTATCCCAGTAACAGACTGTTAGTGAATGAAACTGTTTCTAAAAAAGGTTCTGTATCTAAAACATTTTTTTTTCTTTGCATATAATCTCTAGTTGTGCTCAAGAAAAACTAAATGAAAAGCAAGGTAAAGTTTCAGGTTCTACTGAAATGTTTTATTGGGAACAACATTTCTTACAAAAGAAAGTAATGAGGCACACATGTACATTTTTTTAGGAATTAACTTTAAGACTTACCTTTATTACTCTTATTAATAGTTAGAGTTACTTTAGTTACTAAGCTCATAATCCTAAGAAAATTTGGTAGTTTTGTCTTTAACATAATTTGAACTAACTTTGTGAGGGGGAAAAGCCCACTGCAGTTAAAAGAGCTATATTAATATCCTGATTTTACCATTTACTTTTTTTTTTTTAATTTCAGGGTTTTCACCTGGTGAGTAGATTACAAACCAATCTGTGAAAAAGAAAGTGAGACAATTTTATTACAATATGCAAAGCAGCTTAATTGCTATTTGAAATTTGGTCATGTAAATAAAAAATATTATCATCACACAAAATAAAAGAGAAAGACATCTGTGACATAATAAATTTATGCTAGAGCACAGAAGAGCAAAGGAAAAAGATCACATGTACTAATCCACTGATGATACTTCTTAAAGAAAGCCACACTGACATCAAAGAATACTATTCACCTCCATCTGTGACAACCTCATGAAGGTAGACCACATGAAGACAGGAATAACAATGTGAACATAGTGGATTTGCATAATTCAAAACTAAATATTAAAGAGAAGCTATATGAATGTCCTTGAAATGTTTTAACTCTGAAAACCTGTGAAGTTCACAGGCAAATAAGGGCTTTAGATATGTCACATACTGTGTAAAAACTGAAGAATAAAGTGAGTTTCCTTAAGGTACATTTGTAAATGGATTTAGCCTTTCCTTTTCATTAAATTTGTAAGTTTAATAAATAAAATCAACTTGCTATCCTAGGAGGATAACTTCTTAACGTAATCAGAATTTTTAAAAATGAACTTCCCCCATTGGACTTAATTGCTCACTCTGGTCTTTATTTTACACAATATATCTTTGGTTTCCTCACACTGGCAGTCACAGAAGTTAAAAGTGTAAGTAACTAGCTTTCCTTAAACTTTTGCTATAATTTCACATCAATATCTAACTCTACATTACAGACAAGTGGCCTTGCAAGAGCTACAAGCTATGTGTGACAAGTGTCTGTAGTACATGCAAACACAAGTGAAATTAGCTTTCATTTCTCTCCCAGGAGTCATTAAATAGTAGATGTGAACAATATAAATTACTTCTTGTCATCTTTTGCCATTTGATCAGTTGAAGGATCCCTTTATAAAATGTGAGGAAAAGGAAAAGTACTGGCAATATGACACCCCTTTATGTTCAATTTGAAAGTTTGTTCAATTCTATATTCACACTACTCTACTCTCTGATGGGTCTCTTTTCAAAATGGGATTCCTTTGATAGTCAGGCATCTTATATCTTATTTCTCCAGGCTAAGATCTCTATTTTCACTGCTTCCTTCAGAAAATTAGAATTTCTGTCTTCCACAATATTAAGAGGCTTTTTAAAAGTGCTTATGACTTGACAAAAAATGCATTAGCTGTGAAAACTGACAAGAATTTGTGCTTGTGGAGACTGCAAGAAGCAGCAAAGCCTCTATTACTAACATATTGCTTTTTATTATAAAATATGACTCCCATTAGTTTTGGGCTAGAGCCAAGTCTCTTCTCCTGGTTTAAAAAGGAGTTACCTTGACAAGATTCAACTTAAATCACATCTTGATCTACATTATGAACACAAAAGAACCCTTTCTGCATTAAAGTGACAATAAGAGTCTGATTTATAATCCTAAAGCAAAGAAATTCAGAGTTAAATAAATCAAATGACTTAGCACTTGTCCCTAGGTTTTTGCAAGAGTGTGAAATCTATGAGAAAAGAAAGAATATATGCTGTACCAAGTATTCCATTTGTAAACTCAAAGTATTATGTGGTTCTATTAAGTACTCATTTTCACTTTGGTGAATTTCAAAAACATAATTAGGAATAAGACAACTGTCTCTTTGGAAGGGCAATGTAATTTGTGGTGTTTCTGGACACATAATCATCACATTTTTGTTTCTGTTTTCTCTCTTTTTATTTTTTTCCTCCCTAGGAGCAAGATACAGGTTTACAACTATTTCATGTATTTCATAATCATAAATATCCTCAGGAAATCTCTGGTCAGAGAGTTAAAGCACCTAATATTTGCCTGAAGCCTCCAAGTCTAACAACTTTCTAGTATGTAAAAGAAAATCTCTCTACAGAGAACAGAGCTCAGCCTCAAGGAAAAGATACACTTATTCATTTAAAAAATTCAATCAGTATCAAGTAGCAATCTGAATGACAGCAAACTTAGCAAAATCCATGCCCTCCTGAAACTTATCTTTAAGGATGACTGACTCCAACACAAAGATGACAATCATTTAATAATTATCACCTGGATTGGAGGGCGGTCTAGAGAATGGAAGGTACAGATGGGGCCAGAATGTTGCTGGAAAACTTTGGAAAGAAAATTATATTGAACTGTCTAAAGGGTGAGTAGAGGGGAGGAATGTGCTCTACCCAGAAGGAATGTCATGGGAGAAAGCCTGATTTTAAGACATGTGTGCTACAGGGGCCATGAAAAGCGCAGAGACAGAGTCTTCTGTCATGCATTTGGGACACCTGGGCAAGAGTTTACTACACATGGCTTTGAAAACATAATTTGAGATTTAAGATGAGATTTTTCGCTAAAGAAAACCAACCAAATGAAAAATGATGAGTGTAGACATTTAGGACAGCACTATACCTCCCCAGAGAGGATGTCCCATAGGCTGAAAGGGAAATAAAACTCCACTAGCTTTCCTTTTTGACTTGAAATGCTTGCCAACCTCCATAATATCCACCTGTATAATAACTAGCTAAAGAATGATGCAGCTAGAAATAATTACAAATAACCCTGCAAGCTAAATTCAATACTTTTTGATATTTACATGCAATCAACTTTTAAATACTAACAAAATAATTAAATATTTTTGCAAAATGTGTTAACACTAAGATGTGTTAGATACTAAGAAGTGTTTAGAGGATATATTTTTAGTCAGTTTTCGACTAGAGTAATTCAATTTAAAAGTGCTTAGTTTCATAAAAAATATATTCTTAATTATCAATGTTGTATTCATGCCTTACTAAAACTAACATAGTAAAAGCATACAAATTAACCTTTCAACATTACTTTGCTTTTTGATTAACCTGAAACTTAATATATTTATTCTAAGTGAACAAGATATATGGAGTTGCATATATTTACTTACACTAAATTGAAATATTATGCCTTTATTGTGCCACTATACAGTTTTTTTTATGTAAATATGCTAATTAAAAAGAGGAAACAAACTAAATTTGCAGTTCTTTATACTACTGCTACCAATGAAAGTGTACATTTAATTAACATAAAACAAAGGAATAATTATTATTGGACATAGATTCTCATTGCAGACATTAGAACTTGTTTTACTTGTTTTTAAACAACACAAAGGAAGCACTTGCCACGTTTATATGAATTCAATACTATGTACTCAAGGAAACAATTCTAAAATAAAAAGAAAACTAGAGGTGGAAGATAATTTTTAGATGGTGAAAAGCCACACTAGAATTTTTTTTAAAAGTGTGTTTTATAGATTGAGAAGCTCACTCTCTCATAACTTGCTAGTAACAGAGTTAAGACTGGAACCAGCTCTTACCTGTAATCAAGTTCTCTGTCCACCACGTCACAGAGTCATCATACTATGAGACTGCATAATCAGAACATTTATGTTGTAATGATGAGTATAAAATGTAGCTATAACCAAGGACAGCCCAAAATGGTAAACCATCTCTCTGCCACTAATTTTTTAAAGCAATCCAGGGAAGGATTCTGCCTTACTTCATACTAGATCACTTTGGAATTATTAAAACAAAGCCTGAACAAATACACAATTAAATAATTCCCCCCAAAATGTAACAATAGTTATAATGACTATGTTAGACTGTATTTCAGAAATACATTCTCTAGTATCATACAAGATGAAGGAACCTATTTTGAATTCAAGACTGTTTTTGTCTTTTAGTTTAACATTATTAAAACTGAGTCTAAGCCATTAGCTTAATTGATTAATAGTCAATTATGTTCCAGTAGTTGGTAACCAAGACAGTTAGTTGACTTCATGTACCAAATACTCAGTTAACTGAGGGTGGATGCTTAAAGATGCAAAAAGAAGAAAAATCACTTTTTTAATGGTGAGAAAATAAATACTCTTAAATATTTTTAATAATTTGAAATTAATGGAAATAATATTAGACTTAAAAGTAGAAGGTGAGTTTGAATCCAAGTTCTAATGCCTCCAGCTACACAACTTCTGCTAGGCTATTTAATCATTTATAAAATGAAATCAGTATTACCTGGCTTCTATTTCTATAACACAGGAAGTTTAAGGGAGTAACAGGATAATATATTTTGATTTGTCTTATAAATCAAGACATATTATATTTGGCTTGGAGGCTACAAGAGTTGGTATAAAAGAAAAAATAAAAGAAAAATCAGTCCATCATGAATTACTGTGTACAGATTGTGTTTCCCTGTGCCTCTCTGCTTTCCTAACCTTTCAAACCCTGCTTGTTTAACAAATCTTCTTCTCTGGCTACCAGTTAGATCCAGCCAAGAACACTGCAAGAACACTGTGAATGACAGAGTTCAATAAAGCAATCCACAACACTTCTTGACAAACTGTTACCACCAATTCTTCATCAATCTTCGATGCTAATTTTGTGAGAGATCAAGAAACCAATACATAGGATAATGGAACAATTATCATGAAAGCTGTGCAGAATACAGTGAAACCAAATGACAGTCAGAAGCTATATCCCAGGGAAATAAAGCTACCTGAATTTCTGTTTCTCTACTAAACTAGAAGTTCAGCTGCAGAGGTCAGTATTTGAAGAAAATAAACAGCAACATGCATTCCACAGTGCTGGTACCATAGTCACTTGTATTCCTATGAGAAATGTTTTTTTGTTAGGCCTAATTTTTATTTTACATTATTTTACCTGTTTGAATGTGATATAGAAAGCAGAAAAAGTTGGATCATCAAAAAGGCAAGAGTTCCAGAAAAATGTCTGCTTCTGCTTTATTGATTACACCAAAGGTTTGACTGTGTGGATGGATCACAACAAACTGTGGAAAATTCTTAAAGAAATGGGAATAGCAGACCACTTGACCTCCCCCTGAGAAATCTGTATACAAGTAAAGAAGCAACAGTTAGAACTGGACATGGAACAACAGACAGGTTCTAAATTGGGAAAGGAGTATGTCAGGGTTGTATATTATCACCCTCCTTATTTAACTTATAGGCAGAGTACATCATGTGAAATGTCAGGCTGGATGAAGCAAAAGCTGGAATAAAGATTGCTGGGAGAAATAGCAATAACCTCAGTGGCAACCCACTCCAGTATCCTTGCCTGGAGAATCCCAGGGACAGGGGAGCCTGGTGAGTTGCCGTCTATGGGGTCGCACAGAGTCGGACATGACTGAAGCAACTTAGCAGCAGCAGCAGCAGATATGCAGATGACACCACCTCTATGGCAGAAAGTGAAGAAAAACTAAAGAGCCTCTTGATGAAAGTGAAAGAGGAGAGTGAAAATGCTGGCTTAAAACTCAATATTCAGAAAACTAAGATCATAGCATCTGGTCTCATCACTTCATGACAAATAGATGGGGGAAAAAATGGAAACAGTGAGAGACTTTATTTTGGGGACTCCAAAATCACTGCAGATGGTGATTGTGGCCATGAAATTAAGAGATGCTTAATCCTTGGAAGAACAGCTATGACCAACCTAGATAGCATATTAAAAAGCACAGACATTACTTTGCCAACAAAGGTCTATCTAGTCAAAGCTGTGGTTTTTCCAGTAGTCATGCATGGATGTGAGAGCTGGACTATAAAAAAAGCTGAGTGCCAAAGAAGTGATGCTTTGAACTGTGGTGTTGGTGAAGACTATTGAAAGTCCCTTGGAGGGCAAGGAGATCAAACCAGTCCATCCAAAATGGAAATCAGTCCTGAATATTCAATGGAAGGACTGATGCTAAAACTGAAGCTCCAACACTTTGGCCACCTGACGCAAAGAACTGACTCACTGGAAAAGACCCTGATGCTGAGAAGGACTGAAGGCAGGAGGAGAAGGGGACAACAGAGGATGAGATGGTTGGATGGCATCACTGACTTGATGGACATGAGTCTGAGTAAGCTCCAGGAGTCGGTGATGGACAGGAAAGCCTAGCGTGCTGCAGTCCTTGGGATGGCAAAGAGTCAGACATGACTGAGCGACTGAACTAGAAAACAGATGATCATAACAGGTAATGATATTTTGAGAAAATAATTATATCAGCACCTACACTATTCCCTGATTTTGGATACCGTGTAGCATTTCCATATCACTAGAATATAGCAAGTCAAATAAATTAGAAAAAGAATATAGACTTTATATGCTTCATACATGAGAGCTGTTACTGATGTGGACAGTGTCAAGTCACAGTTCTACATTTGATATTATTTTGTTAAAATTATCCTAAATCTCAAACTAAAATCCAACATACATCTTTCTTAAGACAGGATCCAGAATCTGGTCCTGATACCTATTTATTAAAAATTTACTCCCTTGGTTGGGGTAGGTAATGTTGTATTTCAATATAACTCTGTAAACAAAGAGTTAAAATAACTTCTCAACTCAAGTAAATGAATTCTAAGGACTAACCTCCAAATTAAGCCAACCTAAATCATTAATAATAGATTTGGGGACTTCCCTGGTGGTCCAGTAGCTAAGACTCTATGCTTCCAGTATAGGGTGCCTGGGCTGGATCCCTTGTTAGGGAGCTAAATCCCACATGCCACGACTAAGAATGAGATAGCCAAATAAACTTAAAAACATAATAATAACAAATAATAATAGATTTCATCTGCTTTTCTATTTAAAAAGGTAGTATGGAATTATATGGAACATAAATTTACAATCTAGTCTGTAAAAGGCAACTCTAGGAACAGAAGAGTTCCATCTACAAAAAATCTTTTAAGTCTGAACTGTATTAGGGATTCTGAAAGCTTTTCAAATGAATTTAAGTTAATGGCTCATAATTACGACCTTAATATAATGATTCATACCACTGACTTATCATCTTTCTTTTCATGTAAATATATTACCTTACAATTCATGAAGTGACAAGTATTGAAATAGCCACTAGGCAAATTTTAAACTTAAATTACATACATAAATTGGAAAAGTGACTCAAGATTGGATTACTGGGCCACAAATATAACTGATGAAATAAACGAAGAAGGCCAAGTGTTGCAATTTTGATATAAATATTTAAGTCTATATTTTTATATGAGAGCAAAAAAAATTCATTAAAATTTTAATATTATAACTAATTTTTATTTGCATATATCTTTATTTTTATCACTTTATATTAAATTTTAAAACAAGAACATATCCTGAAGTTTAACTGAGTTTTAAATCACAAGGATTAACTAATTTATATCTATGAACAGTGACAAACATTTGGTAGAAAAAATAATATATAATCTTTTAGTTCCAGGTGCAAGAGATGCAACTTTGATTCTGGTGCTGTTTAATTTTTTATGTAGTTCCTAAGATATTTGTTTACATAAGTATAAATTGGTTCATCTGATTTAAATTCCTTGGCCATGAAATTGTGCTTTTAATAAATTTATATAATAAAAAATAATTCGTCATATCCAAATAGTTTCTGCATGATTGGCATTAAAGCTTTTACTGCTGGTATTTAATGAGCGCTTTGGATTAGATGTGTCAGAAGCACCTTGCAATTAAACAACAAAAAATAAGAGTTGGTAGTATGTTAAAATACTTAAGGTTTTACTTCCCGACGAGTTATCTGAAAACTTACATAGTAAGTCTAGTTCTAGCACCAAGTAGAAAGGAAAGTGAGACACAAATGAAGTTTCTTACCCTTCGTAGGTGAACATCATCCTCTCTGCCTAGGGCCACCTGCGCTTTTGGCTGGTTTGAGATACTCAGGGCTTCTCCACACCCCTCAGGCGCGCTGTTTCTTCACTCCAAGAAAGTACTTTTTTTCCCCCCCCATACATAATGAAATTTCATTAAACTCCTCTTGGTGTCACAGAACTCTGCCAAGTGAGACATTTTTAAAAGGGAAGGGGTCATTGTCCATCCGCTAGGGTTCTCATCACAGTTGATGAAGGTTCTCCTCAAACTCCTCCCCCAGCCCTTCGCTCAGCAAGCAGCGAACAAAGTTCCGGCCAAGCCGTGACTGCGCATGCGGACCCGGCGGCGGGATTCCCAGCGCATGCAGACCCGGCGACAGGGTTCACATTACATGCGGGCCCGGCGGCGGGATTTCCACGCATGCTGGGGCCGCCGCCATGGCGGCTTGTGGCATGGAAATTCATTTTTTATAAAAAGGGAAAGGGACTAGAATGTAGACATTGTATCCGTCGGCTTGCATATGTTACCTAATTACTTACAGTGAAGAAGAAAATTTTCACTTTTGGATCTATTTATTCTCAAATTTTGGGGGCTTCCCAGATGGCTCGGGTGGGTAAAGAATCTGCCTGCAGTGCAGGAAATGCCCGCTGGATCCCTCGGTCGGGAAGATCCCCGGGAGGAGGGCAGGACAACCTGGAGAATTCCAGGGACAGAGGAGCCTGGCAGGCTACAGTCCATGGGATCGCAAAGAGTCCTAAACGACTGAGGTGACTGACCACATTCTCAAATTCTTAGGGCAATAAAAAAAAAAAAAAAAGACTCTACTTCTTCAGTCTTTATTTTCAGTAATAAACTTGGGCAACCTATTTATTTACTCATTTAGTAATCATTTAGTGAGGGCCTGTTCCAAAGTATACATATTTTTTTTTTTTAAACAAAATACGATTTGAGAAGTAGAAATTCATTCAGTGTGATGGTGGGTCTGCAATCGGCAAAAGCCTGCCTGCCGTACTAACCTTTGGGCAAATCCATTGAGAGCTGTGTTTCCTGTCAGACTCCTTGCAATCCCCAGGACTGGAGTGCGCCACAGTCCTCTGCCCCTGGGATTTCCCAGGCGAGAATACTAGCATGGGTTCCCATTTCCTATTCCAGGGGATCTTCCCAACCCAGGGATCCAGCCATCCTCGCTTGAGTCTCTTACATTGGCCGGCGGATTCTTTACCCCTGGGCTACCTGGGACCCTCCATTGAAGGTTGGCGTGGGCTGCGTTTAGGAGCAAGGGGTGCAAGCCAGGGAGAGTCCAGCCACAGTCCAGGCAGTTAGTTTATTGGCCTGAGGATGGGGAGAGATTCTTGGCAGATGTTCATTGTTCAGGAGCTAAGTTTCTGTCTTCTGTAAATCGGGAATTTACGCAAAATTAATCTCAGTTCTTAAGGTTCCTTTTTCTGAGAGCACATGCCTCAGATTCTCCATTTCCTATCATCTGTTTCCATTTTAGATTGAAATCCTTTCACTCTGTTCGAGTGGAGTATTTGCAGGCACAGAAAGGTATGCAAGTTTCCATTTGCTGACATGGACCCTGGGCAGGAACACCTCCCTCTTGGACCTAGAAAGTTACTTTAACACTGGAATTGTAAGTAAAAGACATACTTGAGGCTTGAATGGCTGGATTTGCCAGTAGCATAAAACATTCTCCCACAGTGTCTTCTGCATGTGAAACTGCAAAAATAATTTCTTTCTCCCAGTTTGTGAAACATTTCAACATCTAAAGGGTGCTTACTGCCGACCCTCTCACCCCTCCACGTATAATAGTAATGATATGGATCAAGGGCATTATGAGGTCATAGTCCTGGGGGATAGATGACTTCAGGTTGAAGTGAAAGAGTAATTCCTTTTAAATTCACATAATGAGCTCAATTTGGATTCCCTCCGTTTTTTGTTTTTTCCTTTTGACTGCCACTGCTGCAAGCAAGGGAAGTAAGCCTTGCTCACATACCACCCAGGAAGTGGAAGTGACACCTGTCTGGATTCCCTCTTGTGAACTTTGTTTTAAGACTGTCCTTTATAGCTGGGTGTATGTGCTAAATCACTTCAGCAGTGTCCCACTCTTTGCAACTCTATGGCCCCACTGGGCCTAGTAGCCTATTAGGCTCCTCTGTCCATCAGATTCTCCAGGCAAGAATACTGAGTGGCTTGCCATGCCTTCCTCCAGGGGATCTTCCCCTTCCCCTTCCCCCATGGGGATCAAACCCATATCTTTTATGTCTCCTGCATTGGCAGGCAAATCCTTTACCACTAGAGCCGCCTGGGAAGCCCCCTTTATAACTGGTAAAATAATAACAATAATTATTATTGATCATTATTTATTAATTTGAGTTGTTTATATTCATTTTATTTAACTTTCACTAGAAAATGACAGTAGTATTATTTTTGCATTTGAGAATGATTGCCTCCCTAAATTGAATATTTACTATTGGCTAAGAACTGAGAACTTTACATGTGTTGAGTGTATCTTTGAAATAAGTCTAGGAGAAAGTACTATTGTTATTTTCAATGCAGTTATCTTAAAGCAGTGTTTCATAGTAGTCATGAAAAATGTGGACTCTGGACCCAGACTAGGTCTCAAAATAGTCTCTATGTCACAAGTTATGGACCTCGGCAAGGTACTAATAGTTTAGCTGCCTTTTCTTTAGGTTTTTCATTTGTAAAATGAAGTAAAATTAATCACCCTTTTCCCCATTGTTTTGTGCATTAAATGAGTGTTGATAGAACACTTTATACAATGGTTGCCATAAATGCAACAATGGTTTACAAAGAAGAAACTGAAGATCAAGAGGGTAAACAGCATTCTGATACTCAAGCAGGTAGCAGAATTGGCCTTAGAATCCAAATATCTCCATCTTCAAAGTGATTCTAGCAACTATTTAGCGTGATGTTTTGTGATTTGAAGGCTTTTCCAGTTCTGAGAAGGCCTGAGGTTAAATGAATGTGCCCCAACCTTGTCCTAGACCTCAGTGGAAAAAAAAATTAATTTTTCTGTGAGATCAGAATTAGAGTATGGACTTGGAGGAAAGAGACCAAAGACTCAAGTCAGACTGTTAAAAAGAATCATCATAGCCCACTACTGTCCATCTCACATCGATGCAGTAGGAATAAGAGCTTTTCATTGGAGTTCAGGGTGAAAAAAATTATGTAACTTGAATTATTATCTTCAAATACCTTTTGCATATCACTCTTTGAAACCAAATGTGGCATTTTGTGGTAGGTTGATTACTTAGGAATTTAGAATCCTGTTAAACTTCTTCTTTCTAGTGATACAAATGATAGATGATTATAATATTAATATAACAGGTCCATCAAAATGTATAATTCATGTGATTTGGGGATCAATGTAGGTTTATTGAAAAAAAAAGAAACAAGGGAAAAAGGGAGTATAAAAAAGGAAGGGAGGGAAAAGGAAAAAAGACAAAGAAAGACAATGAATATATTTCTACACAAGGTAGAGAAACTTGGATTTGGGATTATCATATTATTCAATGCAATTATACTCCATCAAACTGAACTATTTTTCATTTCTTATATAGTAAGAAATTAAAAATATATATAATTCATACACTCCCACACGTCCCTATTATAGCCCATTTGTCTAGCCTGGAATAATCTTTCCTTTTACACACAGGCAATATATTCACCATCTATGACCGCCAGTCTAAGCTCCTTGAGGGTGTCAACTGTGTTATCTTCTAGGTGTTCTTAATACCTAATAAATGACTGGCGAATAGAAGAAGTATAATGATCATTTATCTAATGAGTGCTTAGTTCAAGTACCATTACCTCTTTGAATTATATTCTGGAACTTCAAATTGAAATGAACTTAGTTTCTACAGCATTTTTTCCACTTATTTATTTAGATACATTATAAACATAGTATTTTATGTTATTCATTTTAAGTTGCAGCTCCAGGAGGGATCTGAACATATACATACCCACTTAATCACAAATCAAAATATAGAACATTTTTATTACCTCTTAAATTTCCCTTAGGTGCCTTCCCAATCTGTGTGTTTTTCAGGGCTATTGGGGCCACTATGAGAAAAGCAGGAGAGACTCCATCTTGAAGCCTGTCATCCACAGGATGTGAACTGGGCCTGAACTCGCCCAAGAATGAGGACACTATTGCTAAGGAAAACCAGGTCTCCTGGAGACTTGGTAGATGGCAAATGGAGATTGTAGTTGAGGTCAGGCTGCCCCTGACCTTAGATTAACCATGGAGACATCACTCCCATTGTGTAGAATCATTGTTCCCCCCTTAACCTTAATTATTTGTTCTCCTAGCACCTGCTTGTTGTAAAACTCGATTATATACATCAAAGAGGTTGCTAACATGCAACTGGTCACTTAGTGAGGGATATAAAACTAAGACTCTCAGAAACATCAATGTCCTTGTTGGGAACCAATCTGCCTTGGACCCGCTGGCATAATAAACTGTACTCCACACTCCAAGGAGTGTTTTGCGACTCTGGATTCCACAACAGGGCAACCACTATTCTACCTGATTACTCTCACCAAATCTTGAACTTCATATAACTCAAATCATTCAGTAGGTCCCCTTTAGGCTTGCTTTTTTTTTTTTCCCCATTCACTGTAAAATCTGTGAAATTTATCCACGTATAGCTAGAGTTAGCAAATATTTCCAGTATTTCAAAGTGATTGTACCTATTTACACTGCCAGAGTGAGTTCAGAGTGAGGCAATGTTCCAGTTTCTCCACAAGCTTGACAAAACTTGGTATTATTTGTCTTTTTTAATTTCCCAATATAAGTGTATGTAGTGCTATCTCATTTTGGTTTAATTTGCAGGTTTCTGGTGATTAACATTTAGGAAGTCTTTTTCATTTGCTTAATTTTTTTGGATAACTTTTCTTGTGAAGTGAATTCAACTGTGTGTGTTTTAATATGATGGTTTATCTCTCTTATTGATTGGTAGTAGTTCCTTATATATTCCTGATGTATTTGTCAGACATTTTTTCTTCCTATCCATGTTTTGCAATTCCCTCTCTCTGTTGTGTCACTTTATAAAAAGAAATTTGGTGGGTTTTTTTAAAGTCCAGATTATCCTTTGTCTTCCTTATATGGTTAGTGCTTTTTTTTTTATTCTACTGAAGAAATCTATGTCAATAATAAAGTTAGAAAGACAGTCTCCTATGTTTTCTCCTTATGGCTTTATTGATTTTTTTTTCATCCAGGACCATGATTCATCTTGAATTGATTTTTGTGTATGATGTGAGGCAGAGGTCAAAAGCCATTTTTCCATATGGATATCCAACTGCTCCAGCACCGTTTCCCCAATTAAATTGCAGGGTCTCACCACAATTTTCTCTTCCTGCTACTGAGAGAGTCAATTCCTAGGCAGGTTGATAAGAAGTCCGGGGGTCCCCAAGGAGAGAGGGGTCTGGAATTCTCAAGGAGGAGGAAAGGACAAACTTTTTTTTTCCCCCTCTACATTCCTTAGGATTATATAGCAATAATGTATTCTGCTTGAGGACAACTTTTGGAAAAAACCATTTGGCTAACCCTGTTATCTTAAAATATAAATTATGGGAGTGGATCTAGTACGGTCTTTACAACCTCCAGAGATTCTTTTGATTCACTGTAATAAGTAATAAAAAAAAGTACATAACTCCATTGCTAACACTAGCAAGGGGGCACTCTTTCTGTCTCCTTCTGATGTCTATGTCAGAAGCTTTCTCTATCTCTTTTATACTTTATTAAAACTTTATTATACAAAAGTTCTGAGCAATCAAGCCTCATCTCTGGCCCTGGATTGAATTCTTCTCCTCTGGAGGCCAAGAATCCTGACATCTTTCGTGGTTCAGCAACAACTTTTCACTACCATACCAAGTTTTCCACCTTTACTTTTCATTTTCCGTTAACAGGAGATAATAGTAGCATGGAGAGTTGCGTTCAGTCCTTTCATTGTTGGCTTATTGGCTGCATGATTTTGAACAAAATAATTTATTGATACTTCCAAGACCAGCAGTTTCTTTTGCTGAAAATGAGAATGTGATTTCTAGCTACTTCCAGCTTTAACATCTTATTTCTCCATATGACCTTCAATAACAATTTGATAGTTTACAAATTCATTAAGATTTGCAACTTCAGAGTTGAAGGGTTCAAAGTCTCACCTTGGTTTAAATAACACAAGTTCCATTTATTTATCTAAAACTCTTGGGGCTAGATGTGCTTCATAATTTAGAATTCACCCAGTTTTGTAAGGTTAATTTGATGCATATATTGTGTAATTCTCACAGAGGGGTTGGCACTCCACACAGTAATCGCACCTTAATATATATGCAGTGAGAATGAAGGGAGATAAACACTATAAACAGTGATATCCATTTGGGAAATAATCTGTTAAAAATTAGTTCCAAAATATTTTTTATTTTAATACTTCTGGACTGCAGCATGATGGATAATGGGTTGTGGATCTATAGTATTTTACATTCACAATACATTTAACAAAACAATGTCATTAATGATATTACTTCTGAGCAAAAGTTTAGCTAATTTTCTTCAAATTTTACAGTGAAAATTTGTTAGAGTTGGTAGAATGTTTTTTCTTTGTCCATATAAATGTATTAACAGATCAGAATGGAAGCTATATAAAATATTCAATAATACACATATAATGACCTTTAAGATGAGTAATGTAAATTGGAAAGTAATAATGAAGTCATAATGTAAACATTCAAATGGGAATATCTTTCCTTTTCTCCTTTGCTTTTCAGTTCTCTTCTTTTCACAGCTATTTGTAAGGCTTCCTCAGACAATCATTTTGCCTTTTTGCATTTCTTTTCCATGGGTATGGTCTTGATCCCTGTCTCCTGTACAATGTCACGAACCTCTGTCCATAGTTCATCAGGCACTCTGTCTATCAGATCTAGTCACTTAAATCTATTTCTCACTTCCACTGTATAGTCATAAAGGATTTGATTTAGGTCATACCTAAATGGTCTAGTGGTTTTCCCTACTTTCTTCAGTTTAAGTCTGAATTTGGCAATAAGGTGTTCATTACCTGAGCCACAGTTGGCTCCCGGTCTTGTTTTTGCTGACTGTATAGAGCTTCTCCATCTTTGGCTGCAAAGAATATAATCAGTCTGATTTCAGTGTTAACCATCTGGTGATATCCATGTGTAGACTCTTCTCTTGTGTTGTTGGAAGAGGGCATTTGCTATGACCAGTGTGTTCTCTTGGCAAAACTCTATTAGCCTTTGTCCTGCTTCATTCCATACTCCAAGGCCAAATTTGCCTGTTACTCCAGGTGTCTCTTGACTTCCTACTTTTGCATTCCAGTCCCCTATAATGAAAAGGATATCTTTTTTGGGTGTTAGTTCTAAAAGGTCTTGTAGGTCTTCATAGAACTGTTCAACTTCAGCTTCTTCAGCATTACTGGTTGGGGCATAGGCTTGGATTACCGTGATATTGAATGGTTTGTCTTGGAAACTAGCAGAGATCATTCTGTCATTTTATGGCAGAAAGTGAAGAGGAACTAAAATGCCTCTTGATGAAAGTGAAAGGGGAGAGTGAAAAAGTTGGCTTAAAGCTCAACATTCAGAAAACTAAAATCATGGCATCTGGTCCCATCACTTCATGGGAAATAGATGGGTAAACAGTGGAAGCAGTGTCAGACTTTATTTTGGGGGGGCTTCAAAATCACTGCAGATGGTGATTGCAGCCATGAAATTAAAAGACGCTTACTCCTTGGAAGGAAAGTTATGACCAACCTAGATAGCATAATAAAAAGCAGAGACATTACTTTGCCAACAGAGGTCCATCTAGTCAAGGCTATGGTTTTTCCAGTGGTCATGCATGGATGTGAGCGTTGGACAGTGAAGAAAGCTGAGCACCGAAAAATTGATGCTTTTGAACTGTGGTGTTGGAGAAGACTCTGGAGAGTCCCTTGGACTGCAAGGAGATCCAACCAGTCCATCCTAAAGGAGATCAGTCCTGGGTGTTCATTGGAAGGACTGATGCTGAAGCTGAAACTCCAATTCTCTGGCCACTTCATGTGAAGAGTTGACTCACTGGAAAAGACCCTGATGCTGGGAGGAATTGGGGGCAGGAGGAGCAGGGACGACAGAGGATGAGATGGCTGGATGGCATCACCGACTCGATGGATGTGAGTTTGAGTAAACTCTGGGAGTTTGTGATGGACAGGGAGGCCTGGCATGCTGTGATTCATGGGGTCGCAATGAGTCAGACACGACTGAGTGACTAAACTAAACTAAAACTAAATGTAAACGTTACATATGAAATACATATCTGATTCAGATATAAATGTCAATAATGTTATTGTATTTATACTTTTGCATATATTTTAAAATCTATGCCCATTTCAGAAATAAAACATATATAGTTTCCAGGACCATGATGTGTTCCTCTCTTACTAAAACGTTGCCTTCCAGGACTTCCCTGTTTGCCAGGCAGCTGCTACTTCCTGGTGTGCACTGTTAATTGGTTATTTTCTCCCAAAGCAAATACCTGTACCGAAGTATCCTTCATAGCCAATCTTAGAAAAGGATACAGTCATGTTTTATTACTCCTAAGCTTTGGACACTACAGGTATCTAGTCATTCCTACTAACCACCAATTATCTTTAGAGGAAGAGAATAAATAAAATGATTTTTTAAAACTGCTTAAAATCCTTCCCAGTGGAGCCTGGGGGGATTTATAATAAACTCAGGACCCAATGCCATGGGTTATAAAGAATTTCCACTATGGAGTTCATGACACATAAAAATACTAATAATGTTTCAGTTTGATCAATCCAGTTTCTTTTTTTTTTTTATTTTGTTATGGCTGGTATGAAAGTAAGTTAGGTAACTCTAAGTAAATAATTATTTCACTATTTATAACATGTTGATAACATACAAAACCAAGTTGGCCTCCATAAGAGCAGAACATAAAATTTAGTTGAAGCTGTTACAAAAAAAAAAAAAAGTCTGCAGTGAGAATAATTATTGTATATCTGCAATCATAACAATTATGCATTTAAAAGTACTACTTATAAAAAATGTAGCTCCAGTTCTTAGTAAATAAAAAATATTTTGTTCCCAAAAATGTGTTAGAGACTTTCAAAATAAACATCTAAATAGTAGAGTATACTTAATTTACTAAAAACAAAACCAAAAACCAAAGTTAAAAAATTAGGGAGTCATGCATTAAGTTTATCCTTTTTTATTAATATAAAAATATTTTAAGTCAAAAAGGGAAATTTTAAAAATTTCTGTGACTTCCCTAGAAATACAGTTATACCTATCTGAATATGATTAGAAATCAAGATATTATTTCCAAATTAATATATGTCTTGAAAAATAAGTGTATTTATCTTCCATGACTAAAATCATAGAAAATAAAAGAATGTACTCATTCAAATAGGAAAGTCACAAGTTGAGAGCTATAATTTATTAACTATCTCTAACTTTACCAAAGAAGCTTTCAGTAACTTCCACTCCCTGTAAGAGAGAATAAGTGAATAAAAATTTCTTGCATAACAGATTTGGCTATATGAACAGTTTCCTTAAACTCAAGGGTGCTACAAACTAATTGAACTTTTCACTGAAGGAAAAAATTCAGCTAAGTTTCTTAGGATCCTCCCAACTCTATAGGACTGTGATTCCATTTACTCTTCAAATTTTTATACCTCAGCATGATATTAAAGCCACATCTAAAACTTTGAGTATGTATAAGTCAGAGTAAGCATATTAAGAAATGAAGAAGCTTTTATTTTCAATAGTAGATACTTGGTACAGTATAATTTTAAGTGTCAAACAGAGCTAGTACAATACATAGGACACTAATGTCATCAATGAAGCTTGATTACACATGAAAAGTATACTGGGTATAAACTAGTGTTTACATATAGTTTTCCTAAAAGTAATGTTTCACAGCCAATTCATCATGGAATTTTCCAGAAGAAACAAGAATAGAAAATTTGCTGTGTACCTCTCTGCAAACAAGGGAGGTAAAAGATATTTAATGCAAGTTGAATGTCTTCCTTTAACCTTAGAGATTTTTGTAAAATGACATCTTTTCTGAAGACAGAGTGATAATAACTTATGACTTTGAGGTCTTAGGCCAGTCTATGGTATTATTGCCAGTCCAAGGAAAATTGTATTTCAAATAACGTCCAATCTAACCTTCAACACCTAATCATCTAGAAGGCCTGGAAAGCATAGAGTTCAGATATTAAGAATACTCAGATTACATATGCTATTCTCTCAACTCTCTCTTCTTGAAAAATCAAGTCTATGCTTTAAGATTGATTTCCAAACTCCATTAAAGCTCTGAAGGTGAGTCAATGGGTTTTACTTTTTGTCTCTATAGGCAATTTTGTTACAAAAACAGCAAGAATTATAAAACTTAGAGCACTATGGATGTTTTATGGCTATTATTTTATTTACTACAATAAGAAAAATCATGTTTTTAGAAGGTAGAAACATCACCATTTATAGACGGAAAGTGTAATTTTGTATTCTAATTGGTATCTAAGAAAACCTTGCAAAACTGAAGAAATATGACCTTCTATCCAGGCACTGGATTTAAAAATAATTATTATAGTATCACTTCACAAAACAGGTTTTCTAACTCTCATATGTCTCTGATGATAGCAGATGAAGAAACATCTAATGAAAGTATTGACTGAAGAGCAGCTCCAAGGTTATCTGAAGGAAAGATACTTTAAAATGCATAGGTTTCACCATGATTTATTAGTTTAATGTGACAACTTCCACAGGAAGTTCCATTGTTTCTGTCTTATGTTTTCCTTGAAAAAAGATGCTATTTTAATAGGAAATATGCATAAATCATTTTTTAATGAAAAATATCATTTCATTCACAAGTCAAATGACAGAATTCTCACTAGTATTTTTATTCATTATACATTTTATTTTAACCCTGGTTTAGCCACAAATGTTGCCAAACAAAGCTATTTTTATTGCCTAAAACAATTCACATACTACTTCATGGATTTTTCAAAAACTTGAAACTCATCTAAAAAATTTGCTTTCTTACTTTAAGAAGTAAAAGAATTCCTCTGATAGCTTTCCTCTTTATGTTTTGCTTGACTGCTTTGTTCGAAACAAGTGGCATGCTATAAGGCACACAATTATCTTCAATGAATAATGAAAGATCATGAAGATAAATTGCAGCTATATCAATAGGAATTGGTAACTAATATAGGAATCTGATTCTTGCCCAGAGCAATAGTTAAGGTTGAGTTGCAATGGCAGGAAAAAAATGTGAAGCAAGAAAATCAAATTTGAATTCTGGTTAAATACCATAGGGGAAGTATAATTAAAAACAAAATCTTTGCACAACCAAGAAATCCTCTCCACAAAGTTTGTAGAGAGAGAAAACTTTTCTATTACTGAATAAGCATTACAGCGGAATGTAATGACCATCTCAGGCAATGAGCTAAGAGATTGCAAAGGCAAAAAGAAATCTCACTGTTTCATACAGCCAAGTGGATATGACAAGATATATCAAAGTATTTCAGATAAACAATAGCTAGTCCTCAGGTAGGAGGAATTGACAGCATAATTTGTCACACATTATTCATACTAACTTTACCTGATAATTGTATCTACCATCTGTGTTAGCTAGTTTTTCTGAGAAAAAATGAAAGTGTCCAACTCTCTGAGAGTCCATCAAGCTCCTCTGTCTGTGGAATTTTCCATGGCAAGAATACTGGAGTGTATTGCCATTCCCTTTTCCAGGTGATATTCCAGATCCAGGATCCCAGGTGTCCTGCATTGTAGGCAAATTCTTTACCATCTGAGCCACCAGGGAAGGCTGGTTTTATCTGATTGAATAACAAACTTCACAATTTTATTACAAGAGGTGGTTTTGCATTTTGGAGTCAGGAGACAACCTTGAATTTAAGTTCCTATTCTCATAGAAACAGAGATAGGGGTACTCTCTCCCTGAATGCTAGCATTTCAAAGAGATGGCTTGCAGGTTCTTGACAGAAACTTTCCTGGACCAAAAAGCTGACAAAAGGCCAACAAGACAGAATGCCTATTTAGTTTTCAAAAGGGCTTATATACATTCAAAGAGACAAGAAAGTACTACAGTTGCAAGTTTTCTAAGGTAAATGCTCCAAGAAAAAGAAGGGGATGAAACATCTCTTCCCCTATTTTTGACAGGGAAAATTAAGCCTCATACTTTTAATTTTTTGTCCTTACAATACAAACTACCAAAGTTCATTCAACATAAATCATAAGAGAGAACAACTGATTTTATTCAAATTATAAAAAATTATAAAATATTAGAAATTTAAAATTTATCATTTTAATTTGTCAAAGCCAGTGTACTATCTCCTTTAATTTGGCAGATTCTTTACCATTGAGCCACCGAGGAAGCCCTTTAATTCTTTAATATATGTAAATAATTGCGTATTTCTACAAGGGATGCTATTGAGAGTGAGCAGAATTTCACCTCCCCCCACCCCCTGCCCCCTGCAAAGTATGCCTCTTTGGCATAAGAACTTTTTTAGACTGACTATTCTTAAGAAAGAGCAGACATAGGAAAAGCTTGGAAAACTGAGTAGAGGTTACCCTTTTGTAAGAGATATTCATGTTTACATGGGAAGTATACAAGTTGCTAAAATTCTGTTTGTCTTTCTCCTGTTAATCTGTCTTTTATTACAGGTGAGTTGGTGGTGGTGAGGGGGATCTCAACCAAGAACCTAGAAGGGAATATGAACAAAGAACAAAAGAGCATCGCTCACCACTCTTCAAAGGCTAAGTCATACCCCTTTTCAGTGGCCACAACAGTGTAACCTGAGAGGAATTCTGGATGAAAAACAGGATGAGATACTCTGTGCTTTGGATACATAGGCCCTTACATGGATATATATCTCAGGGTGAAATTAATGACACCAGATTCTTGCATCTTCCCATACTTATGCAAACAATAAAATCATTAATTTGAGATATCTGATTTTCATGATTAGCAAGATGTATTTAGGGTTCCCTGGAGGCTCAGATGGTAAAGAATCTGTCTGTAATGCAGGACACCTGGGTTTGATCCCTGGGTCAGGAAGATCCCCTGGAGAAGGGAATGACTACCCACTCCAGTATTTTTGCCTGGAGAATTCCATGGACAGAGGAATCTAGTGGGCTGCAGTCTGCATGCACGCATGCTAAGTCATTTCAGTTGTGTCTGACTCTTTGTGACCCCATGGACTGTAGCTGCTCGGCTACTCCGACCATGGGATTCTCCGGGCAAGAATACTGTGGGTTGCCATGCCCTCTCCCAGGGGACCTTCCCAGCAGGAATCAAACCCACGTCTCCAGCATCTCCTGCATTGGCATGTTCTTTATCACTAGGAACCTGGGCAGCCCGGGCTACAGTCTATGGAGTCACAAAGAGATGGACACAAATGAGCGACTAACTTTTCATGCATGTATTTCCCAACCGTAAAAATTCATATATGAATAGGCCTGGCCCCTACCTATTCAGAGCACTTCCTCTGAGCTAACTCAATAGCTAAATAAATAACACCCAGGTTATAGTCCTCAGTAATACCTTGGATTAAATGTAAACTCATAATTCTCACATTCTTGGTTTTTCTTTATGTTAACAGATAGGAGAAAAATAGTTTTTATTCTCTGTATTACCCCTGCTTTTGCCCACTGGTAAAATTATTCTTAAATTATATATCTAATTACAAATTCAAGAATCATTTGTGGCTTATGGATTTTCCATTGTCACATTCAAGAAAACCTATTTTAAAGAGTTATGTAAAAAAAGGAGTCAGCCTTTGAAAATTCTAATTTCTGAGATGTGAACTGATTTGTTCTTGTTCCTTTGGATTAATGCTACTTAGGGCTCAGGGATCCTGTACTGAATAGAATTCCCAGGATTAGAATTTTCCCATTTTAGTGGGCCTTGCTGATCAAACTGGGATCAAAGTCAGAGTAAACCTTCAGTCACTAATGAGACCTAAAGAAATATTTGATATTGAAAAGTTACTTCCATTCACTTTATTGATAAAAGAGTAACTCAGATTACACCATGACTACTAATCATGTTTTTAACTGACCAGTGATTGCCCACGACAGCACACTGCACATTCATAAAATCCCACTCGTGATAATATATCTTTTTCTTTACCCCTCGTAATCTTAATATGGAATCACAAGTTTAAGGTGCAATATGATTAAAATATTCTGTAGAGTGAATACTATCTTTGTATCTTCTAATACAATTGTCCAGGAATTTCAAAATATTTTTCTTTTTCATAGAATTTCCACAGTTGCCAAAACTCAATTCCCAGAATTTCTCTCCAGACTATATTATTCTTTTCTGGTTTTTATCAGGTATAATAAACTCAGATGCCAAGGCCTCTTAATGTATATGCAGACTACCTAGCATGCTTTGACTTTTCAGATATATTTAATATCATATGTTGTTATATAGGCATATATGTAATATATAGGCATGTGAGTATTTCTATAAAATATTACTAAACATAACAGAAAAACAAACATGATTTATTTGGATGACAAGAGAGCTGAAGGTATTTTTAAAAAATGGAAAAAATGAAATAAAAATGTTCAATGTAATCTTTTTATTCAGTCTTATAATAAATAGTACACCAGCAGGCCATAGCCAGTCACTCACAATGCCTAAGTGAGAGCACAATATGGATTTGCTAAAAGTGCTTTATTTTGAAATGGAGGTTCTGCAATTCCTGGTTATTGATGATGTAGTTTGTAACATTATTTTTATTCAGCCATGACCAATAGAAAATTAAAGCAACTTTGATCACTTTGGAAATTCTAGGCTTGGGTTTTCATTTGTAACTATCAATTATTTAAAGAATAGTTTAAAATGGCTCTTGGAACCCTTTTGGGGGGGAAAAATTACAGTAATTTAGGTAGAAAACCATGAATGATCTCAAGTTTTTAGTTCCATATGGAATAAAAATGCCTTATAAAATAGTCACATTGCCATCTACTGACAACTTTTTGTAAAAGAACCAGCATTTTCTCATTAGCCTAACTGTCTGACTGTGGACTTTAATGATCTATTACTTGACATGTGGCAGTACAAAAAAGGGGTAACATAGTATATCTGTTGCTCAGTACATCTACTTGAAATAATCTCACCATTCACAGAAGCCATTTTAAGCTCTTCAAAGTTTCACTTTTATATACTGCAATTAGATACATTTATTAATGGCATTATTGCATAGTATTTCATAGCTGGTTTTCAGGAAAGTGACTACAGAGTGTATATTAGTAAATCTGCCCTTCATGTATAGTACATAGGGACTTGCTAACAGGATTTTCATAATAACAGCATTTATCTCACAGCACATTTTATAATACCAATTACTGTGTAACAGCAGTGTTGATATTACACTATATAAAAAATGAGATTTGTGTTAAGGACATGTATTATAACCTGAAACACAGAAGTATCAATACAATGGTAGTTGAAGCACTTGTGCATTAAACCATTTTCATCCCCATCCCTTTTGCCTTTGCCAGAGTTGATATAAGAAAACACCCAGTGTTATTGTAAATAGATCAAGCATTCATGTACCAATGAACTAGTAGCTCTGGAGTATACAGTAGCATCCTGATATACAGTGACTCTGATTCTATAGATAGCAAATCAATTCTTTCCAGTCTGAAGTATTCAGCATCAAATGGAATTTATTCCCCAATTTATTTCTACAGAATAATGTTACTGATTTCTTTTTCTGTTACATTCTAAGATGTGAGGTTTCTCTTCAAATTAAAGTTTTTCTTTACCTCCAATCCTGGCACAAGGCATCTTTAAAAGAAGTGATTCGTTAGCTCAGTAAATGTTTAAAATTAAGTTTTATATTCATTAAAAGTAAATTAATATCAAGTGGATACTAAAGCCATGTAAAAAATACTGAAATTTATATCCTTTATCATTCAAATTCAAAACTAAACTAAAATAAAATTTAACTTTAAAGTGTTATTTTTCAAGGGAAAAAGTCATGAGTACTTTTATCAGTTTGTCAGATAACCACATGCTGTATTTTAAAACTTAAACATGAAAAAAATTCAAACTTTTAGGCTAGCCTCATATATATCTTGTGAAATAATTAATACACAGAACCTGAGCTCTGAGCCCCATGTAACAATAGCCAAATAACTCAGTTGTTCATAACCATCACAAACAGAAAAAATTTTCAACCTAGAGTTGCTTGTAATAGCTTAACTATAGGTAAAATCAGTCAGGGGACATATCATTAGCCTGTTGTTTTACATAATTTTTGCCTAAAATAGATCAATGGGTAGAGAGTATACAGTATTGCAGACCTGAAAGCCATGCGCTATGCACTATGCAAGTAGGCCACATTGTCAGATATTTTGTCACGACTGGTTCTCCCAAGATTTATTATGAAACACAATGAACCAAAGATTCCCTTGAATGGAGTCCCAAGAAAGCATGGTATTCTGCTCTCAGAACTCCAGCTCATTTTGAATAAGGAGTCACTCAAGAAGAGCTGAAAGGTCTAGATTTTTCTGCCACTTTTCAACTACATCTATATAAATGTTAAAGATTCTTGCTGCATTTCCTTACCTTGAAAAATAGAGCATTTCCAGATAATAATTCAGATATAGCCACTATAAAGAGCATCATTGTTGAAAGATACTTAGGTTTTCTTTTTCCTCCAGGAAGCACGTTTAAAAGACTGAAGAGACATTGTACACAGAATATGAAACATTTCCACTAATATTATTTCAGTTTACAGAAATTTGGCAATGAAATATTTATATTTGAACTGCAGCATTTTTCACCTTATATTGCTTGATTCCTATTAAATTTGTGTTATTATGGATTAAAAAAGCATTATCTAAAATTTTATATGACTTTAAAATCAAATGAAACTAGAAATGTTATATAAGAAAATCTCACGGTGACAGAAGTTTGCACTGCTCTGTGTGAGGGGTGCTTTTGAGGGGCAAGAGTGAAAGCAGACAGTAGGAGGATCTACGGCAGTTCTGCTTCACTTTCTCCCATAAGATCATCTTGGGACAAAGAGCACTGGCTCCTGTGACTGCTCAGAACTCCAGTACAGGTGTCTTCAAGAATAAAATCAGAGCAGCAAAGAAACCCTGACAAAAGAGAGCTGACAAAAACAGATGAAGAAAAAATGTGGACAGCCACTTTTCCACACAGTTTTCAAATGTCCTGCGTTGTTAAATATAATCTATTGTGGGGATTGTTTGTCCTAATGCTGATTATCTCGGGAAGGTAAAAGGTGAAGCCATTTATCTAAGGCTTTGTGTAATAGGGTTGGTCATTACTAATGGTTTATTTAGTCACTGGGATTTTCCACTCTGGGACTCATCTATCCTCCTGCCTCCAAATCCCTTAAGCACATTGATGTGAAAGTCTAATTTTCCTTCATAAACATGGAAAGACAGAGGAGCTTCTTATCCTTAAAGGAAAATGAACTCACAGATACAAGCAAGACACTTGAGAAAAAAACCTACCTCTGAATAAATATGATTCTCTTAGAAACAGATGTATTGGAACATATTTATTAAGATTAGAGAGTAAAGAATCTGCCTGCAATGTGGGAGACTAGGGTTCGATCCCTGGATTGGCAAGATCCCCTGGAGAAGGAAATAACAACCCACTCCAGTATTCTTGCCTGGAGAATCCCATGCACAGAGGAGCCGGGCAGGCTACAGTCTATGGGCTCACAAAGAGTTGGACATGAATGAGCGACTAACACATACACATATCAGGATTGATAATTAGTCAAATAATGAATTAAAAGATAAAAGAAGAGATGTTAAGATGAAACAGGAATAAGAAAACATAAAAAATAAACAAAAACATAAATATATTATTATTAATTAGAATATATATTATCATTTATGTATCAGTTCAGTTTAGTCGCTCAGTTGTGTCAGACCCTTTGTGACCCCATGAACTGCAGCATGCCAGGCCTCCCTGTCCATTACCAACTCCCGGAGTTCATTCAAACTCATGTCCATCGAGTCAGTGATGCCATCCAGCCATCTCATCCTCTGTCGTCCCTTCTCCTCCTGCCCCCAATCCCTCCCAGCATCAGGGTCTTTTCCAATGAGTCAACTCTTTGCATGAGGTGGCCAAAGTATCTGAGTTTCAGCTTCAGCATCAGTCCTTCCAATGAACACCCAGGACTGATCTCCTTTAGGATGGACTGGTTGGATCTCCTTGCAGTCCAAGGGACTCTCAAGAGTCTTCTCCAACACCACAGTTCAAAAGCATCAATTCTTCAGCACTCAGCTTTCTTCACAGTCCAACTCTCCCATACATACATGACCACTGGAAAAACCATAGCCTTGACTAGACGGACCTTTGTTGGCAAAGTAATGTCTCTGCTTTTTATTATGCTATCTAGGTTGGTCATAACTTTCCTTCCAAGGAGTAAGCGTCTTTTCATTTCATGGCTGCAATCACCATCTGCAGTGATTTTGGAGCCCAAAAAAATAAAGTCTTCCACTGTTTCCCCATCTATTTGCCATGAAGTGATGGGACCAGATGCCATGATCTTAGTTTTCTGAATGTTGAGCTTTAAGCCAACTTTTTCACCATCCTCTTTCACTTTCATCAAGAGGCATTTTAGTTCCTCTTCATTTTCTGCCATAAGGGTGGTGTCATCTGCATATCTGAGGTTATTGATATTTCTCCTGGCATCTTGATTCCAGCTTGTGCTTCTTCCAGCCCAGCATTTCTCATGATGTACTCTGCATATAAGTTAAATAAGCAGGGTGACAATCTATGGCCTTGATGTACTCCTTTTCCTATTTGGAACCAGTCTGTTCTTCCATGTCCAGTTCTAACTGTTGCTTCCTGATCTGCATATAGGTTTCTCAAGAGGCAGGTCAGGTGGTCTGGTATTCCCATCTCTTTCAAAATTTTCCACAGTTTATTGTGATCCACAATAAACTTTGTGATCCACAAAGACTTTGGCATAGTCAATAAAGCAGAAATGTATATATATATATTATTAGAAGTAGATGTAATTTGGGAATGTATGCATATAGGTGAGGAGTTATATTAGCAAACTGGAAGATCATATCAAGAAAATTTCTCAGAAGGGCATTTCCCTGGTGGTCCAGTGTTTAAGACTCCAAGCTCCCAATGCTAGGAGGCCAGGCTCAATCTCTGGTCTGGGAACTAGATCCCACAAGCTGCAACTAAAAAACATAAAAATAAAAAGAATCCATGTGCCACAACTAAGACCAAGTAGAGCCAAATAAATGAATGAATAATTGAAAAAGAAATTTCTCATAAAAAGAAATCACAAGAAAGAAACACAAAAGGCTAAAACATAAACTGAGAGATAGGAATGTTAGGGGAAAGGTCCTGATATCTGGAAAATAAGATTTTTTTTTTCAAAAACAGAAGAAATAAAGATAAAAATAATAGCTTTTTGAGGTAAAAATGGATATCAGTTTCACAGAATTTTTTTTTTTTTTTTTACAAAAGAAATCTCAGATTAAAAGGGCCTTCAGAAAAGAAAATCCCCATTCATCCTGTATAGGCAAATTGTGCACTATCAAGAAGGAAGGAGAGCTTAAATGAAAAGATTGAGTGATAAAGGAGCTTCAGAGTGTGAATTACATCAGAGCCACAAGCATGGTGTCTGGACTTAGGGTTGATAATTGTGTAAAGAAAAATTATTGAAAATTTATACGAATCAGCCTGAGAGAATCCAGGGACATCATTTATCAAATTCACTCAACGATCTTTCCACCATCTAGAAGAATGCACTTTTGTCTGTCTTTAGACTCTGGAAGATATGTATTAACTTGTTATTGTCTGGTAAAAATGAAAATAATGTCTATTAGAAATAGGTTCCAAATTTTTTTTTTTATTGCTCTGATGGCGATTAACTGGTTCTAATCTTCTAAATGCCTGTATATATCTGTTTCCTCAAATTCTCTTTGAAACAGCTTTACCCTTTTACTAGTTCAATCATTAATGAGCTAATAAATTTTTGACAAGCATTCATTCAATATTTATAGGTAACTAAATATTTTAACTTGAGAAAATTATGATTTGATACCTAGAACCTGGAATCCATATTTTGTAAGAAAGTGTATTTACAAATGATTTTGTACATCTATATCCTTTACATCCCTGAATACGTCTTTATTTTTAAAATAACCATCTTTAAGGTCTCTGGGGCTTCCCAGGTAGCTCAGGGGTAAAGAATCAACCTGCCAAGCAGGAGACATGGGCCGAATCCCTAGGTGGGGAAGATCCCTTAGAGAAGGAAATAGCAATCCACTCGAGTATTCTTGCCTGGGTAATCCCATGACAGAGGAGCCTGGTGAGCTACAGCCCATGGGGTCGCAAAGAGTCAAACACAGTTTAGCAACTGAACGGCAGCCGCAGCAAGATGTCTGACTCTGGAATAAGAAAGATAAGTGCTTAGGTCCAGGGGCATGATGCACATAGGGTAAATCAAGTAATGGCACTACACTTTAGTTTTCTGAACTGAAAATTGGAATGATATTTGTAAATTTTCTTGAAGTTATGAAAATTAAATGAAAAAATCCCTATAGAACACTTACCGCAATACACTGCTGAATAACCACAAAATAAATGATAGCTATTTTAACTTTTACTCTTGAAAAATAACCAAAAAAGAAGTACATTAATCTAAAAATCATTTATGTAACATGTTCCTGAAAGAAGACACATCCTTGAGAGGCAAAGAGAAAGCAAGTAGTTATGAAAATCCCTGTGGCATATTTATACTTTTACTGCATTGTGTATCCTTTAATATCTAAAGAAAATAAAATTAACTGAATTATTTATTTATATTTGAACTTTTTGAAATCATTCAGCTAATTATCTGCCAGACATCCAAAGGAACATGATGTCCATTACTTTGTTATTTTCTATTGGAGTTTAAATGAATTAGTCAACATCTTCCAGCTGTCCCAGAACATAGTTTTCATTTCTTTAGTTTTCAAATTAGAAAGTTGGGAAGTGTAAAGTGTGTTCTTTATAATAAAGAAGAAATCAAATTTTAAGAAAATACAAATGAGAATTTTAGCTCAAAAAAAGTAAATTAGAAGATAGCATTCATTTTAGGGAATGTATCATGTACATATTAATGTGAAAAAAAAATAAACTATCAGATAGGCCTAAAGATTCACTCTGCATGTTTTTATTTCCTGAAGAATATGTGAACCCTTCACTTCTCAGGTATCACAATGGTTTTGTGTCTATTCAAATGGATTTATGACATTAAGCTTAAAATGTGTAAGTCATTTTTGTAATTAAAGAGTTATTAAATAATTTTACTATTGATAATTCTAACAATTATTTCAGTACTGAGGATATGATGTAAATAGTTCAGTATATAACTGTGACTAGGGTATAACATTTCCTAAGCATAAGTCATATTTGGTTTTTATTTCAGGATAGACAAGTATAAAATCTTACTGGTTAAAAACCGAACTATTAATAAAATCAGAAATGACCCCAGAGCAGAGAAATGGGATGTCATCACCTTTATAGGTGAATTAGATACGTACATGAATATGTGCTTCTATCTGGTCATGAATAGATACAAGTTAGGCACTCTAAGACACTCAACAGAGGTTGCTAGTCTTTTCAAGTATGATCTGTGCACTTACCCTCATATTGCAAAAGGCTCCTTTGATTCTGATAAAATATTAAATAAAAGTCACAGGAAAAGTAATTTTCCATTTGCTGTAATGAATTTTTTGGGCATAGTAGTAAAAAACATTGGTAAGAAAAATGGGCCACATTTCAGAATCAGCAACAAGATAAAACTAAAATATCTCTTCAGCAAAATATCTGTATCAGTTCTGTCACTACCTGTAAATGATGACCAGATTTGCTCATTAACTAAAGGTCCACATGGGAACTGTTAAAATGACAGAGACGGTAAACTGTTTCCAAATGCAGTCAATTCTAGAAGACCAGTTTTGGGAAGGTCATAAATTTGCTCTGTGCCACCAAATTGTCTCTACATTCTATTTTAATAACTTATATTATTGTATTTGAATTATAATTCATTTGCATGTCCTCTTTTGTCAAAATGAATTTCAGACTGTAGATAGGAAAAATGAAATTGGTTGAAGTGAAAAAAAAACAAATCTTTAGTATTTAATTGGATATATAATGATAATATCTGTAAAACTAATAGCAAAATCCAAATATGCTTTATTGAAAAGTTCTTTAGCACTCTCTCTTATCATCTCTCATTTTCTCTGATGTACTAGACCTAAATTGCCACTTATAATGTGTGATGAACATACAGAAACTTACATGTTGCCTTTTGTTTTATCTAGGAGCAAGTAGATTGTACAAATAAGCTTGATTGCTCTGTGATAGAAAATGTGACCATCTGTAACAATTCATATTGTGAACTTATTACATAGATAATTATTATGATTAGTGTTACAATTCAGCAATCAGAAATCTGTACAGGATCCAAAGGAACACAGCAGGATAATACTCCATCTAAATGGGCTCAGGAAAAATGCAATTTATTTGACACACTCCACAAGAGAGGCAGAATCAATTGGACATATAGCGTAATCATTTTTCTCTCCCTCAGTAGCTCGTCACAGGAGCCAGCATCAGGCATGGAAGGGAGTTTCTTACACACAGCCGTGGTTATTGCATCTGCATAAGCATAGATCCAGCCTTGGGTACACTCAAGATATTACTCAAGTTCCTTTTATCTGGACAGGAGAGAGTTCTTTAAAGACACACTCCTTACTAAGTTACATTACATACAGCTATCTTTATATCATTCAACAAACGTCCCCATCCCTCTAACTCTATTTCACTTCAAACGCAGCCATTACATTTGGCCTGGACTATGCATTTTACAAAAATCCATTCCCCTCTCCTCCAAGTTCTTTGTAAACTATAAAAAAGTTCATATAAAACTATTCTTTGAAAAAAATCAGTAAATCTTAACGTGAGAAATATAAACTTATTTAAATGTTTTCTAATACCCAGTGGTTTTCGAGAGTTTAAAAGACAACTTTTTATTGCTATGCTGATAAAATCTGTAATTGTTCAATTTTTTAAAAGCTGTTGTGTGTCTCTAGTTAACCCACATCTGCTGCATTAAATAAGATATGACAGAAGGGAACTTGGTGGGAGGTGGAGAGGGAGAAAGCAAAGGAGTCCTAAAGACATGCAGGTGGAAAGCTGTTATCCTAAACATCTGGACCTATTTACTAGGTGGTTGCTATTCTGGGATAGATACATGTTCTATGTACTAACTCCCTTGGTGGAATACAAATAATGTAAAAATGAAATGCATTTATTGTACAAAATATCAAAATTTGAAAATGTGAATTTTCCAGAACAATCAATTACACAATCACTAAGATGGCAACCCCCCTGTTTTTTCTGAATAGAAAATGTAAAAGGTAGGCAAGTGTCTAGTATTTTCAAGATTTATTCTCTACCTTAAAAATGTATATTTCATAATTAAAAATCATTAGGGTGGAAGGTGAGAATTTCATCATATGACATTTTCTTCAGGGTATTCTATATGTACTTATTGTCTATTTTGTGCTATATTTCAAGTATCATTTCATTAAAATGATGTACATATTTTGGAGGAGGGTGGTTATATATTACAGCAGCTCTTGGTCTTTTTTTCTTCTATATATCATAATAATAATTTTTGAAGAGGCTATTTACATATACATGGCACAATTTTCCATAAGTATAAAATAATTGAAGAATGAAAAACAAAACTGTTTCCATGACCATTCATTCACTTTCTTCACTTGGTGACTACTAACTATAAGCTTGTCTTTTGTTTGTAGGGGTGATCTATCATTTCTTTAGTTTTAATTTTTAATAAATTTATACTACTTGTTGTTGAAAAAGTTTGATAGTTTTATGAATTTTGCACTAAGACAACACTCTTCTACTCTTAGATTGTAAATTTCAGATTTCATACCTCATTCAACATTGTGCCTGCTTCTTCTGTTTTTTATCTCTGCTTTCTAAATCATATAAGTGTTCTGTTCTTGATTATTCAATAATCAGTATCTTTAGACCTCTGAAAATGGAAAATAGAAGAAAAAGATTGAGCTTTCTTCTGACCTCTTTCTAACACACATAAACAGAAACACATGCACAATCATATGCCTATGTGAACACATACACACATAAACTTTATTCCAACAGAATAAATCAGAATAAATCTGATTTTTACTGTTTAATGGTTGTCAGTAGTCAATATTTGTATTGTGACTGTGTACATTAATACTCATAGCTAAGCCATGTAGAATATTCCAGGTAATCTATTAACATCATATTTCATATTTTACTTAAGTCTTTATTGCCCTGGAGCTAATTTTTTCATTTGGTTACCTCTCAGTGTGACTTTCAAAAAGTCATCCTCAGATAATCTCTAAATATCTTCTCAAATAACCCAAACATGTTCCCATTCATTTTCACTTTTGCCTGAAGTCCTTTGTCCTCCAGCCTTAATCTGAACTATCGGACTTCTAGATTTATGGCTGGGTGGTTACCTTGGGACTTCTCTTGCCCATCAACTTGGAAATTCCTTTCTCTCCTCTGGGAAATCGCTCTTTCCAAGGAACCTGTTTTTCCACTTTCTTTTCTCTTATGATCCTTGATAGGGGGCCTATTTTCTTTTTTCTCCCTAAGAATTCATAATGTTCACTTTATTTCCACTCCTATGAAATTTTAGGTGACTGGTTTTGGTATAGGTGTTGATGCACATATACATCCTAAGTCTTTCCAATGAATATTCAGGACTGATTTCCTTTAGGATTCGCTGGTTGGATCTCCTTGCAGTCCAAGGGATTCTCAAAAGTCTTCTCCAACATGACAGTTCAAAAGCATCAATTGTTTTTCCAATCACTGTTATGGGAACTCTTTAGACAATTCTGGAAACTATTTTGAAGCTATGGGACATTTCCATAATAGTTAAATATGATTTTCACTTCCATATTTTATGTTACATTTTTCTGGAACTCCTATTATTAGATATTTCTACTTCCAGATTGGTCCTCTAACTTTGACATATTTTTCCTTATTAAGACACATTCCCATGTCTTCTGTTTAATAAACTGAAATTTTCATCAACAGTGTTTTAATATATAATTATATATGCAGACATTATACAGTTCTATTTATTCTTTAAATGGTTTTCATTATAGGGTTTTACTTTTATGCATACATTCCTTTAAAATTTTGTCCCTGAGATTTCTAAAAGAAAAAAAAAGTTCTTTTTCATCTATTTATATTTGATAGTGGAGTACTAAAATTCTGAGTACACAAGCTGTGGTTTTCAATGACTCTTACTTGTAAATTCTGAAATTAAATGAAATGAACATATTTTGACCACCTGATCAACATCTTGCCTTTTATAAGTTTTTGTGAAAAGTATGTAACTCAGTGTCTTTTCTGCCATGAAGACTGTACTCTTATGGAGAAAACAGAAGCATGCATAATGAACAACTATATGAGGTAGAATTAAATAAATAAAATTTTTACTTTGTTTCTGTTTTTCTTTTATAATTGAAAGCTACTTTGGTGCTAATCTGGAGTAGAAGACTTCCTCCTGCCTCTGAATATAAAAATAGGCATCTAGCCTCCAACTAATAAAAATAAATGAAAAAAAATGCAAAAAAAAAAAGGCATCTCAGAAGCCTGTATTTTTATGTTAAGCTTTATTAATACAGAGATTCTATATGAGAATAATGAAGTAATGGGGACAGATGCCATGATCTTAGTTTTTTCAATAATGAGTTGTAAGCCAGTTTTTCACTCTTCTCCTTCACTTTCATCAAGAGGCATTTAGTTCCTCCTCACTTTCTGCCATGAGGGTGGTGGCATCCGCATATCTGAGGTTATTGATATTTCTCCCGGCAATCTTGATTCCAGCTTGTGCTTCTCCAGCCCAGCGTTTCTCATGATGTAATCTGCATATAAGTTAAATAAGCAGGGTGATAATATACAGCCTTGACATACTCCTTTTCCTATTTGGAACCAGTCTGTTTTTCCATGTCCGGTTCTAACTGTTGCTTCCTGACTGCATACAGGTTTCTCAAGAGGCAGGTCAGGTGGTCTGGTATTCCCAACTCTTTCAGGATTTTCCAAAGTTTATTGTGATCCACACAATCAAAGGCTTTGGCATAGTCAATAAAACAGAAATAGATGTTTTTCTAGAACTCTTTTGCTTTTTCGATGATCCAGCGAATGTTGGCTTCCTATAATGTTGGATCTCTATAATGCAAATATTAATGTGCTTGATGTTTTCCCAGAGGTCTCTTAAACTGCATAGAGATTTCTCAGGAGGCAGGTAAGGTGGTCTAGTATTCTCAATCTCTTTAAGAATTTTCCACAATTTTTTGTGACCTACAAGGTCAAAGGCTTTGTCATAATCAATAAAGCAGAAGTAGATATTTTTCTGGAACTCTCTTCCTTTTTGATGATCCAAAAGATGTTGACAGTTTGATCTCTGGTTCCTCTGCCTTTTCTAAATCCAGCTTGAACATCTGGAAGTTCACGTTTCACATACTGTTGAAGCCTGGCTTGGAGTATTTTGAGCATTATTTTGCTAGCATGTGAGATGAGTGCAATTGTGTGGTAGTTGGAGCATGCTTTGCCATTGCCTTTCTTTAGGATTAGAATGAAACTGACATTTTCCAGTCCTGTGGCCACTGCCGTGTTTTCCAAATTTGCTGGCATATTGAGTACAGTACTTTCACAGCATCTTTCAGGATTTGAGATAGCTCAACTGAAATTCTATCACCTCCACTAGCTTTGTTCATAGTGATGCTTCCTAAGGCCCACTTGACTTCACACTTCAGGATATCTGGCTCTAGGTGAGTGATTACACCATTGTGGTTATATGGCTCATGAAAATCTTTTTTGTATAGTTCTTCTTTGTAGTCTTGCCACTTCTTCTTAATATCTTCTGCTTCTGTTAGGACCACACCATTTCTGTCCTTGATTGTGCCCATCTTTGCGTGAAATGATCCCTTGGTATCTCTAATTTTCTTGAAGAAATCTCTAGTCTTTCCCATTCTATTGTTTTCCTCTATTTCTTTGCACTGACCACTGAGGAAGGCTTTCTTATATAATATATACAATACAATATATACAGCTGACACAATATATGACTTTACATTTAATACACTGATTATAGTTCTTGAAGAATAATGTATGGCATAAGCATACTTACTTTCAATGTAAATGGGACAATAAAATTAGTTAATTAAAAAGAAGAGAGATTTCAGTCTATGGTAGTGTTTCAGATTATACATAAATTTGAAAATGGACAATTCAATGAGCTCTCTTTCAGGAAGACTGGAAAATGCAAACCTATATGCAAAATCTGGGAGGGAAGCTTTCTTGATGGCAGGATTATTATAATGGGGTTGGCCAAAATATTCATTTGAGTTTTTCCATAAGATGTTACAGAAAAATCTGAACAAACATTTTGGCCAACACAATGAATCTACTATGTTATACCAATATTTAAAAAATAGAACCATTTTCTTTTCCTTTGTTAAGCCAATATACTCTTTATTATTTTTTTATTTTTTTTTTAAATTATTTATTTAATTTATTTTACAACTTTGTATTGGTTTTGCCATACATTGACTTGAATCTACCATGGGTGAAAATACTCTTTAAATTATTATAGAGATGTGGATTATTTCTTGTTATATTTTGAAGTGATTGCAATTTAAAATTAATACAATTTTTAAATTTGGGGTGAACATGCACACACTGCTATGTTTAAAATGAATAACCAGCAAGGACCTACATTATAGCACATAGGACTCTTCTCAATGTCATGTAGCAGCCTGGATGGGAGAGGAGTTTGAGGGAGAATTTTTTTTGTTGTTTAGTCAGTTGGTCATGTCCAACTTGCAACCCCATGAACTGTAGCATGCCAGGATTCCTTGTCTTTCACTATCTCCCAGGATTTGCTCAAACTCATGTCCATTGAGTCAGTGATGCCATCCAACCATCTCATCTTCTGTCATCCCCTTCTCCTCCTGCCCTCAATCTTTCTCAGCATCAGGGTCTTTACCAATGAGTCAGCTCTTCACATTAGGTGGCCAAGGTATTGGAGCTTCAGCTTCAGCATCAATCCTTCCAGTAACTATTCAGGGTTGATTTCTTTAGGATTGACTAGTTTGATTTCCTTACAGTGCAAGAATTGATACATGCATATGTGTGGCTGAATCCTTTCACTGTTCACCTGAATCTATGACAACATTGCTTTTTGGCTATACCCCAATACAAAATAAAATGCTTTAAAAATAAAATTAAATAAAATTAATGCAATTTTACATTAATTTTGAATAGTTCTTAAAATATATTGAATTTTTAAATTTTACAGATAGTGCTTTTGAATATTACATATTTAATCTGAAGAGCTCTACAGTGAAGCTAAAGACATGACATTATGTATGATATTATATAAATAAAAAACTGAGGAAAGAAATTTAAATAATTGTACTAATAGGTGGATCTCCCATGTCTGAAGCCAGCTTATATGGTGATGGTCTATTTGAAAGCTTTATAAACTTCAATGACACACTCAGCAGTTTTTAATGATTCTCACTAAAATATTCTTTTCAAGATAAATCTTTATATTAAACACAATATTCTGTCCTCTGTTTCCCTGTCCTCTTTTCAGGTTTAGATTAATTTTGAGATAGAGTCTGAGAGTGGATTAGATAGTAATCTAGTATAAACTATTTAGAATAGAACAGACTTTGATTATTGTAAACAGTCTTTTAAAAAACTATATTATTATTAGCAACAAAATCACAATGCTGCTTCTATATTTAGAAACCAGTCATCTTGAGGGATTAAACCATGATGAACTTTAATGCTAACCAATTTGGGGTTTTACTTAATATCATCTTATTATAAAGGATAGAATACAGTTTTGTGAGGAAATGACACAAAGCATGCCTTTGTGTATCTGAAAATAGAGTGGATCAGTACTTTCATTTGTTTAAATCACATAAAATTTCAGTATCAGAATAGTTGTGGCCTACAAAATGGCAATTTTTATCTGGTTCAATCTAGCATATTTGGACCTTTATTTCTGCAAAAGAAAAAAAAATCTGAGAAAAAGAAAGAGAATAGATTAGTTTATTATTTACTAATAAACTAAAATTAAACAGGTTAATTTACACTCATAACATTTTAAAAATAATAATTCTTGTATATGTAAAGCCTTATTTAATTTGGCATATTTAGCTTAGACATTTTGGTTAATAGAAGACTCATAACATGGAATCATAACTTTAAGGAACAAAAGCTTTCTCAAGCTCTTTCTTTCATGTAGTTGACAAGGTTCCTTTGAGAATGTCACATCAATATTTTTTTTTAAATCAATGATATAATATTAGCCTCACATTTTAAGAATGCAGATACTTACTTTATGCTGTAATGTCAAAAAATCCCTAAATAGCATCTTTTCTATTTAAATGACTCACTGTGAAAAGAACATAGGAAAATAACAAAACTGAATTCTGGAAACATTTTAATTAAAAATCAAGGTATTAAAATTCTTTGATTTTTAATTAAAATTGAGGTGTTAAAAATTCTTTGATTTTGAAGGTGGAAACCTTGTCCTATTCATCAGTATGTCCCTACTCTTCTCTCAGCACCTGAACTTTGTATTTAATATGTACTTATAGAGTTCATATATTTTGTTTTATATAAAAATGCGATTATGCTCTTAAAGATTCATGGTAAATGGAACTCTGGGAGGGAAAAAGCCCAGATAATAGACAAATTTTTAACAGTATATTTGACACTTTACAAATCATAAAATTATACCTGTTTTACTTATTGTAACAATGAAATCTTTTTTTAACATGCTCCTGTTTTTTGATACTTTGATTTACAATATTCATTCAGCTTTGGTTTAAAGTTTAATTTGCACTTATTGTAATTCAGAACTATACCAAAATCATTTTTTTTTTAAATTCCAAAATTTTGTATGGAAAAACAGTTACTAAAAATTTTTCCTTTATTGTTCATAAATTTAAGCACAAAAGTTGAAAATATTATATATATATATTTCTTATTTATACATGCACTATTAAAGATACTTTAAATCTTAAGTATTTTAAATAGAAACTTTATTAAGATTAGTTCACCTACTTTAAAACTGATCTTTTAAATGTACAGAATTTAATGGTTTTTAGTGGAGACCCAGGTTTGATCCCTGGGTCAGGAAGATCCCCTGGAGAAGAAAATGGCAACCCACTCCAGTGTTCTTGCCTGAAAAATCCCATGGAATGAGGAGCCTGGTAGGCTACAGTCCATGGGGTTGCAAAGAGTTGGACATGACTGAGCGACTTAAACTGATTTAAACTAAACTGAGTATATTCACAGAGTCATGTAGCCATTACTACTATCTGATTTCAAAACATTTTCATCATCCCCAAAAGAAACCTTGCACAGATGAGCAGTCTAGGACTATAATTTTTTTTAAAAGAAATAACAAACTACACATATTTTTCCCTGAAAAGAGGACTAGCACAAAAACATAGATAATTTTCATTTCCTAATAGTAAGGAATTAGTGAAAGTGACAGTTTTCCCTTTGGTATGCTTCTATACCAATTGTACTTAGCAGTTTTGACTTCATGCTTGGGAGAAGATTTTCAAGGGATAATATTACAGTAATAACTTTTTTTCTGAATATTTTTCTACAATTTGGACTTGCAATGTCTATTTCCTTAAATGTTTTCCTCCCGTGTGTATAGTGAATGTGGTAGTTGGATGTGTTAATGGCCCTAATTCTTCACCCTTCCTCTACCCAGGGATTTTGCCTTATAACTGTTGAGTGCCCTCTCACTCAGCTCTTGAATGGCCATGCTATTTTCTCTTTCCAAGATGACTTTAATAGCTGCAATACAAACAGATGAATGAAGTGAGATTAAACTTTTGAGATGGTTTCCTTTGCCATCTGCCATTGCCTTTAAAAAAAAAAAAAAAAAGTAAGTCTAGGTTAACCCATTGTTCCTAGGAGATGAGACGTGATTCAGAGTCAATCTCATAAACACCTAAATGAGCCAGCTGACCTGCAAATGTATGAGATATATAAGCCAGTCAAGCCAAAGTCAGCCTAGTTCTTCTGCTACCTGCGAATGAGCTCACACAAAATCAGCAGTCTTTTAGCCTGACCACATCAGAGATGTGGGCAGTGGATGCTTATTGCTATATATGCCACTGAACTTGTACAGTTGCTTGTTGTGGAGTATTATGGCAATGGTAGGTAACTAAAGCAGTCTTTAGCTAATAAGAAATAACAAAGAATATGACATCACTTAAAATTTCAATTATTTCTCAAGCTATGGACACCTGTATTTATTTAGATAGATTTTCCTTAAATCACCATAATCAAATCCTTTCTTGATATATATACAGCCATAGTG
This sequence comes from Odocoileus virginianus, assembly GCF_023699985.2. Lineage (NCBI taxonomy): Eukaryota > Metazoa > Chordata > Mammalia > Artiodactyla > Cervidae > Odocoileus > Odocoileus virginianus. The sequence continues at coordinate 26,023,020 of NC_069685.1, forward strand.
AACTCTGTTCTTGGCACAGATGGAGTGAGCTGGGTAGAGAGGAAAATTAAGGAATTTCCTTATCTACTTCTGCTTTATTGACTATGCTAAAGCCTTTGACGATGTAGATCATAAAAAATTGTGGAAAATTCTTAAAGAGATGGGACTACCATACCACCTTACCTGCCTCCTGAGAAATTTCTATACAGGTCAAGAAGCAACAGTTAGAAAGGGACATGGAACAACAGACTGGTTCCAAATCAGGAAAGGAGTGCATCAAGGCTGCATATTGTCACCCTGCTTATTTAACTTATATGTAGAGTACATCATGTGAAAGACCAGGCTGGATGAAGCACAGATTGAAATCAAGATTGCCAGGAGAAACATCAAATAACCTCATATATGCAGATGGCACCACCTTTATGGCAGAAAGGGAAGTGGAAATGAAGAACCTCTTGATGAAAATGAAAGAGGAGAGTGAAAAAGTAGGCTTAAAACTCAACATTCAGAAAACTAAGATCATGGCATCTGGTCCCATCACTTCATGGCAAATAAATGGAGAAACAGTGGAAACAGGGAGAAACATTATTTTCTTGTGCTCCAAAATCACTGCAGATGATGACTGCAGCCATGAAATTAAAAGACGTTTGCTCCTTGGAAGAAAAGCTATGACCAACCTAGGCAGCATATTAAAAAGCAGAGACATTACTTTCTGAGAAAGTTCTGTCTAGTCAAAGCCATCGTTTTTCCAGTTGTCATGTATGGATGTGAGAGTTGGACCATAAAATAAGCTGAGTGCCAAAGATTTTATGCTTTTGAACTGTGGTGTTGGCGAAGACTCTTGAGAATCCCTTGGACAGTAAGGAGATCCAACCAGTGAATCCTAAAGAAAATCAGTCCTGAATATTCATTGGAAGGACTAATACAGAAGCTGAAGCTCCAATACTTTGGCCACCTGATGCTGGGAAAGATTGAAGGCGGGAGGAGAAGAGGATGACAGAGGATGAGATTCTAAGATAGGATCACTGACTCAAGGAACATGAGTTTCAGCAAGCTCCGTGAGTTGATAATGGAAAGGGAAGCCTGGTGTGCTGCTGTTTGTGGGGTCACAAAGAGTCGGACATGGTTGAGCGATTGGTCTAAACTGAACTTAGTATAACCCAACCAACAGTTGGTTTAAGAAAACAAACTTATTCCCGTCAACCAGCAAAATAGAACCAAGTGAGATTATTGTCATTTGGAGCTGAAAAACATTTTACTCACAGAATCAGTGAAGACAAAATAAACGAATACCGCCATGCTTATTATTTTAAAACATATCCAGTCAAACATAGAGACCACTTCAAATAGTTTGAATGCGTTGACTCTATTTCTGGAGGCTCCAATACCAGCTACATGGGATGAAACTGTATTTATGGTGCCAGCACTTATAAGGGTTTAGGCTCTGTCAAATCAGAGTATAGACATATCTCAGGCAACCAGAAGCAGAAAAATTAAGGGGCCATTTGACTGTAAGTTCTTTACAGCATAGAGCCTCCATATGAGGACACAAGATCAGTCAAGAAGTTCAAAAAACTTGCAAGAATCAAAATAGGAGCCTAAAACAAGCATTATGGTCTGAGGAGACTTGGAGCCAAATAACAGCAATGTCAGGATGAAACAGTATATATTGGGTGATTGGCACAAAGAGAACTGAAAATTACATGCCTTTCTTTCACACAAATGTACGTACTTGATATGTGCTGGTTTTAAATTGCAGTCATGCCGAACTATTTCTTAAAGTGGTATATTCTATTCTCAGAAATGTTTACCTATGCTTATAAGTATTTGGAAGGCCATAATTCCCACACTTTTAGATTAGTCTAATACACAATTTAAAACAATCCTTGCCTGAAAAAATGTATGAAGCTAAGAAGTATTGCCCTGAATATGGACATACTTCTGAAAATTGTTTGCCATAGGAATGTGAAGAACATTAGACGGAACTACCAATTTAAATGTTAACAGATGGTGGAATTTCTAGCACTTGTAGGCACAATATATTAACAGTAGGCTAGAGTGGAAAGAATGCTGGTTGAGAAAGGAGACAGATTACAGGAGACCAGAAACAGCCAAAGTTATGACGACATGGTCAGATGGAGACCTCAGTGACTTTGTGGAGCAAAGGAATGGAGAAAAACTTTAGAACAACCTAAACACTCACCTTTGAACCAAAAAATAAAAGATTAAAACAAATCAGATGTAGAGTATGTGTACAGAAGATGAACAAACTATAAATAAACTAGACATGACCTACTCTATTAGAACAGAAGCAATACTCAAACTTATACTGGAAGAAAACTTTCTTCCTCCAAAGAAATGAACGTGAGGATTTCTAGGTCAAAATGGTGATACTGGATCAGTCATATTAATTCCAGTTTGGTTGAATAATAAGTATGTTTCTGCTCTGCTCTCATGCAAAGGGCCACTGAAATGATGATAACATGAGAAAGAAAAACAGCAAAAGAGAACAAACTTCCCCAAATGCCGAAAGTTGGGGAAGGGCAATCATCAGACATACTAAAGATGCAATCATCAGACACACTAAGCAGAAGGGATTGAATCGCAGGAGAATGAGCTGAAGAAACCGAAACAGTAGTTGGAAGAGTCATCCCAGGCAAACCTCAGAAAAGTCAAACATGTAAAAGAGCAGCATGTCAGAGATCTTTTATTTTCTCAGGTTAATGAGGAATCATGTACTACCCAGGTTATTTGTTTTAAAGTGAAAATTCCTTACCATGAATGGAGACAAAATGTCCTGCACTTCATATCTTGAAACTTTTTCTCTGGGAGCTGTAGCCTGGATTCCAGGTCCATGCATGGATTTAAATCCCTCAGGCCAATCTGACTGCAGTCCTGGTTATGCACTGTTATTTCAGGAGCAAATGTGCATGCTTACCACCAGGCTTCTACTTTCTAGTAAGCTAATTAGTAATTTCTTTAGGTAAAGTCACAGGCTAAAAATTTTTATTTGACAAGTGCTTGATGTTTATACTTTAAAAAAAAATTTAATTATGTAGTTTAAAATAATTTGCATTTAAAGATTTTTCACCGAAAAAAACTTCAGGTTTTGGAGAGTTGGCGACAAACATTCTGATTTTTCATTCTACCTTAATGCTTTTCAGTTCAGATCAGTCACTCAGTTGTGTACAACTCTTTGTGACCCCAAGGACTACAGCATGCCAAGCTTCCCCATCCATCATCAACTCCCGGAGCTTTCTCAAACTCATGTCCATTGAGTCAGTTATGCCACCAACAGTCTCATCCTCTGTCATCCCCTTCTCCTCCTGCCCTCAATCTTTCCCAGCATCAGGGTCTTTTTCAATGAGTCAGTTCTTCGCATCATGTGGCCAAAGTATTGGAGTTTCAGCTCCAGCATCAGTCCTTTCAATGAATATTCAGGACTGATTTCCTTCACAACAGACTGGTTGGATCTCCTTGCTGTCCTAGGGACTCTCAACTATCTTCTCCAACACCACAGTTCAAAAGCATCAATTCTTCAGCACTCAGCTTTCTTTATAGTCCAACTCTCACATCCATACATGACTACTGAAAAAACCAAAGCTTTGACTAGATGGACCTTTGTTGGCAAAGTAATGTCACTGCTTCTTAATATACTGTCTAGATTGGTCATAATTTTCATCCAAGGAGCAAATATCTTTTAATTTATAGCTGCAGTCACCATCTGCAGTGCTTTTGGAGCCCCCCAAAATAGTCTGTCACTGTTTCCATTGTTTCTCCCCCTATTTGCCATGAAATAATGGGACCAGATGCCATGATCTTAGTTTTCTGAATGTTGAGCTTTAAGCCAACTTTTTCACTCTCTTTCACTTTCATCAAGAGGCTCTTTAGTTCTTCTTTGCTTTCTGTCATAAGAGTGGTGTCATCTGCATATTTGAGGTTATTGACATTTCTCTCTCGGCAATCTTAATTCCAGCTTGTGCTTCATCCAGTCCAGCATTTTGCATGATGTACTCTGAATATAAATTAAATAAGCAGGGTGACAATACACATCCTTGACGTACTCCTTTCCCAATTTGGAACCAGTCTGTTGTTTCATGTCCAGTTCTAAATGTTGCATCTTGATCTGCATACAGATTTCTCAGGAGGCAGGTAAGGTGGTCTGGTATTCCCATCTCTTTCAGAATTTTCCACAATTTGTTGTTATCCACTCAAAGGCTGTGGCATAGTCAATAAAGCAGAAGTTGATGTTTTTCTAGAATGCTCTTGCTTTTTCGATGATCCAACGGATGTTGGCAATTTGATCTCTGGCTCCTTTGCCTTTTCGAAAACCAGCTTGAGTGCTCTCTTCGGCAGCACATATACTAAAATTGGAACGATACAGAGAAGGTTAGCATGGCCCCTGCGCAAGGATGACACGCAAATTCGTGAAGCGTTCCATATTTTTTCCCTGGGGCCGTTTGTTAAAAAAGAATAATAAAAGGATTAAAAAAAAAAAAAGAAAACCAGCTTGAACATCTGGAAGTTCATGGTTCATATACTGTTGAAGACTGGCTTGGAGTATTTTGAGCATTACTTTACTAGCATGTGAGATGAGTGCAATTGTGCGGTAGTTTGCACATTCTTCGGCATTGCTTTTCTTTAGGACTGGAATGAAAATTGACCCTTTCCAGTCCTGTGGCCACTGCTGAGTTTTCCAAATTTGCTGGCATATTGAGTGCAGCACGTTCACAGCATCATCTTTTAGGATTTGAAATAGCTCAACTGGAATTCCATCACTTCCACTAGCTTTGTTCATGGTGATGCTTCCTAAGGCCCACTTGACTTCGAATTCCAGGATGTCTGGCTCTAGGTGAGTGATCAAACCTTCGTGGTTATATGGTTCATGAATACCTTTTTTGTATAGTTCTTCTGTGAATTCTTGCCACCTCTTCTTAATATCTTCTGCTTCTGTTAGGTCCATGCCATTTCTGTCCTTTATTGTGCCCATCTTTGCATGAAATGTTCCACTGGTATCTCTAATTTTCTTGAAGAGATTGCTAATCTTTCCTATTCTATTGTTTGCCTCTATTTCTTTGCATTTATTACTGAAGAAGGCTTTCTTATATTTCCTTGCTCTTCTTTGGAACTCTGTATTCAAATGGGTATATCTTTCTTTTTCTCCTTAATTGTCTACATATAATTTTAGAGTTCATTATACCAGATTTTCAGTAAGACAATATCATGATATTTAGCTATGCAGGCTTTATTGTGTTTTGTATTTTTTAATTGTTGCTTGAATGATATTGTGCTTTTCACAAATCAAAGGTCTGTAGGCAACCCTGCACCTAGCAAGTCAGTCAGCACCATTTTCCACAGCATTTGTGCACTTGATGTCTCTGTGTCACATTTTGGGAATTATCATAATATTTCATGTATTTTTTCATTATTGTATTTTTTATGGTGATCCTTATCAGTGATCTTGGGTGTCACTGCTACAAGTCACTGAAAGCTCAGATGAGATTTAGCATTTTTTTGCAATAATATATTTTCAAATTAAGGATGTATACCTATTTAGACATAATGCTAATGCATACTTTCAGCAGACAGCAGTGTATTGTAGATATACCTTTTATATGCACTTGGAAACCAAAAAAAAAAAAAGTGTGAAATGCTTTAATGCCAGATCTGCTTCATTGCAGTAGTCTGGATCGGAACCTTCAGTATTTCTGAGGTATCTTTGTATCTATCTATCTATAGCTATTTCATGTCAGAATAAAACACTTTCTTAATTATCATACAATTTACCAAAATCCAAAATGCCATCAGTAGAGATAGTGACCTAAATAGCCCGGAAATATATTAAGAATGAAGCTTACTTTGACATTTGTCAAAATTAAAAGAATAAAACAGTTGAAATATCTGTATTTTTTAAAAATTCTAAATAAAACTTCCACATTAATGAATTATTGTAAAATAAATAGCATCATAGAAGTCCAAGGAGTTTGGTATCAATAGGCTAATAAATTGACAAGCAGTTTTAGTTTTACTCATACACAGCACAGACAGGGATGAGTTTAAATTCCTCCTTCTTCACTGGCCTCCTGAACACACACATACACACACACTACATTAACAAGAAAAATAAAGACAGACCCAAGGTGAGTAATCCATTTGGAACCATAAAGGAGAAATTGATGATTAAATTGAACAATTGGAGTAATGGCTAGGAAATAAAAGTTCTAAGCTTTGTTATTTTCTATTCATTAAAAGTAGGAGTTTAAAAGTTCCCCAAATGAACAGAACATCAAATTTCATTTCAGTTCAGTTCAGAGAGTCCTTCAGATCAGTCCTTCCAATGAATATTCAGGACTGATTTCCTTTAGGATTGACTGGTTTGATCTCCTTGCAGGCCAAGGGACTCTCAAGAGTCTTCTCCAACACCACAGATCAAAAGCATCACTTCTGTGGCACTCAGCTTTCTTTGTAGTTCAACTCTCACATCCATACATCAGTTCAGTTCAGTTCAGTCACTCAGTCATGTCTAACTCTTTGCGACCCCATGGATTGCAGCATACCAGGCCTCCCTGTCCATCACCAACTCCCGGAGTTTACTCAAACACATATCAACTGAGTCAGTGATGCCATCCAACCAGCTTATCCTCTGTCATCCCCTTCTCCTCCAGCCTTCAATCTTTCCCATCACCAGGGTCTTTTCAAATGAGTCAGCTCTTTGCATCAGGTGGCCAAAGTATTGGAGTTTTAGCTTCAACATCAGTCCTTCCAATGAATATTCAGGACTGATTTCCTTTAGGATGGACTGATAGGATCTCCCTGAAGTCCTAGGGAATCTCAAGAGTCTTCTCCAACACCACAGTTCAAAAGCATCAATTCTTTGGCGCTCAGCTTTCTTTATGGTCCAACTCTCACGTCCATACATGACTACTGGAAAAAACATAGCCTTGACTAGACAGAATTTTGTTGGCAAAGTAATGTCTCTGCTTTTTAATATGCTATCTAGGTTGGTCATAACTTTTCTCCCAAGGAGTAAGCATCTTTTAATTTCATGGCTGCAGTCACTATCTGCAGTGATTTTGAGCACAAAAAATATAGTCTGCCACTGTTTCCACTGTTTCTCCATCTATTTGCCATGAAGTGATGGGACCGGATGCCATGATCTTTGTTTTCTGAATGTTGAGCTTTAAGCCAACTTTTTCACTATCCTCTTTCACCTTCATCAAGAGGCTCTTTAGTTATTCTTCACTTTCTGGCATAAGGGTGATGTTATCTGCATATTTGAGGTTATTGATATTTCTCTTGGCAATCTTGATTCCAGCTTGTGCTTCATTGAGCCCGGCGTTTCTCATGATGTACTCTGCATATAAATTAAATAAGCAGGGTGACAATATACAGCCTTGATGTCCTCCTTTTCCTATTTGGAACTAGTCTGTTGTTCCATGTCCAGTTCTAACTTTTGCTTCCTGACCTGCATACAGATTTCTCAGGAGGCAGGTCAGGTGGTCTGGCGTTCCCATCTCTTTCAGAATTTTCCACAGTTTATTGTGATCCACACAGTCAAAGGATTTGACATAGTCAATAAAGCAGAAATAGGTGACTACTGGAAAAACCATAGCTTTAATTAGATGGACCTTTGTGGGCAAAGTTATGTCTCTGTTTTTTGATATGTTGTTTAGGTTTGTCATAGCTTTTCTTCCAAGGAGCAAGTGTCTTTTAGTATCATGGCTGCAGTCACCATGATTTTTGGTGACTTTGAAGCCCCTCAAAATAAAGTCTGCCACTGTTTCCCCATCCATTTGCCATGAAGTGATAGGACTGGATGCCATGATCTTAGTTTTTTGAATGACACTGAAAGCTGAACTCCCCAGGTCGGTAGGTGCCCAATATGCTACCAGAGAAAAGTGGAGAAATAACAACAGAAAAAGTGAAGAGACAGATCCAAAGGGAAAACAATACCCAGTTGTGAATGTGACTGGCAATAGAAGTAAAGTCTGATGCTGTAAAGAACAATATTGCTTAGGGACCTGGAATGTTAGGTCCGTTAATCAAGGTAAATTGGAAGTGGTCAAATAGGAGATAGCAAGAGTGAACACCATTTTAGAAATCAGTGAACTAAAATGGACTGGAATGAGTGAATTTAACTCAGATGACCATTATATCTACTACTGTGGGCAAGAATCCCTTAAAAGAAATGGAGTAGCCCTCATGGTCAACAAGAATCCAAAATGCAGTACTTGGGTGCAATCTCAAAAATGACAGAATGATCTCTGTTCGTACCAAGGCAAACCATTCAATATCACAGTAATCCAAGTCTATGCCCCAACCAGAACGCTGAAGAAGCTAAAGTTGAATGGTTCTATGAAGACCTACAAGACCTTCTAGAACTAACACCCAAACAAGATAGCCTTTTCATTATAGGAGACTGGAATGCAAAAGTAGGAAGTCAAGAGATACCTAGAGTAACAGGCAAATTTGGCCTTGGAGTACAAAATGAAGCAGGGCAAAGGCTAACAGAGTTTTGCCAAGAGAATGCACTGGTCATAGCAAACACCCTCTTCCAACAACACAGGAGAAGACTCTACACATGGACATCACCAGATGGTCAATACCGAAATCAGATTGATTACATTCTATGCAGCCAAATTTCATTTAGACATTAGGAATTCCTTGCCCTGTAAATGTTGTTCACAAGATTCAGTCAAGGATATCTCCTTGCACTCATGTTAATGATATGTATTTCATAGATGTGTGAGAAATTCTAAAATAGCTAATGCTCCATTTTGTTTTAGAACTGTAAGCTATTTTAACATGTCTACATATGAACAATTCAAAGAACTAATCACCAGAGTTTACTGAGACAAAATTATATCCTTCATGGTTTTTCCAGTTTCTTAAAGAGTCCCCATAGAGCTTGCTTCTTGTGACTGATATGAAATTCAAGATTTGGGTTTAATTCACTTAGGCTTAAAAGCTGTTTCAGTCTTTGCTTCGGAAGTCTTGTAAAATTTAAGTTTTATTGATAGATTCCTCAGTATTTAAGATTGGAGAGGTATGAGAATTCCACCTTTAACAGTGGATCTCTCACAACAGTATTGGCTTATTTAGAACCCCGTTTCTTTACCTTAAACACAGATCTGAATGACTTGGAGAGCTGGTTAAAGTCCAGATTACTGACCCGGATCTGCGGAGTTTTAGTCTAATCAGTAGATCTGTGGCGGGCTTTGTAAATTTGCTTTTGTAACAAGTTGTGCAGTTAATACAAGGACAAAACTTTGAGAAACACTGGTTTCAGATATGTGTCTAATAACTTCTCACCTGAAATAACATATATTTGAAACAGGAAAAATAACTTGTGATGATTTTATCTATGTTTATGTCTCCAAACAATCTCCAAAGAGACAGATGGCCCCATATACTCTAATAGAAACATAAACTTTATTTCTAGTGGTAAGTTTAACTTGTTAATGTCTGTTACATAGAATGAATATTACCAGTGCAGTTGTACCCATTCTAGGGCACTTTTTTAGGTATGTAAATTGCTACTCTTTAAACTTTAAACAAAAATCTTACCTAAAATGGTCTCCTGGGGCTTTTCATTGACATCTTTTAAAGTGATTCATTGGCTGAAGGAATGCAGGAGTTAATCATTTTGATTAATTTCTAATTAGCTCTACCTGTATTCCAGAAGAAATAATCAATATTACAATTTGAAAAAGCCAGGCTAAGTTCCAGCAACACATTTAGAACATACACAGTTAATTTCTGACAAATCAGTTTATGGGCCTTGCTGGAAAAAAAAGGTGCATCTCTCTTATTTAGTCACAACTTATTAGAAATGGACTTATTACATAAATGGAAAATATAAAAGAATGAAAATAGAAATGTAAATCTTTCATCATTTACCTTTCTCTTCTTTTAATTTTTGATAGAGAATATTTAAAATCACCAGTTAGTAATTATTATTAAGATTATTACTGGATACAACAAAAGACATTCTCTACAATGTGCTAAATTTTAAGAAAGCCAAGAATTTCACATGCAGATTAGTTTTTTTTACAAATTTGGAACACTTAAAGTAGAGCTGAAATAGTTTTGAAATCAGAGATTATTTACTTGTAAAGAACTTTTGATTCTCCTGGCATTTCAGAATATTTATTTTGAGATATTGTTATACCAAGTATTATCTCAAAGACTAAGGGAAATGCCAGAAAACAACAGAATCCCTTTTGTGGAGGAAAGGGATGTATTTTTAAGTAAAAAAACAATAAAACAATTTGGACAACATTTTTCCCCCAGTTCTTCAGCATGGAGAATGAAATCTTGTGAATAAAATCTTGTCAAACATTCCAGTTAAATATTTTAGTGTTAGAACAATTTTTATTTTCTAGAAATATAACATTTAAATATATATAACATACCACAGTGCATAGTGTTTTCCAGGTTTATATAGACTTACAAATAAAAATCAGAGAATAGCAGTATTTCTGCTTAATTTTAAAACATGTTGCAGTAAATGCTAACAAACTCAGAATTAATTATGCTTTCTATAATTAGGTGATGAACTAACCATGAGGCTATTTTTGCACATTTCTATAAGAAAGAACACTAAATATATACATAAAATAACTTCTAAAACTTCCAAATAGTCAACCTGCATTGAAAACCTGCATTTGTATCAGCAGTTCCTATACACTGACAACACTGCCGTTCTTCTATCATTTCCTGTAATCCAGCTACTGATATTTTAATTTTACCAAAGAGTTGAAACTTCACTTCTTATTAACAATGCATATAAATCCTAGATCAGAAAATACTCAAATACAAAATCCTTCAAAAACTTAGAATATAGAACATAATTGGCCACTTTTATACAATGACCCTTCTGCCATGTTGCCTACAATAGTTTCTCCACACACTTGGCGAATCTGGAACTGAACATCCTCCATATTTTGCAGTTTCCCAATAGAAAATTGCAGTGGTACAGTTTGGTTGGTTATAAATATGTTCTATGTTAAATCCATCTACCCCCCACCCCAATGTTTCAGAGTAACTGATGGATATTGTTAAACATAGAAGGTGAGGGAGCCTTTGCTTTAATGGTCAGATATGCCTCAGGTCAAAATTTTAATTCTCATCAAACAGCAACTCATCAGATACAAGGTAAACATTTTCCTCATATCATTTGCCTCCTGGGATTGGGACTTTTTCCTGTTTTGATGAATCTGTGCCTTTCTCAGGGGGTGGTTGATACTGAGTTAATTGATTTCATCTTATAGGCTAGAGGTCAGGGTCTCACCTTCTGCCCACTGATGATAACCACCTTCCCTCTTATCCAGGTGTATCTCAAGAGATCATGACTATTCATACATACTGAGACTATACATACTAAGCATGGCTTCATTTAATATTATGCCCATCTGACATCTGTGACCTGAAAGTTCCATTTTAAAATAGTCGTAATGAGAGGGTGAGATAAATGGAGAAAGTAGCATGGATGCATATACACTAACATATGTAAATAGCCAATGAGAATGTGCTGCATGACTAAGGGAACTCAAACTGGGGCCCTGTAATAACCTGGAGGAGTGGGAATGGGCGGGATGTGGGAGGGAGGTTCAGAGGGAAGGGACATATGTACACCTATGGTTAATTTGTGATGCTGTATGACAGAAATCAAACCAATATTGTAAACCAATCATCAATTATTAATGAATAAATATTAAAAAACAAAATAGTCTTAAAGTCCTGGTTTCTCTGAAGTGTTCAAAACATCCAAAAGGGTGTTTTATTTATCTTTTGAGTCGAATGAGTCCAACTATGTTAATATTATAGAAGTCAAAAAAGAAAATAGAAGAGGATGCATGATAACAAAATCAGACTGTCAATTGCAGCCATAAGAAATGATCTTATGCATCTTTCTAATGTTTGCAATATATCCCATAGAAAGACTTAACGAGTTTCTATTTTCTAACATCATCCACTCTTTGAACCACTCCCGGCTTTGCTCTTCTTCCTGTACTTGTGTGTGTGTGTGAGTCGTGCAGGCATGTCTCACTCTTTCCGACCCCATAGACTGTACCCCATCAGGATCCTCTGTCCATGGAATTCTCAAGGCAAGAATACTGGAGTGGGTTGCTGTTCCTTTCTCTAGGGAATCTTCCTGATCCAGGAATCCAACCTAGGTCTCCTGCCTTGTGGGTAGATTCTTCACTATCTGAGCCACTGTTGGTGGCTCACTTCCTCTACTTAACAAATCAACAATATATTAAAACGTCTATACTGCTTTTTATATAGTATTGTATGTTTCAGATTGATAACCTATACCTTGAACTCAGGTCTTCCACATTGCAGGCAGATACTTTGTCATCTGAACTAGCAGAGAAGCACAACTTATACCTCAGGAAAACCAAAATGACAATTTAATGAACCATACTTGTGGTTCCAATGTTATCTTCACTATTTTTGTATGGGTGTGCATCTTTCTCCAGTTACATTTTCCTCTTATGTTTGACATAAATGTCTCATCAGTCATTTCTACTCTCATTCAAAGAGTGAGAATTCTTAATACTTTGTGAAACTCTTTTTGAAAAATCCAGTGTAAACATTTGGCACTATTAAATTATTCCACTGGAAAAGCCTGCCAATGTGTTTACTATGCCAGAGTTGTTGGATAGACAAGATTTTCCCCCACCATCAGCACATCAACCAATCAGATGAATGTCAAACCATATATATTGTATCAGAACTTCAGGTTTTAACTGATTTTCAATGATTTATGTTAACATAAGACATTAAAATATGCAAATATCATAATCATAGAAGTCCGGAAGACTATGGGAGGTAGGCTGAAGTCCACACGAGAGTATGGATTCTCACAGTTTCCGAGCTATTTCCTCAGCGGTCCTATGGGTGCATGTTTAAAGCCAGTAAGAAGTTTCATAAAGATACTACTAAAGATGTTATCTTAGCAAAACGTCCATGGAGACTGATGCCACTTTAGTCTTCACTTGATTCTGCAGTGGGGCCTGATACTAAGTACCTGCTGCTAGTTCAGGAACTAGGTCTCTTTCTGAGGAGCTCTTGCTTTCTTTGATGGATTCTTACCTGTTTTCTAAAGTCTGGCCAAAACTCCTGAAGTTTGATGAATAAATTCTCGAACATAAAACACTGTGGGAATACTTTGTTTAGAGTGAAAAACATCTTGCACACCAACTATTCCACACACTATGCCAGTAGTTTCGACAGATTTATCATCTGGATAGGGATAGGCTTGTCAATTAATATTTTATAATTGAGGATTAAAAGGTAAAGAAGCAAGTTCTTCCTCACCCTCATCAGAGCTTAAGCAGTCACTTGGATCCTCACCAGAGCTATCACACAAATTTCAAATATCTTCAGTGAATCTCTTCTTTTGCTTTCATATCCTTTCAGTCACTTATCAAAGGGCTGCAGAGAAGAGGGCTGCTTTGGGTGAATTTGTTGTGCTGTTTAGTCACTAAGTCATTGCAACCCCATGGACTGTAGCTCACCAGGCTCTTCTGTCCCTGAGATTTTCCGGGCAAGAATACTGGAGTGGATTGCCATTTCCTTCTCCAAGGGATATTCCTGACCCAGGGAGAGAACCTGTGTCTCCTATATCGGCAGGCAGATTCTTTTCCACTGAGTCACCAGGGAGCCCTTGGGTGAACTTAGATAACTTTTAATATCTCTTAGGCCTCTACTCCTTCATGTTTTCCAAAGGGCCTTATGGGTAGAGACTGGCCATGCCCCCATGGCCCCTGAGGCCTCTCTCTACTCGGGGTGCAGACTTCTCTCTCTAGGACCGTGTAACTCCGGCAGATCTCTAGTGGACCTCTCTCTAGCTCTTAATTGTTCAAGACAATATAATCACATAAACATGCTGTTTATATTAGAAAGTCATTGTATTAGTTCTATATTGATATGTAACAATTTATCCTGAAACTTAGCTTAGACAAATATTTATAATCTCACATAGCTTCTGCAAGTCAGGAATTTAGAACTTCAGCCATGCGTCTCTGATGGTAGGTTTCTTACAAGCCACTCATATGACTGCTGACAGTAGACCTTAGTTCCTCACTGGCTTTTGGACAGTGGCCTCAGGTTTCTGCCACAAAAACCTCCCTCCAGAGCTCCTATGACATGGTAGAAGTGAACCAAGAGAAAAGGGCAAGAGGGAAGGCATGGCCAAGATGGAAATTGTAGTGTCTTTTACAAATGAATCTCAGATGTGAAATACTACCAATTATGCTGCATTGTATTTACCACTCAGGTTAGCCTAATACAACATTAGGAAAATTACACAAAAGCATGGCCCTGTCAGGAGGTGGATATCATTGGGGGCATCTTGGAAGGTGGCTATCACACCATTTAAATGTAAGTTTGTACTAAATTAATATGTCAGTGTTGTTACTATAGATAGATTTCTCCAGATATTCTAGGATAGAAATTTCAAATACATTATAAACAAAGACAGGAAATAAAAAATGCATTGAATTTGATGAGGAAAAATAAGAAATATAAATCTAGAAGATATGGAGATTTTGCATCCATGGATAGAGTTATGATGACATGAAAACATCAAGAAAGTTGATATGGAGGGAAATCAATGAATTTTGTTCTGAGAATGTTAAGTGTCAGATGACAATAAGGTACTTAAATAATATATCTATAGTTGATATTTGGAAATTTGACACTACACCTCCAGGGAGAATTCAGAGATAAAAATGAAAGTCTGGGCATTATAGGCTTTATAGTGGAGGGAATATAATCTAGAAATTGAACTAGTAACCAAATAATTAATGAACAGCGAAAAAATTATAAGCAAGAAAGAAAAGAAAAAACTTTCATGGTGAAAGGAAAAGGAGAAATTATTACATTTTAGTTGATGAAACCATGAGAAGAAAAAAAAAATTCCAAGAATAGGTTTGCAAACATCAAGGACACAATCACATTCCCAAATAAGAAACATTTCTTCTTGGGCTAAGATGTCAGGCTCTAAGTACTACCCACCTCTGGAATCCTGGGTCCCTATATTATTAAGTAAGATTAATTTTTATGAGATTTTTACTCCCAGTTTTAAAAGAAAACAATTTCTACAAACTTTAGAGCAGCAAGTAGCAAATTAAATTGGAAACCAGCTTTTGTAGCATTCACCTTCTGTCAGTACAACACTGCCTTCAGCTGTAGAACTGAAAATGGAAAAGGTATGGGAGGCTGAATATAAAGGGAAACATTTGACTGTGGATTTAAAATATATGAGAGGAGAAAATATCTGAATAAATATACTTCTGCTTAACATTTATTGAAACAAGGTAAGATGCTAACAACATGTTGATTTAAATGTCTTGTGTCTTTTTATGCTACAAGACAAAGGGCTGCTATATATTATATATATATATATATATATATATTTTTTTTTTTTTTTAACAAAGTCATTTCGCAGAGTCAGGGATTGAAACTGTCTCTCCTTTTGACCATGATTCTCAGCGAGTAGTAGCAGTGGGTGTCTTTAAGCATCTTGTTTTCCTAATTCCCAGACCCTCAGGAGACTTAGGGCTTCCCAAGTGGTTCAGTGGTAAAGAAACTGCCTGCCAATGGAGGATCTTCTGCAGGAGACGCGGGTTTGATCCCCATATCGGGAAGATCCCCTGGAGGAGTAAATGGCAACCCACTCCAGTATTCTTGACTGGAGAATCCCATGGACAGAGAAGCCTGGTGGGCTATCGTCCATGGGGTTGCAAAAGAGTCAGACATGTCTCATGAGCGATTAACACTTTCAGGAGACTTAAACCTACTCAGAAAAGTGAGGGGTTCCACTGAAAATATGGAACCAGGGGTCTGAGTATTCCTCCTTCCTGGACAGTTGAGCATTTAAGTCATTCAGTATCTAGCTGAGCAGATATCTCAGAAGTCTTAGTTCATCTTACACAAATGCAGCCTTATGAATATGAATGCGGAGAAGTGAGGAGAGTGAATAACAGACAGGATGATGAGGGTGAAGGATTACTGCAGCAGCTATGTTGGTGGCAGAGCTAGGGCAATATGTGACTCTATAGCCTGGGATCCAAACCCTACAGAGAAAGAAGAAAGGATGGCAGTTGTGAAAATCCAGGGCATGTTCACTCCCCATAGCCCAAGATGCAAGAGTGTTATGAGTTCAACTCTCCATTTTCGACTAATTTTTTTTTTTTTTCTGTAATGTAGGAAAAAAATCTTCGCCTACCTTTCTGTATTCTTCTACCTGGTCTAAGAATTACATTGACATGAGAAAATTTAAAAAGAGAAAATCAAACAAATGTTCAGTGACATGTACATGTGGGAGAGACACAGGAAAACTGAGTTACTTGCCAAGAAAGCCAAAATTCTCACCTTGAACACTATCTAAAGACAAAAGAGGATGCTGGCCAGAGTGGTTTGAGACTTCAGAGGGAAAGAAGGCAACTTACATGGAGATGGAAAAGCAAATGTTTGGTAAATATATATTTGTTAAGCCATTCAGGGAGGGTGGGACACACAGTGGACTCTGACCTCTGGGCTCCTCTGAGTCTTCCCCATCACACCCAGCCCACGCTCTTTGTAGATGTCTCTGGTGATAGCTCTATTCTGAGAACTAGTCATTTATCTAAATTCTTTAGGTAGTTATGGGAATGTAACAAGAAAACTTCCTAAGTCTTTTGTTTGTTAAAATTAATCATCCTAAATTAATCCTCATGCCAAGGAGACTCATTTTGTGTAGGCAAATTTTGCTCCCCTATACTTCCAATTAATGCAACTCTAGCAGTGGATGGTCATAAAATCAGCCACAGTATACTATACCAATTATGAACAGAGCCTCTGAGGTCAGACAAATAGAAGTTAAATCCTGACTCAACTTCTTATTTGCAGCGTGGCTGGGGTAGCTTCTTGACTCTCTAAATCTCAGTTTTTTACATATCATGGAATTGTTGTAAGGTGTAAGTTGTTATAAGGTGTAAGACAGTTGCCATTTACTGAATAATTCCCAAGTCCTTCACAAATACCATCTTTTGTGAATCTGTGAAACAAACCCCTGAGTGGGTTGTTTACAGATGAGGTAACTGACAGAGAGGATGGGTAACATTCCCAACACTGCAAAAGTAGTGAGCTAATAGAGCTTGTCTCAAACTCAGATATGCTTAATTCTGCAGTATATGCTTTCACCCCTGCCTGACAAAGGGTAAGCACTTAGATATCTATTGCTATCATTATTAAAGTTAAAGACTGAAAACTAAAAAGCACAAAATCACTAAGGGTAATATTAATTATGTACTATCATTATTGCTCTAATAACAATTATACATACTGAGTACCAGCATATGATCAAGGCCTTTGCATAACTAACCTCATTCAACAGTCAAACATCTTTATGCAGCTAGAATTACCACATAGGGAAACAATAATCTTTACTAAAAGAATACTTAGAATGAACAAACTTTATTATCTCAGAATTGAGGAAGAACAGACTAAGGTACATGTGGATACAGAAAAATTAAGGTCCTCAAAACAAGCCAATTCTACAGGATTTGAATCGTAATCCACTGTAGCTGCCCACAGTACACTCTGAAAGGAATTCAGGATGAAAAACAGAAGGAAGCACTGTTTGCTTTGGAAAAGCATACTCTTAGATAGTTAGATGCATGCCTCAGGAAGAATTTCAGTGACCCCAGATTCCTACATTTTCCCAGACATAGAAAAACACTAAAATCATTAAGTTGGGGTATCCATTCTTTGTGATTAGCAGTAACATTTGACCAAGATGTATGCTGGATAAAGGAGCCTGGTGGGCTATGGTCCAAAGAGTCACAGAGTCAGACATGACTAAAGTGACTTAGCATGCATGCATGCTTGAACCTCATGTATTTCCTAGACAAAAAAGAAAAAGAAATCATCTATAAACTGGCGTCTCCTCTACCTCATCAGAGCAGTTTACTCACAGCTCCTGACTGGCTGGCTCCCAGGCTATATTCCTCAGTAAGACCCAGAATAAAACATAAAACATAAAATTCACAACTCATATGTTGTGAATTTTTCTTTAAGTTGACATACAGAATATTGAAGTAATTTAGTCATGGTCACACATCTAATAAATGAAGGAGCCAAAATTCAAAACCATACCTGTGTGACTGCAGAACCTACGTGTGTAGTCAGTCATGTCTGACTCTTTGAGACCCACTGGACTGTAGCCCGCCAGACTTCTCTGTCCATGGGATTCTCCAGGCAAGAATACTGGAGCGGGTTGCCATTTCCTTCCCAGGGCATCTGCCTGACCCAGGGTTCAAACCCAAGCCTCCTGGATTACAAGTGGAATCTTAACCACTGAGCCAAGGGTGGAGCCCGTAGAATCTACATATTCTAGCACTAATCCATGGAATATACTGCCTGCCACCACTTGAACACAACTGTTCTCCTTCTCAATCAAGGTCTTGCTATTTAGTAAATTTGTTTTTATGTGTGTGTATATGTATTCAAACAGTTTTATTCATATTTCAGTATTCAAAAGCTGTGTTCATAATGTACTTACCATTTCATGCTGTTGTTTTCTTCTAGAATTCCCTCATAACTTTTTTCTATATTCTCCTTCAATTGCTATAATTATATTTTATTTCATTCATGCATAACAATCTATACAGTAATGTTTTAAAACTGAGAAAGTCATTCTTCTATGGTTTAACATTTCTTTTAGCTTGTATTCAATTTTGCCTGACACAGACAGCTCTACAACAAATTCCTATGTATATGTATATAACATTTTTAACTATCAAATTATTTTCCAACCTAAATTTCCAGATGAGATTCTTCAAGTACGTGAACATGTGTATGACTTCTGATGGATAATACCAAAAATGTGTTCTTGAAATTGCACCATGACATTCTCCAATGCTAACATCAAAGGAAAATGTAAATAAAACAATTATTAAGAAAAATAATTTTGTTTGTTCATGACTATATATATTCTAATGTTGCTATGATAGCCAGTAGAATGCATATGGCTTGAGAGTAGGCATTCAGTAGAAGGGATGGGTATACACAATTCCCATGATTGCTCTGTACCCTCAGCCCCAGCAGCACATGTAAATGTCTTGCCAAGCCTTGTAATTAGAGGCCACTGGAAAGCACACCTAACTGACCCTGAAGTCGACAGGGAACACTCATCCTTGGGCTCATTAGCATTACGCCACAACCAATAGAGCTAATTTTCCAACTAATGCATCACAGCAGGTACTTAATAAGTTCTTGTTTACCATCTAAGGTCTTTTGCTCAACCCCATATGCCCACATTCTCTCCCCTGCTCCTCAGAGTCCCCAATAACCTCAGAGTACAAATTTTACAAACACAGTTTCATTTTTATCTAAGAGCTTCCCAAGACCTAACTCTGTGAAAGATCTTTTCATTTTGGAGAGGATAGAAAAGGATTTTATTTTACCAACACGAGCCATTATTTCAATGGTTCTGTGATCTGTTTTGTATCATTGTGCTTCATCTCTCTTGAATTTCTGAATTTAGAACTTATCTTGAATACTACAGGCTTGAATATCATGTTAATTAGTGATCATATGTAATAAAATAGAAGTATTTTTACACTCTGAAAACTTAGCTTAGTGTTGCACGTAATGATGGTTATTTTCTTAGGTAACAGTATTTTTTTCCCCTTAATTGATGCGTTGCAGCTCAACTGGGAGCACAAGGAACTTGCTCTCAACTAGAAGTTGGAAGAATGCTGCCTTCAACCTGCTAGTCAGAGAACAACCAGTGAGGGAAGAGTCCAAGCAGGAGAACATAAGAGACTGTACTTGCCTTTGAGACAACATGTAAAATCCCAGAAATAACAGGTATTTTTGCAGAAGGCTGCATTCCTACATTATGTGGATGAATTCTGGAGCCAATTAAATTTTGCTTATTGCTGTGAAAATGGCTATAGATTCATGAGACCCAAGGAAACTCTAGTGAGTTACAGATAGGTGTAATATTAAGGCAGGTGTCAATGTACAGATGCAGATGCAAAGAAGATATAGGCAAATGTGTACATCTGGCAGTAAGCTGACATCTGACCTCTACTTCTAAATTTGTATGGATTTATTTATAAAATGGAAACTATAATTTTTTTTCTCATTGGAAATCAAATAAATTATTTTTATTCTTTGTGACACACAGTAACTGAATATAAGCAGAATTCAATCATTGATGACTTCATATTTTATATATATACCTGACAAAATACTTGTGATTTGAAATGATATTCTCAGACCAAATAATTCAGACTAGTTTAGAGTCTACTTTTCAAGAAAGAAAGCAAGGTAACAAGTTCAATGCTAAAACTTCCACACCATTGTGATTCTATAACATCAGCTCTTCGTTATTCACAGATTAGACAGGTCATAAATAAGTTATGACAACTTGGGGCTTAATCTTATCACTGAGTTCTAGTCTTGTTTAGCTTTTTACTTCCAAGGGACATCTCATGAGACAATGTTCTGTGAAATATCAAATTTTTAAACCTTATAAGAAGTCTATAGACTAGTTTTCAATCAGAATCCATGTGTAATATGTTTGCCTTAATTGCTGCTATAAACTTTCTTATTAAATGTTGATATTGTCATGAATACTTAGCAACTTTTAACACAGCAAACCTATAAACTGATTTTAACCCATATGAAATACCAGTAATTCAGTTATTTTAAGCTATTTATAAACAATGTGAAAAAGAGAATGCATTTCATATACAAATTGATGGTTTTATTTAGAGTTTTTTGTAATTCACTTAAACTAATGTAAAAAAATGATTTCAATTTATAGATTCTTTCATATCAATGAAACATATCTGCATTTTGAAAGGAAACTAAAGGCTGAAGTGAGAATTATATCTTTAATGTGATTATCACTTTTTTTTATACTGCAGGTAAAATATATGCAATTGTTTAAATGTATGGAAAAACATCCCAGAGTAAATGTCATTTGGTTAGTCCATTTACAGATCCTTTTAGGTTTCAAATAAAACAAATTTAATTTCTAGGTAAAGTTCTCATGACATAGTTATTCAAAAACACCCTGTTATCAAAGGTACTATCTCTTTTTTTCCAGTTCTTTTTACACTTATTAAGGAGGCAGATATTTGTTGTAGGTGCTAATGAGAAAGATATTGTCCCTTCTTTTAGAGGTGTACTATACAGAAAATAAATCAAAATGTAAGCATATCATCACAGTTTAGTGTGGTAAGAGCTAAGACAGAGGTGTGGACAAAGGTTTTACAAGTGTGTCATTGTGTACCTTTAATTACTTTTTATAGCACAGGCATATGCTTCTGTTTTCCTCAGCATATGAAACAAGACAGTCTCCCACTTTTCTCTCTTTTTACAAGGCCCTCATACTCTTCAGGGCAAGCATAAGAGAGGGCCAACGTTAAATTTTGCTTCCCTATAATGATGTTGAAAGTAAAAGTGAAGTTGTTCAGTCGTGTCTGACTCTTTGCGACCCCATGGACTGAAGTTCATGGGATTTTCCAGGCAAGAATACTGGAGTGGGTTGTCATTTCCTTCTCCAATAATGGCGTTGAGGAGGTAGCGTTTATTCACTTGCTTTGAACTAAGAGTTATGAAGGCATTGCTTGTTTTAATCTGGGACCCTGCACTTCGGTTGGCCCCCACTTTGAAAATGATTATAAAAAGAAATTTCAGATTTACTCAGGTAACAATATTTGCATAAAAACAAAGCTATCTCAATTGGCAGGGATATCATTCCAGTACAAAACAATATATTTTACACGTATTCATGTTTTCACAGACAGTGATGACAATCCAAGCTTCAAGTACCTTTCTGATGTGTAATTGATTGTTGCTTGTCAATTTATTAAGCTTTCAAACAGTTTTTTAAAAGTAAGTCAAGAGGCAATACTTATATAGATTTGCACACTTGACAGTTTTTCACTTTTATAACTTAGTGCGGACATTTCTATATATTAAAAATACAGATTTTTAATTGTCAACTCAAATTTCCCCCTTACTAAACTATGCAGAATTAACTTGCTTGTGTCAAACAATAGTCAGTTTTGAGGCTGCAAAGAACAAAGAGCTTTACTTGGGGTCTTAGGAATTGCAATTCAAGAGACAGATTCAGGTATATCACAAAGAGTGTTCTGGGGAAGACAAGAGTTTTGAAGGGGCTTATAAAGACAAAAGTCACAAGATTGTTAAAATTGTCTTTCAAGAATTATGACTGGCTTTGATGAGAAAAGGAAATATCTGTCCTAGGGGTAGGCTGTCATGAGTTATTTAGAACAAGGGTCCAATAAGTATCTTGAGTTTCAATGTTTCTGGAACATTGTACAGACTTTCTGGATGCCTGTGTTAAGATAGTAAGTGGCCCACAGCTCAGATTGCATCTGAAGTGAAATTAACATCAATCCCACTTCCTCAGTGGCCTCTGGCTCCATTTCTGAGAGCTCTCTCTTAGCAATATCAACTCCATTTTGATTTTCCTTTCACACTTGAATATTTTGTATTGATTTCTGAAAAGTACAGATATTGTCCCTGATATATACTTTAACTATAAAAATCATTTTTAAAACATGATGTCTTCCCTTACCCATCAGGCAAAATGTTATCTAACTCTTAGACCACAGCTACTTGTTATAGAAGCTTTCCTCAAATTATTCCCTAAAACAAAAACCCTCATAGAGAAAATAAAAATTCCCCATTGTTACATACTTTACATATACTTGTTGATAACCCTGCTCTTGAAGTTTGAATAAGTGTTGGCTTAAATGGATGCTCATACCACTCAATTGGGCCTCAGTACCTTGCATAATACTATAGCTAGATCATTCATTTATGAATGAATAAATCACCAGATATTAAAATAACAAATTTAAAGATGAAATATTTCTTCATGTCCTCTTCAATACTTTTATGTAAACTATAGAGATTATAGTCAGAAAGTAAATTTTAAATCTAACTAGAATAACAAAGACCATATTTTTTCAAAAGAAGGAATAAGATCCTTTGTGCTTACTGTGATATCATTACATTAAAAAATAAGCCAGCAGGAATAAAGAGGAAGTTTTAGGATTTTTCTCATTAACTTTGCATGCTTATTAGTTTCTGAATTAGGACTCTGCTCTTGTCTTTTTTTTTTAAACAAAGATTTAGTTTTAGTTTATAGAAGTGAAGAGGAAGCAGGATATAGAAGGAATTGATGAGGGAGATTGCACTACTAAGAACCTTGGTTTATGGTGGTGATAAACATAAGTCAAAGCGTTCAACAAACTTGACATTGATTTTTATGCAATGAACAGATGGTGAAACACATAAAAATACTTAAAAGTAAATACTGTAACATGGGGAAATACTTAGGCTTTTATGTTAATTGCAAATGGAGGATATACACTTTTATGGTCATTACTCATATATGGAATAAATATTTATTAACCCTACTATGTGCACAACATTTTACTACTTGCTAGGAATACAGTGATACTAAGGCAGAAAGAGTTCTTTAGTAATACCTTCCCATTTTTGTTGTTTATTTCTTACAGCAAACTTCCTAGAACTTACTTTCTCATACCACAATCTTGTGAAAAATACTTCTTTTCCAGGGCTTTTTAAATCTATGCATGCATGTGTTTTATCAGTTCTAAAGTTTTCTAGTCCTTATTCTTAAAAATATTGCCTCAGTTTTAGGGGGATTGGGTTTCATCTTCTCTGAACTGTGCTTGGAACTGTGAAATAAATGGATGAATTATCACTTAGAATAACAAAAATTAAACAGAGGAATGATAGTCCATGCTTCTGAAGAAGTATAAGACAACGAGATTTTCTTGGGAAAAATAAGAGTTCTAAACTGAACTGCTGCTGCCTCTCTGTAAGGCCACATGGAAGGTTTTAGAATAATTAAAGTGTGTACATTCTATGGTGGCCCAAAGACAAAAATGCAGATAAAACCAAGGAGGGCCTGGGAATGCATGAACAGAAAAACCAGACCCTTATCGTCCTTCCCTCCCCCACGTTGTAACTATTAACAGATCTCAGGTCCTCCTGAGCAGTGTAACCTGTCTCTCCTCCTACCACAAAGGGAGAAGGTATTTGCCTTACTCTCCCCTCCAACTAGTATCTGTGCCTCATCCATCAGCAAATGACTCACAAGACCCCTGTCCCACTCCTCGTACCCTGGGTATAAAAGTGGACTAAGGACCCCTGTTCAATGTCGGTTCTCCCTTGAGCTGGCCCGCTGTTCTAACAGCGTCTCCCACTCTAATAAACTTCATTTCCCTCTCATTCTGTCTCATGTCTGGAAATTCTTTTCCAACCTGAGCCTGGACCACGACACATTCTATGACCTGGGGGTTGAACTCCAAGTCCACACATGGTTCGGCTAGGATATTTATGATTGTATTGCAGGTGGGTCAAGGAATCTGAGGATAACTCAGATGTTTATCCCTAAAGAAATGACAAGAACACTGAACTGATTGTTGCTAAAAAGTGTCTAGCAAACTGTAGATACATCCTGTAATATTATCCAGACCTGCAAATTATAGTGTTAAATAAAGAGATTAAGAAACAGAATAAGGGACCAGTTAGTTAATTTAAAATAAATATAAACATATAAGACACTTAAAGAAAAATTTAAGTGTATCAAACATCTCAGCAAGCATAAGTGGGATGAGCAGAGATCAGGGAAGAGGAGAAAGTCAAAAAACAAGAGACTGGATTTCCACAAACTGAGACAAACAATGAGCTGTGAATCGAAAATGGGATTAGCTCTACTCTGCACAGGGAGGCCAAGTGAAACAATCAATTGAGAAAATAAGACACCTAGGTGGGAGCTAATTACAAAATAAGAAATTTTTTTTCCTTCAGAATTTTACTGTGAAGTCAATGCTTTCTTTTTTGCCTTCTTTTTGTTGTCTATTCCTCTTCCACAGTTTTAATCCACCCTAAAGGCTGAGAGGGTTAACACCATAGGAAATAATTTAAAGAGAAAGTGCCATTGAAATATAAAAAAGAAACATTCTGCATCACTCTGAGCATTTTTTATGGCAATGAAATTCTCTTCATTCAAAAAGCATCTTTTAATATTTTAATTACGGTACTGTGTTATCTGAAAAGAACATCTGATTTTAGAAATGCAAATGAGAGTATGCTATGAAACAAAGATGCAGAACTAAAAAGGTAATGTGCAGTTCAACAACTAGCAATGAAGAGAAAGAATGTGGGGAAAGATCAAAGAAATAACATGATTTTTAAGTGAAAATTGTACTAGCATTTTTCAAATTTAGCAATTTGACAAGGTTAATGACAGTCATAATATGCTTTTTAGTTTAAA
The DNA here is from genome assembly GCF_023699985.2 of Odocoileus virginianus. NCBI lineage: Eukaryota > Metazoa > Chordata > Mammalia > Artiodactyla > Cervidae > Odocoileus > Odocoileus virginianus. The sequence goes on from NC_069685.1 coordinate 26,048,350, forward strand.
ATGCAATAATTATTTTTTGGCTAATATACTAGAAATCAATCAAAGTGCATGTATTTATTGACAGTAACGGGAACACTAACTGACCTGGCATACGGTCCCCACAGCGCCCCCTGCTGGGTGGGTAAGTGCACAGGACTGCATTCAGTTGTGTTTGCTCATTGCTACAAAGCAAAGAAGATAATAATTGTAGGCTATGCTATAAAATACAGTTGAGTTTCACAGTTTTCCCAATTTAAACCTGTGGGAATTGAGCCTCTTAAAGGTTAAACCACTTGGCCCAGTGACAGAGCTGAGACTGAAATCCAGGTCTCTACTGAAAGCCCATATTCTCAACAGTTGGTCCACACCTCCTTGGGACTGTAACTTAGGGCTTCCTCATTCCTACAGGAGAATTTTGGTCACATCTTTTTTCCTTTTTGAATTAAATCTGTGTCATTTCTTTCTTTTCTAATAGGAAAGGAAACCTGAGTAGAAGAAAAATTTCAGTAGAGCCATGAGATTCTTCCTTAAGCAGGAGAATAATTATGATAGGACACAGTTCAAGAAAGAAACCTTAGTAAAAACTAACAGCAGACGTGGAAGAAGAGAGAGGCATCCTGGAGGCATAATAAGTAAAAAAGCCGTAAGGTGAATGGGGAGCTACATGGATCAAGACAGAAAATTTTTCCTGAAGTGGATTTATATTACCAACAGTGCTGAGCCCCCAGTTCTACAAGCCTGCAGATCAGGGCCTATGCTGCTTACTCATCAACAAATCTTTTATGCCCAGGACATATCCAATATTCAGGATCCGCCAGCAGCGGAGGGCAAGGAAGAGTAGAACGGGAGAACAAAATCATGCAAGTTGGAAAAGGATGCACTCAGGTAAGGGATTAAGGAACTATACAGGTTTCACAAGGGGCTGTCTATCATCTCACATTTTCAGGTTCAAATTCTGAGTTGCTTTGTCTCAGGACTACTGTTGAACTCCATGGTTAAGCTCCATTTTGGAGTTTGGATTAGTTATTAAGAGAAAAACAAATGACTTACAAAGAAGTTATGTGAAAGATGATAATGTTCTGTGTACATTTATGATTAATGGTTTATGATGAGACTGAATAGGGTGATAGTTATATATGCTCTTTAGGGTCATGCAGACCTTGGCAAAATACTTAACACGCTGAAAACTCATATTATTTGTAAAAGAAGAATAAAAGTACCCATCTCACAGAAATTTTGTGAAGTTTAATGTCCATGCGTATAAAGAAAGTGCTTTGCACAATCGTGGCAGGGCTTCCCTGGTGGCGCAGACACTAAAGAATCTGCCTGCAATGCAGGAGACCCAGGTTCAACCCCTGGAATGGGAAGGTCCCCTGGAGAAGGGAATGGCTACCCACTCCAGTATTCTTGCCTGAAGAATTCCATGGACAGAGGAATCTGGTAGGTTACTGTTCATGGGGTCACAGAATTTTTGAGAAGTTGAATTTAGATGAAAATAAAGAAACTGCTTTGCACAATTCTTGGCCTACATAGTGAGTGGCCAATGAGCATTGCTATTAAAAGTAGTAGTAGTGATAATAGCATAGCATTAAGTATTTGCAATAAGGGGAAAATCCTTTAGTGTGTGCTGATGATTCAAGAGTCTTTCTCAATAGTAAATAAAAGATATGTGTAAACAAAAATAGGTTCAAGTCACATGACATTGGTTATTGCAGTCTTCAGAATGAATGACTTCCTCCAGTGAGAAAGGCCATAGAAAAGCCTGAGTCCTACATCCTGAGTGCCCCTCCAAGTGCAAGGGGAGAAAACAAAACCTGGGCAAAGATAGGTGTGTCAAACTAGATGTTACCATATTATAGAGGCTTACAGGGGAAAAGTTTTAGACAGAATATACTAAAGAGAGTCAGAAAAACACAGTCAAATGAAGACTGAGAAAACAGAGAAAAGAGCCTATGGTTTTAAAAGAAGGAAGCAAACTCATTTGTAAGTAACATAAAGAATCCTTTAGTATATTTTACATAAAACAAGGACTGTCTTTGCTGTGAAAACTAAAAACTAGGTGGAATATGGTAAACTTTGAAAGAAGATAGTCTGTTAGTCTCTCCCATCAGAAAGCTTCCATAAGTCTCATCCTTCTCCATCAGAGGGCAGACAGAATGAAAACCACAATCACAGAAAACTAATCAAACTGATCACATGGACCACAGCCTTGTCTAACTCAATTAAACCATGAGCCATGTCATTTAGGGCCACCCAAGACAGATGGATCATGGTGGAGAGTTCTGACAAAACGTGGTCTACTAGAGAAGGGAATGGCAAACCACTTCAGTATTCTTGCCTTGAGATCCCCATGAACAGTATGACAAGGCAAAAAGATAGGACACTGAAAGATGAACTCCCCAGGTTGGTATGTGCCCAATATGCTACTGGAGATCAGTGGAGAAATAACTCTAGAAAGAATGAAGAAATGGAGCCAAAGCAAAAGCAACACCCAGTTGCGGATGTGACTGCTGATGGAAGCGAAGTTCAATGCTGTGAGGAACAATATTGCATAGGAACATTGAATGTTAGGTCCATGAATCAAGGCAAATTGGAAGTGGTCAAACAGGAGATGGCAAGAGTTGAACATCGCCATTATAGGAATCAGTGAACTAAAATGGACTGGATTGGGCGAATTTAACTCAGATGACCATTACATATACTACTGTGTGCAAGAATCCCTTAGAAGAAGTGGAGCAGCCATCACAGTCAACAAAAGAGTCCAAAATGCAGTACTTGGGTGCAGTCTCAAAAATGACAGAATGATCTCTGTTCATTTCCAAGGCAAACCATTCAATATCACAGTAATCCAAGTCCATGCCCCAACCAGCAATACTGAAGAAGCTGAAGTTGAACAGTTCTATGAAGACCTACAAGACTTTCTAGAACTAACACCCAAAACAGATATCCTTTCCTTCATAGGAGACTGTAATGCAAAAGAGAAACCTGAAGTAATAGGCAAATTTTGTCTTAGAGTACAAAATGAGGCAGGGCAAAGGCTAACAGAATTTTGCCAAGATAATACACTGGTCATAGCAAAACCCTCTTCTAACAATACAAGAGAAGACTCTACACATGGACATCACCAAATGGTCAACATCGAAATCAGATTGATTATATTCTTTGCAGCCAAAGATAGAGAAGATCTATACAGTCAGCAAAAAAGACTGGGAACTGACTGTGGCTCAGGTCATGAACTCCTTATTGCCAAATTCAGACTTAAATTGAAGAAAGTAGGGAAAACCACTAGACCATTCAGGTATGACCTAAATCAAATTCCTTAAAATTATACAGTGGGAGTGAGAAATAGATTCAAGGGATTAGATCTGATATACAGAGTGCCTAAAGAACTATGCATGGAGGTTTGTGACATTGTGATCAAGACCATCCCAAACAAAAAGCAATGTAAAAAGATAAAACAGCTGTCTGAGGAGTCCTTACAAATAGCTGAGAAAAGAAGAGAAGTTAAAGGCAAAGGAGAAAAGGAAAGATATACCCATTAAATGCAGAGTTCCAAAGGATAGCAAGGAGAGATAAGAAAGTCTTCTTCAGTGATCAATGCAAAGAAATAGATAAAAACAACAGAACGGGAAAGACCAGAGATCTCTTCAAGAAAATTAGAGATACCAAGGGATCATTTCATGCAAAGATGGGCACAATAAAGGACAGAAATGGTGTGGACCTAACAGAAGGAGAAGATATTAAAAAGAGGTGGCAAGAGTACACAGAAAAACTATACAAAAAGATCTTCTTGACCCAGATAACCATGATGGTGTGATCACTCACCTAAAGCCAGACATCCTGGGATGCAAAGTCAAGTGGGACTTAGGAAGCAGCACTATGAACAAAGGTAGTGGAGGTGATGGAATTCCAATTGAGCTCTTTCAAATTCTAAGAGATGATGCTGTGAAAATGCTGCACTCAATACACCAGCAAATTTGGAAAACTCAACAGTGGCCACAGGACTGAAAAGGGTCAATTTTCATTCCAAGAAAGGCAATGCAAAGAATATTCAAGCTACCACACAATTGCACTCATCTAACACACTAGCAAAGTAATGCTCAAAATCCTCCAAGCCATGCTTTAACAGTGCAAGAATCGTGAACTTCCAGAAGTTCAAGCTGGATTTAGAAAAGGCATAGGAACCAGAAATCAAATTGCCAACATCTGTTGGATCATCAAAAAAGCAAGAGGGTTCCAGAAAAACATCGACTTCTGCTTTATTGACTATGCCAAAGTCTTTGACTGTGTGGACCACAACAAGTGTGGAAAATTCTTCAAGAGATGGGAATAGCAGACCACATTACCTGCCTCCTGAGAAATCTGTGTGCAGGTCAATAAGCACCAGTTAGAGCAGGACATGAAACAATAGACTGGTTCCAAATCGGGAAAGGAGTACCACAAGGCTGTATGTTGTCACCCTGCTTATTTAATTTAAATACAGAATACATCATGCAAAATGCCAGGCTGGATGAAGAACAAGCTGAAATCAAGATTGCTGGGAGAAATATCAATAACCTCAGATATGCAGATGACAACCCTTATGGCAGAAAGTGAAAAAGAACTAAAGAGCATCTTGATGAAAGTGAAAGAGCAGAGTGAAAAAGATGGATTAAAACTCAATCTTCACTAAGATTGTGGAATCAGGTCCCATCACTTCATGGCAAATAGATGGGGAAACAACGGAAACAGTGACTGACTTTATTCTGGGGGGCTCCAAAATCACTACAGATGGAGACCGCAGCCACAAAATTCAAAGATGCTTGTTCCTTGGAAGAAAAGGTATGACCAACCTAGGCAACATATTAAAAAGCACAGACATTACTTTGCTGACAAAAGTCTGTCTAAGCTATGGTTTTTCCAGTAGTCATGTATGGATATGAGAGTTGGACTATAAAGAAAGCTGAGCACTGAAGAATTGATGCTCCAACACCAACAACTGTGGTGTTGGAGAAGACTATTGAGAGTCCCTTGAACTGCAAGGAGATTCACCAGTCCATCCTAAAGGAAATCAGTCCTGAATATTCACTGGAAGAACTGATGCTGAAGCTGAAACTCCAATACTTTGGCTACCTGATGTGAAGAACTGACTCATTGGAAAAGACCCTGATGCTGGGAAAGATGAAGGTGGGAGGAGAAGGGGACAACAGAGGGTGAGATGGTTGGATGGCATCAACGACTCAATGGACATGAGTTTGAGCAAGCTCCTGGCATTGGTGATGGACAGGGAAGCCTCTCATGCTGCAGTCCATGGGGTCACAAAGAGTTGGACACTAATGAGTGACTGGACTAAAAGCTAATTTTCCTTAGAAGTTAATTACTCACAACTGAATTATATTTATGTGATATTTTATGTTTATATGATATTATAAACAGAAAAAATTTTGATACCTAATAGAGAATGAATAGATGAATTAAAGTATATCTAACATTGGACTGTTAGACAGCCATTAATATAATGCTTTTTCATAATTAATGACATGGGAAAATTTCCAATGACAGGGTAACCTGAAAAATGCAAGATTTTGATAAATGCATGTGCACCTGCATGTATATACACATGTATGTGTGTTTGTTAGATGTTCAGTCATATCCACCTTTTTATGAACCCAGGGACTGTAGCCAGCCAGGCTCCTCTGTTCATGGAATTCCCCAGGCAAGAATACTGGAGTGGGTAGCCATTACCTTCTCTACCTGAGTCTCCTACATTGCAGGTAGATTCTTAACTGTCTGAGCCTCCATAGAAACCCATACACACACATACATATACTGAACTGCAAGATTGAAAGATATGATTATATACATAGTAAAAAGAATATTTTTAAAAATAGTGCAATGTTATCAATAGGATTAGAAATAATTCCTTCTGTGCATTTGCAAAATATTCCCTGGGTTCTATATCCATGAATTACTTTCATTATAAGAAAAAGAGTATTTTTAAAAATACAAACTCTACATGACTAGCAACACAACTCATATTAAACTCTGTGTCAATGGAAATCGCTCTATGGGAAATGTTTCCAAATACCTGCTGCAGTTTTGTAACTGAAATTAGACAACAATGGGCAAAAACAATTCTTTAAGGATGACGTGACCCATACCTTGGACCCATACCCTTCCTGGTGGCTCTGTGGCAAAGAATGTGCCTGCCAATGCAGTAGACGCAGGTTCAATCCCTGGGTCAGGAAGATCCCCTTGAGAAGTAAATGGCAACCACTCTTGTATTCTTGCCTAGAAAATCCCATGGACAGAGGAGCCTGGTGGGCTGCAGTCCACGGGGTTGCAAAGAGTCGGACACAACTGAGCAACTGAACATACATGCACAACCCATACCTTCTACATCCCCTGAAATAAGCAGCAATAAATGGCTTACACAGTCAGTAAAGCAAAGATGCAGGATGATCCCCTGAAAATCATGTCCTGCATGTGAGTGGGGTGTTTTGCCTCACTGTTGGTGTGAATGTAACATAGATAAAGTTACTTCCTGTTACCCAACCTACCTGTCCATACAGTGCCTATTCACCAGTGACCAGTGAAGGTGCAGATTCTGACCTATACTACTGAAACCACAGAGACTTTATAATTTCCAAAGTAGCAATATGTATCTTATACATGCTAATTTTACTTCAGTTATTTAGCTTTATCTTCCACCTTATATCTACTACATTGAAAGAGAAAATAAATTACTCTCTGCCTCAATTTTATCACAATAAGAAGAACTGAATAACTTATAAACCCAGTCTTCTCTAGTGAGCTATGAACAAGTTCCTCTTTCTGAAAAGAAAATTAAATTCCTATTGCATCTGGAAACTCTTGCTGAAATATTTTATTACTGTTGTTAGGGGGTTTCGAATAATGGAAGCAGTGTTAAAGTAAATATACTCTTTCCATTTTCTGTCTCTTTAATTGCTGAATTGTCTATTTTAGCACCAAAGCTTCAGGGTTTATTTAACGTCAATTCGGGAAACAGAAGCCGAGGGAGAGCTTGTACTATTAGAATCATGCAATCCAAGAGATAGTCAAGAAAATATAAGATATCATCTCAAATGAACTATACTTATTTTTATTTTCATAGCAGATATTCTTACAAGATTTAGCACATGTTCAACATTAGCTATCAAGAGAGAAAGAGTGCAAGTTGGTTTAGACAGCATAATAAAGAGAAATAGAAAACAGCAAATGTGAGTGATACTTAAGAATCATTGGCTATATAAATTATTTATCTCTCTATATTTTTCCTGAAAATTAAGATTTTCCTGAATTTGAATACACACAGGAAGGCCTCATTTAATTTTACCTAAAATACACCATTTTCAATATCAGTAGCTATCCAAGTAAATTCATTTGAAAAGGCATCTCTCAATGTAAGGCCCTTACAATCTGTGCATGGCAGACATTTCTGGTCCACTATTCTAGCTCTTGAGTAAAAACAACCTCCAACATTTTAAACACACGCTTTAACCCAACAGAGGACTTTAAAATCTTCCTAGGTATAGGGTAAAAAAAAAAAGAAAAAGCTTTCCAATAAATCAAACCAAAATAATATCAATAGTTATTTGTGAGCATTTGCGTTCCTGGGTATGGATGTGACTCTAGGTAATTTTTCAATTGTATAACCACTAGAAGAAAAATGTGATACTTTTTTTTTCTAAAAAATAAATATGAATTCACAGGGCCTGAATTGAGCAGCTGATTAAATTTTGTCAGCATTTACTGTTCATCTTTTACATGCAAATGATAACCTTGGATAGAAAGATAAGTAACTCTTCATTTTTAGCATCAGAAGACATACGATTCTGTGCCTGGTAGGAGAAAATGGAGAAACACAAAACTGATCACATTTTTAAAAGGATTAACCATGAGTGACAATATTTTAAGGGGTAAAATTTACAAGAAACTTCACATGATTGAGAAACTATATATAGTATGACACTGGAAAAAATCATAATGGAGTTAATGACATTTGAAGTGGACCCTCAACATAAAATTTGTAATAGCAGAGGGGTACACATCAGTAAGAATCATAAGCAGAGAGATATTATAGGTGAATTAAGAAGGCAAGAGGAGTGGGCTTGGGAATCACATTTGGAAGGATTTTTCAAAGATTTAAGAGTTAGGAGGCTCTACCATAGAGGAAATGGACTAAAAATGGAAATGTGGGGATAAAATATTGATGAATTGTAGATGTAGAATTTGCATTGATAAAATATAGAGAAAGTGGGAGAAGGATAATAGCTGCAAGTTTAATACGCCAGACCTATTTACAGAAATGAAAACGTCAAGAGAAACAGAATGTTTTGGGAAATACTGAGGAAAGGAATGAATGGGTTTGCTTTTTAACCTGACATGTTTCAGCTCCTTGTAGGATATCCAAGGTAGATTGTCGAGGAGACTGTAATGCAGGTCTAGAGATACAATTTCAGGATTCATTGACGCTTAAAGCATGGGAATAGATGAGATTCCTAAGAAAGAAAGTCCCAGAGAAAGAGTAAGTTTAAAGAAAGTTATTTGTGGAGTGAACCTAGGGGACATTGTCTGTTAAAGGATATTAAGCTATGATAATGTAAATCAATGCAATTCCCGTTTTTGCTGGCCAGCACTTGCCAATAAAATTGTAGTTTTATTGATATTCAGCTCAGTGTGAGAGAATTCAATGAGGTTTACAATTTTACTGAGAATTTCACAGCCTGTGGAATGTCCCTCAGGTAATGAAAAGTATTGGAATACAATTCTATGGTACTGATGAGATAACTTTTAGCTTCCTCTAACTTGATAGCAATAAATAAATTCTAGCTCTTATGTAGCATATTATGGAATATAAAATCTTAGAAGTGCTAAGAAACTTTTTGTCCATTGGGCATAGTCTTAACCATATGTTGACATTTTTATATTGATCTGATAAGCTATCATTCATCCTTGTTTCCTTAAGATAGATCCAATTTTGGTTTTGTTATCTTAGCCTAAGCAAAGGGAACTATGAGTTGGGAAACCATATTCCTTTCATGAACAACGGAACTCTCAGAATTCACTATTCACTATCACCTCACTGAAGATAAAACAATAATATATGGATCATAACGGTGTTCAATAATAACAAAAACAACATAAGCTCTGAGGCCTTCAAACAACTAGCTTGGACGAAAACAGCCTGCAGTAGCAGTAACAGTTCTCCCCTGAATTTTCTTCGCAACTATTGTCTGTGCATATACTAAAACTAGTTCATTCTCGCTCAAATGGAGTCTACCATTTTTCCTGCTCTCTTGATCTGTGTCCCATTATATCATCACACTTCAGACCTGGAGACAGTCTACTACTGCTTTTAATGCCCTCTCCTGCTTCTAGTTCACATGTTGAATGTTTCTGTTTCATTCTCAGACTGCTGGGTTTGGGGAGTGCCTGCAAAGTGGGAGGAAAGAATCTTCATCCAAGGTGTGAAATACTCTTTGTTATCTAAGCAACAAAGCATTGCAGCCTCGCCTTTCACTCTATGTTTGGGAGAAACTTCTTCCCCACCCCAGCCCCCAAAATGTTCTTCAATTGTTCATGGGAAGAAAAATAAAACATTCCAATGAGACCAACTTGTTAGGCCATTACCATTAAGGATAAAAATCTCAAGGTGAATATAGTTTAATGTTAGAAATGAGGGGGAAAGACAACTTCCTTCTACTATAATCATTTTATCACTATCACCACTGTTATCATTATTTTCAACCGTAGCAAAATAGATTGTTCTGTTTTTTCACCCCCCTCCCCAAAATAGGATTATACTTAAATCTTCTGCATGTAACTCTACAGGGCCTACCAGCAGAGTAGGGAGAATATCCATCCTTACCCTGCTAACTTTGGGTTGAGCCGTGTGATTTGCTTCAGGTAATGGGATGTTAATAAATGTGATGCAGGCAGAGGTACTGAATACATTTGAATAGTTTCTCTTGCTGCTTGTAGCTTTGTCTGTTGCCATGAGAAATAAACCAAGTTGAGCCACTAGTCCTGGAATGAGAAGAAACAATGAATATACCTGAGCACAAGGTACAGTCTGGATCCAAGCCCAGCTAACCCCATCTGAGCCCAGCAGTGCCACAGCTGACCTGCAAGCCCAGGAACAAGAAATTGTGTTTTGAGTCACTGAGAATTTTAGAGTTGTTTACAATGCAGCATCCTCACAAAAGAAATGTGCTATATAGAATAATGAACAGTTGAATGGTTCTGTGTAGCTTTTCAAAACAAGACTGTATGTCTTAGATCAATAAATTAGTATAAAAACACAAATATGTATCATAGAATGACAAATCTTACTACTTTATTGCAATGAGTTAAGTTGGAAGTTGGAGCACAGCTGGGACACTTCTAGAAAGTGAAGCTAGATGAAACTCTTTCCTTATCTATTTCCCTGTAAACAACCTATTCAAGAAATGTATGTGCAAATAATACTTTTTTAGCTGAAGACAGAAGAAAGGCATGTTTGTGCATTATCCTCAGAAAGTGGAGGAAGATGTAGAGGCTGGAACATCATTGTCACACGTCACACAGTTTCAGGGAGTAGCTCAGAGACAGGAGCCAGGCTAACTTTAAATATTAGCCGTTCCATTTACTACCTGGTGTGACCCAGCAGTGTTGTTTAGGCTTCAGGGAGAATCACAGAATATGGAGAGACAGGCATTCTCCCCACCTCTGTCCCCAGTCACAGAACATCTTCAGCATCTGGCTGGGCAAGGTAGGGACTTCCCTGGTGGCTCAGATGGTAAAGAATCTGCCTGCAATGCAGGAGACCTAGGTTTGATCCTTGGGTCAGGCAGATGCCTTGGAGAAGAGAATGGCTCCCCACTCCAGTATTCTTGCCTGGAGAATTCCATGGGCAGAGGAGCCTGGCAGGCTATAGCCCATGGAGTCGCAAAGAGTTGGGCATGACTGAGTAACTAAACAAGAAAAGGGCAAGGTGGCCACTGCTACAGGATATCACTGCCCTGCAGGGCAATATTCAAGTGATAGGTGCAGAGATATAAACAGGGCTCTTTGATTCAGAGCAAAGCAACACAAGATGACGTTTTCTGAGCACATGGGAGACTACTCGCTTTGGTGCATTTCAGAATTCAGTTTTTAGGTAAAGAGCAGATAACTGCCATCGAGTAAGTAGAACTTCTTAAGCAGGTGAAACTCATGAATTGATACTAACACAGTGAAGCTTTGGAAAGATGTGTTACACTTTATTTATACCTGAATTAATTTAATTTATTTCAGTAAATATTTATCAAGCATTTACTATGTGTGAAGTGTTTTTATGAATAAGAATGAAAGTAGCATGTCTAAGGCAGCATAACTTGTTAGTTCATGCTTGTTTTAAGTAAATTTCAGATGATGGAAGGTTGGGAAGCATATTTCTCTCTTATCACTTCATGCCTGGGTTCAGCATTATTGGCAGAGCCCTGGATTAGTGGTGGGTGGGATGTCTGTATTTCAGTGATCTTCATTCGGTAGCTCAGATGGTAAAGAATCTGCCTGAAATGCAGGAGACCAAGTTCGATCCCTGGGTCAGGAGGATCCCCTGGAGAAGGGAATGGTAACCTACTCTGATATTCTCCAGTATTCTTGCCTGGAGAATCCTGGGGACAGAGAAGCTTGGAGGGCTACAGCCCATGGGGTCACCAACAGTTTGAGCACATTCACCACCAGTTATCCTACCTCCAGTCACCTGTTTGTTCTGTTACATTATGTCCATTTTTTTAAAATCTGTAAAATGAATGACTTTCTTAAAGTATTCCTAAATTAATATTCTGTAGATCTAAATTTCATAGTTGAACTTCAGGGTTGCAATCCTTTATCCTTATATTTCAAATAGCCCTGCATTTGTAAATGCTATAAGGCCATTGAATTAAAGAAGGCTAAGTAATGAACTTGGAAAGTAAGTGGACTGGGATTTATTAGTTATACTAATCCAAATGTCAATACAAAACTCATTAAGTTGGATTATTATGATTCTGCATAGCATTAATTGAGGGAAATGCCTCAAATAAACCAGCAAGAGTATCACTTTTGCATCTATGGATTATATTAGGTGCATCCAAGGACTAATATGAAATTTAGGAAATGGAAGAGTTAGTTTGCATTTTCAACAAACATAATGTGAAATAGCCATTTAAGTAGGTCCCAAATTTGACTTTCTTGATTTTGTTAAAAATTTTTATTTCTCAAACAGCACAGCAGACACCAAAGCTTAAAACACTCACACACACAAAACTCAAAACAACTTTTAGCACGCTATAAAACATGACTTGGCCAAAGTAAAACTCATTAGCACTGTATAGATAGCAGGGACCTAATGCCACGAGAAGGTTTTTAAGTATATTAAAGCTCTACATTACAGTTAGAATAAAAGCACCTTTATACACAGGTAGTAAATTCTAAAATTGCAGTATTTTTTGCTTTATCCATCCAAGCCCTGAATCTGAACTCTTTTTCTAATTTTATTGCTAAGAGATTCATTTGGAAACAGAGATTTACACCATAGCTTTACTAGTATTAAACTGTCAGGTATTCTAAGCATAACAAAAATAAATAACTGATATTTAAAAAGGGAAACTTCATCTATTCTATGCTTAACATACTGTATAGAATACACTGGAATAAAAGAATCACTGTTTTATAAAAATATACAGTTTTGTTTAAAAGTACAGCTTTTCTTTCTGGGAAAAATATATTCTTTTTTAAAAATTTCAGACCAATTCTAATTTATATTCATGAAATTCTTTAAAAGTTCACAGTTTACCTACAAAAGAAAAATAAGTAAACAGATAATGTGTAAAGTAACATTATTTAGTTTCTGTCATGGGGAAGTAGTAGATTCTAATACATTTTGAGGAGTAAAAATTATCTTCTCATGTTACCTGTAACCCAGTCTTCTTGTCTTGCCCCTTACTATTTACTTTTCTAGGTCGTTGTTTGTCAATGTATATTCTTTTATCTTCATGACACTTCTGCTGTGGTATTTCTAAAAAGGGGTTTTAAATATGTGTGTGTGTGTGTGTGTGTGTGTGTGTAGTAATCATGCCATTCAAAATATTTGATCCGTCTGTTTTCAAGATACACTTACATTTTATAGTAAGCAAAAATGGGAAACTTTATTTCAACAGGAAAATCCAAACAAAACTGGATGAAATAGTTGTATCTTACTTGTCTCTTACCAGTTAAAAGACCACTATTTCTCCCTGAGGCATTTTTGCTCTTTTGTTTCAGATTAAGGCTAAATGCCAATGGCATGTATCATGGAATATGAAAGGCACTAGTCTCATAATTGGAGAAGGAAATGGGAACCCACTCCAGTATTCTTGCCTAGAGAATCCTGTGGACAGAGGAGCCTGGTGGGCTGCTGTCCATAAGGTCCCAGAGAGTCGGACACGACTGAAGTAATTAGCAGCAGCAGCAGCAGCTATATAACTAGGATTAGCATTGGTTAAGGAAAAATATATTGTCACCCTGCTTATTTAACTTATATACAGAGTACATCATGCAAAATGTCAGGCTGGATAAAGTACAAGCTGGAATCAAGACTGTGGGGAGAAATAGCAATAACCTCAGATAAACAAATGACACCACCCTTATGGCAGAAAGCGAAAGAAGAACTAAAGAGTCTCTTGATGAAAGTGAAAGAGGAGAGTGAAAAAGCTGGCTTAAAACTCAACATTCAAAAAACGAAGATCATGGCTTCCGGTTCCATCATTTCATCGCAAATAGATGGGGAAACAATGGAAACAGTGACAAACTTTATTTTGGGGAGCTCCAAAATCACTGCAGATGGTGACTGAAGCCATGAAATTAAAAGACACTTGCTCCTTGGAAGAAAACCTATGACCAACCTAGGCAGCATTTTAAAAAGCAGAGACATTAATTTGCCAACAAAATGTCCATCTAGTCAAGGCTATGGTTTTTTCAGTAGTCATGTATGGATGTGAGAGTTGGCCTATAAAGAAAGCTGAGCACCAAAGAATTGATGCTTTTGAACTGTGGTGTTGAAGAAGACTCTTGAGAGTCCCTTGGACTGCAAGGAGATCCAACCAGTGCATCCTAAAGGAAATCAGTCCTGAATATTAATTGGAAGGACTGATGCTAAAGTTGAAGCTCCAATACTTTGTCCACTTGATGCGAAGAACTGACTCATTAGAAAAGACCCTGATGCTGGGAAAGATGGAAAGCTGGAGGAGAAGGGGACGACAGAGGATGAAATGGTTGGATTGCATCACTGACTCAATGGACATGGGTTTGAGAATGCTCCAGGTATTAGTGATGGACAGGGAAGCCTGGCATGCTGTATCCATGGGGTCACAAAGAGTTGGATACGACTGAGCGACTGAACTGAACTGAACTGAAGGAAAAATAGCTATAGACATTACAAACCTAAACCTTCGCTCCCCTTTTAAACAGACAACTCAGTGTACCATGCTATAAATACATAATAACTACTACAAATAATAAATCTTGTTTGCTTACAGCATAAAGAGTAAAAGAAGCTATACTGAAAATATCTAGGCTTCTAAAAAGTGTTTATTTCTTCATTTCTTATGTATGTTTTGAATAAAGTACTATAATGTCAAAAGAGATTTCAAGTGAATTTCTAGTTTAGGATAAATATATTTCAAAGAAGATGGTAGGAAACAAGACTTGTAATGTATAAAACCATTTACCAACACTGATGTGTTGTAGATCAGAAAGGTATCATTTTTGTTTGTAGTGAGTAGCTGATTTGTTCATGAGTCCTAAGTCCCACTACCCCATAAGAGAGAAGAATGCTGGGTGCTTCATTCACTTCCATGTGGAGAACTTCAACTGTGTCCTGGCTATTTCAGGATGCAGTGGTCTGGTTTCTGACTTCTACCTGAGAAATATATAAGGCAAAGGGGGCTGGCTTCCTGCCTTGAAACAGGACACAAAGAAGAACCATTGTGAGGAGGCAGAGTCTATGAGGGTGAAGAATGTGGGATTGTTTCCCATGAACCAGGCTGTAAGGTCAGTGTGGGGGCATCTTAGATCCTTTTGATATAGCTTCTCTGAAGGACAGCATGGAAAAAAAAAAAAAGAGAAAAAAGAGATTGAGGGATGAATAAGGATGAGGAAGGAGGAAGTGATCAAGTGAGAGAGAGAGATTTGTTTATGTGGTCTAGAGAGAAATTCATTTACTTTGTCTCAAGCACATGTGAGAAAACCTCAGGAATGGGGAAGAAATAGCCACGGTCAGATCATTACACCAGTGTCCATCAGCTCAGAATATTTCTGCTCCCTTTGTCAATTCTCCTGCCTCCATCTTCAAATTTTGGAAGAGGTCAGATAATACCCATGATGAGAGGCAGACAGAAACGGAGGATTTAAGTGAGGAAAGAGGAAATAAACTGGAACCCACCTTTGAAGTTTTTGTTTTACATAGGACTGGACATTTTATTTTATTTTATTTTTTAATTTTTTTTGGACATTTTAATTTATGACTCAAAGGAACAAGAGAACTTGTTTCTCAGATTAATGAGAAAAGTCATAGAGTCTGCTTGAGTTTTGATGCAGGGGCAGGGGAACAAATATACTCCACACACTATATTTTAAGGACAATGGGAAATAAAAATAAAATTGCCTTGAAATTGTCCCTTCCAAGTGTAATGAGTTTGATTAAATTGAGAACCCAAGGACGTATTATACAATACATAATATACAATACTCAATAGCAAATGAGTCCAAATAGAAAGAGAATTGGAGACCTACTGCATCAAGTAACAAAGAACTGAAGAGGAAGTTTGGGCTATGATTGCTTAAAGTTTTCTTTTTTCTTCCCAATCACTTGATTTTTTATTTCTTCATAGTTTGTCTAAAAACAGAAATCTGTTTAAATTCAGCAGAATATTAATTTAATATTTTCTGGAAAATCAGACATTATGTGCCAAAATGCTAACTGGGAACCTGTTTCCTATTATGTGAAGAGGGGAAAGATTATGATACATTACACATTTATCCCAAATCCCAGAGGTTGAGAAAGCGATGAAACATAACCTTCTGAGTCCCTCACTTGCATGAGCCCCTTTCTAGATCTTGGAAGGAGACTTAGAAATAAATGCTTGTAACATTAATAAATGTAGGATAATTTTGTATTCTTTTAGTTAAAGAAGAGTCCTCCCAAATATTATAACCTGAAGCTACTTAAATCTTTAGTAAAACATCTACTAATCTATTTATTAAATGTAGATGAAACACAGAAAGCCCCTGTATGAGTATGCCTCTATATAAAATGTTTAAAAATCATTTCTATTACCAAATAATTGGCAATGAGTTGTTTCTAAGTATGGCAACATTTTTTTCCACTCTACTACAGATTTTCATTTACCTGTTTTCTTTTTCATTGTTTCTTTCTTTAATGCTTTCTTAATTTGGTGATGGGGGGAGGACTTGTATGAATCTAGGTTTAGTACATAGGCAGAAGATGGTTTGCAAGAAGTAAGATGCTGGGTCTTAGAGCCTGAAATATCTGCAGTACATGCCTATCTCTTTTTTGACACACACTGTTCTTTTTAAAATATATACATATAGGGATGATGGAATTCACCACACACTTCTGATGGGAGTGCAAATCGTCACAAACTTTCTGAAGGGTGGTATAGCAATAGTTAGTAAAATTAAGTATGAAAATACTCAAGACACAAAAACAACATTCCTGGCTATAAATAATGGGGACTATGGATTGGTTAAAATAAATGAACCACAAACACCTAAATTCAAATGAACACATCTAAAAATGAGTATTGAATGAAACAAGTAAGAAGATAAAACACAGCATAATATTAATATTACTTACATAATGTGGGTATTTGACCAAAAAAAAAGGCAAGAAGAGGAACATAAAAAATACTGAGCATTCTTTAAGGATACATGCAAATTAAAAGAACTAAATTGATCTCATTAGGTGGTTACCAAAGAAGGAATAGGAAGTTAAAATTTAACTAAATTAAACAAGGAAGAAATCTCACGTGGAATTATAATGACAATGTTTCACAAATAAAGCAATATTATTAATTCTAATAATTTATCTTAAATCCTGAAGGAAAAATAATTAGATCACTATACTCTAACCCCCAAATTTGGACTAGCTTTCTCTAAGATCAGATGTTACTTAAGGGTAAAGATGCAATGTAAAATAAGACTCAGCATTGCATTCTCAGAATCATCAATCACCCTAGACAGTACCCTCCAGTCACCAGCCATCACTGATCTCATTTCATCAGATAATTTGTTCAAGTAAGAAATGTTTAATTAAATTCTCACTTGAATGGCTAGAAGTGATAGAAAACAAAGGTGTATCCATGGTAAACCAGTGTGTTGAAATATAATTTCTCTCATAATTTAGTTAAACTATAATTTCTTAAATGTGGTTTGCCATAAAATAGGATATAAAATAGGATTCTTTGCTAGATCTCCTAAATATTAATATCTGATATGGTGATGCTCAGGGAAGTCTGGCGTGCTATAGTCCATTGGGGTCACAAGAGTTGGACACAACTGAGCGACTGAACTGATATATGACTCTCTCCTTCTCTATTTCTGCTTCTCTAGATAAAAATATAGCTATAAATTCTTAATAATAATAATATATAAATAAAATATTTGATCACCTTCAATTAATAATAGTTACTGATTAATTACATGGAATGTTTACTATTGCTTTATGTCAGATGTTTCTGCATGCTGTATTAAGGAGTTCAAGTAGAATATTTAACCTTCACATTACTCAAGTTGATATTATACTTTCACAGAAATTGTTCTTGAAGGTTATTTCTGGTACATTTAAAACTATGTTGTATAAGTTGATTATATAAACCAAGAGCTGAAGTCACCTCAGATTGGTGATTCAACCCATTTTCTTATTCTATATGTAATTTCTTTAACCTTTTTCTTTGTTTTGAAAAAAATACCTCTCTCCTTTATATTACCCAGTGCAATATGTACCACCTTCATCACAGTTATATGCACTCTACATTACGCTTTTCTGTTTATTTCTCTGGTGTTCCCACTAGAGTGTGAAGCAGTCTGAGATGGAGGCTATCACTTGCACATCTATATCATCAGGAAATACAACAAGCTGATCATATAGTAAGGTTTTGTCTGCTGTATTCTTTAAGAGGAGTAAGTAGGAAAATGGAGTCAATATCTTCAAACTTTGTTTCTTTTCAGCTGAGAATATCTGAATGAGCAAGACATCACATATTTATAGAAGTCTATTAGTAAATGACACATTTCAGTAGCAGCCCTTGGTTCAAATTGGTTTTTTTAGATGCAAATGATCAGGGTCTGGCAGTCTCATCACCGCTGAATATTAGCCCCTGGTCATTTTGCTCTCTTGCACTACTGGAATAGGAATACTTTTCAGGTTTGCAAACCCTATTTCAAAAAATCCAAGTTAATTGGTTGGGTGGAAAAGATAACCTTGCACTTGTTTAATTGGTGGTAATGCACCCATCATTCCTCTCAAAATGCAAGGTATAATAAAAAGCTGCAAGTGCAGAGTGAAATATCCAGCAAAAGCTTCAAGAAGCAAAATTCCTACCATATTAATATCCAAACCCATTTTCTGTTGGATACCTGGCATTGTAAAGATTGCCAATTCATTTCCTATTAGGAAAGGCATTATGGATACAGCAAGACAATAGCTTGTTTAGTCTCTGTCAGGACTAGCAATTACCTGCATCCTTGAAACATAGAAGGAAAGGCATGTGGTGGGTCATCAAGGATGGACAGCTGGTCAATCCTCTAGGCTGGAACTACATAAAAGCTCAGCAGTGCTGTTTAAATGTGGCGTGTCATTAAATCGGCATTTAATTGAACACTATAAACAATGTCACTAGTACAACCGTGTTGCTAACGATTAACCCTAAAGTAATCAGATGCTGTTATCTGTCTTCTGGTGGTTTCTTGAAATGTCACTTACCCAAGGGCTGTCTTGATGGCAATAAAAAAGAAAAAAAAAAAAAGCTACCGATGCTGCAAAAGAAAACAAAATCTACCTATAATCTTACCTCTTACCTGTTTCCCTTAAATTGTATCAGCATAAGACCTATCTATGTGTCAGTATGTACAGAGTCTACATAAATTTATCTTTAAAAGTCTTGTTGAATCAGTGTTTAAGATAAAAACACAATTCAGATATTTGAGATTTTGCAGTCTCTTCTTTGAATTTAACTTACCTTTGGTAAAAAAATGCATTGACACTTTGGGAGACCTGTTACATTGAAAGATATCCTGAAATGGCAGCTACAGACTTCCTGCAATCTGCCTGAAATTCTTATTGCCTAATCACACAGGACCTTTTTCTATAACTGTCAATCCTGAGATCACATATCTCACCCCAAATAACATATATGTATTTGCATAAACTCTTTTACTTTACATCTGTTTGTATTTATGTTACCCAAGTGGATTTATTGGGCTTCCCAGGTGGCTCAGTGGTAAAGAATCTGCTTGCCAATGCAGGGGTCACGGATTCGATCCCTGGGTCTGGAAGATCCCCTGGAGAAGAAAATGGCAACCCACTCTAGTATTCTTGCCTGCAGAATCCCATGGACAGAGGAGTCTGACAGGCTACAGTCCAGTGGGTCACAAAGAGTTGGACATGACTGAGCACACACACACACACAAATGGATTTATATGTGGAAATTTCTGAGCCCAGATTTTGATACAAACATTATTTAGAGAAAAAGTTTCAGTCCATGTGGATGTGGGTATTGAGCAAGAGAAAGCAAGATGAGTGAGAAGGTGAACCCCAAGGATAAGGGGAGCTAAACGCAAGAGAAAGACGGTTTAAAGATAGGCTGATTATCTCTGGATAGCTGCTTCAGGAAGATTTCTGAGTGAGTGAGAATCACACTGTAGACATTTAAGATAGGCAGAATGTCCCTGAAGAGCTGGATCAGGAAATTTTCTGATTGAGGGAGACACAGTAATCAGCTTAATATATCAGACAGTCTCTGGGTTATTTCAGGGTAAACCCAGGTTTTATATCTAGAAAACCATCCAAAATTGATCCTGTGTGTCCTTTTTATTGAGGAGAACTGAGAAAGATTGCTGTAGAATCATGTCAGAGCACTTTGAATTTACTAAAAACACATAATCACCTACTCTGTGCCAAGCATTAAGCTCAAAATGAAATACAATCACAAACAAGATGCCACTGATCTCAAGGAGTTTCTATTCCATTGAAAGGAGAAAGTGACTTCACAATCTTTGGGGCTTCCCTGATAGCTCAGTTGTTAAAAAAAATCCACCTATAATGCGGGAGACCTGGATTTTATCCCTAGGTTGGGAAGATACTCTGGAAAAAGGAAAGGCTACCCACTTCAATATTCTGGTCTGGAGGATTCCGTGGACTGGATTGCAAAGAGTCAGACACGACTGAGCAACTTTCACTTTTCAAAATCTTTTGAACATTTTAAATAACAAAGAAATAAGTACCCAGTTCCTTGGAGCATAAAGGAGGAATACTTATAGTAGTCAAAAGGCAACCAGTTTTCTTATGGGAAGAGACATTCAAACTGAAATTGAAGGAGGAATCAGGAATCAGCCAGGTGGCAGGACTCAGGCTAGAGATGAACAGAAGAACAGTGTTCTAATCAAAATCCTAGAAACAAAGACATTGGTATTAAGATAGAAGACTAGAGAGATTTTTAAAAGTCTGAATTTTTTCACTAAGCCAAATAGTGAAGATCAGAAAGGTTTTAAACAGAGATACTGTATTTCTGCATAAGAAAGATGACATTATGTGCAATATGAGGAAAGACAGGGAAGGTAGATAAGAAGAAAAGTAGGGAGATCAGTTAAGAGCTATCTCAAAAAAAAAAAAAAAAGAAGAAGAAGCTATCTCAGCATTTCAGACAAGGAACAGTAGTGACCTGAACAAATAGGGTGAACTGGAGATGGGGAGCAACAGAAGGTTTTGAGATATATTTAGGAGAGAGAAGTAGGAAACCAAAATTCTTCTCGGTATCAAAATATGAGTCTGTTGGTAGTAAAGCAGTTGAAGTGAACCTGGGAACATCTTAAACTTTGTGTTTTGCATAGCTATTTTAATATAGCTTATACCCAGTGACTCCTTATGCTATATTCAGAAAGGTTTTAAGTTATAAAAATAAGTAAAGAAGGATGTTGTTGAAGTAATGAAAGGGTGGGATATAATCTATTTTTTTTATTTTTAAAAAATTTTATCAATTATATATTTATTTGGGGGGGGAGTGGTACAATTCAAAGAGGACAAAACTCCTCTTTCAGTCCTTGATTTTGGCAGAAGAATTTACAAACAATGTAAAAATAGAAGCATTATATTAGATTGACTTTGACAATGTTTCCTGTATTTAAAATCTTATCATAGGAAGCACTGTATAATTTCCACATTTATTTCAATTCAGAAATAATCCATTTTACCAGATAAGGGTAGAAGATTGCAACTAATTCCAGAGAAATATTAGTCGATAAGTCACTTCAAGTGCAAGGTCTGGAAGCATCTTTCAGGAAGAAGAGTATATTATCATAGTGGAAACTTGACCAACTGATCAAAAGGATCCCTATCAACTAACTGTTCTGGGTCCATATTCTGGCTATAATCGGGGGTAAAACCTTGGCTTCCCAAATCTGATATTTACACTATAAATTACGCTTCCTTCCATAGAACCAATCTCCTTCAAGATTCAAACCAGGTATAAAATTCTTGACTTTCCCCTATCCACAGACATGCTAGATCAGAAAACTCAGACTATACTCTCAACAGCTTTGAATTTTCCAGGATTTACATACATCAATCTAACTAAATATGAACCAAATGTCATCTTTCACATAGAGAAAAAAAAAGTCTCACTCTGTGATAGTCTATTCCACATGTTGTTGTTGGTTGTGTATGTTCAGTCATGTCCAAATCTTTGTGACCTGTGGACTGTAACCCACCAGGTTCCTCTGTCCATGGAATTTTCCAGGTAAGAATACTAGAGTGGGTTCCCATTTCCTACTCCAGGGAATCTTCCTAAAGCAGGGATCAAATCTGCATCCCTTGCATCTCCTGCATTGGCAGGTGGATTCTTCACCACCTGCACTACCTGAGAAGTGGGTCTTCCCTGGTGGTCTAGTGAGTAAGACTCCACACTTCCAATGTAGTGGTTATGGGTTCAATCCCTGGTCTGAGAACTGGGATCCTGCATGACACATGGTGAGGTCAAAATGATTTTATTCCAATAGTCATCTCAAAGTTCTCTTTTATACTCACCATGGATATCTGCTTACCTGAACCCCCTCCATTGATATCCTTACTCCCCCTTTTTCCCCAATAGAGCTTGTGGCTATCTGAGTGCTGATAGAAGAGAAAATCACATCAATGGTGAGTCTCTGAACAAATCTTTGCCACTCCCCCCACATCTGTTTCATCATTTTCAGTCCTACTGAGCCTTCTGCTATATTGGAATCATAGAAGTTATTGAGACCATTAGAAGGAAACTGCCTCAATCTCTTGACCCTCAGTGATAAATCTGCCTTCAATTTTCACAGTAACATAGCATGGTAGTTGAATGTGCAGACTTTAAATCCAAATTACCTGATCTTGAAATCTGGTTTTACCACCAGTTGGTGACTAAGTATAAAGTTATTCAACCTTTCTATATTTCAGTTCCCTTATCTATAAAATGCTGATATTTATAGTAATTACTTCTATGGATGTTAAAAAAATACTAGGTTAATTAATACATAAAAATTTTTTACAAATATGCCTCAGGAAGAAAAGAGACCATCTAGCTTATAGAATTAGGTCAGTAATGAGGACAGCCATTCACAGGTTTAGTGAAATGTAACCCAGAGTCTAGGAAAACCTGAATATAACCTAAGAGTGTAAAGCTTGGTGAAGACTGTAGAACAGGCTACTTACGTATGGAGGTACCTCTAAGAGGAACAAGAAGGTCTCATTGGGCACTTAAGATGCCTACAGCTCCAATTGGGAGAGTGGGAAGGATTCCACTTTTGGAAGAATAGCACCATTTAAACAAATGTATAAGCAATGCTTTGTTCAGGGAGAAGAAAATATGTATCACTTGTAATGCTATGAACCTTCCCCTTAGCACTGCTTTTATAGTGTCCCATAGGTTTTGGGTTGTTGTGTTTTCATTTCATTCATTTCTATGCATATTTTGATTTCTTTTTTGATTTCTTCTATGATTTGTTGGTTGTTCAGAAGCGTGTTATTTAGCCTCCATATGTTTGAATTTTTAATAATTTCTTTCCTGTAATTGAGATCTAATCTTACTGCACTGTGGTCAGAAAAGATGACTGGAATGATTTCAATTTTTCTGAATTTCCCAAGGCAAGATTTATGGCCCAGGATGTGATCTATTCTGGAGAAGGTTCCATGTGCACTTGAGAAAAAGGTGAAATTGATTGTTTTGGGGTGAAATGTCCTATTGATATCACTTAGGTCTAGCTGGTCCATAGCATTACATTCTTACCTCAATAAACAAGAATAATTCAAATAAATAACCTAACTCTACACCTAAAGCAACTAGAGAAGGAAGAAATGAAGAACGCCAGGGTTAGTAGAAGGAAAGAAATCTTAAAAATTAGGGCAGAAATAAATGCAAAAGAAACTAAAGAGACCATAGCAAAAATCAACAAAGCTAAAAGCTGGTTTTTAGAAAAAATAAATAAAATTGACAAACCATTAGCAAGACACATTAAGAAACAAAGGGAGAAGAACCAAATTAACAAAATGAGAAATGAAAATGGAGAGATCACGACAGACAACACTGAAATACAAAGGATCATAAGAGACTACTACCAGCAGCTCTATGCCAGTAAAATGGACAACTTGGAAGAAATGGACAAATTCTTAGAAAAGTATAACTTTCCAAAACTGAACCAGGAAGAAATAGAAGATCTTAACAGGCCCATCACAAGCAAGGAAATCAAAACTGTAATCAGAAATCTTCCAGGAAACAAAAGCCCAGGACCAGATGACTTCACAGCTGAATTCTACCAAAAATTTAGAGAAGAGCTAACACCTATCTTACCCAAACTCTTCCAGAAAATTGCAGAAGAAGGTAAACTTCCAAACTCATTCTATGACACCACCATCACCCTAATTCCAAAACCAGGCAAAGATGCCACAAAAAAAGAAAACTACAGGCCAATATCACTGATGAACATAGATGCAAAAATCCTTAACAAAATCTAGCAAACAGAATCCAACAACATATTAAAAAAATCATACATCATGACCAAGTGGGCTTTATCCCAGGAATGCAAGGATTCTTTAATATCCACAAATCAATCAATGCAATACACCACATTAACAAATTGAAAGATAAAAACCATATGATTATCGCAATAGATGCAGAAAAAGCCTTAGACAAAATTCAACACCTATTTATGCTTTAAACTCTCCAGAAAGCAGGAATGGATGGAACATACCTTAACATAATAAAAGCTATATATGACAAACCCACAGCAAGCATTACCCTCAATGGTGAAAAATTGAAAGCATTTCCCCTAAAATCAGGAACAAGACAAGAGTGCTCACTCTCACCACTACTATTCAACATAGTTTTGGAAGTTTTGGCAACAGCAATCAGAGCAGAAAAAGAAGTAAAAGTAATCCAGATAGGAAAAGAAGTGAAACTCTCGCTGTTTGCAGATGACATGATCCTCTACATAGAAAACCCTAAAGACTCTACCAGAAAACTACTAGAGCTAATCAACGAATATAGTAACGTTTCAGGATATAAAATTAACACACAGAAATCCCTTGCATTCCTATACACTAACAATGAGAGAACAGAAAGAGAAATTAAGGAAACAATACCATTCACCATTGCAACAAAAAGAATAAAATACTTAGGAATATATCTACCTAAAGAAACAAAAGACCTATACATACAAAACTATAAAACACTGATGAAAGAAATCAAAGAGGACACAAACATATGGAGAAATATACCGTGTTCATGGATTGGAAGAATCAATATTGTCAAAATGGCTATACTACCCAAAGTAATCTATAGATTCAATGCAATCCCTATCAAACTACCAACGGCATTTTTCACAGAACTAGAACAAATAATTTCACAATTTGTATGGAAATACAAAAAATCTCGAATAGCCAAAGTAATCTTGAGAAAGAAAATGGAACTGGAGGAATCAACCTGCCTGAATTCAGACTATACTACAAAGCCACAGTTATCAAGACAGTATGGTACTGGCACAAAGACAGAAACATAGATCAATGGAACAGAATTGAAAGCCCAGAGATAAATCCACGAACCTATGGACACCTTATCTTCAACAAAGGAGGCAAGGATATACAATGGAAGAAAGACAACCTCTTCAACAAGTGGTGCTGGGAAAACTGGTCAACTACATTGTAAAAGAATGAAACTATGAACACTTTCTAACACCATACACAAAAATAAACTCAAAATGTATTAAAGATCTAAATGTAAGACCAGAAACTATAAAACTCCTAGAGGAGAATGTAGGCAAAACACTCTCCGACATAAATCACAGCAAGATCCTCTATGACCCACCTCCCAGAATATTGGAAATAAAAGCAAAAATAAACAAATGGGACCTAATGAAACTTAAAAGCTTTTGCATAACAAAGGAAACTACAAGCAAGGTGAAAAGACAGCCCTCAGAGTGGGAGAAAATAATAGCAAATGAAACAACAGACAAAGGTTTAATCTCAAAAATATACAAGCAACTCCTGAAGCTCAATTCCAGAAAAATAAATGACCCAATCAAAAAATGGGCCAAAGAACTAAACAGACATTTCTCCAAAGAAGACATACAGATGGCTAACAAACACATGAAAAGATGCTCAACATCACTCATTATCAGAGAAATGCAAATCAAAACCACAATGAGGTACCATTACACGCCAGTCAGGATGGCTGCTATCCAAAAGTCTACAAGCAATAAATGCTGGAGAGGGTGTGGAGAAAAGGGAACCCTCTTACACTGTTGGTGGGAATGCAAACTAGTACAGCCACTATGGAGAACAGTGTGGAGATTTCTTAAAAACCTGGAGCTAGAACTGCCATATGACCCAGCAACCCCACTTCTGGACATACACACCGAGGAAACTAGATCTGAAAGAGACACGTGCACCCCAATGTTCATCGCAGCACTGTTTATAATAGCCAGGACATGGAAGCAACCTAGACGTCTATCAGCAGACGAATGGATAAGGAAGCCGTGGTACATATACACCATGGAATATTACTCAGCCTTTAAAAAGAATTCATTTGAGTCAGTTCTAATGAGATGGATGAAACTGGAGCCCATTATACAGAGTGAAGTAAGCCAGAAAGATAGAGACCAATA
Organism: Odocoileus virginianus; assembly: GCF_023699985.2. NCBI lineage: Eukaryota > Metazoa > Chordata > Mammalia > Artiodactyla > Cervidae > Odocoileus > Odocoileus virginianus. The sequence goes on from NC_069685.1 coordinate 26,074,733, forward strand.
CAGTATACTAACACATATATTTGGAATTTAGAAAGATGGTAACGATAACCCTATATGCAAAACAGAAAAAGAGACACAGATGTACAGAACAGACTTTTGGACTCTGTGGGAGAAGGCGAGGGTGGGATGTTTCAAGAGAACGGCATCGAAACATGTATATTATCAAGAGTGAAACAGATTACCAGCCCAGGCTGGATGCATGAGACAAGTGCTCGGGGCTGGTGCACTGGGAAGACCCAAAGGGATAATCAGGTGGAGAGGGAGGTGGGAGGGGGGGATCAGGATGGGGAATACATGTAAATCCATGGCTGATTCATGTCAACGTATGGCAAAAACCACTGCAACATTGTAAAGTAATTAGCCTCCAACTAATAAAAATAAACAGAAAAAAAAATAAATAAAATAAAAATATGTATCACATTTACTTAGCAATTAAAAATAAAAAAAACAAAAACCAAAAACTACATGCAGCAACTCCAGGAGCCCAGAACCTAGGGCTCTGCCAGGGATGGTTTTTAGTGCAGCTCTGCCCAATTCACTCTTTGGGAGGAGGGACTAATCATATTGGATTGTCTTGTTATATATTCAGCCAGTTGAGCAAACACCAGGATGAGCAGGACCTCACTTGAAGGATGTGGTATTTGGGACTTTTAGATGCAATGCAATGCTGCATATAGAAGAATACTTTGAGCAAGACTGTGGTCACTGTCTCATGCCTTATGAAAGGCAAGGTAAATACACTGTTAGAAGACACTGGTCACCTATGGGGCAGGGTGTACAGTACCTGTAATAGCAAGCCTGTGCTCTGGACAGTTAAAAGAGGATAGCTTGGTGGTTCTTGAGGTGAGGAAAAAATATCCCTTGGAGATGGAAAAAACTGGACAAAAATAAATTTTCATAAGCTCAAGTTTTCAGTGGTCAATCTCAGGAAAGTTTCTATAACTCATTCTTGTTCCATTCTTCCAAAATGATTTGGTCATAGTCATTGACAACCTCCTGCAAGCCAGCAACTCACTGACAGACTATTAGAATATGTGTCATTGACTGATTAGCGCTATTATATTTTCTCATTTCCAAAACTTGCTTGTGTCTTGGATTCTGTGAGTTCCTAGTACCTCAGTTAAGCCCCATCAATGGCTAAAAATTGTTCTAAAATTGACAGTCGCTTTGAATTAAACAATTGCAGTAAGCCAATTAAGAAAACAGTCAAAGGAATGTTGATGGGGGCTAGCGGAGGATCTCAAATTATGCTATTGAGATTAAATTTGTAATTAATATATACAAAATTATATATTAAATGTATACAATTTATATTCATGGCTTAAGAAGACTGAAGTTGTATGAAGCAACCAAAAATCTGTGTCTGGTCTCTAGAGTCCTCTCTTTGGAGCTGAGTTACAACAAACACTGGAGGAAAAAACATCTAAGACTATGTTCATTCCTTGTATTTATTCCATAGCTATCTAAATCAAACCCATCCTACCCTATTATGTCAAAATTCTGCTCACAGAAATTTGTAACTGCTTTGCTCTGAGAGGGAAAATATTATGGTAATGAAGCTTATGGACTGTGGAGTCAGAGTATATAGATTTAAATTCCTGTTCTACTGTGATCTTATAACTGTGTCTCAGTTCCGAAGTGTGTATAAAAAAGATAAAAACAAAGCCTACTCTAGAGTGACGTGAGGGTTCAGTTAATTAATATATATAAAAGTACTTACAATGATGTCTGGTACATATATATTTTGATTATCAATATTTCATTGACTCCATGTTTGTTGTTCTACTGAACTTTTTGTGTGTGCATTCTACAGAAAGGAATATAAAATTTTTTCTCCAAAATTCTTTTTAGCTTTTTGCTAACATAATTTTTCACTAATATATTCATTTATTAGAATTCTGAAATTTGAAAATATATTACTTTATAAACAACTGAACTTTTATAAAATTGTTGTTATTCTTTGATTAGTTAGACTTAAGCAACAATATGGAAAAAGAGGAAATTTTCAGACTCCAATAATGAGAGAATGGAGATGATCCCATGACAACCAACTAAAAAAAGTTAGTTTTCAATGACTGATTCCTGAAAAAAGGTATTTGCTAAATTTGAAGATGCATCCAAACAGAAGCCTCAGTAAAAACAACAAAACTTAAAAGCTAATTCTTTGCTTGGCAGTAAGGAATCATTTATGAATTATAAACTAAGACTTAATTGTCTGTTTACATAAATAATAGCAGACCAAAAACAAACTGTATTACCATACCACAAATATCCAACCCACCTGCTTCATTTGGCTCCATCATTTATTCTGCACTTGATTTGATATTGGACTATAACTAGCATGTAAAGATTATGTAGGAATTATCAAATAATTATATATTTTAAGTGCTTTACATTAGTATAAGACACAATGACTATGATTAATTTTATGACAAAGAATTTCAAGACCTAATAAAGTAATTGGTTCCTTTAAAAAATACTCTTGTTAAAAAAAAGTGTCTTTCAGTGCAATGCATGAGCACATAAAAATGCCTCCTTACTTAAGGATAGTTAATACTGCTTTTAATTTCATCTCTGTCATTTTCTCTTATCATTCACAGACAGTGTTGACAGAGTTTGCCCTGGTAATATCTGACTGTTCTTTTTGATATAATCACTCTTTTCTCCTATGGACAGGCCAATATCTTCTGTGATTAGCAAGGGACAGCCCTGTCCATCTCGATTAGTCATGGATACTTAGCAGTTCACTACATGCATCACCACTAATTATAGCAAAAGTATTCATCTGGACTCCTTTCCTTTTTATGTTTTCCTTTCTCCCCAAATAAAACAGGCAAGTGAGTGTATTCTATGAGGTGGATCAGGATTGGTAAAATTTGCCACGTTTCCTCATTATAGTTAATTTTAAAAGTATATATTACTTTGAATTTTCTTAGATGCTTTTTATGAAAATAAAGTCTCATAAATTTAGCAGTTCATGCAGTCCGTAAATTTAAACTTCAAGCCTTTTTTAAGATATTGGCTATAGCAATAATGGAATAAGGAATACCAGGTCATGGATGGGGATATATGGTCAAATAAATGTTTCAGAATTTTTGTTTGAATTTGTAGCTAAAGCCTCATTTGCCTATTAAACATTTACAGTGAAACTAGGAGCTTATAGCAAATTATTGAATATACTGAACAATAATAACACATGCTATTAAATGAAATAAATATGATAATTTTTAGAGAATACTGACACATAAAGCTGAACTAATTTTCATTTTCAGGCTCTATTATATTTATTCCCAAATATTATCCTATGTAGCATACCAATGATAATTATTAAACTTCAAATCTCAATCAATAATTCAGGAATTAATATAGTATGTAGAATATACATGATGTTCTCTGAAGAACTGTTCAATCAATATTATCAATACTGGTCTCTCAGTTTCTAACTCCATTTTCTATCACTTGAACAAATATAACAGAAAGTTAATATTAAGATTCTAGCACATCAGTTACATGTTAGAAATTCAACATATAATACTTGATTGCTGCATCTGAATTTCTAAAAAAGTAGCAAAAGGACAAGATTAGGACTGTGACCTTCACTTGAGTCAAATTCACATGAGAATAATAAAATAATTTGCATAGGTAAATGCAGAATAGCAAGCTAATTACAATTTAAGAACTGAGAGCACTTTTATGTCTAAACGTCAGCCCCAAATCAGAAAGGGTGCCCTTTGGAATCACTGATAATGGATAAATGAAGCCATCAGGGTTAGAAGTTAGGGTCAGGGTAGCTGGGGAGAATATAGCATCAAACACAAGGAACCAGTACTTATTCTCCAGGTTCCTTACCTGTAACAGGCTTCAGAACTACACAGTAATATAACTATTATTAGTCCACATGATGATGCACATGCATCAGCATAGTTGAAATAGCTCACCTATGCTCATTACTAGACACTAATACAGCCAGGTAATATTTGCCAGTCAAAAATCCTTCTTTTCCCTCCACTTTGGTGCCTCCCAGCACAAAGCTAGAAGCCAGACTGGATACAAGCTTGGTCAAGGAGAAAACAGTCCAGTAAAAAGAAAGTCAAAATCATAACTGAGGCTGTGGAGATTGATTTTAAGAATTAAAAGCAAGCAATGAGGAAAGAGGAGTTAATAGAAACACAAGATCTGGTTTGTTTGTTTGTTTGTTTTCCAGAATTCTAAGCTTACATACATTTATCAAATCAGAAAATCAGAAAAATATCCTTTCTCAGATGGCTTGTTTAAAAAAAATTGCAAGGATAAAAACAAAAAATCCTAGGTAAAACTCTTCAAACCCTTAAAGTGTTAATAGTTAACAAAATATGCAACTCAGTCCTTTGTGGAAAACAGTTAAATTTAAACACATGTAAATGTACATATAAATAAAACCAAGATATAAAAACACAAACTTTTGCAATAATGTGTATTGTAAATGTCTGGTGGAAAATTCAACACATGATACCTATGAATGTGTTCCTGGGATAATAGGCATCACCTTGTTTGTACTCTTCTGTCTTTAGCTGCATGAAAACTATGTTGCTTCATTTTTTCTCTGAAAGGGAAAGAAGAATTGCTTTATAATTAAGCTCTAGTTCCAATGACTAAAATCAAATTATCACCTTTCACATTTTTAAATCATAACACAAATGGGAGCTTGAAAGAATAGCAACCACAACATTATACTTTAAAGGGCAAGTCTAAAAATAGATACACAACCAACAACCACATAAATTACTTCCTACAAGTTCAAAGATCTATTATCTCTAGAAAGATATAAACTAATTATATTTAACTAGACTGTAATACAGAATTATACTATGTAAAAGAATGCTCTATAAAATAAGAAGCAAGGGACACGGGGAGACCCTAGTAGCATAAGATATACACGCCTTGGGATGATAAGAATAGAGAGCAGAGGGCGAAATGGCAATAATTACTGAAATTAGTTTATTTTGTTTTCACACTTCATCATGAAATCTTGAATGGCTTATAGATAGGTACACAATAATGAAAATGAAAATATATTAAATAGTCTGGGATAATGTTAATCTCACATATTATCATGAAGTAAAAGTCCTAAGGGCTTCCCTGGTAGCTCAGCTGGTAAAGAATCCGCATGCAATGTGGGATTCAATCCCCACTTTAATCCCTGGATTGGGAAGATCCCCTGGAGGCATGGCAACCCACTCCAGTATTCTTGCCTGTTGCTGTTCAGTCGCTCATCGTGTCTGACTCTTTGCAACTCCAAGGACTGCAGCACGCCAGGCTTCCTGTGCATCTTGCTCAAACTCATGTCCATCGAGTTAGTGATGCCATTCAACCGTCTCATCCTCCATCGTCCCCTTCCCCTACTGCCTTCCATCTTTCCCAGCATCAGGGTCTTTTCTAATGAGTCAGTTCTTTGCATCAGGTAGCCAAAGGATTGGAGTTTCAGCTTCAGCATCAGTCCTTCCAATGAATATTCAGGACTGATTTCCTTTAAGATTGATTGATTGGATGTCCTTGCTGTTTCAAAGACTCTTAAGAGTCTTCTTCAACACCACAGTTCAAAAGTATCAATTCTTTGGCAAGCAGCTTTCTTTATGGTCCAGCTCTCACATCCATACATGACTACTGGAAAAACCATAGCTTTGAGTAATTTGTTGGCAAAGTAATGTCTCTGCTTTTTAATATGCTGTCTAGATTGGTCATAGGTTTTCTTCCAAGGAGCAAGCATCTTTGAATTTCATGACTGCAGTCACCATCTGCAGTGATTTTGGAGTCCCCCCCCAAAATAAAGTCTGTCACTGTTTCCATTGTTTCCCCATCTATTTGCCACAAAGTGATGGGACCAGATGCCATGATCTTAGTTTTCTGAATGTTGAGTTTTAAGCCTACTTTTTCACTCTCCTCTTTCATTTTCATCAAAAGGATATTTAATTCCTCTTCACTTTCTGCCACAAGGTCATCTGAGTATCTGAGGTTATTCATATTTCTCCTGGCAATCTTGATTCCAGCTTGTGCTTCATCCAGCCTGGCATTTCTCTGGTTGCTCTAAATCTTAGTCAATACTTGTTTTCTTTTTTCCCACTCTTTTTAATTTTGACCAGTCAATGTGTTCATAGTTTCTTCTTGTGCTTTTAATTTTCATTTTCCTGAGGACAAATGATATTAAACTTTTTTCATATGTTTGTTGGTTATTTGTATATCTTCTGTTTTGAAATGTCTACTCAAATCTTTTGGGCCATTCTATAGGCTTTTTGTCTATTATAGAACTGTAAGAGTTATTAATGTATTCTGTAAATAAATCCTTTGGCAAATATATGTCTGGGGAATACATTTGAGGAATAAAATGTTTTGGGAGTATTTTCATGTAGCTTTCCTTTCAGTTTTCTTAATGTTGGCATTCAAGGAGTAAAAGATTTAAGTTTTGATTAAGTACAATGGATCAGTTTCCTTTATCCTTTGTTTTTTTGTTTCCTATCTGAGAAGCCATTGCCTATTCCAAGGGAAATGATTTCTTCTATGATTTGTTCTGCAAGTTTTATTGCCTACCTTGATCTTCAGGTCTGCATTCCTTTCAAGTTAATTTTTTGGTCATGATGTAAGATATGTTAACATTTCCTTCCCCCTAGGAGTATGTACAGTTGGAATGGCTTTTAAATTTACCCACTGAATTGCCTTGACACTTTTGCCAAAAATCAGTGTACCATTTTTATGTGGGTCTTTTTCTAGGCTTGCTGCCCTATTCCATTGATCTATTTGTCTTTCTTTATACCAATGCCATGCTGTCTTGTGTTGTTTTCTGAGCATTGAAAAAGGGTTGTAAAATTTTTTACCACTTTTGTGGAACTGTCTATATTTCCCTCTGATTCAGGTATTTTGAGATTTTTTTTTAATTAGGCATGTAAACATTTATAGTTGTTACATTTTATTATGTATTTTAATCAGCAGAAACATATCTTTGTCTTCAAAAACAATTTTTTTAGAAGCCCTGCTAACTTGTCAAATCCAAGAGGACAGGTTCTATTTTCTTGGAATAAGGATGAAGCATAATCTTTCATTTATCTACTTATCTGTTAGCATCTAATGTTTGACAAAGTTATTTCACCTCTTATTATATAGACCTGGTGGCAGGGGATGTGGACTGATTTGCATCAGTTCTCTTGAAAGAGAAGAAGCTGTGATATACCCAGCCTTTCTTTCCTGAATGAAGAAACAGAGGGTCATTTAGCATGGAAAAAGATTGCCATACTTAGGGCCTAGATCAAGGAAAAGCCTGAAAAATTAAAAAAAAGAGAGATATATTGTGTTTGTTCTAGACCTGAGACAAAGGAAAAGGGAAATTAGTGATCATGCATCCCATTCCACTTGACATTAACCTACACACTAGGAAATGGCCAAAGTTATAGATTAAAAGAACCAGTCACTAAGCATTACGACCTTTAGATTGAGGGCTTATTAAGGTAGTCATTTTAGGTCCCAAATTTATAATTTGAAAGTGATAAATTCAAATTACAGTATTACACTCTATTGAAAGGGTTTTATGTCTTAATAGACAAATCCAATTTAAGATGAATCACCCCTGAAACCAAAATTCATCTATTTGCCAAGTATGCTTTCAACTGGAGATACTCAACTACTAATGAAGATCTTGATCCACCACCATCATATACGCAGCATGTTGCTGATGGCAGTGTTCTACTGAAATCTGAATCTCCACCACCTGTGTTGACTCCATACACACCCTTTGTTCGGCCATCCTGGAGGGATGTAGACATTACTGAGTAAGAAAATCAAAATTATTTTAACCTAAATATCTTTGACTAAAATCCCATTTATTGAACGTAACATGAGGGGAGAGAAGTCTGCTTGTTTTCTAAGGTTCACTACCACTGGAGCAATATACTGTGTTAACACCCGGGGCTGCTACTTTGGCAAAAAAATGCCATTATACACTGTATGCTTCACACATGCAGTACTCAGTTTGGACCAGCAGCCAGGCTGACATTGCTATGGGTAGTGAACAGAAATTTGTAGCTGTTGTTGTTTAACTGCTAAGTCATGTGTGACTCTTTTCTGATCCCATGGACTATAGCCCACCAGGTTCCTCTGTCCATGGGATTTCCCAGTCAAGAATACTAGAGTGAGTTGCCATTTCCTTTTCCAAGAGATCTTCCCAATTTAGGGATCAAACCCACATCTCTTGCATTGGCAGGCAAATTCTTTACCACTGGGCCACCGGAGAAATCCAGTGAACAGAAATAGACCCAGGCAACAGTAGGTGCTTTGAGTTCAAAACATGTTTGAGTGAGTTGGGCGATCCTTACATCTTTCAGTGGCAAATGGTAAAACCCAATGGGAGAGACAAGACAAATTTTGAGATTAAATCTACTTTTACTTCTAGATGAAGACTTTGATCATTTCATTCTAGGAACTGATCAGGGATAATTACGTATATCCTAAAAGATGAAGCAGAACACTTTGGTTACACAGATGTAATAGATACATACATAGTTTCTCCCAACTATGAGATTTATATGACTTAGGACAAGATCATGAGAAACATAATTGTCATTTATAAAAATAGGTGGCTGTGGGAAAATTGATGAAAATAAAAGACTTAGATATGCATTTTGAACTATAATAAATGTCTTCTAAAAAAGCATCTTCTTTCAAAACAGACCAAATTTATATGCATTAAAAACCTGCTTAGGCAAGTAAGTCTTATCCTGTATCAATTTCCTTAATTGTTCAAGAAATATTGCTTTGCTATCTATCTGCTGATTTAGTGATTTGTTTATTCAAACCATACCACTTTTTAAAGTTTGTACACAACACTTACTTGCTTGAATTTTAAGATGTTGTTCACTTGCCTGTGGTGTACTTTTTTTTCGCAAGATACAAGAAATGTTTTTACTATTTGCCTCTTTCACAAGATAACACAGAATACAAAGCCATATTATCAGGGTCTGGTTTTCTTTTCTGATACTAAGAGAGCAGTGTGCAAGTCACATTCCTTTTGCTTCACACCCCATAAATACTTTCATGTGGTCTATGGAGAGGGAGTAATCATTCTTTTACTTATGTTACTTTAATCAAACCAAAACATTCATTTAATATTTCAACAGATATTTATTGAGCTCCTTCTATGAGCTAGACACTGAGCTATGTGTTGGGGAGACAGTAATGACTATAGACATGATCCATTTATGATCACATTCTCAAGGCAGAAGACAGATTGTGTATAATGGAAACTGGGGAAAGATAAAGTGGTCAGTGAAGATTTCCCCTGAGGAGTTGATCCCTGAGCCCAGATATAAAAGTTAAGAATCAGTGAGGCCTGAAAAGTCTCCAAGGAGAAATTGTTGGGCAATAGCAATAGAAGAAACAAAGTGAAGAGGCAGGGAAGAGTCCATCATGTTCAAGTAAGAGATGGAGACAGTGTATCTTGAATGTACTGACTAAGTGCACAAGATAGTCTCAGAAAGGCAGAGACAGGACAACACAGACTATATTCATGCATGTGGAGATAGCAAGAAAGTAGGTCTTTGAGGTAGTGCCTAGAAATGAACATTTTGAAATCTTAGTTTATAGATGGTGTATGAATCATAGAACTGGAAGACATTATTGAAGGAGAGGATTTTCTTGGAGGTTTCAAAGCATGCCCAGGAACAATACTTGGAGATCTTCAACATTTAGACCTTCTATCACTACATGTATGAATAGTTATCAGCAGCATCTTTGCTAAAGGATAGAAGTCACTAATCAATGCCACATTTATAAAATCTAAACTTTAATAATACATGTCTATTGAAATTTATAATCTCAATCCTCTTCTTTTGAGATACAAGTAATTATCTCCATTTTTAAGGCATATTTAAATCCTGCCTAGGCTATTATAACTTAAAATATTGGAAAATAATAAAATATGAATAGGCATTTCAGTCAGTGTGATCTTGGGCAGTGAAACATTTTCATCTGTATTCCTAAACTTGTATTACTAAGTCACATTAACAGAAATCAGGCTTCATATTCTCTGACTTGGTCTTTAGGACAAATAAATCTGTGAGAAGTAATACCCACCCCTCCCAGTTCCTCCATTATGATGTAAGAGCTTTGAGGGGAGGGGACCAGTGAAAAGCTGCCTTGCTCTGAGATGCTTGCTTTTGTTTAGTGTTCCCATTGGAAGTGGTGTTCCAAAAGGTAGAGTTCCCAATAAGAGAGTGGCCTGCCACAGAATACGTGATTACTTTTCAGATGCTGAGAAATCCAACTTTAGCCTCCTAGCATGCACAGGGAAGATTTGTTTGGGCCATTTTTGTTTAAGTTTGGTGTACCAGTGTCATTAGTAACAGTATACATTTCACTCTCAAATATGTCTGGGTTTTGATGATAAATAATATAGTTCCTGACAATCTCCCCATTTAAGAACAAGCCAAGCCAGGCAAAAAGGTGTCTATCACTACCAGTTCCTGGTAAGGGGTCTTTAATATCTCATCCTTTGTTCAGTTCAGTTTAGTAGCTCAGTTGTATCTGACGCTTTGCAACCCCATGGACTGCAGCATGCCAGGATTCCCTGTCCATCACCAATGTCCAGAGCTTGCTCAAACTCATGTCCATTGAGTTGATGATGCCATTCAACCATCTCATACTCCACCATCCCCTTCTCCTCCTGCCTTCAATCTTTCCCAGCATCAGGGTCTTTTCCACTGAGTCAGTTCTTCGCATCAGGTGGCCAAAGTATTGGAGTTTCAGCTTCAGTATCAGTTCTTCCAATGAATATTCAGGACTGATTTCCTTTAGGATTGACTCATTGGATCTGCTTGCTGTCCAAGGGACTCTCAAGAGTCTTATCCAACACCACAGTTCAAAACAATTAATTCTTTGGCACTCAGCTTTCTTTATAGTCTAACTCTCACATCCATACATGACTACTGGAAAAACCACAGCTTTGAGTACATGGATTTTTGTTGGCAAAGTAATGTCTCTGTTTTTTACTATGTTGTCTACGTTGGTCATAGCTTTTCTTCCAAGGAGCAAGCATCTTTTAATTTCATGGCTGCATTCACCAACTGCAGTGATTTTGGAGCCCAAGAAAATAGTCTCTCACTGTTTCCACTGTTTCCCCACCTATTGCCACGAAGTGATGGGATTGGATGCCATGATCTTGGTTTTCTGAATGTTGAATTTCCAGTCAAATTTTTCACTCTCCTCTTTCACTTTCATCAAGAGGTTCTTCAGTTCTTCTTTCACTTTCTGCCATAAGGTTGGTGTCATCTGCATATCTGAGGTTATTGATATTTCTCCTAGCAATCTTGATTCTAGCTTTGCTTCATTCAGTCCAGCATTTCTCATGATGTACTCTGCATATAAGTTAAATAAGCAGGGTGACAATGTACAGCCTTGACGTACTCCTTTCCCGATTTGGAACCAGTTTGTTGTTCCATGTACAGTGCTAACTGTTGCTTCTTGACCTACATACAGATTTCTCAGAAGGCAGAAGTACATTCATTTAAAGGTTACCTCTTTCCCTTCCTTTTGATCACTACTCCCCACCGCAAAAGAAACTGGCCTATAGCATTTTCAGTGTTTGGCACCCACGGTGCTAAATTCATCTTCTGTGGATTTCTTCAGGGTGATCTGAAAAAAAATGTGATTGCCAGTTGAATGATCCTGTGTAGAAGCTATTGTGCTCTGCCCCTGTATAAACAGGAATATTGAACTTTTAAGTCAACTTAACTTTAGGTCACACAACTGGTTAGTGTCAAAGTCACAGTGTGGACCATAATTCTTATGGGTCCCAAGTCTGTGCTTCTAGTCTCTCTGGAGTCACTGTGCCCTCCAGTTTTCTAGCTTGCTGTGGGGTGAGGAGGCTGACTTGACATCATCTATTGTAGAGGTACAATTTGCACTCCCGGGAGGAAAGGACTTCTGACAATTAAAAAAAAAAATGACCTCAAGTAAGACCACTGGTTAACTAGTCATAAAGGACAGATGGAAGTGGAGACAGAGGAGCATCTCAAACTAAGGAAGTGGCAGAGTGAGATTGATGGAGGTATAAGAGTGCAAGGCAGGTTAAGAAAATAGTGCCTGATTGTTGGAAAAATTTAGCATAACTCATACATTAAAAAAAAAAGCAAACCAGGAAGAACGGAGTGAGGTAACTTTGCCAATCAAACTAAGGATTTTATATTTTATTACTGAATGTCCATTTGACATCTTTGTAAACAAGTTTGGCAGCACTTTGAAGTGCCTTGTGTAGATAGCTTTTCAGGTAGTAAATTGGGAATCTGCAATGTAAAGCTTGGATAGAACCTGACCTAGAGTTTAGATAGAACAAAACAGATTTGAAGGACATTTCATTGCAATATCTGAATATAAAAGAAAAAAATCAACAGGCACAAAATCAAGTGTAAACGTTTCACTTGGACAAAGTTCTATTGGGCTTTCAACCCTGCTCAAATATTTTTGGAAGGCAGATGCCCTCTAGAGAGAAGTGGACTTAAGGTAGTTGTCTTAACTCCTTTTGCTGGAAAGTTGTCTAAATATCCTCTTATTTTAAGGGAGATTCAGGAACTAGAGGAATAAAAGAAGATAGTAAAGTTGACTCTTGAGAGTCATAGGAGAAAACTAGAAGGTCTGTATTTCCAAATGTGTGAACCCCTTTACTTGCCTGCCTTTTTCTGTTTTTTTTCACATCCTGCCTAGCATAGGTATTCGGCTTTATTTTTAGGGTCATAGTCTACCAGGAAAGACTTTCCATCACTTATCAAGAAGCATTGCACGCTTAGAGATGAGTGGGGATGCAGTGCTGGGCAGAGGTGTGGACGCAGGCAGTCCAATGGGCACATTCACAATCTAAGAGGCTCTCCGATCCTGATGTGAACCTCTATTTACTACCCTGAGGTTTCTTTATTTCTTCCTCTAACAGGAAGGAGATAAGAAAGAGAGAAGGAGAAATAAAGCTCCTTGAACTAACCTAGGTCTCAAAAGGGCCCTGGTATCTTAAAAGTAGGAAAAAAAACATGAATTGTAAATCCCAGGCAATCCAGAATGAAATCACCTCTATTCTCTTTTCTAGAAGTCAGTCTACAAAGTCTAGATTCTTTAAATGCATTGATTTCCACATGTTTGCATATGAACTTTAAACATCTTTCAATAGACCCCATAACATGTTGTAGGGAGGTACACATTGACAAAGATCCAAAACTTACAGCAGTTAATAATGGTAGTATCTGTTTGTATGTTGAGTCTTAGAACAATGTATTATATGTGTATATATAATACATGTAACAGTTCGTATGATTGTAGTCCATAGATTCTGTATGCACAGAATCAACCAATCTTGGAAAGGAAATAGCAAAAAAAATAAAATTCCATAAATTTTCTGAAAGCAAAAGTTGAATTAGGCATCCTGGCAATTATTAACATAGCATTCTGAATCATTAGGTATCATAAGTAATCTGGACATCATTTAAAGCATACAGGGAGATATGCATAGGTTATATGCAAATACTATATCATTTTATATCTGGAACCTGAATATCCTTGGAATTTGGTATCCCCAGGGTCCTAGAAACAATCCCTTCTGGGTACAAAGGGACAATTGTATCATAGTAAGATAATAAATTATAAGTTTATCTACTGACATCTGGGGTAATCAAAAAAGCAACACACTTATTTATTTTAAGTAGATCATTATCTCAAAACTACAGTGAGGTATCAACTCCCACACTGATGAGAATGGCCCTCATCAAAAAATATCTATAGACAATAAATGCTGGAGAGGGTGTAGAGAAAAGGGAACACTTCTACACTGCTGGTGGGAAAGTAAATTGTCACAGCCACAATGGAGAATAGTCTGGAGAGTATTTTAAAAATTAAAAATGGAGCTACCATATGATTTGGCAATTCCACTCCTGGGTATAAACCCAGAGAAAACCATAATTCGAAAGGATACATGCACCCCATCCAAGTTCATTGCCGCACTGTTTACAATAGCCAGGACATGGAGGCAATATAAATAACCACTGACAGATGAATGGGCAAAGAAGATGTAGTACATAAACACAATGGAATATTACTCATCCATAAGAATGTAATAAAGCCATTTGCAGTGACATGCATGGATCTAGAGATTGTTATACTGAGTCAAATAAGTCAGACAGATATCATGTGATATTTCTTAAACATGGAATTTAAAGAAATGGCACAAATAAACCTATTTATAAAGCAGAAGTTGAGTCACAGATGTAGAATACAAATACATGGTTACCAGTAGGGAAGGAGCGGGGGAGGGATAAACTTGGGGATTAGGTTTGACATAGACATACTAACATATATAAAACAGATAATTTAAAATAAACCTATTGACTAGCACAGGAAAATCTTTTCAATACTCCGTAATGACCTGTATGGGAAAAGAATCTAAAAAAAAAAGGGGGGGGTATATACGTGTATGTTAAGTGACTCACTTTGCTGTACAACAAAACTAACACAATATAGTAAATCAACTATAATCCAATAACAACAGTTTTTTAATGGACCATTGTCAGAATGTGATGCTGCTATAAAGGGGAAAAATATTGATAATAGAGAAATGAGACTGTGAATACCATTAAGAAACATCTAAAATCTAGCAATTATTAAACCCTTGTTATGTATAAAACACATATCTAAGTGTTTTCTGGGTATTAATTTCTTTAATTTTTATTCTAACACAACAAATTAGGTATTATTAGCATCCTTGCTTTATAAAGGAGAAAAAAAGATACGTAGTGGGGTTAAACAATCTGATCCCAGTCACATAGATAGGAAGCAGAAAACCTAGGATGTAAATCCAGGTATATCTTTTTCAGAGTCTGCCCTACTATCCATCATGCTATAAAGCCTTGCTAAGTAGGAGTTTGATCATTTGTTTTATTTCCAGATAGGCAAAAAGGCAATATGGGCATATATCACACAGATCCAGAAAAGAGAGTTTGGAATTGAAGAAGTCACAGCATCACCAAGGATATTACTGTAAAAGCATTGAACCTGTGGCTGCTCCCCTGCTGCCTAGTTGTATAATATATTCTATAATATAGTTGACCTTTTCCTAATATGTGGTGACAGGTTTTGAGACAAGCTTGAAAGAAATTAAAGCCAGTAAGTAAATGTCACTACTGGTGGGGATGGTTTAGTCACTAAGTTGTGTCAGACTGTTCTGACCCCATGGACTGTAGCCCACCAGGCTCCTCAGTCCATGAGATTTACCAAGCAAGAATATTGGAGTGGGTTTCTATTTCCATCTCCAGGGAATGTTGTTACTACTTATGATAAAAAAAAAAAGAAAATGCTAAGGTCACCTAAACAAAGGTTTCTGTCTTTACTAAAGGTTGACAACGAACGCCTTCCTCTGAGAAGCCTCTGTTCACCCCATGATGATTTAAGTGGTGTTACCACTGACACTCCTGGCTTCTTGAAAAGAAATTTACGCACTAGGTCTTCATTTCCTGTCTTCTCAACTTCTACCAGAGTGGTTCTGAGTTCAGAAAAGCACCAGAGTCACCTACAGGGCTTGCAGGCTTGCAGAAATTTCAGATTTCTGTGTCTCACCCCTGGAGTTATGATACAACAATCTGAGAATCTGCATTCCTAGTAGACTCCCATTTGCTACTGATGGGGAGCTGCTGATCTGGGAACTATATTTTGAAAATCACCACCCTACCCCACCATACTCCAAATCCTTCAGAGATGTTTTTAATGTGCTCATCAATGGATTTATTAGTTGCTCTAAACACACCTGGGCATATGTGTCAAAACCAAACCAAAACAAACAAAAAATTATAAACAGGATGAATAAATGAAAGATATATTTTTGAAGATAAATCATATGACAAAGGTATTTCTCCTTATTGTTTTCTTTAACAGAAAGCAACTTTTGACATACTTAGCTTCAGTTTAGGTATTTTATAGGGATTTACCCAATTATTCATAGCAGCATGATTCATAGCGGCAGATAACTGGAAACAGGATAGATAAATTGTGGTATCTATCTAAAACAAATATCTAAAACAAATATCCCACAGTAATAAAAATGAGCTGTCACACACACACAAAGGATAAATCTTCTAAACATAATGTTGAATGAGTGAAGTAATACATCTTATTTATATAAAATTCAGAAACAAAACAGGACAAGGGTTAACTCTGGGGAGGAGTGAGCATACTGTCTGAAAGGGGACATAAAGGAGATGCTAAATTTCAGAATAATCTTTCTGTCAAAGATGTGTTTGTTTTTAATAATTAATCAAGCTGTACATGTATGGTTTACTCACATTTCTGCATGTATATAATACTTTAACATTTTATTAATAGAAAGTGCTTTAGGTTTGAAAATAGATCGATTCTACTGATTTTCATTTGGGAATAGAAAGTATTCAGTCATTGAATATTTGCCAGATGTTATGGCCTGAACTCTACTCTTGCCTCCCAATTCATATGTGAAGTTCTACCAAGTACCTCAGAATACGACTATATTTGGAGATACAGGCTCTAAAAATAGAAGCTTCTCTGGTGGCTCAGATGGTGAAGAATCTGCCTGCAATGCAGGACACTCAGGTTTGATCCCTGGGTCAGGAAGATCTCCTGGAGAAGGAAATGGCAACCCACTCCAGTATTCTTGCCTGGAGAATCCCACAGAGAGTGGAGCCTAGTGGGCTACAGTCCAGAGGGTCACAAAGAGTCAGACATGAGTGAGCAGCTAACACTTTCACTTCAAAATGAGTTCATACAAACGGGCCCTAATCCAATATGACTAGTGTCCTTACCAAAGCATTTCATACGCCTGGAAGGCAAGACTTTTCAAGAATGCTGCTAATTAATGACATTTTGAGCCTCAGCTTAGATCACAGACAACATACGGACCTAGGACCACCATGTGCAGAAACAGTGAGGAGTCCACCACCTGTAAGCCAAGGAGAAAGATCTCAGAAGAAAGTGCTCGGGCCTGGTGCACTGGGAAGACCCAGAGGGATCAGGTGGAGAGGGAGGCGGGAGGGGGACCGGGATGGGGAGTACATGTAAATCCATGGCTAATTCATTTCAATGTATGACAAAAACCACTGCAATGATGTAAAGTAATTAGCCTCCAACTAATAAAAATAAATGGAAAAAAAAAAAAGAAACCAATCCTGTGGACACCTTTATTTTGGACTTCCAGACTCTGGAACTGCACTCAGATAAATTCTATTGTTTAAGTTAGTCTATCTTGGCAGCTCCTGTAAGCCAATAAACACAGGACAACTCTCATATCTATTGTCATTGCATATTTGTGAGATAACAAATAGTCTTGAAACATATGTGTATGTGTATGGTCCTGAAAAATGAAGGATAAAGCTTCCAAGCTCTTATTTTTGCTCTTATGTCTATGGAACTGTGGATTCGTTGTTAATCTAAATTATAAATTAAAAGTAATATCAAAATTTCCTTATTCCTACATAAACAATTTGTTTCTGTTTTTCCAGCTTGAAAATGGGACATGGAAATTCAATTTACCTCTGTTTAAACAGAAAAACTATTCACAAGTATCTCTGATAAGTACCTACCTCATTGGCATCATTCTAGAGTGTGGTAGTTTATGTCAACTCTGCTAGGCCTTGGCACTCAGTGGTTTGAATAAATTCATATTCAGTGGTTTGACTAAACAATATCCACCAGTGTGGATGTTGCTGTGAACGTATTTTTTAGATATGATTAACATTTATGTCAGTAGACATAAAGTAAAGCAGATCATCCTCCATATTGTGGGTGGGCCTCATTCGATCCATTGAAAGTCTTAAGAGAAAAGACTGAAGTCCTCTCAGAAGAAAAATAAAGGCATTCTGCCTTCAGAATGTCCTTATTCCAAAAATGGCAGCATCAACTCTTGCTGGAATTTCTAGCTTGCTAGCCTGGCCTGAAAATCATATACATACTGGATCCCCATGATTATGCGAACCAATTTTTCAACGTCCTTTTTCTCAATAGGTAGATTGAGAGATTGATTGACTGTTAGATCTCATATTGGTTCTATTTATCTGGAGAACACTGAATATTATTGTACAGAGTAATTTCCAGTTTTTAAAAGAAAATTCAACTTTTTGCAATTTTCTTTCCTCATATCCTCCCACAAACTTCATGTCCTCTCCTTCTATTTGAAAACTGACGAATATAGAAAGAAAAAAATTCCACATTAAACTTCAAGCCTCAAACTTGTTCTTAAGTAATTTTTTCTCAGGTGTCCACAAACTTTTTTCTGTAAAGGGCCTGACAGTGAATATTTTAGCTTTGCTGCCCACGTGGCGCCTGTGGCAACTATTACACTCTGACAGTGTAGGTTTATCACAAAAGCAGCTGCAGATAATACAGAAACAGAAATTAATGGGTGTGATTGTATTCCAATAAAACTTTCTTTGCAGACATTGGAAGTTGAGCTCCAATATAATTTTCACAGAACTGGAGTATTATTCTAATTTTACTTTTTTTTCAGCCATCAAAAATGTAAACACGCAAAAAAAATCTCAGCACTAGGGCCTTACCCAAACAGGTGGCAGGCCAGATTTGGTGTCCTGGCCATAGCTGACTGGTTGCTGACCTAGCCAGTCACCTTGGTTTCCAGCTAAGAAAAGTATTTGTGTTATATGCAATGTTTTGAGTATACTGAGAAATTTCTTACAGAAACTAGATTTCGGAGATTGAACAGTACTGTCCATATGCCTGGAGGATAGCAAGACTTTTCAAGAATGCTGCTAATTAATGACATTTTGAGCCGTGCAGAAGAGGCAAGGTCATTATTTCAGTTTTAACACATTTTTGAGAGCATCACAAACAGTGCTTCTTATGTCAACGGTTGTACCCACCAGCTATGATCTTCTATCATTTTTCTTGCTTTGCTTTGTTTTCTGTGTATATGTTCAGCTGATTTTCTGGGGACATACACTACTGAAATCAATTTAGTGATCAACCATTATTATCCTCTTCTTTACTCTTCCTGACATCTTACAGCTCTCTGCTTTCTTGCAAGGAAGATGTCAGGGCATTTTTATTGTATTGCTATTTACTCTTCAGCTCAATAGTTTTTTCAAAGCAGACACATCATTGACATTTAGCAGTATTAATCTCTGCCAGTGCAATATGCCTAATTGGCTTTAATGAATCAAAGAAGGAGAACTTTGTGGGAAAATTGGAAAAAAGCTGCAATGAACTAAGATCTCTGTTTTCAAATATTTTCTAGAGTCAATGGCATTGACCAGCAGAAAATAGAGTATCTTTAAGCAGCATTTAGTCCTCTAAAATTGTCAAGGTTGATTGTTACAGAGACTAGAGATAAAAGTCTTTTCCATTTTTTTTTTAAATTTGGAAAGAATTTCAAATATCAAGCCCAGTCTTAAGGTAAGCGTTCTTTTATAAATTTCTCTAATAGAAGCCTCTAGCATCAATATAAAGATGACCACTCCCAGTACAGACCCACCAAAAAATATGCATTGGCCAGAGGGAATCAGTCAACGATCTCAACGCCAATCAGACTATAAACCTTCAAGTCATGTACAAGGTGTATCTTACCCATCCATTCTCTCTTGTTGCTGTGAGATTTGTTTTTTTAGGGGCTTGTTAAGCTTTTATTTGGCAGATGTTTATTACATAATTTAAAAATCTTCTGGTTTTTAAAATGTGAAAGTTCAGAAAGGGTAAGGTTATGTCCACATAAACCACCTTTATAGCTTCAGTTGGCAGATGTCTGAAATACTTGCAAGATACTTGGACAGATTCAGAACCACCTCAGAAGCCACATTGCTCAGGGAGCCAAACAATCAATGGAGCTCTGGTGAATCCGCTTTCTAGTTCTGATTTTTCCTATTGCCTAAATGAATCTATGGAGAAGGAAATGACAATGCACTTAAGTATTCTTGCCTGGAGAATTCCATGGACAGAGGAGCCTAGCAGGCTATATATAGTTCATGGGGTCGTAAAAAGCTGGACATGACTGAGCAACTAACACACACAAATGCATCTAATTCCACCCTCTGTGCCTAGGGAGCATGCTAACCCAGGGCACATAACTATCCCATCAGAATCACAGAAAAGATAATGCAGTTTATCAAATACACCTTACCTTTCCTCATTCCCTAGATTCTAACCCTTCAGCCAGGCAGACAGTATAAAGGCTATTGTCTCTCGCATCTCCAAAAAGTTTCAACCAAGCTTGGAATGGTGGGCAAAAAAGGTGAGAACAAACAGTTTGACTCTTTGAAAAGTAAAGTAAAATATGCTTTTAAATAAACAACTAGAAGAGGAATCTAAAATAACTTTTGGAATAATATAGCCCATCAATAGAACATTCTTTTTTCTAATTTCATTTTATACTTTTATTCTCCATAATTTATGTACTTTTGTAGCACTCAACATTTATTAGACTGGTAGATTCATTGATTCACTGAGCACTGAACTTAACTTATATACTCATCCAGAGAAACAATTAGTTGTATGCCTGATAGGCTTTTTCACAAAAGAAAGATCTAAAATCTACTCAGTGCCAAGTTGCTGACTTTCCTTCTTGGCACTCTCAAGAATGGGCCTTCCCAAAGGAGACACATGGGGTGACTGAGTTCCCTTGCACATGTGCCTGAAGACAACAGGAGGCTGCTATGGAAGGTCTATAGCCTCCTGGGCAAGTTAGCAAACATGTGGACTGCAGGTTCCCACCTGACTCAACACCCCGACCCTGTCCTGATATTGCTTAGGGGGTCTTCTCTTCCGAGGACTCAAACTCCACCACTGGTGAGTCTGATCCAACTGAGTGACTGCGATTTGACAGAGCTCGCCCTCTGTTCTCCAGTGTGATTCTCCCGAATTCTCATGGCGCTGTTCTCAGAATGGAAGCTCCGTCTCCACTTTTATCCTTTGCATTCTTGTGAGGTCCGTGGTGGCTCAGAGGGTGAAGCATCTGCCTACAGTGCGGCAGACCCGGGTTCAATCCCTGGGCTGGGAAGATCTCCTGGAGAAGGAAATGGCACCCCACTCCAGTACTCTTGCCTGGAAAATCCCATGGACAGAGGAACCTGGTGGGCTACAGTCCATGGGGTCGCAAAGAGTCGGACACGACTGAGCGACTTCACTTTCACTATCACTCTTGTTAGCACAGGGATTTCATTATCCTGCATAAGAGGCCAACATTTCACCAAAAAGTGGCCTAGGAAGCCCACAAATGCTTATAACAGAAAAACTGGTCAGTTTTGCTATTCCTTAGCTTCAGTCAGCAGCTGTGAAGCATAAAGTGCTAACTTGAGTCAACCAAAATATGCAACAAGGATAAAAATAAAAGCATGACATCAAATTGGCCATTTTGACTTTTTAAAATTATCTAGAAACAATTTATACAATTTCAGTAGCTTTATTATACCTAATTGTAATAATCTTTTATATGTATATAGCACTTTATTTTTTAAAAATTTTTCCACAAGTCTTACCTTATTTGATGTTACATTGTTTCTACTGCATTTGTTCTAGAAGAGATGGCTTCAAACATTACAAAGGTTTTAATCATGTAGTAAAAATATGCTAAGAATCTCTAATGAAATCTTTTGTGAATGTGAATATAAATGCATTTGCAAAATCAATTGGTTCAATAAAATATAGCTTACATTTCCCAGGCTTTTTTGCATTTAAGAATTTTTAATCTCCCAAGAGTATCATTCTTTTATAAAAATGGCCAGAGTATTCATGCCAACAACACTAAAATCTACACCTCAATGCCTAAACCAAAAATAAATATACTTTTTGAAAAGAATAAAATGATTGCTAAATGTTTAGTGTAAATATCCAAAAACGGACTCAGTTTGTTCACTTAAAGTCTGATTACTCATGTACTGTCAATTCCAGAATATTTTATGAACATTTGGGCTGTTTGTGAACTAGAATAAAATCGTTGAAACTTTAAGGGTCCTTGGAGTTTATTTCAAGCTAACCAGTCCTTTAGCAGAAAGAGAAACAGTGAGATGAGGTGACTTGTCCAGATTTATATGGTCAGCATGCAGTAGACCTGAGATTTGAACACAGATCCTATGACTTATTGGACCCCAGTCAAGAACTATGGCAAAATTTTCACATGGTTCCTAACATAACAGCCTAAGCTATGCCACATAACAACTTCTTTTTCTGGAAGAACAAAAAGTTAAGTTATGTCCATGGTAACTGTTTATCTAGTTACTGGTTGGATGTTGCTATCTATATTTTAAAGGTATTACCTATTCTCTATTTGCTCCACTCTTACTGTTTCAGAAATCTGGGAAGTATAAGCATGTTTTATGAATTACCTATTTAACATGCTCATTGTGGAAGTTAAGTTTCAAATTTTTTACCAAGAAGACACTGCGGAGGATATAAAATCAAATTAGACCAAGGTCCTTTCTCTATAAAAACTCATTGTATTCCATGTATCTCCTCATGTCCCATAGAAATTACTCAGAGGTTCCAAGGACAGAAGGAGATGGGGAGTGATCCTGCTTCTTTCATCTTCCTAACCTCCAAGAACCCCCACTATATTAACACAAAGAAGTAGAAAAATACTGATCTATTTTTATTAGAGCTTATTTTCCTCTAACAGGAAAATGAAGTGACAAATGCTTTTCATTTGGAAAACACAAACAGAAGGCAACCTGGGCAACAAGAATGAAATGTTTGGAATCATCTTATTGCACAGGCCTAAAATTTCAAGTCTGGGACTCCTATGTAGCTTCTAAATTTTAGTGTTTCTGACTTGACCTTGACATGTTGAACCAGCGTCGCATGTGGGTTTCTGACTCAGGCCCTCCATCCAGCACATTTAGTCCTCTGATGAGTGGTCCGGAGTCATGTGTTGGCCCTGGCCTGTCTGGCTCTACCACACCTTGTTCTTACAAAGGATCTTGTTTTGTCAGTTGTCAGCTGGGATCCCACTTTGAATAGTATGATTACCCAGAACAAAAATGGAGTCACCCTCTTTTCTTCCTGCCTGAAACTTACTACAAAATTAGATGTCTTTCCTATACCCAAATTGTTTGCAACACACCTAGGTTTAATGTGCCTTTGGGACATTGCCCGTGGAACCATTTAAACAGAGCAGACTTTTACAGAATACAGCTCTTCTAGGTATGTGGTCCCCAGAAGCAGAGTCAGTGATAAGAGTTTGGGTGCACATAGTTTACTTGATAGATGATCACCTGAAGCAGGAGAAAAGGAGAAGGTAGACGACATGGGAGAAAGAAAAACCTACTATGAGACAGGTTGGCTTGATCTTCTGAAACCTTCTGAGAAGTATTAAAAATAATGTCCTCCAGCCTTGTTCACTTAAAAGATGGCAGAGTAGATTAGTAAGACTCTTGTGGTGCCAGAGAATTCTCCAAGTCAGAGACTGGAAAGACACATGATCAGCTTTTGCTGGGTCAGTGCCCGGTAAATCGAAGCTTACAGAAAACCATCTACCAGAATTATAGCTAAAGTCAGAGCTGAGCAGAGGCCACGTAGCAGGTCCCAGAACTGTTGCTGCACCATCTTTCCCG
Organism: Odocoileus virginianus; assembly: GCF_023699985.2. Lineage (NCBI taxonomy): Eukaryota > Metazoa > Chordata > Mammalia > Artiodactyla > Cervidae > Odocoileus > Odocoileus virginianus. The sequence continues at coordinate 26,098,303 of NC_069685.1, forward strand.
GGCTCAGTTTTCTTACTCCGTCCAGTGAATCTTATTAACAATGAGCCCATCACACCTTACATATATGGTTTCCCAGATTGCTCAGCAGGTAAAGAATCTGTTTGCAGTTCAGGAGATGCAAAAGAAAAAAAAAATTTAATTATTCTGAGATGAAAGAATATTGATTTGAAAAATAAACCTACCTAATTCAAAAAAGTTCATTCCATGAGGGAATTAATGTCTAGCTATTAGAGGAAAACAGTATCATCAGAGAAAAGGTTTACTGGATTACATATGTTTTATTTTAAAAGAAATAAAGAAAACCATCACAGTACTAAGCACCTGTTATTATTACCATTTATAATTAAGGCTACAGAATCATTGAAGGCAGGAGGAGAAGGGGATGACAGATGATGAGATGGTTGGATGGTATCACCGACTCAATGGATATGAGTTTGAAAAAGCTCTGGGAGTTGGTGATGGGCAGGGAAGCCTGGCATGCTACAGTCCATGGGGTCGCAAAGAGTCGGACACAACCGAGTGACTGAACTGAACTGAACTGAACTGAGGTTTATGAAGCTAAAGTGACACACCCAAGGTGACAGAGACAGAGTGTGGCAGAGAGGCTAAGCCCAACTTTGCTGAATTCTAAAGCCAATGTTCCTTCTTCCAGCACAGGTAGTCAGCTCAAACCTTCTAGTGATTGCATTTGTCACAGTGAAATATATGGCTATGTGAAATATTAGGATTTTTTAAAAATATACAGTTTAATTGTTTTTAAATTATTAAATAATTTAAATGTTATATACCTAAAGCTTAAAGTTTTCACCTTTGTATATATGATCTAAATAAAGGCAGGAATTATGCCTTAGTGATATACCTATTTTCCTCATCAAACCAATATGAAATGCAATTTTAAAGATGCAAAAACCATATTTGCATAAACTGGATGTTTAAATATTCTAAAAATATATGAAACCTTGTATATTATGGATACTTTCAACCATGCTACATCTAAAATAAACAACCTAAACTCAAATTATAATACTTGTAATATATATGAATTCTAGCATATTAACTTAATAAATGGCCTTACAAATAATGAGAATGAATATTTTCAAGATGAGGTTAACTTCAAAGTTGTCAATAAGCTTTGAATGAAAAGAAAAACTTTGCGAGACTATCCAAAATGGGTCAAAGTGGAAAAGGAAATAGAAACAGAGAGCTATGATGATTTATAAAAACAGGTTCTGCCAAGTCTGAACACTTAATTAAGAGTGTGGGAAGAAGGGAAATCACAAATCCTATGGTGGTAAAGAAGTTAATTTGCGGGACTGTTTTTAGCCATAGGCAGAACACAGTTTCATTCAAGCAGGGTGGAGGAATAATGAATCAAAGAAATTTCTCTTAACAATAAGAAATGTCAGAATGCAGGCAATTGTTGGTTGTAGTTCAGCTGCTTAAAGTTGCCATCTGTGACCAAAAACCTTCATCTTTTGCTTCACCATCCTCAGTATACAGCCTATTGCCCTGTGGTCACAGAAAGAATTCTGCATCTCCAGGTATCACATCCATGCCCACCCTCATTTGATCATTTTACCAAAAAAAAGACATCTCTTAGTCCCTTACCTACCACCATCACCACCAGATGACTTTCCTCCCTTTGGAAATGGAACTATGTCACAGGCCCATGTCAAGTTGCAAGAAAGGTTTCCACCCTTTGGTGGAAAGTGACAAGGGATAAGCTTTCAGCTAATTCACTTAATCACTTAGTCAACATTTTGTACTGACTGTGTGGCAGAGTTAGAATGTTTGGATTGTCTGAATATTCAAAGTGTGCTGCTTCATTTTCTTTATTTGTCATAATGGGAGAGTGAAACAAGAATGATTTCCTTTCTTCCTGAAGTTTGATTTAGAAACTCTCAAGGAAAGTTGAAGTCATTTTCAATTGCTAATGATTCAGATCTGGGTTTGATGAGCCTTCAAGACTATGATGAAAGAACCAGACCACAGCTGAGTTTGAGTAGAGACGAAAGGGAGATTTCTCTGAAGGAAACGAGACAGGAGAAAGAAGGGGTTCTCTAAAAGTAAACGGGCAGAGAAGTTGGGGAGGGGCTGAGGGAGTTTGAAATGACACCTGGGGAGGTCTCAGGACATTTCCAAGAAGAAGGGTCTATGCCTGGTAAATAATAGAGGGACAGACATTAAAAGGGCTTTCTAGGTGGCACTAGTGGTAAGGAATCTGCCTACCAAGCAGGAGACCCGGGTTCGATCCCTGGGTTGGAAAGATCGCCTGGAGGAGGGCATGGCAGCCCATTCCAGTATTCTTGCCTGGAGAATCCCATGGACAGAGAAGCCTGGTGGGTCCATGGAGTCGCTAAAGAGTGGACATTACTGAAGCAGTTTACCATGCTTGCACGCAGATATAAAAAGAAATAAAACCCTGTATTTTCCATTAGTCATCTGGAAGCTGACTCACTCGGAGACTGCCCAGTTTTCACTTACAAAATCATTTCACAAGATTATTATTAATCAGTAAAGAATATCAAAGTGAACATAAAATGCACTAAAGGAAATACAAGTCAATGTCTAAAAAATACCCAAACAAGCTAAAAAGAGGCCCTGAATAAGAGAACAGAGGACTTTTTACAGGAGAAATAATTATCACAAAATGTCCAGAATTGAAAACAGAAGAAAATAAGTTTTCCTAATTGTCATGGATTGCTTTGATATGGAATTAGGATAAATAAAAGAGCACTAGAACAAAGAAAAATAGTGAACTTGAATAATTACGTCTTATTTGAGGCTTTCAATAAAGGGGCACAACTTCTTTCTCTAAAGTTAATGTTTCTATTCTCTTCCAGTTAGGCTTAAAATGGTTCTCCTGAATTGACAATGTATTTTTACAGACTGTGGAATCTCAAGATTTTTCAGATCCTGAGCTTCTCCTTATTCCTTTTATTTCTAAAAATTCTGCTTCCTATTATGTGTTTCTTTAGTCTGACTTACAAAATAAATTATATTTATCCTAAAACTTGAGTAGCAAGAATTGGCATTTGAATAATAGTTTCACCTAAAGACATTTCAGACATTATTTTTGTCAGCATCTGAAATCTTTTAAGTCATTTTTTCCTTTTCTTCTCTTTCTGCTTCTATGTGCTCTTTGAGATTGTTGTAATTTGTCTGAGAATGTTTCCATCCCCAAATCTGAACCTGCTTCTTTTTAAGCTTAGCTCTCATTATCCTATGAGGACATTTGAGTGGGACAAGGTGTCATGGCATGGTTACTAGGGCCTAACTAACCTTCTAAAATTGGTGGTTATTTTTTTTATTCTTAATTATATTGCAAATGGTTATATATTACTCCATTATATCTTTTAAAGCAAATACTGGAAAAGAGCAGTTGCTCTTTTCTCTTAATCCCCTAGTCTTATGGTTCTCACCACATCATTGAGTATGCTACTTCTATTTTTACACTTTACATTTAGCACTCAACCTGCTGTTGCCTGTTTTCCATGCTGATGCTCAGCACCATGAAACAGACAAAGAGCAGCAAGACGGCAGTAATAGCATATGTGTGCACGCACACACACAGACACACTCACACACACCAGGAACTCTTGAAAGGAGGCAATGTTAACAATAAAACTGAAAAAGTCACGCAGATGGAAAACAAAATTTGCAGCATCTGGTCCATCTGCTGGGTAGCCAATAGTATCCAGATTTTCTGAATATTTCTACTGATGGATACTTGACCTATTTTTTTTTTAATTTTGGCCTTTCAAAAATATCTCTACTTGCACATCAAAATACAAAACCCAGTTTTCTTTCTATAAAAGGTAGACAACTAAAAAAATATTTATTTATTTAATTGGCTGTGCCAGGTCTTAATGGCAGCACAAGGGATCTTTGATCTTTGTTGTGGCATGCAAGGTCTTCAGTTGCAACATGCAAACTGTTAGTGGCAGAATGTGAGATCTAGCTCCTTAACCAGGGATTGAACCCAAGCCCCTTGCATTGGGAGTACAGAGTTTTAGCCACTGGACCACAAGGGAAGTCCCTAAAACCCAATATTTCTATACGTAAATTATTTTTAAATTCCCAATTGCAAACCCTTTTCCTTGTCTAAAATGTCTTCCATTATTTAACGCTTAGCATGGTGACGCATCTCATCTTTCCTCCCTCAGGTATTTCTTGGGTCTGTGTATTTCTTTTGATTCTTGCCATTTTGTATATTTGGTTTCACTCCTAAACACTATGATTGAACAATATATAGCTAAACTTGTTGAACTACAGGCAACTTCTTTCACTACTAATTTACATACTGCAATCAGTTCATTCACTTTGAGTCCTTCACTGATTCACAACTAACTTTCAAACTAAACTAAAACTCCTAATCATGGATAAAAGTTGCTTTTACTCTCAACTCCCTCAAATAAATGTTTTCACATACATCTTTTCTATACTACAGTTTACTTTTCCTATAGGCACCTTAGAAAGCACATCACACAAATCCTAGGATAGATAAACCAAATTCTAATTCTCTCTCTCTCAGGTGAGTTCTTTACCCACTAGCGCCTCCTGAAAGTGAAAATGAAAGTTGCTCTGTTGCGTCCAACTCTTTGCGACCCCAAGGACTACAGGGTCCATGGGATTCTCCAGGCCAGAATACTGGAGTGGGTAGCCATCTCCTTCTCTAGGGGATCTTCCCAACCCAGGAATCAAACGCAAGTCTCCTGCATTGCAGGCAGATTCTTGACTGGGTCATGAGGAAAGTCATGTAGTTGCATAAATTTGGAGCTGATGATGCTTAATTACTCACTCTCAGCCTGGAGGTGTGTCTCCACCTATACACTACAGGTTTCTATATTGAGTCTATTGTCATCAAAATTGGGATCCAAACATAATGAGGAAAGATACTTTATATGCCAGATGGCAGAATTAACATGAATAAAGAATAGTATAAACTAGAAAACTGACTCAAAGCAAAACAAAAACAAGTCAATATAACATGTTACACTGATAGACCATGTACCTGCTTTTTAAGATTTTTTAAAAATACATTTCAGAGAGAGATTTAGCTTCAAATAAATTAATAGGAAATGTCATGGGAATGTTTTGTTAACCACAAGGAGGATATAGATATCTTGTGTGATCTCCTTATGGAGAGACTACATAATATTAAGGAGATAATAAAGTCTCTAAAACAAGGAAATAAGTATCTGTTATATTTACTGCTGACCTCAAGTCTAAAGAATCATCTCTGAGACAAATGGCAAATTGAAATTAATTTCAACTTAAATTTGTTTCCTGAAGAATCTGCAACCTACTATAACAGCAGCAAAATATTTTCTTCTCTGAGCAGGTTCCTTATAACATGTTAATATTATTGTTATTTTTATTAATGTGGATACTTTAGTGGTAGTATTTGGGTTGTCAAATTTATTACCTCAACTTTAATTCACAACAAAGATTGGTAATTAATACTTTCTCTTGAGTTATACTACAGTGTAACAGTTTTATTTTATAGGAATTTTCCTTCTCTCCAAAGGTAGTATTATTTTCCTAGAAACAACTTGAGAGTGGATAATTTTCAACTTATAAATGCATATTGTTTTATTAGACTATCATACAATACAAAAATTTAGATATCGTAAGGCTCAAAGTCTTGAACTGTCTACTGAATCAAAATTAAGCTGTTGTTTTCCTAGAAGGTATTTGCACATATAATCAAGGATGAAATCTAGTTACATATTCTAAATGAGCTTTACTTATAATATTCCATTATTAAATCAGTATTCTGAGTTTATCAGAGTTTTTCATTCAACCATCTGCTGTGAAAATAAAAACAGAGAACAATGCTTCATTTGTGATTCTTAACTGTTGATTTAATCTACATACATTCTGTACCCTTTGTTACTAGCATCCCTTGATGTAAAGCTTTCGTTCCATAACACTGCACTACTCACCAAAATGACCCATGGACTAGACTATGAATGAACTTTATTTTGCGAACTATATCCAGGTCTAGTGCAACGACAGGCACATATACACAAGTGGGTATGTACTGACTGCATAGGAGAGGGAAGCAATGAGGAATGCCTTCTCTTGGTCCCTCCACATGTAATTCATACCTCACCCTTTCCCACCCTGCTTTTCACCTGGGCCTCTGCCTATGGAGTCAGTCAGTAAAGATCTCTGGAGACTGATTTGGGGAAGAAAGAAGAGCTATCTCAGGAAATCCATTCTCCTGGTTCTCTCCAGGGAGCTGCCTCTGGTTGTGTCCCTTGCCTGGGCCTCTGAAGTCCATAGGCTCCTTGGGATTCCAACCTTTAGCACTACGAATTAATGATCTAAATTTGATGGTATTTGCAGTTTATATTAGTAACATTAGTTTCTCTTAGATATACAGATATGTAAAAAATAAAAATTGAATTAAGACTAATACAATTCTGGTTTTGGAAACAAGATGGATATTATGTTAGGCCTCCTTGTTACATGCAAATATAACAGCAGGTACAGACTGGGGAAAAAATTTGATCAATGCTGGAATTGTCAATGTGAGATGCTTCATACAGGGAGTGTGCTGTTTATACATCCCCTAGGAATTAAGGTGAGCATTGGCAGGAGATAGCTGAGCTGAGATTTTGGATTTTGTCCATCTTCCTTTCTCAGTAGCACAACTAACATCTGGTAAAATTTGGCAGAAATGAAGTGAATGTATGCACAGGGGATAATTGATATTGGCTGTCGGGGAGGGACCAGCTAACAAAGAAACCTCAAACAGCAAAAGCAGATGTACTTCCCATTGGCAAAACCCCTATGGAGAGAGCAAACTGCCTTCACTGGGCTACGCTCTGATTTGGTTCTTCTAGTTAATGAGAAACTAGGAGTGACAGAAAAATGGAACAGAGACTGGTTAGAGAAGTCTACGCATGATACGATGCAAAAATATTCAGCTGAACTTCCTAGATTTTGATGGTAGACGTGGCCTTATATTCTCCAAGTTTATGCTATTTTTCAGTTGGTGTTGAGTAACTTATAGATGTTACTCCAAGTCAAAAGTTGTTATACTTTTTCTGTAAAGTGCTAGATGGTAAACGTGTTAGGCTTTGTGAGCCAAGAGACAAAATCAAGGATATTATGTAATGATACTTTAAAAAACAGACAAAAACAAACTTTTGCAAATTTTAAATTGATGAAACTCATATATTAGGACTAATAAAGTAAAAGTCTTACAATCAAAATTTCACTAATGAGAAGAATGGAATTCATTCTTGGGTAGGGGAAACATTTTGATTCATTAGGATTCAAAGTTAATTCTCTGTCTTCATGTAGAAACATGGTCTTATTCTTCTTCAGTCTTCCCTTGTTTCTCTGAAATTCACCCCAGGACTACACAAGAATGTGTTTCCTGCATTTCTCCTCTTCATACTCTCAGACTGCCCTTATGATGTTGGGTAACTTTTCAAATGGGAATGCAGGTTAAAATGCAGCTTCTGTGTGAGACTCTGAGTTTCAATCCCAGCCAAACTACTCACTGGCTGCCTTATGTTTGAATACTTACTTAAACTCTCAAAGGTTCGATTTCCTTATCTAAGAATGAGTTATAATATCTACTTCACAGGGTGGTTGTGAAGATTAAATAAGCTATACTTGCAAAGATTTAGAACACTGCATGGCACATTATAAAGCCATCAATATAAGTGTATTCTTCTGATATTTTTCAACCATATAAAAATGCAAAATCCTTCTTAGTTCAGAGTCCATATGATAACAGTCATAGGACCAGATTCAGCCCACAAACTACAGTTTTCAGACTCCTACTCCAAGTGATATTTAACACCACCTGTCTTACTCCCTACTTTTTAGACATAGAGACCTGTTTAACTTTCATCCTTCCAGTGCAATTGAGATTCAACAGCAGGATATAAATATTACTTCCCCAACAATATGAAGGCTGTGTCAGTTTTTCATCAGAATAATTTTAATCTAAATTCTGTTCAGGAACTTTGAAATGAAAAATTCTATTTCTTCTACTGTCATACATTGCCATTTGCCAAGTATAACCATCCTTCATATTTCTCATCTCTACCATTTTCACTCCCACATTGGGCCATACAGCCAGCTCCCTACTTTATTTCCCACCTTAATGTGAACCCTCTTTCCCATATTAAATAAACTCCACAAAGTCTATGACCATATCGTTATTCTAATAGTAGTCCATTGCTGTTTCTCAAAATTTATTCCTACTTTAATGTCTTTACAATCATCTGTGCCACTCTATCAAACTCCTACGTGTTCATTACTGACTTTACCATATTGTTCACCTCTCCAACACTAGATGTTATCATGAAGGCTTTTAATCTCCTTATATCTGACCCATCTAACAAACAAACCCCACAGATTCTTCACCTCTTAACTGTTAGTTTTCCTTCTCTCCAGTGACTTTACCACTTAACCTGTCACCATCACAACTCTGAAATATTATTTAATACACTCCAGTTTCATACATTGTTCCTTATGAAGAGTACTTACTCAGTGATACAACACAATGATTTAGAGCATTATATAAATGTATTACTGGGGTCTTACTCTACACTGGAGGAAGTGATCCCTAAGCAGATTTGGGACACATGAGTAAGACTTCCTCTTGTTAGGGTGTGGGAGAAGATAAGGAACATTCCAAAAAGAAAGAAAAATATAAATGAGTTTGCTAACGCAAGAAAGAGAGGCCAGGAGAGTTGAGTCATAGAAATTGTGTTTGGAGGAGGTAGTAAATGATGTGAGATTTGACTTGAGGTGTTGGCAGAGACCAAAGCTGAATAGACAACATGAATATTTCATAAGTGTCTAGTTATACATCATTTGGCTTCAGTGTGAAGTGGTAAGCAAGTGTGAATTGGAAGGCAAGAGAGAAAGAAGGTGAGGTTGGGAAAACAACTTAAAAGCTATGTCAGTTGAATAGAGAGGATATTCGGTAGCTTAGGTATGTAGCAGAATGTGAAAGTGAGAATTCTGGCAGTGGGGATGAAAAGTAGTGGAGAGATTTAAGAAATATTTATAAGGAAAATCAATGGGCTGAGGTAGTTTATTGGAATGAAGAAGAATGAAAGGTGAGCTTGACAAGCAAGTTTTATGGCTTGAGCTAATAAGTAAATATATGATGGTACCATATGTTGAGGTTAAAGTAGAATAAAAGGGAGCATCTCTGGGAGCAAGAGAGCAATTGGTCACAATGCAGTTAAAGTAAATAAAAACCAAAGTGGAGGACTCAGAATGGGCTGGGGAAATATATTAGATGGCCTTCAGGATATTGATAACAACTGAAACAAATATGAGGTTCAAGCCAGACTTAATCTTATTTTTTTTTTCATGTCCCTCCATTTCATATTCATCAGTTATCAATGCCCAATCAATCCTGTTCCCTAAATATCTCTCTTATCCATCCTCTTACTATCATTAGACTTCCACTGGAGTGGATATTTGTCATCTCCCTACTGCACTGCCAGAGTCCCACCTCACCCCTCAATCTCACTCCTGTTCAACATACCCATTTACTCTGCCGTCAGAGAGGTGAGGCACACAATTAATTTCACCGTATTCCTCATTTGCTCAAAATTCTTCACTTGCTCCCCATTCCTGTGAAGGGTGAGTTTTATATCCCTGTGCAAAGCATGCACTTCCCTATGTGATTTGAATCTCATTATTTACTCAAACGGTCCAAGCTCCTTCAAGATTCTGCAACTGTGTATTTCTTATTCATGTTGCCTCTTTTGTCTGCAATATGTCTTCCTAATCTTCAAGTCTCTATAAGTGAAAAGCATTTTTCTGGTTAAACAAAGGTGCTTATCTAGTGGTCTCACTGCCCTTTTCCCTTCTCCTCCCTTTGGTGATTTATTTGTTGTTAAGTCCACCCACTATGCAAATAATTGGAGGGCAAAGTCTGTATCTTTGCAGTTTTGGATCACAGTGCCTGGTATAGCCTGTGAGTAGGCATTCAAAAAATCAATTTTGAATAAACAGAAAATTACATTTTAGTATGGATGTCTTTTTTTACTGCACATTAATGCATAGCGATTTGTATTGTGAACTTCTCCATTTCTGGGAAATTATCATAATCTCTATGTGAAATTTTATTTATCAGAGTTAAAACATAATGATCTCATTTATATTAAATCTGTGAATTTCATAAGACCTTTCTTTATGGGCTAACTTTAGATGGTATGCTTTCTCTTGAGACAGAATATTGTATAATTTCTCTAAATTGCTAAAACACACAGTGACTGAAGAGGAAGTGGTACACAAGAAAAATGCCACAGAGGAACACAATATGGTGAGACTTCAAAAAACAACCGCAGTTGGGTGCAGGTAATATCTCATATCATACTGGTGTGAATGCATTTCACAGTCTACACTTTAATTATATTGTGTACTTCACTAATGCCTCTCTCTCCAGAAGGCCTCCTGGGAATAACCTGGCAGATTTCACAGGGCCCTGAATGAATTTTAGTGTAATGAAAAGGTAGTGAATTCACAGTATTGCCTATTCAGAGATAAGATAAAGAGTAAAAATGCAACCTTCTCTTTAAGTGGCCATGGGGAAAATCTTGACATGTCACTCTCACAAGTAAATAATACAATCTCCCATCTCATTTTTCATCATTAGCATGTACTTTCAAATTGAACTGGTTTAAAGAAATATTTGGCTCACCAATTTTTATTTTATAGGTCTTCTGCTGAGTTTTTAGGAAGAATGTATAACAGCACTGCATGTGTGTTGGAGTCATCCTTTCATGAGGAAAGATTGAACTTTAATCTTTATATTCAGAGAAGCTGCTACTAAAAGGAATTTGTAACTTATATATTTATTCAATAATTTCATTTTTTCACTATTTTTCTCCCAGCTTTATTGAGATAAAATTAATATGTGGCACTGTATAACTTTTTCAAACTTTGGAAAGCTATCTTATGTTCCAGGGAAATTTAAAGAATATGGGGTACAAATACCTATTTATCCAAAACTTTCTCCAGAATTTGGATAAACAGCATGAGTGAAAATAAAAGCAGTGTGCCTGGAATCTTTGTCTTGTATATAAGATTACCTAAAAGTGAGATAAAACAATTTCTCCTTCCTTGGTAGTCATTTTAAAAGAAAGCAAAGATCATTTTTAATCAACTGGCCACTTACAATCCTATATACTTCTACTAGAGTCACTTTAAATATTGCAGGTAAGACAAGTTATTCAGCAGACCAAGTAATAGAATAAAATCTTACTAAATCTCATTTGCAAGCATTGTCTATACAAATATTATTGTGATTTGTCAATTTGTTAGCTCTGTAACTGTCTATGAAGCAGCAGGGAAAATTGTACAGAAAATTTTGGCATACATGTTTTCAAAGGAGGAAGTTTGGAAACAAAAATTGGATTTTTCTGTATTTCTGTCACAGAAGAGTTGAATTATTATCTCTGTTAACTGACACAAATATGCACGTGTTTTCTCTTTTAATAATAAGATAGGAAGACTTCACACTAACTATAGGGTAAGGAAATTTCATTTTCTTTTCAAATAAATAGTGCCATCAAGAACTCCTGCAGTCTTACAGGTTTCACATATGCATTGTCTTGAGAACTTCTTCTGCCCATTTGACAACTGCAGATTTCTTACCCTGTGATGCAGGGCCCATTTCTAAGTCACCAGCAACCTTTCCTCCCAATGCTGAACAAAAGCACAGCCGCAAATAATAATGACACGTGGAGTATGAAAGAATAAAGACCAAAAAAATGTACAAATAAAATGTTAAAATCAAAGGCTCCTAGTGCTTTAGTTTCACTGATTAGGTGGATCGAGGAAGGGTAGTTTAGGGCTGGTTTTTTTTTTATTTAATTTTTTTTTTTTCCTTCCTGCTTTTACAGTTCTACAACCACAATGGCCCTCTAGTGGGATGCTAAATTAAGAGGCATTTTGTTTGTATTGTTAGCATCTAGACCGAAACAGCCACAGAGAAATGTTGATTATGGTGGGGAAAGGGCTGTTTTAATAAGGCTCTTAGGAGACTGAGTTTTAATGACGCTTAACACAATGTTTTAAACTACACACCACATCTACATGTTATTTCTTGTTAAATGTTGGTTATTAAACAGCAGGCTGGCTCCAGATTGCCTGCAGAGGGTAGTTAGGGTTGGCTGATACATCTCTGACAATTTGAATAGTTTATGGAGTGACAAGTGCTGTTTGCATTTAAAGGATTTTACATTTTAACATCTGCACGGTGCAACAGTATATATTACTACCCAATGTATTTCTACACAATATGTTGAAGGGTTAAAGCCAATTAAGCACAACTGTAAGTTTCAATTTCTTCTAGAATTCTGTGCCCTCATCCAAACTTAACATGCTTAGGCTGGGATGATTTCCCTCACTACTTAACCCAGGGATCTCTGTGGTGGATTGCCACTCAAAACTGCAGACCAGACAAGTGAGGGAAATGAAGAAGAGAATGTGCCCTACGGAAAGATGTAAGCAGGAGAGCACTACATGTTTATAACTAGTATTCTTTAACCACTTAAAAAATTAGCATTTTAAAATTAAATGCAAAGAAAACAATGTCTTAGAGTGCCTTTGTTTTCCCCACAGTTAATCTCACATCTTTCTTCCTCTGGTCTTCTCACACCCTGAGGAAAACAAGCTATCATCCGGGTCAAAGAAATGGCTTGATGGACCAAGGAACCAAGGTGTGCAGATTTTGGATGTTAACTCTCAGCATTAAATGTGCTTTAAAAAAAATTATATGCACACACACATACACATATAGCCTGCTTTCTCTTTATATCTTTTATTTTTGGATCCTGCTTCAAAAGTTTTAAGTTCTCCTTTGAATCATTTATTTCCATGTAACAGGTGTGCTGCCACAGGAGAATATGAACTGTAGGGATGCTTGCAGGTGGGTCAGTGGGCTGATTACTTCACTTTCCTCTTTTTTTTTTTTCCCTTTAGGTTGTCTTCCCTGCCTTTTCCCTCCATGGCCTGATATCAAGAGAGAAAAATGTGTTGTGAGCTCAAAAAGCCTGTAAGTACTACAGGCCAGTGATTTTCAGCGGGAGGGCTGGTGATGGGTCTTCATCATCTCCAGGATCACAGGGGGAGGGGTACTGTTTGTTAGAAAGGCTTGAGTGTTTATCAAAGGGAAAGTAGACTTAAAATTTATCACTGTCTGAGACCACAGTAAGTGAGCTTAAAAATCTGAATGTTTAAAATCTGAACAACTTATGGCCATGAAAATGCCATGAGTAAGGATAAAATGCGTTGCTGGGAAAATTGTGTGTGATCCATTGGCTTAAGTTTAAAAAAGGGAAAAATAAATTCAATGCTTATCCACGGCCCTGGCCACATTACCAAGGTTAAGCGCTTCATGGAGTTTGGAATTAAACATGCCAAGACTCTCCAAACACTTGGAGAATCCTGTGGGTATTGAAGGATATTGATTGAGGATCAAGCTTAGATAGCTCTGTTTTTGTTTTTCTTTTTTTTCTTTTTGCATAAGCATGGAAAAATCAACCACAAACTCAACTAGTGTCTCCTTAAACTATCTGAAATTATGTGTTAGCACAGCGGTATCCATACATGCTGGAATTAAGATCTCTGAGAGAAATGTCAAACAACCTCAGATATGCAGATGATAACGCTCTAATAGCAGAAAACAAAGAGGAACTAAAGGGCCTCTTGATGAGGGTCAAAGAGGAAAGTGAAAAAGCTGGCTTAAGCTCAACATTCAAAAAAACTAAGATCCTGGCATCCAGTCCCATCACTTCATGGCAAATAGAAGGGGTACAGGGGAGGAAGTGACAGATTTTCTCTTCTTGGACTCCAAACTCACTGAGGATTGTGGCTGCAGCCATGAAATTAAAAGATGCTTGCTCTTGGAAGGAAAGCTATGGCAACCTAGACAGCATATTAAAAAGCAAAGACATCACTTTGCCGACAAAGGTCCACATGGTCAAAGCTATGGTCTTTCTAGTAGTCATGTACAGATATGAGATTTGTACCATAAAGAAGGCTGAGTGCCAAAGAATTGATGCTTTCATTGTGGTGTTGGAGAAGACTCTTGAGAGTCCCTTGGACTGAAAGGAGAATCAGTCAATCTTAAAGGAAACCAGTTCTGAATATTCATTCATGATGCTGAAGCTGAAGCTCCAATATTTTGGCCACCTGGTACGAAGAACAGACTTACTGGAAAAGATCTTGATGCTGGGAAAGATTGAAGGCCAAAGGAGAAGAGGGTGGTTGGATAGCATCACTGATTCAATGGACATGAACTTTGGCAAAGTCTTGGAGATAGTGAGGGACAGGGAGGGCTGGCGTGCTGCAGTCCATGGGGTTGTAAACAGCCAGACACAACTGAGTGACTGTACAACAACAACAATACTCTTTTGCATATTTAAATTACAGAAAGCCGTGGATACAAGATTCAAACAGAACTCTCAATTCTGATGTTTCAAAAGCCTTTGGAAAAGACAATATGAATTCAAGAAACTAATTACTATCTCATCTTTGCAACTTATTTTCAGATTGATAGTTCTTAATCTGAATGAGGATAAATATATTCACTTCTTAAGCAAGATTAATAATATCTACCTTATAGGCATTGTAAGGTTAATAGAAGAATTAAAATCAAAATGATATTAAGTATAATAATGGCTTTGTAAAGCTAAGTAAAGTGCTATGTAAAGATATGAGTTATAATTGTTGATACAGTCAAACTGTGATTCAGTGATCCAAGATCTGAAGGAATCCCACCTTATCCTGAATGTGATATGGTCTGAAATACAACACTCCTTATTCACACTTTCTTCACTAAAGCAAAGAAAAAATATTTTGATTGCCAAGTGTCAGAGACACTTGGGAGCTCCAAAATGGTAGGCAAGGGGAGGTCAAAGAAGCTACACATAATATCATTATGTTTCAAATTGCCTATACCAAATGGGAATATCTATATATTTTCCAATTAATTCCTTTATGACTCTCTCATGCTTAATAGCCATATTAGCATTGCCATGTAGCTGAATTTTTATTTCCAATCTTCTCTCCTCAAAGTTCTATTTGAAAGCATGGTGGTTACAAGATTTAAAATGTTCACATTCTGGCTATACTCCTTACTACTGGTCATCTGACTTAGCGGCTACTTATTAACCTTTGTTTCTAAATTTTCCATCTGGGAAATGGAAATAATAGCAATTCCTACCTATAGGGTTAATGTAAGATAGAAATGAGCACATATCTGGGCTAGGCTAAGTTGCTTCAATTGTGTTTGACTCTGCGACTCTATGGAATGTAGCCTGCCAGGCTCCTCTGTCCGTGGGATTTCCCAGGCAAGAATACTGTAATGGGTAGCAACTTCCTCCTCCAAAAGATCTTCCTGACCCAGGGATCGAAACCATGTATCTTAAGTCTTCTGCAGTATTCAATATTAATGTCTCAAAATTGGGCACATAGTTTCTCAGGAAAATGTTAATACAAAAAAAGAAAACAACAAAATAATAAGGAAGCATTCTTCAGTTCAGTTCAACTCAGTTACTCAGGCATGTCAGACTCTTTGCAACCCCATAGACTGCAGCATGCCAGGCCTCCTTGTCCATCACCAACTCCTGGAGTCTACCCAAACTCATGTCCATTGAATCGGTGATGCTATCCAAACATCTCATCCTCTGTCGTCCCCTTATCCTCCTGCCTTCAATCTTTCCCAGCATCAGGGTCTTTTCAAATGTGTCAGTTCTTCACACCAGGTGACCAAAGTATTGGTTTCAGCTTCAAAAACAGTCCATCCAATGAACAGTTAGGACTGATCTCCCTCAGAATGGACGGGTTGGATCTCCTTGCAGTCCAAGGGACTCTCAAGAGTCTTTGCCAACACCACAGTTCAAAAGCATCAATTCTTTGGCCCTCAGCTTTCTTTATAGTCCAACTCTCACATCCATACATGACTACTGGAAAAACCATACCCTTGACTAGACGGACGTTTGTTGGCAAAGTAATGTCTCTGCTTTTTAATATGCTGTCTAGGTTGGTCACAACTTTTCTTCCAAGGAGTAAGCGTCTTTTAATTTCATGGCTGCAATCACCATCTGCAGTGATTCTGGAGCCCAGAAAAATAAAGTCAGCCACTGTTTCCACTGTTTCCCCATCTATTTGCCATGGAGTGGTGGGACCAGATGCCATGATCTTAGTTTTCGGAATGTTGAGCTTTAAGCCAAATTTTTCACTCTCCTCTCTCACTTTCATCAAGAGGCTCTTTAGTTCTTCACTTTCTACCATAAGGGTGGTGTCATCTGCATATCTGAGGTTATTGATATTTCTCCCAGAAATCTTGATTCCAGTTTGTGCTTCCTCCAGCCCAGCATTTCTCATGATGTACTCTGCATATAAGTTAAATAAGCAGGGTGACAATATACAGCCTTGATGGACTCCTTTTCCTATTTGGAATCAATCCATTGTTCCATGTCCAGTTCTAACTGACCTGCATACCAATTTCTCAAGAGGCATGTTTGGTGGTCCAGTATTCTCATCTCTTTAAGAATTTTCCACAGTTTATTGTGATCCACACAGTCAAAGGCTTTGGCATAGTCAATAAAGCAGAAATAGATATTTTTCTGGAACTCTTTTGGCTTTTTTGATGACCCAACAGATGTTGGCAATTTGATCTCTAGTTCCTCTGTGTTTTCTAAAACCAGCTTGAACATCTGGAAGTTCATGGTCCACATATTGCTGAAGCCTGGCTTGGAGAATTTTAAGCATTACTTTCCTAGTGTGTGAGATGAGTGCAATTGTGCAGCAGTTTGAGCATTCTTTGGCATTGCCCATCTTTGGGATTGGAATGAAAACTGATCTTTTCCAGTCCTGTGGCCACTGCAGAGTTTTCCAGAATTTCTGGCATGTTGAGTGCAGCCCTTTCACAGCATCATCTTTTAGGATCTGAATAGCTCAACTGGAATTCCATCACCTCCACTAGTTTTGTTCATAGTGATGCTTCCTAAGGCCCACTTGACCTCGCATTCCAGGATCTGGCTCTAGGTGAGTGATCATACCACTGTGATTATCTGGATCATGAAGATCTTTTTTATACAGTTCTGTGTATTCTTGCCACCTCTTCTTAATATCCTCTGCTTCTGTTAGGTCCATATCATTTCTGTCCTTTATTGAGCCCATCTTTGCATGAAATGTTCCCTTGGTATCTCTAATTTTCTTGAAGTGATCTCTAGTCTTTCCCATTCTATTGTTTTTCTCTATTTCTTTGCACTGGTCATTAAGGAAGGCTTTCTTATTTCTCCTGGCTATTCTTTGGAACTGTGCATTCAAATGGGTATATCTTTCCTTTGCTCCTTTGCTTTTTGCTTCTCTTCTTTTCACAGCCATTTGTAAGGCCTCCTCAGACAGCCATTTTGCCTTTTTGCATTTCTTTTTCTTGGGGATCATCTTGATCCCTGTCTCCTGCACAATGTCACGAACCTCCGTCCATAGTTTATCAGGCTCTCTGTCTATCAGATCTAGTCCCTTAAATCTATTTCTCACTTCTACTGTATAATTGTAAGGGATTTGATTTAGGTCATACCTGCATGCTCTAGTGGTTATCCCTAATTTCTTTACTTTAAGTCTGAATTTGGCAATAAGGAGTTCAGGATCTGAGTCACAGTCAGCTCCCAGTCTTGTTTTTGCTGACTGTATAGAGCTTCTCCATGTTTGGCTTCAAAGAATATAATCAATATGATTTCGGTGTTGGCCATCTGGTAATGTCCATGTGTAGAGTCTTCTCTTGTTGCAAGAGGGTGTTTGCTATGACCAGTGCATTCTCTTGGCAAAACTCTATTAGCTTTTGCCCTGCTTCATTCTGTACTCCAAGGCGAAATTTGCCTGTTACTCCAGGTGTTTCTTGACTTCCTACTTTTGCATTCCAGGCTCCTATAATGAAAATGACATCTTTTTTTGGGTGTTAGCTCTCAAAGGTTTTGTAGGTCTTCATAGAACTGTTCAACTTCAGCTTCTTAGGTGTTATCTAGGCTCTTCTTTCAAGGCATATCCTAAGTCTCACCACCCTAATGTATAAAACCCTCAGAATTATCATCCAGCTTCCCTCCTTGCCTGTTTTCTGTCTGACTGAACCAGAATTCACTCTCCCTGCTGTTGCCAGAATGATCCATCTCTACTCAAAAGTATCCAGCGATTTATTTCTTCCTTGGGGTTATTCCAATTCCATATTATGTCTTAACACTGTAAACTATAAAACTGTCTAACTGAGCATATTTTGTGTCTTTTTCCCAGCTCTTTTGAGCTATAAATGACCAATAACACAGTGTACATTTAAGGTATACAATCTAATGATTTTATATATGCATATATTTCAAAATGATTAATTACCCCAATAAGATTAGTTAAAACATCTATTATTCACAGTTTTAATGTGTGTGTGTGTGTGTGTGTGTGTGTGTGTAGTAAGGACTTTAAAAATCTATTCTTTTGGCAACTTTCAAATATACAGTACCATACTGTTAATTATATAGTCCATTTTGCTGTAGATTAATTCCCCACAACTTAATCACCTTATCAGTGGAATTTTAAACCCTTTTACTTCCTTCATCCATTTTGTCACACTCTACCCCTACCCTTGGCAATCACCAATCTGTTCTCTCTTTCTTAGCATAGCTTTCCCCCCCGCCCCCCTGCATCCCACTACATGAAAAGCTATGACCCAGAGGGGTCGGGTGGAGAGGGAGGTGGGAGGGGGGACCGAGATGGGGAATACATGTAAATCCATGGCTAATTCATTTCAATGTATGACAAAAACCACTGCAATGATGTAAAGTAATTAGCCTCCAACTAATAAAAATAAATGAAAAAAAAAAGAAAAAAAAAGAAAAAGAAAAGCTATGTGCCTAATTCTGAGACATTAATAACAAATGCTGCAGGAATCTTAAAAGAGGTTGTTTTGATCCCTGTGTCAAAAAGATCCCCTGGAGGAGGAAATGACAACCCATTCCAGTATTCTTGCCTGAGAAATCTCATGGACAGAGGAGCCTGGCGGGCTAAAGCAGCTGATAGGGAAAGGAGAAGAGACTTCCTTGCATATAATCTCAGCATGTAACAGAAGACAATTCATGTCCAGAGTAAGTGGTCAGATAGATCAAAACAAACAAATCTTGGACAGTCCAGTGATTCAAAATTTGGATTAGACTATCAAAAAAAATGAACCCAATCTTTGGCTTTCTAAATTAACATGCAGTAATCTAGACTCAAGATGAACAATAAGTCAAGACTAGCCAAAACACCTAGAGTTATGTATCCTTTAGGAATGTTTTTTCTTTCAAGTGACAGAGAGCCTATTATGGTAACTAAACAGTTTTTTTTTCTCCCATGGTAAGACATCCAGAGTAGGTGGTTACTGGTAAATTCATCAGTAAAGGTGACCTGGCTATTGCATTTGCAAAGGACTTATATTTCCCTCAAAGGAACAAAGCTGTTGCAGCTATAAAATTATACTGAATTTTTTGTAGGATGGAAAAGGAAAGAAAAAGCAGATTCCATTTCCAGTAACAAAAACCCTGCCAGGAATATCACAGGTGATTCTATTTAAATCTCATGGACCATGTCTGTATGATATGGCCACCCCAGGTAAAAAGTGACTGGGAAACAAAGACTTTGACATGGGTGCTGGGTCAGCCAGAAATTATGGGCTAGAATCAGCTGCTAAGAGTTCACAAAGCCTAACCAGAGAACTTCTAGGAATTTGGTGAACCAGTGTTTAAGCAGAGCCATTATTAAAAATTAAATTATGTAAACATTATTAAATTATATTAAAATGGAGGGAATAAATATTGAAGGTAACACATACTCATTTTTACCTAGTTATTTTATTACATTTTTCTATTATCGATATTCTTCAGGTTATTTATTTCAATCACATCTTTATAGTGTGAATATTATACAAATGGCACACTTTTGTGTATCTTTTTCCAACTTTCTATTCAATGATGCCGCATTTGTACCTTGACATTGACCACATTGGGAGTATTTACACCACAATAATCAGAAAATGCTACATAATTATGTAACAAAATGCTACATTGCTTTCTTTTACGTGAGTGTGTTTTGTGGATTGTGTAAAATTAAGAGAGTAGAGAAAATGTTCATAAAGAAGACTGAACTGAAAAGTTTGCTCCTGTTGCTAGCTGTTGCATTATGATTAAACTTAAAAGTGTGTCTGTGTCTGTAGCTATTACATTCTGAATAACTCAAAAATTTGAGGAATATACTTACAATATTTGAAAACCATTATCCAATTCAGCAGAGAAATCCCTCATGTCACTGATGAAAGAACAAAGACTTTGGTCTTTGTTGTTTCACTTTCATCTAACTCATTAAAGTAAACCAGCATATCAACCAACATTCAAGTCAGAACTATACTTCGAGATATAGTTGTTAAACATTTACCAGCAAGATAGAGGACAATCACTTATGTTTACCACATATCTATGCCCTACAATATAGAGGACATACAGTCAAAATGGAAGAGGTCCAGAAAGGAATATAAAAAATAATGAAAGAATGTCTTCTTTTAAAAAGAAGTAAAATGTACTTATTCTGCAGAAGATAAGATTCACAATGTATTAATATATTATAGTGATTATCAAATAATTGAGGTTTTAACATTCTATGGTTTCAGTGGGTAGTCTCATGCATGGATACAGGATAAAAAGGCCCATACTTTTCAACTCCATCTTAGGCAATCTTAGCATTTTGTAGCAGCCAGAACGAAACCAAGATGATGATTTACATTGCATGGTTACACTGGGAATTAGTGTGCTTCCTACTTCTGGAAGTATTCAGACATGAACTTAATGAACATGTGATAGGAAGTATTTAACCTCAGAAAGTTTTCTACACTAGATGAGTTTTTTAGTTCTTTTGCAATTTGAATCTAAGTATTAAAATGTGAGTCTAAATATTAAAATATATGAGTCTAAGTATTAAAATATTTCTGAATATATTTATTTAATGTCACATCAAATTCTATCTATTCATTTAATATGTTATAGGTTTGGGGAGTGGTTTGCATCTGTCTGCAATATGGGACACCCAGGTTCAAGCCCTGGGTCAGGAAGATACCCTGGAGAAGGAAATGGCAACACACTCTAATACTCTTGCCTGAAAAATTCCATGGATGGAGGAGCCTCGTAGGTTACAGTCCATGGGGTCACAAAGAGTCAGAAAAAACCTAGCGACTTTGTAGGCAGTAGTAGTTCTATTACTGATGAGTCAATAATAAAACAGCTAAAACCCTGAGCTTAGTAAAGCAGGAAAATACAAATGATAAATGTGAACAAATACATAAAATAATTTTAAATAGTGATAGGTACTATAAAGAAAAATTTAACACTATATGGGAAAAAGTGCATTAAGGTGGAAAGAGGAAAGATTACTTTGGTTAAGATTGTAAGGAATGAGAGTTTATACCCTTTTTGTAGAGACACTATTACTACAAAGAATTGAATGGTGAAAAACAGTTGCTATGATGGTGCAGGGTAAAAAGACAAAGAAAGAATTTTAACTGTAAAGATCTTGAAACAGAAGCAAGTTGTGGAAATTTAAAACAAGGCCATTTTGGCAAGAATAAGAATAGGTCATGCCAAGGTCAGCAAGGTAAAAGAAGACAGCAGCAGAGGATGAGACATCACCCACTTAATGGACATGAACTTGGGCAAACTCCAGGATATAGTGAGGGACAGGGAGACCTGGCATGCTACAGTCCTTGGGGTCACCAAGAGTCAGACATGACTTACTGACTGAACAACAACAACAAAGAAAATAGATGTTGCATAGTCTTATCATAGGTCATGTTAAGAAGTTTAGGTTTTATTCTGATTTCAGTGGAATAGCACTGGAGACCTTTAAGCTGGAGGTTGATGTGATATAAATTATATTTTTAAAGTTAAAATGGCCTATGTTGTGAAATAAATCAGGAACAAATTTAAGAGTCAGGTGCAGGAAAAAGCTGATGAGTAAAGTTAGATTTGTTTATATCTATTTATACCTGAAGCCAGATCAGTAGAATTCTCCTCTGTCTTGACCTCTAGGTGCTGGATACACATGACAAGAGAACCTACCAAGCTCAAGCTCTCTAAGCCTTAGCTGTAAAATGGGGATGTTGAAGAACATCTGTCTTATGAAACATTTTGAAAATAAAATAAGGTAATAAATATAAAATCCCTAGTATGATCAATGTTCAATTACTGTTAGCTCATGTTATGCATAATAAACAACATATATTCTCCACTTCATCCTTTGGAGTAAATATCTCAACAAATCCTCTCCTTCTTTTTGTAGAGCTGAGTCAAACACAATAGACATTTTCTAGGTAAATATAAGCATACCAGAAAATAATATTTCAATTGCTACCTCTTTCCTTTGCCATAGGCAAGACTGCCAAATAAGAATAATTAATATATTTTATTTTTATTCAGCCAACCAAGTTCTATTTTGTATACTTAATATTATATTATTTCCTGTTAGAAATTGTTTATATAAACAGAATTTACATACACACATAAAAAGTGAAAATATTATCCACAATCCTATCTTACACATTTAGTCACTGTTAACAGGCAGTTCTATACTGATTTTAAGGTAACTAACCATCCAAATTTGAGGTAACTAATCTAAGTGCTTTATCCAGGAAAGACTACTTTATAATGGCTACATAATTAATTGTATAAGTAAAATAAAGAGCTTTCTAAAATTCAGTTGGAAATATTTTCACAAGAAGAAGAGAAATATTAAGAATTATATACTAAAAGTAGAAAAAATATTAAGTATGACCTCCAAACTATCATGCAACAAATATAGGTACCACACACCTTAATTGAGTAAAGTGGGAAAGGATAAAATGACCAACCCTATGCATATGGCATTTCAGATAGAGTTTTACTCTTATGAACCCTCTACAGTCAGTTATACAATTTAAGTTTTATGTCCATGACTAAACGGAGTCAGATTTGGTATAATATAAGCTTAGTTGATGCTGAAGCTGACACTCCAGTACTTTGGCCACCTCATGAGAAGAGTTGACTCATTAGAAAAGACCCTGATGCTGGGAGGGATTGGGGGCAGGAGAAGAAGGGGATGACAGAGTCTGAGATAGTTGGATGGCATCACCGACTCGATGGGCATGAGTTTGAGTAAACTCCGGGAGTTGGTGATGGACAGGGAGGCCTGGCGTGCTGCGATTCACGGGTCGCAAAGAGTCAGTCACGACTGAGCGACTGAACTGAACTGAACTGAAGCTTAGTTGATGGCCTAAAAGAGATGTCGTAAATTTTATCTCTCTTAATAGTGACAAAACTTTACCCTGATATGAAAAATGAATACACCAGTTAGTTTGTAATAAAGTATTTTGATGGGAAAATAACACCTATTTGTTCATTTATTCAACTCTCCTATATGCTAACACACATTATCTCATCACATTTTATCCTAATAAATGTTAAAATTTCATCTTTTCAGATAAAAAATTCTGAGCTTCAGAACTGTTAAGTGGCTTACTCAAAAGTAACAGAATAAGCTGCAGACCTCAAAATGGACTTTTTCTTTTTTCATAACAGCATGACATGCTTTGATAGATTGTATGAGAGACAGTGGACACAGAACTCACATATTCCTTTAAACTAAAGAGTGTATTCTACTTGCAACCATACTGCTAGGATAGAACTTAACTATATCCCTTTCCATCCAACCTTCTCACTTGTTTCCACACTTAAGAAAACATGTTTTGTGCCTCTGTGATCCAAAAATGGCCTTTCCTACCAAAACATCTATACACTATGTTAGAAAGAAAGACTCAATATTTTCACTCTTTGACATTTTTACATTGTCTAGTACTAGTTATACATATCCTCCACTCAAGTGCAAGTTACATTGAGTGCAAGAACCATTTAGTTTATTCTTTCTCTCTAAAAATGTCTCTGCTCATCTCGTATCTCCTCACCCTATCTAAATCTCTCTCTATTTGGGCTTTATGTCTGTTTACCTTACCTGGATGGCAGACCAAGCTTGTCAGTCTAACAGGGCTGGAGCAGAATGTAGGTAGAACCAGTGATTAAAAATTAGAAACCTTAGAAAAGCACTAAGATCAAGCAAAAGCATGTATGCAAATTTCATCAGAGATGCATTGTGCAGAGCCTGTACATAATCTTAAAATAAATGTTTGGAGCTGTGATTTGTGACAAACCAGAAATCAAAGAAGATGGGAGTAGATTTATCTTGCTTGGTTTTAGACCTTAGTCTAATAACTATCAGGGGATTAAACATTGCTTCAAGACTTGTGTCCTTGGGCTTCCAGCATCATTTAAAGAGGTCTAGAAATAACAAACTGCCTGGCTAACAACAGACAGATAACAGATTGCACTAAATATTATTTTAAAAGTATGGAAAACAATGCATGATATGCCCTTCATATTTCATCACTGAACATGAAAAGGCTTACTGATATTTGACCCACCTTTTAAAAGATGGAAATCTCCCACGTTTAAATGGTGAAAATTCTGCCTTCTCAAGCGTTCTAACATTGACTCCCTATCATGTAATTGTCCTGGATACCTCCACTGAGCTTCCACTCACCCATGATCCTTCGTCTCCTTGATCTTTCCCCATTTCTCTCATTGACATTCTATCTCTTTTACCTATCTGATTCCTTGATATAAAGTATGAGAACCAACTCACTATACATTGGGCAACTGAAGGGTAACATGTCATTTCAATTTGATCATGTTTTCACAATCATTTAAATCTCACTGACATTGGCGTATGATCTGTCTCATAAAATTTTAACAATCTTCTTCCATGTAAAACATTACAATGAATAACTTTTCATGCCTGGGTTTTGTTGGTGAGTAGTTTCCTATCACTTTTGAACATTAATCAAAAGATAATATAAAAATGACTTTGTTTCACTTAGAATCAAGGAATAGTTTTATTTATTTTTTTTTAATTTTTATTAGTTGGAGGCTAATTACTTTACATCATTACAGTAGTTTTTGTTATACACTGAAATGACTTAGCCATGGATTTACATGTACTCCCCATCCCAGTCCCCCCTCCCACCTCCCTTTCCACCCGATCCCCCCGGGTCCTCCCAGTGCACCAGGCCCGAGCACTTGTCTCATGCACCCAACCTGGGCAGGTTATCCGTTTCACCCTAGATAATATACATGTTTCAATGCTGTTCTCCTGAAACATCCCACCCTCGCCTTCTCCCAGAGTCCACAAGCCTGCCATATGACCCAGCAATCCCACTTCTGGGCATACACACCAAGGAAACCAGATCTGAAAGAGACACGTGCACCCCAATGTTCATCGCAGCACTGTTTATAATAGCCAGGACATGGAAGCAACCCAGATGCCCATCAGCAGATGAATGGATGAGGAAGCTGTGGTACGTATACACCATGGAATATTACTCAGCCATTAAAAAGAATTCATTTGAATCAGTTCTAATGAGATGGATGAAACTGGAGCCCATTATACAGAGCGAAGTAAGCCAGAAAGATAAAGACCATTACAGTATACTAACACATATATATGGAATTTAGAAAGATGGTAACGATAATCCTATATGCAAAACAGAAAAAGAGACTCAGATGTATGGAACAAGGAATAGTTTTAAAACTATCTGATACTGCCTTGAAAGAGCCATATGTCCTAGTAAATTATTCTCCATTCCTTTAAAGGTTCCTTTGTTATAAGTCAAGTAGGAGCATCAAAACTGACTATGATCAGTTCAACTACGAAACAGTCTTTTAATTGGTCTTTCCACTTCCTTTCTCAAACTACATTTCACAAACTCCCCCTCTCAAATTGCCAAAATTGCAATTATGCCAAGCTTCTGTTTATAATATATTAGTATTTTTGTACTTCCTATGCAGTGGGTGTAGACTCCTTAGGGTGGCACTACAGAGTGTCATTATGAGATCTAATGTACTCATATCCTCTCATATACTTCATCCTGGTCACCCTAGGTAACTTTTTATAAGCTATTGCATTTGGCTTCTGTGGTTTTCATCACTTCTTTATATCTGAGCCATGGCTCTGCCTTGAATACCTGTCCCAATTTTCTTTGCCAACCAAAAACTTCCCTATCTTTTACAATTCAGTAGAAGCTCCATCACCTCCACAAAATCATTCTATTTTCCCCAGACATAATTGTCTCTTGTTTCCTTTGTGTTCTTAATCTAATATCCATAGCATATTTCTACTGTAGCATTTGTTATATTATGATCTTTAATTGATATGGGAGTTTACCTTAAATCATAAACTTCTTGAGAGCAGATGCATGTCAGAAGTACCTGTGAGTACAGTATTGGATATTGAGTTTCCCTGATGGCTCAGATGTAAAGAATCTGCCTGCATTGCAGGAGATCCAGGTTCGATATGTGGGTTGGGAAAATCCCCCAGTATTCTTGTCTGGAAAATTCCATGGCCAGAGAAGCCTGGCAGATTAAGTCCATAGAGTCGTAAAGAGTTGGACATGAGTGAGTGATGTACACTTTCACTATTGTACTTAAGACATTTAATAAATTCAATGGAAATTTGCAGAATGAGGACAGGACAGATGGAGGAAAAAAAAACTTTGACAGAAAGAGTGTACGGAAATTAAGTGCACACTGTCAAAAGTCAACAGAAGGAGATTTACATGAAACTAGTACTTTCCCCACCACAGCATAGTCCCTGAGAGTGGGGAGAATGCAGTTTGCAGGTGTTCTAGGACGGCAAAAATGGCAGAATGCTATGGCAAGTTCTGAGTATTTATGACAGATTGCCAAAGAGATCAGAAGCTCAAAAGCTGCATTAACTTTCTGTAACTTATTTTATTTTAAAGTTTTTCAATACTACTTTTACATTAAAAAATATGTCCTTTTTCTTAAGAAGAGTTCCCAAATTTTATAAGCTTCCAATGCCACAAAAACTCCATTTACTCTTGCCAATCAGACAGGAAAGCATGAAAACAGGACTGAGATAAGCCATTAGGAAAGTTACTGTTATCTGTCCACAAACCTCTACTCAGTACAAAAAAGGCATCCTAACTTCAATGGCTATGATTTTTCCAGTGGTCATGTATGGATGTGAGAGTTGGACTGTGAAGAAGCTGAGCACCGAAGAAATGATACTTTTGAACTGTAGTGTTGGAGAAGACTCTTGAGGGTCCCTTGGACTGCAAGGAGATCCAGCCAGGCATCCTAAAGGAGATCAGTCCTGGGTGTTCATTGAAAGGACTGATGCTGAAGCTAAAACTCCAATACTTTGGCCACCTGATGCAAAGAGTTGACTCATCAGAAAAACCCTGATGCTGGGAGGGATTGGGGGCAGGAGGAGAAGGGGCGACAGAGGATGAGATGGCTGGATGGCATCACCGACTCGATGGGCATGAGTTTCAGTAAACTCTGGGAGTAGGTGATGGATAGGGAGGTCTGGCATGCTGCGATTCATTGGGTCGCAAAGAGTCGGACATGACTGAATGACTGAACTGAACTGAACTTCAATGGGGTAAAATTGCTGAGATAAAACAGGTTTTGTAGACTGAGACAGATTCTGGGTACATGTCACAAGTTAGTTTCATATAGTGTCTTCGCTTGCTATAATCATTCTTTAGTTCAGTCACTCAGTCATATCTGACTCTTTGCGACCCCATGGACTACAGCATGCCAGGCTTCCCTGTCCATCACCAACTCCCCGGAGCTTATTCAAACTTATGTCCATAGAGTTGGTGATGCCATCCAACCAGCTCATTCTCTGTCGTCCCCCTCTCCTCCCGCCTTCAATCTTTCCCAGTGAGAGAGTCAATTCCTAGGCAGGTTGATAAGAAGTCCAGAAGTCTGGGAGTCCCCAAGGAAAGAGTGGTCCGGAATTCTCAAGGAGGAAGAAAGTACAAACATTTTTTTCCCCTCTACATTCCTTAGGATTATATAAAAGTAGTGTATCCTGTTTGAGGACAGTTTATGGAAAAAACCTTCTGGCTAACCCTGTAATCTTAAAATGTAAATTATGGGGGTGGGTCTAGTAAGGTCCTTACAACCTCCAGACACTCTTTTGATTCACTGTAATAAGTAACTAAAAAGTGTATCATTCCATTGCTAACACTAGTGAGGGGGTACTTTTTCTGCCCCTTTCTGATGTCTATGTCAGAAGGTTTCTCTATCCCTTTTATACTTTAATAAAACTCTATTACACAAAAGCTCTGAGCAATCAAGCCTTGTCTCTGGCCCAGATTGAATTCTTCTCCAGAGGCCAAGAATCCCGGCATCCTTCGTGGTTCAGCAACAACCTTTCACCAGCATCAGGGTCTTTTCAAATGAGTCAGTTCTTTGCATCAGGCGGCCAAAGTATTGGAGTTTCAGCTTCAGCATCAGTCCTTCCAATGAATATTCAGGACTAATTTCCTTTAGGATGGACTGGTTGGATCTCTTTGCAGTCCAAGGGACTCTCTAGTCTTCTCCAACACCCCACAGTTCAAAAGCATAAACGCTTCGGCGCTCAGTTGTCTTTATAGTCCATGTCTTACATTCATACATGACCACTGGAAAAACCATAGCTTTGACTAGATGGACCTTAGTTGGCAAAGTAATGTCTCTACTTTTTAATATACTGTCTAGGTTGGTCATAGCTTTCTTCCAAGGAGCAAGTGTCTTTTAATTTCATGGCTGCAGTCACCATCTGCAGTGATTTTGGAGACCCCAAAAATAAAGTCTCTCACTGTTTCCATTGTTTCCCCAACTATTTGCCATAAAGTTATGGAACCAGATGCCATGCCTTATTTAAATTAATGCTATCTTCCTGAAAATCTGGTGAACTATCCTAAGGACAAAGCCATTTTGCCCTTTATGTTTATATTTAAGAACAATATTCAAAATATTTAACAACCAGTATGGTAAGATACTTTTTAATAAAAATCAAAACCTTAAAACCATACTCATTTTCTAAATAAAACTAAACTATATTACCAAACACTGTCAATGTGATGTATGTTATAGTGCTGATTTTTTGTTAAATTATTCTAATGATTTCAAAAACATTTGCTGATTTTTAAAAAGTGTTAGCACTGCATTTGTTTGAAGTGAATGCCAGTTCTGATTTGACAGAAAAGAAAAACATGAAATTTCCTAACACTTTCTCATGAAATTATGAGGCTTATATTCTATACATTATATAGATTAGTGACTTATATACATTAGTGGCTTATATTATAAATTTCTCTTACTATCAGTAGTATTATTCATAATTCCAACTCTTTTGTTTTCATTGTATGTGTGTGTGTGTGCACTTGTGTGTGTAAAATAACCACTATATTTGGGATTTTTATAGCTTTTGAATATCTTACATTTTAATATATTGAATGTATCTTACTGAAAATATTTGTCAGGTATTGTTGCAATAATACTACAAAACCATGGACCCTAAAACCCAATATCTTACAAAAGAAAGCATTTATTCTTCTATTTCTGGGTCTTCAGATCCACTAAGATTTTGGCAGACCTAAAGTGAATTCTTCTGAGTACCCCTGTTTTAGTTATACATTAACATTAAACATTTTTGAAACTGGGCTCCAAGCTGAAGATTGGCTTCAGATCTTCTACATGTATGCACTATCACTCTGGAAACAGCAGTTACCCAGGAAATTTACTCACTGCAATGACAAAATCACAGGAGAGTAGAAAGCAGAAATGCCTTATGCCTTTTAAGGCCTCTATCAGAATCAGAATGCTGCCACATCCACTCACATCTCCTGGGCAAAAGCAAGTCACATGGCCAAGTGTAACATTAATGAGGTGCAGAAATATACTCCTCTCTCTACTGGAAGCTACTGAAAAGATGGTTGTTTAAATCTATAATGCGGAGGAATGAAGACTTGAGAATAATGTAACATTTTACATGAAACAAGCCTGAAAAACAGTTCACTGAAATGTCAGATTTTATTAAGGCAAACCCATTTTGTTAGATCAGATGAGAGGAGGTGCATTGTGGAGAGGTGGCATATTTCTATCGTTAGGAGTATAGGTTTTGTATCACAGTTTCCTGTGGTCAAATCTCTACTCTGTGACTTAAGCTTTAAATAACATCTCAATGCCTCAGTTTCCTCATCTAAATAGGGGGTGATAGTAGTAAATCTAACACTCAGATTAGTTAAAATATGTTTTGAATACGCCCTGTCTCAGAAGTGTCGCTAAGAGCACCATACCGGAGTCCGAGCTAGTCCCATTGTTGCCTGCCTCCCTTTTCCCCATGTTTTTCTCTGGAATTCAGGATCTAAGACATGCAGAGGATACAGTTCCCACTCGCAGCTACATAAAGGTAATGCAGATTGGGGAAAGGGAAATGGAAAGCCCTTAGCCAATGAGAGGCAGCACAATATTAGGAACTAGATAATCAAGCGCCGATAGAGTTATGGTCTATGTAACTCTGGCCAGGGGAGTGGCCAGAACCGTGGTGACCTGGAAGGCAAGTCCACAGCAGTGGCCTGGTAATGCTCATCATGAGGATTTTAAGCAGGGCATTGATTAACCCTATAAATTGGGCTGCCCCCTAATAATATAGGTGACCGGGAGGAGGCAATACTTGCACAAGAAGGGTTAACCGGTTTCTACATGGAGAGAATCTAGTTTTAGTGTTGAAGCAGGATCATTGGAGCCACCTGAGCGAGGTATAAAACTTTAGTAGCCTGATCACAGTAGATGCAGATCGAGAAAAGGCCTGGCGAGCAAGTGAAAAGGGTTAAGGGGAAACAGTATACAAACATTGTAATATTTGAATAATTTATACAGGAGTATTGGTATATCCCAGTGGGATTCCAGCCCTGTTTAAGTCTTCAACATTCTGAATAATGCCTTGTACACTTAAAGTATTCAGTGATTGCTTATTAAGTTGCTGTCAGTTTGGGAAAATATAATGAAATCCTTCAAATCACAAATGTATTTTAATTGTTAAAGTTTAAGCAGTTCATTATATATATATTTAATATGGTTGTTTTGAGTAAGCAGTGAGATAATAGATGCTAAAAAGAGTCACAGGAGAAAAGTAAGGCACACATGGACACTGAAGTGAACAGAAGAAGAGAAGGTGTATTTGTGTGTTTGTGTGTGTGCGAGAGAGAGAGAAAGAGACAGGCAGAGAGGAAAATGCATTATAGCATCTAGCCTACGACCAAGTCACTCAGTTTACCAGAGTCACTTTCTTTTTCTCAGAAAAGGAAAGAAAAAGTAAGTTACTTTGTTTAATCTTGTCAACTGGACCACTATGAAAATAGGCAAATTATATTTTCCAGAAGGAATGGTCCTCTTATGTAGAAAGCCATTAGGAGACGATTGCTGGTTGACGGTTCTTATTAGTAAATACGTACACGATCTATAGAGTTATGAGGCCTGACTTCCTTAGAGAATGTCACTTAAGCTATACAGCTCTCTGGGGTATGGGATATAAAGTGAAAATGCTTGTAATTTAAATAATTTTCCTGCTGTGTGAAGTGATAACTCACAAAATTTCACTTGGAGATCTCCTATATTATTTTGGATGTCTGTCTGATGTGAAAAAAAGGACCTGGGAAATCACCCTTAATGTTACAGAGATCTGTTTTCATCATCTGAACCTCTTGATTGTTCCGTCTTTGAAATCATTAGTAAAACTTTATGCTAGATAAGGTGCTGGATTCACTTGAATCTGATTTCCTAATCCTCTAACCCGTTACTCTGGAGAAGGAAATGGCAACCCACTCCAGTGTTCTTGCCTGGAGAATCCCAGGGACGGGGGAGCCTGGTGGGCTGCCGTCTATGGGGTCGCACAGAGTCGGACACGACTGAAGTGACTCAGCAGCAGCAGTAGCAGCAATCCATTACTCTAATCCTGGATCCATGTAGTATCTGAAAAATGTCCTTTCCCTTATTTCCCTTTATCCAAAGTTAAACACAGGGTAGGAAAATTTGAAAAATAAAAGTTCACCTCTGTCGGTTTCTCTGTGCCTGCTGGAGATAAATTTTGCTTCAAGATTAACAAAGCCAATTAGTAACTCTTGACATATAAAAGAATACACTTAACAAAAAATTAAAGGATAGGGAAAACAGTTTCTTGGCAAAACAAAGGGAAAATTTGGGTTTTCTGGAATGGAGTTACCTGGAGAGGAATGGAAACGCACTGGAGAGCAGCCTAGCTGGTTTACATCAAGTCTTTATTGTGCCAAATTTTCCTTAGAGGCTGAAAGCCATAAAGTGCTTTTCAGGAGTAATTTTGAATTTAAGTAATAATAATAAAAAGAACTATACCTCATATCTGTGTGAAATATTCCCCAGGAGGATACCAAAATGACCTACCATAGAACTAATTCAATGAAATTAGGAGGTTAGAGATCAAGATATATAGAAAGGAAGAGAAGCAGAAAGAGGAGGAAGAGAGGATGGGAGTTGGGGAGAAGCTGTCGTTCTTCATCCCTAGAAACTGTATAGATTTGCAAAGATTCAGGGATCTAACTGTCCATGTGACTAGTTTTAAATATGCAAATACAGTGAATCTTAGCTGACAGCCTTATTTATAACCGAGTGCATTTGTGTTTGGTGTAACATTATATGTTTGCAAGATCTGAAGATTTAGAACGATGGTCTAGAATATGCAACTTTAAAGAAAACATATTTGACTCATCTATCAGGATGGTAAAGAAACAAAAATAGTATATTTCTCTTCCCTCAGGGCCTTTATGTATGCAATTACATCAAGTTAAGGACAACCTCAGTAGAACATATGACTCTGACATACTGTTTTATAATTTCCATTTCCACAAGTATCATATTTACTTTTTAAATTTACTAATCTTGAAAATATCCTACTTCTTAAGGATTAATTATAAAAGTAATGAAATTTCTCATACCTACCAGTTCAATTATCTGGTATTTTAACAAAATACCCTTAAGATCAGCAATTTAGAGCAACCACCTTTTAATAAACATTATACTTTTGTGGGGTACCAACTGATACAGAGTCTTACGTGGCAATTATTTGGCTCCATGTGATGTTAACAAGGGCCACTTTATAGTATCTAGTTGATGGCTAGGACAGATTGTGGCTTCACTCACATTTTTTTTGGATCTTGGCAAGGCTGAAAGAATGAATTAAACTAAGCCTCTCCTCTCCTCTCCTCTCTTTCCCCCTCCCCCCTCCCTGCCTTCCCTCTCTTTCCCTTTTCTTCTCTCCCTGTAGTCTCAGGTCTCTGCACCATAGTCTTTTCAAGATAATTGGATTTTGCATCATAGGTTGGGCTCATAAAGTGAGGATTCTGAAAGACAGGAAATGGAAACTACCAGTCTCTTGAGGTTCTGGTTCAGAATTTGGCACAGCATAACTCCTGCCATATTTTACTGATAAGGTACTCACAGAACATGCCAAGATGCAAGTGCAGGGGACCTAGAACCCTCCTTTCAATGGAAGGAGTATCAAAGAATGTATGGCCATCTTTATCATGCTGCATAACTTCATATAAAAATGTAATATCCCAGGCCATTTACTGTAAAATTATTAGTTCCATAATTATAATATTTTAATAAATTGTATTATTCCATCCTACAATAAATGGTTGAAAGAGGCCTGTCTATATGTAAAAACAATTTAGTTCATTGTTACGTGCTTACTAATTCACCTAACTCAGGCAATGCATGCAAGACCTTCTAAAAACTGCTCTCTTATTCTTTAAAAAAAGATAATACCTAAAGCACTTATGTGAGATGAAAGTTGACACGTCTAAAACTCTTTGTTTGGATTTGAAGTCGCATAGGTAAAAATAGGGAACATTTTCTTTTGTCAGATAAAAGCTGCCGAATATAAATTATGTTGATTAATAATAGACATGTCATTTCTAACCTTCCAGTCTTTGCAGTCGGAAAAACAAATTCTGCTAGTCATAAACATCCTCTCAACTGTACATATGCTCCACCTTAACCTTGTATCCCCTCCAGGTAATTCTCCATGCTGATTTGTTCTGGTCTGACATCTCCTTTGTGTGCTGGGATTTAAGTTAACCTTTTATACTTTTATAACAGGTGCCTCATACACTCTAGTCAGGGATTTGGTTAATTGCTTCTCTGATGGAGAGACCAGCCTCAGTTGCAAGGGATTTAAAAAGATTCAGGAAATCAACAACAGGTAAATTAGGAGAGGATCAGAGACTTCCCCGCTGGAAAAAAATGTAAATGTTAAAAGCTTGATCTAATCCTCGGACTCATGCATATTTCTAAACTAGGATTTGTCAACTGCAAATGCAAAGTAGCTCCAATTTGATATTAGTGACTTTGTCTGTTTTATATGCTGAAACCCTACAGCAGCAGAACTGACTGCCAAGTATTGATGTAAAAGTATTGACAAAACAGAAGGCTTCACAGTGAGGACATCCTCTTATAAGGCTCCGCACAGTGACCTGTAATTACAGCTGCAGTCTCTTCATATCACATCTCTGATCCACTGGCCTGTTGGACTCGATTTCGCCTACCAGCCCTCCTGACACTTTAAAAAAAGAAAAGCAGAGACAGAGAAAGGAGCCAATGAATTAATATATGTAGATTACCCAAAACAAATAATCTTTGTGGGATAAGGAGGAGGAAAGTGCTATCATCAGATGAGCCGGTGAGGTCTTTCGGAGTTTCAGGAATAACAAGTAACCTCTGCGTGTGTCTTGTATTGAATCCCACTTCAGCAGGGCATGTAGATCTACTAGGACTTTTTGGAAAATAACATGTTGCACATGGCATCTCCTTTCATTAGGCATTGGGTAAGGATGTCCTACCTGCCATGTAGGATGTTTACTGCCATGTCCTTCAGTAAATTGTGACTTGTATCAAACCAGAAGATATGCTGACCACCATCATGGATTATTGCAACCTGCTAAAGAGCCTTAAATACTGAGATTTTGCTATATTCATATAACCCAATGCATGCTTTACAGGAGATAGTAATGGTGGTATTCAACAGCGCTCCCCACAGTACTGTCTGTTTACTCTGGTGGCTGAACTAGACAACTGTTTGGGATACTTGCTGGAAATATTAGCAGTTTTAATTACATTTAGCTTTAATTCATACTTTTAAAGTTTTGTGTATGTTTCATAAGGGACATTATATTGTTACAGGCTCATACACATGCATACTTTTTACAAAATAGTTAAGTACAATGGAAGTGAATGATCGATTCTCTTTAACCTTTGATGCTATATGATATACAAAGTTTGGCAAACATTAATCTCAAAGAGTGGAATCATTCTCAGAGTCAGCATGGGTGTTCTGATTTTAACAAGAATACTGCAAGCAATAGCAGGTAGAAAGAATATGGGCTTTGAAATCAGCCAGTGTAAAGTAAGCATTCCATTTCCATCTTTAAAAAATAATATGATCTTAAATAAGTTATTAATACATCTACAAAATCAGAATATGACAGAAAGCTTCACAGAGTCTCAGGATAAAATAAAACCAAATAAATGAAATCACCTAATACAAAGCTGAATGCACAAAAGCGGTCCATCAACATTAGCTGTGTTCTCTTCCCTCTCCTAGTTTCCTTGACAGCTGCCAGAGGCCACAGCTGAGTTATCCTACATTTATGGCACCCTGACATTGTTTTTCTTTAGTCTCTCTCACTACTAAATATGGATATTCCTAGGTTTATTTTTTTAGTTGTTTTATGCGGAATCCATCCTTTGTTCATAAAGTAATATATTACCTTGCTACAAAGAAAAAGTTTAGTATTTCAGAACTAATACTGGATGGAGTAGAAAAAAAGTTTCTTCTCTTGACCATCATTTCTTTGTTAACTCTCACTGTTCTGCTCACCCACCATCTCCTTCCCAACTCAGAGGCTAGCATTTCACTCCACCTCAGATTTATGTTTGCAATATCGAACTCTGTTTCTCTTCATTGCACAGTTCTCCTTTCTCTCTGGTGGGAGACCCTACCTTGATCCGTTTCACCTCACCTTGTAACAGAATTCATATGAACTTAAGCTCCAAAATCCTCTCTTACCGGGACTGATGTTTTGCCACAGTTACCCTTCCTCAAGCCTTCCCTTGTAAGCGTTCTCTTTTTGTATAGAAAATTCAAACAAAACCCTTCTTTCACCGCGGCATTCGGCTTCCCTCTTATTTACTTTCCTTTACTCACATTCTTTGATCCTTCCACTTATCTCCCCCTCAAAACCCCAAACTAGCAGCAACAGCAAATATTATTGCACAGTTTTGAACTATGGCTCCAAAGACTTAAATTTGAGCTCAATATAAAATTATTTTCTTGTTTCCTGATCAGTACTGTTGTCATCTCATTATGATTGCTAGCAAAATAAACATGCAAGCCCTACAGAAAGACATATAAATAAAGAAGCAAGATCCATGACAGATTCTAACATGTACTTTATGAAATTATAATAAAATCTCAAATAGAGAATAAAGGACAGATGAAACAGACAAAGATATGCTGGGATAGAACCAAAAGGATGGAGATACAAGCGAAGGACACTTCTAGAATCTTATTTGGGAAGAAATCTTTGTCATCTTCAAAAGCAAGGGAAAAAATATCATTTGACTCCTGAATCGTAGATGTGGTGATGCTTTATAGACAAAATTGCAGTTAGCTAACTTATTGTTCAAAGAGCTTATTGTTCAAATTGTAGAATGCCAAGTAATTGACTCAAGTTAATTGTTTCTACTTTCAGTGCCTCTTTTTATGCCCCTTTACATAATGAGATTTTAACAGTAGAGTTAAAATAGTCATCCAAATATTTCATAAATAAAATCCTCATTGATGTGTACTTATTTAGGAGGAGCTAAAATATCCAATTTTAGATATAAATATTAATCATATTCACCCAAAGCTGCCTATATTTTATAGTTTGCTCTTGTATAGCTAGATACAACACTGCCTTTTTCGAGCATCCAAATTGCAACAGTTGGAAATGGCCCAGCTCTGGAAGTGACTGGATGCAGGGAGCTGTGAAGGGTTTCAGAATAGGTGGGAGAGCAAGGGATTGATCCCTATGTAGTACTTTCCTCCTGTCAGGCCTCCCTGCCTCAGAAACATATTTATCCTCATCAGGGTATGATTCTAATAAAAGATCACAGCAGTGTGTTCAGTCCTAATGGCATAGATTTGGAACTATTCTAATGGCATAAATCTTTATATGCCAGTGTAGTTTGGTGATTAAGAACATAGGCTCTGGAGAGAGACTTGGGTCTTCTTAGCTCTGTGACCTAATCAAGTTGTTTAACTTCACCGTAGAGTTCTTGTGAGGGTTACATGAATTCATACAGTAGAACACTTAGAACAATGTACTCATGTTTAGAAATCATTGCTATTTTTATCCCATCCTACAACAACAATAGCACTATTTATGGGAGAATTTTGCCCAGAATCAGGAAAAGTTACCTTATACCCTGAATTGGTACATTGACATTGCTATGGATGATTCAAAATAAATATGCTGTTAGAGCATGAAGTTTAAATACTCAGTTATTCATAGGATGATGAGTGAGTGAGTGAAGTCGCTCAGTCGTGTCTGACTCTTTGTGACCCCCTGGACTGTAGATGGCCAGGCCCCTCTGTCAGTGGGATTTTCCAGGCAAGAATACTGGAGTGGGTTGACATTTCCTTCTCCAGGGGATCTTTCTGGCCCAGGGGTTGAACCCAGGTCTCCCCTAGTGCAGGCAGATTCTCCTGTCTGAGTCATGGGGAAAGCCACAGGATGATGAGCATTCCCCAAATAACCTCAACATCTCTAACAGGACTAGACAAGAATACTTGGAAATCAGATTAGCATTATTATAAATCATCACTCAATAAAGGAAACTTGAAAGGTTTGACATTTCTATGTCCACCTCACAAAGACCAAAATGCCTCAGAAACAATGTATACCATGAATGGAATAAAGGTAGACCAAGAAAAGCTATAAAGTTATTACTTTCAGTCTCCTTTTAACATAAAGGTATATAATATACATAGTACAGAAGAAAGGAATCAAGCCAAAAAAAAAATATCAATTTATTTTCCACATGTTCTAGTGTAAAGAGTTCCTAGAACTAAGTAAATATCCCCAAGCACCTGGCCATCATATCCCTATTTTCATGACTAAGATCATTCAATTACCCTTACGACATCTGATGACAAATACACACTAAGGAAACAATTTAGGAGATTTGCTAAATAATTTTTAATGTAAAATTAATCCCAAGATTTTCTATCTTAACATATTTTCCTAAGTCAATCACTTAAAAAAATGTGAGACTCAAACTCTGAGACAGAAAATGGAAGAGAAGAGACAGAAAGAGGTGGATCCAGGGCTGAGCCTGAATTATTAAACATTTGGAGGTCTGTCTGGGCAAGAGGAACAAGGGAGAGAGAGGAGGAACCAGTGAGACGAAAGAAGGAGAATCTGTCCTTGAAGCTGAGGGGGAAAAAAGGAAAGAAGAGATAAGAAAAGAAAAAACTATTAAAGGGAAAAGAATAGGCAACAGTGTCTAATCCTGCTGAGTGTTTAAATAACATGGGAATGGGATATGGCTATTGCCTCTGATACTTGGAGGCTGTTATGACATCATCAAGAGTGGTGTTGAGAGTAAAGTGGAAAGATGTAGATGAGAAAAAAAGAGAGATGAGGCCATAGAAATGGTTGTGAAAATATCAGTAAGTTTGATAGAGAAATGGAAAAGTAATTGACAGCATACATGATCAAGGAAGGGTATTTTTTTTTTAATTAGATTCTAAGCTCTGTGATGGCCAGTGATTTTATTTTGTTCACTCAGTGTTTAGTACACTGTCTGGCACACAGTAGATGCTCAAAGAATTTCTAGGATGAGTGAACACAAAATGTGCGGTATGAGAACTGAGTTGTATGATGATAGATAGGATCCAAAGGATAGACAAGCTCATGGTTAGAAGGAGCAGGCAGAGTGAGCTCACTTCATAGCCATGGTGCTAAGTCAGGATCTCATCCTGATTTAGTACCATGCCATGCCACAGCACCAGAAAACAGAGTGTCCAATGAACTAATTATTTTCTTCTCCTGACAAACTTCTACTTACTTCTACTTCACCTAGTTTCACACCTCAGAGAAGCCCTTCCAGATGGCTATTTGGATTTGAAATCATCTCTTCGCACCGCTATTATTGCTGTATTTACTTGGCTGTCATTCTAACTGGGGCGTACCTGGTGTCTCAGACAGTAAAGAATCTGCCTGCAATGCAGGAGACCTGGGTTCGATCCCTGGGTCAGGAAGATCCTCTGGAGAAGGAAAAGCTTAGTCAATAAGCTCCTTGATAGTGGAGACTATACCCTATTTGACTTTTCACCCAAGCATCTAGCAAAATGTCTGGTATAAATCAGACATCAAAACACACTTGATGAATAAACAATAAATAACACTCCGACTGGCAATGCAGTTTTTTTCAATCAGCACACATGCTAGTCTTCTTGGTGTTTCTTCTATTTCTCATTACACAGTAATCTATGGATATTAATATTTTGGTTTATTAGTTTTGTGGGTTGGTGAGCTTGATTGAGTTTCTTGTAGTTCAAGAGAATAAATAAAGTTCTTTGAAGGATAATGACAGTTTGGGAAATAAGACCCTAAGCCCAAGAGGCAGAGGCCCGACCATCTTTATTATGCACCAACTGAACCTACATGTGTAGTAAAAGTAATGATTTCATGATGTCATTTCATGTGTCAAATAAAAATATTTTCCTATTTCCTTAAGAGCAACCTGAATTCTTAAAATAAAAATTTTAATATTTATTTGTAATAAAATGTAATATGTATACATAAAATGTAATATGTAACACTTTATATGTAATAAAATGTTTATTTCATATCATATGGTAACATAGTTTCCTTTTACTAATTACATAAGACTAAACAATCAGACAAAGGCACTGTCACAATATAGGATGATTTTTAAACTATCTATTTATTTAATGTCCACATTAGGTTTGCCCTAATTGAATAATAATCAAAAACCTTTGATGCTAAGTTCTCATCTCTACTCATCATGGTAGAATTGTCACTAAATGAGTTAACTATAAATTTTTTTGACGTTTATTCTTATATCCCAAGGCTTCAAGAAGCTAGTCTGTTTTGAAATATTTTTATAACTATATTCTTCTGGTCTTTCACTCCTATTAATATTCAACGTGAAATATGGTGCCTTTAAATACCAATAACTGTCCCAGTTCATCCATAATTCATAAATCCTTTTAACATGTAATCCATAGGTATTGGTATTGTCCATTGACTTTGGAATTAAAATGAGATAAAACAGTGGCAAGCAGCACTGGAAAATAACTGTCAGTTTCTGCAATTTTAAAAAATCAACTGGTTAGATGCAGTTCATATTAGCTCCACGTCAAGGAGGAAAAGCTATTAGAGGCACCCCGTGGATCCAAATTCCATTTTATTTATTTTATTTACATTTTAACAGTGTTTGATAAGCTAAAGCTCTTAAGAAATACTGTATCATTGCAAAATGTTTTACTGAATCTTAAGAAGGAACTAGTTCTAACCATGGCAAATGCCATTCTCAAAAATGAATTTTAAAAATATTTACATCTGCCAGTCCAAACTATGACTATGTTTATAGAAATATGGTTATATCCCAAAGTGGAAAAACAATATGTAGGTGAAATGTCATGCCTTTCTTCAATTAATCAAAGAACATATCTAAAGATAACAGAAACAGGCATCCTTTAAGGGCCGAGATATTTCTGTTAAGCTTTATTTATTTCTCCTAGTAATGAATGGACTTCCCAGATGGCACTAGTAATGAATGAAACTTTATTTCATCGTAGATAAAAATATTTCATTTCTAGAGATCCCTCAAGAAATCTAATCCACTCTATTCCATATTGCACAATACAATGTTAACAATGGGTAACTGTATTTCAAGTATGTTCAAGCTGAACAAATGCCTTTTCAGTCAGGAAAATATCACAGTATATTCTATGACACACAGTAATTGATTGAATTATATAAATGGTGGGGCTAAATATAAAATTTGTATTTTATCCAAACTTTCATCTCGTATTCTCAAAGTGTTCAGTGTATATTCTAAATAAACACTAGAAGCCTATCTAAAGAAAGATTCTTTTTTTTTTTTTTAAGCACAGGATGAGCACGACAAACAAGAACACAAAATCCTTTCTTCCTCACTTACTGTGCTCCAGTCACTTACTCCTGTATCTATCCGGATTTGAAGAAGGAAGCAGAGCCGCTATGATCATTACAAAATAGAGAATGTATCTGATCTTAAATACTTGTGGGAGATGCTCAGGCTCATCCTTCAATCAGCCACGTTCATCCCCACCAGCACAACTTGTTCTTGTCATTCACACTTCCTGAAACTCCTTTCCCCCGGCCCTCCCATGGCTGGCTGATGAGTTCATCCAAGTCTCAACTGAAACGCCATCTGCTGAGCAATGATATCCAAGCACCCTCACTAGCAAGGTGGAGTCCACAATGTGATATCCCTTTACTACATTTTACTTTCATAGGTTTTATTGCATCTTGATATTTTCAGGTAAATTTAACAGACAAATTGTTCGTTAATTATCTACAAGCTTGATAAAGGTGTTTTGTCTGCCTTGTTCAGAACTGTTTCTCTTGAGCCTAGGATAACATTTGGCACATAAAAATTGGTGGTTGAATGACACAGTGAATGAATGACGAGACTAGTATGAACAGTGACAAGAAAGATAAGGTAGAAAATGGAGACATTACAAAGCATGTTAAATCAGGTTAAATTTAAATCAGTAGAAGACATAAAAGGAAAAGTTGAAGACGACATAGAGAATTTTCAGACAAAACAGCAAAGTTAATTTTGTTTTCCATGGAATGTGAGGCCCTTCGTGTTCTGGTCTAGGCCTCCTTCTCAGTACTTACTAAGTCTCTTGTGGGGCCGATCTCATGCCCTGGGCTCCAGTCAGAACACAGTAATTACAGTTTGGAACCACCAAGTTGCTTCTCCTCACAGTATCCCCTTTGTATGAAGTATTGTTATTTACCGTTTCGCACACTGTTTTTAACAGACTGTGCTCTAAACACTGTGCTAACCCTACTCACAGTGTCTACCACCTAGTTCAATAAGAAAACATCAGCTTGCTAGTTCAAGCTCCATCATCACCTCCTGTTTGTACCTTTTCCTGCCTAAAACTGCCCTCCAATCAAGAAAACGAT
The DNA here is from genome assembly GCF_023699985.2 of Odocoileus virginianus. Taxonomy (NCBI): domain Eukaryota; kingdom Metazoa; phylum Chordata; class Mammalia; order Artiodactyla; family Cervidae; genus Odocoileus; species Odocoileus virginianus. Next base: position 26,140,550 of record NC_069685.1, read on the forward strand.
ATAGTCTATTTTTTGTTTACCCACTGTCATCTACTCAACTCCTATCCTGGTGTCTTCACTAATGCCTCATCCTGAACTTGTTTACGCATCCACGTTGGCCGGCTAAGTGGGAATGTTTTAATAGCAAAGATGTCCCTTCTTCATCAAATTAGGAAGGTTTGGGGCAGAATATACATTTTTAAATTAAATTATGAATCTGAATTGATCAAGTTGACTTTGAGAATTAAAAAAAGAGCTATAATAGAAATAGTTATCAATTTGGTTCAGTAAATATGTGTTGATTTATCTTTGAGGCATTAAGCTCAATGTGAAGGAGACAATTATAAGGTCCCTGACCTAGAGAAGTGCAAAATCCACAAAAGAAGTGATGTCTGAAAACTAAAATTTCAACATTGAGTTATTCACATAGTATGCAATTATGTCAAATTTCCATACATTAAAATATATAGATTTAAGTTGTCTAAATATAGAAGTAATAGATGAATTAATTATATATAACCAGATTACCTCAGCAACTTATATACCAGGCAAATCCCAAACTGACCTGAAGATTTCCACTGGACTTCCAAGAATACAGTCTTTTCTTAGATTCTGCTGCCTAAGTAATATAACAAATAATCCAGCGATTGACTGATCAAAATATGAATAACTAAAAACATGACTTGAGAAATTGACTAAAAGTTATAGAAAAGAAAAATCAGCAAACCCAAAACTCAATTAATTGTCTGTAGTGTGTGCTCTGCCCTCCTACAAAAGATGCACACACCTTCTGAATATTTTAGTAATGTTCTCCTCCACAGAACCCCCACCCCTCACCCTGTGTTGTAATGCATATTCAAGTTAAATCAGATCATCAATACCAAAGCTCTTGAGCATAATTGATAGGATAGCATTGAAGTAATGCTTATACAATACAAATTTACTTGTTAGATAGAGGGCATTGAAAAGATAACACACTCACATCCTGGAGAAGGAGAGAGCCAAAATTAGGTAACAGGAAGGGCAAAATAAATGTTGAAAGTTGCCCTTAAAAAATGTGGCACAAAAGTGAGTGAAAGGAGAACCTTGGCAATCTAAGATATCACTTGTTATACACACACATACATTGGATTTTTATGAAAATAACATATGACTTATGTGGATGTTTTTTCAAACCACTTGAACAAGTTAAGATAGTCTGAGGAAGGTCAAATGACTCCCTACTGAGACATCACACAGAATGACATTGACTTAGTAATTTTACCATGTCCTGGTGTTGGTCTTGAGTTTTGCTGAAACTAGATCTCTCAGGTGGCCTAAAGTTGAGGGTACCTCCAAAGATTTTTTTTTTTTTTGTACTCACAAGTGCCAAAAGTTATAAGCTAGGAAACCAGCTTGGAGAAGACAAGGGCAACCCACTCCAGTGCTCTTGCCTGGAAAATCCCATGGACCGAGGAGCCTGGTGGGAAGAGTCGGACACGACTGAGTGACTTCACTTTCACTTTTCATTTTCCTGCATTGGAGAAGGAAATGGCAACCCACTCCAGTGTTCTTGCCTGGATAATCCCAGGGACGGGGGAGCCTGGTGGGTTACTGTCTACGGGGTTGCACAGAGTCAAACACTACTGAAGCGATTTAGCAGCAGCAGCAGCAGGATACCAGCTGACCTCAGCTGCTAGATTAGCACATATGTCTTTCAAGACAGAATTTTCTCTTGAGGATGATCTTAAAAAGAAGAGAATCACTATAAGGAGAGTTAGTTATATAATTCAGAATGCTAATTACATTAACTCTGGAAGATAGTAGTGCTTCTAACTCTAATGCAAGGATATACAAGTGGAAAGGACTTACTAACTCATTTAGAGTCTCACAGTCTCTCTCTCCCACTTAGAATTTATTTTGGAATCTTTCCCTCTTTGATTAATCCATTCAGTCTAGGCTATTTCCAACATGAATTCTGCCCTTGCTCTTTTCCAACCCAAGTTTCCTTATTTTCAAGTTCTTGAAGGAAAGGGCTGGGGGTGGAACTTAGTATCATACTGTGCCACCTCCATCTTCTGTAATGTTCCATAGTATTAACATTAAGTCAAACCACTTTCAGGTTTATGATTGATGGTCATACACAGAAAGAGACAAGTGTTCAAGCCCCTTATTTCTACCTGTAAAGCTAAAGGTACTCATTGAGCATCTTTGTGTCATTGATCTAATTAGTCTCTGCATTTTGAATGTGTATTAAACCAATAAGAATAAATGAAACAAACATTGATATAAGCCTAAAGATGTCAGTAAAACATGTGTGTATGCGTGGTCAGGAGTGTCTGACTCTTTGCGACCATATGAACTGTAGCCAGCCATGCTCCTCTGTCCATGGGATTTTTCAGGCTAGAATACTGGAGTGGGTTGCCATTTTCTCCTCTAGGAAATCTTCTCCAACCTGGGATCTCCTGAGTCTCCTGTATTGCAAGCAGATTCTTTACCTCTTGAGCCATTAGGAAAAACCCTTACTAGTAGCCTGGTCCCTTGCTAATCTTTTAGATAAAGGTCATAGATAAAATCACTAATGATATCCTATGGAAGAAAGTGAAAGTGTTAGTCACTCTGTCTTGTCCAACTCCTTGCCACCCTATGGACTGTAGCCCACCAGGCCTCTGTGTCCATGGGATTTTCCAGGCAAGAATACTGGAGTGGGTAGCCATTCCCTTCTCCAGGGGATCTTCCTGCCCCAGGGATCAAATCTGGGTCTTCCACATTGCAGGCAGATTCTTTACTATCTGAGCCACCAGGGGAGCCCAGTGATATCCTATACTTTTGCATAATAGTCTGGGAAAGTAGAGTTTAGGTTGAATTTAAAAAATGCATTTTGTGATCCCTTCACTGTTGAAATAAATCAGCATGATGTTAAACAGACTATCCCTCTCAATACATTGGCAGTAAATGTTTTCAGGATTAGAGAAGTTAACATAAGCATGTTCACATGCTCAGTGATGAGAAGGACTAAAGAAAAAGTTTTTAAAACAAAAACACCAAATGTAAGCATTTATTTACGAAACTTACTACTTTCATATCTCTAAATCATAAAATAATCCTCTCAAAGTTCTATGTTTTTAGAATTTACTGTTATATTCCACATTTCATTTGATCTTTATCACAAAGATAGTTTAGTATCCATATTTACAGAGAAATATTCAAATAGATTAAGTAATTTATCAAAAATGAATCATCTAGCAGGTAACAGACTCAAACTGAAGACTGAAGCCAGAACCCATGTAAACTAAATCAAAGTCTAGAGCCATTTTCAATATACCAATAACAGTATCATTTGCCTCCCTCTGTCAGAAAGCTGTAAAACAATGTGTAAACATTCACAGGTAGGAAAAAAAGACAATTCCTCAATCTTCTTAATCCCATTTCAAATATATAGTGCTAAAACTCATTCTAATGTTATAGTCTCCTAATCATGAAATAACCAGCAGCAAACCCTCGCTATAACAGTATTAAGTAAAAAGGAAAAGATTCCAGTGGCAGTATTATACTAGGGCCAATGTTACCAGCAAAATAAAAATCCCAAATAGATTTTAAAAAATAAGAATATGTACAAAACAATGTTCTGTGCTCCGCTCTATATTTTTAAAATTGGTTGTGAGTCACGATGAGACATACTTCATGAGCAAAAGGTCTTATTATCTGTTCCTTCAGACCTAGACTTGGAGTATCAAAAGTAAATAAAGGCCTTGTACTTTTCATGAAGCTTCTGCAAATCTCCCCCAAAGGCTACTAGTAATGACTTCATGTCAAAAAGAATAGAGGAAACATTTTTTCAATTCCTCTGGAAGTAGTTCTACATTGATTTCAGAGATGTAGTCGTGCACCCGGCCAACTTGGCAAATGGACGCACGGTGCCCTCCAGCTCTCTGAGGGCTGGGAACTTAACGACGGCAGCAGCCCAAACGCTTCTTGTATCCCTCAGATTTTCTAGTAGTACAAGTGCAGAGTGTGGGCTTCATTGTCACAGACTTGGTGTGTTATGATCAAATTATACACACACACACAAATGTCATAGATTTTAAATGTGTGCAAACATATATGTATTTTAAAAAAAATTTTTATTGGCGTGTAGTTGATTTACAGTGCCGTGTTAGTCTCTGCTGTACAGCAAAGTGAATCAGCTAAACATATAGTACATATATCCACTCTTTTTTAGAATCTTTTCCCACGTAAACCATTATAGAGTATTGAGTAGAGTTCTCTATGCAATAAGTAGGTCTTTATTAGTTATTTATTTTATATACAGCAGTGTGTATATGTTAATCCCTTAGCAGCAACATAGAGGAATCTAAGAGATTGTCACATTGAGTGAAGTCAGACAGAGAAAGACTAATATCATTACATGTGGAACGTATAAGTAGTACAAATGAAGCTATTTAGATGTATTTGTATTCAGGTTTTCTGTTGTCAAACTGTTTTCTTGAGAAAGTCATTCTTTGTTTATAGAAAATTTTCATTCCAACAATCCATAATACCAAATAGAATCATTTTAGATCTTCTGGTTTTCATTTAATTGGTTAAAAATGGATTTGTATAAACCTAAATCAATATTCTTGTCACCCCACTGATTTGCTATATGAGTATAGGAGCTTTCCTTCATATCTCTAAGTCCCAGCATTCTCACTGGCAAAATAAAAATAATGATATACCTATTTTGTAGGTTGATTAAAGTATACAATTCATTTGCATCACATATTGTCAAGTATATAGTAAACACCCAGTATTTGATTTTACCTTAATTAGTTTAGTTTTTACCTTAATTAATTAATTTTACCTTAATTAATTAGTTTACCTTAATTAGTTTTATTTTTGATAAAAATCTCAAATACACTTCAACAATTATGCTTTGTAAGAGAATCTTATTTCCCCTGTACAGCTTTTCTTGTTCTTACTGTTTCTTAACTTGTACTGTTTTCTTAACATGTATATTTCAGGCAGGTAATTTCCATTTAAGTCATTTTGAAGTCACCACCTCCAGTACAATGTTATGAAACTCTGTCCATAGTTCTTCAGGCACTTTGTCCACCAGATCCAATCCCTTGTATCTATTCATCACCTCCACTGCATAATCATAAGGGATTTGATTTAGGCCATACCTGAATTGCCTAGTGGTTTTCCCTACTTAACTAATAAAATAATAAATAAATATTAATTTGCTATACAGTTCTACCCTCTAGAATTAAAATAATTGTAAGGAGGCTCAAAATACCAGTATCTTTGTAGTGAGATAAATGATTTATAATTGTCATTATAAAAATAAACCTTTTGAAACATCAAAAAATATTATCTATAACAACAAGAGTAAGTTTCTTTCCTCTAAACTTATTTTCCCTATGAAACATTTGATTTTCAGTTAAGATTATGATTATTGTTCACTTAGGTAGCTAACATATTCTCCTCGTCCAAACTATTACCACGTAGGAATGAGCTTTTAGAATGACTAGTGGTTCTCTGGAGTCTTTCAAGACAGTTCATCACCCATCCTGAGAAAACAGATGGTGGACTCCAGACCTACTGTTTGATGTAGGTCAGCCTTCCTGTGAACTATGAGCTGGAGTGGATGTAGGACCAGGTCTGAATTACTATCCTATGTCTTACGGTTACAGAGAGAAAGAGTCTTCTCATGGCCTAGACACGCATGTCATATATGATCACCAATAGCCACATGTTTCTATTCAAATGTTTCCATTAATTTAAATTAAATAAAATTTCAAGCCTATGCTTGATGAACTTCATCAGTTTTTTTGAATGAAACGAGTATTATCTAGATGTTAGCAAGTACTCTACAAATGTCTGTTGATCAAGCATGTTAATTGTGTTATTCAAATCTTCTATAGTTTGAGAAATGTAAAGACAACAATTGAAGGTTATCCTTCTTCAAGGTTAATTTGGTCAAACTAAAAAATATTTTTGTAAACACAAAGTATTTTTGTAAATTTTTGCACAAATGAAGGAAGCATTGTAGGATTGGCTGTTGATATTTTATTTCAGTTAAAACTTAAATACATTTCCTCAGTTGCACTAGCTACATTTAACACTAATTACTCTTCTTGTTCTTACTTATGTTCACATAATTTTCTTCTCAGACTGGTCTTGATTACTTATTTGTTGTGCTGTTACTTGTAACTAAATGAATGTATGTCAATGAATGTTATTTCCACTTGTGAAAGAATGGCAGAAAGATGCTTTTTATATGGATTGCTATGATCCAGAGGGAAATATTTGGTTATTTTATTTATATGCTATGTCATATTGATAGTAAAACTTTTTCTCACCCTACTCTGTATTTGGATACACCATGGTGCCTCCAAACTCCAGTGAATGAATTTCATTTCATTTGGAGATAACTTATAGTATCACTATACTAAACTACCTATTTAAAATTTTAAATTTTTCCCCTCAAACATCTTTCTTATAGGTTCATAAGATTTCACTTACAATGCTTAATATTAATATCTTGTCTTCCCATATCTCTTATTATTTGTAGTTGTCAAGAGAATCCATAAGCTGTAAGTCTTTAGAGAATACTGCATTTGATACTTGCCAAGCAAATATGCCTCCCTAAATTCTGATGATAAAAGGTATCCTAGAGGAAGGGTTACATTAAATGTTCTGATGATACTCTGCTTGCCAAAGAGAGCCAGCTGTTTATACTTGGCAGCATACTGCAACAGAATTATCTCATTTGCAAATCTTGGGATATGGAGATGCAGATAAATGTTAGCATGATAAACTAACAAATGTAGAATGAGTTGTATTCTGAATATTTGGAGGAAGGCTTCATATTTCATATTTGTGCATATGGAGCTTTGAAAACTTATTCATAAACATGCCATCTGAGCAACATGGCACATAAGGCATTTTTAGTATGGCCAAAGCTGCATTAAGATACTTCCTTACATATTATACAAACAAATACTTTAACATTCCACTTGTATAAAATTTTAATGAGAAAGGTGTTTAACAGTAGAAACAGAAGTGTGTCTGATGTGTTTTCATAATAAAATGAGTATTTTCTGCCAATTAAGTGCAGAGATAAAGGTATTACTTTCTTAGTTACAAAAGGTCCCCAGTCAGCAGGTAAGGACTTTTTAGAATTTCTTTTGTAAATTCACTTGGTTCACACATTCACATTTTAGCCATCACAAAATAATAAGCTCAGTATTTAAAAGGAAAATGTATTCATAAGAGATTTATTTATGGATCTAAAAACACATGTCAGGAATTCAAAGGATTAGGTGATAACAAATTTTTAAAATACTAGATTCTATTTTAGCCCAAGCAATTTTTTCTTCTACTTGTGAGAAGAAAACCTTTCATTCATAGTCAAAAAAAAAAAACAAACAACAACAAAAAAAAAAAAAAAACTTTTATTTGACTGGAAAGAAATTTATCCTTCATAACTAATAGCTAAGCAAGGTGAATATCATCTTTTCTTTTTTCCCTTTAGGTGAAGATAACCTATCCACTTCCCAATCTGTTAATTCATTCTTCTTTCTGCAGCTAGAATGATTTTTTGAAAATACAGATCTAATTACATAAACTCTTAAATAATACACTATATTTATCCATTGTCCATAAGAAAAACATCCAAACCTTTAACCTTTAACATGGTCTATAAAGTACTGCTTGATTGATCTTTTCTGCCTCTAAGACTGCATGACACTGCTGTGGGCTCTCACAGAGCACCTAATACATAGAGGCACTACATGAATATTGAATGACTGGAAACAAACAGTACAACTTTTTTCCCCTCAGATACAAAGCATCCAAAGACAAGAGATGGATGAAGTATGTACCTGTATATAAAATAAGAACACATCCCCTCATTCTCTATCTCCTGATTGTGTTTCACTTTTACATCATAAATAATACCTGATATATATTTCATTTATGTAGACAAACTCCACAATGGCAAAGATGCTGTCTGGCTCCTAATGCTGTCTGGCACTGTTATAGCCGATAGTGACTTTAAAAAAAAGTGAGATCTTATGAGTATAGGATAAATTTCTGTTAAATTAGCACTGAAGGAAAAACTCTACCCTTAAGCCATCACTTGGGTTATCAGTTAAGTGGTCAGGAAGTTTTTCCAAGGCCACTGCGTCTTCAGTCGTTATCCTCCTCCCTATCTACCCTTCTCCTCTCAAAGGTACCTTCCAAGACATTCACTTATTTATTCATTGAAAACATCCTTTTGTTCTTTCCTCAGTTTAAAAAAAAAAAAATCATTGGCACTCCTTGTTTCATGAAAAGGTTCAAAATATTTAGCAAAAACACAGAATGTGTCCCTTGCTGACATGTCCAGCACTAACTTCACCTTCCGTGCACATTCTGCATGTAACATCCAGGCTGCCCATCTCTCAGCTCTTTGGGTCTACCATACTCTCCCTCACTCACTGGTATGTCTTTGCATACACTGGTTCCTCTGGCCAGGACACTCTTTCCCTGTGAAGGCTTTTTCACCTGGATAAATTCTTAATTTTCCTGCAGGTTTGTGCTTTAGAAGCAACTTCCTCTGGGAAGGGTTTTCCAGACTTCAAACATAAGGGGAAGTACCCCTGTTTTGTCTCCCCCTAATTCTTTCAACTTTCCATGTTGCATTGTACTTACCTTCCATAATTTGATAGTTCATTCGTCTGGGTTTCCCGTAGACCGAAATAGCCTTTGATAAGCAGAGGTGATCATTGTTCACACATGGTGCTTGTGCTAGAAATAGTATTTGCCAAATGAGGACTTGGAGGCTAATATGTCATAATTCTAAGTCAGTTCCAAATCTCAGGCAGATATTTTTTAGATTAAGACTGAATAATTTTTTACCTTAGGACCCCCAAAATACCAGGGATGTTATAAGGGCTTACAAGTTACCACGGAGAGAGAGAGAGAGAGAGAGTCAGTCATAACTGATCACCTGATTGACTTGTATTAACCAAGTGTAAGGATGTTTGTCTTAAATCGGAAAACAAACAGACACAGTCCAGAAAGGAATGGAGATTTTTCCAGTAAATTTCTTAAGAAGGCCAACTCTTAACCTGAAATCACACACCCAGCTCTCTGCAGAGTATTCTATCCAAAATTCAATGTCACTTTTCTTACACCTATAAAAGCTGCAAAAACTGCCTTGAGAAGCAAGCAAATGTACAGCAACTCCAGAAAAATAGAGGAAAGAACTTGTAGCAGTAATTTACTGATTAGCCTTTGATTTTCTAGACAGTATTATCAGAATCAGTTCTTGGAATCAGCTCTTAGATCTCACCATAACTCCTATTATATTGACATGTAATGCTGCTTCTAAGATGGCAACATTATACACGTGCCAGAATGGGTAAGAATAGAATACTAGCATATCAAAATCTCTCCTTAAACAGCACAAAACAAGGCTAAATTTTACCCTCTCCCTTTTAAGATTATGTAGACAACCTGATATGACATTGAGAGAAGCTGTGTATGTTTTCTCTACCACAGCAGCGATGGGAAGACAAGTCTTCTCCTCTAATCTGGCAATAATAATATATTATCATAGGTCAAGACTTGCCTTAGGAAGCAATTGGAAATGTTGAAAAATTCCTGAGAGAAAGAATGCATCAACTCAGCCAAAACTCAAATATCCATTATAACATAGATGTACATAAATTTCCATGAAGACACGAGCTGATATAATTCTCAAACACATTTTTAGTTTGGGGAGTGTTTCTTGTCTCTCCTAACTTCAATTTCTTCATGAAAATGAGGATAATAATGTCTGCCTCTTTGATTCACTGTAGTAATTCAATCAGGTAGGAAACATAAAGCACTTAGCACATTATTGGCACATAGTAACTCAGCAATAATTGGTTGATATGCTGTTTAGATTTTTTTTTATGGTTTTACCATCAAACATGCTAAAATTTCATTTAAAAAATAACTCTTGATTTCCCCCCACCACCGCCCTTTGGTCCTAGCTATATGAGAAGGGTGGAGGGAAGAATGCAGTCAGGAAGGAATGAGAGTGTGTGGCACAGGGTGGAAGAATTATGGGGAGCCCAGTATGATTTTATACATTCAAGATCTGACCACGTGGGCTTGGAAAAGTGAATGTTTTCCTTTAAGAAGTTGACACTAGAATGAGGAAACTTTTAAAGAAGTTATTTTCCAGCAATTGAGACAACAGACTGTATGAAGGGCTTGCTGTTTTTAAAATGTGTAAAATTTCTGAGCTATCTAAAGAAACAGCTCTATTTGGCTAACAAGTATTTTCCAGAATTTGTAATGAAGATTAAGGTAGATAGTATATGAAACTCTCTGTAGCTAGTCTCCAAGGACGGTGCCCTAAATGAACCATCCCTCCGGTTAGCAACACTCATATAGTCACCTGTTCTTGACTATAAACTGTAACTCGCTCTTGACTATCTGAATGCAGAGAAGGTGATTCTGTGGTCAAAATGAACTGAAGTTGGATCAGAAGTCTTGCAGTTTAGGCTTAGCCTTTTGGAACACCCATTCTTGGAATGCTTCCTCTTAGAAAACTAGACCAGTACAATAAAGCCCAAGCCACATGAAGAGGCCAATGAAGATACTCAAGTTGAAAGTCCAGCCAAGTTTTAGACCATGAACCACCAGTCTTGTGAATAAGCAGTCTTAGAAGCCCAATTCAGTTGAGCATTATTTTGACTGGAGAACCAATCAGCATTTCACTGTAACTATGTGAGATGTCCCAAACAGGAATTGCCCAGCTGAGCCCCGAAATAAATTTTAGAACCAAGTAAAATAATAATAGATTATTATTTAAACATCCTGAGTTTGGAGATTTTTTTTTAATGTAGTTAAAAAATGACAGGAACAAATGCTTACCAAACTTCTTGACATAGTGTATAAGATATAAATAAAGTAAGTTTTGTTGGTTGAATCAGATATTTATTAGAATTTTTAATTTTGAATCAACTTCTGTCTAGAAGATGTAAAAAGCTTGGCGGAGATTGGTTATATGGTATCACAGCAATCCAGAATGAATGCATTTTAACTTCTCTAAAATTAAAACGCATCTTACAATCAATAAGACTGTATAATTGGCATTATTTCTTTTTCCCTTTCTTAGAAAGTTAAGTTGCTCAGTTGTGTCTGACTCTTTGCGACCCCGTGGACTATAGCCTACCAGGCTTCTCCATCCATGGGATTCTCCAGGCAAGAATACTGGAGTGGGTTGCCATTTCCTTCTCCAGGGGATCTTCCCAACCCAGGGATTGAACTCAGGTCTCCCGCATTGCAGGCAGATGCTTTAACCTCTGAGCCACCAGGGAAGCCCTTCCTTTCTTAGAAGTACTGCAAAAAATCATCTTACATTTGATGGCATCTTAGATATAAAATATAGTATACTGGATCAATAGCATAAAAGATTCCCATTTGGGTCAACATCCTCGGAATTTTCTGGAGCATTATTTTCAGTAGGTTTCTCAGTCCTTGCTAAATCAACAGGGTACCCTTAGGACAGGATCCAGGTATTTGCATCTAAACTAGCTTTCCACATGACTTTTTATATAACAATGTCTGAAAAACACCGATCCAGGGAGCAAAATCCTTGTACTAGTTTAAAAAACTATGTGACTGTATTATTTTAGCTCTGCAGTGATATAAGTTTATTAAGTTAGTTGGCTTTTGATAGTTGGAGTCTTGAATTGAGTGATTCAATAAATAGATATAAAAACTGTCCATAGCTTATTTTGAAAACTCCAAAAGGTGTAATTTCTATTACATTGCTCAATGACATAGTCATATTAGAAATTATAGTAATGACCCCTTCCTTCTTGCTACATAGTTTTTTTATCTGTTATTGTTGCTTGAGTTGCTCAATTGCTTCTGACATCTATTCTAAGCTACTCAAATATGTATGTTATATTGTTTCAACACTGACTAAGATTTACATATTATAATTAGTGATGTCATATTTTAATTAATTACTTTACCTGGAGAGAATATGAAAATAATTCTTAAATTGAGATGCACAATATTCTAAAATTTGGTATAAAACTGCAAAAAACATGCTTTCTCAGTATTTAAAATTTTCCTTCTATGTTTGAATTGCATAGGGAAGTATACATGTTTTGCAAAGATGAAACAGTTTACCTCCAGACATATTTCTCTATTGCTTAGCTCTTTAACTCTCATTCCCTAGAAATGCAAAGATTGTTGAGTCAATTGTGAAATTAAATTTGACATTTCACACCCTGGTAGTCATGTTGCTAGTTATCTGTGACTTCTTTTTGTACATTAATGTGCAGCTTGGAGGCAAATACTATGAAGATGCTGTAGCCTTCAGTAACTCTGGTAGTCAAACCTTCCATTTGGTGAATAATTAAAACCACTGAAATAGCATTATAGAATTGCAGGCATCTTGTTCCATCTCAAGCAAAATATGTTTTCCAAAATTTTATTTTTGGAATAGTTTGCTTAAATTCTAACTTTGAGAACATGGGGACAAAAATATATGTCAATAAAACTGTAGAGCATGAATGCTGCTTCGTATGGTGGCAGAAAAGGAAAGCAGATTGCATAACAATTATCTTTACCTTATGGCATTGTACACAGAGCTGCATTTTGTATAGCAATTCAAATTCAATAGTTATTCAACAAATGTTTATTCAGTAAGCTCTGTAAATAGAATAAAATTCTATGTAGGTATGAATATGCTGCAACAGAATCTGCTTATGGTAATATTTTGGAAGTTGAATTTGCAATTTTGTTTTTAAATGGAACCACTTTCAATAAGAAACAAAGGAAGAAACTTCACAATAGAAAAAACATATATATCCAGTGATCAAAGTTCATTTGAATTACACTAAAATATACATTTTAGTGTATATTTGAATATTTAGAATATTTGTGATTTTTGTATGAGAATTAACATGTTATTTATTACAAATATCTACTATCCTTTTCTAACTGTGAATTGGAATGCTACTGTTCTTTCCAAAAGCTATTTTTGTAAGCAGTAGATGATAGATGAAATTCTTCCATTCATCTGACTTTAGGTAAAATAAACTTTTTTTTTGCCTTTTTCACATTACATGAGAGATACTATCTACTAAACTAATGCCATTCCAAATCAAAGGAATTTCCTTTGATGATGACCAACAATAACTTCTAATTATTTGAACCGCCACAACCCAAGAAAAACATCTGCCAGGAGTATTGAGTTGGGACAATAAAAATGCCCCCCAAATTGAGACAAATGACTAACAATATCTGATAAGAGAACATTTCAATCTTTTGGATCATAAAATATCAACATAACAACTTTTGGAATGAGTAAACACTTCCTATCATAAACAATATGTTAAATCATATTCTTCATTTCTTTGAAAGTGAAAGTATAAGTCATTCAGTCATGTCCAGCTCTTTTGTGATCCCATGGACTGCAGCCCACCAGGCTCCTCTGTCCATGGAATTCTCCAGGCAAGAATACCAGAGTGGGTAGTCATTCCTTTCTCCAGGTAGTTTTGTTATTTTTCCTTCCTCTCAGAGAAGATGTAGCATATGGATTACTTTATCTAATGGTAGTGGTTGTACCAACAGTTATAATAATAATATTCAGAGCAACCACTCATATTGTCAGGCCACTGTAGAAATTATATGCCAAGATGAAAAGTAAATGGAAGAGGATGAGACATTGTGGTTCAGTCAAGTGAGTCAGGAATACAGGAATCAGAATCAAAGTTCCAAGAAAGAGACTAGTTAGGGAAATAGTCTGGAATAAAAGTATTCACATTTTAGACCTCAGATTCTCAGCCAATTTATCAGATAAACTTTACGGGTATCTATAAATAGCATATATCTCAACTTAATCAAAATAAATAAATCAAAGTAAATAAACCAAAGCAGATGAATGTGGTCCACAAATATGTTTAACTCTCAAGGATCTAACACCTGATCAATAGTAGAAGGGGCCAAAGAAAACCAAAAAAAAAAAAAACAGGTCAGGTAAAGAAGAGAATCAAGAGTATAACTTTTTGCAAATGCTTGATTCACAAGATAATGTATATTTTCAGTTCAAAAAACACGATTCAGTAAGATGTGTCCAAACAAGCTAAATTATTGAAGAGAACTGCAAAGTCTGCATAGGAAAAGATGCACATGAACCTTGAAAATGCTTTTGTTGCATTATTTAGAATAGTTATAAATGTCAGGTTACTGCTAGTGGTACTGTTCTTAAGAGTGGCATTTGCAAAATAATGTTTGCCAAAGTTCATGTGGTTCTTCCTTTGAAAATCATAGGCAAACTTCTTTTTAGACAAAGTTATATGTCCCCATGGTGAAATACTATAACTGATACTAGTATAACCATTATTTTTGTTGTTCCTACATAATAGGCTTGAATTAGTATATGTCTATGATGTCTTAAATACATATTTCAGATTTTTATGACCAATATGATTGTCTCATAAGGAAGTTAATTACTTTATCTGTTTGACAGACTACCAAAAGTCACTTTAAGTGTTCATGAGTATCCCATTAAACATTCAAAAAGGTCATTTATTCAAAGATTTTAAATTTTCTTTCTATATTGAAATAATGCTTCAGGTATATTTAATATGTTCTACATTCCTTATTCTACAATTCATGGACAAAATAATGTTAGTAACTAACCCATTGATTATTTCTGTTATTATTTTGTATTTTATATTGGAATTAAGACATTTAAGAAAATATATTCAAGAAGCATATTTTAATATAATTTTATTTTTAAAAATAAAAATAAAGAATAAAAATCCTGCATGATAAAATGAGTCTATGTTATTGGAAGGGATGAGAATGTGAAGTAATATACAGTAATTGAATGAGTGGATTCAAATAAACAGAAATAGTGGTGCCAGATTCAAATATTCATTAATTAAGGATATGCCGAAAAAGGGACGAAATCTATAAAATTTGCAAACACTGATATGTTTACACTCATGAAAATTGAGTGTGTTTAAAGTGATATTGTATAGGACATTAATGCTATGAATTTTGTTTTTATAAAAATCAAACTTTTAATAAAATTTTTAGATAATTGTAAATTCCCATCCACTTGTAAGGAAGAACACTAAGAGCTCCTTTTTACCTTTATGTATTTCTTCCCAAAAGTAACATCTTGCAAAACTATAGTACATTATTATAACTGGAATACTGACATTGAAACAGTCAAGATACAGAGCATTTGCATCACCACAAGGATCTCTGATGCTTCCCTTTTATAGTCATACCCACATCTTTGTCACCAATCATCTCCCCTTCCTGTCTTCTTAACTCCTGGCATCCAGTAATCTGTTCTCCATTTCCATAATTTTTTCATTCCCTAGTGTTAGATAATCATCCTGTATGTAACCTTTGGGGACTGGTTTTATTTCACTCAGCAAAATTTCAAGACTCATTGAAATTATTATATTTAATCAATGTTCTCATATGTTTCTTGCTGAGAAATATTTCAAGTATGGATGTATCACAGTTTATTCAAGTATTGGAAGACATTTGCATTGTTTCCAGTTTTGGCTTTTATTATGAATAAAAGGACTATAAGCATTTCTGCAGAGGTTTTTGTGGGACCATAAGTTTTAAATTTATCTGGGATAAATGCTCCAGGAGGAAAACTGCTGGGTAACATGGAAGATATACAGTTAGTTTTTAAAGAAACTGCCTAGCTGGCTTTCAGAGTGACTCTTCCATTATATAGTCTCACCAGTAATGTTGAATGATAGTTCAGTTTCTCCACATCCTCACCATTATTTGATGCTGTCATCATTTTTTAAGCCATTCTACTATGTATGTAGGCCTCCCAGGAGGCTCAGTGGTAAACCACCTGCCAATGCAGGAGACATGGGTTTGATCCCTGGGTCTGGGAGACTTCCTGAAGAAGGAAACGGCAACCCACTCCAGTATTCTTGCTTGGGCAATCCCATATATATAAGCATATCTCACTGTGGTTTTAAACTGCATTTCCCTTATAGCTACTGACGTTTTAACGTCTTTTCTTGTGTCAATTTGAAATGTTTGTCCTCTTCAATGAAATGTTTATATCTGTCCATTTTCTAACTAGGTTGTTTGATTTTTAAATGTTCAGTTTAGAGGATACTTTACACAGACTACACAGACTTTACAAAGACTTTACATAGTTCTTTGTTTAATATGTGACTACCTTTTACAATCTGTACTGTATTTGTTCAATTTGTTTTCTCTCTGCTAGAATGTAAATACCACAAATAATCAGGTATTGGGGTTTTGGTCTGTTGTTACAGCCCCAACAAGTAGAATGGGATTTTGCATAAAGCAAATACTTATTAAATATTTGTTAAATGGATGAGTAAAATTAAGACGATAGTTGACTGATGTCCATGGTAGTTGATGTAAAATAAATGTAAAGAAAAGTGGTAGTGGGTAAAAAGGTGTGATGCTGTAGCATTAAATCATTAAATAACAACCTCATTTGTAAATTCGAACATATCCTTTTAAAAAGTGCTATTTTTTCAATTATTTTAAACTGAAAGTGACTATGTCTCTTTACCATTAAATTTTATAATTATTTATCTGAAGTCCTCAAATACAGTGTGTTACTACATAAAAGGGACACTAAAACTATCTAATATTCTGAAAAGGTAATTTTTACTTCAAATGCATTTTTTATTTACATTATATCTCAGAAATATTTCAAGAAAATAAGAATATTGATTTTAATAGTTAAATGCTCAGAATACTTAACTACACTACCAAATTTTTAATTATACACATTATTTTATGTTTCACTTCTATTTTTAGAAATCTACCCTATAAGTATACTTTCAAATTTTACAGAAACAATTTTACAGGGATGTCCATTATATCACTGAATACGAGAGCAAAAATAATAAACTACACATTTATTAAGAGAGGATTGTTTAAATAAAGTATATACCCATTTATGATATACTATTGAATATTATATTATGAAATACTAGGCAACAGTTTAAGATAAAAGAGGCAAAATTATTTTTCTGCTAATATTTCTCAAGTACATTAAGTAAAAAAGTAAGGATACAAAAGAGCGTCTGTAAAATGAGCCCCTTATAAAGTTAGCAAATATAAATGTGTGTGTGTAAGTATGCTAGAATATCAAGAACAAATTGTGGAAAAAAAATTTAAAAATTAGCTGTGTAATAATACTATTTATCTCTAAAGTGGGACACTTAGTTAGAACATGTCTACTAACAATTTTTTAACGTTTCTGGAGTGATTGATTTTTTTCCAAAGTGCATTTATTACTCTATGCTTTAAAACTAAGTTACAAGAAATAAGTGAAACATGCAAATGCTTTGACACAGCAATTTTGTCTCTAGCAATTTATCCTAAAGAAATGATTAAGGATGTACATAAAGTTTTATGACTACGATGTTCACTGTAATATTGTTTATTATAACAAAACTGGATAATAGACAATCCTGAAATATGTGTCATTAAATAAATCCATTTTATGAAAATCATATATTCATTAAAATGATGCTGTGGGAGTTTTCTCCTAATGTGATATATCGCCCTTTATTAGCAAGTTTTTTTTTAAGTTGGTACAAAACAGTAAGTATAGTAAGCTCACATTTTAATTAAACATATACTTTTTTTAACAGATGTCTATATGTCTATATGCCAATCTCTTAACTGATTGTCTCTGTTTAGTTGGTTTGTGAATGGGTTTACGTTTGTGCGTTTACATGATTTTTTAAATTTCTGCAATAGTGTGCATTACTTTTAGTCACAGAAAATGTGCTATAAAAACAATTAACATCATATTTATAACCTTGGGAAACTTTCTTGCATGAAAACATAAAAGGCTAACAAGCTTTAGCATAAAGTTTACAAATATTGTCCTTCTGGTTCAGGTTTATATTACTAACAACAGAACGGGGAACTTACTTGTCTGAATCAAAGGAAGAAGAAAGCAAATCAAACATCATGTCAATGTATGGCGAAAACCACTACAATATGGTAAAGTAATTAGCCTCCAACCAATAAAAATAAATGGAAAAAAAAAAGAAATCTGAGCACCGAATAACTAATGCTTTTGAATTATGGTGGTGAGAAGAGAGAGAATCCCTTGGACTGCAAGGACATCAACTCTATCAATCCTAAAAGAAATTAATCCTGAATATGGGGTCGCAAAGAGTCAGACATGACTGAGCGACTGAACTGAACTGATTCATTGAAAGGACTGATGGTGTAGCCGACGCTCCAATACTTTGGCACCTGATACAAAGAGCCAACTTACTGGAAAAGACTCTAATCCTGGAAAAGATTGAGGGCAAGAAGAAAAGGGGGTGACAGATGATAAGGTATTTATATGGCATCATCAACTCAATGGACATGAGTGTGAGCCAAGTCCAGGAGATAGTGAAGGATAGGAAAGCCTGGTGTGCTGTAGTCCATGGGGTCACAGAGATTTGGACACGACTGAGCAACTGAACATCAAGAGGGTTTAAAAATTGCTCAGATATATGCAGCTAGTAAACTACAGAGTTGGAATATAGATTTCTTTGTATCCAAATTCAACCTACTTTCTTTCATCTATCTAGCCTGTGATGGCATTTTACTTCTTACTTTAAATATACAACTTCCAGATATGCCCTGGACATTGGAAGACTGGAAGGAATAAATACAGGTAGTGGATACATGCCAAGGGAAACTGGGATTTAAACCCAGGACAATTATAAAACAAAAGAGAATTTGAGGAAAAACTTCATTTTAGTAGTGAGATGAGTTAACATAAAACTTCTAGTAAAGAGTGACTAAAGAATCGTTTTGAGTAAGAACAGCAACCAAGAACTTGTTTTGGGCAAATAATTATTTTTAATGTTAGCCCTTTCTCATTCACAGAAGAGCAATAGTAAGGAGAATAGAAAAGCTATGCTATGGAAACCCTGTTTCTCAGGTCACTGGGACATGGTGGCAGCTGGAAGAATCCCTTGACACGGCAGAAGCAGCAACTTGACAAACGCGGCAATAGACTTGATAGAAGAGTCGGTTCAGTTCAGTCACTCAGTCATGTCTGACTCTTTTTGACCCCATGGACTGCAGGACACCAGGCTTCCCTGTCCACCTCCAAGAGCTTCTTCAATCTCATGTCCAAAGAGTCAGTGATGCCATCCAACCATCTCACCCTCTGTTGTCCCCTTCTCCTCCTGCCTTCAATCCTTCCCAGCATCAGGGTCTTTTTCAATCAGTCAGTTCTTCACATCAGGTAGACAAAGTATTGGTGCTTCAGCTTCAGCATCAGTCCTTCCAATGTATATTCATTACTGATTTCCTTTAGGATTGACTGACTTGATCTCCTTGCAGTTCAAGGGACTCTCAAGAGTCTTCTCCAACACCACAGTTCAAAATCTTCAATTCTTCAGCACTCAGCCTTCTTTATAATCCATCTCTCACATCCATACATGACCACTGGAAAAACCATAGCTTTGACTAGACAGACCTTTGTTGGTAAGGTAATGTCTCTGCATTTTAATATGCTGTCTAGGTTTGTCATAGCTTTTCTTCTAAGGAGCAAGCGTCTCTTAATTTCATGGCTACAGTCACCATCTGCAGTGATTGTGGAGCCCTAAAAAATAGTCTGTCACTGTTTCCATTGTTTCCCCATCTATTTGCTATGAAATGATGGGACTGGATGCCATGATCTTAGTTTTTTGAATGTTGAGTTTTAAACCAACTTTTTCACTCTCCTCTTTCACTTTCATCAAGAGGCTCTTTAGTTCTTCGCTTTCTGCCACAAGGGTGGTGTCATCTGCATATCTGAGGTTATTGATATTTCTCCCAGCAATCTTGATTCCAGCTTGTGCTTCTTCCAGCCCAGCGTTTCTCATGATGTACTCTGCATATAAGTTAAATATGTAAGGTGACAATATACAGACTTGAAGTCCTCCTTTCCCAATTTGGATAGAAAGGTACCGTGTTGGAATTAGCATTGGTTCTGGTACAGTAGTGTTGATGAAATATCTGAGCTAGTCAGTATGGCAGGGAAACCACCTGAAGTGGCTAGGCTCACTGGTTGCATGAACGGCTGTCTATTATAGCATAATAGGAAAAAAAAGACAAGAGTAGCTCAACTTGCTACCATAAGCAGAGCGAAATAGGGAAAGGGAGTAGCCGAGAGATGAGCCCACTCACTTCTTAAAATAATTCCCTCTCCCTCGAAAATGAATTAAAACTACCAGAGTTGTGATAGAACTGCCCAAATCAGCTTGGAAAATGTGAGAAAATTAACGAACGTCTTTTCTCAATAAGAAAATGAGACATCATCGATTTTTGATTACTATGTAATATGTAAATAAATTAAAGATATGAACATACTATGGTAATCAAATGATTTCTGTTCATCATTGTTTGACTAACCTTTGTGCAGGAATATGTTTAGTAATGTTGAACTTACATAACTTTCTACCTTTTGTGTCCTTTTAGAATCTGTGGATGTTTTCTCCCTGGTTGCTGTGACTATATAAAATCACTGGTCAGAACAAACGTCAAACATCTCTCCTCTTTTTAAGAGTGCAATTATTCAGTTTCTAAAATTGACCAAGAGTCTCCTTTAATTTCTCTCTTTTGCTTCTTCTGATCTCAGTGAGGCAGCAGTGAGCAGTGGCCAAAAACAAGATCTTAATTTCCTCCCTAGGAATTGAACCTGGGTAGCCTCGATGAAAACCAGGGCTCCTAATCACCAGACAAGCAAGGGCTAGAAGGTAACAGCTTATTTTTTTTCCCCCTGGATCTTTGCCCCCAGTAAAAATGCATTTATCCTGGAGGCAAAAAGCTGAAAAATGCAAGTACAAAGTTTATTTTTAGAAACATAGCGTAACAGCAAGTGGGAGAGCTGGCAGAGAAATGATTTGTTTAGTAAAGATAGACCAGGCAGAGGGATACACACCTGGAGAGAAAGGGTGTGGGCATCCCCCTAGGGGGAGAAGCACAATAAAGAGGCGGTTAAGTCATTTATATAGGTCACTTATTTCCAGATCTTTGTCTACCCTTAGCCAATTACCTGGTTTCTTTTTTTTATACCTGACCTACTCTGGGAACTTGGGTGTGCACACACCTCTCAGCCAAGATGGATTTGAAGTGAAGGCTCCTGGGAGGAGCAAGACTTGTTATGGCCTGGCATTATCCCCTGACTTTTGACCCACATGAGGCCTTTCTGCTCATGTGTAATGTCTTCCTTGTCCAAAAAGGGGGGTGAAGTGGGATACAGAGATCCCTTAATCCTTTATTCAGACAGGGTTTGAGTAAACTAAAATGAATAAAATAAAAATTTTTGATTAAAAGAGAGAAGCCAGAGAAAACGTGTGCAGCTGTTAGATGAAGCTCAGTAAAGGAGAAAAAAAATAATCTATTCAGTGCAAGTAATGAGTGAATTCAGAAGAATACATATCTACTGAAACAACTCTTCTATTTTAGTCCCTTTATTACAAAGCCCTGGCTAAACATACTACTTTATTTTTACATTTGATTAGTTCTGCAACTTCACAAACTTTTAGAGTTTAACCCTCAAATAACATGACACATTTCAAGCTGAACCAACATGAACAATATATATTTGGGATCATATTGTGCCATCTCTGTACAGTCAGCACCTAATAAGTAATCAATATATACTGATTGAATGAATGAAAGTTTTCAGATGTTGTTCGTCCTTTCCAATGACAGAGTAGAGTTTAGATTTGTTACCAGTTGAACACAGGAGACTCAAGTGAGTAATCTGTAACAGTTTAGGTACACTCACCATTTTCATTTTTAATTAAAACATTGGCAGAATCTCTTAACTTAGTTCTCAATGGGAACAAAAGACTTCATTAAATAGTTTCCCATTTAGTCTCCATGCATTCTTTACCTGACTTAACACGACAGACATATGTACTTCCTACTATAGGAAAATGGGATCAGTCTCTAGATTTCTCTATGTATTTTCTACTGATTGGCTTAACAGCCATTAGAAACTAACCAAGCTTGAGCAATCAAGCAATTTCCGGAATTTTGAAATTATAATTACATTATAATCAATTATAAACAAAGCAGTTTGTTAGCATTTTTTATAAAAGTTACAATGAGGTTTAATGCCACAATTATGCCTTTTAAAGTCCCACTGTGTTCAGCAGTTCTGCATGCTGAGTATTGGGTTTAAATGGGTTCACAAGAATACACACATAGAGCAAGAGTTATCACTGTGTGAGGAAAGATTAGAAAATTTTGTTGAGGAGAATTGGAAAAAATAAATAGGGTATTAGCTAGAGATAAAAGTCTAACCAAGCAAGGGTTCTTTTCAAGTAGAAGGACTAGCAGCATGTTTGTATGCTAATAATAATCATCCAATAGAGAAAGAAATCTGAGGACGCAAAGAGGGAAGAGATTAACTGTAACTCAGAAGACAAGGAAGCTGATATCTAATGCACAAGAGTAGTGCTTGGTGTTAGCTAGGAGCACAGATGGCTCACCTGCGGGATCTAAAGAAAGGGAGAGAATATGAGCATAGGTATGCCAGGTGTGTAGCTATCTTGATAAAAGTTCTGTTCTGACAGCTTCCTTTTTCTCAGTGATTACAAAGTAAATTTTGAGATTAAAGCTAAGGGAGAAAGTATTGAAAGAACTGAGGAGAAAGAAGACATGAACTACTTATTTAAGAGAGTTGGAATGGGAAGTGACTTGGGAAATGCAAAGTGATTACGGCAAAGCCTTAAGGGCCTCTTGAAGTTACCTACTATTAAATTGTAGTTTAAAAAAAGGATTGAAAGGATTGAAGAAAGTGAGAGATAGAAAAAAATAGTGAATAAATGGAACAATAGTTTTAAGATACTTGAATTGTGGGAGATGACATACTAGAGACAGTAAGTTTAAAATAAAAGCACTGAGGAAACCAGATCTGAAAGAGACACGTGCACCCCAATGTTCATCGCAGCACTGTTTATAATAGCCAGGACATGGACGCAACCTAGATGCCCATCAGCAGACGAATGGATAAGGAAGCTGTGGTACATATACACCATGGAATGTTACTCAGACGTTAAAAAGAATTCATTTGAATCAGTTCTAATGAGATGGATGAAACTGGAGCCCATTATACAGAGTGAAGTAAGCCAGAAAGATAAAGAACATTACAGCATACTAACACATATATATGGAATTTAGAAAGATGGTAATGATAACCCTATATGCAAAACAGAAAAAGAAACACAGATGTACAAAACAGACTCTGTGGGAAAAGGCGAGGGTGGGATGTTTTGAAAGAACAGCATGTATATTATCTATAGTGAAACAGATCACCAGCCCAGGTTGGATGCATGAGACAAGTGCTCAGGCCTGGTGCACTGGGAAGACCCAGAGGAATCGGGTGGAGAGGAAGGTGGGAGGGGGGATCGGGATGGGGAATACATGTAACTCCATGGCTGATTCATGTCAATGTATGACAAAACCCACTGAAATGTTGTGAAGTAATTAGCCTCCAACTAATAAAAATAAATGAAAAAAAATTTAAAAAAAAACAAAAGCAAAGAAAAAGAGGTGGTCACAGAGTGGGGTCAATAAATATTTGTTAATTTACTGCAAATAAGAGACAATGATAAAACAGCACTTTTATTTCTCTCAGATTTTATTTCTCTCTACTTCCCCAAAAGTCCTACTTTCCCATCATATTTGCATCAGGAGTATTTTATAATGAATAAAACAATCCTTCTTGGTAAATCTACTAATATTTTAAGTGAATACATTTCATTAAATAACTTGAGAGGCTCCAAATGTCCAAGCCACAGCAGCATATGCTTAGAACTACACAAAAACATATTAACCCAAACGCTGAGATATCTTATCTGTCACTCTGCATGTACCTGAAGTCAGTAAGGCTTTTCTCTACAGATTAATCTGCAAATGGAATTTAAAAGTTCCTTTTCTATTGAACTGTCATTTAATCTAACTAATCTTGTTATTTTAATGATATATCCTTTTGCTGTGCATTACAGCTTTGAAATTAATTAGTATCCAGATTCACTGAAGTGCACCTTCTCTGTAAAGCGACTGTAAGAAGGATTAATGTACAGGCAGTGAGGATCACTTGTGAAAAACGTGGGCACTTACAAGCTCATTGCATTCAACTATGCTAAACTTTTCAGTTTGGCTAGTTCTTGATTAAAGAGCATTTCAGTTTTAAAACTGTCATTTCACAGTCAGGTGGGGAGAATATATACACATGTATTTCCTTTTCTATGTTATTATGAATACACACACACACACACACACACACATATCATCAAAGTCGTGGTTTTTCCAGTACTTATGTAGCGAGAGTTGGACCATAAAGAAAGCTGAGCACTGAAGAATTGATGTTTTTGAGCTGTGGGGTTGGAAAAGACTCTTGAGAGTCCCTTGGACTGCAAGGAGATCCAACCAGTCCATCCTAAAGGAAATCAGTCCTGAATATTCATTGGAAGGACTGATGCTGAAGCTGAAGCGCCAATACCTTGCCCACCTGATGCGAAGAACTGACTGACTGAAAAGACCCTGATGCTGGGAAATATTGAAGACAGGAGGAGAAGGGGATGACAGAGGATGAGATGGTTAGATGGCATCACCAACTCGATGGACATGGGTTTGGGTGGACTCCAGGAGTTGGTGATGGACAGGGAAGCCTGGATGGCTGCAGTCCATGGGGTCACAAGGAGTCAGACACAACTGAGCAACTGAACTGAACTGATTGATGTGTGTATATATATATATATATTTATATACGCTGGTCTGTGCTTAGTCATTCAGTCATGTCTGACTCTGTGACCCCACGGACTTTAGCCAGCCAGGCTCCTTTGTCCATGGGGATTCTCTAGGCAAGAATACTGGAGTAGATCGCCATGCCATCCTCCAGGGGATCTTTGTAACACAGGAATCAAACCCAGGTTTCCTGTAATGCAGGCAGATTCTTTCCCAGCTGAGCTACCAGGGAAGCATGTGTGTGTGTATGTGTGTGTGTGTGTGTGTGTGTGTGTGTATGGTTGTAGGACTTGTGTATGAGAAGAAAATGGCATAGGTATAAGCATTAAGATGGCCACGATTAGGCAATCTTTGAATTATGGGGCAATAGAGTTATCTTCCTTTTAAATTCAGCTATGTTCAGATATTCACAGAATAAGGAAAAACTGGACATCTCTGTTTCCTGGTAGTTTCTGGTCTGTGCCAACCAGGGACCAACTACCTGACAGAGTTCATCAGAGTCTGAGCCATGCCATGCATCAGCAGGACAACAGTGTGAAACTAATCTTTTCACTTGCAAGTTTAATAATATTTCAGTCTCCTGCAAAAACCCAAGATCAGCCATCCCTGAAAGCTGGTGAGAGATACTTAGGTACTAATTACAAACTACAAGTATTGTCTTTGCATTGAATAAACTGTCTTCTCCAGTCTTCACTTAACCCCTGTCAAACATAACTGTCTATTCTAAGCGCTATAAACAAAAGAGCTGTGCTAGCCAGCTACATCATTTGACTGATCTGATAAACTTCCTCACACATGTAAGTCTTGTCTTTCAGGTTTGAAGCCTCAGTCTATAAGAGTAAAGCCGTCAGTAATGACATGCATAGATGAGAGGTTTGTTGCTCCACGTGCTCTAAGACAGGCAAATGACACAGTAAAAATAAATATCATTATTTTCAACAAGTATTATTTATTGACCAATCTGGGAAGTTAGGGGCTTCCCAGGTGGCGCAGAGGTAAAGAATCTGCCTGCCAGTGCAGGAGATGCAGGTTTGATCCTTGGTTCAGGAAGATGCCCTTCAGGAGGAAACGGCAACCCACACCAGTATTCTTGGCTGGAGAATCCCATGGACAGAAGAATCGGGCTGACAGTCCATAGGGCTGTGAATAGCCGGACATGTCTGAGTGATTGAGCACGCACAGCATCAGTTAGAGGGCATGGAGCCTTTAAAGTAAAGTGGTGAGGGAGGCAAAACAAGAATAAGTCACAGGCCAGAAGAAAATGATGCTTGCTAAACAGAAGATTTGTGGAATGTTTCCTCAAGGGAATTGAAAGGATTTAGACAAGGCACCGATACTGTAAAGAAAGATGAGGGTGGGGAGGGAATGGTGAGTGGAAAGTTAGGAGTCTAGAGGCTGTTCTGGGGCAATGGTAATATTCAGTGTGATGATGCCATGAGACTAACTAAGAAACAAGGTAGATTGGGCTGTACGTATATGTATAGATCGGTGGTTCTCAAAGTAGCATCCAAATCCTCTGGGAGTCTCTAAAATTAAACCATATAAGCTACAAGGACAATTTTCACAATAATATTAAGATGTCATTCACCTTTTTCATTTTCACTCCCAGGAGTGAACAATGGCATTTTCTAGAGGATCCATAGCATGTAATACTTCATCTGACTGAATGTAAAGGAGATATGAGAAACCAATTGTCTTCTACAGATCTAGACATTGAAGAGGCCATGTAACAGTAAGAGTCTTTTCACCATTTCTTGTTTTGGGAAATACAGTTATTTTTCATAAAATTATTATCAATATTAACTTGAAACATGGTTATTGTTTTCAGTTTTAAATGTACTCAACCCACTTTACAATGTTTTAATTTCTAAATGAAGTTAATATGAGTACGTGTGTGAGTGCATGCTAAATCACTTCAGTCATGTCTGATTCTTTTGTGACCCCAAGGACTGTAGTCTGCCAGGCCCCTCTGTCCATGGGATTCTCCAAGCAAGAATACTGACGTGAGTTGCCATTTTCTTCTCCAGGGGATCTTACTGACCCAGGGGTTGAACCTGCATCTCCTATGTCTCCTGCATTGGCAGGCTGGTTTTTTTACCACTAGCCCTCCTGGGAAGCCCTAATATGAGTACAACCTATATTAACACAATCACGCTTGAATAAATTCAATGAGTTTTAAAAGTATAAAGAAAGATGAAAGAATCTGGACTTCCTCCCTAAGGACAGGGTGAGGAAAATGTGGTCACTGGAATTAATTGAAAATGAGAAGCATTTAGAACTTTGCCATACTTATCTGCTATATTTCACTGCAAAGTATGTTTTGCAATACTTATAAATTTGCCCATTTATTATTTTTTCTAGACCATTTTCCTTCTATGTTCAAGACCACACCACCTCTATTTTAGGCACTTCTTGTTCCCAATTCTTGGCCCTTCCCCTATTCCAGCTACCAGCCTTGACTCAGGCCTGAACCATCTACATTACTTGCCCCTCCTGGGAACATAGTGTGGGGGAATCCACAGGAATCTATTTTGCTCTCGCAATGTGCTCCATCCAGAAATTTATGGCACTACCACTGAACTGTGAATGATAAGGACCAATTAATAAACATTTCCACCTTTTGGGACCTGAGTGAAAACTTCTGAGATGTTTCATAAGGTTTCTTACATGTTGACAAGGGAACCTATTAGAATCTTTATAATCCATCCCATCTTTGTCCGGCCTTTCTACCTTCCTGGTTTTACCGCTTCTCTAATCCTCACTTCCATTTCCTGATTAATGTTTGCAAATATAAACAACTCTCTGCTTCAATGTCTGCTTTGGGGGAACCCCAAGCTAAGAGAGTATGCAACCAAATTTTCTGCCTGAAAATCAAGTATTTTCTTATCATGTGGATTCAAATCCAATTTATTTCCTCTTAGTGAAAACTAAAAAGTGCCATGGAAAGTTTATATCTGTTATATTTGAAGAGCAAGAGATGCAAAGGTGAAATGTATCTTTAACAGAGAGAGCCTCATATATATTTTTGTTATGTTTTAAATAAAGACCAAACAACATGTGGACAATATAGTAGTTCAGATATAAAATGGATTCGTTGATTAAATTAAGCTTCTACTGGGTACCAGAAAAATATTTTAACAAAACGAAAAGTAAAGGTACTCATTGAACCAGAAAAACAAAACATTTTAAGCTTTTAAGATCCTTCTCCATAACAGGACTGAAGAATAATGCTCAAGAATCTAATTTAACATTTCCCAGTGCCTTAGAATTTTTGCATATTTTTCTGTTCTTACAGAAGCACTCCTCCTATGAATTCAATTTCATGCCATCCCATTAAAACCATGTAGTGACATCTCATAGGTCATCATTAACTTCCAGAATCTCCTCTGGCAGAAAACCTTCTTCTTAGGATTTCCACTCAAGGTTTTGGCCCCATATGAGTATGCAGAGAATACTTAGAAGAGATCAACTATCCCAGCTGTATTAATAAGCCAGAGACTATGACCTTCTCATTTAACACATCCTGCTTAGTAATTATTAAATAACTATGGAGGGAAGTTTGGTGCCCTCTTAGTAACCTACCTCATGCATATTGTTGGCCTTGTGGTCAAGACTGACTTAATTTTAAATATAATCACTGTTTCTTCAAGAGTTATTATTCCATCTGCATGTTATACTTGTTCATTACATACAGCTGACTACCAATTGCATGAAATATGCAATTTGTGGAAACATATTAGAAAATAAGCTTCAAATTTGTCATTTCTAATTATCTGTGCATGTCAATGCCCTTCAAATTTTCTTCCTGTTTAAGTAGATTTTATAGAATCTCTGATAAATTTAAAACTATCATGAAAACACTCAAATAACATTTCCTCTTTGAAAGTTCCCTTGACTATATCTAGTACAAGGAAAGGCAGATTTTAATGCTTCTGTTATCCTTTTGCACATATTAAGTTGTATCATGTTTTATCATCTGTGCTGATTAACACGTTTGTCTGTCCCTTTAAGTATTTTGGTGACAGACCCCATGCCATATACACTTTTGCATAGTCAATGTATACAGCCCGGTATCCAACACACAGAAAATATTAAAGGGTCAGAATTCCAGAAGCACAATGGAAGTCTAGACCAATTAAGGAATTATTTTTCCCCTCTTCTTCCAGTTTTCATTTCAGTGTTTAAACTACTTCTGAGTTAGTGGAAAAGAAAAGAGTTTCACTGAACTAATTTTTCTATATTAAAAGTCTTTCTGACTTTAATTAAATATCCTCCACAAGCTTGTCTTTTGCCTCTTCTCTCTCTCAGAAGTGAAGCAGTGAATGTTCAACTCACAGGCTTCACGAAGATTTCACAGCTCTATTTTTAATGCTTGCAGTAGAGTTGGAGACATACGTTAAGGATTTTTTTTTTAAGTCTTATTATTATTAATTCCAACAAGCTGTTATAGAGACAGGATTGTTCTGACCAGAATTACACTAATTACTTTTATATAATCAGGGATTTGCCATCACCATAGCTTTATGTGCTCTTACAACTTGTCATTCTCTGCTGGATGCCAAATCTGCACCTTTGAGCTTTTATGCTTTCAACAGTGGTGTATTCTACTCCAGACTCTGAGACTTAGAGCTTTATATGCAGGTGTATGTAAGATAACAGGTGAATTATAGTTTCTTGATTAAAATTGTTATTTAGTAGTTTTATTCACTGATCTTTCTTTTGTTTTCATCTTTTTGTTTCCTGGTAAGGTCAGTGACTGTGTGTTGCTGACATCTTTGGTAAATTTACTTTTTTGTAATTGGACTTAAGGATTTGCTTTTGGCCTTTTGTCTGGAACTATTTCACTTTCCTAGAGCTTTAGAAATAATCAATCATATACATATCACTTGGATAGCCAGCTTGACAGTTTTGATGGGCCATTATTGTAGCTTAAATTTCATTTTTAGAGGATTTCATTTGACATTTCAGACTTATTATGCTACCTTGAGAGCTGGAGTTCCACAGGGCTCTGCCTTTGGTCTCAGGTCCTCATCAGTTAATGCCAATGATCCACAGCATCCCCCTTGTGGAAACGTGGACTCAAAACACTTGTGAAGTTCCATTTCATTATGGCTCTTTTTTCATTAATAATTATATTAGACAGTTTGAGAGCAGTCTATATATATGAGAGAAACTCTCCCAATATAATTTCATTAATTATTAAGATGAATAATAATTAGAAATTGCAGTTGCATTTGATTAAGGATAAATAATAAAGTTGTGATTAAAGTGCTACTTCATTTTCGTAAAAATTGGAAGGAGGTAAAAGAAATGCAGACTACAGAGTCCCCGGTTTCATTTCTTTCCTCTTTTGTTGCAACTAAAAGGAATTTCTGTAGCTACATTAAACCAAGACAGAATGTGACTGTAATTAATACTATTATAAAAAAGGTCATTTATAGCTTTACTTTGCTTTCAGCAAAGCTTATATAAAGAATGTATTAAAAATGAGGCAAATGGTCACTTTAACAAGGTATTCACAAGTAGCTTTTCAGTGAAAAGAAGTCTGCTTTTATGTTTTGAAAATATCAAGTAGTTCACAGAAATATTTATATACTTAGTAATGGCAAAAGACATTTCATAAATTATAAAACACATGCTGATAAAGTAAGTCATTACTAATAATATTTTATATCTACTTATTAGTCATAAAAGTACTCTGATTTGTGATTATATGCTCTGACATTTAGAAATCATTTTTCCTTAATTTTCCTTATGTTTTACTCATGAATCTCTGAATTCCCTCTAAATAAGAACAATTTGGTTTCAACTGACAGGGTAAGACAATGCATTCCTGGAAATACTTGATTCAATTATATATATATATATGTGTGTGTGTGTGTGTGCGCGCGTGTATGTGCATGTGTGTGCATGTGTGTGTATGTGTGTGTGTATACACATAGCCTCCACAGTGGCTCAGACAGTAAAGAATCTGCCTGCAATGCAGAATACACAGGTTCAATCCCCAGGTCGGGAAGATCCCCTGGAGAAGGGAATGGCTCCCTTCTCCAGCATTCTTGCCTGGAGAATTCCATGGATAAAGGAACCCGTTGGTCTACAGTCTATAGGGTCACAGAAGTTGGACACGACTGAGTGTCTTAGTGACACTCAGTGTCTTAGTGACTTAGTCACTCAGTCGTGTCCAACTCCTTGCTACATATATATATTACTATATATATATGTATATATCTCATTACTGGTTTTCTGGTGGTGGCTATCTTCTAGGTACCAAAAATCTCCTCTTATTTTCCTCAGATACCTTGAAATTACAACATACCTCTAATATTTCTTCATCTATTATGTAAAAAAGTGTTATTTTAGTCGCTAGTCTACAATGATGATTAAAGATACTTGCCTTTCTAATGCCAACTGACTGTCATCAAACACTAACTGACCAGTGCATTTCATCCTCAGTAGACTGCACTGTCTTTTTCAAGTTACCTTACACCCCAGTCAAACATTTTCTGTGTATCTTTGGACAGAGTTGCACTATCAAATTTACATCTTATTTTATTTCCTGATGTGTTTTCATTTTGGGTCAGGAATGTTTTTTCAGAGAACAAAATAAATGGCAGAGAGCTTCTGTGGGAAAATGATGAATCAGAGAACACTCTCTACTCAGTGTCTAGAAAAATGCTATTTGGCTGAAAGCATTTACAGCCCTGTGTTCCAATGCTCACTGGCCAAAACTTAACCTCCCAGGTCTCCTGGGCTGTGAATGTGTGACAATGTTCAACACAGGCATGGGGAAGTGTGCATGTGTGTATATACAAATATAAGTTAACTTATAATGGTATATAAGTATACCATTATATATGTATGCCTATGTGTCTAAAATAATGTTTTCATTCATCTATTGTATAGAAAAATAACAAATCAGAGGTATATGAATTGAAGTTTATCTTGTTATGTGTATAATACCCAACAAGTTTATAAAGCCCAAAGGAATTGAAATGGTAAGAAAATAGCACGTCTCTTTCTCTCCTTCTGTTTTCAAATATAGTTTTTTATGTGCTAATTAACTACTGGGGGATTATATTTCCCTTCTATTTTCTTTTGATCATGTGAATTGAGAAGGCGATTTACAGAAATATATTGATATTAACAGAATCCCATTACAACAAAATAATGTGTGTGACCACATGAGATTGCTTTTAAAGAATTTTATTCCCATTGTTGTCAGACTCACCTTTGTAATCAGCTTCAAGTTGTAAAAACAGATTTAGAAAACTCAATCAATAACATGCATTATAGAAATTACCTATTTGTGTCATAACAATAAAGTACATTTCTGTTGCAATTAATTTCAGGAGAAATAAAAGTGGTTTGATTATAAGCAAAATTTACTGGAAGGAGGACTTCTCAACTAAGTATACAAAAGGATACTCTGCTAAAAAGATCAGGTATGCTTTTTGTTTGCTCATATTAAACTGTGATGAAGACATGTCTTTCTATATTAGTCCAAAATTCCACTCTCAAATATTTACCTTCACATGCATACCCTTAATCTTCTAAGCAACATAGAATTATTGGCTTCCCATTATGCTTTCCTTCCACCTTTCAGCTAACTGAACAGTTCTTTCTCGTGGGAAACCCTTTCATCACCAACACCAATTTAAGCAGATGAGCTAGTCTTAGATTATCAAAGAGTCCCGTCTCCCTAGGCACATTGATGTTAAGAGCTGCAGGCATGCTAAGACATCAGAGCCCTGAACTTCTGCTTGAACAGTTGAGTAAGAGACTCTTTTCAATAGAAGTTGCAGTGTGAGGATTATGGAAGCCTAGAGCTACTCCCAGCCTGGTATCTTTGACATAACATGGGAGGAGAGTGCTTGAGAATGAAGCCAACTCTGGAAAGTGAAAGAAGTATCCTTATAACATTGTTTGAAGCACAGAACTCAGTGGTGCCTAAGTAACATTTATTCCCTAGACAGTCTACCTACCACCCACAATTACATGAGATTATAGATGTGTCTGGTTTCTTGAGTGTGTTTTTATCACTTGCAACTGAAAGACTGTAACACACACACTTAGCAACTGACATGTTGAACCTACAGAATGGCATGTCTTTGAAGTGTTAGAAGTGAACTTTGAAAAAGAGGGAAATGTTCTTGTATCTTAGCCTTGTGCAATGAAGGGATATCTTGGGAGAAAAAAAGTAGCATGATTCATTGATAATCTAACATGGTGTTCCCTGGAATAAAAATATCCTTTTCAGTTATACCCCAAACCCTGATTGTGATGCTCAAGAAGGCTCCAAACCAGTGTCTAACCCCAGATTTTCCTTGTTGACTGAAGTCCACTCTATAGCTGACTTTACCGGACTACCTTGCTTCTTATCACTAAATGGCAAATGAATGGCAAAGAATCATTGTGTGTATTGGACAAAAGGTTTATTTGGGTTTCTCATAACATATTATGGAAAACTTGAGTGAACATTTTGGCCAACCCAATAGCTTCTTCCCAATTCTTAAGCTGATAGGAAATTCAGTTCAGTCACTCAATCATGTCCGACTCTTTGTGACCCCATGAACCACAGCATGCCAGGCCTCCCTGTCCATCACAAACTCACGGAGTTTACTCAAACTCATGCCCATCGAGTCAGTGATGCCATCCAGCCATCTCATCCTCTGTCATCCCCTTCTCCTCCTGCCTCCAATCCCACCCAGCATCAGGGTCTTTTCCAAAGAGTCAACTCTTTGCATGAGGTGGCCAAAGTATTGGAGTTTCAGCTTCAGCATCAGTCCTTCCAATGAACACCCAGGACTGATCTCCTTCAGGGTGGACTGGTTGGATCTCCTTGCAGTCCAAGGGACTCTCAAGAGTCTTCTCCAACACCAGAGTTCAAAAGCATCAATTCTTCAGTGTTCAGCTTTCTTTATGGTCCAACCCTCACATCCATACATGCCCAATGGAAAAACCATAGCCTTGACTAGACAGACCTTTGTTGACAAAGTAATGTCTCTGCTTTTCAATATGCTGTCTAGGCTGGTCATAACTTTCCAAGGAGTAAGTGTCTTTTAATTTCATGGCTGCAATCACCATCTGCAGTGATTTTGGAGACCAGAAAATAAAGTCAGCCACTGTTTCCACTGTTTCCCTATCTATTGCCATGAAGTAATGGGACCGGATGCCATGATCTTCATTTTCTGAATGTTGAGTTTTAAGCCAACTTTTTCACTCTCCTCTTTCACTTTCATCAAGAGGCTCTTTAGTTCCTCACATTCTGCCATGAGGATGGTGTCATCTGCATATGTGAGGTTATTGATATTTCTCCCAGCAATCTTGATTCCAGCTTGTGCTTCCTCCAGCCCAGCATTTCTCATGATGTACTCTGCATATAAGTTAAATAAGCAGGGTGACAATATACAGCCTTGACGTACTCCTTTTCCTATTTGGAACCAGTCTATTGTTCCATGTCCAGTTCTAACTGTTGCTTCCTGACCTGCATACAAGTTTCTCAATAGTCAAGAGAATTTACTGCCTGTTAAATGAATATTAGCCTAGATCAACTGTCCAGCATAATATTTAGAGTCCATTATTAAAAGCTTAATAATTATTATGGATGTAACAGAATTTCTGTGAAAAATAGTTAACCTCTAATTTCAAATATATGAAATATATGCAAACAAAAAGTTTTATCTTTTTATAGCCATAGAAAATTATCAAATCTCCACTGGACAACTGATAGTCTACCACACTTTAAGATGATTCTGGCCATTGTGTAAAGAGGAGACATAAGCTTCATAAGCAAAAAATAGGCCAGAGATTATTGCAAAGGCTCAAGTGATAAACAGCAGTGCATGAAGAAAGGCAAAGGAAATGGTAATGATAAGCAGAAAGAGGAAATAATATTCAGGGCCATTTTGGTATAAAATCTGTGGTTTATATTTTCTACCTATTGTTTTTCTATACTATTTTGTCTCAGTCCCAGTTTATTGATTATGATAACATTATAGGCTGGAAATGCTGGCAAGTACATGCCTGAGCCTCTATTACTGTGACCAGCCTCCACAGACATTTCCCCATCTAGAGCTAAGCCCTTGTGGTTCTTATGATTGAAAAACAAATCTAAGCACAACCATCAGAGAACTTTGGAGGGGAAGCAGGTATATTTTTCACAAACCCTGAAGGGTATATGACACAGTGGAGTGACACAGTGGGGTCATGGGGCTGTGGCTTCTCTCTTTAATGGAGTCTGAGAGTGGGATGCCTAAGGTTTCATTAGTTCATTCTTTATTGTCTTGTTGTTGTTTTAGTAACTGTGTTGTGTCCAACTCTTTGGCAACATCCCATGGACTGCAGCCTGCCAGCTTCTCTGTCCACGGGATTTCCCAGCCAAGAACACTGAAGTGGGTTGCCATTTCCCCTCCAGGGGATCTTCCCAAACCAGAGATTGAGCCCACATCTCCTGCATTGCAGATGGATTCTTTACTGCTGAGCCACCAGGGGAGACCTCACTCACTCTTTATTGGTTAGTTTAAAACATAAGGACAGGAATTAGGGTTAGGGCAAAGGAAGGAAAAAGCGGGGTCATTCAAACAGTCAGTTATCTCGGTAATGCAGGACTTTATAAAAGGGGAGTTTCATGAGTGGGACAGCCTGGTTTCTTATCTAGGTTATTTTATTAGTAGCTGTGTCATGCAATTGACAATATCTTTGAGAAAGATATCTTTGACATGGATGTCTCAGGATTCAAAAACTTAATGTCAAATTCTTACTCTACATTTACCCACTCCAATTAGGCATCTATAGCCATCAGTCAGTTGAGACAGGAAAGAAGCATATGACCTCTATGTTAGCTGATAAAATAATGAGTGATCTGTTCCCACCTGGTTTACTTGACAGCATTGGACTCACAGAAAACACTGTTCTATTGGCCTCCATGATACCACACTTTCCACTTTCTTATGCCTGAACATTCCATTGAGCCTCATATTTCATCAACTGCCTACTTGGCATCAACATTTTCATACCTAATAATCATCTAAAAGTTGAACTCAATTAATACCCATATCCTTTGCTTCCCTAGTCTCCCTCATCTCAGTGAAGTCACCATCACTGAGCCCATTGTGTGTTCTTCTTCTTCAACTATCATTAAAGCCTGTGAACACTAACTCCAAAATATATCCCCCAAATCAGCTCTATTGGTAAGCACTTTAAGCCAAGTCACCCGCAGCTATCAGTTGGGCTGTTTCAATGCCTCCTGGCTCTCATGCATCACCAATTCGATGGACATGAGTTTGAGTAAGCTCCAGGAGTTGGTGATGGACAGGGAAGACTGGCGGGCCGCAGTCCATGGGGTTGCAGGAGTGGGACACGACTGAGCCCCTGAACTGAACTGAGTCCGGCCCCTATGTAAGAACCCAGAGTCATCTTCTCCAAGCGTAAATGAGCTCATGACACTTCTTTGTCGACAATCCTTCTAATTAAAATGTTACATTACATCTTCTAAAAAAGATGCTATGTGACTTCAACCCTGTTCACATCCCCAACCTCTTTGACACTCTACCCCTAGGCTTTAGTCATATGCTCTCTCTCCTTCTACTCCTACAGTGTGGCGTCTGGTTCCAAATGAAGGACTTTATACGCTGTATTCTCTCCAGGGATACTCTTCATTTTTGATCCTCAGGTCTGCCTCCTTTGAATCATTTGAATCTTAGCTGCAAAGTTATCTAATTAGTGAAATGTTTCCTAATCATCTAAGTCATCATTTCAGTCAATCCCTAACATATTTACTTGTTTTAGTTTCTTTGCAGTAGCTTTCATTATCCAAAATAAGCTTTTATATACTCATTTATTAGTTTATTATCTGCCTTCTCCCCACTAGAATGAAAGTTCCATGAATCCAGAAACTTTTTCTTATTTGCCATTGTATCACTCATTAAAAAAAATACTCAATAAACAGTCATTGCATGAATGGATGGTAAATTAATAAATAAGTAATTTGGTAGTTAAAACAATATGAGATCCAGTGAATAACAGAGAAAATTAACAAGGACTGAATTTGGAAGATTAAATGGTTAAGTAAATAATGATGCCCAATGTGAACTCAGAAGATGATAAAACTCAGGTAAAGATAAAACTCAGAAGATGAAGTTTAAAAGAACCAAATAGGAGGTACCAAATATCAAAGTAGTGACTTTCAGTAGTTTGTATCTCATTGGAGAGAATGGGACCAAAAAAACACAACTGGATTGATTTGAATAAATATGGTGGTTATCACTGATGTGGTTGACCTCACTAAGAAAAACAATAGAGGAGAATGACAAGATCTGAATGTCTAATAATGGTAGATGTTAATGATCCTGGAGAGTACATTCTTGTCTGGTAGCAGAACGAATTCAGAGACTTCAGA
This sequence comes from Odocoileus virginianus, assembly GCF_023699985.2. Classification (NCBI taxonomy): domain Eukaryota; kingdom Metazoa; phylum Chordata; class Mammalia; order Artiodactyla; family Cervidae; genus Odocoileus; species Odocoileus virginianus. The sequence continues at coordinate 26,177,682 of NC_069685.1, forward strand.
CATGAGATAGGGAGGTCAAGAAAGCAAAGCAAGGGTTTATTTAAGTGATAATACACTCTCAAGGGGACAGCAGCCAGTTTCAGGTGAGTAGTTGCCCTGAGTTTCTTTTACAAGCTGGTTAAATGGGGTTCATATGAATGGGCAGAATGTTCACTGGAGAAGAAGAGGTTTGCGGGCCACATTCCCTGATTTTCATCCCATCTCCACCTCTGAGAAGAGAAGGGATTTTTGCCCATTATTCTTGTTGCTGTTCAAGCACTCAGTCGTGTCCAACTCTTTGCAACCCCACGGACTGCAGCAAGCCAGGTCTCCCTGTCCCTCACCATCTCCCAGAGTTTGCCCAAGTTCATGTTCATTGCATCAGTGATGCCGTCCAGTCATCTCATCCTCTGACGCTCTCTTCTCCTTCTGCCCTCAATCTTTCCCAGCATCAGGGACTTTTCCAATGAGTCATTTGTTCACATCAGATGACCAAAATACTGGAGCTTCAGTTTAAGCATCAGTCCTTCCAGTGAATATTCAGAGTTGATCTTCCTTAAGATTTACTGACTTGATCTCTTTGCTGTCCAGGGGACTTTCAGGAGTCTTCTCCATCACCACAGTTTGAAGGCATCAGTTCTTTGGTGTTCTTCCTTCTCTATGGTCCAGTTCTCACAACCATATGTGACCACTGGGAAGATGATATCCTGGACTATACAGACCTTTGTTGGCAGAGTAATGTCTCTGCTTTTCAACACATTGTCTAGGTTTGTCATTGCTTTCCTGCTGAGAAGCAATCATCTTCTGATTCCATGGCTGCAGTCACCATCCACTGTGATTTTGGAGACCAAGAAGAGGAAATCCGTCACAACTTCCACCTTTTTCCCTTCTATTTACCATGAAGTAATATTCAGTGTTAAGCCAGCTCTTTCACTGTCCTCCTTCACCCTCATCAAGAGGGTCTTTAGTTCCTTTTTGCTTTCTGCCATTAGAGTGGTATCATCCGCCTGTCTGAGGTTGTTGATGTTTCTTCAGCCTATCTTGAGTCCAGCTTGTAACTCATCCAACCCGGCATTTCTCATGATGTGCTCAGCATACAGGTTAAACAAACAGGGTGACAGGAGACAGCCCTATTGTACTCCTTTCTTGATCTTGAACCAATCAGTTGTTTCATACAGGGTTCTAACTGTTACTTCTTGACCCGCATTCAGGTTTCTCAAGAGACAGGTAAAATTATCTGGTATTCCCATCTCTCTAAGAGCTTTCCAAAGTTTTCCATGATCCACACAGTCAAAGGCTTTAGTTATAGTCAATGAAACAGAGATAGAAACAGAAAACAGGGGTTGTTCTGAAATCCCCTTGCTTTCTCTATAATCCAGCAAATACTGGCAATTTGATCTTTAGTTCCTCTTCCTTTTCTAAATCTGACTTGAACATTTGGAAGTTCTTGTTTCGCATAATGCTGAAGCCTAGCATTCAAGATTTTATGCATGACCTTATTAGCACGGGAGATGAGTGCAAGTGTCTGATGGTTAGCACAGTCTTTACTACTACTCTTCTTGGGAATTGGGATGAGGATTGACCTTTTCCAGTCCTGTGGCCACTGTCTTCCAAATTTGCTGACATACTGAGTGCAAAAACTTGATGTCATCATCCTTTAGGGATTTGAATAGTTCTGCTGGAATTTCATCACATCCACTAGCTTTATTAACTGCAGTGCTTAAGGCCCACTTGACTTCACACTCCAGAATGTCTGACTCTGGGTGACTAACCACGCCAATGCAGTGATTCAGCTCATTAAGATCTTTTTTATACAGTTCCTCTGTGTATTCTTTCCATCTCTTCTTGATCTCTTCAGTGTCTACTAGTTCTCTACCACTTTTATCTTTTATTGTGCCCAGCTTTGGATGGAATGCTCCCTTGATGTTTTCAGTTTCCCTTAACTGATCTCTAGTCTTTCTCTTTTTGTTGTTTTCTTGTATTATTAAGCATTGTTCATTGAGGAAGGCTTTCTTTCCTCATATTTAATCTTTTTATCCATATTTATCTTAATTGGAAGTGTCATGGAGTCAGTACATGATGGGAACTTCTTTTCTGCAAGGCTAATTTTATTGTAATGAGAGCATAATGAGCAAAAGTTGACAGTCAGATGCCAGAGATTCCCATCTTTTCCCACCTTTCTTGTCTGCCTCTAGGACATTCATCACCCCAAAATGTGTGGTTTCTTGTCAGTCTGGGGGTTCCTGCTTTTCTCTGTCTGCCCAAGGACCCCTGCTGTTTACAAAATGTGTGGTTTCATGCCACTTGGTCCATGCCCCACTTCTCTGCTCATATCTAGCTACCTCCCTGCTGTAACACAGAGTCAGTAAAATGAGGTGGGAGAGTAATTAGAGGAGAAAGGCAAATTCAGATTTACATAATCCAAGGATGAGATGAGAAGAGTCTTTCCTTCTCAGGCAGCTCATGAGCCAACCAACCACAATAAGTGTTCAGTAAATGCTGAGTAGGATGAAAACTGAGGATTCTGAACTGGACTAAGATAGTGAGATCTGCATCCAGTTAGTAAATGTTGAGGACTGAGAGAGGAGACAATGAACAAAGGGTACTCTCCCAAAGAATGACACTAGAGCATAGAAAAATAAAGAACAATTTGAATATCTTTTCAAGATAGAGGAAACTTGAGCATGTTTTTAAGCCAAGGAAAAATGGCCAGAGAAGTAGGAAGTTTAAAGATATACATCAGATGTGACTAAGTGTTCAGACAAAATGGTTATGAATATAGTGATTGTAGAGTGATCGAGACCACATTCTGAAACCAATGATGGTCTTTATCACCTAAACATCATGGAGGCAGAGTGGATAGGTACACAGCACATATTATAGACTAGGGCTCTATGAAGGTGATGTTAGAAAAGAACATTCCACAGGGCAGTGTGGTAAGATCACACTAACAAACTCTCCTTGGCGACTTTACCACTTACATGATCATTGTGAACTGTTTCGCTTGCACTGCAACTATCTGTTCAGCCTGAACAGCCCTATCACCAGCATCCACTTTAATTGAAAAGGAAGGAAAAGATAGTGTAGGGGAATAATTTACCACCTCAAAATATGTCTCTTTTGGCATAAGAATTATTTTGGACTGAAGAAAGAGTAAACCCAGGAAGTTTTCTTTATCTCTCCCTTAAGTGCCTAAAAGATTTAGATAGAGGGCCTGAAGCAGGAAAAGAACTCTTATCAGAGAAAACTGTGAAAAATATGAGCTAAGTGTAGTAGCGAACTGGGGTGAACCTAGCAAAGCCTGTTTGTCCACCTTTCTCTTGGTGTCCCAAGGTCTCTGCATGGCATGACAATTATTTATTTACCAAACATTTTGCTGTCCCCATCTTCCTGTGCACTGTCTTCCTTCCTTTCAATTCCCAAACTCCTACTCTCTTCTTCTTAGCCCAGGATTGCATATAAACCTCAATTAATCTGTCAGAGGCTCTCAGCTTTTTGGGGCATAGTACCTAGTTTAATTAGGAGATGCAGGACACATGGGTTTGACCTATGGATTGGGGTGATCCCCTGCAGTAGGAAATGTTCAAGCCGCTCCAGTATTTTTCCATTGAAAATTCCATGGATGGAGGAACCTGGCGGGCTACAGCCCATAGGGTCACAAAGAGTTGGACACAACAGAGCTACTGAGCAGAGCATACAATATTAGCTAATAAGAAGTTACAAAAAACAGACTATGGAGAGTATTTTTCATCCAGTTTTGCTCAAGTAACAATAGGATAGCACTGTGTCCAAGACAGAATCTGTCATGCTTATTGTACCTTCTTTTCTGCCCTAATGTCCCAGTTTTGGATGATAACCATCATGAACCATAATTACCCTATGTAAAAATACATAATATTATCTAACATTTTAACAATAACTTGTAGTTGAGCTAAAGTACAAGGTCACACTCTACAGTACCCAGTGATTCATAAGTAATAAGAAAATGGTAGCAGAATTTTTCCAAGTTTGTAACTTGTCAAGAGAAGAATTAAGGAATAAAATAATATCAATTTGTATTGAGCAGTATGGTCCAGTCACTGTTACACCCCAATGGGTATAATCTCATTTACTCCTCAAAGCTAGCCGAGGAGAGAGGTATTTTATAATTCCCACCTGAACTTGAAGACTGAAAAATTAACCAGCCTGACTAGAGTATGTGCATGCTAAGACGCTTCAGTTGTGTCCAACACTTTGTGACCCTATCTGCTGTAGCCTGCCAGGCTCCTCTGTCCATCCAGGCAAGAAGAATGGAGTGGGTTGCCATGCCTTTCTCCAGGGGATCTTCCCAACCCAGAGTTGAACCTGTGTCTCTTAAGTCTCCTGCAGTAGCGGGTTGGTTCTTTACCACTAGCCCTACCTGGGAAGCCTCAACCTGCCTAAGGTAACAAAACAGCCAACGGCAGAACTTACAATCAAAAGCAGACAATTTGGTAGAATTTTAAGATACCTGTGAGTTCGGAAGTAAACTGGGATGTAGGATAGAAGACAAAGGACCAGTGGGAGACCCTGCACTGAGATGATCAGTAAAAGGCAAGAGTTGAACCTAAGGACAAAACATGTGTTCAGTTGAAGTAAGGGACTGACCAAGTGCAGGGACAGATAAAAGGCTATGAGCAGAGAAGAGGATTTCAAAGTTTGAGGCCATGTACATAAAGTGATGCTAAATATTGATAGACCTGGGAAGTAACCATTCTTGTGAGTAGCTGAAAAACATTAGTAAAGCAGAAGAAAGTTTTAGAAGTTCATGAAGTCAAGAATATGATGAACCAGTAAATTAATTGGAAAAATATTAAAAAGGGAATAATATAGAAGTAATAAGATCTCAAAGGATAATAAGATGTCCTCAAAGTGAAAAAGGACAAATGACCCTTTTACGAAATAAACTTTAGGCAAAGCATAATTTCTACCTTTTTTTTTTAAAACACACACACACACAGAATTATACTGAAATTATTTTAATTCCAACACCAGGTATTGAAGAGGAAAATTCAGAAGCGTAAAATTGGGTGTTTAACAAATTCACCTTTTAATGATAATATTACATAACTGTTTATGTACTCAGAATAATTCATCTAATTGCCAATCAGAATGTCAAAATAACAGAAATTATTATCAATATAAAAATAGATCTATACTTCCATTAGCTCGAGGCAAATTTCCAAAAATGGTCAAAGTACCCCAGAATCCATATGAAACACAAAACAAAGAGTAAATCTCCACTGACCTAATTAAGTAATGAGACAGAATTTTCCTTGCTTCTATTCAAAAGCCATTTATTTCTTTCAGATGTCCCTCGATAGAAACAGATTTCATAACTTAAAAAGGAAACTCATTTAATCAACTGATATTGTTTATCCTTTTGTTAGTCCCAATAATTGCTACATTTTTAACACCAAGGCAAAAGTACTGAGCCTGTCCTTAAAAGACTTTTTTTTTCCTCTCATATTTAAGCAGAAAGGACTATATTTATAAAGAAGTTGAACTAGCTTTGAGTTAGGAGAGAAACAGTGATAAACTCGTGCCACCAATTATGTAACAGAAAGCCTCATGAGGAAGCAGCACTTTAGTACTTAGAGGGTTTTAAAAGGTAAATCTGACAATGTTCATTTCACCTCCCTTCAACACAAATAAGCAATATCATTATTTGTCAGTAGAAAATGGTTGTGGTAGAAAAAATACCACTGGCTATGAATCCACCTTGTCAACCTTTCCCATTAGGTTCATCAATGCACATTATATTAAAAAATGATTTGTATCATTTAGCCTATTAGAATAAATTCCTTTTGTATTTAAAAAATTAAGAGCTATTTGGCCATATTTCAGTACTCAAAGAAACTAATTCTTACCATTCAGATTTATTAACCAAAGAATTGAAGTCAGTTACTAAGATTCTGAAAATAAACAGAAAACACTGAAAACTGAATGTTAAGATTCAGTAAATATCTTTGAGCAACCATATACATTCCTAGTCTTTCTGTCCTTAAATGTCTTAAATGTCTGTCCTTAAATGTCTCTACTGTTAGTAGGAGATTTTCCCTATTTGCATTGACTTTTTTTCCCTCTAGACACAAAACTGCATGGAAACTGTCAGTTTGCTATAGTTAGGGGGATATCCTCGATAACATAGACATTTTTTAAAACTTTGCTTGAAGTTTCAAGATTGCTTTTTGGACAAGTCCAAAATACCTTTCACATCTCATACTGAAAGCTATATACAAAATGGTAGTGTATTTTCCCAACACCCTTCAGAGGTCACTAGACATGTTTTTCTTTTTTACTTTTAAACTGTGTCTACATTATGACAAGGCAATCCAATGACAAGTGAGAAATTCACCCCAAAAGGAAGTTTTCTCTGAACCCTTCTGAAAGATTTCTTTGGAAAATTTTCCTATCTAACTTCAGGGAAATATTTGATCTATTCCTGGCAGTAAGAATTCCTCTTAATCTATAGTGATTAATCTTAAAAGTATACAGACAAGAGAGAAAATCTGGGAGAAAATGCTCAGAGAATCTTTTTTATTCATTTCATGGTAACTTTCTTTGATTCCATGGCACTAGTCAACATCCAAGTCCAGTTATGACTCAAGGAAACCTTCAAAAAATACAGTCTAAATTAATCCCTTTAACATTAAATATTCTATTCATTACACTTCAATCTGCTTGCATTCATATCCCTTCCTATCAACATGAACATAAATATCCCAACATCTCCGTTAGTACAGAAACAAATTCCTGATGTACATTTCCCTGAGATCTTTGAAATATTTCAAGGTTATGTACAATACATTTCTGATGATCAACACATCAAATACTTCAAATTACTAAACAGTTTTACATACCACACAAAGGAGCAGATACCTTCATATCTGCATTAAATTGTCCCTTATTCACAGTGAATATAATCAGTCCCAGACAAGACTTTGAAAGAACAGTAGCACAGTTCATCTGGTGAGCTTTGGAGTTGGACTGCCCAGGTCAGTGTGGAATAAGATGATATCCACATGTCCTAAGGTAGGTTGGCTAAATCGTACTTATTTTTCTGTTTCTTTATCCAGTTATTTAAGATAATAATAGAATCTATCCTATAAATTTAATGGTAAGGACTAAACTTTAGAAAATGTTGTACCTGGCTTTCTTATTGAACCCAGAGTTCTAACAGAAAATCAGAGCTCAGATTTAAGAAGCATTATATAATTTTTATTGATGATGTTATTGTTTTGTTTGTATTATTTTTTTACCAACTTTGGGATAAGCAAATTTTATCATAAAACCATTTAACAAAAGTAAGTTATTGTGTAAATACAGAGCTTGTTTACACTCAAGAAAAGATCGTATTCAAAAGCATGCTTCATGTCTAAAATCATCCTGGTTCTTTCTAAATAGGAGATTCACAAAGGTTAACTATTAAGCTCTGTTAATTTAAGTAGGCTTACCACTGGGTAGGATGTTTACAGGAAAGTAGAAGTATAAGCTACTTTTGTAGGTTCTCTGTGCCATTTAAAATCTCAGTACAAACCCAGTCCCTAAATGTCACAGAGTTGTGTTGGGGCCACAGAGTTACCTTTGTACTTTGTCTCATTACTTTCAATCATTTTGAAATATTCTCTTTGCTATAACATCAGTCTCAATCTAAAGAAGCTTCCTCATATCAAGTTATATAGATATATAAGCTTCTATATATAAAAGCTTCCTTGAGTATCAAGTTATAAAAATAATTGTTTCAGTAGGGGACAGAGGCTAAATGAGGTAGAATCAGGTCACCACAACAGCAAAGTTAATCTTCAAAGAATTTTAGGTAGGGTGTTATTTTCTTTCATTATGTTTTGATAGTTATAAATACATGTTTATAAAAAATAAACACCATGAAAAATATTCAACAAAACTACATTCATTTTTGCTTGAAGGCAGTTTTTTGTTATATTTTTATAACTTTTATCAATGAATGTGTGTAATATTTGTAAGGAATAATCTCGTAAAGCCGTTTTCTCCCCATTACTCTAACCTAGTTCCCAGTGCTATAGACTGACATTCAATTTGTTATAGCAAATAATACAAATAGTGCTCACTAACCTATTGGATCATCTCATTATAATAGACAGAATTCTAAGATGGTCTACATGAACTCTGTTCTTTAATGTTGCCCTCTGAGTAATAGCCCTCTTGAGAGTGGGTAACACTGGTAACTTGCTCCTAACAGAATACGGCAAAAGGTTCATGATTAGGGAATGATATATTTTCAGTTTTACTGAGGTATAATTAGCAAATAAAATTTTAAAATATTTAAAGTGTCCATCATGATTATTTGATATGTGTATATATTTGAAATGATTTGCCCCATCCAGTTAATTATCACATCCATCACCTCACATATTTACCTTTTGTGTGTGTGAGAACATTTAAGTTCTATTCTCTTAGCAAACTTTAATTATACAATATGGTGCTGTCAACTACACACACCATGTTATACATTAGATCCTCAGACCTTATTCATCTGATAGCTGAAATTTTGTACCCTTTAACCAATCTCTTCCTATTTCTAACACCCCCAGCCCCCTGATGATCACTTTTTTATTCTCTATTTCTATGAGTTTGACTTTTTTCTTTTTCCTTTGTAGATTCCACATTTAGTGACACCATGCATTATTTGATTTCCTCTCTCTGGCTTGTTTCATTTATTGTAATGCCCTAATGTTATGATATGCTTATAAGACTCTGACTTGCTAGTATACACAAATGAGACTGTCCTGCTGGCCTTGAGGATTTAAGCTGCTGTGATGTGAACTGCCCATGAAAAGGGCCATGTAAGCAAGGGAACACACATGACCTGTAGAACTTGAGAGCAGCCTCCAATGACACCCAGCAAGAAACCATGGCCCTCAGTTACAGGGCAAGAAAATGAATTCTACCAACATCCTGGATGAGTTTGGAAATGAATTCATCCCAGTGAGACCCCACGCGAGAATGCAGCCCTGGCTAATATATTCTTGTAGCCACGTGAGACAGTGAACGGAGGACCAGCTAAGCCATGACTAGAAACCTGGCCATAGAAAATGTGCCTTGTTTTAAGTCACTAAGTGCAGGGAAATTTACTGACAGTAATAGAACACTAACACATTCATTTTTCTAAGTCACATTTTGAAAAATCAGGAAATAGAAAGATGAAGCCATACCAGTTTTTTTTTTTCATTTACCCCAAACCTTCACTTTTGCTTTCTTCTCACGTCTGGTTAGATTTACATCAAAACTGGTAATTTATGAAATCTCTTCTTTCTCCCTAACTATCCTTTGGTGGGGAGTGTGGGCAGTGTTTTAAAGAGAGAGAAATATTAATAGAACATATCATTCCATGTCCCAAGTTTTTCTCATCAGTAATTTCACCTTTCAGCTGTAGTTAGTTCTATGTATAGCAACTGGAAGTAATTTAAATAAATCAAATGGCTTAAATAGAAAGGAGATTGATCAAGTCAGATGACAAGAAGCTAGTCGGTATGACAGGCTCTAGACTCCGCAAACTAAAACTCCAGCTCAGGATCTTTGTGATTCTTTTAACAATTTCTTGTTTTTCTAAGTTGGTTTCTTCCTGCAGCTGATCTAGTAGCCTTATCTATATAAGACCATCTGGCCCTGGAAGAAGGGTTGTTTGTTTCTTTTCATTCATTCATTCTCTCTATGTGTGTGTTTCCATCTTTCTCTCCAGACTTTTCATGTCTTATTGGCCATAATTAGGTGCTATCTCTTCTAAAACAATCATTGACAAAGTTTAGCCAGTCTATCTTAGGTTAAACCAATCTTAACCTACCCTGAAGGTCAAATAACACAATCAAAAATAGGATTTTGTTCATGAGAATACACAAAAATGAGAAGAGTTTAAGAAGACGTACTTGAATAAGTTCTTTTGTTGTTGTTTAGTCACTAAGTCGAAGCTGACATTTTTGCAACCCCATGGACCATAGCCCTCCAGGCTTCACTGTCTATGGGATTTTTCAGGCAAGAATACTGGAGTGGGTTGCCATTTCCTTCTCCAGGGGATCTTCTCAACCTGGGGGTCAAACCCTTCTCTCCTGCACTGACAGGTAGATTCTTTACTGCTGAATCACCAGCACAGCCCATGAAGAAGTTATACTGTAATGGATATTGAAAGACAAGTGACAAATAAAAATGGAGGAGAGAAACTGAATGCAGAGGATTAGGCATGTGCCTCAAGGACAGCTTTAGTGTAGATACAGGAATAGGGAGGGGCAGTGAGGAAGTAGAAATAATTTGTGAAATACTTAGGCAGTAAAGTTAGGAGAACTTTTAAATTGATTATAAAATATTCCTCTTCCCCAAAACACTATACACAACCCAGCTATCTGTACTTGGTTGACTTACAAAGTTGAACTACTTTCAAAGATAATGTGTGAAATCTTGGAAACACATAATATTCACATTGAAGGTCACAGATGAGTTAATATCTTCTGTCAAATCTGAATATTTCAGACTTGAGAGCAACTACAAAGTGACCAGCACACTAATGGCAAATACCAGAGGTAATTGATTCAAAACATGAGAGCCACTTACACACGAACAGTCGACATTTCAAGATAGAAAACCAAAAAGCAGCAACTGTTAAAGCAAATCGTCCTCTTATAAAAGGCCTCTTATATAATTTGAAACTGACCATTCCTTTAGAAAAACCTTCAACTAGTACTGTGAAAAGATTCATGTCTTTTAAATATTGAGCACAAAGCTTTAAACTGTTGCACTCCTGAATAATTTTGCGAAGTTCAAAATAATTATAAATGACTACCCATAATTAAAATAAAATTGTTAAATTAGAAAAGACAATTAAAGCTGGAGTAAAATGATCTGTGTTAAAATCATAAAATCGTCATTGCTCTAATTATTAGCACGATCCATTTTTAATCTATGACATTTATAAAGCAAGAGATTTTACTTATCCAGTCTTATTAGCATAATAATAATTGCACTTTACAGGGCCTTAACAATATATTACTTTCCTTATATTTAAGTTTTGCCCAGACAAACAGAATTAAATATGTATTGAACTTAAAGGTTAAAGCCCCTTCATTAATTCTGTTATTGTTTTTCATAAGCCAAATTCTCCATTAAGATACCTCTTGACTTCATAGCATTGATTCTAATCATTTTCTAGTAATGAACCCCGGACTGACATGAGATAATGCCTTTGGGCATTTTCACTTGTAAGAAACCTCAACCCTTAACCCCTCTCTCTTCATTTGCATAATCACTTGCATAGATCTTCCTACATTTGGGATGTCTCTGTGTTTCTCTGCATTAATTTTCTATTTTACTGTCTTGGAACTATCTCTTTCTTGATTTTTTTCTCTACAGTTTTCTTCATTGTCTCCCCAGGCAGGCACCCACTGCCCCTGAAGCTTCTTCAGAGTAGCTGGCCTTGCCTCCATTTTTCAGTCATTAGTTAGAAGAGACTGTTAATGAGTTTGATGGACTTTGATTTTGATGCACAAATCTTTTTTTTTAGGTCATTGTATCCATGATGAATGCTTCAGGAGTATCTTCAAAAGAAGTTTCCCTGGCCCATGCAACTCTAAGAGCTCTAATCTGTAAACTTGGGAATGGACTATAAACTCCTCCTTTTATTCTACCATTCTTCAAATTATATGTTCAATTATTGAACACAATCTGATTTTTAAAAGCTATTATAATGCAATGTAAGTGTTCTCAAATTATATGGGAATAGTTACCATATACTCATCTTTCTCTCCTACAACGTGCTCTTGGCTTCTTAGTGTCTTTACTTCACTTACAGGCCAACTGGGCATTCATTCTTGCTATAAACTATTCTTTGAAAATAAAAGCTGTCTTTCTCGGGTTCTAACAATTTTCCCCAACAATCAATTTTCCTCATCTCAGACAGAATTTTTAATATTCCCCTGTTCTAAATTCTTCCTACTTCTCCTTTGTTCCAGGATGGAGTTTGAGCAACACAGAATCCTCTTTAGTAGTTTCTTGAGAATTTCTTTTTCTCCAGATGGTGTTTATGACCCTAGACCTAGAGTCTTATGATCCAGCCGATTTCATTACCGATCTTTCTGCTATTGGTCAAGTATTAATCTATCACACTGACTTCTCAAAACTCAAATTTTTCAATTGTATTTTCAAAAGAGGTATCTACACTGAGCCAAAGCTCTGTGTATTTTAATGCCTGTTTAGGGGAAAATGTAGTTAGTCAAATTGCTTCTATTAATATAAATTATGCTCAAAATTCTCTATTTGCTTCCCACTGCATTTAGAATAAAATGGAAGCTTGTCATCATAGCCTCCAGGTCCCAAAAGATGTACTCTGCTTCCAACTCCAATGTAATCTCTTAACACTGATTCCATTCCCTGCACCACAACTTGGAGAGGTCACTTAGTGTTCCTTTGCCTCTTTTGGAATGCATTGCTCAGAATTTTGCCTGTCTTATTTTGACTTATCTTTGTAATGTCACAACCTTAGAGAACTGCCCTGTCTGAAACATAGTCACCTGTATTTTTAATGCATCAATTTTTATTTGTAATATTTATTTAATAATGTAAATAATAATTTATAATTACTTTTTTTATTTGATTGCTTATTTTTTGAAAATTTCTACCAACAGAATGTAACTTCTATGAAAACAAGGGCTATTTCTTCCCTGTTTACTCTTGTATTTTTGGTATTTTGTGCAATGTCTGGTCCATAGCAGAAATCAAATATTTGCTAAAGAAAATGAACAAGCAGATGCATTTGTAGAAACCATGTTAACACAAGGAATTAATCTATATTTTCAGGCTGAAATATGTGAAATCCCATTCTCCCAAAATAAGTAATGTAGAACTCTAGAACCAATGAGAATTCTGCAAAACCTGCTTGGAATTAGCAGACATTTCATTCAATCAAGAGATTCAAGTGATTTACTATTTACAAGGCACAATTTATAAATTTTTAAATATTCTAAAATATCTTACTTCTTCCTCCCATCTTTCAAGCCTAGATTAAATGGTAGAATTAGGAAACAAGATACCTGGCATTTCCAGTCAATTGCAAAAGGCAATTTTATAGACTGTAAACTCCTTCATGAGACTGTGAGCTCCTTGAGGGCATGTCTAACCAAATCTCTGAAACACTATTAGTGCCCATAAAGAGTCTTTTTGTCAATATACAACAATAGTCTATAGAGAGTGATGATAAACAGTTACTCAAACTCATTGAAATCTAAACTATTTTTAAGTTCTAGAATTAATAAAATGATAGTGGATACTGATTTTTTTTTCCAGATTCAGAAAAATGGAATCCATTTTAAATGCACATTTTCTCAGCACTTCAGGAATAATAAGAGCTGACCTTCTCTCAAGTAAGTGCTCTATGAGCGGCAATCATGGTGTTAACTCAGAGGAAGTGGTTTAAAGCAGTAATGTATAATGTGTTCAATGGCCTGATTATGTCCTTAAGGGAAGACCCACCTAAAGACCTCACTTAGTGGTTAGGAATGATTCAGAAGCTTGAGGAAATAAATCTATCAGGAAGAAAATAATGAATAGAGACTCTGGTTATCTTCATTTGACATCAGAAGTTTTAAGTGAGAGAAACGATGCTTAAGAAGACCAGTAACTGGGTAACATTTTACATATTAGTTTTACAGTCAATATCTTGGAAGCTTAGTTTAGAGTCTGGATTTTGATGAATATAGATTCTGAAATTTAAAACTCCTTTTTCATGAACTTTGAAAGCATTCCCACTGAAATTTTAAGTTAGCATTTTGTACATATTTTGTCTCACAGACATTTTGGTAAACTTACAAGGGGTGTACAGACCCTTAAGAGGCCATTCCCTTAAGTAGTAATTTCTGGAAAAAAAAATGTGACAAGTCTCATGATGCTGGAATAGAAGACACTGTTCAAAGTGACTGATTAAAGCAAGCCAAAAAATGCATACCGAAGGATATTTAGGCAACAACACCATGATAAAATCAGAAAATTCTATCCAGAAAGATCTACCAGTACTGATGTCCCTGAATTTGGAGCACCAACGAATTGACACTTTTGAATTGTGGTGTTGGAGAAGGCTCTTGAGAGTCCTTTGGGCTGCAAGGAGATCAAACCTGTCAATCCGAAAGGAAATCAACCCTGAATATTCATTGGAAGGATTAGTGCTGAAACAAGCTCCAATATTTTGGCCACCTGATGTGAAGAACTGACTTGTTAGAAAAGACCTGATGTGGGGGGAGATTAAGGGCAGGAGGAGGAGGTGGCAACAGGGGATGAGATGGTTGGATGGCATCACTGACTCAATAGGCATGAGTTTGAGCAAACTCCAGGAGATGGTGAAGGACAGGGAAGCCTGGCATTCTTTTCAGTCCTTGGGGTGCAAAGAGTTGGACACAACTGAAGGACTGAAAAACAAGGAGGATAAGAGCATTAAAAGCAGAAATGAAGTAGTCTGGAGAGTTATCCTCAAGTGGTACTACTCACCTCAGGCAAGTGTATCACTCCTTTGAGGGGAGGAAGAAGAAATATTTATCCATCAGCTCCTTTCCCCCTAATAGTCAATGACTCATCCCACAAAGTGCTAATGCCCTTGAATCTGAAATTTGCACAAATATCACAAGGGCAAGCTTGAAACTAGGTTGAGTGTACAAGAAGTTGTCAGAGCTCACACCAAACTAGTCACTGCAATGGTGCCTGAAATAGGAGACAGAATAGGCTAGGGGATCTGCAGCAGTACAAAAGACGTAACCAAATGCCTCCTAACCAGGCTCTGGTTTCTTGTCAACTGGATTTAACAAGATCCTATTTTCAATGTGTATATCTATGTGTCGTCATTGTTGCTGTTCAGTCACAAGCTGCGTCTGACTCTCTGTGACTCCATGGACTGCAGCACACCAGACTTTCCTTCACCATCTAGGTGGTGAAAGCTAGGTCTTTTACCATCTCTTGGAGTTCCCTCAAACTCCTGTCCATTGAGTCAGAAACATCTCATCCTATCATCCCCCTCTCTTCTTTCCCTCAATCTTTCCCAGGATCAGGGTCTTTTCCAGAAAGTCAGGTCTTCACAGCAGGTGGCCAAACTATTGGAGCTTCAGCTTCAGTCCTTCCAATGAATATTCAGGATTGATTTCTTTTAGGATTGACTGGTTGGATCTTCTTGCTGTCCAAAGCACTCTCAAGAGTCTTCTCCAGCATTATAATTCAAAAGCATCAATTCTTTGACTCTCAGCCTTCTTTATGGTCCAATTCTCACATCCACACATGTCTACTTGAAAAACCATAGCTTTGACTACCGGACCCTTATCAGCAAGGGATGTCTGCTTTTTAATATGCTGCCTAGGCTTGTCATGGATAAAGAAATGACAACCCACTCCATTATTATTGCCTTGGAAATCTCATAGACAGAAGAGCCTGTCGGGCTACAGTCCATGGAGTCACAAAGAGTCAGGTGCGACTGAGTGACTCAACAACAACAAACCAGGTTTGTCATGGACTTCCTTCCAAGGAGCAAGTATCTTCTAATTTCATGGCTGCAGTCAACATCTCCAGTGATTTTGAAGCCCAAGCAAATAAAATCTGTCACTGTTTCCACTTTTTTCCCATCTACTTGCCATGAAGTAATGGGACAAGATGCCATGGTCTTAGTTTTCTGAATGTTGAATGTTAAGGCAACTTTTTCAGTATCTATGTTTGTGCATGTATAAATAATGCTACCCTATTAATAAGACTAGGTATTTTCTGTTCCAAACCTGGCAAAAATATGCTTGTTAAACTTTTCCAATCAATAAACAAATGTACTTCTCATAGTTGCACAAAATTTTGAGTGACAGCCAGATATAATCTAATTCTTCACACACACACACAGCTGTCAGACGACATGAAGTGTGGCTCACTTCATCTGGAAAAGATATATATGGCTGTGGAGTGTTTTGCATGCATAGTGCCATTCTCCACTTCTACCCCGGAAATGATAAAGACCTTTGAGGATTTACGAAAAGAATTACTTCACATTTTAATGAAAATGTAAGTTTACAGTTAAACTCACATTTTCCCTGTTTGATTTATTATTCACCAGTTGATTTGGAATCATAATAAAGTGCAAAGATGTTTCCCAGAGCCAAAAGTGTACATCCGTGTTATGTTATGTTGTTCATAAGATTTGGGAAATGTGCAGGTAAGTTTTCATTAGTTAATGCAATTCTAAAACTATATTTTTTCTAGATTTGTTAATTCTTAAAGCATAAATTAAAGAATAAGTTTCAAGCAATAACAAGAAAAACATGAAAAAGAAGAGTAATGGGGCAGGTCAGAAACTAGTCTAACCAGATTTCAGAACTTAAGTCAAAGTAATCTGTGATAGGCACAATAGTCCCCAAAGAACCACTGATTAATATCACATCACATCGTAAAAGGGATTCTGCAGGTGTGATTAAAGTTAAGGGCCTTGAGATGGAGAAATTATCCAGGATTACTTATATAAATCCAATCTAATTACAGGCCCCTTACAACCATCTTTTAAATATGGTGGGAAAGGAAGTGGAGAACCTTTCAGACTGCAGAGAAGCAGAGAGCCAGGAGCAAGAGAAAGATCTGACTGCTCCTGCTGGCTTGGAAGATGGAGACAGGAATTCCACGAGACAAGCAACACAGGCAGTTTCTAGAAGTGGTGAAAGGCAAGGAAAAGCATTTTCCCCTAGAGCCTGCAGAAGTGAACATAGTCCTGTCCCAACCCTTTGATTTTACCTCAGTGAGATCCATGTCAGAATTTTGCTCTACAGACCTGTTTTGTTTAATTCAGCAAGCCAATGCACCACTGTATTCACTTTAGTGTGATTTTGGAGGAAGAACAACAAGCAGGTCACTGGAACGTAAGATAACATAGAAATAGACAATATAACAATTCAGTATTTCTCCAAGATAGTCATTCTACCCATTGTGAAAAAGGAAACAGTGAATAGGTTAGATAATTGACTGGTATAAATAAGTTATTTCTATCTGAAGGAAAACACAGCTAGGTCCTTAGATCATAAATAAAGAAAAAATTTTAATGGATTTTAGCTTAAAAATAAAATGTGAACAATAAAAATCTTATGAGAAAAATTAAGTGACTATAAGTATATCATGTATTATAAATATATAATAAGTTGTTGACATGGTTTGTGGGGAGAGATGTGAGAAAGGAACAGAGAGTGGAAATAATTAAAAAAGGAAAATAAAAGCAAAGACTAGCCTAAAAATTATGTACAACAAGATAGCATCTATATTTATAATTATTTGTTACATACAAATAAATTTTAATATAACATAAAATCAATTCTTTGTGTGTGGGGGTCTCTTACCTATTATTTGGGCTATTTCATTTGCTGCATTATTGTATTGATAAGTGAAGAATATTTGAACATCTATGTAAATTACTGTGATTTACTAAAATATCTAGATTCCATAAAATACTAAGTATAAGGAAAAATGTGCTTTTAAATACCACCTTCCTTATGTTCTCAAAATGTCCACAGGTTGTCCACAGTATTATTAGATGTTCATTCAAAACTCTCACTAGCCTGAAGTACCTCTGATCCTATTTTATCATCCTTTTTCTGCTCTGTGCTGACAGCTCTCAAGTTGAAATTATCTTCTCCTTGCAGTCAAATCTTAACAATCTGGTTATCTTTTTCTCTCTTTATTATTCATCTGTCTTAAACCAAATGAGAGGATTTTTTTCCCCATTGGGACTTACTCTCCACACTTTAAAAAAATGAAAGTAACTTTCTTTATTATAGAACTGAATTAAAATCAAAAAAAGGTCTGAACTCCATTTAAAAGATGGTTTTGTTACTGAAGAACTGAAAGGATTTCTTTATAAAATAGCTTTACCTTAAGACAGAGGATAAAGGGCCCTGAGGATAGCATTATAGTGAATCTCAAAGGTACTCTTCTAAATAATGCTAATGCAGCCAAGACACCGGGTGTGGTGAGAATTTGGAGAAGAATTGTTACAGAAAAAACTAGGTACCACTAGCCCCCTACGATAGCAAATGGCCTTCCTCCCTGATCTGCCCTCTGAAGAAAAAGGCATCATGAGGAAAGACAATAGACAATGAAGAGACTGTTGGAGATAAAGAAAGGAGGGAGCAAGAATAGAAAAATAAGATCACGTGAAAGTGATAACCCACAAGGAAGAGATAAATTTGCATACCTTAATACCTACAGCTTAATATTTCTAGACTGTTTAATATTGCAAGGTGAAATGAATTTTGGAGATGAGAGCTCCCCAGGAGCAGAAAAGTGGTCCACGACATTCCTGTTTCAGGTGGCTTTCTTTTTTGGCCACTCAGTCATGCCCCACTCTTTGTGACCCCATAAACTATACAGTCCATGGAATCCTCCAGGCCAGACCACTGGAGTGGGCAGCCATTCCCTTCTCCAGGGGAATTTTGCAACCCAGGTCTCCCACACTGTAGGCAGATTCTTTATAGTCTGAGCCACCTAGGAAGCCCAAGAACACTGAAGCAGGTAGCCTATCCCTTCTCCAGCAAATCTTCCCGGCCCAGGAATCAAACCTGGGTCTCCTGCATTACAGGCAGATTCTTTACCAACTGAGCTACCAGGGAAGCTGTGCCCCAGGGGAGCAGTGTACAACTCTGAAGCTGTTTTACCAGGCAACACGTATGGGGAGATAATTAGACCAGTAATGTTACAGATAAGTACAATTCTATCCCCTGCTCTATCCAGTAGCACCCAGAGACAACACATCTGGTTATCAATCAAATCTTCTCTGACACAGCTCCAGCGGCTGTAGTGGGGTATGGAGCAGGGGTAGACACAAAAGTGTGAAGAAGTGACGATAGGGCTGACATTTTCCAAGAAGCAGTCACTCTCAGAAGGTGATTGACATCTTGAATTTCTAGGCAAATGAACTAGCCTCAGCTCTGGAGGTCTGTTTGAAACTCAGAAGAAAATTAAGTGCATATAACACAGCTGCGAAATTTAAAAACTTGCTTACATATTCTGCAGAAAATATCATGAGCTATTTAGAGTCTACTTTAAAATCCTATAGATTATATTTTGAATTTAATACCTGGGGCATTAACTCTATTCATTGGACTAGCTTCAGTGAATTTCACTTTTGGAGCATAACACTGTATTGAAAATGTGTCCTCTAACCTATGATATTTATATATCATTTAATATGAAATTTATGAGGTTCCAGTTCTGATTTCCAAATGGATACAAATTAGGACACAGAGTGTTTACATCCCTTCATTTCTAACCCACATACATAAAGTTTAATTTTAAAATGCCACTGTGCTTGTCCGTTTCATAGTAGCTACAAGTATTTGTATGTCTTTTGTGTCTCTAGCACACTCTGGATTTCAGTTTTTAACTTAATATTGGGCAAGGATTAGCTATACAAAAGACTACGCTTTTCAGAGTAGAGATGGATTGTTTTTAATTCCTGAGACATTTATATGCCCTCAGAGAAGTAGAATTTGTAACTATATCATCATCTAACGTTTTCTTGTCTCCTTTGGAGATTAGCAGTTAAAAATCTATGAACTCTTTTCGCTACTCAGATCAGATTCTAGGTAGAGGAGATATTTTGGCTTATTCCAGTTTGTTCAGAGGGGATGGATTTTTAGGAAATGATTGTTCTCTCTGCTGTGAATAGAGTTGCTAGTTTTCAGAAAAAAATAAAGTACATTCCACTTCTTTTAATAAGCATTTTCTGGTAGTTAAATACCATGTGTCTATTTGAATTGCCACAGGTGATGTTTAAGTGGTGAAATGCAAATCTAAGATTTAAAAATCATAAATAATTTTAAAAAAATCTCTTTCAGAGATGTTGAATGGTAATGGTTGGACAAATCTACTTTGAATAAAGGCACTAACTTTGTAACTATACTTTCACTATGGGGAAACCTGTTGTAAAGTGACCAGTATTTTTGCATGCAGAATTTAGACAAAATACTTATTATGTATTAAATTGTATCTAATTTGTTGACATAATTATTGTTGATAAAATATTGTTATGCAAGTAACTATTTTAGGGATTTCAGAAATATAGGAAAATAATAATATCAATATGTTGTGTGTGGCCTTCTTTTCACTTTACTTCCATTTGCATCTTACGTAAAGATGTTTATACGTTCAACCTATCTCTTATCGTCTAATAAATTTGAGTTATGTAATGTGTTCCTTCATTATAAAAACCATTCATTCAGCCAACAAAAAGTCCTCACCATAGTGATTATTAGTCTTGACTTATGTAAAAACTGGGCTAAAATAATAGGTTGAAGAGTTTAAATAAATAGCTTTTTAATGAGAGATGATTATTTTAAAATGTGTTCTCATACAGTGTGGAAAAACAATAAATTAATATAAGCAGTTAGAAAAATAATTGATCTCTTCTCTCATATTCGAGATAAAACCAAATTGGTAAGGGTAACATACACTGCAGGAGTTCAGAATGCCTGGGTTCCAGGTCCTAATTTTGTCTCTAGGTGTGTCATGGTGGCAGATAAGGTCTCCGCTCTCAGTTTTCTTTCTTGTAAAATAAGGCTACAAATTTTCTTTCTTGTAAAATAAGGCTACAAATTTTCAGCCCTACTAATAAGATTATTGTGAAAGTTATGTAAAACTGCTCTGTAAATACTGAAGCTATAACAAGTATAAATTGGCATTGCTATAATTCCTAGACATATAGCAACTCTATAGCGATAGATCATTTTTAAATTGTATCCTATTGTCAACCTTGAAGGAAACTAATTCCTAAAATAAGCTACATTCCTCTAGATGCCTCTAGAATCTACCACTCTTGTCAAAATAAAACTTTAGGAAACAATATATTGTGTCTAAATTTAAAATTTTGTTTTTGCACTTTCTACTCCTTTCATTGCACCTTTTGTTTTGTTTGCCTATTTTTATTGCCACATTCAAGATGCCCAGTATACAGGTTAATACATCAAAACTTTTTTTATTAATACCAAAAGACTATTTACAATGGAGTTTCTAAGCTTTATAGTTATAAAGCTCAATAGCCAAAAACACATTCATATTCTGTCCTGTTTTTATAGCTAAGTATTTATAAATTTATAGAAATCTACTTTGAAATTATAGATAAGTACAAATTTTGTCATATAATATTCCTGAAAATTTTGATAACATTTTATCTAAAAAGAAAAATGTAAATTTTATTTATTTTCATTTATTACAAAGAATAAATTTCAATTGTATTTTTTCTGGAAAAATTATAGATTTTAGGTCACTTCGATAAACATCTATTTTGCTTCTATCATATACCTTAGGAAAATTGCACCACTGATGAATTTTTTAATAGTGTGAATCTGTTAATATTAATAGACAACTTCCTCAGCGATCCAGGATCAAGTCATGTATATCTTTACAATGCTAAAAAAAAACCCACAATTGTTTTGGATGGATGCAGTCCAGAAGCCAGGATTCTAGAAAATGATCATTGATTATATGCTTATATAAATATATAAATGATAAGCCATTAGATTATTTGTGTTCTGTAATACCCACTATGGTACATTACTCTCTGTTTCTATAATAATTCCAAAAATATATTATTAGCGTTTAGATTTTGGAAAAATTTGTTAAACAAATTTCAAGAATTTGAGATATTTTAAAGTGTGATGCAATTATTTCATACACTGATATATATTTATGTATACTTGAATTTCCTTATATCTTCACTTTGTATTTCTTATTTTACATTGTTGCTTTCTCTTTTTCTTTTATACTTCACTGCTATTCATTCCATTTTTCCCTAAGGATGAAATTCCACCTTAAAAATTACTTTTCCCTAACCTACTAATAAAATAAGTATTTTATAATTGTTCATGCAATGCAAAATATACAACATTTTTCCTATCAAAATATTAATAGATTGTTTTGCCCACCAAGTCTTTCTTTTCCTTCTCACCATATCATGATAAATCCCTTAGGATATTTTTACTTTTTCTCTCTTCTACCTTTTTTCCCAGTTTCACCTCTAAATTGAAGTAGGATGGTTTTACCATTCCCCTCCCTGACCTGTGAGCTCTTCCCAATGCAGTTTTGACATCATTATTTAGTACTTTTGGCATGTATCAATGCTGGAAGGATATTATGCTGTATATTCTTTTTGTTATGAGTCCTTTCAGGCAAATATTACATACTCTCAGGATGTCCTATTCACTTAGCCTTAAATTATTAGAAGAGTGTAAAAGAAAAAGATTAGTTGTAAACTCTGTTTTCTCTCTTCTTCTATCATGAGAACTTTGTTCTAGTTTACATTTTTTTAGTTGGTCCAAAGTCACTTCCTTGAAAATTTTATTTGGAAGAGTTATACGGATATATTTTCTTAGTTACTATACATCTTAATTTTTTTTTCCTGACAAGTTAGAATACAAAATTTTCTGGTTACAGATCTTTCCATTCAGCAGGCCATAGATGCGGCTCTTAGGACAACCTTCCGAGGTTGGAAATGAGAAGTCCAATGTGAGTCTAAGATTTTTTTTTTTTAATCTGGAAGCTAATTTTTTTTCTTTCTCATTAGCATGCAAAGAAACTTAATAGTTTATATGCATGTACTGTTTATCTTCAGTCCAGGTTGGAAGTTAGTGAACATCTTCAATGAATGAGTCTCGAATCTCTCCTCAGGAAATTCTCCTCTATCATTTCTTTATTATTGCTTCTAACATTTAGTCTTTTTTTATTCCCCTGGAACTGTGTTATTTCACTTGTTAGGTTATTTCATTTTCTATACCATTTTTTCATGTTCTTTTTTTAAACTCATGATACATTTTTAACTCTATATAATTTGCCTTTATTTTTAAGCTATTTTTTTTTTTGCATTTCACTTGACAGACCATTGTTTCAGAGAACAAGTGATTATCACATCTTCAAATCATCTATTAAATTGTTTGGATAACAAATCACATTTTTCATTCTAAATTTAAAAGAAATTATTCCATTTTATTTTGTTTTTGGTGTGGAACTTCATTTCCCTTAAATACTTTCATTACTAAATTTTATTCAAGTGTCTGTTCGTCTCATGCAGCAGCTATGTTTTGCTGGGGAAATGTCATTCTGACCAAACTGGTCACTCTTTGTGAGTGATGGCGAGTTTAGATGGGTTGTAACTGATCATGCTGAACATCTTGGGCTCAGGTATGCCTGCTGTTACCAAGCAACAGGAGTCGCACAAGGGTTGGGAGACAAAACACCCACTTCCTTTATTGGCCAGCAGTGAGTAAAAATTCAGATTTCCAGGTTTCTCTGAAATCCCCAAAGAATCTGCTGTGGTCTCCTTAAATCCTCACATCTGGGGAGGCCTGGCCCAACTGTCCATTGGTTTTGTGCCAGAGAAATCAGACCTATTCATACAAAGTCAATGTCACTATGGGTTCTGCAATAATTTTCCCTGATTCTTCATCTTCCATACTTATCAAGGCTTCCAGTTGGCAGATTCTCTCCATGTAACGCCAACAAAATCCAGGCCTCTTTGCTTACACTCGTCTACCTGAAGGCACAAGCTACCATGAGGCTCAGGAGAGGCGAATAGATTAGGGTCAAAAGTAGAAGAAGGAAAAAAAAAATTTATTTTCAGATTGTATCAGCCTTATTTTTTCCCAGAATTGTATCAAAGTGTTAGGCCATATACAATTGGACTATAGTTTTATAAATATATACATTTATAAGGATTTATTTATAGCAATCAATTAACATATCAGATAATTCACAGTGTTTTATTTCTAGGTCAAAAAAGATAAGTGGTCATTTATTTTTGTTTTAGTTCTTTTTAACTTTATCCTGTGCGCTTTCCAATTTTTCCAGCAGGTGTGTAAGGTATATGCAAGTGCATTTGTCTGTATAGACATAATCACACACAAAAAAATTGTAATGCTTAGGTATTCAGAGTACAAGGCTGAGATTTATTTATTAATTAGTTTGTTTACTGTGTTTTGGGTTATGAAACTATGAGTAGATTGTAGTAGTTGACTTGCTTTTAAATATTTCATGTACCTAGTAGTGTTTTGAAATTGTGAATCTCTTGCTTTTTTAACTGAAGAGAGTAGTAGTCATGGAAGTTTTATCTACTGATAAATGCTGCATCCTCTATCTATCTTGAAGCTTGCACTAGTCTACTCTCTTATCAAACACAGCTTTGCTTTCCTTTTTTTTTTTATCATATGTGTGTGAAATTATACTTTTCAGCAGTCTACTACAGAATCCTGTTGAGAAAAAAATGTATTATCTCAGTTGGACATAACTCCACTAAAATATTGAAAATGAATGAATGGCAGAAACACCAAGTACGAAATTTAGAGTGTAACCAAATACTTCCTGGGCAACAGGGACTTAAAAGCAAATGTCACCTTCTGGCAGGTATAATATATAGGTTTTACCTGAGAAAATGCTTGCTACTAATATTCATGATCCCTTCTCCACTTCTTAAAATAAAGCAACTCTATCATTTAAAAAACAGAGAGTGCTTAATTTTTAAAATCTAAATATATGTAGAGGGGAAATAGTGTATGAATCCAATCTAAAAGTCTCATTCCTAAGGTGGAAAAAGTCAAAGATAAAGTTTTATCTATTTAGCAGTGGGGCTAAAGGATATCAAATTCCAGAACACCGTAAGGTATTTCTCTCACCCTGGATATTTGCTGCTGCTGCTAAGTCGCTTCAGTCGTGTCTGACTCTGAGCGACCCCATAGACGGCAGCCCACCAGGCTCCCCTGTCCCTGAGATTTTCCAGGCAAGAACACTGGAGTGGGTTGCCATTTCCTTCTCCAATGCATGAAAGTGAAATCGCTCAGTCGTGTCCTACTCTTCGCGACCCCGTGGACTGCAGCCCACCAGGCTCCTCCGTCCATGGGATTTTCCAGGCGAGAGTACTGGAGAGCCCTCCTTATTTCCCTAAGAAGTTAGACAGACATTTGCCTGTGTGGAACTGGAAACTCATAACAATTTTCTCTTCTATGTTATCTCTAACCAGCTTGTACTTCAAACTATATATTTTACATATTTGATCTCTGTTTAAGCTATGAGTCATTTATAAGGGGGGATGCCACATCTTACTGTTTTCATGTCTGATGACTGTTTTCATGTCATTAGTATGGTGTACTGCTTAGATGAATGAATAAATACTAGAGTAATTTGCAATAGATTACAAGAAATCAAGAAAATAGACATTCAAGCACATAAAAAAAAGAACAAAAACAAAATAAAATCCCCAATCAACTATATAAAATAAAGGAAACAATCAACAAGATTTTTAAAGTCATTCTAACAAAAAGAAGTGAAATTTGTTTGTCTTTAATAACTTTTCTCTACTTTATGTTACCATATAGGTGCTTTTGAATTCACCTGTTATTACCACAGCAAAAGTAGGATCTTAGAGAACATTTAAAAAAGAAAAGAAGAGTGCAGTCAAAATTGTGCTGCAACTAACAAAATGGGTTGCAGAGATTTTAATAAATGAGGGTGTAATTTATTTATGCAGGCAATTCTGAGCTGATTTAGAGCCCCTTTAAAGTTATTAAGAGAGCACGGTAAATTTGTCTCTTTGTTCCACCATAAGTTGTGTTTACCAACCTCGAGGTTGCTGAAGCTTCAACCCTCACATTATTACAGACAGGAAGAGTGAATAGCATGTGCTCACACATGTCTCCAGGGAGGATGTAAATTTAGATTTTCAGCATATTATCTTACCAGGTATTCTGATATCAAAAGGGACAGAAGAATGGAGAGCAGGCAGACCACCAGAATATCTCATCAAATCACAAAGAAAAGCTCAATTTTCTTGAACAGGCTCTTGATTCAGAATAAAGTATGGAAATTCAGAAAGAATACACAGTAATGAAATCCACTAGTCTGGGACATAGTTTCTCAGACCCTTAATCAAAGGATAATTTACCTTTTCCTAAGGACTGTTCTGCTTACATCATAAACCTGTGTCACCTTTGCTGAAAGTCAAAGAGAATGCAAAGTTCCTGCCTTTATACATCACAGGCCAATCTCTGGTTAATGTTATTTATTCAGCCATAGTATTTACCAAAAATATAATTTTTATACATTAGAGATTGCTGTAAGTTAAAAATGTTTATTCTCTCACAAAAGGCTGACCTCCTGGTTATACAACCTGTGCAGTCCCAGGATATACCAAGTTCAAGAGGGCCCTGACCTCATTCTCTCTTGTTGCCAGGTTAAAATTCTGGTCCCTGTGTTTTCATCACATAATAGAAACTGCAAATTATGTAGCCAGTCCAATCCCTGCATAATATGGCAGAGAAGTCCAGAAAATAATCAGAAACAGCACTGTTGAATGTTTAATATCCAAGGAATGAAAAATAATTGTCCACTGCCTGCTATAGATTAAATATATTTATGTTGCCATAGGTAACATTTACTAGATGTTGTAAATAGCACACAACTTAGAAATCACATAAATTGCGACCCGGGAGCTAATTAAATTCAGCATCTAATGGAGTGAAATTTATTGACAACTCACTAAAATGAATTAAGAGAAGTAGTAAGTTCAGTGTGTTAAAAGTAATAAAATGTTGATCTTTTTTTATCCTGAGCTCTTAGACGATTATTATAAAATTGCTCTCGGCCACTCAGCTAATGTGCTACACCCAATTACTATTCTTAAATCAGTAAGGACATGTCTATTTATTGAAAAGTAACTTACTTGTTATTGTTTCCAATTTTTATTCATTCTTAAGAAACTGGACACTTATTAAATATTGAAATTGAGCAAGGCACATCATAGATGTCAGGTTAATGACATGCGAAGACCAATTTGCATTGTATTATCTCTGTTTTCAGGCACTCTTCATTTCTAACATAATTTTAGCACAGGGAGCATGAATCTATGCAACATTCTTTCATGATTTAATTTTTAAAAGCTAAAATTTTTCACAAAGAGGAGTTTTATGGGCAAATATAGACTCTTATTCACTTCACAAGGATGAAAATCTTTTTGAAAACTTTCTCAAGGACAGTGAAGATTATAGTCAAACCCCAACTATTCAAGAAAATGAAAAAAAATTTACAGTCATTATTCATAATCAATTCATATCAGCCATCTGTATTATACAAAAGGCATTTCCCCTGACCTCTTTTACACTGCTATCTAAAAAATTCAAAGCAGCAAAAAAGAAAATAAAATGTATAGATGATAGCACATAGAACTAAAATATCAACACTATCAACACTATTTTAATAAGCAGAAGAAACTAAATGTCAAGGTAAAGAAATCAAGGTAAGTATTTAAACCTTATGTATTAGCTATTGCTTATGCTTCTAAATGGATTGGTCTCAAGTGTTTTGTTTTTCTTTAGTGCTTCAGGTTTTGTTTGTTTTTTGTTAACTTTTAAGCCAGGGAGCTCCCTTAAAATAGCTCAGTGCACAAGATTAACTTTGTGAACTCAGACGGCAACATTACACTTAGCTATGGAGAGGTTCTCCTGACCAGTCAGTCTGTAAGAGTACATACAAAATTTGCTTCACCAGAGCCACAAGCATGTTGTTACAGTTCTAATGCAATTCTATAAGCCAGCTTGAAACATCTTTTTAAAAACCATAGGGAAAAGTTTGCTCTTTGCTCCAGTTATTGGGCTAATTGACATAATCCTCAACTTTGTTTTATTAGTGAAGATGAATCTTTTAAAAGTTGATGATCTGGCAAAAGAATGTTATCCTCATCTTGTACTAAATGGACACAGGCTAACGCAAAACTAAATGAATTCTGAAAAATGGAGTAGCAGGACTCACAAAAGCAGAAATCTAAAATGATTAAAAGCAATCCATCAGCCCTAAAGAAATTGTGCACTTCTCAAAATTCTTAAGGAACATACTCCTTCTAAAGGAACTATTTTCGCACTTTGACAAAAGGCAATGTTTCCTGTATAAAGACATTTTATATAAGATAATAGTTTAAGTGGGAGAGGCAAAACTTTTCAAATTAAAGTAGCAAATTAAAGTATTGACAAGTGTCCTTTTAAAATCTTCAGAAGGGAGTCTAAAAATGCCTCCCCATCCCCAGCTCCTCAGGATCCTCAAGGTTCTGTAATCAATGTAGATGAAGATGAGTTTGAGATAGGATGGGACCTGGGACCTGGGACCATTTGCAGCAGTGCTGCAAGGCTTTAGTTCAGTTCAGTTCAGTTCAGTTCAGTTGCTCAGTCGTGTCCGACTCCCTGCCACTCCATGACTCGCAGCACGCCAGGCCTCCCTGTCCATCACCAATTTCCCGGAGTTTACTCAAACTCATGTCCATCGAGTCGATGATGCCATCCAGTCATCTTATCCTCTGTCGTCCCCTTCTCCTCCTGCCCCTAATCCCTCCAAGCATCAGGGTCTTTTCCAGTGAGTCAACTCTTCGCATGAGGTGGCCAAAATACTAAAGTTTCAGCTTCAGCATCAGTCCTTCCAATAAACACCCAGGACTGATCTCCTTTAGGAGGGACTGGTTGGATCTCCTTGCAGGCTTACACCTGGACAAATACCTCTTTGCGTAACAACATACAAGGAAACTATGAGACTAAAAATAACTGCATACTTGCAAGGTTGGGGCAAACTCTGCATAATAAGATTATGCCTACAGTCTGCCTACAATCAAACATAATACAGAAAGGTTTTTAAAAAAAACAAAGAAACAAAATAATCCAACTGCTACTTTTAAAGATCCTGGAGCAAAATCAAAGTACCACTCCTCTCCCCTGCCGTCAACACCACCAAAAGGGTTGGCAAACTTGGCAAACCACCTAAGCCACTCCTCTACCCTAACCCTGGACACACCACTACACTCCCCCCCATATAAGGAACCAACTCTCCCTCCCTTGGGTAGTTAGCAAGGAAACCTGTTATTTGTTTTCACCCCTTCTTGCAAAAACAGGAGAGGCCCCCATTGAGGCTTGCCTGAAATTTTGTCTGGCCTCTAGTCAACTCTATTGATTGGGGAAGGCCAAGAACCCTGGGTAATATGAAGTCCACTTCCATTACTTACTACACTGAGACAGAAAACAGATTAAGATATATAAATGTTTAGATGGCTCTATTTTAGAGAGCCCTTATCAGAAACTTAAAAAATATCTGAGTGCATACACTTTAAGAAAACAAGTAATTCAATGAATTTAGAACTGATGCTTTCTCTCCTTTGTGTAAGAAGATTCTAGAGGGCCTAGGGGGTCAAGGGCAGGTAAAGAACTGTTCAAGCCAAGATGAAAATGACTGTCTTTATTCTAAGGTCAGTGGAAGGATATCAAAGTATGCCCACGAGGAGAAACTCAGTACTTCTGAGTTGATCTGTCCACTTGGCACTCATTGCTTGAAACAATCATCTACAGCCAAACCACATAATGACCACAAACATAACTTCTATGTAACTCTAACTAGTATATTGAAAAGTGCAAGTGAATATGTTAGTCACTCAGTTGTATCTGACTCTTTGTGTCCCCATGGACTAGCCTGCCAGGCTCCTCTGTCCCTGGGATTCTCCAGGCAAGAGTACTGGAGTGGGTTGCTATTCCCATCTCCAGGGAACTACTGTATTACCAGTTGTGTAATAAATGTAATCTTAGAAATACCATGATGCCTCCTCTTGAACATGTTAACAGGTGCAAATTTTGTGTATATTCTGGAAAAACAGATCAGAAATAATGTAAGTTTCAAAATTCAAAAGAAAAGAAATGATAGAAAATTGATCAGTGCTATTATTTGAGAATATGGGAAAGTGGGCTTTTTCTGTTCTAAAGTGTGATTATCCTATTTAAAACAGTATTTTGTAGGAAAATATTCCTTTCTTCTGTCTCTGACCTATGAAGACAGGACAGAATTATGTTATTTATAAGCAATCACAGTGCAAATCCTACGCCCATGTGTTTATAGAACTAAGCATTAAGAACAAAGAAACACTGGCCCTCCTCTACATGCAATGACCACAGTTGACAAAAGCGTCTGATATGAAATTTAGGAAACCTTTGTACACCTTACTTTCCCCAGATGAATTTAAACATTTATGGAGACTTTAGAGACAAACTAGCCCTAACTGTCACACAGACCTGAAGTTCCTCCTAATGATTCTGCACAGATTCTCAAAGGACAGGTAGCTCTGTTCATGCTTGGACAGTTTGTGGAACCAGAATCTTCCATCTTTTAACGATCACTCATTTCACCTAACTTGGTTGGGGGTACCAATATAAAAGGGGCTTCCCAGGTGACACAAATGGTTAAAAAAAAAAACAAAACCTGCCTGCCAAGTGAGAGACTTGGGTTCAATCCCTGGGTCAGAAAAACCCCCTGGAGGGGAGCATGGCAACCCACTCCAATATTCTTGCTGGAGAATTCCATGGACAGAGGAGCTGAAGAACAAAAGTCCATAGGGTCACAAAGAGTCAGACAGGACTGAAGCGACTGAACATGCACACATAGCAACATAAAATTAGTTTTAATTCCTTTTTTATGTGAATTGCCCTCACATATTTGAACATATTTATTCTGTCTTCAGTTTGTTTTCTCTTGCACACATTTACACATTCAGTTCTTTCAACCATCCCTACAAGCCCCTGTGCAGTTGGCCCACCTGACCTATTTGAATTCCTCTTTCACATATGTTCTAGTCACACTCATCTTCTTTTTGTTCCTTGATCACATAATTCCCATCTCTGCCTAGGTCTTTATGCTTGTTATTCCCAATGTCCCTGTGCCTCCAGATACTTAGATGGAAAATGCCTTGGGATCTTTTCCAATCTCAGTTGAAATGGTATCTCTTTTTGTTCATAATGCTTATCAGCATTTGAAACTATTGTGTTTACTTAGTGATAATATTTTTTTTTCTATTTCCCTTATGCTAGAGTGGAGACTTCTCAATTATGGGGCCTTTGACTACCTTGGGCTTCCCTTGTGGCTCAGCTAGTAAAGAATCCGCCCACAATCCGGGAGACCTGGGTTCGATCCCTCCATTGGGAAGATCCCCTGGAGAAGGGAACGGCTACCTACTCCAGTATTCTGGCCTGCAGAATTCCATGTCCATGTGGTCACAAAGAGTCCGACATGGCTGAGTGACTTTCACTTTCACTTTCACTTTGACTACCTTACTAAATGCTGAATCCTATAATAAGTAGACTAGTTCCAGGCACATAATATCCATATAATAAAGATTCATTTATGAGTGAATAAATAAGCATATTTATATCCTACAATAAATGTTTCCTATAACGGCCAATGTGTTCTTATATAATTACAAACCCAAACCTAATTACATCATTCTTCTGCTTGTAGCTAAGAAGTACCTTCTACTTGGGGCCAGTGAAGTTAGCTGCACCAGTTATGCACTACACCACCCTGTAGGTTGTTATCTGATTAGACTACAGTGTGAGCATCAGTCACTGGGGTTGAGTCCCAAGGCCTGTTCCATTGTTCTAGGATTAAACGCAAGCTCCAGTGCTTGGCTGATGTTAATAGAACTCTCAGTATCTGACCTCACCACACTTTCTGCTTTATTTTTTTCCCTGTACTCCATTAACATTACTCAACAAACCTCTTACTTTCAGTTCCTCCTAACATCATGCTTTTTCTGATCTGTTAGGCCTTCTACAGAGAATCATTCATGCTTTTCTTTCACTTCTTCGTCTCTCCACCTCTTCTGATCTGAAATTTGATTAAACTTTCTGCATGCTGTCACTATTGTCTCTGCTTTCTCTCCCAGAACATTAGTCACTTCACTGTGGTTTTCGATTCTCTGTCTTCTCATTTCTTCTCTAAGGTAGGAGCTATGTTTGTCATATTGGTCCTTGCAATTCCAATATCTGACAGGGAGCTAGATGAAGTCATCACATGAATGCATAGTCATGACATGTTTTCCAAATTCTATATCATCTTGGCCATCTTTCTTTGTATTCTCTGTTTCATCATTGTTCAATTTTAAAATTGGAGAACTCACATTTGATCTGTACCTGTGATCAAATTTCATCTTGTGCTGACCAATATAGAAAGCAGTAAGGCAGTGTTCTTATATCAATATACATTATTAGCATAATTGAATGTTACTACCTTTCCACCGGTGGCTTTCCACTGGTGACTTCCCTGGTGGCTCAGATGGTAAAGCATCTGTCTACAATGAGGGAGGCCCGGGTTCAATCCCTGGGTTGGGAAGATCCCCTGGAGAAGGAAATGGCAATCCACTCCAGTACTATTGCCTGGAAAATCCCATGGACAGAGGAGCCTGGTAGGCTACAGTCCACGGGGTCGCAAAGAGTCAGACACAACTGAGCAACTTCACTTTCACTTTCACCTTTCCATTTAAAACTCCAAAGATATTATCTGCTAAATCTGTATTCACCAAGGCCATATTTAATAAGATCTCTCATCTCATCTCTACTTGATTTCTTTAGTGCCTTCTATTTCTATTTCATGAGTATCCTTAGAAAATATACTTCTTTTTCCTAGAAATAATCTTCCATGATAAGTTTGCATAGAAATGATGAGTAAAAATATATTTAGGTCTATCTTTTCATTTTCAGTAGGTCCAGTTTGAATCCATTTTTTACATGGTTTTATACTTAAGAAGAAACTTGACTTTTGAGAGGCATTTAAATCAAGTTAATTACTGTGACTCTAATGGGACATTGTTGCCACATTTTTGAATGTCCCATATTGTGACACTGGTTGTCTCATGAACAATCCAAGCCTATGGAAATGATAATAGGGGCACTTTGAACTCAGTTCTTTACCTCCCCTACTATTTTCTGAACACTAAAAGCAAATACATCCTTTGTCTTGCCATCTACTCTTTAAACAACAGCTGCATACTCTCTTGAATTTAATATTCCTATTAAAGAAATTTTTCTCATTGTCAAATCTTTTAATTTTTAGAAGAAGTGTTATCACAAATACTGGTACCAGCAATACAATGTACACTCAAAATGATATTAGTCGGCTTGACCTATAATTCAAGTAAGTGTCTCTCTCCAGATATTTTAAAAGTCAGGTGGATTCATGCTGTTATTGTAATCTGATTATAAGCTAAGACAAAATTTTAATTTATTTTAAATGGCAATAAATTCAAAATGCAAATCAATGTCACTGTGATAGGATCAAATGCCTTTCAAACATAGAACAGAGAAGGTAAGAATGATTTTCTTTGAGTATTATATTTTAGGTATAAAATTAAGAACTAGATATTAAATCTTAGAGACGAGCTGATCTTCTTAAGAAGCTCAATGAACATGAAAGCAAAATGAATGACATGAAAGGTATTAGACCTCAGTGAACCTAAGCAAAGTGTGTGGCAGGCTGAGTGTGTGAGATAAACAGCAAGGGAAGTAAGATGGAAACGGGAAGAGTGACTGGGAGCTGCAGGAAAAATACTACTCAGGCTGGCAGCAGAAGTAGAGGGATAAGTGTGATAAAGAGCTTAAAAAGGTAAAAACACCCATCAAGTTTCAGATGGCAATGCCACTGTATAGGAGCCCAGAGGGGAATCATAGCATAAGATAGAAGAGGATGCCAAACAGAAATAATCACAGACTGTAGAAAAGTCAAGAAAGGACTTTGTTAGTTAACATTTTGCTTTAAAACGACGGCGTTAATAAGACAATGATGAATATTCTAGGACCAACATAAAGGGCATTATTGAAATGGTAGATATCAGTCAGGAGAATTGGAAATGAGCTTTCTCTAATTAGGAACAAGAGTGGAATAACAAATGTAAAAGTGACATTTGGAGATACTAAAGATGAGACAATATGTTTTCATATGTTACTATTTGCTGATGGACCTGATGATGCATTGCTGCAGAGAAACTTAAGGAGTGAATAATAGCTGGCCATCTGCTTGCAAACTTTGACAGCTTTTGAAGATAACAGTTCACAGGGAGCAAGGAGTAGAGGAAATAAGTTTTACCAATTGCATCAAAGTTATACGGGAGAAAAGGAGTTGCCTGCTAATGAAGATAATTACCTCTTCCTGATAAGAGATGAAGGCACAAAGCTACAACTGGATAATAAAAAATTCTTCTAGAGCAGAACCGCATAAAATTATATTCAATTCAGGTCTCATGCATTATTAACTCCCTCAAAATTAAAGCATTTCTTTTTGTCTCTGGTGAAGCCGAGGCATATAAAGGAAAGGGCATAGGCTTTGAAGTCATATAAACATGAATTCAAAATCTGGCTCCACCATCTAGAAGGGTGGATTTGGAGCAATCTTTTAACTAATCCTTATTTTTTAAATGACGACATAGCTACTCATCTCACATGTTTTTGAATGGCTTTAAAGATGAGCATGTAGATAACCACCATGTGACATGCGTTCATTATTAATTTAACAAATATCTGTGGAGAGCAACCATGTGTGAAATACTATACTGGTGTCAGAGTAGACAAAAGTGAATAAACACAGAGGAAAGCCTCTTCTCCCAATGTGGCTTCCAGTCACCAGAGAGAGACAGTCACTATTCAGGCAATTACAAAACTAAATTTAAAATAACCATCATGGCAAGTGCTGCAAAGCAGAACTGCATAAAGTTATGAGTAGGTAATACCATTATTTGATGCACCTAGGTCAAGGAAGGAGTCTGAAAAGTGACAACTGAACTAATACTCAAGGAATTCACTCGAGTTCCCTGGGCAAAAAGTGTGTTAAAAGAGGGGGGAAGAAAAGTGAGGATTGCAAGAGATGAGAGAGATAGCGAGGCAAGATAATGTAGGATGGAAAGGTCTTAAAGTGTATGCTTAAGGAGATAATAAATGAAGGATGCCAGTTTCCCCCTCGTGTGCACTGCTGCTGAGCTTCCTTATCAAACCAAAGTAAAAACACCTAAACCAAACTTTACCTGTATTCCTTAACATGTGTGTAGCTACGTAATAAGCATTGCTTTCAAAGGATCGTTAGGTTCCTCTTGAGCCTATTAACACATGCAATCCCTGTTCTGTATACCATGGATGGAAATGGAACAGTGGAAACAGGAGTGGTCACTGGGCAGTGGGCAGAACCCGGGCCGCTGACCTGTAACTGCTGGCTGCGGCTCAGCCCTGGCTCCTGAACCAGCTGTTTCTCTGAAGAGGGTGGTACTCTCCCATGCTCATTCCTAATGCTCCCCCAGATTAAGATTCACCCCAAACCTTACTCTGGCTTCTCACTTAAACGGAAGGGCAGAGGTTCTGTTAAGCCCCCTGGGTGACTTAATTACCATAATTTATTCTAGTAGAATCTAGGTCATGTTGAACTAGGAGAATCTGGGTTATGTTGAACTACCAAAAACCTATAAAATATTTTAAGATGACACATCTATTACTTGTTCATTTTTCATGATTTTCATAAATCAGCTGGGGACTCTGCTCCACATTATCCTTATTTGAGGGGATAGGCTGAGGGAGTGAAAACCATCTGGGACATAACTTCATGGCATGATCATACACACAGCATTGGTTAAAACAAGTCATGTGGCCACACATGATTTCAAAGGAGCAAAGAAGTATAACCTTGCAATGCTTCTGGAGTGAGGAGAACCAAAATATTGGAAAATAGCCATATTGACCACATATATTTATTATCATTAGGGATTCAAAGGGCTGAAAATAAGTTTCTCACATCCATTTTAGGACTTTCTCTTATCCTGTGTGGTGCATTCTTTACCATGCCTTTACTGACTCCAGAGCATTTATCTTAACAACGTTCAGTTTCTGATGTACATTTTCAATGATTTTATAACATACATATCTATTCATCTTCCCTTACCTTATAAACCTCTACAAGCAAATGTTCCCAGGAATTGATAGAGAGCAATCAAATAATCTTACTACTCAAAATAATGCATTACATTGTTATAGAGAAATATTTAAAAGCTACTTTAACAATTTTTTTCTTTGAAGTACAATTGATTTAAAATATGTATTAGTTTCAGGTATACAGCAAAGTGATTCAGTTATATATGTATGCTTATATTTTTTAGATTATTTTTAATTATAGACTATAACAAAACATTAAATATCATTTTCCTGTGCTGTACAGTAAATATTTCTTGCTAATCTATTTTATATTTATTACTTTGCTAATCCCTTACTTCTAATGTATCCCTCTTCTCCTTCCCTTTCCCCTTTGGTAACCATAACACTATTTTCTTTGTCTGTAAGTTTGTTTCTGTTTTGTATAGACTCATTTATATCAGTTTTAATTTCCACATAGAAGTGATATAATACTTTAACAAATAACAATAATAGAAATGATATTCTTTAACAAATTATTTCTCATCTAACCAACCAACCATTCAACCAACATGGAGATCAATGTTGCCCTCATTTTATAGGGAAAGAAACTGAAATATAGATATGTACAGTGACTAGCCAAAGTTCTAGTAAAGTCTGGATTTGAATCTATGTCTGATCAGAGAATATATATTTCTTTCCACAGCACTGCATATTTCCAAATCTGACACCTACTCTTCATTGTTAAACTCTGCGTGTATACAAGCTATTATTCTCCAGATCACACAACAGAAAGCAAACAAAAGCTTAGAGGCTGATAGGGTACTGGTGGGTATATGCACTCAGAGATTCTGCTTCAAATTCATTAACTAAATGTAGGCACTCAGAGTCCCAGTGCATTAACCTCATCAGACACTGCAGATAATAACTGACCCCACCCAAATCACAGGATAGGAGAAGTATTGACATAAAATAATGGAGTCATGTCTTCTAAGTAGTAAAAGGATTAAAATACACTCAGAGATAAAAGAAGTAAAATAGCCTTTCAAAATGTAAATTACTTCTTCCATAATAACAATGATAATGTACTAATTCTAGGAGTCAAATAAATTATTCAAGGACACTGCCATTTAGTTTGTTTCTTGGCTCCATAGGGGAAAAGTAATTATGTCTAGCCCAGCCAAGCCTATGATAACAGATGGCTGGCTATCAGGGAACAAAAGCGATGGTAATGTCTTCAGAAATCTACCATGATGTTTCATATTTTAGCAAAAAAAAAAAAAAAAAAAAAAGTCCTTGGAGGGACCTTAGAATCAATCAGTCCAAGTTACTCATTTTACATCCAAAGAAGTTGAGATCCAGAGAGGTAGAGTATTTTCTTGAGACTACACAGTTTGTAGCAATATTCTTAAAGGCAGAAGGCAGATTCCAATCATGAAAAAGCTGGGAAGAAAACTACCAATTATTAAGAATGTTCTTTGCTGCTTTATTCCCATTATCTCACCTCATGTTCAGATAGATGGCTGCAGTGAAAAAGATATTGTTTTCTCTTCTGTCATAAATATACCAAGAAGCCAAAGGTAAACTATCTAGCTTACATTCACAGTGTTACCAAAGTATTAAAGGGCAGAATTGAAACCAGTCTCTTTAAACTCCCAAAGCTGAGTGCTTTCTCCTACACAGAGCTCTCGAGTGAATGTGCACTCCCTGCAGTTGTGGGTGATGAAGTCTGGGTAACATTTTGCCAAGAGTTCTACTTTAAGGGATTACTACTTGTTTTGGAAGACTTTTGGTTAAAGTGTCTTCTGATATTGTCATTCTGGGATGTCTGATTAATGTGTCTGTACCTCTTTGAAGCACTGTCTTATTTGAGGGGTTGGTTAGATAATTGAAATAATTTAGTGATCATTAAGATGATTGAATTTGTCTTCCAGGATTATTGTCTCATATCTTTAGAACATCATCTGAATGCATGTGTGCTCAGTCTTGAGTCAGTCCCACTCTCTGAGACTCTATGGACTATAGCCTGCAAGACTGCTCTATCCTTGGGATTTTCCCAGCAAGAATACTGGATTGGGTTGCTATTTCCTCCTCCAACACATCCTCCTAACCCCAAAATCAGACTCATATCTCCTGAACCGGCAGGTGATTCCTTACCACTAGTACCACCTAGGAAGCCCACCATCTGAATGCAAGGACTATCTATAGAGAAGTTTCCTGAAGACTAAAGAGAGAATTATCTTCCAGATTTGCAAGGACTTCACTTAGCGAGAAGAGTTGCTGCTGAGCTCCTGGAAAGTAGATAATCAAGCCTCCTAAAGGCAATGGGGTCACTTCCACCTGCCCACTGTCATCATAACTCACCATATCCATACACAATTGGGCTGCAGAAAATACAGAGTGGGGACAGTGGTCCAGCGTTGAGCTGAATGATCCAACCGCTCCTCCCCTGGGATCACTTGCCTCCCCTACCTCTTCTGAGCACATATTGGATTATTTTTTTCTGTTTTAAGGTAGGCACCGTCTGGTTTAGACTGGGGCTGAGAAAAAGGGGCAGAACCACCTTGGCTGTCAATGGTGACTGGCAGCAAAGAGTAGCCACTTACTTAATACATTAGACTTGACTACATTTCTCAGACAAAGTCTAGATCTCGTTGCATTTTCAAGAGAGGTTTTCTCAACATGCTAGAGAAACTACAAGCTACCACCCACACCCGCAACACAAACAGCACCCTCACAGAGAAAGATTCCAACTAACAGCTTAGAGCAACAGGGCATTCAACCTGCATATGACTTCTGAATGAAAATTTGTTCACAGCATTCCAGATCTTTTCCAGGCACATTCTAAGAGTAAATAATGGCTACAGAGTGTATGCAGGTGTCTGACAAGCAGCCTGTATGCTAGGGTTGTCTGCAGAGGTCAGTTTTCCATTGTCAAGAAGAAGCAACACCCAACACATGGGCAGTATAAAGATTTCACTCTCTCCCTATTTCCTTCCATTCTCCATCCCTTGGTATTAGTCTAGCCAGACCCTAATTCATATCTCTCCACTGCTTTCTTAGATGGAAACACATCTAAGGACCATCAGTGTCTTATACTTTGTCTATGCTTGCAATGAACTTAGCTAGGAATAGAAAGACTAGGGACAAGACTAGGGAAGAGGGGTAAGTCAGGTAGTGCAACCAGAGACTTGTTACAATGAGTAAGAACCACCTGGATCCTACAGAGTTCCAAAGCAAGATTCTATGGACTCAACTGGGCTCCACACCCATGCTAAGTATGTGCAAGAGTGAAAAATATTGTTAAACGCTTAATGATTATTTTATAAATTACATATTTAATGAATTCAAAAGCAACATTTGTACAGGGCCTTAACATATGCAAAAGCTTTATCATTCCTCAGTTGAATTCTTTCAGACAGGAAGGGCAAGCATTATTTTTTTTTACTTTAAAAATAGAAAAGAAAGTTTGCAGAGGTTGCGGGAGATGTCTAAGGTCACACAGGAGTAAATTCTGAAGCAGTCTATAAATGCCGTTTCCGATTTCCCCTCAGTCCCTTCCCCTGTCAAGTTGTATTTCAGTTACAGAGTAATCATGATCTGTGTTCTTTGTTTCTCCTTTTTCTGGAGATATATATATTTTGCAGTTTTAATAGGAATCACTGTGATTTTATTTCCTCCTCTTGTAGTCATGCATAAGGAAAAGTAGCTTATATTTTTGTGCAGTTTTGTGAGTAGACTTATATATTAAAAAATCAGGGATGGTGTGCTAACAGTTTTTTAAAAGCAAGATTTTGAAGGATTTTTGGAGATTGTATTTAGAAAGCTGACTCTGACATTTTAACTATAGAAAAAAATGTTGATAAATCTGTTATATTTGTCATCTTACCAAAAGCAAAAAAGGTAGGAAGTGAAACAGCTGGTAGATCTTTCTGTTCTAAACTGTCACACATAGTGAGCATGAAGAGAAATCTGTTGATGTTGAAGCTTTTACTCTAACCCTCCAGGCAGAGGTGGCTCTGGCAGAGACTCACTACTGCGTACCACTTTCAGATAAAAGCTCTAGTAAGTGCAAACATCTGAACAGCTTGTAAAGCTGTAAGGACTTTCTCCAGAAGAAGTTTATTTTTTTTTTCATGAGAAGTACCTAATTTGAAATAACATTTAAAATCCCTATGTTATGATACCAAAATTAATGGAAGAGATATCACACCCTTATTATGTTCTCTATTCAGAGTTAGCAATTCCAGAACAAGAACCAAAATGATCGCCCAAAAGTAGCCACCTCATGATGTTTATATATTACATTTTAACCTAGATTTCATATAGCTTTCACAAATATAATTTGAAAAGGGACCATTCCTGGGTTATAAAATTAAACCAAATAGCAACTGCTTTTGGAGTTGATGGGAATTATGAGAAAACAAAGTTTCACTTAATATTATCCTCTGAGAGTAGGTACATGAAAAATATTTTATCAGCTATGGTGTGTTGAATTTCCTGTTATTTTTGTTTCTCCCCAAATCAGTTAGCTAGTCTGCTCAAGTGATATATGTTTTCTTTCACAGTATTCAATTTTTAATTTTTAACCTTAAATGCACTTTTAAAGTTTGTTCAAGTATCCAAAAGGAAGTCCTTAACTTGATTAATTGATTTATGGTCTTTTTATGTTTTGAAGATTTTTGTTTTGTTCTTTCATGAACACTAAGAAGCTCTATAACACGTTAGGTTTCTCCATGTATTTTAGGATATCATTTTCTCCTTAGATAAATGTGCTGATTCACTTAGTACTACTTCAGAAAGCACACAAAGCAACTTGAAAAATATGCAAATATTGTGGGTTTTTTTTAACATTGGAGGAAAAAATAAAATGTGTCCTACTTTAGCACACTGCCCTTTATTTCCGAAGGAAAAAGAGTCTCAGATCCCTATGAAAATGAAAGATAAATAACTGAGCATAACTGAAAAATGTCGAAGGAAAAAAGTGATTTCCAGTCAATCTTCAACAGAAACCACAAGAGAATTAATTTTCCAATAAAACAAAAGTAGCAATCAGAATAGCTGAGACTCTCTCTTGGTTACACTAAATATTATTAAAAGACCATAAGTGGTTATTAACAATAGAAATTTCCTCAGATGCCCATCTCATCCTTCTGTTGGTTCTCCCTTTCAAACAAATGAATATAACAAATGTTATTGCCCAAGGAAGTACATGACCAAAATAAGCAACTTTTAGTATTTTAAACTTACATGTTCTCTTTTGAATCTCTGTCTCTTAACTTCTATTGGTTCAATTAAGTCTTATGGTTAAAATTCCCCAGCCTCTATCCCCTCAAATATATGGTGACACACACACATATTTTCAGATCTTTACCTTGCCAACCTTTATAAAGAGATGTAATATCTTGATCCCAAAATTAAAGTGGGAAATTTGCTTTCTTCCATAACAGCTTTTTTCATTTGATGTTAAACAAGAGCTTACTAAACAGTATTTTGAGGCTCAATTTCTTATTTCAAAAAATATGAAATAACAAACCTGATCATCTTCACCAAAATCTTGCAATTTTGAATATTTGTAAAGAATTAAGCCCTTGAAAAGACCACTCTCTAATGTCAAAATATAAATCTTTATTTTGTCATGTGTTTTTTCCTACAGTTATGGTGTCAAAGCAAAAATTGCAATAGAAAAAGTTAAACAGGCAAAGAACATTTTATTCTACATTACTGTAAGGATGAAAGAGGTCAAATTTAAGTCTGAACTCAATTGCGCTGAAACAAAGAGTAGAAGAGCTTTCAGAGATAGCAGTGAGAGAAAGCTCACAGGCCATCTGTGTTTGCTAATTGGCTTTTTCCAAAGAAAAGGGCAAGTTTTCTTAGCTTATCGTTAGCAGGTAGTTTTGCCAATTT
The DNA here is from genome assembly GCF_023699985.2 of Odocoileus virginianus. Taxonomy (NCBI): domain Eukaryota; kingdom Metazoa; phylum Chordata; class Mammalia; order Artiodactyla; family Cervidae; genus Odocoileus; species Odocoileus virginianus. Next base: position 26,219,321 of record NC_069685.1, read on the forward strand.
GTAGCAAGACACCCATCAAAGTTAGGCTCCTACTCAAATGGAGACTGGGAGTAGGGGGTACTCTCTTCTGATGACATTTCAGAGAGATGCTTTCCAGATCCTTGAGAAAAATACTCCTGGACTGTAAAACTGGCAGAGGAAACACAATTACAAGGTTTTTAAACTAAATGTTTTAAGAAAAGGGAGTTCAGGGGCCTAGAATCAGGAAGAAACCTACTTAGAGTTCAGTCAAGAGGAGGGATCATTAAGGTTATCTTGACCAGTGGCTATGCAAATGTATACATAAAAATAATAAGGCACAAAATGAAGCAAAATGGCTTTGAAATTCAGTTGTCTTTATTTAGAAACAAATGTTATCTTGCTACCATCCAAGAGAATCGAAATACAGTATACAGCACATCTTCCCAAGTGACAATCCATAGTAGGTGTGAGAACAAGGAGTTTAACTAAATATAAACAGCAGCAACTTCTAAAAATAAATGTATAATCAATGCATCCTAAGAAAAGATACTTTAATATGTCATTCTAAAGTGAGCACCATGGTTATAACCACAGACCCTATGACTAGACTGCCTGGGTTAAAATGTCACCTCAGCTACTTATTTGGGTTTTACTTGGGTAATCTCTGCCTCAAATTCCTAAACAAACCTGAAGAAGAATAATGCATCACTAGAGAGTTGGTAGGGCTGAATTACCAAATGTAAAGTACACAGAACAGTGGTCAATGTATAACAAGTATGTTATGAGAATGACCTTTCATTATTTTAGCCAAAGAAGATTTATAACTACTACAGAATAGCAGGGCTCTTTTCATCTTTAGCACAGCCAAATTCTGAATCAGATTTTTCAGGATGGTAAACAATAACTTCAACCCCCTCTTATTTCTCTTACTCCCATAATAACAATAGTTGTCACTGTATTGCAACCCACTCCAGTATTCTTGCCTGGAGACTTGCATGGACAGAGGAGCCTGGTGGGTGGCAGTCCATAGGGTTGCACAGAGTCAGACACAACTGAAGCAACTTAGCACACATGCACTTCTCCATATTATCCATACATCCTTAGGACAGAAGCGTTCAATGATCTGATGATGGGTAAATTCACAAATATCTCTGCACTGAGTTCAGCATACTGAATGATAAGACCATAACTTAAAAACATAAATAAAATCAGGTCTCATGTTGCTGACATGGCGAGATGTTCTGAGAGTATAAATAGACTCCTACCAAAAAAAAAAAAAGATTCCTAATGCCTCTCACTTCTCCCAAGTTATTTCCTAAGCTTCTGGCATGAATAAAAAACAATAATGATGTACAGGAGAAAGTACTATAACTTTTAGAATTCAAATCCCAGTTCTGTTGCTTCTCTTGATTGTTATGTATGTGATCTTGGGTAGGTTACTTAATCTTTCTGAACATTGGTTTGATCACACCCATTTTTATTAAGGATTTTTAAGTAGTAATACATTATAAAATATTTAGTATAATGATTTGTGTTAAATAAATGACATTTTCCCTTCTATCAAGTTCTCACCTCCCTTTACATCCATATGCAAACTTCAAAATAAGTTCATTCATTTATTCACACATTCACATTAAACTCTGGTACTATAAAAAGGAGCATAGCAGGCAATGGTTGCTCTTCATAGTAATTGTGTAGACAAGTAGAGATGCATACAAGTGAATAGTGAATTAAAGTTGAACACAATAGATGCCACAAAGGAGATAGTGGTGTTCTATGGAGGACCTAACTCCTGACTTGGATGGTCAGGAAATACTTAAAAGAGACAGTGAAATCCTAATCAAGGTGATCTTTTAAAAGGAAAATAAAATAATATTGCTGGAGCCTATGGTTAGGGAGGGAAATGGTGGGGATAAGGCTAAAGAAGTAGGCATGGTCCAAAGTAGGAGGAGATATTTAAGCTCTTGTTAAAAGTTTGGATATCATCTTATAAGCAATGGGAATGAAGCAATGTTTTTAAGCTGAGGGTTGAAATGAGCATATCTAAATTTTAGGAAGATAATTCCAGCTATAATACAGAGGATCAACTAATAGGTAAGATATGAGTTAAAAATCACTGGAAGTAACTGAAGCTGGAGTTTAAAGGTTATCTGAAGTTGACTACTGGAAGTAAGAGTGTAGAGAGGTAGATGAATTCAAGATGTGCAAGAGATGCAATACAAATGAACAAAGACGGAGAATCAAGGACAACACTCAGATTCTAGTTTGGGTCGCTGAGTGAGATCATCCTCTAAGATGGGGAACAAAGCAGAAAAAACTAAAGCTGAGATAGGCAAACACAAAGACTCCATCTTTAGACACAGTAAATGTTAGATGCATGCGGTCACCTAGGTGATAACGTGAAGTTGAAAATATAGTCCCAGATTTCAAAGCCATAATATACATAAACCTATGAATTGAATGTGGATGAAAATATCAAAGGTCAGTCTACAGAGTAAGAAGACATATGAACACAGGACAAAATGCTAAGGAGTGCCAATTTTAAAGACATAAGTAAAGAAAAAAGAAGCCTTAAAGATGGTTGGGAAAGAGTGGGCAAAGTGGTGAGAGAAATGTTATGTACTTGTGTTATCAGAACCAACATTTTAAACAGTCCCCCAAAACAATCAATTTTGGTAAATCAATTTCATGTTTTTTCAAGCATTATTGTGATGCAACTGACATATGATATTGTGTAATTTTTACTACAGTGTGCTAATGTGACATAGACATATTGTACAGTGATTATAATAATGAGAGTTAACACGCCCATCCCCTCACATAATGGTATGCAGTGAAAATTACATAATATATATAACATTTTCTTTATCCATTCATCCATCAACAGACACTAGGTCATTTCCAGGTTTGGCTATTACAAGTAATGCTGCAAAGAACATGAGGGCGCAGGTGTCTCTTCAAGATAGTGATTTGGTATCTTTCAGATATATACCCAGAAGTGGGAAAGCTGAATCATATGGAGGTTCTGTTTCAATTGATGTTGAATTAGGCTAAATTCTTGGAGGTAAAACTGAAAAAATGTGGAGTTTTTCTCTGACTAGATCCCCCTAGATTTTTAACTCAGACAAATCAATATTAAGCCTCTAGAAACTTGTCAATGACAGTTGACCATTTCCCCACCCGACTCTGGTTCCCCATAGAAATTTCTGCTCATGGATTTTTGCTCTGGTATGTTATGATTTTCTGTATCTACCTGTCTATCTCTTCAAGTTTGCCTTGTCACCTCACCACTCTTTAAGAAGAGAGAAAAATATCTTGATTACTATATCTTTTAAAGAAAAGTTTTTGATTCTTCAGTTCTTTGTTTGTTAGGATGGAGTGCTGACTTCCAAGATTTTTACATGCTGAAAGTAGAAAGATAGCTTTAAAAGACAAAGATCCAAATTTATAAAATGGAAAACTAAAATAAAAGACAAAGCAATTAATAGTAGAAGATAAAAGTGATAACCAAACTACAATGACTAAAACTTGGTTCCTCGGTTGCTTTTGATGAGTAGCCTGTTTCTATCCTAATTTATCCCTGGAAAAACTATTAGCCCTTTAGTTTTGCTTATGCAGTTGTTGTTAGAATTTGCTCTAATCCTGGGTGGATTTGTTACAAGTATAGGTGCATTTCTAGTGTGTGCCAATGTGAAGCCAGAAGCTAGCAGAGTTAATCCATCAAGCCCAAAGGAGATAAATTCCTAATCCATTAAAACATTATGAAAATACAATCACTGTAAACACAGTAAGTTCTCTGAGGAGACAAAATTCTGTAAGAACTTGCATGTTTATTTCAGTTAGAAAATCCTTGTAGTTAAAATAGTGATGTACAAGCAGAGCAACTGTCTTCAGATCTACTACTTCTTACTAAAGCCTTTGAAAATCATTACCAGTACTATTAAAATAGTGCCAATATATTTAGGGTAGGAAGTAGGGGAGTGGAGGGTAAAACATACACAGAAAACTTCCTCTGATATAAGGGTAATTAGTTTTATAAATAAGACCTTTTATTAATTAATAATGGTAGACAGATGGGACACAAGAGACAGAAAAACAAGGCAGATTGTTATAAAGAAAGAGTACAGATTTTAGTCAAGCAGACCTTGTTTTGAATCTCAGTAATGCCACTCATCAGCTACATGACATTAGGCAAATTTTTTAACATTTCAAAATCTTAGTTATTGCACTCATAAAAGAGAGGCTATAATGTAAATAAATGTATTAAAGACAGTGTAAATAAAGGTAATAAAAACACTAATGTAAAACAACTAGCAGGATGACATGCATCAATAAACAGGAGATTTTCAGTATTATACATTACATGGCAAATAGTTGGGGGAGACAATGGAAACAGTGACAGACTTTATTTTCTTGAACTCCAAAATCACTGCAGATGGTGACTGCAGCCATGAAATTAAAAGACACTTGCTCCTTGGAAGAAAAGCTATGACAGTCCTAGACAGCATGTTAAAAAGCAGAGACATTACTTTGCCCACAAAGGTCCATCTAGTCAAAGTTATGGTTTTTCCAGTAGCATATATGGATGTGAGAGTTGGACCATAAAGAAAGCTGAGTTCCGAGGAAGTAGTGATGCTTTTGAGCTGTGGTGTTGGAGAACTCATGAGTCCCTTGGACTGCAAGGAGATCAAAAAAGTCAATCCTAAAGGAAACCAATTCTGAATATTCACTGGAAGGACTGATGCTCAGACTGAAGTACCAATACTTTGGCCACTTGATGTGAAGAGCTGACTCATTAGAAAAGACCCTGATGCTGGGAAAGATTGAAGGAAGGAAGAGAAAGAGATGACAAAGTACGGGATGGTTGGATGGCATCACTGACTCAATGGACATGAGCTTGTGCAAGCTCTAGGAGGCGGTGAAGGACAGGACAGCCTGGCAGGCTTCAGACCATGGGGTTGCAAAAATTCAAACATGACTGAGCAACTGAGCTGAACTGATACATTATTTATAAATGCTTGCATATGAATTATGATATTTGTATAAGTATATTTACATATTCAATAAATAGTATCAAATGCTTTGCCTGTGCTAGGTTGTAAGGATAGGGAGCTAAACAAGGCTGACAAATTCCTCTAATAATTTAAATTCTAGTGTACTCCCACAAACCTGTATCTTAGCTGCTATCCCCAAGTAAATTTTTTTTTAATCTAAATATTAAGAAAAATTACTGATTTTTTATAAACTTGGCATTTATCTTGGAAGTTCTGGAAATCACTGTAGTTTCTGGCCACATAGTGACAGACTAGATTTGCATTTTGGAAAGATTATTCTGTTGGCAGTATACAGGAGACCAGCTAAAACACCTTATAGTGGTTTGGCTAAGAGATGAGATGGCCACATGAAAAAACAAAGTGTATTGATGTAAGAGTATGTCAAAAAGAGAATTGGAAAGGTTGGTTTCCCTTTTAGATAATAAGTGGCCAGTTTTATTATTAACAAATATAGTGAATATAAAAGAAGGAACTGTTTGGAATGGAAATCAAGGGGAAAAAAGTTTTGCTAACTGAATTTCACTTGGTATTCATTTCACTAAGCCGGAAAACTTGCTCTTTCTTTATTATACATAATGGGTAATGCGGTCCTTCAAATTCCAATTCAGATGTTCTGTTCTCCATGAAACCAGCTTCAACTCCATGAAGAGGTGAAGATTCCTCTGGGTGTCTTGTATAGTTCTTTATTACTCGCTGTTTCTCTACAACATACTACATCATGTATTTATCTGTTTCTACTGCTGAATCGTTCCTGAGATCAGGGCTAATATTTCACCTACATGTGTTAATCCAGGACAGCAAAATGCCAGGCACATAGCAGGCAATCTATAAAAAATATTGAACTGAATTTCTTAAGATAGCTCATTACAGATCAAGGTCATTTCTCTAATGCAAACACACAAACGGACAACTGATACATGAAAACATGCTCGATGTCACTAATTATCAAGAAAATGCATACGAGAACCACAATAAGTACCATTACTCAGGTGTTTAAAAGACACTCTTGAAATTAAAAGATGCTTACTCCTTGGGAGAAAAGTTACTACCAACCTAGATAGCATATTAAAAAGCAGAAACATTACTTCACCAACAAAGGTCCATCTAGTCAAAGCTATGGTTTTTTCAATAGTCATGTGTGGATGTGAGAGTTAGACTATAAAGAAAGCTGAGTGCTGAAGAATTGATGCTTTTGAACTGTGGTGTTAGAAAAGACTCTTGAGAGTCCCTTGGACTGCAAGGAGATCCAACCAGTCCATCCTAGAGGAGATCAGTCCTGGGTGTTCATTGGAAGGACTGATGCTGATGCTGAAAGGTATCAGGCCACCTGATGTGAAGAGCTGATTCATTTGAAAAGACCATGATGCTGGGAAAGATTGAAGGCAGGAGGATAAGGGGACAACAGAGGATGAGATGGTTGGATGACATCTCTGACCCAATGGGCATTGAGTTTGAGTAAACTCAGGAGTTGGTGATGGACAGGGAGGCCTGGCATGCTACAGTCCATGGTGTTGCAAAGAGTTGGACATGACTGAGCAACTAAACTGACTAACTGACTGACTTACTCAGGTGTTAAGATGGCTATTATAAAAAAAAAAAAAAAGAAGTCAACACTGTTGGTGAGGATGTAGAGAAATTGAAATCCTTATAAAAACTGTTGCTAGGAATGTGAAATAAAGCAGTCACAATGTTAAACTGTGGAGTTTCTTCAAAAGTTAATATGACCCTGAAATATATCTCATTTCCAGATATATCTCCAAAATAATTGAAATCAGGATTTGAAAAAGATATCTGCACTCTAGTGTTCATTGCAGCACAATTTACAATTGATATGCCAAGATATGGAAACAATATAAATGTCCATCCACAGATAAATGGATAAAGAAAATATTACAATGTGCATACAATGTACTATACATTGTTAAAATAAAAAGGTAATTTGGAAATATGCAACAGCATCAACCATGAAGTCATTATTCTAAGTGAAATAAGTCAGTCACAGAAGGAGAAAAACTAAATGATTTCACTTCACAATGAAACATTTTAAAGTTGTCTCATTGAATACTTAAATTATGCCTACAAAGTTGGAATTTAACAGTGTCAGAGATCATGTGTTTGATTCATTCTCTTGAATTAACTCAGTAAAAATATTAATTAACATGATAACTTCCCTATTAAAGGACAAAACTGCTGTTTAGTTGCTAAATCATGTCCTACTCTTTGCAAGTCTTGCCAGGCTCCTCTGTCCATGGGATTTTCCAGACAAGAATCCTGGAGAAGGTTGTTGTGTCCTTCTCCAGGGGATCTACCCAATCCAGGGATTGAACCCACATCTCCTTCTTGGCAGGCAGATTCTTTACCACTGAGCTATCTGGGAAGACCCAAAGGACATAATATCTTTCATTAAATATATTAATGGATATTTGCAGTCATTGCTAAAGACAGCTACAAATACTGTTTTTTTCTTTTTACTATACGTTTGAATAAATATTCCTCAGTTCTTAAAAAGAGCTGTAGAATAAGTATATAACCCTGCCCATTTCACATGGCACTGTTGAATGAATACAGCCAATTTGTCTTTGTGACCCCAGTATTTTTATAGTTCTTATTGACCATTCCCTGTTGTTAGCATTTGGTTTCTATACACCTTTGAATACTACCACTTAAGCAGTGCAGTAGGGTGAAGAGAATGTGCTTCACATCTTACCTCCACTTAGTATTAGCAATAGGACCTTACCCAAGTAGAATGACTTCAAACACAAAATATGGCACATAGAATATTGTAATAAAAGTTGGTTAAACACATGGGTAAAGATTTTCCTTCATTCCTCCTTCCCTTCTTCGCTTCCTTCCATTAAGAAAGTTCTAGCTTCAAGTTTATTCAAGTTGAATAAATAAAAATTGTCTCTTTATTTAAAAAAAAGCATCTCAGCAATTTCTAATCCCCACTGAAAAAAAGACCCATACTGGATCTTTTGAATTACATGTTATAAGCAGCAATTTAATTTTATCACCAAAATATAAAAATACAAACTATTTGGAAACCTGATAAAAATAGTGGTGTAGCATACTTGATAATTAGAGATACCAAGGGAATATTTCAGAAAAGATGGGCACAGTAAAGGACAGAAATGGTATGGATCTAAGAAGATTAATTATTAATTAATTTACTATTTAATTTTTAAATTAATTATTAAAAAGAGGTGTCAAGAATATACAGAAGGACTACACAAAAATGATCTCTGTGACCCAGATAACCATAATGGTGTGATCGGTCACCTAGAGCCAGACACCCTGCATCACTACGAACAAAGCTAGTGGAGGTGATGAAATTCCAGCTGAACTATTTCAAATCCTAAAAGATGATGCTGTTAAAGTGCTGAACTCAATGTGCCAGCAAATTTGGAAAACTTAGCAGTGGCCACTGGACTGAAAAAGGTCAGTTTTCATTCCAGTCCCAAAGAAAGGCAATATCAAAGGATGTTCAAACTACCACAAAATTGCACTCATTTCACACATTAGCAAAGTAATGCTCAAAATTTTCCAAGCTAGGTTTCAACAGTACATGAACTGAAAACTTCTACATGTTCAACCTGGATTTAGAAAAGGCAGAGGAACCAGAGATCAAATTGCCAACATCCTCTGGATGTTAGAAAAAGCAAGAGAATTTCAAGAACCATCTACTTGTGCTTGGTTGACTACCCTAAAGCCTTTGACTGTATACATCACAACAAACTGTAGAAAATTTTTAAAGAGATGGGAATACTAAACCACCTTAGTTGACTCCTGAGAAACCCATATGCAGGTCAAGAAGCAACCATTAGAACTGGACATGGAAAAATGAAACAGTTCCAAATTGGGAAAGGAGTTTGTCAAGGCTGTATATTGTCACTCTGCATATTTAACTTATATGCAGAGTACATCATGCGAAATGCCAGGCTGGATGAAGCACAAGCTGGAATCAAGATTGCCAGGAGAAATATCAATAACATTAGACATGCAGATGACACCACCCTTATAGCAGAAATTGAGGAGGAACTAAAGAGCCTCTTGCTGAAGGTGAAAGAGAAGAGTGAAAAAGCTGGCTTAAAACTCAACATTCAAAAAAGTAAGATCATGACACCTGGTCCCATCATTTCATGGCAGATAAATGGGGAAAAAGTGGAAACAGTGACAGACTTTATTTTCTTGGGCTCCAAAATCACTGCAGTTGGTGACTGTGGCCATGAAATTAAAAGACGCTTACTCCTTGGAAGAAAAACTATGACAAACCTAGACAGAGTATTAAAAAGTAGAGACATTAATTTGCCAACAAAGGTCTGTGTAGTCAAAGCAATGATTTTCTAGTAGTCATGTATGGATGTGAGAGTTGGACTATAAAGAAAACTGAGCACTGAAGAATTTATGCTTTTCAACTGTACTATTGGAGAAGACACTTGAGAGTCCTTTGGACTGCAAGGTGATCAAACCAGTCTATCCTAAAGGAAATCAACCCTGAATATTCAATAGAAGGACTGCTGCTGAAGCTAAAACTCTAATACTTTGGCCACCTGTTGCAAAGAGCTGACTCTTTAAAAAAGACCCTGATGCTGAGAAAGATTGAAGGCAGGAGGGGAAGTGGACATCAGAGGAAGAGGACGAGATGGTTAGATGGCATCACTGACTCAATGGACATGAGTTTGTGCAAGCTCTGGGAGATGGTGAAGGACAAGGAAGCTTGGAGTACTGCAGTCTACGGTGTTGCACAGAGTCAGACACTGCTAAGTGACTGAACAGCAAAATACTTGATAATATTAGCTCATTACTTTTCTTTATATTTTTTCTTATTAAAATGAAAGTCAACAATCCTTGCCTATGAAAGCTGCACTTTAAACATCAAGATTTCCTAAAACAACTTTAGTAAACATTCTTCAGTCAATAAATTGTTCTTACATTTTATAGAGTTTTAACAGGACAGGCTTAGTGGAGGAATAACCATAGTGATGAATTCCCTTAAGAAAAATAAAGTGGTCAGAATTTGCTATGAATTTTGATTGAAAATAAGCTTTAAGAGATTATTTTTAACCTGTAAATGCATAGATTCTAATTCCACTTTCATATCAATAAGAAAAAATCCTGTTATATCATTACTTTTACAGTGTGCATAGGGTCCCCAAGTAATAATTTTTCAAAGTGTTTTTGATGTGGAAGATAAAATCCTGCCCTTGATATTAAAAAATATTATCAAGGCAGATAATGCTGCTCATCTATATTGGAGGATTATCACTATTAAATTGAATACATATATTTCTGTAGGAGATCTATAATCCCCAATTTTTGGAACAATGATTTTCATCTTTATTTCCCTGTCAACATCTATGATTCAGATTAACTTGACAGTTTTATGAGACATGATATTTCTGTCCAATTGAATCCAATAGGGCAGGGATTATTTTTCCTACCATGCAGTCATAACATTATTACAAATACTGTTGCAATATTCAGCTATCCAATTAATGATATTATTTTGTTCTACATGCTGAGATTAAAACATTCCCCTCTGTGTATTTTAAAATAGCAATAATCTCCTTGCTCCTCCAGGGGATCTTCTTGACCCAGGGATCAAACCCACATCTTCTGCATTGACAGGCAGATTTTTTTTTTTTTTTACCACTGAGTCACTTGGGAAGCCCCATGTAACAGATTACTGGCAGCTTAAAATAATGTTTTAAGTGAAAAGAAACATTTTAAAACCTTACATATTGAGCAATACATACACTATATCTATCTATTTATCTATCTATCTATCTATCTATATACACATATATGGATTTATATGGACATATATGTTGGCACAGTGGTAAAGAAACCAGCTGCCAATATGGGAGATACAGGAGGTGTGGCTTTGATCCAGGTTGGGAAGAACCCCTGGAGTAGGAAACGACAATCCACTCCAGTATTCTTGCCTGGAAAATTCCATGGACAGACTGGCATGTGTGACCACGGGGTCACACAGTCGGAACCACTGAGCTTGCACACATATGGATAAACACACACACACACACACACACACACACAAATATGTTAACTCTCTTCAGGTAGTAGAATCCAGATTATTTTATTTTTCTTATGACTTTTCTCTGTTTTCTAGTCTTTTTGCAGAGATCAAAACATTTCAACATTATTGTTGAAATATGGAAAAGCAAAATGAAGATAATTATAGCTCCAGTTGATAACTGATTCTGGCATACAAATCAGACAAGCATTCATACCATATGTATGTCTGATAGTTAAGGCTAATTGCCTCTGACTACTTCACGTCCCAGTGCCATGTGTTACTGGCTGTGTAACTTAACCAAGTTACTTAGTTTCTCTGTGCCATGGTTTCCTTATCTGTAAAACACTAATAGTTCCTATTATGTTTTGGGCAGTTGAGTTAGTGACTCAGAGTAAACACCACGTAAGAGTTAAAAATTATTAACATACCTGGCAACATAAGTAGTATGAAGACAAATTTGTTCATCTACTGTGTTCACTGACAGATTACTAGGACACAGAACAGCACCTGGAAAATAATAGGCAATAAATACATGATGAATGAATAGAGACATGAAAGATAAAGGGAGGAAGGAAGGCCTCTGTCTTTAATTTGATAAGGATAATAATTCACATATAATAATATAACAGGAATATTATTAATAATGATTATTATGTGTACTTAGATGCATTTGAATGTCTTTTATCTAATTCATTTCTTTTTCAAATAAATTAAGACAAGCATAGATTTTGTAATGGAAATCTCTATGATTCACTCTCTCGTGTATATTGGAGTCAATTTTGACCAACTGTTGACTTAATTTTAAGCTATATATATTATCACATAACTCTAAATCCACATTTCTCTTTTACTTATATGGAGATCAACTTATTTTAAAGGAGAACCATGCACTATGCAGACAGTTAAGGGATTAAAAAAATAACAACATAGTGTGTTCCCTGGACAGCAGAATGTGAAAGGTGTAAAATATTTCATATTTTCCTTAAGGACATGTAAATGCTTTGAAAAATGTCATGAAATGATTGTCTTTGCTGGAAAGGCCATTTTCATTATTGATGAGCATTGTGGTAGAATGTTATCAGACTAGTCAGCCTGCTCTTATAGCACTGTCAAAAGAGATTAGTTATCAAATTACAATGACCCTTAAGAAACCAACTGTGGACTTCCAGTTTGAGGATGACACAATGAAGATATTTCTGTATCCTTTTCTCAAAAAAATCACTTATAAAACAGAAAGAACAGAACACAGAAACAGAAACTCATCAGTAAAAACAAGAGGCATCTGGGACCCTGACTCACAACACACAAGGACTATAAGTAGAAAGGATGAAAAGGATGTAAGTGGAAAGGATGGAAATCATATCCAGTGTCAATGAGAAGAAAGCCCATTTGTCACCACAGAACCCAGAAAGATTCAGGAGTGTAGGCCTTGTGAATGTAAGGCAATGTTGACATTGGTGCTAAAAATAGGGCAGTGTCCCTTATTTTTCTTTTTAGTAATTGTATAAAGTGCTTCCACAGAGAAGGCAATGGCACCCCACTCCAGTACTCTTGCCTGGAAAATTCCATGGACGGAGGAGCCTGGTAGGCTACAGTCCGTGGGGTCGCTAAGATCGGACAGGACTGAGCGACTTCACTTTCACTTTTCACTTTCATGCATTGGAGAAGGAAATGGCAACCCACTCCAGTGTTCTTGCCTGGAGAATCCCAGGGACGGGGGAGCCTGGTGGGCTGCCGTCTATGGGGTCGCACAGAGTCGGACACGACTGAAGCGACTCAGCAGCAGCAGCAGAGTAAAGTGCTTCCGAGTTGGTACAGCGGCAAAGAACCCACCTGCCAATACAAAAGACACGAGACGAGGGTCCAATCCCTGTGTTGGGAAGGTCCCCTCGAGTAAGAAACTTGCCAACCCACTCCAGTATTCTTGCCTGGGAAATTCCATGGATGAAGGAGCTAGTGGGCTACTGTCCATGGGGTTGCAAGAACCAGACATGACTGAACAACTGAACACAAAAGCAAAGAGAAGTCAAATCCCCCAATTCTCACAACGAGCCCATTGTGATGGGCAACTTCCCTGTCTGTCCCTGATGAAAGCAGACATGACTATTTTGGATGGAGACAGGATCCAGATTAAAAGACTCCTTGCAGAGGAAAGTAGGAAAGGGAATTCTATACTGAAAACTAGGAGTTTAAGTGTAATTCTTAAGTGAAACAGCCAGTTATACTTAAGGGTGAAGAATCTACAGAAATTATTTGGAATTATTTACAAGGAAGATTTGTCCATTCTCCACTATTTAGTTTTTCAATTATTTATTTTTTTCACTATGGCCTCATGGATATTTATTTCATACTTTGTGTTATAACCCAGTACTACTTTGCTTATTTTATCAGATTGTTCCTGCTTTGGCCATTAGGAGCTCTTTCAGTTGACTCTGGTATCCTTTTGACATGTCCGATCATTGTGGTGGAGGCGCTGTTTCAGCAATTCCTTACTTTCTAACACTGCAAGATGCTCCAGGTTGATCTTGAATATTTTCTGTCTTAGTCCTAGAGCCAGCCATTTTTCTGAGAATGCTTGTTTCCTTTCATTGTAGCATTGCATTGGAAACTCAAATTTGTGTTCCTAAGTGTGCTATCTTTCTGTTTTTGGTATCTATTTTAATTCCATTGTGGTTGGAGAACATATCATGTATAATTTCTATTCTTAAAAATTTAAAGAATGTGTTTTATACTCCACCATGTGGTATATCTTGGTGAATATTCCATGTGAGTTTGAGAAGAATGTACATTTTGATGTTGTTGTGTGGAGTGCTCTATAAATATTGATTATATCAAGTTAACTGATAGTGTTATTCAGGTCAACCACATACTTATTGATTCTTCTGCCAGCCTGACCTATCAATTACTGTCAAGGGGTGTTGAAATGACCAATTATGAGTGAATTTGTCTATTTCTTCTTTCAGTTATAACAGTTTTTGCCTCACATATTTTGATTGTTGTCAGGTGCATATAAGTTTAGGATTATAAGTCTTCCTGAAGAACTGATTCCTTTATCATTACGTAGAACCCCTCTAATTCTTGATAACTTTTGTTGTCCCAAAGTGTGTTTTGTCTAAATGTAATAGAGATACTCAGGCTTTGTTTCGATTAGTGTTGGCATTGTACACTTTTCTCCATCCCATTACTTTTAACTGTTTAAAGTTTTCATATTTAAATCAAGCTTATTGTCAACAACATACAGTTGGGCTTTATTTTTTTAATCTACTCTGACAATCTCTGCCTTTAATTGGTGCTTTTAGACTAATCACATTTAAAGTGATAACTGATATTCTTGGGTTAATATAAACCATGTTATAACTGTGGTTTAGTCATTATCAGAATCTCTTTTTGTGCGTTCTCTGGTCTTAATTGAGCATTTTATATGATTTTATTTTATCTCCTCTGTTGGTGGATCAATTATATTTCTTTAAATAAAACTTAGTTGTTGTTACAGAGTGTACAATGTACATTTTTACCTTATCTAAGTCTGCCTTCAAATAATAATATTCCACTACACTTTAGTGCAGGTTCTTCTAACAGAGAATACTATTTCCTCTCTCCTGCCCCTTATGACATTACTGTCATTTATTTCACTTATCCATATGCTATAAACACCCAATACATTGTCAATATTATTCCTTTGAACAATTACCTTTTAGAGTCATTAAAATGAGAAAAAATGAATTGTTTTTACCTTATTTTTCCTCCATCGCTTTTCTTTTCTTATTTAGACCCATGTTTCTAATATATAATTTCCCATCCCAATATTTCCCAGCATCAGGGTATTTTCAAATGAGTCAGCTCTCTGCATCAGGTGGCCAAAGTATTGGAATTTCAGCTTCAACATCAGTCCCTCAAATGAACACCCAGCACTAAACTCCTTTAGGATGGACTGGTTGGATCTCCTTGCTGTCCAAGAGACTCTCAAGAGTCTTCTCCAATACCACAGTTCAAAAGCATCAATTCTGCACTCAGCTTTCTTTATTGTCCAAATCTCACATCCATACATGACTACTGGAAAAGCCATAGCCTTGCCTAGGTGGACCTTTGCTGGCAAAGTAATGTCTCTGCTTTTTAATGTGCTATCTAGGTTGGTCATAACTTTCCTTCCAAGGAGGAAGCGTCTTTTAATTTCATGGCTGCAATCACCATCCTCAGTGATTTTGGAGCCCAGAAAAATAAAGTCAGCCACTGTTTTCCACTGTTTCCCCATCTATTTGCCATGAAGTGATGGGATCAGATGCCATGATCTTAGTTTTCTGAATGTTGAGCTTTAAGCCAACTTTTTCACTCTCTTCTTTCACTTTCATCAAGAAGTTCTGAATATCAGAGAAATGCAAATCAAAACCACAATGAGGTACCATTATACGCCAGTCAGGATGGCTGCTGTCCAAAAGTCTACAAGCAATAAATGCTGGAGAGGGTGTGGAGAAAAGGGAACCCTCTTACACTGTTGGTGGGAATGCAAATTAGTACAGCCACTATGGAAAACAGTGTGGAGATTTCTTAAAGAGCTGGAAATAGAACTGCCATATGACCCAGCAATCCCACTTCTGGGCATACACACCGAGGAAACCAGATCTGAAAGAGACACGTGCACCCCAATGTTCATCGCAGCACTGTTTATAATAGCCAGGACATGGAAGCAACCTAGATGCCCATCAGCAGACGAATGGATGAGGAAGCTGTGGTACATATACACCATGGAATATTACTCAGCCATTAAAAAGAATTCATTTGAATCAGTTCTAATGAGATGGATGAAACTGGAGCCCATTATACAGAGCGAAGTAAGCCAGAAAGATAGAGACCAATACAGTATACTAACACATATATATGGAATTTAGAAAGATGGTAACGATAACCCTATATGCAAAAAAGAAAAAGAGACTCAGATGTATAGAACAGACTTGTAGACTCTGGGAGAAGGCGAGGGTGGGATGTTTCAAGAGAACAGCATCGAAACATGTGTATTATCTAGGGTGAAACAGATCACCAGCTCAGGTTGGATGCATGAGACAAGTGCTCGGGCCTGGTGCACTGAGAAGACCCAGAGGGATCGGGTGGAGAGGGAGGTGGGAGGGGGGACCGGGATGGGGAATACATGTAAATCCATGGCTAATTCATTTCAATGTATGACAAAAACCACTGCAATGATGTAAAGTAATTAGCCTCCAACTAATAAAAATAAATGGAAAAAAAAAAGCAACTCAGAAAAAAAAAAGAAAAAAAAAAAGAAAAAAAAAAAGAAGTTCTTGAGTTCTTCACTTTCTGCCATAAGGGTGGTATCATCTGCATATCTGAGGTTATTGATATTTCTCCCAGCAATCTTGATTCCAGCTTATGCTTCCTCCAGCCAAGCGTTTCTCATGATGTACTCTGAATATAAGTTAAATAAGCAGGGTGACAATATACAGCCTTGACATACTCCTTTTCCTATTTGGAACCAGTCTGTTGTTTCATGTCCAGTTCTAACTACTGCTTCCTGACCTGTATACAGGTTTCTCAAGAGGCAGGTCAGGTGGTCTGGTATTCCCATCTCTTTCAGAATTTTTCACAGTTTATTGTGATCCACACAGTCAAAGGCTTTGGCATAGTCAATAAAGCAGAAATAGATGTTTTTCTGGAACTCTCTTGCTTTATCAATGATCCAGTGAATGTTGGCAATTTGATCTCTGGTTCCTCTGCTTTTTCTAAAACAGCTTGAACATCTGGAAGTTCATGGTTCACATATTGCTGAAGCCTAGCTTGGAGAATTATTACTTTACTAGCATGTGAGATGAGTGCAATTGTGCGGTAGTTTGAGCATTCTTTGGCATTATCTTTCTTTGGGATTGGAATTAAAACTGACCTTTTCTAGTCCTGTGGCCACTACTGAGTTTTCCAAATTTGCTGACATATTGAGTGCAACACTTTCACAGCATCATCTTTTAGAATTTTAAGTAGCTCAACTGGAATTCCATTACCTCCACTAGCTTTGTTTGTAGTGATGCTTCCTAAGGCCCACCTGACTTCACATTCCAGGATATCCAGCTCTAGGTGAGTGAGTAATCACACTTTCATGATTATCTTGGTCGTGAAGATTTTTTTTGTACAGTTCTCCTGTGTATTCTTGCCACATCTTCTTAGTATCTTCTGCTTCTATTAGGTCCATACCATTTCTGTCCTTTATTGAGTCCATCTTTGCATGAAATGTTCCCTTGGTATCTCTAATTTTCTTGAAGAGCTCTCTAGTCTTTTCCATTCTTTTGTTTTCCTCTATTTCTTTGCACTGATCGCTAAGGAAGGCTTTCTTATCTCTCCTTGCTATTCTTTGGAATTCTGCATTCAAATGGGTATATCTTTCCTTTTCTCCTTTGCTTTTTGCTTCTCTTCCTTTCATAGCTATTTGTAAGGCCTCCTCAGACAGCCATTTTGCTTTTTTGCATTTCTTTTTCTTGGGGATGGTCTTGCTCCCTGTCTCCTGTACAGTCCATAGTTCATCAAGCACTCTGTCTATCAGATCTAGTCCCTTACATCTAGTTCTCACTTCCACTGTTTAGTCATAAGGGATTTGATTTAGGTCATACCTGAATGGACTTTCTGCAATTTAAGTCTGAATTTGGCAATAAGGAGCTCATGATCTGAGCCACAGACTGCTCCTGGTCTTGTTTTTCCTGACTGTATAGAGCTTCTCCATCTTTGGCTGCAAAGGATATAATCAATCTGATTTCGGTGTTGACCATCTGGTGATGTCCATGTGTAGACTCTTCTCCCATGTTGTTGGAAGAGGGTGTTTGCTATGACCAGTGCGTTCTATTGGCAGATACTCTGTTAGCCTTTGCCCTGCTTCATTCTGTACTCCGAGGTCAAATTTGCCTGTTACTTCAGGTGTTTATTGACTTCCTACTTTTGCATTCCAGTCTCCTATAATGAAAAGGATATCTCTTTTGGGCGTTAGTTCTAGCAGGACTCTGGGAGTTGGTGATGGACAGGGAGGCCTGGCGTGCTACGGTTCATGGGGTCACAAAGAGTCGGACATGACTGAGCTACTGAACTGAACTGATCTACCTAAAGAAGAACATTATTTAACATTTCTTGCAGGACAGGTCTGCTGATGGTAAGTTACTTCAGTTTTTGTTTGAGAAATCCTTTATTTCTCCCTCATTTTTATAGGACAACTTCATTGGATATAGAATTTTAGACTGGAGGTTTCTTTCCTTCAGCTAGGCCATGGTAAAGTCTTTCTTCCTATAAAGTAAAGCCTTTATTATGGAGAAGGCTCTGTATTATGAAGAATAATCACCATGAGTACTCTTTCCTTCGCCCTACCAGAGACAGGAGGGGTTCTTTCCCAAATTATCACACTGGAAACTGGTAAAGCTCCAAAAATGTGGCTCCACAACTGTGGCTCCCAAGAGTCTCCCGAAGTCTTGCTAACACTCATATAGCCTCTAAAATATGTCAAAATTGTCATTTAAGTATTGCTATCAGTTGATGATTCCAGGGTCTTCTGATCCAGGTAATGTGATCTCAACTTGGACTCTGTATTTACCTGTCTCTCTAGATTTCAGAGTGATGTTTTGCCCTGAAAACGCCAAGAAGAGTCACCGATTTTCTGTCTGTTTGACTTTTTGTTGCTCTAAAGACAGGAGTGACAATCCCCAAGCTCTTGAAATGTCACAGCTGAAAACTGAAGTCTAGATATAAAATTTTGATGACAAAAAGTTCAAGTATTAAGTTTTAAAAATTGACTTTAGAATCAAACAAAACCCTTCCTTTTGATTTTGCAAACTTGTGACATAAAATATTGTGACACAAAAATGCTAATGAAATTATATGGAGAAAAAATTATATCTACTCTGAAAATTATTTATAAACTACTTCCAACCATAATCATCTATTTCTTTCAAATACTTCCTGATGGACATAAATAGCTGCAATGCTGAACATACCATTGACTTCATATTGATCATTCTTAAAACATAAGAGAGGATAAAAATTTAACATTTAACAAAGTAAGCATAAAGAAACTGGTAAGTGAGTAACAATTTGCTGCTTTCAGTCATTTTCATATTAGCACTTCTAAAGAAAACATTTGATGAAAAATATTTCTAAACTAAGTCTATATCTCCATCAAGGATTTTTTTTTAATATATTTACAACTTTAGTAATCACTGGCTAATGTTAATTATCTCACTGAAAGTGGGAGAAAAACTGCTAGCTCTGTCACACCAATTTCCATGGTGCTTTGATGATTATTTGAGTAGGAATTATGATACAAATTGATTAAGTACTATATTTATTTCAAAGTGTGATTATAAGAAGAATAAAAATATCATAATGAACCCATGAATAATATACACTTGGTACTAATTACAAGGATAAATTAAGACACTTTAGAATGATAACAATGTATAAAGGATTGGGTGGTATGGAGAACTTTTGTTCCATTTCCTCATTCATTGCCCCATAAGTTACCTAATTAACATACAGAAAATCCCAGTACAGATGACTCAGCAAGTTTACATCTTTCAGCTTTTATATGGAGTATTTTATTAAGAAATATTTATGATCTAATTAACATATAAAAAGCTACCAAATTTTTCCAGATTTAAAAACACTCAGCTACAAGCATATACTAAATGTTTAACAGTGTCAGAAGTGATAGGGACATTAAATGCAGCATGTTCCCTATTATAAGAGACCTAAAATTTTAATGTGGAAAATTTTATTTGAAAACTCACACTGTTGGCATCTTTTAAAATATTTGAAAATCAGACAACACTAAGCCAGAAATTCTATATAGGAACAATTATCTAGAGCTGAAAATATATACCAGGATGATCAATCAATAAAAGATGAAGGTTTGGCTTTAATTTTTGATCAGTCCCATTTAGTCCAAAATTGTCTCCAGAGGTCTTTCGGTCATTCAACTATAACTTATATTCACCTATTTTTTTTATTAGGTAAATGCACTGACCTAAAGTAAAAGCAAGAGTTTTATACTGATAATTTAAGTCTTTGCTTCTCAAGAAAACTTGAGTGAATGTTTTAGAGAGTTATGTACTAGAAAATCCCATTATTTCTTCCTGAGAAATAGTTCCTCCTGTAAGCTTGCATCATTCTTTTACCTGTCCTCTGAGGCCAATTGAATTCAGGATCTTCGCTTTACAGTAAGACCAACCTAAGTTAAATCTCAGTTCTGCCACAAAAAAAAAATTGTAAAATTGAGCAAATCAACCAACTTCTTGGATCCTCAGCATAAAATAATAATATGATTGTGTCCACTGGTCAGTGTTCAGTCAAGAAAATAGATCTACTACAAGTCTTATAGGAATAAGTCCCTTACACAATCTTGGAGCTGAGGTATGGACAGGTTGGGTAAATAAACTTCTGGAATTCAGTAAAGTTGCAGAATACAAAATTAATACACAGAAATCTGTTGTATTTCTATATATTAACAACAAAAGATCAGAAACAGAAATTATGAAAACAATCTCATTTACCATCATATCAAAAAGAATAAACTATCTAGGAATAAACCTACCTAAGGAGGCAAAGACCTGTACTCTGGAAACTGTAAGACACTGATGAAAGAAATCAACGATGACACGAACAAATAAAAAGATACTCCCATGTTCTTGGATTAGAAAAATTGATATATTTAAAATCATTTTAAAACCCAAGGTAATCTACAGATTCAAAGCAATCCCTATCAAATTACCAATGACATTTTTTGCAGATCTAGACCAAAATACTTTAAAATTTGTATGGAAACACAGAAGACCTGAAAAAGTCCAAGAAATCTCTAGAACAAAAGATGGAGCTTCAGGAATTGGGCTCTGTGATTTCATACTATACTATAAACCTATATTAATCAAAAGCATATGGTAATGTCACAAAGACAGGTAAATATATCAATGAAACAGGGTATAAAACCCAGAAAGAAATCCACTCACCCATGGTTAATAAATCTATGACAAAGTAGGTAAGAATATATAATAGATAAAAGACAGTCCCACCAATTAGTGGTGCCAGTAAAACTTGATAGACACATGTGAAAGAATGAAAATAGAACATTTTCTAACACCATACACAAAAATAAATTTAAAATGAACTAAAGACCTAAATTTAAGACTGAATACTATAAAATTCTTAGAGGGAAACAAAGGCAAACTCTTTGACATAAATCACAGCAATTTCTTTCTGGATCTACCTCCTAGAGTAATGAATTAAAAAACAAAGTAAAAAAATGGAACTTAATTAAAATAAAAGCTTTTTCACAGCAAAGGAAACCATAAACAAAAAAGATAGCCAATGGAATGGGAGAAAATATTCTCAAATTATGCAATGAACAATGGATTAATCTTTAAAATGTATAAAAGATCATGTAGTTCTATATAAAAAAAATAGATCAAAAAATGGGTGGAAGGTCTAAATGTAATTTCTCCAAAGAAGACATAGAGATAGGCAAAAAGCATATGAAAAGATTCTCAACATTGCTAATTGTTAGAGAAATGCAAATCAAACTGTAATATAGTATCACCTTGAACTAATCATAATGGCCAACATCAAAAGGTCTACAAACAACAAATGCTGGAGAGGCTGTGGAGAAAAGGGAACTTCCCTACACTGGTAGGAATGTAAATACTTACAGGCATTATAGAGAACACTATGAAGGTTCCCCAAAAAAATAAAAAATAAAAAAAATTACAAATAGAGCTTTTATATGATCCAGCAATCCCATTCTGGGCATATATCTGGAGAAAATCATATGGGCAAAACCTTTGAAAAGATACACGCACATCAAAGTTCATTGCAGCACTACTTACAATAGTCAAGACATGAAAGTAACCTAACTGTCCATCAACAGATGAACGAATAATGAAAACACAGAATATTACTCCATTCAGCCATAGAAGCATCACTACAAACAAAACTTTGAACTATTTCAAATCCTAAAAGTTGATGCTGTGAAAGTGCTGCACTCATATGCCAGCACACATGGAAAACTCAGAAGTGGCCACAGGACTGGAAAAGGTCAGTTTTCATTCCAATCCCAAAGAAGGGCAGTGCCAAAAGATGTTCAAACTACTGCGCAATTGCAATTCTTCTCACATGCTAGCAAAGTAATGCTCAAAACTCTTCAAGCCTGGCTTCAACAGTATGTGAACTGAGAACTTCCAAATGTTCAACCTGAATTTACAAAAGGCAGAGGGACCAGAGATCAAATGGCCAACATCCACTAGATCACAGAGAAAGCAAGAGAGTTCCAGAAAAACATCAACTTCTGCATCATTGACTACACTAAAGCCTTTGACTGTGTGGATCAAAACAAACTGTGGAAGATTCTTAAAGAGATAAGAATACCAGACCACATTACCTGCCTCCTGAAAAACTGTATGCAGGTCAAGAAGCAAGAGTTAGAGCTGGACATGGAACAATGTACTGGTTCAAAATTGAGAGGGGAGTTTGTCCAGCCTGTATAGTGTCACCATGCTAATTTAACTTATATGCCGAGTACATCATGAGAAATGTTGGGCTAGATGAGACACAAACTGGAATCAAGATTGCCTGGAGAAATAATGATAACCTCAGATATGGAGATGACACCACCCTAATGGCAGAAAGCAAAGAGGAACAAAAGAGACCCTTGATGAAAGTGAAAGAGGAGAGTGAAAAAGCTGGCTTAACACTCAACTTTTAAAAAATGAAGATTATGGCATCTGGTCTCATCACTTCATGGCAAATAGATGGGGAAACAATGGAAACAATGACAGACTTTATTTTCTTGGGCTCCAAAATCACTGCAGATGGTGACTGCAGCCATGAAATTTAAAGACGCTTACTCCTTGGAAGAAAAACTATGACAAACCTAGACAGAATATTAAAAAGCAGAGACATTACTTTACCAACAAATGTCCATCTAGTCAAAGCTACGGTTTTTCCAGGAGTCATGTATGGATGTGAGAGTTGGACCAAAAAGAAAGTTGAACACTGAAGAATTGAAGCTTTTGAACTGTGATGTTGAAGAAGACTCTTGAGAGTCCCTTGGACTGCAAGGAGATCAAACCAGTCAATCCTAAAGGAAACCAGTTCTGAATATTCATTGGAAGGACTGATGTTGAAGCTGCAGCTCCAATACTTTGGCCACGTCATCCAAAGACTCATTAGAAAAGATGTGATGCTGGGAAAGATTGAAGGCAGGAGGAGAAGGGGACAACAGAAGATGGGGTGGTTGGATGACATCACTGACAATGGACATGAATTTGAGCAAGCTTCGGCAGATGGTGAAGTACAGGGAAGCCTGGCATGCTGCAGTCCTTGGGGTCACAAAGAGTAAAACACAACTGAGCAACTGAACAACAGCAGCCACAAAAAGCATGAAATAACACCATTTGCAGCAACGTGGGTGGATTTAGAGAGTGTCATACTAAGTGAGTAAGTCAGAGAGAGAAATACAAATATCATATGATATCATGTATACATGGAACATTTTTTAAAAAGATACCAATGAATTTATTTATAATACAGAAACAGACTTAGAAAATAAATTATTAATTACCAAAGGAGAAAGATAGGGGAGGGATAAATTAAAAGGTTTGGATTCACATATAAGCACTGCTACATATAAAATAGAGAATCGACAAGGACGTACTGTACAGTTCAGGGAACTCCACTCTGTAGTCTGTAATACATTATAAGGAAAAGAATCTGAAAAGGGATATATATATACATATACTATATATAAAATATATAAATATTTTATATATATTGTATATATATTGTATATTTTATATATATATATATATATATATAAGGACATACATATATATCCTTTGTGGTATACCTGAAATTAATACATTGTAAATCCACTATACTCTAGTACAAAATAAAAATTAAACAAATAATTGTGTCTATCAGTCAGTGTTCAGTCAAGAAATCACACTACTATGAGTCTTATAGGAATACATCCCTTACACAAACTTGGGGTTTGGGTGTAAGGAGGTTTGGTAAATAAACATCTGGAAGGAGGATGGATCATCAAAGAAAGTCAGTGATTAGTCTGAAGAACTGGCCCTGTGACATGTAAGAGTTGGTGGAAAATCTAAGAGGCCAACCCTGTTAACCACCATAGTAGGAGTATGAAGACAGAGTTTCTGAAGAGGTCTATGAGAAGGCATGATTTTATCCAGCAGCTACTGCCTCTGCCTATCTAAAGTCAAGTGACAGGACTAAGTTTGGTGCCACTTATGGCCAGTATGGCTATCTGTCCATACTGATGCAAAGAAAAAACAGCAACAAATTATAATCCACTTCTGTTTCTGAACCTTAACATTACCTGACCATGAAAACTATGACCAATGGTTGCTTCCTACATTTCCGTCCTCCAAATCTTACCCAAGTTCCTAGAAAACTCTAAGCAAACCTATACCAGAAAGAGACTCAGGGGACCTGAAATTCAACTTAACCAAACTGACAATCAACAGCCAGAAAAGGAATCTACTTCATGGTGTTATGAAGATAATTCCTATAATATAGTTTGTGTAGTCCAGTTATCAGATATTGATGAGAATAATCCCAAGGCAGATTTGAATAAAACCTTAAAACCTCTTATATTTAGTCCAAAGGTTACAATTATTTTAAAACAAATGTGTGAATAGTGTAATTTGAACTAAAAATTTTATTGGTAATAGGCTGCAATGTGGAATCTAAAGTACCTCATTTGAAAAATTTTCTATCAAATATCTCTTTTAGTCAGTTCAGTTCAGTTGCTCAGTCATGTCCGACTCTTTGCAACACGCCAGGCCTACCAGTACTTCACCAACTCCTGGAGTTTACTCAAATCCATGTCTATTGAGTCGGTGATGCCATACAACCATCTCATCCTCTGTCCTCACCTTCTCCTCCTGCCTTCAATCTTTCCCAGCATCAGGGACTTTTCAAATGAGTCAGTTCTCTGCATCAGGTGGCCAAAGTACTGGAGTTTCAGCTTCAGCATCAGTCCTTCCATGAATATTCAGGACTGATTTCCTTTAATATGGACTGGTTGGATCTCCTTGCACCCCAAGGGACTCTCAAGAGTCTTCTCCAGTACCACAGTTCAAAAGCTTCAGTTCTTCAGCACTCAGCTTTCTTTATAGTCCAACACTCACATCCATACATGACTACTGGAAAAACCATAGCCTTGACTAAATGGACGTTTGTTGGCAAAGCAATGTCTCTGGTTTTTAATATGTTGTCTAGGTTGGTCAAAACTTTTCTTTCAAGGAGTAAGCATCTTTTAATTTCATGGTTGCAGTCACCATCTGCAGTGATTTTGGAGCCCCCCCAAATATAGTCTGTCACTGTTTCCGTTGTTTCCCCATCTATTGCCATGAAGTAATGGGACCAGATGCCAAGATCTTAGTATTCTGAATATTGAACTTTAAGCCAACTTTTTCACTTTCTTCTTCACTTTCATCAAGAGGCTCTTTAGTTCTTCTTCACCTTCTGCCATAAGAGTGGTGTCATCTGCATATCTGAGGTTATTGATATTTCTCCCAGCAATCTTGATTCCAGCTTGTGCTTCACCCAGCCCAGCATTTCTCATGATGTACTCTGCATATAAGTTAAACAAGCAGGGTGACAATATACAGCCTTGATGTACTCCTTTCCTGATTTGGAACCAGTCTGTTGTTCCATGTCCAGTTCTAACTGTTGCTTCCTGATCTGCATACAGATTTCTCAGGAGGCAGGTCAGGTTGTCTGGTATTCTCATCTCTAAGAATTTTCCACAGTTTGTTGTGATCCACACAGTCAAAGGTTTTGGCATAGTCACTAAAGCAGAAGTTGACAATTTTCTGGAACTCTCTTGCTTTTTGAGGATCCAACGGATGTTGGCAATTTGATCAGTGGTTCCTCTGCCTTTTCTAAAACCAGCTTGAACATCTGGAAGTTCATGGTTCACGTGTTGCTGAAGCCTGGCTTGGAGAATTTTGAGCATCACTTTGCTAGTGTGTGAGATGAGTGCAACTATGCAGTAGTTTGAGCATTCTTTGGGATTGCCTTTCTTAGAGATTGGAATGAAAACTGACCTTTTCCAGTCCTGTGGCCACTGCTGAGTTTTCTAAATTTGCTGGCATATTGAGTGCAGCACATTTTCAGCATCATCTTTTTTTTGGATTTGAAATAGTTCAGCTGGAATTCCATCACCTCCACTAGCTTTGTTCATAGTGATGCTTCCCAAGGCCCACTTGACTTCACTTTCCAGGACGTCAGGCTCTAGGTGAGTGATCACAACATTGTGATTATCTGGGTCGTGAAGATCTTTTTTGTACAGTTCTCCTGTGTATTCTTGCCACCTTTTTTTAATATCTTCTGCTTCTGTTAGGTCCATACCATTTCTGTCCTTTAGTGAGTCCATCTTTGCATGAAATGTTCCCTTGGTATCTCTAATTTTCTTGAAGAGCTCTCTAGTCTTTTCCATTCTTTTGTTTTCCTCTATTTCTTTGCATTGAATGCAGAGGAAGGCTTTCTTATCTCTCCTTGCTATTCTTTGGAACTCTGCATTTAGATGGGTATATCTTCCCTTTTCTCCTTTGCCTTTTGCTTCTCTTCTTTTCACAGCTATTTGTGAGGACTCCTCAAACAACCATTTTGCCATTTTGCATTTCTTTTTGGGGATTGGTCTTGATCCATGCCTCCTACACAATGCCACAAACCTCCACCATAGTTCTTCAGGCACTCTATCAGACCTAATCCCTTGAATCTATCTGTCACTTTCATGGCATAATCGTAAGGGATTTGACCTAGGTCATACCTGAATGATCTAGTGGTCTTCCCTACTTTCTTCAATGTAAGTCTGAATTTGGCAATAAGGAGTTCATGATCTGAGCCACAGTCAGCTCCCAGTCATGTTTTGCTGACTATACAGAGCTTCTCCATCTTTGGCTGCAAAGGATATAATCAATCTGATTTTGGTATTGACCATGTGGTGATGTCCATGGTAGAGTCTTCTCTTGTGTTGTTGGAAGAGGGTGTTTGCTAAGACCAGTGCGTTTTCTTGGCAAAACTCTATTAGCCTTTGCCCTGCTTCATTCTGTACTCCAAGGCCAAGTTTGCCTGTTACTCCAGGTGTTTCTTGACTTCCCACTTTTGTATTCCAGTCCCTTATAATGAAAAGGACATCTTTTTGAGTGTTAGTTCTAGAAGGTCTTGTAGGTCTTCACAGAACTTTGTTCAACTTCAGCTCCTTCAGCATTACTGGTCAGGGTATAGACTTGGATTCCTGTGATAGTGAATGATTTGCCTTGGAAACAAACAGAGATCATTCTGTTTGTTTGAGATTGCACCCAAGAACTGCATTTTGGACTTTTGTTGACTATGATGGCTATACCATTTCTTCTAAGGGATTCTTGCCCACTGTAGTAGATATAATTTTCATCTGAGTTAAATTCACCCAGTCCAATTTAGTTCCCTGATTCCTAAAATGTCAATATTCACTCTTGCCATCTCCTGTTTGACCACTTCCAATTCGCCTTGATTCATGGACCTAACATTCCAGGTTCCTATGCAATACTGCTTTTACAGCATCGGCTCTCACTTCCATCAGCAATCACATCTGCAGCTGGGTGTTGCTTTGGCTCCTTCTCTTCATTGTCTCTGCAATTATTTCTCCACTGATCTCTAGTAGCATATTGGTCACCTATGTACCTCAGGAGTTCATCTTTCAGTGTCCTATATTTTTTTCTTTTCATACTGTTCATGGGGTTCTCAAGGTGAGAATATTGAAGTGGTTTGCCATTCCCTTCTCTAGTGGACCACGTTTTGTCAGAATACTCCACTGTGACCCATCCATCTTGTGTGGCCCTACATGGCAAGGCTCATAGTTTCATTAAGTTAGACCGTGGTCCATGTGATCAGATTGGTTAGTTTTCTGTGATTGTGGTTTTCACTCTGTCTGCCCTCAGATGGATAAGGATAAGAGGCTTATGGAAGCTTCCTGATGGGAAAGACTGACTGACAGGGAAACTGGGTCTTGTTTTGATGGATGCTGTGTTCCCTCCCTGTTATTTACCTGTGACCAAACTATAGTGGATAACTGTGTCCCCCTTCAAAAGGCCCATTCATGCATTGCTACATGGTAAAGAATATGTCTTTACCATCACCAAGTTTATTTTTCTCCTATAGGTTTCTTGCCTTTTTCTGAAAAACATTTTGCCTCTTGGGTTCCTCTCTTGTCCCATCCTTTGATTTCTCCCATGATGGCTGAGCTTATGATCTGTCCTGTGATGGCCAGCATGACCAGGACAAGGGATATTCATATATTTGACTAAACATTGTTTCTGGATGTGTCTCAAGATGTTTATGGAAGAAATTATCACTTGAATAAGTAGACTGAGTAAAGCAGATTGCCCTTCTCAATGTGGATAGTGCGGGAGTCATCCAAACTGTTGAGAGCATGACTAGAACAAAATGTGGGGGGAGGAATAGTTCATTCTCTTTCTTACTGTTGAGCTGGAACATTGTTCTTCTCCTGCACTTAGACCAGGAGATCACCTTGTTTTCAGGCCTTTCAGACTGACTGAAACTTACACCTCTGGCTCCACAAACTTAATGGCCTAAGATACATTTATTTCACAGTCTCCATGCGTCAAGAACCTAGCATAGCTTAGATGGGTCTTCTAGTCTGGGTGTCTACAAGTCTTCAAGTCTACAGTCAGGGTGTTGGCTGGACTATGCTCTAACCTGGAGGCATGAGCGGAGAAAAATGTTCTCCCAAGTTCTTTGAGGTTGTTAACGGAGTCATTTTCTCACACTAACTGAGTTCATGATAACTTCCTTAGTCAAGGTCTACAGGAAACCATTTCTGAACACAGAGAGAATCTAACATCCTATTTTAAGAGCTTTCACTGGATTAAGTCAGGTCCACTCAGGACAATTTTTCTTTAACTCAAAAACAACGGATTTGTGACACAAATTACATCTGAAAAAAAATATTTGCCATATAATGTAACCCAATCAACAGAGTTGATTGCGCATCACTTTTGACAAACTTTACTGACTAGAACAATTCACAGGTATGCTCTGCATTTATTAGCTGGAGATTTATGCAAGTGTGAGGTTCTTGTAGGGGAGAGAGTCTCCATAGAGTACTTCCTTAGTTGAAGTGTCTAGTGACTCATGCTCAAACCCTTTGGTCACAAAATCCTCTGCATAAAAATTTATATGAAAGAAATAATTATTTATCATTATAGGTGTAATGTTTGTCCCCCCACAAATCCCTATATTGAGCCCCTATCTTCCTGCCATGTGATGGTATTAGGAGTTGGGGCTTTGGAGGTGATTGGGATTAGATGAAGTCCTGAGAGTAGATCCCTCATGAATGGGATTAGTGCTCTTATTATGAATCATGAGAAAGCTTTTTCCCCTCTCTGCTCTCATAAGGATAGGATAAATTAGCAGTCTACTGCCTAGAAGAGGACTATAACCAGAACCAAACTTTGTGTCTATGCTGGTGCCCTGATCTTGGGTCATCCAGCCTCCAGAACTGTAAGAAACACATTTCTGTCATATAAACCACCCAGTTGGTACTATTTTGTTATAGTACTCCAAGTTAAGATATCCATGTATCAACATGTATTAATTTCTCTATGATGCTATAAAATTAAAAACAATATAAATATTCAGAAGTAGAGAAGAAGATATGGTACATAAATACAATGGAATAATAACTAGCCATAAAAAGCAATGAAATTCAGTCATTTGTAGTGATGTGGATGGACCTAGGGAATCTGTAATGTAGAATAAAATAAGTTAGAAAGAGAAAAACAAATATCATATATTAATGGATATGCATGCAATCTATAAAAATGGTACAGATAAACCTATTTTCATGGCAGGAATAGAGATGCAGATGTAGCATATGGACATGCAAACACAAGTGGGGAAGGGGAGGATGAGATGAATTGGGAGAGTGATATTGACATATATACACTACCTTATATAAGACAGCTAGTGGGAAGTTGCTGTCTAGCATAAGGATTGTAGCTTGGTGATCTGTGATTACCTTGAGGGGTGGGATGGGGGGGTTGATGGGACGGAGGTTCAAGAGGAAGGGGATATATGTATACTTACAGTTGATCCACATTGTAGTACAGCGGAAACTAATATAACATTGTAAAGCAATTATGCTCTAATAAAAAAAGTAGAGAATAATTAAGTAAATTACGGTATCTTTATACTATATTTTATGATATCATTATTATATAATGTTTGACAAGGGTTATTTACCCTACTACAGAAAAAAAATGCTTAGAATTTGAAGTAGAAAATAAAAACAAAGTATAAATCTGCATTGCTATGTGTAAATATTTTGTTTTATTTTGTTTTATGTATAGACAAAAACACAACTCTTTGATTCTGCCATGTATACATGGCCTTTTCCTTTGCTGATATGGTAATATAGAGAAGGATGGAGAGACCAGTTTCAGAGTTAAGCTGCCTTATTTCTAACTGTGGGTCTACAACCTACCAGCCTGTGGCAAATTGTGTAACGTCTTTCTGCCTCAACTTCTTATCTATTGAGGAAGATCATAGATATCTATTTTTATTAACATAAATAGGGAATCCTTACAAGGCTGATATGAGAATTAAGTGTGATAATGCATGGAAATACTTAGCACAGGCCTAACCTAAACAATGCTTATTCAATTTTAACTATTAATTCACTATAGTAAGAGAACACAAAGTCACTCCAGTCATGTATGACTCTGTGCGATCCCATGGACTGTAGCCTGCCAGATTCCTCTGTCCATGTGATTCTCCAGGCAAGAATACTGGAGTGGATTGCCATGTCCTTCCTTCCCAACCCAGGGATCAAACCTGTGTCTCTTATATCTCCTGCACTGGCAGGTGGGTTCTTTATCACTAGGGCCACCTGGGAAGCCCCACTGTAAGTCTCTGAAAATACATGGAAGAACTGGATTACCAACAGGCATGATAGAATGACCTAGAATATCTGAGAGAGATGTATCACAATTTGCTTACATATTAGTTAACAACTCAATACAAACTCAGTTTAATGAATTCATATTAAATATTATTGGCCTATCCTTTTCAACATAAATCAGAACAAACCACCTAAATTGCTTCCCTGTGTATTGCTACACAGGAAAAAAAAATGAGCCCTAACTAATGACTTAGAAAATAAGAAAAAAAAATTGATGTGGGGAATAGTTAGTCTTTGAAGGAAATAACCTGCACAAAATAAAACTGACAGTGTCTAAAAACACCTAGTGAAATTTGACACTAATTTTAAAATAGAAGAAACAAGATTTTCTTTTAAAAAGGCAAATCTACTAGTATTGCCAGTGACCATGGAATGATTGGGTAACAATAATGATTTCAAAAGAAAACTAGTACAAGGATGAAGGCCTAATTAATTTTGATGTGTAGAAAAAATTGAAATTTGAATCCAAGTCCACTGCTTGACCCCTTAATTCACCACTTTAAAGAAAAGAAAATAAATTTTAAAATATCATAATGGTTAAATATTAACATTT
The DNA here is from genome assembly GCF_023699985.2 of Odocoileus virginianus. Classification (NCBI taxonomy): domain Eukaryota; kingdom Metazoa; phylum Chordata; class Mammalia; order Artiodactyla; family Cervidae; genus Odocoileus; species Odocoileus virginianus. The sequence continues at coordinate 26,250,940 of NC_069685.1, forward strand.
TTTATGACCTAGAATTGTTACCTTAAGGTACACTATTAGCTGCTGAAAGGCAGACAGAGGGAATACTGGAAACCCCCATTAAACAGGGCTCTGATAATGGGATTACCTAGTTATTTCCCAGTGGGGTATTAAGAAATCTCTATTGGGGTTCTACAAAAAAATACAATTAACGAAAAGTTAATAATAGTTTTCCTTTAAATGCAGCATTATTAAATAGACAAGTATAACTGCTTTGAAATTGAGTCAGGGAAAAAAAAGGAAACTGCTTTTACACTGACCTTAAAATTCAGTGGAAGTGTCATCAAGACAGAAAGGTGGATAACCTCTGAGAAAAAGCCAGTATTTGGACACAAACAAACTTGCATATATCTTAATGTATTGGTGAAAATTGCACCAGAATGAAAAATCACACAAATTAATTTAGCATTTCATATTTCATAGATTCCTGTCTCTTTAAGACCTTAGAAATAAAATTATATGCTGGGTTACAGTAAGCATTTGAAACTTCAAGATATATTGCAATTGGTTCATGAGCAATCTTTACAAATCCAGTGACACAAATTATATTTCTGCATATAACCAGAGAATTTTCTTTCAATATTCTTCACACAATGAATTGCTTTGTTGCCTATAGTAAGTTGTGTAAACACCCCCCTCTCTCTCTTTCTCCCATTTCTACATTTACCTCCCTTTTTATCCCTTCCTTCTCCCACTTTCATTCCTTCTCCCTTCCCCACCCCACTCACAGTCCTTCCCATTCTCTCTCTGAAATACTTCATCAAGAGGGCAGGCCCAGGGGGCCCAGAGAGGCACAGCATACCAACCTCTCCAGTGCACACAACCCTCACGGCACAGAGGGCAGCCCAGGGAGCCTAAAGAAGAACACACAAGCCCCGCAACATAGAGGGTGAGCTCAGGGGCCTGAGGGAAGCCCACGCAAGTTTCCACCACACAGAGGCCAGGGCTGGGGAGCTGAGAAAAGAGCCACACAAGGCCTTACCTAGAAAGCATCAGCCTGCAGTGCAGGGTGGGACCAGGGAACAGAAAAACTGGCAAAGGCTCCTGGGACAAGGAGGGGGCTGGTGGCAGTGAAGATATGCTGAGAGGTCTACTTTGAGGAAGCTGCAGAAACTGCCAAAGCCAGAAGGACTGCCTAAAGACATACTGAACCCATAGACACTCCAAAACCTACTACTGGACACTACACTGCCCTTGAGAGAGATGAGATCCAGCTCCATCAACCAGAACACAGGCACAAGCTCCCCCAACTAGGAAAACATCACAGAATACTAATCCAACCCATCCATGGGGGCAGACTCCACAACCAAGAACTAGGACCCTGAGAACTTTTTTTTCCTAATAAATCACACTGCTTATTTCCCCTACATATTTCCACCTTCACATTAGCCTTTTGTGAAGTTTTCCTCTTTGTTTTTCTTATTTAAAAAAATCCTTTAAAAAAATTTTTTCCACCCCTTTTTTGGTGACTTTTCTGATTTCATTTCAGTTCAGTTCATTTCAGTTCAGTCGCTCAGTCGTGTCCAACTCTTTGTGACCCCATGAATCCCAGCAAGCCAGGCCTCCCTGTCCATCACCAACTCCCAGAGTCTACTCAAACTCATGCCCATCGAGTCGGTGATGCCATCAAGCCATCTCATCCTCTGTCATCCCCTTCTCCTCCTGCCCCCAATCCCTCCCAGCATCAGGGTCTTTTCCAATGAGTCAGCTCTTCGCATGAGGTGCCCAAAGTATTGGAGTTTCAGCTTCAGCATCAGTCTGTCCAATGAACACCCAGGACTGATCGATCTCCTTTAGGATGGACTGGTTGGATCTCCTTGCAGTCCAAGGAACTCTCAAGAGTCTTCTCCAACACCATAGTTCAAAAGCATCAATTTTTCGGCACTTAGCTTTCTTGACAGTCCAACTCTCACATCCATACATGACCACTGGAAAACCATAGCCTTAACCAGATGGACCTTTGTTGGCAAAGTAACGTCTCTGCTTTTTAATATGCTATCTAGGTTGGTCATAACTTTCCTCCCAAGGAGTAATCGTCTTTTAATTTCATGGCTGCAGTCACCATCTGCACTGATCTGGGAGACCAAAAAAATAAAGTATGACACTGTTTCCACTGTCTCCCCATCTATTTCCCATGAGGTGATGGGACCAGATGCCATGATCTTAGTTTTCTGAATGTTGAGCCGTAAGCCAACGTTTTCCACTCTCCTCTTTCACTTTCATCAAGAAGCTTTTTAGTTCCTCTTCACTTTCTGGCATAAGGGTGGTGTCATCTGCATATCTGAGGCTATTGATATTTTTCCCAGCAATCTTGATTCCAGCTTGTGCTTCTTCCAGCCCAGCGTTTCTCATGATGTACTCTGCATATAAGTTAAATAAACAGGGTGACAATATACAGCCTTGACATACTCCTTTTCCTATTTGGAACCAGTCTGTTGTTCCATGTCCAATTCCAACTGTTGCTTGTTGACCTGCATACAGGTTTCTCAAGAGGCAGGTCAGGTGGTATGGTATTCCCATCTCTTTCAGAATTTTCCACAATTTATTGTGATCCACACAGTCAAATGTTTGGCATAGTCAATAAAGCATAAATAGATAGATGTTTTTCTGGAACTCTCTTGCTTTTTTGATGTTCCAGCAGATATTGGCAATTTGATCTGTGGTTCCTCTGCCTTTTCTAAGACCTTTTCTGGTTTAGTTTTTTATATATTTGACTGCATTTTTTATAGTTCTTTACCAGCTGTAGCTATTCCTGAATATATATAAATCTTTTTCATATATATATATTTATCTTTTCTTTTCTATTTTTTCTTTTCAATCTTTTTTTACCCTCTCTTCCTTTTTCCCTTTCCCTTTCCCTCTTTGTTCTTCTCTTCCTCTTCTCTCTTTTTCCTTCACTCTTTCTTTTTTCACCAGGTAAGTTAAATTGCTGTGCTCTCTTTTCTATATTCCCCAGTTGGCAATCTGCTCAGGCTCAGTTTTCCAGATTGTGCATCAGTTAGCTTTGCTTTTCATTGGTCAATATCACTTTTGGATTCCCTTGTTCACCAAGTCAATCTCCTGTATTCTTTTCTTTAGAATACTTTGATTATAACTGTGTGTGTGAGTGTATGTATATGTCCCATTATTTTTGTAATTACTTGCTTGATCTGCTTGATCTCCTTCCACTAGAACACAGGCACAAGTCACCCCTAACAAGTCAACACAAACCACTCAACAAATCTTTCCCTCCAAGGGAAAAAACCAAAAGGAAGGAGGAATATAAACCTAAAGCCTGGGAAAAGGAGACCTAAAATAGAATGAGTTAGGAAAAACAAAAACAAAAAACAAGAGCAGAGAGAGAAATACAGCACAAATGAAAGACAGAAACTCATAAGACCAAATAAACGAAGAGGAAATAAGCAGTCTACATGAAAGAGAATTCAGAATAATGATAGCAAAGATGTTCCAAAGACTTGAAAATAGAATAGGAAAAATGCAAGAAAAAACTAACAGTTAATACAATTGCCAAGAACATAGAAGAAATAAAGAATAAACAGAGATGAATACCACAATTACTGAAATAAATACTCTAGAAGGAAGCAATAGCAAAATAACTAAGGCAGAACAGATAAGTGAGCTGGAAGATAGAATGGTGGAAATAACTGCTGAAGAGCAGAATAAAGGAAAAAGAATTAAAAGAATTGAGGATAGCCTCTGAGATCTCTGAGACAATGGTAAATGCACTAACATTTGAGTTATAGGGATCCCAGAGGAAGAAGGAAAAAAAGAAAGGCATTGAGAAATATTTTGAAGAAATTATAGTTGAAAATTTCCCCAACATAGTCAATCAAGTCCAAGAAGTGTAGTCTCTTACAGGCTAAACCCAAGGAGAAACACATCAAGACACATATTAATCAAGCTAACAGAGATTAAACACAAATAAGCAGTAAGGGGAAAACAAGTAACACACAAGGGAAAGCCCATATGATTAACAATGGATCTTTCAGCAGAAACTCTGCAGGCCAGAAGGGGATGACAGGTTACATTTAAAGTACTGAAAGAAAAAAAATCTACAACCAAGATTACTTTACCCAGCAAAGATCTCATTCAAAACTGATGGAGAAATCAAAGGCTTTGCAGACAAGCAAAAGTGAAAAGAATTTAGCACCACCAAACCAGCCTTGCAACAAATACTAAAGGGATTTACCTAGCCAGTAAATACAAGAGAAAGGAAAGACATACAAAAATGAACCTGAAACAATTAAGAAGATGCTAATAGGATCATATATATCAATGATTACTTTAAATGTAAATGGATTAAATGCACCAACCAAAAGATACAGACTGATTGAATGGATACAAAAATAAGACCCATATATATGCTGCCTACAAAAGACCCACTTCAGACCTAGAGACACATACAGATTGAAAGTAAAAGGATGGAAAAAGATATTCCATGCAAGTGTAAACCAAAAGAAAGCCAGAGTGGCTATCTTTATTTCAAACAAAATAGACTTTAAAATAAAGAATATTATAGCAGATAAAGAAGGATACTACATAATGATCAAGGGATCAATCCATAGAGAAAACATAACAATTGTAAATATTTATGCACCCAACATAGGAGCACCTCAATACATAAGGCAAACACTGACAGGCATAAGAGGGGAAATCAACAGCAAAAGAATAATAGTAGGGTACTTTACCACTCCACTTACACCAAAGGATAGATCATCAAAACCAAGAATCAATAAGGAAACACAAACCTTAAATGAAACCTTAGGCCAAGTGGACCTAATTGATATCTTCAGGATTTTCCATCCAAATGTAGAAGAATATACCTTCTTCTCAAGTGCACATTGAACATTCTCCAGGATAGACCACATCTTGGACCACAAATCAAGCCTCAGTAAATTTAAGAAAATTGAAAACATATCAAATAACTTCTCTGACCACAACACTATGAGACTACAACTATCAACTACAGGGGAAGAAAAAACTACAAAAAAACACAAACTCAAGGAGAATAAACAATACATTACTAAATAATGAAGAGGTTACTAAAGAAATAAGGGAAATCAAAAGATTCCTAGAAACAAATGGCAACAAAATCACAAAACCTATGGAATTCAGCAAACGCAGTTCTAAGATGTTTACAGCAATACAATCCTACCTCAAGAAACAAGAAAAACATCAGACAACTTAAGTCTACATCTAAAGCAGCTTGAAAAAGACAAACAAAAAACCCCAAGTCAGCAGGAAATAAGTCATAATTATCAGAGCAGAAATAACTGAAAAAGACAAAAAGGAAACAATAGCAAAGATCAATAAAATTAAAATCTGGTTCTTTGAGAAGACAAACAAAATTGACAAACCACTAACCAGATGCATCAAGAAAAAAAAGGGAGAAAAATTAAATCAACAAAATTAGAAATGTAAAAGGAGAGGTTACAACAGAAAACACAGAAATACAAAGGATCATAAGAGAACATTACCAGCAACTATATGCTAATAAAATGTACAACCTAGAGGAAATGGACAGATATTTAGAAAAGTTCAACTTTCCAAGACTGAACTAGGAAGAAACAGAAATTACAAGCAAGCCAATTACAAACACTGAAATCAAAACTATGATCAAAAATCTCACGAAGAACAAAAGCCCAGGGCTGGATGGCTTTACAGGGGAATTCTATCAAACATTTATGGAAGAGCTAATGTCTATTTTTCTGAAACTCTTCCAAAAAATTACAGAGGAAGGAACATTTTCAAACTCATTCTACGAGACCACAATCACCCTGATACCAAAACTAGGCAAAGACAACACAAAAAAAGAAAATTACAGGTCAATATCACTGATGAACATAGATGCAAAAATCCTCAACAAAATTCTAGCTAACAGAATTCAACAACATACAAAAAAGTTCACACATGATGATCAAGTTGGGTTTATTCCAGGGATGCATGGATTCTTCACTATATGCAAATCAATCAATGTGATACACCATATTAACAAATTGAAAGATAAAAACAATATGATCATCTCAAAAGCTGCAGAAAAATCTTTTGACAAAATTCAGCACCTATTTATGCTAAAAATGCTTCAAAAAATGAATATAGAATAAATCTACCTCAACATAGTAAAGGCAATATATGATAAGCCCACAGCAAACATTGTGAAAAACTGAAAGTATTCTCTCTAAGATCAGGAACAAGACAAGGGTGTCCACTCACACCACTATTATTCAACATATTTCTGGAAGTCCTAGCTATAGCAATTAGAGAATAAAAAGAAAAGGAATTGGGATTGGAAAAGAAGAAGTAAAACACTCACTATTTGCAGAAGACATGATACTATACATAGAAAACCCAAAAGAAGCTATCATAAAAAAACTATTACTAGAGCTTATCAGTGAATTTAGCAAAGTTACAGGATACAAAGTCAATACACAGAAATCACTTGCATTCCTATATACTAACAATGAAAAATCAGAAAGAGAAAATAATGAATCAATCACATTCACCATTGCAACAGAAAGAATAAAATATCTAGGAGGAAAGCTACCTAAAGTAACAAAGAACCATATAAGGAAAATTCTAAGACACTGATAAAAGAAATCAAAGATGACATAAACAGATGGAGAGATATTCCATGTTCTTGAGCAGGAATAATCAATATTGTGAAAATTACTATACTACCAAATGCAATCTACAGATTCAATGTAATCCCTATCAAATTACCAAGGACACTTTTTCACAGAACTAAAACAAAAAGTTTCACAGTTCATATGGAAACACATAAGACCCCCAAATAGCCAAAGCAGATTTGAGAAAGGAGAATGTAGCTAGAGGGATCAACCTTCCTGACTTCAGACTATATTACAAAGCTGCAGAAATCAAGACAGTATGGTACTGGCACAAAGGCAGAAATATAGACCAATAACATGATAGAGAGCCCAGAGAGAAACTCACACACCTATGGGTACGTTATTTTTGACAAATGAGGTAAGAATATACAATGGGGCAAAGACAGTCTCTTCAACAAAGGGTGGTGGGAAAACGGGACAGCTACATGCAAAAGAATGAAATTAGAACACTTCCTAACACTGGTGGCTCAGAGGATAAAGCATCTGCCTGAAATGCTGGAGATCTGGGTTTGATCCCTGGGTCAGGAAGATCTTCTGGAGAAGGAAATGACAACCCACTCCAGTACTCTTGCCTAGGAAATCCCATGTATGGAAAAGCCTGGTAGGCTATAGTCCATGGGGTTGCAAAGAGTCAGACATGACTGAGCAACTTCAATTAATTAATTAACCCCATACACAAAGATAAACTCAAAATGGATTAAAGACCTAAATATAAGACCAGAAACTATAAAACTTTTAGAGGAAAACATAGGCAGAACACTCGATGACATAAATCAAAGCAAGATCCTCTATGACCCACTTCATAGAGTAATGGAAATAAAAACAAAAGTAAACAAGCGGGACCTAATTAAACTTAAAAACTTTTGCACAGCAAAGGTGAAAATTTCACCTACAAACAAGGTGAAAAATTTTCTCCCTCAGAATGAGAGAAAATAATAGTAAAGGAAACAACTGACAAAGGATTAATTTCCAAAATATACAAGCAGCTCATACAACTCAATAACAGAAAAACAAACCACCCAATCAAAACGTGGGGAAAAAAACCTAAACAGACATTCCTCCAAAGAAGACATACAGATGGCTAAGAAATACATGAAAAGATGCTTAACATTGCTCATTATTAGAGAAATGCAAATCAAAAGTACAATGAGATATCACCTTACACCAGTCACAAGAATCTGGTGCATTATTTTCCTTTGTCAAGGCATAAACTCAGCTTCAGTAAATTACATGATGGAGTTGGCCATCATCAAAAATTCTACAAACAATAAATGCTGGAGAGGGTGTGGAGAAAAGGGAACCCTCTTGCATTTCTAGTGGGAATGTAAATTGATTTAGCCACCAAGGAAGACAGTATGGAGAATCCTTTAAAAAATAGGAATAAAACTACCATATCCCAGCAATTCCATTACTAGGCATATATCCTGACGAAACCAAAATTGAAAAAGAAACATGTATACCCAATGTTCACTGCAGCACGATTTATAAAGCTAGAATATGGAAGCAATCTAATGTCCATTGACAGATGAATGGATAAAGAAGCTGTGGTACGTATATACAATGGAATATTTCTCGGCCATAAAAATGAATGCATTTGAGTCAGTTATAATGAGGTGGATGAACCTAGAGCCTATTATACAGAATGAAGTAAGTCAGAATGAGAAATATAAATATTGTATACTAATGCATATACATGGAATCTAGAAAGATGGAACTGACAAATCTATGTGCAGGGCAGCAATGGAGAAACAGAAATAGAGAACAGACTTATGGACACAGGGGGAGGGTATCAAGGAGAGGGTGTGATGTATGGAGGAAGTAACGTGGAAACTTACAGTACATATGTAAAATAAATAGCCAATGGGAATTTTCTGTATGTCTCAGGGAACTCAAACAGGGGTTCTGTATCAACCTAGAGTGGTGGGGTAGGGAGGGTCGGGAAGGAGGGGACATAGGTGTACCTATGGTTGATTCTTGTTGATGTTTGACAGAAAACAACAAAATTCTATAAAGCAATTATCCTTCAAAAAAATAAATAAATTTAGAAAAAAAATTTCACCAAATTTTTGTAGCAAAAGTAGGTTTGAAGCTGGATACAAATGGATATATAAAATAAAAACAAATTATATCATTGTATGACTTAGCTTTCTGAATCTGAATGGAATTGAGAACATTATATGAAAACAGATACATGAGGAGAGATAATAGACTGGACGAAAGTCAGAAGGCCCATTTTCGGGTCCTCTCTTTTCCAGGAACAGTTCTGGGGTTGTGGCATTGTGTAATTCTGTGTAAACTGAGAAATAAAGTCTTCCCTGGTGGCTCAGCGGTAAAGAATTCACCAGCAATGAAGGAGATGTGAGTTCAATCACTGGATTGGCAAGATCCCTTGGAGGAGGGTATGGCAACCCACTTCAGTATTCTTGCCTGGAGAACCCCATTGATAGGGGAGCCTGGCAGGCTACAGTCCATAATGGTCGCAGAGTGTTGGACACAACTGACGTGACTGTGCACACACAAAGAGGATCTTTATAACATTCTATAAAATGAGGTAAGCCGAGCATAAAAATAGTGAAATGGATTAACTCTTTCACTAGGAAAAGAAAAAAGTGCAATCAGAGATAAAAATGGAAGGCATTATGTAAAACTGGACAGCTAACACAAGATCCAAACATCTATCCTCTGGGAAGGCTTCTTAGCATTCTCAGTCACACCTTTGATTGATGTGATTTTAACATTTTAAAACATGTACAGACTATGGCGCACAGAATGTTGCTGTAATCATCTCTTACAACTTGTCTTCTCCTACTATATTGGGAGTAGAATCATTCTTTCACGTCCTTGCAGAGTCAGCACCCAGCAATAAACACAGCATATAGTCAATACAGGGCTGCATTAATAAATGAATGAATGAATTATTTAATCATACTTAGCACAAAAAATAGCTATCCAGAACTAAATGTGTCAATGTCTCTCCATCCTCACTTTTTTTCAGAAAATACTAAACTAGGCTTTCAGTAGAATTTTACTTCCTATATCCTGTTACAACACATATTTTAAGACATTCCTTCAACCAAAGTTTTCTTTACATGTTGATTATACTAATAAGAAATGAATCATTGCTCTGAATTCTTTCACAATCACAAATTCCAGTTCTAACTCAGAGAGTGTTTTATCTAATATGGGGTTTTCTTTGCATATTTTACTATCTAAGAGATCAATTTCTACATCTTACATATGCATATTGTGATCCCTGGAACAACTCATATTGAATCTCAAATTAAGAAAAAATTATACACAATCCATGATAACCTTGGAAACAAATTTGGAATCATTACAGTCTCATAAAATATAGCTACATAGAAATATAGAATGTGAATTTAACAAATTTGAATTAATGAAAAATAACAATAAATACAAGTAATCTTCTGTTCTTACAAAATCTTTCATATTTTATAAGGTACTTCTGATATGTTAACTCTATGCCTTTACAAGAATTTGGTGCATTATTTTCATTTGCCACAGCATAAACTCAGCCTCAGTAAATTACATGACTTGTTGGAGTTCATGAAAATTATACACGGTAGTTCTAAAACTACAGCTGAGAGCTCCTGATCCTAGTTCACTTTTCCTTGCATCAAAAACCACAGGATATCTGCTACATATCAATTTTGATAAACAAATATATTTTAAGTATATATTCTATATATATCACTATTAATAATATTCTTTTTAGTACTGTGCAGAGATATTAGAATTCATAAATGTTAAATGCTTTAAGTGTAATCCAATATAAGTATAAAGCAGTACTATAAAAATTCACAATAATATGGCATTTAAAAATTGATTTGTCTCGATTGATGGAGAATCCAATTTAGGTTAAATAACTATGTTTATGAAATTACTTCAGGATTTATTGGCTGTGGCATGATAACTCATCAACTGTAGTTGAGCTTCCAGGAATTTGAGCAGAAAAGTTAATTAACAATAATTTTAAAACTGCCAAAAGCTGCAGCAAGTTCACTCTGCACTCTGCATGCATAGCAACATGTGCTGGGCTTCAAAGAGAAAGTCATTTCCTAAAACTGTTTACTTTTATGTCATTGAACTCATTATTAAAAATAAGTGAGCAGTATTGATTTGGATGGTTTAATAATTCAAAGTGGTTAAAGGCAATAACAGCACTTGAACAGACAAATATTTCCTATTGTTGTTTATTACCAACTTTAACTATAATGACTCAATTAATCCAGGCATGGTTTCCCAAAGCGAACTGAAATGCAATTATCAGACCAATAAGATGCTAAAGTCAGTAACTTAAACCTCAGGCAGACTATTTTATAAAGTGATATAATCAATATTGTATTCAAGATAGTATGTGGTGGTGATAATTTGCCACAGAAAATACAGAAATTCCATTACCTTTTAAAATATCTCAAAATCGACTGATGTGTTATCAGTTGGACTTTGAGTAACTACTTTGAAGCCATATATACAGTAAAAAAGCTTACATTCATATACCTTCAATGTTGGATAAGAAAAATCATGGGTAATAAATGCTTAGACTTTAGTAATAGTCTATAGAGATATAAGTTGCCTTATCAACATAGAAACAATTTTACATATCCCTTCTGTTAGGGAAATATCTCTACATAATTCTTGTTAATAAATCCACTCACAGGCATCACAGTTATTCTCTGATCAAGCTTCCCTTCAAAATAATTTGTTGACTCTAAAGCCAAGTCATTGCTACATCTGTCCATCATAGCTCTTTTTAAATTGAAGGAAACAGAATACCAACATACCTTTGATAGAAAAAATCATGCTGTCTTCTAGGCATCCACTTCAGTTATTCATTCTGGACTATGACTAGTATTCTCCATGAACTCTTACAGTTCTCTAACTCAGAATTACTGATGCTTAAAAGAAGTGAAATGCATAAAGCTATAAATCTGACTCAATAAGACTTGAGACTTTGATCAGGAACTACTTTAAGCTAAAGGAAAAATCTATGATCAGCTAACAGTGCAGTAAGCTTTCTTTTCTTTTTTGTTTTTCAATATGAAAGCACTCTTAAATCCAACCACAGAATAAGAATAACTACTAATTGGTTTTCTGCTCAAAGAGACCTATCATTGGTTGGCAACTAAAGAAGCAAGAATAGTATTTTCTCCCACTCACAGCTTTAAAACTGAGAAGAAAATCTGATGTACTGAATATAGATAAGAAAATCTTTTAGATTGAATAAACTTGCTAAAGGAATATTCTTATTTTCCTTTAAATTGATTGGTATAATGATGATCATTGTCCTCAAAGAAATATAGTCAGTATGAAATGAAAAAAGAATGCTGAAATTAAAACACCAGTTTGCGTGTCCCGATAAATTTTAAGAAATATTGTTAGAAGTTATATTTGTAAAGTAATAATGGGCAAATATACCAGGGAAAAATTTATATTTCAATATTTCCCACATACCTCCCAATTCTAGGTTTCTAAGATGACAATATGAAGAATCCTGTGCATATATTTCCACCAATTCTCTATGTCCCTACAAACACATACTTATACACTTTAGTGGTTGTTATGTTGTTCCAGATTTGCCTTCAGAAGTGAAGGACTTGCCCCAGCTGTTGGAAGCACAGATACAGATGGCTCTCAGCTCTCTTTGGGATTGACTCATCTGAAGGATTGACTCATCTCTTTGGGATTGACTCATCCGAAGGGGGCTTCCCTGGTGGCTCAGGGGGCAAAGAATCTGCCTGCAATATGGAAGACGTGGGTTTGATTCCTGAGTGACGAAGATCCCCTGGAGAAGGAAATGGCAACCCACTCCACTATTCTTGCCTGGAGAATCCCATGGACAGAAGAGGCTGGCAAGCTACACTCCATGGAGTTGTGAAGAGTCAGAAACAACTGAGCGACTAACACACACACATAGCTGAAGAAAACTCCCTCTTGGAAGTTCACGTTTCCTTGCAAGGGGCAGTCAACAGCATCTAATGACTGCCTATCCAGGGATGAAAAGGCCCAGTTTCCTCATCCCAACCCAGCAAATCTGAGGACGGTGCCAGCTTGAAAGCACCCATGTGTAGATGGAGGCTTTTATGGATTCTCCATTACAAATCTTTTCCTCTGAGTCCCATTTCAGCTCCTCCCTTCCACAAGTGGAGATGTGAAAAGCAATCCTAATTGACATCCAGCTCACCAATCACCATCTCGGAAAATTCACATAGAACCTTGAAATAATATTTCACAAACAGGGTAAGAGCCTTAAACACTGTTTAATTTTAATTATCCATCCCTTGACTCTGTGCTTTTCTTTTATGTTTTACTGCTATATACACTCTAAATTTCACACTACCTTATTATTATTTTGGCTTTAAATAGTCACAAATAAGCCAACAGGTGCTCATTAAAAGCTGATTAGAGCTGTGACTGGTCTCTTGTTTCCTGGTCTATGATTTATTCCTCCTCTTTAGACAATTCTGCCAAGAATGAGCGTACCCGTGCTTTATTTCTTTCTATATAATGGGGTCCTCACTTCCTCAATTTCATTTTGTTGGTGGTTTTTGTCTCAAATGGATTTTTAAAACCTTTATTTAGAAGTTTAATTTGGCTTCTTGGGCTGCTGGCCTGAAAATGAGTCATGTGATTTTATATCTATAGAGTTCTTTTCCTGCTGAGTATATTAAGGCTTTCTGAACTATTATTTAGACATTTAAAAAAATGTTTTTAGAGTCAATCTATATTAGACTTATTCTTTAAAATATTACAATTCTGAATTATTTTCTTTGTCTCTTTTGGATCATCAAAGATATGGATAAAAGGGTTAATTCTTAAGTCTTAAATTACCACTCAAGGAAACTTAACTATCTACAATATCTGTTGTCACTAAATCAGCTTATAATGAATTGACCAAAATGCACAGGTAGGCAGTTTATATTTATATCAGATCATGAGACATAGTTTAGTACATATTTTACTGAAATGTATCCTGTGATAGATTAAATTTGAAAATTAACAAAAAATATTTGATCTAAGTCTAATATATTATTAAATATAGAAGTACTGCATACTGTGTCTATCTATACATTATGATCACTTACCTAGTATATAATTTACACTAGCATTAGACAGCTAAGTTCAAGGAACTGTTTCTCTTGAGTTAATTCAATCCATAAATAATTTCATCAACCAAATTTTTTAATAACTTTAGACATAATATCACAAACCATTCTAGAAAAAACTCAATAGGAGGAAAAAACAATTCAAGAAATGTTTTATTTTCCTTCTGTTCTCTTCTTACATATTGTTGCATACAAGATATACATGGAAAATTAAGGTAAATACCTGTCTCTTGTCTGTTGCATGCAATACTGCAATAACTAGAGGTTAAGTAAATTAGCACTGCCACACCCACTCAGGAAACCCAAACCCTTCCCAGGGCCTCTTGTAAAATTTTCCTTTTCTTTAACAATCTCTTTAAAATTTCTAACATGCTTAAGCTTCTGTACTTAAAAGAGACATAATTCTATTTAATAGTAGGAGGCATGTCAGATATTGATCACAAAAGATCTGGTAACTATAGCTACCTGAGGCTTACATTTTATTAAAATTTATCCTTGCATTCTAACCCTCACATCTTTGATGTTCTCATCAAGTCCAAGAGGAAGCATATGGTGCTGTTAATATGTGACACATAGTTGCTTTATGAACAAGGTTGGATTCCTTTTTTGAAGCACCATTTTTGTTTCCTGACTTAACTAGATTTTAGGTTTAAAGGGATGAGACAGTCACCTTTATGGATATCACCAGGTGGTCATCATCTTCTGTAGTGGACATATTTCTCCTTTCAATGTTTATTAGCCAACACCCTCTTTCCCTGCTCTCCTTTAGGGTATGAGTGGGAAGAATTGGCCACCCCTCACTATTATAGGAATCAAATCCTCCTTCTCACTGCCCAAGTGTTCATCAAGGAGACTTTTAAAGCCAAAGGTGTGACACAAGGCTTAGGAATAGCCAGAGGTCACATTCACAGACGTCAGTAGCTATGCTCACAAATCCGTCTGTTCTTGCGCTCTAATATACTCATTCTGATTTCTGTGGCTTGGTTCTACGGACCTCCCAATCAAGCTCAATGCTTTCCTAGATTCTAAGAGTTCCAATATCCTTTAAATAAACAATTTTTTCAATTAAGATTTTCAGAGTTAGTCTTTATTGCTTGCAACTAAGACATTCATGCCTATTCAGTGTGTTTTGGAAATTTCTGTATCTGTAGTAGGAATTGCAGCCTACTCCAAATCCAGATGTTTCTAATGTGGTTGACTTTAGCTCAGTACTTCATACAGGACTTAGATAATAAATGGAAAAAAAATTAAGAGTCACCACAACAAATGTGGTGACTCTTTATTTTTTTTCCATTTATTTTTATTAGTTGGAGGCTAATTACTTTACAATATTGTAGTGGTTTCTGCCATACATTGACATGAATTAGCCATGGATTTACATGTATTCCCCATCCCGATCCCCTCTCCCACCTCCCTCTCCACCCGATCCCTCTGGGTCTTCCCAGTGCACCAGGCCTGAGCACTTGTCTCATGTATCCAACCTGGGCTGGTGATCTGTTTCACCCTAGATAATATACATGTTTCGATGCTGTTCTCTCGAAACGTCCCACCCTCACCTTCTCCCACAGAGTCCACAAGTCTGTTCTGTACATCTGTGTCTCTTTTTCTGTTTTGCTTATAGGGTTATCATTACCATTTTTCTAAATTCCATATATATGCATTAGTATACTGTATTGGTCTTTATCTTTCTGGCTTACTGCACTCTGTATAATGGGTTCCAGTTTCATCCATCTCATTAGAACCGATTCAAATGAATTCTTTTTAATGGTTGAGTACTCTTATCTTCAGGGGTACCATGCAGACACACTCCTTTCTAATGGCTAGCTTGATTGAAAATACTATTCATGGTGGTTTCCATTTTGACTTGTATGCTATTAACAACTCTTTAAGAAACATTTTGCTGTAGACAAAGATACACCACAAAGAGTAGGCTTAGTTCAATTAATCAGCTTGCTTCTGGAATCACTCCAAATTCTGGAGCCCCAATTTCTGTAACAGTTATCTTTTTTCTGGTTAACAAATTACTCTAAAACCTTGTTACTTAAAATAAAAACAAGTCATTATTTTTTTATAATTTGGTGAGTTGATTGAGTTCAACTCAGAAAGATGAAATTGCTGAAAATTTTTCTCCATATGTATATTTATTCTCAAGGATGTTGGACAGGACTTATTAACATAGCAGTAAGCTTCCAAGAAGGCAAACATAAACACATACTAAGCTTATGGTTTATATCTCAGCTGCGGATATTTCACAGACCAAAGCAAATCATACAACCAAGCACTTAGTCAATAGGGGAAGGACATACATAAAGGAATTGTTCAGGGAAAGGGTTAACTCAGCAAACCTGGTTCTCACGAATGCTGAATATTTGCCAGAAGGCTTATCTTCAGGTTTGCCCCAAAGGATAAAAACTTTGAGCCCTGAGAATATTCTGCCTAATATGAATGTTTTGCATGCCTAAGGGCTTAGACCACAGTGTACCACTTTGAAGAAATAATTTATGTTAACAATATATTTTATGGAGAATGACTGTTTTTGCATGCCTGAGGCTATGGGCTATGCCTAACCAGTTTAATCAGACAGTTTATACAAACAAATGTAATTATTAATGAATGACTATTTTTGCTTCAAAAGGCTGGAATTTTAGTAGTTGAGTTCAGTCACACAGGAACTGCATGCCTACGTGAGTGATCCTCAATAAAAACACTGGATACCAAGGCTTAAGTGAGCTTCCCCAGTTGTCATCATTTCACGTCGGGTCACACACTCTTTCTAGAAGAAATAAGCATGTCCATGCTACTCCACCGGGTGAAAACACTTAGAAGCTTACACCTGGTTTCTCCTGAACTTTGCCTCATAAATGTGTTTTCTTTTTGCTGATTTTAACCTATATTCTGTCACAGTAGTAAACTCGAACCATGAGTAAACAGTTTCTATAAGTCCTTACAGTGAATCATTGAGCCTGAGGATGGTCTTGGGAACTCCCAGCACAGGCATGGATTCCCAAAAGTAAGACTATTGGGGGTGGGAGGGGGACAGTAAAGTAGGAATCTATTTCAGAGTGTGAGAAAGACCTACATCTCACACAAAAGGATCCCAAACATTTCCTAAAGTTCAAAGATATCCAGCTCATGACATCTGCTGCCTTTCATTTCTTTCCTTACTGGTCACTTACACAATTGGTAGAGAAGAAAATTTAGCATCAGTTGTCTCTGCAAGAAATCCAAGATTTCATCCATACCTGTAGCCCATCCAGTTTAGTGGTAGGAGGCAGATTGAAAATGAGAATAAATCAGAAGGGAAATAACAGTAGATTAAAGCTGAAAAAGCTATAAGACATAGAGTCTCTCTAGGAACAGCACATAGGTAAGCAACCAAACCAAGAATAGAGATTAAAAAGAATATTATAGAAATTTGAAGGCCAATTCCTATAGCTAAAGTAAATGTTAAACACACTTCAACTCCTATAAAAATCATTACATTAAAGGCTTTTTATCTCAGGTCTTATTACCTAATACATATTCTGCATTCACCAAAAATTACAAGTGATGAAAAGGAAGAAAGCTCAGTATAAAAAAGAGTGATTTTCATATTGGAACAGTCAGAGAATTTCTATATTTAATATGATGATGGTTCTAATAAAGAAAGTTTATAACATGGAAGAACACTGTAAGCAGAGAGACATAAACTCTAAGAATCAAAACAGAGATTCTAGAAATAAAGGGGAAAAAAAAACAGGCTAAGGACTTGAATAGATACTTTCCGAAGAAGATATACAAATGGCCAATAGTACATGAAAAGATGTTCAACATCAGTAATCATTAGGGAAATGAACTTCAAAACCACAGTAAGGTACCACATCCACTTCACATGCATTAGGATGAATTTTACCAAAAAAATAATGAAAACAAGAGTTAACAACACTGAAAATAACAAGTGTGAGTAAAGATGTAGAGATATTGGAACACTTGTGCATTACTAGTGGGGATATAAAATCATATACTTACTGTGGAAAAGAATATACCATTTCTGTAAAAAAATAAATAAATAAAATTATCATTGTAGGTATACATCCCCAAAAAAAGGAAAGCAGGGGCTCAGATAGCTATCTGGACACTTTGCTTATAGAAGCATTATTCACAGCAGTCAGGAGATGAAAACAGCACAAATGTTCATCTACAGATTAATGGATAAACTAAACATGATATGAAAATACAATGGAATGTTATTTATTCTTAAAGAAGAATGAAATCCTGATAAAAGCTATAATACATATGAATCTTAAAAGAGTATTCTAAGTAAAATAATCCAGACACAAAAGGATAAACATTGTATGATTGCTCTTACAGGAGGTACCTAGAATAGTTATATTTATAGAGAGGGAAAATAGAATAATGGTTTCCAGTGGCTGGGGGAGGGGTTGGGGGGACTTCTTGATTACAGGTCACAAACTTTATACACTTAACAATGGTTAAAATGGGAAAATCTGTGTTACACACACTTTGCTACAGTAAAAAAAAAAAAAAAAAAACCAATTAATTGTAAAATACAGCAAAAGAATTGCTTAGAGTGAAATTTATAGTATTAAACCCATTTATTGGAAAACAAAGCAATTAAAGCTGTGCTCTGCTTAGTAGCTCAGTCCTGTCCAACTCTTTGGAACCCCATGGACTGCAGCCTGCCAGGTTCCTCTGTCCATGGGGATACTCCACACAAGAATACTGGAGAGGGTTGCCCCAGCCTCCTCCACGGGCTCTTCCCATCCCAGGGATCCAACCCAGGTCTCACGCATGGAAGGCAGATTCTTTATGGCTTATGCCACCAGGGAAGCCGAGAATACTGGAGTGGGGAGCCTTTGTCTTCTCTGGGGGATCTTCCCGACCCAGGAGTTAAACTGGGGTCTCCTGCACTGCAGGCAGATTCTTTACCAGCGGAGCTACAGGAACAAAGATAATTAAAAGTAACGACCTACAATTCCAGCATAGGACACTAGAGAAGGAAAAACAACTTAAAGGAAGCAGGAAAAAAAAAAGGGAGAGAGATAACAAAAGTTATAGCTGAAATCAGTGAAATTGAAAATAAGAAAGCAATTGGGGGGGAAAAAATCAACAAAACTAAAGTTTATTCCTTGAAAAGATCAATACAGTTTATAAGTCTCTAGCCAGGCAATCTATTAAAAAAAAAAATTAAAAGACATAGATTACAAATGTCAGTAAGGAAACAGGGGATATCACTACACATTGTGAAAAAATCAAAAGAATATTTAAAGGACTACATGAACAACTATTCCCAGAAATTCAATAATAAATGAAATGGATCAATTCCTTTTAAGACATTAACTACTCCAACTAGTACAAGAATAAATAGATAACCAGAATATTTCTACACTGATTAATTAAAAAAAAAAAACTTTTAAACCTTCCCCAAAAAAGAAAGCACCAGGCTCAGATGTTTTCATTGGTGAATTCAAAAAACTGAAGAAGCAGTAGCATTTTTCTTATAAGTAACATAATAATTAAAAAGGAGAGAGAAAACATTTCCCCCTAATATCAGGAATAAGGCAAGGATATTCTCTCTCACACTTATATTCAACATTGTACTGGAAGTCCAATCCTAGTGCAATAAGACAAGAAAAAGATACAAGTTATGTAAAGTATACAAGTAAAGTAATTAGCCTCCAACTAATAAAAATAAATGGAAAAAAATTAAATTAAAAAGTTTATTTTTAAGAGAGTGAAAAGAGATGTCACCTATTGGGAGAAAGTATTTGCAAAACACATATTTCAAAAATGGCTTATATTGAAATATAGGGAAGTCTTAAACTCTACAGAAATAAGCACAATAAGAGCAGACATTGTTCATATTTAAATACTACATACTGCTATTTCTCTTTCATTAGGAAGAAGGAAAAGTAAAGTAAAGTTTATGTAAAGTTTAGAAAATAATTTTTAAAAAAATATTTATTCACAGATTCCGTGATATACTTAGAAAACCCTTAAGAACCTACCAAAAGAAAAAAAATAAAAATAAAACCTTTTAGAATTACCCAGCAGGTTATAGCAAGGCAGTAAGATACAAGATCAAAGGGTGTACACAAAAGTCAAATGGCATTTTGCATTAATACCAACAACAAAATGAAGTATTTAAACAAATCAAGTCTATATTGGATATAGCTATAAAAATATAAAACTGATGAAAAATCAAAGCTCTAAATCAATCAAGAGATATTTTCTGTTCCTATATGAAAGACTTACTATTGTTAAGATGTCTATTTTTCACAACTTGACCTATACCATCACTGCAATCTCAACCAAAATCCTACCAAGTTGTTTTGTAAATATCAATAGACAGACTCCAACATTTATATGAAAGGTCAAAAGGTCCAGAATAGTGAATAATATCTGAAGAAGAACAACATTGGAGGAATCACAGTGTCTAATTTGAAACATTACTAGAAGACAATAATCAAGACAGCATCCATATTGGTGAAAGAATTAGATAAATATCAGTATAACAGAATACAGAGGCCAGAAATAAACCTTCCAAAATCAATTGATTTTTTAAAAGGATGCAAAGGCATTCAATGGAAAAAGAACAATCCTTATAACAAATGGTATGGAATTTTCAAAGCAAAAGTATAAATTTAGACATGATCTTAAACTCACAGAAAAACAAAAATGAATCAATGATGAAATGCAAAATTATAAGCCTTCTATTAAAAAAAAGAAAACTTCCATGACCTGGCTTTTGGTGAAGAGTTTTTTGATATATCAAAAGCATGACCAATGACAGGAAAAAAACTAATTAAGTTAATTTATTAAAATTAAAAACTTTATTCTGTACATCTCTCTTTTTCTGTTTTGTATATAGGGTTATCATTACCATCTTTCTAAACAGAACAGAATTTTGGACTCTGCAGGAGAAGGCGAGGGTGGGATGTTTCGAGAGAACAGCATCAAAACATGTATATCATCTAGGGTGAAACAGATCACCAGCCCAGGCTGGATGTATGAGACAAGTGCTCGGGCCTGGTGCACTGGGAAGACCCAGAGGGATCAGGTGGAGAGGGAGGTGGGAGGGGGTATCAGGATGGGGAATACATGTAAATCCATGGCTGATTCGTGTCAATGTATGACAAAAACCACTACAATATTGTAAAGTAATTAGCCTCCAACTAATAAAAATAAACGGAAAAAATTAAATTAAAAACTTTATTTTTAAGAGAGTGAAAAGAGATGTCATCTATTGGGAGAAAGTATTTGCAAAACACATATTTCAAAAATGGCTTATATTGAAATATAGAGAAGTCTTAAACTCTACAGGAATAAGCACAATAAAAGCAGACATTGTTAATGTTTAAATACTACATACTGCTATTTCTCTTTCATTAGGAAGAAGGAAAAGCAATAATTACCACTTACATGATTGATATCAACACCTTGGAATGTGTCAGGTAATAGGGGAGATGGAAAAGCAGAGAGGAGACAATGGAAACATTTCTATTCCTTGGCTGTTTATAGAACAAACAGAAATTGTTAAAGTGCATTGGTCAATTAATTACCAGTTCCTTTAAAAAAAAGTTCCTGAACACAGATACTACACCAAGAAGCACAGGCATCAGTAGATGGCAAAATGTATGTTGAAACATGCTCAATATCATTTGCCATTAGGAAACAACACAAAAGTGATATACCACTACACAACTATTTGAATGGTTAAAAATTATTCTGAAAATATGAGCTTTTGACAAATTCACCTTGTAAACCAGATTTTACTTAGATTACTTCCCAAAGCAAGTTGCTCAAGGGAAAACTTTAAATGCACAAGCAGTCTAGGAAATGCTATATAATATATTTTCCTCTTCAAGGTACATACACATAGTACATGTTCTGAGAAATCAAGCAATAAACAGCTTTTAAAATTTTATTTAAACTAATGTTACCCAATCTTATTGAAACATACAATTCCTTTTCATTAAGAGATATTTTTCAAAATACCTGTTAATACTTTCTTTTATACACTTTGGGAAATGTAGATCTATGTTAATGTTAACATATGGATTTGTTTCCCTTTTAAAAATACATCTAGCCTCTGTTTTCTTTCTTAATATATCAACTGAATATTAGAATTCAAATCTTAGTTTGGTTATTCAAATTTATCTAGGTGGTCCTGGGAAAATTAAGCAAACTAAGTCTCTGTTTTCTGAGACTTTAGAGCATGTCTTTAGAGCAGAGCAATTGGCCCACAGTTAGCAATCAATAAACACAAGTCAATTCCTTTCACATTATCATTATCCACATATTTGTCACCATTAATGTAAATAAAGGAAGAGTAAATGGTCCTTCTACCTTCTCATTCTCACTTTAACCTTCTTCACTCATCAGCACTAATGCTAGCTCATGAATACAGAAGGAATACAGGAAGAACCCCAGTGAGAAAGTCCATCTCAAGATTCTTTATCTTCGTAGAAAAATAGAAAAAGCTGTCCTTTCTGAGGGCAAGCTTGGAGAGGAGCATGCTCCTTTAGAAAGAAAAACAGTATTTTCTTATCAATTTTTAGAATTTTATTCAAGGTTCATGAAAAATTTTCACAACAGACAAATAATTATCAAATACAAAAGTTACCTGCACTCCTGAAGGGCACTGCTGGCTCCCAGCCTCAGGAGTTCCCCCAGTGAACTCTGAAGCTGGTCCCTGGTCATGGAGGGCAGAGAGACCAAAGACAGAGGCAAACCACTCCAGACTGGCCGGTGTCAGGTTTAACAAGCAAGGACAGGTATATACGAGGCTTGTTTTGGGTGGCCGCACACAAGGAGTAGATCTCCACCCTTGCTC
Organism: Odocoileus virginianus; assembly: GCF_023699985.2. Lineage (NCBI taxonomy): Eukaryota > Metazoa > Chordata > Mammalia > Artiodactyla > Cervidae > Odocoileus > Odocoileus virginianus. Next base: position 26,273,547 of record NC_069685.1, read on the forward strand.
ACCCGAATCTTAGAAGTTTACCTTGATACTTTAACTGGGTTCAGTCCAAACTGTCTCAACAATACTTTACTCTCTTAAGGCTCTATCCTTGGGATAGTTCCCACTGTGGAAACAGCAGACAGAGCTGATAACATTCCCAGGACAGGGGATTGGGTGAGGAGCCTCCCATTGCCTACACTCAGCTGGAGGGTCAGCCAGCCCTCATCTCCTCTTGATGACATCCTTCTCGATGACTTTGTGTCACACCTGACGTTATGCTTACTTGCAGTAGACTATGCCTTTCCCAAGTTTGGGAATTCTTAGAATTTAGTCACTCAATTGCAGTTTCTCTATAAATTTGGTACCATTTAAATTTTTTCTGCATCTGCATGTTCATTTTTGGAGAAAAACTTGGACAACCTTCAGAAAAGTCACAGCAAATTAAATGTTACCTTAGTGGATAATAAAAATGAATCTTTCAGCTGACGTATTCTGACAGCAGCATATTCTGGCTGACCACGCCATTTCACATGTGTATCTGACCATTATTTTAAATTAGAAGATATTCCACTGTCAAACCATAGCATCCAAGAATCAAAAGTGACATAGGAAAGTCAAAAGAAGAACCATAGACAATTTTATCAGATCATCTCATCCACTGTCATAATGCAATGGTATGCCATAAACAATCTGTCCCTTATAATACTGAAAGTGCCAAAATTTATGAGATAATTTATTTTATTGTAAAATATTGTTTTAGCATGACTCAAGGTTATTTTTATACATCAGCCTCCCTTGGTTGCATTCAATTTGGTTTTATTTAATGAGAAAAAAAGAACTGATGATACAGGTTCTGCCCTGGAGAATTGCCCTCAACCCCAGTTTACAAATTCATCAGTCAGACATATTCTATGTCATGATGGAGAGCAGGTTAAAAACCTCTGAACCATAGAGTGATACATACAGACAAGAAGGCTTTCAGATTCCAGTGCAGACAACAATTAATAGAAGAAAACATAATCTTAAAAAATTAAAAAGCTATTTCAATTTATCTTTATTTTCTACTTCCTTGTTCATAAAATAATTACACCTTGACACAGTTACTCCTCAGGAATACCAGTAAGAGGGGGAATGGAAGAAACAACTCCAACCATAATCCATTCAAGGTAATTAAGCATTTACTCCACTTTGAAATCAGATATAAAAAAAGCTTGTTTTGAGTACACCATAGCTGAAGTTTTAATAAATCAAATATTAATTGTCTATAAAAATTTAATCTTCTAAGGAAGTTTTTAAATACCTATTTTTCATGTTATCATTTGTAAGAACAGAATTAGAGCTAACATAATTATTTATACACAACATTTAGCTCACACAGAAGAAAAAATAATTGCAAAACATTTCAAAGTAACTACAGAAATACTTATTAAGTGATCATATAAGTTTTTGACAGCAACTTAAAGTCTTAACATACCAAACATTTAAGTACAGAGCAAACAGAGGAGAGTCTGGGTACCTTAATGGAAAGTATTCTTTCTGGTTGTTTGCTAAATTTAGTTTTCCATTTTTAAAAGGATACCCAGAGATAAGAACCTTGATGTAGTCTTCAAAGTGAAGTAGCACAGTGGTCATTAATTTCTATTACTCTCCATGGGAAATTGCTTTTAAAATTTACTAGAGATTTTCTTGCCCCCTCGTCCCTTCCCCCATGTCCCCTAGAGTGAGTTATTTAGCCCAGATGAAAATGATCTGTTCAAACAGAGCACTTGTCAACTAAATAAACATAAATTTACACAATGCTATAATTTCCATTTTCAATTGTGGGTTATCTTTAAAACATAAATCAATATAATACACACTAATTACAAATTTCCAAATTAATTTAAATAAAAGCAATCTAAATATTGAGAGTTATTTCTAGGTTTTTTTTCAGCTGAATAAATAATGAGTACTATTTCTAGTTATTACTAGTTGAATAATTAACTGAAATTATTAATATCTCAAATGCTGTAATCTTTAATAGTATTAAGATACCCATCTTTTGTTTTTAGTAATAGGTCTTTTTGATAGCTTTTGAGCATCCTGGCTTGATTTAAACATCTTTCTTTTACTATTTCATACTGCTGCTCATGTCTTTGGCTAGGGTTGCATGAAATATAAATCTCCACTTCAAATATCCCCAGCTTCTCTTTTATATCTTGAAAGGTCCAATCATTCTCAATAGGAATGCTTGACAGCTTTAGAAACCTGTTATACAGTGCCATATTCTGGACTTATAATTATTATTATTTTATACTATGGCATAACAGTTGCTTCACTTTATTGATTAAGTCACAAAAATTTTCAATATTTCAATTTTTTATTTTTATGTTAATTCCCCAAATCCTTCACTAAGTTTGTAGTTTTTAATTCTCCTGAATATATGAGAATAGTTTTGTGTACTCAACACATAAGCTATTAGATAAAAAATAACTTTTAGCCAAAAACTACATTGGTAGGTTTGCAAGATGAACTGACAGCAGGACATAATTTCCAAAGCTACAGCTTTGAGCATTACAACTAATGAGAGGTCTTATTTTTTTTTAATTCCTATCAAGTCATAGTTTATCCCTTACAGATGAAAAATATATCCCTTATTATACCTTTAAAAATAATGGTCAGTCTTCAATGGGCTTCAAAATTTGAGTTTTCAGTTGAGATAAAATGTTAGACCCAAAAATAATAGAATTAATGTTTTTATTTTCTTATATTCAGGTATGTTTATTTTTCTCTATTATTTTGATTTTGTTTTAAAAGGTATCAAATGGAAGATGCGGAAGATGTATGTTAAGCTGGATTTTCTTAAATGTGATGCTATGTATCTCTAAGTCACACTGTTCCACCATGTCTTTTTTGCAGCCAACAATGTTAATGTCAGCAAAACATCAATACGTGCACTGTAACCAGTTTTCCATCAGAAAAACAAACAGATAGATGTCATGTAGACTTGAACTTTGCAATCCTATGATTCTATGATTCATAGAAAGGTTCTAATATTATACTCTTCATTCACAGGTCTATCTAGATAGTTAGAAAATGCATATGGATACAGAAAATAATTTTGTTGTTTTAGTCACTAAGTTGTATCAGACTCTTTCGAGACCTCATGGACTGTAGCTTGCCAGGCTCCTCTGTCCATGGGATTTCCCAGGCAAAAACACTGGAGTGAGTTGCCATTTCCTTCTCCAGGGGATCTTCCCATCCCAGGGATTAAACCCATGTCTCCTGCATTGTCGGGTGGATTCTTATCACTGAGCCACCATACCACAGCATATATTCATTCATAGGGTGTTGAATAGCATTTCTTATCTGGAGCAAAAGTGCTCTGTAAAGACCACACTCAAAGAATGCGTGAGATGTTATTGACAATACAGAATTATCCCTTAAAAAATAGTTACCTTTCTTCTTTTACCCACTTCCCAGAACATTATCAGTTAAATAGTTTAACTTTGTAACTACATCTATCATAGTAATACAGCTCAGTAACTCACACACACAACAATGACCTTTCCAAAGAACATTTGAATTTGACATAAAAATATGGTGCAGTCTACTTGACACACACATCCTATTATTACTAAAATATCAATGCTCAGCAAACCTTTACATTGAAAAGAACAGATTTGTGATGCTCAGAACAACAGATGTTAGTTTGCTATTACATTAAAAACAGAACATAAAAGAGAAAGATATTCACTTGTATCATATGTTGTGAATTGATCATCTGCATCTGCCTGGCATGTTTGGGTCTAAATGAAGCAAGTGGAGTTTCCAAAGGGAGTATCCATTTACTGCTGCATAGTCAAAGCAATCACGTCTCTTTCCTGCTGCACTCATCAGTCATAGTAAAAGCCAAATATTCACACTGCAGCTTAAATGAGAAGACTGAAAGGAAGCGGGTATTGCACACCAGGTATTGTGTATGTGAGTGAGATGCTAAAGAGGAGAGACGCCGCAGTACTGACAATGGAGGGGAAAGGGAAAGGCTTTGGTGCACTCAGATTGCACTCAGTCATCTTGTCACTTTCCCACGGAATTAATTTAATTAGCCTCTCCCCAGTATTAGGTATGGCTCCTAACCTTGAACAGTGGTTGATGGAAGTATGTGTCACTGCGGCTCTACCAGATGAGCACTCTTCTGCTCTGTAACGGTGATTTGCCTCGGGTGAAAAATAGGATCACTCTCTTTTCCTATTGATTTCTGCAAAAGAAAATGCTTCCTCCCAACCAGCACTGCACTATTATTTTTGTTATCACTTTTCATGGAGCTGCACTCTTCTCTACGCAAAATTGAAAAAAAAAAAAAAGTAGCAAACCCTTGCCCATACCCAGAGGTAGAAACTAAAATCCAATTATCTCACTGATAGAAACACTTATATTCTATCTTTGAAAGGAAAAGGCTTATTATTTTTAAAATAGAATGCCATTGCCAATGTTTAATGTGTAATTTAAGTTTACAAAGGATATATACACTCACTGAAACATAAAAATGAAGTAAAAATGTAATGTTTAAGCTTAAATTCTTATTGTTAAAATTTTTATTTTTAAATACACTATTCTGTCCATTATATTTATAAAATAACAGATGGAATCTTTGATCAATAAACCTCATATAGAAATCTTTTCTGAGAATAATACAATTCCTAGGTCTAGATTACTTTTTCTCTTTTTATTCCTAAAACAGAAATCATCATTTCCAATTTTTAAAAAATTGCATTACTTCAGAAATTTTGGTTAGAAGAATTAATTATTAAAGTTTATTTATCCACAACCAGTGTTTTACTTACAATAAGTTACTAAGTTACAATATAATAAATTACCAAAAAATTGCTCTGCAGTGCAATTAAACTTTCTTTTAATAACTACAGAATCATAATCATTAATTATATGGGGGAACCTATATTAAAATAAAGTAAGTTAGGATTTAATTTCAAGATGAAAGACTGGTAATCCTGTTTATTTGCTTCCTTTCTCAACACAAATTGGACTGAGAAAATAATGAAAAAAATTTTGTTAAATTTAAAAGCCTTCATATATGAAGAAAATGGAAGTAAAATAGAAAAGTACAAACAATACAAAATACATATGGGTATAATAAACAGATCTGTAAATATAGTAGAAGAATGAACATACTATTCTCAATGACTGTAGTAATCAATGTCCACTGAAAGAAAAATAACTACTTATTTTAATAAAAATCATTTATTATAGATGGTTATAAAAATAGACACTGATGGCCAAAAGAGCAAGAAATACTGAGGTAAGATGGAAGTATTATGTGCAGAATGTGGCTACTCTCCTTAGGGGTGGGAGACAAAAAGAAAATTTGAGGTTCTCCAAACTTAAGTTTGCAGAAGCCTGGAAAAGGAACCTCATGGAGCTGGACGCAGAACTTTGAAGAAAGACTTTTTTTTGTGGTACTTCAGAAGCTTAAAAGAAGGACCTCCCAGAATTCATAGTTACATCTGGAGAAGGAAATGGCAACCCACTCCAGTATTCTTGCCTGGAAAATCCCATGGACAGAGAACCTGGGCGGGCTACAGTCCACTGAGTCACAAAGAGTCAGGTGGGATTTAGTGACTAAACAACAAACAACAACTGCTGTCTTGGATAAAAATCAATTGATGGAGCACACTGACAGGACCAATTAAACAGGAAGGAGTAATTCCTTTCTCTCTTTTACCTTCCCACTTCCTTAGTCTAACCCATTGGAAGAAACTAAGAGAAGCCAGCTGGCAAAGACAAAATGTAGCTTTGCAAGGTCTGAATTCAGCATCACAGAACAAAATTTGGAAAGTAGGGTTTGGAATCAAGGAACATTAGCTAAATAATTGAGTCAATTAGCTCTCTGACTTACTCAACATCTATAAACACCCTTCCTCACATACTTAATCATAAGTACAACAACAGTAAAGTGCAAGATGTAACTATATTTCAAACAATCAAGGTCATTCTCACCTTATCCCTAGAAATGGGAGACAGAAATCCCTAACAATTTTTTAATTCATTTATGAATGTTAGCCATGGTACCCATCTTAAGGCAATGTTAATTACTCCTCAAATTCAGTGACATTCACATCTGAAAACTAAAGGCTATTTTAAAGGTAACCATGAATAACATCATTAAATAAAAAATGAAAGGAGAGAGAAAAAGATGTATATATACACATCAAGAAATAAAATACACAAAATGGCCTCAAGTAACAACAACTCTATAATAGGTAACATAGTTGATATTTATAACTTATCTTTTTCTACACAGTTGATGATCCCATAACCCTGAACCAACAACTCAGAGTTGGGATTCTTTATCTTCTTAGGTGAGTCAAACCTATATTCATGAAGGATATGAATCTTCAGTGGTTCAACTGCTTTTGTGTTGTGATAATGTGCCATATCTTACATAACATGAATGTAACACAAGTTATCCCAGAATTTCCTTGTGTTCCCAGAGTTCCAAATAGTGTCATTTCTGGTTTGTTATTAGTAATCCAATATCCCTTTGACGTTCAAAATGAATCATCCAAGTCAATAAAATAACCCTTGTTGGTAGATTGGTTGGTTTATTGATTGATTGATCACCTCTTGATTCAAGGGCATGAAGATCTTATACTGGATGGAATGTACAGTGGTAATCTCATAAGCATGAGAGACAGAGTGCATCCATGACTGCAGAAAATTTTGTAAGTAATTTCCTGAGATTAAGGTACATTGTTATTGTTTATCACCATTCCAAAGGAATAAGTGTGTGAATGATATGTGCATTGGGGAAATTTACTGCAGATGAATTAGATAATTTTATACTGAATAATCATTTATATTGAATAGGTTATGACTGGTTGATTTCTATGAATTAATGTAAAATCAGTGGAACGAACACATATGGTTCACTATAGGTCTTGGGTTTATCCCACCAACTACACATACACTTTGATACATTCTAGTTTTTCTCTAGCTCATTCTGTTTGATAGTTTGATTCCCTTAACGGGTCAGAGAAGAAATTAAAAGGGAAAGTAAAAAATACTGAGGAAATGAAGTTGAAAACTCAACATGCCAAATCTTATGGGATGTACCAAAAGCATTACCAGAAAGGAAATTTACATTAAGAGGAAAGTTCAGGTAAACATCTACATTAAAAGTCTCAAATAAAAATAACTTCCAACCTCAAAAAATAAAGAATAAACTAAATGTAAAATTATCATAAGCAAGAAAATAATAAAAATTAGGGAAGAAATTTTTTTAAAATTAGACACTAGAAAAAAAATAGAAAAAATGTCAATAAGACTGGGTCTGTGTTGTGAAAATATTAACAAATTGACATACCTTTAGTTAGACCAAGAAAAGATAGAGAAGACTCAAATAATAACAGAAATTATAAAATGACACATTACTAATGATGCCAGAAAAAATTTTAAAAGAACCATTAAAGATTACTATGAACAATTAGTCACCAATAAATAGAAGAATCTAAACAAAATACATAACTTTCTAGGAACGTGCAACCTAGAAAGGCTGAATCATGAATACAAGAAGGTCTAAACAGACTTATGAATATTAAGGAGATTGAATCAGTAAACTAAACTTTCCAATAAGGAAAAACCTAGGACCAGATGGCTTTCCTGGAGAAATCTACCAAATATTTAAAGAAGAATTAATACCAATCCTTCTCAAACTATTCAAAAATATCAAAGAGAAGAGAACACATCAAAACTAATTTTTGGAGGACATTAGTCTGATACCAAACTGAGAAAAAAATACTACAAGAAAAATGCAAACCAAAACAAAACCAAACCCCAAACTGATATTCCTGATATAGATGCAAAAATCCTCAATAATACCAAAAACCAAATCTAAAAGTACCTTAAATGAATCATACACCACAACCAAGTGGGATTTACCTCCAAGATGAAAGTATGCTTCAATACATGAAAATTGATCAAAGTGATGCACCATATCCTTTTATCCTTACAGAAGGAAGGATAAAAACTGTAAGATCATCTCATTTAGATACAGAAAAAAAACACCTGACATGATTTAACACACTTTCATGATAAAGACAATCAACAAACTAGGAACAGAAGGTAATTACATCAACATAATAAAGACTATGTATGAAAAGCCCACAGTTAAATTACATTCAGTGATGAAAGTGTTTCCTCTAAGATAAGGAACAAGACAGGGATGTTCATTTTTGCCATTTTATTCAACATAATTTTGGAAATCTTAGCTAGAGCAATCAGACAAGAAAGAGGAGGAAAAGGCATCCAAACTTGGAAGAAAGAAGTAAAATCACCTCTGTTTGCAGACGCCATGATCATATTTCTAGAAAACTCTTAAGATTTTACACACACACAAAACCTATTAGAATAACTGAATTCAGAAGTTACAGAATACAAAATCAATATGCAAAAGTCAGTTGTGTTTCTATACATCAAGAACAAACAACATGAAAAGGAAATGAAGAAAAACAATCCCATTTACAATAACATCAAAAAGAACAAAATACTTAGGAATAAACTTAACCAAAGAAACACAAAGACAGGTACACTGACAACTACAAAATACTGAAAGAAATTAAAGAATATACAGAAAATGAAAAGACATCCCATTTTCATGAACCAAAAGACCTAATATTGGTTAAACGTCCATACTATCCTATGTGATCTACAAACTTAATGCAATCCCTATCAAAATTCCAATGGCATTTTTTTTGAAAAAAATAATTTCTAAAAATTTGTGTGGAATCACAAATAAAGCTGAATACTCAGAACAATTTTGAAAGAAAAGAACAAAACTGGAGGCCTCAGACTTTCTGACTTCAAAACATAGTCAAAGCAACAATAATCAAAACAAGTATGGTACTGCCGTAAAGATAGACATATAGATAAGTGGAACAGAGACCCCAGAAATAAACTGAAACACACGGGATCAAATGATCTTTGACAAAGGTACCAGGATTACACAATAGGAAAAAAGAGTCTCTTCAAAACTGAATAACCGCATACAAAAGGATGAATGTGAACATTTATATATTCCATGCTTAAAATTGGGATAGCCCAGTAACTCAGAGGGTAAAGAATCTGCCTGCAAGCAGGAGACCCAGGTTCAATCCCTGGGACAGGAAGATCCCTGCAGAAGGGAATGGCTACCCACTCCAATATTCTTGCCTGGGAAATACCATGGACAGGGGATCCTGGCAGGCTGGTTCATGGGGTTCACAAAGAGTCAGACATACTGAGCGACTATCACTACACTACTATCATGAGTTTAGTTGTGGTAGTCATGTATGGATGTGAAAGTTGGACCATAAAGAAGGCTAAATTTGAAATAATTAATGATTTTGAACTGTAGTGTTGGAGAAGACTCTTGAGAGTCCCTTGAAAATCAAGGAGATGAAATCAGTCAATCCTAAAAGAAATCAACCCTGAATATTTATTGGAAGGACTGATGCTGAAGCTGAAGTTCCAATCCTGTGGCCACCTGATGCAAAGAGTCGACTCATTGGAAAAGACCCCTGATATTGGGAAAGATTGAAGGCAGGAGGAGAAGGGGATGACAGAGGAAGAGATGGTTGGATGGCATCACGGACTCAATGGATATGAGTTTGAGTAAACTCCGAGAGATAGTGAAGGACAGGGAAGACTGGCATGCTGCAGTCCATGGTGTCACAAAGAATGGGACACAACTGAACAAAAACAATACTTACAAATAAGCTCAAGAGCAGATTAAAGAGTTAGATGTAAGATCTGAAACCATGAAACTTCTAGAAGAAAACAGAGGGGGAAATCATCATAACACTCATCTCAACAATGGTTTCTTGGATATGACACAAAAAATACAGACAAAAGAAGCAAAAATAGACAAAGGAAATATATCAAACTAAAAAGTTTCTGCAGACTAAAGGAAACAATCAATAGAATGAAAGATAACTAATTAACGGGAGAAAATATTTGAAAATCAAATGATAAGGAGTTAAACTCTAAAGTGTGTAAGGAATTCCTACAACTCATTAGGCAAATGATAAATAACTTGATTTAAATATGAGTAAAGGATTTAAATAGACACTTCTCCAAAGAAGATATTTAAATGGCAACAGATACATGAAAAGATACTCACCATCATTAATTCATTACCTTACTGCCTCCTGGGAAAACTGTATGCAGGTCAGAAGGCAACAGTTAGAATTGGACTGGTTCAAAATTGGGAAGGAGTATGTCAAGGTGGTATATTGTCACCCTGCTTATTTAACTTATATGCAGAGTACATCATGTGAAATGCCAGGCTGGATGAAGCATGAGCTGAAGTCAAGATTGCTGGGAAAGATATCAATAACTCCAGATATGGAGATGACACCACCTTAATGACAAAAAGCAAAGAGGAACTAAAGAGCCTCTTGATGAAAGGTGAAAGAGGAGAGTGAAAAAGCTGGTTTAAAACTCAGGGTTCAAAAAACTAAGATCATGACTTCCAGTCTAATCACTTCATGGCAAATAGACGGGAAAACAATGAAAAGAGTGAGAGACTTTATTTTCTTGGGCTCCAAAAACACTGCAGATGGTGAGTACAGCCATGAAATTAAAAGATATTCACTCCTTGGAAGAAAGCTAAGACCAACCTAGACAGCATATTAAAAAGCAGAGACATTACTTGGTTGACAAAGGTCTGTATAGCCAAAACTACGGTTTTTCCAGTAGTCATGCATGCGTGTGGCAGTTGGACCATAAAGAAGGCTGAATGGCAAAGAATTGATGCCTTTGAGCTGTGGTGTTAGAGAAGACTCCTAAGAGTCCCTTGGACTGCAGCAAGATCTAACCAGTCAATCCTAAAGGAGATCAACCCTGAATATTCATTGGAAGGACTAATACTGAAGTTGAAGCTCCGATTATTGGCCACCTGACGCGAGGAGCTGACTCATCCAAAAAGACCCTGATGGTGGGAAAGATTGAAGGCAGAAAGAGAAGGGGATGACAGAGGACCAGATGGCTTGGCATCACCAACTCAATGGACTTGAGTCAGAGCAAACTCAGGGAGATGGTGAAGGACAAGGAAGCCTGGCATGCTGTAGTCCGTGGAGTTGCAGAGAGTCGGACATGACTGAGCGGCTAAACAACAAAGGGAAAATCAAAATCACAATGAGATATTACATCACATCTGTTATAGAAAATAACAAGTGTTGGTGACGATATGAGAAATTAAAGCCCTTTTGTTGGTTGGAATGGAAAATTCAGCATCCATTACGGAAATTAGTATTGAGGTTCTACCAAAAAATAAAAATAGCATTATCGTATGTTCCCAGCAATTCCAATTTTTGATATTTTACAAAAAATAATTGAAATCAGAATCTTGAAGAGGTTTTGGTATTTCTATATTTATTACAGCATTACTCACAATAGACAAGAGGTAGAAACTCTTAAACGTCCATTGATGGATGAACAGATAAAGAAAATGCAGCTTATGTACTAAAAAATATTTGTCAGCCTTTAAAAAAAAAGAAAATTCTGTTATATGTGACAACATAGATGAGCTTTGAGGACATTATGCCAAGTTTAATAAGCCAGCGACAGAAGTTAGAAATACCACATGGTTCCATTTATAGGAGGCATCTAAAGTACTAGACTCTTAGAAGCAGAAAATAGAATAGCGGTCGCCAAGGTCTGAAGAGAGGAGGAAGTGAGGAGTTGCTGTGCAATTGGTTTAGAGTTTTAGTCATGCAAAATGAAAATGTTCTAGAGATCTACTGTATAATGTGCATATAATCTACAATATTGTGCTGTCCATTTAAAAATATAAGAAGGTAGATTTCACATTATGCAATTTTTGCCACATAAAAAATAAACTAATAATGACTCCCAGAAATTTTTAATCACAGCTCCCTAAACACTGCATTTGGGCAAAGACTGTTTGCTTTAATTATTTATTGGGACTTAATGGTTTATTTGGAGGCAAAGGCAATTACTTCATAGTATCTTAATATCATTAGCTTGTTTCGTTCCCTTGCTACTACCAAAAGGAAGTGAACTTTCTGTGAATGTTCTAAATCACCTATAATGGGTTTTTTTGTGAATTCTTTGAGATTTTTAAATGATTCATATTGTTAAATATGTTCAACTGAGTTAAAATGTTGTAAGGCAGATAACTAATAAGCCCTAAAGATAAACTTCGTACTTGCACTAAAACAATTTTATACATGTAAGTATTAAGCTGATATTTATTATAATTGCATTCCTTATTCTAGAATATAACTTAATGCGATCTAAATGTGATCTTAATGTGATCTAAAAAGAGTTATTTAAAATTTGAGAGAAGTAACTTTTTGAGGAATTACAGAAATGAAATGGCAATTAACTTTTGTATATATAGTCTAGCCTACTTTAAAATTAAGATTACCAAAATCTTCAGTCAATTCTTTACATAATTCTTAGTCCACAAACCAGTTTTTTGTTTTCATTTAATAATTGAATTCTTAACTAATATTTAACTAGCAACTTTAAAGAGACCAAGAACAAAATGTTGACTTCCCAAGTTTAAATGGTAGGATAAGTTTGGCAGTTTCTCTTGCATTTTTAGAAATCTTCTCAAACCTGCAAGGAGAATTTAGAAATAGAAATGCATATTTAAATTTGATGAAACAAGAAGCAACTTAAACAGAAGGAAAGCCTAACAAAAGCAGTGAAGATCTAGCAGAAGAATTATGTTTTCTTCTTGTTTCAATTGCTATTTCCTTAATTACTTCATAAATAATGTTTAATATATTGCACTTTATCGTTACCCCTGTATATATTGTTATGTGCATGCTAAATCTCTTTAGTCATGTCTGACTCTTGCAACGCCATGGACTGTAGCCCACCAGGCTCCTCTGTCCAAGGGTTTCTACAGGAAAGAATACTAGAGTGGGTTGCCATTTCCTTCTCCAGGGGATCTTCTGACCCAGGGATGGAACCTGCATCTCTTTATATCTCTTGCATTGGCAGGTATGTTATTTACCACTAGCGCCACCTGGGAAGTCCTATATATATTGTTATATTTTTCTATAATTTTCTGTTGAGTTATTCATAATTTCTTTATTAATACCTTGCTTGTTTTTCTGCATGAATGTTTTTATGCACTAGAAAATAGCCCCAGTACTATTTACAGACTGTTAAGTGTTTCTCCGTTCATTGGAAACATTATCTTCATTATGTATTCAATCTCTACTATATTTGGTGGTTATTTCTCATATCATATTTGTGCATTACTGCATCAAAAACAATACAATTAAATTGTTTTATATAATATTTTATAAAACAGAGGACTGGGAATGGTCAGTTGTCCTTCCAATCCCAAGGAAAGGCAATACCAAAGAATGTTCAAACTACCGCACAACAACACTGATTTCATATGCTAGCAAGGTAATGCTCAAAATCCTTTAAGACAGACTTCAACAGTATGTGAACCGAGAACTTCCAAATGTACAAACTGGATGTAGAAAAGGCAGAAGAACCAGATATCAAATTTCCAACATCCACTGGATCACAGAAAAAGCAAGGGAACTCCAGAAAAACATCAATTTCTGCTTCATTGACTATGCTAAAGCCTTTCACTGTGTGGATCACAACAAACTGTGGAGAATTCTTAAAGAGATGGGAATACCAGAAAAGCCTACCTGCTCCTGTAAAACCTGTATGCAGGTCAAGAAGCAAGAGTTAAAACTAGACAAGGAACAATGGACTCGTTCAAAATATAGGAAGCTGTATATCAAGGCTGTATATCGTCACCCTGCTTATTTAACGTACACACAGAATACAGCATACAGAATGCCAAGCTGGATGAAACTCAAGCTGGAATCAATATTGCCAAGAGAAATATCAATAACCTCAAATATGCAGATGATACCACTCTAATGGCAGAAAGTGAGAGGAACTAAAGAGCCTCTTGATAAGGGTAAAAAAAGAGAGTGAAAAATCTGGCTTAAAACTCAACATTCAAAAAACAAAGATCATGGCATAACTTTATGGCTAGTGGATGTGAAAAAATTGGAAACAGTGAGAGACTTTCTTTTTTGGGCTCCAAAATCCCGGCAGACAGTGACTGCAGCCATGAAATTAAAAGACGCTTGCTCCTTGAAAGAAATACTATAACAAACCTAGACAGCGTATTAAAAAGCAGAGACACCACTTTGTTGACAAAGGTCCATCTAGTCAAAGTTATGGTTTTTCCAGTAGTCATGTACAAATGTGAGTGTTGGATCATAAAGAAGCCTGAGTACCAAAGAACTGATGCTTTCAAATGGTAGTGCTGGAGAAGGCTCTTGACAGTCCCTTAGACAGTAAGATCAAACCAGTCAATCCTAAAAGAAATCAACCCTGAATATTCATTGGAAGGACTAATGCTGAAGCTGAAGCTCCAATCCTTTGGCTACCTGAGGTGAAGAGTCAACTCATTGGCCCTGATCCTGGGAAAGATTGAGGGCAAAGGGGAAGGGGACGACGGAGGATGAGAACACTGCATGACATCACTGACTCAATTAAACAAGCTCCGGGGGATAGGGAAGGACAGGGAAGCCAGGTGTGTAGCCGTTAATGGAGTCACAAGGAGTCAGATATGACAGAGCTTGATCCAACAATAAAATATTTGGATTTTAGTAGTGCATGCTTATCAACATATATATTATGCATGTGCTTTTAGAATGTTTCAAGTCCTGTGAGGAATACTTTTATGACTTTCTTGGAGTTGAATTCACCTACATATTAATATAAACAATCTTTATTTTTATAAAGATTTTATAAAGATTATATTTATTCTTTATAAATATAAGGAATATTTATAATATAAAGCATTTTATTTGTAATGATAGAATACTTCTCTGCTCATTTAGGACTGTAATATCCATCAGCAAAAGTTTTCAGATTTTTCCATAAAATTCTTGTACATTTCTTGTTACTCCTAACTATTTTGTAGTATTTGTTGCTATTGAGAATGCCACAGTTTTCCATTATGTTTAATAATTAATTTGTTACTATATAAGAAAAATTGTGTGTATGTGTGTTGATTTCATATATTTCCATCTTGACAAACTCTCTCCTATACATGTGGATTAATGTTTTCTTATTCCTACCTAATAGTGATAACATATGCAAATAATGATCTGTATCTGATCTATCCCTATATTTATATCCCCTGTGTTCCCTGTATTATTTCATTGGTCAGAATCTCTTATAATATTTCATAATGGCAACTTTATCAAAGATCCTCATTTTTGTTTCCCATTTTAATTGCAATTCATTCAATAACTATTTATAACATGCTTTTATTGTGATAGATTATATTCTGGGGATAAAAGTCCTAGTGATAAAGTAGTGAAAAATATTGATGAAGTTCTTGCTTTTATGGCATTATCTGTAGTAGGGAAGAAGTGATAAACAAGTAAACAAATAAATGAATTTAAAAATTAACATACCTGTAGATAATGTCAAAGGTTGTGAAGAAAATAAGACAACTCAATGAAGAGAGAACTGACAACAGGGATAGTATATAATTATAAAATATAGCCAGATGAGGTTTCTTTATTTAATGATATTTGACCTTAGACTTGAATTGTGAGGCTGACTCTGTCATGTTAATTAAGTTCATGTGAAAGAAGTTTCCACATAGTAAAAGTATCAGGACACAAAGAGGTTGATATATTTGTCAAGGGGAGGGGTGGTTAGTGGTGAGAGGCATTTAATGACTATGTTTCTTTCTTCCATAGTTATTAATCCATTTAGGTTTTCAGATTTTGTTAATTTTTACCTTATTACAAATTTCCCCATTTTCCTAGGACTGCAAATGTATCAGTATAAGTTAATATAGTATATTCAAATAGTTCATCTCTTCTGAGTATATTCATTTTCCTTTTTGTGTTCTAATATTATATTTTTCCCTCTTCTTGTATATTTAGTTATACATGGCAAATTGCTGATTTCATTTTATTGAGCTTTGCTCTACCTTCTCATAGCTTCAATGACTTTAGGATATCTTACAATTTTTTTCCAGAATTATTATTTTTAATGGAAGAGTTAGTCCAAGTTACCCGTTTCACTACTATTGGAAGCCAAAGTCCAAAATCATTTTCAATGGCTGGGCCCTCTAAAATCCTTCAGTGATTTTTGACACAATGTGAGGATTATGAGCATACAATAATAATATGTAGTAAGTCAAGTATTTACTAATAAATAGATAAGACCAAAATGGAGATTTTGTTTTAGGATTAGATTCATTCAATAAATATTTATTCATGAAAAGTCTGACTGCCATCTTTCAGGAATTACACTTTTGGGAATATTCAAAGATAAATAGTTTACCTCTCCCCAGGTTATTAAGAAATAAGAAACATAAAATTAACTCTCTAATGTGGTGTAAATTGTGTACAGTCCTAGGGCTTAAAGAAAATTGCAGGAAACTTGGAAGGAAAACAACTTGCATCTAACTTCTATCAAAAAGGACTTAGCGTTCTTTGTTAGATCATTTCCTTTTTTGATATTGCTTTAAAATATCTCTACTATAGGCTTTATTTTAATCTTCTCTAAGGTTTGGTCATCTATGATGTAAAACTAGAGACCACTTCCACAGAATTATATATGCAAAACAGGCATTTAAATGTCTTCACATAATCATATTTCAGTATGCATGAAAGGCAGGGGAAACTGCATGAAAGATGACACCCAGGGCTATAAAAACAGTAGAAAGTCTCCTGAGAAATAATTGATTCAGTTACAATGGGAAGGAAGTGTGAAACTGGGAAAAGAATGGAGTCTGTATTGTAATATTGGGACAAACAAGTGTTTTGTGAAGTCAACTTCAAATGAGACTTAGAGCATGGTGCTATATAATCACAAGACTTAGGGGACATCATGAGATCTATAAAATTTTGTTTTTACTTGTATTTTATCCAAGATCCAAGAAGTCAGAGGATGATCACTTCTGGGTTACCTAATACATACAAACTAATAATCATAATATAATATGAATACTTTAAAATCTATGTATTTTCCAAGAACCATATGAGAGAGAGAAGAAAGGTCTTTTTGGTACAATCAGAAGACAATTTCAAAAAAGAAATTGCATTTCAGTTGGTTCTCGCAAATCTAAAGCAGAAAGAAACTAGAAGAGCATGTTCATTAGAAAAATAAGAATAAAAGCATGGATGTTTAATTGATCCTGTTGAGTTGGATGAATTGAATGTTGAGATATGGGACTAATAGGTAAATTAAATTCCTATTATTAAGGTTTCTAAATGTCATGTTATACAGGTTAAACCTTTTACTCAAAGAAAGGGATCAGAGTTCCCTTTCCCCAACACCCCCTAGGAAGACATTCTGTGAATCAGTTGTAATAAATAATGAAATACTGAAGACATGACATTGGATTTCTTAGAAGATTGCTGGAATTATTTAGGAAATATCAGTAGAGACAGAGAAGAGGAAAAGGATTATTAATATGTACAAGTTAGAATTGATGATATCGCTTTAAACACAGAAGTTATTATTTGCTTGTAGCTTTAAGTGCCTAAATTAACCTGGCTGATTTTCAAAGCACTTCAGAAACAAGAGATAAGTTCTATCAAGTATGAAGAGATTATCACTAAATATATAAAAACCAAAACTATAAATATTAATATCAGCCTTTGAAGTTACCCGGTAAGATAATGTAGTCTGTTAAAATACAGTCCATACATGATAAGATTGAAAGTAAAATCTGAGGTATGTAAATTTCAATGAGCCATTTTTTAAAAATAAGGCTAGTATATACCTGTAGAACTGATTCATCAATGAGGATTCGGGACTGCTTTCAACTGGCAATATGAGTTTGCCCTGGAGAGTATTTTAGAATAAATTCTGGAGGTCCGTACCCTGATATGCAGCCACCAGGAAAACTGTACAGTTACTCTGTGCTGTAACGTGTTTGTTTGATTTTCAGCTATGAAGGGTAAACACCAAATCTGTTTCTTACAAAGAAAATTCTGAAATCCAACCTATAGCTGCCTCTCCACTAATCTAGGCACACATGAATAGGAATCTGTATCTTTGAAAACCACTTTTAAAGTGTCATCAACCTGAGTTGCAAAATTGTTGAAGCAAAGCATGAAAATAAATATAAAATCTAATAAATAATTTATCTTAAGAATCATCAATCTCTAGTTCTCCCAAGTGAGTATCCCATCTTAAAGGTATATTTTTTTCCTGAAAGAAAGCTAAATTACAGCATAAATTATAAATTTTTTCAGTATCTAATGAACTGCAAGAGGAGATATCATTTCAAGATATTTAGGTTGACTAAGGACATAAAAGGGACTTCTCAGGTGGCTCAGTGGTAAAGAATTGCCTGCCAAGCAGGAGACGCAGGTTTGATCCTTGGGTCGTGAAGATCCCCTGGAGAAGGAAATGGCAACCCACTCTAGTATTCTAGCCTGGGAAACCCCAAGGACAGAGGAACCTGGCAGTCTACAGTCCATGAGGTCACAAAAGAGTCAGACACAACTTAGTGGTTAAGTGACATCCACAACAACAAGGGCATAAAAACAGGGTAGTTATTTGGTACATAAGAGGTACTTAACCTCTTGGGCTTCCCAGGTGACAGCAGGTGTAAAGAATCCACTAGCTAATGTAGGTGACATAAGGGATGCAGTTTTGATCCCTGGGTAGGGAAGATCCCCTGGAGAAGGGCATGACAACCGACTCCCATATTCTTGCCTGGGAAATCCCATGGACAGAGGAAACTGGAGGACTATAGTCTATGGGGTCACAAAGGGCCAGACGCGACTGAAGCAACTTAGCAAGCACACAGGGAACTGAAGATGGTGCGTCATAATCATGGAGATCTCAATATCAGATTTCTAAAAAGTTCAGAGGTTTTCATAAGCCTTTTGTCCTCCCTATGTTTTTTGTCCTTGTTATAGATAGTAAAAGGCCATGTAACTTCACTTTATTTTCTTTATCAGTCTCTGATTCTATACCACAGTATTTTATCTTGCTTGTCCATTTTAAAACAAATGCTCAATTTATATTAACCAATGATGCTTTGGCTTATGAACAATTCTGGCCTATTTTTCAGAATTAATAAAAATAATTTTTAGCTGGAAAAAATGTTTATGTATGTGTGTGTGTGTGTGTGCTAAATTACTTCAGTCATGTCCAACTCTTTTCAGCCCCATGGACTGTAGCCTGCCAGACTCTCTGTCCATGGGATTCTCCAGGCAAGAATTCTGGAGTGTGTTGACAAGTCCTCCTCCAGGTGACTTTCCTGACCCAGGAATTGAACCCGTGTCTCTTACGTCTCCTGCTTTAGCAGCTGAGTTCTTTACCATTATTGCCACCTGGGAAGCCCCTTATATATGTGTATATGTGTATAAATATGCATATGTATATATTTATATATATTTGTTGTTTAGTATTGTTTAGTTGCTCAGTCATATCTGTCTCTTTGTGATCCAATAAACAGCCACCAGGCTTCTCTGTCCATGATAGCACACTATTGTTTATAAAATCTATGTACTTATTTTTTAAATTGCATGTACTTTAAAGTGTTTTTAGCTTCCCTAGAAATACTCTTTTTAAAGAAATATTCCTTTGAAATGACTGACTGTTAAGCAGCATGTTGTGGTCAGCAGTTAGCAGCTCAAAATAGCAGCTGAAAAAGAGTCAGAGTTACCTCAATCATGAGCTTTACTCTTTCAAAGAATTTTCCATTATATTATAAATCCTTCAAGAGAAAAACAAAAAAACAAAACCTGAACCGCTTCCTATTTTTCATGCTTGATAGCTGAAATCTAGTTGAAATTTTAAAACATACAGCTTTCTACTAGTGTTAGATAAGAGCGATTCAGTTCAGTTCTGTTGTTCAATTGTGTCCAACTCTTTGCGACTCCAGGTCAATAATATTAAAACCAAAATTTTCAATTTTGGGCTTAGGGAGATCACCTATATATTTCTTATTAGAATTGGTGTTTACTATTGTTAGTTATTTCTATTTTTCTTATTTTACACTTAAATGTCCTCTCAGAAACACTCATGTATATTTTTTTTTTCTGAGACCCAGAACTACAACTCTTATCTTTTACAAGTTTCTCTGCATATATCATAAGTGCTTTAAGTATGATAATGTAAAACTATGATAATGATAGTATTGAAACAAAAATGGGTATGATGAGGAATCAGAGTGCAATCAGAATACCAATTATGGCATACTCTCATATACACTTAATTAGGTAGGGAAGAGGATATTTTTAGACATTTTTCACCAAGAAGATGTGACATCTAGGCAGAAGGAAAAGGACAACTTCATTTTAAGTAAGTGTTTAAATATTTCATAATGACTATAAGAAGGGAATAGAGGTTACATTGCTAGAGTTTCTTGTTCTTATACCAATTCAGTATGGCTTTCTAAAGAGATAAATTCATATAATTCTACAGTTAATGATGATTTATTTAATATGCATTTTCATTTTAGCAGATACAAAAGAAACATGTGAATTCTATTTAGTAAGATAACCTATCACCCCATTCACATAAGTAGATTTAAACAATATTATTTTACTGCAGTAAGTAGTGCTCAACCTCAAACCTTAATCACAGGATAGGATTTATTTTGAGATTAGTTTAGAAAAACAACTGCAATATTTTGGTAGTATAAACAAGCATGATGAAAACAACTTGTAGCACGTCATTGAAATTTGCCACAAAACTTACTAATAATATGCTGACTTCTGGCCTTAGCACTGATTGACTTTCATTAAGATTTTCCCATTCACTTCAATGTTCATTAAAATTGCAAATTCAAAAATCTCTCTTTGCTTTCATTTAATACTAATATTTGGGTGATATGAACAGTTGGCCCAATATATAAACCAAATCAATTCTTGACTCATTTTTCTCAGAACTGAAAAGTACAAATAAATACTAGAAACTTTTCAATAGATTTTTAAAAAGAACAGATTTCTTTGTTACTGTTGGTGGGATTACTCCTGTGGTCTCTGATTTGTTAGAAAAGATCAAAAGCTAAACACAAGAGATGCCAAGTATCTCCATTCTAAATTATCAGAATTCACAACAACAGTAGGATTTAATTGACATTTCCTATCCCTTATATCCATATCATCCAATAGAAATATAGCATAGGTGACAAACATAATTTAAAATTTTCTGTCATGTTAATAAAATTATAAAAAGAAAAAAAGAAAATTCTTGGTTTAAAAAATGGCTTATGAGAAAAATTTACTTTTCTCATAAAACTAGTAAAATCTAAAAAGAAATAGGTAGAATTAATTTTTATAACATAGTATCTAAACAATATAATCAAAATATTTTCAACATTTGATACATTTTGAAATGGAAAATACATATTGTTTTTTATCCTGTCTTTGAAATCTGATGTGTGTTTTATACTTTTAGTATATATATATTGATTCAGAGTACTCAGATTTCAAGTACTCAATACCCACATATAGCTAGTAGCAAGCATAATAGGCAGTATGGTGGTGGTTTAGCTGCTAAGTCGTGTCTCACACTTGCAACCCCATGGACTGTAGCCTGCTAGGCTCCTCTGTCCATGGGATTCTCCAGGCAAGAATGGTGGAGTGGGTTGCCATTTCCTGCTCCAAAAAAAATCCTACACTGTCTATTATAGGATTCTAATAGTGTTCTGTAGAACACTATTCTTCTTTTAGAAGAACAGTGGTCACCAAAAGAGTCTATCAAAGAGCTACAGAAAGGAACTCTAACATAAACATTGGGGATGCCAGTGTCCTTGCAATCTTACCCTGGTCACATAAGAAATGGACACATGCTGTTCTTCCTGAGGAATAACTAAGGCTACCTGCCACTATCACTCTACCACCAAACAGGAAAAAATAAATGAAAAGAGGTGTACAAGGGAAGACTGTCAAGAAATGAATGGGTGAAGCCCACTCTCCCATGAAAGCCTTGTTCCCACAGATGCAGATGCCCACAAACCTGAGAATTGACCCTGGAGGACATGAAATGTCACCAGAGAGCACTCAAGTTGTGAAAGAAAGGCTCACATATCAGAAGAATGTGTGATGATGACACTAACAGCTGGAGGTCAACCAGAAAAACTGGCCAGACCTTCCAAGGAACAGAAGAGGCACAAAGAGCTTTTCTGAGACCCTCATTGATTGGCAGGTTGAAGCCACTACTTGATACAACATCCAAAGGACAAAGAGCCAAATAAGGCAGAGCCAAGAACTCCTAAGCAAATAAGAGAACTGCATTTTCCCTCTTGTTCTTCTACCCCATATTAGAGCAGTCCGTGTAGGGAAGATGCAGAGAACATGAAGGGTCTGAAAAGCAATCCACAAACCAATCCTCACCTACCCCAACAAATCACTAGAGCCAAGGTTCTAACTTACTGGAAGAATAAAAGGCCTTTGAATCAGGTTTGAGTCTTGAGAAAAGACTGTTTGAAAATTGAAATTACACCGTTTCAGAAGTTGGCCAATGTAATTTTAAAAAAGGTGATGTCCCTGGAGCAGATTGTTTGGCAGATAAAAATTGAGATCTTGAATGGGGTAAAAAGGACAAAGCTATAAAGCTATTACATGTATAATGAGTAATGACTTCTCAATAAATCAGCTAAATATATGCTATCCCAAACAAAATACTGTTGATGAAATGTTTAAAACACAACAAGGTGTTAAAAAATGGAGATAAGACACGGAGATTGAAGAAAGGTATTGGGACTAAACCACCACCACCACTGGGAGGATAAACTTGGCTATAAAGACAAATAGTGCAGGGCCTCAAATACCAGGAAGAAAGAACAAGTACTTTTTCTTTAAAACAAGATATGGCCAAAGTTTTTGATCCGAAAAGGGACATCATTAGGTCCTTTAAAAAGAGCAAAATTTTAGGGATATTGTAGAGGTTAAATTAGAGTAGGAGTAATACAGAGAGCAGAAAGATAATTATCCACAGTTAAGACAAGCAGGAAGCAATGAGTAATTGCACAAATGAATGGAAAAGAAAAGGCAGATTTGAGAAATACAATTCTGACAAACAGGATGACTGACTGGTTGTTGGTAGTACAGTATTAAGAAGAGAGAGGAGGTTAAAGGAGCTTTCTTGCCTCCAGGTTAAATGTTGAGGAAGCAGAATAATGAATGCCTGAAGCAAAAATGAAGAGCAGTGAAATGTCAATTTAGGAATGATGACAGCAGGTCAAGTTTGAGATGCTTGAGGAACATTCAAGAGCCTATGTCCATCAGCTAAGCACTGGAACTAAAGATCTAAAATTAAAAAGATGTCAGCAACAGAGATAAAAATTCTGGAGTCAACAGCATATAGTGGAAGTTGTAACTGTGGCCCTGGATGAGATTTCCCTGGAGGAGACTGAAAAAGAGCAGTCTCAGAAGGGAAAATCCTGTCACAGGCCAAGAAGGAAGGAATAGAAAGAGGTTGTCAATAGCCTCACAGAGTGCAAAGACATGCAAATTCTTAAGAGGATGAGAATTATTAAGAAGCCATTAGTTTTGGCAAATAAGAAGCTATTTGTGGCCTTAGTGAAAGAGATTCAGTGGTATTACAATCATCGGAAGATAATGGACCAGATTAGGAAGTAACTGAACCAGAAGTAGTGGTTGTAGAATAACCCAGAACTGAAACAGTTCAGAGCTAGATTAAAGGGAGAGCTTCTGAAATTCTTACGAAACTGATCAGAATCCTAATACAGGCTATGAATTCTATAAAAAAGATTGCCTGCAATCCAAGCTTCTATATATAATTTTGTCTAGAAACTGGGCTGCACAAAGAAATCTAGGTTCTAAAGGAGCAGAAATTTCATCACATAGCAAGATTTATTACTACAAACATGCTACTATAAAAAGAAAAAAAAAAGAATGTCACATTGTATTGTAACCTGTACTTATCAAAAATCCTAAGAATAATTTGAAAATATTCTAGAATAACTAAATAGATGAAAATATATTTACTTTAAATTAAGTATATTTATAATTAACTACCCTTTTTTCTCCCAAGAAAATAAAATTATTACTTACATGTCGGTCTCTATAACCAGAGTACAAAAATGTAGTGCCAAAATTTAGAAAAAATCATTTTTTCCTTTTGTTAGAAGAACTGGAAAGAGTGAACCATGAGTTACTTAACCTTTTATATTTTACTTCATTTAAAAATACACCAATGTTGATATTCACATCAAAGGATCATAGATTTTAACTTTTATTTCCAAAGATAATATTTTGACCAATATCTAAAATTTAAAATTTTAGAGATGTTTATATTCTTTATAACATATATATGACAGCATACTTTTCAAAAGAGTGACACAAATACAAGTAAAATCCTGTTACATTTTTAATGGTTTTTACTTCCAAAAAGCTAAAAGAATAAAGGGGGGAACACATGTATACCCATGACTGATTCATGTGAATGTATGGCAAAAACCACCACAATATTGTAAAGTAATTAGCCTCCAATTAAAATTTTTAAAAAAAGAATAACATGGAGGGCTTTTTCTAGTTAGTATATACCTATGTTGACAATATCAATGATCATCTTTCTAAAATATTCATAAGGCAGAAGAGAAATGAAAATGATATATTCAAAGAAAGCAACTTGATCACAGATCTGAACCCATTTTGAGAAATCTCTTCCTTCTTAAACTATTTAAAGCCATGACTTCCTAGGCACTCATCGTAACAATTTTTTGTAAAGAGATATTATAACATAGGACTGCTCAAAATGAAAAGAAGAAAAAGTTAGAACAAAGTCCAGCTCACCAATAAATGTGATACTCAAAGCTAAAAGATAAGAGTGCACAAAAATGGGTGACTGCCATCTGTCTCCTAAAAAACACAGAAGCCTACGCAATGCCAACCAACATGTTCTGTCAAAGAAGTGACTTAAAATATGTTCTGCTAACACTAAAATGGCAATAAGCAATTTGAAGGAAAACGTATACTTGACCAAATTGTCCCCCACAGCTCATAAACACCTCTGTTTGTGCCCTTGGAGTTTATCAGGGCTGTGGGAGACATTTATTGACTTTTACTTGATCTCCTATTGCCAAAACACACCAAGGTTAACACAGTTACTCAACACCTTTGATGCAGCCAGGAAAATCTTTGACTGAAAAATGTGTGCAATTTAACAAAGCAAGCAGTAACTGCCTGCAGGAAGCTCTACAACCACAATCATTTCAAAATGTCACAGTTAACCCAACGCCGTGACAGCTCCACTCTGCGAGCACCCCTCAAGATGGTCTGTTCAGAAGAGACAGGTCAGCTTTTAACCACAGGTTTATTTTCACTTCTGAGTCATCCCTAAAATGTGGATCAAATATTGTGTTTAGAAAGTCTTGGAATAAAACAAATTACTTTGTATCAGATATCTAAATAATTTGAAATGCTTTCTAATGCTCTAAAATAATTCATATAATGTTCTCTGATCTAAAAGGAATATACATGAACCTGACTCAAAACATGAATCAAAATATACACTAGAAATCCTGGTAACATGGAACATTTTCTTGCAATATTTGGTCTCTGCCTATCCTAGCCAACCACTCAGTAATGATAACATAAACACACCACCAGTGCTAATTAACAAATCACAAAAATGTATGGTATGTTAGTAACTTAAAAGAGAGCACAGTTCAGAAAGCAGAAGCAACAGAACTCAGAGACTAAGAATTTGAAACCTCCTTCGTTGCCACTGACTTAATAAATGATCTTGGGTAAATCAACCTAAACTGAACTTCCAGGCAATACCCGTGACTGAAGATGATGTTGCCCTACAGTATTTAAACAACATTGTTAAATGTGCTATTTTTGTAACTACAGGCAAGCCATTAATGAACAAATCAGCTTGCCAGTAATTAAAGTTGATTTAAATACTAAACGACCCCATGCCAGCCATCAAGAAGAGGTGGTTCTCTTCTATTCATGCCTATTTGCTTCCATTCCACATTATAAGCAAGATAACTTGCTACTCAGATCACTTTCATTTGGTTTGATTGCTTGCGTTTTGCTGAATGAATTTCCATCTTTTCATTTAAGGCATAAATTTAGGAGGATAATACAAGAAAACTAGCAAAATTGATACACAATATAGTCACTTACCTTCCTCCTTTATTCCCCATTAAAGCTCGACTTTGCACAGAAGACCAATTTCTAAAATAAATATTATCATTGGATAATACATAACCTAATCTACTACACACTAATTCCAGCAAATATTGATATAGATTCCTTTATCATTTTTAGATAAAAGATGCTTCTTCTAAGCTATTCTCTATTTAACGATGCACTAAATATAAAAAATATTCAAGTTCATTCTTAATGGAGTATTTGAAAACACTTAGGTCATACACTAGCATACCTCCTTAATAAATTAGGTCAGGTTTAAATCAAGCAAAAGTAAGACACTACAATATAAAAAGATAACTTGCATAAGGAAGTATCAATTAGTGGACTCATGTATATAAAGTGGCATTATCAAATATAAGTGTTTTTATGTCTAGTGTAATATACTGGTGAGACACATTAATGAAATACCTCATTTTATTGACTTTTAGCAGACATCTTATTATTCAGTATATAAATATATGGTATGAAGCCAACACCACCAAAACCATGGGTTTTTTTAAGTCAATATTTAGTCTTTTACATTTTCATATACAGTACTAAAAGGAGGGTTATTTCAAGTTGAACTAAAATACTATTTGAGATATATAATATACTAGGAACATATTTTTAGAAAAAAAGTTTTTCTCAGCTAATTTCTTTTTCATTTTTAACAGGCAATGTACTTCCTATATAAAATACATTTTGAACTTGTATCTATTAATTGTTTAAAACTTCCACTTGGCATTTCTACATGATACATAAATGAATTCCAGGTTAGGACTGTAAAATAAACTAGGATCATGAGGTCCTTGTCTCTGTTGCCTAGTAAGATGAATATATATTAAATAAACAAGTGAATAAACAATTTCATAATTATAAGAAGAAACCAAATCCAAACATCCAGATGTGTCTAAAAGTAAGTGATATGGCATGGCTACTTAACTCTCTTTCCCTAGAGCTAGTGACAAGGAAAGAACATTTGTCTCAGCAAAGCTTTAAGAATTTACATTGCTCTATCAATTCGAGGGCAAGCAGATTAAGGTAGTGATTAAATGACCCAGGGAAATATCAGAGAAAACTCTAAAATGCTAAAACATTAAGGCAAGACCACCTTAAGGACATAGCCACCAAGTGAAAACGGCCGCCAAGGTCTGACATCTTTCATGCCGTTGTACTAAAATTGAAAAGATGTTGAAGCCATAACAGTGGGATGTCTCCATGATGCAGGACATTTAATGGGATCTCAGAAGAGAGAAGAACATAAGTCCCTTACCTAGGTCTGCCTCAGTCTCAGCTATGCGATCCCTTTCCCACCTTTATAGTCTGAGGCCTTAGAAAAGTACTTTGAAAACTGTCCATTTGAAAGGAATAGACAAACTATTTCCAAATAAAATGAAATGAGGTATTAGTCAATTTCTGTCACAATAGTGCTGAAAAACAAACATCCCCATGATCTCAGGGACTCCCCCCCAAAAAAATTATTTTTCTCACTCATGGGTCTGTGAGGTGGCTGTGATACTCCTCAGCTTAGGTGAGAGAGTCTTGGATTGGTTCAAGGATGGGGCTGGATTTAATTCTGCCCCACACATGTCTATATTCTGGAACTAGCAGCTATCTAGAGCAGCTTTCCCTCAGAGCAGAAGCTGCAAGTCCAAGAGGACAGGTCATCGCACAAGCACATTCAAAGCCTGTTCATGACATCTTTGCTCACATCCCATTAGCCATAAAATATAATGTCCAAAGTCAATGTCAATGGTGAAGGCCAAAACCAGTATGGCAAGAAATTATCTTCCTCTCATGGTGCCAGGGAGAGGGTAAACATTAGCTGAAAGATAAAGTATTTATGTCAGAAGGATACTAAGTCTCAAAAAGAATTCTGTTGAACTATCAACAGGATCTGGATGGAGCTACTTAAATTCATCATAAGCAATGATGATGAATATCTAAAAATAAAAAGAAATGGTATAAAAACCATACAAATATACTACAGGGAAAAAAAAACACGGTAGAACACATAATACAGGAAACACTGGTTGATTTCCTACAAGTGTTTTGCTCTATAAAATAGCAAAGAAATTTAAAGTTTTTAAAGTAAGGAGAAATATGATAGCTCAAAGGTGAGATGTTATAACAACAAAATATAAAGCAAGAGAATGACAAAGCTAAGAAAATAAAGAACTAAAACACACAACTTTTGACACAATAAGAAAACTCTCAATAACAGAAATCAGGACAGACCTGGCTACAGTCAAATAAAATTAATGTTGTATAAAAGGCTTGAGGTAATCGAATGAACAGAGACAGAGGCAAAAAGATTAAAACAACTAGAGCAGTGATGACAGATAAGAAGGATGAGTAAGGAAGAAACAGCATAAAAGTAACTTGTGTTTCTTAAGTAGAGACATCTAACACACACACACACACAAAATATAAAATCATTCATAGGTATAATACAGGTAAAATGCACTAAAGTTTAGAAAGAGTTAACCAAATGAAAGAAATACATTTTATTTGGAAAATTTAATTCAGAATTACTGAGATAGAAATAAATCATAGCTAAATGATAGAAACTCAGGAATAAAGAAATAATTCTGCATCTATTAAATTTAAAAAGTCACCTATGAGGGGGTATGGGAAATGAGGTTAGTCTCAGATGTCTTCAGTGCCAGTAAAAATGAGGTGCTTATGCCTGTGTGTTCAGTTGGATCAGACTCTTTTTGACCCTACGGACTGTAGCCCACCAGGCTCCTCTGTCCATGGAATTCTCCAGGCAAGAATGCTGGAGTGGGTTGCCATCTCCTTCTCTAGGGGATATTCCTGGTCCAGGGATCAAATCTATGCCTGCCTCTCCTGCATTGTAGGCAGATTCTTTACCTGTTGAGCCATCAGGGAAGTATTTATGAAATTCCAAGGGAAAGAAAGTGTTATCAAGGAAAAGTGTGTCTAGTTAAGGTGTTACTTAATTATGAAAATGAGGGACACGTATCCTCTACAATGGTGGACAGACAATATAACACTCATGAGCCACTTGATAAAGCAAGTTCCCAAAAAGGACATTCAGCTGAAGATGACAAATAAAGAAGCCAGGGATGAAGAAGCTAAGAGAAAGGGGATATTGGTAAGCAGTAAATCTGTTCACATGTAGAACTAAGATCAAAAGACAAAAAAGGGAATTATGATGTAGAAAAGAACATAAGTATGATGACCCTTTTCGAACTCAAATATAGAAGGAGGCGAAAGAAAGCGAACAATGCTAATTGTCTCCTCCTTCATAGTATTACTCGCTAAAACTGGGGCATTTAATTAGAAGAAAACAGATTGATCTTAAACTCTATTTTCATAAATTTTGTTACTTTAATGGTAATTTTTAAATTACTAATAATCCTTGTGGCAAAAATTTTGCCTGAATTTAAGTTCCCTTCAAGTTCTTCAATTTATCTTTTCTTCAGTCACAAAGTGATTGAAACTACTGTCTGTCTTCTGAAGTCTTCAAAAAGGAGGGCGGATAGAATGGGTGCAAAAAAATCTCAAATTATTATGAGATTCATAACTCTAGTTTTAAAGAGAATGTAAAGGTAAAGCAAAGATTGGACAATTAACTAAACAAAAAGGTATTTTATATACCTTAAGCATTACACTGATCTTTTCTTCAGATAAATTGAAATAAAAAATAAGATATAATAATGCCACTTTAATACCATGAATATAATGATGCCATGTTCCAAAATCCTTGCCTGCACACACAATATCCTTATTCTGTAATACTCAGCTCTACTCTCCTGTCAGCCTTGTCCTCAGAGTGGTTTCACTCCATGGTCACAAGACTGTCACCAGTGGCAACCAGGGCTTCCTTTGTGACTATGGTCATTGAACACTGCATAACCACAGGTCACTCTGTTCTCAATGTGGCCTTTTTATGCAGGTTACATGATGGTGGTGGTCCTAGAATGGGGAAATACATTTGCTTCCTATACCTAAGGAATACGAATGCTGATGTCCATGCTTATTTAGGCCATCCTTGAATGAAGCCCTTTGGGCCAGGAAAACACCTTGAGGTCTTTGGCTATGAACAGGGTCCTACACCTATCACTAAACTAATCACTGTGTCAAGAGAGAGAGTTAACAATCAGGGTTGAGTTTCTTTCTCCCAAATCAAGCAACTGCTACACACTGGGGCTACAGAGTGGGCCTCACATTGGAAAAAGAATAAAATAGATGTTTGCAAGACAATCCCATTGTCCACTACAGAGGAGTTTCTAGGCAGGTTTAATATCAAGTAACTGAGAGGTGTGTAGAAAATGAATTATTCCATCGATTGCCTCTTTTCTAAATTGAAGTTATACTTTGTGACCCAAACATCTGCAAATCAAATGTACTAGCTTTCCAATAGAGTGTATTTTCTGAGATTTATAGGTGCCTATTAGAAACAAATAAATGTTCACAAACAGTCTCAGAATCAACTAACACAATAATTTATTGCTAAAGGCAACTTGAACACAGAAGCTCTGAAAGTATTGATTCATTGTAAATAATTCCCCAAGAGGGCTGTTTTTAAAGCTGAGTTTTAAAGCATAGTTCACAGGTGTAGTCTTACCTACAGTGCAAATATTTTTATGCATGGGAGATTTTTCTAGCATTAATACAAATATAGGAATGGGAAGCCCCATGAATAAAGTCTGGCTGAAAAACTATAGCCATCTATTTGCTGGTAGGCTGTGAAGCAAATGGAAACAAACATATTCTAGATCTAAAAATAAGAGTAATCAGCATGACAGCCTTTCAAGAAATAACACACACACCCTCAGCAGAATGGAAGGCAAGGCTTCTAAACGACAGTGATAAATGTTCGAAAAGTGGCAGAGCAAATGGCAAGGGTAACCTCCCCTTCAGGAAGATGAAGTTTTTGAGGTCGGAAAAAGACCCATCAGATCATTCTATCATTCTTCCACTAGACACGAAGTGACTTGAAACTACTGCCTCCCTTCTGAAGTCTTTGAAAAGGGGAATGGATAGACTGGGTGGAAAAGATTGTATTTTATTATAGGATTCATAACTTCAGTTTTAAATAGAATGATAAAGGTAAAGAAAGCATTGAAAATTAAAAGACCTAAGTAAAAGGCATTTATATCATATGTTTACAATTACATTTAAATTTTTCTGACAAAAGCTATACTAAGATTTGATTAATGACTCATCTTACAAGAACAGAAATTCTTTACCTAGCTAAACTTGAAAATGGATACAGCCACAAAATTAAGGACCCTGGAAAGAAGATTTTGTGTTATGAGTGACATGATGAACATATTTCAGGGCAGATGGTCAGCATTTCTGGGAACTGAGGATCTTTTCCTGTCGTAATAATGAGTGACATCATCATTCCTAGCAGACTTACCATCACCTACTGAGGCCTAACAACTCCCAAAAGGACAAGTCAATAAGCATCCTTTTCCACTGTACTTTTTGCTTCAATCCCAGACAGATGTCATTCAAATGTAATTATTTCTTTCTGATTTAAAATTTATGGTAATGGTTAAGCCTTGTTTGGCATCAATTCAGTTTCAGTCGCTCATTCGTGTCCAACTCTTTGTGACCCCATGAGCCACAGCACACCAGGCCTCCCTGTCCATCACCAACTCCCAGAGTTTATGTTTGGCACAATGTTCTATATTTAATTAATTTCTAAGTCTCGATTTGTTTTTCCTTATCATTTGCAGGGAAAGAGAAATGCCAAAAATGATTTAAAGCAAGGCTTTAAATTACCTTTATATAGTTCTGATTGTTAACCTAGATTTATAAGTCTTCAGAGCATCTGCTTCTAAATGTTAAAAGGGGTCATATAGAGTTTTCAATTTAAACAGACTGAAAGCCAGGCATCCTCTTAAAGTTCGTTAATACTTATAATACATTTTTCCATAAAAACAGTGTAATAAGAATGTTCTGCTATGTATTAAAAGGCAAGCTAGCAACTCTTTAAAAAGACTTGTTTTTCATTGATGTTTTTAATTTTTTTGCTAAAAAAATACTTTGGTTTCAGTCCACTGTAAATGTTTGCTTTGTGAAAACCTTGTCCCTAAAATAGTGCCCCAATAGACACTTTCTGAATAAGTGTATACTACCAAAACAAAGAACAAATCAGTTATATTGAACCAGAGTTTCAATTACTTTACATAAGATTGCTTTCTAATCAAAGTGTGAAATAAACAGTTAATTGAATGTATAGAAATTCAAAGTGATAAGATAAAAATACCTGAAAAGGAATTATGATTTAATGAGAGAAGCATGCAGAAAAATATGTGGCCTAGTCAGTTAAGAATCTTCCTGCAATGCAAGAGATCCAGGTTCAATCCCTGGGTCAGGAAGATCCCTGGAGAAGGGAATGGTAACCCACTCCAGTATTCTTGACTGGAAAATACCACGGACGGAAGAGCCTGGCAGGCACAGTCCATGTGGTTGCAAAGAGTCAGACACATCTGAGTGACTAGCACACATAAACACAACACTTAGTAGGAAAGAAAAGAAAAGAAAGAAAACGTAATGCTGAATAGATTAAGTATGAACTTAAGAGTTTTCTTTTTTTTTAATTAATGTATTATTTTACTTTACAATATTGTATTGGTTTTGCCATACATTGACTTGAATCCTCCATGGGTGTACATGTGTTCCCCACCCTGAACCCCCCTCCCATCTCCCTCCCGATCCCATCCCTCTGGGTCATCCCAGTGCACCAGGTTCACAATTGTTAATTCTGATTTCATAAGTGTAGGTAATTATATTTAATTTTATCAGTATGGATATCAATCCTGAAATACCACTGTTTTTAACCACGGGCTAAAGAAACATCAAGTGTCTTTAGTATTTTCCACCTGTGATTCAGTTCAGTTCAGTTGCTCAGTCATGTCCAGCTCCTTGAAACCCATTGGACTGCAGCAGGCCAGGTTTCCCTGTACATCACCACTCCTAGAGCTTACTCAAGCTTAATTACATTGAGTCGGTGATGCCATCCAACCATCTCATTCTCTGTCTTCCCCTTCTCCTCCCGCCTTCAATCTTTCCCAGCATCAGGGTCTTTTCCAATGAGTCAGTTCTTCACATAAGATGGCCAAAGTATTGGAATTTCAGCTTCAGCATTAGTCCTTCCAATGAATATCCAGGACTGATGTCCTTTAGGGTGGACTGGTTGGATCTCCTTGCAATCCAAAAGACTCTCAAGAGTCTTCTCCAATACCACAGTTCAACAGCATCAATTCTTTGGCACTCAGCTTTCTTTATAATCCAACTCTCACATCCATACATGACTACTGGAAAAAGCACAGCTTTGACTAGGTGGACCTTTGTTGGCAAAGGAATGTCTCCACTTTTAAATATGCTGTCAGTTTGATCATAGTCTGTCTTCCAAGGAGCAAGTGTCTTTTGATTCTATGGCTGCAGTCACCATCTGCAGTGATTTTGGAGCCCAAGAGAATAAAGTCTGTTAACTGTTTCCATTGTTTCCCCATCTATTTCCCATGAAGTGATGGGACTGGATGCAATGATCTTAGTTCTCTGAATGTTGAGTTTCAAATCAACTTTTTCCCTCTCCTCTTTCACTTTCATCAAGAGGCTCTTCAGTTCTTCTTTGCTTTCTGCCATAAGGCTGGTGTCATCTGCCTATCTGAAGTTATTGATATTTCTCCCATCAATCTTGATTCCAGCTAGTGTTTCATCCAGCCTGACATTTTGCACGATGTACTCTGCATATAAGTTAAACAAGCAGGGTGACAATATACAACCTGTGACTAGAGAATATACCAACTGTGATTAGAGAAGAATCAAGAATTGTTAGGTTTCTTACTTTTTGAATATAATTTACCTTAAGGGGAAACAGATTTTTAAAGTCAAGTCAAAGGATGAGCATTCATATTCAGTTACTTTAAGTGCTGTAACTAAAAAGTACTTAGGCTTGAGTCTTACCAACTGCAATAGCCACACTTGCATCAGAGTGCTAGCAGGACATGTACCCAAAATAGTGGCTTGGAGAAATTTGAAGACTAAATCCATAATAAAGACATAGGCAACATTAAGGAAAATTTAGATATATAGTAAAAAATCCTGTATAAGCAATAGCTACTTTTGCTAGGCTTTAAGGGATAAAGGAATGTTGCAGTTGCCAGAAGTTGACAATAGGAAAGAGCCTTTTGAAAGGAGTTTTGGCTTTGTGGGAAGAAGCCAGCAGTGGAATAAATACTATGAAATTTATTTCCACCAGCCTTCTGATCATCCCACTGGTGACACGGTCTACAAAGGTCAGCCTCTCAGGACATAGAAAAAGATGGAGCTGTATGAAAGTGAACACTGAAGGACAAATAAAGAAAAACCTAGACTTCACTGGTGGAGAAAATGATGGTGCCTGAGACTAGATAGAAGCACAGAGAAAGAAATTACCTAGGCTTTGGGGTTGGCAGTTAACACAATGGCCAGGCAATGAGTGTGATGTACCTTGTCTGAAAGGTTCCAACATCCCTAAGTTTCCTTTGACTCAGAAGTTAAATCAAATGAGTGTAGAGAAGCAGAGAGACCTGAATTGGTGTTCAACTCACTCACAGTGATACATAAAGCAAAGCTGGGAAAAAAGAACTTCTCAGCCATGCCCCACTCCTAAAGCAGAGATGATGTTCTAGAGCACATGCTTTGGGGCAAGGGTCCAGGCTGATGGGGAATTGAAGTGCTAAAGAGAGAAGCTACCAAAGTAAAAGGTGCTGGAAAATTATGTGAAAAAGAGTACCAGAAAGCTGAAATTTTACAAGCGCGACAACCTTCAGGGCTCGTCTACGGCAAGTGGGTATTCGATGCGCTACATACAAGGAAACAGAAACTGTTGAGTCACAACCTGCCTTGACCAAAATAGCTCCAGATGCTATCAGAATGCAACTTGCAGGTATCAATGCCTTAGCATATAGAGGTTGGAAGAATGAGAGGCTGCAACCGAAGTAATCCTGACAATAATGATTTTATCCTTTCCGATATAATTTTTTTTAATTTACTAAAGTACAATAATAAACAAATATAGAATTATGTAGAGTAAAAGACTTCTTTATCACAATTTCTTACATATATGTATATACATATGTATACATATATATGTATGTATATATAACTACCTTGTAGTTTAGTATATTTTACATGGAGACTGTATCATTTTTACAAAGTCAACATTATGCTATTTCGACAAATTGGTTGTTTCTCTTAACGAATAACATATTGAAGAATTTTTAACAGCAATAAAAAAATCATTTGTAATATACAGCAAATGGTAATTCTTTCAAAAACATGTTTTATATTTTGACATTATTTAGAGAAAATTAAAACTTCCATAAAAGCAGCTATTTCAGTATTTTCCTTGATAATTTAATTACACAGTTCTTCCTCTCCATAAGTTTGTAAAAACATATTATCCTATATATTTACTTAAAAAATTTTTACACCTAACTATCTAATCAGAATAAATTTTTTTTATGGATGGAATGAAGGAAAGGATAAAACTTTCATCAAATACAACTGGCAAGACTGCTCTTTTTCATTAAAATTGCAACAGTTATTAATCACTAAATTTCCATATATACATGGATATGCTTCTCAGATCTCTTCTGCTTTGTTAATCAAAATGCCTCTTCTTGAGTGAGAACTAGTATCATTTAATTACTGTCTTTATAGGTTTGTTTGGTTTTTTTCTTTTGCACTACATCTAGTATCAGAGTTTTCAACTCACGAATAAGTTGAGAAAATTGCCATACATTTCAGTGTCCTGAAGCAATTTCCCAAACATAGAAATTATCCACCCTTGAATATAATGTGTACAAAAATACTGGTAGAATATTTGGATATGAGCAATAGTTAGTATTCTTTTCAAAATCTCTTTAGCTAAAGTTTTTCTTCCAAACGAATTTTAAAATCAAGTTACAGAAAAGATTCCTTTGAGATTTTCAATATAATATTTACTGAATAAATAATTTAATTTTTGGAAATTGACTTTAAAAAAATTTGGTCTTCCCATCCAGTAACTTAGTAATTTCTCCAAAAAAACAGAACTTCATCAGTCCAAGAACATGGAATATCTTTCCATTAATTCAGTTCCTTCTTATGTACCTCAACGAGCTTTCAAACTTCTTAAGTTTATTTCTAGAGTCTTTATAGTTTTTGTTGCTTTTCTAGATGTAGTGGTTTGCTTTTTTTTCCCCCCTAGTTGATCATTTCCTAACTGGTATTCCTGCTAAACAGAAAAGCTATGGATTTTTGTAAGTTATCTGTACTCTGATCACTTTTCTTTTATTGGGCCTAATAGATTTTAATTAATTGTGTTGCATATTATTTTTCCTTAGGCAATCATATCAGTTGCAAGTAAGATAGCTTTGTGTCTTATTATCATCACTTTTAAATCTTATTAAAGTTTATTTGCTTAACACTGGATTGGATCTATAGAACAACACTGAGGAGAAGCTGGAGTTTTTAGTGCTATTGTCTGCTTCAGTGAGTATATTTCTAGTATTTTATGACTAGGCAAGGTACTTGTTATGAAAAATTGCATAGACATTTGATCACCCAGTTAAGAAGTTTATTTTTATCCTCAGCTTTATTAGCAAGAGGATAGTTTGTTTTGATGTTTTGCTTATTTATTTTAATTAGAACTTAGTATCAGAAACATACAAAATTCTGTATATTTTGCAAGGGTACCAGAATCCTTCCCTTTAAATTTTTTAACATAGTGAATTACATTAATAGTTTTTTAAATCTCTAATATTACTTCCAACCCTGGGTTAAGTACTACTGGACATTTGATTTTTTAATTAAAAATAATAGAGGAGTCCAACATTTAACTTAATCAGTTTATATCAATGGTAATATTTTCAAATCTATAGGAAAATATCAAAACCAGTACACTGACACTGATACAAGCCACCGATTGATTTTATTCAGATTTCCCATTTTGCTTGTACTCATTTGTGTGTGTGTGTGTTTAGTCTTATACAATATTACCATGTAGGCTTGTGTATCTATAACCATAGTTAAGATGTTGAACAGTTCTGTTATCACAAGAATTCAACCTAGTGATCTTTTGTTACCATACTTGCTTCCTTCTCCTCATCCCACTATATCCCTGTTGCATAACCAAGGCAACTACTAATCTCTCTCATTTAAAAATTTTGCTATTTCAAAATGTAAAATAAATTGAATCATGTAGCATGTGATCTTTTAGGATTGATACTTTTTCTTTTTTTGCTGAATATGGTATGTATACTCAGCATAAAAGAAAAAGAGCCTCTTGATGATGATGAAAGAAGAGAGTGAAAAAAACTGGCTTAAAACTCAGCATTCAAAAAACTAAGATAAAAAAATGAAGATCATGGCATCTGGTCCCATCATTTAATTGCAAATAGGTGGGAGAAAAAAGGAAATAGAGGCAGATTTTATTTTCTTGGGCCCAAAATCACTGCGGATGTTGACTGCAGCCATGAAATTAAAATACGCCTGCTCCTGGAAGAAAAACTATGGCAAACCTAAACATTGTATTAACAAGCAGAGACATCACTTTGCTGACAAAGGTCTATATGCTATAGTTTTCCCAGTAGTCATGTAGGAGTGTGAGAGTTAGACCATAAAGAAGGCTGAAAGCCAAAGAACTGGTGCTTTCAAATTGTGGTGCTGGAGGAGACTCTTGAGAGTCCCTTGGAAAGCAAGGAGATCAAAGCAGTCAATCCTAAAGGAAATCAACCCTGAATATTCATTGGAAGGACTGATGCTGAAGCTGAAGCTGAAGCTCCAATACTTGACTACCAATGCAAAGAGCCAACTCATTGGAAAAGACCCTGATCCTAGGAAAAACTGAGGGCAAGAGCAGAAGGGGCAGCAAAGGATGAGATATTTTGATGGCATCATTGACTCAATGGACATGAGTTTGAACTAACTCCAGGTGATAGTGAAGGTCAGAGGTTAGCGTGCTGCAGTCCATGGAGTCTCAAAGAGACAGGCACGATTTAATGACTGAACAAAAACAAATACTCTATGCATACATACATCTGATTATAACAAACTGGATTATGGGAAAAGCATATGCAATAGAGCCTGTTGTTATTAGAACTCTTAGTCCATGCCCACCTAGATGAATATGTAAAATCCCTATTTTACATCTGCCCAGATATGCTCTCTTCCCCAGTTGGCCTTGAGCATATGACTATTTGCACTCCCTTTCCTGATTGGTGGTGTGTATAAGCCTTATTTTGCACAGGGCAAAACCAAGAGGAGGAGATGGGAAGTATAAAAAGGTAAGCCAAGAGGGATCATGGCCTCTGCTTTATGGTTGGCTTGCTCCCACATCTTTGGAGTGTACTATGCACTGTCTGTTTAATAAAAGTTCTGTCTGCTTGAGCTGTAACTGAGGTGTAACTAGTCTGATATTTCAAATCCTTGCTACATTGAGACAAGAGCCAAGAACTATTGCCTGCTTGAGCTGTAATTAGTCCATTGTTCCAGGTCTTTGCTACAGTGAGTCAAGAACCAAGGGAGAGAAATAAACCAACCTGACAATTCCCAATTGCCAGTCAATCACTCCCAGGCTGCCATTATATTTTTCTAGAGTGTCAGTATAGTTAGCAATTGACATTCAATCTCATTTCTCTTTTGGATATTATTTTTTTTCATACCTTTCAAATGCTTGATACACTGCAACAGTGAATGCTTTCTCTTTCCTAAGTATATGTGGCCAAATCCATCACCTTTGGAATTTTAACAATTAAACCACCACTTGTACCAGGGTTTTTGGTGCCCTACATAATCACCATAAGAACGTCATTTCCAACTGGGTGGTGAGTAATCCAACCTCCAAATCCTATATTATTGCTTACTTTTCCAGACCACTTCTGATGTGACTTGTTGCAATTTTGGTTCTTCAGAAAGCAAACTCTGAGCGAGAGTTTGTCATTCGTTTGTTTATGCTGAAGTCCTCTGAGGATCAACACCCATGGAAGAAAGGAGAAGTAGGACTGAGAAGTGGGAGAAGTGAGCTATGAGGCAGGTTAATAGAGTCATCCAAACTCACAGATCTAGCAGGAGTTGAAATGGCCCATCAAACTGTTACCCATTCTGGCAAAATGTCTGAGGCCTTTCACTTCCACCTCAGCCAATCTTTGGATTTGAGTCATCCCTGGAAGTGCATTAACTTGGGTAAGAAGCCTCTTTAGAGCCAAAGCAATCCCCTCATGGGCTGTCT
This sequence comes from Odocoileus virginianus, assembly GCF_023699985.2. Taxonomy (NCBI): domain Eukaryota; kingdom Metazoa; phylum Chordata; class Mammalia; order Artiodactyla; family Cervidae; genus Odocoileus; species Odocoileus virginianus. The sequence goes on from NC_069685.1 coordinate 26,312,919, forward strand.
ACTGAAGTTCCTCAGTTGATAGCATTCCCACTATCTGAGGCAAGCAAGAGTCCTTATTCAAATGGAGTTCAGAGTGGCACATCTCCATATCCTATACAAATGGTCAAACCCAATGTCTCAATGTAGAAGAGTGTGCTATACCCACCACGACTCCTTGGCAAGGATGGAATTGTATAATACCACTATAGGGACATGAATAATAGATACAATTCAATCTAAAATCCCTGCATTGGTAATAACAAGGTTTGGATTATTTTTGTCTTGAATAAAGAGAAACATTGTGTTTCTTTTTCACTGCCAATTAAAAAGTACTGTAGAAAAAAGAAAAGAAAAAAGAAAATACCATCTAAATGACTATATGAAAGAATATGACAGAAAATTATAAACTGGGATATCTAAAAACAATTCTCTTAGTAAACTCAGAGAATCAATTTCTAGATTTCAATGTCCATAAGTCCTCTTTTCTGCACATCTGTAGTCAAAGAATTATGCTGTTAGCTTTCCCTGCAATAGTAGAATAGAACTGGTTCATACTGTATCTTAAGCATCAATGATTAAATTTTCAGAAATTTTGCAATTCGGTTGTTAAACTCAGCTATTGCCAAAAATTATATAAACTTATAATCAAATTGTATTAAAAACCAAAGATAACAAATACTCAGAACTCACCATATTCCTTTAATTTTATTCTTTTTTTTTACTATTATATATCTTTTTGAGATTATTTATATCTACTGTATCTGTTTGTTAGAAATACTATGGAACAGAACTCCATATCTTTTTCAAATTCCACATGTAGTGGCATGTAGGTTAAAAATCACTAAGCAAGTCAACAAACACTGTAAAGGAGAGCTTGATTTATTGTTTGCTGATTAGCTATGCCTAAGAAAGGGAGAGGGAGTTCCCTGGTAGCCCAGTGGTTAGGAAAGCACTTCCACTTCCATGGGCAGTCCAGGTTCAATCCCAGGCCAGGGAACTAAGATCCCACAAGCTGCATGGCGCAGTTAACCCACTCATCCCCAACTCAGAAAGAAAAAGAGACATAAAGTGAAGGAGAAAATGCTAATAATTCATATAAAATTTAAAAGTGTACATTACACTGCACATAGTATAAAAAATTTGAGGAAATATTCCTCCAAGACTTCAAACCATAATCTGATTCAGCAAAGAAATCAATCACATCATTGACAAACAAGTCAAGTTCCAACATGTCTTTGTTGTTACACTTCCATCTTTCCTGTTATTGTAATCAAAGTATCAATCAACATTCATGACAGAACCACACACAGACCGATTGTAGTCAATGGTCAGTTTTAAATACAACAACTTAGCAAAAATCAACAAAAAATCCTATGAGAATCAACTCCCTATACAGAACTTACAATGAAGACTATTGTTACCTGCAAAATGTATGCCACACATGCTTTTAGATCAGTAAAATTTATAATAACTTATGTATGTATATACTCATGTGCCTTTCTTTGGAGTCAGTTGTTAAACATATTCTGGTGTTCCACTACCACCTCCCCATCCTCAACGGCTTTGCTTTCACTTTTACATCCATCATATGATGTTTTGCTCTTGAGTGTAAGTCCTTTGAAATACCAAACATAGGAAACTGAAATACTGCTGTTAACCCTTAAGCTCTTTTAACTAGGACATTATAAACCTCAGAACAGCTCTTTGTCTTTCCTTGTTATCAACAAAGTGAGGCATTAGGGTGTTCTGAATTCAGCTGTATGAAAGAGTAGTAGTAATAAAAAATGTTCATCTAATGACCTCATTTCTCCTTCTCCTACCCTGGTGGTTCAGATGGTAAAGAATCTGCCTGCAATGCAGGAGACCCAGGTTTGATCATAAAGATCCCCTGGAGAAGGGAATGGCTACCCACTCCAGTATTCTTGCCTGGAGAATTTCATGGAAAGAGGAGCCTAGTGGACTGCTCCATAGGGTTGCAAAGAGTCAGACACAACTAAGCAACTTTCCCTTCACTTTTCTGCTTCCCCTTATTATCATCAAAAATAATAGTATTGAGTTCCATGCTAGCAAAGATATTATCATCAGAAAGAAACATTAAAATGTCATACTTTATTTCATTTAGAAGGCAAACTCATGTAAAGCATCCATTCTTTAACTCTCTTTGAATTCAAAAGTGAGACAGTGTCATAGTAAAATGTATTAACGTATTTGTAGAACTGAAAAATAAAGCTAAGTTTTTTTCTGACAGTTGGCAAGTCTGATTTGGCTGACAAAGCTAACAATGAGATATGAATTTGTCAACTAGGTCTCATGATAGACGTTTTTCCAAATAGTTTGAATAAACTAAATCTGATGTTCCAAGGTTCTCATGAGAGTATGTCCAATGAGTGTGGTAATATAATAATATTTTATTAAAAATATTGTATAGGCAAAGGTATAATTAAATTAATGATATTTCTGTTCTCTGATTATATCAGGTCCAAAAGTTGCCTCTAAGTAAAAACGTGTTTGGTATAATTAAATTGTTTAAGGATTTCAAACTATCTCCTGCATTGCAGGTGGTTTCTTTACCACTGATCCCCCAGGGAAGCCCTATTATATGCCCTAGGTCCATCCATGCTTTTATAAATGGAAAGATTCCATTCTTTTATATGGCTGGCCGATATTCCATTATAATGTCACATCTTCTTTATCCATTCATCTATCCATGGATATTTTGCTTTCTTGACTATTTTAATAATGATCTTGACTATTATAAATAATGGTGTAATGAACATAGGGATGATCATATTTTTTCATCCCAAGTAGGATGAGGTGAGAGCTGTTTTGGATCACCAGCCAGAGAGATTGGATTGGTGGGATTGGTCTTCGGAAAAACCTGGTAAGGGCTCAAGGTGTTAGCTAGGAGAGTGACTTAAATGGTACCTGGGGCAGCTAGATGGAAGAAGACTAAAAGCATAAAATAGAAAAGATCATGCCGACTAGTTCCATCCTCAGAAAAAGTTTCACCAGATCTCTACCTGAAATTAGTCAATGAGTCTCCCTCTCATGTGAACCAAGCACATTTCAAGCTGCTACCTCTACACTGGGACGCTGAGCAGGTGGGTTTGTGCATGAGCCCTCCAAGAGTAGAGTACTGGCTTCCCACATCCCTCCCACTCTGCTGAGACATTAGCCTCACTGGTTTTCAAAGTCAGAAGCCAAAGGAATTTGTCTTCCCAATATAGGTCCTCAGGTTGGGGAGTCTGACCCCTTGCTCCTAGGGAAAGCTCCATAGCTGTGATATCCCTTCTGCTCACAAGCTGTCACATCAGAGGTGTGGGTTCTGACTAGACGGCATCTCTGCCCCTCCTACCCATCTCAGTGTAGCCTTTTCTTTTTCCCTTAGTTGTAGAAAATTTGTTCTGCAGGAGAAAAAGGAATTATGTAAATATTTCATTATGTAAGAAAATCTTGTTCATGTACTTTTAATAAGATTATATAGCATTAAATCACTATGATTGTTTAGATTCCATTGAAGATATTTAAAAGAATGGTTTAACTATTTTGTTAAAAAATGTAAGGCTGTAAATTTTGCCAGAACTGTATATTTTGAAGTTATTTAAATATATAATAAAAGATTTAGTGAACATTAAAAGTATGACAAATATGATATTTTTCTTAATTCTTTTCAGTGATATATGAGCAATATATAGTTGAAGACCAGTAAGTTAAAATATTTAAAGAAAGTCAAGAGATTACAATTTAATAACTAACAAAATAATGTGTTTTTTTAAAGATAATATTTGGGCAGCTGGAAGTTCTTTGATAAATTAATAGTGCAATTCTGAGGAACTAGATGACAGAAAAACCTGTCAGCTCATTTACTATCCAGGAAGTTTACTAAAAAGGTGTCCAAAAGAATCTTAATATTACTGATATGTTGAAATTTTAGAGAAAAGTAACTTCCTGATAGAACCAGGCTGTTTTGTTTAATTAAATCATTGAAAATTGTGAGAGGTTTGAAATTGTTTTAAAATGCATTGAGGATTGGACACCATGATAGCAGTTGAATTGGCAGTTTAAAAAATGTAAGGTAATTGCCCATTGTCAGAAAATGTCTGATTCTGACTGGAAGTAGAGTCCCTTTGAAAATATGCACTAACCCATGCTCTGATTTAAGTAGTTTTTTGAAAATGTTAGCATTCTTAGTAAAGAGTTATCTTTTTTTCTAGCTCTGATGAGGGTTTACCACAGTCAGGTATACTGAATGTAATTCTACTATTTATAAATATTTTTTTCTCCATTCCTTGTTTTCCTTGCTCCTTTAGGTAATCATTCTGGAATGTTAAAAACTAGGTTGACACTAAATGCATTTTCATGTCCCGAGGAAGCTTGTACTCAGAGAGGAGTGCTAGAATGTGTTATTAAAAAAAAAAACTAGAGGAAAAGGAAAGAATTATTGCATTAGAACACATGCTTGAATGAGAGTGGGACAGGAATAACTCTTTTTAAAACTTTTATTGTATATTCCTCAGTGTCATCAGTCACCATTTGCTGATCCCTGTGGGATCAGAAACTATACCAATAATTTTGAATGTTACTCAGAATTACCAAAAATAAAACAGCAGCCTAATGAATGCTTTTGATAATTATCATTATTAAATAACTCAAAACCACTCCATTTTCACCAAACCTAGATATATTAGGACCTGACTTTGTTTTATGCTTTAGTTTGATTCTTAGAGAAAATTATTTGTCATAAGTCAGAAGTTTTCATTTTTCAACATGCTCATTCATTCATGCAACAATATTTACTGGATTTATTGTACTCTATCTGCCAACTCATATGAAGACAGATGATTATTAAAAATAAAAATAAACTGGTTCTGCCCTCAAACATGAACATATAATTGCAAGTTGTGGTAAGTACAAGCAAATTGTAGCTGTGAAGCAAACACACAGTAAGAGGACCTATCTTAGATCTGGGAAAAATTGAAAGAGTGCCATGTAAGCCCAGACCTGATTGACCAGAAGCAGCCAGAAAGTGACTGAATGATAAAAGAGCAGTATGGCCAGAACTTGATCATCCCAGGGAAAGCGTGAAGGTGGAATTTGGAGAAGAAGGTATAGAACAGCTTTTACATGGCCCATTAAAGAAGTATGGGTTTTACTTAGAGAGTATTGAAGTATCTTTATGGGATTTATGAAAAGAGCAAAATATTCAAAATTACATTTTGAAAATATGTCTCAGCTGAAAATTTCAGAATACAGTGGAGGAGAATACAGCTCCAAACACCTTGAAGCTATATAGGAGCCACTCTTGCTGGGGGTAGCAGAGTTCATAAAATACCAGATGTACTCAATAGTAGGAAATATGGATGAAGCATATTTTAATGCATTCTGAGCTCATAAAAAGGAGTAGAAGTCTTAGGGATTAAAAAAATGAGAAGAAGAAGAGTAGAGACTGGAAAATGAAATAGAAAACCAATGTGACAGGGAGATAGAAACTGAATAAGCCAGGAGTACCTTCAAAAATGGGAGAATTTCACATATCAAAGTGCTTATCCCAAATGGAGGCTAAGATGATTAGAACAATTCTGGGTTGGTAATATAGCCTTGTTGCTGTTGTTCAGTCACTCAGTTGTGTCCAACTCTTTGTGACCCCATGGACTGCAGCACACCATGCTTCCCTGTCCTTCACTATCTCCCAGAGTTTGCTCAAACTCATGTTCATTGCATTGGTGATGCCATCCAACCATATCATCCTCTGGCGTTCCCTTCTCCTCCTGCCCTCAATCTTTCCCAGCACTGGGGTCTCATCCAGTGAGTCAACTCTTCATATTAGGTGGCCAAAGTATCAGAGCTTCAGCTTCAGCATCAATCTCCTTCCAATGAATATTCAGGGTTGATATCCTTTAGGATTGACTGGTTTGACCTCCTTGCTGTCCAAGGTATTCTCAAGAGTCTTCTTCAGCACCATAGTTTGAAAGCATCAATTCTTTGATGCTCAGTCTTATTTGTGGTCCAATTCTCATATCTGTACATGACTACTGGAAAAACCATAGCTTTGACTAGATGGACCTTTGTTGGCAAAGTAATGTCTCTGCTTTTTAATATGCTTTCTAGGCTTGTCATAGCTTTTCTTCCAAGGAGCAAGGTAACACAGCCTACCACCCAGCAAAGAAAAGGAATCAAAATCATCTCTGGAGTAAACATTTCAAATCAAATTCTCTTGTCTTTGAGTCTAAAGTTTAAAATATATAAATCACAAAATTCATACTTCCCAATTTTTAATTTTGCTCATTCTCTGACAGAGAGGTCTTGATGCCTACATGGAGCTGACCTTCCATGAGACTGGAAGAAGACCTCAGAATTCAAATTAGTTAAGAGCCAAGACTCCCTCGAGACTAATATTTGAAGAAGCTGAGAACTAATGGAATCCCAAAGCCACCAAAGAGGGCAAGCAAGCCATTATGCAAGTCCCTGGAGAGTTATTCCAGATGATATGACATTCCTGATCCCAGTGCTCAGTACTGTCAAGAGAAAGGGGTTGGGGGAGAAGAGAGACAGTGAGAAAAGGAGAGAGAATAACCAGAAGTCTAAATTCTTCCATATTCATTTTATTGTACCAAAATTTTATTTCCAGTTTATTTCTTAAGAGTCCTAGCTCTATGCTCTAGAGTAGTAGTCAGCAAACATTTTATTTCTGTCAAGGATGAGATTGTAAATATTTTAGGTTTAGCAAGTCACATGCACTCTTTATTGCATATGCATCTGTTTTTGTACAACCTTTAATAAACTAAACCAGGTTATGGCCAAACTTAAGCCGGGGTCAGTTTGCCAATCCTTATTCTAGATGTTGAGGCCTTTGAGATCACAGCTACAAATCTAAAGCCTTTCAAAATTCCTAAAGGATCAATTTGTGATCCAGAACAGGAGGAAAAACACTTGTAAAATTAATGGGAATGAAGAGAGCTGTTGAGAGAATACTTTCTAAATAGATGGTATTTCAAGAGGGAAGAAGGAGATGAAACAGTAAAAGGATTATGGGTTGTCCCCATGGGGGCAGGACATGGGTTCTAAAAACTTATGGCATTAGTACTTGCTTGGCAGAGTCAAGGACATTTCTGAAAGGGAGGACAAAAGTATGGAGGTTCACTATGCATGATGCTCTGACAATCATTCCTGACAGGAGTGAGAGAAGGTAGAAAGACAGTAGGAATTGCAGAACAGAAAAAAATTTAGGAGTGAAGAAGCCTTCCCCATTTTAAAATAATACTCAGTAGAATTTAGCTACTGACTGAATTCCTTCATTGTTCCTTCACAGAAATTATGAATTTCAACTATTTTATTTTCCTGTGTTTCATTTGTCTGTCTCCCCTTTAGAAAATGAGTTTCTAAGGGAGGGGATGATGTCCAACTTACTCATTATTATTTTCCAAGATGTTGAGATTTTCTGCACTATAATTAGCACACTGGAAAGCTGCAAAATGGGAAAAGTGGGGGATCGAATAGGTGTTAGGGTGGTGGTATGGGAAAGACATCAAGAATTTAGTTTTGGATGTATTACATTTTAAATACCTGGAATACACCCGCATGTGATGACATCAAGTAGATAAACAGGCACAGTTTTGGAATTTAAGAGGAAGATTTCAGTTAAACTCTTAAATTCAAGAGTCATCAACATAAAGGTGGGTTTACTGGCAAAATGTGCACAGAGCTGGTACTACCTAGATGAACTGTACAATGTTTAAGTATCTGATGAGAGAAGGAGATTGGGGATAAATAGTCAGAAAGGTGGTAGGAAAATCAGGGCAATCTTATGTAGAAGAAACCAAGAGAGGGAGGTGTTCCAAATTGGATGTGTTCCAAATTGTGCTGAATCTGCTGAGAGGTCAAATAGGATGAGAACATAATACAAATCATTTGATTTAGCAACACACAGGTCATTGGCAGGGCATTTTGCTGGAAAAGGGGAGGGAGTTTATATGTGAATGTAGTTTGATGACTTGGAAATATGGAGCTCTTTAGTAGATCAGCTTTTGTGAGTATAAAATAAACAGGCAAGAGAGAAGATGGAGAAATGAATCTGTTTATTAACTTAGGCAAAATCATATTTACCTTGCATTAAGTTTCAGCAGGGGGCGCTTTCCTGGTGGTTCAATGCAAAGAATTCACCTGCAGTGCAGCAGACTTGGGTTTGATCCCTGGGTCAGGAAGATTCCCTAGGAAAGGAGATGGTTCCCTACTCCTGTATTCTTGCCTGGGAAATCCCATAGGCAGAGGATTCTAGTGGGCTACAGTCAAAGGGGTTGCAAGAGTTCATATGACTTAGCAACTAAACCACCACCACCACCAAGTTTCAGGAACTTTTTGAAATTTCACTGAGAATTTATCAGTGATTTTTTCTTTTTTATACTTCTGTGCTCAATTTTTGAGGAAGCAGCAGTAGCTAAGTGTCACATCTCAGTTCATAAAATCTTGAAGTATGCAATGTCATCTTGTAAAGGACAAAGACTGTCAATGAGATTTGCTATAACTAGAGGGTAAGTCCAATTCTAGAACTGCATGTTTACAAAGGCCTGGTTGATTTTGTGAGCACTGACAACTGTATTAGGAATGGAAACTCAGATAATAAGAGCAATCAAATATCATGCTTCAGGGTATAAACTGATTGCCTGCAGGGCTCAGGAAGGAATTTTCTCTCTGTCCCTTGCACTACGTATAGCACTATATATAACACTTGGGTAGACATATCAGAAGGGCTGAGTGAAGAAGCAAAAAGATTCACAGTCTCTGAAATGTGAGGCTTGGTCATTACAGAAGTCAAGATGCTGAACCATCTGTTTTTTATAAAAGAGTTGTGATTTCTAATATGTGAACTCATCTGCTGAAATATGCAGCACTAAATCTCCAAAGAAAGCAAACATATAATACTGAACAATCATTTTAGAAATTTCCAGACTAATAAATAAAAATTTAAAAGCAACATGAATTCTGAAAATCAATAATCGCTTCCACCACAGTTGATTTTTAGTTACAAATATTTCAGTGAGGCTACAGTTTCTTAGTTTTAAGTAAACATTGAGACTGTATGTCAACTAACAGTCAACTAATTAAATCAAGTTAATAGAAATGAAAACAAAAGTTAAATTTGGCATATGTTCACACAGGCACTTGAAATGGATATAGATTCTTTTCCCCTAAAATTCTTATTTCTCCTCTGAGTAATTACATTAATGATAATGGATTATGGAAACATTAATCACTGCCCTAAATCCTATTAATATGGCTACTATTTGAAGGTTATGTGAAATATTTTCTAGTAACTTTTTATTAGACTGTCAATATTCAACACCCGTAACTACTGCATCGCTTTAACCTATCTATTTTCCCAATGTGAAAAACATATTTGCCTGTGTGTACATATTCCTGACCTTTAGTTGAATGAAACAAGATTGACCAAATACTTGAGGTATTGGAACTGCCGTTCAACCAATTAAGCTGTGCTTTCCATTTGTAAGGTCAGAAATGAAATCTTATTGACACTGTGTGGGTTGAAAAACAGATTACAGTAGTTAGATGCTTATAAATAAGCCATGCACTATGACACGCAAAAAAGAAACAGGAACAATAATCTTTAATTAACTGACAAATAATCTTCATAGTAATCTGAAAAGAATAATAATATAAAATATATAAGAACATATTTCCTTATGTATTCCTCCTTCCTGATGAGCACTCTCCTTAATAAATGACCATCATTTGAAACCAAATGAATCCAGGGGTTTGTGAGAGAGATGACAATTAAATAAATGAAATTTAAAACTATTTCTAATACTATTTTCCATTAATAGTTCAGGTTTTTATCTCAAAATTTTCTTCCACTAAAATTATAATGTGTGTATGAGAAAGAATGAGAGATTTTATGATTTTTTGACAAGACAAAGTCCCCAAATAAAGTTAAGAACCAATACTTTCTAACTCAAATGCACTGAACGTTGAGACATCAGATGGTTTCAAATGAATAACAAAGGAAATATATTACAAATTACAGGAATCCATCAATAATAATTAATTATAAAACAATCACATATCAACCACTATATTTACTTGATATAATGAAAAGTAAAAAATTTTAATAATGATTAAATGCTTAATGAAACCAGAGTTTATATGTGTTTGTGTATGTGTGTGTGAGAGAGACTATTACTCTAATGTAATCAAACAAAATAGCAAGTTTACTGTTGGGTGTGATGAAAATATTGGTAGCACAGAATTAGGCAAGTAGAATTCAAACCATATCTTTAGAGCAGACGTCTATGAACTGTGCCGTCTTGGAAAAATATTTCAACTTCCTCAACTATATATAGAGGCAAAACAAAACCAACCTTACAGGTTTGCTGTGAGCATTCAAAGATATGCGTGAGACATCACTTAGCAAAACTTCTGCCGCACAGGAGGTGACAGATATGTCAGTCAAGTTTCTCTCACCAGGAAGTTTCCTCTCTTCCATCCCTTCACTCCTTATTACTTTTAGTTGCTCTCCTAGTGGCATCTCCACCCAGATGCCCAAGGTGAGTCAAGTTCAACAATCTGCCTCTCTCTTGACAGGAAATACATTACCGTAAAAGGAACTAATCCAGGACTAGGACCTCCTTGATACTGATGGTTAATATTTGTGGTGCAGGGTTCCTGCCTGCATTTTTAACATGTTCCTACCCATTTCCTAGTATCCTTTGGTGGTGACTGTCTCACTGGATTCCCATATGCTGTTGCTCTAGATCACCAATTGCTAAATGGCAGCTGTATAAATTGCTTGTGAAAAGCCTTCCTGAAAGGAAGTTCTTTTTTATAGCATGTTTTAATCAGGTTTCTTATTTGCAAAGAATAAAAAGTAGCTCTGATTGATTTAGCAGAAGAGTAATTTGCCAAAAATATATTGTCTTTTCCTTTACCTCTTTTCTTCCTTTCCCCTTCTTTTTCTTCCTAGACAATTCAGAACAAAAGTCATTTTTAATGCTGAGCAAGGGGCCTGGTGTAGGGATCAAAATAGGTTTAGGTGGGCATCGGTCCAGTAGAGACATAACCTGAACAAGAATGAGGAGACTGTCGGTGTGGAGAAGGAGTGGGGTTGTGGCACGAGCAGAGTAAGGTGGGTGGAATGTACCAAATTATGAGTGACAAGAGAGAGAAGACTATCCATGAAGAAGTGGTAGATGGCATGAGAATCACCCCAATGTAGGGTTTAGAGCTTAAGTAAAAAGAAGAGGGAGTCCATGTCTGGGCAGGTGTCCCAGTACATGGTTTGGAGACTTAAGTATAGAGGGCATCTATATAAGAAGACAGCTCAGGGTGAGTTGTTGGAATCCAAACACAGTAAACAGGTATAGAGTCCGCACTCTGGCCAGGAACTGAGATGTGGTACCAGTGACAGGAGGCTGGTAAAAATATATGGAGACTGGTTTCAAAAATTGATATATGGAAATTAATGGGAGCCAATTTCTCACTACCTGTTAGCAGCAAAATGGCAACAGCAATGAACATATCTACTTCCCAAGTACTGGCGTCTAAACATCACTCTCACTAAAGGGAATGAGAGTTCATTGGAGAAAGGGATAATTCCAAGGGTGGATCAGGGAAAGTACCTGATAAGCCTGAAATACTTTCTTATGCCAGAAAGGAAGGAAAGCTTAAATAATAAGGGGATCATATACCGTCATTATTAAAAGGCTCCCACTGGTCAAATTAGACAACTGAAGTGTCAAAATGAATAATAATAAAGACTTAAAACTCATCAAATAAAATTAAAATCTACATATCCACATTAAATTTAATAAGTAAATAAATGAAAAAAAAAGTCTGAAGGGATATACAAAGTCTCAAGATATTATGGCACGAGCACTTATTTATTTCAAAATGTAAAACAGTAAGTTCACAATGCCGGGCGGGCAGACATCACCTTACTCAAGTGAACAAAGTTCCCTCAACAGTAACAGAACATGTTGAAATTGTACACCAGCAACTAGGGAACAATAGAAAAGTACTGCACTGTGATTTCCTGGGAAATAGACACAATCTGAATCTAATAATGAGGGAATAATAAGGGAATGTCAGACAAATCAAATTCAGGAGCATTTCTACAAAATAACTAGTTGATTGAAAAGTGTGGAAGTCACAAAATTCAAGAAAAGGCTGAGGAACTGTTCCAGACTGAAGGCAAGACTTCTCTTTAAGCAAGTTATTCACTTATAAGATCCTACAGCATGCAATTCTTCTGAATTAAGAAAAAGAAGAACATAGAAAAGACCTCAAAATTGATTAGGTTGCTATTATGAAAAATGCACTAGCACAACATCCTTGGAGAGTAATGGTTTGGAGTTCATGTCATAATGGCATATAACATTGAAATGTTGGCTGTTACAGTAAAATGGTCAAAGCTTTTCATTGAAAGCTTTCCTATTTATTTTTGCCTCTCTATCATTTGTCTTGTCAAAGTTTATTTCTTATGGACATAAACCAATGAATTCATCATTGTTGCTTCTTTGCATTTCAAAGTTCAAATTCCATGAGGCTAAGTAATTGATGATGTGAGAGTCTAATACCTCCAGGAAATTGTTTTCTGCAATATGCTTTTACCCAATCTTAATCTTCTGAGAAATTTTATTTATTTTCAATAGTCCTTTTGTTATTTGTCAACCACAATTTTTTTAATACCCATTCCCTACCTCTGATTAAAATAATTCTTTCTAGACTGTAACACCTCAACTTTAATTAGTCTAAAATTCACCTAGGAAATTTATAAAAATTCAGACTCTAATTTAGGAGGTTGTGGAAGGGGCCTGAGATTCTGCATTTTAAAAAAATTCCTAGATGTTGTTGGTCCATGGAATACACTTTGAATGTCAAGGTTGTGGCTGTAAGTAGAGAAAGATGAGAGTTGTATTTCTTATATTTTCAGAGTAACAAATTACCCCCAAATTTAACATTTTAAAGCACCAAACATTTATAGTCCCACAGTTTCTTTGGCTCAGAAATCCAGGAATGGTTTAGCTAGGTACCTAAAAGTCTCAGAGTCTCTTCATTGCTGCAATTAAAGTTTGAATGGAGCTCCAGTTATCTCATGATTCAACTAGAAAAAGATCTCATCTCCAAACTCACTTAGGAGACCAGAGGTCACCCAAAGCCAGTGCTCTGGGACAACCCAGAGGAATGGGGTGGGGAGGGAGGTGAAAGGGGGGTTGAGGATATGTAGAAACATGTGTACCCATGGCTGATTCATGCCACTGAATGGCAAAAACCATCACAATATTGTACAGTAATTATCTTCCAATTAAAATTAATTAATTAATTTTTAAAAAAGAGACCAACATTAGCTGTTGGCTGGAGCCATCAGTTCCTTGCCAAGGGCTTTCCCTAAGGCTTGCCACAACATGCAGATTATTTCCCCTTAAATGAGGAATCTTATGAGTGAGAAAGAGTGCCCAAGATGCTACTGATTTTTTATGATCTAATAGCCTCTGCCAAATTCTATTCAGTAGATATTATTTTCTATACCTCATACTTATGGGGAGTCTTTCACAAAGTATAAATAGCAAGAGGTATATTTCTCCTCAAAATCATTCCCAAGACTTAAAAAAGAGGAAATAGTAAAAAAAGAAGAAGAAGAAATCATAAAAGAGTAAAATATGAAAGATATGTGTACTTGGTATAAAATGAACTGATAGTCCACATTAGAGGACAAAAGAGACATATGTATTCAAGAAATGGTGCTTGCAACACTGCTTATCCAAACAGAAAATACATACTTAACTCAAGGCCAATCAAAAAAATCAGTCCTGGGTGTATTAAACACCAAGAAGGGAAGGAAAACTTTAAAAAATTTAGTAAGTTACAGAGGAAAATCTTTAAAAATGTTCATTAGTAAGAGCACATAGGAAAAAAAATCTATGAAAGAAAAGGATACTGAATTAAATTTACTACAAAAAAGTGATAAAGTTTTATCAAAGATCATAAATACTGTAAAATGACATGCCACAGAGGATGAAAATGATACAAATAGCTGACAAATTATTAATAGCCAAGGTTTTTTTTAACCCAAATAAGTTACTTAACTATTAGACAATTAAATGTTGGTTTTTATACTTTGTTGATAATTCTAATAGTTTTTAAATTATGTATGCAGTATATTTAGTTAAATTTTCTGAAGCATCTTCTAAATAAAGGCCTTAAGAATGTCTGCTGAAATAAAACTTTGTTTTGTAACAACTGCCATAATAATTTTGATACTACTATATCCCTTGTTTGTCAGCTATTTGCTGTATTAGCAACCTGAAGAATAAGAAGATATTACTAATCATAAGATCTAAGATATGCATAAGATAAAAAAAGAAAAATATATACATTTGCTGTGAACCATTTGCTTTTTGACTCTTCCTCTAAGTACTCAAATTTATCTCATTAAAAACTTACGATCACCAGCCCAGGTTGGATGCATGAGACAAGTGCTCGGGGCTGGTGCACTGGGAAGACCCAGAGAGATGGGGTGGGGAGGGAGGTGGGAGGGGGGATCGGGATGGGGAACACATGTAAATCCATGGCTGATTCATATCAATGTATGGCAAAAACCACTACAATATGTAAAGTAATTAGCCTCCAACTAATAAAAATAAATGGAAAAAAAAAAACTTATGATCACAGCTTCCCATGTGGTTTAGGGGTAAAGTATCTGTTTGTCAATGAAAGAGACACAGGTTCTATCCTTGGTCCCAGAAGATCCCACATGTCACGGGGCAGCTGGGCCCTTGTGCCACAACTATTGAGACTGTGTTTTAGAGCCCAAGAAATGAGCCCACGTGCCACAGCTGCTGAAGCCAGCATGCCAAAGATCCTGTGCTTTGTCTCAAGGAAGCTACAGGAATGAAAAGCCTGTGCACCACACCCAGAAAGTAGCCCCTGCTTGCCACAAGTAAAGCGCACACAGCAACAAAGACCCAGCACAGCCAAAATAAATATTTTTACGCTATGATTTATTACTCAAATAATACATGGATATGTTCATACAAAATTGACATTTCACACATTAAGATTAAAACATCCTTTATCACCACATCTAACCTTTCCCTAACTTCTTAAAAACTTACCTACTATATGATAAAGATCTCCTGGGTAAAATTTAGGTTTATTTCTCCTTTCCAAAATTCTTAGATGTGTTAGTCTGTAGCTTTGTCATTTTCAAAACTATTTACAAATATTCAGACCCTCTCATCTATGGACACATTGTAGGGTTACAATTTCTGCCCTCTTAGAGATATGCATTGCCATATAGCTGCATTTAGTCAAAGAAATGTGAATGAAAGTCACTTCAGAAAGGACTACAACTAGGTGGGTCCTAACTTATCTGATCTTATACTGAGGGCATTATACAGTCAAGGAAAAACACAAGGAAGCTAAAATTCTAAGAGAAAACTCACAATCTTTCTGACCTGAGAACCCAGAAAAGAGAGCCTATAGCAACAACTACCAATTAAAAGTAAAAGAGAAATACAGGGAAGGAGAGAAACAAATAAGGGAAGCTCTATATTTTGAGAATAAATTTCATTCAGATTTTTCTTTAATCTTTCAACCATGAACAATCAGCACAGACTCAAATCAACTTATACTGAAATGAAAATAAGAGATTAAAATTCAGGCTGCCCCAAATTTTCAAAAACGAGACAGAATTTTCTGATTGAGTACATGAAAATTATCTTCTGATAAAAGCATCAACATTTTTGAAGAATAACAGCATCTAGTTTTCACAATATAACATTTATAACACTAAGGAAACAAACAAAAAAATTATTTGAAACCTCAAGAGCCCCCCCAAAAAGAAAAAGTAACTCATTCTTAAGGAAGCAAAACAAAGACCAATCTGGATATTATCCAAAGGCTGAAATCTTTGGATTGAAATCATGCAAAGTCTTCAAAGCAGCTATTATAAATATGACTATTATACCCAACAGGGTAAAGGAATATGCACTTCTAATAAACAGAAAAACAAGGATTCTCAGCGAAAAATGGGAAATATAAAAGTAGATCAAATTTCATTAATGAAAAATACAAGGCCTGAAATTAAAAGAAAAAAAGAAACAATGGATGAGTTGAAGTGCAGAATAGAGATGACAGAAGAAGATAAAATGCTTCACACATTAAAATAGATCATAAAATATCCAATTTAAAGAAGATAGAGAATAAACAGAACTGCAGGGTCCATGGGATGGTATTTACAAAGTGTAACATGTATATAATTTAAGTCACAGAAAAAAGAAAAAAACAAGAATGATAAATATATTTGAATAAATAATGGTGAAAAACTCCCCTAAATTTAGTGAAGAACACAAATTTATCTATTGAAGAAGTTCATTGAAAAATAAATCTTGTACATACAAAGAAAATCAAAGCAAGACTCTTGATAAACTGAAAAACAAAAATAAAGAGAAAATCTTGAAGTAGTCAAAGAAAATCAATGTACAAGATATACAAGGAATCAATGATGTGAATTGCTGTGGACTTTTCATTTGAAACTACAGAAGCCAGAAAATAGTGGAACAATATCTTTAAAATGATGACCGAAACACCAAAGCTCTGAAATTCCAGAATTCTATACCCATAAAAAAATCCCCTTAATGAATCAAAGGCAAGTAAATATATTTTCAAGTAAAATAAAATTTAAAAGATTTATTACTAACAAAACTGTACCAAAAAAATAATTCAGGACATTTTTTAGGCTAGAGAAAAATGATATCAGAGGATAAAGGGTTATCAAGAAGAAATGAAAAGTATCAGAAATAATAAATATCTGGACAAATATAAAATCATATTTCACCCTTTATTTTAAATATATTGGAATGTTTCCAAACAAAATTATAAAAATTTTCATAAGGGAAAGAACATATAACCATGTAAAGACTCGTACAAGAAGGCTCATAAAAGCTTTACAGAAAATAGGGAAAAGCAGAAAATTACTCAAAGGTAAATAGAAAAATAAAATATGGTACATCAAGACAAAGGACTACTATTGAGCATAAAAATGAACTATTGATGCATTCAACAACATAGGTGAATCTCAAAATCATTCTACCAAATGAAAAGAGCTAGACACAAAAATTGCAATCTGTGTGACTGCATTTACATGAAATTCTAGAAAATTCAAATTCATCTATACTAACAAAAACAAATGAGCTTGTTACAGGAGACAACGAGTGGAGAGTTAGACTACACAGGATCAAGAGGGCTTGATGGAAAAGCCAATATAGTCTGTAATATACTCTTCTACATAGGAGTCCTACGTGGAAGACTCCTGGAACGAGTACACCAGAATGATGAAGATAGCAACTTCTGTTGCTTTAAGCTCCTGAAATTTTAAGAGTTTTCTGTTTTCACAGAAGACTTCAATTGCTCCAAATTACTATAATCTGTTTATTTATTGCCTCTCACAAATGAAATACAGTACATCTGATTGATTTCATGTTAACCCCATCCTGCATCCGTTTGGAGTGCTTATCATTTGCAATGGTGTCCAGTGTGACCTGAAAAGAAGTTTTCTAGATATTTCTCAGAAACCATGCCTTGATCTCAAAAGGGAATAAGTTTTTCTTCCTGCTGATTGTGCAATGCATGGATTTAAAGGCAGATTAACTAAATCCAGCTTGCTGCCCACTAAAAGATCAAAGAACATCTAAGAAGTAAAATTGAGTTATGTCACTAATTAAGACAATTAGGAAGATCTAACACTGGATGACCAATTTTGTGAGGCAATAAATGTTCTTACTTTGAAAGTCAGTTTAAATTGCTGTTTATGTTAGTTGTAGCAAAACACATCCAACCAACTTATACATACTTTGCTAATCAACAATATTAGATTCTCAATAAAGTGCATTACATCATCAGATTTCTCTTCTAGAATGTTCTTTTATTTAGCATGATTTACCTTTATTGATCATATGTCTCAATTCTGGTTGATTCTTCTTCCTCCCTCAAAATGTCTCACTCTGGTTGAAATAGTATTTACCTTGCATGCTTTCAAACAGGATAGGTAGCTATCCAGTCATTTTTTCCACCAGCCCTTTCCAGACAACCCTCATAAGACTTGTTTGCTTTAGCATGAACATTTATTCCATTTACTCACTGCAATTTTTCAGCATAAGATGAAGCCAACATTTTCCCTCCACAGTTCACCAAGGCCAGGCCTTAGCCTTCTATTTACCTTCACTTGTTATTACTGCTTGACTCTCTCCATTCAGTTCAGAGTATCTTGCCATGATTCACTCTGTAATTCAGTTTTAATGAGATAAGTCTTAATATGTAGTTAGTTTGTTGGGCTACTGTCACAAGTATTAAGATCTATCTCAACACTCTGTACAGGGATGAGATGGTTTCTCTGCTCAGGGGCTCAAAGGCTGCCTAAGGGTCTGCTGTGCTGTATTCTTCCTGGAGGCTCTAGGGGAGAATCCTCTATGCTCATACTGGTTGATGTTAATGGGATCCTTAATGTGACACTGAATAGCAGTGCCTAGAGTGAACATCTCTGCCTTGCTCCCCATCTTAAGAGATTAAGCCCTGAGCCTTTGTAGTGGGAGCACTGAATAGAGACCCTAGACTACTGAAGAACTAACCCGAGGGAGTACCAAATAGTGAGAACTCACACAAAGGAAACCACTTGAATATAAGACCAGGCATCACTCAACCACCAGTAGCACCCTGTGCAGGACACCTCATCTAAACAACAAACAAAACTGATACAAACCCAATCAACAGCAGACAGGAGTACCACCTCCCTCAGCCTTGCTCATCAGAAGAAAAAATAACAAACAACAACAAAAAGCACAAATCTCACCCTATACAAAGCTTACACAAACCACTGGACAAAGGGAGGGAAGAAACCAAAAGGAAGAAAGAGTTCAACCTTGAAGCCTGGGAAAAGGAGACCTCAAACACAAAAAGTTAAAAAAAATAATAATAATGAAAAGGTAGAGAAATACTACACAAATGAAGGAACAAATTAGAAACACAGAAGTCCAAATAAATGAAGAGGACCTAAGCAAACTACCTGAAAAAGAATTCAGAATAATGATAGTAAAGACGATCAAAAACCTTGAAAACAAAATGGAGAAAAATGCAAGAATCAATTAACAAAGAAACAGAATTAAAGAATAAACATGCAAACAACACAATTACTGAAATTGAAAATACTCTAGAAGGAATCAATAGCAGAATATCTGAAGCAGAAGAATGAATCAGTGAGCTGGAAGATGAAATGGTGGAAATAACTTTTGAAGAGCAGAATAAAGTAAAAACAATGAAAATAACTGAGGAGAGTATCAGAGACCTATGGGACAATATCAAATGCACCAACACTTGAATTATAGGGGTCCCAGAAGAAAAAGAAAAAAAGAAACGGTGTGAAAAAATTTTTGAAGAGATTATAGTTTAACATTTCCTCAACATGGTAAAGGAAATAATCAAGTCTGAGAGCTGCAAAGAGTCTCATACAAGAAAAACCCAAGGAGAAACACGCCAAGAACACGCTAATCAAATTAACAAAGACTAAACACAAACAAAGAATATTAAAAGCAGCAAGGGAAAAGCAACAAGTAGCATACAAGGGAAACCCCATATGTTTAACAGCTGATCTCTCAGAAGAAACTCTACAGGACAGAAGGGAATAGAAGGATATATTTAAACTACTGAAAGGAAAAAAATCTACAAACAATATTACTCTACTTGGCAAGGATCTCATTCAAAATGGATGGAGAAATAAAAAGCTTTTCAGACAAGCAAAAGTTAACAGAATTCAGTACCACCAAATTAGCTTTACAACAAATGTTAAAGGTACTTGTATAGTCAAGAAATGCAAGAGAAGAAAAAATATCTACAAAATCAACCCCCAAACAATTAAGAAAATGACAATCAGTTCAGTTCAGTTCAGCCACTCAGTCGTATAGGACTCTTTGTGATCCAATGAACCACAGCACACCAGCCTCCCTGTCCAACACAAACTTCCGGAGTTTACTCAAAATCATGTCCATGGAGTTGGTGATGCCGTCCAGCCATCTCATCCTATATCGTCCCCTTCTCCTCCTGCCCCCAATCCCTCTCAGCATCAGGGTCTTTTCCAATGAGTCAGTTCTTCACATCAGGTGGACAAAGTATTGGAGTCTCAGCTTCAGCATCAGTCCTTCCAATGAACACCCAGGACTGATCTCCTTTAGGATGGACTGGTTGGGTCTCCTTGCAAAACAAAGGACTCTCAAGAGTCTTCTCCAGCATCACCTTTCAAAAGCATCAATTCCTCGGCACTCAGCTTTCTTTATAGTCCAACTCTCACATCCATACATGACCACTGGAAAACCCATAGCCTTGATTAGACAGACCTTTGTTGGCAAAGTAATGTCTCTGCTTTTTAATATGCTGTCTAGGTTGATCATAACTTTCCTTCCAAGGAGTAAGCATCTTTTAATTTCATGGCTGCAATCACCATCCTCAGTGATTTTGGGGTCCAGAAAAATAAAGTCAGCCACTGTTTCCACATCTATTTCCCATGAGGTGATGGGACCAGATGCCATCTTAGTTTTCTGAATGCTGAGCTTTAAGTCAACTTTTTCACTCTCCTCTTTCACTTTCATCAAGAAGCTCTTTAGTTCTTCACTTTCTGCCATAAGGGTGGTGTCATCTGCCTATCTGAGGTTATTAATATTTCTCCCAGAAATCTTGATTCCAGCTTGTGCTTCCTCCAGCCCAGCGTTTCTCATGATGTACTCTGCATATAAGTTAAATAAGCAGGGTGACAATATACAGCCTTGACGTCCTCCTTTTCCTATTTGGAACCAGTCTGTTGTTCCATGTCCAGTTCTAACTGTTGCTTCCTGATATATCAATAGTCACTTTAAATGTAAATGGGTTAAGTGCTCCAACCAAAAGACACAGACTGGCTGAATGGATACAAAAACAAGATCCATATATATATACTGTCTACAAGAAACCCACTTCAGACCTCCAGACACATATAGACAGAAAGTGAGAGAATGGAAACAGTAAAGCGCCTGCCTACAATGCTCCCTGTGTCCAGAAGATCCTCTAGAGAAGGAAATGGCAAACCACTCTAGTACTCTTGCTTGGAAAATCCCAAGAAGGAGTCTGGTAGGCTACAGTCCACAGGGTTGCAATGAGTCAGACATGACTGAGTGACTTCACTTCACTTCACTTCATGAAAATGGGATGCAAAAGAAAGCTGGAGTAGCAATCCTCATATCAGACAAAATATACCTTAAAGATTACAAGAGATAAGGAAAGACACTACATAATGATCAAGGGATCAATCCAAGAGGAAGACATAATGAAATTGTAAATATCTATGTACCCAACATAGGAGCACCTCAATACAAAAGGCAAACACTAGCAGACATAAAAGGAGAAATTGACAGTAACACAATAATAGTAGAAGACACCCCACTCACACCAATAGACACATCATCAAAACAGAAAATTAATAAGGAAACACAAGTCTTAAATAATACATTAAATGAGATGGGTCTCATTTGTATCTCCAGGACATTCCACCCAAATGCAGAAGAATACACTTTCTTTTCAAGTGAACATGGAACATTCTCCAGGGTAGACCACATCTTGGCTCACAAATCAAATCTCAGTAAATTTAAGAAAATTGAAATCATATCAAGCATCTTCTCTGTCCACAATACTATGAGACTAGATATCAATTATAAGAAAATAACTGTAAGAAGCACAAACACATAGAGATTAAACAATACCAACAGATTACTGAAGAAATCAAAAGGGAAATCAAAAAATTTCTAGAAACAAATGACAATGAAAACACGACCTATGGAATCTAGCAAAAGCAGTTCTAAGAGGAAAGTTTAAAGCAATACAATCCTACCTCAAGAAACAAACAAACAAAAAACCACATTGAATAGACAACCTAACTTTACACATAAAACAACTGGAAAAAGAAGAACAAAAAAAAAACAAAATTAGTATAAGGAAAGAAATTATAAAAGATCTGAGCAGAAACAAATGAAAAAGAAATGAAAGAAACAATGGTAAAGATTAATAAAACTAAAAGTTGGTTCTTTGAGAAGATATACAAAATTGCCAAAACTTCAGCTAGACTCATCAAGAAAAAAAGAGAGAAAAATCAAATCAACAAAATTAGAAATGAAAAAAGGAGAGGTTACAACAGTGCAGAAACACAAAGGATTATAAGAGACTATTATGAACAACTATATAGCAATAAAATGGATAACCTGAAAAAATGGGCATATTCTTAGAAAAATTCAATCTCCCAAGACTGAACCAAGAATAGAAATTATGAGCAACCCAATTACAAGCACTGAAATTTAAGCCATGATATCCCAAAGAACAAAAGCCGAGGACCAGACGGCTTCACGAGAGAAATGTATCAAACATTTAGAGAAGTGCTAATGCTTTTCCTTCTAAAATTCTTTCAAAAAGTTGCAGAGGAAGGAACACTTTCAAACTCATTATACAAGGTCACCATCACCCTGATACCAAAACTGGACAAAGACAACACACAAAAAAGAAAACAACAGGCCAATATCACTGATGAACATAGATGCAAAATTCCTCAACAAAATTTTAGCCAAGAGAATTCAGTAACACATCAAAAAGCTAATACACCATGATCAAGTTGGGTTTATTTCCAGGGATGGAAGGATTCTTCAATATACACAAATCAATCAATGTGATACACCATAATAACAAATTGAAAGATAAAAACCACATGATCCTCTCAATAGATACAGATAAAGCCTTTGACAAAATTCAGCACCCATTTATGATTAAAACTATTAAAAAAGTGGGCATAGAAAGAACCTACCTCAACATAGTAAAGGTTGTATACAATAAGTGTACAGCAAACATTATTATCAATGGTGAAGAACTGAAAGCATTCCCCCTAAGATCAGGAACAAGATAAGGGTGTCCACTTTCACCAGTATTATTCAACATAGTTCTGGAAGTCCTAGCTAGAGCAATCAGAGAAGAAAAAGAAATAAAAGGAATCTAGATTGGAAAAGAAGTAAAGCTCTCACTGTTTGCAGAGGACATGATACTGTACATGTGAAAGTGAAAAGTCACTCAGTCATGTCTGACTCTTTGTGAACCTGTGGACTGTAGCCCACCAGGCTCCTCCATCCATGGAATTTTCTAGGCAACAGTACTGGAGTGGGTTGCCATTTCCTTCTCCAGATACTGTACATAGAAAACCCTAAAGACAGTATCAGAAAATTACTAGAGCTGATCAGTAAATTTAACAAAGATTCAGGATACAAAATCAATACACAGAAATCACTTGGATTTCTATATACTAACAATGAAAAATCAGAAAGAGAAATTAAGGAATCAATCCCATTCACCACTGCAAAATAAAAGAAATTAAATATCTAGGAATAAACTTATGTAAGGAGACAAAAGAACTGTACACAGAAAATTTTAAGACACTAATGAAAGAAATGAAAGACGACATAAACAGATTGAGAAATATTCCATGTTCCTGGGTAGGAAGAATCAATATTGTGAAAATGACTATACTACCAAATGCAATATACAGAGTCAATGCGATTCCTATCAAATTACCAATAGCATTTTTCACAGAACTGGAACAAAAAAAAAATCACAATTCATATGGAAACACAAAAGACCCCAGATAGCCAGAGCAGTCTTGAGAAAAAAGAATGGAACTGGAGGAATCAACCTTCCTGACTTCAGATTATTCTACAAAGCTACAGCCATCAAGACAGTATGTTACTGGCACAAATACAGAAATACAAACCATTGGAACAAGATAGAAAGCCCAGAAATAAACCCATGCACCTATGGGTACCTTATTTTTTACAAAGGAGGCAAGAATATACAGTGGGACAAAGATAACCTTTTCAATAAGTGGTGCTAGGAACACAGGACAGCTACATGTAAAAGAATGAAATTAGAACATTTCCTAACACCACATACAAAGATAAACTCAACATGGATTAATGACCTAAATTTAAGACCAGAAGCTCTAAAACTCTTAGAGGATAACATAGGCAGAACACTCGATGACATAAGTCAAAGCAAGATCCTCTATGACCTGCCTCCTACAGTAATGGAACAATTAAAAACAAGATTAAACAAGTGGGACCTGGTTAAACTTAAAAGCTTTTGAACAGCAAAGGAAACTACAAGCAAGGTGAAAAGAGAATTCTCAGAATGGGAGAAAATAATAGCAAATGAAACAACTGACAGAGGATTAATTTCCAAAATATACAAGAAGTTCATACAACTCAATACCAGAAAAACAAACAATCCAATCAAAAAGTGGGAAAAAGACTTAAACAGACATTTCACCAAAGAAGACATACAGATGGCTAACAAACACATGAAAAGATGCTCAAATCCTCATTATTAGAGAAAAGCAAATCAAAACCACAATGAGCTACCACCTCACACCAGTCAGAATGGCCATCATCAAAAAGTCTACAAACAATAAATGCTAGAGAGGGTGTGGAGAAAAGGGAATGCTCTTGCACTGTTAGTGGAAATATAAGTTGATACATTCATGATGGAAGACAGAATGGAGATTTCTTTAAAAACTAGGAATAAAACCACCATATGACCCAGCAATCCCACTCCTAGGCATATACCCTGAGGAGACCAAAATTTAAAAAGACACATGTACCCCATTGTTCACTGTAGCACTATTTACAATAGCTAGAACATGGAAGCAAACTAGATGTCCATCAACAGTTGAATGGATAAAGAAGCTGTGGTACATATACACAACGGAATATTACTCAGCCACCAAAAATAATGCATTTGAGTCAGTTCTAATGAAGTGGGTGAACCTAGAACCAATTATACAGAGTGAAGTAAGTCAGAAAGAGAAAGATAAATAACATACTCTAATGCACATATATGGAATCTAGAAAAAATGGTACTGAAGAATTTATTTACAGGGCAGCAATTGAGAAACAGACATAGAGAATAGACTTATGGGCATGGGGAGATGGAAGGAGAGAGTGAGATGTATGGAAAGAGTAACTTACATTACCATATGTAAAATAGATAATCAAAAGGAATTTGTTGTATAGCTCAGGAAACTGGGGGCTCTGTATCAACCTAGAAGTGTGGGATGGGGCAGGAGATGGGAGGGATGTTCAAAAGGGAGGGGATATACGTATTCCTATGGCTGATTCATGTTGAAGTTTGACAGAAAACAACAAAATTCTGTAAAGTAATTCTATTCCAATAAAAAAATTAATTACTTTTTAAAAAAAGATCTAGCTCATCTTCCCCATCCCACCCCCGCCACTCCAAGCTCTTCACTAACAAAGCAAGAGGAACTACAAACTACAGACTATTTTCTGCTTAGTACTTATACTGCTTGCTTAAATTTGTAGCTAAGCTGGTAGTTACTTCAGTCTTGTTTTCCATATCATCCTGGACTCCTCAGTTACCACTGCCTATGCAGTTGTGATTCTAGTGCGATTTAAATGAAAACAAGGGTCAATCTGGATGGTAGTAACCTGGGAGATTTTACTGTCCTCTGCAACCTATCAGCCTTCTGCAATACAGACAATGCTACCCCTCAGTCTATCTCAAAAGTCAACATCTTTTATGAAGACGTATGTTTTCCAAGAGACCCTTTTCTCCTCAACAGCCTTTCAGAGTATTATCCAATTTCAGCCCTTTCCCAAAACAACACATTAATCTGTATGATAGGCCAGGAAGGTGAAGGAAATGTTACCAGGAGAGGAGGCATTCATCTTCTTCTTGTTTGCTCTTGGCATCCAAGGCATCATTTTAACCATTAATAAATGGCCTTAACTGGACATTTAGAAAAGTACAAGCCTCTCCCACATCCAAATAAGTTTTAACTGCAATTCAAACAATTACTACAAATTGATAAAATAGAACCTTATAGATATGCATTATACCAAGTCTGCCCCAAAACCGAAACAGTAAAAAGGCATTTGAGCCAGTCATCAAGAGAAAGTTCACAATTGCAGACAGCCCAAGGTTATAGAACTTAATAATCACAGGTTATATAATAGCCCTATCAAAGCCAATAGCAGTGGATAAAGTGGCATTCAAAAGGCAGCAGGGACCTACCAAAAATCAACTCCATTTCTTCTGAATTTAGCTTCAGGACATTTTAGAAATCCAGGCCCGAGTGTCAGTTAGGCACCTCATCAAGCCAAAAATTGCTTCTCTTCCCTCTCTCCTCTAGGTCCCTTAAGATGAAAAGGTAAACCTGCATGTCATCAAGCCAACAACGTTAGTCGAAATTATGGCTCAGCGTGATTGTCTCTAATGGAGGCAAAGAACACAGGACAGCATGGGTTGGATTTTTACCCTGTGTGACTCCAAAGAGCAGTTCAACCACTCTAGAGAACACTCCACCTAGAAAATAAAGTTGGATATGTGAAGCATGAAATAAAATTGACACTATTTTAACAGTGCATTGGAGTGAAATGCATCCAGTGAGGTCTTACTAGAACAGATGAATGCAGAAGAAAAGTCAGATATTTTCCTAAAATGTAATTTTTCTATCATTATATTCAGTCTGAGAAAAAATAGGGATACAGTTGAAAAAATTTCAAAGAGTTTTTATTTTGGGGTTGAGACCCTGGTAATTCTAACATTAGGGTATAAAATGAGGTCTTTATGCAGATATTTGGAGTTGAGAAAGAGTCATGAATGACATCATTAAAAGACAAGAATTTCTTCACCTTTGAGAAACCAGAACTTGCACAGCTAATCCACCACTGAATAAACTCCAAATTCAATATGTTTGAAAAGAACAATGAATGCATACACTAACTTAAGGAAAATGGAAAAATTACACTTTGTGAATAGGCATAACTGTATAAGCTCGCTGTGTGCATGTGTGTGTGTGTATGTGTATGACAAAGAGTAAAATAGAAGCTTTAGTGGTATTAACACAATTTCTCTGCAATCCCAATTGCACATATACCTTTCTTTTTCTCTCTCATATTCTTTCCAATAGACATGTCTTGTTTACGCATTTTCCACTTTTCCTTCTCAAGAGAAATCTATTTTCCTGCATTTGACCATGTTTTTCAGAGAAGAAAAATACCAGTTCAATCTTGGAATTAATTGCGGTTGATGTAATTCAACCATGGTTGTCCCATCTCAGTTCAGTTCAGCTCAGTGCTCACTCATGTCCGACTCTTTGTGACCCCATGAATCGCAGCATGCCAGGCCTCCCTGTCCATCACCAACTCCCGGAGTCCACTCAAACTCATGCCCATTGAGTCGGTGATGCCATCCAGCCATCTCATCCTATATCGTCCCCTTCTCCTCCTGCCCCCAATCCCTCCCAGCATCAGGGTCTTTTCCAATGAGTCAGTTTTTCACATCAGGTGGCCAAAGTATTGGAGTTTCAGCTTCAGCATCAGTCCTTCCAATGAACACCCAGGACTGATCTCCTTTAGGATGGACTGGTTGGATCTCCTTGCAGTCCAAGGGACTCTCAAGAGTCTTCTCCAACACCACAGTTTAAAAGCATCAATTTTTCAGCACTCAGCTTTCTTGACAGTCCAACTCTCACATCCATACATGACCACTGGAAAAACCATAGCCTTGACTAGACGGACCTTTGGTGGCAAAGTAATGTCTCTGCTTTTTAATATGCTGTCTAGGTTGGTCATAAATTTCCTTCCAAGGAGTAAGCATCTTTTAATTTCATGGCTGCAATCACCATCCTCAGTGATTTTGGAGCCCAAATAAATAAAGTCTGACACTGTTTCCACTGTCTCCCCATCTATTTCCCATGAGGTGATGGGACCAGATGCCAGGATCTTAGTTTTCTGAATGTTGAGCTTTAAGCCAACTTTTTCACTCTCTTCTTTCACTTTCATCAAGAGGCTTTTTAGTTCCTCTTCACTTTCTGCCATAAGGGTGGTGTCATCTGCATATCTGAGGTTACTGATATTTCTCCCAGCAATCTTGATTTCAGCTTGTGTTTTGTCCAGCCCAGAGTTTCTCATTATGTACTCTGTGTATAAGTTAAATAAGCAGGGTGACAATATACAGCCTTGACGTCCTCCTTTTCCTATTTGGAACCAGTCTGTTGTTCCATGTCCAGTTCTAACTGTTGCTTCCTGACCTGCATACAGGTTTCTCAAGAGAAGGTCAGGTGGTCTGGTATGTCCATTTCTTTCAGAATTTTCCACAGTTTATTATGACCCACACAGTCAAAGGCTTTGGCATAGTCAATAAAGCAGAAATAGATGTTTTTCTGGAACTCTCTTGCTTTTTCGATGATCCAACGAATGTTGGCAATTTGATCTCTGGCTCCTCTGCCTTTTCTAAAATCAGCTTGAACATCTGGAAGTTCACGGTTCATGTATTGCTGAAGCCTGGCTTGGAGAATTTTGAGCATTACTTTAATAGCATGTGAGATGAGTGCAATTGTGTGGTAGTTTGAGTATTCTTTGGGAATGCCTTTCTTTGGGATTGGAATGAAAACGGACCTTTTCCAGTCCTGTGACCACTGCTGAGTTTTCCAAATTTGCTGGCATATTGATTGCAGCACTTTCACAGCATCATATTTCAGGATTTGAAACAGCTCAACTGGAATTCCATCACCTCCACTAGCTTTGTCCCATCTACCTTCCTTGGAATTGCTACTGCTGCTAAGTCACTTCAGTCGTGTCCGACTCTGCGCGACCCCATCCCTGGGATTCTCCAGGCAAGAACACTGGAGTGGGTTGCCATTTCCTTCTCCAATGCATAAAAGTGAAAAGTGAAAGTGAAGTCACTCAGTCATGTCTGACTCTTCGTGACCCCATGGACTACAGCCTACCAGGCTCCTCCGTCCATGGGATTTTCCAGGCAAGAGTACTGGAGTGGGGTGCCATTGCCTTCTCCTTGGAATTAACTAAACTTTAATCTCATCACAGTGAAGCAAAGGTTTCAGGTCATTTTAAATATAGTTTTAATCAATTTTAGGGTTTTACCTTAGTTTATACACACCCTAACATGAATGCCCAGTGTTCTACACATTCTAGTTTGTCTTTGATTTCAAAAAGTCAAGATCAGTTTTATTTTATCTGAATGATCATTTAAATGCATTCACTAAGCCCTGAAAAAAATAAATATAAAGGGATTGTTTGAATCTTCACAAATCTGTAGTCATTAAAACATACTTTTGCTTTAACTTTTAAAATACAACATATTATTCACAAAATTACTTCATCATATTTTTTATTCTAAAGTTATTGATTTTGCCGAAAAAAATGTCTGCACTTGGGCTAATACCACCATTTAACAATGCTTTTATGACTTTGCTATATAGCATATTTTCAAAATGCTTTTAAATTATAATAGTTTTGCTTTAAAAACAGCAAATAGCAAAAACAATCACAGACATCTTGATATACATAAACACAGTTTGAAAATATTTCTGCCAAGTGGCAAAACCATAAACGCAACTTATAGTTTACTCAGAATGCCAACTTCAAAATTTTGAATTTTTAAATTTTTTCAATAAAAATTTGAATAATTTCATTTTTTACTTAAAATCAAAATATATTCATATTTTATATTATACTTTGCTATATCAAATTTGCCCTATTTAATTTTTATAATTCATGACTACATCAAAACCAATAAGATGCTTTTCACTACTAAAGAATTTTCCTCAAGACTGAGCATAATGTAAAAGAACTATAATATTACAGAATGGCTGGAAGTATGCTTCCCTGGAGACTCAGATGGTAAAGAATCTGCCTGCAATATGGAGACCTGGGTCAATTCCTGGGTCGGGAAGATCCCCGGCAGGAGGACAAGGCAACCCACTCCCGTATTCTTACCTGCTACAGTCCATGGAGTCTCAAAGAGTTGCTCATGATTGAGTGACTAATACTTTTCATAGCATTTACAGTTGAAAAAAGGTAAACTTTCCACAAAGATTTTTGTGGAAAAATTATTTTTAATAATAAAAATAATAATAAAGATTATTTTTAAAGCTGGTAAACACTTCGTTCCATTTTATTTTTTCTGAAGGTTCATAAATATATCATAATTTATTTCGTAAAGCAGTTAGTTACCAACTTCTTGGTTTCATATGACACCAGACACCAGAAAACATTCAACATGGGAGCAGATCTCACTGAAACCCTCTCTTATTAATTGCATCTATTCAGTAATGAGAAGTTGCCAAATAGGTTAAAATTACAAATATTCCCTTTTATTCTGTAAAATTCTCATAGTAATTTCTTCATCATTCTCTCCCTTGGACAATTCCACTATTCTTTTAGAAGCCTGGTAACAGCTTGAACCATCTAATTAATCAATAAAAAATACGTTTTTCAACTATGAGTTTTGTTTTGGGCTTTCTAAAACATATACATATGTATATATTTTCCACTTTCAGTAAGTTCTCATAGTAAATATAACTAATCTATCATTTTAGTACTTATATTGGTAAAAAAAAAAAAACAACCTCTAGTTTCTGTGAGGAAAGCCATATATAAATGTAAGAAGTAGATTAAATATTTTAAAACTTAAAACATTCAAAAAAAAATAAAACATTTAAGAATTTTGCAGTAGAATATGTTTCACAAAGCCTTATCAATATACTGCTAGAGGGCATTTCTCAAGAAATCATCTCATCTAAATACTTTTAAAATAAAAATTTCAAAAATCAGGTCAAAATTTTCAATTCACCTGTTATAGTCTATTATTCATTTTCCTTAGGTAATCCTCCTGTAATTTTCCATTATGGCCCTTCCTTCCTAGTCTGAAGATTAACGGTAGGTTTCTAGTCTGTATTAGAACTGAAAGCATTATTTCCATGAATTACACTCTAGCATGCAAAACTTTCTTAAGAATCTGGTTTATGTGTAACCTGCCAAGAACAGATTTTTGGTAAGAACAGATAAAATCACAGCATGGATACCTGGTTCCACCTATCCCATCTCTGCCTCTCTGAACCAAGTTACAAACAAAGGTATCAGATGGTGAAAATAAAATATATTCTATTTACTGTAGTACAGCTGCCTTTTTACTATCATTTTGCCATATGTTTCGTGTTAGGAAACAATTAATTGTAATGATTAAGAGAATGGGTTCTTCTGTATTCTACTGCTTATCGGCTGTACATCATTACTAAATCTCTTGAAGCTCCAGTTTCTCATCTATAAATAGGAGATAATATCACTACCTCAATAAAGTTACTGTGAAGAATAAACAAGGCAATATTAATCAGAGCTTAGAAGAATAACGGATACATTATAAGCATCCAGTAAATTATTTGGAAAACTCACGTAAAGAATTTGAAATGGAGCCAGTCTTTTCTTTTTGGAAAGGTCAAGATACTTTTCAAAAAAGCAGCAGCTTCTGAGGTTCCTCGTGTTCTTTGGAGTACAACTAGATTGATAGAAGGAGGCCTCTCAGGGAACAATATCTATGCTTTTCACACTTTTATTATTGTTAGAATTCCTGACTTATCAAAAAATGTAAGAACAGAATTGCATGTCACAGGTTAACACATCATCTGTAATTCTGGCATTTGGAATGATATGTACAGGAGAACTTTCTCTCATTCTTTACTATTTGATTCCACTTTAAGTTTCCCTTTCTGACCAAAAATGTAGCTCTTTGAATAAAAATGCTGAACTATAGGAAATAAAAATGAAAAGATAATTTGAAAGGCAAACTGGAGCTACCAGTCAAACTTCTAAATAGGGTATTTATTTCAGGCTACTTGTTGATTACAGCAGGGGAGAAAATCTCAATTCTAGCACATTTTTTGTCTGATAGGAAGAGCATGCCCTACTTTGACATCTCACTGAAAGGTATGTGTGTGTGGTGGGGACAGGGATGGTGAGGGAACAGGCATGATTCCTTAATTTAAATTGCACTTTTAGTCAGTAGAAAGAAATTAGCACAATTTCCCTTCATTTTGATTTTTGATGTCCCATTATTCCCCTGGTTTGCATTTAAAATCAGTCTTCTCATAGGCTAGAAATTGTCTTTGCTTCCCTGACAGGTTTGACAGCACTCAATTCTTAAACCAGTTTTATAGTAAAGGTGGAGAAAAAAATGTTTTCTGAAACTAAAAGGCCCCATGTTTTCCACACTGAAACCTTTACTCATTCTCCTTTGGAAACAAAAAGCTCTAACATGGATGGCATCTCCACCTTTTAAATGTAGCTAAACCAGAGACCTCTCCTCATAGAAGTTCATGTAGGAACTGAGTAGCCGAGGGATCTTCAGTGCCACAGCAAATGCTTTCACAGACTCTAAGTGCCTGTAGTAATTTAATAGCAACAAGTTTGGAAAAATAGAAAAGCAATAACTAGAATTCTTCCTGGGAAAGTTCAATTAATTCAATTGGGCCTTCAGTTGCAAAATTTTTATGAGAGCTAGAGTCTCTAACCTTATTTCAATGAAAATAAGTAGAATACCATTAATTCCTTTTTGGCAGTACATTTGATTGTGTGAAGAGGCTTTCATGCTTCAGCTTGTAACCTATTTCCCTTGATATATGAACATTATTTTCCTCTTATTTTAATGCAGAAGCTTAAGGCTAAGGTGTCAAAATTGTCTTATATTTCCCAATTTTTTTCTTATACTTCACCAAGTGAATACCATAATCAAAACCTGGAAATAGCTATTTTTCCCCTGAAAATTCTTCCAATTTCTATTTTTTTTTTTTCAATTTCTATTTTTAACTATATTATCTCCTGCCCCGACTTTTTCTCATGAAACCCAAGTAAGGGTGGTCTGGGGTGCTGACCATGAATGGTGCACTAAATAATATTAAGATTTTCTCAGTCATTAATTGAACTTGCTTAGGGGAAGAATTCAATAATGGAATACTCTGAGAACTTAGAAACAGTGTTGTAGAAGAAATAATAACATAAAAAGATTTGTCATGTATTAAGTGGGAGGGCAGGTTAAAAAACACCACCTACTCTCTAATCATGTGTGTTTTATCTCTTCATCTACATCATTCTACCATTACTTCCTTACTCCCTGTGCTTCAGAGTCCTCTGCAAACCTTAAACACTGGGACAGCACCCGAATGGTGTAGCCAACCCATACTTCCAGTCCAACTCCCAAACATCACCCAGTTAGAAGGGGCCTGAGTCACACATGCTGCTCTAAGCCAGGAATCACATTTCCCCCACCATCTCTCTTTCATTTTATTCCCACCCCAAACATTCCCCTTTTCTTTGACCTTTTACAAGTCATAACTAGAGCTGTAGCAGATACTTTGCTACCATAAAGAAAAAGTCTCAAGAACAACTGTGTGTTAATAAACGTTTAACAATCTTTTTCTT
Source organism: Odocoileus virginianus (assembly GCF_023699985.2). Taxonomy (NCBI): domain Eukaryota; kingdom Metazoa; phylum Chordata; class Mammalia; order Artiodactyla; family Cervidae; genus Odocoileus; species Odocoileus virginianus. The sequence goes on from NC_069685.1 coordinate 26,346,254, forward strand.
TTTTTTTTTTTTTGGTATGTGTAGGAGGTGGGGAGTGGGGGCAGTTCTCATACATTATATTTGCTGATTTTCTTGGTGCAAATACCTCCACCGTGTTCTATGTAAAGGCCATGGAGTGACATCACAACATAAACTGAAAAAAACACATGAAATAAGTGTATCATTATACAGTATTTCCACCACACAGTAACAACAGATACAAGTAACTTCTCATAAATAACAGCAAAATTAAGTAAACTCATTAGGAAGTCATGAGTTTTCAAGTATGTTTCTCAAGCCTTCTAAAAACAGTGTAATTGTTCATAAATTTTCATTTTTAATGATGCTTGTTTCATGACCAGGACAACAATTTCTGAAAATTTGACCATTGGCTCTTATAGGCTGCTCCAGCATACCACTGCTCAAGAGAATCCCAGAGATTTGGTCCTGATAGCAAGAAGCCACCAAATCCTTGCTAATATCTGTCTACTCCAAACTTTATCTCCACAAGGAAACCTAGGTTTGACTAGGATACTTAGTCAAGTCTTCCGTTACTTGTATATTAGGCATACCTAACACACTAAACTCTTCTCTGCCTCAATCTTTCTGCTAATTTCATACTTCTTCACTGATAGGACCCCTGGTACTCAGGAGGTTGGCTCCTTCTTAAAACTAGGGTTCTAGGCCAGTTATTCCCCTAGATATGGCTTCCCTAATCACCTATCTAGTTTCTTATCACTTTCCTTTGTTTTATTTCACCACACTTGTAACTATCTGCAACATACATATATAATTTTTTTTTGCTTGTTTGTTACCTGTTTCTCTCACCAGAAGGAAAATTGTTTGAAAGAAGACTATTGCTTTTTCATGGTAGACAAGGTTATAGGGAGGACATAGCCAGTGTGATAGAGAGCTAGGTTATACTGAATAAGTAAATAATATATTAATTATAAAGAGGGCGTGGTCCTAAGATGGTGGAGGAATAGAACAGGGAGACCACTTTCTCCCCCACAAATTCATCGAGAGATCATTTGTACACTGAGCAAATTCCACAAAACAACTTCTGAACACTGGCGAGGACACCAGGCACTCAGAAAGGCAGCCCATTCTCTTCAAAGGAGGTAGGACAAAATATAAAAGATAAAAAGAGAGACAAAAGAGTTAGGGATGGAGACCCATCGTGGGGAGGGAGTAATGAAGGAGGAGAAGTTTCCAAACACCAGGAAACCCTCTCACTGTCGGGTCTGTGGTGAGTTTTGGAATCTCAGAGGGCAACATAACTGGGAGGAAAAAAATACAAAAACAAAAACTCCACAGATTACACACCTAACCACAACTCCCAGTGGAGAAGTAGCCCAGACACTCGTGCCCACCAGTAGCAGGGAGGTGGGAGGCATGGGCTGCATGCTTAGGGTAAGGACCAGGCCTGAATGCCCTGAGGACAATCTGAGGGATCTAATGTGAGATAGCAACCCAAACTGTGGGATAGCCAGAGAGGAAAAAAAAGAGAGAGAGAGAGAACTTTCCTGTGAAAAGCTATAAGGCACAACCTGGCCCACTCACAGAAGAAAGAGATTGAGCAAACACCAGAGGAGAGCTAGCCAGCTGTGGACTGGCCCCGCCCCCTGCTAGAGGCAGAGAGGCAGGTGGGAGACAGCCAGAGCTGGAAAACAAGGGGCAATCTTGGCCCCAGAGATGGCATCCTCCACCAAACTGTGAGCAATCTCCCAGTTCCTAACCAAGTCTTCCTGGTTTCCTGGATGGTTGACATCGCCAGAGGGTCGCAGTCAGAGGTCAGTGCCCCAGAGGAGACACAGGGCACACCTGAGACAGTGCTCCCGCTGCACACCCAGGAAACTGAGGGGCTGGGACCGGGGAGGTGATGACTCACTGCCTGGGAGTGTGCACTCGCCAAGCACCTGGATACCTGAGTGGCTCAGACCTGGGAAGGGCACGAAACGCAGGCCCAACCGAGTCTGTGTCTTTGTGGGGTACCCGAGAACCTGAACATGAGTGGCTTAGACCTGGGAAATGCATGAAACCCAGGGCCTGCTTTGGACAGTTCCCCTACAGAGCAACCTGGAGCCTGAGCAGTGTAAACCGAGAAAGCACACACGCCATGAGCAGGCGCAAGACCAGTGGGACCCACACACTGCAAGCACTCCCCACACACACCAGCGATATTTGTTTGCAGTGTTTCTCCCTCCCCACAGCACAACTGAACAGTGAGCCTAAATAAGTGACCACCTTCGCCCCCTTGTGTCAGAGCAGAAATTAGACACTGAAGAGACTTGCAAACAGAGGAAGCCAAAATAAACAAAGAAGAGGGAACCACTTTGGAAGTGACAGGTGCAAAAGATTAAAACCCTGTAGTTAGCACTGACTACATTGGAAGGGGCCTATAGACCTTGAGGAGAAGTATAAGCTGAAACAAGGAGCTATCTGAAACTGAACTGACCCCACACTGCCCTCAACAGCCCCAGAGAAATTCCTAGGTATATTTTCCTATTATCATTTTTAAATTTTAAAATTTTTTAATTTTTAAGTTCTTTATTACTCCTTTAATTTTCATTTTTATAACTTACCATTACCTTGCAAAAAAAAGACCTTATTTTTAAAGCAAATTTCATTATTTTTAAAATAATTTTTGTGATTTTGTTTTGTTTTTTCAATATTATATTTCTGAGAGTCTAACCTCTACTCAAGATTTTTAATCTTTGGTTTTTGGTATTTGTTACCAGTTTTGTACCTTTAAGAATCCAATCATCAGTACTTATTTTTACTTAGGAGTGTGATTACTGGCTTGATTGCTCTCTCTTCCTTTTTCCTTTTCAGTGGTGAAAAATTGAAAGCCTTTCCCCTAAAGTCAGGAACAAAACAAGTGTGCCCACCCTCATCAATACTATTCAACATAGTTTTTGGAAGTTTTAGCCACAGCAATCAGAGAAGAAAAAGAAATTAAAGCAATCCAGATAGGAAAAGAAGTAAAACTCTCACTGTTTGCAGATGACATGATCTTCTATATAGAAAATCCTAAAGACTCTACCAGGAAATTACTAGAGCTAATCAATGAATATAGTAGAGATGCAGGATATAAAATTAACACACAGAAATCCTTTGCATTTTTATACACTAACAATGAGAAAACAGAAATTAAGGAAATAATTCCATACACTGTTGCAATGAAAAAAAAAAATTAGGAATAAATCTACTTAAACAAAAGACATATATATAGAAAACTATAAAACACTGATGAAAGAAATCAAAGAGAACACAAATAGATGGAGAAATATACCATGTTCATGGATTGGAAGAATCAATATAGTGAAAATGAGTATACTACTCAAAGCAATCTATAGATTCTATACAATCCTTATCAAGCTACCAACGGTATTTTTCAGAGAACCAGAACAGATAATTTCACAATTTGTATGGAAATACAAAAAAAAACCTCGAATAGCCAAAGCAATCTTGAGAAAGAAGAAGGGACCTGGAGGAATCAATCTGCCTGATTTCAGGGTATACTACAAAGCAACAGTCATCAAGACAGTATGGTAATGGCACAAAGACAGAAATATAGATCAATGGAACAAAATAGAAAGCCCAGAGGTAAATCCACCTGCCTATGGACACCTTATCTTCGACAAAGAAGGCAAGAATATACAATGGAGAAAAGACAATCTCTTTAACAAGTGGTGCTGGGAAAACTGGCCAACCACTTGTAAAATAATGAAACTAGAATACTTTCTAACACCATACGCAAAAATAAACTCAAAATGGATTAAATATCTAAATGTAAGATTAGAAACTATAAAACTCCTAGAGGAAAACATAGGCAAAACACTCTGACAGCAGGATCAGCAGTATCACAGCAGGATCCTCTATGACCCACCTCCCAGAGTAATGGAAATTAAATAAAAAATAAGCAAATGGGACCTAATTAAAAGCCTTTGCAAAACTAAGGAAACTATAAGCAAGGTGAAAAGACAGCCCTCAGATTGGGAGAAAATAATAGAAAATGAAACAACTGACAAAGAGTTAATCTCAAAAATACACAAGCAGCTCCTGCAGCTCAATTCCAGAAAATTAAATGACCCAGTCAAAAAATGGGCCAAAGAACTAAACAGACATTTCTCCACAGAAGACATACAGATGGCTAACAAACACATGAAAAGATGCTCAACATCACTCATTATCAGAGAAATGCAAATCAAAACCACAATGAGGTACCATCTCACTCTGGTCAGAATGGCTGCTATCCAAAAGTCTGCAAACAATAAATGCTGGAGAGGGTGTGGAGAAAAGGGAACACTCTTACACTGTCGGTGGGAATGCAAACTAGTACAGCCACTGTGGAGAACACTGTGGAGATTCCTTAAAAAACTGGAAATAGAACTGCCATACAACCCAGTAATCCCACTGTTGGGCATACACACCAAGGAAACCAGAATTGAAAGAGACACTTGTATCCCAATGTTCACTGCAGCACTGTTTACAATAGCCAGGACATGGAAGCAGCCTGGATATCCACTGGCAGATGAATGGATAAGAAAGCTGTGGTACATATACACAATGGAATATTACTCAGTTATTAAAAAGAATGTATTTGAATCAGTTCTAATGAGGTGGATGAAACTAGGGCCAATTATACAGAGTGAAATAAGTCAGAAAGAAAAACACCAATACAGTATATTAACACATATATATATAATTTAGAAAGATGGTAATGATGATGCTATATGCAAGACAGCAAAACAGAACAGATGTAAAGAACAATCTTTTGGACTCTGTGGGAGAAGGCTAGGGTAGGATGATTTGAGAGAATAGCTTTGAAACATGTATATTATCATATGTGAAACAGATTGCCAGTCCAGGTTTGATGCATGAGACAGGGTGCTCAGGGCTGGTACACTGGGATGACCCTGAGGGATGGGATGGGGAGGGAGGTGGGAGGGGGATTCAGGATGGGGAACACATGTACACCCATGGCTGATTCATGTTCAATGTATGGCAAAAACCACTACAATACTGTAAAGTAATTAGACTCCAATTAAAATAAATTAATTAATTTAAAAAATAAAAGAATAAAGGGAATCATGGTTCTCATTAGTAAAAAAGATATTTGTAAACATGGAAAAAGGGAAGGCTGGAAAGAGCTCTGAGGTACTTGAAGAGAACAGTAAGTATTGATAAAAAGTGATGATTTATAATACACATATATTACAGATTTGGGTATACTGTATACCCATTGATATACTGTATACTGTATATTGGGTATACTGTAACAAAATGCCCCAGGTTGGGTATCTCAGAAACAACAGAAATTTATTTCCCACAGTTCTGGGGGCTGGACATTTGATCTTAGAGTGCTATATGGTCAAATGAGGTCTCTCTTTGGGGTCACAGACTTCTCATATCCTCACATGGTAGAAGGGCTAAGGGGCTCTGTGGGATCTCTTTTATGAGTCATAATCTCATTCATGAGTGCTCTACCCTCATGAACTAACCACCTTTCAAAGACCCCATTTTTTTTTATACTATCACATTGGATATTTGGATTCCATCTTGTGAATTTGAGGAGAACCAAACATTCAGGCAATAGCATAGACATATGCATAAATATTATAGAGGGATAGTGGTAAGATATACATGTATGAATGTTATTACATATAAGTGTTTTCTATGTCTGCTCACTGAGAAAGTATAGAAATATTACTATCCCAATGTCATGGTTTTAATTTCCTTAGATCTTTGTAGTGTCTTGCTTAATGCAAGAAGGTTAGTTTCTCAAATGTGCTTCTGTTTTCAATCTGCTAAAATGTGTTACTGTGGTTTAAGGCCAGAATGAAAATCCAACCTCACATAGATATATAGTAGGGCTTCCCTGATGGCTCAGATGGTAAAGAATTTGTCTGCAATGCAGAAGATACAGGAGACCCAGGTTCAATCCCTGAATTGGGAAGACCCCCTGAAGAAGGAAATGGCAACCCACTCCAGTATGCTTGCCTAGAGACTTCCATGGATAGAGAAGCCTGGCAGGCTACAGTCCATGGGGTCACAAAGAGTCAGACACAACTGAGCTACTAACACACACATATTATAAATGGTAGGAGTAATTTACTAGTATTTTTGGATAATTACAGATATTCTTCTTTGATACTACACCCAAACTCAATAATTGTTAGTTCTTAAAGATTAGTTGCAATGTGGAATCTGAAACTCTCTTACTCAATTTTTTATTTTGTTTCATTAAAATCCATTGATCTAATTTGCACTTCAAATGAGCTTTTCAATCATGTATGATTTAAATGTTGGTCATTTGTAAAACACTGCTTTACTGAGTTAAGGAGATCTTTTAAGTGTTGACACATTTTTATTATACAATGTCAAAAAATACATTTGTGAATATCAACTAATTTTAAAAGAGAAGTCAAGCTGGAAAACTGTCACATTTGTGGATGACAGATAATTTAAATTTCTCAAAAGTTTCTAATTTCTGATTAATGTCAAAGTTTGAATTTTATCATTAAAAAGAAATTGTTGCCATAGTTGTTTACATTCAAGAAGCAAGATCACTTAATTTATTTCCAAGAAAAATCTTTGCCAAAACCTTAGTTTAAATAATGTATTACTGCCAATCATTCTTTCAAATAAAAATCATATTTCACAAAAAAGTCATTAGTTCAACATGCAACTCAGACAATTATACACATGTGAAGATAACCATCACATTACAATATTCAGTCAAAATGCTATATATATATATATATATATATATCACTATATATATATAGTAATAGAGCAAAAATGGTAACCCACTGAATGTGAGACAATACTTGCTAATTCTGTATCTGATAATTGGATGATATTTACTATATATAAAGAAAATAATTCTCACAACTCAGCTACCAAAAATGAAAAAAAAAAAAAAAAAAAAAACCTCAATTTAAAAACTGGGCAAAGGACTTGAAGAGATATTTCTCCAAACACATGAAAAGATGTTTAATATCACTTATTATTAGGAACATGCAAATAAAAACCATAGACACTATCTCATACCCACTAGTTTAGATACCTAAAAAATTTTTGATTAAAAAACAGAAATTGATCTGTGTTGAGAATGTAAAGAAATCAGAACACTTGTGCACTCTTGGTGGGATGGGATAATGTACTGCCACTATAAAAATAATATGGCAGTTCCTCAAATAATTGAAAATAGAATTACTATATGACCAAGCAATTCTATTTCTGGTTATATACCCAAAAGAATTGAAAGTAGAGACTCAAAGAGAATTGTATACAGCAGCAATATGGAATAGAAGTATTCACAACAGTCAAAGGCAGAAGCAACCTAAGTGGTCATCAACAGATTGTGGCAGGAGGTAAATGGGCCCCCGCCCCCAAGACAAAGCAACTGGAGATTCATTCCCTGTGGACTGAAATTCCAAAGGAGAATAACAGGACAATTAGTGGAGGAGGCTGGTCCCTGCCCAGACCACAGATTTCTCACTCTCAAAGTCAGGAGACCTCCCTGACCAGACCTGCACAGAAAGGCTCCCTGGAAGTCCAAGGGGAATGATGTCAAGAGATGCTTTACCCTCATGCCCCTTTGGTAGGATCCATCTTGGATAAGAGATGCGTGACCAAACATGGGAGGAGATATACCAAATCTGGACTCTTAGTCAAATCACAATGATTAGCTAAAAGAAACCCAGAAGAATTGCCCCATATAAGTGATTTAATTTGCTGTAAGTGTACCACTCAGGAACTCTCCCTCTGAGTCATCCTGTGTGTCTCTCCACAAGTACTGTACTCTTTTCCGCCACTTTACTTGTTTCACTACTTTCCATCTTTGTAGAAATTCTTTTCCAAAAAGCCAAAATGTCGGGGCCCTTATCACTGACCACTGGTCTAGTGACTAGAGTGTTGTGCTCTCAACGACATGATCCAGCCTCAATCTCTAGCTGGGAACCCAAGCCCCACTTCAAGCCAATGCAGGCTGAGGCCACCTGAGATCAAGATGAATTAATTTTAAAAAATGAATGTAAAATATAATATTAAGATCTCAATTCAATGTAAATGGTGGCTATATTTGAGATAAAATGCATTCTATATCTATTTAGGGTTTAAAATAAATAAAATAATGCAAATATCTTTTAAGTATTTGGCTGCTCAGTCTTGCTAAAGGTTTCTTCTTGGTCGGCATCCCTCAGAATTTTAATCTATACAGTGTTAACTTTGAACCGTTTGTTATTTAAATTAAAAAAAAAATAGTGTGGTCCTGAATAACTGCTGCTACTTTTTTATCAATCTATTAAATGACACAATTATTAGCAAGTAAGGAAATTCCTTCCTTATTTTTCCCTTGCTTCCTTCTCAAGAAAACTTCAATTTTGAGGTCAATAGTGGAAAGACATCTCTCTGAAGGGAAGTAATTTTCCCCCATACCCCAGGAATTAAATTGGTATTTATGTAAGCCTGTCATGATAAATCCTGTTTTGTTCATATCCTTTCTTTTTCATACTTATTTGCAACTAAATACAGTCATGTGGCTCTGCCCAGTCAATGGAACTGAAGTGAAAATTTTCTGTGAAATTTTGGGGAAGGCTTTTTTATCCTCACTTTATCTGAATGACAGATGTAAGAAGAAAGCTGCTGGTGTCATCTCTTTTTTCTTCCTTTAAACATAGATGTGATCCAAGAAGCTGTGTCAGCCATCTTGTGACCCAAGAGGGAAAGACATGAAAATAAAAAGCCAACATATTAAAATAGATGAAGCAGAAAGGTAGAAAGAGCTTTTCATGATTATGTTATTGAGCCATGAGGCCAACCTTGAGACTTCCTGCTTCTGCATTTCTTATTATGTAAACAGGAAAGAGACTTATGATTTAAGATACTGTTTCTTGGATTTTCTATTTTTTGAATCTAAACACACCTTGATGGATAAAAACTCTTTCATTATCTATTTTTCAATATTAAATCAAGAATCAAGATGAATACCTGTTACCCTTGCACCAAATTTCCAGTAGACCATATACTGCTGCTGCTGCTAAGCTGCTTCAGTCGTGTGCGACCCCAGAGTCGGCAGCCCACCAGGCTCCTCTGTCCCTTGGATTCTCCAGGCAAGAATTCTGGAAGGGGTTGCCGTTTCCTTCTCCAACGCAGGCATGCATGCTAAGTTGCTTCAGTCATGTCCAATGCTGTGTGACCCTATGGACAGCAGCCCACCAGGCTCCTCTGTCCACAGGATCCTCTAGGCAAGAATACTGGAGTGGGTTGCCATTTTCTTCTCCAGACCATATACTATTAGGAAGTTAAGTATCTTAGGCAAGTGTCCCAATTATCTTGGACTGTAAACTAAATTTCAGTGGTTCAATTATACACTTAAAAGAGAAATCTAAATACATTTTTGCACTTTCTGCAGTGATAAAGCTAACCCAGATCTGAAGGAGTCTAGGCATCCTTCCACTCTTTGGCATCTATCATATATTTTTACTTTTTTTCCAAAGGTGACTCACCCTAACAGAAATATTATTAGCACATGCAAAGATGCAATCCAACAGCTTGTATTTAAAAAATTACTCAATATGACTGCAAGATGAAATATGTACTCAAGTTGTATTAATCATTCATTGATAAATTCAATAAAAATTTATTGAAGACAATTATATGCCAAACACTCTGCCAAGCATAATATAATGAATGAAATAAAGTTTCTGCCCTCATAATGGGGGAAAGAGAAAACTAAAAATGAAGCAAATGGTAAACAATTTTAAGTATGATGAGTTATCTGAAAGAAAAACATCTAGTAAGTTCATAGACAATGACTAATGGGGAACAGGTAACCTCCCTTTGACTGAAGGAGTCAAGGATATATTCTTAGAAGAGGAAAAAGACACATAACTTCTGAACAATGAGGAGTCAGCTGTACTAAGCACTGGGAAAATAATGTTCCAGGCAGGAAAAAAAAAAAAAAAAAAGAGTAGATGCCAAGATTCCAAAGTGGAGAATTTAAAGAGAGCTGCTATAGACAGGATTTTGTCTTCTCAAAAGTTATATGTTTAAAAAAACTGTTTTTTACATGTTTAAGTTCTTACTCCCAAAGTGACTGTATCTGTAAATATAGTCATTGGGAGATAATTGAAGTTAAATAAGGTCATATGAGTGGTGCTGTAATCCAATAGGAATGGTGGTCTCATAAGAAGAGAAACAGAAAGACACCTCTCTCACTCTTTCTGCCATAGAAGACCTAATAAGAAGGAGACTGTATGCAAGCCAGGAAGAGGGCTCTCACCAGGTCCTGACCAGACAAGCACCATAACCTCAGACTTCCAGCATCCACAACTATAAGAAAATAACTAATGCAGTAGTTTCTGTTATTAATGCCACCTGGTTCAGATGGCAAAAGCATCTGCCTACAATGTGGGAGACCCGGGTTCGATCCCTGGGTTGGGAAGATCTCCTGGAGAAGGAAATGGCAACCCACTCTAGTACTCTTGCCTGGAAAATCCCATGGATGGAGGAGCTTGGTAGGCTACAGTCGATGGGGTCGCATAGAGTCGGACATGACTGAGCAACTTCACTTTGCTTTGCTTTAGTGTATATTGCTATGGCAGCCCTAGCTGATTAAGATAGACACTGACATGAAGAAGTGGTATGTTGATGTGATAAGTACCTTTAGTTGATGTGGAAGTAGCTTTAGGAAAGTAGGTAGAGGCTAGAAGAGTTTTGAGATGCAGGCTAGATACACAGATGTTCAAGGTGATTCTGGTAAGATCCCAGATCAATGTGAGATACATGTTTATGGCAAAGAACTTGATGGAACTAGTCTAGTGTTTTGTGCAAGGTAGAACTTGTGAACAATGGATATGGATATTTAGCTGAGCAGGTTTCCAACCAAAGTATTAGACTGGTTTGGTTCCTCCTGACTAACTAGACATCACCAGATGGTCAACACCGAAATCAGATTGATTCTATTCTTTGCAGCCAAAGATGGAAAAGCTCTATACAGTCAGCAAAAACAAGACCAGGAGCTGACTGTGACTCATATCATGAACTCCTTATTGCCAAATTCAGACTTAAACTGAAGAAAGTAGGGAAAACCACTAGACCATTCAGGTATGACCTAAATCAAATCCCTTACAATTATACAGTAGAAGTGAGAAATAGATTTAAGGGACTAGACCTGATAGACAGAGTTGCCTGATGAACTATGGACGGAGGTTCGTGACATTGTACAGGAGACAGGGATCAAGACCATCCCCATGAAAAAGAAATGCAAAAAGGCAAAATGGTTGTCTGAGGAGGCCTTACAAATAGCTGTGAAAAGAAGAGACGTGAAAAGCAAAGGAGAAAAGGAAAGATATTCCCATTTGAATGCAGAGTTCCAAAGAATAGCCAAGAGAGATAAGAAAACCTTCCTCAGTGATCAATGCAAAGAAATAGAGGATAACAATAGAATGGGAAAGACTAGAGATCTCTTCAAGAAAATTAGAGATACCAAGGGAACATTTCAGGCAAAGATGGGTTTAATAAAGGACAGAAATGGTATGGACCTAACAGAAGCAGAACATATTAAGAAGAGGTGGCAAGAATACATAGAAGAACTGTACAAAAAAGATCTTCATGACCCAGATAATCACAATGGTGTGACCACTCACCTAGAGCCAGACATACTGGAATGTGAAGTCAAGTGGGCCTTAGAAAGCATCACTACGAACAAAGCTAGTGGATGTGATGGAATTCCAGTTGAGCTATTTCAAATCCTGAAAGATGATGCTGTGAAAGTGCTGCACTCAATATACCAGCAAATTTGGAAAACTCAGCAGTGGCCAGAGGACTGGAAAAGGTCAGTTTTTATTCCAATCCCTAAGAAAGGCAATCCCAAAGAATGTTCAAACTACCGCACAATTGCACTCATCTCACACGCTAGTAAAGTAATGCTCAAAATTCTCCAAGCCAGGCTTCAGCAATACGTGAACCGAGAACTTCCAGATGTTCAAGCTGGTTTTAGAAAGGCAGAGGAACCAGAGATCAAATTGCCAATACCCTTTGGATCATCAAAAAAGCAAGAGAGTTGCAGAAAAACATCTATTTCTGCTTTATTGACTACACCAAAGCCTTCAACTGTGTGGATCACAATAAACTGCGGAAAATTCTGAAAGAGATGGGAATACCAAACCACTTGACCTGCCTCTTGAGAAACCTGTATGCAGGTAAGGAAGCAACAGTTAGAATTGGACATGGAACAACAGACTGGTTCCAAATAGGAAAAGGAGGACGTCAAGGCTGTATATTGTCACCCTGCTTATTTAACTTATATGCAGAGTACATCATGAGAAAGGCTGGGCTGGAAGAAGTACAAGCTGGAATCAAGATTGCTGGGAGAAATATCAATAACTTCAAACATGCAGATAACACCACCCTTATGGCAGAGAGTGAAGAGGAACTGTAAAGCCTCTTGATGAAAGTGAAAGAGGAGAGTGAAAGAGTTTGCTTAAAGCTTAACATTCAGAAAACTAAGATCATGGCATCTGGTCCCATTACCTCATGGGAAATAGATGGGGAGACAGTGGAAACAGTATCAGACTTTATTTTTTTGGGCTCCCAGATCAGTGCAGATAGTGACTGCAGCCATGAAATTAAAAGACACTTACTCCTTGGAAGGAAAGTTATGACCAACCTAGACAGCATATTAAAAAGCAGAGACATTACTTTGCCAACAAAGGTCTGTTTGGTCAAGGCGATGGTTTTCCCAGTGGTCATGTATGAACATGAGATTTGGACTGTCAAGAAAGATGAGTGCCGAAAAATTGATGCTTTTGAACTGTGGTGTTGGAGAAGACTCTTGAGAGTTTCTTGGACTGCAAGGAGATCCAATCAGTCCATCCTAAAGGAGATCAGTCCTGGGTGTTCATTGGAAGGACTGATGCTGAAGCTGAAACTTCAATACTTTGGCCATCTCATGTGAAGAGTTGACTCATTGGAAAAGACCCTGATGCTGGGAGGGATTGGGGGCAGGAGGAGAAGGGGATGACAGAGGATGAGATGGCTGGATGGCATCACTGACTCGATGGACATGAGTTTGAGTAAACTCTGGGAGTTGGTGATGGACAGGGAGGCCCGGCATGTTGCGATTCATGGGGTCACAAAGAGTCAGACACGAGTGAGAGACTGAACTGAACTGAACTGAACTGACTAACTAGAGTAAAAGGCAAAGGGAGAGCGATGAATTGAAGAAGGAATTGTTAAGAAAAAGGAACCAAAACTTGGAAAATTCTCAGCATTCCAAATTTTAAAAAAAAAAAATGAGAAAGCTTGCCTCAAAGAGAACACTATGGGTGTGGCTGACCAACCATTCAATAAAGATCATGGGTGCAACTCACAGCCTTTAGTCATCACAGCAGAAACCAGAAACAGAGATGGGATTGTACCAGGAAATATACTGCCAGTTGAATTCAAGGGGACAGAGAGTGAGATGGAATGAAGGAAGGCTGTCAGACTCCATAGATTGTATAGGACCAGACCATAGATCTATTCTACTGTACACATATTTTGTTTTTAAAGACTGAGCAAACAGAATGTGAAGGCATTCAGAGATTATCAGGGCTGCCACTCCCATGGATGGGAGCTTGGAAGCTTCAGGAGGCAAGGCAATTTCTTCCTTCTCAGTTTCAAAAGGTGGGAACATATCTCAAGTTTCCAGAAAGCCAGAATGACTTTGCCTAGTGCCTCAGGGATGGTGCTCACCTTGGCCAGGTCCTGGTAGAGAGCTAAAGGGTGGGGGCCTCCCGGAGAGCAGAGGAAGAGAGTCCTTGCAGAGAGCTGAAGCAGGAAAGAGGGCCACCTAGCAGAGTCAGGGATGTGATGCTACCACTACAGGGGGCCTGGAGGGCTAAACTTTAAACCAAGGAGGATTATTCTCCAGCCTTAAGGTCTAACAGAATTTGGTCTTGCTAGGTTTTGGACTTTTGGGTTTTGTCACTCCTTTATTCTTTCCAATTTTTATTTTGTGTAATGGGGAATTCTATTCTATGCCTGACCCACCACTGTATATTGTAAGCCATTGTATATTGTATGTTGTAAGACAATTATAAATTGTCTGGCTTCATAGGTTTGCAACTGGTAAAGAATTTTGCCTCAAGATGAATAATTCCTTGAATCTCATCTAGATGTGACTTTGCTGACAATTGGATAGATGTTGGACTTTAGAGCTGATGCTGGATTGAGTTAAGACTTTTGGGGCTGTTGAGATGAAATGGATAAATTTTGTCTGTGATAGGACATGAATTTGGGGGACCAGGAATGGAATGCTATGTACTGAACTGTGTCCCCCTAAAACTTGTATGCTGATGCTCTAACCTCCAATGTGACTATATCTAGATATAGGGTTTTCAGGAAGTAATTTAGGTTAAATGAGTCCATAAGTGTGGGGCTCTAATTTTATAAGACTGTGGGCTTATAAGAAGAGGAAGAAAAAGACCTCACTCTTTCTCAAGGTGGCCGTCTGCAAGCCAGGAAGGGAACTCTCATCAAAACCCAACCATGCAGTTAATCCTGATCTCATACCTGCACCCTCCATAACCGTGAGAAAATAAATGTCTGCTGTTTAAGTTACTCAGATTATGGTATTTTGTTTCAACAGTCTGAGATGACCTATACAAAGGCATTGCATCTGAAAGATAACATGGAAGGAGTAAATCCACAGTAGATGAGCTTAATGACCAAGAGTAAGCATCTGGTTTCAGTTCAATTCAGTTCAGTTGCTCAGTCGTGTCCAATTCTTTGCGACCCCCATGGGCTGCAGCACGACAGGCTTCCCTGTCCATCACCAACTCCTGGAGCTTGCTCAAACTCATGTCCATCGAGTCGGTGATGCCATCCAATCATCTCATCCTCTGTCATCCTCTTTTCCTCCCACCATCAATCTTTCCCAGCATCAGGGTCTTTTCCAATGAGTCAGTTTTTCGCATCAGGTGGCCAAAGTATTGGAGTTTCAGCTTCAGCATCAGTCCTTCCAATAAATATTCAGGACTGATTTGCTTTAGGATTGACTGGTTTGATCTTGCAGTCCAAGAGACTCTCACAATTCTTCTCCAACATCACAGTTCAAAAACATCAATTCTTTGGCACTCAGCTTTCTTTATAGTCCAACTCTCACATCCATACGTGACTACTGGAAGTAAGCTATATTAATAGCAAAGAGGTTGGAGTTTATTTAAAGAGAACTGTGAGGACAGTGAAGCATTTTAAAGAGGAAGACAGTAGTCTTATATGATTTTTTAAGAGATCAAATCATGGAAGAAACTTTTCACTTCATAGAAATAAATGTTTCCTATACTGTCACCACTTCATGCCACATTCATTGGAGGATATAGGTACTTGTCCAAGTTGCTAAAATTCAACTGAATCCTTAGAAAAATCCACAAACCATACAGATTATGGAAAGTTCAGAGAGAGGATCTCAATGCTGACACAGATTTTCAAATAATTGATACTAAATGGATATGTTTGCTGCTCACAACCAGTACTCTTCCATGCTATAGACACATTCTCTTAACTATGCTTCTTGTAAACAATGTCAAGACTTTCATGAACTTCTGGGCTAGCAATACTTATGACCTTTTGAGGATACCCTTTCTATGCCATTCCCAACATATATATTTAAGCTTAAAAGCTACTGTGACTCTGTGTGTGTGTGTGTGTGTGTGTGTGTGTGTGTGTTCAATGAGAGAGAATGGCATAAAATTTTTAATTAAATTGAAAAAGGATCTTTCCAAATGTCATGCATTTTAAATGTATAGGTGATTTCCTAGGCTGTTCTCATGTATAAAAGTCTATAAATATATTCACTTAAGACCTCTCTTTTTAAACAATTCATATGCATATTTTTAAACAATCCTTATTCTTTATGAAGGAATCTGGTTTCTGAAGCTGATTTGTTGGTGTGTGTTGTATAGGGATGTGGCTGATAGACCCTGGTTTCAGAATCTCATTCCATTTTCTTTATATGGGAATAGGAGATAGCCTTTTCCACCATATGTATGAACATGCATCACACAAAACCACAGCAGGGCTCTTGCTTTGCATAAATTGCTTTTTCTTATGGCTCATCTTGAATCAGCTGCAGTTCATTTTGTTCCATATCCCAGTGATTACAGTTGGAATCACAGTGGCATTTCCTCAGTTTGGTTAAAAACAAAGTGCCTGAGGCTTGTGTTCAGTTGCTACAATAGCAGATTCACCAGGGCAGATACAAGTTTTCATAAGCAAACTTATCCAGGAGAGTCTGGGGACCAGAGAGAACCAGAATAAAGTCTGAGCAGTATACTACTCTCTTCCTTTTCTCCTAATTTCCACGAGTAATTATAAAACCCCACAAGCTAAATGCTCTTTGTCAAAGAATATTCTTCTCTGCTAAAAGGCTTTTTATCAGATTTATCCCTTCAAAGCCATCAAAGAAAATTGGCTTCAATTTTTTTTCTTCTTAGTTTAACATCCCAGCTACAGAAACAAGTTTATTAGCTCTCACATTCAATAAAAATTTGATCTCACAGACATTTTCTCAAGATACACTTGGAGTCTAAATTGATGGTAATTATTTTTTGAGTTTTTCTTTTCTGTTAAATTGACTTGCATGTTTTGGATATATAACTTTCCAACTTAAATAGTCAGCACTGCAAACTAACCATCTTTTTTAATAAATAACCTAACTAAGAATCAACCCACCATGACTGTGTGCTAATTCATATAGCCTAAGTAATGCTAAGAATTGTCACTAATAACAATGAAGAAAAATACACCATTAAGAAACATTACACACTCTGGGTTACATGGAATCAAAAGCAAATACACTTAGAATACTCTGGTGTTTCCTCAATATTTTCTTTCATTTTTGCTTCTCATTTTTATTAACTATGAATTTATCATTATGTAGAAAGATCAAAAACTAATATAAGCCAGGGTGGAAGGAACAATGTTACAGATATATATAAATAATTTCCTTAAAAAGGAAGATAACTTCAGACAAAATTTTCTGAGTATGCAGCTAGCTGTTTTTACCCGTATCTATTTTTTTAATAGCACTAACTTTTAAAAATTAATTATATTTATTTTCAATTGATTTATGACTGCTTTACAATATTGGTTTGATTTCTGTCACACATCAACATGAATTAGCCATCAGTTCAATTCAGTTCACTTCAGTCACTCAGTTGTGTCCTACTCTTTGTGACCCCAAGGACTGTAGCCCACCAGGCCTCCGGGTCCATCACCAACTCCTGGAGTTTACTCAAAAGCATGTCCATTGAGTCGATGATCCCATCCAACCATCTCATCCTCTGTCGTCCCCTTCTCCTCCCACCTTCAATCTTTCCCAGCATCAGGGTCTTTTCAAGTGAATCAGCTCTTCACATCAGGTAGCCAAATTATTGGAGTTTAGCTTCAACATCAGTCCTTCCAATGAATATTCAGGACTGATTTCCTTTAGGATGGACTGGCTGGATCTCCTTGCAGTCCAAGGGACTCTCAAGAGTCTTCTCCAACACCACAATTTAAAAGCATTAATTTTTCAGTGCTCAGCTTTCTTTATAGTCCAACTGTCACATCCATACATGACTACTGGAAAAACCATAGCCTTGACTAGACAGAACTTTGTTGGCAAAGTAATGTCTCTGCTTTTTAATATGCTGTCTAAGTTGGTCATAACTTTTCTTCCAAGGAGCGTCTTTTAATTTCATGGCTGCAGTCAATATCTGCAGTGATTTTGGAGCCCCCCAAAAATAAGGTTGGCCACTGTTTCCACTGTTCCCCATCTATTTGCCATGAAGTGATGGGGCCAGATGCCATGATCTTAGTTTTCTGACTGTTGAGCTTTAAGCCAACTTTTTCACTCTCCTCTTTCATCAAGAGGCTCTTTAGTTCCTCTTCACTCTCTGCCATAAGGGTATGTCACCTGCATATCTGAAGTCATTGATATTTCTCCCAGCAATCTTGATTCCAGCTTGTTCTTCATCCAGCCCAGCATTTCTCATGATGTACTCTGCATATAAGTTAAATAAGCATGCCAATTCCCTTTTCCCACCCCTCTAGGCTAGTTTGAGTTCCGAGTCATATAGCAAATTTCTACTGGCCATCTATTGTACATGGGGCTGCCTTGGTGACTCAGATGGTAAAGAAATGGATAGCAAGGCAGGAGACCTGGGTTCGATCGCTGGTTTGGGAAGATCCCCTGGAGGAGGGCATGGCAAACCACTCCAGTATGCATGCCTGGAGAATCCCCATGGACAGAGGAGCATCACAGGCTGTAGTCCATGGGGTCAACAAGAGTCAGACATGATTGAGCAACTAAGCACAGCATAGCACATCTATTGTACATATGATAGTATTTTTTCAGTAGCACTGGTTTCAATCCTACACTTGCAGTTTATTGAAGAGGTAGTTGCCTGGCAAATAAAAACTATCACCACCTTGGGAAGTCAGTGAAAAAAGTTATAAATCTTTGGGTAGGGTAAATAAAAGCCTTAAACAATATTAAGATTTCCTGTATCCAAGTTACATGAAAACTCCACTCCATTGTATTTCTGACAGTGAGTGGATTGCTATGATTGATTAAATATTGATCATATCTAAACTTTAGGTCATTCATATTCATAAATTTATTGATAATTTTTGATTCTCAATAAAATCCTGAGATTACAAAGAGGGGTAAGTAATTCTCACTATTGTTATCTACCATATTTTGAGTCACACCTTGGAAGGAAAGTTATGACCAATCTAGATAGCATATTAAAAAGCAGAGACATTATTTGCCACCAAAGGTCCATCTAGTCAAGGCTATGGTTTTTCCAGTGGTCATGTATGGATGTGAGAGTTGGACTGTGAAGAAAGCTGAGCACCAAAAAATTGATGCTTTTGAACTGTGGTGTTGGAGAAGACTCTTGAGAGTCCCTTGGACTGCAAGGAGATCCAACCAGTCCATCCTAAAGGAGATCAGTCCTGGGTGTTCATTGGAAGGACTGATGCTGAAGCTGAAACTCCAATACTTTGGCCACCTCATGTGAAGAGTTGACTCATTGGAAAAGACCCTGATGCTGGGAGGGACTGGGGGCAGGAGGAGAAGGGGATGACAGAGGATGAGATGGCTGGATGGTGTCACCGACTCGATGGACGTGAGTTAGAGTAAACTCTGGGAGGTAGTGATGGACAGGGAGGCCTGACGTGCTGCCATTCATGGGGTCACAAAGAGTCAGACACGACTGAGTGAGTGAACTGAACTGAACTGACTAAAGTCTCTGATAACGTGTCAAGGTAAATCCTTACATACGTTGTCTCTTTTGATAGTCATAGGAACACCATATGTAGGTATTATTTCCATTTTACAATTGAAGATACAGAAAATTGGCTCTCAGAGAGTTAGTTCTCAGGCTATCAATAACTGAAGTAAGCTAAGTGTATTGTTCATACACAGATATTCTGACAAGTTTGTTTTTAAATATTTAAAATATTTGAAACTGAACATGTAAATCCATGGCTAATTCATGTCAATGTATGACAAAAACCACTACAATATTGTAATTAGCCTCCAACTAACAAAAATAAATGAAAAAAAAATTCAATATGTTGAATTTTTTCAAATACTTTTTTAGTATCTACTAAGACAAATCATGTGGTTTTTATCCTTTGGCCTGTTAATGTGTTGCATCACATTGACTGATATTCCTATGTTGGATCAACCCTGCATCTCATGGATAAATCCCACTTAGTCACGGTATATGATTATTTAAATGTGCTGTTTAATTAAATCTGGTAGTATTTTGTTGAGAATTTCTCCATGTATATTCATCAGGGGTTATTGGCCCATAGTTTTCAGTTCAGTTCAGTTCAGTTGCTCAGTCGTGTCTTTTTCTGGCTTTGGTATTTAAAGGTAATTCTTGCCTCATAAAATGAGTTTGAAAGTATTTTCTGCTCTTCAGTTCTTCAGAAGAGTTTGAGAAGGACTGACATTAATTCTTCTTTAAATGTTTGGTAAAATTCTCCAGGAAAGCTATCTATCCCTTGGCTTCTTTTTATCAGGAGATTTTTGATTATTGCTTCAGTCCCCTTACCTCACTATAGGTCTATTCAGATTCAAGTTTGATAGTTTGTTATTGGACTACATCAAAGTTAAATACCTTCTGTGCAGGCAAAGGAAACAATCAGTAGAGTGAGAAGGGGAGCTATAGAAGAGGAGAAAATATTTGCAAACCATGTCTGATAAGGGGTTAACAAAGTGTATAAGAAACTCCTGTAACTCAACAGCAAGAAAACAACCTAATTAAGCAGTGGGAAAGGATTTGAATAGACATTTCTCCCATAAAGACACACAGATGACCAACAGGTATTTGAAAAGATGCTCAACATCACTAATCATCAGGGAAATGCAAATCAAAGCCACAATGAGATATCACCTCACTCTTGTTGGATGGCCATTATTTATTTTTCAAAAAGGGAAAGAAAACAAGTTTTGGCAAGGAAGTATAGAAATCGTAACTTGAAAACTGGCTACTTTCAATAGCAATTGGCAATGTAAAATGGTGAAGTCACTATGGAAAACAGTATGGAGGTTCCTCAAAAAAAGTTAGAGTTACCATATGATCCAACAATTTCACTTCTGGTATTTACCCAAAAGAATTGAAAACAGAATCTCAAAGATACATTTGCCCTCCCACTTTCATACAGCATTATTCACAATAGCCAAGAGGCAGAAACAACCTTAATGTCCATTGATGAATGAATGGGTAAAGAAATGTGTTAAGTTTATACAATAGATTATTACTCAGCTGTAAAAAGAAACTATATCCTATGCCACAATGTGGATGAAACTTGAAGGCGTTATGCTATGTGAAATAAGTCAACCACAGAAGGACAAATGCTGCATGATTCCACTCGTATAAGTATCTGAGGTAGTCAAAGTCATAGAAAACAGAAAATAGGCTGCTGACGGTTGTCAGTGGCTGGGAGTAGGGTATGGGATTTGGGGAGTCTCTGTCCCATGGTTACAGAGTGTTAGTCATAAAAAATTTAAAAATCTCCAGAGATTTACTATACAGCACTGTTCATATAGTTAACTACATGGTACTATACAAAGTAAGAAAGTAGAGCTCTTGTTATATGTTGGTTTTATTGGGGTTTTTTAATCAAAATAAAAAGAAAATACACAGCATGTGAGGGAAACAACAAAGACTTTATCCTACTAGAGTGAATAGTGAATGGCAAGGTTTCCAGAAATAAATCCGGCAAGCTACGATGTGGCTGACTATGATAGGCTTTGAGTTCAGAAAACATTTCCCTTGCAGCCAGAAACTCTCAGACTGTTTCTCCTCCAGTTCCACTGTGATATTTTTTCTTTTTTAATTCATTATTTTAAAGGTGGCATTCTTTAATTTTTTTCTTTTTTGCCAGTTACACACTGTACTTGGTCAATCACTTCCACATTTGGAAACTCAGTCCCTTTCTTTATTTACAAATCCAAAACCCACAGTTATAGCCAAGACCTGCTTCTTAAAATTCAAGTTTGTATGTCATATAGCTTATGAAGTCTCCACGTGAATGTGGCAGAGGCACCTCAAACCCAACAGGCTAATGTGAACTTCTCCTCCTCCACTCACCATCCCTCTTTTCATCTCTATTATTTTCCTTCCATGCCCTCCACCTCACTAAATGACAGTGTTCCTCCTCAGTGCTGGATAGTTGTTTCTACTTCACCTCTCATATCTAGTCGTTCCTAAAACCTTCTAAATTTCTTTCCAAATATCTCAATATAGTTTACCCATCATGAGAGCCATCATTGGTATTCAGATAAATGCCAACACATCCAGAACTCCATTTGTTACCCCCCAAAATTATACTGTGATGAGATTTCAAGAGGTTTAACTGGGAACAAGACACGAGAATTCACAGACAGTATTCATTTTATTTGCTTGCTAGTCCCTGAGATATCAAGGATTAGCTGAATATATCATCAGATTGCATTACATTAGAAGTGAGAATTAGATACATCTGTTGACCAAAGTAAAAGCCTTTGGGGGAGTAAAGATTTTATTTTGCTGTCTGGAAGTCCCAATCAGATAGATATGAGTCAGTATATTGTATTACATTTTCACTCTATCTCCTTATTAGCAAGTGCACTTGCGGCTCTTGTGATTACATCACTCATTTACAAGCCTCTACTGGACATACTAGACCTGTTGAGCTTCTGTGAAGTTGAAGTTTTATTTTGAAAAGAGAGTCTAATTGTCAGCTCAGTTAGCAACTGGGGAAAAGCAATTTCATAGTACGTATATACCAGTTCTTAGAGAAGCTATCAGTACAATTTTTAGAGAATTACCAACATAAATAGAAAGGAACCTTGAAATGTGGCTAAAAGTAGTGTTTATGTTACTATTATAACAATGAGATGACACAGCAGCTCTCCTGTTTCTGTACTAGCTTTCTGGCTTAAAGTTCAAGAGAAGATTACCTGAACGACATCTAGAGCCAGAAAACAAAAACATCACCTGAGCATAACCCAAGGGCAGGTTACATTCTAGCTATCTATGGAGGAAAAATTAGCTATATTACCTTTTATAACTTTTACAATATATTTAAACTGTACAAAATATACAAGATTTTTCACTCTTGTGTCATGTCCTTTGAATTTAGTGAGTCAAATCTGTCTAAAGCAATTCCTCAAAAACTGGTATCTGATGGATTTTCAAAAGCACATAGCACTATGCTAAAGAATCTACATTGATAACATTTGAATTCAAAAATCAAGTTTGAACTTGCAACTGCCTTTTCACTATAATCAACTTGGTCACTTGAAGTGAAGACTTAGCTCAAAATCAAGGAAAAATCTAATTTAATTATTATAATGTTTTTTGTAAATATGCCCTAAAAACCAAATAAAAATTGGATCTTTGATTTAATATTCAAGAGAGAAAATAAACACACTTATCCATTAAGGCTGACCATCATGTTCATTTAAATTCAATATTTAACTATTTCCTGTCATTGAGACTGAATTCCCAAAGTATCTATGCAGGGACTTTCCTCTACACTCACCCCAGCATTAGAAAATTTGAACTGATTAACAACTGAGTTCTCACAATCAAAATCTGGAGTATCTTGGTTCAATTTAACACTATGGTATAATATGTTATAGTTCAGTTGTTGCTGATGGAACATTAACTTGATGTTTAATATAACGCCAAATTAACCTTTATAAATTTAAATAGTGTACTCTTAGAAATACTCACCTCAATATCTTTTTAGCACTTTACTACTGCCATACATTTTACAGATGGTTAAAAGATGTAAGACACTGCATCTTTTCTCCCTTGGAGATAAGCATCCAAATTTGTGTTGTGTATCTCCCCAATTCATGACAATTGAATGTCATTATTTTCTTAGAAAAAATAACAATGAGAAATATGAAGCGTCCTGCTATCATATTCTTCTGTATGCCTAGCATGTGAAATACCACGAAAGGCTATAAATTATTATTATCATATCTAATGATACTGCAAAGCTTAATTACAGCCATTGATGTGAGCACATAATGCTAGGTCATTTTCTCTTTGTCTCTGTTCCCTTTCCATTTAAAATCTAAGCCATATTGTCCTTTACCCTTTGGCCTCAATCTTTTATCTTTGGCTGCAAAATCTGAAGACCTATTTTACAGTCTAGGACTGTTCAAAATATTTAAGCTCATTCCAAAGCTTTTAAAATGGCTAATAGGTTGAGAGAAACCTTTTGTCCAAATCATTTAAATGCAAAATTAAAAAAATAAGTGCACTATTGATTCTCTTAGAATGTCACTTCTAAATGCAAAGGAATACTTTATCAAATAGCTTATGCCTTTCATCATAGATGAATCTTTTAATTATATATTGATTGGCTGAAATCCTAGTAATCTTTTCTATGTATATAATTACATATCTATTATCATATTTTTATAACTTCCTTAATCTTTCTTCTAAGAGTCATGAAATATAACTCAGAATGCATAAATTCACTGTGATTCCCAAAGACAAAGTAACTTTACATTGCAAAAACATGAAAGACATGGGGATGGCATTCCCTAACATAAGACATTAGAATATTTCATTGTATCCTAGTTCATGTACAAATGCACAAGCGATTTAAAAGTAAAACTTCTGGTAGGTTGCCAGTATTAATTTGTTAGTTTTGTTATAATATTTCTTAAATGAATATAAACATAAAGCCAGCAGTAAGTTTCTAGTTTTATAGTTCATAGATAAAAATATGAAACTCAAATACAAACACAATAATGCATCTAATAAAATTTAAATTGTCAGTACTAGTTTAATACTTTGGACAATATTGTTTTACTGAAACTAAATAATGAGCTTCTTTTATCAGCTAATTCAATACCATGATGAACCAGTCTGAGAATGTACACCAAAATGTACCAGAAAATCCTGAAAAAAAAAAAGTTTAAAATATTATCTCAAAAGTTCTTCATTGGGAATGTACTATTACTCTTACTACTAATAGAACAATTACACAGATGAATAGTCACTAAGACAGAATTCATGCAAAGCAAATATGGTACTGAACACTAAGGCACAGGTCTTCTGAGCTCAGAATAACTAATACTTCTCCAGTCTTTCACTGCTTTTCACTATTCAAACAAATGTCCTTTTGCAAAGTTCTTTGTGGAGCTCTTTGGACTTCTTGGGCTCCAATTCATCATTCTTAAATCAAATTTGCCTCCTTTCTTTTCTCATTAGCCTGTTACAACTACTCTGTTACACTATGCTATTTTTGTGGTATTAAATCAAAGTCTGAGTTGATTAACTTAAAAATCAAGCCATAACCTATGAAGACGACTGTCCCTTGTAAATTACTGCCAAAAAATAAGGTTTCCAAGTAACTGGTCAAAATAATTCCATATGAATAAAATAGTAGATGTAAAATATGTATTAGCTTTTTAATTTTAGGATATATCAATTTCGTGGCAGCCAATAATGTCCTCTAACGATATGAAAGTAAAAATGCTGTCACTTCAGGTAACCACTGGGTACCAGTGTAATCATAAACATGAAAGTAAATGCTGGCACTGAAATCAGTATTTAGTAACAAAGCGGCCATTCCCATACCAAAATATTCTTACATAAACATTTTAATTATCACTGAAATGAAAGCTTAAATACAAAACAACTTCAGCCAAAATGCTCCTCCTGTAGTGTAAGTCTTCATAATACAAATTGCCCCTAACAAAATAGATTAATTCTGAACTGGAATTTGTTTTACAGAGACCACTATTAGTCATCACCTGATAATTGAGAACATTGGTAAACCAAATAGAAGAGTCTGGCTTAGTCACACAAAACCACTTTCAGAGGTTGAGTGATCAAATTGTAAATTCATGGTTTTTGTTTACATTTGATGAATGTGGGCTGTGCTGTAATAGTAATAACAATGCATGGACATGTACGTAATGATGTAAATATTTATGCTGGTGATAATGGTAATTGTAAAAGTCCATTATATTTTTTTCTCATTTATTTTTATTAGTTGGAGGCTACTTACTTTACAATATTGTAGTGGTTTTTGTCATACATTGACATGAATCATGTTTCGAGAGAACAGCATCGAAACCCATTACATTTTTAAAAAATTTTAATGCTTGTCAAATACACTTCAAAAATTTACCACTGTAACCCTTTTTTAAGTTTACAGCTCAGTGGTATTAATTACATTCACATTGTTTTACAGCCAATCTCCAGAACTCTTTTCATATTGAAAAACTGAAACTTATACCAATTAGAAAACTCACCATTCCTTCCTCCCTCAGCCCATGGAAACCACCATTCTACTTCATATCTTTGAATTTGACTACTCTAGGTACCTCACATAAGTGGAATTGTATAGTATTTGTTCTTTTGTGACTAACTTAGCATAGTGTCCTTGAGGCCCATCCATGTTGTAGTACGTGTCAGAATTTCCTTCCTTTTTAAAGCTGAATCATATTTAATTGTATGTATGTGCCACATTTCATTTTTTTCATTCATATGACAATGGACATTTAAGTGCTTCTGCTTTTTGGCTATTGTGAATAATGGGCTGTTCAAGTAGCTCTTCAAGTCCTTGCTTTCAGTTCTTTTGAGATATACACAGAACTGAAAATGCTGGATCATATGGTAATTCTATTTTATATATTATTTTTGGTAAGGAATTGCCATACTATTTTCCATGATAGCTGTACCAGTTTTCATTCCCATCAACAGTGCATAAGTGTTCTAATCTCTCTCCATCCTCAGCAACATTTGTTTTCTTCTTTTTCCCTTGCTTAATTTTTTTTAATTGTACCCATCCTCATTGTTATGAAATGAAATGCCCATTACTTTTGAGCAAAGACCTCATTATTTTCAGGATTTTCTTAGTAGTGTTTATTTTTTGTCAGTATTGATCAGCCAAAATGTTAATTGTATATTATGATAACAAAACAGAACCACAAAATACAGTTAGTTCATTAATTTTTAAAAACTACACAGTCGTATTTCAAATCTGAAACTCTATCTCACAATCCTTTTTTCTCATTAAAAATTTTATAAAACAATTCTGATAATGTGGTTTCTTAGGGATGGACTATAGAGTTATGAAAGAATAGACTATTTTTCACTATCTTTGTTCTGCTTATATCCAGAGCATATGAATGAGTGGCTTATTTCCTATTCTGCTTCTACCATTGATTTGCAGTCGCCTCACTTATTAACTATTCCTATACTACCAGAGAAGGAAGCATTAGATTTTCACTTTCTCATAGATAGTTTCAATCAAATATTGTTAGAACTTTGGTGAATGTAGGCTGTGTTGCAATAGTAATAAGAATGCATATATGTAATGATGTAAATATTTATGCTTGTGTCAATGTTAATTGTAAAAATCTATTGCATTTTTAAAGGCAGAGGAGTTTGATAACATCATGTTATATTTCCCTTTTTCAACTTACCATTCTTATATCTCTTTCATAGCTGTCTTATTTCATATGTATCTCTGAGTACTGAACATGGATGTGTTTGTGATAGTTAAAAATATGTCAGATAGGATACATCCATATTCACTGTAGTGAAATCAAGTGCGAGATGCTTTAAAATGTAGTTTACATTCTAAAATTTCCACACTTAAGGACTATGGCCCAACTGTGGAAGAAGAAATACCCTTTCATTTCTTCACTGGTAGCAACTAAGTGACTAGCAGAAAACATAAAGTCCTCCTGTTTAATATACTCCTGAGAACCTCTGTCCCACAGATTTCATCTCTACCTGTGCAAAATAACACCCCTTCCAGAGCTGATAAAACTTCAAGGAAAAACTAAAAAAAATAAAATAAAAAGTCATTTTGGGATCAATTATGACCAAACTACTATAACTCCATGATGCCCTTGACAGGGAAGAGAGAATACTTTATGATCTTTCCTGTAGATAAATCATTGGAGAAGTGAATTGCACTGCATGACCAGTTACATATATGTCACTTTGTCAAAACTGAAAACAGTTATTTCCCAAATATATGAGAGTTCTGGCAATTACTATGTTGCATAAAAGCTAATTATTCATAGGTGTTGATCATTTCAATTATATCTCTTGAAAAGAAATTTGAATCTTTGCTGCAACTGCTAAACTTGCAAATTGTTCATTAATTTTGGCCCTGGCTCTAACCTTAAAGCAATAAATATTTTAATATTTACTGATTAAGGAATAACATTCCTCTCTATGGTCAAGTGTATGATCTACAGATTTTCTTGAATAAGCTAAAGAAAATAATGTGTTAAAAGTCACTATTAAAATTATTTGTTACAATTGGCCCCAAATTTTCATTTGCTGGCAACAATTACATACTGATCCACATGATAAACTTGAATCATGTACAAATAAGACCTTTTCCCAAAAGCTTTAAAATAATGGATGAATCATAATTTTACACGGTGTTATTTATCAAACCACAGTTAATAATGATGAATCACAGTGTTATATTATATTTTATTGTCTTATTTTATTATTATACTATATAATAATTAATAACATAATAGTATAATTATATTAATAATATTAATTTTATATTACTATATTGTATTGTATATATTGTCATAGACTTCTTTATAAACTTTCATTCTCATTAAAATTTACTTGTAGTTTACCATCCTACAATATCAATATTTTTCAATCAAATACCTTTCCTTTTTACTAATATTTCATTTAATATTCATCCTTTTAATAAAATAAAACATGAAGGTTTATCTGCATTTGTGCCTCATTTTTCTATTTTCTACTTCAGATCACTTTCCATTACAGCCATATTCTTTTTAATACTGAATATAAACATTTTTATGAGTCTCACTCAACTT
The DNA here is from genome assembly GCF_023699985.2 of Odocoileus virginianus. Taxonomy (NCBI): domain Eukaryota; kingdom Metazoa; phylum Chordata; class Mammalia; order Artiodactyla; family Cervidae; genus Odocoileus; species Odocoileus virginianus. The sequence goes on from NC_069685.1 coordinate 26,374,626, forward strand.
ATTACAGATTAGTGAACCACCTGCTCAATACAACAGTCTTTCATTGATTGTCCTCTCTGTTCATCAATTCCTGCTTTTAAATTTTCTACGCAGCTGGCTTTAATGGGGCTGACAGCACTTTTCCAGAGTCTCTTTGACTATATTTACAAGTCAGAAAATACATGCTTACTAAATTATACTTTTATTTATACTCATTTGTATTAGTTTAATTATTATGGCCAAAGCTACTTCATTTCTCTCATTTTCTCCATGTATAAGAATTTTTTCTTCTTCTGACTAGTTAATATGGTCTATCTGTCTATCTCGGTGCTTGCAATAGACATAAATATGGGGATAATAAATATTTACTAAATTAAATTACTAGCATATAGTTATATGACTACTATAAATATTTTCTTAGGCTATTTTATAGTCATAGGCTCTTCAGTTACAGTTCAAGCTGGGAGTTGACAGACATTACCTTATATTATGGAAATAAGGAAGTTGATTGGTAGTTATATTACTCCACTTCTCAAAAAAAATTATACATTTTTTGGAAGGGAGGTTGAGACTTATTTCACCTTTTTACTCAAAATAATAATTAATAGTGATGAGAAATTATAGGATTTCTACTTTATTTATTATTGGCAGTCAATTATTAAATCCAAGCCTCAAATATTCAACAGCAATCCTGGATAGACTCTGTGTGCAAACTCTTCACACAAAGGGGAAAAAATTAAATTTGCATATACAGTTTGCTTATAGCTCTTAGGATGACTAGGGGAAAAAATGGTATCCCATATTCCACAAGATCCCACAAAAGTAGAGATCATTCTGAATGCTTCCGTTGAACCTTACCTTCTCCATTTCCATTGTTATGAATCCAGCAATATTTCACTTCCCAGCTGATACACTCCAGTCTCTGACTACCTCACGCCTTTCGAACTAAACACTGTGTCACGGAAAAGGAATGATAGTGGCATTCTGGGACCTTGGCTTGGCTTCTTGATTTTGACTCTTGCTGATTCTCACTAAGCGTCTTGCGATCTGCTTCTGGGTCACTCTCAGACTCCTGGTGCTTCCTCAACTTCAGTTTCCTGTCTTTGGATTCTTATTCTTCCATGTTAATTTTGGGTTTTAGTCTTCCAGAACAGAGGGTTTACATTCATATGGACTCAAAATATGCTTGATCTGTATCTGGAATTTTTTATTTTTTAAGTCAGTGAAGAAAATGGTCAATTGAACACATGTATCTACTCTCCCATGAGTAAAAATAATAGCAAATAAGAAAATAATTCTCATTACTTGCAGATATATAATTTGTATTCCTTGAAAATCCACCTATATGAACAAAAAAATATAATAAAAATAAAGAGTTCAATAAGAAGCTTGATAGAGTATCAACTCACAAAAGCAATAGTTCTTATGTATACCATCTCCCACACACTCCTAGAAAAGAAGATCCCATTAACAAACTATACAAAAAGAAATCAAATTTATGAAATATGCATAAACCTTACAAGAAATATAAATATGTAGAGTGAGAAGTGAACAAAATGATTAAAAGGGTTAAAAAGAAAAATAAGTCAATTAATTTCTGAATGGGAAAGTTCAATAAGGATGTTATATATTCACAAATCAATATATAAATTCAATAAGATATCAATAATCTCAATCAAAAACCTCAAAGAAAATTTGTAAAGCTGAGAGTAAGGTTCATATTGAACAGAATGTGTATAGAAATGGTCAAAGCAACTATGAAAAAATAAACAAAACACTAAAACTAGAACTTGCCCAAGCAGATATCAACATAAACTATACATAGTTAAAGTATTGTGATATGTGCACAATGATGTAAATACAGGCCAGTAAACCATAATAAAATTTACATAGGAATTGTGTATGTTATATAAATTGACATTCAAAAACAACTTATAAAGGAAATGAATTATTGAAAACGATGAGAGGATAGTTAACTATATTAAAGAATAACAGTAAATTCATATCTCATGAAATAGATAAAAGTACATGATCAGTGGTTAGACAATGTACTTTGTAAGTATTAAAAGGAGCTATTGACAAATGTTTTCATAATCTCAAAGTGATTAAGGCTTCATAAGCAAAGCACAACACACAGAAGCCATAAAGGGAAAGAACAACAGTTTTGACCACATACAAACTGTGCCAACTTTAATATTTCAGATGATACTGTCTTATATAATATTTATTGAGATATCAATTATGAATTACTGTGAAGGAGATCCTGAGAAAGAAATTTCAATGTAGGTAACTTTTTTTTTAAGTGATCACAGAGAACAGATATAATGAACAGGGACACAGAAAATGAGGAAAAGTGAATGCAAAACTTTGATGATGATGTGGTACACAATGAAATCTCAGTTTCCCATAATGCCTCCCTGAACTGCTCATGAAAAAGATAGAAAAGCAAGTATTTATATAATATTTTCTGCCCCACTTTGGTTGAGGGTCAGCCTCAGAGCACTAAGTTCCCCATACTTCTAGCCTGACTTCCACACTGACTGAGTTCCAATGACTTCAGAAAGAAGAAAGAAAAGCATAGCTTGCATTTACGGCAGTATTATGTCCATGTGAATTTGAGTGTGCAAAGAACTTTCTAATATGCTATGGTTGAAATCAGATGTATATCAGTGAGATGTGACTCAGCACACTGACACACTGGCTGCAGTCTACTCTTTGTACCATTCTTATTCATCAGTGAGCCACATTAAAACCACTCTGCCACTAACTTCTCAAACTGGTGATTAGCCAGTCTTTCAAAGAAGCTTGATACAGAAGAGTTAGTGGAATAAGTGACAGTACGCAGAGTGATGGGCTTCCCAGGTGGTGCTAGTGGTAAAGAACCCCCCTGCCAATGCAGGAGACATAAAGACACACCAGTTCAATACCTGGGTCAGGAAGATTGCCTGGAGGAGGGTATGGCAACTCACTCCAGCATTCTTGCCTAGAGAACCCCATGGACAGAGGAGTCTGGTGGGCTACAGCCCAAAGGGTCACAAAGAGCTGGACACACTGCAGCGATTTAGCACACACACATGCAACCCAGAGCAATAGCCAAGTGCAAGTCACAATACACTCCTTTCTCTACCATCGATTCTAGAATTCACAGTCTTAAAACCTAAGGCTCTTGTCAGTCTCTAACAAGTGTAATTATAAACTATCCACTGATAGAGCTTTAGTTCATGTAGAATCCTGACTGTATCTCGGGTAGAAGCTTGGGAATCAAAAGCTCTAATCCATAAACCTTAGATTTGTGGTGGAAAAATAGGACAAATTGTAGGGTGCGTCACTGAAGTCAAATTGAGAAGGATTGATCATACTTCCTTCCCTTTGTCCATGAATCCATATATTCTAGCTATTGAAGACATGGCCTCAAGTATGTGATCAAATCGTAAAATGCATCCTGAAGGACAGGAGTTTAACAGTACATCATTTCCAAGCAGTCACAGCTGAGATTTAAATAGACTATTTCAATGAGTAGGATCTCCTCATCCAATTGACTGCTTGATGAATAGATCCCGTGGCCGTATCTGGGGATGTGTTTTTATGTGTCCCACATCAGCAAGTCTGACTTTGTCCAAACTCTCAGGTAGTGGTGCTCTGTAGCCTGCCAGGCTCCTCTGTCCATGAAATTCTCCAGGCAAGAATACTGGAGTCGGTTGCCATGCCCTTCTCCAGGGGATCTTCCTGATCAAACCCGTGTCTCTGACATCTTCTACATTGGCAGGCAGGTTCTTTACCACTAGCGCCACCTGGGAAGCCCCCACACTACAAGCAGAACAGGCAGATTCATACAGGGATTGAGTGTCAATTTTGGTAAGAATGAATTACTTGCCCCAACAAGGCAGGAAAGGATCTTTTATAACAGTGGTCCCCAGCCTTTCTGGCACCTGGGAACAATTTTGTGAAAGATAATTTTTCCACAGTTTGGGGGTAGGGGGATGATTCCAGGATGATTCAAGTTCATTACATTTATTGGGCATTTTGTTTCTGTTGTTTAGTCACTAAGTCATGTCTGACTCTTTGTAACCCCATGGACTGCAGCATGCCAGGCTCTTCTATCCCTCACTCTCTCCCAGAGTTTGCTCAAATTCATGTTCATTGAGTTGGTGATGCTATTTAACCATCTCATCCTTTGCTATCCCCTTTTCCTTTTGCCTTCAATCTTTCCCAACCTCAGAGTCTTTTCCAATGAGTTAGCTCTTTGCATTATGTGTCACTTTATTTCTAATCTAATGCTGCCACTGATCTGGTAGCAGGTACCAGTCTGTGGCCCAGAAATTGAGGATCCCTGTTTAACAAGCTAACACTAAATGGAAAGCAGGCATGCTCAGTGATATACAATGTCAAGATCCCAGTATTGATTGCTGCTGCCAATAGATAGGGCATTTAGTTGTGACAGTAGCTGTATCATCTAGGATAGAAGACCATGCTGTTACATCCATACACAGCCTTTATCAGTACTACCATGTCTGCTCAATTCATGGACCCGTATGGTAAGCAATAAGGTGCCCGAGGACAATGGCTGGCATATACCTGTCAGATGAATCATCCTGTCCACTGGTTGTTCAGTCTCCTCCATAGTGGAATCTTTTTGCTAGGCATTGGTATGAGACACACAAAGCCTGCATCCATTTCCATGAGTCCATCCATATAATTCTTTTAAAAATATCCTTGCCTATATATTCTAATCATTCTCCCAAGCCATTGACCATGAATTCTGTAAAGTTTTCCTATAAAAGGTTCGTATAGTAAATATTTTAGATTTGGTGATCTGAGCCATATAATCTCTGTTGCAGCTATTCAAATCTGCCTTTGTAGCAGAAAAATAGCCATAAATATTACATAAATGAATGTGTGGCTATGTTTCATTGAAATGCTATTTATGGACACTGAAATTTGAGTTTCATATGATTTTCACACATCATGAAATATTATTCTTTTAAAATTTTTCCAACCAATCCAAAAATATAAAATCAATTTTTAACTCACAGGCTATATAGAAACAAACATTGGAGCAGATTTGTTTTCCAGGATATAGTTTTCCAATCCCTTTCTTGAACGAACAAGCAAAGCCACGCACTGCTGCATGAGAAATCACAGTCTTACATCAGACCACTTTTCCCTCCATGTAAGGTGGAAAATTATGTATACTCTTCACAGTTCTGCCCGATGTAATCCTTTCCTCTCATCAATGTCTTTAAGAACTATGCTTGAGTGGGTCTACAGTGCATCAGTATTGCAATTGGTTCATGCTTAACTATTAAGACAGCCTATGGGGCCAAATTTCTCTCCTACTCCATCAGCTAGCTGAAAGGAATGTTCCACAAAGCTGAGGAAGAAGCATCAGTTTATCTGTCTTTTGATCTTGTTTAAGTCCAGTCCATATTATATAATTTCCATCCTTCAATAAATTGCTATGTATCTGCCAGACCTTATTCTTTGATGTATCCTGCAAACCCTTCTACTAGGTCACTCCAGTTTCATGGTTGTTTGAGGCATCATGAAAAGGGACTCAGTCTCTTTAAGGGCTTAATAGCCTCCCAAAATCTACTTGTTAAAGTTTTTTGCTGAAGAGATCACATTCTTCTAGGTGCCTAGGTGACTGTGTAAAAGCCTCTCTTAACAAGGCTTCTTACATCTATTTCCACAGGATCTGGCGGGTCATACACCTTGAAGGGAAGGACAGTGTATACAATGACTTAGACCTGGTAAAGAAATCTCTTTCTCTGGCTTCTTCTCACATGAAACCAGCATTCTGCTGAGTAACCAAATAGCAATTAGAGAGGGATTGATTAATCTCAAGTATGGTGTTGCCTCCAAAATTCCAAAAAGTCCAAGTGCACCAAGCCAAGGACTGTCCATTTTTCTCAGAATTGAAGAGTGCAAGGTACAATGATTGGTTAACTTGATAGAATGTTTCGCATCCCCCAAACCAGTCCCTCAAATTTTACTTATTTGAGAAGTCCCTGAATGTTACATGATCCATCCCCCATCCTCTCTTATACATGTGTTTTAGTAGAGCATCCAGGTTACTGGCCACTTCTTTCCCATCAGGTCTGATTAGTAGAAGATAATCAGTGACCATGATGATTTAATAGAATATCAAAACTTATCAAACATTCTTCAGACTATAGAACACATGTAGAAGATAGCCCTGGAGGCCTTCCATTTTGATCTTCATTAATAATACAGATTGAAAACATCTTTACCAGATCTATAGTCACACATCAAGTACCAGAGGTTCTGTTTCTACTCCAATAAAAATACCACATCTGGTGCAGTGGCAATAATTGCTGATACTATTTGGTAAGGCTTACAGTGATTTACCCACATATGCTATGATTCATCTGCTTTTGTGTAAACCATATAGGAGAACTAAACAGAACTATGTTAAAACCACCGCCTTTGTATTTTTTTTAAGATTAAGGGAAATATCAATCTCTGAAATCTCATTTGGGGACTATAGATGGGATGCCTTATAGACTCATTTCAATTTACTAATCAGTGAGTCTATTTATTACCTGCAACCTGGAGATGTGATAGCATTCTGGTTCTCTCAGTATCAATATCAACTGAAACTCTGCATCCCACTCTTCTCAAAAGCCTAGGAATCGCCCTTCCTTCTATATGCAGTTAATCTGGTTAACTGCCACAGATCTTGCTAGAAAATAAGGGAGTATTTTTTGTATATTCTCATAATGAAGTTGCAAAATCTTCCTCAAGCAGACCTGGGTTTTTCTTCCCTTGATTACATTGAGGTGTGAGAACAGGCTCCCTTACTGAACCAGGGTGAGGCATTGGATTTTTTATTGTGCCAATAAAAAATAGATTTCTTCCATCCCACTATTTATTTTATAATTATATATTTGGTTACAGAAGTCAAAAGAAATACCCTAACTGGTCACCCATCTCTCTCATCCTAGGAATACCATGGTCTAACCGTCATTGCCAGAGATCACTGCACATTAAGGCAACCAGATTGCCACTCTAACACTGCTGACGATCACAGTAATTACGTCAGACTCGCCTCCAATGTCTAAGAAATGCCTCTGCTGCTGCTGCTGCTAAGTCGCTCCAGTTGTGTCCGACTCTGTGTGACCCCATAGACACCAGCCCACCAGGCTCTCCCGTCCCTGGGATTCTCCAGGCAAGAATACTGGAGTGGGCTGCCATTTCCTTCTCCCGCACGCATGCATACTAAGTCGCTTCAGTCGCGTCCAACTCTGTGCGACCCTATGGACAGCAGCCCACCAGGCTCCTCTGTCCACGGGATTCTCTAGGCAAGAATACTGGAGTGGCTTGCCATTTCTTTCCCCAAGAAATGCCTCTAGGCCTCTGATTTTCCACTAATCTATCCTTGTAAGTCCAGTTCCAGGGCATTCTACTCGACTGTCAACACTAGCCTTCAGAAGATAATCACTGAGCTTCTCAAACTATATTAGTGTTCCCCTCACAAGTCCATTCATTGCTTCATTGAAGGAAGCATCCTCTGAACTATTCTGGTGAACAGTGGGTTTTCTAATCTCCCATAAAAAATATATTCTAATATTCTCTCTCCCCCTCTTCTGACTCCTTCCTCAATATGCTGATGAGATAGTTACTGTGTCCCCAGCCCTTTTACTGAAGACCATCATCATGTCTGAGCTTCAAGCAGCCATACTAAAACCACATAAAATGGGCTTCAAGTGTCCAGGTAAAGGATGGTATTAAGCCAATAAACTCTCCTTGTCAAGTGTTAGTTCGAGTACTTACTACATGCCAGGTACTCTCATAAGTGTTTTACATATATTATTTTTTTTCAACTCTCACAATATCCCATGAAAGAATTACTGTTATCATCATTTACTTCTAGTAATCTAAAATCCTTAAATAGAGAGGTGGTTAAATATATTATGATATATTAACACTACAGAGCAAATGTAACCATTTAAAATGAAGTAGCTTTATACATTCTGTCATAGAAAGATCTATAAAATATATCACTAACTGAAAAATTCAAGTTAAAAAATGAGCCTGTATTATTTTTCCATCTATGTGAAAGAAGAAAAAAAAGAAGAGAAAGGGAAGGAGAAGGAAGAGGAAAAGAAGAGATGTGTTGTTATGTACAGGTAGATAAAAATTTTGCTTACCTCTGAGAAAAACAGTTGATGTTTGGGAAGGAAAAGGAGAGAATAACTTTCATATTCTACCACATAAATTTTTGCATTGTCTGCATCTTTTGAAAATAAAGATGTGTTTATGTATTATTTTTATAACAAAAATATTAAAAAAATCAGTGGCATCTCGCTTCTAATAATGAGTCTGCTGAGAATGATCCCAGAGAGGAAGACTAAAGATAAATAATAAAAGTCATTTCTTGCCTGACTGCTCTTAGTTCTACTTCTTAAAAGAGAAACTCATGTTTCTTTTCAAGGAAGTCAGTTCCTACAAACAGAATCTCAGACCTGTTTTTACTTTTGTTTGAGCAATTTTATCTTACTGATTTGTATACATATCTATATGCATAGCAAATCACCGTTTTATAGGTTGACAGTTTAATATCAGCAATTTTGTATGGTTCATTCCTATAAAACATTAAACTAACATCAAAATTAAAGTAGTATTACTTCCATCTCTTCATTTCTAGGAAAAAAAATCCAGATATCCTATTTCTTTCTCTAAACAGATGCTAAAATGTATAGCCCTTATGTCTTTAATTCATACATGTTGAAATTAAGAAAATTTCCAATTTAACCTTTAAAAATTAAAATTTTATGAACATGTAAAATCATCAAGCTTCAAGATTTTTTTCTAAAAAATTTGGTTTCCTGAACTCCTCTGATTGTTCTGATTTCCACCCACGTTAGCTACTCACTCCTGTGGTTGTAACTGAGGTAAACATCTCCCATCTCTCCAACTTATTACCTTCAGTATCCTGACTCCTACAGTCTTTCTATCCAAATGGGATTTCCAATCCATTGATTCTTTTTATCTCACCCACTGAATACTCCTTCTTCTCTCCTTACTCTATTTAATTCCACTGATGTTCACTATATTCATTTCCTTCAATTCTCACAAAATTCTCTTGGTCCTTTTTCCTTTCTCATAGTCCTTTGGCTAAACCACAATATAGATTAAATACAATTTTCAGCCTAATTCATGCCTGCATCCAAGCAGCTGAAAATGACTGGATAAAAACTCATAACCATGCTGACTAACTCCACCTTCAATATGACCACATACCTCAGGTGGATCCTTAATGCTTCTTGTCATTCATAATGTTTCCTTAGTCCACTCATTCTCCACTATCACTAGCTAATATTTCACACGGATTCTTTTTCTTCAAACTTCAAACATTTCTTTGCCTACCCTCACTCCCCAGTTGATAACTTTGCTTCCCAATTAACTGAAAATAATTGAAGCAATCAGTAAGGAGCATCTGTTAACAAGCAACCTTATATCTACCGCCTATTGGTATTTTTACCCATTTAACCTGCCTTTCTGCCCGTTCCTATCAGTGAACTCCGTTCTTTTCTAAAGTCAGTCTCTCCACATGCACACTTGATCACACTCTCTCCAAGGATACACTCCCAGCACTTCCTCTATCTTCTGATTCATCAATTTTTCTATTCTTCCTGGATCACTTCTACTGGTACAAAAACATGCTATTTTCACCATATTAATGCAAAACAATGAAAATTATTGTCTAGACCTCAATTTCCATGCCAACTCCTGCCCCGCTTTTCTCCTTTCCTTTACTGAAAAACTCCATGCAAGAGTAGTCTATATTCACGATCTCCAAGTTTTCTCTTCTAAAGTCTCTTCTTCTCTAAAGTGAAGTCTCTTCTCCACTCTTCTACAGTGAAGTGAAAGTTGCTCAGTCATATCTGAATCTTTGCAACCCCATGGACTAAACAGTCCATGGAATTTTCCAGACCAGAATACTGGAGTGAGTAGACTTCCCTTCTCCAGGGGATCTTCCCAATGCAGTGATCAAACCCAGGTCTCCCTCATTGCAGGCAGATTCTTTACCAGCTTAGCCACAAAGGAAGCCCTTCCTGTAACTTTCTCTTAAACTCTCTTCTATCAGGCTTTAGTTCCTACTCCTCACCAAACCACTCTCATGAAGGTTCTAATGACTTCCACGTGCTAAATACATCTCTGCCCTCATTTATCTGTATCATCATCAACATTTGACAGTCTTCTTGCCTTTCTTCCTCATACAAATCCTTCACATGACTTTCAGGAGACCACAGCCTTGTAAGTTTTCTCTTGCCTCAATTTTTCTCATCTCTTCTTTCCTTCATGCTCCGTGACATGATGATCTCATCCACTTCACAATTTTTAAATAACATCTGCTCACAGATGAATCCCAGATTTATATCTTTGGCTCTGGCCTCTCTCCTGAATACCAGACTCATACATCTAACTTGTCATGCTACATCTCCACTTGGATTTCTAAAAGATACCTCACGTTTAACATACTCAAGACTGGCTTTTAGAGCCATGGGGAATACTGTAAATAATACTATAATATCTCTCTATGGTGATAGATGGTAACTAGACCTAACATGATGATCATTTGGTAATGTATAGAAATATTGAATCACTGTGTTGTTCACCTGAAACTAATGGTATTGTAGGTCAATTATACTTCTGTTTTCAAAAAGGACTAAATTTTAGATATGCCTCCCAAATTTAGTCTGGAGGATCCTTTCTACCCTTCTCCATGAGAGCAGATTTTATATTTCCAGTTGCTTAAGCCAAAAACTTTGAAATCATCCTTGACTTCTCTATTGTCTCACACATCCAGTTCAGGTTATTAATGGTTCACCAATAATTTTCATAGGGGAAAAAATCCAACATTTAATTAAAAGTGAAAAAAACATGTGCCCATATATAGTCAAAATTTTAACATATCAGAACTCTTTTGGTTATAAAGAAAATAGCATTTTCTTTTTGCTACTGGCTTCAAAGCAAATTAGATTAAAGCAATCACTATATTGATTTGTCAATATGTATAAAAAAATAATTTTAACCCGGTACTTTGAGGTGGATTACTTTTTTGTAAGGGAGTGAGCAACAATGTCATAAATTTTATGTACAAATACGTTCTTCACAGTGTTACTTATGTTCATTTTAGAAAATTTTAATGATAAAGAACAGTATAAAGAAGAAAGTAAAAATGATAAAACTTGTCAGCAGTTTGGTTTACTTGTCTGTTAATTAGAAAATTAATTGACTTAATATATCACCTGAATTTCCCCATACCATTGAATATTCTTCAAAAGGCAGCATTTAAATTATGATATTGCATGCCATTTGGGAAGAGGTTGGGCCACATGCAGAAAATAATAACAGTAGTTCAAACAAAATATAAGTTTATTTTTCTCACACACAAAAGTCCAGAGGTTGATATTTCGAGTAAAGTTAGTAGAGCAGCTCCATTAAGTCTGTAAACTCCCAAATAGAGACATAGTTTGAAGCTATGAGGGTTTAAGGGAAAGAAAAAGAGCTTTTGGATCTGCCTGCAATGGAGTAGCTCATTTAATAGAGTCAGGCTGTCTTTGCCATTTCTGAGATGTTGCTTTCAGTCTTACCAACCAAGATGGCCCCTAAAGCTCTAATCATCACATTTATATACCAAAGAAAGAGTTGGTCAATTGGCAGAAGATACACAAGGCCTCTCCTTTTAAGTTTCCAGAAGCACATAGAAAACTGTTTACAACTCATTGGCAAGATCTTAGTCATACCAGTTTAAGGTACTCTGAGAAATGTCTTATTAGCTACATGTTTGCTTCCAATTTGTAATTGGAATTCTGTTAACAAAGTGAGAAAACAGGAATAGACTAAAGGATGGTGTTAATAATTTGTGCCTCAAAGAGGTTTATGTGTAAACAGCAACTTATGTAACAAAATCTCTGTTTTTAAAAAATGTTGTTTTCTTCCAAATTTTTGTTTTCATAATAAAAATATATTACTATGTAACATGTGAAAGTCCCTCAGTCCTGTCCTATTCCTAGCGACACCATGGACTGTAGCCTGCCAGGCTCCCTTGTCCATGGAATTATCCAGACAAGAATACTGGAGTGGGTAGCTATTCCCTTCTCCAGGGGATCTTCCAAACTCAGGGAATGAACTCACGTCTCCCACATTGCAGGTGAATTCTTTACCATCTGAGCCACCAAGAAAGCACATACACTAGTGCCGACTCTAAACATGGACATCACCAGATGGTCAATGCTAAAATCGGTATTTTAGTATTTAGCAAATACTAAATAATACTACTAAATAATAAAAACTAAAGAATACTAAATATAGTATTATTTCAATACTAAAGAATATAAATCAAAGATTATATTCTTTGCAGTCGAAATGGAGAAGCTCTATACAGTCAGCAAAAACAAGACCAGGAGCGGACTGTGGCTCATATCATGGACTCTTTATTGCCAAACTCAGACGTAAATTGCAGAAAGTAGGGACAACCCTAGGCCATTCAGGTATGACCTAAATCAAATCCCTAATGATTATACAGTGGAAGTGACAAATAGATTCAAGGGATTAGATGTGACATTGTGCCTGAAGAACTATGGACAGAGGTTCATAACATTGTACAGGACGTGGTGATCAAAATCATCCCCAAGAAAAAGAAATGCAAAAAGCCAAAATGGTTGTCTGAGAAGGCCTGAGAAATAGCTGAGAAAAGAAGAGAAGTGAAAAGCAAAGGAGAAAAGGAAAAATATACCCATCTGAATACAGAGTTCCAAGGAATAACTAGGAGAGATAAGAAAGCCTTCCTAAGTAACAAATACAAAGAAATAGAAGAAAACAAAAGAATGGGAAAAACTAAATATCTCTTCAAGAAAATTAGAGATACCAAGGGAACATTTTATGCAAAGATGGGCACAAAAAGGACGGAAATGGTATAGGCCTAACAGAAGCAGAAGATATTAATAAGAGGTGGCAAGAATACACAGAAGAACTATACAAAAAAAGATCTTCATGACCCAGTTAATCACAAGGTATGATCACCCACCTAGAGCCAGACATCCTGGAATACAAAGACAGGTGTGCCTTAGGAAGAAGCATCACTATGAACAAAGCTAGTGGAGGTGATGGAATTGCAGTTAAGCTATTTCAAATCCTAACAAATGATGCTGTTAAAGTTCTGCACTCAATATGCCAGCAAATTTGGAAAACTCAGCAGTGGACACAGGACTGGAAAAGATCAGTTTTTACTCCAAATAACAAAGAAAAGCAATGCCAAAGAACGTTCCAATTACCTCACAGTTGTACTCATCTCACAGACTAGCAAAGTAATACTAAAAATTCTCCAAGAAAGGCTTCAATAGTACATAAACCGAGAACTTCCAGATATTTAAGCCAGAATTAGAAAAGGCAGAGGAACCAGAGATCAAACTGCCAACATCCATTGGATCACAGAAAAAGCAAGAGAATTCCAGAAAAGCATCTACTTCTGCTTCATTGACTAGGCAAAGCCTTTGACTGTGTAGATCACAACAAACTGTGGAAAATTCTTAAAGAGATGGGAATACAAGACCACCTTACCTGCCTCCAGATATATCTGCATGCAGGTCAAGACGCAAGAGTTAAAACCAAACATGGAACAACAGACTGGTTCCAAATTGGGAAAGGTGTATGTCAAGAATATATATTGTCACTGTACTTATTTAACTTCTATGCAGAGTACATCATGAGAAATGCTGGGCTGGATGAAGCACAAGCTGGAATCAAGATTGCCGGGAGAAATATTAACATTCTCAGCTATGCAGATGACACCACCCTTATGCCAGAAAGCCAAGAACTAAAGAGCCTCTTGATGAAAGTGAAAGAGGAGAGTGAAAAAGTTGGCTTAAAATTAAACATTCAGAAAACTAAGATCACGGCATCCAGTCCCATCACTTCGTGGCAAATAGATGGGGAAATGATACAAACAGTGAAAGACTTTATTTTGAGGGGCTCCAAAATCACTATAGATGGTGACTGGAGACATGGAATTGAAAGATGCTTGCTCCCTAGAACAAAAGCCATGACCAACCTAGACAGCATAATAAAAAGCAGAGACATTACTTTGCAACAAAGGTTTGTCTAGTCAAAGTTGTGGTTTTTCCAGTAGTCATGTATGGATGGAGAGTTGGACTATAAAGAAAGCTGAGCGCTGAAGAATTGATGCTTTTGAACTGTGGTGTTGGAGAAGACTCATGAGAATCCTTTGGACTGCAGGGAGATTCAACCAGTCAATACTAAAGGAAATCAGTCTTGCATATTCATTGGAAGGACTGATCCTTAAGCTGAAACTCCAATACTTTGACCACCTGATGGGAAGAACTGACTCATTAGAAAAGACCCTGATGCTGGGAAAATTGAAGGTGGGAGGAGATGGGGAGGACAGAGAATGAGATGGTTGGATGGCATCACCGACTCAATGGACATGAGTTTGAGTAAATTTCGGGAGTTGGTGATGGACAGGAAGGCCTGGCATGCTGCAATCCATGGGGTCACAAAGAGTCAGACATGACTGAGTGACTGAACTGAAAGCCTTTAACAGTACAGATCACAACAAACTGTGGAAAATTCTTAAAGAGATGGGATCACCAGACCACCTTACCTGACTCCTGGAAATACAAATCAAGAAGTAACAGAACTGGACATGGAACAGTGGACTATATCAAAATAGGAAAAGGAGCATGTCAAGGCTATATATTGTCACTCTGCTTATTTAACTTATATGCAGAGTACATCACGAGAAATGCCGGACTGGATCAACCTCAACCTGGAGTCAAGACTGCTGGGAGGAATATCAATAACTTCAGATATGCAGATGACACCACCCTTATGGCAGAAAGTGAAGAGGAACTAGAGAGCTTCTTGACAAAGGTGAAAGGATAATGAAAATGCTGGCTTAAAACTCATATAAAAAACGAAGATCATGGCATCTGGTCCCATCACCTCATGGCAAATAGATGGGGAAACAATGGAAACAGTGACTGGCTTTATTTTCTTGGGCTCCAAAATCACTACAGATGGTGATTGCAGCCATGAAATTAAAATACACTTGCTCCTTGGAAGATAAGCTATGACAAATCTAGACAGCATATTAAAAAGCAGAGACATTACCTACAAATGTCTGTGTAGTCAAAGCTATGGTTTTTCCAGTAGTCATGTATGGATGTGAGAGTTGGGCTATAAAGAAGGCAGAGGGCCAAAGAACTGATGCTTTAAACTGTGGTGTTTGAGAAGACTCTTGAGAGTACCTTGAGCTACAAAGAGATCAAAGCAGTCAATCCTAAAGGAAATCAATTCTGAATATCAGTGGAAAGACTGATGCTGAAGTTGAAGCTCCAGTACTACCTAATGTGAACATCGAATTCATTAGAAAAGACTCTGATGCCAGGAAAGATTGAAGGCAGAAGAAGGGGATGACAGAGCCTGAGATGGTTGGATGGCATCACTGACTCAATGGACCTTAGCTTGAGCAAGCTCTGAGTGATGATGAAAGACAGGAAAGCCTGGAGTGCTGCAGTCCATGGCGTTGCAAAGAGTCAGACACGACTGAGCGACAGAACAGCTACAACAATTGTGTAACATTCAATTATTTAAAATTGCTTTCTAATCTATAGCACCTGATAATCCTAATTAAACTGAAATCCTCAACATTCAGTGTAGATATTATACCACTGAAAATTGATGCTTTTTTTAACTTTAAGGAAAGTGTATGTCAAAATATATAACTAAATATTAATTATATACCTGGGACCATGATATGACATTTTACTTCTCTGAAGGACTGTGAAACAATCAGTAAATATAGAAGTAATTTCTGTCCATATATATATATATGGGCTTCCAGGTTGTTAGTGGTAAAGAACCCACTAGCGCCAAGAGAGGAGATATAAGAGACATGGGTTCAATTCCTGGATTGAGAAGATCCCCTGGAGGAGGGTATGGCAACCCATTCCAGTATTCTTGCCTGGAGAATCCCATGGACAGAGGAGCCAGGTGAGCTAAGGTCCACAGACTGGAGGGTCGCAGAGCCGGACATGACTGAAGAGACCTAGCACGCACACATACACACCCACACACATCTATTTGCTTTGCTCACAATTTGTTTAAAAATTTTTTATAGAAATTCCAAACTTTTTATTCTAGGCAGACTGACTGACACTAGCACACATGGTTGCTGCAATCACATTCGATTTTCAGATACATTTCTCACTCAGATAAATATGCACAGTGTCATAATGAAACCAATACTTACACTAGTACAAGCTATTTCCAAAGCCTATATGCTAACATATTTGAAGAGAGGGTAAAAAGGTCAGCTGAAACATCAGAGTTAAATAATCTACCAAGTAAAAATAAAATCTCAGTTTCTTCAAGTGTTTGGACAGAGAGAAGATAAAGGCAAATGCTTTCCTTGTATATTAAAGGACATACTTCCATCAGGGAAAAATTAAAATAAAAAAATACTAAATTTTTTTTACCATTGTTGATAATGTAACAAAAAAATGTGAAAACAAAGACTGTAGTTCCAATTTCATGGCTGAAATCTTAATTCAGAGCTCATTGGAAAGTTCTATTATTCAAATTTTATACAAATGCCTAAATTTGACTTGTCTTGTTCCCAGTATAATATCTTGTAATACAGCCTGTCATGAACATAAGTGGTTCGTTCCATGATACACTGCTTCTTTGGAGCAGGGTTTGATATTCCGACTATATGACATGAGCCACTACCCTTGATTTTGACTGAGTTTGAAGAAATATTTAATTCTCATTAAGCTCTTTTCACAGGTGAAATAGTGCATTATATTACTAACTCATCACTTCTCTAAAGAGCTGTGATTTTTTTTTTTTTTAATATTTAGAGACTGGAATTTCTGATGATAAATGTGAAGTCAACACATCACTGTGTTCTTTAGAGCTGGCCACTTGGGAAAGTTCTCATTACAGAGTGACAGCCACAGGCCATTTTCCCTGTTAAACTCAGATGAAAACTAAGCTACTTTGATCCAATCCTTTTGAAAAGATAAGACTAGTGTTATGGTTAAAGCCTTAGCTGACATATTTCAAATAGGACCATAGTTTTGAAGCTATTGGGTTTAAGAGAAAGAACAAAGTGCTTCTGAATCTGCCTGGAATGGAGTAGCTCATTTAATGGAATAAACTGCATGGAACCTACACTTTTCTTATCAAATGAGACATCCTTTACTTTTACCGGACAGGTTTAATTGCTCGAGCCACTTGGTTAGAATATTTTTCAAGCTAATTACTTGTCAGCTATCATTAGAAACATTAACGGCACTTTAAAAATCACTTATTCCTCAAAGCTTCCTTTGTGGACTATGTCACAAAATGACATACAGTTACTGACCCACAGCTAATGTTTCGGGGAACTGGTGAGGGGGAAGGGTAGTATAACCCAGCCACAGGAAACTATAACTAGTTGATGTCATGCAAAAACGTTAGACTTGGGGTGTTAGCTGTGCCTGGTATCCTCCCCTCCCTCACCAGGCCCTCAACTCTCCCTGGCTGGAGGAGATGTAAAATCCACAGGGAAGTTTTCATTCCTCTTTTCCAGACAGGGCTGTGCCCCCATCCCTTGATTAACTCTGACCCCAGGAGTGGATTAATCATCAAGGTAATAAAGCTTAAGCTTTAGGACTTCTCAGCTAATTGTCATTCATAATTTTATATTTTTAATAGTGTTCCACTCAGCACTGTATAACTTTAAGGCCATATAAAACCTGGATTTACCTAGGAGATTCATATGTATGATGTAAAAATAAAACTAAAGTGAAGGTTTTGCTCTTTTAAGTCTATATTAGAGTTACAAGAACTCTGATCCATACTACACATATAACGGCACTACTAGAAAAAGTCTTCTCAAACACATGACTGAAAGGATTATCCTAGCCCAGTTCTGTCATTCCTTCGCTCCATGTTTTGCATTTTTATAACAATTGTAACTAATCAATATTGCACAAAATATATATTTTCTTACTCCCCATTTGTAAAATGAGCTCCAAATGGGTATGATTTAATCACAGAATTACAGCATCTAGAATAGTGGTCACTATATAAGTTTCAGTTCAGATCAGTTACTCAGTCATCTCTGACTCTTTGTGACTCCATGTACTGCAGCACATCAGGCTTCCCTGTCCATCACCAACTCCCAGATTTGCTCAAAATAATGTCCAACAGGGCAATAATATCATCCAACCATCTCAGCCTCTGTTGTGCCCTTCTCCTCCTGCCTTCAATCTTTCCCAGCATCAGGGGTTTTTCTAAAGAGTCAGTTCTTTGCATCAGGTGGTCAAGATACTGGAGGTTCGGGTTCAGTCTTTCCAATGCATATTCAGGATCGATTACCTTTGCAAAAGTGAAAGTTGCTCACTCATATCCGGCTCTTTGAAACCACGTGGACTGTACAGTACATAGAATTCTCCAGGCCAGAATACTGGAGTGAGTAGCGTTTCACTTCTCCAGGGATCTTCCCAACCCAGGGATCAAACCCAGGTCTCCTACATTACAGGTGGATTCTTTACCAGCTGAGCCACAAGGAAAGCCCAATAGGACTGACAGGTTTGATATCCTTGGTGTCCAAGAAACTCTCAAGAGTCTTCTCCAACACCACAGTTCAAAAGCATCAATTCTTCAGGACTCAGCTTTCTTCATGGTCCAATTTTCACATTTGTACATCAGTTCAGTTCAGTTCAGTCACTCAGTCGTGTCCGACTCTTTGTGACCCCATGAATCACAGCACGCCAGGCCTCCCTGTCCATCACCAACTCCTGGAATTTACTCAAACTCATGTCCACTGAGTGAGTGATGCCATCCAACCATCTCATCCTCTGTCTTCCCCTTCTCCTCCCGCCTTCAGTCTTTCCCAGCATCAGGGTCTTTTCCAATGAGTTAGTTCTTCCCATCAGGTGACCAAAGTATTGGAGTTTCAGCTTCGGCATCAGTCCCTCCAATGAATATTCAGGGCTGATTTCCTTTAGGATGGACTGGTTGGATCTCCCTGCTATCCAAAAAACTATCATAAGTTCTCATAAGTTCTCATAAGACTCTCATGAGTCTTCTCCAACACCACAGTTCAAAAGCATCAATTCTTCAGCGTTCAGCTTTCTTTATGGTCCAAGTCTTACATCCATACACAACTACTGGAAAAACCATAGTTTTGACTATGTCGACCTTTGTAGGTAAAGTAATGGCTCTGCTTTTTAATATGCTGTCTACTTGGTCATAGCTTTTCTTCCAAGGAGCAAGTAGGTTTTAATTTCATGGCTGCAATCACCATCTGCAGTGATTTTGGAGCCCAAGAAAATGAAGTCTCTATTTCCATTGTTTTGCCATCTATTTGCCATGAAGTGATGGGACTGGAGGACTTCCCTGGGGGCTCAGACAGTAAAGCGTCTGCCTACAATGCAGGAGACCCGGGTTCAATCCCTGGGTCAGGAAGATCTCCTGGAGAAGGAAATGGCAACACACTCCAGTATTCTTGCCTGGAAAATCCTATGGACAAAGAAACCTGATAGGCTATAATCCATGGGGTGGCAAAGAGCCAGACACGACTGAGTGACTTCAATGGGACTGGATGCCATGATTTTAGTTTCTTGAATGTTGAGTTTTAAGTCAGATTTTTCACTCTCCTCTTTCACTTTCATCAAGAGGCTCTTTAGTTCCTCTTCACTTTCTGCCATAAGGGTGGTGTCATCTGCATATCTGAGGTTACTGATATTTCTCCCGGCAATCTTGATTTCAGCTTGTGCTTCATCCAGCCCAGCTTTTCACATGATGTACTCTGCATAGAACTTAAATAAGCAAGGTGACCATATACAGCTTTGACGTACTCCTTTCCTAATTTGGAACCAGTCCATTGTTCCAAGTCTGATTCTGACTGTTGCTTCATGACCTGCATACAGATTTCTCAGGAAGCAGATTTCTCAGGAAGCAGGTAAGGTGGTCTGGTGTTCCTATCTCTTTAAGAATTTTCCACAGTTTGGTGTGATCCACAGTCAATGGATTTAGTATAATCAATTAAGCAAAAGTGGGCATTTTTCTGGAATTCTCTTTTTCTATGATCCAGAAGATGTTGATAATGTGATTTCTGGTTCCTCTGCCTTTTCTAAATCCAGCTTGAACATCTGGAAATTCTTGGTTCACATCCTGTTGAAGCCTTGCTTAGAGAATTTTGAGCATTACTTTGCTAGCATGTGAAATGAAGTGAAAGTCACTCAGTCGTGTCCAACTCTTTGCAACCCCATGGACTATACACTCCATGGAATTCTCAAGGCCAGAATACTGGAGTGGGCAGCCTTTCCATTCTCCAGATGATCTTCCCAACCCAGGAATCCAACCCACGTCTCCCACATTGCAGGCAGATTCTTTATCAGCTGAGCCACAGGGAAGCCCAAGAAAACAGGAGTGAGTAGCCTATCCACCAGGTGGGTGGATGTGAGGGCTTGTCTGCTGTCCCCAACACAACCGGCTGGTGTCCCCAGCCCTGCTCCCTCGGCCACCAGGGTGGCAGGTCCGCAATGGGGATAGCCCCTTGGTTCCCTCCTGGACCAGGTATGGAAGGTTAGCCGTCCTCACCATAGGTGGGGCTGGTCGGCCAGCCCCTGGTGATCACCTTCGCCCTCTTCTCGCTTTCTGAGTTTCATGCTGGCTAGCATGTGAGATGAGAGCAATTGTGCAGTAGTTTGAGCATTCTTTGGCAATGCCTTTCTTTTGGGTTGGAATGAAAACTGATCTTTTCCAGTCTTGTGGCCACCGTTGAGTTTTCCAAATTTGCTGGCATATTGAATGCAGCACTTTCACCACATCAGCTTTTAGAATTTGAGCACAGCTCAACAGGAATTCTATCACCTCCACTAGCTTTGTTCATAGTGATGCTTCCTAAGGCCTATTTGTCTTCGCACTCCAAGATGTCTGGCTCTAGATGAGTGATCACACCACCATGATTATGTCAATCATGAATATTTTTTTGTATGGTTCTTCTGTGTATTCTTGCCACCTCTTCTTAATATCTTCAGCTTCTGCTAGGTCCATACTGTTTCTGTCCTTTATTGTGCCCATATTGCATGAAATATTACCTTGGTATCTCTAATTTCCTTTTTTTTAATTTATTTATTTTAATTGGAGGCTAATACTTTATAATATTGTAGTGGTTTTGCCATACATGCACATGAATCAGCCAGTCTTTCCCATTCTTTTGTTTTCATTTATTTCTTTGCATTGGTTTCTTAGGAAGGCTTTCTTATCTCTCCTTGCTATCCTTTGGAATTCTGCATTCAGATGGATATATCTTTCTTTTTCTCCTTTGCCTTTTGCTTCTCTTCTTTCCTCAGCTATTTGCAAGGCCTCCTCAGGTTTTTTGCATCTCTTCTTCTTGGGCATGGTTTTGATCACTGCCTCCTGTACAACATTACAAATCTCCATCCATATTTCTTCAGGCACTCTTTGTATCAGATTTAATCCCTTGAATCTGTCATTTCCACTGTATAATTTAAGGGATTTACTCACATTTAAGTGACCATATATTAATAAAGCATGTTAGTCACTCAGTTCTTTCTGACTCTGCAACCACATGGACTGTAGCCTGCCCAACTCCTCTGTCCATGGAATTCTCCAGCCAAGAATACTGGAGTAGGTAGCCATTCCCTTCTCCACAGGATCTTTCTGATCAAGCAATGTAATCAATGTCTCCTGCATTGCAGGCAGACTCTTTACTGTCTGAGCCACCCAAAATAACTTACTGTTTAAATAAGAACATGAATAAAAGTATTATTAATAATTATAACAGAAATATCAACTGTAGACTGTCAGTTTCAGGAAACTGGAATCAAAGTCACCCAACCAAAAGCGTGTATTGAATTTAATGCCCCAAAGCAAGAGGACGTGAGAGAAAATGACTATATCAGATAGACCCCTCCTTACTTATGTTCCCCTACTGTGTGTGTGTGTGTGCGCGCGCGTGCATGCATGTGTGCTCATGTGCACACTTAGTAGCACCTGACTCCTTGCAACACATGGACTGTAGCCCACTAGGCTCCTCTGTTCAGGGGATTTCCCAGGCAAGAATACTGAAGTCGGTTGCCATTCCCCGGGGATCTTCCCCACCCAGGGACTGAACCATGTCTCTTGCATTGGCAGGAGGATTCTTTACTGCTGAGCCACGTGGGAAGCCCATGTTACCCTAGAATCCAGCCTAAACTATGCTTTCTTCTGAGGCTGGTAGGAAATCTTTTATTGGGAACCTTTCTTTAATCTGTCCGGTTGCTGCAGTAAATCCGTGTTCTCATTCAGGAGCTATCTCCTACCACCACCATCCCAGTCCTACCAGGGGATACTTGGCAGTATCCAAAGACATTTTTTGTTGTTACAACTGGGGGGCACCATGAGCCTCTAATGGTTAGAGGCCAGGGATGCAGCTAAAGATCCTATAACGCAAAATACAACCTGCAATCCCAACAAAAAATTATCCAGCCTAAAATGTCAGTAGTGTTAAGATCAAGAAACTATCGAGTAACCAAAGAAAAAATGGCCCAAGAAAATGAGTGTTCCTGTTCAGTTCCATCTTTAATCACATTCTTCCCAATAAATAATCCACTCCTTAGTATTGTTACATGAGGAAGTAGTCTTGAAGGCTCTTTTTTTGACTTTGACTCAGATCACACGGCTGCTCCTCTTCTCCTTCCTTGACAAGGAAGAAAACGGTTCTTGAGGGAGTAGGTCAGGATGTAAGGAAAGAGTAGTTTGCAAAGACAGGAAAGTTTGGGAATATGCCAAAATATGGAGATCTCCTCAAGGAATCTGGAGCATACTGAATACAGAATGATCAACCAATACTATACCATACTGTTATTTATATAATAATAGAAATTTGCCAAATAATAGCAATAATTTATTATGTAAGCTCAAAAATGTCTATTAGGCTTAAGAATTTTACTGTGCATAACCTCATTTGATCCTCAAAGAAACATTCAGATATTATGATTCTTTGGAACAAAAGTGCCAAAGGAGTGTGATTTGCCCAAGATTATTTATTTACAAAGGGCCAAATTTTGGTAATGAGTTGAAGAATAAGAAGGGGGGTTGATGGGGGCTGAATAAAAAATTTAACTTTTATCTAGTGTCCAATATGTGCCACATATTTTGTTATCTCACTCACTCTTCACAACTCCTGTGAGGTATCATTATCCCCATTTGTATGTGAGTGAACAAATGCTGTGGTTTACTTATTCTGACCAAGGTTTAAAACACATATCTCACACATCATATTGAAGACTCCTTCCAGAAAACAACCTTGCTTGTCTATTTACATGAACTCTTGTTGCTAATTTTAACTCATTTCTTCAGATTTATTTTTAGCATATCCATAAAATGCAAGGCACAATGCTAGGCCCCGGGGGAGGGGGGCGCGGGTGCGGGGAAAAGCCTGGAATAAAACAAAGTGTCTGCCTTAGGGAATTTAATTGCACTGAAAAACAAAACAAAAAACTTGCTTAGATATTCATTTCCTTCTCCCTGGGAACTGAGCCATTACCCAGCCATTCACCCTGAGAGCACCAGCTGGCACATGGTGTTGAGAGGTGTTGGGAAATTACTGCATAACTCTTTACAAATTATTTTTGCTATGTTATGTTGTTTTGAAAATGTTATGAGGTTAAAAAGTGAGGTAAACCCTTTTAGAATTTTTCTAAAAGAATCAGACTGGCTTAGAAAACTAAGTTACCGATAGTGCTGCTGCTCTTTCTTTATGCAAATAAACTTTAAAGGAGCCCTAAGCTGAAAGAATAAAAAGAATGAATCCATCAGGTTAAAAAATAATGTGAATCAGGGTAACCTAAATTAAGAGCCAGAGAAGGCGATGACACCCCACTCCAGTACTCTTGCCTGGAAAATCTTATGGACGGAGGAGCCTGGTAGGCTGCAGTCCATGGGGTCGCTAAGATTCGGACACGACTGAGCGACTTCACTTTCACTTTTCACTTTCATGCATTGGAGAAGGGAATGGCAACCCACTCCAGTGTTCTTGCCTGGAGAATCCCAGGGACGGGGGAGCCTGGTGGGCTGTCGTCTATGGGGTCGCACAGAGTCGGACACGACTGAAGCGACTTAGCAGCAAGGAAAGAGCACAAGAACAGACATGGAGAAGAGTATAAATTTTTAGCAAAAAGAGGAACCACATAATCCTATCATATAATCAATTACTCTTAGGAATTGACCTGCCATCTAAAGAACAAGACACATATTATTTTTTAAAAAGCCCCCAGTTCTTTGCCTTGCTTGAATCATGCAGAAGGAAACAGAATAGGCTGTCAATCTGAACCATAAGTCTAAAATCTAGTTAGAATTCTGATTGAATTCATTTATGTGCCCATTACGTGCATACTATCTGAAATAAAGAAATGCATCAAGAGTCAAATATGGTTAAGTATTATGACGTTAAGGTGGGTAGGACAGAAAGTGAGGAAAGATTCTATTTTTGATGAGGTGCTAATAGAAAGACTCTCAGATAAAGTAACATTTGAACAGAACTTAGAGGAAGGAGTGAGCCATATTAAACACAGGGACAAAGAGAGTGTCCCCAGAAAAAGAGCAGACCATGCAAAGGGTCTAGAGTGGGAGCTGTCCTGAAGTACTGAAGGAAAGCAAAGAAGTCCGTGTGGTGAGGTTACATTTTGCCAAGAAGGAAAACAGAATGAGATAAACTCAGAAAGGCAGGACTGGGGACAGATCACATAAGGACTTGAAAGCCAGGGTAAGGGCAGAGTGAGATGAAATGTCATTGGAGGATTTTGCAAACAGACGTAATATGATCTGGTAAAATTTACAAAAAAATAACTCTGGTTACTGCACAGAAATAGGTTTTATGGGACATGGATAGAATCAAGAGACTGGTTAGCCTACTTTGTCATGGGGGGTGCGGGGGGAGTGGTGTGGTAAGGAGACATATTTCACAATCAGAGCATTTAGGACTGGGATAGATGGAATGTGGGATGTGAGAGCAAGAGAAGAATCAGGAATTTCGGATGTTTGAATCAGGCAAATGGCAGAAAGAATTGTATTTACTGAAATGAGAAAGACTTCTGGAGGAGCAGATTTCAGAGGAAATTCGAAAGTCTGTTTGCTGTGTAACATTTGAGATGTCTAATTAGCATCTAAGTGCAGACATAAAGTTGAAAATTGAATAGGTGAATCTGAGGCTCATAACTGAGATCAGGGATACTCATGTCAAACTGGAACTCACCAGGGAATAGATGCTTTGTAAAGCATTTGGAGCAATGGGAAAAACACATAGGCAGAGAAGAGCTGAGGACAAAGTCCCTGCTACTGCTGCGGCTACTGCTAAGTCACTTAAGTCGTGCGACTGACTTTGTGCGACCCCATCCCTGGGATTCTCCAGGCAAGAACACTGGAGTGGGTTGCCATTTCCTTCTCCAACAGAGTCCCTGAGTCCCTCAATATTTAGTGTTTGGATTCAGTTCAGTCACGCAGTTGTGTTCAACTCTTTGTGACCCCATGGAATGCAGCACGCCAGGCTTCCCTGTCCATCACCAATTCCCAGAACTAGCTCAAACTCATGTCCATCGAGTCAGTGATGCCATCCAGCCATCTCATCCTCTGCCATCCCCTTCTCCTCCTGCCTTCAATCTTTCCCAGCATCAAAGTCTTTTCCAATGAGTCAGTTCTTCACATCAGGTGGCCAAAGTATTAGAGCTTCAGCTTTAGCAACAGTCCTTCCAATGAATATTCAGGACTGATGCCCTTTAGGATGGACTGGTTGGATCTCCCTGCAGTACAAGGGACTCTCAAGAGTCTTCTCCAACACCACAGTTCAAAAGCATCAATTCTTTGGTGCTCAGCTTTCTTTAAAGTCCACCCTCATGTCCATACTTGACTACTGGCAAAACCATAGCTTTGACCAGATGGACCTTTGTTGGTAAATGTCTCAAACAGTAAAGCTGTCTGGGTTGATCATAACTTTTCTTCCAAGAAGCAAGCGTCATTTAATTTCACGGCTGTAGTCACCATCTGCAGTGATTTGGGAGCCCCCCCCCCCAAAAAAAAAAAAAGTCTCTCACTGTTTTCATTGCTTCCCCATCTATTTGCCATAAACTGATGGGACTGGATGCCATGATCTTACTTTTCTGAATGCTGAATTTTAAGCCAACTTTTTCACTCTCCTCTTTCACTTTCATCAAGAGGATCTTTAGTTCTTCACTTTCTGCCATAAGGGTGGTGTCACCTGCATATATGAGGTTATTGATATTTCTCCCGGAAATCTTGATTCCAGCTTGTGCTTCATCCAGCCCAGCATTTCTCATGATGTACTCTGCATAGAAGTTAAATAAGCAGGGCAACAATATACAGCCTTGACATACACCTTTCCCAATTTGGAACCAGTCTGTTGTTCCATGTCCAGTTCTAACTCTTGCTTCTTGACCTACATACAGATATATCTGGAGGCAGGTAACATGGTCTGGTATTCCCATCTCTTTAAGAATTTTCCACAGTTTATTGTGATCTACATAGTCAAAGGCTTTGGCCTAGTCAATGAAGCAGAAGTAGAATGATGCTGTTAAAGTGCTGCACTCAATATGCCAGCAAATTTGGAACACTCAGCAGTGGATACAGGACTGGAAAAGGTCAGTTTTCATCCCAATCTCAAAAAAAGGCAATGCCAAAGAATGTTCAAACTACTGCACAATTGCACTAATCTCACACCCTAGCAAAGTAATACTCAAAATTCTCCAAGCAAGGCTTCCACAGTAAGTGAATCATGAACTTCCAGATGTTCAAGCCAGATTTAGAAAAGGCAGAGGAACCAGATATCAAATTGCCAACATCCACTGGATCACTGAATAGGCAAGAGAGTTCCAGAAAAACATCTACTTCTGCTTTATTAATGTTTGGGAAGTGGAGGTAAATCTAGCAAAAGGGTGAAGAACAGTGTGGTTTGAAGAAAATAGAGAGAGATCAAAGAAGAAAGTGTTTCCAGGAAGAAGGAAGGATGAACAGTATCAGTGCTCCTAAGTAAGATGGATGGGGTACTGGGTTTGAAACAGACTATTAGAGACAGTGATAAGAGCAGGTCCTGTTGAGTGCTGGAGACAAAAGCCTCATTGAAATGAGATAAATGAACAACAGAAGTGGGGAAAATTATGATAGTTATTTTGAGGAGTTTTTCTCCAAGAAGAGCAGTAGAGATGAAACAGGGGATGAGGAAAGATGTTGAAGTCAAGTTCAGTCACTCAGTTGTGTCCGACTCTTTGCGACTCCATGAATTGCAGCATGCCAGGCCTCCCTGTCCATCACCAACTCCCAGAGTCCACTCAAACTCATGCCCATCAAGTTGGTGATGCCATCCAGCCATCTCATCCTCTGTTGTCCCCTTCTCCCCCTGCCCCCAATCCCTCCCAGCATCAGGGTCTTTTCCAATGAGTCAACTCTTCGCATGAGGTGGCCAAAGTATTGGAGTTTCAGCTTCAGCATCAGTCCTTCCAATGAACACCCAGGACTGATCTCCTTTAGGATGGACTGGTTGGATCTCTTTGCAGTCCAAGGGACTCTCAAGAGTCTTCTCCAACACCATAGCTCAAAAGCATCAATTTTTTGGTGCTCAGCTTTCTTTATAGTCCAACTGTCACATCCACACATGACCACTGGAAAAACCATAGCCTTAACCTGATGGACCTTTGTTGGCAAGGTAATGTCTCTGCTTTTTAATATGCTGTCTAGGTTGGTCATAACTTTCCTTCCAAGGAGTACCTGTCTTTTAATTTCATGGCTACAGTCACCATCTACAGTGATTTTGGAGCCCAAAAAAATAAAGTCTGACATTGTTGCCACTGTCTCCCCATCTATTTCCCATGAGGTGATGGGACCAGATGCCATGATCTTAGTTTTCTGAATGTTAAGCTTTAAGCCAACTTTTTCACTCTCCTCTTTCACTTTCATCAAGAGGCTTTTTAGTCAAATGAGTGCTTTTTTTTTTTTCTTATGAGACTATTACACATGAAGATTGTGATTCCTAAACTAAAATCCACAATTTCTCAAACTGATTCATGTATCTTTCCTGCATGAACTTGTCCATCAATAAGGGTAGCATCTGTGGGTGATCATCTGACCCCTACATCTGCCTCTCTTTAAATATCCTTTCCTTCATTCATTTTACTCATTCATTCATGCAACAAATGTTTTATTCAGTGCTTATAAAATGGATATATAGTACTAGGCATTGAAGATAAGTGGTTAAAAAAAATACCAAGTCCCTGTCCTCGTTGGCATAGAAGATTAACACTAAACGAGAGCAAAGCTGGGCTTCCCTGGTGGCTCAGATGGTAAAGAATCCACCTGCAGTGTGGGAGACCTGGGTTGATCCCTGGGTTGGGGAGATCCCCTGGAGGAGGTCATGGCAACAAACTCCAGTATTCTTGCCTGGAGAACCCCCATGAACAGAGGAGCCCGGAAGGCTACAGTCCATGGGGTAGCAAAGAGCTGGACATGACTGAGCAAGTAAGCACAGCACACAGCAAAACTAGTTATGAAAGAGGAGCAAAGGGGCTTCTATGAAATAGTCTCCTACTAGAAGATGGGGTGGAACTGCCAATCAAGCAAGGCCAGCCCCTGAGAAGACCTAAAGAATGAGTCTCAACCAGCCAAATAAAGGAGAGAGGCTAATGAGAAGAAGCCCAGCAACAAAGGGAAAATTTTACCAGAGTGTGTGAAGTTAGAGAGAGCTTAGCTTATTGACAGAACCAAACAAACCCCATGTAATAGACAAATAGACTGAAGGGCCAGAGCAAGAAGTGGGGCTAGGACAAATCAGGCGCACAACCCTAAAGGGCTTCACTAGCCATATTAAGCAGTTAGAGGTTTAAACAGAGACAGATATAGACAGGTTTAAGATTTTATATTGGCCTTCTGACAAATACTTTTCTACCTCAATGCCTTCACACATGCTTTTCCTCTCTTGTCAGAAACAATATTTTCCCAATTTTAATAACTGATTTATTACTAATCTTGAGATCTCAGCTTTAAATACCTTGTTTAATGTTAGACACAATACTTTTATTCACAATTATCTTTTCAAAATATCTATCACAACTTGTTAACTATGACTTACTGTCATATTTATTCTCTGCTTCTTCCACTCAGCTATAAGCTCAATGAAGTCAGGGATCTGCATGTCTTGTTGACCATGATATTCAGAGCATTTGGCACATAGTAGCACCCAAAAGATAAGTTTAAGTGTATGTGCATCTATTGAATGTAGTCACAGAAGAAGAAGGAAAAACCAAAAGTTATGACACACTTTCTAAATTGAACAACAGGAAAATTAGAATTCATTAAGAAGCAAGTTTTAAAAAAAAATGATGCTAATTTTTTAATATGCGGGATCTGAAGACACTAGGAGAGAAATGAGGGAAAACTGGGCTGAAAGCAAAGATTTCAAAGTATTTGGTGTATCAGTAAAATAGCTAGCCATGAAAGCAGATAAGCATGACCTGTGGATGAAGTGCAGAGGGTGAGAATGGGGGTCGGAGTGGTGGAGAACCTAAACCGAATCAGTATCTGAGAGGGAAAAAAAGGCAATGAAGTATCTGGCAAGCAGTGCTAATAATTAGAGAGACAAACCAGGAAAATGTGGTGTTATGAAAAATGATAGTAAGGGGTGGCAGATGCTCTGAAGCCATCAAAGTAAAGGACAGAAGCACCCACTGACCTTGGAGATGTGGAGGTCTTTGGTAACCAGTGGTGGGAGCAGTTTGCGTAGACAGAGGAGTGATGGTTGACGGGTGGGTGAATGGGAAGTGTGATCAATTCCTTTAGGTGACAATTGTAATAATTTTGTGTGAACAGTGAATGTTCATGGATTGGAGGGTTGGGTAGCTTGTTTTGTTTTATTTTTTAGGATTGGTGATAATAGAGCATATGTAAATCCTGAAGGGAAGGAACTTGAGAGAGAGGAAGATAGTGAAGGTGAAGGATGTTCAGTACCACAAAGTCCCCTGATGTAGGCCTGGAGGACAGATAGGCATATTAGCCTTACATAGAGAAAGAAGTATCTATGCCACAGAAGGAGAGGAAAGAAGAATAGTCAAGATGCAAGTAGATTTGCAGAGTTGATGACGGATATTGATGGAGCTACTACCCTATGGCTTCTAATTTGTCTTTGAAATAAGTCAGTATAAAAAAAAAAAAAGAAATGTCAGTATAAATATTTGCCAACTAAGTCTCCTACGGTCTTCATGAGCCCAGACTTGTCCCCTTGAAAATCAATCCTTCTTACTGTCACTGAATTGTCTATAAAGCTAGTTATGCCACTCTATCTCCATTCTTCTTTCTCTGCTTTCATAAATGTATTAACCTTGTATATTAACCAATATAACTAATAGCATATTGTTAACTATTCTTGCTTTGAGGAACATTAGCTTATCAATTTTACCCTTCTTGGTGCCTAGTCGAGAACCTGACACATAATAATTGCTCAGTAAAGGTTTCATTGAGGAAATGTAAACAAAGTGTGTCTCAATTAATTGTTCAGCTTGATCAATAGGTATATGCCAACATTCTTATGCTTTCTTTAAATCTTGTTCCAAATTATATTTGTCTTTATCATCTAGGAACTGCTTGAAAAAAGTTATGCAGCTAGATTGTAATAAAACTTGGAAGGTATTTTTTAATATCTACTTATGCAGTAAATTATCTAGGTCAACCATGCCTGCTAAGGAGATTTAAGATCATGTCTGTTACCCAATGATAACACCGACATCTAGTGGCTATTAATCTGATTTTTGGTCATCTATTTTATTCCCTCAAAGGACAAAGCTTGTATTAAAGGTTTAAGTACTGTATCAGCACGAGCTCATAAATCACAGCTATTGTCAGACAAATTCAGAAAAATACATTTGGGATATAGGGTACTTTTTAAAGAAATCATGTTATATAAAGAAATAGGATACATGTAGCTAGAAAGTGAGCTGTCCAAGGTCCCGACAGAGGATCCAACTCTGGTTCAGAGTGTTTTCTATAGACTCTAGTTCTTGCGTCCTTAAGAAGTATTACTCATTTACAACACAGATTCTCTAGTCAAATAAACGTCCAACTTTTTCACTTTGACCATCACTCCCTTCACCCCTCTCTCTCCCTTTTAATCTCCATAGCACTTTGCATGTTTGTTACTTTTTACTTTACATGTTTATTTGTTACTATCTGTGTCCCCTACTTGAATGTGAGCTCCATAGGGGCAAGGATTTTTACATGTTTTTCTTCAAGAAATCTTGGCCTATAATAAAAAGCCAATGAAATATTTATGATTGACAAATTTGAGGAACACTGAATTAAACAAAGTTAAATAAAATTATCCACTGTAGGAATTCTCAAGGCCATTAATATGCTAATGGAATTACTAATTCCAAAGAGAGGCATATAACATTTCTCAAATATCCTTCCTCCTTCTCATCCCTACCCACCCTCTTCATACTATAAGATTTATGTTCTGCTGAATACATCTTGGCAAAGGCTGGTCTGACTCATGGGCCTAAGACTCCAATTTATTCACATTAAATACTGTGGTTCCTGCCATACCCTATCGTACTCATATTTCAAATTAACACACCATGTAATACTCAGGATACACTAAATTGAAAATACAGAGAACAAACTGTACCTTTCATGGTGAGTCAAATAATACAGAGAGGACATAAAACCTATTCCAGTGAATAGGCCATGACGGACTATATTTAAGTGATATTTATGTGAATCCCATCTCCTTTTGAACTCAAGAATTATCAAAATGGAAGTCTGAATTACATCAGAAATACAAGAAAGAAACACAGGCATGATATATAAGAAAGACAAGTTATTTTAACTGCTACTTATTCAAGGAACAAAAATCCTGCATGTCAACCTTGAGGAATAAGCTTACAAGAATATGCAACGAAAGACTATGACCTCTTAGCATCTGAGTCCTATTTTACTTTAACAAATCCCTGTCTGTTCTGTTCCATTCTTATTTTAGTAGCTGTATCCAGAATAGAGAGGATCCATTCTGAAAAATGATTGCACAGTATTTTCATCACAGCATGTTTGCCATCTTTCATGGGGAGAACAGGTTGTTCACATAGCCATGCACAGTTTGTTAAAACCTCAGCAATGTTGAGAAATGTGGCATAAAACTAAGGTGATACTATCCATTACAAGATACAACCAGAGCCTACACAGCCAAGTTAAATTGCCTATCATCCTTTCACATATTGAGCTAGCCATACAGATATTTCATTGCTATTAAAAGCACTGTATATTTAAGAGGCAATTTCTTTGTAATAAAAATATTGAAAAAATAAAATACAACTACAAAAAAATAACAACAGCTGCAGGAGCTTCCAAAATATGTCTGCTCAGTTAGCAAGAATTAATCATTGTCATTCTAGACTTGATCTCAAAAATCTCCCCAGGAATCCTAGAAAATGGATTGGCCAAAAACAGATCATTTTTTCCTCAGGAATCTCCTCTTTTAAAATTAGGTGTGTGGCAATGTGTTCTCCCAGAAAGGACTTGCTTTCAAGATTAGATTCAGGACACTTGTGTTGAAGTTCAAGGTCAACTGCTAACTAGCTGCATAGCCTGGTCAGTTTCCATAGCCTCCTTGACCTGCGCTGTGGCATGCTCATTCACTCAGTTGTGTCTGACAACTTGTGACCCCATGGACTGCAGCCCCCCAGGCTCCTCTGTCCAGGCAAGAATACTGGAGTGGGTTGCCATTTCCTCATCCAGGGTATCTTCCTGACCCAGGGATCAAACCTACGTCTCCTCCATCTCCCACATTGGTAGGCAGATTCATTACCACCGAGCCGCCCGGGAAGCCGCGCTTTACCTGTATCCTCAACTATAAGATGAGAATGTAATTCTGGCCCTACCTTCTTCAGCGAGTTGTAAAATAGACAGCATTTGAAAGCATGATTGGGAACTGCAGATACCATTCTAAGTTCTGTAGCAATGAGAGAATAGAAAGAAAAGAAAGCCTATTGTGAGGTAGAACATTAAATTTGCTGCACTGGGATTGAAAGTGAAAGTGAAAGTTTAGTCACTCAGTCCTGTCTGACTCTTTGCTACCCCATGGACTGTAACCTACCAGGTTCCTCCTTCCATGGGATTTTCCAGGCAAGAGTACTGGAATGGGTTGCTATTTCCTTCTCCAGAGGATCTTCCCTACCCAGGGATGGAACCCAGTTCTCTCACATTGTAGGCAGACGCTTTACCTTCTGAGCCACCACTGGGATTAGGTAAACAATAATATTGCACTTGCCATGTCAAATTAATCTGTGAGTGGTCTCAACAGTAATTAGAACTTTCCAATAAGAAGCTGCTATACTTCCTGGATAACTCCTCAGTGCATTAAATAGGCAAATGCTCATAAATGCTCCTTAAATTCTCCTGTGTCCTCCAACGTTTAACACACCTACTGGCAATATCAAGATGTTAGTTTAAAGACTATCAAATATAAAGCTCTTCAGTAATTTGGTTTGCAACAATTGAAAAAGATAATCAGTTACCTTGGAAATTTTTTCAGAAACAAAATGGTTACAATATAAGCGCATTTCAAGACTAGAGAAAAATGTTCTTTTCTCCTTCAGTTCAGTTCAGTTCAGTCACTCAGTCATGTCCAACTCTGCAATCCCATGAACCGCAGCACACCAGGCCTCCCTGTCCATCACCGACTCCCAGAGTTTACTCAAACTCATGGCCATCGAGTCGGTGATGCCACCAGCCATCTCATCCTCTGTTGTCCCCTTCTCCTCCTGCCCCCAATCCCTCCCAGCATCAGGGTCTTTTCCAATGAGTCAACTCTTCACATGAGGTGGCCAAAGTATTGGAGTTTCAGCTTCAGCATCAGTCCTTCAATGAACACCCAGGACTGATCTTCTTTAGGATGGACTGGTTGGATCTCCTTGCAGTCCAAGGGACTCTGAAGGGTTTTCTCCAACACCACAGTTCAAAAGCATCAATTTTTCGGTGCTCAGCTTTCTTCACAGTCCAACTCTCACATCCATACATGACCACTGGAAAAACCACAGCCATGACTTACCCACTCAGTTCATTCACCTTGCTCTTTAACAGGGAGTCATGCTCTTCTCCACCCAACACCAACTTTCTCCTTTTTTACACTAATCTTGAGTAAAAGAGACATTACACTTTTCCTACAATGCTGAGTACACAGATCTAGCTTTTTCTTACTCTGCCTCTGCAAGCTTTCTTAGATGGTACCCTCATCCTCAGCTTTCCGCAGCATTTGTACTTACACAAACTTGCATTTCTTAGCTTCCAAAGCACTCTCCCTAAACTACTTTCATGTCTGACACTCTGTCATGAAGTAACATTTTTCTCTGAGCAGCTCCAGTTCTTGAACTTCATGGCAACCTGGTCTTCTGTTTGTTACTGACAAGGGTGCAATGTACCTGCTAAACACTGTCTCCTTTTTCATAAAAGAAAACAATTAATCAAGAGGGAAGCCAAGTGCTTGGCATTTTCTTGGTTTTTCTAAGGGATATTTAGTTCTGGATGAGCGTAATTGAGTATGAGAATTAGGACTGCAGTTGACATTGAAGCATGGAGACCTGGACACACAGATGGCCCTGTTATATTTTAGGGACCTTGGATACACAGATGGCCGACAGGATTGCTCCTGGTGACAGTGCTTGTGAGAAAGCGCTACATTTGATGGGAGAATGGCAGTTCTAGGCAATGGTTTTGGTGCTGAAGTGATGATCTTTAATTTTCATTGTCCCTTGTATAATGCAAAAATTCTTACAGTTTTAACATTTGATATGTATACTTAATGTTTTCTTACTTTTCGTGAACTATAAATACATCCCTTTAAGTTTTTAACTGCTTTTATTGACAATGTAAGTTAAAAAAAAAAAAAAAAGGTGTGCTTGCTCTGCAAAAACAGCTCTGAAACTTCAAACCAACACCCTTTATCTCCTGCTCCCCAAAATACATTTTTCTGAGTCCATTCTATGTATACGTTCATTCTGGAGGTCCTTGTGGATTCAGATCTATATGTAGATCTATATGTATCAATGATTCTCATGCGTCAACCAAGAACTGAGATCACCTTCCACTTTGTGTGGTAGGAGAAAAGTGTCTTGAGTGTGATGCATGGAGGGAAGATACTACTCTTACCTGCACTTGAAATCAAGGTAGCAATTAGAAAAGCCATCAGAATGCCCCTTCTCAGCTGTGACCATGCCAGCTCTCTCAATTCCCATCATAAGAGGTGCAGATCAATCTTTGGGGCCCCCAGGTAGCTTTCATATGAAAGAATAGAGCTTTTCCCCTAAAATATAACAGTTGATGTATTAAAAGCTCAGTGAATTTAGTCACTTTTTATCTTTCCCTTTAAATCTGAATGATTGTACTGAGCTTTTAAGGTCTGTGCCAGCTAACTAGGGCATTTTAGTAATCTATTTTTAATATGTACCAACTTCTGTTCTTTTTAGTTCTGCCTTAAGACATACTTTTATCTTTACTGGTATGCAGAGATCATCAAAAAATATAAGTTCTCCATTACATGACAACTCATAATGAGTCTTAATGAAGCTTGGGAACAGCTGTTTAAAAACTCCCGTTGAATAGCTTCCTAAGCAGCACTCACTTACGATAGCCTCTCTGCTGCAACATCGCCTGAATCACAGCACTCACCATACATATAATGAGAAGGCTGAAATGAAATCTTTCTCCAGTTTCATTAGGTAGTTTATTTTAATCAGAATGCTAATACACTATCATGAATTAGTGCATTATGAACCATCAGCTCAATGCTTTTCACTGTTTTAATTATATTCCTTCATGGAGCAGAAAAGAAGTAAATGTTACTATGCAAATAAAAAAAAAAAATTCACATCCTTCATGAAAATGAGGGTGGGAGACAGAATATAGAACCAAAGTTGAAAAAGACACATGCATCCCATTGTTCATTGCAGAACAAACTTACTTTTTAATTATATTGGAAACACGTTGCAATCGCAAAATGTTGAAAATTAGGCAAAGTCCAATTGATTTCAAATAAGATCCACAATCTGAAATTTAAAGGATTTTAACTTCACTGCATAGGTTAATGTGTGTGAAGAAGTAAAACAAACTTCCGGTATGAAGTTAATCTCATTCTTTTTCTCATTTACACTTTTGAATGGAGTCATCTAGCTATCTTAATTTTTCACCCTATGTGTCAAGAGCCTTAGAAGAAAAGTTAGTGGTCATGATACTTCACTATCTTATTTTCTCCCAAGGTCCTTATTACTTCAAATATAGCAGTCCCCCCTTATCTGCAGGGATATGTTGCAAGACACCTAGTAGATGCCTGAAACCATACAGAGTATCAAATCCTATATATGTTTTTTTCATATACATATACAACTATGATAAAGTTTAATTTATAAATTAGGCATAGTAAGATATTAAAAACAATAATAATAAAGTAGGGTAAATATAGGAGTATACTGTACCAAAAGTAATGTGAATATGGTTTCCCTCTCTCCCTCTATCTCCAAATATCCTACTGTATAAATGCAATGCATTTTCCATCTTAAAAAAGCACTTATTTACTATGGCCCTAACTTCTGCAGTTTACGGCACAAAACAGCCAAACTAGCATGATTTATTTTTTCCTTTCTTTAATTCCATGGATAGAAGATTCATTCTTACCACAGATCATAGCAACCTCAGCATACAGTACTTTTTTCTTTCCTTAGTAAGTTGAGAACTTTAACCTTTTCAATTAAAGGAAGCACTTTGGAGAATTTAATCCATTCATGTTTAAAATAATTATTGATAGGCAGTCAGCTTCAATGTTTGTGCACTTTGGGGACATTATTAAGTGAAATAAGGGCTCCTTGAAGAAGCACCGTAATACCACAGTCTATCTGATAACTGAGATATCTATTAAGTGCCTAGTAGGCAGGACATGCTAGAAAAAGGAATTATCTACATCCTGGGCAAGACAGCACAAAATCTGATCATACTGCTCAGAATGACACACAATTAAAAACTTATGAATTGTTTATTCCTGGAATTTTCCTTTTCATATTTTCAGATCACAGATGATTGCTATTAACAGAAACCAAAGAAAAACAAAACTGCAGATGAAAGCGGATTACTATTACAGAGTTTTCCATGTATGTGTTCTTCTTTTTAAACTCGCACACTAAGCAATTCATTTTATATCAATTACATGTCTAGTTGAAACCATTTCCTCTTGCCTTTGGTGGCACAGTGATCTGCTTGATGACAAGTCCAGAGTGAACTGGCGCCCAGCATAGCGCACTACACAGTGTAGGCACTGAGGGCGTGCTGGTTTACAGAGCAAGTCTCTCAAACTCTGACAAGTCAGTCACATACTCCTTATGTTTTCCTTCTGGTCACTGAAATCATTAAGTGGAATTTAATCAACCAACCGTATAGGGCTCTGAAGGATCTGCCGTGTGTGCAACAATAGCACTATGTACTGGCTAGATATTTGTGAGGCAGTCTGATAAGCAATTACTGTTCATTCACAGTAATATCAACTTA
The DNA here is from genome assembly GCF_023699985.2 of Odocoileus virginianus. Lineage (NCBI taxonomy): Eukaryota > Metazoa > Chordata > Mammalia > Artiodactyla > Cervidae > Odocoileus > Odocoileus virginianus. The sequence continues at coordinate 26,412,234 of NC_069685.1, forward strand.
CACTGGCATTCCTATCACCCTTACTATTTCACTTTACTATCTTTATTCCTAAAAGTTTTCTGACAACATATTCCAAAGTAAAGGTTTTGCATGTTTATAAAAATGTAGAGATTTTATTTAAAATATGGTACTAAGGTAGATATTTTCCTCTTCTTCTTTTGAGCAACCATATAAAAACAACTATGAGAATAAGAAATAGAAACCCATTGCCTACCTTTGATTTAATATTTGTAAGTCAAATTACAATACATGAGTGAAAGCTGAAAAATGTAGAAAAAGTACAAAAGAAGTGTCAGAACAATCCCTGAGAATATATCCTTGGCTGCAGGACTCAGAGAAAGGCATCAGAGCACTATTTTCCAAGGAAAGTGAAATATACTTGTAAGCAATATCAATAATCTTTCATCGGCATAAATGAAATTTATATATGTGCTGGTAGCAAAATATTTCTTGACCAATTCTATCATTGTCTTTAAAAACAGGGTATAGAATAGAAAGGTGAATGATAAATCATACACAGACATATCCATACACACCACACAGAGCCATATTTGAAGGAAGTGGACAGTTTCTGAGGCAAGCTAGAGCAGAGAAATTCATGAGCGCTCCTTTGCACTGGTAATCTCAATTTCCTGGAATAAATGAAGGCTAACAAACTCATTAACACATTATTTTGTTTTATAATAAGAACCACTGCTAGCATGAAATAGGAACTGGCAAACTTTTTCTGCAACGGATGAGATAATGAATATTTTATGCTTTGTGGGCCACATACAGTCTCTGCAACAACTCCCTCTTCCTCCTTTTCCTTCCAATTCATTAAAAATATGAAATCCATTCCTCATTCACAGACTGTACAAAACAAGGATATGGACCACATTAAAATTACAGTTTGCTGACCCCTCAACTAAAACATGGATCTAATAACTTTCTCACCCATCCAAAAAAAGATCATATAAATAATTGGTCTACAAGGAATGAATGATGTCATTCAAAGATGAGCAATAAAAAGAACCCATAACAGACATAGGGTCTACAATGAGGCTACCAAAAAGTTAAAAGGAAAACAGATGGTAGGAAATCTGTACTCAAAAGAATTACTTTTCATGAATCAAATAAAAATACTGTAGTGAATTTTATAGAAATCCAATGAAGTAATCACATATATGAGCTTCCCTGGTGGCTCAGATGGTAAAGAAGCTGCCTGCAATGCAGGAGACCTGGGTTCAATCCCTGGGTCAGGAAGATCCCCTGGAGAAGGGAATGGCAACCCACTCCTGTATTCTTGCCTGGAGAATTCCATGGACCAGAAGAGCCTGGAGGGCTACAGTCCCTGGAGTCACAAAGAGTCAAACATGACTGAGCATGCACACACACACAATTACATATAAAAAAGAGAGTCAAGGCAGAAATACAAAAGCCAACTATAATGTAAGCTCTGTGAGAGGATAAACTTTTGTCTCCTTTTACTCTATCACTTGCCTGTATAATAGCGATCTGGCACATATAATACTGCCTTGTTTCATATATGTATTTCGTTGAATACCTGAACGAGGAGACAACTTAGGGGAAAAAAAGCTGGCACAATTTAGGAAAGGGGTATATAAAAACTAAGCTTATCATGGAAATGAAAGCCACTTTGGGGGTAGCAAGAAGGATATCAGATAGTTGTGAAAAGAGAGTAAAAGACATAAAAGGCAAAGGATTAAGAAAATGATAAAAGGAATAATAACAAATGATACATATGGAGAAAAAGCAAAAGATATATATTACATTTGAATAGTTGGAGTCCCAAGAAAAAAATATTAAGTGATAAAGAGAACAAATATACAAAAATAAAATTCAAGAAACTTCCCTAAAAGAAAATGGGATTTAAATTTATAGGTTAAAATAGTATATCATACTCTACCAATAATAAACAACAAAAATAAATGACAGAGAATGATACAAAGACACAGATTCATTGGATATCAAAGATAAGGAAAGAATTCTTTGGACATCCAGAATAAAAGATCAAGTCACTTAAATCAGAAATAAATAAAACTGGTATCAAACTTCCTTCTGTATGGCAAAATCCAATTCTAAAATGTAGTCAGCAATTAAGTCTTTTGAAGAGATCAGCAGAGTGTGAGGACAGAATTTAAGTAGTATTTATACTGTTATTCAAATATAAACAACAGTAAATGCACAATACCTCAGGGAACATAGTTCTCAAGATGCTTTCTTGAAGAACTATTAAAGGACCAACGTCAGCCAAATAAGTTCCAAAGAAACTTTCCAAAGGATTAATGGTGAGCACCAAGTCTGTTAAAACATAAGACTAAGACTAGAACAAATGGACAAGTTATTATTACATAAGCAAATGTAAATATCATAAATCCAGTATTGAGAAATGTTAGAAATTTAAAGAGCTGGGAGAAGAGAAAAGAAGTGGAAGGTAGTATAAATATATTGACCACTTTGTTTTATCTCCAGAGGTACAGAAGCTACAAGACACATGTACAGAAGTATTCACTGCTGCATTGTTTGTAAAGCAAAATACTGGCAATAACATACATGAGTATCAGGAAGAAACTGGATAAACACTTTAAAGTATATCCAAACAAGAGAATAAAGTGTCCATTAAAAGCATTAGGCTATTTTATAAACTGATAAGGAAAAGTGTCCAAGACATAATGTTAAACTAAACAAAAAGCAAGCTGAAGACCAGCGAGGAGAGAATGCTGTAGAGGGAGGAAGCAAACAGGGAGGAAGGATGGCAGAGACAGAAAGAAAAGTTGAAAGGGTCTCTAGAAAATCATGGATGAAGTTATAAATGACATATCACTCTATAACAGAACCCGCTCTTGAAGGGGGAATATGGGAAACTGAGTTATAGGAGTGAGAGAAAGATGTGCTTTCCAGTGTAGACATTTTTATGCCTTTTGAAATGTGCACATGCTGCATATGTGGGTGCTGAGTTGCTCAGTCGTGTCTGACTCTGTGACCCCATGGACTGTAGCCTGCCAGATTCCTCTGTCCATTGACTTTTCCAGGCAAGAATACTGGAGCTGGTTGTCATTTCCTACTCCAGGGGATCTTCCCAACCCAGGGATTGAACCCAGGTGCCCTGCACTAGCAGGTGGCTTCTTTACCACTGAGCCACCTGGGAAGCCCTGTATATACTGTGTGAATTATCTAATCAAAAAGATGAATTAAATAATTTTGTTGGTCCAACATTACATGTTGTGGCCTGTCTCAGATTAGTTTAATGAACTAGAAGGAGAAAAAGACAGCCCAGAAATCTTCCCTGGATATAATAAAGGTCAAGGAACCATGTTTGGGTAAAATTGTGTGTTGGAGAGTTGTGTGTGTGCAAAGATCTACATCAAGTCAACATGAAAAAGGTCAAGTAACTTCATTCAACGAACACAAAGCAAAAACAAGACCCAAAGGGACATAGGCAGAGCATTTCCTATTAGGGCACATGGATAAAGTGGCCAATTTGACACTTTACTCCATTCTATACACAGAGCCCAGGTGAGCTGCTGAGCAGTTTGAGGCTAATCACAGAAAAAGGGTTCCCTTGATACTAAAATGAAACCCATTTCCACTCTCACATATTGTCTCTGGGAAGATCACCATGGAAACCCAGGCTGGTCAGGCAACCACAACTAATCAAAGACAAATTTGTTCTAATTTATTTACTGTTCTCTTGTATGAAACCTAGAGACAACTCTGCTCTGAGAAGTACCATATCTCTGGATCCCAGATGGGCAATCTTCCCCTTCCTGTTTTGATTGCTTCCATCCAATAAATGGTTTTGCTTTAAAGACTTCTGTGTCAAATATTTAATTTGATTGGCTCCACAAAGGTTAAAAGGAAATAATAAATGGGGTTCAGTCTAAAAGATATAAGTTATCTCAGTAACTCAGACCTAACTGGCCATCTGTTGGAAATTGCTATAGTTATTTGGCCCCACTCCATCTCTAGAGAGCTGTTTGATTCAGGATTTTATGAAGGTACAGGAGTGATGGAAACCCTTTTATGAAATGAAAACCACACACAGTTTACCATACACTTAACCACTTAGCTTTAGCATAATTATATAAAACTCAATATAATGAAGATGGGTTATAAAATAAATACCCTACCTCTATTCATAAAGATGTAATGAAACTCATTTCAGCTAAAGAATTTAGCTAAAAATCTATTGGTTCGGTTTGGATTTTTCCACTTATACTTTTTAATTTTCATTTTATTCTCAATAGCATTTTGTCCCACCTTTGTCTGCATTAGTATGTCACTTCATTAGTGTATCAGTGATCTTATTACTTGAAAAATCATTTCTCCTAAAGATAATTGCTTATATTTCACCATAGAATCTGAGTTTTTACCAACCATACTTCTAAGGAGACTTTGGTTTCCTTTCTGCTCTCAAAAGTGACTGCCACTGGTTACTTATGACCAGTGAGTGATCTAACAGATTTTCCAGCCTAGGTTAGGCACTCTGCATTTCCTGCCTACTTTCCTCATTTTGCCCTGGAGGACTATCTTGGGTCCCAACAGAACTGTCTAACTGAAGTCTGAAGTAAAACATAATCCCCAGAGGGATGAACCACATAAAAGTATGAAACAGCATTACCTGTAACCTGTAAAAAGATACTGTGGCTATTACTATTTAGCTTTTGCATACTATAAAAAAAAATTAATGAAATATCCATTTAAAGTGTCTAAGTTGTCCATATCTTTCTATGTAAATAGATATAACCATAGCCAAAACTTAATCCATTTACTGGGTATGTAATATCTAATACTAATGTTTCAATAAAACAGATATTAGATAAATACACATATACACATATATGTGTGTGTGAGTGTGTGTGTGTATCTTTGGGAAGCAAAACTAGAAAATCTCATTTTAATCTTTGGTTATCAACAACTCTATACTATTATGGTTTGATTTATCAGGGGTAAAATGAAAATTTAGGATAGAGATGGAAAACTCCATTCCACATTTGAGCACAGATTCTAAGCTGACTCAGTGCAACCTTCATTTAAAAGGGGAGTCAAAAAAATTACTCTTCCCATCTTTGATCATTCATATTTTAGCTGCAAGGAACAGTGACCATTTAATAAAAAACAAAACAAAACATCTCATACCTGACTACAGATTAAAATGTCTTATCATATTTAAAAAGAGCAAATTATATCTAGGGTGAAAGTGTTGAATAATTCCTGAATAGCACGTTCAGTCTTTGTGGTGACTTTTTAGCATAAATCACACATTTTCAAGTGTTACCATAAATTTCCATACTTTCTTTTATTCGTTCATGCTTGCTTTACAAAGTATAAGAGAAACATTTAGCTGCAATGGTTTTCTTACTGTAAGTTATTGGAATGATCAGTGTTCTTCACAAATTGGAAGTTGAAAAGTAGAGTGGGAAAATATGTGTGTGTGTTTTGAGTGATGTCACCAAGACAGTAACATAGATTGTTCCTGACTTCACTCCCTGTCACAAGAGGAACAACTAAAAATTATTCAAGAACAAGACACCAGACTGCATTAGAAGATCATGTTGACCACCTTGCCTCCTCTCTGGCTCATCAGAGCACCGCAGAGAGGTCTCCTCAGAGTGTCCGGCTCCTCCAAGAAGAAAAGAGATGCCAGGGGAACACTTGGGCCTCCCCCTGCCTTGTGGGAATCACTGCTCAGATCTTATCCCACAGAGGATTACATGGGGATCTGTAGGGCTCAACCACTGGGAATCTGACTGTTACAGGGAAGGAAAGAGGGGCTTGCAGCAACCAGCCCAGGGATGCTTGCAGACTGAGTTTGCACTTGCAGTGTTTACGTAGTTATCCCAATCCACAAATCTGCGCATCTGCAGAACCAGCCTGTCAGCACACTCTGACCAGGAGACTCAGTAGGGAGCAGATCTGCTTGACTCAGATCCTCAAACAAGGACTGCGGCCATCCCTAGAGCCCATGTGCAGGCAAGGCAGTAAGTCACACCCTGCCTGGCCAGAGGGGCTGGTGAGAACACCAGGAAAGTGTTCAGCTCAGTGGTGCGCAGGCCCAAAGGCAGGTGGGCAAAGCCCGTCACTCCAAGAGCAGAGCCAGTACTGGGTATGGAGAGTTTTCATGCTACACATGTGCAGGGGAAATCATTTATAGCCAAGAGTGAGGGTAGCCCTTGAACCCTTCCTACCCAGAGAACCTATCTGCGAAATTGAGAGTTGCCTTAGAATGGCCCCTCTCCTTCCCACCCAGGTAAGGAAGCTGAGACAGAGCTCCACCTACCCTCTTTGGCTCCCGGCACCATGACCAGAAGGGCTGGCAAGAACATGTGGAATCTGTCTGTGCAGCACAACAGTACTCACGCCAATAAAAAGGGCAACCAGAGATGATAGTTAGAACAAAACCAGGGGATTTGATCAGCAAGGGGATTTGGGGCACAGGTCAGCTTGAGTCAAAACAACCAGCAGCTTTACCAGTTTTAAAGCTCCTTCTTCTATTGTACCTGGACAGGGAAACTCATTTGTAGCCCCACTCATTACTAAATATGGTTTCTGGCATGCCTAACCAGGGAAGCTAACCAGAGCACATGGGGAACCGCATATTCAACAGTCCTGGTTACAGTGGCACTTGAGCCAAGACCACAGTTCATGGTTTTCCCCATCTGCACAGCAAAACCAGTGACCTCACCCGACCCAGGAATTCAGTGCACACTCTTCCCTGATTTGGGTCCCCAAACAACAAGCTGTGCAGGCCCAGGGCTTCATCCTGCTGCTCTGTTAGGGGAGGGAATCTAATTCACAGGTCCTTCTACAACTGAATATAGTGCTCAGTCTGAACCATCTAGTGAGCCTGTCCAGAGAATCCAAGCAATGGCAAAGTTCACAGCACAGTCTCAGCCTCACTGTGATAGGGAACTGAGCCTGCAGTCCTACCCAACTATTCTCAGCCAGCAGCACACTCCCAATCCTCTATCTGAGTTTGAATGATTTGTTTCACCAAAATATAGACCATAATATTAGATCTCACCTGCCTAATGACAAGATCAGCAGAAACACCCAAACTGAACTGATTGCTGAAGATTCATTTCCGCCAAAACAAACCTATAAAGTCTGGAAAAGGAACCCCATTGCTAGAATGTACAGATATCAATGTAAGGAACCAACAATCATGAAAAGCCAGGTAAATATGACACAGCCAAAGGAGACTATGTGCTCAGAAGCTCAGTGGTGTCTGACTCTTTGCAACCTCATGGACCGCAGCCCTCCAGACTCCTCTGTCCATGGGATTCTCCAGGAGAGAATAATGGAGTGGGTTGTCATTTTCTCCTCCAGGGAATATTCTCGATCCAGCGATCAAACCCATGTTTCTTATGTCTCTTGCACTGGCAGGTGGATTTTTCACCACTAATGCCACCTGGGAAGCCCACCAAATGAAACTAATTAAGCTTTAATAACTTTTATTAGAAGAAAAACTATGACAAGCCTAGACAGCATATTTAAAATCAGAGACATCACTTTGTCAACGAAGATTTGTCTAGTCAAAGCTATGGTTTTTCCAGTAGTCACATATGGATGTGAGAGTTGGACTATCAAGAAAGCTCAGTGCTGAAGAATTGATGCTTTAGAACTTCAGTGTTGGAGAAGACTCTTGAGAGTCCCTTGGACTGCAAGATCAAACCTGTCAATCCTAAAGGAAATCAGTCCTGAATATTCATTGGAAGGACTGATGCTGAAAGCTGAAGCTCCAATACTTTGGCCACCTGATGAGAAGTACTGACTCATTGGAAAAGACCGTGATGCTGGGAAAGACTGAAGGTGGGAGGAGAAGGGGACGACAGAGGATGAGATGGTTGGATGGCATCACTGACTCGATGGACATGAGTTTGAGCAAATTCCAGGGGTTGGTGACGGACAGGGAAGCCTGGTGTGCTGCAGTCCATGGGGTCACAAAGCCGGACACGACTGAGTGGCTGAACTGAGCTGAACGACTGATCTTAAAGAAAGGGAGGGCTTCCCAGGTGACTCTAGTGGTAAAGAACCCGCCTGCTAATGCACATTAGGCATAGCAGGCACTGTTTCGATCCCTGAATGGCGAAGATTCCTGGGAGAAGGGCATGGCAACCCACTCCAGTATTCTTGCCTGGAGAATCCCATGGACAGAGGAGCCTGGCAGGCTACAGTTCATGGGGTCACACAGAGTCAGAGATGACTGAAATGACTCCACACACACACACGCACACAAAGAAATGGAAATCTATGAACTATCAGACAATGAATGGAGAATAACCCTCATAAGGAAGTTTAATGACCTACAAGAATGCTTAGACAAGACAATTAAATGAGATTAAGAAAGCAAAAAATAAGAAGACTGACAAAGCAATAGAAACCAAAAAATAAAAAAGCAAATTTTTACAACATAGTAACTGAACTGCAAACACAAAGCATAAACAACAAAATCAAAATAAATGGGACCACATCCAATTAAAAAGCACCTGCACAGCAAAAGAAGCCATCATTAAAATGAAAAGAACTTATGGAACAATAAAAAATATTTTAAAACCATATATCTGATAAGCAGTTGATATCAAAAATACATTAAAAACTCATACCATTCATGTGCAAAAAATCATGGCAAGCAACCTGAATAGACATTTTTCCAAAGAATATATATTAAATGGCAATGGGTACATGAAAATACGGTCATCAGGGCAATGAAAATTTACCATAATGGGATGTAACACTGTATGCCTGTTGGAAAGTCCATCATCAAAAAAAGAGATAACAAATGCTAGCATGAATGTGGAGAAAGGGAACCCTCGCAATGTTGTTGAAATGTAAGAACTACCACCTGGCCTAGCAATTTCACTTTTGGTAACATATTCAAATAAAACAGAGACATTAACTCTAAAAGATATCTGCACCCCAATGTACATAGCAGCATTATTTACAGTAGACATGGAGACAACCTAAGTATCTGTTGATGGATGAAGAAGATATGGTGTGTATATACACACCTTCCCAACCCAGGAATCGAACCAGGGTCTCCTGCATTGCAAGCAGACTTTTTTACCAGATGAGCTACCAGGGAAGCCCCTATGGTGTACACACACATATAAACACACAGACATACACACACAATGGGCTATTACTCAGCCATAAAAAATAAAGAAATTCTACAATTTGTAACAACATAGATGAACTCTGAAGATATTCAGTTCAGTTCAGTTCAGTCACTCAGTCGTGTCTGACTTTGCAACCCCATAAATCGCAGCATGCCAGGCCTCCCTGTCCATCACCAACTCCCAGAGTCCACCCAAACCCATGTCCACCGAGTCGGTGATGCCACCAGCCATCTCATCCTCTGTCGTCCCCTTCTCCTCCTGCCCCCAATCCCTGCCAGCATCAGGTTCTTTTCCAATGAGTCAACTCTTCGCATCAGGTGGCCAAAGTATTGGAGTTTCAGCTTCAGCGTCAGTCCTTCCAATGAACACCCAGGACTGATCTCCTTTAGGATGGACTGGTTGGATCTCCTTGCAGTCCAAGGGCCTCTCAAAAGTCTTCTCCAACACCACAGTTCAAAAGCATCAATTTTTCGGCGCTCAGTTTTCTTCACATTCCAACTCTCACATCCATACATGACCACTGGACTTTATGAGATGACAGATGTTAGTTGACCCTATCACTTCACAAATACAAATCAAATCATTATGCTGTAGGCCTTAAACTTACACAGTGATGTATGTCAATTATTTTTCAGAAAAACTGGGGGGGGGGATGCTAACTATTAATGCACAAAGCTATCTTTAAAGTAAGAATACTATTCACTTTGCATTCTAAGAGAATTGTTTGAATATTTCTAAAAGGAAATTGATAACATGAGTTATGGTTTTTTAGTCTCTGGAAAGAAAATGCAGATTATGTTTTTCCATCATAAATCTGTAGTTTTAGATAGCATCATTCACATTTATACCTTCTCATATCAAACACAGTGTCTAGACAAAATAGGAAGCTAGTATATTTGGCAAGCAGAAATAAATATGAATTACCTCATTCTCAGAGCAAACATTAAAGCAAATTCAGGCAATTATATTCCTTTTCTCTTCTATGTCAATGTTCTATTGACAATGACAAGAAATACAGTGACTCTTAGGATCAGGAAAGGAAAGAAAAAGGAAAATTATAAAGCCAAATACAAAACTAAATCAGAAAGAAGGCTTATGAGAAAATATGAACAGAATCATAGAAATTAAAACTTTAGTAAGATTCTTAATGAGAGACCTCTGGGACAACATTAAACTCACCAACATTCACATTGTAGGGGTCCCAGAAGGAGAAGAGAGAAATGACCTGAGAAAATATTTGAAGAAATAATAGCTGAAAAGTTCCCTAACATAGTAAAAGAAATGGCTATCAACAAAGTCCAGGAAGCACAGAGTCCCAGGCAGGATAAACCCGAGGAGGAACACAGCGAGACACATAGCAATCAAAAGTTCACAAATGGATAAATAGACAATAATAGCTGTTGTTTGCCATATCAATGACTTGAAAAAATTGTAAGGATATAGTATATATTAAAAGAAAGTGAGAAATTATTAACGAAGCAATATAAAAACAATCTCTATTATAGAAAAAGTATTCACTGATAAGTAAATAAAAACCAGAGTCAACCAAGTGAATATTGCTAATAAAATTTAGAATTCAAGACGTGTTTATTTCTGTAATTCTATTACACGCATTGAAAAAACTGACCTCATAACATCTATGTGACAAAAATTTGGTTCCAATACATTTCACAATGGAGGAATTAGCTAATGGGATATAAAATGAACAGAGACACTGTTGCCTGAAAAAAAAAAATTCTTTTAATTTTTTGGACTGTTTCTAATTGTACAAACCATCATGTCAGTGCCCAAAGAGAAAAATAATAGTCAATAAGAAATTATTCTTTCTAACATAACTTGGACCTTGGAGCAGTGGAGATTATTAGAAGACATTTGGAACTTTTTCCTGCCTTTAGATTCTACTGAGGAAAAAATCTGAGGACCAGAAAACCTTAGTTTTAATCTAGATTCCATTTAGTCATTGTGCAACACTGAACTTCACCTCTTTAGTTTTCATCTTTACTAAAATGAACATTGTTATACCAGATACCTCTCTCCAAATATACTCTTCTTGTTACACAACTTTCACTAAATAAATTCAAAGATGTAGAAATTACAGTAACTATCCAAGTGATTTGATTAGTATAGTCTGCCTATTTAGGTGACCTGGGTGAACATAATTCTTTTTTCCTAAATAGAATTTTTAAATGTGCATGTTAGTCATGTAATTCTTGAAATTATCCTTTCAACTAATTCTGGAGAGAGAGCATCAGACACAGAGCAGTTCAGCCATTCAAGAGGTAATGCTGCTGCCCTGCCTGCAATGGTTAGAAATTTATTTCTTTTATAAATGTCTGAATTAATTATACTTCCTATGGTATCTACAGTCCTATCTTTACACACACCCCCATTTGCTTACTTTTGTCATTGAAACCATGTGGAAGTGAATACCTTCTACATTAACTATAATATACCTAACCCATGTATGATTCTCTCTGAAACTGAGGTTTCATTTGCTAAAAAAAGAAAAAGAAAAAGCCAAGGGAAAATAAACACCTGTCTTTTGGTGAGTTCATTGCTAATTTTATGTTCAATACAGAAAATACATATTTACCAATGTGACAATAAGTAACTTAAAGAATAAACATAGATAATTCCTAGATATGAACTGCAAACTTTATCATTCAATTAATTTATTTTTTGAGCTGTTACTTAGGAATGGTGAACTCCTGAAGTAATCAGAGCTTATCTGGAATAATTAGATGATATGTCCACATAAGTTCATTAGTCCCCAGAGCAAAAGAAGGTCAAACAGAGGTACGCACTTACTGGAGCAACAAAGTCAGATCAAGCAACAGGGATACATTCTTGTCCGCGGTACAAAGCCGAGCACAGTCAATGTGTCTGAGCAAAATGGTCTAGACCATTCTGTTCAGTGCCCAGTAGAATCAAAATGCAAGACACACATATAATATTTAAATTTCTAGTAGTCAAAAGTAGAAGCTGAAGTTAATTTAGAAATATGCTTACTTAAACAAACATATGCATAGTATCTTAACATGTGATCGACATTTTAAAAATTGAAATATTTTGTATTTTTGTACTATTAATAAGTTTTAAATCCAGTGTGCAGTTTATACTTGCAGCATAGTTCCATTTGGATTAGATACTTGTAGAGTACCTGACAGCTACATATAGCAATGATTATAATAGGTGGCAGAGGTCTAGACAACAGTCAAGACCACCCATATTAATTACGCTCCTCCTCACTAAACTGCTACACACACACCACATCTTCCCGCCTCTAACATCAAACAAAGATATCATCGCACAGATTTATGGATGTTGAGGCAGGTTGTCCCCTAACACTAGATAGACACACATAGAAAAGTTTTCTGCCTTTATTCGCTCACCATCTTACTTTTGATACATAAAGATAATTTTATGACTTAATGGTCTTATTTGACTCTTGAAGATAGTAATCTTCCAGTCATTAACTCAGATATACAAATAAGATTTTATTTTTCTATAATTCATGTCTGTTTCTAGAGTTTCATTATTTCTGAGTCATTAGTTTGCTTCAATCAGTTATCATTGGACACCTGCTATGTGCTAAATTTTGTAATAAGCAATAGGAATGCTTGTTCCTCTCTTGGAGCACACATTCTCATGCAAGGGACAAAGTAATTGTGTGTAATGTATGGTATGCTGCAAAACAGAAAGTTAATTCTTTCTCTCTAGGATGGAGTTTGAAGGCTAATATAGATTAGGTACTTTCTGACAGTGCCTACAACAAAGATAGTGTCTAGAACTGAATAAATGTTTGGTTTTTCAATGAATAAATAACAATAGAGGAAGGTAGCTCATCCCCTGTCAAGTACCCACTGAAATATAAACATCACCCCATCTGGAGTCTGCAGTCATCACTCCCTCCAAGTTGTCATCAACTGAGTTATCTGCTTCCCTGCATCAGTTGAGATGTCTACTCCCTGGCCATACAGTCCATGCCATCATTCACTGCCAAGACTTCATCTCAGCCACAAGTCCATTTGAGGTCTACTGCCTTTCACTCCATCGCACCTTCCCAGGAGCAGATACATACTTAGGTGTTCTTCCATGATTATTTGAGGTTACAGTATTTGATGGGACTACCAGGGATTGCCCCTTGGCTCTTGTGTCATAATGCTTCTAGGTTTCTAAATGAAAGTTGAAACAGATTCACTATTGTTTTTACATACACACATGTAGTTGGTGTCATCTCTTTCTCCTTTCTCAAGTGTGTACCAGGCAAGGAGTAGGTATCAAGGCACAGATCTTCTTAGAACTCTCAACCATATATAACTTTCTTACCAACCCATCTTACTCAGAGAGGATTTTGCTCTCACCTTCTGCAGGGACAGAACAGGGAGTTGTTGATAAATTATCAAATGAAATATTTTAGTACAACTTCTTAAATGATGCATGGTTTTCCTTAACAATCAATCACATTCAACTTAGGGAATCTTATGCTTTAGAAAACGGTACTGTTTTTCTTTCTATTTTATCTGTAATGGCTGAATTTGTTAATATGCTGAGGATAAATAGGTGGATAAAACCAGCAAAACAGAAAACCATGTTAACTCACACAAATTTTTTTACAAGGGGCTATACTTTCTACTCCAAAGAACAATGGATGAGAGAGAAACACACTACTCATTTGAACACAATAATCTGCCAAGGAATACACAAATTATCATATACCTTATATTCTTCCTTAATTTCTTTACCATATGTATTGTGCTATAAGTATATATTATGCTATACTCCTGGGTTTATGTACTTTTTCCATTAAAAGTATTTAAAAAAACATAATCTAAATATGATAAAGATCAGAGGGTCTTAGATATTGAAAAGTTAAAGTAAGAAAAACTTCTGAAAGAAGTGAAAGTGAATGTTACAGCTCCAAAGGAACAGACCTAAGGAAATCCATGGCCTGCACCATCAGGACAAAATGGAAGAGTAATTAAAACAAGAGATGGATACACTACAGCCATCATCTGTTCTAAGGGGCCCTGAAGTGTGCTTGTGAAAGATTGAGGGTACAGACATAACACTGCCACAGAAAGACACCACTCAGCATCCAGTCTCATTTGCAGGACCAAGCAATAAGTGTATGTGTCACTCTAGTGACACAAATTTTACCTTCATAATAACAATGTGCTTCCTGTCATTTCTTAAAGATCCTACAAATATCACACTTCACTATATTTGGGCTTCCTGGGTGGCTCAGTACTAAAGAACCTGCCTGCCAACGCAGGAGATGTAAGAGACGTGGGTTTGATCCCTGGTTTAGGAAAATCCCCTGGAAGAGGAAATGGCAACCCACTCAGTATTCTTGCCTGGAGAATTCCATGGTCAGAGGAGCCTGGCAGGCTACAGTCCATGAGGTCTCAAAAGAGTCAGATACAACTGAGCAACTGAGTACACACATTCATACCAAGCAAATTTAATGCCTTTTTCCCAAAATAAATTGCAATGCTTATCTATATCTACTCTATCATTACTTTATATTATTTGGAATCTAAGTAATACACTTAGAGTAAGATGTTTTAGCACTTTTTATTAAGTTTTTATTAAGTCTTTTCCCTTATAAAATCATTTAGAATTTGAGTTCCACTGCAATGCTATCTTTTTCATGAAATTCCATATGTTTATTTTTAAGAACACATGTACCACATTATGGAAGAAGTGACTCTATATTTAAAATTCTAATACATGTAATGATTTCCATTTTTGCAGCACTATACCCTTTAGGTCTATCCTTTTGAATTGGTCTAAAGCAATACTACACAGTAAAGCTGTATTGTTTAAATAATAATTACCTCACATAATTTAATTTGTAACCATAGAAATATAAGCCTCAAAATGCTGGGTTTAGAACAACCATAGTCTTTTCCGATTAATGTTTGACCCTCTATCTCCATTCTAAAATGAGTCATTATCTTTTTAATGATTAAAAGCCATAGATTTTATGTTTTCCTAAAATCTTGAGGTTGTTGAAATGATAAAGATGGTACTTGATCGTAATATGCCTGGGATATGGTCAGGAGATGTAAAATAGGAAAGAAGAATGTGTACAGAAAAGCATTAGTCATGGGGTGAACAGAAAAAGAAGAAATTATTTGCAACAGAAAGAAAAGGGAATATCAACAATATCTAGCCAGAGTTCTTATCTACTTGAAATGTCAGCAAATTCTGAGAAATGAGAAATAATGGTGACTCACATCCCCTAAGAAACACATAAACAAGTTTTTTGTTTGTTTATTTTAGGCTCCCACCGGCCAGTGTCCAGAGCAGTGTGATACCTGGGCACCAGCCCATGGGAAGGTGATCCAGGGTGGCAGACCCATTCAAGCCCCTTCTGGCCCATAAACTAGCATTTGAATATCACTTTGGAGTTCACGAAGTTCATTTAACACCCATTGACTCCTCTGATCCTTTCTAAGTAAGATAATATTTTCATTATACCCAATTCACTGATAAGAATACTTCGTGAAATTCATACAGGGTCACACATGTCAGATAGGAGGAATCCAGATTCACAGACTCCAACCCAGGTACCTTTTCCCATACTCTGCTACCAAATTGCTATCAGCTGACCTAGGAATCCACTTCTTTTATAATTAAGTTACAATAAAGACTCCAGAAAAGCTAACAATGTCTACAATCTAAGAACTTTTGTCTTGACTTTGTTGATAAATTTTTTCCATAATTTTTAAGTGATGTATACATTTTGTTATGTCTTCTGAGAAACTCTTTGTTACTCCTTTCATTTCAAACAAAATAAAGATCCTTCCAACTGAGTAACACATACTGAGAATTTTTTTTAATTTCAAATTATAATGTAAGAACAATATCAGTTAAATGCATATATATATATATATATATATTCTTAAAATCTTAGTTATACTTTCTACCAGATGACAGAGAAACAAATAGAAAATCTGCAGTTTATTCAACTCATTGGTTTTCATCCAGCTATTTTGTACTGGCAAGGTCTACACATAACAAAAGACTTGATTCAGCCAACTCAGTAGCAAAAACAAGAAGTCATATTGGTCATGAGTTATGCATACCAAATCATAACTAATGAGAATTTTGCTAATCAACTAGTTGTCAAGGAGCCTTGAAAATACAGCCTAATCAGCACACAGAAAAGTTCCTATATCATAGATGCACTTGCCTATTTCAAAGAATTCTATAGCAATTGTAGGAAAGAGAAGTCTATTTTTGAATGCTAGCATGTATTGGAAAAAATTCCAGAATGATTAAGTCTTCTGGCATGTATTTTAGCTATTACAGCTGTTTGCAATATATATGTGCTACATCTATATTTGAAATCTCTGCTGTTGCCATTCACCATCTGTCCAAAGATGGGTGAAAATGCCTATGTTTTTTTGTTCATTGCTTATGAAACTGCACATAGCAATTTACCAAACCTGTATTATTTTTCTTAGTCTTTTTCAAGCATCTAATCAATATCTTAGAAATGTTAAAGTAAAAGTCTCTGAAAAGTGAAAAAAAAGCTTACTGTTAAAATTAGTAGAAGGCTAGGATATTTCTCACAGTAATTTTGACTATCTAATTATTAACTATGTAATAATGCCCTGGTTATCCAGAACACTGCCTTCTAAATCTCAAACCTCTGGAATACAACAGGGAAAAAAATCTAAAAACACTAAAGACAGTGTCACAAGTCCTACAGCCATAAAATAGTCCCTTATGAGAGCCGATTCATGGGAAAAGACACTGATGCCTGGAAAGACTGAGGGCATAAGGAGAAGGGGGTGACAGAGGATGAGATGGTTGGATGGCATCATCGATTCAATGGACATGAGTGTGAACAAACTCCAGGAGATAGTGAAGGACAGGGAAGCCTGGCGTGCTGCAGTTCATGGGGTCACAAAGCGTCGGACATGACAGAGCAACTGAACAACAGCAACAATGAGTGGGAAGTAAAACTGTTTACTGTATTAACTATACAAAACAATTTGCTGCTACTGATCGCTTCAGTCATGTCCAACTTGTGCGACCCTGCAGACCAAGCCCACCAGGCTCCTCTGTCCACGGGATTTTCTAGGCAAGAGTATTAGAGCGGGTTGTCATGCCCTGCTCCAGCTCTTTCTGACCCACCAGGGATCGAACCTGGGTTTCCTATATTGCAGGCAGATTCTTTACCGCTGAGCCACAAGGAAAGCCCATAAAACAATCTACTTTATATCATCTATACCCATAATTTTAAGCCATGTAGATTGAATTAGATTCCAAAATTCAAACCCAGAGGTTTCTTCCTTCAATAAAAATCCCCTGATACAAAATCCGAAACAAAGTCTATTCCACCAAAGATGGCCCTTATAGTACACACAAATTTTACCTTTATGAAGCAACTGAATAAAACTGAAACTTAAAAATCAGAATTTTGAACACTTAGTTTCTTCTGTCTCTGTAGAATTGTTTCTGAATAAATGTCACAATGGAATAGCTGCTCTACAACATCTCAAGTTGATTCTGTATCTTCAGAGTTAGTCTTTTTCACAACAGATGAATCATTCTCAAGACTCACTGGCAGATTGGTCACTAATCCATTTTTCTCGATATACATATTATGTAATGACATATTCATTAAGGTATTCTCATCCTCAAATCACTTATACCACAAACATTTTCTAGGACTGCATTTTAAATGTCAACACTTATAACTGAAAACTCAACATGCTTCAATTTAACTTTGCAAGTAGACAAGCCCCTTTTTCCTAACTGAGTATTATAATCAGGCACTCTTAAGTTTCACTTAGCCTAGTCAGAAATATAACTACACTTTTCATAAAAGACAATCAACACACAGACACATTATTCTTGCCAGCTTTGTAAAGGGAGAAGGGCTTATCTGGCAATCAATTTACTGACAGGCTATATCTATCTGATAAAATACAATTTAAAACTTGTCTTCTTTTTCAAAATTCAGGGATTTGCATTTTAAAGGTCAAGACATATTTGCCCTTTTAAACATGCATTTATTTATAACTATACTGTCTTTATGAGCCTTGGCTCTGGAATTATTCAAGATTTGACCAACAAGATAAAATACTGAATTAAATATTTCTAAAAATTGTGCATCAAGTGAGGATAATAAAGAGTTCCACTTTTTCATATATACTATAGTAAGGTTTTGCCAGATAACAAATTTAAAAGATCTGCACCTCCCATTTACAATAACTCAATGTTGATTATAGGCCTTTAAATCACTTAGTATGTGATGTGGGGATCTAGCATAGTGACTTAACTAAAAGGGTAACACAAATCTTTGCTGAAACAAACTGAAACAGTGATACACATGTAAACAGACAAATGATAGTACAGGATAATAACTGGTTAAACAGAAGTCAAATAGATTTTTATGAGAAAACATAAGATGAAGAAACTAATGCTGAATGTGAAGTTAAGAAGGTTTTCACCAAAGGAGTTGCATTTGAACATATTCATGAAACATTTATTTAGAACCTAAGAAGAATTAAAAAAAAAACCCAACTTCATAATATATGATATCAGTTGACTTTGTGTAGTGATTTCTTTTACTTTTCTCCCTTCAAGTTTCTGCTTATCATTATTAACTGCTTCTGAGTGTGTAGCTTTATTTGTTATTGTTGGAATCATAATTATTATTTTATCCAAGACATCATGCAGTGAGAGAGTTTAAGAGAGAGGACAAGAAAAGCCTCTATGTCTGTAATAGTGGTTACAAAGCTTATCTGAATTATGCTTCTACAGAACCTGCTCACTTTTTATGCTCGATGCCAACCACAGATTAGAAGCAAATCTCATCACCGACTGCTCAGAATTCATCAAGGCACTGCCATTGCTTGGATTAAAATCCAAACCCCTGTCCAGGGCTTAAAAGGTCAATGATGAAATGCCAATTACCTCCCTCTGCAGCCTCTTGGCTTACCTCTCCCAGCTTACCAAACTCAAGAAATAATGACTTTCTTACTGTGTTTTCTTTTCCTCTGCCTGTCAAAATTTCCATTTCAGTAACATCTTAAAGAGCCCTGGAGCAAAGTTGGAAACCTGATTTCAACACTCCCTAGACGTGAAACCTCTAAACATTTATATACTCATTCCAAGTCTCAATATCTCTATATGAAATGGGATCCTTTATGATTGTTGTGAGGATTAAATGAGATAATATATGTAAAGTACTTAAAACATTACCTGTCACCATAAATAAGCTTTTATATAGGTGATCTGTCATGATTGTTTCGTTATTTTAAAAAATAATCAAAAATACTTATTGAATGAATAGATAGGTCTTGTTACTAGTTAGAGAAATGGACAGGACTTGCATAGTGAAGAGGGCATGGAATTTAGAGGCTGACAAGCATAGATTTGAGTTGGAGTTTGCACTTTCCTCTCTATCTCTATCTCTCATACATAAATATGAACACCCACATGCATACATACAAGAGTATACGCCCAGGACATCTAAAGCACAGACATCTGGAACCATTGCAAATACAAGTTAAATGTCCTTCACTAACTCTTAAGACCTGAAGTATGTCAAAGAAAACAAAGAGGCAGTTATTGCGACAAAAGTTGTATTACGCTCTGTATCCTCAGGGGAAGAAGGCAGGGAATGTGTAACACATTAAAGAATGCCATGTAAACATGTTTTAAATGAATATATTTCACAGCATAAAGCAGTAGGTGAGACTACTGTACTGACACAAAACATTTCTGCCACCTCCTTGGCTGTGCAGCTCTCTGTGAATTGTCAGACCTCCGCGCTCTTGCCACACGGCCTGACACCACTTACCATGCTTCATATGCACACAGCCTCCTCTCCCCTCACACCCATACTCCAGCTGCTAAGGGCTGGTTTCGAGCCAGACCTGTCCACCAACATGGCTACTGGTAAGTTCACCAATATCTTCAAATTTCTGAATCCAAAGAATTCATTTAGCCTGTTCATATCTTACCAAACTTCCCCAGATGGATCTCTGGTTTTTGAAGCCCTCCAACCTCTTCTCTATGTTCACCACATTCTCTAGGGACTCACCAAACCATCCTGACCTCTCCTATATTATCTATTATAATAGAATATACTATATATACCCTTCTCAGAATCTGGACATGGCTGTCACCTCTCCTCTGTCACTATTCTCTCCCTAGGTGATCTCATCAGTCCCCATGATGTAAATGACCATGTATATGTTGAGGCAAAACCAACAACTCCGTTGGCAAGATCAATGATATGACAAATCTACTTCGTCCAAAAGTGAGCCCTTGATTCCTACCCCCCAGAAGTGTGTACCTCCTCCTGGCTTCTGCTTCTTCACAAATGATACTAGCATCCTTTTGCTGCTCATTTCAGAAATCTAGAAGCCATTCTTGGTTCTTCAGCATTCCCTACACTCCCTGCTCTTTACTCAATCGTTCAACAACATTCATAAATTCTGTCTCTAAAAATATTTGTCTAGTCTAATCATTTTCTATCTTCATTTCCAAGAACATTCTGCTACAAAACAAAACTCTATTTCACTAGAATTACTGCAATGGTCTTTTTTTATGTTTTTAAAGACACTTTTATTGAGTATGTGCTGTGCTGTGCTTAGTCGCTCAGTCATGTCCTACTCTTTGTGACCCCATGGAGTATAGTTCCCAGGCTTCTTTGTCCATGAGGATTCTCCAGGCAAGAATACTGAGATCCTCCTACAGGGGATCTTCCCAAGCCAGGGATTGAACCCAGGTCTCCCACATTGCAGGCAGATTCTTTACCAGCTGAGCTACCAGGGAAGCTCCTTTATTGAATATAACTGATATTAAAAAAAATGATATACAAAAAGACTGGGTATATTTAATATTAATAATTTTATCTCTGTGCTCCTGCCTTTGAATTCCTCTTAGTCATTCTCCACACTATGGTCAGGGTGACCTTAATGCTTGCTCCTCATAAGATCATTTTGATTCACTGGAAATTTTTTTACTGAGGCCTTCTCACGCTAGTGAAATAACTATGACATTATACTTTAAAAATTTTTATTTCCATTTTTCTTCTTGAAATATCTACATCATTTCTAAATATTCTGAAACCATTTGCTATCTTCCTTGGAGGTCATTAAAGTACTGATGAAATTAGTAGCAGTATTTCAAATTAAGTTTTCCTGAAAAGCCTTTGATTTAGATTCATTAAGACAACTATTATTTTTCTATCTAAAAATAAAATCCAATCATGGTTGCTAACATATAATAATGCATTTATATTGGTTGAGTTAACATAAAAGAAATATAATTACATGTTTGTTTTCCTCTAGTAAATTGTAAATAACTTTTTAAATATTTAAGTGAAAGACATTTAGAAATAAATATTTTTAAATATGATTTCTTAATGAGAGATGCTCTTTTTCCTTCTGTTTTGAACACTCTTTATATTTTGGCTTATATGAAATCAATACCTGTAGAAAAAAGCATATTAACTAAGAGTAGTATTTTTCCCTCATTATTTTGTTAAAAGACAGAAACAGTTATCTTGGTTTCTGATGCAGTCTGACTATATTTATGTGATGCTTATAAAAGGATGATTCTGACTCAGCAGCACATTTCTATGGATGTGAATAATAGTCTATGTCTATAAGACTTTTCTCAAACACAAGTACACCTGAATATAAAATATAAATGGATAAATCAAGAGGAGAAATCAATCATTCAAGTTATTTGACATTTCATAGGAATAAAAATGCAACTTTATTCTTTGACTGAATATTTTATTTTCTGATATAAGAATGGTGTCTAATCAACACTGTGAAATGGAAATAGTGACCAAAGGCAATATAAAGAAAATTGTTTTACTTCTGCACAATCACTCTAAAAATATAGTTTAATCAATTGTTGCTATATACCATACATAAACATCACCTTCCTCGCATGTTACAAACAAAGTGCAAATTGCCTAAATACCTTCAAACAAATAGCATTTGTATATTTTTCTCCTGACATCTGTGTTAATCACTCACATTTACAGAATTCATCAAACATTTGCTCAATTCTGCTGTTCTCTGCACACATGGTAACAAGTACAGAAAGTTACACTATAATTAATAATAGTTCTTCAGGAGTCATTTATCTGTCTATGTTAGCTTAAGCAGCATGGCATAACCTGGTGCCTTGTGGAAGTGAAATAAGGGTTCATCAGAATGGTAGCACCTCCTGGAGATTAGAGTATGGCTTTGAGTGAAAGAAGCTGAAAACTTACTTACTATTAGGGTCAGGAGGAATTCAAGGGTGGAATGAAGCAACTGTGACCATATCATTTATCATCCAAACCAAGACACTTCTGAAAGGAAAAAAGGAGAGTTAGCAGTTATGTCAAGACAACACAAATAAAGTGAGGCATTCCACACAAACAAGACGTAAGGTCACCCTAGGATAGTTTCACCCTAAGGAGATAGAAAGTCGAGATCAAGATAAAAATAAGTTATAGGAAAAATGGCTATTTCTCAATTACTGTCAGGTAACAGGGACCTAAATGATTGTCTCTAGAGATAAATGTGACAGGAGGTGCCATTCTGTGATAAGGTTGCCAGATACAATATAGGACCCAGTTAAATCTGAATTTCAGATAATCAACAAATGATTTCTTAATATAGGTATGTCTCCAGCAATGGTTGGATCCACTTTATACTTTGAAAATTTTTCATTTATCTGAAATTCACATTTAATTGTGGGTCCCATATTTTTATCTGCTAAGTCTGACAATCCCACTGAGAATCCAACCAAGGTCTTTGTTCCTAGATAACTTGCTGAGCATGAAGAGATGACCGAGAAGGGCCTGTGTAGATCTAAATTCAAGATTCCATGGAATAAGCACATTTTTCCCAAAAAACTTGTTTTAGTCACTTGAAAAAATAGGAAGAGCCCTCTGAAGTTCAAAGTGTGGGTGTACAGTAAATGCCTGAGAAAGGACTGAGTGATACATTTTTGCTGATATCAGGATCACAAAGGAAAAGAACACTATGTGAGTAGATGGAATGCATAGAAGAAAACCTCAAAAGAGGTGAGCCAAGCCAAGCGCTAGTACAAATCAGGGTTATGTTCAGATGGGCCACATGAGTCAGGATTGAGTCCCCAATTTCATTCAAGTAGTAAGACCCCAGAAAGCAGGTGTTATGATGGGAACTGAGACAAAGCTCAAGGCCAGAGGATAAGACTCTCTGAAATGGAGTCAAGAAAGTTTAGGATTCAGGGAAATAATAATAATAATAGAAGCAAGTTAGGATAACTAGGAATGGAACAGGCAGGATAAAATGATGCCCTGTCTTAGGGCTGAAATATCTATAATTTGCTTATATCAATCACTACGTATAAGAAGTATCAATCTTTCTGAGTGACTTAATTCTTCCATCTACTATATCATGCTTAGATTTTTGTAAAAGAAATGGCCAACTTTAATAGTAATAATAATGGCAATAATAAGAGCAGTAATAGCTAACTGGTATTGCACTCTTACCCATTTACAAACTAAGTTTTTCTCTTGGGTTAATTTATTTATTTGCCACAATTTTATAATGTAAGTATATAATATAAATATAAGTATATATAAGTAAGTATATATTTATAATATAATTTTATGATGTAAGTAATACTGTTATCTTAATTTTACTTACTATAGTACTATATAAGGGGCTTCCTAGATGGCTCAGTGGTAAAGAATTCACTTGCCAATACAGGAGATGCAGAAGATTCAAGTTCAATCCCTGGGTGGGGAAGATCCCCTGGAGAATGAAATAGCAACCCACTCCAGTATTCTTGGTGGGAAAATCCCATGTACATAGGAGCCTGACAGACTGTAGTCCATGGGGTCACAAGGAATCAGAGACGACTGAGCAAACACACACATACATATTATTAGTAATAGTATCTAACTTATTATCTTGAGGTTTTCGAGATTCCTCCCCCCCAAGGTTTTATACCAAGATAAACATGAAAACTGCAAAAGGTGAACAATATCTATAAGAACCACTGTGTACTGCTCATATCTCTGCCAAAAAGACTATCTGGAGGCCCACTAGCTAGGTTGGAATTTTCTCTAGCTCCATTGTTTCCTAGCTATATAAACTTGGGCATGTTCCTTCATTCAAGTCTTAATTTTATTCTATTTAGAAATGGGGCAATAGTAAGGTCTTTCTTACACTGTTTAAAAAATGAAATGGGATAATATGCATAAACAGTTTATCAGAATACCTGGTATAGGATATGCAATAAATAGATAATTGATTAGCTAAATTTAAGAAAGACTTAGTATTGAAAGAGATAAAAAGAAATAATTCATTGTTACAGTAGTTTTGCACTGATTAATTTTCTTAATAGTTTTCTATTTCAGTATTGTATGAGATGCAATTTACATATATACAGAGATTTCCTCTTTCCCACCGGCAAACAATAACCTCTGATACTTGCTCAATGAAAAGCCCTAGCTATTATCACACAAAGAAATAGAAACCAGAGTAACTAGAGCTGGGTTACAGACCTGCCTGTGTCATGCCAGCTGCAGTGCCCAAGTCTTATCTGAATAAATCTAAGAAGGATTTATTTTACTACCACCATTTCTATGCTCAGTTGAAGAGCTATAACACATGGCATTAAACCTCTGATTTCTCAAAGACAATGGGAAACATAATTTACAAGCGTAAGGGAATTAATGACCATTGAGAGACAAAGACAAGAAGGAGCCAATAGACAAAGTCTTCAGTCTCCCTCCCCTCCAATGAACTTATGAAAATTACATGAATATCATACTACCTCTCCAGAGATATCATATGTGATCAAGCAACTGACTGTGTAGCCTTTTCCTATAAAACAATATGGCCACTCAGTCACACACTAGATTGTATTTGATGTTTATCTTCTTTTTCCCCCCTCACTCTTACTGCTCTGAGATTGAAAAGTCTAATTAATTAACTAGCTAATTAATCAATGTTTAACTCTGAATGCTTTGCCTCAGGCTATTTTACTAGACAATCCAGAGCTAAAACAATTAGTAACAAGAGGGGCTATACCAAGCTGGTCCTCGAGGTGCGATTTTTGGAATAGATAATCACACTGTCTTAAGACAGTCTGGTGATATGTAAGGAATTCCACTAGAATGAGTGGTATCACAATGAATAAAGTAGCATGTAATTGATATGAGAGCAATAATAATTGAGAGATTTGTGGTATAGGACAGCTGCCCTTCATGGCTTGGGGGCCTTGCTGAAAGAAGACAAGTTCAGGATAGCTAATTGCCAGCTAAAGGAATATTATCAAAGCTAGCAAGTTTCTATGTAGTTTCAGAATAATTTCATCTTCTGCAGCTTCAGGGTGCAATATGCAGGAAAACAGGCTTGGGAACTAATTATAAAAGTGATAGCGCTACAAAGGAGACTAAAGTATATTCTCAAAGATCTTCTGTGTAAGATTATGGGCTCTAAAGGAAAATAATGGGAAGCTTCTACCTGGGATGGGGTCTTTTAGGTGGAGAATTCTGAAAATCTTCAGCCTCAAATCTCACTCTCCTGGCCAGCAGTAGTTCATGTCCACTTACTGGAAACAAAATGCCTCCCTTGTATGGACTCTTAGAGTTGATCCTGACAGTTTGCTGAGATGGCTTCCTCATGCCCAGACTTGAAAATACCTTACTTTAACAAGTGGGGAATTCCATAACTGTCTTTAACATAGTTATAAAGAAAGGATCAGAAGGCACAGAAAAGTGGGATTGTTAGAATGGATATAATATGTAAGATCTGAAAATCAACCACTAGACTATATCCTCCAAGAAGACCTACAAGACATTCCTTTATTAACGCAATAAGGATTTCACAGGAAAGTACTGGTATCTTTAGCAGAAGCTGTTCTATGCAGGCTGGTGTTAAGTGGGAAACACTGACAGTAAAATGAGCTCCCCCAAATTAGTGATAATGTTAAGATTCCTAAGTGTGAGTGCTGGCAGAACTTAACCACTTGAGGCAATGTGAACATAACTTTCAAATTGGCATTAAGGCTAGACTAGCAATCAGAATATCTTGACCTAAGTGACCTGTAGTGACAGTTAATATATCACAATGCTCCAAGGGGAAAATAGCTTGAAAGCTTAATGGGTGTTAGCTCAGTTGCTAAGTCATGTCCAACTCATTAAGACCCCATGGACTGTAGCCCAGCAGGCTCCTCTGTCTGTGGAATTCTCCAGGCAAGAATACTGGAGTTAGTTGTCATTTCTTCCTCCAGGGGATGTTAGACCCAGGGATGAAACCTGTGTCTCTTGCACTGGCAGTTGAATTCTTTACCACTGAGCTACCAGGGAAGCTCTACTTAATGAACAGGGGCATAAAAATCAAGAGCCAGTGATCAGATGATTTGCAGCAACTACCACAGTTGAAACTTGCAGTCCCTTAACCAGCTCTAGATCTAAGTCAGTTTATAGATTCAGAATTATTTGATTGAAGGGAGGGTCCATTCCCTCTGAGGAACACCCGTACAGTGTGATTGAAAGTATATAATTCTTTCATTTCACAGCAATGAACTGGAGACAAGAGTTACAGTTACAAAATAAGTTAAACACATTCCAGTGTCTGAGTAACACTAATACCAGGAGATCCAAACCACCAACACTATCTCTGGCTTAGAATGGGAACTTACAGAAGGCAAGTGTAAAATGGAGTCTTAGTCCAAATCTAACTCACAAAGAACCAGATGGACCCAAACACAGCCTGAAATTATTTTCCAGTTACTGAACATGTATTTTAGACCGATATCCTTAGAACTTTCCAGGTGGCGCTACTGACAAAGAACCTGCCACCAATGCAGGAGACATAAGAGACCTGGGTTTGATCTATGGGTTGGGAAGATCCCCTGGAGGAGGGCATGGCAGCCCACTCCAGTATTCTTGCCTGAGAATCCTATGGACAGAGGGGCCTGGCAGGCTACAGTCCAGAGGGTCTCAAAGAGTTGAACATGACTGAAGCAACTTAGCACACATGCATACTTAGAAGCAGACCAAACCCACATTGATTTTGTATTCCTATCTGTACAGCAGGGCTCATTATATTAGGAAGAAGTAAACAGAAATTCCTGAAACCCACCCCCCCCCCCAACAACCAAGGCAGTAACTTAGAAATGATAACTCAAATAAAAAAGAATTACAGAATTCAGTGCCATCATGAGTCTTGAGGATACAGGTTGATGGCACACATCATAGAACTATTCAGTTAATCTCTTAGATTTCTACAAAGATAAAGGAGGAATATGTAAATAATGGTGGGTTATTTGTTATACGCTTAACTATAACTGTTTTGCCTCAATCATAACTGCTTTGCCAGCTGTGGATATTTAATACAGCACATCAACAAGATCATACTTAGTAGCAATATTAACATGACCAACGTCTTTTTCCTGATGCAGAGCATAAGGGAGGATTGGAATAAATTTCCATTTACACGGCAAGGATAGCAGTACACATTCACAGAAATGCCTTGGGGCTATGTTAACTCTGGTTCTTTGTCACAGTATGGTCTGCAGGAATGCTGTCTTTTAATTTCACACACTATGCCCACCATATTGACACCATACCAATAGTACTGTCCTAATAAGACATCATACATGATGAAGGGTAAAAAAAATTAATGCCACAAACATTCAGGAGCCTATAATATCAGTTAAGATTTTAGAATTACAATGACCTGAAGCATAAGATATTATATCTAAAGTAAAAGGTAGTAGTAGTAGTGTTAGTTGCTCAATTGTGTCCAACTCTTTGCAAACCCATGGACTGTGGCCCACCAGGCTCCTCTGTCCATGGGATTCTCCAGGCAAGAATACTGGAATGGGTTGCCATTTTCTTCTCCAGCACATGAAAGTGAAGAGTGAAAGTAAAGTCGCTCAGTCGTGTCCGACTCTTAGCAACCTCATGGACTGCAGCCTACCAGGCTCCTCCGTCCATGGGATTTTCCAGGCAAGAGTACTGGAGTGGGGTGCCATTGCCTTCCCCATTCAGAAAATTGCAGAGGAAGGTAAACCCCAGACTCAGTCTATGAGGCCACCATCATCCTAATACCAAAATCAGAAAAAGTTGCCACAAAAAAAGAAAACTACAGGCAAATATCACTGATGAACATAGATGCAAAAACCCTTAACAAAATTCTATCAAACAGAATCCAACAACATCTTTAAAAGATCATACATCATAACCAAGTGGGCTTTATCCCAAGGATGCAAGGATTCTTCAATATTCACAAATCAGTGTGATACACTATATTAACAAATCGATAGATAAAAGCCATATGATTATCTGAATAGATGCAGAGAAAGCCTTTGACAAAATTCAATACCCATGTATGATTAAAAAAAAAAAAACTCTCCAGAGCAGGCATGAAAGGAACATACCTCAACGTAATAAAAGCCATACATGACAGACCCACAGCAAACATTATCCTCAGTGGCAAAAAAAATTGAAAGCATTTCCTCTAAAATCAGGAAGAAGACAAGGGTGCCCACTCTCACCACTACTATTCAACATAGTTTTGGAAGTCCTAGCCATAGCAATCAGAGAAGAAAAAGAAATAAAAGAAAATCAGATTGGAAAAGAAGTAAAACTCTCACTGCTTGCAGATGACATGATCCTCTACTTAGAAAACCCAAAAGACACCACGAGAATATTACTAGAGCTAATCAATGAATATAGTAAAGTTGCAGGATATAAAATTAATACACAGAAATTTCTTGCATTTATATATATTAACAATGAAAAAACAGAGAGATAAATTAAGGAAATAATCCAATTCACCATTGCAATGAAAAGAATATAATACTGAGGAATAAATTTACCTAAAGAAACAAAAGACCTATGTATATAAAACTATAAAACACTAATGAAAGAAATCAAAGAGGACACAAATAGATGGAGAAATATACCATGTTCATGGATTGGAAGAATCAATATAGTGAAAATGAGTATACCACCCAAAGCAACCTGTAGATTCAATGCAATCCCTATCAAGTTACTAGCAATATTTTTCACAGAACTAGAACAAATAATTTCATAATTTCTATGGAAACACAAAAAACCTCGAATAGCTAAAGCAATCTAGAGAATGAATGGAACTGGAGGAATCAACCTTCCTGACTTCAAACTATACTACAAGCTACAGTCATCAACACAGTATGATATTGGCACAAAGAACGAAATATTGATCAATGGAACAAATCAGAAAGCCCAGAGATAAGTCCATGCACCAATGGATACCTTATCATTGACAAAGGAGACAAAAATATACAATGGAGAAAAGACAATCTCTCTAACAAGTAAGTCGTGTATAGATATTAGAGCTGGGAAAACTGGTGAACCACCTGTAAAAGAATGAAATTAGACACTTTCTAACATAATACACAAAAATAAACTCAAAATACATTAAAGATCTAAATGTAAGGCCAGAAACTATAAAATTCTTAGAGGAAAATATAGGTAAAACAGTCTTTGACATAAATCACAGCAAGATCCTCTAAGCCCCAGCTCTCAGAGTAATGGAAACAAAAACAAAAATAAACAAATGGGACCTAATTAAACATAAAAGCTTTTGCACAATAAAGGAAACTATAAACAAGATGAAAAGGCAGCCTTCAAAATGGGTGAAAATAATAGCAAATGAAAACAATTGACAAAGAATTAATCTCTAAAATATACAAGCAGGTCATGCAGCTCAATACCAGAAAAGTAAATGACCCAATCAAAAAGTGGGCCAAAGAACTAAGCAGACATTTCTCCAAAGACATACAGATGGCTAACAAGCATATGAAAAGATGCTCAACATCACTCATTATCAGAGAAATGCAAATCAAAACCACAATGAGGTACTATCTCATGCAGGTCTGAATGGCTTCTGTCAAATAAACTACAAACAATAAACGCTAGAGAGGGTGTGAAGAAAAAGGAACCCTCCTTCACTGTTGGTGGAATGCAAACTAGTACAGCCACTATGGAGAATAGTGTGGAGATTAAACCTTAAAAAACTGGAAATGGAACTGCCATATGATGCAGCAATCCCACTGCTGAGCATGCAAACTGAGGAAACCAGAACTGAAAGAGACACATGTATCCCAGTGTTCACTGCAGCACTGTTTACAATAGCTAAGACATGGAAACAACCTAAATGTGCATTGGCAGATGAATGGATAAGGAAGTTGTGGTACATATATGCAATGGAAATTTACTCAGCTACAAAAAAGAACACATTTGAGTCAATTCTAATGAGGTGGATGAAACTGCCACCTATTATACAGAGTGAAGTCATTCAGAAACAGAAACACCAATACAGTATATTAATGCATATATATGGAATTTAGACAGATGGTAATGACAATCCTATATGCAAGACAGCAAGATGTAAATAACAGACTTTTGGACTATGTGGGAGAAGGCAAGGGTGGGATGATTTGAGAGAATAGCACTGAAACATGTATATTACCATATGTAAAATAGATGACCAGTGCAAGTTTGATGCATGAAGTAGGTCACCGAAAGCTGGTGCTCTGGGACAACCCAGAGAGATACAGTGGGGAGGGAGGTGGGAGGAGGGTTCAGGATGGGGGAACACAGGTACAGCTGTGGCTGATTCATGTTGATATATGGAAAAAACACCAAAATATTGTAAAGTAATTAGTCTCCAATTAAAATAAATTAACTAACTAAAGAAAAATAAATTGAAGGGATAAAAACCCTCAACATTCAAAAAACTAAGATCATGGCATCCAGTCCCATCACTTCATGGCACATAGATGGGGAAACAGTGGAAACAGTAGCTGACTTTATTTTCTTGGGCTCCAAAATCACTGCAGATGGTGACTGCAGCCATGAAATTAAAAGACACTTGTTCCTTGGAAGAAGAGCTATGACAAACCTAGATAGCATATTAAAAAGCAGAGACATTACTTTGCAAACAAAGGTCCGTCTAGTCACACCTCTGGTTTTTCCAGTAGTCATGTATAGATATGAGAGTTGGACAATAAAGAAGGCTGAGTGATGAAGGACTGATGCTTTTGAACTGTGGTGTTGGAGAAGACTCTTGAGAGTCCCTTGGACTGCAAGGAGATCCAACCAGTCCATCCTGAAGGAAATCAACTCTGAATATTCATTGGAAGGACTGATGCTGAAGCTGAAGCTCCAATACTTTGGCTACCTGATGCAGACAGTCAACTCATTTGAAAAGATCCGAATGGTGGGAAAGATTGAAGGCAGGAGGAGAAGAGGACAACAGAGGATGAAATGGTTGGATGGCATCACCGACTCAATGGACATGAGTTTGAGCATGCTTCAGGAGATGGTGAAGGACGTGGAAGCCTGACATGCTGCATTACATGGGGCTGCAAACAGTCAGACACAACTGAGCAACTGAACAACAACAACCCTTAAATAGGTATTTCTAGGTAGAAGAAGCAAGTCTGAATACACTACAAACTATATAATCCCACTTGTATGGCATTATGTGAAAAATAAAACATAGAAATGGCTTAAACATAGATGGAATAAGAGTTGGGGGAAGAGGAAGATTGAGTAAGTGAAGCACATGGGATTTGGCAGGGGGTGGCAGGGGAGTAAAACTATTCTGTATTATATTGTAATATTGGTTATATGATACTATACATTAGTAAAACCCTTAAGAAATTTACAGCACAAATCGTGCAATGTTATGTATACAACATAGGCAAACTCATTTAGAAGTTCCTGGTATTCCAGGATGAACTGTAACAAAAGGATCTGTTAGGCCAGTTTTCTCTCCCTTGGTTCTTGGCCTGCTGTAGCAAAGAACTGAAATGGCAGACCAGAACAGCTCAGGCAGGCAAGGTTTATTGAGCAAGTAGTAAGCAGTATACTCTCCAGGGGTGAGAGCAGACCAACACCAGCATGAGTGGTCCTGGTCGATTTTAAGTTTCCCTTTCTACATCCTTTGTTCTCTCCCCTGGGCAGTCCATGGGACCTGACTGGTTGCATCCAATACAAATGAGGCATGAGCTTGAGACCAGTCAGAGGAGGGGCCATGTTGGGTGCATTTTCCAGCCAGAACTCTTCACTTCTGATACATGGTTTTCCTTATTCTCGGGCTTTTTCTTTTCTTTGTTCGCCCTCTGTGTGGTTCTTCTAGCCACCTCATCTGGCTGCCATTTTGGACTCCTTTTTCCCTACTCTAACTGCCTAACAAATCTAATCCTATCACACATGTATGAAATAATCTCACTAATGAGGTTGAGGGAAAACATGCTGACCTTTGTAACTCTGTAGAAGTGTACCAATTATAAGAAAATAGGCATAAGGAGTATATATACAAGTCCTCAGTTCAGTTCAGTTCAGTCTCTCAGTCGCGTCTGACTCTTTGTGACCCCATGAACCGCAGCACGCCAGGCATCCCTGTCCATCACCAACACCCAGAGTTTACCCAAACCGATGTCCATTGTGTTGGTGATGCCATCCAACCATCTCATCCTCTGTTGTCCCCTTCTCTTCCTGCCCTCAATCTTTTCCAGCATCAGGGTCTTTTCCAATGAGTCAGCTCTTCACATCAGGCGGCCAAAGTATTGGAGTTTCAGCTTCAGCATCAGCCCTCCCAATGAACACCCAGGACTGATCTCCTTTAGGATGGACTGGGTGGACCTCCTTGCAGTCCAAGGGACTCTCAAGAATCTTCTCCAACACCACAGTTCAAAAGCATCAGTTCTTTGGCACTCAGCTTTCTTTATAGTCCAACTCTCACATCCATACATGACCACTGGAGAAACCATAGCCTTGACTAGATGGACCTTTGTTGACAAAGTAATGTCTCTGCTTTTTAATATGCTATCTAGGTTGGTCATAACTTTCCTACCAAGGAGTAAGCATCTTTTAATTTCATGGCTTCAATCACCATCTGCAGTGATTTTGGAGCCCAGAAAAATAAAGTCAGCCACTGTTTCCACTGTTTCCCCATCTATTTGCCATAAGGTGATGGGACTGGATGCCATGATCTTAGTTTTCTGAATGCTGAGCTTTAAGCCAACTTTTTCACGCTCCTCTTTCACTTTCATCAAGAGGCTCTTTAGTTCTTCTATAACCTAATAAATACAGTTGTTTACACTGGGGATATGAGTTAGCAATTACAAAACCACAGTACCAGAATTGGACAACTAAGTAAATAGATGGCAGAAGGTAAGTCATGTTTCTCATTTGGAGTGGGAGATTATAAGAAAGGAGAGAAGGCTTGAGCAAAACATGTAATGGATTGATTAGTGTTGAATATATGACAAACTCATCTTTGGCCTAATATGAATATAAGTTGGATACACAAAGAAATATTTATAGATATGTATATATAAAGAGGTTATTGCATGTCTGTTTATATTTCCTTGCACTAAAAAATTAGAATAAAGTAACACCTAGCACAAAGGACTTGGTTTCTAATACTACTCTCCAGTAAACCACCAGGGCTTCCTGTAGCTCCAAGCTGGCACAATAAATATATAAGATGACCATGGAATTTCTTGTAGTGCCCAAAGTTCAGGAAGTGTTCAACAAAAAAAAATCATGTTAGGGATGTCAAATGGACATGGAAGGCAACTGAAAGAGGTTGCAATTTCCAAATATAAAACAATTAGAGCAACATAATTAATTAGGATTGGATTATAACTTAATGTGTAATAAAATATCCAAGAGCTTATACTGATACTAATAAATAATTGAGGGACTTCCCTGCTGGTCCAAGCGTTAAGACTTGGCCTTCCAATGCAGGGGGTGCAGGTTTTGATCCCTAGTTGGGGAGCTAAGATCTCATATACCTCAGGGTTAAACAAAAACAAAACATAAAACAGGTGCAATATTGTAACATATTCAATAATAGGCGCTTACAAAAAACTGACTAAATACAAGGAAGAGTATAGACAAGTATCTCATCTAGAAAAATCCCAAGCTATTTAAAAAGATAATCCACCTTCTAAGAGGTGAAAAACAAGTCACTCTGAGTGTGCACCACACATAGTGACTTTCTTTCCATTCTTATTGTAAGTCAGTGTTCAAGGTCACAAAAGTCAACAGTGATAAGTTATGCAGATAGCATGCACCCTTTTTGTGATGTGATGACAATCACAGTTTAGCTCTGTGGTCTTTCTCCCAAAAATGCCTATCCCTAGTTTAATCATGAGAAAATATCAGAAAAATGGTCGTTTTTGTTTTTTTGATGAGAGACATTCTACAAAATAATTGGACCATACTGTCAAGGCTATTTAAAAAAAAAAAAAGGGAAAGAAAAGAAAGTCTGAGAAACTGTCACAGCCAAGAGGAGCCTCAAGAGACATGATGATTAAATGTAATGAGGATTCTGAAACTAAAAATGAATATTAGATAAAAACCAAGAAAATCTGAATAAAGTATAAACTTTAATTAATACTAACACATCAATATGGTACATTAATTGTGAGGAGTGTGCTATATAAATCTAAGATCATAATAATAAGGGAAAATGATGCAAGGTGTATGGGAATTCTTTGTACAATCTTCACAACTTTTCTATAAATGTAAAACTATTCTAAAATCAAAAGTTTATTTAAAATAAAAGGCATTATTCATGAATTTTAGTCATAAAATATCGTTTTTGTTAAAACTTCACAAACAATATCACCATATGTCAGTATTGCTACTAATGATGAACTCTATGTACTTTGGAAGATATTTGTCATGCCATACCACACATATACTGGCTTAAAGCTGTCCTGAAAGAATCCTTCCAGAGCATCATAACCTGTCTTTTGAAGCTTTCAGAACATAAATCCTATGTTATTAACTGCTTGGCTCAGATCATAAATTATTTTAATCAAAAGAAGAGACAAAACTTCATTTGAAACTTACAAGCAATTGCTGCAACTCTGCAGTAAGTCCTAGATATTTTTGCTACCTCTAGAAGGCTAATAAGGCAATGCATGGAATACCATAGTCTTCCTTCTCTTTATTCTATTTAGACTGAAGGCAATGACTTTATCACTGAGGCTCTGACCATTTATAAATTTATCATGATCATCAGGAGTACCTATGTCACACCATAACAGCTCTGCAGTGATGGTCTACCTAGTGTTTTATGATAGGTCTTTATTCATTCCCACTAGGGAAACCCCAAGACTACTGGAGTGGGTAGCCATTCTCTTCTCCAGGAGATCTTGAACCCAGGTCTCCCACATTGCAGGCAGATTCTTTACCATCTGAATAGCTATGGAAGCCTCTTTTATACATTCACTGGACAAATATTTCTTCAGAGCCTATACTAATAGTATCTGTACTGAGCTGTGGAGACAAAAAAGATATCATCTTTGTTTTCACAGAGCTCATTTCTAGTTGAAAATAATCCAGTTATGCATGTATGTCTTAATTCTAAATTCAACAGATGTAAAAACTGCTTTCCAGGAATGCCCTTATTCAAATATGTTCTATCTACATACCACTTTCACCAACCAGAAACTTTTTTTTTCCAGAAACTCTTGATATAAGAGTTTGATATAAGTTTACTACATATCTGTGTAGTAAATAATATAATCTTACCCTAAGAGAGAGGTCTTGCCTTTGTCTCATCTGGGAGATAATCTTTCAGAAGACTATCTTTATTTACCTGGAGGCTTTGGCTAGCAGACTAACAAGTGATTTATGATGGGGGCTTTGGGCCACCCAGTATCCACTCTACCTCCAGAGGTGATGGAGATTACATTTAGCCATGTGCACAGTCAACCAAGGAGCACCAATTAAAATTCTAAACATAGCTCAGGTGAGATTCCCTGGTTGGCAGTACTCCACACCTACTCACACATCAATGCCAAGTGAGTAATGTTGTCCTGATTCAATGGGGAGAGGCGGAATTTCCACTTTTGGTATATTTCCTCTTCTTGAGGCACTTGTTCTCTTTGCTTATTCTAACCAGTATTAGCTGAACAAAAGCTATAACTGTGAATATTAATGTCTTTCAATGAGTTCTGAGTCCTTCTAACATATTACTGACATTGAGAGTGGTTTGGGTAAACCCTTAAATTTAAAACTGGTTACATTTTAAGAGATGAGAAGTGTGTGCCCGCAAACTTCACAGTTGGCTAGCCTCATGGTATCTAACACAAAACAGTTGTTCTACTATCGTACCGCTGGAAAAGTCTGACCTTGGCTAGCGATATACCATGGGGGTTGAGGGTGTTTTCTTCCTCCTTCTCATCATGGTCCTTCTGGTTCATTCACTTTGAAAAATAAAAAGAGAGAAAGATAAATAAATATTTTAGGTGACACTGTTATGATCTACCTCTGTGTGGCAGGAATCCTGTGTAACAGGCATTTAGAGATGTACAAATGTAGGTTGAGTGAGGATCTGGGTCCTGATAGTTTATCACATTACTTCTTACTATCTGGATCTTCTTATTCCATTAGAATAATGCCTTGAGAAGGGTGCTTTCAAGCAGTTCTTGAACCTGGTTCTTTTCCACAGTGTCTGCATGGTCACAGGAACTCCATACATGCTTGTCATACCAAATGGAGGGACTTCACACTGCAGGACCGCTGCCCTATCTACTCCTCTTGTCACAGTAGGCTACTCCAACCAACAAACATACTGCCTTTGGAATGCTCCAGGAAATCAGTAGGTGTTGGTCTTTTGTTCACTAATGGCCTTAATCTCCAGGAACCATGGGACGTCTCTGGGTAATGACTCTCTCACTGTGCTCTACTCTGTTACTTTTGGGGTGCTCTCACAACTGAAGCACAACAAACACTTGAACAATGAATGAATTATTAGTCTCCTATGCTGACAGATACCCACAAGCCCTTGATATCCCATAGTATTAATCAGGGTTCTCCATAGAAATAGAATCAATAGGTGATTATGATACACACACACACACACACACCTACTTCTGCTTCACTGACTATGCTAAAGCCTTTGACTGTGTGGACCACAACAAACTATGGAAAATTCTTAAAGAGATGGGAATACCAGACCACCTTACCTGTCTCCTCAGAAACCTGAATGCAGGTTGAGAAGCAACAGTTAGAATCAGCCACGGAAGAAAGGACTGGTTCAAAATTGGGAAAGGAGTATGTCAAGGCTGTATACCATCACTCTGCTTATTTAACTTATGTGCAGAGTGAAGTGAAGTCGCTCAGTCATGTCCAACTCTTTGTGACCCCATGGATTGTAGCCTACCAGGCTTCTCTGTCCATGTGATTTTCCAGGCAAGAGTACTGGAGTGGGTTGCCATTTTCATCTCTATATGCAGAGTACATCATGTGAAATACCAGGTGAATAAATCACAAGCTGGAATCAAGATTGCCAGAAGAAATATCAGCAACCTCAGATATGCAAATAATACCACCCTAATGGCAGAAAGTGAAGAAAAACTAAAGAACCTCTTTGATAAGGGTGAAAGAGAGTGAAAGAAGTGAAAGAAGAATTCAAACGCTGGCTTAAAACTCAAAATCCAAAAAATTAAGTTCATGACATCCAGTTCCATCACTTCACAGCAAATAAATGGGGGAAAAGTGGAAACAGTGACAGACTTTATTTTCTTGGCTCCAAAATCACTGTGGATGGTGGAGGTAGCCATGAAATGAGAAGACGCTCACTCGTTGGAAGAAAAGCTGACAAACCTAGAAAGCATGTTAAAGAGCAGAAGCATCACTATACTAACAGAGGTCTGTATCATCAAAAATATGGTTTTTCGAGTAGTCATGAAGCCATGTATGGATGTGAGGTTGGACCATAAAGAAGACTGAATGCTAAAGAATTGATGCTTTTGAACTGTGGTGCTGTGATGCTGGAGAAGACTCTTGAGAGACCCTTGGACAGCGAGGAGATCAAACTTAGTCAATCCTTAGATCAAACTTAGAAATCAACCCTAAATATTCATTGGAAGGACTGATGTTGAAGCTGAAGCTCCAATACTTTGACTACCTGATGCCAAGAGCCGACTCACTGTAAAAGACCCTGATGCTGGGAAAGAATGAGGGCAAGAAGAGGAGGGGGTGATAGAGGATGAGAAGGTAGAATGGCATCACCGCCTCAATGAACATGAATTTATGCAAACTCCAAGAGATAGTGAAGAACAGGGAAGCCTGGCATGCTGCAATCCATGGGGTCACAAAGAGTTGGACACAACTTAGCAACTGTACAACAACACACACACATATCTAAATGTACCTATTTTAAGTAATTGCTTCATGTGATTAAGGAGGCTGGTGATGCCAAAAGCTCAGCTTCTCTGTACGCCAGTGTCGACTGGAATCTTGAAGACAGAGTTTTAGGTGAGGTAGAAAAGTGTAGCTTTATTGCTTTGCCAGACAAAGGGGGCCAAAGTGGGCTAATGCCCTCAAAACCATGTGTCCAAACTTGCAGAAAATAGTGAGTTTTGTAGTAATAGTTCAAAGAGGATCAGTGTGTGGACATTCATCTGACGGGTTGGTGGTGAGGTAAGTAGGAGTCAGCATCATCAACCTTCTGATCCAACTGGTGTGGCGTGGTCTGCATGCTTGGTGGGCAGCACACCATTATTAATCTTTAATTTCTCCCACCTGGAGGGCATTTCAGTATCTGCAAAATAGCTCAAATATATTGTTGCCTGTATTTGTTCATGGGGAAATAGGACCTTGCCGGAAGGCTGCTCTTGACTATTTGTCCCTAGTTTCACATCCCTCCCTTCTCTAATCAACAACTTCTTAAATCTACCCCTTGGAACTCTGGGAGGGTCATGGAGGCTGAATAAAGGCTGTTTCCTATAATTAAAGAAATGGGAGATACAGAAAGGCCTTGTACCCAGGAGCCCCACAGGGCTTTGCACAGTATCACCAGCAAGTCCAAAATCTGCAGCATGGGTTGGCAGTCTGGAGACCCAGGAATGCTAATGCTATAGTTCTGGTCCAAAGGTCAATAGGTTAGAGACTCAGGAAGGCCAGTGGTGCAGTTCAAGTCTGAAGGCTATCTACTGGCAGAATTCCCTCTTGCTGGGAGGTCAGTCTATCTTTCTATTCAGCCCTTCAACTTATTTAGTAAGACTCACTCACATTACAGAGGACAATTTGGTTTACTCAAAACCCACCCATTTAAATGCTAATCTCATTCAAAAAAAAAAACCCTCACAAAAATATTCAGAATAATGTTTGACAACATATCTGGGCACTGTGGCCAGCCAAGTTGGCACATAAACTCAAACATCACACTTTCTTAATTGGCAAAAAAAAAAAAAGAGAGAGAGAGAGAGCGAGAGAGAGAGAAAGAGTGCCCTTTTACCTCTCTCCCAAATAAGAAATAAAAATCCAAAGTAATTCCTTGGGGTCTACATCATATTATCCCTCATTAACTTTCTTTGCAACCAGTTCCTCTGTATGTCTAGACTCCTCTCTATACAGGTTGGTTAAATGTTTGTAGGGTTGACAGTGAGATTACAGGAAAGTCTGAAAAGCATGATAAGGTAGGAAACAGATTTCTGGTATCTTCAGAATGCAGGTGTACTGATCTTCTTCAACTTAAGAATTTATCTGATATCCCTGCATAACAAAAAGTCCTATTGAACATGCTGTGATGTAATTAAGCAGGAAATTGCAAAGAAGTATGTTAAATACTATAATAACTGAGAAGAATGCACTGGGGGTATTTAAAAAGGTTTCTAAGCCAGACTGGAGGACTTGGGAAAGTATGAAGAAAAAACAATTAAAAAGCTGAAAACTGAGGCATACTTAGAGAAAATACATTGGAAAATAGGAGTGAAATAAGAGAAGACAATACTCATATTTAAGGGGTCATTCATATGGCAGTGCCCAGAGGTAAGAAACAGTGTGGGCCTTGGCAGAACTGTAAGTTGTTCAGTCCAGTTCAGTTCAGTCACCCAGTTGTTTTCGACTCTTTGTTACACCACGAATGCAGCATGTCAGGCTTTCCTGTCCATCACCAACTCCCAGAACTTCCTCAAATTCATGTCCATCGAGTTGGTGATGCCATCAAACTGTCTTATCCTCTGTAGTCCACTTCTCCTGACTTCAATCTTTCCAGCATCACGGTCTTTTCCAATGAGTCAGCTCTTCACACCAGGTGGGAAAGGTATTGGAGTTTCAGCTTCAGCATCAATCTTTCCAATAAATATTCATGACTGATTTCATAGGATTGACTGATTTGATCTCTTTGTGATTCAAGGGACTCTCAAGAGTCTTCTCCAACACCATGGTTCAAAAGCAGCAATCCTTACATGTTCACCTTTCTTGATGATCCACTCTCATATCCATACCTAACTACTGAAAAAAAAACATAGCTTTGACTAGACAGACCTTTGCTGCCAAAGTAATGTCTCTGCTTTTTAGTATGCTGTCTAGGTTTGTCATAGCTTTTCTTCCAAGGAGCAAGCAGCTTTTAATTTCATGACTGCAGTCACCATCTACAGTGATTTTGGAGCTCAGGAAAATAAAGTCTGTCACTGTGTCCATTGTTTCCCCATCTATTTGCCATGAAGTGATGGGACTGGATGCCTTAACTTCATTTTTGAATGTTGAATTTTAAGCCAACTTTTTCACTCTCCTCTTTCACTTTCATCAAGAGGCTCTTTAGTTCCTCTTCATTTTCTGCCATAAGGGTAGTGTCATCTGCATATCTAACTTTATTGATAGCTCTCCCTGCAGTCTTGATTCTAATTTGTGCTTCATCCAGTCTGGCATCCTGCATGATGTACTCTGCTATAAGTTAAATAAGCATGGTGTTGAACACTACGGCTCACAGTAGTAGATATAGTGGTCACCAGAATTAAATTCGCCCATTCCGGTCCATTTTAGTTCACCGATTCCTAAAATGTCAATGTTCACTCTTGCCATCTCCTGTTTGAGCACTTCTAATTTATCTTGATTCATGGACCTAACATTCCAGGTTCCTATGCCATATTGTTCTTTACAGAATCAGGCTTTACTTTCAACCTGTGCCTCTGCCAGAGACTCCTGGAAACTAACAGGCAAGTCTGGCTCAGTCTCTTCTGGGGTCACTGCCCTTTCTCCTGGGTTCTGGTGTGCACAAGGTTTGGTCTGTGCCCTCCAAGAATCTGTTTCCCCAGTCCCTTGGAAGTTCTGTAATCAAATCCCACTGGCCTTCAAAGTCAAGTTGTTCAGTCCAGGTAGAACAAAAAGTTTGAAGAGTCTGATCAAGAGGCAAGAGATAAAGGTAGACAGGCAAACAATGCACAAAAATTAATGATCCAGACAAGCCACACTAAAAAACTTGGATTTTA
This sequence comes from Odocoileus virginianus, assembly GCF_023699985.2. Lineage (NCBI taxonomy): Eukaryota > Metazoa > Chordata > Mammalia > Artiodactyla > Cervidae > Odocoileus > Odocoileus virginianus. The sequence goes on from NC_069685.1 coordinate 26,453,636, forward strand.
TTCTAAGGTCAGTGAAGAGACACAGAGATTTTATGTAGTAAAAAGGAGACTTAGTCTATCTAGCACACTGGCTATAGTCTGAGAATAGATCAGAAGAGGGGAAAAGAGTCTCTAAGTGACCCTGTGCCACTAAGTTAATTTCTGGAAATACAAAAATACAGTTCCCATTCCCTGAGGCTCAAAACACAGTGATAAAATTTAGGCATTATCATTGAGAGAACCAAGAAATACTGTAATTGAAACTGGGCTTTATATTTACAGTATGTATGACTCAATAGCTTATTTGGAGATTCATTCTCAAAAACACACAGAAATTTAGCCACACTTGTACATATGTCTTTGTACATGTTGTACACAGTGGTATTGGGCAACTTTTTGTTCGGTGACCAGACATCTAAAGATATCTAAAAGGACAGTGTCTGCTCAAAAAAAAGAAAAAAACAAAACCATAATGCACTCAAGATATAGCACATAGAGGGACGTTAATATAGGGAATGAGTTATATTGGAAGGTAGATGGAAAAAAAGCAGAAGGGGAGTTGAAATCAGCTCAGTTCAGTTCAGCCTCTCAGTCGTGTCTGACTCTTTGCAACTCCATGAACCGCAGCATACGAGGCCTCCCTGTCACCAACTCTGGGAGTTTACTCAAACTCATGCCCATTGAGTCAGTGATGCCATCCAACCATCTCATCTTCTTTCATCCCCTTCTCCTCCCACCTTCAATCTTTCCTAGCATCAGGGTCTTTTCAAATGAGTCAGTTCTTCGCATCAAATGGCCATGTTTCAGCTTCAGCATCAGTTCTTCCAATGAATATTCAGGGCTGATTTCCTTTAGGATTGACTGCTTTGATCTCCTTTCAGTCCAAAGGACTCTCAAGAGTCTTCTCCAACACCATAGCTCAAAAGCATCAATTCTTCACACTCAGCTTTCTTTATAGTCTAACTCTCATATCCATACATGACTACTGGAAAAATCATAGCCTTGACTAGACTAATTTTAGACAAAGACTGCCAAAACTTCTAGGCTAGAACACACTAGTCTGCACCTACTATTCCACTTTGGAGATGCTATTGTAGTCAGTTCAAGATCTGCCAAATATGAGCTACCTGGACCTGGGTAGGAATTACTGAAAAGTTTTGTTTGTTTGTTTGTTTGTTTTTCCTTATCCAAGCTACTCGAGTCCAGAATCACTCCACTATTTCTGTTGCTACAGAAACTCCCAGAAAATTCCAGGTACTGCCAATAACTGCAATGCCATTGAAGCCCAAAACAGGAAGTTTTTCCAATTTCTAGCCTTCTGACCTTCTAACAATATCCCCTATGATAGACATAGCAGCAAGCCAGCTGGCAAGAGATCCTGAAAAATGTATATTCAAAATCTGAGCCAGGCTAGTGCAGACAGAGAAAATTATGACAGGAGTGGTGCTGAGAAACCACAGAGATACAATCATCTCATACAGAATTACTACTGTCCAAAACCCTGATTTTGGGTCATTTCTATTAAAAGTTTTAGTGATAGAAGTCCTCTGAGAGCTACTTCTGCATGAATATTTTTCCTCAGGAAAAAAAAAAAATGCATGGGATAAGAATCTAAGAGTGGAGATATACATATATATATATATATATAAAACTAATTCAACTTGTTCTGCACCTGAAACTAACACAACATGGTAAATCAACTATATTCCAATAATTTTTTTTCAAAATGCGTGGAATCCAGGTTGTCCTTTATCAGATAAATAAGATTATGTTATCTACTAAAAACAGGTGATAATGGCTGAGATATCTGTGTTGTAATTTCATTCACTGTCAGTGGTTATTTTATAATCATTGAACTAACATAATACTTGTAGAATTCACCTGCATGAAAGCAAGTAGACGTGGAGCTGTGATCTGTGAATTAGAATTTACTGTGATATTGATTAAGGTGAAAGAAGAGTAACACATGGCATTTTACTTGGCAAAACCCCTCATGCTGAATTTCTATGGAAGTAACCAAGAATCAATGATCCATGGTTTGTCTGAACTATTCCAGGTTTTAAGAACTCCTTAATTTTTATAGACCTCACCTTAAGATGACTGACAAGATCTGAAATACATCACAGAGTGCAGCCTTGATCACTGCCAGCCCAGCATACTGATTAGTACACAAAATCAGATGATCAGAGATGATTGTGTTAGACAAAAGTCAAGTTTAATTTTAAGCAGTTTGTCAGTAGAAACTATACTCTTTTCCTATCTTACCTCTAGCATCCTTTCAATCAATCAAGGCACTGTGCTAAGTACTACTGATACTGAGATAAAGATTCTTCCTTCAAAGAGTTCATTGCTTAGTAGTGGAAAAAGATAAGATTCAAAACTAAATTCAATTAAAATATTCTGTAATAACCTAAATGGCATAAGAATATGAAAAAAGAATAGATGTATATGTATATCTGAATCAGTTGTACACCTGAAACTAACACAACATTAATCAACTATACTCCAATATAAAATAATTTTTTTTAAAAAAAGACAAAAACTAAATACAAATACAAATAATGATAGTATATACTATTGAAGATCATAAAATTGTTGGGGAATTATAAGATTTATTATTTTTCCCATTAATCACCATGCCATTCATTGTTCCACACCAGCAGTCATTCCCACTGAATTCTGAAAAATAGCAAGGACTATCTCTATTAATAAAAAAACTAAATAAAAACTTATACATTCAACTAAACATCTTCTGTAGGCTGCTTAAATTGTTGCCTCCCTTTGCAACAAATGACTTCTTGGTAGGAAGTATAAAGCTTGTGCAAGATGATGATATTAGGCTTAGTCCTGTTAAAGTTGGGCTAAATCAAATACACAGAAATTCCAAGCTATAAACGTGTTAGTGAGTTATCAGCCCTTTGACCAACTGAGGATGATTTTCTTCCTGAGCATCCTTATGACAACAGAACCATTGGAACCACATCCTTAGAGTTAATTGGTATTGATTTCTTAGCTATACCTCTCCCAAAATACAACAGGGCCCATTATACAGAGTGAAGTAAGTCAGAAAGATAAAGACCAATACAGTATACTAATGCATATATATGGAATTGAAAAAGATGGTAACGATAACCCTATATGCAAAACAGAAAAAGAGACACAGATGTACATAACAGACTTTTGGACTCTGTGGGAGAAGGCAAGGGTGGGATGTTCTGATAGAATAGCATTGAAACAAGTATACTATCAAGGGTGAAACAGATCACCAGCCCAGGTTGGATGCATGAGACAAGTGCTCATGGCTGGTGCACTGGGAAGACCCAGAGGGATGGGATGGAGAGGGAGGTGGGAGAGGGGATCGGGATGGGGAACACATGTAAATCCATGACTGATTCATGTCAATGTATGACAAAAACCACTACAATATTGTAAAGTAATTAGCCTCCAACTAATAAAAATAAATGGAAACAATAAAAAATAAAAAAGCTCAATACAGTATTTACCATAAAAAAAATACAACAGGTCCTCAAAGATTGATTTTTCTCTAGTTTCTAAAAATACTCAAAAGTCACTAAAAAAACAAAAACACAGAAAAATTAAACTATGACTTCACTAGTACATATAAAATCATGTCTTCCTTTGGCAATTTCTTAGAAAATTATAACCTAAATAGGTGCTCTCTCCACCCAAATCTATCATATACTTTTATTATTATATTACAATTGTCTTATTCTAATATTATACCTTTACAAAACTGCCATCTTTCTCAATTCTCAATATTTATACTTTACTTTTACACACATACACACACACAACAGATTGTCAATGTATCTTGCAACGCCTACCGATGATGTGGTAACTGTGGTTTGCTAGAAAAATAAATGTGACTTGGCTAAATAAATTAAAATGGTACAAAATTAATCCACTTATTTATTCATTCCTTCAAGAAAACATTGAATGAGGACATTGTGGTGGTGCAGTTTCTGTGCTGAGATAGGCAGATACTCCCATTTGTAAACACGATGCCTGCCTTGAGGAAGTCCCAGTGCAATGGAGGGATAGACAAGTAGACAGGAAATGTGAGGAGTGTGAACAGTGCCAAGATCGAAGCTGAGCACAAGGTCCTAAAGAAGCACTTCACTTTTTATTTCTACCTGTGGATCAAGAGCTTTTACTCTTCACAGTTAAACTAATGCAGCCGTGACTTCATCCATAACTGTCCGAAAGTAAACCTGATTTTCGAGTGTGTCTAAGCATACATACTATTACAAATAGATTTTCATTGGAATTCTTCCTAATGGCAATTGAGAGAAGAGAACAACCTGACCTTTCTCACCAAATCGGAAACATCTGCTATAATCCTTTGGAAAAATAAAGAGCAAAGGAGGAAATAATGTGGACAGTATAATGACACATAAATAAATTGTTTATACATGATCTCAGAGTAGCCTTGTTCAAATAGTTCAAAATTGTCTCTAAAGTATTATGTAACCACAATTTTGGAAAAACAAGAAGAGTATAAATCAAACACTTTTGCAAGAGTTTTTAAATTAACACTGTGTTTCAGTGAGCTTGCAATTAGCAAGGCTCAAGGACTAAAAGTACCTTAAATTTGTTTAAACTATAACTCCTCTTAGGTCTTAGTTCAGTAAAATAAATTTAATAAAGTTTTCCATCTTGGCTTTTTACAAAGATACTGTAACTTAAAATGGAAATTTCTTAATTTTTAGCTTTACTTTTAAATATGATTCTAAGAAATGCATTTTAAAAACCACATTCTTCTGTTTTCAAGGTACATATCAATGCAGTACCAAAGATCCATATGAAATTTAAAACATCCCAGGAAAACTCAGGATGTTTTAGAAGCTGCATCCATTTCTGGCTTTATTGGGCAGCAGAAAGGGACATGAAAAAAATTTTTAACTTGTCAGTGTGTGTCAGTTGAACCCAGAAGTGGGTCAATCAAGTGCTTAATCACACAGGTAGCCATTAAACATGTTGTTTTGCCCATGCTTTGAATTTGCTTATTAGTTTTTCAACATAAAGCAGAATTCTAAAGAAATAGTACTTAATGTTGTAAACAAAATTAGTGCATACTACTTTCATACATGGAAAAGTTTCAGAGTGGCAAGCTCTGGATGTCACGGAGTACCATGGGGCACTCGACAAACTTGATGTAGGAAAGAAAACACCCTCAGAAGCAGAAGTAACATGGTCTACTTCACGACCTACCTAAGGCTGCTCCAACAGAAGGGTATCTATCTACAAGCTAGAGACAAGGACCCTGATACAGTGGCTAAGCAAGGAAGTTCAGCAACCAGATTTCTGCATTCGAATTCCAGCTTTGCCACTTCCAAGCTGTGTGACCCAAGCTGTGTTGACCCACTTCCTTAACCTTTCTGTGTATCATTTCCTCCCCTATAAAATAAAAAATTACAATACCCATCTCATAGTTTTGACAAATACTAAGGGCCTTCACACAAGTAAAGTGCTAAGAAGAGTGCCTGGCAGACAATTAAGTATTCAAAAAGTGTTAGTTATAATAGCATAACAGACTCTTAGAAACCCAGCATATTGATCCTTGGTGGTTAGATCAGTTTAGAGATAATTGGGTTTCACTTAGTTACTCTGGAGACGTAAAAACTAAGGTTTAGAAGTGGTAAATGACAAAGTCACATTGGTGGGTAAGTGGAAACAGGCAAGTCTGGGATTAGATCAGTTGTTCTATATAATAAGGACTATAGACCCAACAAAAGATATACTGATGGGGAAGAAAGGAATATTGTATACTGCAGCAGTAATTTACTAAACAAGAATACCTGACTTAAATAGCTACTCATAAGAACCATAATTCTAATATGGGAAATTGCAAAGATACAGATAAATATCTGAAGCTGCAGAAATTATTCATGCTCATAAATATTATGCTAAAGACTGAAGTCTGACAGGAGACAAAATCGTCTAATAACCTAAAAATACACATAATTTGTAGGTATTGTGATGAGCCCTCTGGCACCATAGAGAAAGGCACTATAATATTCCTTCAATATTAAGGAAGAAAGAATGAACCTGAAGCTTTGGTAAATTTTTCCATACCACAGCATTTTCTGTCTCTTCTCAAATCATTAGACCTTTAATCTACTGGCATATAATACACAGCTCCACTTGGCCCATAAGACACATATCTCTATTTTAAGCACTCTGGACAAGTATCAACAAAGTAAAACTATTCCAAATACTTCAATTATAAATAAGAGGCATTGGTCTCTTTTTTTTCCACACTGAGACCTAACTTGAAAATATAGCCCAATTTTTGCTTCTATCTTCTTCTCTCCCTATGCAGTCATATCATTTGCACGATTATAGATGCAGTTAAGTTGTGTCAGCAATTTTCTTTATGCAGCCAGCTTGGCAAATGTTTATAAAACTAGCTTTTGTGGGGAAAAGTATGTTTTAAGCTGAAACACAGCAAGTAAAATTCCCATCACTTGAGAACAATTTCTTTTATCTACCTTACAAAAATGTGATGTGAATATATAAAAAGATACTAGCTAATTAAAAGTATATGACAAGGTAGTATAGAAAATGTGAGGGATGGGTTAAACAGAAATGAACCCCAGCAGAAAATTTCTTTGAGATGTGGGATTTAATGATGTATACTTTGAAAAATAATAATGTATACCTATTTGGGAACATTGAATTTAATGGAATATGCACAAAAATGGTAAACATTTTAGGTCCACAGACACAAAGAAGACGGTAATATAACTTTCTTTAATAAGCAGATAAATAATTGAGGCCAGTGTAAGAACTGTTAAAAATCTGACCACATGGCCTGTCTATTCATAAGTTTTCACCACATGCAAAGAGAAAAATCTAAATAGTATCTCTCTACTACACATATTTCTTATGCATATATTATCACTCCATATATGTGTTTGGAAATGTGAGGATAAATGCAATTTTATATTCCCAATTAGTTTAAGCACAATCTGAGCAAATCTATGAGAATTTTGCCCAAGGTTGACTCCATTTAGGAGTAGGAAAGAGAAGAAACAGTATCACTATGAATTTCTGAGAATTCTGGAACTGAGATTACAAATAATTCAAAAATATTAGGACAGTGGCCTGAGAGTCTAATAAAAAGATATTTCAAAAAGTCTGAGACTCATAAACAAGTCTGCAAACACCAACAAGGGCTTAATTTCCAAAGTATACAAATAGCTCATAAAATTCAATAACACGAACCAAACAAATAGAAGACCTAAATACACATTTCATCAAAGAAGACATTATGTTGTTGTTTAGTCACTAAGTCATGTCTGACTTTGTGACCCCATGGACTGCATGCAGCATGTCAGACTTCCCTGTCCCTCACTGTCTCCCAGAGTTTGCTCAAACTCATGTCCATTGAGTTGGTGATACTGTCTAACCATCTCATCTTCTGCTGCTTGCTTCTTCTTTTGCCAAAAATCTTTCCCAGCATCAGGGTCTTTTCCAGTGAGTAAGCTCTTCACATCAGGTGGCCAAAGTATTGGAACTTCAGCTTCAGCATTAGTCCTTCCAATGAATATTCAGGGTTAATTTCCTTTAGACTGACTGGTTTGATCTCCTTGCTGTCCAAAGGACTCTCAAGAGTCTTCTCCAGCACCACAATTCAAAAGCATCAATTCTTGTGCACACTACCTTCTTTATGTCCAGCTCTCCCATCTGTATAGACTACTAGAAAAACCATAGCTTTGACTATATGGAACTTTGTTGACAAAGTGATTCCTCTGCTTTTTAATACATTGTCTAGGTTTGTCATAGCTTTTCTTCCAAGAAGCAATCATCTTCTAATTTCATGGCTGCAGTCACTGTTCACAGTGGTTTTGGAGCCCAAGAAGATAAAATCTGTCACTGCTTCCACCTTCTCTTGGGAAAGGCAAACCACTCCAGCATTCTTGCCATAAGAACCCCATGATCAGTAGGAAAAGAAGACATACAGATGGCCAAAAAGCACAGGAAAAGATGTTCAACATTGCTAATTATTAGAGAAATGCAAATCAACACTACAGTGAAGGATCACCTCACACCAGTCAAAATGACCATCATTAAGTTTACAAATAATAAATGCTAGACAGGGTATAGAGAAAGGAAACTTCCTAAACTGTTGGTAGGAACTTACTAGCACAGCCACTGTGGAAAATAGTATGCAGTTTTCTTTAAAAAACTAAAAATATAATTGCCATATGATCCAACAATCCAACTACTAAGCATGTGGAGAAAACAGCATGATTTATGATAGCCAAGACATGGAAGCCACCTAAATATCCACAGACAGATAAATGGATAAAAAAAATGTATATATGTATGTTTGTGTGCATGTATAAATAGCACAGTCTCCTAGAATAAACCATAATGGAAAATAATATTTTAAAAGAATGTATATATGTGTAAAGAAAAAAAAAGCATGGAAGCAACCTAAACATCCTAAACATGAATGGATAAAGAAGATGTGGTACATATATACAATGAAATACTACTCAACCATAAAAGAATGGAATGATACCATTTGCAGCAACATACATGGACCTCCACCTTATCATACTAAGTGAAACAAGTCAGAGAAAGACAAATATATGATACCACTTACATATGAAATCTAAATTATGATACAAAAGAACTTATTTACAAAACAGAAACAGAAAACACAGGGAAAAAATTTACGGTTACTAAAGGGGAAGGCAGGAGAGGAGGGATAAATTAGGAGTTTGGGATTAACAGAGACAAACTACTATATATATAGTAGATAAACAACAAGGATCTACTGTATAGCAGAGGTAATCATATTCAGTATCTTATAATAAACTACAATGAAAAAGAATATGAAAAAGTAAATGTGTGTATGTACATGCGTGTATATATGTGAATCACTTTGCTGCAGACCAAAAACTAACACATCGTAAATTAACTATACTTGAATTTAAAAAAAAAATCCTCCAGATAATCCACATTGACCCTGTCCTAACTAGCTAGCTCAACATTTTAATAATCTATAAGAGGAAGACACTACTGTCAAGTTGATAAGATAAACCCAAAAGGGGCATCAAATTTAGCCAATGTCAAATCTAATCATATGAATTATAACAATAACCATTTATAGAAACATAAGTCATAGAGTAAAGAAAAAAGTTATTTGTGTTAATAGTCATAATTCTGTCAATGACTGGTTATGTTTTCCCAGGAAAGTTACCTGATCTTTCTTTATCCCAGTCTCCTCAGTTATAAAATAGAAGTTACAAGAACATCTATCACATGAATTTCTTTTGATATTAAAAAAGAGTATCTACACACAAAAAAATTAAACTTTTAAATTTCTAAACATATATAATCTTATTATTAAATATAAAATAACCTACTTAGATTAAAAATTATGGGAGTTTAGAATGTGGAAGATACATGTCTTTTAAGTTGTATAAGAGACAAAAATGCATATTTTATATAACGGTAACTCTACTGAAATTCAACAATGGGCTGTTCCTGCCAAAATAAATAATGCAATCCCAAGGTTTGGTGACGGACACAAAATGTTAGGGTCAAAGGAAGGATACGGCTCCACTATAATCTGGTTAGACTGTTCTTGGAGAACTGCATCCAGTGCTAACACTGGACTGTAAGAAGAAGCCAAATTATGGTCAAGCATTTAGACTCAGGTGACCAGAGCTGCCATCTATGGGGTTGCACAGAGTCAGACACAACTGAAGTGACTTAGCAGCAGCAGCAGACCAGAGCAATAATGAGAGAGAAAACATTAATATTCTGAGAAACACTTAAGCAAGGAGGATATTCAGTTTAAGGAGGAGAAAACAGCTAACGTCCATGCAGTTGGATGGCTGTTATATTGGTGATATTGGTTTGGGGAGACTCTAGGAATAGGATGAGAATCAATGGTTAGAAGTACTAGGTGTTCTGATTTCAGGTCAGTATAATAATATACTTGATTATGATGATGACAGTGACAGCAAGTGCTTATATAATGCCTACTAAGAGCTAGACACTCTTATAGGTGTACAGAAGTCATTTAATCTTCACAACACTCCTATAAGAAGATACTGATATTATTTCCAGTTCAGATTACAGTTCAGTAGCCTGAGCCATATAAGGGTTACATGGCTTGCCCAAAGTCACACTAGTGAGGGTCATAGACAGATTTTAAATCCAGTAATCTGGTTCCAGAACTCTGGAACTATACGGCTTAACTTTATAACAATCTGAACTCTCTGAAATGCAAAAGGATTGCCTTGAAAAAAAGTTCCCTTTTACTGAGGGTGAGAATAGAATAGACTGTGTGACCTCTTATCTATGTAGGTGAACAAAATGGCCTTTACAGATTTACTTTTTTCTTTCTTACTAGTTCTTCCTAGGCAATTTGTACGAGTCAGGTTCTCTGTTGGGTAGTTGAGAATACCATCATGGAAACACGATAAAGTTCCTACCCTCGTGTAATTTACAGACAGATGGAGCATACCTATGTGCATATGTGCTCAGTCACTTCAGCCATGTCTGACTCTTTGAGATACTACGGACTGTAGCCTGCCAGGCTCCTCTGCCCATGGCATTCTCCAGGTAAGAAGCAGATTCTCCAGCTGCCATGCCTCCTCCAGGGAATCTTCCTGACCCAGGTATTAAACCCATGTCTCTTTAAAGTCTCCTGTATTGCAGGTGGATTCTTTACCCACTGAGCCACCTGGGAACCCTGGAGTATACCCAGGCATTAGCCAAATAATTGACTTTGATAAACTGTGATTGAGAGTACCAGGGAGAACTATGTGATAGTGTAAGAACATATCATGTAGGATAACTTTTTGTCTGGAATGTCTAAGGCAACATTCTTGAGGAAAATAATTTTAACCCTTATCTTGCCATCTATTGAAACATGATCTGCTGCTGCTGCTAAGTTGTTTCAGTCGTGTCCAACTCTGTGCGACCCCATGGACTGCAGCCCACCAGGCTCCTCCATCCACAGGATTTTCCAGGCGAGAGTACTGGAGTGGGTTTTCATTGCCTTCTCCAGAAACATGATCTAGTGGCCCCTTATCTTCACTCCCATGACTCTTGATATATCATTAAGGCCCACTAAACAAAATTTTAGCTTTTGAATTTCTCTGATGAGAATTTCTATCTGTAAGGATTGTTATTTTATGACACTTATTCTTCATTAAAAGTCTTGCAAAGAACAAAGGGAAAATTTACTATTTTTTAATGGAATAAAATCCATTCTATCTCACAATTACAAAAGATGTCCATACAATCTTTCTATAAATCTAACATACATTATCTTGAAACAACTTGCAATTTCATCACTCTAAGAATTGCTTCATCAACTATCATTGATTAGTATCAACAATACTGAGAAAGATTAATAAGAGAATAAGAGAAAGTCTATAGAATCATATGGAAGAATGATGAAATAGTAAAAAAAAAAAATCACTAGTGCATCATCTTTTTCATTTTGAGGTGACAAAAGTATTGCATCATTATCTTTCAAGAAAAGATGAAAGAAGCCTGGAGACAAGATTTGTAGTCTGTGTTTAACTTTCACTGAATTCAGTTTAGAATTTAGAAATTTTATTTTCTGCTCATACTGGCAAGAGAAGACTATTGACAGAGGATGATGATTCATAATTATTAGATGAATCAGAAGATGAATGTAAAATGACAAACAGCTGTGCTAGACTAGAATGATGATGATGAAACTGATATGTAAGAAAAATCCTAGACCATGAGCCTTCAGATGATAATATTCCATATGATTTTTTTCAGATTCAATCCTGGTGAGTGAATAATCTTGGTAGGTGACAAAAGAGAAACAAATACAGTTTTTTTGTCTGCCTAGTGATTAGACAGAAAGAACTTCATCAACTAATAATTTGGGATAATAATCTGAACTACTCTGTTTTTCTAAAAGAACAGGTGACAATAATCTTTCATCTTTTGTGATTTTCTGGTTCATAGGTGGACAAATACTGAAGACGTGTGTATTTAAAAGTAACTGGAAGAAAATAGATTATGTAAAATGGAAAAAAAGAGTTGATCATTATAATTTGTATTTATAAATCTAAAAATGAAAATGTTCTTCAATCAAGAAAATAAAGATGACCACCTTTAGTAAAACTCAATTTAAAGCTATTTATGGAAATTCTAAAACAATGTGGTGGCGCTAGTGGTAAAGAACTCCCATAAGATACTTGGGTTCCATCCCTGGGCAGGGGAAGATCCCCTGGAGGAGGGCATGACTACTCACTCCAGTATTCTTGCCTGGAGAATCCCATGGACAGAGGAACCTGGCAGTCTACAGTCCACGCGATCTCAAAGAGTTGGACAAGACTGAAGCAACGTGGCAGCAGCAGCATCAAAACAACCCCAAATTGAACTTTAGAGTATTTTTACTTCTGCTCTTTTTTAACTTCTTTGTTTTGTTTTCAATAAAACTTTACTAAAATTTCTTTTTCGTTATAACTCAACTTTAAATCTTAATTGGACTAGCAAACACCTAGTTCTTAACTTCATTCTGCATTTCAGGAACAGCATGCTATGCTATTCTTTGTTTTTCCCTGTAAGGGCTTAAACCATACTCTGGTGGGCAGTATCAAATATAGTGTCTGATAATTATCAAGCCCAAGATATTTACAAAATCAAGGATCTATTTGAGCATCCACATTTTGCCTCCCAGCATATTATTTTGTTCCCAAGTTGCTTCCCCATCAAAATATGGATTTTGTCACGTTAACTTTTATTTCCAGATTGTTTTACCAATGACCTCCTGTTTCCACAGTGTGCAAGACTCTGTGGGGTAAACTGTCAAAATATTTTGTATGGAATAGCACTCACAATTCCTGTTAACCATAATGGGACCAATGTGAGGACTCCCATCACCACTATGAGGTCACACTGCCCTGAACTGCACCAGAATATTACTGAAAAATCTTTAAGTTAATGTCACGATCAAAAATGTAGTAATTTTATTTCATCTTTTTCTCCAAGTAATTACTCTTTTTTTAACTGATATTGTAAAAAATGGAAAAGAATAAAGCAGAAAACTCTTTTAGAGAATCAAGAATTTATTTGTTTGGGCTTCTGTGTTGAATGGACAGGCAGGAGGTGATACGATCGGTGGTGAGTAACACATTATGTTCCCTGGAGCTACCTGTGTGGCACAGTACAATCTTTTGTGATGTTTCACATGTTTTTTTGCTAAATTCCACTTCAGAATTATCCCCTGCCTGGATGCATTAAGGGTGTGAGGCTTTTCATTTACAAAACCCTTGGCGATCAACCTTTGCAGTCTGCTGGTAAGTAGAAAAGTCTGCTAGAATGAAGTGTTTGCTGTTATCTGATTTTCAAGGGGAGCTTTTTGGACTGAGATCTGCATTGATTGATATCTCCATTGTATTATGTTCCTGTGCCAATGAAAAGACTGCAGAAGCAGTACTGAGCATCAGAGCATGACTGTGACCCTTTTCCCTCTGAGTCTTCCAGCCAAAGGAAAGTGAAAGTAATTCACCTAAAATAGAATGGATGACTTGAGTCACATCCTGCTGGGAAGGTAGGTTCTTGGTCATCTTCAAGAAAACAACTGCTCAGACAATGACTGAACAGTGGCCTTATTTTACAGCAACTATCGTAACTAATTTTTTTTCCTACAAAGTGTCAGTAAGGGTGTTTTAGAGTTGATCTAATGCCTTTCAACCAGTTTCAAAGCTTCCCAAGTAGTGCAGTGTTAAAGAATCCACATGCCAATACAGGAAACACAGGAGATTCAGGTTCAATCCCGGGTCAGGAAGATCCCATGGAGAAGGAAATGGCAGCCCACTCCAGTATTCTTGGAAAATTCCATGGACAGAGGAGTGTGGCAGGCTACAATACATGGGGCCTCAGAGTCAGACCAACTGAGTACACACCATATTTCAACCAGCATTATGTTTAATTAGAAAATAATTATATCAATAAATTAGAAAACACAAAGAATTTCTCATAATTAAATGTACAATATTCCAGTTATAAATTATATTGAAGAAAAAGAATGTCTACCCCATTAAGAATCTTATTTTATAATTTGATCATTAGAGTGACCATAGTGGATTGAGTACTCTTTGTATTGAGTTCAGTTCAGTCACTCAGTCATGTCTGACACTTTGTGACCCAACGGACTGCAGCATGCCAGGCCTCCCTGTCCATCACCAACTCCCAGAGTATACTCCAACTCATGCCCATTGTGTCAGCAATGCCATCCAACAATCTCATCCTCTGTCATCCCTTCTCCTCCTGCCTTCAATCTTTCCCAGCATCAGGGTCTTTTCAAATGAGTCAGTTCTTCCCATCAGGTGGCCAAAGTATTGGAGTTTCAGCTTCAGCATCAGTCCTTCCAATGAACATTCAGGACTGATTTCCTTTAGGATTGACCACTTTGATGTCCTTGCAGTCTAAGGGACTCTCAAGAATCTTCTCCAACACCATAGTTCAAAAGTATCAGTTCTTCTCTGCTCAGCTTTCTTTATAGTCCAACTCTCACATCCATACATGACTACTGGAAAAAAAACCACAGCTTTGACTAGATAGACCTTTGTCAGCAAAGTAATGTCTCTGCTTTTTAATATGCTGTCTAGGTTGGTCACAGCTTCTCTTTCAAGGAGCAAGTATCTTTTAATTTCATGGATGCAGTCACCATCTGCACTGATCTGGGAGCCCAAAAAAATAAAGTCTGTCACTGTTTCCACTGTTTCCCCATCTATTTGCCATGAAATAACGGGACTGGCTGCCACGATCTTAGTTTTCTAAATGTTGAATTTTAAGCCAACTTTTTCACTCTCCTCTTTCACTTTCATCAAGAGGCTCTTTTAGTTCTTCTTCGCTTTCTGCCATAAGGGTGGCATCATCTGCATATCTGAGGTTATTGATATTTCTCCAAGCAATCTTGATTCTAGCTTGCGCTTCATCCAGATCGGCATTTTGCATGATGTATTCTGCATATAAGTTAAATAAGCAGGGTGAAAATATACAGCCTTGACGTACTCCTTTCCCAATTAGGAACCAGTCTGTTGTTCCATGTCCAGTTCTAACTGTTGCTTCTTGACCTGCACACAGATTTCTCAGAGGCAGGTCAGGTGGTCTGGTATTCCCATTTCTTGAAGAATTTTCCAGTTTGTTGTGATCCACACAAAGGCTTTGGCACAGTCAATAAAGCAGAAATAGATGTATTTCTGGAACTCTCTTGCTTTTTTGATGATCCAGCAGATATTGGCAATTTGAGCTCTGGTTCCTCTGCCTTTTCTGAATCCAGCTTGTATATCTGGAAGTTCCTGGTTCATGTACTATTGAAGCCTGGTTTGGAGAATTTTGAGCATTACTTTGTTACCATGTGAGATGAGGGCAATTGTGCAGTAGTCTGAACATTCTTTGGCATTGCCTTTCTTTAGGATTGGAATGAAAACTGATCTTTTCCAGTCCTGTGGCCACTGATGAGTTTTCCTATTTGCTGGCCTACTGACTATAGCACTTTCACAGAATCATCTTTTAGAATTTGAAATAGCTCTAGAATCCCATCATCTCCAGTAGGTTTGTTCATAGTGATGCTTCCTAAGGCCCACTTGACTTCACATTCCAGGATGTCTGGCTCTAGGTGAGTGATCACAGCATTGTGATATCTGGGTCGTGAAGATCTTTTTTGTACAGTTCTTCTGTGTATTCTTGCCACTTCTTCTTAATATCTTCTGCTTCTGTCCGGTCCATACCATTTCTGTCATTTATTGTGCCCATCTTTGCATGAAATGTTCCCTTGCTATCTTGAATTTTCTAGAGGAGCTCTCTAGTCTTTCCATTTTATTGTTTTCCGCTATTTCTTTGCTTTGATCGCTGAGGAAGGCTTTCTTATCTCTCCTTGCTATTCTTTGGAACTCTGCATTCAGATAGATATATCTTTCCTTTTCTCCTTTGCCGAGCTTCTCTTCTTTTCTCAGCTATTTGTAAGGCCTCCTCAGACAACCGTTTTGCTTTTTAGCATTTCTTTTTCTTCTGGATGGGCTTGATCACTGCCTCCTGTACAACGTCATGAACCTCCGTCCGTAGTTCTTCAGGCACTCTGTCTATCAGATCTAACCCCCTGAATCTATTTCTCACTTCCACTATATAATCGTAGGGGATTTGACTTGGATCATATCTGAATGGTCTAGTGGTTTCCCTACTTTTTCAATTTAAGTCTGATTTTGGCAATAATGAGTGCATGATCTGAGTCACAGTCAGCTGCTGGCTATATAGAGCTTCTCCATCTTCAGCTGCAAAAAATATAATCAATCTGATTTCGGTATTGACCATCTAATGATGTCCATGTGTAGAGTCTTCTCCTGTGTTGTTGGAAGAGGGTGTTTGCTATTCCTGGTGCATTCTCTTGGCAAAACTCTGTTAGCCTTTGACCTGCTTAGTTTTGTACTCCAAGGCCAAATTTGCCTGTTACTCCAGGTAGCTCTTGACTTCCCACTTTTGCATTTCAGTTCCCTATAATGAAGAGGACATCTTTTTTGAGTGTTAGTTCTAGAAGTTCTTGTAAGTTTTCATAGAACTGTTCAGCTTCTTCAGCATTACTGGTTGGGGCATAGACTTGGATTACTGTGATATTGAATTTTTGGTTTGCCTTGGAAACGAACAGACAGCATTCTGTTGTTTTTGAGATTGCATCTAAGTACTGCAGTTTGGATTCTTGTTGACTATGATGGCTAATCCATTTCTTCTAAGGGATTCTTGCCAAAGGTAGTAGATATAATGGTCATCTGAGTTAAATCCACCCATTCCGGTCCATGTTAGTTCACTGATTCCTATAATGCTGATGCTCACTCTTGCCATCTCCTGTTTGAAAGTGAAAGTCGCTCAGTCGTGTCTGATTCTTTGCGACCCCATGGACTAGTCCATGGAATTCTCCTGGCCAGAATACTGGATTGGGTAGCCTTTCCCTTCTCCAAGGGATATTCCCAACTCAGGGATCAAACCCAGGTCTCCCGCATTGCAGGCAGATTCTTTACCAGCTGAGCCACAAGGCAAGACCAAGGGAAACCCCGTTTGACCACTTCCAATTTGCCCTGAATCATGGACCGAACATTCCAGGTTTCCACACAATATTCTCTTTACAGCATCAGACTTTACTTCCATCACCTGTCACATCCACAACTGGGTGGTGTTTTTCCTTTGGCTCCATCTCTTCATTCTTTCTGAAGTTATTTCTCCACTCTTCTCTAGTAGCATATTGGGCACCTACCGACCTGGCTCACTGTATTAATTGCTAACAATTTTAGGTTCTGAAATACAAAAAGCAAAGAGTATTCCTCTAGAATTTTGTTAATTAAATAGCAAATAGCTCTGTGAGCAACCCCTCATTACACACATACACACACATACTCATAAACATGAGCAAAGTAAAAGACTGCTTTAGACAAGTTACATATTTGAAGAAAAAAAGAGGAAGACCTTTTCAAGATTCACATGATTAATTTTCAAACATTTATGTTCTAGTTAATGAATTAAAACATGAAAATATTTAAATATTTAGCTAAAATAGGAAAAGTTATATAATAATAATAAACATTAATTGTAAACATTGATTGTAAATATGTATATCAAAAACTGCTCCAAGGACTTTGCATGTACTCACTCATTTAACCCTCAAAATAACTCTATAAAATAGGCACTATTCTTACCCCTAATAATGCACACAGAATTTTTCTTTAGAACTTTACATATTATTTTCATCATACTTTACTCAACATGCAATTGGTAAATACTATAATTTTCATGTTGACCTCTTTATACATTTTGAATATCTTAGTCCTCAGAAATTATGTGGCATCTGTTTGAATGTTTATTAATCAACACACTGAAATGAAAACTTCACATAGAGGAAATATATAGTTCATGACTTTACTGAAGAAATAAATATGAAGCATATACTTTTCAAATTTCTTGAAATGCTGTAAGAATCATTTTCCATGCCCTTTGTTTTATTTCATTTTTCCAACCCTACCAATTTCCCTATAACCCAATAGAAGATTGTTTCATATTCTAATAATCATATTGTTCAATGAAATCTCCATATAAGATTTTACTTCCCTCACTAATCACAGTGAGTTGTCAAGGATTACAAAGATAGTATGAATAATTTTATATGTCTAATTGCTCAAGACCATCACAAACAAAGAAGGAAGATATCCCAAATAATCAGCCGCCAACGAGACCCATGAGCTTCCAAGGTGGCTCAGTGGTAAAAGAGTCCTCCTGCCAAGCAGGAAATGCAGGTTTGATTCCTGGGTCAGAAAGATTCCCTGCAGAAGGAAATGGGAACACACTCCAGTATTCTTGCCTGGGAAATCCTATGGACAGAGAAGCCTGGTGGGCTACAGTCCACTGGGTCTCAAAGAGTTGAACACAACTTAGCAACTAGATAACAACAAGGAGAGCTATATTAATAGAAATAGGCAGGAAAGAATAGATTTGGGTAATAGCATGCATGCACTTTAAAGCTTTGAGACTTGGTGAACAGTTGAATATGGGGACTGGAGAAGAGAGACCATAATAACTACTAGATTTATAGCTAGGGCAGTATCATAAATGAAAGAGGAAGAAAGTCAGGAGCAGAAATTGTCCAACTTTAGGGAAGAAGCAACAGATGATATGAAAATATAATAAAATGGCTCACATGTTCATCTTAATTAGATTTTTATATATGCAACTCAGCAGGTTATTTATGAAGTCGTAGTCTCAGTTATAGTATCTAAACAACTGTACTGAACCTGTTGTTTAGTTGCTAAGCTGTGTCCAACTCTTTTCAACCCCATGGAATGTAGCAGGCCAGGCTCCTCTGTCCATGGGGTTAAACACAACTTAAATCCTACTGGCTTTACCTAGTGGTCCAGTCCCAGCCTTAGAGATCCCAATTCCAGAACTGGTTTCACCCACTCCTTGCCAGCGCAACCTGAGAGCACTCCCCGAGTGTACCATGCACCTCTTGCTTCCTGCTGCAGGGCTCTTTGGATGCCAAGGCTCAGGAAGACTCATGGGAACACACTGGCACTCATAAGTGTACAATCCAGAAATACAAGGGAATTAACCTCCATCCAAGAATTCATCTTTGACTAATGGGAAATGGGAACCAAGAGATAAATGCTTTCCCTTTTGCTTTCCTGGACAGAGAGTTCTGAGACACATCAAAATCCTATGGGACAAGAACAGTGGCCGGCCTCACTGTGTCTACACCCATAGTCATCCTTGTATTGTTCCCTCTTGCCTTTCACTTTTCCTGCCCCTCCTTCCTGATCCCTTGGGACATTTCCTGAATAAACTACCTACATGTTGGGCCCTCCGGTCACATCTCATGCTCTGCTTCCAGGGGAGCTAAGCTAAGGCAGTAGCTAAACTGAGTTTTAAATTTAAATAGCAAGTGAGAAAACAATAAGTATAAACTTTTTGCCACAAACCCAACATATTATGTTGGTTAAGTCAAATTACTGAAAACTTTTTGTTTATCTCTGGATCTATCCTGGTGGTATTAGTATCAGTGAGAATTTGAAAAACATAATAGTAATGTATTATAAGATGGAAAATTCTTGCCTTTGGCACTTTACTATAGACATTAGTAATTGAAGAGTAGTTGAGCATAGTAGTATTTTAAATACTGGCAAGTCAATAATGTAGCATGAGTACATGTATTATTAGCAAAGTTCCTAATGTATAATGTTGTACTTTCTACTTTGTCTCTTTCAAAGTGAGTATAGAAAATGGAAAGATTTTTCAATAAATAATGTAAAAGTCTGTACTCATTATATTGAATCCTTAATGATTTCTGAAGACGTAAACATTTTTCTCTTACAAAGATAATAAAGAATGAAAATAAAAACATCTGATGATTTATATAGTGAGGCCTAGTCTCATCTATACATTAGTATATATAACAAAATAATCCAGGTATTAAATGTAACAATAAAACTAAAATTATCCTCCAATTAAAATTTAAAAATTAATTTTAAAAAATAATAGCTTTCTTCTCAAAAAAATTATCACATTAAACAGTAATTGGATTAATGATGCTATTCTTAACATCTCTGAATAACTGCTATTTTTATGTTCAAAAGTTTCTAGTTACAGATATTAAGTAGAAAAATAAAAACCCAGATAGTTCCAGTATTTAGTGAGCTTTCCTGACAGTAATCCTGCTTAAAACAGGGCTTTTCTTGCAAGAGACTATTTGTGAAGCTCCTTGATAACCTTTCTGTATATTCACAGAATGATTCATGGGTAGAAAGCATGGTATTGTGCCATAAATCTGTTTAAAAGCAATTTTTCATTTATACCATAGCTTATAATGGAAAGGAAAGTTGAAAAAAAATCTTATAAGGAGGTGGTGTAAATCCACCATGTGAGGAGACATAATATTATAACATTAAGTGGCTAGGATGAACATGTCACAACCCCTAACACCTTATAGTATGCAACTTCAGTCCTGAGCCTTTGAAGAGATTGTCACTTACACAATCACCATTCTTTCTTTGTATCAATCAGAACTTTCCTTGAGGATGTTACATACAACTATCACCTAAATATAAGTGGGTTGCTAAGCATATGCCAACAGACAAGAACAGACACCCAACAGTGGGATTGCAGAAGCATAACTCTGAACTCTTATTCAGAAGGGCTATACATCAGCTTTGCATTTGGTTTTTATTCAGCACAGAACACAAATGTTTATCCCAAAGGCACTTGTTTTGGGGAGAAAAAGAGCCAAAGCATTAATTTTCAAAAGCTCGGGGATTTTTTTAAAGTGTCAAAAATATTTCAAATAAAGGTTCAGGGTAAGGAAGGTTTTTTGGTTTGTTTATTTTGTTTTGTTTTTACCGTTTTACGAAGCTTCACATCTCAATTTAGTTTAGTCTAAATACAGAAATCCCAATCTGGTGGTATTTAATGCCAGTTATTTGACTGAAAAAGTTTAGACAGAACTTTGCTTTTACACAGAGTACCTCTGGAAAGTCAATTATTTTTAAAAGTTTTGTCTTACACAGGTCTGCCTCTTCTGAAATGGATTATTAGATTCACCCCCTTAAATCAAGCCTCAACAAGGTCTTACAATTAAAAATAACAAATCATTATCACCTAGCATCTGTTAGGATAGCTTTTATCAAAAAGGCAAGAAATAACAAGTGCTGGCAAGAATGTGGAGAAAAGGGATCTCTTGTATACTGTTAATGGGAATGTAAATTGGTGCAGCCACTATGGAACACAGTATAGTCCTTTCTCAAAAAATTAAAAATAGAACTGCCATATGATCCAGCAATCCCACTTCTGAGTATATATCCAAAGGTAACAATATTAGTATCTCAAAGAGATTTCTCTACTGCCATGTTCATTACAGCATTACTCACAACAGTCAAGATATCGAAATGATCTAAGTGTCTGTCAACAGAAGAAAATATTAAAAAGATATGAGATACAAGCACACACACATATATAAACATATTTAGTCATGAGTAAGAAGGAAATCCTACCATTTGCAACAACATGGATGAACCTAGAGGACTCTATGCTAAGTGTAGCTAGGTGAAGACAAATCTTGTGTGATTTCACTCATATGTGGAATACAGAAGAAAAGGTCACATTCATGGAAACAGAGGTAGAATGGCGGTTATCAGGCACTGAGGGATGGAGGAATGGCGGAGGTGCTAGTCAAATGGCACAAGTCTTCACTTATAAGTAAGGAATGAGGATCTAATGAACAGCATAGTAACTATAGTTAACAATACTGCACTGTATAAATAACTGACATTTGCTGAGAGTAGATCTTACCACATTCTTATCACACACACAAAAAAAATGGTGACTATGTTAGGTCAGAGATATGTTAATTAACATGATTGTGATAATTATTTCATAATGTATCTGTATCAAATTATCATGTTGTATACTTTAAATATATACACATTTATTTGTCGATTACACTTCGATAAAGAAGGAGAAAAGTTAAAAAATAATTTTGAAGACAACAATAATCTCTGAATATCTCATGCTTTTCAACAATTTAGGGGATTTAAACTGTCAAACTGAGTGAATCTTAGGCAGTTACCAAATACTGAATATTAGGCAATTACCAAATACTTTATCATCTACTTATCTTTTTAACTTCCAAATTTATCTGTATTCATATGAAAAAAGAACTAAAAGGCAACACTATAATGTGAACTCTGTTGCAATTCAGTTTACAGTGCTAAATTTTTAAAATTCATTGAATATAGCAGTTAAATATAACCCAGATCGAAGTATTTTGAGGAGTTTATGCAGAACCATAGGCTTCATGTAGAACCAAAAAATCCATTTAAATAATAGTCTGAGTAGAAGCCTCTTCATTGTAAAACCAAGTACAAAAATAAGCAAGCAAAAGCAGACAAACAGATTCCAAGCAAACTGTGGAACTGTGGATACTATTCTTTAATAATTTGGTAAGGTCTTCAAAACTAATGTATTTCATTCCATCCATAAAAGATGGCTATTTGTTCCCTTCCTCCTTCCCACATTCTTCATGTGCTCACTTACTGATGCGTTACTTAATGAGACATTGACCAACCAAAGTGATTTAATCCTATAAAACATGTCATTCAAATAACCATCAAAGTCAATGAATGGCTCATGGGTAGAAATATTGTTA
The DNA here is from genome assembly GCF_023699985.2 of Odocoileus virginianus. Lineage (NCBI taxonomy): Eukaryota > Metazoa > Chordata > Mammalia > Artiodactyla > Cervidae > Odocoileus > Odocoileus virginianus. The sequence continues at coordinate 26,476,332 of NC_069685.1, forward strand.
CCCTCCCTGAAAGCCCCATTCATTCCCACACCATCCACTTCCAGATCTCCAACTCTGCTCTCTCCCCCAGCTGCCTGTTTCATATTTTCACCTAGATGTTTTCCTTAGAACTTCAAATACAATGCATTTTAAAAGCAAATTTATTTATCTCTGTCCTTGCATTTTTACACTGTTATCTTGTCTATTTCTGGAAATATTCCACTATAATAACACAAGTAGGAAGCCTTGGGGTTATTTTAAATTTTCTATCACTGAAGCTGGAAACTGTGTGGATATGAGTAAATGGTTAAACTTCCAAAGTGAGAGTTCTGTGTTCCCAGTTTTTCTAATTTTTTGAATATTATTTTTTTTATTCATTTATTTGGCTATATCAGGTCTTAGTTGCAGCACATAGGATCGGGGTGCATGGGCTTAGATGACCTGAGGCATGTGGGATCTTAGCTCTCCAACACGGATCAAACCAGCAACTCCTGCATTGGAAGGTAGATAACTGCTAGACCACCAGAGAACTCCTGTTTCCTCTTATATTTATCCCCTACTTTCCCATCCTAGTGTCACCATCCTACTAGCTGTCCTAAAATTTACAGAAACTTCTAACTGATGGTTCCTTTTCTGAGAGAATAGATAGGCTAGAATCCCCTTGCTATTCAAATGCATTGTTCACACCACTACTAGATGAATCTTTTTAACATCATTCTGAACAATCCCCAGTTGAAGGACTGAATAAAGTCTAAAATCAGCTCTTTATGACAGACCATCCAGTCATCTAGCCCTTCCCCTTTTCTGACTTGTCAAGTATATATAAGCTGACCCTTGAACAGTAATAGGGGTTAGAGGCATCAACCCCACACAGTGGAAAATCCATATATAACTTTAGAGTAGGTCCTCCATATCCAAAGTTGCACACCCACGGGTACAAGAAACCATGGATCATACAATACTAGAGTTTTAATTTAGTGGGAAAATCCACATAGAAGTGAATTTGCAATTCAAACCAAGGTTGTTCAAGAATCAGCTATAATCCATCTAACACAGATCGCTCACCATTCAACAATCATCTTCAACACATCTCTTATGAACTTTTTTGCTGGAAAGATTTCATGGGCTTATAACTCCTCTTTTTCACACTCTCACCTCTTTAAATCTTATTAATACTTCAAGAATTAGTTCTTGGGCTACTCAACGATGCTTAATGTAGTACTCTATTAAACTCACATGCAACAGGGATTAATTTATGTTTCAAAATCATGAAGATGCTACAAGGAAACCTCTCAATGCCAGGTACTATATGGAGGAATAGTGTGATATTTGATTGTGGGAAACAGTCAGAAAGAAAAATCTTTTGAGTAATGAAGCAAAGTCTCCCAGGTAGAAATCTAATCAGAAGTTATTCTTATTTTCTCCTAACATCAGGGAGGTTTAAAAAAAAAAAATCCTCCCATTGCAGCTGCAGTAAACATTTTTTTCTGGAGGCATTTTCATGCATTTTGAAGAGCACATAAAGAATTATCTCCCCAGCATCATGCAATTATGTGTAGTAACAAATAGACACAGAAATAGCTAGTGCAGTCGAAGTTGATGTGTCCTAGAGACCGAACATTAACCAATTGCATGCAAATAAACTAAAAATTCTTTTTAATTAGTGTAGCACTCTGTTCTACAAGAAAGAGACCAGCACAACATAAAAAAGCCTGATTCAGTCTGAGATACAGCAAGAAACTAAAGGATGATGCAGAAGCAGAACAAAGAAATTATTCTAACAACTACTGACTATGGATTTTGCTCATAATCCACTGACAAAGGACTGGTAAACCAGACTCACATTATAGTATTTCCAATTACACTATAAAACTAGTGAAAGAACTATAGACATATCTATAAATGTCTTAATTTCAGGTCTCAAATTCTAAATTAAAGCAGAATTTCATCTTTTCTTATTCTTCCTATAATTTGACAAGTTACAAAATTTCTTATTTAATAATAAAAACATTTATATAAAGAATATTTGTAAAATTCTACTGTAAAGCAAGTTTTACATTTTTTTTTTTTACTATGCTGAGCACTTGAGATTTTCAAGATGGAGATGAAAGCATGTTTATAACTGGTTTAAATGAAGTAGCAGAGGGATGTTAAAAATGAATTCCCAGTTCCTGATCTTGTATCATTAATGACAACTCTATAGACAACATGGTATGAGAGAGCCATGTGCCATTTTGAATTTGGTTTTCTGGAAGGCACATTCTTTTTTGTTCCTCTTTTCTGCCTCAGAAATGACATTAACTTGATTTAAGATAAAGCTATATTTGATCAAAGAAGGCACAGGCAGACGTGACAGTCACATCCTTGGTGTCTTAAACTTGGAGAATTTCCAGTATTTCCATAGGATTACTGCAGGGCATTCGGGGCCTTGATACTTAAACTCTCAAACAGTCAACAACTGCCAGACTGCCAACAAACTGTCTTCTGGTAGCAGCTGTGTCTGCTGTCACTGGTTTCTATCACACAATTGTAATAGACCAATAGCAAGCATTTTTTTGATCTGGGTTATTAACTGATCACTGCAGGGGACATATGAATGGGAGGGGAAACTCCTTTATTAGACAACTGAAGGAAGCAGGAGGAGTGAAAAATTAAAATGCAAGTTTTATCAGCTATATTAGAAAATTATATCTACTTGAGAGCCATTTTATTTCTAATTCAGTTGTTCAGTCTTCATTCCATGCTTCCAGGTGAGAATGAGGTGTGAATAACTACATTTTGTTTCACATGTAAGTTGCTATCTCTCCAACCACAGTTTACACTCTGCCTCCACACTCTCCCTTCTCTTCATTTACAATATGAATCCAATCCAAAGCATTGGCAGCTCAAGCCATTTGAAGGCCAAAAGGTTTTAAGAGATCACTGAGGTTCTGTAGTAAAAATGAAAAAGAAAAAAAAGGCAACTGGCTTATTTTATCCACAGTGTTCATTAATAGTTTACCCTCCTATTTTTTATTCCCCTTTAACTTTCTCCATCTATCCTCTTCTATCTATCCTGAATGGAAAATGAAGTAGCATTTGATCAATAAAGCAGGTTGAAAAAGTGAAGAAGATTAGAGTGTCTTGTACTAGGGAGACAACAAGGTCATAAGAATGGTTCTCCATGTTTAAGGAGAACAGTCCTAACATCCAAATTCATGTTTTGGAAACTGAAACTGTAAACACATATGAAATAGAGAGAAGCAAACAGTCTTTAGTGGCTCACAAACTACCTTCAGGATCCCTTACAAAATAGATACAGAAACAATCATTCCCACTTCCTTAACTTTTTTCCCAGTTCCAAACTATGTTTTATCATTTGTGGCTGTTGTTCGGTCGCAGTCATATCGCGACCCCATGGACTGCAGCACACCAGGCCTCCCTGTCTTTCACTGTCTCCCAGAATTTGCTCAAACTCACGTCCACTGAATCAGTGATGCTATCTAGCCATCTCATCCTCTGTTACCCCCTTCTCCTCCTGCCCTCAATCTTTCCCAGTATCAGGGTCTTTTCCAATGACTCAGCTCTTTGCATCAGGTGGCCAAAATATTGGAGCTTCAGCATCAGTCCTTCCAATGAATATTCAGGGTTAATTTCCTTTAGGATTGACTAGTTTGATTTCCTTGCATTCCAAGGGACTTTCAAGAGTCTTCTCCAGCACCAGAATTTGAAAACATCAATTCTTCAGTGCTCAGTCTTCTTTATGCTTTATTATGCTTCCCTCCAAAACAGCCAACCCATCGAGGACAAACTCTAAAGTATCCACACTCCAATATGAACTTTCTGCTCCCAGTCATTTATCAAAACTTAAGACACTGAGTTTGAGCTCAGCTGACATTGCTTTGCGATCTAGCTAAAATAACTGATATTTAACATGTTTCAAAGGGAACAACCACAAGCTCAGCCTGGAAGGTGGAAACAAAGAGGCACATGGACTAGACTATCTGACTACAATTGAATCTATATCAAAGGTCTCTAGCAATTAGAAGAACATCTTGTTATGCTGCTTTAACTCAGGGTTAAAAAATCCTTTCCAGCATCACACGGAACAAGTGCCTAAACAGGTGGCATCAGCTATAACAGGCCAATGCCAGGAGAGATTATTCCAGTGGAAATTATCAGCCCAAGAATATCCAAGGGTGCTTATGGCATTTCTAAATGAAATATTCACATAAAGCTTAGACTTTAGCAGAAAATAAAAACCAGGTAAATCATACCAGAGGGAACAGTCAGAATAAAACTTAAAGCAAAATATTTTCTAACATCTGCAGTCAAGGGCTGTGCTGGAAAATGTGAAAGATGGATTCCCTCTGGTAGCAAATGAGAAATGCAGTAGATGTATTTACAACATTCTGTATATATTCATTGGAACATATGGCTCAATGAATTATTCTACATGATAAATCTCCACTGAGGAAGCCTGCTACCCACTAAGGCCCTGAACCTTCTGCAAGTGGCAAAACCTCCTGCCAAGTGGTGTCATTCAGAAGAACAGAGGGTAAGACAAAATAAATTGCATGCAGCGTTGGTTATTTGAGAATGTTCCTATAATCTACATAAAGCGAGGGGAGATGATTCTGTCTGACTTCATCTGAAAGTTCCTTGAGCAGGGGTGGGGAGAGGGTGGGCAATGTTGTTGGTGGTGGTGGTTTTTTTTTTTTTTTTTCTATTCAGTGATTATAGGGAAAGCAGGTAGTATTTAGTAGGCAGACTCTGATTTCCAGACATATCCCAGTCTGCTTCCATCTATCTGGCTTTGGAGCTTTCTGGACCCCTTCCAATATGCTCTTGGCTCTGTGGCCTGATTATCCTCAGCTGTGTTAATGAACAAGATGTGCTGATTTACATAGGAGACACACTCTCAATGAGAAGTTCCTTTGTGTATGTCTTTCTATACCTGATTGGGAACATGATGCTCTCTACTGAGTTATATCTGAGCAAGGGATTTGCAGACACTGGATGTGGGCTGTGAGAAAGACGTAGGACAACTTTCGTGGGACTAAAGTAGCAATCAGTTGTGCTCACAGTCCAAGGCCAAATTTTATACAAGTAATGTCTTTATAGTAAGACTATAGTAAGGAGTTCTTGTATAGTCCTAAGTAAACTGTGTGAAGTAAGAAGTATCACTATTCCTGGTTCACAGCTCAGAGTCAGATGGTCAAGTGCTCATGCTAAGCAGGAGCTCCGCCTCAGGCCTGTTTCCATGTCTAAAGTCACATTTTATATACATAGTGGACACTTTGATATTAAGGAATTAACGTGCTACACAAGTTACAGTGCTTAAAAAAAAGCTACCTCTAGACATACAGGTTTCTCAAGGAGTTACTGTCAAGACAATTATAGAAAAATTGAAAAGTTATACATTTAAATCTAATTACTTGGTTAAAGCATCTGCCTGCAATGCGGCAGACCTGGGTTCGATTCCCCTCCAGGGAAGATCCCCTGGAGAAGGAAATGGCAACCCACTCCAGTATTCTTACCTGGAGAATCCCATGGATGGAGAAGCCTGGTGGGTTACAGTCCACGGGGTCGCAAAGAGTCAGACAAGACTAAGTGACTTTACTTCACTAACCCCTGAATCCATTTAAAAGGGAGAGGTTAAAAACTCTATTTTTAGGTATTAAACTAAAAAAAATTGATAAAGCAAGTAAGTTTATTCATTGATCAAATTTGCAAAATTGTGTTCTCTTCGAACAAGAAAACTAATATAAATGAAAAATTATAATCATCAGAATCATGCTATCTTGTAAAAAGTGACAAATTTATGCATTTTGAAATTGAAAAAGTTTATTAAAGATTAGATTCCAAAAAAATAAAACCTAAATTCTACCTAGGTAACACAGAAAATTCTGAAAGTGAGGCTTGAGTAATAATCTGGTAAGGAGCAACTTCAAATTCTAATCTAAAAAATGAAGTACAATATACCACTCCCTCTACATTTCCCCTAACTGATACTATCAGGGATCAGAATTAACCAGGTGATTATCAGTACACTAGCGTCATCCCAACACATGCTTGTTTTACTAGTACATGTAAATAGACCTGATTCTAAATATGACTTGTTATTTTAATTATGAGTTTTTTACAAAGGTATCTAATTTCTTTTATTTTTGGTTTCTGCATTTGTAAAATGAAAATAATAATACTTTTACATTGGGTTGTTGTGTATTGAATGAAAAAATATAGATAAAACATTTCCAAAAAAAAAAAACACCAGTTCCATATCTTCTACAGTTAGCACACACAGAACATTTGCTTTATTTAAGTGCTTGGGAAAAGGGAAGTTATAGCCTCAAAGTATAAGATATATGATATAATGATAATGAGAGCAGAGAAAAAGTAAAGCTATTCAATTTCTATTTTGTTTCCACTTCTTTAATTAAAAGAGTAATGCTGAAACTGGAAAGGAAAGAACAACTTGGTTACCAGAGGACAGGAGTCTAAAGTAGATGATAAGAGAAAGCCAAGGTGCTTTAAACCAACTTTAAGACTCAAGCACAGTATGTTTGTGAGATGTATGCAAGGGCAGTGAAAGAATATTCACATACAGTTGGAATGGCTATTGGCAAATATTTGGACAATACGATAAGGTGCAGAAAAACTGAAAAGTCAAAATTCTCCCGTTTTCAAATGTGAGAGGAAGTAGACTGTAAAAATTTTAGCGTGATATGCTCTATTTATCTTTGCCTCCATCTCCCTGCTCTGGTTTTCTGTTATACTTCTGCTCCTCATAGAACTCAGCAATGGATCTATCAGGGTCAGGCTTCCTTTTGGAACCAATCTTTCAAGATGTTATGAACCGAATGTTTGTGTCTCCCAAAATTCATACATTGAAATCTTAACCCTGTGGTGTGAACCTTAACGGAAGGGGTCTTTGAGACGTGATTAGGTTATGAGAGTGGAAGGAATGGAATTAGCACACTTATGAGAAGAGACCAGAGAGTTTGTTCCTTCTCTCTCTCTGCTTATCACCATGTAAGGATACAAAAAGAAGACAGCAATCTGCAAACCAGGAAGCAGATCCTCTCCAGACACTGGATCTATTAGTGTCTTGATCTTGGACTTCCCAGCCTTCAGAACTGTGAGAGCTAAGTATGGAAGTCAGTCTTTGGCAATTTGCACAGGAGCTCAAGTTAAGACATAAAGTATACGTTAATCTTCTCCTACCAGTAGGAATTAGAATTGAGTCCTTTAGGTAGATCCAGCTTCTCATGGTTCTTTTTGCTAAGTGTCCTTGTCCCTGCAACCCTCTCTGCTTCCTCTTATCCATATCTGGAAAATTTTGAGAATAAACTTTTAAATGGAAGTTTTGTGGACATTTTGCCAATAAAATTAATTATTAGCAACTACAATGGCTCCACTGAGAACAAATCATGCCATTTTATCTCCTTTGTAACAGAATCTCTATGTTAGTAATGAAGAATAACCTCCACAGAGTAGATACTAATTTCAGAAAGAAATATGACCAATTTTCCTATGATTCTCTAGGAGAAATGGAGGCTGGAAGACAGTAGAATTCAGGGAATTGATTGCTGCATGGTGGTTTAGTCGCTAAGCCGTGTTCGATTTTGTGACCCCGCGGACTGTAACAGGCCAGGCCTCTCTGTCCATGGGATTCTCCAGACAAGAATACTGGAGTGGGTTACCATTTCCTTCTCCGGGGGATCTTCCTGACCCAGGAATCGAACCCAGGTCTCCTGCACTGCAGACAGATTCTCTACAGGTCGAGCTACGAGAGAAGGCTGATAGCTGCATGAACCATAGCCAAACACTGGTATCAGCTGAAATACATGCTTCTCTCTACCCTATTCCACTTTTTATCAGTGACCTGATTAAAATACATACAGCATTTTTACTAAACAGATAGGCATTTTTATTAACAGTATAGGCGACTCTAACTTAAAGGATGGATCCATTTATTGGATATAATTAACAATAAACTTAAAAATTCTTGCTGAGCTAGAAGAGTGGATTGTAACAGACAATATGCAACTTCATGGGGAGAAATATAAAGCCCGAATAAGGCTCAAAAAGTCAGCTGTACAGTTTCAGAGTGAGAGAGACCTAACACAAGAGCAGTTCTTGTTTTAAAATGACCATCATAAGATAATGGGACATGGCTGCTAAAATAACTCACATTAACTTGAGTTGTAGATAAATATCAAAAAAACAAAAGGCATACTTCCACTGTTCTGTGCATTTTTCCCTCCAAATCTGAAACACTGAATTTTGTGCTGGGCTCCACATTTTCAAAAAATATTGACACACTGGAGTTATCCAGAGATTATCAAAAAACAACTGACGCTTCTACAAATTATGTCATTTGAGAAATACTGGAATTAACAAACACTAGAAATGCAGACTCTAGCAGGAACATAAGAACTACATTCAAATATTTGAAAGATTTCAGAAGCTTAGAATGAACTGAGCAGTAGCTCCAAATGTCAGAACTAAGACTAAAACTATAAGCAATAAGAAGACAAATTCCAGCCCAGTACAATGTTCAAGGAAATAAAAGTGTAATGGTTTTGCAAGAGGGTAAGCCCCTCATCCCTGAGATGTTCCACCCAGAAGTTGAAATGGCCACAGCACTCATTCAAGCACAAGAGGAGAAGCCACTAGGTGAACTTTTGAAGGGTCCTTCCACCCTTCACCCATGAGACTATCAGCATTTCACTTTCAAGAGAGATTTTTAGTGTTATTGTTCCCAATATTTGATTGCAGTAGCCAAATTTATTTTAAATTAGTTTTCTTGCTCTAATAGCCCAAAGCAGAGGTGTATATTTAGAACTAAGAAAGGCCTTTTATGGTATTATCAATAGGTTTTTCTAAATACCAGCCTATCTTTGCAGACAATCCAAAGAATGGAACAGTTGATCATTCATCAGCTGTGACCTCTGGAGTAGTTTCTTTACTTGGAGAAAAAATTGAAGTTCCACCCCATCACACTTATACTTGCTTGACTTCACAACTGTGATATGCCCCTCTAGAGAGAGGTTCATTGTTGGTGTCATGAGCATCGATCGATTGTATCTAAGCTGCTCTCACAATGATTACACCATCCCTCACTCCCCTTAAGTTTCACAGCCCAGAGCATGCCCAGGGCTCACTGCAGGCAGACTCATTCTGATCAATGCAACACCAGCATCCAGCATATGTTCACAGAGCCAAAGGCAGTCAGGGTCCCAGGGTATTCCAATCACAGACAGAATTTCAGCTTTATTAGGTAACTGTCAAATTTGCCTTGGTGTCTCTTAAAATTTTAAATCAGAAGAAAATAAAAATGCAGAGAAACCATGATAAGTTAACTTACCAATCTGTTGTAATAAACATGTACACTATGATCATACATTATGGAAATCAGATGGAGAGCCCAGAGAGTGATAACGGCACAAGATATGTGCAAACAGTGAGATCATAAAATCATAAATGTTATATATCAGGAAGAGTTTTTCTTTTTAAACATCCTGGTCAAGATTCCTGCTCAACATATTTGAGGAGCAACCAACCTACCCTTCTATTTAAAAAATTAATCAATTCAAAGGGTAAAATAGTGCCAAGAAAGTTTGAAGCCCAAGAGGTAATATATACAATGAAAGTAGATAAAGGAGATATTACAGTGTGGAAGATGATACCCATGTACATTAACTGCCTCTACTGAAATCCAGACATGGACTTCATCGTCTTAATTTCTCTAATTTCTTTGCTTCTGTATACAGATCCTACTGTGTGTTCATTCCAATATATCTTTCTTTACTCATGAGCTGCAAAAGAGAAAATTCTACATCTAAAGCTTCTTCTTGTATAAGCCTCAGCTTAGGATGGGAGAGAAGAGTAGGGAATGTTTCTTTATTATCTGATGGAAAAATTCTTAGGTAAAGAAATGCATTGTTTAGCAAATAATAGGCTTAAAAGGCTATTTTATATATGAATAGATAGTTTCCTTGGCAAGACTAGAATAGATTGTGAATGAGGGGGAAAAAAAAAAAACTCTACAAAATAAGGGAAAAAAATGAGTTTTCACTAGCTACAAAAAGAGGGTGACAACAGTCATAAGAATCTGGAAAAGCAGACGGGATGTGAGGAGTAGGGGAGAAAGCTTGGAAAAAGAACAGAAGCCTGGGAGAGGAGGAGGAGAAACAGACAGTGGGAAGTTTCTGGAGCTGGTTTGGCCACATTCAAGGATGGAGATTGCTAAAGATCAGGGTCAATTATCTGTCTGTTATGCTCTGATGAAACACAGCCTTCTTCCAGAACCACTCCTCATCTTCAGTCAAAGTCTATTAACACAATTGTCTTTTGTGAATTTCAAGATGAAAATTGTGGCATAGGAGCTACATTGCCCATTTGGATCAACTCAGAAGAGACAGAAGGAAATGGAAAAGATTATAAATGAAAAAGATCAATGGAAAATTCATCAGACTTAACAAACCAGAATAAGAAGTGATTAGAAGATTCTGAGAGCCATTGGAAATATTGATTAGCATACCATACATGATGATGAGATGGGTAAGGAACTGAATCAGAGAATTACTGAAATAGGCTGGAAGACTGGAGACATAGTGGCAATCGAATTCAGGATCAAGCACACTAAAATTGGCTGGGTATGACTCTTGCTGATATTAAAGGAGAATGCCTGCCTGCTTCAACTCTGTCTCTTAGAGATGCTTTAAGATCTGACATGGGATTGGAGAGGGGATTAGAGCAAGTTGAAGGGGAGAGACTCTGAGTCCCAACCAAAACCAGTCCAATTCTGCATGATTTGCAAACAAAGATTCTATATAGTATTTCAATTCAATAAGGGCCCATATATTAATATATAAGTATAAATAAATATTTATTTTTGATACTACTGTTGAAAATACCTAAACACTAGCTGAACCAAACTAGGAAGTATTTACAGCTTGTGATATAGTTTATAATTCTCCAAAAAGCAGCAAAATGAAGGGGAAAAGAAGAAAGGAGAATGAGGAGAACAGGAGATGGCTAGTGGCCAATCAGTAAAATCAAGCTTTGTTTTATCAATTTTTAATTCAGTTTTAATCCCATCTTCTTGCCCCAATCTCAGAAGCTAAAATTTCCATCTCATAACCTATGGCAATCTCTGTAACATCTATAGAAGTAAAGTTCTATTATTCTTCCCATAGTCCTATGAATACTATGCAATGCTGCGACAAATACCAGATGGCTGCTCACCTCTTCTTCACGAACACGTCTAGACTACTGCTCTCAGCCTCACTTAATTAACTATGACAACATGACTGAGTGCTAGCCAGCAAAATATGTGTGGAAGTAAACTTCACACTTCTAGGGCTGGCCCATTAAAGTCATCCATGTTCTTTTCCCTACTACTTACTGGGTGTTAATACCCAGGGCAGCCGAAAAGCTTCAAGATGAAGATGGCAGAGCCTCTATCAGCCTGTGTGTGTGAATGACTGTGTGGATCATAGCACTTCAACAAACTGGAACTACCTCTACATTTCTGAACCATTAAAACACTTCAGGATTAATTCATTTTATATATATATATATATATATATATATAAAAAATGCTGATTTGTTATATTAATGATGCTACATAACTAGTATAAACATGATCTCTGATCTACTCCATTTTCTTCAACAGAGTAGCAAATCTTCAGAAGTGTTTCATGAGCAACATCAGTGTTTCTCCAGAGCTGATGGAGATGACAATGAAGTTGATACTCACTTAGGGCCTACATGTGTATGTGTGTGTTCAGTGGCTTAGTCGTGTCTGACTCTTTGCAACTCCATGGATGCTAACCTGCCAGGTTTCTCTTTCCATGCAATTTCCCAGGCAAGAATACTGGAGTGGGTTGCCATTTCCTTCTCCAAGGGATCTTCCCAACCCAGGGATCGATAGTGAAGTTAAGTGAAGTGAAGTGAAAGTCACTCAGTCATGTCTGACTATATAGTCCATGGAATTCTCCAGGCCAGGATACTGGAGTGGGTAGCCTTTCCCTTCTCCAGGGGATCTTCCCAACTCAGGGATCAAACCCAGGTCTCCCTCATTGCAGGCAGATTCTTAACCAGCTGAGCTATCAGGAAAGCCCCAGAGATCGACAGAGAAACCCATAAATGCTAACAAGTTAGCAAAATACAGTAATCTTTTCTGATAAGACTGTGTAGCATAATAAGGTTTTATGGAAGAGCTGAGAATTACCTACTTTAAAAAAGTTTTCCAGCTATATTTCCTAGCCAATTATTTATTATATACCCAAGCAGTTTGAAGAAGGTTGAATAATATAATAATAATACCCAACAATGCTTTGGTGTTTTAGCAGTTATGAAATACTAAACAGCCTGACAAGTGATGGTAAATTGCCTCTCTTATTTTGCTAGTAGAGATGTGGCAAAACAAAATCCCATGCTGGATATTTGGGGGTGGTTCAGAAGTTCTATTTTGGAAATTTTTAGTTTTCACTCTGAATCACTGTAGCATGCTTGTTCTCAAATATCTCTCTCCTTTGCAATAATTCACACTTCTTTAACATGTAAGAACTCTTGAACATGCTCACACATTGTACTTTATATGCTTTTCTTTAGGTACATTCAGAATAAACTACCTATGAAATGGTAGGCAACCTTTTGAATTTTTCTTTTATAATAAAGGGAATCTGACTGAAGAGATTAATTGTCATTCTGGGTAATACAATATTCTGCATTTTATTTTCCGGGAGCACTCAGAAGAGAGGAAAGCAGTAAAAATTTAAATATAGCATGTCCAAGGGAATCTGCTACAATATATTGTGTTTACCATGAATATGAAATGCAAAACAATGCCTGTATATCAGAGGTGACTATTTAAACCCATTTCAATGTCTGAAAAACCTTATTTCAAGTTTTATCTAATTCTTTTCTTATATGATCAGAAAATGCAGATACAAAATCAACAAAAAGATGTGAAATGATGAGACAGGTAGACATGGTTTAAAGCTTCAGTTTAACTGCAACCTCCATCTATAACAACATTTAAATTTTCCTTATGAGGCAGAGAAGTTAAAACAAGAAGGAGAGAGGTGCTGGACATGAATGAAATTTAGCTTCTCTATTTGTCTCAAATGCATGGTGATCATTGAGTAACTTGACTTCCCTTTCTCAGTTCAGTGGGAAAGTATATTTTCATTTATTTCTGTGCAGAAACACAAATAAAATGTCATCTAAATGGCATTACTTTTATATGGATAAGCAGGTGATCTCACATTGGTCTCAGTTCAGATTGATTGTTCCATCTCTTTACTAAAGAAATACACTTAAAGGCAAATTTAGTTTAGAGGAGTCTAGCAATAATGCCTGCCTAATAGAAACAATTTCTTACTGCCTTCAATGGGCCCTGATAACAAAGTGCATAACAGCTGCAAAAGAAGTAGCCCAATGAGCATCTTCTACTGATGGTGATTGATCCAGTCTCATAATGAAGTGAAAGCTTTTTTAGAGCCAAAGCAATTTTTGCCCACATCCTTTATCAGGAGAAACCATAATGAATCGTGTTAGTAGCCAGCATTTATTGAAAATTTCATCTTAGAATGTTGGCCAGATGTCATTATAGCAGAATTAAGTGCAGCCTGAGAGCCTTGCTATAATGTACAGAATCTCTCTTCATCACTGTTCTCAAGTTGTTTTGGGTCTGCCTCCAAATATTACAGAGAAATGAAAAGAAAAAAAAAAAAGAACACTTTACAACTGATTTAAGTGTTTTATGCACAACATGCCTTGTATCTTCTCTTAAAAGAAATTTAATTACCTAAATTCTGTATGCTGTTTCAATGTACAAGTGTTAGTCTAATACATAAGATAAAAATATTTTTAAAACCTCACACTGGTCTGACATCTTAGCAAGGCAGCAGTGGTCACAGCTGCTCTCCCAGCTTCACTATGCCGCCCAAGGACGACAAGAAGAAGAAAGATGCCAGAAAATCGGCCGAGAAAGACAAAGATCCAGTGAATCAATCTGGGGAATGGCCAAAAAGAATTGGTCCAAAGGTAAAATCTGGGACAAGCTCAATAACCTAGTCTTGTTTGACAAAGCAACATATGACAAACTCTGTAAAGAAGCAACTATAAGCTTGTAACTCCAGCTGTCATCTCTGAGAGACTGAAGATTCGTGGTTCCCAGGCCAGGGCAGCCCTTCAGGCACCCCTTAGTAAAGGACTTATTAAACGCGCTTCAAAGGACCTAGCTCAAGTGATCTATACCAGAAACACCAAGGGTGGAGATGCTCCAGCTGCTGGTGAAGATGCATGAACAGGTCCTACGAACTGTACATTTTGAAAAATAAGACCTTATTAGTCAAAAAAAAAAAAAAGCACCTCACACTGACCTCTGGTATTCTTAAAAGTATAAAAACATTTAATACAGTTTGCAACTTGAAAACTATTTTAGTAGTTTCAGATTATTCTAATGCCTTCAGTTTATTCTGAAAATGGCTTAGAATTATGTATCATTCTAAAGAGTAAATGGTATATGAAAAACATTTTCATTAAAAAAAGGTTGTACTTAATGGATTATCTAGACTAATATATTGAAACTATGTTGCATATTCTACTTTTACAATATTTCGAGTCATCAGATATAATCACTTTCCTTGATTTGATGAATCTTAGAGAATTACTGTCAAGCTCTCTTTGGCTAAGGGATCTGTTTATATGAAACTGATTTGTAGTTTTGTAGCTAAGTAAAAAAATAAATCCATCTGCTATCTGTCATCTCACGTTTTTTTATGAAAGGCTGCAGTGTGAAGCCTAGAACATATTAAAACAAATCTTTCTTTGGATGCTTCATTTTCACATATTAAACTAGAGTTTTCAGCATTTTAGATGGAATGTTGTCTCAACTGTGGTTATAAAAACCATTAATTCTCATTTCTAACATGAGTATATGTAAGTGGACTACATATATTCAGATGTGAAGCAGGTCCCTAGCTTTAGACAATAGTCACAGTACGAGAAACACTAGGAGTCAGTCCATAGAATGAGACCTGATGAATTAGAACCCCATGTTCTACAGAGCAGAAAAGAAAAAGTAGAGCCTTCATCTGGGTCACACCTAATATGTCAAGTATATTTCATCCTCAGGTGTGATAATCCACGTTATTACAAATAGGATACTGCAACTAAGAAAGCTTTCAAATTTAAGTATTAGCGGAACTATATTTACCCTTTTAATTTATATTTAATTGAAGGTGCTATTTGCTTTTAAAGGATCCAGTTCTACTTTTACTTAACACTGGCCATGTGAATTAAATTAAGTTCCTAAAGTGCCTGCAAAAGCTGTACTTTTTGAATATTCTAATCAATTACAATGTTTTTTGATTAGATTAAGAAGTATAAAACCAGAAAATTCCAAAAATGTAAAAGACAATATGTGTACATTAATATATTTGTGTTAAGGTTGGTGGTTACAAAGTTTGCTGTGACTGATACTTCCACACCAGATTACTTCTGCGCAAGGAATTACAAACTGACCTGAATTCAACCAGTTCATTATTTAATTTGCTTATTAATATTATTTTTATTCTGCTGGCTCAATAATTTTTTAGGATTATTGTGTTGGAATAGGGGAATGTATGGTTTAGATGTGTGCTAAACTATACAAAAATAACAATTTTCAAGCATAGATGATTAAAACATTTAATGCATAATTTTCTACTTAGTGTTTCTATTCAACATCAACAAACTCTCTCAGTACCTGAGCACTAGGAGAATTAAGATTTACAGTTGAATCTTATAGCTCAGAGCGTATTTTGGAAATAATGCCTCTCTGCTGAGAATAAGATACTTTCTGGTACTGTGACTTGAGGGAATTGCTCTTTGGAGGTCTCTACAGAATGTTTCTACCAGGCAGGAAAAGGACAGAATACACTCAGGTACATACTGATCCTGCCCTAAAATGTGAGTCTGTCCCCAAAATAATAAACTCCTAGATTTAGTGCAATATAAAGTATTCTTTTCATACAGCAAACAACTCTTCTTATTTGACTCCCCCTTAGGAATGAAACACTATGAAACAAATGAATTTTCCCCCAACACACACACACACACACACACACACACACACACACAGCATTACATGTTCCCAGACCCATACACATATGTGGGAAAAAAGGAATATTTTTAACAATGCCTCATTGTAAGTTAAAAGCATTACCCTAGAGCACTACAGCACCCAGTACAAGCTGAGCAAAATGTTTCTCTGCCAGTGGGTGTGTATTTTAATAGCAACCAGTGCAGTCTACTTGTCTAAAATCTGAAAGTTCATTACCAGTCTTTTCCCTTCTCTATTTAGAGCATCATATTTCTTGTACTTTTAATTTTGGCATTTCTTAGCACCTATAAAGGATAGCAGGTGGTCTCTTCTGGAACCTGAATTCTTCTATTCATGTATCAAGTAAAATCAGAGAGCTGTCTTCTCTCCTCTGTATCTACTTCTAGAGGAACTTGCTTTCATGGTGAGAGGTTATTTGATGTGTCTTCTTGTTTGGTCCCTAGTGACTCCACTGAACCTTCCTTTGAGACTGTGGACCCAGAAATAAAAATCCTGTTCATGAGAAAAAATTCAAGGTGGCTGGTTTATCATGTACTAGCTATTAGCTGTTTATAAGGAAATTCATTTAGTTCAGGGACTTCATATTTAAGGCAAAGTACAAAATTGATGCCATTTAAGTTTTCCACAGTATTTTGTATCTTAAGACTAAAGACCAGAAATTAAATATTGTTGGTGTAGAGTCATTTAAAAGAATGTACTGTTAACCCCTGGTAGCTCAAATGGGAAAGAATCTGCCTGCAACGCAAGAGACCCAAGTTTGATCCCTGGGTTGGGAAGATTCCCTGGAGAAGGAAACTGCAACCCACTCCAGTATTCTTGCCTGGAGAATTCCATGAACAGAGAAGCCTTGTGGGCTACAGTCCATAGGGTTGCAAAGAGTCAGACAGGACCAAGCAACTAACATTTTCACTTTCACTGTTAACCTAACTTTTATCTATTTGTATAAGGGAAAAAAATCCCCATTCTAATCTATCAGACTCCTTCATACTTGCATTTCAGAATATATTTCCAAAGTATCAAATCTGGAGAAATAAGTTTCTATCATGATATCATTGTGTATATAGTGGCCAATATCATGGTTTAATCTATGATGTAAGATAGACTGCATTATTGTTAAATTTCTAATTCAGAGACTATTGGTTACTCCATTTCTTCTTGCCAATCTCTGAATTCCATCTCATCTTAGTGGCTTAGCTACATTTTACAGTTTCACATCTTTTCATTATTTTCTCAGTTTGAAAATAATCCAATGTGTCTGATTTTTTTCACCCCAAATTGTGTTTTATGAATTATAAATTTTGTGAATTTATATGAAAAATACAAATGCCTAATGCATCAGATAAAGTCATAGATCTTGATACAAGCAAGGTCACTGCTAGATCATAAAATGATACTGTTCAGAAAAAAGATTTCCCTTTTTATGAAAACATGTGTCTGCCATGGCATCTTCTCATTTTTTTAAATATACATATATGTATTTGTTTAGGCTGACTGAGGTCTTAGTTGTCGCACATGCAATCTAGTTCCCTGACCAGGGATTGAAAGCGGACCCCCTGCATTAAGAGTGCAGAGTCTTAACAACTGGGCCACTAGGGAAGTCCCTTCTCATAAGTTTTAAAGAAAAAAACAAGGGTGTTCTTTCCTCATTGGATGAATCTTTGAGTTCAGCAAGCTAGAGGCAGACTGCATATCATTTTCCTACTCAGCAGGGTGCCCCCACTTTACACACTGGCCAGTGACACGAAACTAAAAAATAGATTCTGTAACATGACAGAGGAAAAACTTCAACTCAACTCAGAGGCCCTACTGCTGGAAACAATCAGATACTTTGGAAATCTTTTTCCTCAGTTGTGTGAAAGACAAGGTGATAAAGGGATATGCGTGCATGTGTATGCTAAATAGCTTTAGTAGTAACCAACTCTTTGCGACCCCATGGACTGTGGCCCACCAGGCTCCTCTGTCCATACTCGTTCTCCAGGCAAGAATACTGGAGTGGGTTGCCATGACCTGCAGGGGATCTTCCTGACCCAGAGATCAAACCTACATCTCTTATGTCTCCTGTGTTGGCAGGTGGGTTCTTTACCACTAGCGCCACCTGGGAAGCCTGATAAAGGGGTATAAGTCTGTATAAATATATGTGTATGGGTGTAAATGTCATGTGTATGTCATTCATATATATATGTGTGTGTGTGTGTGTGTGTGTGTGTCTAAGTGTGTGACAGCATAAGATGGTATACAAATGCAGATGTAACTAGGAATTCAAGTCATGTCACTAGGGAATACTCTGGCAGTCTAGTGGTTAGGACTCAGCTTCTTTCACTGCAAGGGGCATGAATTCAACATAAGGCCAGGGAACTAAGATCCCTCATGCACCTCCAAGTGGCAAAAAAAAAAAAAAAAAATACACATACACTCACATATATGTACATATACACAAGCAATACAAACAATACACACATATGTGAAAACTCATCACTCCTAGAAAAAAAAAAAAACCTCAAATCATATTTTCTGGTTTATATCACATGCACGACGACACTTTTTTTCTACACAAGTCATGGTTTGACACCAGCAAACTTGATTAACAATTCCTAATGACTAAAAATAGAATCTGAGTAATAAAATAAATTCTCACCCTTTTTTTGTTTTCTTTTCCTTTGTGCTTCACCTAGTTTGTCTTGCCCATAATGAGTCACGGGCAGAGGCCTTGTCCCCAGTCCTTGAGGCCATAATTCCTAGTGAGAAACGGCTCTACGGACCCTGCATCTCAGGAATGGTATGCAGAGCACTACCCAGGAAAGAGCGATTCAAGATGGCTGCAGGCTTTATACAGAGACGCTGAGCCTGCCTCACGAGATTTGGAGCGAGATCTGGAGTGAGAGAAGCACAATTCAGTTCAGTTCAGTTCAGTCACTCAGTCGTGTCCGACTCTTTGCGACCCCATGGACTGCAGCACTGCCAGGCTTCCCTGTCCATCACCAACTCCCGGAGTTTACTCAGACTCATGTCCATTGATTCGGTGATGCCATCCAACCATCTCATCCTCTGTCGTCCCCTTCTCCTCCTGCCCCTAATCTTTCCCAGCATCAGGGTCTTTTCCAAGGAGTCACTTCTTTGCATCAGGTGGCCAAATATTGGAGTTTCAGCGTCAACATCAGTCCTTCCAATGAATATTCAGGACTGATTTCCTTTAGGATGGACTGGTTGGATCTCCTTGCAATCCAAGGGACTCTGGAGAGTCTTCTCCAATACAAAAGTTCAAAATCATCAATTCTTTGGCATTCAGCTTTCTTTATAGTTCAGCTCTCACATCCATACATGACCACTGGAGAAACCATAGCTTTGACTACACAGACCTTTGTTGGCGAAGTAATATCTCTGCTTTTTAACATGCTGTCTAGGTTGATCATAACTTTTCTTCCAAAGCGTTAAGTGTCTTTTAATTTCATGACTGCAGTAACTTTGGAGCCCCCCAAAATTACGTCTGTCACTATTTCCACTGTTTCCCCATCTATTTGCCATGAAGTGATGAGACCAGATGCCATGATCTTTGTTTTCTGAATGTTGAGCTTTAAGCTGACTTTTTCACTCTCCTCTTTCACTTTCATCAAGAGGCTCTTTAGTTCTTTGCTGTCGGCCATAAGGGTGGGGAGAAGCACAGCTGTGCCTAGAGGTGAGAACTTTGCCCCAACCTCTATCAAGAGACTGCCATCAAGCAGCCCCACCCACAACTGTTCACTGAAAGTCCTTGCTCTAGAACCTGGGCTCAGATCGCTCCATTCTTTGATCAAAGAATGAAGCTTTCCTGCACTGGGAACTGAACTCAGCCTCTTTCTGGTGGCTTAATGCCTGGCAGGAGCACCCTTGTTGTGGCCTGACTCAAAAGTGTTGATAAATTTCTCTGGAAATTTGGGAATGAGATTTCTTTCCTGGTCCACAAAGATTGAAGAACCAATTAATGATAGTAGCATTTGTCATGTTGGTAGCAATACGGAATTTTGGTATTATTCAGTCAAGTGGAGTGGCATGTGGAAAAGATATTTGCTACCTGTGATCAATGGCTTTTATATTAACGTATTTCTTTTTTGTTTAGAAATATTACATTGAATATAAAAGCTATTGATTACAAGCAGAAAATGTACTTACCAATTACTGCCTTAACGAGGAAGGATGTAAAGTGCTCTCAGGCTGAAATGGTTACAGTTGGTGGCTCACAATGAACCACCACACCTGTGTTTCTCTGTTCACATAGCATATCAGAGAGTTTCCAGATTTTTCTTAAACAAATGTTTGCATGTTGTTTTTGTGTTTTGTTTTGTTTTTTTCTTTTAGCTTAAAATCCGTGGTAGAGTTTCAGCAAAAATAAATAGGAAAATGTGAGGCAGGGATGCCTGCCGAGAGATTGGCGGTCTAAAGACCCTGCTATGTAATCAGCTAGGGCAGTTAGTGACTTTTTACAGCTTCAAAGCTGCACTTTTTCAGAGGCTGAATTTTTCAGCCCATGCATCCTGCCCACAATTTAAAAGAATGCCAAGGATACTGGATGGCTGCTTTGGTAAACAATAACTTTAAATATCGCAGTTGATCTAAGCCACCCTTCAACTTTACATTCAAATGAGCAAACACAAATATGCTCTCCTAAATTAATAGATTCTGTGGTCTACTTACACACCTTCAATAAACCCACCATCTTTGCACTCAGTAATCAGCCTACAATGAGTAACCTCACCCCTTACTGCCCTTCTCTTTGGGAGAGAAGAAAGATCTACTCAAAGCCTCCATATCCACCTTATTGATTGCCTTTCCAAGCCACAATGAATGTTTTTCTCAGTTGGCGTTCCATTTAAATGTTGTATACTTTTGGCAGTGCCATTAACAGCTCCCCAGAGGGCATACCATGCCTAAGAGAAGGGCAAGGCTGCCCAAAGAAAGATGAGAATGAATAATCTAAAGTTGTTACCCATAAACCCTGGGGCCACCCCAGGACTAATTTCTAACTAACAAGCAGCACTTTCAGATTCTGCTGTGTTTATCACACGCTGCATTTCAACCCAGAGATTTCTCTCAATACTCATTTGCTCTCTGGCACAAAATAATTGCTCTATGTAGCAGTCAGGCTCTGGAAACTTGTAAAGATGGAGCTATAGAACCCTAGCATAATAATACAGAATTTTTTTTTTTTAAGAAATCATCTTTTCACAGAAACTCCATCATTCTCCAGAAGATACTCAGGACAATGGTGTTCTATGACACCCTGTACCTCCTCAGAAACAAGGAAATCCTTTTCTACCTTGCAGTAGCTTACAAATATTAATGTATCCGAGATGTCCTTACTTGCCATCTGGCTTTCTGACAGGCTTTGGGTTTTAAATCAAGCATGAAGCATGAAAAGTTGTAAATAGCAAAAATTTGATAAAGCAATCCTTTAATATTTGTATTTCATTTTCTTTAGACAATGTGTTGGATAAATTAAATTAGGACTTCAACACATCTCTTCTGACTTACAGGGAGATTTGCACCTTTCTCAAAAGTTTCTTTGCTCTTAAACAATTGCTGGATCATAAGACTAAAGTAATTTCTTCGGAATTGTTGTTCAATTCAGACCATTGTGTAAAGATACTTTAAATCATTAAAAGGTTTATAGCTGATGTATAAAGAAGAATGGGGGGGGGGGAGAAATGAACTATAACATTTAAACTGGAAATAGAGACTAGTAATAGGAAGTAGATTTATCCTGGTGTGGAAAAATCTAATATACCACAGCAGCTAAGCAATATTCATTTTTATGGGATAGTATACAAAATATATAAACCATTTGTTTGAGATAGAGATTGAACAAAGAACATATTATCCTCATGGCTTTCCTCTACATGGGTAGTAATTTTTTAAGTGAAATGAGCAAGACCTATAAACCAGTAGAAATATCAAAGTATTTCTCTGAAAACTATTTTTTTTTTAAGCATCTAAACCCCTTATACTGAACCTACTAGAAATACATAGAAGTAAATAGGAATAATTTTGTAAGCTTTCTTTCTCTCAACCTTTAGACATTGTAATTCCATTGAGGAACAATGGTAAAAATACCAAAGCAATTTTTAAAAATGTTTCTATGGCTTTAGTGAGTCTCCTAAAGCAGGAATCTTCTTAAATCTCGAAAGAGATTGAGGTTTTGAAACACTCTTATCAACTTTTTAGATCAGAGATGTTATCACACAGACTAGCTTTGGGGCACTACTGAGTTTAACTGATTTGAAGGAGGCTTGTCAACTGCAGACTGAGAGCGGCTGTTTCCAGAGTCGTGACTGCATTTCCAGCAATGATTTCTACCCTTTACCTACCATGCACCGCTTATTAAATACAAAACCCACTGCCCTGAAGAATTTGTTCACAATCCCTACAACAGAGGCATCTGCAGAGGGGAGCTCCAGCCACTTGAAACTCATTAAAACATACTTGAGATTGACAGTGAGTAGAGAACATCTGTCAGACTTGGCCAAGATTTCAATCAAGTGTGATGTTGCTGTGTTACTTGACTACATTGACTTAATAAATGAGTTGGCTGCTGTCAGCACAAGGGAAGTTGGGTTGTAATTACTACCCTGTCCTTTTCTCTATTTTCTGAACCGTTCTTTCACTTAAATGTTCATATTCTACGTGAAAAGTATGAAAATGAATTTGATGGAATAACATACCATTTAGAAAAGGAATAGAAAGTTCATTTTCAGCTGACTGAATTTAACAAGATGACCACTTCTTTAATGAGCTTGCAAGCCTATAGCCTTGAAAAGGTGGATAAAATAGCACTCCTCTCCCCTCTACAGAAGTGTCTCCAACCGCAAGTCTGGAAGAATGAAGTCTTTACTTTGATGTGTAGATTGAATGGCTATATTCAATGCCCCAGTATATGCAATTTGGGGGGAAATCAAAAGCATTTCTCAATAACAAAAGAGCTGTTGATCTTCAATAAATAACACCCTACGTTATGTGGCATTGTAAGCCTTATGTTTATATTTCACACTTAATCCCAGAACAATCCATTTTGCAGATGATTAAACAGAGACTCAAAGAAATTCACTGATCTACCCTAGTAACATAATTACTAAGTAACTGAATGGGGATTCCAACTCTAAATCTGGAGCTTTTCCACTATGTTGTGTTTGCTATGTTTGCCTTTTAGAAATGTTTGATGAAAGCTCAGATTTAAGTACAAGACATTGGCTCTGATCACTATTATTTCCAGGGGGTGGAAAGTAATTATTGTTTCTGCTGACAAGATAGCACGATCTGCTTAAAAATGGAAGGATATGAAATTTAGTTTTAGAAGCCAGGCAAGTTCAGCAGGATTTAAAAGAAATGATCACAGTTCAGTGAGCCAAAAGCTGGACTCAGAGCAGAAAAACTTATTCTGATCTCTTCATCTGGTACATTGGGACATCCATTTAGCAGACCTGGTAAATCTGAGATCAGTAACCAGTGGAGCTGAGTCTTCACATGCCTGGGAAAGCATAGGCTGACCACCACGAGTTACACACCCAGGGCTTATGATGGTATACAGTCGCTCTATTTTGGTGGTGTTTACACAGAGAGAGTGGACAGAAGTTCTCTTAAAATGAAGGGAAAGATGTCTCTTCACACTTTAAACTTGCTTCCTTCATGGGTAGAGCATTAGCAACTGTACCCAGGAAAAAAAGCTAACCATGTATACATTAATTATACTTTCTGATTTTCTCAATATCTCCCTTTGCCCATTGCCAGTGATTAAAACTGCACACTGGCTCACATTTAACAATTACAGCCCCCAAGTTTAATTAATGTTAAGCCTCCATTTCTGATACCTCCACTGATATAGAGCTTAAACCCACTGACACTCTCCAGTTTTGATGCCATTACACTGTCAGCCTGCAGGCACTCGGTGGTTGGACGAAGTCTGTATTATAAATAGGATATCTTTATAAAGACTGTCCCCTACAGAAGGTTGAGATGAGCCACATAGCTAAGATTATCATAGTGTTAGTAAAAATAGGTCAGCCACACATAAATGTGTGAATTCTCTTTCCTCTGAACTCCCTTAGCATTTTATTTTTATCTCTCATATGGCACTTATCACTTTCTACCTTGTATGATAATTATTTGTATGGTGGTTTTCTCTCTCTTACACTAAGATCAAAAAATTCTTATTGTTCTTCACAAAACAACACAGTGCCTGTACACAGTTGGCACTTGTTTGGTATTATTTAACAGAGCTCTAAAAATAACCAGGTAAGGATTACATTCATGTTTAAAACCTACCTTTAGTTCTGGTGGGTGGAGCTAGATTATGTCCCTCTGATGGGCAGGGCCATTCCAGGTGGCGTGTTTTGGGGTGTTTGTGAGCTTAGTATGACTTTTTGTAAAGCAAATATACTCCAATTAAAAAAAGGAAAGAAACCACTTGAGCCAGGAGTGTGAACTAATCACTCCAGAGACATTTTCAACATATTTCAGACTTTTAAAAATGTTTTTTTATTAATGTTTTACATTTGTGTGGTAGCCTTTGTTGTTGTTCAGTCATGCAATCATATATGACTCTTTGAGACCCCATGGACTGCAGCACACGAGGCTTCCCTGTCCTTCATTATATCCCAGAGTTTGCTCAGATTCGTGTCTATTGAGTAGACAATGCCATCCAACCATCTCATCTTCTGTCACCTCCTTCTCCTCCTGCCCTCAATCTTTCCCAACATCAAGGTCTTTTCCAATGGGTTGGCTCTTGGCATAAGGTGGCCAAAGTATTGGAGCTTCAGCTTCAGCATCAGTCCTTCCAATGAATATTCAGAGTTGATCTCCTTTAGGATTGACTGGCTTGATTCCCTTGCTGTCCAAGGGACTCTCAAGAGTCTTCTCCAACACCACAGTTGAAAGCATCAATTCTTTGGCTCTCAGCCTTCTTTACAGTCCAATTTTCACATCTCTACATGACTACTGGATAAAACAGTGTTAAAGATTATCATTAACATTTTTAAAAATAGCAAAAATAAAACATGCTTTTATAAAAAGCATTTGACTATTGAACTGAGCTTCCTTGGAACATTTGGCCTCCTGATCTTGTGCTCTCCTTTCAGCAGAGGCCACAGTCACACACATGCACCACACACTCACTGCTCCAGCTGGGCTGAATTAGTTCTGACTCTGGGCTGTCTTTTACCTCCAGGTCTCCCTTATCTCCCTGAGAGACACTCTTTCCTGTTATCTAACTTTTTTACTAACTGCAAAACTGACTCCTGCTTCAGTCTCCCTCCCCCTGGAAATTTTCCCTGACCCTGTAAAACCATCCCACTACATCTTGATGCTTCCTCCCTGAGCCATGAGAGAAGCCCTTTCATCGCACAAATCACACTTAATTTGCTCAACACAGGCAGTGAGGATGGGTCTACGAGATCTCGGGGCTACAGCTAAGTTCCAAGGAAACCAGGGCAACCAGACCTGGCCCAGCAATGGGTTCTGAGTACTTTCCGTGAATGACCTCTTTATTGAAGGGTAGGCACTGCCGTTTATGTGAGTCACAGGGAAGATAGTTCCAGTCGACATGAACAATTATGGGCCGTGTTTTGTCAACATGAATAACAGAGCACAGGTTTTACACATAAGTCTTTGATGAAAGCTTTTCTGTTTAAAATAAACACAACACCTCAAAATATTGTAGGTCCAATTGCTTCACTGGGCAGGAGGAAGAAGTTTATTTTATTATTACTTTTTAGTAAACCTCTCTCTTTAAGCAGAAACTGGAATAAGACAATCATAACATCTTTCTGAGGTAATTAGAGGAGTAGAGGTTTAGAGTAGGCAGCATAAAGGAGGTAGCATATCGGTTGAGTTCAGTTTAGCCAATGAAGAAGGTGAGGAATCTCAGACTTCAGTCAGAGCAAAAGAGCGTGAATGCAATTTTAGAGACATGCAAGTGTGTGTTATTATTGTTATTTAGTTGCTAGGTCATGACTGACTCTTTGCAAACCCATAAACTGTAGCCCGTCAGGTTCTTCTGTCTATGGGATTCTCCAGGCAAGAATACTGGAGTGGGTTATGATTTCCTTCTCCATGGGATCTTCCCAACCCAGGTACATGACTAGAAATGCATGGATTGTTGCTGAAGGTCAGAGGATGTGGGAGAAGCTGAGTGCATGCAGGAGAGGAGTTTAAAACAGTAGGTTGATTTACAATTACAAATAGCCTTGAACACTAAGCAAAGGAATTTGAACTTAATTCTGTAATTTGGAAGCTACCATCTCAAGGTTCCAAGCAAAAAGACACATGGGCCAATTGTGATTTAGAGAAACAATTTTGGTGACAAGCTAATGAATGAGAGGGAGAAGAAAAAGACTGGAGGCAAGAAGATCTAGTTGGGATGCCATTTCTATGATTTGAGTAAGCAGTTTCAGTAATTTAAGAACTGCATAGCTGTAAAGTTCAATATAAATGTTAATTTAAAACTATTATCTCAATACGATTGAATTCAATAACCTTTAAGGCAATAGATATTGAGGCAGGATTTTTTGTTACTTAGCTTCAAGTAATTCAGGTAAAACTGATGTATAATTTGAACATAATGACCAAATTCACTAATGAGCTGATTGCAGGCTTTATGTTCTAACCTTAAAATATGAAGTACAGTCGCAACTGAAGGAAAAAGACCAAAACAATGTTGGACCTGCTGAGAGGCAGTGCAGATTGTAATTCACAGAAATAAAGAGTTTTGTTTCTTTTTACTCAAACATGTAAAAAGCCATACTCATTAGTCAAAATCGGGATCTAATTGAAATCTACACATAGCAGTTTAATGTTGTTATTGAGATGAAGTTCATGGTCAAAGAAGAGATTTCTTACAATGGAAAGGGATATGGGTTACAATATTTCTTTTCAAATCAGTTGCAGCATGTATTTAAGTAAATCAATTTTTTATCAGAATCCCAAGAGAAATTGTGAAGTGTTTAAATCTATGGGACACTGTGTGGTGCAGGATAGCTTGTCCTATTCTACCTGCTACCATTTTATGAGCATGGTTATGATGCCAGAAAACCGTCTGGTACTGCAACTCAAGCCGAAGAAAAGACAGACTCTGTAAGTGTTGTAGGAACGGGGAGGCCCCCTACACGGCCCCAAGAGCAGGCTCTTGTCTAATACTCAGAAGAGAATTGTCTGAGGAGACATGTGCTGACAAAGTGAGAGATTTTATTGGGAAGGGCACCCAGGTGGAGAGCAGGAGGGTAAGGGAACCCAGGAGAACTGCTCTGCCACGTGGCTTGCAGTCTCCAGTTTTATGGTGATGGGATTAGTTTCCAGGTGGTCTTTGGCCAATCAATCTAATTCAGAGTCTTTCCTGGTGGCGCAGGCATCGCTCAGCCAAGATGGATGCTAGCGAGAGGGATTCTGGGAAGGGGACGGACGCGCAGTGTCTCCTTTCGACCTTTCACGAACTCTTACGGTTGATGGTGGCTTATTAGTTCCGTATTCTTTATCAGGATCTCCTGTCATAAAACAACTCATGCAAATGGTTACTATGGTACCTGGCCAGGGTGGGCAGTTTCAATCAGCGTGCTTCCCCTAACATAAGCATAATAACACAGAGGAAACATGTGAAGAGGAAGTCAGTCTTGACAAAGTAATTTGCAGTCTGCAATTCCTAGGACTTCAGCTGGATGTGAGAATTTTTTTTTTTTCTGTATGAGTATGTTATGTTGATAGCAGCCATCCCTGCCTGCCTTCTTCTTCCCTTATCCCATGTTAATTGACATCTAGACCTTACATACAAACATGAAGAAAGGGAAGCCATTGTATGCACAGACTAGGAAACTCATGTGCCAGCTTTGCAAGCTTACTTGTTATTACAGCATTGTCTACTGATTTTTAAATAAATGTTACTAAGTTTTGCTGGTTGTAGATCCATTTGAGGGTGATAGGTAGTCATCTTAAACTTTTTAATCCTCAATAAAATAATTGGAAAACCTTCCATAGCAACTGACTCTTAAACCTGTCTGTTGGTCAGAATGGATGAAGGCAGAGAGCCTCAAAACAGAAACCAAATGTTTTTTCCTTATAACATCATTCTAGGGAGGAAAATCACTCATTCTAGAAATTACTTATTATTGGAAGAAGTAAAGAAATCTGTCATCAAGGTATGCCACCCGTGTTTCAGATGACTGTGTTGGTGAAGATAATATATCAATGCAAATGTAGTGCACTGGAGCACAGGTAATAATTGACTGAAGCTGTGTCACCTTGATGGGTTTTCCTGAATGAATTAAGCTCACGTGTTGTATTTTGCCTTGATATTCTCTACCATTTTGGATCATAAGAACCATGTGAAAGTGAAATCTACTCTTGATATCGTCCATGGGTATCCAAGTCATCATTCCATCATCACTCTCAAAACCAAGGGGTGGCACCTCTGAGACAGTATGAACTACAACCATAGCCCATTTATGAGAGACGGCAGTAGCTAATAATTGTTGTTCAGTCATTAAGCCGTGTCTGACTTTTGCCATCCCATGGACTCTAGCCTGCCAGGCTCCTCAAATATGGGGTTCTTCAAGCAAGAATACTGGAGTGGGTTGCCATTTTCCCCTGCAGGAGATCTTCCTGACCCAGGGATCAAACCCACATCCCCTGCATTGGCAGGCAGATTCTTTACCAATGAGCTACCAGGGAAGCCTAGTAGCTAATACGGTGACCCATTAATAAAAACAAAATTAGTTAATACTCATTGACTGACTCTTATGACCCAGGCATTGCTGTAGGATTGGGGAACACGGCAGTGTGAATAGATTAAAGTCCCTGCACTGCTGGTTTATGTAACACAACCTCAGTTAATGAATAATAAGGACAATGAGCAAATAAAAGCTGTGTGAGAGCAAGCTATTTTAAATAGGGTGATCAGGAAAGCCTCTCTTAGGATGTGACAATTGACAAGAGATAGGAGGTAAATATTTAGAAGAAAAATAGGTCAAGCAGAGGGAATTGTAAGTACAGAGACTCTGAGACAGGATCACATCTGGTGAATTCAAGGAACAGCAATCGGGCTAATAGAACCCTAGAAGAATGTTCAAGTGTGGTAAAAAATAAGACTGGAGGAGAAGTCAGGGGTATGACTGTGTCTGGTCATGTAGAGTGTGGTGAAGACTGGATTTCACTGGATTTCAGGAAGCCCTGAAAGGGTTTTGAACAGGGAAGTGATATATACTTAAATCTATCCATGATAACCCAATCAGCAGGCTTTTGTACCCATTAACATGAAAATGGTCAGTGCCACTTCTAAGAGCTCAAAATGCATCTCTACAGGAGAAAAGTGTTACATATAGGATTTCTTTTTTCTTCTTCCCTTCTCCATTTTTGAAGCTGGGCACATATCAAAATCAAAGTTAAGGTGTCTGAACCTGTCAATTCATGGTGACAAAGAGACAGACCCACTGCTTAATTCATACCTGGGGATCTGTTAGGAAGTAGGCAATGTTGCAGTGCAAATTGTCTTATTGTCTTGTAGACATTGTGATCTAAGCTTTTTCTCCTTGCCCCTAAGCTCATTCATAGAAGAATCAGATAAATTGAATCATAGACTATCAGTATCACAAACAGAAGAAGAGAGAATAGTGGTTACAGGAACATAAAGGGTTACCAACCCACCCTGAAAAGCCTTCAACTCTGAGACTGAAGGACTTACACTCTTACGCAAGGGTTCCCAACCTCTGAGATCCAATGCCTGATGATCTGAGGTGGAGCTGATGTAATTATAATAGAAATAAAATGCACAATAAAAGTAATGTGTTTGAATCGTCCTGAAAGCGTCTCCCCCAACCCCAGTCCATGGAAAAAATGTCTTCCATAAAACTGGTCCTCGGTGTCAAAAAGTTTAGGGACCACTGCTCTAAGGAACCAGAGGGGTTCCATTCTAGAGAATGGAGGGATTCTGGAAATCCCACCTAGGCCATGTTTTACCCACCCCAGTTAACAACAGCTTAAAGGATCATTTGCCTGATTCCCTGTGTGTGCTTAGCCAGTCAGTATAAGATGTGTACTTATGTTCCATTTTCCCCCTCCCTTCCACCATTACAGATACAGTTTTGTACTCAAAACAGAACTTTTTTTCCTTCCCAGATTTTAAAAAAAAAAGAAAAAATCTAAGAAACCAGAGTGAAAATGTCTCTTGGAGCTAAGTAGGGTCATACTGAGAAATTGATCAGTGTGCTGAGCCATAATTGATTGAATGAGGGCTCTTCATTTGCTTTAGCTATGTAAGGAACCTAGATTTCTTAGAAGACGGTTTGTACCTGTAAAGAGAGAGAAATCACTCATTTTAGATATTTGAAGAGCAAAAAGGATGCCGAGTGAAAGTTTGAAGAATCAGATAAAGGGAACAAAAAACAGAGATTCATCTCTTGAAAGAGCAACAGATCATCAGGAGATAATGCAAATAATACAAGCCATGCAGCCTAGATGAGGGTTATAAAAGAGATAAATAATGTAACACTAAGAGCAAAATCTGGTAAGATTTTTAGAGGTGAGAATAACCTGGTTGCATCAGTGAATGCATGTAGATAAGTTTTAGAGATTACTTCATCCAAAAAGTGATTTTACCTCTTTCCAAAGAAGCAATGCATAAAAGGAAATAGAGGGCTCTTGCTGAGGCAAATTGTCACCTAGTTCCAGGATCTAGGCAGAGAAAATATAATGAAAATCAAATATATTTAGAGGCAAAAATACACTGTATTATTTTCTAAAGTGGGCCGACTGTACAACACAAACTTAGTAGAAAATTCTGAAATGTTCTAAACTCTCCAAGGAGCCCAGTGGTTTCCATCAGAGACTGCTTATGCCTTTGGAAGGTATGCTCCAGTGAGTACAATTACTGAACCAACTCAAGGCAAAACTCAGAGGGAGTTTTTCCAGCTACATGCCTGCATTCTTCAACAGAACAAGGTGCAGCTCCCATTTGAAGGGAATCTCAAAGGCTCCCTGCTCTTCAATTTTGTGTGTAATTGGGACAGGGCCTCTGTGGTGACCTGCCGTGACATTCTTACTCCTCTATATTTGAGGCTGGAGCTACTTCTTAACTAGGCTTTAAGAAGCCAGTCAAGAGTTTTTCTTCATCTTTCATATTTTGCTGCCATCACATGTAAGCTGATGCCAGTCACTGGGAACTAAATACCCCAAGATGGGGCAACCAAGTTAAAGGAATAAAATATATCAAAAATTGCACACTTATATTTTATTACAAAAGCATACACTTAAACTAATTAACTAAAAGTACTAATAAAAAATCAGAAATGGGTAAATAAATATTTGTTCCATGGAGAAGATTGTAAATAATAGTCAGACCCATCCTTCCATTAAAAACTGCTCTTGTCCATGTATCATCCCAAGGCCTGAGGATCCCAGGACCCCATAGACAATGTCATCTCTTTCTTTGCACCATTATCATTGTCAACACTGCTGGCTTCAATAGCGCTGATATTCAAATGGCCTCTTTTTGAGGGGAAGCCAAGAATTTTCTCCACTCAAGTTTCCTGTATCTTGATTTGTCACTCTCAGGAAATCACTATATTTCTATCTCTTTTTTTTTTTTTACCATATGTAAAACAAAATTCATAAATTTGGCTAAAGTCAAAATGCTCTGACAAGAACTGATGACAAAAATCTATGCCGAATATTTCCCCATATAAATTATTATGTAAATTCTTGAAAGTATGTTTATGTAAATAAATATAAGGAAAGGAGATTTGGATTTATTGACTTTCTTTCATTATTTATTTATGGAGCAACTGAAATTAGATAAGTTTGATGAATTTAGAATTCCTGTTCCCTAAACATATGCTATAAAATTGGGTGATTTGGTGGTAAAATACTATGCATGAATTTTTCAATGTAATTTTTTTAAGCCACCAGTGGTTACATATCAGAATGCTTTCTTTTTTTTTTTTTTTTCCAGTACATGAGTCTGCTTCACCTTGAGTTGAATATTTATTTCAAAATTACATGACCTACCTGATATATAAAAGTCAGGATTTATAAAAACCTTATGTTAACAGTGCATATGGAGTGAGCACAAATATAATTATAAATGTAATTTTAATTCTATTCTCTTTACTGGGCTACAGTATCTCTGAGTAATCTACTCCAAAATCAAAGATCAGCCTAAATCCCTTCTACCAACTCAGAGCCTGTATTCTAAGTATTTATTTAATGTCATTGTTCAGTAAGGGACCGAGAGACCTTTCATTTTAGGTAGAAGGAAAATGCAAATCTGTTAGTTATTTGCTAAGGTTCCTAAGGACACTGAAAACACACAGGCATTTGTAACTGTGAATTTCCCAGCAATAAAAAATCTTTGTCTTCCAGAGTATTTGCTTAACTGAACAAAGTTTACACAGTCTGAAGAGGATTAACATTAACAATAATACAAAATTAAACCTTTGACATTCCTTCAGTTCATTTCTAAGTTTATCTCTTCTTTTCCCACATCCATTTCTCTAATTTGATCATTAAAAAAAATGGGAGTGGGTATCGCACAGTGTGCACTGAATTCCTCTGGGCAATAATGATCAGAGTTACATTTATTTTCCCTGAATTCATTTCTTCAGGAACATTATTTAGCATCAAAAATGGACCAGGTATTATGTCACATAGTAAAAAGACAATGATAAATAAATTAAAAAAAAAAAACACTATTCCAGATTTTAAGATTTTATAGTTTGTGAGTGGAAAAGATAGATAATCTATGATTTGCAAAGATAATATTATATATGCTATACAAGTGTCATGGCACCGCACAGGCATATGGAAAAAAAGAACTATTATCTCTAATGGGAAAAGTCTAAGAAGAATTCAAGAAGGAGATGAAATCTGAGCTGCCTTTAAAGCACCAGTAGATACTTGGTGATGTGGACTGAGAAAATATTCCAAGCAGACAGAACAGCTTATACAGAAAAAAATGAAAGGTTAGTATAAAAGTATTTGATATGCCTGGAGTTAAGAAGTAATAGAGAAATGAATGAAGTAGCAAGAAGTGAAGCTACAAATATCTTTGTGGTATCAAGATGACAAAATTGAGGCTCACTGGTATAGATGTATCATAATTTATTTAAGTATTTCTATATTGACTGAGCATTTAAATTATTTCTGACTTTTCCCCAAACATTAAGCTGTATACCTTAATGTGCAACTTTCTGCACACATCTTTCACCATATCTCTAGCCAAAAATCAGATTACCAAAAATGAAATTAGTGAAGTAAAGGTACACTTCTGTTACATATCTTGCAGCATTTGCCATATTTACTTCTAGAAAAAATGCCAAATTACCAGCAACAAGCGAGAGTATCTGTTTCACTTTTCCCATTGCCAGAATGGAGTATCATCATTTAAAAAATATATATTTGCTAATTGCATGAGTGAAGAATGAGATTAGATCTTGGAACATTATGAATATAAGGGTCAGGAGTTTGAATTTAATTCAGAAGTTAATGAGAAAACCGTTGAAGATTTCTGATCAAGGAGGCAAAATAGATAGATCAGCCCTTTAAGGAGGTTAATTTTGGCAGCAAGGTATAGGATAAGATGGGGTTGATTTTGCATGGGAACACACACAAATGTGAAAGCAGAGAGGCTGTTGTAACAGTCTGGGGCAGCACTGTCCAACAGCTCTTTCTGCAGTGATGACAATGTTCTACCAATATGGGAGTCACCAGCCACAAGTCACTTTTAAGTACTTAAAAGGCAGCCAGTGCAACTTAGGAATTAACTTTTAATTTTAATTTAAACATTATTTAAATTGAATTTAAATTAAATAGTCACATATAGCTAATTACTACCCTATTGAACAGTACATACTTTAGAGAGAAAGAGATCAAGATGGAGAAAAGAGAGCAAGAACAGATTGAATGAACAAATTCAAAGCCTTTGCATTTATTTTTTTTTCCCCAATTATTTTTATTAGTTGGAGGCTAATTACTTTACAATATTGTAGTGGGTTTTGCCATACATTGACATGAATCAGCCATGGATTTACATGTGTTCCCCATCCTGAACCCCCCTCCCACCTCCCTCCCCAAAGCCTTCGCATTTAGATGTGCAAAGTGAGGGAGAGGGAGAATCCTAATTGATAACAAAGAGTCAGAATCAGAAGGAAATAAAATAGGCTGCTACCAGTGCTCCCATCCACAAGGCAAGTCACTGCTGACCTACATCTCCACAGGAGACTGTCCAACATTATCAGGTTGTCAGCAGTTTTCAAGGCCACCAATAATGTTGCAAATGTGGGAAGAAGGGAGTAAGAAAGCAAGGGTAAAGAGCAAGAAGAGAATCAATCCATGATATTATACCATCTAAATTGTTGTTGTTCAGTTGCTAAGTCATGTCTGACTCTTGCAACCCCATGGACTGGCTTCCATGTCCTTCACTATCTCCTGGAGTCTGCTCAAACTCATGTCCATTGAGTCAGTGAAGCCATTCAACCATCTCATCCTCTGTTACCCTCCTTCTCCTCCTGCCCTCAATCTTTCCAGCATTAGTCACCTGGACTGATGAGTCGGCTCTTGGCATCGGGTGGCCAAAATATTGGAGCTTCAGCTTCAGCATCAGCCCTTCCAATGAATATTCAGGGTTGATTTTCTTTAGGATTGACTGGTTTGATCTCCTTTCTGTCCAAGGACTCTCAAGAGTCGTCTCCAGCAACAACAGTTTGAAGACCCAATGGCAAAACCCAGCATCATGTTCAGACCTTCGGTAACTGAGAGCTGACCTCAGGCTGCTATACTTCAGATGCCATGCTGGCAGGCCCACCAGCTGGCCACAGGTCACTGTCCTGTGAATGTGTAGAACTCATGTGCTACTCAAGCAGGGAAAAGAACCCCTGGCACCTGCAATTCATTGATCCCTGCTGCTACTGCTGCTGCTAAGTCACTTCAGTCCTGTCCGACTCTGTGTGACCCCATAGACGGCAGCCCACCAGGCTCCCCCGTCCCTGGGATTCTCCAGGCAAGAACACTGGAGTGGGTTGCCATTTCCTTCTCCAATGCATGAAAGTGAAAAGTGAAAGTGAAGTCGCTCAGTCGTGTCGGACTCTTGGCGACCCCACGGACTGCAGCCTACCAGGCTCCTCCGTCCATGGGATTTTCCAGGCAAGAGTACTGGAGTGGGTTGCCATTGCCTTCTCTGCATTGTTCCCTAAAGAACGTATAAAAGACCTTCTGTGCTTACTTGTGGGAGGGCTCCTTGGCTAGGCCCCACCTCAGCATACCTTCTAATGTTCTGTTAAGAATCCTGTTTCCCAACAGACTCATAGAGAACAAAGTAGTGGTTACCCATGGGAAGAGCAAAGAGGGGAGGGACAAGAAGGGTTAGGGATTAAGACATATAAGCCATTATGTATAAAATAAATAAGTCACAAGAATATATTTTACAACATGGGGGATATGGTCAATATTTTATAACTATAAATGGAGTATAAACTTTAAGAATTGTGAATCACTATGTTGTACACCTGAAACTTAATATACATCAACTACACCTCAATGATAATGATAAAAAGACTCATGATTGAAAAAAAAGAAGGAAATAAAATATGGTCATGTCACTCATAGAGACTGCAATACAGAAAAGGCCTCAGAGGAGGTCATCTCTTTTTCTCTCTCTCCTTCTCCCCTTTCAAAAGACAGCTCCTAAACTTGTCAACAGGACATTGAAAATGACAAAAAGATTTAAACAGACCAGGAATCATGGTTTCATGGTTTTCCTAGCTATATTGATCTATAAAAAAATGTGATAAGCTGTTGGAACTTAACCTATATATCAAACCTACAAATACAGGCTGGTATGGCCTCCTTACTGTTAGAAACTCTGATGAAGAAACCTGTCTTTAACATCACAGAAAACTAACTGAATTTCAAAAGTGAGACAGGGTAAAAGTATCCTGCCTCTACAACTTAAAGCTGCTGCCAAGTCACTTCAGTTGTGTCCGACTCTGTGCGACCCCATGGACGGCAGCCCACCAGGCTCCTCTGTCCCTGGGATTCTCCAGGCAAGAATACTGGAGTGGGTTGCCATTTCCTTCTCCAATACATGCATGCATGCAAAGTCGCTTCAGTAGTGTCCAACTCTGTGAGACCCCATGGGACAGCAGCCCACCAGGCTCCTCTGTCCACAGAATTCTCCAGGCAAGAGTACTGGAGTGAGTTGCCCTTTCCTTCACCATACAACTTAAAAAAATATATCTATTTGTGAGACACTATATGTCAAACTGTAACAGTAATTATATTAATAAAAACCTAAGTGTAAATGTAATGGAAAAGAACAAAATTAAATGAGGGTTGCAGACCCAGCCAAACAACCTAACATTATGTAAATAAATAAAACAAAATAATGACTTTAAATAGGCTAATTAAATAGGCTATTAATTAAATCTATTGTTGATGGGTCAATTATGAAAGGGAGGAAAAGGAAGGAATTCATTCTTTACCTCCACCTTTACATAATTAATCCTTTCTCAACTTTAAGGTCTCAGCTTAAATCCAGCTCCTCAGAGAAGACTGATTCTGTACACCTCCCTTCCAATACATCACTTCTGATTATGTTGTTTTTATTTATAACATTTGTCACAGCACTTATTGGTTCATTTGTTTATTGAACCATTTATGGTCTCCATAAATGTTAAGATCTGTGAGTCTTTGGTAACTGATGTTATCAAACACTATCAGACACTATCTAGCACAGGTGTCTGGTATTTAGGAGATGTCCAGTAAGTATTTTTGGATGAATAAGTGAATCTTATTCACTTAGATGAAGTAGTAATCTTCCATTCATAGTGTAAAAGACACTGTGTACTTTTACACAATGTACAGAAGATCCACTCAACTAAGAAGAAAATTCCAGCAAGATCAAAGTGAACCTGCTAAAGTCAGTTGACCAAGTGAATCCTCATGGAGTAAAATCTGGGGCCTTCCATGTTCAATATGGTCAGCTCACAATTCAGTCTCTGGCATAGTATTCAACCAGGAAAACTTCATCTTACCTCCAGCAAAGACCTTGTTGACAAGAGTGATTGTTTAGCTTAGCAAAAACAGGTGATCTTATGGGATATTTATTTATTACGGGACTTTATTCCAAGATAAAACAGATCCTAAAACTGCTACTTATCAACCTCAAAGAACAATGACTGATCAAGAGTATATGGTAAACATAGATAAAATAGCTCTGATATTGTAATTTCTTGAGGCCATTTTATTTACACCACTACTTAAGGAACAGCTTTTTTCCAGGTTCACCAAGACCATAGTTGATCAGATATTATTATCAGAATAAAAGAGAGAATGTATATATCCACAAAGATATATATATATATATATATATATATATATATATATACATGTGTGTATACACACACACACACATATATATCTGAATGGACCCTCTGATCTTCTAAAAGTATGAATTCCAGAATCATTATTTTGTCCTAAGTCTTTAAAAACTTCACATATGGAACAGCAACATTTTTCTTTCTATGTAACAAAGTGAAAAAGAGAAAAAGCATATCTCCACAGCTGGAGCAGTTCAGACCTCACAACTAAGCCTCAGTGTTGTTGCAAGCTGGTCTCATGCTCACAATCAGGTCACTTTGTTCTCTGGTTGGACATAACAGTCTCAGAGAACACCATCATCATCCAAGGTCACTCTGACACCATGATAAAGTGAGGCAAAAGCAAGGACACCGCACAACATGAAAACACAAGTCATCCCTCTCATGAAATGAGAGCTTCTTTACCAGTTACAGCTTAGCCCTCACTCTGATCTGCCCTCCCTATAAATATTTACTGAGATACCCATTCATAGAATTCCCCTGAATTCACACAGAGTGAGCTCCCACTTCCTCAGAACCCCACCAAAATTACCCGCCCAAAGCTCAAATCCTATAAATACTGACTCCCTTTCATTGAAACACTCATTCAGTTAGTTCAGTTCAGTCACTTAGTTGTGTCCAACTCTGCGACCCCACAGACTGCAGCATGCCAGGCCTCCCTGTCCATCACCAACTCCCAGAGTTTACTCAAACTCATGTCCATTGAGTCAGTGATGCCATCCAACCATCTCATCCTCTGCCATCCCCTTCTCCTCCTGCCTTCAATCTTTCCCAGCATCAGGGTCTTTTCAAATGAGTCAGTTCTTCACATCAGGTGGCCAAACTCGTAATTCTTATCAAATAAAAATTGCTTCAGATGGAGTTGAATAGGCAAGAAAGACTTTATCAAGACTATTGCAATAGGGTACAAAGTTTCAACTCAACTCCACTAAAACAAAAAGTAGGTGAAGTTTTAGGGGGTGTTGCCTTAAGAAATTTCTTGTCTGCTTCTAAAATACATCTTTAAAAAAAAATTGGAGTATAGTTGTTTGACATTGCTGTGCTAGCTTCTGCTGTAGAGCAAAGAATCAGTCACACATATCCCCTCTTCCTTGGATTTCCTTCCCGTTTAGGTCACCGCAGAGCACTGAATAGAGTTCCCTGTGCTGTCCTGTCTGTTCTCATTAGTTGTCCATTTTATACATAGTAGGGTGTGTGTATGTGTGTGTGTGTGTGTGTGTGTGTGTTCAGTTGCTCAGTCATGTCCAACTCTTTGCAACCCTGTTGTCTGTTGGGCTCCTCTGTCTATGGGATTTTCCAGCCAAGAACACTGGAGTAGGTTACCATTTCTTACTTCAAGGGATCTTCCTGAACCGGGGATTGAAGCCGTGTCTCCTGCACCGGCAGGCAGACCCTTGAACACTGCAGCACCTGGGAAGCCCACAGTAATGTATATATGCCAATTCTGATCTCTCAGTTCATCCCATCTCTCCTTTCCTTCTAGGGATCCTCACAACTCTTCTCTATGTCTGCGAGAGGAATGGATAGTGAAGATGTGGCACATTTATACAATGGGAAAAATAAAGAATGAAATTGTGCCGTATAGAGACATGGATGGACTTAGAAACTGTCATACAGAGTGAAATGTCAGAAAGATAAACAAACATCTTATACTAACATTTATTAGTGGAATCTAGGAAAACTGGGCAACTTTTAAGCTAAAGGTGAGCTACTGAAGAAGTACTAAAGGACATTAGTTGGAAGTCAGAGAATGTGATTAGACTATCTGCATTTGCTGGTAGTACCTCTTGAGATAAAATGGTCAGCTGAGTTAAATTCACCCATTCCAGTCCATTTTAGTTCACTGATTCCTAAAATGTCAATGTTTACCCTTGCCATCTCCTGTTTGACCACTTCCAATTTGCCTTGATTCATGGACTTACCGTTCTAGGTTCCTGTGCAATATTGTTCTTACAGCATTGGACTTCACTTCCATCAACAGTTACATCCACAACTGGGTGTTGTTTTTGCTTTGGCTCCATCTCTTCATTCTTTCTGGAGTTATTTCTCCTCTGATCTCCAGTAGCATTTTGGGCACCTACAGACCTGGGGAGTTCATCTTTCAGTGTCCTATCTTTTTGCCTTTCATACTGTTCATGGGGTTCTCAAGGCAAGAATACTGAAGTAATTTGCCATTCCCTTCTCCAGTGGACTACATTTTGTCAGAACTCTCTACCATGACCTGTCCAACATGGGTGGCCCTAAACAGCATGGCTCATAGTTTCATTGAGTTAGACAAGGCTGTGGTTCATGTGATCAGTTTGATTAGTTTTCTGTGACTGTGATTTTCATTCAATCCCCTAGAAGAAATGGAGTAGCCATCATAGTCAATGAAAGATTCTGAAATGGAGTACTTGGATGCAAACTCAAAAATGACAGAATGATCTCTGTTCATTACCAAGGCAAACCATTCAGTATCACAGTAATCCAAGTCTATATCATGACCAGTAATGCTAAAGAAGCTGAAGTTGAACGGTTCTGTGAAGACCTACAAGACCGTCTAGAACTAACACCAAAAAAAGATATCCTTTTCATTATAGGGGACTGGAATGCAAAGTAGGAAGTCAAGAGATACCTGGAGTAACAGGCAAAT
Organism: Odocoileus virginianus; assembly: GCF_023699985.2. Lineage (NCBI taxonomy): Eukaryota > Metazoa > Chordata > Mammalia > Artiodactyla > Cervidae > Odocoileus > Odocoileus virginianus. Next base: position 26,516,425 of record NC_069685.1, read on the forward strand.
TTGGCCTTGGAGTACAGAATGAAGCAGGTCAAAGGACAACAGAGGTTTGCCAAGAAAGCACCCTGGTCATACCAAACACCCTCTTCCAACAACACAAAAGAAGACTCTACACACGGACATCACCAGATGATCAATACCAAAATCAGATTATATTGGATTTTTTCAAATATATTGATCATATATATCTTGATTATATTCTTTGCAGCCAAAGATGGAGCTCTATACAGTCATCAAAAACAAGACAGGGAGCTGACCGTGGCTCAGATCATAACTCTTTATTGCCAAATTCAGACTTAAATTGAAGAAAGTAGGCAAAACCACTAGACCATTCACTTTGAACTAAATCAAATCCCTTACGACTATATAGTGGAAGTGACAAATAGATTCAAGGGATTAAATTTGATAGGCAGAGTGCCTGAAGAACTATGGACAGAAGTTCCTGAGAGTGGAGGCAGTGATCAAGACCATCCCCAAGGAGAAAAAATGCAAAAAGGCAAAATGGTTGTCTGAAGAAGACTTACAAATAGCTATGAAAAGAGAAGTTAAAGGAGAAAAGGAAAGATACACCCATTTGAATGCAGAGTTCTGAAGAATAGCCAGGAGAGATAAGAAAGCCTTCCTCAGAGATCAATGGAAAGAAATAGATGAAAACAATAGAATGGGAAAGACTAGAGATCTCTTCAAGAAAATTAGAGATACAAGGGACTATTTCATGCAAAGATGGGCACAATTAAGGACAGAAATGGTATGGACCTAACAGAAGCAGAAGATATTAAGAAGAGGTGGCAAGAATACACAGAAGAACTATACAAAAAAGATCTTCATGACCCAGATAACCACAACGGTGTGATCACTCCCCTAGAGCCATACATCCTGGAATGCAAAGTCAAGTGGGCCTTAGGAAGCATCACTACGAGCAAACCTAGTGAATGTGATGGAATTCCAGTCGAGCTATCTCAAATCCTGAAAGATGATGCTGTGAAGGTGCTGCACTCAATATGCCAGCAAATCTGGAAAACTCAGCAGTGGCCAGAGGACTGGAAAAGGTCAGTTTTCATTCCAATCCCAAAGAAAGACAATGCCCAAGAATGCTAAAATTACCACACAATTGCACTCATCTCACATGCTAGCAAAGTAATGCTCAAAATTCTCCAAGCCAGGCTTCAGCAATACGTGAACTGTGAACTTCCAGATGTTCAAGCTGGTTTTAAAAGGCAGAGGAACCAGAGATGAAACTGCCAACATCCGCTAGATCATCAAAAAAGCATGAAAGTTCCAGAAAAACATCTATCTCTGCTTCAGTGACTACGCCAAAGCCTTTGACTGTGTGGATCACAACAAAACTGTGGAAAATTCTGAAAGAGATGGGAATACCAGACCACCTGACCTGCCTCTGAGAAATCTGTGTGCAGGTCACAAAGCAACAGTCAGAACTGGACAAGGAACAACAGACTGGTTCCAAATCAGGAAAGGAGTACATCAAGGCTGTATACTGTCACTCTGCTTATTTAAATTATATGCAGAATACATCATGGGAAACGCTGGGCTGGATGAAGCACAGTTGGAATCAAGATTGCTTGGAGAAATATCAATAACCTCAGATATGCAGATAACACCACCCTTATGGCAGAAAGTAAAAAAGAGCTAAAGAGCCTCTTGATGAATGTGAAAGAGGAGAGTGAAAATGTTGACTTGAAACTTAACATTCAGAAAACTAAGATCATGGCAGTCCCATCATTTCATGGCAAATAGATGGGAAAATAATGGAAACAGTGAGTGACTTTATTTTGGGGGGCTCCAAAATCACTGCAAATGGTGACTGCAGCCATGAAATTAAAAGATGCTTGCTCCTTGGAAGAAAAGCTATGAGCAACATATGCAGCATTTTAAAAAGCAGAGATATTACTTTGTCAACAAAAGTCCATCCAGTCAAAGCTGTGTTTTTTCCAGTAGTCATGTATGGATGTGAGAGTTAGACTATAAAGAAAGCTGCACACCGAAGAACTGATGCTTTTGAACTGTGGAGAAGACTGAGCTTCACTAAAACTCAGTGAAGAGATGCTATCTTTCCTGCTGATTTCATACAAAAAGGAGGGATGAATCCCAGGTCTCCGAGAAAGTTATAAAATTGGCAACAGTTTTGGAGAAGATTTACAACTCAAAGGATTAAGAAAGAATTTACAATATCAAGTTTTCTGAAGTAAATGCTTTAAGAAAGGCAGGTCCAGGGCCTACAGTTAGTAATTGAAAGTGAATGTCGCTCAGTAATGTCTGACTGTTTGTGACCCCATGGACTGCATAGTCCAGGGAATTCTCCAGGCCAGAATACTGGAGTGGGTAGCTGTTCCCTTCTCCAGGGAAGTCTTCCCAACTGAGCGATCAAACCCTGGTCTCCTGCATTGTAGGCAGATTCTTTACCAGCTGAGCCCCCAGGGAAGCCCACAGTTACAAAGAAGCCTATCTGAAGTTTAGTCAAGGGACTTCCCTGGTGATCCAGTGGTTAAGATTCTGTGCTTCCAATGTAGGGAGTGTGGATTCCATTCCTGGTTGGGGAACTAAGATCCCACATGCCACACAGCATAGCCAAAAAAATTTTTTAATAAGTCCACTAATGTGTTCAACTATGGACGTGTTCCTTATGTTCTTTGGCTGAAGGGCATTGCCAAAAGCAAGAAGAAAATGAATATTCAGTAACTGAAGAAAAATCATATCATATTTTTAACTTATGATTGAATAAATTTATTCCACTTAAATTTGAGAAAAAAAATCCCTTATTGATATTTAGTATATGACTTCTTGGCCCTTTGGTAGATCCATTTCAAATACAATGAAATACATGTCTTTATGTGCTCCATGGTTGGATCACATTGATATATTATTTGCTAAGTGCATATTTGGGGGTTGTTTGGTTGGTTAGGTTTTTTGTTTTTTGGTTTTTTTTTTTTTTGCCTGAAACAAGTCCTTAGGTCTTTGTTTTTTAAACCAATTTATTGTACTTTATTGATAGAAAAAAGCAGTACATATTTAATGTATACGACTTGGTGAGTTTGGATATAATTATACCCTGTGAAACCATCACCAAAATCTATCTCATAAACATATCTATCACTTCAAAAAGTTTCATTCTGCTTTCATTATTTATTGTGTGTGTGTGCATAATAAGAACAGAATATTTTGTTTTAAAAACACAAAATCATCAGATGTTCCAGAGTATCTTTAAAGTATGACAGTACATATTGAGGTGTCCTTATTACTTAAGGATATGATGATCTCCTAACATTCTGAATTCTTAGAAAATGCCTCATAACTCTAGTTTAATAAACCATAAAATTTTTATCCAATTTACCAAGGCTATTAAAATTTTAGAAAGGGCAGATAAAAAAAAGTTTAGGTCAAGAGTCCACAAGCTACAGCTTACATGCCAGGTGCAATCCTTGCCTGTGTTTGTAAATAAAGTTTAAGTGGGTCACAGCCATGCCCACCTTATTTATATACTGTATATGGTGACTTTGAGCTACAATGACAGAGGTGAATAGTTGTGACAGAGACCATCTGGCCTGCAAAATCTAAAATATTTATCTGGCCCTTTACATACAGGTTTGCCAACCCCAGATCTGTGTTAAAAAGTGGAAAAATCATTTGCCAGAGACCTATTTAAATCATTTTAAAAATTTTAAGTCAATCATGATTATTTATTCAGTATCATGTTGCAGGGTACATTACCTCTTAACTTTTGGTTCTGTACCAATAATATACACTTTAATGCACACAAGTCAGTATTACTTCATCTAACTCTACCAAGAAAAGACAGTGACATTTACATGCTCTATGTTACCTGTAACAAGCTTTTACTAAATACCTTTCCAAGACTTTGTTTTTGTTTATTAAACAATCAAGTACCATCAGCTTCTCAAAAACCATCACAGTTTCTCTCAGGTCTAGAAAAAAATATATACTAAAGATTTCTATTTTCAAAATCCTCATATGACTTTCATCATGGCATTTTATGTGACATTACAGACCAAACTCTTGCCCTGGGTCTGCTGAATTGAATATCTGATTTCTCACTCAGTAATATGTGAGAAAGAAGCAAATGTCAAACACTTTTGTGATCTCGAACAGAGGTAGTAATGTTAGCCAACATCTCTTCAAGATGCTCATTCCCTAATGAGAATAGAAAAGGAAGAAGGCAGACTAATTTTCCACAAGGGACAATATAACACCAAAGGCAGGTGGAGGCAGATGTATATTCACGCTCTAGCATTGTTTTAAAGTTGATTTTCTTAGCACAGTTTCAGGATAGTAGGTTTCCCTGAGAATTTCAGGACAGCTGTGGGTTCTTCCCTCAATAGACTTCAATCCAAAATCAAGGAAAAAACTAAAGACAGCCTTGGCCTTTACCTCTCAGAAAAGTGAAACTCAGTCCCTGCAGTAGAGAGGACAGAGAGACCAGATCATTGGAACAGGTGTCTGTTATCCTGGTTCCCTGCTGCATGGTCTCAGACTGCTCTTGAAACTGGCCTTCCTAATGCCAAGTTCCTTTGCTGAGTGATGGTATAAGCTCTGTATCCAAAACTTTATTCCCTTGCTTGTCTCCCCTGTCCTGAAACCCTTTCTTGCCTGCTCTGACCTCAATCCTGTGCTATCTGAACTAATCAACCAGAGTCAGATGACTAAGATTACTGTTGTCAATTTTAACATACTAAAAATGCTATTGTAGATATTATCATTCATGTACCACCTCAGGTTGTTTCTCCAGGGCAAGATGAGCTCACAGACTTTCCCCACCCCAACTCCCCTTCCAAGCCATGGGCCACTTAGTCAGAGAATCATAAACAGAGACATCCTGACTTCTGAAACCGTGATTAAGTAATGCCACAAGACAATAATCTCAGTTTCTTTGTTCTTCCCTTTTAAAACATTCATAACTCAAAGACCAAGATGGAGTGGATCTGAGATTTGCCTCCCATGTACACCCATGCTGGGTGCCCTGTAAATAAATCCTTACTGTGCTGCAAACACCCACCATCTCAGTTTGGCTTTCTAGGCCATGACTATAGGAGGCTTTACTTCATTACACTCTCAGCTTTAAAGTAAGGTTTAAGCTCCTCTCAGGACAGCTTCTCTCAAGACAGCTCTCTCTGTGTAGCTCCTTCCCTGCAGGTGGTAATAACTGCTTCCTCTTTCTTCCCTTCAGACCTAGGAACTGTCAGAGGTCCACTATTCTAGTCCCTGAATATTGCACAACCCCTTATAAATACTTCCCTTGCATCCTTCCCACACCTTTACAATAAGTATCTTTATTAAACCCTCCTTGAATAATGTTAATTTCAATGGGCTATCTTGGAGCTAGACTGATAAATAGGGTTGAATATTCTAAATAATAGCACACATCTGCCTAAAGTATGCATTTAAGCATGTATTCCTTAAGAAGCAAGCAGTAATATTTACATTTAGAATGTATCAGATCTTGCTCTTTCCAACCACTGAACCATTCTGGAGGAGGTAACTTAGATGATTAGGGAAACAGTTAATTCTCCACAGAATCAAGGAAGTGCTGTGAAGCCCACGATGAGAAAAAGTTGACTAATGCAAGAATCAGACACAGGAAGAATACTGCAAACTGCCGCCTTGAAAGAGGTGCCAGAGTGGTAATGTTTAGCTCTTTTCTGATAAAAGAAAGAAGATTTCAGTTGTCTGAAACCCCTCTGATTAACAAGAAGTCAAAGAACAGTCATAATTCTATAATAATATCTAAGAACACAGTAGGCAGAGTATTACAGTTACGTCTATTTTAAAACCTGCACAACTCTGGCTAGGTGAAATCAGGGGAAAAAAATACATGGATCTGAACTAAATTAAATTATTAATTAAAGAATTATGATAGCTTGGGATTGGAGGAACTTTTAGTTTGAGATCTCTAAACCAACCTGAATGCAGGATGCCGTCCACAGCACCTCTAAGGAGGGTCTAACAATAACTGGAAAAAACATCATGGCTATAAATTCATGACAGAAAATCACACCTTTCTGAGTGAGCACTCTCCATTTTCTGTCAAGTAACTACTAAAAAAAAACTATTAATATATATGTATGTGTGTGCATATATATACCGGAGAAGGGAATGGCAACCCACTCCAGCGTTCTTGCCTGGAGAATCCCAGGGACGGGGGAGCCTGGTGGGCTGCTGTCTATGGGGTCACACAGAATCGGACACGACTGAAGTGACTTAGCAGCAGCAGCATATATATACATACACATATACATATAGCAGCTTCTGAAGCCAATGAGTTTCCATTTAATGGTATCTTTTCTACTTCTTCTATATGACAGTGCTCAAAATGCAGTGCTCTCCATTACCCTTCATATCAATACATACCACACAAAGACACACACTCACACACCCCACATATACACATACATGTTTCCTCTTCTATGGGAAAAGAGTTAGTTCCTTCACCTTTTCCTCATATAGTATTTTTCTATAATATTTTCCCCATCCTGAATTCTATTCTTTAGACATTTTTTGGTTTATCACTGTCCCTTATTAAAGCAGCTAATCCCAGCACTATTTTTTATTCAGATAGTGTAGCTATTCTGGGAGTGTGTTGAAATGAAAGTGATCTGGATTCTATTATCCTTCATATTATCTATCTGCCCAGGTTCAATCTATCTGTTAACTGTCACTCTTTGAATACAGCCATTCAATTAGAGAGAATATCAAATCTAGGAATGAAGAGCCTATTTTCATTATTTCATTTACATACACAGAAATGGTTAAACCACTTGAACTAAAAGCGGAAGGAGAGGTAATGCTCCCAACACATGGAAACTCTTCCTGGACCCATATTGGGATGCCTGATCGTAAAGGTAAAGGAGGGTGTGTGACAGGAGGACAGGGTGCTGGTGAGGTAGCACCTGCCTCCACACACATTTTATTTCCCATCCCGACTATCACACAGAGACACCTGGTCTGAACCTCCCCCACTGCCTATACCAGAGACAGCTGGATTTGCTAAGATATCTTCATATTGCTTTTCTTAAAAAAAAAAAAAAAAAAAAAAAAAGTCTTCAAAAATATCTCATACTTCCAAATGATTCCAAAGAGACCTGGGTTTTTACAGATGTAAGCATTATAAAAACACCACACAGAAGAGTGTCAAAGACTGTGTGTCTAAGGGTTTTCATGGTACAGGTTTTGAATGTGTAAGAGCAGGAACAAATCCCAGAGAGGTTTCGAGAAAGCCCCTCGAAATGTCTGCCACTTCATTGTGATAAAAGCTGATAGAGGAAAGGATGAAGCATGTTACCAGCTAGGATTTCAGTTAGCTTCATGAGAATGAAGGAAGCTTGAATGAATACCATTTTTAAATCTCAAGGGGGAAAAGAAATTTAGTCCACGCAAGAAGCAGGAAAAATTTTCATAAGGTGAAGTCTCCACCTACAATTCTCACCTTTATCAGCTGTGCTTTCAGGTGACAGAGAGAAAAACACTTTTAAGACATAGGTTCTAATTTGTGCATTTACCTATAGTTTAGAAAAATTACAAGAAGAATCTGACAGAGGACTTTTTATCCCGCATAAAACAATTGTATAATGAGCTGATTATCAATCCTTGGTGAACTTCTTGGTTATAAACCTAGAAATATTTGTAATTATCAAAGTATACATTACCCTTTTTACAAAAGAATTTGAAGTATTTTCTGGAAATAATCCATTTTTCTTAAAAAAAGATTTTTTTCCTTTTTGCTGCTGTTAAACATATAGAGTTCAGAAGAGAGGTGTAGTCAAGGTAAAAATCATTAGGTCAAGTAATGTAAGTTGGGCAATTGAAAGTTGGACTACAAATTTGACTCTAAGCTTTTTTGGGTGAAGCTAAGTGGTAAGGCAAAATGTTTGTGGCTAGATTCCAGTCTAGCTCATTAGAACCCTAGATTTTCCTCAATACTGTCTAAGGCTTCTACCCTGATTCCAGCTGCTACCCCTGTTCCAATCACAGCTTTTCTGTCAGTCTTGAAGTCTATATGTAACTGTATATGAAAATATGAAACTGAAAAAGTTCTCATCAATGGTCAGTTTAAAAACACTCCATGTCCAGAGAAGACATACAGTTTTTATGCTCAATTTCACACTGAAATTCATACAGCTATCAGAGAGGTAGAGCTGACATAATTTTCAACAACATCCCTACAATTTGTGCAGTAGGGATTTGCAAATGGCTATTTTTACAACTTTTCTCGGTGCCAAACAAGACCAAATGCCAAAGAATTCTTGGTAACAACTCAAAGAATCAAAATAATATGATCCAGTCATACAGTGCTCAAATATTCAGACTTGAGTCCTGAAAAAGGATGCAAATTTTATGTATCTAGATTCCCAGTGTCGACTTAAAAAATGCACAATGTGAGAGTTGCAAATTAAGTTCTATGTGGGCAAAATGAGGACTGCATCCTGGGAGACAGCACCTCAGATTTGGAGAAGTTTCTCCAAATAAGTAGGGAGGAAGGGCAGCATATGAAAGATTTTGGTGAAGGGGGAATGCATGCAATTAAGCACATATTTTCCCAAAAGGTTTCTCCTGCTCTTGGAAAGTCTTTGCTAGTCAATAAGGAGCCTTTACCATGAAGGATTTTAGTGTTTTTCTAGATATGAGGAGACATAAGAGTTGGGTTCATAAAATCAGCTCCTGAAAATATCTATCTGAAGACCTCTCTTGCCAGTTTTCCCCCAAGCACAGAGGGCCTCATTTCTGCCCTCCACCCTGACCTCCTTTCAGGGGGATGTTGAAAATCAGCAGCTGGAGTAGCACATGATTTAATCCTTGTAGAGGTAGATAGCAAATGTCAGTGGCAAGTGCCAATTTGTAACTGACACTGGTGGGTATACAGTAAGACTGTATATCTTCCAGCAACTAATATTTGTTTTCATAATTAAAATTTTAGACCAATATGTTCAAGGCACCATAACGTAGGAAGTAGTTCTCTAGATTTCTTACAACAAGTTCATCCTAAGTAGAAGGAAGGTTTCACATTCTCTAGTCTAAAAAGTCCAAATTGGAATGCAGGCCTAAATCAAAGTCCCCTCCAATCAAACACTTCAACAATGGACCCTGAGTGCCCCCAGGCACCAAAGCATGCTCAGGAAATAGTTGTGACTCATTTGCATTGGTCTCTGCTTACATTGAAATTGACCTGTGAATTAAAATAAAAGCTACATTAACACATTCTTGACCATAAAATGCACTTTACCACATTAAAAGAACAGAAAATATGTGCTCTTAGACCACAGAGAAATTACACTAGAAATCAATAACTGAAAGATAACTGGAAAATCCTAAAAAACACAGAGATTAAACAACACACTTTTAAATAACATATAGGTCAAGGAAGAAATCTCAAGGGATGTTTAAAAATATTTTGAACTGGATGCAAATGAAAAGATAATTTATCAAAATTTGTGAGATGCATCAAAAGCAGTGTTTAGAGGGAACTTTATTGCTTGAATGTAAGTATTAGAAATGAAGAATATTTAAAATTCATAATCTAAGTTTTCAATTTAGGAAACTATAAAAAGAGGAGCAAATTAAATCCAAAATAAACAGAAGAAAAGAAATAAAAATTAAAGCAGAAATCAATGAAATTGAAAATAGTACATCAATGGAGATAAGCAAAGAAACCAAAAGCTGATTCTTCAAAAATACCAATAAAATTGATAAGCCAGGTAACTAAGAAAAATGAGAGAGACATGACAAATTGCTAAAATCAGAAATGAAAGAGAGGGAGGACATCCCATGGACATTAAAAGGATAATAAGGGAATATTGTGAGCAACTCGATGCCCACAAATTTGACAAACTGGATGAGATAGACCAATTCCTTAAAAGAATCTGCTAAAACTTACACAAGAAGAAATAAACAATCTGAATATAACTATATAACTATATATATATATATATATATATATATATATTTAAGAAATTAAATCAATAATAGCTTTTCAAAACAGAAAGTGCCACACCCAGATGGGTTCACTGGTAAATTCTACCAAATATTTAAGGAAGAAATTATCTCAATTCCCTATAATATTGAAGAGGATAAAAGCAGAGAGAATCCTGCCTAACCTTTTCCATGAAGCCAGTGTTACCCTAAAACTAACATCAGACAAAGACATTACAAGAAAACTACAAACTAATATCTTTCATATAGATACATGCAAAACTTCACAACAAAATATTAGCCAATTGAATCCAAAAAATGTATAAAAATTATATACCACAACCAAGTGGGACTTATCCCAGATATGCAAGACTGGTTCAACACCCCAAAATCAAATAATGTAATCCATCACATCAACAAACTAAAAGATAAAAATCAGAAGATCATATTAATAGATGCAGAAAAAGCATCTGACAAAATTCAACACCCATTTAGAGTAAAAACTCTCATTAGGCTAGGAATACACGATGGAATCCCTAAAGGAGGATGCCATCAACATTTTGCATTCATATGTCAGCAAATTTGGAAAACCCAGCAGAGGCCACAGGACTGGACTAGGTCAATCCTCATCCCAGTTCTAGAGAAGGGTATTACTGAAGAATGTGCTAACCATCAGACCACTGCACTCATCTCCCATCCTAGTAAAGTCATGCTTAAAATCCTGCATACGAGGCTTCAGCATTATGCAAACCAAGAACTTCCAGATGTCTAAGTTGGGCTTAGAAAAGGAAGAAGAACTAGAAATCAAATTGCCAACATTCACTGGATTATAGAGAAAGCAAGTGAATTTCAGAAAAAACATCTATCTCTGTTTCATTGACTATGCTAAAGCCTTTGACAGTGTGGATCATAAAAAACTGTGAAAAGCTCTTAGAGAGCTGGGAATACCAGACCATCTTATCTGTCTCCTGAGAAACCTGTATGCTGGTCAAGAAGCAAGTTAGAACCCTGTATGGAGCAACTGATAGGTTCAAGATTTAAAAAGGAGTACAACAGGGCTGTCTGCTGTCACCCTGTTTGTTTAACCTATATGCTGAGCACATCATAAGAAATGCCAGGTTGAATGAGTTACAAACTGGAATCAAGATAGGCTGAAGAAACATCAACAACCTCAGACAGGCAAATGATACCACTCTAATGGCAGAAAGCAAAAAGGAACTAAAGAGCCTCTTGATGAGGGTAAAGGAGGATAGTGAAAGAGCCAGCTTAAAACTGAATATTAAAAGAACAGATCATGGCATCCAGTCCCATTACTTCATGGCAAATAGAAAGGGAAAGGTGGAAGCAGTGACAGATTTCCTCTTCCTGGACTCCAAAATCACTGCAGACGGTGACTGCAGCCATGAAATCAGAAAATGACTGCTTCTTGGCAGAAAAGCTATGACAAACCTAGACAGTGTGTTGAAAAGCAGAGACATTACTCTGTGAACAAAGGTCCAAATAGTCAAGGCTATGATCTTCCCACTGATCACGTATGGTTGTGAGAGCTGGACTTTAAAGAAGGCAGAGTGCCAAGGAATTGATGCCTTCGAACCATGGTGCTGGAGAAGACTCCTGAAAGTCTCTTGCACAGCAAGATCAAACCAGTCAATCTTAAGGAGATCAACCCTGAATACTCACTGGAAGAATTGATGCTGGAAGCTGAAGCTCCAATATTTTGGTCAACTGATGCACATAAATGACTCATTGGAAAAGTCCCCGTTGCTATGAAAGATTGAGGGCAGAATGAGAAGAGGGTGTCAGAGGATGAGATGGCTGGATGGCATCACCAATACGATGGACATGAACTTGGGCAAACTCTGGGAGGTGGTGAGGGACAGGGAGGCCTGGCATGCTGCAGTCCATGGTATCACAAAGAGTTGGACATGGCTGGGCAACTGAGCAACAACAACAACAGAGGGGAACTTTCTCTGCTTGATAATGGTAGTCTATCAAAAACCTACAGCTAATGTCATGCTAAATGATAAGAAACTATAACATTTCCCAATATGATCAGGTTCAAGGTAAGTATATCCCCTCTTACCACTCTTTTTCAACACTGTACCAGAAATCCTTACTTGCAGTGAAATAAGAAAAGAAATAAAACACATACAAAGTGGGAAGGAAAACATAAAACTATCTTTGTTTTCAGATGACATGATTGTCTGTATAGAAGATCTGAAAGAACTGACAAATAACTCCTAGAACTATATAGCATGGTTGCAAGACACAAGGTTAATAGAGAAAGTTAATTGCTTTCATATATATGAACAAAGAACAAATGGAATTAAACAAATTTAAAACACAATATCATTTACATTATCACCCTAAAAGTAAAACAGTTAGGTACAAATCTATATGTACAAGATTCATATGAGGGAAACTACAAAACTGTGATGAATGAAGAATAGACATATAGAGCAATGGAACAAAATAAAGAGCCCAGAAACAGTCTCACATTAAAATAGTCTACCAATATTTGACAAAAGATTAAAGGCAATAGAATGAAACAAACATAGTCTCTTCAACAAATGGTATTGGAACAACTGGGTATATACATGTGAGAAAAAAAACAAACAAACAGGAATCTAAATACAAAACTTAAGCCCTTCACAAAAATTCACAGACCTAGATATAAAGCACAAAACTATAAAATTCCTAGAAGATAATATAGGAGAAAAGCTAGATGACCTCAGTGATACCTTTTAAGATACAACACAAGAGACCTGATCCATAACAGAAGTAATTGATAAGTTTGACTAAGTTTGACTTCATTAACATTAAAAACTACTATTCTACTTCAGACAATACCAAGAGAACCAGAAGACAAGTTGCAGACTGTCTTGCAAACAACACATCTGAGAAGCTGCTTTGCAAACAACACATCTGAGAAAATATTTGCAAAAAACACATCTGAGAAGCTGTTCCACGCTGTATATCTTCAGGGAAATGCAAATTAGAACAAGAGTGAGTTACCACTACACACCTACTAGAATAACCAAATTCTGGAACACCAAAAACACCAAATGCTAATGAGAAGGTGGAGTAACAGGAATGTTCATTCAGTGTTGATGGGAATTCAAAATGGTACAGTCACTTGGGAAGAGAGTTTGGCAGTTTCTTTCAAAACTAAACACACTCTTACCATGGGATCCAACAATCTTATTTCTTGGTGTTACCTAAATTGCTGAAAACTTATATCCATGTAAAACCCACACCCACAATTTGTTTACCGAATTGCCAAAACTTGAAATTAGTAGGCAAATGAATAAACCAGCATGTCCAGACAATATTTAGCCCTAAGAAGAAATGAGCTAGCAAGCCAAGAAAACGTATGAAGGAAACATAAAAGCATTTTGCTAAGTGAAAAAAAGCCAATACGAGAAGACTACATGCTGTATGATTCCAATTCTATGATTTTTCTGGAAAAGAAAAACTTATGGAGACTATAAAAAGATCAGTGTTTATCAGTGATGGAAGGTTGGGGACCTGAATAAGCAGAGCACAGAGAATCTTTTAGGACATCATATTCTGTATGATGCTTTTAATTATGGATATACTTCATTATACATTTGTCTAAACCCACTGAATATACATCAAAAATGAACCCTTAGGTAAACTACAGACTTGGGATGATTATGATGTGTCAATATAGGTTCATCTTTGATTAAAAGTGTATTTTTCTGAAAGCGATGCTGATAACAAGGGAGGTTATGCATGTGTGGGAGCAAGGAGTATATGGGAAGTCTCTATCTTCCTCACAATTTTTTTCTTCCTCTCAATTCTGTTGTAAGCCTAAAATTTCTCTAAAAATAAAATCTTAAACAAAAACACACATTAATATTTTAACATACCAGGTCCTTCAAGAAGTTTCATTCTAGTTAATTCAGTCTGTAATTTTTGGCCACGTATTGAGTAGAAACGTGATTTGGTTACTGATAAGACTAGAGGTCACTATGGCTTCATGGCTACTCTTTGCAATAAAAGGAAAAGGTACAATATTAACCCATTATGGTAGATTATATCCTGAAATCCAGAACACAGGAAAAACCTTTAAATTACACACAGCTGCATAATAACCTTAACAATGTAACAGGATCACTGACCGTAAAGTAACAGCATAAAATGTCACAATATACATGTAACAATGTCTATGATGTTTGTGAAAACTATAAGGTATTTTTTGAAAAAATTAGAATATTTAGTAGAATCAACTGTCTATCCAATATCTTATCCTCTCTTCCCTTGATTACAGAAACCCAATTTTGTTCTATGATGTAAAAGTTAGAAAACATTTTCTGTAAATGGACAAATAGTGAATATCTTCTGCTTCTCAGGTGACATAGTCTGTTGCAATTACTCAACAGTCTCACTGTGAAAGCAGTCACAGACAATAAGTAAATGAACGTGCAAGGCAGCAACCCAATAAAACTTTATTTACAGAAATAGACAGAGGGCTGGATACGATCCACAGGTAAACTTCTTGATTTAGGAAGTCTGACCCAATCGCAGCTCCTAGAGCTAAATCTTTTTAGATAGAAAGCTATCAAGCTTATCCTATTCTTAGCTATTAGTTGTTTGAGGTGGGCATGTGACCCAGTTCTAGCCAAAGAGATATGAGGTGGGGGTCGCCTGGAAAGCTTCTCATTCCTAAGAAGGACACATCAGAAGAGATCATCTCTTTGTGCTTTTCATTGTTGTCTGTAGAGAGGATGCCTAGGACTGCTGCAGCCACACTGACACTGGGCTGAGCATAAAGCCAGCTCACTGAGGGGGCAGATCTAAGAGACCCTCAGAGAAGTGCAGCCCTGACCTACTATGCCCTGAGAAGTCCTGTTTCTTAAGTTCTTATTAGTCATATAATAGATAACCCACATTGGTTAAGCCATTATGAGAGGTCACAGCCTAACCCAGCCCAACCGATACAGAAAGAAAGAGAAGGAATATAAGAATAGTTTATTTTCTGCCATTGAGGTATACCACAGTTTAATAATTTACCTATTCATCATATAGGTATTAAAATTAAATATATAAAACATGAATCTTGCCTCATAACCTAGGAATTTTACTTAGAAGTTTGCAGATATCTTTCCATCCCAGATATCAAAAAGTATTAATTTAAATAAGAAGAATAGGAAAAGTAGAAAAATATAACAAAACATCTTGAGATAAAATTGGTAGATATAAATCATGACAATGTGTAATATCTCTATTACATTACAAGACAAATTAATTACATGACTATGAAATTGAAAGTCAGTTTTGATGAAAGTTTCTCTTTATTTCAGGAGAATGTCACTCTATCCAAAAATAGCCAAGAAGTTTATTATAAAACATGGAATAGTTTTTAGCTCTTGGCTTGTTTTCTTTAGCAATTTTGCACTGTTGGAATCTACCATGCTCTCTATTGAGCTAGGGTGATCAGGATACACTGAGCCACTGTAGCAAATGGCGTTTTTCACCAAAAGTTGTAACAATATATATCATATGCCCTATGATCAAGAGGTGGGATCTGTGGCCTCTCCTCTTGAACCTGAGTGAACTCAGCAGAATGATACAGGTTGACTTTCAAGAGTGGTTCATAAAAGTCTTGTAAGCTGTCCTGCTCCTCTCTAAAAAAATCTCCCCAAATCCTCTCATGTCCCACTAGAGACTTCCCCTCAGGTAACATTCAATCACCTCCCTCGATATATAGGCATATAACTATCCTTCTAGGTCACAGAGTAGGGGAAGGATGAGATAGGATGTTTCTTTTTTATTTCTTCAAATCCCTTTTTATAATATAAACACTTTAACCTGCTATGCTCAGGGCTCTCTCTTTTGATTTTCAAAAGCATCTTAGAAAAGTTAAGCAAAAAACATCAGACAAACTGATTTTTTGTTGTTCAGTCACTAAGTTGTGTCTGATTCTTTGCAACCCCATGAACTGCAGCATGCCAGGCTTCCCTGTCCTTCATATCTCCCAGAGTTTGCTCAAACTCATGTCCACTGAGTCAGTGATGCCATCCAACCATCTCATCCTGTTACCCACTTCTCTTCCTGCCCTCAATCTTTCCCAGTATCAGGGACTTATCCAATGAGTCAGCTCTTCACATCAGGTAGCCGAAGTATTGGAGTTTCAGCAACAATCCTTCTAGTGAAAATTCATGGTTGATTTCCTTTAGGATTGACTGATTTGATCTTCTTGCTGTCCAAGGGACTCTCAAGTGTCTTCTCCAGCAATATACTTCAAAAGCATCAATTCTTAGGTGCTCAATCTTCTTTATGGACCAACTCTCACATCCATTCATGACCACTGGAAAAACCATGGCTTTGACGATACAGACCATTGTTGGCAAAGTGATGTCTCTGCTTTTTAATATGCTGTCTATGTTTGTCACAGCTTTTCTTCCAAGGAGCAAGAATTTTTTAACTTCTTTTAACCAGATTTTTAAGTTTTTTAAACCACAGTGATTGCTTCTTATTATTTCCATTCTCATGAAACAATCCTACTTCTCCCCAGAGGCAAAGAAGGTATCTGACTAGAAGAAATATCCTGAGAAGAAAAGAGGAAAAGACAGATCTTAACATTTAAAAATCTTGTCACCTTTGTCAATGGCCACAAAGAAACCAAGACAAAAGAGTTCAAATGACTCAGCCCAAATCTTTCATATAAAAACAGAAACCAAAAAATAACAACAAAAGGACAGGGGTTACTGGAAGATCTATTGGAAAATAAATTATAGTCACCTGCCTTTCAGTCAGGGGTTAGTAGAATTATCATCATGTTTGAAAACAAATTGTCTTGAAAAAAATCCTCTGTTGAAGAGAATGTGAGTTGTTAGGTATAATAGTGGAATAATTTCCAAATTAAATTTTAGTGCTGTAGTTTATCCCTTTCTGATTTGGTCTAAACCATACGTGGAAAGACCCTGATGCTAGGAAAGATTGAAGGCAGGAGCAGAAGGGGGCAACAGAGGACGAGATGGTTGGATGGCATCACCAACTCAATGGACATGAGTTTCAGCAAGCTCTGGGAGATGGTGAAGGACAGGAAAGCTTGGCATGCTGCAGTCCATGGGGTTGCAAAGAGTCGGATACAACTGAGCAACTGAACAACAAACAATGACAGATATATGGGACTGGCAGGCAATAGATGTTTTCAAAAAGTAAAAGAAAAGTTAGATTTCCAGGGACATCATTGGGTGAATTTCTTCTAAATGCATTATACCAAAGCCTGGTGGCCACTCTGCAGGCACCACACATGAGGAGGAGGGGATGACGACCAAGGGGTTGTAACTTTCAGGAAAATTCTAAGTTGGAGATGCGGCAATCCCACCCCTACCCTCATACAATGCAGCAGTGTTCCACAGTTCCAGGAGAACCAGGAATAGCAGCTGACCCAAAGCCCAAAGCCAAAGAAGCAAAAGCTGAGAATGAATTTTAAAATAAACCAAAATAGAGTATGTACTGGAAGGAAAAGGAGCTTTATAGGTCACCTTGTCTGTCCTCCCACTCAATTTCCTGCCAGTCTCCCTAACAGTTGGCCATCCCGCCTGTTCCTGCACCTGCACCCGCGGAGAGCTCACACTCCCCACGACAGCCGATTCCAGTTTTAAACTGCTCAGCCTAACCAAAAAGAAAGAAAGAACGTCTCTTTTACTGAGCTAAAGCTTGTCATCCTACAATTCCCACTCTTTTTCATCCTACTCAAATTAAGCCCCAGTCTAGATCAAGATATACCTCAAAGAAAACCAGAAAGTGGCTCGTTGTTAGAGAAGCATCGAGTCTGCTTGCTATGTTGGTCTCCCACCTACTTCCTTAGGAGCTTGTGAACACTGTGGGACCAAAGGGCTCCTTGCTTTCCTTCAGGTTTTAAAGGTAAAGGACAACTCTTTACCCAGCACAGTCCTCGGCAAGTGTGCATGGGGTCCAGCTCTTCAGGAAGTGCGGGCATAAATGGTTTCTCCTATTCTCACTGAGTGAACTTTCAAAAAAGCCTGTGCCAAGCAAAATGTGGACAATTTTCCTGGTAGAATTGCCCAAATGTAGAGGTTTAAAATAGTTTTTAATTTGTTTTCTGCTTTTAACATGGCCCTTTTCCCTAGAATATGTACCTTGAATTCTCCCTTGCTAAGCTATTGTTTATCTTCATAACTATATTTTTAACTCAGTATGACCCTTTAAGGACCAAAAGTCTTTTTCAAAGGAAACCAGCACTGAATTGCAGATTTGGAAATCATTTTCCTGTTGTTGTTGCAGTTGTTTGTACACTAGAATTAACACCGCACACTCAGTTGGCTTTACAAAATCAAAATCTAAATTACCTCTTTATTTCATTGTTTTGTTTCTCAGATAAGCCAGCTTTTCATTCTTTAGGCCTGAGAGGTTAGTGACCTTTTTTTTATAGAAATGTAAGGAATTAAAGCAAAAGGTGAAGAGTAGAATATCAATAGGAACCTGTTTTAATTCTTCCCCAGAGCTAAAAAACTTAACCACAGAAAGATTTGAATTGAAAAAAACTGCTACAGTGAATTAAATACTGAAGGCAAATGAAGAATCTGAAGAGTTAAAGAAAAGAAACTGGCAAAGGATTACATTAAAGTTAAACAATTCTTAACAAAATAAAAGAGTAGGCATACAATAATTCATGAAAGTCATGTGCTTGATTTACTTAACGTCTCTGCAGTGAGCACTTCTCATTAACTTACCAAAGTCAGCATTGCTCCTCAGGGGGAAAAAGGAAATTCTGGCATATCAAGGAATAAATAGAATGCTGCAGTATTATTCACTGAATCATTTTGGGGGCAAATTTAGTGCTGTTTTCATGTCTTTGTATTCTTTCTAAGTCTATGTTTGTCAATGTCAATTCAACCCTCCCTGAAAACAACAGAGCTACAATTAGAGATGTAAAAAGCAGTTTGTGTGTAATTTAAATGCTGCAAACTGGCAATCTTCTTATGAAAACCACAAACAATTATTTCCATTCTCATGCACCAGTGCATCTGGTTCACCACCATTTTTTTAAATCTGGTATTGCATATGAATTGATAGTTAATTTCATTGCTGCTGGTGAGGGAAAAAAAAAAAAGAAGCTACATTTTTGACAGGGGTGAGCTATTTGCTTTTTAGTCACAGCACATTGTCATGCTTATGTGGTTAATGAGTTAAATTATATAACCAAGTAACCAGATAACAATTCTTTGCTCTGCT
Organism: Odocoileus virginianus; assembly: GCF_023699985.2. Classification (NCBI taxonomy): domain Eukaryota; kingdom Metazoa; phylum Chordata; class Mammalia; order Artiodactyla; family Cervidae; genus Odocoileus; species Odocoileus virginianus. Next base: position 26,535,589 of record NC_069685.1, read on the forward strand.
TAGCTCAGTAAGTTTTCCCAGGGTCACTGATATTAGGTGTTGATAACCCTGTCTCCATATTGGCCTAAATTTTGCTGTGTTGAGAACAATCAGCTATCTGCAGCACCACAAAGATGAAGAGTCTTGAATAATACCAAAAAGGAGGAATTTTGTTTCTATTTGATCTGACTTTGCCATCTCTGATTAAAGGTAAAAGAAAAAAAAGAAACATGAATGAAAGTAAACCCACCTTTGAACAATTCCCAAATAGGCCTGTTGCACTGAAGGGCACCTTCATTAAAGAAAGATTTACAGACTTCTTAAAAGACACGTATTTGCATCTATTTAGCTTATATGTGAAGAAATCACATGTGGGGAAAACATTTGAATAAACAAAAACCACAGAGATAATGAAAGCCTTTGGAACAACATTGATATGCAAGAACATCCTTCAGGATCACTCAAGAGAAAGTGAGCTTTAATGCAAAGGCATTAGTAATGGACTTTCTATTTTCTTATTAGAATTAACCTTGATCTGGAAGAAAAAACTTTTTCCTTCACTGTTGAATACATATTTCTCTCCAACTAACATATTCTACTAAAACCTTAAAAAAAAAAAAGTGGCACTTATACTGGATTTATTATGCTTGAAATGGGTACTGCCAGAAACAAAATAACTGAGAAAACTATTTATTTTTGAAGGAAACAAGTTGTTTCCAAGGATCATAATGGTATTATAGAGAATGCTAGAATTTCCTTCCCAGCAGGTATTTTCAAAAAAGATTCTCCCCACCAGAGAGAAGTTTAGCCAAAATTTGCCAATGGCAGAAAAATGAATAGATTATTCCTTGAAACTCACTCCAAGCCTATTCTTTTATGCTCCTAGTTTTCAATTGCTAGTTCTTAAAATCAGAGCAATGAGTGGAAAATGTGATTTATTAGCAAGCTATAAGCACAGCCTGATTCAGCTTCACATATATTTTAATACTTTAAGTTTGAATTCTATAATTTGAACTCAATGCCATATTATATCCTTGTGCTATCTGTCTTTCTCACTAGCTTAGTAGAATACAGTGTGTGAGGAAAATAAACTTACACATTTGTCTGATGCAATACAGTCATGCCTTCAAAGGCATGACACCTGTTAACTGTTTGAACAGTAAAAAAAATAAATAAATAAAATAACTGAAGTTTAATTTAAAACTGGAGCAAAGTGCTGATATTTCTAGACTTGGTACCTAAAGCAGAAGTGCCTTGACGTTTAACATTTTTAGGCAACATGAGTAATTCTTGAATTATGCTATTGGGAATGTTAGTACAACATAAAGTCCAGTCCTTGCACTCAAATAACTTAGAGCCTTGAAGCTGAGACTCTCTACCCTACCTCTCCTCTGGGTATTTCATAAGCCAAGTGCCAGCGTTCCCTCTACCCTCTATATATGTATTTCAAGTAGAACTTAAGAGATTCATTCAAAAAAAATGAAAATGCAAATTACATGGTGAAGCTAGAATAATGGAATACAGAAGTAACCCAGGTAACCAAGGTTGTTAGGGCCCACCACAGATTATTTTAGGGTTTTTATGCACTAGGATCTCCAACTGCCACCAGGCTAATGTTAGGATGCAAATACCCAACCCTTGCTACTTCTTCAAGACCTGCCCAGTCCTGGGCATATCCCTAGTTTAAAGGACTTAAGAATTCTAATTTGACTCAGTATTTGCACCTGAAATTCACTCCTATAATCTTCATAAGGAAATTATCAAGATCCCTAAACAGAAGTGACTCTTTTAAATCTCTTAAAGATATTTTGTTCTTAGTCGCTCAGTCGTGTCCAACTCTTTGCAACCCCATGGACTGTAGTCTGCCAGGCTCCTCTGTCCATGGGGATTCTCCAGGCCAGAATATTGGAGTGGGTGTCATGCCCTCTTCCAGAGGCTCTTCCCAGCCCAGGAACTGAACCCAGGTCTCCCGCATTGCAGGTGGACTCTTTACCATGTGAGCCACGAGGAAAGCCCAAAAGATATTGTAAGTACCTAAAATTGGCCTATAATTTAAGTCTGGGAAAGAAATGGCTAGAGGCTAAGGAGTTGATGTTTAACTATATAAAATATTTTTAATTAATCCTTTTCAGTGTCCAACAACATATGCTTGTATACAGTCTAAGGACATATCATTTCATGATTGTTATATTGTTATTTGTTTACCTGTCTTATTCCTAAAGTTTATATTTCTTTGATACCATGATTTATGTCTTGCTTATTTTTTTTACACCTTGGAGAATCTTACACAGTGATTTGCTCATAATAGTGGTTCAATAAATTCTCGTTGACTTTAATTATTCACCACTGCAAAGATCTTGTAGGGCTATGGAGAAAAAAGATTCAGCTTGCCAGACTGCCTTGTAAACATAAACTCTCTTTATATAGATGACAATATTAAGTGATTTCTCGATTGACATTGAGATCTGACATTGGCATTCAACCCACATTGGCGTCCAGCTTTGTCGCTAGATAACTATCGCATGTGTTTCTGTTCCTTCAAATAAAAGCCCTACTTATATCTTGTCGCTTTTTAAACTCAGGAACAGTTCAGGGTTTATCTTGCTGGGATGCATTTTTCACCTATTTCACAGATAAAATCGATTGGTTTCAGGAGGAGTTCAGTAGCTCTGCAGGAGCAGTGTGAAAACCCATGGTAGGCGACGCAGTGTTTTCGCTTTCTGCTTTCCACATGCTTTTTCCTGCCAAAGTTTTTAGTCAGGTTCTGTAATAACACTCAGTACTTCTTTGGAGAAAATGATAGCCTTCCTTAAGGGTAGCAAGATGTGGTTTCTTTACCACAGAAAAGCAAGTTAGCCATCATGAAAGAAGAAAAGTTGCCAACATAATTTACAAATTCGAATTTGGTATTTCAACAACACAGGTCTGGAAAGCAAAATCATTAACCCAAAAACAAGCTCCAAATAAGACAAGTCATAATTCAGTGAAGCCTGAGTTAATTAGAAAGTTGGCAGTGAATGCTGAATGACACTGTCAAAGTGGAAACTGTTGGTACTGAGCTGAAATTCCATGCTGGCTTTCTTTCCTGACAAAACATAATCACCTTCTACCTCCTCTAAGTTACAAAGCAAGGAGGAGCCACAGAAAGTCCTGGAAGACGGGGAATTCAATGAGAAAAAACTTTGTTGACAAAATCTCATCAACAGCTGGTCACCTCCATGACACTAAGATGAGGGAACATCACTCATCTGGCTAAATCCTGACACACAATTTCTTTTTCATTCATTTTCAAAAAAATCCTCGGTGACAATGATCATATTCCAATTTTTAAAAACGCATCAATAACTAATAGAAAAGTCACTCTGATCTCAGAATGATTCTTTAATTTGCAGTCACAAAATTGTTTTTCAGTAACACTCACTCATTTGTTTCTCCAGGGTTAGGAGATCTGTCGTCCCTTCCAGTTGTAAAGGGCACATTTCTGAGGGCTGGATTCCAGGCTAGCCTATCTGCTACTATTTTACTGCAGCCCACAAAGATGGACTCCAAGTCAAATTGACGCTTCAATTTTTTTTTAAACAACACAACAAAATAGCAATTAACCCTAAACATCTTTCACCAAAGTGTTTTGTGGATTTCCAAAGAAGAGATAGGAAAAGGTTTTTGTTTTTTTTTTTTAATATAGTTTATCTTTCATAATTAGGAGTTATATATGAAGCTGATTTTTTAGATGACCTGCCTGGACTGTTAAATGAGAAATAGACATCTCTTTAACTTTTAGATTTTTTGCTTTTATTTGTTGGATCAGCTACCCCATCTTTTCTAGTTGGAGCTGAGTTTTCAGACAGGGGCTTTAATAATGATATATACTCTCCCCACTCGGAGCTAATTCAAAAGTCTTCTCTTTTGAATTAGAAGAAAATGACAGAAAGGCAAAGACTAGAGATCTCTTCAGGAAAATAGGAAATATCAAGGGAACATTTCACCCAAAGATGGTCACAATAAAGGACAGAAACAGTAGAGACCTAGTAGGCACTGAAGAGATCAAGAAGAGATGGAAAGAATACATGGAAGAACTGTACAATGAAGACCTTAATGAACCAGATTACTATGATGGTGTGGTCAGTCATCCAGAGCCAGATATTCTGGAGTGTGAAGTCAAGTGGGCATTAGGAAGCACTGCTGTTAATAAAGCTAGTGGATGTGATGGAATTCAGTAGAGCTATTCAAAACCCTAAAGGATGATGCCATCAAGGTTTTTCACTCAGTATGTCAGCAAACCTGGAAGACCCAGCAATGGCCACAGGACTGGAAAGGTCAATCCTCATCCCAATTTCCAAAAAGGATAGTGAAAGTAAAGTTAAAGTCACTCAGTTGTGTCCCACTCTTTGCGACCCCATGGACTGTATAGTCCACAGAATTCTCCAGACCAGAATACTGGACTGGGTAGCCTTTCCTTCTTCAGGGGATCTTCTCAACCCAGGGATTGAACCCAGGTCTCCTGCATTGCAGGCAGATTCTTGACCAACTTAGCTATGAGGGAAGCCTGAAGAATGTGCTGTCATCAGACGATTGCACCCATCTCCTGTGCTAGTAAGGTCATGCTTAAAATTTTGCATGCCAGGTTTCAGCATTATGCAAACCAAGAACTTCCAGATGTCCAAACTGGATTTAGAAAAGGCAGAGGAATCAGAGATCAAATTGCCAACATTCATTAGATCATAGAGAAAGCAAGGGAATTCCAGAAAAACACCTACCTGTGTTTCATCAACTACGCTAAAGCCCTTGACTGTGGATCATGAAAAACTTTGGAAAGCTCTTAGAGAGATGGAAATACCAGACCATCTTACCTGTCTCCTAAGAAACTTGTATGCAGGTCAAGAAGCAACAGTTAGAACCCTGTATGGAACAACTGATTGGTTCAAGATTGAGAAAGGAATACACAGGGCTGTTCGAAATCACCGTTTGTTTAATCTATATGCTGAGCACATCATGAGAAATGCCAGGTTGGATGAGTTACAAGCTGGAATCAAGATAGGCTGAAGAAACATCAACAACCTCAGACAGAAGGATGATACCACTCTAATGGCAGAAAGCAAGAAGGAACTCAAAAGCCTCTTGATGAGAGTGAAGGAGGAGAGTGAAAGAGCTGGCTTAAAAACTGAATTTTAAGAAAACAGATCATGGCATCCAGCCTCATTATTTCATGGCAATTAGAAGGGGAAAATGTGGAGGTGGTAACAGATTTCCTCTTTTTGGGCTCTAAAATCACTGCTGATGGTGACTGCAGCCATGAAATCAGAAGACAATTGCTTCTTGGCAGGAAAGCTATGACAAACATAGACAGTGTGTTGAAAAGCAGAGACCTTACTCTGTGGACAAAGGTCCATATAGTCAAGGTTATGGTCTTTCCAATGGTCATGTACGGTTGTGAGAGCTGGACTGTAAAGAAGGCAGAGTGCCAAAGAACTGATGCCTTTGAACTGTGGTGCTGGAGAAGACTCCTGAAAGTCCCTTGGACAGTAAGGAGATCAAATCAGTCAACCTCAAGGGATATCAATCCTGAATAGTTGTTGGAAGGACTGATGATGAAGATGAAGCTCCAGTATTTTGGTTACCTGATATGAACAGTCAACTCATTGGAAAAGCCCCTGTTGCTGGGAAATATAGAAGGCAGAAGGAGCAGAGGGTGTCAGAAGATAGATGGCTGGATGTCATCACCGATGCAATGGACATGAACTTGGGCAAACTCTGGGAGTTGATGAAGGACAGGGAGGCCTGGCATGCTGCAGTCTATGGGGTCTCAAAGAGTCAGATATGACTGGATGACTGAACAACAACAATAAATACTCTTCCAACTCTGAGCTAATTCAAAAGTCTTCTCCATATGAGTTGAGGACTGTGGACAAAGAGATTTAGAGAGTCCACCACGGATAGCATGTGTGTTTTAATGATACTGATGGTCAGGTGCTCCGAAAGTAACTGGAAGTACAAAATGCCACATGGTCCATTGAGGACAAAAGCAAACCTCATCACTCCCAGTAACCACCATTTACACAAAAGACATAAAGGGGCCAGAACTGCCCCACCAAAAGCCTTGGTTTGACATACCCTCAATTTGAGTTCCTAGGTGAAAATAGGCTGTCTTCATTAAACAAACTGGGTTTCTCCTCCCCCATAATGTTTACCCAAATTTATTCCTTCTTTCTTAACAGCTCTAAATTATTTAAATGGGATGAAAATGAAAACATGAATTTTTAAAAAGCAAAACTTTACAAAGTTTTCTTGATATGTATCCATAAGTCACAGAAATAGGACATACATAGGGGGCAGAATTAGAATGAGAAGGGAAATCCATGTAGGAGTGTACTGGGGGTATTCACTGGGCTTGTTGGCTTGTTGATCTTATTGACATTTCTTAGGCACATCCTGATAAAACACACTGTTCCATTACTAGCTAGACATGACCAAAATAGGGAGGAGAGGAAACATGCCTAGCTGCATTCTCTTAAAATTAGCAGTGACCTTCCTAATTAAAACCTACCCTGTGAGAGAGCAAGTGAAGATACCCACCTTTGAAAGACTGGCATGGATCTCCACTAATTTAAAAATTGTCACTTACAAACCCAAAGAAACTGGCTTATTAAAGCGAACACTAATGGAAGATTCTGTTGCACAGAGATGACAGGACAGAGGATTGAAAGGAGGAAGGGATGAATGTGTATATCTTGCATTGCCTTTCGTTATCTGAGAAGAAGCCTCTGACAGCAAGAGCCCCATCAGAAGGGTGAAAACAAAATGAGTGTGGCAGGGACCACATTCTCCTGGTTTATTAATATGTATTATATATAGCTCTAAGTCACTGAGTGCCACAGATAGGTGGGTTATTCTGTTTAAGTATATTAATTTTAAACAAGTGTATGAAGAGAGGTTCAAGGACACACAGTTTGGTATATTTTATCTTGTTTTTTAGATGATTGCTTGGGAAACCCTTTTAGTCTGCCATAAGGCAAGAGAGTATTCTTTAATCAACTGAAAAATTCAGTGAATGCATTAAACTATCTTCTCAACAGTCATCCAAATATACTTCAGCAAATACACACACACACACAAGAATACACACATTCTTTCTCATTTTAGCATGCATTTTACCTTACGTTTTTCCACATTACCCATGACTAACTAACCTCAGAGAACCTATGGATGCTAAGGTATAATGTTCTATGATACCTTTTACTCTAATATAAGGCAGATAGGGGCTTCCCAGGTGGCTCAGAGGTAAAGTATCCACCTGCAATGCAGGAAACGCAGAAGACAGAAGATGCAAGTTGGATCCATGGGTTGGGAAGATCCCCTGGAGGCGGGCATGGCAACCCATTCCAGTATTCTTGCTTGGAGAATCCCTCTGTCCATGGGATTCTCCCGCCAGACTACAGTCCATAGGGTCACGCACAGAGTCGGCCACAACCACGATGGAAGTGACTTAGCACGCATGCACACAAGCAGCAGGTAAACCAATCTTCCCAATCCTCCCTGCCCCAACCCCCGCCAAAAAATGCCACTATAGTAAATAGAAAGAACTGTCCTTCCCAATCTAACTCAGCTTAGCTTCCTTTTGAATTGCTCTGTGTCTGTCACATTCAAGTCAACACCATGTAGAGTTCATACCTCATTTCTGTTCAAATTCATATTTTCATGCCTTAGAAAGCCATAACTATAGTGACAAACAGCCTTGGCTTTGAACGCAAAGAACTTGAATCCATATGCTGACTATGCCACTTCCTGTGTGATTTGGGGTCATACAATTAAATTTTTTGGACCTCAGTTTCCTCATCTTTATCAGATTATTGAGTATCTTCTTCTTAAGGTTTTAATTAAGCCCTTAGCACAGTCCCTTCAACATGGCAAATCTCAGTAAATAATAGTCTTTACTCTCATTATCCCCTACCAGACAAGCCACACAGCTTTACTCTGCTTTCCTCCCTTCACTTACCTGCAGCACAATATCCTGCCCTCATCCTAGAACTGTGGATTATTTAGAAACCATTCCTTCCCGTTCTTCCCACAGTGCATCCCACTCATTTGCCTGATTTATTCTTCTCCTTGTCTTTATACTGACAAAGTGGTTGATTGAATTCCTCAAGGATGCAGTTGTCTAGTAAGCCATATATATAGTAAATTCTATTCATAGCTCGGTCCACCCAATATGAGAGATTTAATAGAGAGGGTGAGAAAAGGTAATAGAAGAAAAGGAGAAAAGTCAGCAAAATGAAATATAAAAAGAAGCTCAAGTGCTTACAAAGGTTTTATCAAGTCTTGGTTCAAATATAATCTATGCAATAGCATCTCTTAAAATGAGACGTTGAAAAAAGTTCCATGAACACAGTTTATAGAAAATTCTCGACATGGAACCAATCTTAGAGATAACCTGCTATATCCCAACCACTTTACAAATGAAGAAATGGAGGAATGGATAGTTTAAATGACTTTTGTTAGGGCATGTAATAATCAAATAACAAATCCAAGACTTAAACCCTAGTTGCCTTATCCCTAGAACAGAGCTTTTTATCCCTAAATCTTTTTGTCACCCAGGTTATTAACCTAAGAAGTTATTCATTCGTTTACTCCTAAGAAGTCATCTTTAACTTAAAGCATTTGCCTATCTTCTCAATCTCAGATAATCTTTTCCTGGGGTAGGATTGTCTACTGAATTTCACTAGTATCAGATTTCATTGTCTCCAGACAATTTCTGAAGCATCTTAGATATATATCACCCCAAGCCAGCTCCTCTTTGGTTAAACAGCTAACATGATATGAATTGAAGGAGAAAAGTTACACAGCTCAAACTTATCTTCTGGGACTTCCCTGGAAGTCCAGTGCTTAAGAATCTTAAGAATGCAGTTCCGTTGCAGAGGGCATGGGTTCAAACCCTGGTTGGGGAACTAAGAGCCCACATATTGCTCAGCACAGCCAAAAATAAATTTTAAAAAAATTTTTTAAAAAAGCAACTATCTTCCCAGAAACTTTCACCATCTTTTTAATAACATTTTAGGGAAATTACATTAAGGCATTGTATTAAATATGACCTCTTCTCATCTAATCATCAAAAATAGTAGACACTAAATATATACTTCTTTGAAAGAAGGAAAATTTGGACACTATTATCCACACTTTCATCAAAATAGGGGATAAGTTTCCGAGGACATAGATAATGTATCCAGAGGTACTAGCTGGTGCATAACAAGTCTGGATCTATCTCAACCCAGATCTCTCTGACACCACTTCATTCACTTCTCCCTCTGCTTGACACCATTGTGGCCACTGCTCTGGGTTAAAGGCATCATCTTCAAAAGATGTCCTTTACTAATGGACACTCAAGAGTAGAATCTTACAAAGTGAATACATTAGGGAACGTTAGTTGATTGAAGTACCTAGTAGAAAAGAACCATTTGAGGGAGAGAGCGCTTCAACTGGTGAGTTTTGATTGAAGCAAGGGAGTCAAAACACAGAGAATCTGGAGTGGACCCGGCTGCACGGTGCAGGGGGGAGGCTCTGGCCAATCGTGGCTGTGCATTGAGGATAGATGGCGAAGCAAAGAATCACTCCACAATCCTCTGCAGGCCAGCCCTGACATCCAACCATCATTTTCAATGTGAAGAGCTACTTGGATCTGATTTTTGAGGGTTTCGGTTTTAGGATTTCACTGCTATTTTCACTCTGAAAGGGCATTAGAGAGTACGTTAGATGGAGATAACTCTGTCTCTTGCTCAGCGTGCTGCTTCTATAAGTGTGCCTTCCTGAAAATAAACTACATCTGGCAACCACTCGTGTGAATTACCTAAATAAAAGACTCACACTGTTAATGGAGCACTTTTGTACTAGAAAAAGAAACCATTAGATTTGATGTTAAAAGAAACTGCTACTGTCACTTACTTGATTGATTGCATCTTTTATTAGGTCTTCACTGAATTATTTTATGGTATTTCTCTTTAATCTGTTCCCCTTTGTTGGGACATTAAGACTGTGTATTTTGAAAGTTGTGGGAGAAAATGTTGAGAAATATAAAATTCCAGATCATAAAAGCCTTTTTCACGGGTGGTATTATGAACGGAGCTGTCATGTGGAGTCTGGAATGTAGGTGTAAATTTCAGGGAGTGAGGATTATGTTGTAAAGAGAAAGGGAAGTATAAATTGGAGCTGTAGGTTGGTGAAAGAAAGGGAATGCAAGGCAATCGAAAAAGAAGCATGGGGCACCTATTACAACTATTACCAAGGGGCTTCCTCCAGTCACGGCCTTCCAAGTAATGGTTTCTGAAGTGATATTTTCAAGGATCAGATGTAAACTCTGCTCAGCAGGTGTGCTCTATTTGAGCAACCTCCCTTCTTTGTCACCTGGCAGAGCCTGTGATTAACCTGGCTCACACCAGAAAAAAATGTCCTAGGTTTAAATTATATGTAACCTCCATCACTGGGGACCCTGCGGCAGTGGGTGTAACTGTAGCATCCGTGTGCCCAGAGGACGAGGAATTTGGCACCTGATGAAACAGATGCAAGGCATCCACACAGCAAAGGAGTGCATGCTAAAGAGCTGAGACAGACGGCTGGCTGGCTGAGTGTGTTCATGGAGCTGGGAGCCCACAGGTCTGCAGAAGACAGTTAATAATCATCGTGACAGGCTGTCAAGCTTCCATTTTTCCCTTTTCTGTTTTGCATATTGACCCTGAACTGGGTGGCGTGTTCATTTTCTATGCCTTGCCATATAGCATCAGGGCCGGGCCAGCCCTGCCTGGGGTCTGCCGCTCACTAACAAGCTACCGCCTTTGACGGTTGTGGCAGAACCTCATGCTTGTGTTTATAAATGCCGCACACAGAAACTCGCTGGTAGGCAAGGCTGCCGAGGGTACCACACTGCTGATGTGCAGAGGATTTCAGGTGAGCAGAGAGAATCTCATTAGCAAAGTCTCCCCTGTCCTTCCTGTCCAACTGCCAGAAAGCCAATGAGCCCAGCAGCTAGGAACATGGGCATGGGAGTGGACATTTTCTGCCCAGACTTGGAGTGCTGGCCTGACCTCCCCACTGGTCACCCCCAATTCAATAACCAAGACAATTCTTGAATTTAGAAAATTTCTCATTGGCTCAGGTTGAATTCCCCAAAAGCAGAGCCCAAAATAAATCACTTGTGAAAGTGATTTATTAGGAAGTGATTTCCAAAGAAACAGATAGAGGGATTGAGGAAGTAGGACCACAAGGAGAGGAGACTGTGGTAGACAGAATGATGCCTCCCCTGAAAGATGCCCACCTCCTAATACATACAACTTGTGAATAGGTTGCCTTCTTTGATAAAAAGGGAAGTAAAATTACAGATGAAATTAAAATTACAAAATATCTGGTCACAAAATAGAGAGATTATCCTAGATTATACACAGTTGGGCTCAATCTAATCACAGGAGGACTTAAATGAGAAAAAAGGTAGGTTGGGAAGACCGCAGTATGAGCAGGGCCTGATGCACCCTGTGCTGGCTCTTAGATATCGGGGGTTCTGTGAAAGAGCAGAGAGGCCTCTGGGAGCTAAGGGTGGGGCCCAGCTGAGAGCCAGCCAGGAAACAAGACCACAAGCACATGGAACTGAATTTCTGCCCAGAAAAGGATCTTCCCATTCACTCTACAAAAATGAACACACCACCACCAACGCCTTTCAGCCTACTGAGACCGAGATGGGACTCCTGCAGACTATTAAATTATAAGTTTTTATGTTTTAAGTCATGAAAATTGTGATGATTTGTTACAAAAGCAATAGGAAACTAATATAGAAGCCAAATGAAGATATCAAGCAAAGGACCAGAGCTGGTAACCCACTCAATTCCCTGGAGAAGTCTGGTGACAGTGTAAATCACACCTCAGAGTTTTCATATAGGGGACCAAAGAGCTGGGTATTACAACCATGACATCCATCAAGCATTGCCTAGGGTTAGGAGTATGCAGTGGTGGCAGTAAACCTGGTTTTTCAAGAACTTCCTAATCTTCAAACAGGAAAGTACACTCTTACAGTCTAAGGACACCCTTCCAACAAAGAGATGCAGGTGCTGGCTATAAGGAAAGAGCAATGAGAATCAACGTGGAGGAAAATAGCAAAGAAACTAAGCATACGTGCGAAGAGCGCTAACACTCTCTGCTGCAACCATCCATCATAATAAATACACATTTTCCAGAAATCTTTCATGTAAATAAAACCACTGAGTAGCTCAGGAAACACAAGTTTTGAAAGCAACAGAGCATAGCCAAGTTCCCAACTCTTATTTGTGGCCTTGGGTGAATTGCCTGCTCTCTGTATGTGTCAGTTGCTTTGGATAGAAAATAGGAATTATCAATGGGCAGCTCTTTTGCCAAGTCTCCAAGAAGTTTCAGTAAGTGAATAAATGAAAAGCACCTTGCACAGTGCCTGGAAAACAGCTAAAGTTGGTTCTCTTCCTCTTTTGTCCCTTGACCTTGGACTTTGGGACATAACACACTTTATCTAACATAGGAAGGAAAGATCAACATGGAGTTCTAACCTATACAACCTGCATGTATTTCTTTTCCTTCAGTTTATCAACTTGCCAGTTTCCTCCCAACTTTACAAAAGCCCTCTCTCTTCAACACCTGCTCTAGACACTGAGATTCCTTTATTTTATATAGCCAAACTTATTAAAACAGTATTCTATACTCCAGTCTCTATCATCTCATCCTCCATTTACTTTTCAATCCCATAGGGTTTCTGCCCTCTAATGTGCTTGTCCTTAAAAAGTATCACACTGTTTGCTGAATCTACTGTTTCTTAAGCTCACAGTACTGGTTGACACTGTTGGCCACTCATTCTGAAATGTATTTCCCTTCTCCACGTCTAACTTGCTCAGGTTTTACCCCAGCACTCCTGCAATTCCTCACTGTTTCTCTGTGAAATGTTAGATAGCCCTCATCTGCAATCCTCTTTTCAGCTCCCACCTTAGATTCTTAATTTAATAATAGCAATAACAGTAGCCAATATCAAGTGGCATTTACAGCGTCCAGGCACTCGACTAAGGACTTCACGTGATACTTAAGATGGTCAAAAGGATTATTCCCATTTTACAGAGACGGCAACCAAGGTTTGGAAAGGCGAGGTAACATGCCCATAATTACACAGCCCCAAAATGGCAGAGCTGGGATTTGAATTCAGGAAGCCTGATTCATTTCCACTGTTTCACTTAGCTTGCCTTCCTGGTTTCCCTATCCATGTGTAAAGTTTCACCCACCAAAAACTTGCCAGTGACCAACAAGTCTCTATCTCTGGTCTAATATCTCTGCTGAGCTGTAAGCTTATGAAGTGCTCATTACCTCCCAGGCAGATTCTCTTACATGTACCACAGAAATTTCATATTATGTTCCCCAACCCCAATATCACCCCCATCCAACAACCTGCCCTTTCACTTTCTGTTACAGTGAAAGTGAAAGTTGCTCAGTCATGTCTGACTCTTTGCGACCCCATGGACTATACAATCCATGGAATTCTCCAGACCAGAATACTGGAGTGGGTAGCCTTTCCCTTCTCCAGGGGATCTTCCCAACCCAGGGATCGAACCCAGGTCTCCCACATTGCAGGCGGATTCTTTACCAGCTGAGCCACAAGGAAAGCCCAAGAATACTGGAGTGGGTAGCCTATCCCTTCTCCAGCAGATCTTCCCGACCCAGGAATGGAACCAGGGTCTCCCACGTTACAGGAGGATTCTTTACCAACTGAGCTATCAAGAAAGCCCCTTGTTACAGTAAATTTCTGCCACAGTAAATGTCTGTCACAGTAAATGGTATCAATTCAATTGCCGAATGACATTCTTGTCTCCTTTCTCTTCTACATCTGGTCAGTTACCAAGTCCTACCAATTCAAACACTACAACAGCTTGGAGCCCTCATCCATCCCCAACTACTACAGCCTTGTTTCAAGGCACCCACTTTTCTGTGTAAACTACTAGAGTTGATTCTTAACTCATCACTTTGCCTTTAGTCTCACAACCTGCAAGCCTACCTTATTGCCCAGGTCAGTTTTCCAATCCATAAATCTGATTATATTATGTTTCAATATTTTCCATTACACAGTAAAGTACAAAGCTCAGACTTGGCTGAGAAGACTGGCTGTCATCTGAACCTCCATTGTTTTTTTCTAGTCTCCTCTCCTGTGCAGTCCCCCACTGGCCACACCAGATACTGCAATTTCCCGAGAATGCATCTCCCATTCCTCTGTGCCCACTGCACTGCCCTCTCCTCTGCCTGGGGTTCTGTCCCTCCCTGACTACCTGGCCTGTGCCTTATTGTTGTTCAGTTGCTCAGTCGTGTGTGATTCTTTGTGACTGCATGGACGGCAGCATGCCAGGCTTCCCTGTCCTTCACCATTTCCTGGAGTGTGCTCAACGATAGCCTGTTCCTACCCATCCTTAAACACTCATTCAAGCATCACCATGCCAGGAAGATCTCTCTGCACTCACAGATCAAATGAAATGCAATGTCCTTGTGCTTCCTCTCTGATTCTTTCAATTGGCCTTTTTCAGAGTGATGATCACACTGGGTTATATAATCATTCACATTTTTATCCATCTCCCCAACTAGACACTAAGCTCCTGGAGAGTGGGGGTTGTATCTGATTTAGTGCAGTAAGCCTAGCACGCTGCCCACAGTAGAACTCGCTACGTATCTGCTCAATGAAAAAAGCACAAATAAACGAACAAATTGAGAGAATAACACACTATGACTGCATACCCAGACCTCTGGGGTTCCCACAAATCTCTAACAAATGCTCTCTCGGGTACTTATTATCCATAACGTATCGATGCAGATGTTGCTCTTGACACCATATGGCAGTCACAGTCCCAAGCACCCAAGAGGAAACATACTTGAAAATGCTTTAGGTGAGACACTGTGGCAGAGAGAGGGGGACAGAGCCATATGTGAGGGGTGCTGTTCATGGCTCTGGTTACAATGGCGGGAGCTGCTCGAGATGTTAGTTGAGGCAGTCAAACAACATTTTGCACCTTAAGGTTAAATCCAAGAGCGTACTGATAGGAAGGGAAGAGACAGAGATTTCCCATGGCAGAGGAATCCAGTCTTCTTAGGAAACTGGAACAAGGTTACAATTTTTTTTTTTACACCCAGAAGCAAAAAATACATAGGGCAAAAAAAGAGGCAAACATTCTTCCTCTTTATACATTCAGGTCTAATTGGAGAAAAGTCACAAAACAAGAAAGCAATAGAAAAGGAGGGGATAGGAATTTTTCCTTTTTCCATTTGCTAACTGTGTAGTGGCAAAAATTACTGTTAGTGACAGTGCTATTATATAGAATTCTAAAGAAGAAGGCACCCTGATAAGTCTATTTAAAGAAATACTTGGATACATCATGTAGACTCCTGCCTATGCTAAGGAAATATACAGAGTCTATCAGAAACAGGCCAGAAGGAGACCTGGCTTCCAGGACTCACCCTGCCCTTATAATTAATAGTATCCTCAGCTAGTGTTTCATGGGATTCCTTTTACCAGTGGACAGAAGAAGAGGTGAAGCAGATGATCCTTAACTTCCCTTAAAGCTCTAACTTTCCCAGATTCTCTCCCTTTATTCTCTCTCAGCAGCTGGATTGATCACAGGGGACGGGGCAGTCTGGAATCCAGCCAGAGGAAGGCAAAGAGATGCTTGGCAGACCTAAGCAACTGTGACACACAAGACTTGAGAATCGATGGACGTGACTTCAGTGACAAGCTGTTGCCCGCCCTGGCTGTCATGAGCCAGCCGTGGCTCTGCAATCCATGGTAACAAGCCATTCTGCAACGGAAGGAAGGAGCAATAATCTCACCTTACTGATTTCCCACTTCCTCCCGTCCTGAAGTCTTGAACTCCAGAATAGACCACACAGACCAAGAGAAATGTGCTATGTGGGCTGGTGAGTAGCCAGCCAACTCATCTTTCAAACACGCCCACCAAGAAAGCGGTTAAACTGAAGCTATCATCAAAAAACAAAACCAAAAAAAGAAAGTAAAATTCTACGTGCCTGGTAATGAGAGGGTGTCATTCACAGAGAAAAGACAGAAAACAAGTTGTGCTCGGGTTCTTATAAAAAGAGCAGGTAAAAGAAAGAAAGTCCATAAAGGCGATTTTCCCTAGTACCAGATTGGAAAATGCCAGTTAGCTGCAACCGTGCAACAGTAAAGACGGGACAGGGTCTTATTTTTGTGTTTGTATTTTAATTTTTATTGTAGTATAGTTGCTTTACAATGTTAGTTTAAGGAGGCAAATTAAAAGCTACTTTTTTCCCAGCTATATATGAAACCATGTGAAATCAGAACACTATAAGGAACTCAAAGGATCTGACAGTCTTGACTCTAAAAAGAACGAGCACGTTCACACAGGCTCAATCCTCCCAGCAAGTTAAAATAAACAGTTCAGGGACCCACAGAAAAGGACACATCTTTGTACCCACTCCTGACACCAACACTACTGTCAGTGGCATCATCTTCTTACTGTATCTTCGTCCAGATTTCTGTATTTTTAGTCCTACTTTTGCATATTTACATAATGTATTTAGTTTCATATTTCCTTCTCCAAAACCTGTCATCTCTATTTTTATCAGAATTTTTTTTCACTGCTTAAACAATACATGAAAGGAAAAGACAAAAAGATAAAAAGATATGCCGCCCAAGGGTCACACTGTCCCTCCTCTGTAGCATGGTTCAACCTGCGGTCACAATATGCCCTTTTGCATACTCACAGGCTAAGATCAATATGTCACAATTTGCTCTTCCAACTTCTGTGCCTCCGGTCAAGACAGCATATTTACCACTCCTTATTTCATTCTCCCTTTCAGGCGACACAGTAGCTTTCCCCGGGAATCCTGTTATGGTAGTTATATATTTGTTCCTACTTTATTTTGTTGTTGCTGCCCTGTGGTTTGCAGTAATGGCCCAGCGCTGAGCCCGCCTTGCTCTGGTGCCTCACGGCTTGTTTTCCTGCCCACTTGCCTGTGTGTGAGCCTGCTGCTGGCTTGCTTCTGCCCTGGTCCCTGAGCTCTTCCTGACTTGGGGGTCTCTCCCTTGCCTCCTCTCCTTGGATCCTTGGTCTCAGACTCCAAGCCTCAGGCTTCTGCCCTGTGTCCATGGGCTTGATCGCTCCCACCCCAATGCCCCCACCCTTCACTACCCAATCTGCTTTATTTTAATCGGGAAAGCACAGTACCTTAAACATACATAAGCCTGAATATAAAGCAATGAGATTGATGCCACAAAACTCATACCAAAATAAAGTCTTCCTGCTTTATAGTCATAGTCTATATTTGTCTGTTTATATGCCTATTTATACATGCATATAGAGATACTGTATTTAGAGTTTTATTTCCTTCCCCTACAACTGTCATTCTATTTTTAACAGATTTTTTGCTTTTCAAATGTGGTAGGAAAAGACAGAATTAAGCAGGTAAGGTGCTGCTGCTATAGAACAGGTGGGAGCCAGGAGCACAGTAAAAAAATTTTAAACTTTTTTTTTTAAGTGTAATTTCCTTTAAGACTATTCTTCAAGGATTGGATTTTAGAAAGTTAGTGTAATAGATAGTCAGAAAATCTATATTCTTGTCTTAGCTCTGACACTAATGACCTGAAAATGAGGGCTGTGAATTAGGAGATTTGGTTTCTCATGCATTTTGAGTGGGACAGTGGTGTATTTTGAGGTCATATCCCTCGATCATAATTCAGGCTTCTTGGGCATTAAGTGGTAGTAACAGTCCCCAGACAGTTCAATTACCCAAACACCCCACAAGTGCCCCTACAGGAACTGACTAGATGATTTCATGCAGTCGCATGATTTCGCATGTTGTGCTATCACTTTAATCGTGTCTGACTCTTTGTGACCCTATGGACTGTAGTCCACCAGGCTCCTCTGTTCAGGCGAATTCTCCAGGCAAGAACACTAGAGTGGAATGCCATGCTCTCCTCCAGAGGATCTTCCCAACCCAGGGATTGAACCCATGTCTCTTACATCTCCTGCACTGGCAGGTAGGTTCTTTACCACTAGCACCACCTAGGAAGCCCCAGATGATTTCATGATTCTAGTCAAAAAGACAATTAGGGAAAATGGCTTAAGATTCTCATCATTTGTGAAACAAGAAGACAATGAGATTGACAGCATCATGTAGTGATTGCTAAAATATTAATTAATCTTACCTGAAACATTTTGGGCCTACTTCTTAATGTTTTTGGCAAACTACTAGTTGGTTCCCTCAAATCCACTCTCCTTCTCGTCCAGAAAAACAGGCATTTGTGGAAGTTAGTGGAATGACATAATGGAATAAATCTAAGTGTATCGTCATCTTGAGTAGCGAACTACCACCCTAAGGACCCTGGATTAGCCAAACTAAAACTTCTTACATAAGTTGTATTTGGGGATCTCTTTGTTACAACAACATAACCTTTACCTTGACTTAGCTTGAGTGTTGTACTTTAGCTACCTCATGTGAAGAGTTGACTCATTGGAAAAGACCCTGATGTTGGGAGGGATTGGGGGCAGGAAGAGAAGGGGATGACAGAGGATGAGATGGCTGGATGGCATCACTGATGAACATGAGTTTGAGTAAACTCCGGGCATTGGTGATGGACAGGGAGGCCTGGCGTGCTGCAGTTCATGGGGTCACAAAGAGTCGGACATGACTGTGCGACTGAACTGACTGACTGAACTGAACTTGAGTAATACAGAAATTAGCACCCGGAAGCAGTATACCAAGTAACAAAATCTAAAATATTGATACATTTCTAAACTGGCTTAGAAATTATCTAATGGGCAGAGGAAAACTAGACATTGCCTTCTGATCTTCTGTATCCCTTGTTATGCTTTCAGCAAAGCTCTCACCAGTGTCAGCTCAGAAAGCACACCCAGGGAGCTCATAGCTCTGGAGGAAGTGCCGGGGAAATACCCAGAAATTTAGAAGTGAGTTGCTCCTTGCCACTTTCAATAAGATACCTAAGAAAGAGACACATTAAGGCAAGGGCTTGTCAGTTTGAAAGCAGACATGTGCAAAACTACAAATCCACTAAGGGAGATACTCTTCCTATAGTCTGAAATCTAAATCACCGGAGAGTCCAGACATCTGTAGAGTCACAGGATTGGAAACACAAACTGGATTGGGTCTACACCGAAAATAGCAGAACACAAGTCTATTACCTGGAGCCTCTCTCAAACATCTCCTGTGAAGATGTCGGCAAGAGATGCCTCCAGTACAGACAAGCCAAGCCTAAGTGAAGAACTGGGGCGGGCTGGGGGTGGGGACTGGGCAATGATGCCAGCAGTAAAAGAGAATCAGCAGGCAAAAGGTACTATGTCCAGGAAAAACCCCTTATTAAAGTTTACCTGCCAATAGGAATGAATGGAAACAAGTGTTAATAGATTGAAAACCTACATACTTTTAGGAAATTGTATTGCCAAAGAAATCACAAGTCTAGCAACACTCTAGGTCCCAGGCCTGCTTCAGCCAGAGCAGACTGCAAAATCTTTACTTTTCAACACCCACTTCAGACAGATAAAACCACACAAGAGACTATTACAAATGATACAGCTGGGGTCCGTGAAGTGGCTACTTACAAACCATACTCCAATGCTAGGGCAGGAGGTCTTTGCAATAACTAAAGACTGCTGTATTTCCAATTCTTCTATTATACGAATGAGAGTTTTGAATTGTAGTTATCATATTTTAGGCTGATAATCTGCCTATTGGTTTATAGTCATCAGACCACAGAAACTTCATCTGGGCCTATTGAAGAGGACTATTCATCATCTCCCAGAGTTCCAAAACTTTGATCTGATGCAGAAATGGATGAGACTTTGCACTGTCTCCCTTGGGACACAAGAAGATGATAAGAAACATGAACATGGATATTTAGGGGACCAGAGTGGCAGCCTGCTAACCATCCCCCAAAATCTGCCCTGACATAATTTCACGGCCATCTAGTTAAAAATTACATTTTCCAGAACCCAGTGGAATGTGAAGAGAAGTAACACTTACATATTAAAAGTTCACTGTCTCTTTGTTAAAAAGAAAGCTCTTGCTCTGGACTTTTCCCCTTCCCATGAACTGTAACACAGCCATATTAGCATTCCAGATCCCTCTTGGGCCTGGTCAGTTAGTACTTCGATCTAGAGGATGGTGAACATGGCAGAACAAGACAGAAGAATTGGCTTCCTCAACAACTCTGTCCGTCATGATCCCTTGTCACTCAGGGCTGAACTGACTGAAGTGTTACCTAAGAACTAACTTTATCTTAGTCAAGCCATTTTATTTCTTGTTCCCTTTGTCATAACAGCTTAGCCTTTGCCATAGATAATATACTATCCACATTTCTGGCCCTTTGTAGGGACTATGGGGCTTTCTTGTCCAAGGTTAGACAACTCTGGAAGCCATCCCCAGAAACAAAGAAAACCACCAATTCATAGGAAATAAACTAAGAAATTAAATGAGTGAAAAATCAAACTGGGACCTATTTTACACCTCAATGAAGACTAGACATAACTATTATTACAAAGAGTGAAAATACCCTACTGTTTTGAAAATTCCTTTTGGGTTTTATTTCACAGGCCCTGTCTGCCTTATTTTCTTGTTAGAAAATTTCTTGCTACTTGTTCCTTTACTTGTTAGAATAATCCAATGAATAATCCAATAATCCAACAATCCAATAAAACAATGCATATTGAGTATTCATTCCCTACATTGCAAACTCACAATCTTTTGTTAGAGATAAGAATGAGAGAAAGTTGTGTTACTATGTTCATTTCCACAGTGAACAGAGAAGAGAGGGTCTCAGAGAGGAGACAGGCCAATCTCTGAAGTATGTGTGAGAAAAGAAAATGAGCCCTGAGGTCAACAGTCAGTGGGTTCCAGAAAAACGAAACATCCACAACCTGCATGACCATTCAGCACTTCTCCATGTTATTGTCAACAGTTCTTTTATATTTGCCCTTCCTAAGCCTTCAGAAAGTCAATCAGGCTGAAATCATAGGGAAATAGATTATAAATTGTACAAAAGAGCAGTGGATTGGGGAAAATAACAATTACATATTTGAAAATTTTATAACAGATACTCTAATCAGGGTATGAAAAATTTTCTAAAGCTACGTTTAAATTTTTACAAGTGAACACTCCAAGTTACAGGTGGATAGGGAACAGCGAACATAGAATTGTTTGATCCAGTAGGTTAAGTAGTAGGCAGAAGATAATAGAGAATAAATTGCCAGCAGATGTTGCTGTTGGTTCAGAGCCTGAGACTGCCAAATAAGAATAGGCTGTTGGGATATCATGGAATATAAATGACTTTCTCACTCCGGATGATTTAATTTCACTGAATTGAAACCTGCAACTATTTATTGTGGTGTGCCCAATGCGGCTGAAAATTTTTGAAGTTTTAGAAGTATTTCTTTACAAGAAAAGAAGTTAGTATGCTGGATGTCGTGGGTGCACTACCAAGATCCCTCCCCAAGGACGAAACTGAAGATGAGCTAGGGCCAGCTGTGAATGCCTCTTCCCAATTCTCCTTCCCTGGCTTCATAACAGTAGGTTGAAATTAGTCTTGATGGGACTACTTACACTATGGAAATCAGCAAACAAAAAAATAAGGGTTTTGTGGTGGTTTTTGGTTTTGTTCTGTTTTGCTTTGTTTTGTGTCCAGAGAGCTGATTTACCAGAGCACCACTGCTGGGAGTATTGGCAGGTGGGGCCCTTGGTTGAGTCGGTTCACATGCCCTTCCTAAGGACATCCTACATCCAAGGCTGGTCTAGGCAGAGAGTGTTAAATGCCCTCAGGCCCCAATCCAAGACAACCCCTTCTTATGACTGCATCCTGGTTTGACTTCTTGCACTTCTTCCTGATTCCTTCACGCCCTCACTGTTGATCCAGACAGCTCTCTCTACTAAACCTCCACACACAAATCTCTGCCACAGAGGCTGCTTCCTGAAATACCCAACCAGATAAGGAGTTTATTACTCAGATATAAAAACAGAAAATTAATCATTCTAAAAAAGATAACTCATTATAACACTATTTACTTGGGTTTGTGCTGTTCAAAATGATTGATAAAAATGGAGAAGGCAAAACAATGCTGTAGGTTTCGTAGAGAGTTTGTTTTAGTTCTTTTTATTGCTCTTTTACTGGAATAGTCTTCTCTTGGGGAGCTTTTAATGTGGTACTAAATGTAGGAAACACTGGAGGTTTTTGTTTGTGAAAAAAATTTCAGCATTTGTGTTTATTTTCGTTATTTAAAGAGGAATTACCTTAGTGGTGGCATTCTAAACTCAAAAGAAAATTATTGATACAAAAAGAGATCAAAAATCATCAAAGGAAACAAATAGAAATTAATTGAACTGACTTTTTGAATATAAACTACTATATTTTTCCCCTCAATCACTGCTTTCAGCCTTGTTTTTTGCTCAACACTTTAGCAAGTCTCTTGCATTTCAGTTTACTCTCAATGATTAGAACACTCTCCAGTTTAAAATTGCTCTCATATTCCATTTAAATCTGATTTCTGCCTCAGCGCTCCCTCGGCCATGGCCAGGTCTGCAGCTTCAAAAGCTCAGGTGTGGAAGACAGGGTGAGGTCAGTACTTTCACTCTCAGCATCTTGGAGTGGAAGGGGAGGGACACGGATGCATCCTTGTCCCTTCTCAAGGCCTTACTTCTTTGGGGTTGGAGTAGGTGAGAGGAGCGATAGAAGGCAGATGCAACGTTCTCTAAGATAAACTCCATGACGGTAGCCTCCTCCTGACTGCTTGTCAATACCTCTCCAGCTAACTCAACAGGACATCTCTGGGCTATGAAAGCCAGAAGTCCAAGTGCTGACTGCAGGGGTGGTCTTTCAGATTTATCAGGAGACCTTAAGAAATCTCTCTACTGTTCAGTTTTCTGAAACGGGAAGCTAGGTCTGGTCTTATCTCCCAAACCCCTTAGCTCCTGACTCCCCCATATCACAAGATGGATAGGGTAGAAGCTGACAAACCCTCAGCTATCCCAAGTAGAGAGGAGGGGAATTCTGCAGGACTGAAATACAAGCCCATGAGGCTTCTCTTTTCTCTTCTCCTCAGTTCTCTTTTCTACAGTCTGCTGGAGTGAAGGCTGGGCTTCAAGAGCTAATAATCTTTTTTTTTTTTTCTCTTTTTAAACTTTTAATTCTGCATTGGTGTATAGCTAATTAACAATGCTGTGGACAGCGAAGGGAATCAGCCATGCACATACATGTATCCATTCTCCCCCAAACCCTCCTTCCATCTGGGCTGCCACATAACACTGAACAGACTTCCATGTGCTAAACAGTAGGTCCTTGTTGGTTATCCATTGTAAATATAGCTGTGTGTACATGTCCCTCCTAAGTTCCCTAAGTATCCCTTCCCCCCATCATTCTCCTCCCCTGGAACCATAGGTTTGTGAGTTAATAATCTTTGATGGAAGTTTCATGCCCCAATTGTTGATGGCTCTTAGAGGTTCTCTCTTTATCCTTGGGGGTTAATGCCTCTTTGTTCTCATCTGAGAGTGCTAATCATCTATTCTAGGTCAGCAGGAAAATCATACTCAGTATTTTCATAATTTCAAACTAGCAATTAAAACCAGTTCCAAGACCTGCATCCACCCCCCAAAAATGCCTATTATCAAGTTAGTCTAAATTGCAAGGGCATGCAGACCCCTGAATTTGAATTTCCAACATGGTTTTTATATTGATTAATGTATGAGAGGAGTGTAGCTTCATCTCTTCCCTTTGTATTTAAAAATACAGAACAACATGATAGAAAATTTGATAATGACTAGAATACCCACATAACTAACACCTTAGTGGTGTGGTAGGGCCTTATGTACATGGCATATGATTATAACACAAGTTGCTTGAAATCTTCTGTAATTATTCCGTTTCAGGTATGCACATTGAATCCTGCTTTACATGAAATCCAGCACAATTTCAGGTTTTATCTCATAACTAGATGCCATCACTAATTTGCTTTTGTGTTATGTGAAAATAGTCCTCTATTGCACATAGTTTGCTTCATAACATTTTCCTAAACAACAACAAATTGAATCCTTAAGGGCATGTCTGTCAGAAATCTATGAACTTGAAAAAAAAAAAGAGAGAGAAAAAACAGCAACAGCCCTGTTTGTTAGCAACCACAACCTTGGTCCTCAAAACATCAACTTAAGAGAAAAAAAAAAAAAACACACTACTGCCAATACAGTTTGGGCTCCCTTAATTTCATGCACTGTGACTTCAACAATTTCTCCATTTCTCATCTTATTTCTATAAAAGTAGCTTCATTTAAACGCAGGGAAACCACATTTCATGCTCTTCAGTTTCATTAAAGTTGTACAAAAGGAGCCTACCAAAAGGAGCCTCTTCTAATTAAACAGTTGTTGCAGATGAAAATATTGAAATGATGAATCTGAAAGGCAGCTGACACTATATATTCCCCAGAATTTTTATCATGACATAAAAAAAGGAACTGAAGAATTAAGATCTGAATCCCAGGATAAAGTGTCACGTATGTCATAAAAAGAAGAAATGAAGCCCAGTGGCTTCTTAAGGTAGCACAGGTGAGGTGAGAGAAACAGAGAACAAAGGAACCTCTTCTGAAGCTTCAATGGGGTAGACTCTGTGTAGTTCCTGAACCGGGGCACTTCACCTTGCTGGGTGTGATCGGAGACACTCATTCTTGTAAACTAATGGCAGCGGCTGGTGGATGCAGATGCTTTGCACTCCCAGGAGAGTGCTTTCATCATAATTCAGCCTGAATTATAGACTGTGCTCGTTAATGGGCACTTGAGATAAAGTGTTACCAAGAATAAGAGAGAGTAAAACTTAATGTGCTATCCTCCCCTCCAGGACCTGCAAAATAAGCTTGCTTGATTGACAGGCTCCTCTCTCAAAGTGGAAAGAGTAATGACATGCTTCTCTGAGGCTTAGGAATGAGACTGCATTTTAGATGGCTTCTGCTTCAACTCTGAAGGCATACAGAGCAAGGTTTATACAGCAAAGACCGTTTGTTCTGATCTTGGTGGTTATTTATTTAAGTGAGTTTCGTTTCTTACAGCTCAGATTCTCAACCACTTACTGAGGTCTAGTAAGTAGCTTAGAAATCTATAACTTTCATATGAAGTTTTATGTTAATGAACTTGTGGTCTAATTAATCATTGCCCTTTTCCTCTGTCTTGAATTATTTACAGGGCATTCCTAAAATGTGCTTTTCAGTCCCAATCCTATTAAACCAAAAACAAGTTAGTATTTCATTAGGTGTAAGTAATTTTGACTTATGACTTCTTCAGTGTCTTTAGTTCTTAAAAATGTCAAAACTTGAGCTCATACAGGCAAAAAGTATTGATGATATCTTATTATTCCTGTTCTTCAGATTGTTAGAAAATTGCAGACCACTATGTCAAGTTGCACAGGTTCCTTAGTGCATGAGGGCAGACTATGTGAGGGTGTATGGGGCATTCACATTAAGACCTTACACATTTTGTTGTTTAGTCACTAAGTTGTGTCCAACTCATCTGCAATTCCATTGATTATAGCCTGCCAGGCTCCTCCATCCTTGGGATTTCTCAAGCAAAAATACTAGAGTGGGTTGTCATTTATTTCTCCAGGGGACCTTCCTGACCCAGGAATTGAATGCACATCACCTGTACCGCAGGGGGATTCTTTACTGTTGAGCCACTGGGGAAGTCCATACATTTTGTTGTATGTGTTTATATATCGATAGATTAGACACATGTACATGTATTTCTATATATATATATATATGTATGCATGTTTGTAAATATAAGACAAATTTTGACATGTGGTGATCAAATATCTTATTCTAACAAAATTTGTATATCACAATTTCCTGAAAGTTGAAAGTAAATACTGTAAGGGAGAGGAATTGTAGGAGCAAACCACACCCTGAATATTGATGAAAGAATTCTAAACTGTATGACTTAGACATAGACTTCATGTGAAAAGAAACAATAAAGAAGCATAGCCAATGCTTCCTGAAAGTTTACTACATGAAAAGTTATTTTCTTCATGCTTTAGAAACAAGTCTTTGGGTAGATGTCATCATTTTTCACATTTTATAGGTGAAAAAGCTGAAGCTTTAAAAGAGTAAGTAAGTGAATCCATAATTATATGGTTTATCACCTAAACCAGGGATTGAACCCATGTCTCCTGTGGCTCCTGCATTGCAGACAAGATTCTTTACCACCAGCGCCACCTGGGAAACCCCAGTATACTATGTTGTTGTTGTTGTTTAGTCATACCGTTGCGTCCAACTCTTTGCAACCCCATAGACTGCAGCATTCCAGGCCTCCCTGTCCCTCACCATCTCCCAGAGTTTGCCCAAGTTCATGTTCATTATATCAGTGATTCTGTCCAGCCATCTCATCCTCTGACACCCTCTTCTCCTTCTGCCCCCAGTCCTTCCCAGCATCAGGGACTTTTCCAACGAGTCATCTGGTGGATTCTTTGCCACTAGTGCCCCCTGGGAAGCCTCAGTTAGATTCTAGTCTCCTTAATTAGCTGTTTGCATGTGTCAGTGTAACCTTATTTTACCCATATTTGACTATTTGCACACAATGTAACCCCTTCAAGGATCACTACCTTGTCATGGCAAAGGGGCTCGTGTAACTCAATGAAGCGATGAGCCATTCAGGGAAGAGCTACCCAAGACAGCCAGGTTATAGCAGAGAACTCTGACAAAACATGATCTACTGAAGGAGGGAATGGCAAACCACCAGTATACCTGCCGTGAGAACCTCATGAACTGTATAAAAGGCCAAAAAGATATGACACCAAGAGATGAGTCCCCCAGGTCTGAAGGTATCCAATATGCTACTGGGGAAGCATGGAGGAAAAATACCAATAGCCCCAGAATGAATGAGGCGGTTGGGCCAAAGCGGACACGACACTCAGTTGTGGATGTGTCTGATGCTGCAAAGAACAGTATTGTATAGGAACCTGGAATGTTATATCCATGAATCAAGGAAAATCAGACATGGTGAAGCAGGAGATGGTAAGAATAAACATCGACATTCTAGGAATTAGCAAACTAAAATGGATGGGAATAAGTGAATTTAATTCTGATGACTATTATATCTACTACTATGGGCAAGAATCCCATAGAAGAAACGGAGTAGCTCTCATAATCAACAAAAGAGTCTGAAATACAGTACTTGAGTGCAACCTCAAAAATGACAGAATGATCCCTGAAGGGGATATATTGTGTGCAAGCAATCATATATGGGTGAGATAAGGTTACACTGACACATGCGAACAACTAATTAAGGGAGACTAGAATCCTACCCTAGGGCTCCCCTGGTGGCTCAGATGGTAAAGCGTCTGCCTACAATGCAGACACTTTGGGTTCGATCCCTGGGTTAGGAAGATCCCCTGGAGAAGGAAATGGCAACCCAGTCCAGGATTCATGCCTGGAAAATCCCATGGACTGAGGAGCCAGGTGGGCCACAGTCCATGGGGTTGCAAAGAGTTGGACACAACTGAGCCACTTCACTTCACTTTACTTCAGAATCCTACTGAGGCTTCCCAGGTGGCACTAGTGGTAAAGAATCCACCTGCAAAGCAGGAGCCACAGGAGATAAGGGCTCGATCCCTGGGTCAGGAAGATCTCCTGGAGGAGGAAATGGCAACTCATTCCAATATTCTTGCCTGGAAAATTTCCAAGGACAGAGGAGCCTGGTGGGCTACAAATGGGGTCGCAAGTGTTGCACACGACTTAGCAACTAAACCACCACCACCAGAATCTTTCTGGGGGAGTGAGGTTCTGAAGTCAGCAAGTAACATGAAAACTGAGTACAATTAAGTTTTGCTTTAAAAGCGTCACCGGACCAACATCAAAAGAAGCACCAGCTGGACCAATTCCAATTGCAGAAACAACAGATTTCTACTTATCATCTCTTGCTCTTTCCCTCTTCCCTTCTGAAGGTCTGCTGTTTCAGTCTGGTGAGTTAAATGAGCAGAGTGTGCAATGTCATTGAATAATTCTGAGCAGCACAAAAATCAATGCTTGGGAAGGATCAAGGAAAATTACCAAAAATAAAAGTAGAAAACAGATAAGATGACACATAAAGGAATTGCATTTGAAATGAGTACATGAAGGATAATAATAATAATAATAATAGGTGGAGAATGGAGGTTAGGACATAGCAGACAGAGAACAATATGAGAAAAGACACTGGGATCTTGAAAATGTCTATGCCTGGAACAACAGACCCAGAAAAAGACATAGTTAAAGAGTAAGATGATGAAGAACTGTAACTGTCAGCTCAATGAGTTTGGTCCTCATTCTGTAATCAGTGTGTGGCAACCTTGGATATGAGTCAGGTTCACCCACAAAGCATTTTCTTATGAGAGCCATTATCCAGCATTATGCAACTAGTCCTGAAAGGAATGAAACTTGTTCCTGAGGCCTGAAAATGGTTTTTATGATGAAATGTGAACTTTTGATTTTCATATATATGCTCTGTGGGGCTGGGTGATCTTTTGGGAGGATGGGGAGCTTGTAGGGGGAAGATTATCGTATGCATGTGATCCTTTATAATTAAAAATATATATATACACACACGAAACTTATCTGCTCAATCCTCAGCTTAAGAACTTCTGTCTATGGTGAAACATGCATGTTTAAAACATTTCAAACCTGAGTCTCATGGTCTCAGGGGAGCAGAAGCCAAGAACAATCATTATCTGCAATGGTGAGCCACTACACAAAATTGTGATCTAATGCATTTTAACAATTGTTCCTGACCATTTTCTATAAAGGAAAGAAAGTTGAGGACTGAGAATGTTTAGGGAAATTCTGCAATAGTTTAAGGATGAGTGACATCTAAATGTACTTCCTAAATACAGACTGGCCAACCCTTGATGCTATTATCCATTACACAAGCTGGAGGGAATAGCTTCACATAAAGTTTGAATAGCAGAAGAAACTGCTGAAATAAAAATTGTACAAGCAGGAGTCATGAAATTCTCCAAGCAAGAGAGCAAGTTGCTATATTCTGATATATGTTTTAGTCATCAGTAGAGCTGACTTCAAATACTATCTCTGCCATTTATCAGCTATCTAACCTTGGACAAGATACTGGACCTCTCTAAGTCTCATATCCTCGCCTGGAAGATGGGAATTGTACTTGTCTTTGATATCAGGAAGTTCTTTCAAGAGCCATATACTTAGGGGTCCTAGAGTAATTTAAAGGTAGGCAGAAGCCAATATAACTCAAAAAATCTTCAGAAATTTTATAGTTATGCATATTGACTAGGCATCACAGAGACTGTACATAGGCAGCTTCTACCTGGCTTAATTGATGGACAATCTGGCCCAAACAGGAAGAGACTTATGAAAAAGCCAGCTGTTTCCAAAATAGGATTAAATATTCCCTTCCAGTTGTGTCAATGGGCACTACATTCTCCATAACCAGAAAACACCTCATATAGGATGTTTCCTTCCTACTGATGTATTTTTCCTGCCTTTAGCCAATTTCCCATCCATCTACGGCTTCCCCAGCTGCTCAGTGGTAAAGAATGCCTGCAATGCAGGAAACACAAGAGACACGGACGGGTTCAATCCCTGGGCTGGGAAGATCTGCTGGAGTAGGAAATGGCAACCTATTCCAGGATTCATGCCTGGAGAATCCCATGAACAGAGGAGCCTGGCAGGCTAGTCCAAAGGGTCACAAAGAGTGGAATACAACTGAAGTGACTTAGCACACGCCCATCTACACCAATAGCTTGACCCTAAGCCAGTGTTTTGGGGTTGTTTTTTTTCCTCACTATTTTCACCCTCCCATTTATTTTTTGTTTATTTATTTATTTATTTTGGTTGCACGAGGTCTTCGTTGCTGTGCGGGCTTTCTCTACTTGCAGAGAATGGGCGCTACTCTCCTGTCGCATTGTGCAGGCTTTCCCATTGTGGTGGCTTCTCTTGCAGAGCATAGGTTTTAGGCACACCAGCTTCAGTAGTTGCGGCATGTAGTCTCAGTAGTTGTAGCTCATGGGCTTAGTTTCTCTGCAGCATGTGAGATCGTCCCAGACCAGAGATCGAACCCATGTCCCTGTACTGGCAAGTAGATTCCCACCCACTGCACCACCAGGGAAGCCCAACATCCTCCTTTTTAACCAAGGCAAGTTCTAGGTGACAAATACCTCTGTATCCTACTCATCCCATGGGCAGTTGCTTCTCTTCCTTGTGATGTACCACAGCCCAGAGCTAGCCTGCCTTTCACAGCCTGAACACCACTCAGGATTTCTGCTCATTTCTGATATTTCATTCTCATGATTGAATATCTACCTTAGAGATATTCTCAGAGACAACTACCTTACCAGATTGTTGTCAGTACCAAAGAAATATATATATATATATATATATATATATATATATATATATATATATATAATTCCTATCACAGAATAAACACTGAATAAATGCCATTTATTAGATTCAAGTTCAAATCCTGGCACCACTTACAAACTATCAAAGGAGTTTCTTTATCTGTAAGTTATGCAAATAATAAGTACTTTAAAGAGTCATTATGAGGATTAAATAATAAAACAGGGTAACAGATCTGAGCATGTCACTCACTTACAAAGGAGCTCTATCAACATGAATTTGCTTCTTTCTAATTTCACTCCTCCAAAAAAGCACCATGCCATGGGATTCTGGAAAGGGTGAAATAGAAATGAACACTTGGTATGAGGGGGCATTCAGGGGTCAAACTGTTTGGATTCAAACCACAACTGTCCCAGTTCTATAACTTTGAGTGAGTCAATTTCATCAACTATAAAAGGGGATAACAACAGTATCTACCTCACACAGGTAGCTGTAGGCTTTAAACCAGATGATACAAATAAAATGCTTAGAATAGAATCTGGCTCCTCATAAGTGCTCAATAAATGTTAGCTAGTATTGCTATTTAATATTTTGTTTAACAACTTCTCTGTAGTCTCTCAGTTCAGTTCAGTCGCTCAGTTGTGTCCGACTCTTTGCGACCCCATGAATCGCAGCATGCCAGGCCTCCCTGTCCATCACCAACTCCAGGAGTTTACTCAAACTCATGTCCATCGAGTTGGTCTTTGCTGCTGCTGCTAAGTCACTTCAGTCGTGTCCAACTCTGTGTGACCCCATAGACGGCAGCCCACCAGGCTCCCCCGTCCCTGGGATTCTCCAGGCAAGAACACCAAAGTGGGTTGCCATTTCCTTCTCCAGTGCATGAAAGCGAAAAGTGAAAGTGAAGTCACTCAGTCATGTCCAACTCTTAGCTACCCTATGGACTGCAGCCCACCAGGCTCCTCCATCCATGGGATTTTCCAGGCAAGAGTACTGGAGTGGGGTGCCATTGCCTTCTCCAGAGTTGGTGTTTAGACCATGGCAAAAAAAAAAAAAAAGGATCAGCAGCGTGCAGGGCCCCTAGAGGAGAAAGGTAACTTGTGCTCTTTTCAGTTGTTATGGGTGAGAGGATTGTTTGCTGTGGTGTTCTTAGATTCACCTGCTTTCAGAGCTGAATGTAATCACTCTCTGTGTTAGGTCCCTAGGGCTGCCATAACAGAGAAATACAACTGGAACAGCTTAAAACAATAGAAATTTATTCTCTTGTAGTTCTAGAGGCTAGAAGTAAAAATCAAGATGTTGGAAAGGCCATGATCTCTTTGAAGAATCTAGGGATATGTTCTTCAGGCTGCTGGCTATCCTTAATGTCCCTTGGTGTGTAGACTCATCACTCCAGTTTCTGCCTCTGAATTCACATGGCCCTCTCCCTGTGACTTCACATGGCTCTCTTCTCCATGGGTTTCCGTCTGTATCTTCTTTGGCTGTGTGGCATGTGGGATCTTAGTTCCCTGACTAGGGATCAAACCCATGCCCTCCTGCATTGGGAGTGCAGAGTCTTAACCACTGGACACCAGGGAAGTGCCCTGCCCCTACCTCTTCTTATAAAGATGACCTAATTGACCATTTCTTACCTTGATTACCTCTACAAAGACTCTATTTCTAAATTAGGTCACATTCTGAGTATGAGAGACTAGGTATTCAACATATCCTTTGGGGGGATGCAATTCAAACCATAACACTCTTAAAATACATATTTGGACACAAGTCTCATACATCTTAAATAGAATTTTTTCAATAGATCCCTCCAAAGCTCTGAATACTATATAAAAATAAAACTAAATCATCCTGCTACCATGAAAAGGACACTTGGTAGCATGGACTTTGAAGGTTTGTTTTAGTCATCCAAGCTGCTTTTGCTGTTAAAACAGAAAAAAAATTTTTTGAAAAAGTTTCTTTATTTTAAAAATAACACTAACTTTAAGGCAAACATAATTGCTAAATAACTGGTTACACAAAGCCCCCAGAAAAAAGTCATTTCCAAAACTTGATATGGAGATCACAACCTAAGCTGTGTGTTTGTGTGTATGTATATATATATGTACGCACTTGCTCATAGTGAACATGCACACATATGCACATACATTATTTGCCTCTGTGTCCTTGGTAAAGATGGAAATAATCTGAAATCAAGCAAAGCAGATGGCTGAGTGGGCCTTGTGAGTCTCATATATCCCAAGGAAGTTAAGAAGACATTGCAACATGTTTTTAAGAAAAAAAATCTGAGTTTTCAAGTTTATACACTTTGTCTTATCTATTTCTATGCAGCTTGGAATATTCATTTTTGAGATCTTCAAAGGTTAGAACTCTGAGGAAGACTTACAGTCTAAATGAAATCGCACAAGAGCTTTTGTTCAGGATACCTGTCCTTGTAAAGCAGAAATATATAGGCTTGCTAACACAGCATATGGGTGTGCCTTATATTACACTCCAGTTATGTTTCTGAAAGAGTTTTGTGTTTCTGAAAGAGTTTTGTGTTTCTGAGAGTTCTGTAAAAGTTAAAGACAAGTAATCTTTATATATATATATATATATATAAAATTTAGTTAGCTGAGGATTTAAGGATGGTCTTTATAGACATTAGATGGACAAAGAACTGTTTATCAAGCATCCCTCCCCCTTCCTCAAATACTGCTCCCCAAAGATGGCTTAAAACTCAACATTAAAAAACTAAGATCACGGCATCCAGTCCCATCACTTCACAACAAATACATACATGCCTATGTGTTAGTCACTCAGTCGTGTCCAACTCTTTGCAACCTCATGGACCACCAGGAGGCTATGGACCTCATAGCCCACCAGGCTCCTCTGTCCATGGAATAGTTCCAGGCAAGAATACTGGAGTTGGTAGACATTTCCTTCTTCAGGGGATCTTCCCAATCCAAGGATCAAACCCAGGTATCCTGCATTGCAGACAAATTCTTTACTATCTGAGCCACCAAGGAAGCCCATGGCAAATAGATTGGGGGGGGGAATGAAAACAGTGACAGATTTTATTGTATTGGGTCCAAAATCACTGTGGATGGTGACTGCTGCCGTGAAATTAATAGATGCTTGCTCCTTGGAAGAAAAGTTATAACAAACCTAGACAGCATGTTAAGAGGAAGAGACATCACTTTGCCAACCAACGTCTGTATAGTCAGAGCTATGGTTTTCCAGTAGTCATGCATAAATGTGAGAGTTGGACCATAAAGAAGGCTGAGCATCAGAGAATTGATGCTTTCAAACTGTGGTGCTGGAAAAGACTCTTGAGAGTCCCTTGGACAAAAAGGAGATCAAACTAGTTAATCCTAAAGGAAATCAACCCTGAATATTCATTGGAAGGACTAGTGTTGAAGCTGAAGCTCCAATTGTTTTGCCATCTAATGCAAAGAGCCAACTCATTGGAAAAGGCCTTGATGCTGGGAAAGACTGACGGCAGAAGAAGAAGGAAGCAACAGAGGATGAGATAGTTGGACGGTATCATTGATTCAGTGGACGTGAATTTGAGCAAACTCTGGGAGATAAATAAGGACAGAGAAGCCTGGCATGCTGAGGTCTATGGGATCACAGAGTCGGACATGACTGAGCGACTAAACAACATACACACTTGAAAACAATGAGCATGATCATCATTCAGTTAAAAGGAAAGGAAAAAATACCCAGTTCTGAATTTTCAGTGCTCAGCATTTAAATAGCAGTACCGCAGAAAGATCCGCAGCTGAAAATGAAGGATTCCATGTTCCACATCAGCAAAGTGGAAGGTAACTCTGATCACAAACTACCTAAGGAAAGTAGTCCTGTGCTCAGCAGAACTGCTCAGTGTTCTGAAAAGAATTTTACTTTAAACTCACAGAAAGCAAGGAAATTTCTTTGCTATTTCTACTATATAAAGGTAAATATAATTGTTACTCTTTACATGGAGAACTGCTTTGTATGTCTTAGAAGGACTGCACCATATGGGTAACATATTAACAGAATCAGCCTCACCTCCCTTGAAAACATATACACACAAACACCATGAATTTTCCTAAACACATCATTTTGCAGTGGTTTCTGACTGGCCTTTTATAACCTTCTCTCCAAGCCTGTAAGAACTTTGAATACCTTTGGTCATCCAACTTGATTTCTGCTCCCTTAAATATTTTCTGCATGGAATTCTGGAACCCCCAATCCAGTTCTATCTTTGTCCCTAGCATCCTTTGTGATCTAGCTTTCATTTTCTACTTGATGTTTCCTTTGGATTCATACCTTCACACCATGCATGATAATGTTCCCATTTTGTGAATAATAATGGTGTTTGTTATCTCTCATTGGACTTGTCTTAAATTCTTCCTCATAAAATAGTTATCTCTTCCCAAGTTTTAACCAATTTGATCATTTTTTAGGGTAACAATTTATCATTTTTCATTATGCCCACCCAGTGCCTAAAATAAAGTCTGTCCTCATGCCATTTGAGGATGAGTTGACTGTCACACACAGAGTTCATGCGCAGAACTGCACTGGATACCATACAAACTGTGACTAAGACCCAGGCTCTGTCTCAAGTGTAATCTACTGGGGAGAAGGGGAAGACTCAAGTACACAAAAAAGGCAGACTATGATAGGACTATAAGGGGGCTGTGAGCAATTGGAGGGCCATGGTCAGTCAAAGCAGACAGGATGGCTTGCAGTAGTAAGGATCAGGAGGGCCTTTATGGAGAAGGTGGCTTTTGGAATGGGCCATGAGAAGGGATGAAAATTTTAATAGGCAGTAAAGGAAGCCATTGGAGAAGCAGGCACCAGATTGGACATGAGATCCCTAGGTGAATACTCCCATTTTGGTAGGAAGTGAGCTAAGAGCAGCAGTAAACAGGAGGTGATAAACCAGAGGCTGGTTTGCATAGGAAATAGCATAAGAAGTTTCTAAGACTGGCTAAGAATGTGCAAAGCAGTAAGTCAGAATGCTCTGCCTTCTCTACTTTGCAAACTAGCAGGGTTAGGGAAGAGATGTTTGTTTTAATTGGTGATACTGGGTTATTAACACTGGTAATACTGTTGTAATACTGAAATTACACTGTCTGAAATCCCCAAATTACTTGAGAAATAAAGCCTGCATTAACCAAACTCAAAAGCCCGTCCTGTTTTCCACAAAGCCATAAATGAGAATAAATCAGGACAGAGGCAACTGGGCTTCCTACCAAACATGAGTGAATTTCACCTGACTCTTTCTTTAACTTTTAGTTATCCACATGTGCCAAGAGGATAGATTAGCTGTAACTGTGTAAATCTGTCCACTCAGTGCCTCACGCATCCCTACATGTAGTTAGGTCATTGATTGATATTTTCTCACCTTTGTAACGATGGCTCATTTCTAGGAGGAATCCATAACATATCAAGTTGAAAGAAATTTCCTCTCCACAAAGACAAACAGCTTTCATTCTGTGTTTCGTATTACAGATAACAACTCATTATATTCATCATGGTTCAAGCATACTTAGAGGAAGAGAAAAAAAAAGTTAAATGTTTGATTTTTTGTGTGTATATTTAATCACAAAAAGAAGAAACAAGCAACAGTGAATGTTTATAGGAAGAGCTCAAAATTTTCCTCAAACTAGCTAGTTGGTGCAAAACTCATTGTGGTTTGCATTATTGAACTTTGTTGCTTGATATTGAAATACATTCTTAAATAAACATGGTTATAGTATATGTCATTTTGATGAACATTTTTGCTTTATGTTTTTTGTAATGACTTATTACTTGCTGTTTATTTTATATTTGTTTTAGGCTAGGGAAACGATGTTAGACAAAAAACAAATTCAAACGATTTTCTTATTCAAGTTCAAAATGGGTCATAAAGCAGTGGAGACAACTCACAACAGCAACAATGCATTTGGCCCAGGAACTGCTAGCAAAGGTAGAGTGCAGTGGTAGTTCCTGAAGTTTTGCGAAGATGACGAGAGCCTTGAAGATGAGAAGCGCAGGGGGCCCCATCAGAATTTAACAACAACTAGTTGAGAGCAATCATCAAAGCTGATCCTTTTACAACAACACAAGAAGTTGCCCAACAACTCAACACCGACCGTTCTATGGTCATTAGGCATTTGAAGCAAATTGGAAAGGTGAAAAAGCTTCATAAGTGGGTGACTCATGAGCTGATTGCAAATAAAAAAAAAAAGTCATTTTGAAGTATCATCTTCTCTTATTCCATGCAATAGCAATGAGCCATTTCTCAATTGGATTGTGACATGAGATGAAAAATGGATTTTATAAGACAACCGGTGATGATCAGCTCAGTGGTTAGACCAAGAAGAAGCTCCAAAACCAAATTTGTACCAACAAAAGGGCATGGTCACTCTTTGGTGGTCTGTTGCCTGTCTGATCCACTATAGCTTTCAGAATCCCAGTGAAACCATTACATCTAAGAAGTTTGCCCAGCAAATCAATGAGATGCAATGAAAACTGCCAACCCAGAAGCCAGCTTTGGTCAACAGAAAGGGCCCAATTCTCCACAACACTTGACAATGGCATCATACAACCAATGCTTCAAGAGTTGAATGAATTGGGCTACGAAGTTTTGCCTCATCTGCCACGTTCACCTGACCTCTCACCAGCTGACTACCACTTCTTCAAGCACCTCAACAACTTGTTGCAGGGAAAGTGCTTCCACAACCAGCAGGAAGCAGAAAATGCTTTCCAAGAGTTTGTTGAATCCTGAAGCATGGATTTTTTAAGCTGTAGAAACTAACAAACTTATTTCTCATTGGCAAGAATGTGTTGGCTATAATGGTCCTTATTTGATTAATAAAGATGTTTGAGCCTAGTTATAATAATTTAAAATTCACAATACGAAACCACAATTACTTTTTCACCAACTTAATACATGCATCTCAAACTAGATTTTTAGATTTCTAAAAATAACATAGAAAGCCTTATATTAATAATGGGAAAATCATCTCTTGGGTCATAATATCCATTGTTCTTGGGGCTTCCCTGGTGGCTCAGAGGTAAAGAATCTGGCTGCCAGATGTGGGTTCAATCCCTGGGTCTGGAAGATCCCCTAGAGGAGGAAATGGCAACCTACTCCAGTATTCTTATCTGGGGAATCCCATGGACAGAGGAGCCTGGTGGGCTACAGTCCATGGGGTCTCAAATGAGTCAGATACAACTTAGCGACTAAACAACAAAAATGCATTATTCTACGGGTCAGGAATGCTTCTCAGCATATTTTTCTATGCTTGCTTTAGTCTGATTCCAATGTCCTCTACTACTCAGGAGACTTTTATTTCTTTTGAATGTATTGCTCTTTTGAATTTTTTCTGATATTCAACCTAAACCTTTCTTTTCCCTCAGCCTACTTCAGAATATGTTCTAAAGATGCCAAGTCACAGAGGACTACATTCTAATTGCTGAGATTTGAAGTTGTTGTTGATTTGAGTTTTCTTTTTTTTTTAATCCATTAGCCACATTCTCTTTTAGCTGCAGAGGAACAGATGTTGAGTTTCTAATAAGAAAAAGCATGAATCTCATAGGAAAACAGTATCTCCTGGTTCTAAAAGCAATATCAGAACAGAGCAAAGATTCTAATATTTGACTAAATTTTGCTTAGGAAGTGAAAACCCTATGGTCTCTTCTGTGTACATTTGCTTATGTTTTAGTTTAGACTAGCTTATTTTAGAATAAGCTTACAAGGCCTTCTTAACTTTGAAACGTATGTCCTCCCCTCAACAAAATGAACTGTGCTTCATTCCAACCCTTAGAATTTCTTTTCTGTGATTAGTTTACCATGCTGGTAAGCCTAAACTTACTACTTACTATATATAGAGTAGGGTGGAATATAGAAGTGCATAGTCGTTCCTAAATCATAAGAAAGTATTCTCAGTTCATGCCATACCAAAGAAAAATAAAGTTTAAAGTGCAATCAGGTACTTTGATAGAAAACCTCAGTTCTTTGATTACTTCTGAAGAGGTATATGCATTAATGTCAAATCATCACTTGATGTAAAAGCCAGATTTTTGGATAAAAAGCAGCTTTTAGAGAACATTAAAATCAGATAGACACACGGTTAAATGCCTTTGTGCTTTGTAACTCTGGTCCCCTGGTGTGTCTTCTGATGAATACGGGAATAATTGAGAACCACATCTTGAAATTGACTAGAAATTGGCTAGAATTATGGATATTAGAGCATTTCAAGACAGTGAAGTCTGGGTCAGAGGTAGGGGTCAGAAAACCCATGTTTAAAGCCCTTAATATCTGATCTATATTTTCTTCCTTTTTACTTACCTTCACAAATAACACAGTATCTTCCACAGAGATAATGTCCAAAAAATGTTTTATTTTTTATACCACAAAGAATGAGAGATGAGGAAGTAGAGACAGCAGACACAAAGAACTGTTTGGAGAAATGTTGCTATGTGGGGGAGTGATAACCGAGTGTAAGGTCAAGGAAATGGGGACTTTGTGGGGTAGGGATGGGAGACAGCTTGAAATGGAAAGAAACCAACTAGGACTTGGATATGATATGAAAAAGGAGCAAGATGGTTTGTACTATTTTCTGGGAGTTAAATGTTATCTTTGGTTAACTACTGATACAATGCCCTATGCCTTACTGATAGTACAATTACAATGTACTGTGTGATAGGAGCCCTGGTTTATAAAAAGAAATGAGTCCACACTGGGAGCCTGGTTTTAATTTGATAGCCATCTATTAGGGGGCAGGCTTCCCAGGTGGTGCTAGTGGTAAAGAACCTGCCTGCCAATGCAGGGGATTTAAAAGACATAGGTTTAATCCCTGTGTTGGGAAGATACCCTGGAGGAGAGCATGGCAACCCACTCCAGTATTCTTGCCTGGAGAATCTCATAGACAGAGGAGCCTGGAGGGCTACAGTCCATGGGGTCACAAAGAGTCAGACACGACTGAAGCAACGTGGCAGACGTGTGCTCATCAGACGGCGGAGCTAAGAAATAGAGAAAGGGCTCTAGAAGCAAGGTGGTCCTTGCAGGGTAATGAATCTGTTAACATACTCTTCAAAAATACTAGAGGAAATGTGACCCTTCCTCCCCAGGACCTCAGTGCTAAAAAGTAGCTTAGAGACCCTAAAGACTCCAGACTTTAGGACATATTCTGATAACACGGCCAGACTTTGAGATATGGAGGGAAAGAAGGAATTATAAAGCTCAATGATTGTGAAGGAATGGGTAGGAGAGGGGAAAGTTGTAGCTATTACATTGAAGCATTGTTTAAAAGAATGAGGCTGGACCATTATTGTTATAAACAGACTGATTCCTCTGAAATACTCACTGCCACAATCATTCCAAAAGAATGTTTGTTGATGTACAAGAAGGATAAAATTTATTCTATGTAAACCTGGAAAGTTAATAGCAGACCAGGGAGACAGATTCTGCTCAGTATTAGGAAGATATCCACACACACAAAAAGAAATAGTTGAGTTATGTCCTTGAAGTGCTGAAACAGGAGAATAAATATGTAATTAGATTATTTAATAAATTTGAGACTATTGTTTTCCATAGACAAGTTATGTGACTCACCTCTACACCTTTGTTCATGAAGATTAATTCCCTACTCTTCAACACAACTTTGCTACTTAAATACCAATAATAGCTGATGCTCTTTGCATGCCAGGCACTATTCTAAATGCATTATGCATATTGATTCACTTAATCCTCTTGAAAATCCTATTATTCTTGTACAATTATTATCCCCATTCTATAGACAAATAAATTCAGGAAATCGAGAGGCTGACTTGCCTGAGAGTGAGTGGCAGAACCAGGATTCAAACCAAGCATTATGTTTGCAGTGTCCATTCTCTGAAAGCACGACTAGCCTATTCCCTGTACTCTTCTACCCATTCCTAATCTCCTCTCCCTGACAACAGTGGTTCTTTAACTAAGGCTGTTTCAGAATCGGAGAGTGGATTCTGTATTTATTTAACATACATCGGAGAGTATGTTAAAATACTTACTACTAAGCCCCACTCCCAACCCTCTGATTTAGAAGGTCTGAGGTGAGGCCTGAGATTCTGTATTTCTAACACATTTACAGGTGCTGCTGCTGATTCTGCTGCCCTGGGAACCTCACCTTGAGAACCACTAGTCAGGAAAATCATGGTCTCTGGAATGTTCAATTAATCGGGTGCTCAGTCACTCAGTCAGGTTAGACTCTTTGTAACCGTATGGACTGTAACACACCAGGTTCCTCTGTCCATGGAATTTTCCAGGCAAGAATACTGGAGTGAGTTGCCATTTCCTACTCCAGGGGATCTTCCCAACCCAGGGATCGAACTCCCATCTTTTCTGCCTCCTGCATTGACAGGTGGGTTCTTTCCCACTAGCACCACCTGGGAGCCCATTCACCAATTCTCAGGCATAGTAAATAGTAATATATAGTAAATATAGTAAATATATATAGTAAAGTAAACTTCCAGATGTTCAAGCTGGAAACTTTTTAGAAAAGGCAGAGGAACCAGAGATCAAATTGCCAACATCTGTTGGATCATCAAAAAAGCAAGAGAGTTCCAGAAAAACATCTATATCTGCTTTATTGACTATGCCAAAGCCTTTGACTGTGTGGATCACAACAAACTGTGGAAAATTCTTAAAGAGAGGGGAATACCAGACCACCGGACCTGCCTCTTGAGAAATCTGTATGCAGGTCAGGAAGCAACAGTTAGAACTGTACACGGAACAACAGACTGGTTCCAAATAGGGAAAGGCATATGTTAAGGCTGTATATTGTCTCCCTGTTTATTTAACTTATACACAAAGTACATCATGAGAAACGCTGGACTGGATGAAGCACAAGCTGGAATCAAGATTGCAGACAGAAATATCAATAACCTCAGATATGCAAATGACACTACCCCTATGGCAGAAAGCGAAGAAGAACTGAATCATCTCTTGATGAAAGTGAAAGAGAAGAGTGAAAAAGTTGGCTTAAAGCTCAACATTCAGAAAACTAGGATCATGGCATCCAGTCCCATCACTTCATGGCAAATAAATGGGGAAACAATGGAAACAGTGAGTGGCTTTATGTATTTACTTTCTTGGGCTCCAAAATCACTAGAGATGGTGACTGCGACCATGATATTAAAAGATGCTTACACCTTGGAAGAAAAGTTATGACCAACCCAGACAGCATACTAAA
The DNA here is from genome assembly GCF_023699985.2 of Odocoileus virginianus. Lineage (NCBI taxonomy): Eukaryota > Metazoa > Chordata > Mammalia > Artiodactyla > Cervidae > Odocoileus > Odocoileus virginianus. The sequence goes on from NC_069685.1 coordinate 26,577,128, forward strand.
AAGCAGATATTACTTTGCCAACAAAGGTCCGTCTAGTCAAGGCTATGGTTTTCCCAGTAGTCATGTATGGATGTGAGAGTTGGACTGTGAAGAAAACTGAGTGCCAAAGAATTGATGCTTTTGAACTGTGGTGTTGGAGAAGACTCTTGAGAGTCCCATGGACTGCAAGAGATCCAACTAGTCCATCCTAAAGGAAATCATTCCTGAATAATCACTGAAAGGACTGATGCTGAATCTGAAACTCCAATACTTTGGCCACCTGATGCAAAGAACTGACTCATTTGAAAAGACTCTGATGCTGGGAAAGATTGAAGGTGGGAGGAGAAGGGGATGACAGAGGATGAGGTAGTTGGATGGCATCACCAACTCAATGGACATGAGTTTGAATGAACTCTGGGAGTTGGTGATGGACAGGGAGGCCTGGCGGGCTGCAGCCCATGGGGTCACAAAGAGTTGGACACAACTGAGCGACTGAACTGAACTAAACTGAACTGAACTGAAATATCCATCCATCCATAGTAAATAATATCCATCAGGGCAAAGGCTGTACATTTTATCACAGAAGTATAACAATTAGGCCACCTAAAGAGCAAAGTTCATTTATCTCTTTATACAACCACCTAGGGCAGCTCAATCAGGATTGTCATTCAGGATACAGCATACCCCCAGAATTAGGTTGCTCTGCCTGCCATTCCTTATGACATTCATTTTCATCATAGTCAAAGCTGAGACTCTGCTACATGCAGGTTCCATCGGGAGGGCATGGGAAGGTATACCAAATACACTAGGTATATCAAACACTTCTAGGTCCAGATCCAGAAGTGATACACATCATTTCTACTCACATTCCAATTGCAAGCAATAAGTCACCTGACTACAATAATCACAGGGGAGATTTAGAAGGTATTCCATATACTCAAAAATGGAACATGGCAAAAATAGATTTGGTGGTTAATATGCAATCTCTGCTACTAAAATACTCCCTATGGTTCTCCTCCATGCCTGACTCGCTAACAGTGCTGGATATTACACACACATTTTATGTTCTCATATGGTCCAAAGCAGTCAGGACTTCTACACTGGAGAGACTCAAATAAATTGATCAGTCGAATTACCCAGAGTAAGATATTTAACTTACCTATAATTATTTAATTACTAAAGTATGCTAATGATATCTGTCCCATCAATCTTGAAGACATACTGTAAAAATGTTAATAGCTCTTGTATTATGTCAGGCAGTTCACTAAGCATTTTACTTAAATTGTTCATTTAATCATCACACAAACTCTATTGCAAGGAAGGAAACCTCATTTCTCAGGTGAGAAAAGACACCATATAAAGAATAAGTGACTGATCCCAATCACACAGCTATTAATTGTGTAGAACTGAGTTTTGGATACATATAGGTATGACTTCAAGTCCACACTTTTATCTACTACTGACTCTTCAAAATATAAACTAGAAATGATAAATTATTTAATGTATGAATTGAACCACCTTCCAAAGATTAGAAAGTTGTTCATGGCATTAATATTTAGTTTGATGATATTTCCTAAGAGGTTATTGCATAGAATGAAAGGAGTCTGATTTGGGGACATCTAACCTGTTAGTTCTCACACCTGGGCATGTGCCAATATTATATGCAAAACTTCCCCTGAAAAGGCCCCTATCTGGACCCACACCAGCCCGATAAATCAGTATCTCTGAGATGAGGAACAGGCATCCATATACTAATACATGTTTTAACAGCATAGATCTAACCAACAGAAAGTATTCAACTAATTAAGGGGTGACTCTGCTAACTCACCCCTTCATGGTTCTCGGCCTTGTCATGGTGAAGTGGCCTGAATAACTCAATGAACCTATAAGTCATTCCATGCAGGGCTACCCAAAACAAACAGGTCATAGTGAAGAGCTCTGACAGAACATAGGCCACTAGAGGAGGGAATGGCAAACCACTCTAGTATTCTTGCCCCAAGAATCCCATGAACAGTATGAAAAGGCAGAAGGACATGACACAGGAAGATGAGCCCCCCAGTTCGGATGTGTCCAATATGCTACTGCAGAAGGACAGAGGTCAATTACTAATATTTTCACAAAGAACGAAGAGGCTGGGCCAAAGCAAAATGATACTCAGTTTTGGATGTGTCTGGTGGTGAAAGTAAAGCCTGATGCTATAAGAACAATATTGCACAGGAACCTGAAATATTAGATTCAAGGATTAGATCTGGTAGGCAGAGTGCCTAAAGAACTAAGGACAGAGGTTCAGAGGTGATGACCAAAACCATTCCAATGAAAAAGAAATACAAGAAGGCAAAATCATTCTCTGAGGAGGCCTTACATACAATTGAGAAAAGAAGAGAAGTGAAAGGCAAGAGGAAAAGGGAAAGATATAGCCAACTGAATGCAGAGTTCCAGAGAATAGCAAGGAGAGATAAGAAAGCCTTACTAAATGAACAGTGCAAAGAAGTAGAGGAAAACAATAGAACAGGAAAGACCAGAAATCACTTCAAGAAAATTGGAGCTATCAAGGGAATATTTCGTGCAAGGATGGGCAAAATAAAGGACAGAAACAGCAAGGACTAAACAGAAGCAAAAGAGAGTAAGAAGAGATGGCAAGAATAAATAGAATAACTATATACAAAAAAGTCTTAATGACCCAGATAACCATGATGATGTGGTCATGCACCTAGAGACAGGCATCCTGGAGTGTAAATTCAAGTGGGTCTTAGGAAGCATTACTGAAAACAAATCTAATGGAGGTGATGGACTTCCAGCTGAGCTATTTCAAATCCTAAAAGATGATGTTGTTAAAATACTGCACTCATATGTCAGCAAATTTGGAAAACTTAGCCGTGGCCACAGGACTGGAAAAGGTCAGTTTTCATTTCAATTCCAAAGAAGAACAGTGCGAAAGAATGTTCAAACTACAATTGCACTCATTTTGCATGCTAGTAAGGTGATGCTCAAAATCCTTCAAGCTAGGCATCAGCAGTATAATAACTGAGAACTTCCAGATGTACAAGTTGGGTTTAGAAAAGGCAGAAGAACCAGAAATCAAATCAACATTCATGGGATTATAAAGAAAGCAAGGGAATTCCAGAAAAACATCTACTTCAGCTTCATTGACTATGCTAAAGCCTTTGACAGTGTGGATCACAACAAACTGTGGAAAATTCTTACATTTCTTAAAAATATGGGAATACTTTATCTGACTCCTGAGAAACCTGCATGCAGATCAAGAAGCAATGGTTAGAACCTTACATGAACAATTGACTGGTTCGAATTTGGAAAAGGAGCATAACAAGGCTGTGTATATTGTCACCTTGTTTATTTAACTTATATGCAGAGTACATCATGAAAAATATATAGCTGGATTAATCACAAGCTGGAATCAAGACTGTCAGGAGAAATATCAATAACTTCAGATATGGAGAAGGAAATGGCAACCCACTCCAGTACTCTTGCCTGGAAAACCCCATGGACAGAGGAACCTGGTAGGCTAAATAAAATCCATGGGGTCACAAAGAGTTGGACAGGACTGAGCAACTTAACTTTCACTTTCTTTCACTTTAGATGTGCAGATGATACCACTCTAAGGCAGAAAGTGAAGAGGAACTAAAGAGTTTCTTGGGTGAAAGCTCCTTGAGGGTGAAAGAGGTGAGTGAAAAAGCTGGCTTAAAACTCACATTCAAAAATCTATGATCATGACATCCAGTCCCATCACTTCATGGCAAATAGAAGGGGAAAAATTGGAAGCAGTGATTTTCCTTGGCTCCACAATCACTGTAGACAGTAATTGCAGCTATGAAATTAAAAGACATTTGCTCCTTGGAAGGAAAGCTATGATAAATCTGCTGCTGCTAAGTCACTTCAGTCGTATCCGACTCTGTGCGACCCCATAGATGGCAGCCCACCAGGCTCCTCTGTCCCTGGGATTCTCCAGGCAAGAATACTGGAGTGGGTTGCCATTTCCTTCTCCATGATAAATATAGGCAGCACATTAAAAAGCAGACAATTACTTTGTCAACAAAGATACGTATAGTAAAAGCTATGGTTTTTCCAGAAGTCATGTCTGGATATGAGAGTTGGACTATAAAGAAGGCTGAACACCAAAGCATTGATGCTTTCAAATTGTGGTGCTGTAGAAGACTCTTGAGAGTCCCCTGGACAGCAAAAAGATCAAACCGGTCATTCCTAAAGGAAATCAACCCTGAATGTTCATTGGAAGGACTGATGCTGAAGATAAACCTCCAATACTTTAACTACCTGATACAAAGAGCCAACTCATTGGAAAATACCCTGATGCTGGGAAAGATAGAAGGCAAAAGAAGAAGAAGGTGGCAGAGGATGAGATGGTTAGATAGCATCACTGACTCAATGGACATGAATTTGAGCAAACTCTGGGAGACTGGAGGACAGGGAAGCCTGGCATGCTTCAGTCCACGGAGTCACAAAGAGTCGGACATAACTTAGCAACTGAACAACGAAAACAACTGCTGACTCAGGAAGTAGGTAGCTGGTATAGGCCTAGATGTCAAACCACCTTCTACAGGTAAACTTTAAATTCTTACTATCATTAAACTCAGATATGTCATTAAATGTCTTCAACAATTCCATAAACCCAGATACTTTTCAGCACACATTCCTCCATTTAGATAAGTTTTCTGTTAATGACTGGTACTCTATAAACTTGTCTCCATGCTGTGACATACAACTCATAGGAAATTCTTTTAGTAATACATTTTTTCCCACATTTTAAAATTTTTTGTTTTACATCAGAGTATAGTCAATTAACAGTGTTGTGATATTTTTGGGTGGAGAGAGAAGGGAATCAGCCATATACCTATATGTATCCATTCTCCCCCAAACTCCCCTCCCATCCAGGCTGCCACATAACCCTGAGCAGAGTTCCATGTGATATACAGTAGGTCCTTGTTGGTTATCCATTTTATTTATTTATTTATTTTCTCTTTTGGAGAATCATCTATTTAATGAGTACAACCAAACCAATTAACTTCCAGACCTGTTCTTTCATTTTGAGTATTTAGCAGAGTTGGTTTTGACTTAACACATTAACTGTAGTTTTGAAAATTCCACAAATTCCCTGTTACTCTGGAATAGGGCGTTTCTCATTGTTGGTTCCTGTGACTGGTGGTTTTAAAACATTGTTCAGTCGCTCAGTCGTCTCCGACTCTTTGCAGTTTCAAATCATGGATGAAATTTATTTGACTCTCTTCCTCCTAAGGGGCAGGGTATATGTCTCCCCCTCTTGAATCTGGGTCAGCTATTGTTGCTTCGGTCAATAGAACATGGCAAAATGATGGAGTGCGCTTCTGAAGTTTGATCATGAAAGGCCATGCTGCTTCGCCCTTGCTCATGAGAAGACATGGTCTTGGCGTCCTGAGCGCCCCTGTAAGAAGTCTATCAGTTCAGAGGCCATCATGCTGTAGTGCCAAGGCCACGTGGAAAGGCCATGTACAGAGCATCTGGCCAGCGATCCCAGTTTAGTTCAGCCTTTGAATCACATCTGGGGGTCTTCCTGGTGGCTCAGATGGTGAAGAATCTGCCTGCAATGCAGTAGTCCTGGGCTTGATCCCTGGGTCAAGAAGATCCCCCGGAGAAGGAATGGCTACCCACTCTAGTATTCTGTCTGGAGAATGCCATGGACAGAGGAGCCTGGTGGGCTACAGTCCATGGGAGTGCAGAGCTGGACACAACTGGACAACTAATACGTCAGCCCAGATACTGGATATGTGAATGAAGAAGCCTTCAAATATGGCATGCCCACTCAAACCTTCCACATAGAGGCTCCAAACTTCGTGGAGCAAATGCAGACATCCCTAATTTGCCCTGTCTGAATTCCTGACCCACAGCATCTCTGGGTATAATCAAACAGTGGTTGCCAGTTCAACTGCCATCCCCACTGGCATAGAATTTGGAGTATGCATTATCATGCTTTAAATATAGCAGTGTGTGCATGTCTGAAAATGCCCAGATGGACACCAACATGGACCTTACTCTGAATTCCTCAGGGTGATAAACAGCATAATTAATTTCTAATATTGCTTCAGTGCAATATCGTTCTAATGTTATATAAGCCTCCATATAATCCACTAGGATGTTTTCAAAATCTGCTAATAATTGCAACTCAGATCATGCCTACATTTTCATCTCAGTCATCTATTCCTCTCATAAGAAGAGAAGAAAAAAATTTTTGTTTCCCCTTCTGGAAGAACAAAAGAGCTAGTGATGAAATATAAATTCTGCAGTTTATCTGAATTTTAATATTTAATCTGTAGCAGAGAATATTAGGTGTTCTTCACTATCAGTCCTCTCTTTCCTCAGTGATAGAACCCCTGAATATTAATTGGTCATGCAAAGGCACAAAATAAAGATCACACTGAAGTGTTGTGTGACTACAACTAAGTCCAGGCCAATGGAATGTAGGCAGAATTTGTGAAATTCCAGGGAAGTAACCATAAAGTGAAGGAGTATGCCTTTTTATTTCTCTTTTCTTTTTCCTGGTCTCCAAAATGAGGATAGGATGACTGGACCTCCAACAGCCACGTCAGACAAAGAAACAGACATTGCAATGTAGAGGATGGCAGACGAATCAGAAACCGTGAACTGCATTCCCCATGAGTCAGGCATTGTCATACGAGCCCAGGACTGCCGTGTTACCTTTTCTCTCTGGTAAAACTCACTCTATTTTTTGTATTTCTGTCACTTGCCATAGTACCTGATCCTTCCTAATACCCAACCACTTACAAGTCACAAATGCATTATCAGACTATTACAAAAGACACTTCCCCATTTAAAACCCATCATTTAAAAAGGATATTTTATGATGAAACTGAAAGTATTTTCTCTTTCTTGGTTGCTCTTTCCTGGAGCTGTAAAAGGGATAGAGAAGGTGAAATATACAGTCCTCATGGAGGAAATGTGAGAGTCTGAAATCATTTAATGTATGGAAAAATTGTTGCTAGGTGACTGCTGTCTGAAAGCTTGCTGAGGTGTGTTGGCACCTTGAAGAAAATGCAACTAGGAGTAATATTTTCTAAGTTTACCCCTTAAGAAGAGGCTGCGTTATGTTTAAATGGTGAGCACTGGGTAAACAAGCAAGAGAAAAAAAATTTTTTTTTCATGTGAGATAAAACAACTTCTCTGCAAGCAGTCACGTCTCTGGAGGCAGGAGCAGGCTCTGGCAAAGACGGTGATGGGCAGCTTCCTCATTGTTCCCGGAGCTCCAAGCGTGCAGCACTGTCTCAGAGGTTCTAGGAGCAGCTGCCACAAAACTCAATTTTAGCTTGTAACACCTGCCAGACACTGAGTCGCTTGGGATGAGGAGGGTCAGGTGCTGATGGTCCTTTTGACAAGGAGAGGCCTGGGCTGATTCTGGTGACAATCTTGTGTCACATGTCCTAAATGTGCTGATGTGGGAGTTGAAGGGAAGACAGACATGGAACTTCTTCATGACAGCAGAGAGAGAGAGCATGCTTGGACCAGAAATAGGTCAAGAGCACAGTGAGCCTCTGCCGTGAGATCAACCACCACTCCCTCTGCCGGGAGTTGCTGACGACAGTAGAGAAATCAGTCCTCCACACCCTCTTCCCTCCTACCAGACCTTCCCAAATGCTCCAGCCAGCTCTGAATTTAAACCTGGCTCCGAAACACAGCTAAAACCTTCAGCTGAATGCAAAGGGAGATATTTATCACTATAGAGTTTTCTCAAATGGGAATATAGGTTGGTCCCATGGGTGTGAAAAGAAGTGGTGGAGAAGGCCAAAAGCCCAGGGTCAGTAAAGCAGCAGATTCTAATGGGGATGTCAGAACTAGGAGGGGAGACCCTGACCAGAGAATACAGGCTTGCACTCACCCTCTCCTTTGCTCCTTCAATTAATTTCAATTGCCAAATTGTTGGTTTTGACCATGGACATTTGAATGATATAGATAGAAACATTTCTAATGATGAGACATCATAGTTTGAATCAACCCATCTACCATATAATTAACCTGAAGTCTCCAACTCTATTCTGCCCCACAGATGGTGAGAAGCCACACATGACCATGTCCATCCCTGTGTGGTTGGAAACAGATACAGAATACAAGCTAGGAAACACTGCCCGTCGGGTGAATGCAGGTCTTTTCCTGGGTTTATAATGTTTCAGGCTGAAATAGGGGTGCGGAACAAGTGCAGGCGCCCAGCAGTATTTCCAGCAAAGCTACTGTAGTCTCCCACCAGGCAGCAGTATTTGTAGGGTTGTAATTATTATTATTTGCTTTTTTAAAAAAGATCAGTTCAGAAATCCTGAATAATAATTTACCTCACAAGAATTCACTCATTATGTAGTTATTCTATTCCTTCTGCTCTTTCAAAACCTTATTTTTGTAGCTAGGCATGAAATAATCTCCCAGAGCTTCAGGAGCAGGTCTTTTTTATTCATGTGATTGCAAACAGAAACTCCTTATTCAAGAAGGAAAAGGTTATTAAACTGAGCGAAGGTCTTTCAATATTAAAATAAAAAAGGAAGGAACTGTGACTGCAGTCTTAACTGTGAGGCACGATGTGAGAGGTGTGGGCAATGGACAGCTCCGTGTCGGCCTGTCCAAACTGGCACATGGTCAGCAGTCAATTTAAAAGTCAATTTGTTAATACTCTCATTCGAAATGTGTTCAGTTATTTTTTTTAAATATCTGCTTATTGTTTGGGGGTGTCCAGGCTTGTTTTCTAAATGAAATTCAAAATAAGTTATTAGAACCTTGAGCTACTATATTCAGAGATGCTCATTCAGGAACCGTCTTGATACTCAGGCAATGATTTCCAAATGTCTCTGAGGTCAGAACACAGACTTCCTCCCTGTTTATGCAGCCGATTTCTACTGACTCTTGAGCTTCAGTTCACTTAACATTGATTTGGGATAGGAGTTAATGCTGATTATATGGTGAAAGAAAGTCCTGTAATTTTTGCCCTTTTATCACCTTATCATCTTCTGCTCTGCCACAAACTGGGCAATTTTCTTTTATAAAATGTATTCAACTACATCACAAACCAGAAATTTTAGGGCTTCACTACAACAGCCTTCTCCCAATGCATAAATTGTCACCAGAGCATCCCAATTGCCTTCAAGACAGAAGACAGAATTTACCAGCAAGCATTCTGAGCACACCACGGACTTCATAGGAAATTAAGCAGAAAAGTCATATGAAGCCATCTTATTGTGTGTTATCAAGAAACAAAATGAACTAATTATTATTTCCTTTTTTCCTCAATGATTTGCAATTCCTTGATGAAACTCGAATAATACTAAAAGGTTTCAAGGCAACCCTTTAGAAAGTGACCTTTTGCTTTCCCCATTTCATTCGTCCTAAGTGTTAATTGACTTTGAAAAAGCAGCATATTATCTTTTTAGAAAAAAAGAAAAGGATAGACCTGATTTGTGAACACCAACATCCTACAGCATCAAAGCATTGTTTAAATCATCACCCAGCAGAGCTGAGAACACCTATCCAGGAGAGTGAGAGAGAACAGATTAAAAAAATAAAATTAAAAAGACCGCGTAACAGTCTCACAATGAAAGAGTGCCACTGCCATCTAGAGGGAGAAGTGAGAGTAGCCAGCCATCAAGTCGAGCAGGAATAAGATTTTAATTATTATCCTACATTACCAGTGATAATTATCCTATTCATTTGGTGTACAGAAGTCACATTTATTCACTCTTTGTTCTAAGGAACGTATGGGCTTGGTGGGGACAAATGGATGTGGGAGTTCATAAAAAGTAGTTCTCTCCTGGCAAGATGCTTCCCTGAGCTGCTGACAGGTACACAAAGTTGATCTGAGTACCCATGTGATTGTGTGAAATTACTGGGTTTGACACTCAAGAGGATCATCTGTGGGTTTTCCTTAGACTTCTGGGCCCCAAATCAGCATACCTATTTCTTCCTATACCCATGTAACATTTATCCCTTACAACATAATTTGTCTAAGTAATGAAATGTTTTTGTTTTTAAAAAATTGGTGCCATTCCATTAAATGAAGTTGTGAAGATATTTAAATATAATTAAGATGGCCTCAAAAATTATGAAAACAAGAATAACTGCAGCTATAAAAAGAAGCCAAATTTGGAAACATTATTAAGCTTACATAGCACTTATGGGGATGGGAGTCTAAGAAAATAAAGTTGATATTTCTATTAATATTCAGGCCAGGTACAATGAGAAGACAGGAATTATTTTAGTATGCTATTGCTTTGGACATACTATTGTTTAATTTAAAATGTAGGCTTAATTTAGAAATAGAATGTTCCACATGGAACAAAGGTGCATCTCTTAAAAGCATTCTCCCCTTGAGAGAGAATGTATCTTTTTTCTGTTCTCAGCAATCCTGGAGAAAGGAATTTTTGTGAATCTTAACAGCAATTCTTATATATAGTATTATTATTTAGCGGTTGATTAAAATGTAATTTGTAACTTTAAGCCAAGAAGCAATATTTCTTCCCACTGTACCCTTGAAATTTCTATTTTAAAAGACTCCAATTTTACTTCAGTTTCACCAACACTGTTTCAACAAAGAGCATTTTACTTGTCATGTGACTACAGCCAGTGTTATTATTTAAACTATGGTCTTTCCCTTCAACAGACTAAAGAAGGTGAATGGCAGGGGTAACTAGTCATTTAGAATGATTTCTTATTTGAGACATGAGTCTGAAACTGTTAAGTAGCTCTATAATACAGGAAAGCAATACTTCTATTTTCTTATTTTTTTTAAGTAAGTACTAGACTAAATGACTGTTATTTATTGATCCCTTAATAAATGACCCTTTAAAGGGTGACCTCTTTTTACCCTAGGTATCCAAGATCCTGGGTATATTACCACATGGTCATGTGCTTAAAAATTAGATACAATATAAATAAAATGGTAAATAAACAAATGAGTTGAGCCAAAGTTTGACTCAGTTTTTACTAGAAAATTAGTTATAATCATTAGCTATGTTAATACAGGGAAATCTCTATAAATAAAAGATTTCAATGTCTTATCATTTTATTTACAGGCAATTTATCAGAACATTTTATATCAAATTAAAATATTCTTTGGATTCTGTAATTTTATGATCATGAATTTAGATACAGATTTTTATACATCCTTCTTGGATAGATTCACTAGGCTTTCATGATTTAAGTGTTGGTATCTCTTACCAATTCTGGGAAATTTACAGACATTATTTCTTGAAATATTTTATTTCCCCCATTCTCTGTGTTCTTTCTTTCTAGAACTTTGAGTAGAAATAAGCTATACTTTTTCACACTATATTCTATGCTCTTAACCTCTCTTTGTCTCTTGGTACCTCATTCTGCATAATATCTTCAACTATGTCTTCCAATTCACTAATTTTCTCTTATGCTATTTCTAGTCTTCTATTAAGTCTGTTCACTGCACTTTTAATCTTAAAAATTGATTTTTACATTTCTAGAAATTTTAATTTTTTCATATCTGCTTAATAATTTTATTAGCTCACTCCTCATTAATTTTTAAATGTTATATTTTTTCTATTAATAAAACTGAGTAACCATGCTTATTTTCTATTCAGTCTCTAATATTATCATATCCAAAGGCTTTTTAAACTTTTTTTCCTTTCTCATTCTTTTTTTTTAATTTTTATTAAAAAAAAATTTTTTTTCATTTATTTATATTAGTTGGACCAAAGGCTCTTTTAACTTGATACTACCATCTTCTATTTCTGATAGTTCTCACTTTCCTGTTTTGTTTCTTTTGTGTTTTGGAATTTGGGCTATAAATCCATATTCCTTAGGCTATTCATGGGAATTATTTGAGAATTGAATTGAAGGTGAATTCCTCCAGAGAAGATTTGTATTTGTTTCTTCCATAACCCTAAAACATACCGATTTCAAAGCATTTCAAACTTACCTAAGGACTGTCCTGTGGCTAGAAAGTCCAAAGAGATCTTTTTTTCTTTCAAATCGTTGTCACACTTTGAGAGACTTCCTTTGCTGTGGTTAAGAGTGTCAAGGCAAGGAGTATTATTCTGAATTTTTATTTCATCCTCGTCCTGAGGGTACAGGGGTTCGGCAGGGGGAGGGGGGGGTCCAATTTTATGGACTATCTTTTTAAAACCTCCATACTTAGCTCAAATGGTAAAGAATCTGCCTGGGATGCAGGAGACCGGGGTTCAATCCCTGGGTAAGGAAGATCCTCTGGAGAAGGGAATGGCAATTCACTCCAATATTCTCGCGTGGAGAATTCCATGGACAGAGGAGCCTGGCGCCGGGCTACAGTTGGTGGGGTCGCAAAGAGTCGGACACAACTGAGCAACTAACACACACATACTTAGCAGGCCCTAGGCTATTTCTCCCATTTTCCATACACTGTGGAGACATAAACATTAAAGATCCAGTCACTTCGGTTTGGCAAATATTTTCAGGTGGGAAGTTGACCTCAGGGTGCCAGTTATCTGCCTGAGTTCTCACTTTCGCTTAGGTTTTTGCCTCTGAGAATTTAATTCCTTCTTTAATTTAATGCCAGAATATCAGTGATAAAATAATGTGGAATATTTTCCATTGTTTTCAGTCGGAAGTTCTGTCAAAGAATCTAGAATGCTATTGCTAAAAATAGACGCCCATTTATATTGCATCTAAACATAAATCTATACGTGTATTATGTCCCATATATTTAGAGATACTGAAAACTCAGTTTCTTGCTACATATTGCTCAGCGATTTGACTGATCTTCCAAAAATAAATCTAATTATGCCATTTTCCCCTTTAAACTTATCCGTCCCTTGCGTCAGGATAAAATTCAGTCTCCCTAACACATCTTAGGTTTCCCTGGTGCCTCAGACAGTAAAGAATCTGCCTGCGATGCAGGAGACCCATGTTCAATCCCTGGGTCAGGAAGACCCCATGGAGAAGGAAACCCACTCTAGAAGCAACCCACTCCAGTCTTCCTCCCTGGAAAATCCCTTACTCCCTGGGAAATCCCAAGGACAGAGGAGCCTGGCAGGCTACAGTTCATGGCATTGCCAAGAGTTGGACGTGACTGAGTGACTAAGTTTCAGTTTCAGTTTAACACATCTTAGAGCATGTGTAGATCTTGCCAATCTCTCTAGCCTCCAATTTCTCTACGATTAACACCATTACCACTAACACCACCATTAAGTCGGTGAATCAGACTATTTCTGATCCGTGCACACTCTCAAAGCTTTCCACGGGTTTATTGCTGGAGCAGGGCTTTCCTCTGAGTCTTCCTCAAGTTTCAGATTATCTGTCACCTCATACAGGAAGTCTTCCTTGAATCCCAAATCCAGGGTGAGTTGTACCCTGCCTTGGTACTCCCGTGTGATAGGGAATAGGGAATTATACTTCATTAAGCATAATTAGGTATAATTCCCCATCACAGCTTTTGTCACACTGTTATACAATTGCCTGTTTAAACCCCTGAATCCTCCACTATAACACAGGCTTTATAAAGGCAGTCATATTTGTCCTGTTCAGTTATATATTGGCACTTACCACAATCCCTGCAACATCATAGACACTCAGTGAATCTTTTCATATAAAAATAAAGTATCTTTTAGCTTTTTCTTAATTGTAAATAAAGGAATTGTTGTGCCTCGGTATCTCTATGGGATTGAGTCATAAATTACTAACACAAAGATATGGGGATTTGTATTCACTTTAAGGACATCGTTATTTCAGAACCTTATTTTTATCTTGAAAAGGCAATCTTCCAAAATATTAAATATAAGCCTGAAACTCAGTTAACGCTGTTGCCAAGAGGACATCAAATCATAAAAGCTTTGGGGACTGTATTCCTATTGTCTATAAAGAATGATTTAATTTCTTCATTATAATTCCTGCTGCATTGAAAGGAAACAAGGTAAAAGACTCATCAGAAGGTCTTCGTAACTGAAATCTTAGGAGACTGTGGTAATTTGACATTCATTAAAGCAACAGCTAAAATGATGAGAGGTAGACAGGCCCTAATGCCCGAAGCAGGAAGTGCAGCATGATGTGTCTACAAGTTGCATAATTTTTACCTTTTTTCCTTCTTCTCTTTCCTCTGAATCTTTGGTTACTTGTTCTGTTTTTGTGTTTCTAATTCATTGCCTTCAAGATTCATGTGATGGCCTTTTTATCATCAGAATTAATCCAAGGAATCTGATGTAGCCAATACTGTACACATGTGACAAAATTATCTATTAACTAAATGATTTCAAGCTGAAATTATGACAACCACTGTGTTTTTTTTAAATACAGAAGTAACTAATTACCCAATATTTTGATTTTAATGAAATAAGAGCAAAGTGGCAATTTACAGACATGATATAATTTTGCACAAAGGACATTGTTCTTTATGGCAAATAAAGTGAGCCAGGTTGTGCAGATCATAAACCAAGCTCAAAACATCACAAGAAAATAGGCTGGATTTAAAATCATGAAATCTAGAACACAGAGTATATGCCTAATATTGAAAATTCACAATATAATCAGTGACATGGTGGTAGGGGAGGTCCCTTGGAAACTCTTGGACTTTTTATTCTTTAACTCTTTAGAAACATTTACAGAGATATGAAAAAAGTGATATAAGCAGCTTCTTTTAAGTTTTTGTTCATTAATTATAAATTGTGAGAGAATTAACGAGGCTCTTGAATCAGCATCAGAATTGTTACTATAAAATTTCTGGGTCTAAATTCGAAGGTCAGACTTTTCCAGGATGTTAGACCCTAGTGATATTTTATGATAGAGCTTGTGAAATCCCTTTTCTATGGGAGGAATGCAGCTCTCCTTTCTCACTTTCTGATGAAGGAGATTAAATCCCTCTTTAGAGACGATGTTCTCAATGCATTATTATTGCACTGATACTTCACAGCAACCTAATGCATTCACTAGTAGTAATGGGGATTCCAATATAAAGTCAAAACACTTAAGTGGCTCATCTGGAATCACCAGTGGCAAAGGTGAATCAGGGACTAGACTGGTATCTATGTAATTTGTCTCCCATGTCTAAATTTTGTCCAGTAGTTAGTCACCCTCCCACTGAAGAGTAATTGCATTTTTACTTCCTTGAAAAGTAACAAGCCACTGCTTTCTCAAAAGTACATGTATCCTATTTAAAAGGATCTCTGATTCCAGATGTGAGAGTCTCTTTAAAAGGAAGCCTGCTTTCCTCTGAGAGATGTGTACTGAGAGAACACATACTGTGAACCAGAAGAAACAAGCTGCTGAAGTGGATAATGACCCGAATAGGATATTGAAGCCAAAGGTGTCTGTGGGATGCAGCAATACCAAACGGAGGGAAGTGACTTGTGACGTGTGATAAGGATCAGTGTTAGCATTGATTTTAGTTACTTTGCTGACCTAAAAAAGGGAAACTACAGTAAGGTGATGAAATGTGCTGATGATACAAAGTGGAGAAATTTAGTCAATACAAGGTAGGAAAAGAATAAAACTAACAATGACTTGAGTAGGCTAGAATTATGGGCTGAAAAGTGCCTTGAGCAATTCAATTTTTAGAAAGTCTAAAAACAGTTAAAGTGAAATATGTAAGAGAAATACACTGAACCTTTGATGGGCCATCATTCTCAAATTGTTTTCCCCAAAATCGCAGTGAGGAACTATTTTTCACTTTTCCAAATATTTAGGAACAGAAAATTGTAATGCTGGATATAATTCCACACAGAGGGTCAAATAAGAGAAAACAGTAGTATTTGGGAGATAGTATGTCTCCATTCTTGAGAAAAACAAAAGAAACCATAATGAAGTTTGAATATTGAGTTAGGCAAGCTAGATTAACTCCTTAAAATGATAAAATTACTACTACAGATCTGATTAGTATGCAACACTATGGAAAGTATTTCCACTGACAAAAGGTACAACGGAAGAGAAAATGTTAACCTTTTTCAAATCTACAATTATAAACAAAGGCTAAAACCAAGAAAAGATGTCAACTGAGAAGTAGACAGCATTCTGGAATGTTCTTATTTCAGGTTCTCATTATCTGAGTAGGGTTCAGATAAAGAAGAGTCCACAGTGTCGAAAGAGATATGAAATAAACAGAGGGCAGGGAGGAAGGATGGATGAATCTGAGTCACACGGCCTCTGACACTGATGTCTTCGGATTGGCTGTGGTCGATAGACAAGTCAGCCCAGTATATGTCTCTTGAAGTCACTCTTGACAGAAGTGCTGTTCCTTCAGAGCTGTCCCATCATTAGAATTGTCTTACAGTAATTACTGAGGCACTTGGGCATTTAAAGCCACACACATTCTATAGCTATTTATAATAAGAAAGTTAAAACCTCTATTCAGAACTTTTTACTTAAATTTTTGTTCACAATATTTTGTTCTGTTTAATGGATAATGGTCCTTCAAGAAGAGTATGATGGAGTCATCTTTAATAAAAGCTATTATCTAATGCTCCTTTTAAAGTGTGTGTAGGGGTCCAGCTAAGGGTAACCAAGTGTGAAGTGCTGAACAGTGAACAGTCTACTGCATAAAAAAGTAACCCATATCAGAGAGAGAAAAGGGAGGGGCACTTTTACTCCTCCATTTGAGCACCAGGAGAAATACTTTATTCTAATTAGAGAAAAGCAGACACAGAATCTTAAGCCCTTTCAAGAGCCCCTCACCATTTCTTAGCTATTTCTTATCTTCCTGCTTTTAGCTGCATGGAAAAATGGAGTAATAACAACAACAATAACAACAGTAAATATATTTTGAACCCTCACCATGTGGCAAGCAGCAGGATGAGTAAAACTAGAAATGGTACCAGAGTGGACAGTGTGATTCTTTGACTATTTTTTCTTTGGTAGTTGAAAGAGGGAAAAAAATTAAATATCACAGTACAGCAGCACAGAGATAGCCTGAAACCACTTACTTTCTGAATGAGAAAGAAAAATATAACCAACTACAACACATGATTTGTATTAAAACACATGGATGAGGTCAGAATTCTTGACTTATTGAGAACAACACTAAATTATATGACATTCCTAAGACAGCTCACGAATTTTAAAATGTTTTGCTTCAAATCTGTCTTTGTGGTGTGAGCAAACATTTATTAAAGGTCTATTTTATGACAAGTACAAATCATTTTATTTCAATTTCACCCTAACTTTATGGATTAAATGTTATTAGTCCTATTTCATGTATGAAGGAGTTAAAGTCCATAAAGTTTAAGTAAATTGTTCTTAAGTAAAAACCAATAGTAGCTGTCAGAGCCAGGATTCAAAACCAGGTCTGTTTAATCCTAGCTAGGGTTCTTTTCCTTTCTCCATTATTATAGTGCTAACTTAGTACACAAATACCAGTTTTCAAGTTTATAATAATACTAACTAAAATGTTCCCAGATCTTGCAGAGAAACACACTGCAGTTCCTGATATTCTATGAAATTAGAGAACAGTTCTAGAGAAATTTGATTTTACAGATATTTTATTAGAGTAATATACTGTGATACAGTTAACTCAAATAACTAAAGTCCATTTTCCTAATCTGTCTTCATTATACTTCCTTTCTGCTTCTATTCATTGGTTGCTTCAGATCTATTCTAAACATTTTTGTTTTGACCCACTTGAACTCTTAAGTCTTAACCCTTATAAATAAGAAAACTTTCCATTTCTAACCCTGATTCATAAATTTAGCATAGGAGTCCTTTATCCTTTGTTAATTTTGTATGGAGCAGAGCCTAGGTCTTCATTACCTCTTCTGTTCACCTCTTCCTTTATTCTTTCTTCCTGGTCTTTTGTTGCTGCTGCTGTTGTTTTTTGTTTTGTTTTGTTTTGTTTTGTTTTTGGTAGATGCTATAGCACTTTTACCAAGAGGTAAGGATGAAAAGTACAGGAGGGAAAAAGTGATAACCAATACTTTGGTGCCCAAATCCAACCCACACTGTCTGACTTCCTATACTTTTACTTACTTAATTTAATTCTTTCCACTCTCCTGCCTTCATTGTTTCCCAATCTTTCAATTCTATACTACATGGAGAAAAAGAAAGGTTGCAAAATTAAGTGAGAAAAAAATACAGAAAATTGAGAGGTTTGCTAGAAAGTAATTGGTAAGTTGGTTAACAAGTTGAAGAGAAGATAGAAAGGAGATGGTGAAGAAGGAAAGGAAGAAATGGAGGGAGGGAGGAAAAAAAGGCAATTTCAAGAAAAGTAAAGGGGTTTTTACCTTAACAGGGTAATGGAATTTTTTAACATTTCATGACTACTCCCCTGAAAAAATGCATATAAATACAAAAATGTGCAAATAATTTTGAATTAATGGATTGATCTCCAAAGCCCATTGAACCCTTGCATTGGTATTGATTGTAAAACTATGTCTCTGAATGAAAAATAAAACTGAAAGATGATTTTGAAGAACATTTTGGCTGTCGCCTTTGGCAAAAAGCAGCTTGATACACAGAGACTGGGATATACAATGCACAGGGGGAAAATATAGACAGGGAGCATTAAAAAGGGCAGATTATATAATAGGCCACCAAAATGCCTGAAGGACACTCTAGAAGCCTGACCCTGAAGAGCACGGCAGCGGCACATACCGGTTTCTCATGACACCACTGAGCTCTTGCTTAAAGAGCTCACCCCAGCCTATTTTCCTTCCACTGCGGGTGGCTTGAGTCATCACACTGCTGCAAAGAATGCAATCTGCTCTCCAACTGGGAGCAAAGGTGAATTCGGTTGTGCTCTTTCTTGTCTCTTGAATAACATCTGCCTGACTGCTCCCTGTAATGCCAGCACCTCTAGCCTCTGCCTTCTCGTCCTGTCAGGTTCTCGTCAACTTGTTGGGGGCTGGGTCAGCCAGATGAAGTTCATCCCATGCACTCCATCCACCTGGCAATGTGACGTCTGGGCCAACGCTGTTTCTCAAGGAATCAGTGGTGCGCTGGCCCACCTGAAGCTTTTTCACGCAAAGCTATCTATCCAAGGACCTCGCCTCAGTGTAATATTGCATCCCGTTAACACTAGAAGTAATCATGAAGCGAATGTGGATAATCCTCACCGACAATAAGCTGCCCCGTCTGATGAGTCTGATAAGATAATCAGAGAAATAGAGGACTACAGGAGCCCCCCAAAAAGGGTTTACCCATCCTATGGACAAGCAGAATCTCCTGGGGAACAGCTTCAATTGCTCCCAATGCCTGCCAAATAAAGGGCAGACTCTATTTCTGTTCTGTTTTGAAATCTGTTCCTGGCTCTAGCTTTCTCTCTCCCTCTGGGTCCCTCTTAGTCTGGGCTTCAACCGACTTGCCTTGACACAAAGCCTGTGTCTTTCTCTTCTGCTCTTTTTAGTTTTGGGTGTTCTGTTGCTATTCATATTTCAGACTTTCCAATATCAAAATTCCATCTTTCCTTTGAAGCCCACCCTCCCTCCCAAGAAATTCTCCTTTAAGCTTCCTGCCTTCAACCCAGAAGAAGAAGGCTCTTACAGTGGGATAGAGCACAGGTTTTGGATTCAGACGAATCTGAGTTTGAATCCAGGCTGTGTGCTATTAGAAAAGTTATCTCACTTCTCTGAATCTCAGTTTTTTTTCATCTGTAAAATTGGTGCAGGTAATGCCTATTAAGCATATTGTGAATGTTGTCCAAAATATAAGCATACTCAGTGAATGTTAATTTCTTTAGCTAAATGCTATCCTGTCCTTTTCAGTATTTATTAGTATTTATCACATACTTCTTATTCTGTGGTTGCTTATATATATATATATATATCTTATCTCCTCTATTACATAATATTGCTAAATATCAACTAACTGTAGAGGCCTTCTATGACTTTCAAATGTAACTCACACCATCCACTTATGTCCTCTTTCTCTACTTTCTTGCTTCATAGTAATCATCTCTATGCTTTGGCTGCCAGGTGACACCAGTGGTAAAGAATCTCCCTGTAAAGCAGGAGACACAGGTTCGATCATCACACTGGGCAGATCTCCTGGAGAAGGAAGTAGCAACCCACTCCAGTATTCTTGCCTGGAGAATCCCGTGGAGAGAAGAGCCTGGGGGCTACAGTCCATAGCGTTGCAGAGTCAGACATGACTTAGTGACCGAGCACCAAATCATCACTAGCTCACATTGTTCCTTTCTTATTTTCTTCCTTTGTTTCTTCTTTTGTTTGGCATCTCTTTCCCTCTATATGTAAGCTCCACAAGGGCATGAACTTCTCTGTGTTCTTACTGCTGTATCACTAACACCTAGAATAGAGCCTAGAAAATATTAAGGACTTAATAATATTTTGAAAATTAACAAAGGATTTAATATGCCCCTTGAGGCCAGTGATAATTTCTTAACTATTTTAAAGCCTCAAGGCTGGAAGGGGCCTTTATCCTTTTATAGATTAAGGTGCTTTTCAGACAGCTGGGCACACAGTATCACCTCTGTCTTCTCATCCCAGCAGGTGCTCATATCCCCCAGCATCCCGAGCTCTTGGATGCCTCCCTCACTCTGTTCCTGCTGAGAACTCCCTCTTCCTGCTCCATACCTGCCCAGTGGAATGTCTCCTGATACCTGGAAACTCCAGGGGGCAAAGTGGCAGGAGCAGCGTGAGCTTTGAAGCCCCACAGAACCAGGTTTGAATCACTCATCAGCTGGGTCATCCTGGACATTTTACTTGGCTTCTCAGGGCCTCAGTTGTCTTGTTTATAAGGGACTAGCATGGCGGTGAAGGTAAAACCTGATGGATCTAAGGATTATATCAACATTCCTCATGATCATCTGCCTACAAGTGTAAATTTTTAAAATGAAACTGAAGCACCACAAAAATCTTTACTTATCCTTTCTTGGTGAAAAAACAAAACAAAAACCTCCTGCTAAGCAAAATTGACCACTCCCTTTCTATGAATTTTGAAGAATCATATACACATCTCTACGTTATCAATAGTAATATGACTTTGATATCAATAGATTTCCAGTGTGTGTCCCCTATTTGGATGGAGCTTAGACAGGGCTCCCCTGGTGGCTCAGGCGGTAAAGAATCTGCCTACAATGCGGGACATCTGGGTTCGATACCTGGGTGGGGATTATCCCCAGGAGAAAGGAATGGCAACCCACTCCAGTATTCTTGCCTGGAGAGTCCCATGGACTGAGGAGCCCAGCAGGGTACCATCTGTGCGGTCACAGAGTCAGACACAACTGAGCAACTGACATTTTCGCTTTCAACACTAGACAGGAACCACAACCGGACTGATGTCTGTGGACTTGGCTAGCACTGTCCCCAGCACAGAACAGATAGTCAACACATTTTTGGATCCTTAAATAAAACAGTATAGGGGAGCTGTGCCTGGCCTACTGGGCTCAATGCTTTTGAAGTTTCTCTCTTGCTTTTTTTCTCTCACTGGAGATTTATTCTTAAACATCACTTCCTAGTTTATAACTTTTTCCCACCTGACTTTCCTGAGGTCAGTTAACATAGTCTTAGTGGCTATACCTGTTGATCTCCAATCAAGTATTGCATGAATTGCCCTCCAATATCCAATTGATTTCTACTAACTTTCTTTGTCCAACTCAGTTTATATACTGTTCACTCATTCATTCATTTACCCTTTCAAGTGCGCTCTTACTGAGCATGGCACAGGTCTAACTGACAGGATCTGTCTCTGCTGATTGGGTCATCAAGCAAGCCACATAGTTCCTATTAAGCTATGATTATTCTTTACTTTCTAAAAATCAAAATAGACAAAAACCACATTCTATAACATTATGGCCAGCAAGAACTACTTTGTAATATAAATTACCAATAGCTCTGTACGTGGAAAATGGAAAGTCATTCTTAGTTTCACCTATAGAAAAAAAAAACTTGGTGAATATATTTTCTGATTTGCAATAAATTTTCTAAGATTGATTTATCTATATGTATTTATAAGCAGTACTAGAAGATAAAAAGTTGGGTATTGTATTACATTTTTAAAATGGCAGTACTGCAGATATTATTGCCAGTTCTTTTAAAACTAAATCTAAGCCTTTGGCATATGATAAACTAAGCTGAGTTAAAAGCAAGGAAAATGATTCATTTTTAGTGCAGATCTTCCTATCTATCAGATGCCCTCCTCCCCCGCAAACAAAAGAAAGAGATGTCATCCTGACCCGGCCTTCTACAGAACAAAAGAATTTACAGGTCTGGTGGTGCAAATGAAACTTGAAACTATCATCCAAAAATAAAAGATGAAAATGCTCTCTCGAGATGAGAAAGCAAATTGGAAATAGCATGGAGCAAGAGGGCACAGGAGGACCCGGGGTCTCATCACCAGACTCCGTAGTCAGAATGCCTAAGAGCCTCCCCCCACGCAGCCCGCCACTCAGTCTGCACATCTGTGAAATGGAGATAAAAGGTGTGCTCCCTTCCTCATATCAGAGGCAGTAGGATGAATACAACTGGGCGGGGAATGCATTTCAAAATGCAGATGAAGTGTAGTAGAAATAAAATGTAAAGACTGCTATTCAGAAATGCTCTTTGAAACATTCTTGATACTCGGGCAGATCCCTCTAGATGCTTGAGGCATTGTCCAGATGTGTAGGATTTTTAAATGCCTCTGTGGAAAAAACAGTTCATTATTTGATCTGGAGAACAGAATAAGACCTCAGGCCTTTGCTGACTGTCCAGAGTGCTGTTTCGGATGCTGTACAATATACAGACTGCAAAGGGGAGAGTCTCTGCTGACTAACATCACACAGATGAGAGGAAAGACAGAAGTGCTGGAATAAAATACAGCCATCCTAAATTCTTATTTTGATTTATTATTTCTTATGGTCCTGCTTGGAAAAGAATTTGCCTCTTGTCTCTCGGCATGGGGTAGAGAATGGCAGTCCTGGATTAGCATCCAGATTCATCCATTTACATACAGCCTGTCTTCAGGTGCCTCAAGCCTATGCCCCCTCATCTTTAAAATACACTTATGTGATTCCCGTACCCCAGGCTGTTTAAAGGATGACAAAAATGATTCTAAAGATGCTGTCAACTGCAAGCACCCTATGTAAGAAGCTGCTAGAAGAAGCGTTCTCTGTCTACTGCCTTCTAATTTTATGAAGACTTCAGAGAAATGTCAATTACCATCCATAGAAAACTAAGCAACATGCAGATTCAAAGTGGAAAGAGGTTTGCAGAAGACAGAAGAAATACCCTGGTCTCATAAAATGTATTATGAATCAGCTTCCCCAAAGAAATTCACTCTTAGAATACTTGAGAGTCCTATCATTATAGGTATAGATTTGGGGGCAAATATGATAGATAATCCTGGAATTCTGTACTAGGAGGAAGGGCATGAAACCATCATCTTATCCATTCCATTATGTGGATACACTAACAGATGCCAGCCCTGCAATGAGCAGACAAATGACACAGTTAGGGAGTGTGGCAAGGACAGCAGGTCACACAGTCACACTTCTCCACACAGATAGAAACCCTGTTAGCAAAAGCAGCAGCCGTCACCTAAGATTTAAAGAACAATGATAAATGTAAACTAGAGGAACAGATGAAGCTGGAATACTGAAATGCTACTGGATGCTCCTGATATTGTCTGTGTCTTCATAGCACACTAATCAAATCATCGAGAATGACTGCTTTCTAAGCCATAAATATTTTCAGTCTCTGTAGAAACACAATGCAGCTGTGTGTTTATGTGATAAGCCCTTCATATAGAAAGGAGGCCCATAAGCTCACAGAGATAGGATGTGGGGGCTGATGGTAAAGAATAGAAGTGGTTCCGCCCTCGCTGTCTCCATCTTTGGCTCAGCAAGGGCTCAATGTGATATAACAATCTTTACATGCATAGCACCTTTCTTACCGAGAAGAGAAAGCAATTCCCAGGCATTACCTCATTGCTCTTCATCGCACCCCCAGGGAATAGCTAGCAAGTATTATCCAATTTTGCAGGCAGTAAAAGTGAGGTTGTGATTGGCTGAACATCTGGGTAAAGGTTATAGAGCAAGTCTGTGCTATTGCGGAGATTAGAGCCAATTCTCCTGCCTCTTTTTGCAACAGCTATTACTTAAACACACTTTACAACTCATTAAGACAGCAAGGAAATGTGCTCATAGAACAATGCCCAGTGAAATTTAAAAAAGGAAAACAAGGATGGAAAATGTCACATTCAATATCATTCTTAGTTACGTAAAATGCATATGTTTATATTAATATACAACAGTGAGAATGTATTTAATGCCACTGAAATGTACACTTTAAATTATTAAATATTAAAATGGTAAATTTATGATATATATGAAAAAAGTGAAAGCGTTAGTTGCTCAGTCATGTCCAGTTCTTTGCAACCTCATGGACTGTAGCCCTCCAGGCTCCTCTGTCCATGAGATTCTCCAGGCAAGAATACTAGAGTGGGTTGCTATGCCCTCCCCCAGGGATCTTCCCAACCCAGGGATGGAACCTGTGGCTCCTGCATTGGCAAGCAGATTCTTTACCCATTGAGCCATCAGGGAAGTCCTATGGCATATATATATATCACAATTAAAAACAAAAATTCTGCTATATGACCCAGCAATTCCACTCCTCCGTATATACATCCAAACAAAACAAAACAAAACAAAAACCCTTACTCAAAAAGTTACACATACCCCAATGTTCATAGAAGCATTATTTACAGTTGCCAAAATATGGAAGCAACCTAAATGTCCATCAACAGAGGAATGGATAAAGAAGATGTAATATACACACATGATGGAATACAACTCAGCCACAAAAAAAGAAAAAAAGAACTAAGTTTTGCCATCTGCAGCCACATGGATGAACTTAGAGAGTATTATGCTAAGTGAAATAAGTCAGACCATAAAAGACAAATACTGTATGATATCACTTATATGTAGAATTTTAAAAATACAACAAAATAGTGATTTTAACCAAAAAAAGAAGCAGACTCCCAGAGACAGAGAACAAACTAGTGGTTACCAATGGAGAGAGGCAGAGGAAGGGACAATTTAGGGGTGTGGGAGTAGGAAGCAAAAACTACTTGGTTTGTAAGATATACCATATAACACGGGGCATATAGCCAATATTTTGGAATAAATGTAAATGGAGTGTGACCTTTAAAATTGTCAATTACTATGTTGTATGCCTGTAACTTATATAATATTGCACTGTAACTATACTTCAATTAAAAAAAAGAATGCCACGGAGCAACCAAGCCCAAGGACCACAGTGACTGAGCCACTCTCCAGAGTCCGTGAACCGAAACTAGAGAAAGCCTGTGTGCAACAATGCAGATCCAGCACAGCCAAAAACAAACAAATAAACAAAATTTATTTTAGAAGAAAGAAAGAAAGAAATCTCATTCTTTCCTGCTTTGTGTAGCTTTCTTCCTTTTAGGCTGAAGTCCCCGCCCTACTATCAGCTTTTGAACTTCAACCCTCCATTCAAGGCTGCTGATTAAACGTTCCTTAGTCAAGTCTCTCCACCAGATGCAAACTCACCCTCTCAGAAATCCTAACAGTAATCTGGAATACAGCAAAGTGCGTTACAGAGCACTTTTTCATATATCATATCATTTGATATTCACAAAACATTGTATTACCCATTTTAAATAAATAAAATTTATCTGAGAAAAGTCATGTAGCCAGCTAAGATGAAACCACTGGCATGCAGCTTAGGATCCAACCTACAGCTTCCAGGTTTATATGAAGCTGCCCCAAACCTATTAAATCTATGACTCTGGGCACTAACCACACACTTTCTTGAACTATTTATTATTCATAAGACTTTTAATATCTCTACTAAGCTACAGACTCCTTGAGGACAGGGACCAAGTCCCAAACAGTTTTATAATCTCAGCAATCCTAAACATGAAAGTGAAAGTGTTAGTCGCTCAATCGTGTCTGACTCTTTGCGACCCCATGGACTGTAGTCTGCCAGGCTCCTCTGTCCATGGCATTCTCCAGGCAAGAATATTGGAGTGGGGTGCCATTCTCTTCTTCAAGGGATCTTCCCGATCCAGGGATTGAACCCATGTCTCCTGCATTGCAGGCAGATTCTTTACTGTCTGAGCCCAATCCTAAGCATATATTCAATCAATTCTTGTGGAATTTACAAAATAATAATCTGTAGTAAATTTATATAATAATAAAATGGACCTTAGTAACCAAACACACAAAAACAATCTAGATTTGAAAAATTTAAGCACCGCAAAATAGGCACTGTATTGCTAACTGCTTCTGTGTGTGTATGCCCGATCACCCAGTCGTGTCCGACTGTTTGGGACTCTATGAACTGTGGCCCAGCAGGCTCCTCTGTCCATGGGATTTCCCAGGCAAGAATATTTGAGTGGGTTGCCATTTCCTATTCCAGGGGACTTTCCTGACCCAGGGATCAAACCTGTATCTCCTGCATCTCCTGCATTGGTAGGCAGATTCTTTACCACAGAGCCACCTGGAACATCCCTGTCCAGATGGATAAGATATCCAAAGAGTTAATTCATGTGAAAAAAAAAAAATGTTGTTCAGAAAAATCATAAATGGCTTTAGCTGAGTAATACTCAATTTCTGCATTTGCCTTAACTCAATTTCTGCATTTGCCTTAACTTCTCTGCCATTTACTAGCTGTGTTATTTTAGGCAGTCATTCGAAATGTTTTGATAAGGGTTATCACCACATTCTTACTCATTCATTTCTGCAAAATGTTTTATCCTGTTTCCACTTAAGAAAGCTAAACAAACTGATGTTTCGCATTACTGACTTTGTTAAATAACAGCATCTGCACTGCAAAGGTTTATCCACACTTCTTAGCCAGGTCTGAGAGGTCTAACTCAGTATATTTTATAGCAGATGGTCTCTAAATTGGACTTGGAGTGATAATTCTGGATCTTTGCTTTTCTACCTCTTAACATTTATTTGGGAATTAATTGCAAATGTCTGATACTAGCAGCATGCTATGTTGACTGAGCTAATCTCCAGCAGCCCTCAAACATAGAAATTTCATATTGGATTATTTTACTAGACTGGATTGGATAGATTGGATTATTTTACATTTACTAGACTTCCCTTTATATGCCACTTCTGATAAACTTACTGAAATTGACCTTATATTCTTATGAAAAGGAGACTAGAGTGAAGATTGTAGAACATATTACCAATGCAATACACAGTGTTTGCATGATAAGCTGTGGTCATCTGCTGTAGCCACTAAACACAGGCATTCCCACGTACTCTCATGACATCAGGGTGACACCTTCAGCCTAGTAAAGAAACTTTCCTCTTCGAAATCTTTGAAGTTGGCCATGTCAGTGAAGCACTAAGTATTTCTAGACGACCCGTGGAGTGCAGAGCTCTCTGCCAGGTGGCCAGGCCTGTGCATGAATGAGTCTGTCGCTGTCCTGTATAATGATGCAACGATGCAATATGGACCAGAGAAGCTGGCAATCCACAACAAGGTTTTGGGGAAGAGAGAAACAAGAGGGTCTTCACACAATGTCAGAGGGTCTTCTGACATTTCCTGATTTTTTTTTTCCCTTGACACAGCACTCAACTCTTGTTTTTAATACTGTCCATGAAATAAGAGGGATTTCCTGATGGCACAGTGCAGGAGCCTTAGGAGACACAGGTTGGATCCCTGGGTGGGAAGATCACCTGGAGGAGGAATACCCTCTCCTGTATTCTTGCGTGGAGAATCCCATGGACAGAGGAGCCTGGCGGGCTACAGCCCCTGGGTTTGTGCAGAGTCAGATATCATTGAAGTGGCTTAGCACACACACACGTGTGTGAAGTAAGAGAGAGCACCCCCAGGCTCCTGGCCGATGCTCCAAGGAAGAGTGGCAAGCAGAAGCGTGGTACAGCTCCACAATGAGACAGCTCCCCGGCCAGGGCTCCCACACCAAGCCTCCTGGAGACACCTGCACCCCGAGGCCCCCCGGGTTTGTGGAGGTGTACACTTGTTTATCACAGTGCCGAGGTTAATTGCTCTCAGTTTCCTTTAAGCTCGTTCCTTCACAGGAAGCCAAGGCAGGCACTGCACACCAAGGAAGCCAAACCTTGGCTTGGGAAATAACAAAGGTCTTTTCTGTTTCACAGCTAAAGAGACTGAAACTCAAGAAAGATGGAGGGAATGTACTTTAAACAATTTGTAGCTATTTTTCTTGATTTTCCCTTGAAGCAATAAATAACTGTGCTCCCTGTTGCTGGTATTTTATCAAGCTCTGTTTGTTATAACTGTGCATTATGTTCCATACAAGACCGCGTCTTTGAGCTCTCTTTTCCTATTTCCCTGCTACAATTTAACTCCGTGAGGAGCAATACCAATGTGCCACCAGGATGGAGAAGAAATAGCAGGACCCGCTGCTATTAAATACTCCCACCTGAATGCAGATCTCCTCTATTAGGAACAAGTGAATGCCAAGTTGGCTTCTTTAGTGTAAATTAATGTGGTGAAAAAAGAGTAAGTGGGAGCCTCTAGATTAACAATCACTCCCTGCTGATGATGACCTTGGCCACTAAGATTTCCAGAACAAGAGGAAATTATTTCCAAACACAGTATACATACCCTCCTAACCCTCCTGAACACAGAAGAGCCGCAGTAGTGGGAGAGGATCTCTGAAGAAGGCCCTATTAGTTTGTTTTTTTAAACCAAGTGTGATTTAGTTTGTTTCTCTGTAAAAGGAAGAGAAATCAGGGAATATTCATGTCATAATGATGACTTGCAACTAGATAGAGTCACTGTGCCTCAAATCCTGAGGCCCATGATATGGATTTAGGACATTTGATTTATCTGCGCCCAAGGCCTGTACTCACAGTTAGTAATAATAACAACTAAAATGTAGATAGTCATGCTCCAATTCAAGGCATTTTTTTATTTCCATGTT
Organism: Odocoileus virginianus; assembly: GCF_023699985.2. Lineage (NCBI taxonomy): Eukaryota > Metazoa > Chordata > Mammalia > Artiodactyla > Cervidae > Odocoileus > Odocoileus virginianus. Next base: position 26,605,931 of record NC_069685.1, read on the forward strand.
TCATTTGATCCTTAGAAACAAATGGAGGTAAGTAGGTGACGACCCTCCTTATTTCTATCACAAGTGGATCACTCAGTGATCACTTCAGTACTCTTTTCTACAAAACAAGCATTTATTACAAAGTATTAACTAATCCCTGGGCTTGACTTAATCCAAATGACTAAAAATAAATTGCAAGCCACTTTTCAAATGCAGAAGGATGAAGAAAGTAAGGTCTGTGTTTCAGATTCAGCAGCTTCTTCCTTTCCTTTTCCAGTTAAATTGTTTAGTTGCTAAGTCGTGTCCAACTCTTTTGCAAGCCCATTGACTGTAGCCCGAACGAGTGATGTCAAAAGGAGATCTGCCAGGAAAAAGACCTAGGAGTGTGTGGACACGTGCACTGCCTGAGTTCCAAGTGATCGGGGTGTCGCAGAGCACACGTACCCCGGGCTCTCTAATCCTCAGAGTCTGCCTAAGTGTTGACAGGAAAATCCTCTGCCAGGAAGAATCCGTCTCCTCTAAAGACGAGACGGTCCCGGAATTGGTACCAGCAAGATGCTATTGCGGTGAGGGATGGGAGAAGCATAGCACTGACATTTCTCTTGGCCATATGAAGGCAGTAAATCTGGCTGTGAAGACAAGTAAACTTGAATTGTGGGGAAAATGTTCTCCAGCTAAAAGTCCCAGGGGCTCAGAAAATGTTTTCATATTAATAATAGTTCACAGATGGAGTCTTTCAACTTAGAAATTTTAAGATGTCATCAAGTACATAATCTAATAAAGAATGCTAGGACATTAAAAGTAATATAAATAAAGGAAATGTAATCCATGTAAGGGTCATTTGGATAATTATTTCATCTCTTGCATCCAGAATTTTGAAATGAAATATAGTCTTTCCTCACTTCTACTGCAATAAGTCATTTATAAAAAGTAAGTGGCTTCACAAATAAATGACTGTATCTATGACTACTCTCCCAAAATCAATAATACATTTATTGATAATTCTGCATTTAAAGGTTCATTTCACCTTAGTATTGATATTCTGTCTCCTCTGCCATTTCATTAGATTTAAAATTTTTCATTCTTGGTAATGAACTGTAAGAAAGTTGCTATGTTAGAAAGTAGCCCCATTTCAAGTTGGGCAATGCAACTCAATATATCATTTTCTATTAATTACTGTAATGGGCAAAGTTTCTTGTTTGTGTGCTCAGCAAAATTAGAGTTAAGAGTCTGGCTTTATCTTGCAAGGTAAGAATTCTTGGCTTCTCCTTAAATACATCATTGAGATGCTCTATAAAAGGGTGGCTATTGTGGTTTAGGTGCTAAGTCATGTCCTACTCTTCTGTGACCCCAAGGACTATAGCCCGCAAGGCTCCTCTGTCCATGGGATTTCCCAGGCAAGGATATTGGAGTGGATACCCATTCCCTTCTTCGGAGGATCTTCCCGACTCAGGGATCAAACCCACATCTCTTGCATCTCCTGCATTAGCGGGCAGATTCTTTACCCCTAAGCCACCAAGGAAGCCCCTCTGTAGAATGGAGCCAGACCTTAAAACTTCCACTCTGTGAGCCTTCAGGCAAGACTTGAATCAGTTCAACAAATCCTTTCCAGTGACTACAAAATCCCCAACACTGGGTGGAAGGACAGGATTCTAAGAATGAAAATGTAGCACTGTCCTTGAGAAGCTCATAGTCTAGTAAGAAAGCAAATGTATACACAGAAAATCTCAAAGAGAAAGTAGTAAGTCTCTAGGCCTGTAAACAGGAAAATGCAGCATGAAACAGGAGTGTCAGCCCACTGGGGAAATTTAGGAACCGCAGCAGTGGTAAGATGACGTTTAAGCTGCACGCTAACCCTCTTTAATGTTAAGATTTCACAACAGTTAAAACATAAACGAATGTCTCAGTCAGCTCTAGCTGCTGTAACAAACTATCATAGATGGGTGACTTAAACAAGAGACATTTATTTCTCACAGTTACTGAGGTGAGAAGTCCAAGATCAAGGTACAGGTAGTCTTCTTGCTGTATCTTCACATGGTAAAGAGAGAAAAACCTCTGGTGTATTAATGTAAGGATATTAATCTCATCATGGAGCCTCTACCCTCTCGACCTCATATAAACCTAATCATCTAATGACCTCCCGGAATTCCTATCTTCTAATACCAAGACAACCAGGATTAGGGTTTAAATATTCCAATGGAAGGGAAAAGGGGGAGAGACACAAACATTCAGTCTCTAGCAATGAGCATGTCCCATTGTATCAAATCATGAAGCAATTTAATAAAAGCATTACCACAATATTTTAGCATGTGGAAATCTGTATGGGAGCATCACCATGTGGAAGAAACAGGTTCTCTCTTCAGAAGCACATCACTACATGGAGTCACTGCACAGCCTCAAGTGGAATGACACAACCAGGGGGAAAGTTTTCATCTCCACTGCATATTAACGCTATGACGCCATAAAAGTTATAATTTTAAAAACTGGAGCAGGAGAGACTAGAAAAGCAGGGTTATACTGCCATCTGCTGGCAGGACTCCAGGATGACTGTTTGTAAGAATATTCCATTTGCAGTTTCCGCCAGCAGTAATACGTACAGGTGGGGGGGTAAGTATTGATACTTATCATTAGCTACTTTATTAGACAACATATATTTAAAACTCATTTCCAATAAACTGAGTTTTATGAAACTAATTTGCACTGTATTTTAATCAGATAAGGAAATGTTAATGGTATCTTCTTAGTAAGTTTTTAAACAGTAACCCCAGAACTAAATATATTTTTGTATTCCTACTCTTGAATTTTTTAATATACACCTTGTTATTTCCAGCACAATTTAATAAGATAAACTATAGGGACAAAGCAGCATTTTCCAGCAGATTTCAATTAACTAAAACAAGATATTGTTGACGCTTGAATGAAGTAGAATATAATACATTTCATTTGTTGACCAACAAAATATTTAAATGCCTTTTCTTTGTCCTGATTTGAGGACAGATTTTATTGCACCAAATCCAAACATTGTGTGTGCTTCCCTAACTTTCCCTGAGGCCTTACTTTAACTATAAAACCGTTTATGGCCAAAAAAATTAAGCAAACCAGTTGTTCCATTATTTGCTGGTTTTCATTATATCCTGAAACATCCATTCAGCATTTTTATCTGCTAATGTAACAGAAACTCATCTGCTCAATGAGATTTATTACTTGTTTTTTTTCCCACATGTTCACAAGATATTCGTGTACATTTTGCAACGGGCTTTTATTATCTAGTAATGATGGCTTGCAAATTAAATTAGTTTTTAATGGCATAGTTAAATTCTAATTTATGTTTTGGAGCTTTGTTTAATTCATTTAGGTATAATGTAATCATTTTTTTGCTATTTCTTACAATACATAGAAAGAACAAAAGAACAGGGGCTCATCTTCATGTTCAGTTGTTTTGACTTTATTAATTCTTGTCACTAATTGCATTTCCCCCAAGAAACTTTCAAAACAATTGCAGTCCGATCTTTTGGGCAAAACTATCTGGTTGTTCAGCATTCTGCATAAGAAGTTGAATCAAACTATTACTGTAACTCAGGGTTGGTTAGATATTGCACTTTCTCATACTCATTATAACCCCACTGTGCTGTGTAATGTACTGGGCAATTATTCTTTTGCAACAAATTCCTTTCCAGTGAGCTCTCTTTCTTTCCTGAACATTCAGGAAAACCAAAACCAAAAGTGATCATTAGCAGCACAGAAAGTAATCTTTTATAATGTCTACTTGCATTTTCTTCCCTCTCAATCAACAGAACTTTCATAGACCCAGTTGCAATAACCTTTTATAATACCTTCTCGTTGGGGTCCACACAGCAAGAGCAAAAAAACCTTAACGAGTTTTCAACCTTTTAAACCAGAAACCGGATTCTGGGGCTGCATAAGAATAATTGATATGATTTAGAATTTCCTGAGCAGGCTTGACCCTTCCTTGGTGTTGATAGTTTTCCCAAGAGGACTGAAGCGCACAGGTGGTATTTTAATGAGGACTCTCTGCATCATTGGCTTTTTAAAGTTCTCATCCAAATAAGGATAAACTCTCAGGCCATTCCTTTTTTTCTAATGAGAAAACTAAATCTTGTACCCAGCGGAATTCTCCCTTTCTGATTCAATTTGTGTGTGCGTTTCTGCATGTGGTTCCTGCAGAGTTTCTAAGTACAACATGCAGATACCTGAGGTGATTGGATCACAAATTCTGTTCCTCAATCTGACCATCACCTTTTACACTCTTGGTATTGGCCACCAAAGGGAAAAAGAGTCTGAGTATCCGCAAAACATTTTCTTGTTCTGGAAAAGCAACTCATTACACCAGTTCCACCGATTAGGAATCAGAAGTGACCTTATCACAAATAAAGACCACACTGGACGGATCACCTTTCCTTATTTCTAATGAAAGTAACGCAAGAGTATTTACTATTTTGGGGGTAAGAAAAAAATCAACTTTTCAGTATATGTCTTTTTACAGTTTTCATATTTTCCCTGCACATGTTATACTTTTTTACAAAGCCTTCCAAAAATAGCAATGTGCTGTTAACATGTGGTATTACCCCTGATTTTAATTCAGTTGATTATGTTACCTGTTGAAGGATGAGAAAGAAATAAACAGAAGTCCTTTTACATGTAAGAAGACTTCTCTAGGAAACCAACGACTAAAAAGTCTCCCGGTTCACCTGAAACTATCACAACACTGTTAACTGGCTATACCCCAGTACAGAATGTTTTTAGCGTTAAAAAAATAAAACAAAATTTAAAAAGGTCACCTTGGTGGTAATCCCCTTATTCCCCCTGTCTGAACCATCTTTGTTGTCTTCCCCAAACGCGTCTGACAATGACCAGCACAGCATCCACAGAATGAATCCAAGATTATAAGCTGGTCCTTGAAATTTACTTATTCAGGAGACACATCTGCACTGAAGCAAGCTTGGAAAGAAAAGAACATTTGAAAAAAAAGCAAACTGCTTCAAAGTTCACCTCTGCTCTTAGCCATTTATATACTCCTCCAATTCCTGGGAGCTGTGTGCTGAGGGGGAACTCTGGCTCATAATAACACTTTGCTCACTTTATTCCTTAGTTCACTAGCTGTTGAATAACACACCTTGTTTTTCGCGTACTCATCACTGAAATCTAGCACTGCAGCTCACTCTGATGGCAACATTGTTAGATACTTAGAGGAGGAATGGGATCTACTAAGACATAATTCAGATGAAAATTTATAGGTTGTTAATTCTGTTCAGTGTAAACTTCTTATATTTGTTTATTTCTACCCAGTGTAACTGTGACCTTTAAAAATGAAGCATCCATGACATAACTGACATATGAGCCATCTACATATCTAAACATCGAGTGTCTGCGTGCTCAGTCGTGTCTGACTCTGCGATCCCATGGACTATAGCCTGCCAGGCCCCTCTGTCCATGGGATTCTCCAGGCAAGAATACTGGAGTGGGTTGCCATGCCCTCCTCCAGGGGTCTTTCCAACCCAGGGATCGAACGCAGATGTCCCTCATTGCAGGTGGATTCTTACCATCTGAGCCACCACCGAAGCCCCTGGTGCTCTCTAGGACCTGCCAATAACGTTCCAGCCATGGCAGCTGCCAACTTTCCACACTAGGCTTTTGCCAGCTGAACTGCCTGTGGCTCCCCAATTGCTCACTGTCAGGGGCTGAATTATATCCCCCCCAAAAGATATGTTGAAGTCCTAACTCCCAGTACCTCAGAATATGACTTTACTTGTTTGGAAATAGGATTCTCGCAGGCATAGTTAGCTAAAACTTGATTTTACTGTAACAAAATAAGCCCTTCATACAAGATGACTAGTGTCCTCATAAAGGCACGCAGAGGGAACACCACGTGACCACAGAGGCAGAGCCCAAGTGATGGAGGGCTGCAAGCCAAGGAACACCACAAATTGACAGCCACCACCAGAAGCTGGGGAGGGACAAGGAAGTTTTCTACCCCGTCTCAGAGGGCACAGGACCCTGCTGACGCCTTGATTTTGGACCTCCAGCTTCTAGAACAGTTCCAGAATAAAGTTCTGTTGTCTTAAGCCATCCTAGTGGGTGGTACTTTGTGATGGCAGCCCTAGGAACGTGATACAACTACCCACCAACCAGAGGCTCATCCTGACCTAAAATCAAGCCCAATAGTAACAACGACTTCCCACTTGCCAGGGGTCAAAGGGACTTAGGAGTAATTACGAGTGTGTTTCACTCACAAGTGTATCAGATCCCATAGATTTGCTTGAAAAGCCAACCTTCAAATGATAAAATTTCAAATGATTTTTATGAAAAAATGATTTTTGAAATGTAATCTAAGTATGGTATACCTATCTGGATGAAGTGTATTGTTTCCATTTTGTCATTAAATTTTGCCATGAAGGTGTCTAAGGTTACTACATTTTTAACTTAAGAAAAGTTATATGTTTTATAAGTAAACTTATTTGGGTCATGAAAATAAACACACAACTGGGAAAAGTTTGGTTTGGGCTCAAAGGAAATCAGGTGTGTGTGTGTGTGCATTATATTCATTGAACATAAATATTTGTTCAATATAAAAAATAAAAGGTTAGCATTTTATTTAATTTTTAAAGGAACCTATATTTACAAGTATCAGAAAAAGAAAAGAATATCTTTTATTTAGATTTGAAGAAGACTTGCAAATTTAACAACAGAGTCCCTCATGGGTGTATTATTGTTTGGTTTGGGTGTGTTGAGTTATTAACTTTTACCACACATAAGACACTCAGGAATGGCTGGCTTTTTAAAGTCTTTTTAGGACATGTAAATACTTCTAAGAACCTTATCCTCAGGTACTTGTTCCCACAAACAAATCTTACAGTGTTTTCCAAACTTTTTCAACTTGCCTTAATTTAAGAAATGCATAAAGATGACCCACTACAAACAGACCTCTCTATGTACATAACTTATATGAATACATATATCTATGTATGAATGAAACAAACATTTCACAAAGCAATATGTGTTCTTGTTACTTGTAGTCACTCGAATATCTTCCATTCTATTGTATTTAGTTTTGATAACGCTGGTCTTGATCCACTAAACCTATTCCACAATGGTTGAAGTGGGTCACAGCCCACCTGAAAATAATGACCATAAATTCTATCATTACAAATGACTTCAATGCTTCCACAGCCCCTGCGGAAGCACCCTGAGCCCCAATTTCCCCTCTTATCTTTCCAATTTATTCCTTGAGTATCCCAACTCCTATAATTCTTCTACCCAACCAGGACATATATTAGTAATTCACTGATCCCACCACTTGCCCTTGAATGCATCCCTTTCCATCTCTTGACGCTTCATGTCAGATACATTCCATGAGCCCTTATTGTAATCCCTTCTGTGCACGCTCTCCCTTCCTTTGCCTCCTCTTGCTTTGTCACACTGTCCTGGTGAAACCCTGACCTGGGTTAAATCTAATTCTGGGAACACTGAGCCCATGTGCCAGCAGGTAAGCAGAGCTGAAGGGAAGTATCCTACTTGACGCTGGTCCCACCTGTCATCTGCCAGCACTGACTCCAGATGCGCCTGGCGCTGCCCTTGTAAATCTCATCCGACCTCCTGGCTCTGAATACCCACCAATGACTCCCGCTTTAGGTCTGCAGCCCGGCTCTGTCCCCTGAACTGCGGATGTACGATCCAGCTGCCTGTTCAGCAGCTCTGCATGGAGGGCTAACAGACACTTCAGAGTCATCGTGACAAAAGCAGAGCTGGTCAGCACTCCCCACCTCAGTCTGCCTCTCCTGCAGTCTCCCCGTCTCAGAAACGCAGCTACCTCCTCTCAGTTGCTTTCCACCTGACTCACAGCCAAGGCTGGAGCTCCCCAAGAAGCCTCGACAAACCTCACGCTACAGCTCCTTTTCTGACCTCCTTTCCCCTAATCTTTCACACACTCAGCCCACCAGGCACTCTCCAACATCAGAGCCTTGATACTGGCTGCCTACCCCCAACCACCACCCCGCCAAACGGGTTTTTCTTCTCTCTCGTAGTTTCAAGGATCACCTTCCTCAGATCTCAATAATAAATGTGTGTAACGAATGAATGAATGAATGAATGATGCCAGTGTCTTACAAGTACACACTCTGCACCCGAGTTTCAAAGGTAAAACCAAATGTTCCCAGAGAATAAACGCAATGTCAGTCCACATTCTATAACCTCACGACCTACACGTAAGGCGTGATGCCGTGGATACAGAATCGGTAGCAGTTGTCCTAGCGATGACTCTGTCCCTGACTGACCTGGGAAATACACACTCACGCCACACAAAGGGAGTAAGGAAGACAGGGACACCTGGATCTTCCTGGGCTTTTGGCTTCCCATTCCTAGGATATTTGCTTGGGAGACACAACTTTTTTGAAGATAACTGCTGAAGGACAGGGAAGTGCAGATTTCTGAGAGCTCAAGCTGGGACTCAAACTTCGTCCAAAGGCCTTTGAGTCTGCTAGGGAAGGCAGAATCTAGAAAAACTGTAAATCAGAGGTTCAAGGGGTTCTCTGTTTTACAAGAAGTCTGAATTTACCTATTGAACAGGCAACACTTAGGAGAGACTACTCACTCTACAGAGCCTGTTAACTGTGCAAACTATAAAGCAAAGCACCTATTCTAGATGCCCAGTTAGCACAGAAGAGTTCAAGAAAGCAAAGAAAATAGGTTGTTTTGGGAATCAGATCAATCACATCAGGAAGTTTAGGTTGCTTTAGGAGATAGGGATGGAGTGCTAAAAAATCCCCTCATTTGGCTGCTTGGAGCAGATTTGAATACCTGTGGGGTGAGGGCTGTGACTGACAAATTTAACAAGAGGCTCGAGAAGGACTGAGGAACTGGCACTGATGACACAATTCATAACATCTTTAAGACCAAAAAAAAAAAAAATAGCAATATCACATAATAAGCACTCAAAAACTGTAATTAGATCTAAATTTTGGCACACACTGAGCTGATTTAGAAGCTGGATGACCAAATATAGCTTAAGAGTTAAAAAGGAAATAGCTCTCCTCACCTCTGCCCCTTCAAGGCCTGAGGCTTTGAGATCCTGCAAAGACAGGACTCTTGACCCAAGAGGTTGGCACCATGAGCAATCACTGAGGTAAGACTTTCAGAGGCCACAGGACCTGGAAATAGAAGAGCATGCTGGATGTGGTTGTGCACATATGTGAGACACCCAGTCAGGGGCTCCCAGAAAGAGTCTGCGAAACTTGGAGGGGGCAAATTCCATACGGAAGGAATGGGGAGGGTCTCGGAGAAATGTGATTTCAGCCCAGATATAAAGGAAAACCCGAAGGCTGCTTTGGCCAGAATGTGTTGGTATATATTCATGAGCCAAATAAGAATAATTTTAAGAAGCATGCATAGGTTTAAATCGATTTGATAAATCCAGAATCAGAGGTAGACTAGGAAATCAAATCATGGTCTAGTCAATTCCTAAAGGGAAAAGACAGTGGGATTTCCTCTAAGGATTCCAAGAAGGGGTTGATACAGGCCCAGTTCATGCAGGCTTCCAAGATCTCCTAATTAAGAAACCTTGGGACCTCTTCAGAATGGAAGCTGGGAAAGTCTCAAACCTGGAGAACCACTTTTAAGTGATTCTTTATAACCATGACTTATGTTATAAAATAATGACTCTTTCTGTGGTGTGAAAAGTTACCTAGGGCCATCAAAACAAAACCCCACAAACCCAAGGTGAGACCCCCTACAGATGCTCTAAGTATGACCTGCATGTAGTTTTGATTGTAACAGATAATCTATACACAAGAAAAAACAAACAAAGAATGAAAGAAAGAAGGAGGGAGGGAGGAAGGAAGGAGGAGGGAAGGAAAGATTCAAATGAAAAGAAAAAAAACCCCATGGCACAACAGTTTTAATAAACTTGGTTTTTGTTGTTTGTGGCAAATCAATTTACAGTAAGTTCTACATAACTAAGTAGCATTACATATATAATTTTTAAAAAGTAAAGAGTTTTTCCACTTTGCAACTTGGTATTCATTTCTTTTCTTTTTTAAATAAAGATTTAAAATAATTCCTTGTTTTTAAATTTGCCACCTGGAGCCTTAAAATTTGCCCTCGACTTTGTGATTCACGATGCGCTCTCAAATGGGCGTTATTAACAATGCTGAGCCATCTGGTAGCCTCCTGTTTGAGCCAATCACTCTTGCTAAGTAGGTATTAAGATCATTTGTTCTTGTAATGCTGAAGGAGTGCATATGCTGTAAACTTGTAAATGTAGCAATCTTTTAAAACATTATTTAAAATTTGAGTGTCCTCTAAATTTTCATGCCCTCTGCCCTAATTACAACTCTGCCCTTGAAATCTGTTTCATTGGCACTTGAACTAAAGTATCATTGACAGGGGGCTTCCCAGGCAGTGCTAGCCGTGAAGAATCTGCCTGCCAGTGCAGGAGAGGCAGAAGACACGGATTCTATCCCTGGGTTGGAAAGATCCCCTGAAGAAGGAAATGTCAACCCACTCCAGTATTTTTGCTTGGAAAATTCCATGGATAAAGGAGACTGGCAGGCTACAGTCCATGGAGTCCCAGAGAGTTGGACACGACTGAATGACTGAACACACACACACACACAAATCACTGAAAGGATCTAAGGAGGGGGATGCGCATGAAGCCTTGAGGGAAATAAAGAAAAGACGTATCTAAGTGATATTAAAGAGAGACTCTTTCTGTTTAACCCTTAGTTAAGGGAACAAGCAAACTATTTTCCTAGCTTTCAAATTATATAGGACTTTTCTATACTTTTCAAGTTCAATATTAGGTCTGAGACTAATATTGGTAGAAAGGGCCAATAAAATAAAAAATCTGTTGTTGTTGTTGTTGTTTAATAGCTCAGTCATGTCTGCTCTTTGCGATCCCATGTCCTGTATGTAGCCCACCAGGATTCTCTTTCCACAGATTTTTCCAGGCAAGAATACTGGAATGGGTTGCCATTTCCATCTCCAGGGAAACTTCTCAACTCAGAGATCAAATCTGCATCTTCTCTCTCTCCTGCATTGGCAGGTGGATTCTTTACCACTGAGCCACTGAGGAAGCCCATAATAAAGAATATAAAGTTCAAAAATTTTTAAAAATGAGAGACTCCCAGGATTACCGGCTACCATCAACCCTCTAATATCCACTAAGTTTCTAATTTGTCATTGGCTTTTCTTTGAACATACAAAGCCATATGCTGTGGAAGGGTCACTATCACACAACACACATATGGGCCAAAAGGCAATAACTAGTGAAGTAAAAACACGATCAAATTGCTGGACAATTTTCTCATTAAATTAAAAGCAAAGCAAAACATGATACTTCAAAACTATACAAAACTTAGCTCTAATATTTGCATTAGTTATGCAATATATAGATGCAATCCATGTTTGTTGCTGATGATTCTATTAAGAGCTCTCTAGAAATTGTTTTCCTCTGTACCCAGTTGGTATTCCATGACAACAACAAAAAGATTATTCACAGACTGACCTTCATTAACTTTTAAACTGTACAAAGAACCCCTAGACAATGTCAGTGTCTGAATACCACAATAGCAAGGAGGAGGCGAGACTGTTGGGCTAGAGGGACAGAAGAGAAGAATGCACACGGCAGGAAGGGGCTTCACTAGAAAACAGGTAACTGTGGTCCTCAGTCAGAGCTGAGAAGGGGACAGAATGTGTGGAGAAGACTATTGATGGGTCACTGGGAGGCAGGGAAGACCACGTCCTTCCTGTGTCTCCAAAGACCCAGCTCTTCCCTGGTCATTTCATTATTTTATTTCATAAAACCAGGAAATCCTCCATTCCTGGCTCATGCTGTCATGTCCATTTTGGGGTGGGTGGAACATGTAAAATCATCAGCCCTGGAGAAGGGCATAGTAACCCACTCCAGTATTCCTGCCTGGAGAATCCCACGGACAGAGGAGCCTGGCGGGCTACGGTCCATAGGGTTGCAAAGGGTCGGACACGACTGAAGCAACTTAACACACAGCACTCCTTTCAGCTGAGAGGGGAAAAGCAGTCGCTTCCCACTTATGTCAGCATATATTACAGAGAGCAGAAGAGAAGGGACACTTTTTACCTGCTGGGCTCCAAATAAAGCGCAGTTTATGTTCCCTTGGAGTTCACATTCAGAAAAAAAAAATCATGTAGTGACCCTCAAAACAACCCCAGAAGGGGTATAGGGAGATCTTATAATGGAACAGTTCACTGGAAAGAGCAAGGGCTCTTCAATCCCCGTTACAGAGCAGCCTAAAGAGAAAGCATTATTCCATGCCTGAGCCACGCTACAAGCCCTGGACTGCCGCTTTCTTCTCCACACTGAATTGTGTTCTCACATCTATTGCTGCAAGTCTTTCAGGGCCAATAGTAACTGGAGAGTCCAGTTTCGGAAGCGGCTGGAGAGCAGATTGGTAGGAGACTGAGGGGCAGCTCCCCTGAGGAGGGAGCCCTTGTTCTCAACACTCCAGTTGTCTCCCCATCGCTGGAAGCAGAGAAGGCAGAGCTCAGTCATGCTGCTGTAATAGCCTGTGATTAAACCTTGGCTGAACCTTCCCCCACAAAACAAGGTATCACATAAAGTATCCAAAATCGGGAGTATTAGGGGAAAACAATCATTCACTTGTTCAACCAAAGAGAGGTTTCTGGATCTAATTGTTACCTGCAGCGCACACCACACAAAGGTTGCTGGTGACAAGGCAGAGTTGTATAAATAGCATGACAAACAGCTGCAGATTTCAATTACTCCATGATCATCAGTGTATAGAATAAAGAGGCAATTTTGCAGAGGAGAAACCACAGGGAATACATTGGACTGACAACTGCCTGGAATTCAATTTGCCGAAGTGATATTGAAATATGGGGGCGAAGTCGAGGTGTGCTGATTAAGTTTCAAGCTGCTGCGTTACTAATACTGTCTCACGGACCTGTCGGCTCTGTTGTCACCATAGCAACATGATCATCAGAGCAGTCCTGAAAACAGGCTACACCACAGACTGTTCATTTACATTTGTGATAAATGCTGGGCGAGTCGGGTACATTAATAAGCCAGGACTTTCACACAACCTGGCAACCTAGAAAAATTGCAAAGAGCAGAAAATATTGTTTTTCTATACCTGTAGCTATTTGACACATATAAACAAACAAACAAATAAGAGATGAATGAACAGGAGAGTCGAATGTTAATCCAAGAAGAAATAGAAAACAGAAAATTTGTTATAAGATAGCACTGGTGATATTTAGATATGCCCAGAGTACTTACTGGGGGGAAAAAAACCTGCTTTGAGATATTTGAGGTAATGAAAGTTCTCTCTCTTTCTCTCTCTCTCTCAATGAAAGTCTCTCTCTGTCTCTCATAATGAAAAGTCTCTCTCTGTTTTGCTCCCTCTTTCTCATAACGAAAGATGTCTCTGTCTTTCTCACACACACGCACACACACAAACTTAAAAAGATTACAAACTGAATTAAATTGGTGGTTCTTACTTCATATAGAGATGTTAAAAAAAGGGCTTTGCATGACAAAAGTTTTGCTTACTGATTATAGTTACTGTCCTTAAAGAACAAATGAAAGAGGATTACAAAAAGCATTTCGATAAACGGGACTTATTAATTTGACTCATTATACAAATCTCATTCTCAAAATTTTTACTTCTATTTCCTTAACTTGTTAAGTGTTATCAACAACAAAGGAGGGCTTCCCTGGTGGCTCAGTGGTAAAGAATATGCATGCCACCCAGAAGACATGAGTTCGATCCCTAAGTTCGGAAGATCCCCCGGAGGAGGGAAATGACAACCCACTCTACCAGTATTCTTGCCTGAAAAATCCAATGGACAGAGGAGGCTTGCAGGTTATAGCCCATTGGGTCTCAAAGAGTCACACAACTGAAGTGATTGAGGCACATACATCACAACAAAGAAAAAGTATAATATGAAAATACACTATTTCTGGGTTTTTACTTTTATGAAGGAAATTTGCTTTCATGGTAAGAGTATGCCACAGAAATATTACAGTCTGACTTGGGAAATATGCTGTTTTTTCTGCAAAAATAATCAGATGAGAGACAAATCTCAGAGCTAAATTTTCAAATGCTTGCTTTTTCAGGAAGGCCAAATGGATACATCTCCTCTAGAAGTACTAAATGTTTCCAGCATTTCCAGCCAGTGTCTCCCATTTCCACGGAATAACTCTCTCCTCTTTTGGTCCCTGTCTGTCCCGTGGCTACATCTCAGTCCTGGCACCGAGACAGTCTCCCCTCAAGATTATGTGATACTGCGAGCTGGGAGTGAGGAAAGTTTATTTCTATGTGCTATCTCCAAAGGAAAAAAAAAAATCATTTCCCAAATACTTTGCTTATGGCAGTTCAAACAAAGTTCACTCTTAGCAGGATACTATAATAAAAGTCTCCAGAAGCAAACGCTTGTGCAATGCATTGTTATTTTATTAGCACCCTATTTAGAGGGCTGTTACATTGCATTACTTTAATACAGGAATGTAGTCACTTTCATTCCAAAAGAAAGCCATGCTAACACTCAATAACAGACACCTGAGAGGGGAACTGACTGACGCCCTAAGGCCTCTTTCTCTGCCTCCTTCTTGGGCAGACTTCCCGGCCTGTACTTCCAGTCTCTGCAAGCATGCCCATGCACCTCTCCTATCACTTGGTCGGATTGCCTCGTGCTCCAAATGCTTCCTTATTCTTTGGAAAGCATCAAGGCACAGAGAAAAACATGAGGGATTTTTGAATAAGTTACGTGTGCACTGAAATCTCAATTTCTAGCTTTGGAACACCTGTGTTTGTATCATTTTGATTTCTGGCATCTTTTTTTTCTTCTTGTGTAAATGGGGATCACAACTATCCCACACAGCTAAAGACTAGATGAGGTCATATGTTGGGTATCTACAATATCTGCCGCGTGATGGGCACCCACCGGTCAAGGTTCGTTCCTTCTCTTGCCTTCTCTTAGTGCACCTGACCCACCCTCATGCTCACCTGCTCTTTGAAGAGCTCCTCAGAGCTTCCTTCTCCACCACTCTTTATCAAAATGTTCCTGAACAAACTCTCAACCATGCCACCATACTCTAAACCTATTTCCTACCTGAGCCTCATCAGGCAGACCCCTTGTTTGTGCACTGTTGAGGTTTTTTTTTTTTTTGAGAGTTAAATTTATCCTTTTATTAAAAATTAATTTTTTATTGGAGCATAGTTGATTTACAATTTTGTGTTCGTTTTCGCTGTACAGCAAAGTGAATCAGTTACACATATAACATCCACTCTTCTTTTGGATTCTTTTCCCATATAGGTCACTAAAGAGTATTAAGTAGAGTTCCCTGTGTAATGCAGTAGGTCCTTATTATCTATTTTATATATTAGCGTGTATATGTCAATCCAAATCTTCCAATGTATGCCCACCTCCCTTTCCCTCTTGGCAACCATGTTTGTTTTGCACATCTGTGACTCTATTTCTGTTTTGTAAATAAGTTCATTTGTACCACTTTTTTTTTTTAGATCCCACATATAAATGATATCATATGATATTTATCTTTCTCTGTCTGACTTCACTCAGTATGACTAGCTCTAGGTCTATCCATGTTGCTGCAAATGACATTATTTCATTCTTTTTTTTATAACTAAACAATATTCCATTGTGTATATGTACCACATCTTCTTTATCCATTCATCTGTCACTGGCCATTTAGGTTGATTCCATGTACTGGTTATTTTAAATAGTGCTTCCGTGAACATTGATGTGCATGTTTATTTTTGAATTATGCTTTTTCTAGATGTATGCCCAGGAATGGGACTGCTGGATCATATGATAGTTCTATTTCTAGTTTTTTAAGGAACCTCCACACTGTTCTCCACAGTGGTTATACCAATTTACATTCCCACCAACAGTGTAGGAGAGTTCTCTTTTCTCTACACCCTCTCCAGCATTTACTGTTTGTAGATTTTTCGATGATGGCCTCTCAGGTGTGAGATGATACCTCACTGTAATTTTTCTTACATCGCAGGCCAATGTTACCAATCACGGTTTTTTACCTCCCCCTCCTTCTAGCACCTTCTTGCTTCCTATCATCCAATTCCTTTTCCCTTGGAGTATACAGGTCCATTCCTCTGCACCAAGACAAAAAAGATTGGGAGGCTTCCCAAAGAGACAGTGTTCAAAGTAGGAAAGTTATCATCTTAAAACATCTCTGAAAAGGCTTGGTAGATTTACGAAAGCATAACACAGCATAACGATAATGTCAGGATCTAATAAGACAGGCTGGGTCCTGAACCCAGCTCTGATGAGAATCAGCTGATGAGTTGGGAATTTATAGTAGAATAAAAAGCAAGATAATTCATCAAATATTGGACACAAATTTCCCAGATATAGGCTGCCCATTAAACATTTTCCACCATGCTAGACAGAAGGATTTACTTTCTTTTTACTCAACATGTGTGTGACAGAGAGTTGGAGGAGATGAAACGAGCAAGGACCCCAAATGCCCATCTCCAACCACCCCACCGTCCTCTGTCTTAGTCCATCCCAGCTGCTGTAATAAAAGCACCATAGATTGAGTGGCCTAAACAACAAACATTTGTTTCTCACAGTCCCGGAGGCTGGTAAGTCCAACATCAAGGCACTGACACAGCTGAAGTCAGCTGAGGGTCATTCCTGGTTCATAGACGGCTTGTCTTCTTGCTGCTTCTTCACAGGCTGCTGCTGCTGCTAAGTCGCTTCAGTCGTGTCCGACTCTGTGCAACCCCATAGACAGCAGCCCACCAAGCTCTGCCGTCCCTGGGATTCTCCAGGCAAGAACACTGGAATGGGTTGCCATTTCCTTCTCCAATGCATGAAAGTGAAGTTGCTCAGTCGTGTCCAATTCTTCGCGACCCCATGGACTGCCACCTACCAGGCTCCTCCGTCCATGGGATTTCCCAGGCAAGAGCACTGGAGTGGGGTGCCACTGCCTTCTCCTCTTCACGTGGCAGAAAGGGACAAAGGCGCTCTCTGGGATCTCTTTTCTAAGGGTGGCAATCTCACTCATGAGGGCTCTACTCTCATGACCTAATTACCGCCCCAAAGCACTACCTTTTGATACTATCACATTAGGGGTTAGGATTTCAACATATAAATTTTGGAGGCACACAAACATTCAGTCTATAATATCCTCCAAACTATTTCTTTTCTGCAAGCAGAACTTCTCATTCTCTATGACACCAAAAGACATCAGTGTGGTAGTAGAAGACAGGAGGTCTGGATGCTGGCTTCAGTGCTGACACCAACTATAGGATTTTTGGTCTTGTAAGCCCTCCAGGCCCCCATTTCCTTATTACAAGGCTAATCATTTGGAGCCATAGACCCCTTTGACAACCTGGTGAAGCCTGTGAAAGCCTTCTCAGAAGAATAGATTTAAGTGTATAAAAGAAAATAAATACAAATAAAACTAGCTATACTGAATTGGTTATCAAATATTTAAAAAACAAAACTGTCATACAATAATATTTATGCTTCTTTAGTAAATCAATCAATAAAATGGCAGACCTAATATTAGCAGGTCTAATAAAGACTAATTTTGAAATAAGGATGATTATAAATAATACTTCAAAATATCTGTTATAGAGTGAAGAAAGTCAGAATGAGAAAGACAAATACCATATATTAATGTATACATTTGGAATCTAGAAAGATGGTACTCACAATACTATATGCAGAAGCAAAGGAGACACAGACATAAAGAACAGACTTTTGGACTCAGTGAGAGAAGAAGAAGGTAGGATGATTTGAGAAAATAGCATTGAAACATATACATTACCATATGTAAAATAGATGACCAGTATGAGTTTGATATATGACTCAGGGTACCCAAAGCTGCTCTGACAATCTGGAGGGATAGGGTAGACAGCAAGGTAGAAGCGGGGGGTTCAGGATGGAGGGGACACATGTATACCTATGGTCAATTCATACTGATGTACGTCAAAAACCATCACAATATTGTAATTATCCTCCAATTAAAATAAATAAAAAATTTTAAAAATATCTGTTATAATCAGAAATATTTGAAAATAGCTGAGATTTCCAAAAGTGTGTGTGCTTAGTCTCTCAACCAGGTCTGACTCTTTGTGACCCCATGGACTGCAGCCTGCCATGGGGATTCTCCAGGCAAGAATACTGGAGTGGGTTGCCATGCCCTCATCCAGGGCATCTTCCCCTGGATCAAACCCAGGGGTTTGATTTGACCCAGGGATCAAACCCAGTTCTCCCACATTGCAGACAGATTCTTTACCATTTGAGACACCAGGGATTTCCATAGGTGATAAAATTATAGATACTGCTCTAATACTGTGACTTGTGGGCTACATTCTTAATTTAAGGAAATGCATAATTTCAGTTAGGGATTAGTCAAAATAGTGTTTTTTAAGATAAAGGAATTCTTTCCAAGCAATCTCTAAGATACCTTTTGACTCTGATATTCTGATCCCCTCCTTCTCACCGGGCTGTTCACCAACACTCCCTTTCACCTGCTTCTAAATGGTCATCTCCTCCAGATTCCACTGGGCTCCAGACCATGTTGAACTTCACAGGAAGACATTTTAATGTTGTCTTCACTACCATATTGGAATTTGTCACCCCTAATCTGTCAGGAGTTGTAATCCCCAATTCTGAATCTTCTCAGCCATCTTTTCTGCTAAATCTCTCTGGGCTTCAGTTTTCTCCTTGTAAAAGAGGAGGATAATGGATGGTACTTTCCATATAGCTTCTCTGAGGATAAAGCAAGTTTCAAAGCAGAAAGCACTTAGAATATCAAGTGGAATACAGTGGAATCACAAAAGACATTAACTGTTTTCTTTCTATTAATAATATTATTCCATTGCTTTTGGCCACTAAGAACTCAGAGAGAAAAATAACAGAATATGCTACCTGACCCACTGCAAAGATGAACCATTTAGCTTCAGCTGGGTCACAACATCACCTCTCAATTCTTAGTTATTCACCGAAAATTTATCAACAATGAATGTGAGTGTTTGAGCACTCACTATGTGCTAACCAGTATGGTAGACACTGAGGATTAAGACATACATTTATTCAACAAATATTTATCAAGCACATCCTGGTGGCTCAGAAGGTAAAGAATCTGCCTGCAATGCAGGAGACCCAAGTTCGATGCATGGTCAGGAAGATCCCCTGGAGAAGGCAAAGGCTACTTACTCCAGGATTCCTGCCTGGACAGAGGAGCCTGGAGGGCTACAGTTCATGGGGTCACGAAGAGCGGGACATGACTGAGCAACTCACTCTTTCACTTCTGTGTGGAAGGCACTGTTGCAGTGTGGTGGATCAAGCAAAGAACAGAAAGAGGAGGTCCCGTGTATATTACATTCTAGTGGAAGTCTTCCCTTTGGATCATGGTGGACAAAGTTCCCATTCTGCTGAACCTCAGATCTAGTTGGAAGTGACAGACAGTAAACTATTCAATCAGCAAGCAAGCAAATGGGGAAATATCAGGTATTGTTGTGTGTCGTCACATCAGTCATCATCAGTCCACCATTTTGCTTTACCCTACCTCTCTTCCATACAATAATCTTCAGTCTTGCTTCCCTCTTGCACCATCTCATCTCCACAATTGAGAAATATGTATTATACAACTTTTACTTTACTTCTATTTCTTATTAACATTTCCTGCCAAGCTCCCATAATTTGCATTTCTGTTCCCTCCATTATACTGAAACTACTCTCTCAAAGGTCATTGTTAACTCCCTTTTGATTAAAAGTCCTTTTGGGAACTATATACCTCTAGGCCTCTCTAAACTGCCCAGTATAGATAATTGGGGTTTGCTTCTCAAAATTATCTTCTTTTTGGAGTTACTGCTCTGTCTGTACCTACCCCACCACCTTCTACTGCCATTTTGCCTGTATTCCTTTTTTACTGGACTGTCTTATTATAACTAATGGCCCATTTTCAGCAATTCTCTTGAAGATTCAATCTACTTGCCCTCTGCTCTTTCCTGACACGTTTGAACAGATGACTTCCAAACCTGCACCTCAAGCACTGGCTTCTCACCTAGGGAGCTCCAGTCACCCACAGAACACCTCCATCCAGATAACCCAGGGGCCCTTCAAACTCTGTATATTCAGAAAACCAAAGAGTCTCTTGTATCTCTAATACAGTCAACATTCACACTTCTCCCCAAGCGTGGGATACCTGGTTCCTTCTCCTCCTCTTTATTACCACGAGTGTGATATGGAGAGGCAAGACCTCTATGCCTCTTCCCTTTCTCAAATATTAATCTTAGTGGAACCAGTTCCCATGATCATAGATGGGCTACAACTGGCATTCAGGGTGACAGGATATCAGCGACTCACATATGTGAGCATGTATAGGGCACATGTATGCCCTG
This sequence comes from Odocoileus virginianus, assembly GCF_023699985.2. NCBI lineage: Eukaryota > Metazoa > Chordata > Mammalia > Artiodactyla > Cervidae > Odocoileus > Odocoileus virginianus. The sequence continues at coordinate 26,626,318 of NC_069685.1, forward strand.
TGCCCCATGGTGTTAGGCTGAGATAGTACCTGTATCCTTGGATAAACCTAACCATCTTTGTCTCTCCTCTTGCCAGGAGTGTTGTCAGACAATCTGACAGTCTCTGTGTCTCGGTGGAGTTAAGATTTGGAAACAGATGGAAGAAGAAGCCCATTTATGCAGGCCACATGCAGAGCTCTACAGTGTTGGCAGAGTGGTACTTCACGTATCAGTTGCCATCATTTCTGTGTACATCCGTCCCTTGGGCTCTCATGAGAAAAGACGTGGCTGCGGGTATGAGGAAGAAGTCAAGCATTATGGGAGTCCTTGGTCAGATGCCAAGTATTACCAGAAAATCCTTACTGAATTGCTAATAATATTTATGCTTCAAGACCCAGTTAGAATCTTTATTTTATAGGAATTAATACCATAAGCTCTATTTTGAAGAAGTCCTGTGTATGAATCTCAACTCCACTACTTAATACCTGTGTGAATTTAGTCAAGTTACTTAGCCTCTCTGAGGCTCATCAATAAAAATGTGGGATTAGCAAAGGTCAAAAGAGATAATCCATCATTGTACATTGGCTTGCTATCTGTCGCTATTTCTGGCAGGTAGCAAGCATTAAATAAATGTTAATTATAGCAATATAGGCCTGCATCCCTATAGCTCTCTGTTGCCTCACTAACAATCATACTTTCAGGCTTTCCTATATCACTTAAAAGGATACATTTAAACAAACAAACAAAAAAAAAAAAAGGTAATATTTACAGGACATTAGGTTTATAACCATTGATAATTTGCTAGCTTCTGTGTATTAGTCTTGTCTCTAACATGGCATTTGAATCTCCATGTAGGTCACACTTAAAGCTTATTCTTTTCCCACAAACCCAAGTGACCGGCACAGTACCAGTGCACCTCAGGATCATATTATTGGTCAAAATGCTACATAGCAGCATGACATAGGGTTGTATTTTAATCATACTGTCTCTCTCTCTCTACACACACACACACACACACACACACACACATATACTTTTTTTTACTGAACATCAAAAAATGGAGGCTGGTGTGTAGACAGCAGCTTTCACCATTTGTCCAAATTCCCAGGCTGAGGACTTCCCTAGTGGTCCAGTGGTTAATAAGACTCCAAGCTCCCAACACAGGGGGCCTGGGTTTGATCCCTGGTCAGGGAACTAGATCCCACATGCTAAACTAAGCACCCACATGCCACAGCTAAGACCCAGCATAGCCAGATACATATTTTTAAAAAAGAGTGAATCACATCCTGGGTACAACTGATGTTTTTAAAAAAATTCCCAGGATGCAGCAATTCTTACTGTGACTGAGCTCTGCAGAGGGTTGATGTGCCAACCTAAGACTCACCTACCTGCATGGTAAGCTAAGGTAAAGCAAGAAGAAAAAAGTACAAAATTACTCCCAGTCACAGTTTCAAGTGACACCACATCTTCAAAGACTATGGAGAAATCAATCTAGGATGCAACCCTCAAAATAAGTTGATTCATATTGAACAAACAAGGTCAACTGCACTTCAAGGCAAAGAAGTAGAATCACAAATAACAATAAATAGCATAGCTTTCACCTCATTATATTGTGATTACTGGAATAAATAATACAGATAACACATCCACACAATATCTGTTAAATGATATTATAACATATATTAATTTATTAAACACACATCTGCATCCCATGGGATATAATTTAAGTTCAGCAAAATATTTCAGAGAATCTTTTCTGTTAGAGTTGGCCTTGTACCTATGTGTGAACTCATCTTTCAGTTCAATGGACACTGAGGTTTAATAAATTCTCATTTCTGCTTTCCTCTCATTTATCCATCCATTCCTTCTGCCTGGGAAACTGCAATGTTTTTAAGAATACAGTTTCCAACACCCTGTGCTTCATTCCTTTCATGAAGGAATGTAAAGTTACAGCTCATTCACTTTACCATCATCACACTGCAATTATAGGATTAAAAAAAAAGAATGCTCTGGTTCAGAGTACGAGGTATTATTATTTTAAACGTCGTTTTGGGGGCAATTTGTTTTTCTCTCCAGTCCTTAATCAAACTTTAATCAAGCCAAGAGCCTAAAGCAGACTTTTGAAAAGAAAAATGGCCAAAATCACATGCCTAATCATCGCTTCTAGGTGAGTATGTCTTCTCTCTGGCTCAACAAAGCGCGAGCGCTGATAGTACCTCAGACCTCCACTTTCTTGGTGTGGTTTGGAAGCTTAGAGAAGCAATGCAACTTTAGGCTGTGTACACAGAAGCATCCGTCACGGAGCAGGGGAAGAACGCCCCGATGCCCTCAGGAGCATCATCTGGTATGAAATATAGCATGCTGTTCTAGACCCTCACAAATCAGGAAAGTTTGGATCAAAGAAGGAAGAAATCAGCGGGGAGTCACAAACATGGATGGAGGAAGAGCGGAAAGTTTTTACAAACCATGGCAAACATTCTGCGGCCTGGCAATGACTAAGAGGAACAAGGAAAACATTTACAAGCGTAAGGAAAGTGTGAACATGAAGGAGAGAGAGAGAGGGATTGTTTGGGGTGCACAAAAGCGGAATAACAGCAGTAATGAGATGAAATTGAGCAAAAGAAAACTTAGGCTGAACATCAAGGAAGAGTTTGCTAACAGCGAAGCCTATTATACGGCCACACGGCCTCTCAGGGGAAGAGGTTTGAGCTCCAGTGCCCAGGTCATTTAAAACAGGCCTGGACAGAAGCACTCAGGAAGACATTGTGGGGAATGAGCCTGCCCTGGCAGGGGAGAGTCAAGATGACCTACCAGTTCTTGTTCTCTCTCTCTAATTTTTGTGATATATAACATCACATCATTACATCGCCTCCAAATGGGCTGCTCCTTGGGCTGAGGATATAATGAGAGTGGATTACTTAGCAAGCAATGTACTCCAGGGGAAGCATGCAGAGGCCCAACCTGGAAACCACAGCTCATTAACCAGCAGCTACTCAAATTATTTTGTGCATCTCTGGCCTAATTCAAATTAGAATTGGAGGGCTTTTCCTGACAGGCCAGATGAAAGCTTTGAGTTCTCGGCATTTTATAGTCTGTTTTACTGTGAGCTATGAATTCTGCACATTTTTTAAACTTTGATTTTTGTCTCAATAGGTACAGAAAGGGGAAAAACGTGCTAGGAAATAATTGGAAAATGGCAACTGATATAAGCAGATTGTTTTTAGCGTGGGCTATGATACAGCAATAGCTAATAGAATAAAGCCAGTCACTTAGTAGACTTTAAGACTTTAGGCCTTTTCACTAATAAAACTTCAGTCAACTGAAATCCTTGAAGGATTGCAATATACATTCATATGGTTATGGGTCCCCAGAAACCCCTATGAAAACTAGCCGGTGGTGACCAAGTAAGCACTTCCTTACTTTCAGAGCATCTCCTGATCCTCAGATGTGAATCACCAAGAAAATGGAATATTTGAAAATTGTATATCAAGTTTCTATGACTTCTTGATAATATCTTTCCAATGTAGTGAATGGAAATTGGTCTTGATACTGTAAAGTTGCACTTTAAATATGATTTTCCACTCTAGTCTATCAAACCTCAGCTTTGAGTGCTCCTCTCTTCTTCATCCTGCCTACTCCACTATTTGGATTTGTGAGAACAGTTATTTGTTAATGATTCTTCCTTCTTTCCTCAGTGAGTGTTTTATACCTTGAAAAATGCCTAATCAATTTAACACTTCCCTGCAGCTTTAATCTGTGTTCTGCAGTATCTCAAGTCCCAAAATTAAGCACTCCTACTCCCAAATTCTATTCACTAATCCTGTATTACTGTTATTTTTGCTCTGCAAAACTTCAGCTATGCTATGTCATTAATTTATCCACCATTCAGCAAATAGTTAAGTAAGCAAGTAATAATTGCCGGGCATCATGTTAGATCTGGAGCTACAAAAAACTGCTACTATCCTGGCTCAGACAGTAAAGGATATGCCTGCAAGGCAGGAGACCTGGGTTCAATCCCTGGTTCAGGAAGATCCCCTGGAGAAGAAAATGGCAACCCACTCCTGTATTCTTGCCTGGAGAATCCCATGGACAGAGGAGCCTGGTGGGCTACAGTTCATATGGTCACAAAGAGTCGGACACTATTAAGTGATTAACACTCACTTATCCTGATGTAAAGGTGCTCACAATCTAGCTAGAAAAACAGATGAGGCAAAGAGAGAACAACGTGGAAAGTACTTCATCAGAAAAATGACAAACTTTTCAGAGTACAGGCAAAGAGACAACTGACTTGGCAGAAGTTGACCTGAGAACATGAGGAACATTTGACTGAACTTGCATGTATTCTTATTAGGTTATCCTAAATCTCCCTTTTCCTTACCTCCACTCTGCCACTGGCTTACAATATCTACCTCCCAATCTTCCCACTGGAAGCTTCTTGCATAACTTCTCTCATTCGTACTCTGCAAATATTCCTCCTTGAAGAGCCCTCTATCATATTACAGCTACCTCATTGTTGAGATTGACAGCTCATCCTTTTTATTCAATGTTTGCTTGTAAATACACCAATGTGAGATTCAGGCAAATCTGTCTCTTTGCCTCTAAAAGATTGGATTTTTCTTTTAACATGGTAGTTCTTTAAATTGAAAGAAAATCTAATTCTACATAAATAATATTTTTATCAGTTTCCCAAAAGTCCCAGCTCCCTCAAAAAATATTATTTTATATCTTGAGCACTCAACTTCTCTGGACAGTGGGCTTACCAGGCAGAGTGCAGAAGTAAGGGAACGTCTCAGTTTATATCATCTCTCCGAACAGAAGCTCCCCACCACTGGGTTTACACATTTTCAGTTCTCTGTGTCTTCACTCCCACTTTGGAATAGCCTCTCTCCTCATCTTCGCTAACATTTAAAAGTCTTATTCTTCCTTAAACTCTTGGATCAAAAGCTAGTCTCCATCAAAACTTCCAAGAAAACCATCTTTCAGTCAGGGTTAAATCAAGTACAGGTACCTATTCTGTTTTACATTATTCATACGATCATTATAAGTTTCTGAAGGGCAGAAGGTGTGACTTACTTGTCTTTCAGTCCTTCAGGCCTTCTGTATATTAGGTACTCAACTGATGATTGTTGAATGAATAAATGAATACAAATTGCTTTGAAGTCTGTAAAACAGATGACAACTGTCTTAGTCAGCCTGGGCTGCCGTAATAAAATAATGTACATGAGATGGCTTAGGCTTCCCTGGTGGCTCAGTGGTAAAGAATCTGCCTGCAGTGCAGGAAACCCAGGTTTGATACCTGGGTCAGGAAGATCCCCTGGAGGAAGGCATGACAACCCACTCCAGTACTCTTGCCTAGAGAATCCCATGGACAGATGAGCCTGGTCGGCTATAATCCTTGTTTCACGAAGAGTTGGACACGACTTAGCAACTATACCACAACAATACACTTTCCTGGTGGCTCAGATGGTAAACAGTCTGCCTGCAGTTCAGGAAACCCAGGTTCCATCCCTGGGTTGGGAAGATTCCCTGAAGAAGGGAATGGCCACTCTTGCTTGGAGAATTCCATGGACTGAGGAGCCTGGCAGGCTGCAGTCCATAGGGTCACACAGAGTTGGACATGACTGAAGCAACTCAGCAGCAGGCAGCAGCAGTAGCATAATAAGTTGGCTAAAAGTGAAAGTGTAAGTCATTCAGTCATGGCCTACTCTGCAACCCATGGACTGTAGCCTGCCAGATTCCTCTGTCTGTGGCATTTCCCAGGCAAGGATACTGGGATGGGTAGCCACTTCCTTCTCCAGGGGATCTTTTCTGACCCAGGGATCAAACCGAGATCTCTTGCACTGCAGGCAGATTCTTTACTGTCTAAGCCACTAAGGAAGCCCCATGAGGTGGCTTAAACATCAAAAATTTATTTCTCACAGTTCTACAGGCTGAAGAGCCCAAGAACAAGGTGCCAGCAAAGTAAGTTTCACTCTAACGCCTCTCTAAAAGTAGCTGTCATCTCCCTGTGTATGCATATGGCCTGTTCTTTGTATGCACACATGGAAAGAGAGAGAGACTTTCTCTCCTTCTCTTCTTACAAGGGCACTGTTGGAAGGACATGACCGTTGACTGACCCTCTAAGCTGGCCCTGGGCAATCAGAGGTTCGTGAACCCTTTCCCTGTCTTTAGAATATACGTTCTTCAGGTTTCAAGGAAGCAGCTTCGAGAGAATATGTTGTTGAGTCAAATGAGCCAAAACCACGACTGAAACCCATCAAGGTTTCCATACTAACTTCTATGATCCTGGCGGGTAGTTACAGTGATCCGCTTACCCTGCCGTCACCTCTGTGTAAGTCTCTTTACTCTCGACAACTGCCACCTATGGTCTGGAGTGGTCTCCTCTCTCTGGGCTCTCCTTGTCCTCCAGTGTGGAGGCCAATTTATACGAACCCACAGGGTACTGAGTGCACAGCGGGTACCCACCCTAATGACCCCATCTGATCCTGACTACCTCTCAAAGGCCCCGGCTCTCAACAGCACCATTCACTGGGAGTTAAAGCTTCAGTTTGCTAATTTAAGGGGATGCAATTCAATCCACAGCAATAATATATTCATAAAGGTATGCACATGCACATACACATTCAATTCCTTTTCCATTTAATTTTTCCTGTTCCTCCATCCATCCTTTTCAAACAAATAATAAGAGAGTTAATGAAGTTCTGCTTATATTTAGGACTGAAGCTGGTGATTCAGACAATAAAGAATCTGCCTGCAATGTGGGAGACCCAGGTTCTATCCCTTGTTTGGGAAGATCCCTTGGAGGAGGGCGTGGCAATCCATTCCAGTATTCTTGCCTGGAGAATTTCATGGACAGAGCCTGACATGGGCTACAGTCCATGGGGTCACAAAGAATTAGACACGACTGAGCAAATAACACACAACACAACAACAAGATAAGAAACTGGTGAGAGCTGTAGCTATGCCTAAGAGCTGGGACCCAAGGAGGTCTGCATCTGACACATTATTTAACTAAAATCTCCAGTGCTCTGATAATGGGATTGATTTACTGCCTTACAAATGAGTTTTGTTCTTTGACTTTCATGTTGAAAATACATCATTACACTAAGAAAAACAGTAATCTTGTCAGAATAAATTCTCTGGGCGTGTGTCTTATGTAGCATGCACTCATATCTGTTTAAACTTAAATGCAGTTACATCTCATGATAAATGAAAACCTTAAATAAGACCATCTACACATCTTCTCCTTCAGTGATTACTCTTAACTGCTTTCTCCAACAAGATTTAGGAAAAAATGACCAAAACGATTTCCAAAAACTGAGATAAAACCACAGGACTGTGGGCTCTGAGAGTTGGATCTTAGAGGCAATTATGGTAGTAAAAACAAATAACTGGACTTTGGGGCCTTTAGAGTTTAAAAAGCATTGTCAAGTTTTATCAGTTGTATTTATAGTCCAAATCACTGCCCCTTACATGAATTTTCTCTACAAAGTTCCAAGTAAATGGTCAATCAACTGGTTGAAATATTTCCAGGGACTGAGAACTCAGTACCTTACACAATCATTTATCCCCTAGTTAGAGGGTGCTGATTGTTAAAACGTTAAGAGTTGCACAGTCATGCCCAACTCTTTGCAACCTCATGGACTGCAGCCCACCAGGCTCCTCTGTCCATGGGGTTCTCCAGGCAAGAATATTGGAGTGGGTTGCCATTCTCTTCTCCAGGGGATCTTCCCAACCCAGGGATCACACCCAGGTGTCCCAAATTGCAAGCAGATTCTTTACTGTCTGAACCACCAAGGAAATCCAGGAATACTGGAGTGGGTAACCTATTCCTTCTCCAAGGGATCTTCCTGATCCAGTCACCAAACCAGGGTCTCCTGCATTGCAGACAGATCATTTACCAGCTGAGCTACCAGGGAAGCCCACTGGTTGTTAAAATATTCTTCTGCATAATGATCCTAATCAAAAAACAACCTCCACTCCTTGTTTCTTTTTCTGACCACTAAGTCTCACAAAACATGTAAACCTTTAGTCCTCTGGCTACTCTTTAATCATGCCAGCTCTTCCTGTCACCATATTTGGAAAACATGTTAATAATTCTTTCCTGTAATTGTTGATAACAGTGGCTAACATTTATGGGGACCTTACTCTATGACAAGCTCCGTTCAAACCCTTTATTTGCATTGACTTGTCTGAATCCTTAGAACAACCCTCTGAGGTGTTCACTGTTTTGATTCACAGAGATGCTGCCAGCACAGAGTTCGTCAGTGCCAGAGCCATTCTGATGACCCAAAGCTGTTACCCTTAGCAACTAGGCTAGGATATGTCCCTAGCACCCTATTTGTTTTCCTCAGCACATTTCCTCGTCTGTCCTTTACATCCGTGTGAGGTTAGAATGATCTATTTCTAATCTATCAGTCAGTGTGGCAGGCCTCCAAGGCGCGTGGGAAATGTGCTGTTACTGCAGACAGCTGGGGGACTGACTGGACATGCTGGAGACGCCACTCCAGACCCCTCAGGCTCAACAGAGGGGACAGGAGAAACTTGAGCATAAGTTTTGTTTTGTTTTAAAAAAAAAAAAAAAAAAAAAACACCTGCAAGTGATCCTAATGTGCCCCCACTGGTCCAGACAACGTTTCACAAGTTTTAGTATTCATAGAAATCATCTTAAAATTCTGACTCTAGAGCATAGCCTGGGGTTCAAAAACTGACATTTTCATCAGGTCCCACTCCAGGTAATTTTGATCCAGGCAACACTGAACTATGGAATTCTTATTCTCTTACATACCATGGATTGAAGACATGTGAAAAACAAGCAAAGGTTTCCTACATCATCAACATGTTCAGGAACCCCAGCAGTCAAGTCCACTTCCTTGTTGCGTCCCCATCGCCAGTGGCTCAGACTCCACACGAGCACTTGATACAGACATCAGGTACCCAGCGTACCTCAACTGTGAAACATTACTCAAGGCAAGTTTACCTGCAGTGGGTACCACAGCCTACACTGAAAATACAAAAGATGCACTTTTGAAAAATATTTATAGCAGGCTATCTTTTAACTTCTTAAAATATCATTACAGGCACACATATCTTTTCACATGCCATACAATATTTTTATATAAATAAAATCTGCTGACTTCCAGTCAATTCAACAAACATGTTTAGTGCACCTGCTAAGCTCCAGATATTGTGCCAAAGGTGCATAAGGGGAGGAGAAAGGGATTATAACAAAAGTGAATAAAACATAGCCCCTGCCTCAAAAAGATTCATGTGCATGGACTGACCCAACTCTTCATTACGTACATTTCACAGTCTACCAAGAGATGTGTGCAGACACACCCACAATTACTCATAAGACAAAATGTGCTACAATATTATAAGGGAAAAAACCAAAAAGGCCATGACATCATATTGGAAAGAAGGATTAATTTTGACTAGGATGACAGAAGATAGCTTCACAGAAATGTGATGTTTGTGACCATTTAAAGAAGGAGGGAAAGGTTAGCAAGAGTTAAATCTTTATGAGAAGAGAGGGACTAAGGACTGGAGGTGGGGGAAAGTTTCGGACAATACCAGGTTAAAGAAAAAGACTGGAGTAGAAGGGAAGTAGTTAACAAAGGTTCAGAAGTTAGTTGGAAAGACTTGTGTGACCTTGAATTTCATACAGGTTTGGACTTGATGCCCTATGGAATGAGTCAGTAAAGACCTTTCAGTAAGGATGTGATAGAATCAGCTATGCTTTAAGAATGATAGTCGGACTCTGATTTAAAGGATAAATGGGAATTGGGGAAGGTGACTGAGAAGCAAATCACTAGAAACCATTAGAAGTATTATTTATTCTCCACTTGCCCCCAGGGCCACTCTCCACTATCCTCCACCTGCCCCCTTACCTGCGGCTCTGACTGCACCACAGCCTCCCTCTCTGCATTCCCATTATGATCAGCGCTGGTGAGGACCCACAGGAGATCTGGAGGAAATAGTGAGTCTGAGTGCACATTTCCTCAGCTCCATCCCTGCTCTGTTACCTCGGGCCGGCCGTGTCCTGTCCTGTGCAGATGAAGGTCACGGCTCCTGTTAGCTGGTCTGCTCCATGCCCACCCCTCTCTCTAGGCTTCAGGAGCTGCTCTCTCTCCTTATCCCTTTAGGTTTAGGGGTGGTAAGAGAAGCCCTGAGGTACCACATCATCTCTGATGGTTTCCCTACACCCTGCCCCTTCCTTAGCAAATAATCCCTTTAGCAAACTTTTCTCCACTTACCCACTTCCAACGTGCTAGGCTATGTTCCCAGGACCCTGACTGCTGCAGGAAGCACCTACTGCCCTTGCACCAGGGTGAACCAGGGCCAAGAGCACGGGAAAGGCAAGGGTACTGCTCCTGAGAGCACAAACCTAGAATGTTCTTCCTTGCTGAGGAGATAATAGCTATGGTAATGCAGCCCAGGGATCTGAGTTCACTTATCCATTTCAGATGGATGGTGCAATCATAAAACATCTCTGAAACTCAATCCATGTCTGATAGGAAAGGGCTTTTAGTTGTGAGATGCATTCACGTTCACTTTCCTTCGGCAGTAAGAGGCTACACAGGTTTGAAGTCAGACTAGCATAGCTCACAGATACAGCTCCTCAGGACTAGAGAACTGCAATCACAAAAATGATGCTTCCTTTAACACAGGAGACAGACATGTGACTGTTTATATAATGTATGCAAAGGCTGAGTTGGAGAGGAAAGCACTGAGAAGAGGAAGTGTGAGATGCTGAAGCTGCAGTTCTTTGAGCAGAACCATAGGAGAGCATGTTTGGAGACTTCTATGTGGGTCTATATAGCACTCTATTCAAACAGATCAGATAATACCTAGAGGGCAGGTGGCTTATTTGTTCTAAATGCAGCAAGAGGTAATGGCATGCTTAAGTCATTTCTGCAGCAGCCTGTAATTTCACAAGTACTCAAACACTTCCTTTGACAGCTGTGCTGTGCGTTCATTATGTTGTCAATGTGAGTTCCATAAAGGAGAGAGTGCCTGGTAGGAGAAGAGCTGGGGGGAGCAAGTGTTCAATGTTTTTTATCTCTCCAATTGGCTTAAAGCAATCAAGTAAGGCAAGAATCCTCTTTCCTGAAAATATTCAAATTGCCCATTTCACACACTATTCCATCTTTTATAGAAAGATAAAGTTAATCTTCCATGATTTACTTGAAGTTAGCGACTACAAGTATCTACTTTTTGACCAGCCTTATCACAGTCTCTGGGCATACATTTAAATAGAGTGGAAGAGAAAATCGAAAGGCTGTGGGGAGGGGGATATAGAATTTAAACACACACACACAATTCATGGAAGTCATGGAAATAGAGTTCAAAAAAAATGGAAAAGAGAAGTAACTTTTCAGATTTGAATTACAAAGGAAAAGATTTTTCCCCCTTCATTTCAGAAAGAAAACTTGATAAATACCATACAAGGGAGAACAGAAGGTACGTAATTGTCTCCATCTTCCAGGAGCTCGTGGTCCTGATTAAAGCAGCCTAAGGAGGTGTGAGTCTGGCAGATTCCCAGGTCTCTCTATTTGATTCCCTAAGACCCTTTCTTTCTCAATCTGCCCCACTCCCCACGGTGGAAAACTGAGGATGCGAAAGCCACAGAGAACCAAGCATAGCCTCTTTATTATTCCCCTTTCCAGCCTCAGCTGGGAGTGCCTCCAACTGAGGACAGGAGTGAAAAGTGGCAATAAATGTAAGGTAGGTTCTATCGGTATGATACCAACCAATTAGAGAGAGAGAAAATTCCTTCGAATTCATCAAATGTGGAGCAACTTAATAACAAAAAAAAGCACACTTGACTTCAGCTTCCTATCCAACAGATGCCAGTACACCAAGTTAAGGTTTTTTTTTTTTTCCACTCTGACTAGCTTGTTAAAATAGTTCAATCGATTGACCTAATTTTTGTTCACCTCCACCAACTCTGTGGAGTGCAATTGGTTCATAACTCCGACTGATTGAAAGGTATCCATGGCCACTGGTCACCCTATTTGAAGCTGATATCTCTTTTTCTGTGTTTCTTTGTGTTTTGTTTAGCTGTGCTTTGATACCAAGGCAGTCTCAAGATCCTTGATATTTTAAACATTTTAAGTGCACTTTCAGCAAGGCCCAGCAACCCAAAGAGTTTAAAGAGCCCATAAGTCTAGAATCAACTTATGCAAAGTTTTCCTGTTTTTTAATGCTAATTGCCTTAATTAGGGTTAATTTAAAAGGTATAACCTCTGACAGTCATCTAACGCAAACTAATTTGGGGGTTTCTGATGGGACAGAAAAAATACACTAAATTAAGCTAATTGAGGGAGAGATTGTATGGAATTCGATCCTATTTTCAAAGAAAGCCCATTACAAAATATTTACTGAGTTCTTTTTATATGCCAGGCACTGTGATAGGGTAGGGTCCCTACTTTCAGGGAATATTTAATCAATTAGATTCCTGTCCCCCAAGACTTCTGAGTCTATACAATTAAGTAATAATTAAGTCTTATAACTTAGGAGGAAAAGGGTGGCTCAGATGGCAAAAAAATTCTGCCTGTGATACAGGAGACCGGGGTTCGATCCCTGGGTTGGGAAGATCCCCTAGAGGAGGGTACGGCAACCCACACCAGTATTCTTGCCTGGAGAATCCCATGAACAGAGGAGTCTGGTAGGATACAGTCCATGAGGTTACAAAGAGTCAGACATGACTAAATGACAAATACACATGGTAAAAGAAACTATCAATAAATAGAGTCAGATATTAGACACATTATTACGTGTTTAATAAGCATCAAACATTCTTCTATATAAAGAGCACTTTATACAGTAGGTGCTCTCATTTACACCATCGTATGGTTGAGAAAACTACAGAAAGGTTTGGAAACCCGCTAAAGGTAACACAGCTAGTAAGTGGGATTTGCTGATGTCAAAGCCTGCAAGTTTTAACTATTTAGTAGAAAATTAATAACGTGCACTAAACTTTAAAGGGGAAAACTTGCATATTGAACTGAATGAAACTGCATTGTGTCTAAACAGAACAAAGACCTTAAGGAAAGTTGTCAAGATATGGCTGAGAGAAGTTTCCCAATAGTGGGAGGTAGTTCCACGATTCCAATAACTTCTTTACCCACCCCCAGCTAAGGGTCATAAAATATCAGAAAGTGGTGAGGAAATGACCTCAGGAAAGAAGACCAATCTGTAGTTAGGATGCTGTTAGAGGAGGGGAGACCCTAGGACACTTTACCCTATTTTACATCTGTAATCTTTGGACTAGCCTGATTATGTAGTTTTGTGACTTTTTTCATCTTAGTAGCCATACAGTGGATCAGAAACAATACATAAATGCATTAAGGACAATAATGTCCTTTGAATTCATTCATTCATTAAACAAATTTTATTGAGAGCCTAATTTGTGTTTGGTATTCCATTTAATATTGATGCTACAGTAGCAAACAAAACAGTCATGGGTCTTTGGGCAGCCAACATAAAAGCAGGAAAACATTAAACAAATAACTACATGGTAAATGTAACAGGGGGCATGAAGAGATAGTGTACTTGAAAGCATACAATACGGTGGTCTTAGGAAGTCAGGGAGAGTATGTGGTTTATAAACTAAGAAAAGATCCTCACAGATTGAATAGCAGAGAGTGAAACAGATGGTGCTATGACCTGAGCCTGGAGGGGCTGGGAAGAATCAGATCGTGCAGGGTCACATAGACCATGTTGAATATAATACTTTTTATCATAAAATCATAAAAACCATACAGATACATTTTCAGGTATGGGTCATAATAAGATACATATCTTTAAAATGATCCAAGATGTCTGGATAGAAAAATAAGAATGCTCTTAAATAGCTCAAGAAAGAGATGGTGGTTTAGATTCACACGGCAACAATGGAGATGAAAAAATGTGGCCATATTCAAGAAGTATTTAAATGACAGAATTGGTAGTTCTTTTTTTATGGAGGTATAAGGAGAGGAATCAGGGCTTCCTTGGTGGCTAAGCGGTAAAGAATCTGCCTGCAATGCAGGAGAACCGGTTTCTATCTCCCGACTGGGAAGATCCCCTGGAAGAGGGCGTGGCAACCCACTCTAGTATCCTTGCCTGGAGAATCGCCATGGACAGAAGAGCCTGGCAGGCTGCAGTCCACAGGGTCGCATGGAGTCAGACACAACCGAAGCGACTAAGCATCAGCAGCAAGGAGAGGAATGGATATACTGAGGACGTTTCAAGAATAATAGTGGATGATGGCTGTATTAGTAAGATGAGGACAGGTTAGGGAGAAAAGATGGCATTCTACTTTGGACTTGTATTTAAGGGTCAATAAAAGAGTGAAATAAAAATGGTAAGTTGATAAGTTTAAGAGTCTGGAGTGCAAAGGAAAAATCTAGGCAGGAGATATAAATTTTGGGAATAGCACATAGTGACAATTAAAGTTATGGATATCAGTGAGATTACCTAAGGGGAACATGTGAAGCAAGATGAGAAAAGAATTTCTGCCTTTTTTTAAAAAAGTGGTTTCTCCGAAGTGCTAAGACATTCTAATATTTAAAGGAAACTTAAAGGTAGCAAGATGTCCAGGGTCATGGCTGCAAGGATAAAACACTGATTCTAAGGAGAGGAGCAGATATCCACTACTGTGATGGTGGCATGAGAAGACTGGGTATTTCCATTCCACAGAAATCAAATACTATAAAGGGAAAAGTTATTTAAGCAATGTCAGGGCACTGGAAAACAACCAAAGGCAAAGAACCACCTCAGAACTGTTTACCCATTGGAAAACTGTCACTCAACTGTGAGTTGTGCGACCTTCTTGCCAGCTACCATTCCAATCCCACCCAGCTCAGATGGCAAAAACCTACAGCTTTATTTATCAGAAATGGTAAACCCAGTTCAGGCCAGGTAAGAGAGCAGCTAAAATCTTAACTGGGAAATTTTAGAAGTCAAAGAACATTAGAAATGCTGAGATAATAAATTCACAAAACATCTTTAGATAACTTCTACGAATGGATGCAGGAGCCCTCCAGAGAGCCTAGCAAATATTAAAAGCCTGAAGAAATCAGTGAATATGTTGTACCTTTGAATGCATTCCTTATCCCACACACAACTTGGATATATAAAGGATGTAAAAGAATTGGAAAACACTACCAAATAACTTGCCCTAATTGACATCTATAGAACATTCCACTCAACAACAGCAGAAAACACATTCTTTTCGAGTGCAAATAGGCTATTCAACAGGATAAATCACATGCTGGCAATAAACAAGGCTCAATAATTTAGAAGCATTGAAAGCATTAGAGTATGTTTTCTGACCAAAATGGAATTTAGCTAGAAATCAATCACAAAAAGAAATCTGGGAAAACTAAAAATGTGTAAAAATTAAATAGCATACTCTAAATCACCTATGGGTTATAGAAGAAATCACAAGGAAATTAGAAACTATTTTAAACTAAATGAAAACACATATCAAAATTTGTAGGATAAATCTATGGCAGAGCCTAAAGAAAACTTTACAGCACTAAACACCTATACTTAAAAAAAGACAAGCAATAGGGAAGAATCAATGAACCTAAAAACTATAGACTTTTTTTTTTTTGGTTTTTAAAAATATCAGTAGAATGAATAAATATTTAGCTAGACTAAACAAGAACCAAAAGAAAAGATTCAAATCAGCAATATCTGGAGTGAGAAAGGCAACACTGCTACTGACTTTATAGAAATCAAAATAATTATGAAAAATTTTATAAGTGCTTTTGCATGTATAAGTCTGACAAGGTAAATAAAATATATTCCTTGAAAGACCACTGATACTACTGTTAGTAAATAATGTGACTTGTTACTAAATGACATGCTACTAATAAAAATCATGAATAAGCCCATATCAAGTAAAGAAACTGTATTAGTAGCTTTTAAAGATCCTCTTTTTGAAAAAGCATCAAATCCAAATGGCTTCACTGATGAATTCTACCACACTTTTAAGAAAGAAATAATACCAATAATACCAATCCAACAAAAGTCATTCCAAAAATAGACAAGGCGAAAGATATTAAATTCATTTTATTAGGCCATTTTTATTCTGGCAAAGACATCATAACAAAAGAAAATTACAACCCAATATCCTTCATTATAATGGATGCAAATATCCTTAACAAAGTATTAGCAAATTGAATGCAAAGAAAATAATACCCGTGTACAATAGTAATTCTTAATATACTAAGAAATAGAAGGAACTTTCTCAACATAATTAAAAGTATTTATGAAAAAAAAAAACTGAATTTAACATCATATTTAACTAGAATACTATTACAGAAGGCAAGCACAAGGTCTGGAGTTTTTGAATAAAGAAGAAGTATCAGGAAAACTCTTCAATGTGCATAAGCATCGCCAGAAATTCTTTTTTAAAATACAGATGCATGGACTTCAGCCCCCAAGAATCTGGGCAGGACACTGGGGTCTGCGTCTTTGCTAGTCCACAGGTGGTTCTGGTATTCACTCGCTCAGTGGCCTCAGTCGTGTCCCACTCTTTGTGACCCCATGGACTAGCCCACCATGCTCCTTTGTCTATGGGGATTCTTTAGGCAAGAATACTGGAGTGGGTTGTCAAGCCCTTCTCCAGGGGATCTTCCCAACCCAGGGATGGAAACCATATCTCTTATCTCTCCTGCATTGGCAGGCAGGCTCTTTACCACTAGCGACACCTGGGAAGCCCAATTCCGGTACAGACAGTCCATTAAGAAGCAGG
The DNA here is from genome assembly GCF_023699985.2 of Odocoileus virginianus. Taxonomy (NCBI): domain Eukaryota; kingdom Metazoa; phylum Chordata; class Mammalia; order Artiodactyla; family Cervidae; genus Odocoileus; species Odocoileus virginianus. The sequence goes on from NC_069685.1 coordinate 26,643,047, forward strand.
ACTCCAGAGGGAAGCCCTCCAAGAGAATGATTTTTCTTGGAAGGTTGAGCAATTATTTTCCATCATTAAGGGACACCTAGAGGTGATACCTAGGCCCCAGGCTCCAGTTGGGAGAATGTTCCAATTGCAGCCTGAGTAAAATTAAACAACAAAGTTTGACAAGGTCAGAACTAAATAAGGGCACAAAACCACATGTAAACACCAAAGTGACCCTTCCACAATAAGGAACCAAGAGTCAGCCAGTAAACATGAGGACAGAGTAGGGTCAGTCATGTCAAAGAGAATACCTAGGGGTGAGGAATGAACCCTGGAATGGCAGCAAATAAGCAGAATAAGAGGGCCAAAAATGTAGGGATGAGTGGCCTGGGAGTGGATAGGGAAGTAGATTAATCAGGCCTAAAATTATAGCAGTCCTTAGTGCTAGTATCAGAGAAGGCAATGGCAACCCACTCAGCGTTCTTGCCTGGAGAATCCCAGGGACGGGGGAGCCTGGTGGGCTGCCGTCTACGGGGTCTCACAGAGTCGACGCGACTGAAGCGACTTAGCAGCAGCAGCAGCAGTGCTAGTATTGATTAGGTTATTTTTTCAAATGCTCTTAATGATTCCCTTTTCCACATAAGGAACCAAGGCTCAAAGGGGCTAAATTGCTCACTTACATAATTTAGCCCTGTCATAAAGTGTTAGTCACTCAGTTGTATCCGGCTCTTTGTGACTCCACGGACTATAGCCCACCAGGCTCCTTTGTCCACAGAATACTGGAGTGGGTAGCCAGTATTTCCGTGGGAATCTTCTCAGGGGATCTTCCCAATCCAGGAATTGAACTCGAGTCTCCTGCATTGCAGACAGATTCTTTACCGTTTCAGCCATGAGGGAAGCCCAGTAATAATCCCAGCTCCTCTGACAGGAATGCTGGGCGCTGTCAAACCTACCACATGCTGGTGGCAGAATGCAGTGTGAAGTAGGGAGAGATGCAGAAAGAAAAGGCAATGTTCACCCTTCACTCAGAGAACAAACCTCTCTGTAGCCAGAACCTCTTCTATCGTTGGAAAACTCATTGGGATATATATATGCAAAAATGCCCAAGATCTACTGGGTGTTTTAAAAGCCTTAAGAATTTTGAGTGAAAATGGAAACTCATGGCACCTTTAGGAGTTCCCTTCAGAGACGTCTGGGGTACAGTGTGAAATGTCGCCTCCTGCTCACGTCTCATTCTGTACTTCACTAAGGTGCTCGATCTGCTTACCTTTTAAGACTACTCTCTGTAATCCTCCTACAGGCCAGTAGGATGTTTCCTCTTGTCAGTCCTACAGTAACAATCCTACAGTGTTAGCTGGGTAAGTTTAAGCCACTTGAGATGCCTCACTCAGCAAGCAAGAACAAATTGAATAAGCATGATTTAGAACTAGAGTCTTATTTATAGCATTGTGTACCTGAGGTAATTATTCACAAGATGTAGTGGTGCTTGAGACTATTATTTGTGATCAACTCAATTAATACAATTTGGCCTGGCCCACAAGTGAAGTCAATTACCAGGCAATCACAAAAAGTCTCTGGATAGCTTCAAGCTGATTGTTCCAAAAACAGCTTCATGTGCCAGATAGATAAATTTTATTTCTTTATATTTAATTTTTTATGTATATGTAAACAACTCTTTCTTGCATTTGCCTATCTTCTTAGGAAAAACCATTCTCTATTCAAGTCCCAGAGATATCAAAAATAGTTTTCTAACCCTTCTCCTGTCAGTATATTTTTTCCAAAATATTTCTATCAAGTTTCATGGCGATCTGAATAAACTTAAGTGATCACACTAAACCAGTTACTCTATGTCGCTCTGTACTGAGCGGTGTTGGAAAGTGAACAGAAGGCCTATACTCACACTGTACTGGTGATAGGTCTTCAACAAACCAAGAGCACAGTATCACAAGATGGATGTCGATTTTTCATTTAAATAAGAGTAAGAATATGATTAGAATAGAGTTGGTTAACTCAACCATTTAAAACTAACATCTGGCCATGTCTACATAAGGAGACAATGCTGACCAAAATATTTGTCTTCCTTCTGAATTATGGTAATTTGATTGACTTAGTACTAATGGCAGATTATTGAACTATGGAAATTACTTCTCAACATGGACAGCAGCATGCCAGGCTTCCCTGTCCATCACCAACTCCCAGAGTTTATTTAAACTCATCTCCATCGAGTCGGTGATACCATCCAACCATCTCATCCTCTGTCATCCCCTTCTCCTCCTGCCTTCAATCTTTCCCAGAATCAGGGTCTTTTCAAATGAGTCAGCTCTTCACATCAGGTGGCCAAAGTATTGGAGCTTCACAATCAGTCCTTCTAATGAATATTCAGGACTGATTTCCTTTACAATTGACTGGTTTGATCTCCTTGCAGTCCAAGGGACTCTCAAGAGTCTTCTCCAACACCACAGTTCAAAAGCATCAATTCTTCTGCACTCAGCTTTCTTTATGGTCCAACTCTCACATCCATACATGACTACTGGAAAAACCATAGCTTTGACTGTATGGACTTTTGTCAGCAAAGTACTGTCTCTGCTTTTTAATATGCTGCCTAGGCTGGTCATAGCTTTTCTTCCAAAGAGCAAGCATCTTTTAATTTCATGGCTGCTATCAACATCTGCAGTGATTTTGGAGCCCAAGAAAATAAAGTCTCACTGTTTCTACTGTTTCCCCATCTATTTGCTGTGAAGTGATGAGACCAGTTGCATGATCTTGGTTTTTTGAACGTTGAGTTTTCAGCCAGCGTTTTCAGTCTCCTCTTTCACTTTCATCAAGAGGCTCTTTAGTTCCTCTTTCCTTTCTGCCATAAGAGTGGTGTCACCTGCATATCTGAGGTTATTGATATTTCTCCTGGCAATCTTGATTCCAGCTTTTGCTATATCCAGCCCAGCATTTCACATGATGTACACTGCATGTAAATTAAATAAGCAAGAGTACAATGTAAAGCCTTTCCTGATTTGGAACCAGTCTGTTATTTCATATCCAGTTCTAACTGTTGCTTCTTGACCTGCACACAGATTTCTCAGGAGGCAGGTATGGTAGTCTGGTATTCCCATCTCCTTAAGAAATTTCCAGTTTGTGATGATCCACATAGTCAAAGGATTTAGCATAGTCAATGAAGCAGAAGTAGATGTTCTTCTAGAATTCTCTTGCTTTTTCTATGATCCAATGGATGTTTGCAATTTGATCTCTAGTTGCTCTACTTCTAAATCCAGCTTGAACATCTGGAAGTTCTCAGTTCACATACTGTTGAAGCCTAGCTTGGAGAATTTTGAGCATTACTTTGCGAGAAGTAAAATGAGTGAAATTGTGTGGTAGTTTGGGATTCTTTGGCATTGCCATTCTTTGGGATTGGAATGAAAACTGACCTTTTCCAGTCTCATGGCCACTGCTGAGTTTTCCAAATTTGCTGGCATACTGAGAGCAGCACTTTCATAGCATCATCTTTTAGGATTTGAAATAACTCAGTTGGAATTCCATCACCTCCACTAGCTTTGTTCATAGTCATGCTTCCTAAGGCCCACTTGACTTCACACTCCAGGATGTCTGGCTCTAGTGAGTGATCACACCATTGTGATTATCTGGGTGATTAAGATCTTTTTTGTATAGTTTTTCTGTGTATTCTTGCCACCTCTTCTTAATATCTTCTGCTTCTGTTAGGTCCATACTGTTTCTGTCCTTTATTGTGCCCATCTTTGCATGAAATATTCCCTTGGTATCTCTAATTTTCTTGAAGTGATCTCTAGTCTTTCCCATTCTATTGTTTTCCTCTATTTCTTTGCATTGATCATTGAGGAAGGCTTTCTTATCTTTTCTTGCTTTTCTTTGAAACTCTGCATTTAAATGGATATATCTCAACATGGTAGTTGCAGCATCACATCACTAATGAAATACTCAAATCTCATCTAAAAATTTTATTACATATCTTATTTCTTTCAATTACAGGATATATACCACTATGTCACAGGGGGCACGAAGATCATACCTATAAGTGATTTGGCATAAATTCCCCAAACAAGGTAGAAAGTGAAATGTGTGAAAGTGCTGATCACTCGGTCATGTCTGATTCTTTGTGACTTCATGGACTGTAGCCCATCAGGCTCCTCTGTCCATGGAATTCTCCAGGCAAGAATACTAGAGTGGGTAGCGATGCCCTTCTCCAGGGGATCTTCCCAATCCAGGGATCAAACACAGGTCTCCCACATGGCAGGCAGATTCTTTATCTTCTGAGTCACTAGGGAAGCCTATATAGTGACTATACGCATTTGGCATTTACTCTGTATCAACCTCTCTGCTAAGCATTATTCACGTAATATTTCACTTAATCCTCAAAATAACCTAATGAGGTAAGATTGTCATTATCTCAATTTTCTTATGGTGAAGCTAAGGCTAGCCACACTAATTAACTAATCCAGGCTCACCTAACTAGTAGCTGGTTGAACGTTGATTTTAGCCAGGCCTATCTGTCTCTAGCTATGAATACTAATTCATGATGCCTGTGGAACAGATCATACCTAGTATCCCCAGCTGCTTCAATTAGAGACCTTCTGGTACTATGCCTCTTTATATAGGGAAGGACATAGGGGCCGAGACAGAGCCTACATTATTATTAGACAAATCTGAAATTCAGGCTCATTGATTCTGCTTTTGCTCTTTAAGTGATAAAAGATCATTTCAAGTTTCTTCCTCCTGTTATTTTGTAACAAGAGTTTACACATTCCAACAAAAATACTTCAGTTTCTTAATTACATCAACTGTTTCTCATTACTATTATCATTGAAGTAGAACCTTTAATAATTAGAGTATTTATTCACCATAGGTGTAGTGTGAGATTGTGATTCTGTTCTACCTTGCAAGGCTTTATATTTCATTTTTCTTGGCCTTCAGATCATACACCACATCCAGAAACGATGCTTGTGAGCAAAGTACCTTAATAAAGCAAATCAGCATTCTCTGAGCATGATCAGGCTCACCTGCTTAGCAGGAGCTTAATCACAGTCAAGAGAGAAAATCACCAAGTATCTAACAGTACTATTTTGAGGACTGATGAATGAATCAAAATAAAGAATTATTTTATTATTTAAGGTTAAACCAATCTTTTGGCAAATACTATTACTCAATCTATTGTCTACATTTTTCATCTATTAATCATCCTGAAAAATAAATGTGCTTTTTAAAACTGTTAAGGTTTATTTTTAAAGAAATCACATATCACTATTTTGAACATACTATAGGCTATATATTTTGAGAGTTTCAGTCACTACAATAAAATTATATCTTGAGTAAGTAACATATTTTTCAATGTATTGATGGTTTACAATAAAATAAAATCTAACAACAGGAGAGAAAAAAACATTGAGCTGAATAGAAATGGTGAGCTATAAGCAATCTGAAAGTCAAGTTACCCAAGAATATAAATTTTTATGTGTCACTGACATCAGGAAGCTGAGCTTTGGGGCCCCGTGCTCAAGAGGGGAGCCTTGAAACTCCTGCATTGAGTCAAGAACCTGGAAAGGGATTAAGGAAGTCTCAGGAAACTGTCTTGGGGCCACTGACAGGAGAAGTAAGATAACCTGATCCCACTATAAATGAAGAACTTCAAAGTAGATTATAGTGGTCTCTGGCAGGGCTGGAACTAGGGTAAGAAGAGAGGTAACTAGGGTGCAAAGTCACTTCTGCAGGACTCTGAGAGTGAGTCCTCCATAGTTCTACACACTAGACGGCCTCGCTTGCCTCATCCTGGTCCAGGCCCTGATCTCAGGTTAATAATCACACCCTGGCTCTGCCAGAAGCTTTAGTCACTCATTCATGTCAGACACCTTGCATCCCAATGGACTACAGCCCACCAGGCTCCTCTGTCCATGGAATTTTCCAGGCAAGAATACTGGAGTGGGTTGTCATTTCCTCCTCCAGGGGATCTTCCCGACTCAGGAATATTTCATCTCTTGCATTAGCAGGCAGAGTCTTTACCACTAGTAGAAACAAATACAAATCTTCTATGGATAGAGGAATTCCCAACTAAGGCCCTCTGGATTCACGCAAAGTTCACCTAAATATGAGTTTGCACATACCACTAAACCCACAAGGTAACAAGTATTAATACTATGATTTAGAATCAGCAGAAACAATAAAAAATTTTCCTGGACAAAAAATGACTTCAGATATTGGAATATCTGATAACAAATATAAACTACTTAAAGATATAAAAGATTGAATGAAAAGTAAATTCGAAATCAAAAAAAGTGTAACAATACAGATGAAATGGATAGAAAAGACAGTCCAAAAATAAACCTCACATTTATGGTCTACTGATTTTCAACAAAGATACCAGGTGATACAAAGAACAAACTATTCAACAAATGGTGCTGAAATAATTTAATATGCATATTGAAAAAAGAATTTAAATTCTTACTTTATACTACATACAAATATTAACTCAAATCAGATTAAACACTTACACATAAGAGTTAAAATTATAAAATGTCTGTAAGTCTCTAGAATTTTTATTCTTGGGTTAGAAAAATATTTCTTAGATATTATATTAAAATAATTATCTAGATAAGAAAATGTTGATAAGTTAGGCTTCATCAAAATTATAAATTTTTGCTCTTCAAAAAAAACTATTAAGAAAAACAAAAAAACTCATAAATTGTGAGAAAATATAAGCAAATCACATGTGACTTTTAAAATCTGGACTATAAAAAGAATTCTTATTACATAATAATAAAAAGCAAACAACCCAATTTTTAAGAATGGGGAAAAAGAACTAGACAATTCACAAAATATATGAATGATGAATAAGAACTTGAAAAGATGCTCCATATAGACATCAAGGAAATGCAAATTTAAACCACAATGAGATAGCACTGCACATCTACTAGAATAGCTGAAATGAAAAGACTGACAATACCAAATGTTACAGGGATGCAGAGCAACTGAAGCCTTTATATATTGACAATGAGAAGGTAAAATAGTGCAACCACTTCGAGATATTGTTTGGCACTACCTTAAAAAGTTAAATATAATCTTACTATATAACAAAGGAATTCCACACCTAGCTATCTACCAAAGAGAAATGAAAACATATACCCACACAAAAGCTTATACATGACTATTTACATATGCCTTATGAATAATAATAAAAAACTGGGAACAACCCAAGTGTCCATCAATTGATGAATGGACTATTTTTAAAATATGGCATATCCAAACAATGGACAATTATTCAGAAATAAAAAGCAACTACTGATGTATACAACAAGACAGATGAACTTCAAAAACATCATGCTACACTAAAGGAGCCAGATACAAAAACTATACATTGTATAATTGCACTTTTAAGAAATTTCTAGGGAAGGCAAAACTATAGAGACAAAGTAAGACAGTGGTTGCTTGGGGCTAAGTGGGAGAGTGGGGTCTGGCTCCAGATGGGCATGAAGGAACTTTTTGAGCTGATGAAAATATTCTAAAACTGGATTGTGGTGATTATTGTAGAACAGGATACATTTCCTAAAAATTATCAAACTGTGCATTCACACTGGGTGAATTTTATAATATGTAAATCACATCTCAATAAAGTTGATTTTAAAAATGAATAATAATCAATGATCAAACTTTTTTTAAAAAGAACAAAAGAGAAATTATTATACAAAAAGTCAAAATAGTCAAATTTAAAAGTTCTACAGATTGGAACATGATGCTGTGTACTTAGGCGCTCAGTCATGTCCGACTCTCTGACTGCATAGCCTGTAGCCCACCAGGCCCCTCTGTCCATGGGGATTCTCCAGGCAAGATCACTGGTGTGGGCTACCATGCCCTCCTCCAGTGAATCTTCCTAACCCAGGGACTGAACCCAGGTCTCCGGCACTGCAGGTGGATTCTTCACTGTCTGAGTCACCAAGGGAGCCCAAGAACACTGGGGTGGGGAGCCTATCCCTCCTCCAGGGAATTTCTCTGGAAAACCTCCAAAGGCTCTCAGCCTTCCGTATAGTCCAGCTCTCACATCCATACATGACTACTGGAAAAACCACAGCTTTGACTATACAGGCATTTGTCTAAGTGATGTCTCTGCTTTTTTAATACACTGTCTAGGTTTATCATAGCTACTCTTTCAAGAAGTAAGTGTCTTTTAATTTTGTAGCTGCAGTTACCATTCACAGTGATTGTGGAGCCCAAGAAAATGAAATCTGACAATGTTTCCACATTTTCCTCATCGATTTGCCATGAAGTGATAGGAGTGGATGCCATGATCTTCATTTTTGAATGTTGAGTTTTAAGCCAGCTCTTTCACTCTCCTCTTTCACCTTCATCAAGAGGCTCCTTAGTTCCTCTTCACTTTCTCCCATAAGGGTGGTGTTATCTGCATATCTGAGGTCATTGATATTTCTCCCTGCAATCTTGATTCCAACTTGTGCTTCATCCAGCATTTAGCATGATGTAATCCGCATATAAGTTAAATAAACAGGGTGACAATATACAGCCTTGACCTACTCCTTTCCCAATTTTGAACCAGTCCATTGTTCCAAGTCCAGTTCAAACTGTTGCTTCTTATCCTGTATACAGGTTTCTCAGGAGGCAGGTAAGGTGGTCTGGTATTCCCATCTCATTAAAAATATTCCACAGTTTGTTGTGATCCACACAGTCAAAGGCTTTAGTGAAGTCAATGAAGCAAATTTTTTTTGGAATTCCCTTGCTTTTTCTACAATCTATTCATAAGTATAACCCTTATACCAAAACTAGACAAGGACAGAAAAATTTTACTCCAATCTCACAAATGAATATAGATTCAGAAAAATCACAAAACAGAATATTAGGAAACTGAATGCCATAGCAATTAAAAAAACAATGAATCAAGACCAAATGAGATTTTTTTTCCAGAAACTGAAAGAAATTTTAACATTAGGAAAACTATGTGGTACATACATACAATAGAATATTACTCAGCCATTAAAAAGAATGAAATAATTCCATTTGCAGCAACAAGGATAGACTTCAGTTCAGTTCAGTTCAGTTCAGTTCAGTTCAGTCGTTCAGTCGTGTCCGACTCTTTGCGACCCCATGAATCGCAGCACTCCAGGCCTCACTGTCCATCACCAACTCCCGGAGTTTACTCAAACTCATGTCCATCGAGTCGGTGATGCCATCCAGCCATCTCATCTTCTGTCATCCCCTTCTCCTCCTGCCCCCAATCCCTACCAGCATCAGGGTCTTTTCCAATGAGTCAACTCTTCGCATGAGGTGGCCAAAGTATTGGAGTTTCAGCTTCAGCATCAGTCCTTCCAATGAACACCCAGGACTGATCTCCTTTAGGATGGACTGGTTGGATCTCCTTGCAGTCCATGGGACTCTCAAGAGTCTTCTCCAACACCACAATTTTTTGACGCTCAGCTTTCTTCACAGTCCAACTCTCACATCCATACATGACCACTGGAAACACCATAGCCTTGACTAGAGGGACCTTTGTTGGCAAAGTAATGTCTCTGCTTTTTAACATGCTATGTAGGTTGGTCATCACTTTCCTTCCAAGGAGTAAGCGTCTTTTAATTTCATGGCTGCAATCACCATCTGCAGTGATTTACTGAATGAATAAGTCAGAGAGAGAAGGAGAAATACTGTATGACATCCCTTATATGTGGAATCTAAAAAATTATACAAATGAACTTACTTACAGAACAGAAAGAGACTCAGAGACTTAGAATACAAACTTATGGCTCCTGGAGGGAAGGGACAGTTAGGGAGTTTGGAAAGTACACTGTTATATTCAAAATGGATAACCAACAAGGACCTATTGTACAGCATATGGACCTCTACTCAATGTTATGTGCCAGCCTAGATGGAAAGAGGGTTTGAGGGAGAATGGATACACATATATGTATAGCTGAGTCCCTTCACTGTTCACCTGAAACTATAACGACATTTTTAATCAGTTATACCCCAATATAAAATAAAAAGTTTAAAGTTTGGAAAAAAATAGAAAAACTATGAATGCAAAATACCACATTTACTTATTATAAGATAAGCTATATTGTCATTTCAACAGATATAGAAAATGATTTGATAAAATTCAAACCTGTCCATAATTTTTTTAAAAAACTAAACTCTTAGGAACTCATAATAAAAATGAATCTGGTTCAACTAAAAGGGGCTTGAGCAAAAATAAATCTAAAGGGAGAAACATTAGAAATATTTCCTTTAAAACAAATACAAGGATTAATCAGGGCTTCCCGGGTAGCTCAGCTGGTAAAGAATCCACCTGCAATGCAGGAGACCCTGGTTCAATTCCTGGGTTGGGAAGATCCCCTGGAGAAGGGATATGCTACCCACTCCAGTATTCTTGGGCTTCTCTGGTAACTCAGACAGTAAAGAATCCACCTGCAATGCGGGAGACCTGGGTTTGATCCCTGGGTTGTGAAGATCCCATGGAGGAGGGCATGGCAACCCACTCCAGTATTCTTGCCTGGAGAATCCCCATGGACAGAGGAGCCTGCTGGGCTACAATCCATGGGGTCACAAAGAGTCGGATGTGACTGAGTGACTAAGCACAGCACAGCACAAGGATTAATCATCTCACAAGGTGTATGCAGAGCACATTGTTATGTTGCACAGCTCAAATATATACACTTTTGTCTATTATACTTCAGCAAAGCTGGAGAAAAAATAAAATACATAAAAGTAAGTAAATTATGAGGAAAAGTATCCATTATCACCACTTTATTCAATGTTATGTTTATATATATATATATATATACATATATATATATATATATATGCTTATATACTATAGGTTCCCCAGGTGGTTCTAATAGTAAAGAACACCCCTGCCAATGCAAGATATGTAAGAGACACGGGTTCAATCCTTGAGTTGGGACAATCCCCTAGAGGAGAGCATAGCAACCCACTCCAATATTCCCGACTGGAGAATTCCATGGACAGAGGAGCCTGGTAGGCTACAGTTCATAGGGTCACAAAGAGTCCAACTCAACTGAAGTGACTAGAATACATGCACACATATTAATAATATAGTTTGAAACAAATTGTCAGAAGAAAGAAACATAAACAAGTCTAAAAAAGATAATGTAGTAATACAAGATGCATAAAACTCAAAAGACTTTGAAAGTCTTTTTCAAAGTCTTGAAAAAAATATAACCAACATATTTTCTATGGGGTGCATCATCTTTAAAACAAGGGAATCATAAACACCAACACAGAATGCTTTCTTCTAATGGAAGGCAGGAGGAAGTGCTTGGGAGGAAGCCGCAGAGAGCTTCAAACTGTCAGTATTCCTTCCACTCATGGCTGAGGGAGTAGGCTAGTTTTCTTTTTATTAATTTCCTACATGGTTTATACATATAGTATAAGTATTCTTTTGCATATATCAAATATGAAAATGTTCCATTAGAAAGTCAGAAGAGACAAGAAAAATGCTAAATTCCAGAGAGATTTACTGTGTTCTTTACTTTAAGGTTCTTTTGTTATCTGGTTTTCATGGCAGTTTGTTTTCATAGAAAAACTATAAGATTTCTAGTGGGCAGGCAATTATGTTCCTTTAACCTATTCATTTGCAGGAAAACAACAAGGACATGTGGATTATGAGGATCAGCAAGATGTAACTCTTACATAAATCTAGAGCAAGTTCTGCTGGCTAAAATGAACTCGGATATTCTAGGGAGCTTGGAGGAGCATCAATAAAACTAAATGAAACCTTTATCTATGCAAATAAGGTAATTTATATGAAAATACTGTACAAGCAGGAGCAAATGGCCAACTGTAAGGGCCTGGACTAAAACAAGTTAGGTTCAAATCTTGGCTTTAACTTATTTAACTTCTCTGAACCAAAGACTCCTCATCTATAAAATGAAGACAATAATATCTCCTTAAACAGTGTGCCAACCCATGGTGATAAAATAACCATAATGTTATAAAGATACAGAAACCATAAACTTTGTTCTTACATAATTCTCAGTGTAAATTACCATCATCCTCAACCAGTGTTCATTACAGACACTATATTTCATTTCTTTACTGGAACCAGCAAAATTTTACCTTCTTAAAAAGCTGAATTCAAGCAGAAATATTATTCCTATTATAGCCCATTGGAAAGATCCTTGAGGAGATAAATGATCACTCTTATCACTATGATGTTTTAAAATAATAAAAATGCTTTAAAAAATAATGAGTTTTTTCTGATCATGGGGGTGTGGTTCATAAAATTCAGCAGAATCATAAAGGCCATATATGAAAAATGCACAGCTAACATGATACTCAGTGGTGAGAAGTTGAAAGCATTCTGTCTAAAATTAGGAACAAGACAAAGATATACAGTCTCATCACTTTTATTCAATGTAGTTTTGGAAGTCCTAGCCACAACAATCAGAGAAGAATAAGAAATAAAATGAATCCAAATTGTAAAGAAAGAAGTAATACTGTCATTTCATAATACTATACATAGAAAATCCTAAAGACACTACCAGAAAATTACTATCACTTATCAATAAATCTGGTAAACTTGTAGAATACTAAGTTAATACACAGAAATATGTTGTATTTCTATACATTAACAGCAAAACATTAGAAAGAAAAATTTAGGGAAACAACCCCATTTACCATTGCATTTAAAAAGAATAAAATATCTAGGAATAAACCTATCTGAGGAGGCAAAAGACCTGCATTCTTAAAACTATGAAACACTGATGAAACAAGTTTAAGTTGACACAAACAGATGGAAAGATATACTATGTTCTTGAATCTGAAGAATCAATATTGTTAAAATGACAAACTGCCCAAAGCAACCTACAGATTCAATACAATCCCTATAAAATTACCAATGGTGTTTTTCACAGAACTAGATAAAAGAAAATTAAAGTTGTATAGAAATATAAAAGTCTCCAAACAGACAAGACAATCTTCTTGAAAGAAAGAAGAATGGAGTCAGAAGAATCATACTTCCTCACTTCATACTATACTACAAAGCTACAGTGATCAAACAGGATGATACCGGCACAACAATAGACATATAGATCAATGCGTGTGCATACTAAGTCACTTCAGTCATGTCCAACACTTTGTGATCATATGGCCTGTAGCCCACCAGGCTCCTCTGTCCATGGGATTCTCCAGGCAAGAATACTGGAGTGGGTGACCATTTCCCTCCAAGAGATCTTCCCGACCCAGAAATCAAACCCAGGTCTCATGTGTTTCCTGCATTGGTAGGCAGGTTCTTTATCACTAGGGCCACCTGGGAAGCCCCTAGATCAATGGGACAGAATAGAGAGCCCAGAAATAAACACATGAACCTATGGTCAATTAATCTATAACAAAGTAGGCAAGAAAATACAATGGAGAAAAAAATAGTCTCTTCAATAAGTGGTGCTGGGAAAACTGAACAGCTCCATATACAAGAATGAAGTTGTAATATTCACTAACACTACATACAAAGATAAATTCAAAATGGATTAAAGACCTAGATGTAAAAACAGATACTATAAAACTCCTAGAGGAAAACATAAGCAGAATACTCTTTGACATGAACCAGAGCAATAATCTTTGGATCTGTCTCCCAGAGTGATGGAAGCAAAAGCAAAATTAAACAAATGGGACCTAATTAAAGTTAAAAGATTTTTCTCAACAAAGGAAATCATAAAATGAAAAGACAAACTATGAAACAGAAGAAAATATTTGCAAACAGTGTGACTGATAAGGGCTTAATTTCCAAAATATACAAACAGCTCACACAGCTCGATTTAAAAAAAAAGAAGCCCAATCAAAAAATGGACAGAAGACCTATATAGACATACAAGACATACAGATGGCCAACAGGCACATGATGAGACACTCAACACTGCTAATTATTAGAGAAATGCAAATTAAAACTATAATGAGGCAAATATATGATATCACTTGTAGGTGGAATCTAAAAAATTGATACAAATGAACTTATTTACAAAACAGAAATAGACTAACAGACATAGACCATCTCACACACATCAGAATGGCCATTCATCAGAAGTGTACAAATAAATACAGGAAAAGGTATGGAGATAAAAGAACCTAGCTATATTGTCGATGGACTTGTAAAGTGGTACAGTCACTGTGCAGAACAGTATGGAGGTTCCTTAAAAAACTAAAAATAAAGTTGGCATATAATCCAGCAATCCTACTCCTGGGCATATATCCAGAGAAAACCATAATTCTAAAAGATACATGTACTCCAATGTTCACTGCAGCTGCATTTATAATAGCCAAGACACAGAAGCAACCTAAATGTGCATCAACAGATGAATGGATAAAGAAGATGTTATATCTTTTGCTTCCATACTCTAGGAGACAGATCCAAAGATTATTGCTCTGGTTCATGTCAAAGAGTATTCTGCTTATATTTTCCTCTAGTTTTATAGTATCTGTTTTTACATCTATCTATCTAGTTTTATAGTATCTGTTTTTACATCTATCTATCTATCTATCAATATATATTTACATCTATATATATATATGTATATACACACACACACACACACACACATATATATATAATGGAATAGTACTCAGCCATAAAAAATGAAATAATGCCATTTGCAGCAACATGAATGGACCTAGAGATTATTGTACTAAGTGAAGTAAACCAGACAAGAGAAAGGCAAATATCATATGATATCACTTGTAGGTGGAATCTAAAAAATTGATACAAATGAACTTATTTACAAAACAGAAATAGACTAACAGACATAGAAAACAAACTTATGATTGTCAAAGGGGAAATGGGCATGGGAGGGAAAAATTCAGCAGAGTTCTCTTTTCTGGATTCCACAGCTGTTATCTCTTTCAGCAGAAATCATAAGAAAGTATCTGAGATCCATCAGATCATAACAGTTATGTCCTTCACCTACCATCACAGCTTCATTAATAAGGACTGAGAAAAAGTCTTAGAACTGGACAGTTCCCCCAGCCTTCCTATTCTTCAGCACAGCTTCACAAACTGCCTTGCCTCATCCTGAGATCTTTAGTACTGATCTTTTGGTGTCCTTCACCCACTTTATGTATCTCTGCTTGCTAATCCCTCCACACCCATCACAGACCTTTTTCTGACTCCATCCACTCAAGTCCTGAACACTTCCATTGTGTCCTCTGGAATTCACAATTAGGCACAGTCCATTCCCCTATATTCTATTTTCCTTCACAGTTCTGGAGATGGAGTAGTTGTCTTTCATGCTCCTTAGTCAGCTTTCAAACCATTCATCCTCCTTCACTTTAGAAATGCTCATCTCTGGATTTCATAATCAGAATATACCTGGATCAACAGGTTGCAGTCACTCCCCTCATTTCTTGAAGAATTTCGCTCCTGTCATACTCAACTATATTATGCCTATAATTCATGTGATTTTAATATCCATGTATATGAGCTTCCCAGTGCCTTAGCCTCTCACTTCTCTGATACGGCCCTACACTCAATTTCAGACACTCTCTTCCTTGATCATGAAGAGCCTTCACCATAACCCAATATGCTGGCATCTTGATCTTGAACTTCCCAGCTTTCAGAACTGTGAGAAATAAATGCCTACTATTTATAATCCACCTAATTCATGTAATTCTGTTATAGCGACCCAACTGGACTAACACAGAAAATTGGTACCAAGGAGTTGTGTGCTGCCCTTAAAAATACCTAAATATGTAGAAGCCTTTTTGGAATGGAGTAATTGATAGAGTCTGTAAAAGTTTTTAAGTACATGCTAGAAAAAGCTTACATTGTCATGAATGAACCATTAGAGTGAATTTGGAGAGGGTTCAGAAGAAGAAGAGAGCTATACAGAAAATATCAGTCTCTTAGAGAATCTCTAAATGGTCATGAACAGAATGTTGGTAGAAATATAGACTGCAAAGGCCATCTTGATGAGGTCTCAGACAGAAATGAGACACTAGAGGAAAAGGTGATCTTTGTTATAGAGTTGCAAATATTTTAGTTGAATCATGTTTGTGTCCTGGTGTTTTGTGGCGGGTAGAGCTTGTTGTTAATGAAATTGAATATTTGGTTGAAGCTATTTCTAAACAAAGTATTAAAGGTGCAACTTGACTTCCTTTGAATGCTTACCATAAAATGCAAGAAAAAAAAAAAGGACTTGAAGACAATTAAGCCTACTAACTCCCAAAGAAGCAGACTTAAAAATTGAGAAAATTCTCTGCCTATTCATATCTCAAATATATGAGAAACATGTTCAGAAGTGAACACTAAGGGTATGTGTCCATGGAAACTTCTATAAGGAGACCAGTATGGGTATAAGCCATAGATTTAATCAACCATGCCAGTAAGCAAACTGCCCATTTGAACTGAAGGAGAAAGTGATAAGAAGGAAAGAAGCAAGGTTGTCAGACTTCTTAGATTTTACAGGATGGAGTCATAGCATAGTCATTCAATAGCAAACGAGCAATATTCCTCAAGCCAAAAACAGAAGGACCCCAGAAAGGACTCAGAGATCATCAGGGCTACTTCCTCAGTTTCAAAAGAAGGAGGGCATTGCCTGGGTTTCAACAGGCCAGACAAATGCCACCCAAAGCCACAGGGACCCTACTGTTGCCCAGCAAAGCCATGGAGTATGGCTCCAGATTTCAAAGGATGGAGCTTTGCCGAACCGCAGGCACATGATGCAGGCAGAGCACCTTGGTGCGAGGGTGACAGTACTGCAGAAGTCCTTGCTAAAGCGATGCCTAACAAAGTCGTAGAAGCAGGCACCACCCCACCAACCCCAGAGCATCAGAGACATCGGTGTGTGGCTCCATGCCAAGAGAGTCACATACAGGAAACTTCAATCTGTGAAAGCTGCCACACGGGCTTCACTTAGCAAATCCATGGGGGTGAAGCTGTCCCAGTGTGTCCAGAAGGTGGGATCCCTGCCCCTCCGGGCCTGGTGGCAGAGTTCCCAGGCAAAGGAAATTATTTTCAAGCCTTACGACTGAATGCTGTTTGTACTGTTGGGTTTTGGACTTGTTTGGGACTTGTCACCTTTTTCTTTCCTATTTCTCTCTGTTTGTACCAGTGCCATCACTGTATTTTGAAAACCCATGACTTGTTTGATTTCACAGGTTCACAGAGAGAAATTTTGACTCAGAATGAATCAGCCTCAAGTCTCACTTGTATCTAACTTAGAGGACACTTTGGACTTCAGGCTTTTGAGTTGTTGCTGGAACTAGTTAAGACTTGTGGACTATTGGGATAGAACGAATGTATTTTGCATGTGAGAAAGACATGGATTTGGGGAAGCCAGAGGCAGGAATGCTGTGGTCTGAATGCCTATGCTTTCCCCATATTCACATGTTGAAATCCTAACTCCCAATATGATGTTATTAGGAGGTAGGGTCTTTGCGATGTCTTGTAAAGAAACCCCAGAGAGCTCCATTGACCCTTCAACTGTCTGAAGATATAGCGAGTAGGCACTGGCTTTGAAGCAACCAGAAAGAGAGCCTTCACCAGAACCTGACCATGCTGCCACCTTGATCTCAGACTCCCCAGTCTCCAGAACTGTGAGAAACAAGCTTCTGCTATTTTTTTTAAACATTTCTTTTTTATGTGGACCATTTTTAAAGCCTATATTGAATTTGTTACAATATTGCTTCTGTTTTATGTTTTGGTTTTTTGGCCACTAGGCATGTAGTATCTTAGCTCCCTGACCAGGGATCAAACCTGTACTCGTATCATTGGAAGGCGAAGACTTAACCACTGGAACAGCAGGAGAAGTTCCATGCTTCTGTTATTTATAAGCTGCCCAGTTTATGGCATGTTTGTTGATGCAGCCTGAATGAGCTAAGAGAATCGTTTATTTGTCAAAAACACATGTTCATTTTCAGCTGTGGTCAGTTTTAAGTACGGTACATGCATTTATTAATTAGGTCAGAATATCTATTGATAACTTTTTGTGTATCAAGTATCACTTTAGATGCTAAGGAGTCAATGGTGTGACTTGTTAACTATTGCAATTCTCTCAGATAACTCCAAGATTGCTCCATATTCCAGTCTTGGCTTATTCAGTTGCTGATCTGAACTTTATCCTTTTAATCATTTGGTTTACTATGTACCAACTATTTGGCATTTATGTAATAGAGAACAGGAAACTGTATTATGCAAAAACAATGAGGTCAAAACAATGTCAAAATGTCCTGGGTCACACAGCCCTTGTCCTCAATGGATAGGTCTAGTGACATAACAGTCATTTCCCCAGGCTATGTTGCTAGCACAATGCCATTATCAATCAGGAATATCAAAGACAATGAGTTCTGTCCTCATATCTTGAATTAAAGCTCCCAGAAAGCAAGTAGTTTAAATGTGGGACTGGTCCTTAGTAAGAGTGACCAAGACTAGAAATGAAAATTCAAGAGTCATATGACTATAGTTGAGAGCTGAAGCCATAAGTCTAAATGGGATTTCCAAAGAGGAGACCATAAAGAAACAAAGTTAGAGGTAGACCACGAACCAGTTTTGTGATCAGAAGAGAAAAGAAACAGGAAGAACATTTTTGTGTGTGTCATTGCACTGTGCAGGGGCTTACAGGATCTCGGATCAGGGATCAAACCCATGACCCCTCCAGAGAAGGCATACAGTCCTAACCACCAGACCACCAGGGAATTAGCAAGGACGAAGTTGTTTTTTTGTGTTGTTGTTTTTGTTTTTAAGTATAGCATTTTTGAACAACTATCTCTTAAAGAGAAGTTAAAAAAATACAGAGAGGTATAATTTCTAGCAATTTAATTTAAAAACAGTTAAATAATTTATCTTTATTTATAACCAAAATTAGGGAGAGTGACATAGTAACTGAAAAAAAAATTTGTAAAATAAACAGTGGCACATAGAATAGAACATTATGCAACAATTTGCAACCATTGAAAAATCACGAAAGTATTTCTTTGTTACTATAAACTGAAACAGAGATGGATTCTCTTTGATTTCTGCAGCTCTATCTCCCTTCTGGACAGCTGTTGCTGCTGCTAAGTCACTTCAGTCGTCTCCAACTCTGTGCGACCCCATAGACGGCAGCCCACCAGGCTACCCCGTCCCTGGGATTCTCCAGGCAAGAACACTGGAGTGGGTTGCCATGTCCTTCTCCGATGCATGAAAGTGAAAAGTGAAAGTGAAGTCACCCAGTCATGTCTGACTCTCAGCGACCCCTAAGGAGGGCTAAATTCAGAGGAATTCCTACCTCTGTGTCCCATTGATCTGATACCACAAATGGGCTTCCCTGGTGACTCAGATGGTAAAGAATCTGCCTGCAATGCAGGAGACCTGGATTCGATCTCTGGGTCAGGAAGATCCCCTGGAGAAATAAAGGGCAACCCACTCAGGATTCTTGCTGGAGAATTCCATGGACAGAGGAGCCTGGCAGGCTACAGTCCATGGAGTCGCAAAGAGTAGGCCATGAATGAGCAACTTTCACTTTCACTTTCACTTTCTGGTACCACAATGAGAACTGATTTGCTAATCTTTTTCAAGATTGTAGATAAAATGGGGGGAAATGAAGAATGGTAGAGAATCAGCTTTTGAAAACTATATGGTGAGCACATTTCCTTATTTGATCCTGGCCCCACTCCTGGTATTTGCCCTGATATTCTCTGGTGGAGAACTTAAAAATGGATCCGAAGAGATGATCAAGAGGCACAACTACATGGGAAGGTGTGGATTTTTGCAGACCCACAGCAAGCTACTGAAGTTGGTTGGAAACATCAGCCAACCTGCCAGCTTCCACCCCAAAGGACTGCTTAGGAGTAAAGAGACCCCAAACAGACAAATCTGAGGTTGGCAAGGGGAAAGTAACAGCTATGATGCTTCTAAAGCCTCAACGGCATACTTAGATGCTGTCATATATAGGTCCTAAAATCCCAGCAAGTTCATCAATGCCAAGCATCAGCAGCAGCTGCACAGAGACAAGAAGAGGACAAGAAACATACTATTTGGAGATCAGTGGAGGCATTCCCTACCTTACCAGCCTGAGGCTGTGACTGTAACAAGCATCCTTAGTGCCAGAGACCAAACGAGGCAAAGACATTAGTGATGAGATGTAGCAGAGGGAGAACTTGTGGATGAAACATGTCCTACCCACCAGCCATTCCATACTTTTCAGAGATGTCCCCTTCCTTTTCTGACACCTCAGATGAGCATAAGTCTGTGAATTACAGAAGGATAAGGCGGGGCAAATCTCCTCAGAAAGGAAAGAAATTTGGAGGACAAGTTTTGAACAGTACCTGAGATTACAGTTCTTGAATTTGACTGCCCAAAAAGTCTAAGTTTTAAATTGGAAAAGACAAGAATAACTTGAAGACTCATTATATTTCTTGCTGCTAAGGCCAAAAAAAAAAAAAGACACTTAGAATCAAGGAGAGCTCATACAGTTAGGAAATGTTTTCATTTTTTGCACAGATCAGATTTGTGTCTACATTATTTTGTGCCTATTACAAATAGTTGATAACAAGAAAAATGATATGTAGCATATAGTTAAGTGAGGAAACTAGTTTTAAAAGAGTATTTATAGCATAGTCCCATTTTTAAAAATGCATGGATAAATAGGCTTGGAAAGAAAAGGCTGGGCTCTACACTGTTAAGAGTGGCTCTCCCTGAGAGGTAACATTACAAATCTGTTTCCTTTTTCATTTTTTTTCAGTTGTATTTTCCAGTGTTTTTAATAAGTAGCAAGGCTTGTTTATTTTAACAAAGAGGAGGAATTTTTGTTTTACAGAGGAAGAACAGCCAATAGTGTTGAAAGCCTCACAAAGGATGATTCTGCTAAGGATGAAAACTGTAAAAAGTAAAAGGCACTTGGATTTGGTTGCTGGAATACTCATGGTTGGCCCATAGAAGAAAGATTTTTATTAAGGCCACTTGTAAAATTCTGCTATTACAGTCTTGGTACCATATAGCTCCATCTCATACATCCACAGTATAGAGGATTGCTGACTCATTCTTTTATGCCCTATGCCCTTCACTGAGGAAGGAGCAGAATCCTAGATGCTTATCCTCATTCTGATAGAAACTATTGATAGTAATCTGATAGGAAACAGTTTCTCACAACCCTACACTTTGTGTGGCAATGCAAAGACAAATGCCAGGGAAAGGACTCCCAGCTTCCCACGATGCTGCCCAGCCTCCAAGGAGTCCATCCAGGTGCAATGCAGAATTAGGAGTTAATTCAGGACTTCCACCTCACAATTCATTCAGTTTGCTTTCATTTTTTATTTCTGTGAGACTGTCACTGTATATGACAGATTAATGATGATATATTTACTTCTGAATATTTTTAGATATATTCCAGATTGTAGAATAAAGTTTTATAGATATGTGCACAGCAGGTGGTTGATATCCAAATTAGTTACAGCTGCCACATTTTAAATTACAGATGTAGAAATTGAATATATAATAAGATAATTATACATAAGTAGATGAATACAGTGTATTAGATGATGATAAAAGTATACAAACCTTGCAGTGACCTATTGTGTCATTTAATGTTACAATTAGCTCAGTTTCTGTTCTATTTCTAACCTTAAAAGAGTGATTTCAGAGTCCTTGAGGAAAAAAGACCTTAATATGCAGAGTCCCTAATGTGTAATACAATGCTGAAGAAACAGTGACTGTTCAATGAATGTTAGTTGATTGTGACAGTAGAATCAAATTAAGACAATGAAGTTTTTAAATCTGAATACATATGTGTTTCTTAATAAATACTAAGGATGGGGCTGGTCTAAGAAGAAAAGATGGACAGTGTTCAAGAGTTTCACATTAAATATTTAGAGAGTCTTCTTACTCAGGGACACCTGCTAAGCCATGATAAGAATAATGCACTCTGGGCTGTTCAGAATTGTTTGACCCTATGAAACATTAAAGCCATTTTATTCTCAAAGCATCCTCTTATAAAAGAGTAAAAGTAACGTCATTGTTCTCGTAGATTAACCAAAAAGGAACTCGTACATCAGCTTTCTAAACTTAACAGTCTAGTTAATCTGAAAGTACAAAATGCAAGGGCTTTACATCCATGATCTTAGTAGAGTATAAGGTAAACCATACATAATAATAGGTCACTGGGAGAACAAACACTGCCTAAAGGCTCTTCTGTCCAGAAATTGATCTACCCAGCCTACTATAGTACAAACTCACAGAATCCCAAAGTTGGAAGTGATCTCGAAGAGCATCCTACCCAAAAAATTCATTTTATAAATGAAGAGAAACAAAATGATTCATCTTAAATCATTTTAACAAAAGTGAATTGACAGCTTAGGGATTAATACACAGACCTTTTAATTGCCTAAAAATTTACTCTTCACATTATTTTGGCTGTTTCCCTTTCCTTCTGGTGGTGACAACCTTACCTTTAAGATCCCTACTGGATAAGAAAACAAACTCAACAATGCAGCATCTCCCTAAATCACTTCAGGAGCACATCAGCATAAGCATATATTCATTAGCTATCACTAGTGTGCATCTAGGAGGAAGAGATTCGTGCCTTAGCCCTGCCCAGATAGCCTTCCCACCTCTGCAAATCACTTCCTTACTTCTGACAGAAACCCTGTCCAACACTCTCCCACCTCTGAGTTTCTATAACAACATTCACACACAATCTTCATCTTCCCACTCACCACCATAGAACTTCATTTTGTTATTTGACTGTTGCATGTTTCTATATGTTCTCTGCCAATTAGTTTGTGCATTTCTTGATGGCTGGCTTGTGTACCTTATCTCATTAGTGTCCTCCATAGAATCCCATGTATATTTTTAAAACAAATGGATATGTTTAATATTCTGTCTCTTTCCAAACAGAATTTAGAGCAATAATAAATACGTGGTGAGTTTAACCAAATGTGAATTCAGGAGAATGCATTTCTGAGAGGGAAAGAGATGATCAAGAGAGGCAGAGAAGTGCTACATGACAAGATGGACCATGAAGGCCCCCTGGCCTTGACCTACTGCACAGCCGAGATAGGCCTGCTGTCATGTCCACAAACAGACAAGTTTCCCCTGAAGTCCCTTCATGTTTTATTTCACATTAAGTGACACCATAAAATCTCCAATCGTGACATTTCAAAAACCAGTTGTTTCAAGGTATTAAAAGCAGACCCATCACAACTCATTTGGACTGTTTGGACACACAAGGTGATGAAGGTTTCAAGGGCATCCTCTCTTTATTTGCATCTTAGAAAAAACAAATCACCCTGGACTGTAATATGGTAGTTAAAACTCTAATCATGCCTTGGGTTCATCTACATCACATTGTTGTGGATAAATATAATGTCACTGGGGCACAGTAAACAGGATATAGTCAAGAAATTCTAAAAATCTCAATTTTTTATTAGCAATTTGCTATGAAGCCACTGTGCAATATGCATTTATTTAATAAACTTGCATTTCTACTTAAAAGGAAGTCTTATTCCCAGGAAGGCAGTTAAATAAGCATTTAGCAAGATAATTATTCTCTTAAAAATAATTATAATTAATTGCAATCATCACTAAAATTATAAAGTGTTTGGCTCATAACCTGTTTATCTACTGTGATTTTTTTCTTATACCCATTAATTTTTTTTCTCAAACTTGCAGAGCTCTACCTGGTCAAGTAGGTCATAATTCTGAATGTTGTGCTATTAGCTGACTTTTAATTAGAAGCTATTAATAAAGTCAATGTTATTTTTCTTGGCATTAATAAATACATATATTCTTCAAAATGCACAAAATTGTCAATTTAAAAAATAGTAAGGTTTGTGATAAAATATAAACTGAAAACACAGAAAATATTCTTTTATACACACGTTAACAAATCACTTTTAACAGTTGGTAAATTTCAGCAATTGTAAACATAACCACATTTTCCTAGATTGCATCAACCTGAAGATATATTAAGTCCCAATGAAAATAACAGAATAGCCACTGCTTGAATTCCTGCCCCTTACCCAGTGCACCCAAAGTCACCACGATAAATATTACTGATCATAGTAGTGTGCCACAATACTCCAGGCCAACTTACTATTTGCCTGGAAGCAAGTCATAAAGCATGGAATCTTATCCAAATAAGAATCTAACAACTGAAAAACATTAAAGCAATTTAGAGCATTTTAACAACCTAATCATGGAAGTAAAGTCCAATGCTGTAAAAAGCAATATTGCATAGGACCTGGAATGTTAGGTCCATGAATCAAGGCAAATTGGAAGTGGTCAAACAGGAGATGGCAAGAGTGAACTTCGACATTTTAGGAATCAACGAACTAAAATGGACTGGAATGGGCACATTTAATTCAGATGACCATTATATCTTCTACTGTGGACAAGAATCCCTTAGAAGAAATAGAATAGCCATCATGGTCAACAAAAGAGTATGAAATGCAGTACTTGGATGCAATCTCAAGACAAACAGAATGATCTTTGTTCATTTCCAAGCAAACCATTCAGTATCACAGTAATCCAAGTCTATACCCCGACCAGTAATGCTGAAGAAGCTGAATGGTTCTATGAAGACCAACAAGATCTTCTAGAACTAACACCCCAAAAAGATGTCCTTTTCATTACAGGGGACTGGAATGCAAAAATAGGAAGTCAAGAGCTACCTGGAGTAACAGGCAAATTTGACCTTGGAGTACAAAACTAAGCAGGTTAATGGCTAACAGAGTTTTGCCAAGAAAAGCACTTGTCATAGCAAACACCCTCTTTCAACAACACAAGAGAAGACTCTACACATGGACATCACCAGATGATCAACACTGAAATCAGATTATATTTGATTTTTTCAAATATATTGATTATATTCTTTGCAGCCAAAGATGGAGAAGCTCTATACAGTCAGCAAAAACAAGACTGGGAGCTGACTGTGGCTCAGATCATGAACTCCTTATTGCCAAATTCAGACTTAAATTGAAGAAAGTAGGCAAAACCACTAGACCATTCAGGTATGACCTAAATCAAATCTCTTACAATTTTACAGTGGAAGTGACAAATAGATTCAAGGGATTATATCTGATAGACAGAGTGCCTGAAGAACTATGGATGGAGGTTCATGACATTGTATAGGAGGCAGTGATCAAGACCATCCCCAAGAAAAAGAAATGCGAAAAAGCAAAATCGTTGTCTGAGGGGGCCTCACAAATAGCTGTGAAAAGAAGAGAAGGGAAAGGCAAAGAAGAAAAGAAAAGATATACCCATTTGAACACAGAGATCCAAAGAACAGCAAGGAGAAAAAAGAAAGCCTTCCTCAGTGATAGATGCAAAGAAATAGGGGAAAACAATAGAATGGGGAAAGGCTAAAGATCTTTACAGGAAATTTAAAGCTACCAAGGGAACATTTCATGCAAAGATAGGTACAATAAAGGACAGAAATGTTACTGACCTAACAGAAGCAAGAATACACAGAACAACTATACAAATAAGATCTTCATGACCCAGATAATCATGATGGTGTACTCACTCACCTAAAGCCAGACATCCTGGAGTGTGAAGTCAAGTGGGCCTTAGAAAGCATCACTGTGAACAAAGCTAGTGGAGGTGATAGAATTCCAGTTGAGCTATCTCAAATCCTAAAAGATGATGCTGTGAAAGTGCTGCACTCAGTATGCCAGAAAATTTAGAAGACTCAGCAGTGGCCACAGGACTGGAAAAGGTCCGTTTTCATTCCAATCCCAAAGAAAGGCAATGGCAAAGAATGCTCAAACTATTGCACAATTGCATTTATCTCACATGCTAGCAAAGTAATGCTCAAAATTCTCCAAGTCAGGCTTCAACTGTACACAAACCGTGAACTTCCAGATGTTCAAGCTGGTTTTAGAAAAGGCAGAGGAACCAGAGATCAAATTGCCAACATCCACTGGATAACAGAAAAAGCAAGAGAGTTCCAGAAAATCATCTACTTCTGTTTTATTGACTTGCCAAAGCCTTTGACTGTGTGGATCACAACAAACTGTGGAAAATTCTGAAAGAGATGGGAATTTCAGACCACCTCACCTGCCTCCTGAGAAATCTGTATGCAGGTCAAGAAGCAACAGTTAGAACTGGACATAGAAGAACAGACTGGTTCCAAATCAAGAAAGGAGTATATCAAGGCTGTATATTGTCACCCTGCTTGTTCAACTTATATGCAGAGTATATCATGAGAAATGCTGGACTGGATGAAGCACAAGCTGGAATCAAGATTGCCGGGAGAAATATCAATAACCTCAGATATGCAGATGACACCACGCTTATGGCAGAAAGTGAATAAGAACTAAAGAGCCTCTTGTTGAAAGTGAATGAGGAGAGTGACAAAGTTGGCTTAAAACAGCATTCAGAAAACTAAGATCATGGCATCTGGCCCCATCACTTAATGGCAAAAAGATGGGGAAACAGTGACAGATTTTATTTTTATAGGCTCCAAAATCACTGCAGATGGTGACTGCAGCCATGAAATTTAAAAACGCTTGCTTCTTGGAAGAAAAGTTATGATCAACCTAAACAGCATATTAAAAAGCAGAGACATTACTTTGTCGACAAATGTCCTTCTAGTCAAGGCTATGGTTTTTCCAGCAGTCATGTATGGATGTGAGAGTTGGACTTTAAAGAAAGCTGAGTGCTGAAGAATTGATGCTTTTGAACTGTGGTGTTGGAGAAGACTCTTGAGAGTCCCTTGGACTGCAAGGAGAGGAAATCAGTCCATCCTAAATGAAATCAGTTCTGAATATTCACTGGAAGGACTGATGTTGAAGCTGAAACTCCAATACTTTGGCCACCTGATACAAAGAACTGATTCATTGGAAAAGACCCTTATGCTGGGAAATATTGAATGTGGGAGGAGAAGGGGATGACAGGATGAGATGGTTGGATGGCATCACCAACTCAATGGACATGAGTCTGAGTAAACTCCTGGAGTTGGTGATGGACAGGGAGGCCTGGTGTGCTGCAGTCCATGGGGTCGCAGAGTCAGACATGACTGAGTGAGTGAGCTGAACTGAATTGAACTGAACAACCTCTTAGAAATATTCATGATATATGGAAAAATGTATCATCATCTCTCTCCATTTCTCCTTTCACTTTTCCAAACATAGCAGCTTCCCCATTGTCTCTCTCCTGTCCCCTTCCAATCCAGCTTTCCTCTCTTCTCTCCCCTCCACTACGCAGAAAGGCTCCTATTGCAAAGATCAATTTATCCTCACTAGCACCCAACTTGTCAATTTGGTTCTCATATTCTCCTCAACAAGGTGACATGTGGATCCTTGAACCCTAAGTGCTAATCCTCAACTAGGCTGGTGGTATTCCCACTACACATGCAGTGCTTACACCCACCCTGCTTCTCTATTCCATGCTTCAACAGTTACTTCACATCACCAATGTAACGAGGCTACCAGGCAGAACCTCTTTTTCTCCCATGATCCTATAAAATATTTGAAATACTGCTTATCACATATAATCTTCTCTCCAAAGAGCACTGGTACAAAAGCAGAGAGAATTCAGGGAAACAGTAAGAAAAATCTAGGTCAGAGGATGATATCAATTTTCTATTCTCATACCAACCCTTTCACCTTGGACCAATCTTTTTCTAAAAGATTTCTAAACAAAGCCCCAGAAATATGTGTTGAAGGGCTTTAAGATATATATAGTCTTTTCCCCCTTTATGCACAGAGGCATTCATAACATCTTTATTCTTTTATAATAACATGTATAAACAATATGAGAGGGTTCAATTATGACACATGATTGAAATATTACAATGAAATATTAGATAGCTATTTTCAAGGAGATTGATCAAATGATTAGATAAGGGAATGCCCTTTTCCCCATAAGTTAAAAATATAACTATAAACTAGAAATCCCCTTCATCAAATTAATCAAATTAATTATTATCAAATTAATATTTGATAGCTTAAAATTGTTAGGAGCAGATTAATGAAGAATTATGGTATATATACTGAACATAATTTTAAGTTAAAATACAAATGCACTCTTTCACCAAACTTTGGATATAGATCAGAATCTTGGGTGCATTGACTAGAGTTCTATATCATTTGCTTAAATCATATCCATTGTGCTGGAGGATATTAAGCAAGGGCATGTCATGATCCTGTTAACATTTTGAAAGGATCCTCTGATTGCTCTATAGAGAATGGATGGCAGCCAGGCAAAATTAAAAGCAGAGAAACAAGATGCGAGAGTCCAAAAATTCAAAATAGAAATGACAGTGACTTGAACAAGGGTGGTAGCAGTGCAGATAGAAAGAAGTAGCTGGGCTGAGACAGATTTTTTAAGTGAGCAAGTGCCAACATAGCTTTTTAAGTGATTAGATATGAGAGGAGTAGTTACTAGGCCTGAGCAATTGGAGACATGCAGAAACATTAATCAAAATGACAACAATTGGGAACAAGCAAGGAGGCGAGCAAAAAATCAAGAATCTACCTCTTAACATGCTACATTTGGGATATCTCTTAGACATCAAAGTGGAGTCAAATGAACAGTTGAATATACAAGCCTGAAACTTAGGGGAGAAATTAGAGGTAGATTTATAAATTTATAAGTCATCATCCTATAATTGTATTAAATGACAAGACACTGGATGAAGTCATCTAGAGGGAATAGGTAGTCAAAAAAGGAAGGCCAAAAAATTGGGAAATGGAAAAGTCAGTAACAAAAGCTCAGAAATAAGCAGTGAAATAGAAGGAAAACTTGGATATCTGGGGTACCAGAAACCAGGTAGAGTGTTGCCATGCTGCTGAAAGGTTGAATGAATGAGATGAACACAAATGACCTGACACTGGCTTTAGCAAGCTAGAGGTCAGGGACAGCCATAACAAGAAGAGTTTCAGTGGAGGGGTGGGGAGAAAATAATGATTCAAGTGTATTTATTAGAAAGAATGAGAGGAGGAAAATGAACACAGCAAGTCTAGGCAATTTTTCAATGAATTTTACCATCAAGGGAAGCAGAGCAATAGAGTGGTAGCAGAAAGGGAACATAAAGGAAAGGTGTTTCCTTTTAACGATGGAAACTATTGCACCATGTTTATAAGCTAATGAGGATGCTCCATTAAGGGAAAAAAGAGAAAAAGGATGAAGCTGATGAGCGACAAGATATTGCAGTGGCAAAGCGTACTAGGAAATAAGAAGGCATGCGGAACCCAGTGTGAGATGGAGGAGTTGGCTGCAGGGAGAAGGAGGAACAACTTGTCTATAGAAACCAGAGGGAAAGTAGGAAGCAGAGGCAGACTTGGTGATGGGAACTGGAAGAGGCTCTCATCTGAGCATTGCTGGAAGTGTTAGAAGTTTAAAAAGAAAGAATAAATTATAAAATTAAGTCACCTCAGAGAAAAGGACAATGAATTGACTGGAAAAATATAGTAGGATGAAGTGGCAGGCTGATAACTCACTTGAAATTTGTGGTTATAAATTTAAAGAAACCAGTAAGCATAGTAAACTGATCATATGGATCACAGCCTTATCTAACTCAATTAAACTATGAGCCATGCCGTATAGGGCCACTCAAGATGCGTGGGTCATGGTGGTGAGTTCTGACAAACATGGTTTGCTAGAGAATGGAATGGCAAACCACTTCAGTATTCTTGCCTTGAGAACCCCATGAACAGAATGAATTGGCAAAAAGATATGCCACTGAAAGATGAACTCCCCATGTCTGTAGGTGTCCAATATGATATTGGAGAACAGTGGAGAAATAACTCCAGGAAGAATGAAAAGACAGAGCCAAAGAAAAAACAACACCCAGTTATGGATGTGACTGATGATGGGAGCAAAGTCCAATGCTATAAAGAACATTATTGCATAGAAACCAGGAATCTTAGGTCCATAAATCAAGGTAAATTGGAAGTGATCAAACAGGAGATGGCAAGAGTGAATATTGACATTTTAGAAATCAGTGAAAAAATGGACTGGAATGGGTGAATTTACCTCATGACCGTTATTCTACTACTGTGGGCAAGAATCCTTTACAAGAAATGGAGTTGCCCTCATAGTCACAAATGAGTCTTAAATGCAGTAGTTGGGTATAATCTCAAAAATGATAGAATGATCTCTGTTCATTTCCAAGGCAAACCTTTCAATATTACAGTAATCCAAGTCTATGCCTCAACCACTAATACTGAAGAAGCTGAAGTCAAATGGTTCTATGAAGACCTACGAGACTTTCTAAAACTAACACCAAAAAAAGATGTCCTTTTCATCACAGGGGACTGGAATGCAAAAGTAGGAAGTCAAGAGATACCTGGAGTAACAGGCAAGTTTGGCCTTGGAGTATAAAAGGAAGCAGGGCAAAGGCTAACAGTATTTTGCCAAGGGAACACACTTGTCATAGCAAACACCCTCTTCCAACAACACAAGAGACAAGTCTACATGTGGACTTCACCAGATGGTCAATACTGAAATCAGATTGATTATATTTTTTGCAGCCAAAGATGGAGAAGCTCTATATAGTCAGAAAAAATAAGACTGGGAGCTGACTGTGGCTCAGATCATGAACTCTTTACTGCAAAATTTTGACTTAAACTAAAGAAAGTAGGGAAAACCACTAGACCATTCAGGTATGACCTAAATCAAATCCTTTACCATTATACAGTGAAGTGACAAATAGATTCAAGGGATTAGGTTTGATAAACAGAGTGCTTGAAGAACTATGGATGGAAGTTCATAATATTATACCAGAGGCAGGGATCAAAACCATCCCCAAGGAAAAGAAATGCAAAAAGGCAAAATGGTTGTCTGAGGAGGCCTTACAAATAGCTGAGAAAAGAAGAGAAGCAAAAGGCAAAGGAGAAAAGGAAAGATATGTCCATCTAAATGAAGAGTTCCAAAGAATAGCAAGGAGAAATTTTTTAAAAGCTTTCCTAAGTGAACAATGCAAAGAAATGGAGGAAAACAATAGAATGGGAAAGACCACAGATATCTTCAAGAAAATGAGAGATCAGTTCAGTTCAGTTCAGTCACTCAGTCCTGTCCAACTCTTTGCAACCCCATGAACCACAGCACACCAGGCCTCCCTGTCCATTACCAGCTCCCGGAGTTCAACCAAACCCATGTCCATCGAGTTGGTGATACTATCCAACTATCTTATCCTCTGTCATCCCCATCTCCTCCTGCCCTCAATCTTTCCCAGCATGAGTGTCTTTTCAAATGAGTCAGTTCTTCGCATGAGGTGGCCAAAGTATTGGAGTTTCAGCTTCAGCATAAATCCTTCCAATGAACACCCAGGACTGATCTCCTTTAGGATGGACTAGTTGGATCTCCTTGCAGTCCAAGGGAAGCTCAAGAGTCTTCTCCAATGTCACAGTTCAAAAGCATCAATTCTTCAGCACTCAGCTTTCTTTATAGTCTAACTCTCACATCCACACATGACCACCAGAAAAACCACAGCCTTGACTAGATGGACCTTTGCTGGCAAAGTAATGTCTCTGCTTTTAATATGCTGTCTAGGTTTGTCATAACTTTCTTTCCAAGGAGTAAGCATCTTTTAATTTCATGGCTGTAATCACCATCTGCACTGATTTTGGAGCCCAGAAAAATAAAGTCAGCCACTGTTTCCACTCTTTCCCCATCTATTTGCCATGAAGTGATGGGATCAGATGCCATGATCTTAGTTTTCTGAATGTTGAGCTTTAAGCCAACTTTTTTCACTCTTCTCTTTCACTTTCATCAAGAGGCTCTTTAGTTCTTCTTCACTTTCTGCCATAAGGGTAGTGTCATCTGCATATCTGAAGTTACTGATATTTCTCCTGGCAATCTTGATTTCAGCTTGTGCTTCCTCCAGCCCAGTGTTTCTCATGATGTACTCTGCATAGAAGTTAAACAAGCAGGGTGGCAATATATAGACTTGATGTACTCCTCTTCCTATTTGGAACCAGACTGTTGTTCCATGTCCAGTTCTAACTGCTGCTTCCTGACCTGCATATAGGTTTCTCAAGAGGCAGGTCAGGTGGTCTGGTATTCCCATCTCTTTCAGAATTTTCCACAGTTTATTGTCATCCACACAGTCAAAGGCTTTGGCATAGTCAATAAAGCAGAAATAGATGTTTTTCTAGAACTCTCTTGCTTTTTCGATGATCCAGTGGATGTTGGCAATTTGATCTCTGTTTCCTCTGCCTTTTCTAAAACCAGCTTGAACATCTGGAAGTTCACAGTTCACGTATTGCTGAAGCCTGGCTTGGAGAATTTTAAGCATTACTTTACTAGCATGTGAGATGAGTGCAACTGTGCGGTAGTTTGAGCATCTTTGGCATTGCCTTTCTTTGGGATTGGAATGAAAACGGACTTTTTCCAGTCCTGTGGCCACTGCTGAGTTTTCCAAATTTGCTGGCATATTGAGTGCAGCACCTTCACAGCATCATCTTTCAGGATTTGAGATAGCTCAACTGGAATTCCATCACCTCCACTAGTTTGTTCGTAGTGATGCTTTCTAAGGCCCACTTGACTTCACACTCCAGGATGTCTGGCTTTAGGTGAGTGAGTACACCATCATGATTATCTGGGTCATGAAGATCTTTTTTGTACAGTTCTTCTGTGTATTCTTGCCACCTCTTCTTAACAGCTTATGCTTCTGTAAGGTCCCTACCATTTCTGTCCTTTATTGTGCCCGTCTATGAAAGGAATATTTCATGCAAAGATGAGCACAATAAAGGACAGAAATGGGATGACCCAGATAATAAAACTCAACATTCAAAACACGAAGATCACAGCAGCCAGTCCCATCACTTCATGGCAAATAGACGGGTAAAGTATGGAAACGATGACAAACTTTATTTTCTTGGGCTCCAAAATCACTGCAGATGGTGACTGCAGCCATGAAATTAAAAGACAGTTGCTCCTTGGAAGAAAAGCTATAACAAAGCTAGACAGCATATTAAAAGCGGAGACATTACTTTGCCAACAAAGGTCCAAACATTCAGTGATATGGTTTTTCCAGTAGTTATGTATGGACATGACAGTTGGACCATAAAGAAAGCTGAGTGCCAAAGAATTGATGCTTTTGAACTGTGGTGCCTGAGAAGCCTCTTGAGAGTCCCTTGGACTGCAAGGAAACCAAATCTGTCAATCGGAAAGGAAATCAGTTCTGAATATTCATTGGAAGGACTGATGATGAAGCCGAAACTCCAATACTTTGGACACCTGATATGAAGAACTGACTCATTGGAAAAGAGCCCAATGCTGGGAAAGACTGAAGGCAGGAGAAGGGGACGACATAGGATGAGATGGTTAGATGGCATCACCGACTCAATGGACATGAGTTTGAGCAAGCTCCAGGAGTTGGTGATCAACGGGGAAGCCTGGTGTGCTGCAGCCCATGGGGTCTCAAAGAGTTGGACATGACTGAGTGACTGAACTGAACTCTAGAATAGTTGGGTATTTCCCTCCAGACACATTCAGCTATTTGATTCCAGATATGTAATAAAGCAGGTGGTGGTGGAGGTTTAGTCACTTAGTTATGTCATACTCTTGTGACCTCATGGACTGTAGCCCTCCGCTCCTCTGTCCGTGGGATTTCTCAGGCAAGAATACTGGAGTGGGTAGCCACTTCCTTTTCCAGGAGATCTTCCCGACCCAGGGATCAACCTGACTCTCCAGCACTGCAGGCTGATTCTTTACTGACTAAGCCATGAGGGAAGCCCAGGGTTATATTTAAATAAGGTAGAGTTTTGACCAGTAAAAGAAAAGTAGGGGAGTTAAGGGTGTATGCCAAGGAATGATTAAAGGCTATTGACTCTAAGCTGATCAAAGAGAGAATTGAGGATATAGGTTAGTGAGGGTGGGATGAAATGAACTGTGAAAAAGAGGTGTGGAAGTGGGGGAGAGTTGAATGGGTTGAAGGTACTGATAGAGTCAAGAACAAATGAAGTGGAATACTAGGGAAAATGGGACTAAAGAGAGTAACAGGTTCACACAGGATGCTGGGAATTGATATTTTGGTGGTAAGACCAATATTGCCTAAGAAAATGTTTAGGGTATGATTCTGAAGTGCACAGTGAGAAGGACAAGACCATTGGAAGTTAGGAAGTCAGCACCGACTGGCAACGGTATGGGTGGATTGTCTGTTTAGTATCAAACTGATGGAAGGAGTTTAAGAGAAAGAAGTATTTTAGCCACATGCTAAGTTTCCAATAAATGATACATAGAAGTAACTGGTTTGCATGATAAACTCTACTATTGAACTAATAGCTTGTTAAAAATAGATGCTCTTTATTTTTTTATCTTTAATGTCTAGAAGAATGTCTAGTGCATAATAGCTATTTAATAAATGTTTGATAAGCCATCTCCCATAGTTTCTGTTCTTAATTTTCCCCTTAGCCCAAGATCAATTTAGCAGAATTGACATGAAAAGGGGAAAGTGAGCCACGTATCAGAGATGAATGAAGACATAAAGATGACTCAGGAAAGCGTTAAGTTTTAGTGTTGTTCTCAACAAAAACTTTGTGATCGCTTTACCATCTTTAGAGGGAAGGACACTGCATCTTTAGAGGACATTCCTCTAAAGACACTGAATCTTTAGAGGATAGGTCCTCCTCTGTTTTCTGTGGAGAACATAGTCAGCTTCTTCTGTTCCCTAGCAATTCAACCCCAGTTCCAAATGCTCATCTCTCACACACACACAAATTAAAGTCCCTATGTTAACCAAACTCTGTTTTCTTGTAGAATAATTTAGCTTCATTATACAAATATGTCTTTTGCATTCTCACCTACCTCCTACTCCAAGTACTTTATAAACA
Organism: Odocoileus virginianus; assembly: GCF_023699985.2. Taxonomy (NCBI): domain Eukaryota; kingdom Metazoa; phylum Chordata; class Mammalia; order Artiodactyla; family Cervidae; genus Odocoileus; species Odocoileus virginianus. The sequence goes on from NC_069685.1 coordinate 26,677,742, forward strand.
CATCTCTTGCAACTTAATTGAATACATGTCCTTAAATGACCAGTGATGTTTCAGAACTTCTCACAGGCATTCAGTATGTTTCCTGAGCAATCAGTTTCTTCAACCAGTCTAGCTCTCTCCCCATCAGGTACCAGAAGAACCAGAAGAGGATTAAGGCAAAAGTCATGCCAACAGATGCATGAGAGGTCAATCTATAAAGGTGTTAAAATTACACTGGAATGAATGGTCATATTTTAAATTCATCCTCTATCACAAGCTTATAATGCCCTCAAATTAAACACATCTCTCTATTGCAGATCTAGCTTTACCGAGCATTTTTTAGATGAATATTTGCCTTTGTAGGCAGATAAAGTCAACTGCAATTAGCTGAAATTTCAAAAACTGAATGATGCTTGTTTATTGAAATGCTATTTTATTTTATTGTCTAAATTTTAAGTAATTTTAAATTATTTGCCTCCTAAGAAGTTGTATTACCTTGTTTATTAAAAAAAGAAAAGAAACCTGGAGACAGAACAGCAGCATGTTAATAATATTTATATCTAACGAGATTAAATGATTTAACTGATATTTAAATCCAGGCAACATGGCCTAGAACCTGAACTCTTCACTATTATGCCACTTTTTGTCATTTTCCCCTCAAAATATTGGCACTGGTTTGGCAAGCAAAACTAAATTACTGAGTAAATGTTTCTTTTTGTACAATTTGTTGCAATAGACATTTATTTTCTTTCCATCTCCCAGAAAGAAATACTAAACAACTATTTAAAGAACTATTTAAATATTTAAATAAATAACTATTTAATTTAAACAACTATTTAAAGAAAATTGGCTTTAGAAAGTACAAAAATTTTAGTCTCCCTGAGGCACGCACATGTTCTCTCTTTAGTCCTGAGTGGTAGATTGCATTGTTGTTCTCAACTCTATAACTTTCCTTGAATCTATCCTTTGTCATGTGATTCTGCAGTTCTTCCTGCAAGATGTGGAGTTTATTTCCTGGCCTTTGACTTGGGGTCAGGTCATGTGACATTTGTAGCCAATGGGATATTAACAAATAGAGGCTTGAGGTGTGCTTATACAACTGGATGTGTCCTCTTACACTCTGCCCCGGACATGAAAAGAACATGGCCTGAGTAGCCCTGTGACCCCCAAAACATGGGACACCTGGAACAAACTAAGCCTCACCTCTAGTCTGTGGTCAATCCCAGTCTCCCTCAGATGTCACTGTTGTTCAGGCACCATATCGTGTCCAACCCTTTGTGACCCCATGGACTGCAGCACACCAGGCTTCCCTGTCCCTCACCATCTCCTGGAGTTTGCCTAAGTTCATGTCCATTGAATCAGTGATGCCATCCAACCATCTCATCCTCTGTCACCCTCTTCTTCTTCTGCCTTCAATCTTTCCTAGCATCAGGGTCTTTTCCAATGAGTCAGGTGTTTGCATCAGGTGACCAAAGTATTGGAGCTTCAGCCTCAGCATGAGTCCTTCCAAAGAGTATTCAGGGTTGATTTCCTTTAAAATTGACTGGTTTGATCTCTTTGCTGTCCAAGGGGCTCTCAAGAGTCTTCTGCAACACTACAGTTCAAAAACATCAATTATTTGGTGCTCTCCCTTCTTTATTGTCTAGCTCTTACATCTGTCCATGAGTACTGGAGAGACCATAGCCTTGACTATACAGACTTTTGTTGGCAAAGTGATGCTTTTGCTTTTTAACACACTGTCTAGGTTTGTCACACCTTTCCTGCCAAGAAGCAATCTTCTAATTTCATGGCTGCAGTCACCAACCACAGTGATTTTAGAGCCAGAGTGAGGAAATCTGTCACTTCTTCCACCTTTTCTCCTTCTATATGCCATGAAGTGATAGGACCTCAGCTGAGCCCTGCCAAATCTCAGATGCAAGAGCAAGAGAGAATTTTTTGCTGCTGCCTGTCACTGACTTTCAGAGGGGTTTTTAATCACATAAATATGGCCAAAATTAACCGATAAACTCTGCTGAAGACCCATGACGCTTTATAGCCCATCCTTCTACTATCAGACTCTGCTCCAAGAAAAACCTAACCACAAACATTCGAAATAGAAAAAATATTTTAATTGTCCTTTGGGAGTAAAATATCTCTGCCTTTTAGTATTTACATAAAAGTCTGCTTCCTTATTGTGAGCAACCAAAAAAGAATATATAAAAAGTAAATATAGAAGAGAGTTTAGGGGGCTCTTTGCATTGTGTTCTTTCCTTTTAAATATTTAGTACACTTTATTTTCTTGTCATTAGCACAAAGAAGAAGACAACACAAAAAAGAAAACCCCCTCAAGAACAGGATTGTTTTCTCCTTAATGTCAGGGCAAGTCATGTTTTAAAATATATACGAAACTACATATTTCATATGGAGGATCAGGGAGATAGAAACCAATTAATGGAACCAGCAGGAAAAAAAAGGATGGCACACAATCTTTGCAGGACTTAAAAGGCCTCCCAGGAAGACAGACCTATTGGAGCCTGAGAAGTTTCTATTCAGAATTGGGGGAAATCAGTAACGAGTACTTACCCCAGTGTATTACCGAAAACTTTGTAGCTGGCATCACTCCAAAATGAAAATCTGAAAGCATTTTCTCATAGGAATGGTTTCCTACATCATGGTAAGAATTTATAGTTTTAACATTATATTCACTCATTTTACAAATTTTATTTAGCAGCTACCATATATTCAACATTCAAAAAAACAAGATCATGTCATGCAGTCCCTTCACTTCATGGCAAACAGAGGGGAGAAAGTAGAAACATTGACAGATTTTATATTCTTGGGCTCCAAAATCACTGTGGACGGTGACTGCAGCCATGAAATTAAAAGATGTTTACCCTTTGGAAGTAAAGCTATGATAAACCTAGACAGCACATTAAAAAGCAAAGACATCATTTTGCTGACAAAGATCCATATAGTCAAAGCTGTGGTTTTTCCAGCAGTCATGTATGGATGTGAGAGTTGGACTTTAAAGAAAGCTGAGTGCTGAAGAATTGATGCTTTTGAACTGTGGTGTTGGAGAAGACTCTTGAGAGTCCCTTGGACTGCAAGGAGATCCAACCAGTCAATCCTAAAGGAAATCAACCCTGAATATTCATTGGAAGGACTGATGGTGAAGCTGAAGCTCCAACACTTTGGCCATCTGATACGAAGAGCTGACTCACTGGAAAAGAACCCTGATGCTGGGAAAGATTTAGGACAAGAAGAGAAGAGGGGAGCAGAGGATGAGAGGTTTAGATAGCATATTGGATGAATGGACATGAATTTGAGCCAACTGCAGGAGATAGTGAAGGACAGGGAAGCCTGGCACGCTGCAGTCTATGGGGTCACAGAGTCAAACACGATTTAGCAACTGAACAACGCGCACCAAGCATGTGCTATAGTAATTTATAAAGGATAAGTTTTACCCTTTATAAGGATAAAGACTTGAAGACTGCCATCCAAACCTAAGCAACAATATAGCATTGTCTATGGGGAAATGAGTGTTACTTTAAACTAGTTTTCGAATGACCTTTCAGAATATAATCTCTCTATAAATTAGGAACAGTGTTCTATACATTTTCCCACTAAGTATATCAGGGAAGCTCAAAGAACTTGTGGATTAAAAATAGACATGTTGTCTAATTTTTAAAGGGAAACTGAAATGAGGTTACTACATGGAAAGAGTGGGTCAAAACTGCAGTATATATGATTGATTAGTCAGCCTGGAATGGCTTCATTCCAACTGGCTGGTATTATAACAAATACAGCCAGTAACTTTAATAGGTGCTTAGCTGAAAAGAAGACAGTTTACTGCCTGCTGCTTTAGACACCTGATGACAATTCAGGAGAATGCATTTGAACCACAGTTCCATCTTCAATTAAACACTGTCTATATTGAGAACAATTTTCAGAAATATCTCAAGCACATTTTAGATTTTAAAAAGGATAATTTACACTGTGGAAGTTTGGAAAGCTAGACTGAGAAGCCATATATAGAAAAATCAGAAAAGATTTCCAAATGCCTAACAGCTTGTTGAACCTGGAGGATTCTACCAGTATAGAGTGAGAGACTTTACTGTCATGCCCATAAATCCTATCCAAGGATAGAGCCTATCTTATTAGATCAAAGTGTGAATTAATTGACTCTTTCCACATAACAGGATCTACTTCAGCTCACACACCAGTTTATGTGAAAATGAGAGCGAACAGCAGAGTAAGGCATAAAGGACTTAAAAGCGGTAATAGTGTTCATAACCAACTGAGTAATAGCAAATTAAACACAAGATGGTGCATCTCAGTTTTGAAATTGATGATGCTGAGGATGTCATAAAGAAGGGTTTAGAGACACAATAAATGCAGTTTTGAGAGAAGCTAATTATGGCATTTCCATAATTTAAAGGCAAAGAGCAATAAAAGTGGGTTATTTAATGAACAATCTTGATACTTAAAATAAGAAAAAAATTAAGAATCAGGAATGATACAAAATTTAAAAGACTGATTACATTCCATTAAAATATTATTGAAATCAATATGCCTTTAATTATCCATCTCTGTCACTCTATGTATAGTGTCACCATAAAGCCACTAACACAAAGATAAAAGATTCCACCCTCTCGCTTGTGTCAACCCAGCTAGATTTTATTTAAATAATAAATGTTGTATTTCTGATTGACATATAGGATACATGTACAAATAGACAAGTAAAATAAACCTTCCCATTTTATGTAACATCTACTTGTTAAGAGGCCTGTCTAAATCACAGATGTCATTGTTTTCCTATGAGTGACTCTGCCACGTTAGTGTAGATTATAATTGCTTAAGAGGAAAAAACTTTATAAACTTTTTTGAACCAAATATATAAATTTCTGATTTAGTTTTCTTATTATCCTTATTTGAGATGCATATAAAATTTTTGATAGAGCCTGGGCAAGATTTTAAGTATCAAAACAAGCTGTCATTTTAGTTATTTTCCATATTTCCATTTGCAAATAGACACCTCCAAATTTGTAAAGGTTATTATCTCCCACTCAGAGAAGGCTGTTTCTGTACTTATAAGTGAATATGTCTTGCCATATAAGCCAGTACAGCTATCATGGACATTAAAGAAATAACTTGAATCAAGAAAAGACTGTGGTTGACACTTTCGTTTCCATGCAGAAGTCAAATTTATAGGTTTATGCAGAAAGTGAGTTTATTAGCTTATGCAGAAAAAATAAATGGGTAAAGGATGATTTAGAATATTAAACAAAACAAAGAAGCATACAAAACTCATGTTTTAAATCACCGCTATTCAGAATCACTATCCTGTACATCAGTGAATGCAAGGATGAGTAAGTTAAAAATTGAGTTACAAGTATAATTATAGGATTATAATTAATTTTCTTATACAAAATATGAAAATAAATATGATACTGTGGTGAAAATTTTGAAAAGTGGTAGAAAATCATGTGCAGCGCATGCCACATCTGATGACTACACCCTTGTACGCAAAGTAAAATATCCTTTATGTACAAAGGAAAATGCATGCAAGATGCTGGTTAGAAACAGCCACCATTGAGGCAGAGACTGGCAGAAATAGAACTCCAGAGAAAAGCCCAGAGAACAGCTGTCCCATTCATGTCACAAGATGTCAGCCACATCATGTTAGCCACAACAGGCTATCCCTCAAAACCCCAGGAAAATGAGACAGATACTATGTGTGTGTCTGTGTATATTTCCTTTTCTCCATGAAGTTGCTTTGATTTCAGAATTTCCTTAGAAATAGATGAGACTCAGGACTGAATTTCCTTTCAGGAGCACCAACCTCTGAATGAAACAATTCCAGGGTTCTGAAGTCAAAATCACCTTCCATGTCAAGGGCAAATAATCATTTGGTTTCCAATTAGAGTTTGGTTCTATAGTGCCATGCCAATGATTTGAAGAGTTTGCTCTCCTTTTTATGAAAAAAAAAATATATCCTAATAGCCCATTATCTTTTCTTTTGTGGTGATCATAAAAATCCTCCTAATTTTTAAAAAAACTACTCTGTGTCACTCTAAAGCTTACAATAATACACTTGTTGAGGCCAAAATATGTCATGAAATGAAGCATCTTAAATGACATCCTTTTAAAGGCTTGAGACACCTGTATTTGTTATTCCAAGAGTAGCTGTAGGAATAGCGACATTAATTATTGAACTGAAGATAGATGAATGCATTCTTCACGGTGTTCAAAAGCACTCTGGGAGCAGAGGCTCAATCCCGAATCCCTTCTGAGCACCTGAGCCTGTTTCCAAGGTGCTTTTCCTGCCCTTGAAGCCCCACCTGACGCCAACAAAGTCCCTCATTTTTACTGGAGACGACTTGAAAGAGAATTGAAAAATCCACATGCTGCCTAACTTTATTTATCTAGACGGTTATTAAGGCAGTAACTTATCCTCACATAAACTGCTTTTGTGTTTCCAAGTGCCAAATAGAGAGAAATCCTAGCTCTTTCTCAAATACGTTACTGAAAACCTCGTTTGTCCTCTTCCCAGAAAACAGGCACTTATGTATAGTTGTCTCTTATTTTGTCTAGGAGGCTCTGAAAACACTTCAGTCAGAAATGAAGAAGACGTACCTGTCATTTTCTCTGTGGCAGAAATCTAGCTTCAGAACACATTTTAAATTCCTTTTTCTAAGGATGAGAAGGGCTTAGTTTAAAAATTCAAACGAAAGAAGACAAAATTCCATTAACTGATAGTAAAACAGTATGCTCAAAAGGCAAGATGTGAGGGAATAGGCTCAAATTGTAAGAGATGTGATTTAGATTTGATGTTATAAAGAATTTAATGACATAATAGTTATGAAAATTGGGAAAATTTATCAACAGAGTAATTGGATGTGCTTTATTTTCAATAAAGGATTTCAGAAACAGAATAAAGATAGAATCTTTCAAGGCTTCAAGCCACATTTATGATTTTTTGTTTTCATCTCCATTTAGATTCCATTTGTGTTACAAGTTAAACTGTTCTAATCATCTTTGCCCCTTGGTTCAAATGAATTTTATTTCTGAATCACTATGGACAACAGTCCCAGCATCAAAAGAGACTCCTAACTTTTACATATGGCACTTGTTAATAATACAAAATCACAGACAGACCTCCATTTGATGAATTGGGAAGCTAGTCTCCATCACCCCCCTAGAAGCGTATTCTGCCTCTTTTCCTCCCCCAAGGACATCCCCTTCAACTTTTTCCAATATTCAAAACTTTCATGTTTTCCTTTTCATCATCTTGCTTTCACAACTCATGTAAATTATTGATAGCACCTTAAGACATCATTGCCTAAAATATGCTGAAGAGGAATTAGATCCTTGGGATATTTATGGAACTTATTTGAGAAAAGATCTCATAGTCAAATATATTTTAAGAAATGTTGTGTCTTTTTTTTTTTTTTTTTTTTTTTTAGCTCTTGGAGCTTTAGTATTCTAGTACCATGCATTATGATTCACCAGGAGAGAGCTATAGCAGACAACATTGCTGAAACTTATCTGGATATAGAATTTTTTTTTTTCTGGAACAACTAAGGAGATCTTGAGTTCTCAGGAAGACATTCTAAGAAATACCAGGAAAGGAAAGTATGCTAGAATGCTGATGGGTCTTCCACCCTGAGGTTTTACCAGCTCCTGTTACTGTGGTCATGCATCCAGGAGTCTTTTACTCAAGCTCCTAAACTCATTCTCCATATGTATGTTAAGTTGACATATAAGACTAAAGTAATAGGAAAAAATTGTGTAATATTTGGATCCAAAATACAACTGTTCACAATAGCATGTGGTCTAGAATAAACAGACTAGTTAGATTTTAATTTTAGATGTATTGTTTGCATTTGGTTCTATAAACACCTCAGTGCTAATACAGACTTTATTAAAAATTAATTTTCTTCAATATGATTTAATGAATCCAAGAATGGTTTGTTTAATGCTTACTATGTGCCAAGCATTAGGCAAAAAACTCAATAAATATTTGATAACATTATTAATAAGTATGATAATAATATTCAGTGAGATAAACTATCTTACAGGTACAAGGCAAACATTTTATTAAAAGCTAACCAAAGATCTTGTTACGTCAACATCAAATACAAATCAGCTATGCACTATCTTTTCAAAGGACTGAAATGAGATTTTTATCTCTTTTGACTTATTTCCATGAAAGATAACAACTTCTTTGTTAAGTAATTTTCTTGTTTGTGTATATTTACATTCTTTAATATTAATTCATATATATATATATATATATTTTCTTATCTAATATCCAAAATGCCCATTGGAATAGTAGTTATAGAGCCTGACTTTCCTACCCTAAGATATTTCATACTTTAAAAGGTACGTGAGTGGGACTTCCCTAGTAGCCCAGTGGCTAAGTCTCTGAGATCCCAGTACAGGAAACCCAGGTTCAATCCCTGGTCAGTGAACTAGATCCCACATGCTGCAACTAAGACCTGGTGTAGCCAAATAAATAATAAATAAATATTTTTTTAAATATTAAAAAAAGCTAAGCGAGTTCTTTTAGATTATAAAAGTCTCCCTCTCTAACATAAAGAAAACACATAGAATATGAAGAAAATGGTTCTAGAACATTTTACTCTATGCCTATTTAATAGTAGACAAAGTCCAGCACTATTAGTAGTAAGTTACTGCTTCTCTATATTAATTAGCTTGAGGATATTCATGCAGTCTCCAGCTGTGCCTAATTTGTAATCTGTAAGATGCTAATAACCTCCCTGTTTGCATACATGATACTTTGCTAAACATCAAAAAGAGTGACTCAATTTTCAGAGTCTAAAGAAAAACAATCTTTTGTGGTACACCTGAAATAAAACATTGAATCAATGAAGCAAAACATGAGCAGTTAATAAATTAAAAGAACACAGGTGAGGCACAGAAAGGGTATGTCAAGTTGAAGACTTCAGGCAGTTATTATCATATAGATTGGTCTTAAAAGTTGAGTAAAAAAATTTGGCAAGGAAGGATGCAATTTCCACCAGGAGGACAGATTGATATGAAAGAAGTAAATTATCTAGAAGATTCAGTTCTATTACTACAGTTCTATTGCTAAATCTACCAAAGAGAATTTGAGCATTTTTTTTCAATGCCAGGGCTGTGATGAAGTACTTGGTAAATTAAATGTTATTAAATTTCAAGTGCATTATTTTCATCCAACTGCTTCTATAAGATATTTTAATAAGTTATGCATATGCTAGATATATGAAAAACTTGTAGGGAGCATTCACACTGAAAGTGATGCTCTGGTAAACACATTTGATTCAATTTTTATAACTGAAAGGACTCAGCTAGATCACTAATGTTTTGAATCAAAGAAGCATATTTCATCTACAGAACTCTGCATTTTTTTTTCTAACATTGGTGCTAATCCTCAGAACACACCTGTCACTGCAGGGAGGTCTAGGACTGGGTGATCTTATCAAAACAAGGAAAAACTCTTAAGACATGGGGGTCTAGAATCAGAGGCTTAAATCTCAGAAAATCCTAAAATCCCAGCAGTAGCTATAAAGTTTTAACACACTCAAGCCTTTTAAGTCAAAGAAATCCCAGAGCACACCTGAACTTAGCTTTGAGAGGAAAGAAACTGTGCACCTCACAGGGGTGTAATATAAATTCACATACATGAGATTTTTGCCTTTCTATTAAATCAAGAAACATGGGTTACAACAGTCCCAAGAGATGTCAGGAAGTATGAATTGGTAAGGGACTTAATCTAGATCTATACACATGAGTTTTTTTTATTAGAAATTTGTCTTTCACACTAGCAATTTATGAAAATAACTTAATCCCCGTTAAGTGTAGGAATATGTGTGGCAAGTCAAACATTCAAGCTGTGAGCTCTCTAATTAACTTCCCATTTTGATTTGTCTACCAATCTATGGACAAATCAGCCTATTTGAATGACAGTCATAGATGAGGAGGAAGAAAAACATGCCACCCAGAAATGTGGATCAGTATATTTCCTGATTTCTCAGAAGCAACAGTTCAAAGGCATTTTTGGAGGAAACCCATCTAAAACTGTGTTGCAATTAATTTTATTTCCTCTTTAGTTACAGATCAGCTGATGAGGGAAAGTCTATACATGACCTTGTGCCAGGAGGTGGAACATAGTTATGGAAATGACAAAAGCTCTCTCTGTTCTCAAACAGCTTATATTAGGACACTTGATTTCATATTTTAAACATTTGACACAATGATTTTAAGTACCCATGGCATCATTTTTTATTTTCCAACGTGCTAATATATTCACATATTGTGATGAAGGATGTAGTCTTAATTATTGGAGATGATGAGACTGGAGAATCACTTTTGATGCATTAATTCATGTATTGTTTTACTCAGCAGATATATATTGAGTAGTTACTCTGTGCTGGTCAATGTGCTAGATGCTAACAATAAAATGATTAATAAAATAGTCCTTGCCCTCAGCAATTCCAAGGGGTGACAATTAATAATGCATATACAGTGCATGCATGCGTGCTCAGTCGCTTCAGTCATATCCGACTCTTTGCGACCCTTTGGACTATAGTCCAGCAGTCTCAGTCCGCAGGATTCTCCAGGCAAGAATACTGGAGTGGGTTGCCATGCCCTCCTCTAGGGGATCTTCCCGATCCAGGATTGAACCCGTGTCTCCTGCGTCTCCTGCATTGCAGGCAGATTCTTTACTGGACAGGGAAGCCCTGTGTATACAGCAAAAGGTATTTACTAAGCTCCTAACATGTGCCAGAAGTGAAGAAGTGAAGTGAAGTCTCTCAGTCTTGTCTGACTCTTTGCAACCCCATGGACTGCAGCCTACCACGCTCCTCCATCCATTGAATTTTCCAGGCAAGAGTACTGGAGTGGGTTGCCATTTCCTTCTCCAGGGGATCTTCCCGACCCAGGGATCGCACCCAGGTCTCCTAAATTGCAGGCAGTCACTTTACTGTCTGAGCCAAATGTGCCAGGCATTATGCTAAATCAGGAGATACAGCAGTTGAGTGAATATAAGTTAGAATACTGTCCAAACAGAGTTCACTTTTGAGTGGAGAGACAGGAAAATAAATAAGGAATAAAGTTGATGAGATAAAGAGCAATTCAGGAAGTTAAGTAGGAAATGGAAGGCACTGAAAATGTTTAAACAAATGATTAAAGTGATCCAATGTATATTTTAAGAAGGTTGATTGATATACACAGAAAAAAAAAAAAGAAGGCAGCTGGGATGTAGCAAACCTGCTATTCTTCTATTGCCCAAGTCCAGACAAAAGATGTCAGTGGAGGGGAGAAGCCAATAGTATAGTGATTCCCTGTAAACAGAAGAGAAACTGGGGCAAGCGCAAGGTCCTATAGATTACAACAGTACCAGCAATAACAACACGATGACAGTAAAACCAATTTTATAGTATTTTCTGTCCACCTGTCAATTTGATTGGTACATGTTAGAAATTAACTCTTCTAATTATCAGAGGAGATATTAGTATATCTGTTTTTACATACAATGAAAGTGAGGCCTAAAGGTTAATCAACTGCAAGATCACATAGCTACTGGGTGGTGGAGGAAGAATTTGAACTCAAGTTCCTGACTCTAACTCAGAATGTTTAACTCTTAAAGGAACAATTACACTAGCAAGAATGTTTATTGTGCAGTGGTCTGAATCAATAGTTGTACATTATATGCAATTATATAGTTATATAAAACTTTAATAATTAATGTAGTATATCTATATAATTATCATTTACTGACATAAGTTATATAAGTACAGTATTACTATTTATTTAGCCAAAGTTTTCACTCCAACTTTTCTTTACTTGTCTCTTCTCCTCTTCAATGTTAAGAGTTCCCCAAGGCTCTGTCCTGAGTCCACTTACTTTCTTTTCCTTTTCTGTCTCCCTAGCTGACCTCTATCATTTTCAGATATTCAAAGATTATTTTTGCCAGAGACTGGCAATCAATAAAACAGACTAGAATTCATAGATTCAAATATGTCTACTGGGTATCTTACTTGGTAGCTCACCAAGCATATGAAAAATAGCATGCCCAGAAGCTAACCCAATACAAAATCTGCTTGAATTCCAGTCATCACATCTCAGTAAATGATCCTCCCATCACCCAGTTTTTTATGCTATAAGCCTGGAAACTGTTATTGATTCCTTCCTCTTCCTCACTTGCGGTACATAGTCCATTACCAAGTTTGGTCCAGTCTCCCTGTAAATATATTTCTGATCCATCCATTTGTCATTTTTCTCCATCCCCTCTTCCATCACCATTATCAATTAGTTGTATCATTGCAATAACCTCATAATTAACTTACTATCTATTCCTGCTATCTTTAATCCAATTGCCATCCTCATCAGAAAACATCTTTATAAAACATAAATTGCTTCTTACAATCCCTTTACTTTAAATCACTCAAGTCTTCTCCTAGCTAACAAGAAATTCCAACTCTTTACCATCTTGTATGACTCCCTGCATGATGTGGCTTTTGCCTACTTCTCTGGCCCCATCTGTTGCCACTGTCATGCTTGTATAAATAATACAGCCATATCAGCCCTCATACGCTACTTCAACCAAGAGAAATTCTTCCCACAGCATTACACTCTGCCTGAAATGCTCTTCCCACCTTGTTCTCCCATGCTAGTCCAAGCATATCATCAAGATCTCATCCAAGGTTTTTGTTCTTTCAGTCCTTCCCAGATTCCTTGATCTAAATTTCCATGTTATCTTCTTGTAACACTTAACATATTTTGGAATTATATATTTATTTTGCATTCATATAATTTTTATCTTCCCCAATAGACTCTATGTCCAATAGTTAAACTTACTGGAAAATTAAAGCAACTCAATTTTAAACAGGACTACTAATGGCTCATATATGTCAGGGGCAAAGGTTTAGGTCACTCACTCTGTGATTTAAAAAAAACCCAAACCGCTGATATGCTTAGTCAATAGGTTGCAACATACTACTCTTTAATCAGAATCAGTAATCCAGTCAATGTAATGACAACCTTTTTTGTCAGTTATTGACAACCTCATGCCAGTTGATTGGAATGATAATACCAAGGTAGCTAAGGAAAACTCTAATTCCAGGCCAATGGATCAACATTGTGTTCCCTGTGGGAACCATTTCTCCCTTGGGAACTAAGACCTCTCAACAAATAGAGGCCAAATACATGGAGATAGGAAGATAAATTTGCCAGTGATGTTTTTCCATGCATATGTACACAGAGATCTGGGCAAATACATTTTATAAACATTTGTAGAGGATTTTGTTAATTATTTTTTTCATATAAGACTCCATTGTAGACATATTTCTCTGTTAATAAATAAGATCTAGTTCATTACTTTTAATCCAAAAGAAGGTTATGGTTCTATTCCCCCTTAAGGGCATACACTAATTTTGTCTCAAATTCAGAAAAATTATTTTAGTATAAACTACACAATCCTTTTCCTCTTCTCCAGTAAGTCAGCTGTATTATCTCACTGGTTCCTTTATTAAAAAGATAAATAAGTTTTGACATGTATTCCTTTTAAAAAAAGACATTGTCATGTGAGTTATATGGAGTAATATTTGAATGGAGTCACTCTCACTTTCGCACCTTGATTCCCACTCCATGTTCTGGCCCTGGGGAAAACAGCACTATCTACTGGTCACTGGTTTAAAGTATATTTCCTGTCTCTGTGTGTTATAATAACAAAAACATTGTAGACAAAAAAAAAAAAGAATATTTTAGCAAGGATAAAGCACTGATCCCTCAAAGATGGAAGAACATCAAAATAAACAACCTGTGGCAGTGGGGCAAGCTGGTTCTCAAGAGGAATTGTGCCATGTTTGGGACTTAACATTGGCTTCTACTGTTGACACACTATCCAAGTGACAAGACCAGCCCCAGTGGAGGAAAAATAAAAACTCTTATTCTGAACATGCAAAATTCCTTTTTATGCCATCATGAACACTTTATTAATAATCCCATCAAGCAAGTATTAGCATGCTAGGGAAAGAAACTTACAGGTCATTTCATCCACCTGATTACTGAAAGCTACCTCTGTAGTAGGTGTGATTTGGTAACTGTTCATGTGGGTCACAAATATCCTCACATTCTGTGTCCATTTCAAAGTTCCAATCACAATCTCTTCCCCATGCCTCCTTGTCATTGATTTCACAATTGTGTTGTTTTCAGGTCCTTGACCATTTGGATAAACTGTTAGTTATTTCCCTTGAATCCATGTAGATTTTTTTCTATCCATATCTTATTTCTAGACAAATAGGACAAGATATATGGCTTGATATTCTGTCCACCGGAATGATTCTGTTTCCCATTGTCCTACCTAACCACTCTTAAGTTAGACTGTAATGGTACAGCATCAAACTCTGGCTGGTGCCTGCATATTATACAGAATCTGAACTTCTGAGTCAAATCTGAATTATTTTTCTTCCCAAATCAGATAATAATAGGTATTCTCCATGAGGCATAGATGTAGGTTGAGTGAAAGATGTCAAGGCAGCAGAAGTCAGCTCTATGAAGAGCTTAAGCACTTGCTCTTGAAATTCATGTGTCTTTCAGGCTACTAGAGACTATTGTCACACAAATGAACTTTTGCATCATAAGAGAAATTGTTGCGCATTCTATTATTGTTTAGTGATTCAGTAACATTTAGTTCATAGCATGCTGCTTAGGTTTCATGTCACTTGTTGTTCCATGGGGAAGGGCCCAATATCAAATTTTGTCTTTAAAAGAGAATAATTATTTGTGAAAAAAAAAAAAGATATAACTCTCCTTCCAAACCTTAAAGATCTGTGATGCCATTCTCCTGGAGATTGGAGACTGCCTGCAATACAACACACCAGGGTTCGATCCCTGGGTCAGGAAGACCCCCTGGAAAAGGAAATGGCAACTCGCTCCAGTACTCTTGCCTGGGAAATCCCAGGGACAGAGGGGCCTGGAAGGCTGCAGTCCATGGGGTCACAAGAGTTTAACACAATTTAGTGACTAAACCACCACCACATGGCCACTGGAATCTCTTTTTTTAATGATTTTTTTTTTTGGGGGGGGTGACTGTTTACTGCTAGTGTATGGAAACACAAGTGATTTCTGTGTGTTGGTCATGTGTCCTGCAACTTTGCTGAACTTGTCTTAGTTCTAATAGTATTTTTGAGGATTCTTTAGGATGTTTCTAAATATAGGTTCTTTCCAATTTGATTGCTTTTCGTTTATTTTTCTTGATTAATTGCTCCTGCTATAACTTCCAGTACAATGCTGAATTGCAGTGGTAAAGCTGGTCACCCTTGTAACTTTCAGTATACGGGTTTTACACGTATTTTGTTTGTTATCCTTAGGTATAACTTGATGCTGTTGTAGGTGATATTTTTAATTCCAATTTCCAATTTTTGTTGCAACTATATAAAAGTACAACTGAGTTTTACATATTGGTCTTATATCCTAAGGCATTGCTAAATTCACATATTCACTCTAGCGGTTTTTCTATAGCTATTTGAAAATTTACTAATTTGCTATCATATCATCTATGAATATAGAGTTTCACTTGTTCTTTTCCAATCTATATGATTTCGATTACTTTTTCTAACTTAAATACACTAGATCCTTTAATATAATGTTATATAAAAGTGATAGTAAGAGTAGACATCCTTGACATGTTCCTGTTTATCAGTGGGAACCCATTCAGTCTTACCATTAAGCAGTACTTAAGCTGTATGTTTTCATAGGTTTCCTTTATCCATTTGAGGAAATCCCCGCTAGTTCCTAAATTTATGGGATTATCATGGATGGTGGTTGAGGTATATCAAAGTATTTTCCCTGCATATATCAAGATGATCATAAGTGTTTTCTCCTTTACTTTCTTAATATGATATATTGCATTGATTGATATTTTTAAACTTGTATTGCTGGGATAAACTCCATTTGATCATAATTTATTATCACTTCTCTATAACATTTGAATTTGATGTGCTATTATTTTAGGGGGCATTTTTAATCCACATTTAAGATGATTTTGATCATTAATTTTATTTTCTTGTAGTATATATATTTAGTTGTACCAGATTAATATTGGTATCATAAAGAAGAGTTGTCTATTTTATGCAAGAATTAGTGTAAGACTTGTTTTATGTCTTCTCCAGATGTTTAATAAAATTTCTCTTAAATCCATCTAAATCTTCAGTTTTCTTTGAGAAATGCATTTTAACTATAAATTCATTTTTAATAAATATAAGACTATTTAGATTTTCTATTTCTTATTGAGATGATTTAGTACTTGCATTTTTCATAGAATTTATTGGGTTGTTTAATTTACCCGCATAGAGACGCTCATAAAAATCTCTTATTGTACTTTCATACTCCTGAAGCTGTAGTGGTGCTCAGTCTTTCAATTTCATTTCTGTAGTTGATCATTTTTACTTTCTCTTTATCCTTGATCATTCTAATTTAAATGTCAGTCTAACTGTCAATTAGGTAAAGTTAGCCAATACTCTTGCTTAAGTTTTCTATATTTTTATTGATTTACTGGTTCTATTAACTACTAAGAGTGCATATTGAAACAACTGATGATAATTTGCACTTGCCAATTTTTTCTTTCAGTTCTGTTAGTTTTTGTTTCATGTATTTTAAGACTCTGTAATTGGCCCCCCAAAACCATAAAGAATTGTATATCTCTTTTTGACTAATAAGGAATTAGTCTCCAAAATTTAAAAACAAGTTATGACATTTAATAGCACCAAAATAATCAACCCACTCAAAAAGTGGAATAGACATTTCTCTAAAGAGGACACACAGGTGGTCAATAGGCACATAAAGAGGTTTTCAACATTGCTAGTTACTAGAGAAACATAAATCAAAACTACAATGAAATATCACCTCACACGGGTCAGAATGGCTGTCATCAAAAAATCCACAAACGACAAATTCTGGAGAGGGTGTGAAGAGAAGGAACTCTCCTGTGCTCTTGGTGGGAACGTAAATTGGTACACTCACTATGGAGAACAATGTGGAGGTTCTTTAAAAAACTAAAAATAGAGCTACCATATGACCCTGCAATTCCACTCCTGGGTATATATCTGGAGAAAAACATGGTCTGAAAAGACATATGCACCCCGATGTTTACTGTAGCACTGTTTACAATAGCTGGGACATGGAAACAACCCAAATGTTCATTGACAGAGGAATGGATAAAGAAGATATGGTACTGTGGTACATATGTACAGTGGAATATTACTCAGCCATTAAAAAGAATGAAATCAAGCCATTTGCAACAACATAGATGAACCTAGAGAGTGTCATACTGAGTGAAGTAAGTCAGAGAGAGAAGGAGAAATATCATATGATATCCCTTATGTTCTAATCTAAAAAGAAATGATACAAATGAACTTATAAAACAGAAAGGGACTAAGGAAGAGTTAAAGACTCTTTAAGAGTTAAAGACTTTGGGAAGGTCATGTGCCATGTCATTTAATACAATTATAGGCTGATGACATAAATTTATAACTTTAGTTCCAATTTTTTTCCCCTAAGGTCATGCACACACTGCTATATTTAAAATGGATAACCAACAAAAGGAATGGAATTCTGCTTAATGTTATGTGCCATCATGGATGGGAGGGGGTTTGGGGGAGAATGGATACATGTCTGAGTCCCTCTGTTGTTCACCTGAAACTATCACAACATTGTTAATCAGCTATACCCCAACACAAAATGTTTTTGGTGTTAAAAAAAAATTAAATTAAAAAAGAATTGTACATCTTCTTGATGAATATTTTATCATTATGAAATAATCCTCTTTATGTCTATAAAGATCCCTACTCCTGAAGTCTCTTTTTCCTTAAAGTAATATATGTATGTACTCCTGCTTTCTAGCATTAGCGGTTGCATGACATACCTTTTTCTATTCTTTTAAGCTACTTGATTCTTGCTTTCCCCTGACTCCCCATTCTGACAATCACTGCTTTTTCACTAAGTGGCTAAACCAGTTGATATAATTGTCATTTTACTTGGATTTAAATCTGCCATCATGATATATATTTTTTTTAATTTATCCCATGCTATTGTTTTGGTTTCTATTTTCCTGCTCTTTTCCTTCAATTTTTTTGGATTGAGTAATTTTTTTTAAGTTTTCCATTTCTTTCATTTGCCAAGTAGCAATCTCTCTTCTTTTATAGTGGTGTGTCTAGATTTAACTAATCCATCTTTATTATACCACAGTCTACCTTCATAATATCACACTGTCACACATAAGATTCACCCTCCTCACTCATTTTTAAACTATTTTAGTTGTACTTTATTTCCAAATACAAGTGTCATAGTACAATTATTATGTTTTTCTTGAGGAATAAATTATCCTTTTAAAAAAATCAGAAAACAAGAAAAAAATCTTATGTATCTTGTAAAGGAACTTCTTTAAATTTTCTTGCATTGCTGGTCTGCTATAACAAAATCTCTCAGCTTATTTCTCTGAAAATGTCTTTAATTCTCTCAAAAATGGCTTTAATCTCCACTTTGAGGAGTATTTTTTGACAGCAAATTTTATACTTCAGGGGTATTTTTTCTTTCAGTATGGAAACTATGGAAAGATATCATTCCATAGTTTTCTGGCATGTGTGCTTCTAACAGGAAGTGACAGGTCACTCCTATCTTCCTTCCATTTCATATAATAGGTCCTTTTTTTGCTTCGTACTTACAAGATTTATTTTTTTATCACTGATTGTCAGAAATTTGATTTTGCTGTGTCATATTGAGTAGTTTTGCTTTTCTCTTTTTTTAAAAAGGCTGCTTTGTGTTCATTGAGTTTCTGGGTATGTAGATTTACAGTCATCAAATATAGAAAAAATTTTATTATTAAAAAGTATTTTTCTTCTCCATTTCTGAAATCCAGTTACAGTATCTTATGCTGCCTTATGTTGTCTCACATGCCACAAGGCTCTATTCATTTATTGCAATTTTATATTTCTATGTTTCAGTTTGGATTATATTGTTTCTGTTGTTATATCTTCAAGCTCACTGCTTTTTATTTCTTCAGTATCTGATATCCTCTTAAGTCCAAATGGGAATCTTTAGAATTTCTGATAATGTATTTTTTGCCTTAGAATTTCTATTTTCTTATTTTATATGTTTTTCTCTCATAACTATTGATATGTTTATCTTTGCTTTAAATGCTTGACTATATTTTAAATTGTCTTAATTTTTAAAAATTTTTTGACATCCTGTGTAGAAATAATATATACAACTTCATGATTTTGAAGATAAGTATAACCCATAGATCAATCACCACAATCTGTGCAATAAACTTATCACCTCCAAAAGTTTCCTCCCGCCTTCTTATTTATTCATATTATCATTGTTGTTGTCATTAATTTGTGATAACATTTAACATAAGATCTACCCTTTTAGCAAATTTTTAAGCAAGACACTATTGTTAACTATGGACACTAACTATGCTGTATAATAGATCCCTAAGACTTACTCATCTTGTAGAACAAAACTTTGTATATTTTGACTAATACTTCCCCACTTCTCTTCACAGATCCTGGCAAACACCATTTTACCATCTGCTTTCATAAGTTTGACTATTTTAGCCTTCACATATAAGTAAGATCATGTATTTTCCTTTCCATGTCTGCCTTATTTCACTTAGCTTAATGTCCTCCAGTTTCATCTGTGTTTTTGCAAGCAATAGGATTTCCTTCTTTTCAAAGGATGAATACAATTCCATTGTACACATATATGTTTTCTTTATCCATTTATCTTTTTTTATTTATTTTTATTAGTTGGAGGCTAATTACTTTACAATATTGTAGTGGTTTCTGTCATACATTGACGTGAATCAGCCATGGATTTACATGTATTCCCCATCCCGATCTTTATCCATTTATCTTTGAATAAACATTTAGGTTTTCCCTTGCATTGGCTATTGTAATACTGCAATGAACATAGGAGTGTGGGTATCTTTTTGAGGTCCACATTTCATTTCCTTTGGACATACACACAGTAGTGGAATTGCTGAGTCATATGATGGTTCTAGTTTTAATATTTTTGAGGAACCTCCACATTGTTTTCCATAATGGCTGTGCTAAGTTACATCCTGCTAAAGTGTACGAGTACCCTTTTCTCTACATCCTTGCCAACACTTGTTATTTTTTTGTCTTTTTGATAACCTTTCTAATAGGTGTGAGGTGATGTATCACTGGTTTTGATTTGCCTTTCCCTGATGATTCCTAATATTGAGCACCATTTATAATGTACCTGTTGACTATCTTCATGTCTTGGAGAAGTGTCTATGCAGATTCTTCACACATTTATTTTTGCACGGCAGTGGGTAATTTGAGAAGAGGAGAATGGGAGGGTTCAGTGTGGCTACAAAGATCCCTGCAACTGTTTAGGGGCTGCATATCTACAGGGTAAACACTAGTGGTTTATAACTGTCAATTTGTTGCACAAACAACCTAATAGCAGCATGAATAAAAATAAAAATTTCAATATAGCCTCTCCTCTTTCATTTCTCACTCCATAAACTATTCTAGACCCTGTGTGAACTCTGGGAATTATCCAGCTTAGAGATGCCAAGTAGTTTTTCATTGCCCAGCACAAGTAGTCTCACTCATGTATACGGAAAAGTTAAGTATTTCAGCAAAGACAAGAAAACCCTTGGACAGAATTCCAGAGCTCCTTCTGTACCTAGCTCCCTCCTCTCTGTAACAATGACTCACAAATTCCAGCCATATCAACCTACCTAATTCCAATCTCTGTCATTTCAACCTTGTAAAACTGCCATCCTCTGCTTGGGTTTCCTGTCCCTACAATATGGTTCACTCTTTGTCTCCGAGAAGGAAGGCAGAGCAATCAAAGCTCATCTTCTTTGTCTCTCTTCTCCTGCAATCCTAGCTTGTAGTTTGTTTTCTGGAACAACTTCTCAGTGTTCAGTTAGAAAAATAGATATCATTTAGGTGTTTCAAATAGTAATGGATTCAATACAAGAAAACAGATGACTATTAAACAATTGGGAATTTTGAAAGAACAATGTCCAGGAAGGACACCACTAAGCTCCATTATTAACTTTGAGAAAGGTAGGAGGTTGCAGAACTATAGAAAACTGCAGATAATAAATTTATGCACCTCCACCACAAACATAGGTGACTTCAGAATAAAGCCTGAAGGTCACTGCAAATTTCATGTCTGCTAAAACCCATGCAGCTTCTCCCACCACCAGAGGAAAAAAAAGTAGTATCTTTTTCTCATCTACCTTCTATATAGTTCAGGAATGCTTCTCAATGGAGCATAGAAAGGAGAGCATAGAAAGAATGTAGAGTTTTCGATAATCAACACAAATTGAACCCTTGATTCAGAGCCTGTTCACATCCTTGATCTGCCACAGTTATCTGCATGACCAAGGCAAGTCACATAACCTTCGGTGTCAGGGATCCAGCCCCAAGACCACCTTCAAGCTCAATAAATTCCTGAAGGACTCGTAGCACTCAGAAAAGCTGTTATCTTTATATATATTTATCACAGGGAAAAAGAACATACTAGAATCATCAAAGAGTGAATATATAGGGAGGAGTCCCAGAGAAATCAAGTACAAACATCCATTTGTCCTCCCCTCAGTGAAGTCACACAGACAGTGCTTCAGACAGTGCTTCATTCTCCCAACAACAATGTGTGGCAATGCATGTGAAGTGTTGCCAGCCAGGGAAACTCACTCAAATCTTGGTGTCCAGAGCTTTTATTGGGTATCGGTCATAAAGGACAACACAACGTCTGTGTGACTGACCTCAGACTCTCAGAAAACTGCCTCCTGGAGGTCAGATTGCTAGAATGGCCTAAATCTTCAGGCATACAAAAACAGTTTTTCACTAAAAATCAAAGTGTTGGTGTAAACTCTCTGATGTGGTGTAGGACCCTCAAACCTAGAAAGACATTCATAGCAGGCTTGTTTCCGAACGCTCGGAGGTCATCTCCCACGAGCCAACAGACAGGAAATGCACAGCAGCCCAGACCTGCTGATTCGCACTTTTCTGCACACCTCCCTGAGTTTAGGTTTCACTGTTTATAAAGTGAGACTTGTTCATGATTATGTATACAGAAAGTGCCTGGCATATAACTGATAAGGAATACGTATACATATATAATATCCCCCCAAAAGAAAAAGGACTTTAGCCTTCGCAATATCAAAATATCTGAAGGTCTTCCCTGGTGATCCAGTAGTTAAGACTGTCTGCCAAGGCAGAGAACACGGGTTTGATCCCTGGTCTAGGAAGATTCCACACGCTGTGGGGCAACTAAGCTCTACAACTGTTGATCCTGCCTGTCTGGAACCTGAGCTCTGCGGCAAGAGAAGTCACGGCAGTGAGATGCCAATGGACCACAACGAAGACTAGCCCCTGCCTGCCACTAGAAAAGGCATGTGCACAGAACAAAGACCCAGTTCAGTCAAAAAAAATTTTTTTATCTGCATGGTTTTACATATTAAATAAGCAGATAACTAATTGGTTTTCATACAGTCCTGTTTCTTCAGGGTGGTGATCCAGAAGTATTGGTACCTAAAAAAAAAATCATCTACAGTATGCCACTTATATTCATTATATACGTAGACTTTTACTATTAGGGTAGATTCACATCATGGGTAGGCTGTGCTCTGTAATAGTACCTAGCTGAAGTGGCAAGTCAGAGACTAAAAAGCAGCCCAGTTTTTGCTTGCCAACCTGTACACCCCAACCTTTACCTAGGAACATCTTTTTAAAAATTTCACACATAGGCCTGTTAGAGCATTCTAAATATGTACTGTAAGAACTTTAATTACCATTTTATTGGATGCAAGACGTACAACTCACCAAATGAAATGATGCATTGAAACCCTTTGATTTAGAATAGGAATAAACAGTTGATATTCTTCCAGAAAAAAAAAAAGTACACCATGAAAATATTCTACACACACCACACCACTTCCCAAAGCTACAAAGAGGAGATGTTGCTCAGATCTTCTGCTGTTTATTTTAGCATTAAAGCCATTAGCTCTGGTTATTAGATTCTCACAGGAGATGGGAAGGATTACCACTAATCATAGGCAGTATAAATTATCATGTATGCTGATGACATTTTAATGTTCATGACAAATCCAGACAAATCTTGGTAGGCTTTGTTGGATTTACTGAATTAATTTATATAATTGTCAGAATATAAAATTAACTGTGAAAATCTGGTCTGACACCAGTGAATGACTTTTGCCTAAAACAACTGATCACTTATGTGCCTCTCCCTCAGAAACTACTGAAGATACAATAAAATGTCAAGGACTCCCATAATCTTAGCAAAATCATAAATATTGAAAATAAAACCGGGCAAAGGTTTACCAACATCCATTTCCTGGCAGATATTTGCTAGCATTTTGGGTTGTTTTCTCCTTATATTCTCCTTTCTTTTCCTCTCTCATGCAGGCATCAGTCTAGGCTTTTCTTACCTGAATACTATCTATCTTCTCAAAATATCTGTCTTTGTAGGGCAGGTCATGAGCAATGGAGTGGCAATTTTTATAAGCTTCTCCATATCAAGGATAAGGTTAGAGTGCATAAAGGGGAAAGAAGGATGAAAGTAAGGAGCCATATTTCAGTCAGCAGAGAACTTTTGTTTAGGTTTCCTTGGTTTCTAAGCCAAATGACCTGGAAACTGAAATTGAAGATTTGTTTCAGTTTTCTTCTCTCCAACTCTTCCCAACCCGGCCCACTCCTCAGTACTATTCAGTCCCACAGAGTGAGATTCCACAACAAAGAAAATTAACTGCCAATAAGTATTCAATTCCTCCATATGCGTGTATATAATTTAATTAATTTATTTATTTTTGGCTGTACTGGGTCTTTGTTGCTGCACAGACTTTTCTCTAGTTGCCACAAGCAGGGGCTACTCTCCGGTTGCGGTGCACGGGCTTCTCACTGCACTGGCTCCTCTTATTGCAGAACACGGGCTCTAGGGCACAGGCTCAATGGCTGTGGCCCTCGAGCTTAGCAGTTCTGCAGCAGGTGGGGTCCTCCCAGATCAGGGATCGAATCTGTGTCTCCTGCACTGGCGGGCAGATTCTTTAACAGTGAGCCACCAGGGAAGCCTAATTCCTTTATTTTAAAATCATATGTGAGCAGTAAGACTGATTATTCTCTTGAGTCAATCATGATCCTCTCTTGATTTGATGCAGAATCAATCTAACTTGGTGCAGTCTTCCCCAGAATTCACTAAAGCAAGAGATTTCTAAATGGTTAATAAGGCATAATTAACTGCAGTCCATGGGGTCACAAAGACTCAGACATGACTGAGCAACTGAACTGAATTGAATAAGGCATAAACTGAGAATTCCGGGAAGTTATGGTTTCCTGATATAGACAATGGCTCTCTCAGCTTCTTGCTGTCTTCTTCCTGCCTGGGACACAGACAGGATTCTAGAATTAAAGCAATGAACTTGCAAACAAAATTTCTGTCCTTCTACATACTAAGAATGACAGAGCCTGTTCAAACTCTGTATGTAATGTTGTTTTTCAGTCGCTAAGTTGTGTCTGACTCTGGGACCACAAGGACCGCAGCACGCCAGGCTTTCCTGTCCTTCACTATCTCCCAGAGTCTGCTAAAACTCATGTGAGCCAATGATGCCATCCAACCATCTTGTTGTCCCCTTCTCCCCCTACCTTCAATCTTTCCCAGCATCAGGGTCTTTTCCAATGAGTCGGCTCATTGCATCAGGTGGCCAAAGTATTGGAGCTTCAACTTCAGCACCAGTCCTTCCAATGAATATTCAGTACTGATTTCCTTTAGGATTGTCTGGTTTGATCTCCTTGCAGTCCAAGCGACTCTGAAGAGTCTTATCCAGAACCACAGTTTGAAAGCATCAATTCTTCAGCACTCGGTCTTCTTTATGGTCCAACTCTGACACCAGGGTTTTCTATTATTTGCAGCCAAACACCCTCTTTGTAACTGATGGGAGCAACATCTCTGTTTATAAGTTTCACACAGAAAAGATTACACTCAGCATCTTTATTATGGCAGTGAAGCAGTCCATTTCCATGACAGCACAACGTCTCCATAATTGTCAGGCAAATTAAAATGTAGTTAATTGTTATATAATGTTCCTAATATAGTGCCATTTGATGCCTATGGTAAAAACAAAGCCATCAAGATGATGGAGTGTAGGCACAAAAACACCCCTAGAAGAGACAGCATCGTTATCATCAAGCCGTGCCTCATCAGAAACGGGCTGCTGCTGGTTCAGTCATAGTTTATGGTGAGTGCTGTGATGGCAAGGCAAGAGGAGAGGACTGGCAGATTAATTGACTGGCTTTTAAATCCACTTCAATAAGTCTCCAAATGTGGCTTTTATTAATACCAAGTGCAAGCTCAGTGCTATCAGAAAGCAAGCACTGCGGTAGAGTGTAGAATCACAGCACACACAAGAAATTTTGACAAGCACTAGAAAACATTCTGTGCTAGAAAAGAAAATATTTGTCTATGTTCTCACACAGGAGAGCAACATTTCCATATCTTATTTACTTCTTCTCAAGAGGGTAGATGATTTTCACACTGAGTGAGAAGGGGAAGTACTAAACAGTCATCGTGACACTCATCTGCTTCTCACCGATCAATACCTGTTTGAAATTTCCCCACCATCACCCTGCATGTGAATTAGGCAATGCCAAAATTGCTGCAAACTGGCAGAATTGTCCATGTCTGGTGACTGTGATCCCAGCTCCAATGTTTGCATGTATCCCCTCACCTAGTGGACAGCCACTGCTCACAGAACAAAGTGGAGCTGGCAACTGTCTGCACGCTGTATCAGCACAAAGAGTCAACCACACTTGCTACACACCCATCTGTCTTATGCAAGGCAAAATGCTTCAATTATGATGACATTATAAAAGGAACCACTGATAACTGGGAGAGTTATCAAGGGTATCCATCCACACCAAAATAAACATCATATTGTTAATTGTGGTTGACATGTAATTTGCAAAAACACTTTAAGCTATTTGTATTACTAACAGCCATCTGAGGTCTTATTTTATCTCCTTAAATCTGCAGCAGTTTTCTGAATGAATTTCTATGAACACATTTAAGAAAACAATTAGAAGTGCAAACAAAGAATTCCCTAAAGGCCCACTTATCTTGTGTGATCAGAGCCCTGGTAAACAATTCCTCTGAATAGCTCTGGCACTTTCTCCCAACTCTTCCTCAACATGATGATAAACCAGTCAAGTAAAGAAGAAGTGCAACTGACATGTGAATTAGCTCCTTTGAGAGACATCATGTAACATTAAAAATGAATCTCTTTACCTTTTGATGTTCCCCAAACTTTTTCTCTCTGTTTAGGCTGCAAGCGTTCTCTTCTAAGCTAAGAGTAACAAAATTTTTGGAAGACACTATGATCCTTTTCCTCTACAAATAAACTATGCTTAAGGATTCATCACCATTCAGGACCTCCTTACATTATTATAAAGTACTTGAAGTATGTGTCTACATGGTATTTATGTATATTCAAAAAAGTACTGTTAGTGTTCTTAAAAAGCAAGATTTGCCTATAAATATGCTCAATAAAAGTGGAAAAATAGGAGTTGAATATATGGCACCATGAATCAAGTCAAATTGGAAGCAGTCAAACAGGAGATAGCAAGAGTGAATGCTGACATTTAAGGCATCAGTGAACTAAAATGGACAGGAATGGGCCAATTTAATTCAGATGACCATTATATCTACTACTATGGGCAAGAATTCCTTAAAAGAAATGGAGTGGTCCTCATAGTCAACAACAGAGTCTGAAATGCAGTACTAGGGTAAAATCTCAAGAATAATCTCTGTTTGTTTCCAAGGCAAACCATTCAATATCACAGTAATCCAAATTCATGCCCCAACCACCACCGCCAAAAAAGCTGAAGTTGAACAGTTCTATGAAGACCTATAAGACCTTCTAGAATTAACAATGAAAAAGACGTCATTTTTCTCATAGGAAACTGGAATGCAAAAGTATAAAGTCAAGAGATAACTGGAGTTAACAGGCAAGTTTGGCATTGAAGTACAAAATGAAGCATGGGAAAGACTAATAGAGATTTGCCAAAAGAATGTACTGGTCATTGCAAAGACCCTCTTCCAACAGCACAAGAGACAACTCTACACATGGACATCACCAGATGGTCAATATGGAAATCAGATTAATTATATTCCTTGCAGCAGAAGATGGACAGGCTCTATACAGTCAGCAAAAACAAGACTGGGAGTTGACTGTGACTCAGATCATGAACTCCTTACTGCAAAATTCAGACTTAAATTGAAGAAAATAGGGAAAACCACTAGACCATTCAGTTCAGTTCAGTCACTCAGTCATGTCTAACTCTTTGCAAACCCATGGACTGGAGCACGCCAGGCTTCCCTGTCCATCACCAACACCCGGAGTTTACTCAAATTCATGTCATTGAGTCAGTGATGACATCCGGCAATCTCATTCTCTGTCATTCCCTTCTCCCATCTTCAGTCTTTCCCATCAGAGTCTTTTCCAATGAGTCAGTTCTTCACATCAGGTGGCCAAAGTATTGGAGTTTCAGCTTCATCATCAGTCCTTCCAATGAATATTCAGGACTGATTTGCTTTAGGATGGATTGGTTTGATCTCTTTGCAGTCTAAGGGACTCTCAAGAGTCTTCTCCAATACCACAGTTCAAAAGCATCAATTCTTTGGTGCTCAACTTTCTTTTTAGTCCAACTCTCACATCTATACATGACTACTGGAAAAACTGTAGCTTTGACTAGACAGACCTTTGTTGGCAAAGTAATGTCTCTGCTTTTTAATATGCTATCTAGGTTGGCCATAGCTTCTCTTCCAAGGAGCAAGCATCTTTCAATTTCATGGCTGCAATCACCATCTGCAGTGATTTTGGAGCCCAAGAAAATAAAATTTGTCATTGTTTCCATACTTTACCCAGCTATTTGCCATGAAGTGATGGGACTGGCTGCCATGATCTTCATTTTTTGAATGTTGAGTTTTAAGCCAGCTTTTTCAATCTTCTCTTTCACTTTCATCAAGAGGCTCTTTAGTTCCTCTTCACTTTCTGCCATAAGGTTGGTGTCGTCTGCATATCTGAGGTTACTGATATTTCTTCTGGCAATCTTGATTCCAGCTTGTGTTACATCCAGCCCAGCATTTCACATGATGTTCTCTGCATATGAGTTAAATAAGCAGGGTGGCAATATATAGCCTTGATGTACTCCCTTCCCAATTTTGAACCAGTTGGTTTTTCCATGTCTGGTTTTAACTGTTGCTTCCTGACCTGCATACAAATTTCTCAGGTGGCAGGTGAGGTGGTCTGGTATTCCCATCTCTTTAAGAATTGTCCACAGTTTGTTGTGATCCACACAGTTCAGGTATGACCTAAATCAAATTCCTTATGATTATACAGTGGAAGTGACAAATAGATTTAGGGGATTAGATCTCACAGAGTGCATGAAGATCTATGGACGGAGGTTTGTGCCATTGTATAGGAGGCGGAGATCAAAACAATCCTCAAGAAAAAGAAAGGCAAAATGGTTGTCTAAAGAGGCCTTAAAAATAGCTGAGAAAGAAGAGAAGTGAAAGGAAAAGGAGAAAAGAAAAGATATACCCTACTGAAAGCAGAATTCGGGAGAAGAGCAAAGGGAGATAAGAAAATCTTTTTGGGTGAAAAAATGCAAAGAAATAGAGGAAAACAATAGGATGGGAAAAACTAGAGATCTCATCAAGAAAAGTAGAGGTATTAGGGGAAGATTTCATGCAAAGACGAACACAATAAAGGACAGAAATGGGATGGACCTAACAGAAGCAGAAAATATTAAGAAGAGGTGGCAAGAATACACTGAAGAACTATACAAAAAAAGATCTTTATGACCCAGCTAATCACAATGGTGTGATTACTCACCTAGAGCCAGACATCCTGGAGTGTGAAGTCAAATGGGCCTTAGGAAGCATCTACAAACAAAACTAATGGAGGTAATAAAATACCAGCTGAGCTATTTCATATCCAAAAAATGATGTTGTGAAAGTGCTGCACTCAATATGCCAGAAAATTTGGAAAACTCAGCAGTGGCCACAGGACTGGAAAAGGTCAGTTTTCATTCCAATCCCAGAGAAGGGCAATGACAAGGAAAGTTCAGACTACCTCACAATTTCATTCATTTCACATGCTAGCAAAGTAATGCTCAAAATTCTCCAATCTAGGCTTCAACAATATGTGAACTGAGAACTCCCAGATATTCAAGCTGGATTTACAAAAGACTGAGGAAGCAAAGATCAAACTGCCAACATCCGCTGGATCATAGAGAAAGCAAGAAAATTCCAGAAAAACATCTACTTCTGCTTCACTGACTATGCTAAAGCCTTTGCTTGTGTGGATCACAACAAACTATGGAAAATTCTTAAAGAGATGGGAATACCAGACCACCTGACCTGCCTCTTGAGAAACCTATATGCAGGTCAAGAAGCAACAGTTAGAACTGGACATTGAACAGCAGACTGGTTCAAAACTTGGAAAGGACTACATCAAGGCTATATATTCTCACCCTGCTTATTTAACTTATATGCAGAGTAAATCATGTGAAATGTTGGGCTGGATGAAGCACAAGCTGGAATCAAGATTGCCAGGAGAAATATCAATAACCTCAGATATGCGATGACACCATCCTATGGCAGAAAGCAAAGAGGAACTAAAGAGAGTCTTGATGAAGGTAAAAGATGAGAGTGAAAAACTTGGCTTAAAAAATCTCAACACTCAAAAAACTAAGATCATGTCATACTGTCCCATTATGTTATGGCAAATAGATGGGGAGACAATGGAAACAATGGGAGACTTCATTTTCTTGGGGTCCAAAATCACTGCCAATGGTGACTGCGGCCACGAAATTAAAAGACACTTGCTTCTTGGAATAAAAGCCATGACAAGCATAGATAGTGCATTAAAAAGCAGAGACATTACTTTTCCGACAAAGGTCCATACAGTCAAAGCTACGGTCTTTCCAGTAGTCATGTACAGATGTGAGAGTTGGACCATAAAGGAGGCTGATCAACAAAGAATTGATCTTTTGAACTGTGGTGTTGGAGAAGACTCTTGAGAGTCCCTTTGACTGCAAAGAGATCAAACCAGTCAATTCTAAAGTCCTGAATATTCATTGGGAGGACTGATGTTAAAGCTGAAACTCCCAATACTTTGGCCACCTGATGTGAAGAACTGACTCATTGGAAAAGACCCTGATGCTTGGAAAAATTGAAGGCAGGAGGAGAAGAGGACAACAGAGTAGGAGATGGTTGGATGGCATCACTGATTCAATGGACATGAGTTTGAGCAAGCTCTGGGAGATGGTGAAGGATAGGGAAGCCTGGTGGGCTGCAGTCCATGTGGTCACAAAGAGTCAGACATGACAAAGCAACTGAGTAAGTACAACATACATCACCAGTCCCAAGCATGACACAGAATCCATCACCAAACTACCCTCAAGGGAGTGGAGATAGGTACAAAAATAATGATGATACAAGTAGAAATCTATGTATCATTTACGGCTTCCCTGGTGCCTCAGACGGTAAAGAATCTGCCTGCTAATGCATGAGACACGGGCTCAATTCCTAGGTCAGAATGATTCCCTAGAGAAGGGAATGGCTACCTACCCCGGTATTCTTGCTTGGGAAACCCTATGGACAGAGGAACCTGGTAAGCTACAGTCCATGGGGTCACAAAGAGCCAGAAACGACTGAGCAACTAACACTTAAGTAAAAACGAGGCAATAAAGGAACTCAAGGGGACACTCTTCTTAACTGTGAAACTAGGGAAGGATTCACAAGAGGATCCGTCTGAGAACATGCAGCAGAAAGTATTTCAACAACTAGGGAGATAGAGCCACTCTTGGTAGAGGGCATAAGAATGAGAGGATAAAAAAAAAAAAAAAGAATGAGAGGATAAAGGTGAAGAAACAAGGGACAGTAAAGACTGGTATGTCACGAAAAGTCAGAGGCATGAGGTAGTGGGGCAGAAAATAAATTCCAATTAAAAAATTGAACCAGGAACTTCCCTGGTGGTCCAGTGGTTAAGAGTCCATCTTCCAATGCAAGAGACACAGGTTTCAGCCCTGGTTGGGAAACTAAAATCTCAACTAATCCCTCCCGTGGCAACTACTGAGCACACACATTCTGGAGCCTTCATGATACAACTAGAGAGAAGCCCACTCCACAACTAGAACAGCCGCCACATCACAGCATAAGATCCCACATGCTACAACTAAGACATAACACTGTCAACTAAATAAATAAATATATTTTTAAGAATAAATGTTTTAAAATAAATAAATGAATCACACGAAAGTCACTGGCCTGGAACAGGGAATATACACATGTTAGCAAATAGAAATCTGGACACAAACTATGGTCAACTAGAATAAGGCTAGCTCAGAGGTCCTTGGAAACCAGTCTAAGAAACTGAATTTTTATTTGGTAGATAATAATGATAAATCTTTGTGACACTGTAATGGTGCCATACAAAGGCTACAATTTTAGTCTGGAAAGAGCATCTAAGGCTAATCACAGATGAATAGATGAGGCTGATGGTTCAAAGTTTCCTGTACACAGTGTAGAACATTGACCATCTGAGCTCATTTTCTCAACCAAACCTGCAAGAAGGCTTGATATTTATTCTCCTCCAGGAAAGAATCAAGTAAATTAATCAAGCACTACTACTCCTAGCCAAGGAGATCACTGGTTTTATCATCCACTCAAGATTTGGATTAAAGCTTTCTCTGTAGTCTTTGTGAGTCTTCAGAGTTTCCACCTTCTTTAAACATTTGTGCATACATATAATAATTTCCCAAGTTTCCTATAGTTTTCCAGCAAATAGGAGAGATAACAAGAGGTTTTCACCTCAGCAAGGAGGCTAAAATACATCAATATAATTAAATTACAGATAATCTTCAAGAATATGTATATTACAAATATATTTGTTAAACACAATGCTAATTCAATTTCCTTAAATGCTTGACAAGACCTATTTTCTACAAGACTTCTTGCTAACAGGCCCTTAGTCACATTAAGTGCTCACAAAGTGCATGGAAGTTTTATTTTATAGTACAGCCCTAATTGAGCTGTCTATGTTAAAGAAGCTGAATGTTAAGGAAATGTTTATTATACAAGCACCCTTAATCTGAAGCTGGAAGAAAACATTTCTGTAGCTTCGGGTGTAATTTATCCCTGCAAAAGGCAAGAAAAGAGGTCTTTTATCACCCTCTCATTTCAGTGAATTATGTTTATGGAGTCCTTCTACAGCTATGAATCTGGTTTCACTCCAACGTGAAGAGGAGTTAAGTTCCAAATCCCTCTCAGTTGAATCTCATTATGCTCCTTGTCCCTTTTTTCCCATCAAGACATATGCTTTCACTATCCACACAGTGCATTCACAGTCATTTACACCTGCTCTTACTTTTAGCAGCCATTTATTTATAGCAGGGCAAACAAAGTGTAAATCTAGGTATCTAGAGACATTTATTATTTCAAATATTTGCTTCAGTTAACTGCCATTGGAAAATTAGTTATTTTATCTTTTTAATCTTTTTGTTTTTTTCCTTTGTTGGGAGAAGTGGAAGAAGTTTTCATTTTGCTGAATTGACATTTTCCTCTTCTTTGATACTTTTGAACTCCAGTATCAAGGTAATGACAGCAGCCAATTAAATTAAGTATGTCTAGATTAAGCAAATAAAGAAGAATTTAAAATTTTTCTTTTTATTTTGCTCTACACTGAAATGTCAAAGAGTAAGTTCATCAGTAAGATAGTGTTGATTAAATCAAGCTATTCATCTGCATCTTCTTAACAGAGGAGATATTCTGTATGTATAGAGTATAGCATTGTTTTATCATCTTTAAATTTATTTTAAAATATAGTGAACAGAAGCTTTCAATCTTTTCCAGCACCAGAGTCTTTTCCAATGAGTCAGCTCTTTGCATCAGGGAAAGATAGAAGGTAAGAGGACAAGCGGGCAGCAGAGGATGAAATGGTTAGATAGCATCACTGTCTCAATGGACATAAATTTGAGCAAACTCCAGGAGATAATGGAGGACAGGTGAGCCTGGT
The DNA here is from genome assembly GCF_023699985.2 of Odocoileus virginianus. Taxonomy (NCBI): domain Eukaryota; kingdom Metazoa; phylum Chordata; class Mammalia; order Artiodactyla; family Cervidae; genus Odocoileus; species Odocoileus virginianus. The sequence goes on from NC_069685.1 coordinate 26,710,842, forward strand.
GTATTGCAGTTCATGGGGGTGGCAATGAATCGGACACAGCTCAGTGACTAAACAACAACAACAAACAGAAGTTTACATAGCTTAATTTTAAATACGTCATGTGATTATTACCTAGAAAATAAATTTCCAAGAACAACAATTAAATTCAATTGAGAAAATGAAGTGAAAGTGTTAGTCGCTCAGTTGTGTCCAGCTCTTTGTGACCCCATGGGCTGTAGCCCACCAGGCTCCTCGGTCCATGGAATTCTCCAGGGAAGAATACTGGGGTGGGTTGCCATGCCCTACTCTAGGGAATCTTTCCAACCCAGGGATCAAACCTGGTCTCACACATTACAGGCAGATTTTTTACCATCTGAGCCACCAGGGAAGCCCAAATTTCAATTAACAAAATTAATAAAAAATAGCAATGAAGAAATCATTCTTCCCAACATGAAAAATATCTAGCTTTCAGGTGATATATAATAGTGCTGAGTAATTCATTCATTCATTCAACAAACATTTTTTGTCATCTGACTATGCTTCACATAGTCTTCTGAGTATTAGTTATACCACAGTAAATGACTCCACCCTAAGATATCCCTCTGTTCACTGAGCTTCTTCCATTCCAGCCAAACATTCAGCAAGACAGGGGATACAAAATAAGAAAAGAATTATGTAACTACCTAGAAATGGTTAATTTTTTTTAATGCATAAATTTTAGTAAGGTAGAATACAAATACTCCAAATGGAATTTGGCCAGAGTACCAAAGTAAAAACTCTCCTTATCCTGTGACATAATTGACTCTTTTCAAAGCCATATCTTCCTCAAATCCCTGGAAGAGTGCCCATTGTTTCTGTAGAGACTTAAAAAGTCATCTTGATTCTAGGGACTAAAATTAGACTACATTAGAACATGCATTTATCTTCATGAAAGATTATTCAAGCATAGTAGAAGAAAATGCAGTTCAATAGTTAGCTATCACACTATTATAAGTTGAGATTCAAAGCCAACTCTCCAAAGCTCTTCCCATAACATCTCACTATGGCAGGAAGTAGCTGACCAGCAGAATGTGATGGAAACTCAAACAAACTACTGCCACAAAAATTTCTTAAAACACATCAAAATTAAGTAACCATTAAGGAAGGTGACCAAACATCAAACAACTGATGTTTCCTACCAAATTTCAAATTTATAAAGCTCTAAAGCAATAATAAGCACACTCTTAAAGTTTAAACCATAAAATTTTTTTTTGAAACAACAAAAAAATGGTTTGTTGCATACTGTTTTTAAGCTGGATAGACAGTGTTAGTGAGTGGGGAGAGGATTATTAGAGCTCCTGACTGCTCTCCATATAGCATATGCTAAACTTCCTCACCTTCACTCATAGTTCTACAAAATTTCTATAACTCCATATATTCAAATCCTACCCTTCTGTACCACTGTCAGCAGAGAGGCAATCTTTTTCTATCCCTCCAGTTTGCTCTTGGTTACGGCTTCGTAGGAAGACTAATTTTTCCTGTGGGAGCAAGAGTGCTGCCTGTAGCAACTGAGGCTAAATGTATCCTTGTTCTCATCAAGAGCAGAAAGAGTCACTTCTTCCCAAAAGTCCCAAAACTCTTTACACCTCTTAATGGTCCAGATTAGCACAGGCCTATTCATTTCTGAATGAAGCCCAGACAACGAGCCTGCGGTCACCATAGTCAGTTTACACAAATCATCTGAAGTGGAGTGGATACTAGAGAACTAGCCACAGCGTCCACTAGAGCAACTCCCAGGCCCAAGCCAATGAACGCTTTTGCAAAGCTCCCCTCTTCCTCTTTCTCTCCTCTTTCTACTCTTAGGCTAGAAGCAACTTTTCATTACCCACACCCCTGACAATGTGTCTTTTGTTCTGTTTTCAGGTGCTTCTCAGTCTTTTGCTTTATTATGGTTATTGAGTAGTAATCCAAATGTGTCCTGGGATCCTTAGGGCAGCCTCTATTTATACTCCATGTTGACTTGAGACCAGAGTCAGTACTCTTCACCTACCTGCCCTAACAATTCCCCCAAAATATCCAACTCCAAAAGCACTGGCAGTGAGTAATCCATATAATTTATTTATGGATTCACAAAAAGAAAAGGAACATGGTTCACTTCATATGTTTCAGGCCACACAGCAGGCCTTTCCAGATCTGGCCTAATGCCTGCTAAATATGGCGTCCGTGAACTCTGTAAGGTAGCTGCTTAGCACTGTCTCCAAAATGCTTATGCTCCTGATTCTGTGTGACTGACTCCTGTCCGGCCTTTTAAAGCAGGAGACAGATTCAACAAGGAGTCTGCCTGAACGTGATGGTCCTCATAATCACTCTTTGCTGCTTTCTTCCCCCAGATGTTTTCTATAAGGGAAATAGAATGGACTGTTTCCTCACTCTGTAAGTCACAGTGTATAAGTTTCTTGCTTATCTCTGCCTGGGTCCCCTGCTTCAGTCCTAAATAACAATAAATATAACAATAAGAGTAAATATAATGCTTATCCTGATGTTCTTTGATGATAGCCTAACAAAATATTCCATTAGACTTCTCTGTTTCTTGTAAAAGTCTTCTAGTTATGCCCACCACTTTATCTTTAGCCACAGTGGTGGGTGGAGAGCCGAGGTAATAATTTTTTTCTGGTGAATTTGTATATTCCTTCTCTTTCTATAAGAGTATATGAGCTTTAAGGGCAGACCCAATTTTTTTTTTTTTATTGAAGGATAATTGCTTTACAGAACTTTGTTCTCTGTCAAACCTCAACATGAATCAGCCACACATCCCCTCCCTTTTGAACCTTTTACAGATCTATACACCACATCCCATCCTCTCAATTAATGTTAGATAAAGAGAAAGAAATTACATATGTACAAAAGTTACTAAAAGAATCTTAAGTTTTACTGTACTTCTCCCTACTTGTTCTAGAGTATTGAGCCCTTATAGCTGCCAGACAGAACTCCTCCAAGTTGGGTCCAGGATCAGATGACCTAGAATGTAACTGGTTTATTGATTTAAAAGACCAGAAGCTCTTCAGGTAACTCCTCTACTTTATATATCCTTTCCCAACATCACTGATCTTTTTGGAAGGAGATCTAACATAAAAACTTAGGTTCTCTGAGAAGGTATTGATAAGGTCACTGCTTACTCCATTATAGGATAGTTTTACTTTTAAAGCCTAAATTACCACGAGAATGAGTTGTTCTATAGAGCACAAGTGGCAAAATCTCACAGTTAAAAGTCACTGTAAGGCTTCTTGCTTGCCTTTGTCTGGTCCTTATCCTAGGCCTTAAATAACAATAAAAATAACAATAGTAATGATAACAATAAGAGTATCTTACCACTTATTGAGTATTTTTTATGTGCCAGTCACTGTTCTAAGTGTTTTTCTTACTTTACTGAATGTAATTGCAATGCTACCAAATTTAAGTTCATATGAGATAGGTAAGGCTAATCTCATATGTGTTAGGATATTGAAGCACAGAGGAAATATTTGTTCAAGACATTAAACAGAACAAGACTGAAATCCGGCTCTGATAACTTTCTTTGCTCTATTCTGCAGAGAAGTGTAACCAGTGGGCTCCAGTCTGAGTGTCTGGACACAGGTTGCTGTCTCCTTCCTGGTGAGTAGTCAGCTTGGAACAAAGCTTGCCCCCCTGGGATGCAGTCACTCTATTTCAGTCTCATTATGTGTGGTGTTTAAGTAGACCTACCTGACTTGACTTCTGCCCTGATCTTATCTAGTTTTCCTCTAGGATCAGTAATAGAATGCACTGACTCAGTACTATACACTTGATCCCCTTAGCAGACCCCACTCCTCCAGCTGTCCAGACTAGACTGCTTTCCATATCACCTCAGTCACAGACTTGTCTCTGAATTACACTGAATGACCCTGAAGATCTCAGGGGCTGGAAGACTCACTTCTGGAGTGTGCTAATATCCTAAAACAAGCCTAAGGGACAGAGGGCATAAGACTCCTGGAGCTGTCAGAGATGTTCTACCTTTTAATGGCTTGAAAAACATAAGCCTTAAAGGAAATCAAAGTGAGGGAACTGAAGTTATGAGGAAACCCATAAAACCCTTATACTCATAACAACAAAAAAACCCAACATGCAAACAAATACAATGCCACTGGTATTTTACACATCCAAAATTAGCAATAATGGGTATAATACACTCACTATTCATTTATAACATCTTATTCATAGTAATATGTTTTGATTTTAACTTTTCCCTCCTCTGTAGCTTTTTATGTTATTATGTAGTACATTTTGAATGGATCACTTAACAAGAGGAAAAGACATATGTTATGCAAAAACAAAAACTTTATTTTTAGATTTAGCTCATTTCCTTAAAAAATAAGCCATCATGGAGACAGCAAATGTAATAATAAAAGTTAGCATTTACTGACTGCTCAGTACATGTAGGACACTTTTATTGTTGCTGTTGTCAAATTGGAGATGAAGAAATTAAGGTCAGTAATATCCTAACAAAGAGTATGTGGCATGTGGAAAGCAAGAGACAGCTTTTAATTAGCTAGAGTGCCTGGAGATCTTGAAATTCCATCTTATCTAGGAATTTTATAATTTAACCAAAGTCACATTATAAAAAGCCCTAGAACATTATAGGATTTGTGAGTTCAAAAAGGTATGAAAGAAGAACTGAAAAGAGACAGGATGTATAAGTAGAATTTGAGGTTGCATCTCAGGTTTCTGAAAAATGCAGAGGGGACACTGACTTTTCTTTTCTGGGCAGAACACACATAGCACTGACTGAGGCATGAGTCAGATAGATTCAAAAAGAACTGTTTTAGTTTGGTACCAAGATGCCTTGTCCAGGAACTTGGAATACTGTCTAAAGAAATCACACATCCTGAGTTTCAGGAGAAATTAGGATGAAATTTCTTTTAAAAGGACAATACTCCCAGGACTTAGTGAAAATAAACAAAGGAAACTACAAAAATCATACTGATGTTTGTCAAGTCTGCTGCTGCTGCTAAGTCACTTCAGTCGTGTCCGACTCTGTACGACCCCAGAGACGGCAGCCCACCAGGCTCCCCCATCCCCGGGATTCTCCAGGCAAGGACACTGGACTGGGTTGCCATTTCCTTCTCCAAGTGCATGAAAGTGAAAAGTGAATGTGAAGTCGCTCAGTCATGTCCAACTCTTAGCAACCCCATAGACTGTAGCCTACCAGGCTCTTCCGTCTATGGGATTTTCCAGGCAAGAGCACTGGAGTGGGGTGCCATTGCCCTCTCCATTGCCAAGTCTACATTTAGCTAAATAAACTACTTGAAATCGTACCAGTGAGTTGTCAGACTTGTGCCTGACTTGCTGTTGTTGTTGCTGTTCGGTCGGTAAGTTGTGCCCGACTGCAACCTCAAGGACTGCAGCATAACAGGCTTCCCTGTCCTTCACTATCCCCTGGAGTTGCTCAAATTCATATCCACTGAGTGGGTGATGCTATTTAACCACCTCATCCTCTGCCACCCTCTTTTTTCCTTCGGTCTTTCATAACATCAGGGTCTCTTCCAATGAGTCAGCTCTTCTCATCAGTTGGCCAAAGTACTGGAGCTTCAGCATAAGTTCTTCCAATAAATATTCACGGCTGATTTCCTTTAGGATTGACTGATTTGATCTTCTTGCAGTCCAAGGGGACGGCATCAATTCTTCAGCGCTCAGCCTTCTTTATGGTCCAACTCTCACATCCATACATGACTACTGGAAAAACCATAGCTTTGACTATACGCACCTCTGTCAGCAAAGTGATATCTCTGTATTATTTTAAATATGCTATTTAGATTGGGCATAGCTTTTCTTCCAAGGAGCAAGGGTCTTTTAATTTCATGGCTGCAGTCACCGCCCGTAGTGATTTTCAAGTCAAAGAAAATAAAATCTGTCACTGCTTCCACTTTTTCACCTTCTGTTTGCCATGAAGTGGTAGAACCAAATGCCATAATTCTAGTTTTCTTAATGTTGAGTTTTAAGTCAGCTTTTTTACTCTCCTCTTTCACCCATTCATGAAGAGGCTCTTTAGTTCCTCGTCACTTTCTGCCATTAGGCTGGTATCATCTGCATATCTGAGGTTATTTATATTTCTCTGTGCAATCTTGATTCCACCTGTGATTCATCCACTCCAGCGTTTTGCATGATGTACTCTGCATATAAGTTAAATAAGCAGAGTGACAATACACAACCTTGATGTACTCTTTTCCTAATTTTGAACAAGTAAGTCATTTCATATCCAGTTCTAATTCTTGCTTCTTGATTCACATACAAGTTTCTCAGGAGACAGGTAAGGTGGTCAGATATTTCCATCTCTTTAGGAATTTTCCACAGTTTTCTGTGATCCACACAATCAAAGGCTTCAGCATAGTCAACGTAGCAAAAGTAGATGTTTTTCTGGAACTCCTTTGCTTTCTCCATGATCCAATGAATGTTAACAATTTGATCTCTGGTTCCTCGTGCTAAGTTGCTCAATTGCATCCAACTCTTTGCAACCCCGTGGACTGTAGCCCTCCAGTCTCCTCTGTTCATGGGATTCTCTAGGCAAGAATACTGGAGTGGGTTGCCATGCCCTCCTCCAGTTTGGTTCCTCTGCCTTTTCTAAATCCAGCTTCTACATCTGGAAGTTCTTGGTTCACATACTGCTGATACCTAGCTTGAAGGATTTTGAGCATAACCTTACTAGCATGTGAAATGAGTGCAACTGTACAGTAATTTGAGCATTCTTTGGCATTTCCCTTTTTTGGCATTGGAATGAAAACTGACCTTTTCCAGTCCTGTGGCCACTGCTGAGTTTTCCAATTTTTCTGACTTACTGAGGGCAGCACTTTTACAGCATCATCTTTTAGGATTTGAAATAGCTCATCTGGAACTTCATCACTTCCACTAGCTTTGTTCGTGTAACACTTCCTAAGGCCCACCTGACTTCACCTTCCAGGATGTCTGGCTCTAGATTAATGACCACACCATCATGGTTATCCAACTCATTAAGACCTTTTCTGAGTATTCTTGCCACCTCTTCTTATGTTTCCATTAGGTCCTTACTGTTTCTGTCCTTTATCATGTCCATATTGCTCTGAAATGTTCCCTTTATATATCTGATTTTCTTGAAAAGATCTCTAGTCTTACCCATTCTACTGCTTTCCCCTGTTTGCACTGTTCATTTAAGAAGGGCTTCTTATCTCTCCTTGTTATTCCATAGAACCCTGCATTCAATTAGGTATATCTTTCCCTTTCTCACTCGCTTTACATTTCTCTTCTTTCCTCAGCTATTTGTAAAGCCTCTTCAGACAACCACTTTGCTTTCTTGCATTTCTTTTTCTCTGGGATGGTTTTGGTCACTGCTTCTGATACAATGTTACAAACCTCCACCCAGAATTTTTAGGCACTCTGTCTTACCAGATGTAATTCTTTGAATTTGTTTGTCACCTCCACTGTACAATCATGAGGGACTTGATTTAGGTCATACTTGAATAGTCTAGTGGTTTCCCCTACTTTCTTCAATTTAAGCCTGAATTTTGCCATAAGGAGCTCATGATCTGAGGTACAGTCAGCTCCAGATCTTGTTTTTGCTGACTGCATAGGGCTTCTCCATCTTAGGCTGCAAAGAACATAATCAATATGATTTCAGTATTGACCACCTGGTGATATTTCCATGTACAGAGTTGTCTCTTGTGTTGGAAAAAAGTGTTTGCTAGGACCAGCATGTTTGCTTTGCCCTGCTTCATTTTGTACTCAAAGGTCAAACTTGTCTGTTATTCCGGGTGTATCTTGACCTCTTACTTTTGCATTTCAGTCCCCTATGATGAAAGGACATCTTATTTTGGTGTTTGTTCTAGAAGGTGTTGTAGGTCTTCATAGAACCAGTCAACTTCAACTTCTTCAGCATCAGTGGTTGGGGCATAAACTTGCATTATTCTTGTTGTTTAGTTGCTAAGGTGTGTCTGACTCTTCGGCAACCTCATGAACTATAGCCTGCAAAGCTCCTCTGTCCATGGGATTTCTCAGGCAAGAATAGTGGAGTGGGCTATGATTTCCTTTTCCAGGGGATCTTCCTAGCCCAAAGACTGAACCCGTATCTCCTGCTTGGCAGGTGGACTATTTACCACTGAGCCCCCTGGGAAGTCCCAGACTTGGATTACTGTGATGTTGAATGGTTTGCCTTGGAAACAAACTGAGATCATTCTGTCATTTTTGAGACTGCACCCAAGTACTGCATTTCAGACTCTTTTGTTGACTATGAGGGCTACTCCATTACTTCTTAGGGATTCTAGCCCACAGTAGTAGATATAATGGTCATCTGAATTAAATTAAATTTTCCTATTCCAGTGAGACTTGACCCCATTCCAAAATGTCTTAGTGTCTTTCTGAGGTTGGGGAGGTTGTATTTATGTTATATATACTCCTCCATGGTAGGTAAAAGCAAAAAAAAAAAAGAAGAAAGAAATCTTGAATCCTTGGCATAAATGCTAGTGTCAGTCCGACTCTTTGCAACACTATGGACTGTAACCCACCAGGCTCCTCTGTCCAGGTAAGAATACTGGATTGGATTGCCATGCTCTCCTCCAGAGAATCTTCCCAAACCAGGGATCAAACCCATGTCTCTTATGCGTCCTGCACTGGCAGTGAGGGTCTTTACCACTAGCGCCACCTGGGAAGCCCTAAAAATGGTGGAATGGTGGCTATTACAGAAGTGCAGAGTTAGTGTGGAGAAATTGAATATAGGAGAGCCAGTCATTCAGCCCAGTTGAGAAGTTGTGAGCCAACCATTGAGTTAGAGGCAGGTAGGCAGGAGTCCAGAAGGACTAGCATCAAAGGGCAGGCAAGAGGAGTGAGTTAGGAATCAGGCAAGCCTGGGGAAGGCAGACTCTCACACCTCCCAGAGATGAGGCAAACACAGGTCAGAAATCAAGTAGGCAGACCACAAGCAGAAGGTATAACCATCACAGAGCAAAGGAAAACAGGTGGCGCGGGCCCTCAACAGACGGGTTAGAACCAGGAGTTCCACAGAGATTGAAGGGACAGGACAAAGCAGGTGAGAAAACAGATTTCTAAGCACGCTGAAATGTATGACATATGTGTGCCTGTTTCTGCACAAAAGTAGCAGAAACTGAATACTGATTCTAACAGTATAACCCATCTAATGCTGAATTCTGAAGTTTTCTCTTTTTGCATAATTAATATGCTATTTAGTAAATACAAACAATACACTTGACTGTCCATTTTCTTCTTTCTTAAATGACCAATGATACAAAACATTTAGTTTGAGAAAGTTTTCTGTTGTTTCCTAAGGGATCACTGATATTTCTCAAAACTAAATTTTCACAGTCAGATGTCAATAATAGTGGTCATGATCAAACACTCCTGAGATTCTAAATTTTTTCCACTATACTGTCTTTCATTACATTTAAACATAATTCTCAAATGTATAGTATCTGTACCCACTCACTTAATCTGGGGAAGAAAATGGCTGAATAGAAAATTAATATAATCATGATATTCATGGAAAAATTAGAATAAAATATGTTCCTCCCGAAGACACAAAACAAAAAGGAGATGTCTGAGTTTTGGATTTATTTAAATGTTTTAAACGTCTACAAAACACAGGGAAAAGGTTCTTAAGCCAGAAATATTCTTCAACTAGAAATCAAAGATGTGGGGTCTACTCTTTGCTGTGCCACTAAATTATTGTTTACTAATCTCTTGATTATAGTTTCTTTCTTTTAAAATAAAAGAATATTCCTTCTAAGAGTCTTCTAAGCATTGAAGAGGCTAATAAATAGAATGTGTTAACCAGAAAGGTTATAGGATATCTTTCTCTGAAAATTTTTAAATCTAAGTCAGAAAATTCTAGATGGAATAAAGACTTAAATGTTAAATCATAAAAATATGGAAGGTTTAGAAGAAATTTATAGTCATATTTGCACTAATTTTACAGTGAGAATATATTTTCTAAACATGACACAAAACCATAAAGAAAAAATATAATAAATTTTATATGAAAATTATAAAATTTGATACAACAAATAAGACACAATATGACATAAAGTTAAAAATAAACTAACAAAAATGCAACATAGATCAAAAGTGAAATGCAACATAAATCAAAAATGATTATATAATCATTTTACATATCTATAAGAAAAATAATGTAAGCATCACAACTGAAAAATGGCAAAAAAAAAAAGCTAGAAATCCTTACATCACTAAATATATGAAAAGATGATCAGCTTCACTAATAGTTAGAAACACTTAGTTAAAAAATAGAGGTATAATTTTTCACCTCTCAGATTGGCAATTTTTAAAAATAGGATCACCAGTATTTGTTGAGAATATGAAGAAACAACTACTCTCATCCACTTCTGATTAGAATATAAACCAGCACAACTTTTTCAAGAGTGATCTGGCAATAGGTATTGCAATTTTGAATGTGTACACCTTTCTCACCTGCTTCCTTAGCAGAATTTATCTTACAGAAATACTTGAACGAGTTTTTGAAAATGAACATTATAGCATTTTTGAGAAGGGTGAAAAAGAAAACATTCAAACGTCTACCAGTAAGAAGCAGCTTACATAAATCACATTTCTTTTGTTCAATGGGAAACCATGCATGGGGTAAAAAAGGATATTTCTGTATTGCTCATAGCTTTATAACTTGTTCATATTGATTTCACAATACTAAGGATAACAATATGCTGCTGCTGCTACTGCTGCTAAGTCGCTTCAGTCATGTCCGACTCTGTGCGACCCCATAGACGGAAGCCCACCAGGCTCCCCTGTCTTGATTATATTCTCTCATTCTCTCTGACTGTAGAATTAAAAATAAGTCCACTGATTGATTTACCCCCTTTTTTCATTTGGCTGTGCCTTGCAGCTTGTAGGATCTCAGTTCCCCAACCACGGATTGAACCCAGGCCACCAGAGTGAAAGCACCAAGTCCTAACCATTGAACCACCTGGGAATTCCCCTTATCCATTTATTTATTCAACAAATATTTTTGCATGCCCATTGCATTGTTGCAATGCCCCATTAGAAAATTGTGTCAATGGTGTCTCAAGTTCCCTTCTAGGTCTTTTAGTCAGTTTCCCTTCTTAAATACAGCAAAGACTGTGTTTGTTAGTATTTAAGACAACCTGAAAATATGGAAACCTCAGCAGTGGCCACAGGACTGGAAAAGGTCAGTTTTCATTCCAATCCCTAAGAAAGGCAATCCCAAAGAATACTCAAACTACCACACAATTGCACTCATCTCACACGCTAGTAAAGTAATGCTTAAAATTCTCCAAGCCAGGCTTCAGCAATACGTGAACCGTGAACTTCCAGATGTTCAAGCTGGTTTTAGAAAAGGCAGAGGAAACAGAGATCAAATTGCCAACATCCGATGATCATCAAAAAAAAGCAAGAGAGTTCCAGAAAAACATCTATTTCTGCTTTATTGACTATGCCAAAGCCTTTGACTGTGTGGATCACAATAAACTGTGGAAAATTCTGAAAGAGATGGGCATACCAGACCACCTGACCTGCCTCTTGAGAAACCTGTCTGCAGGTCAGGAAGCAACAGTTAGAACTGGACATGGAACAACAGACTAGTTCCAAATAGGAAAAGGAGCACATCAAGGCTGTATATTGTCACCCTGTTTATTTAACTTATATACAGAGTACATCATGAGAAACACTCGGCTGGAAGAATCACAAGCTGGAATCAAGATTGCTGGGAGAAATATCAATAACCTCAGATATGCAGATGACACCAGCCTTATGGCAGAAAGTGAAGAAGAACTAAAGAGCCTCTTGATGAAAGTGAAAGGGGAGAGTGAAAAAGTTCACTTACAGCTTAACATTCAGAAAACTAAGATCATGGCATCCAGTCTCATCACTTCTGGGCAGATAGATGGGGAAACAGTAGAAACAGTGGCTGACTTTATTTTTCTGGGCTCCAAAATCAGTGCATATGGTGACTGCAGCCATGAAATTAAAAGACGCTTACTCCTTGGAAGGAAAGTTATGACCAACCTAGATAGCATATTAAAAAGCAGAGACATTACTTTGCCAACAAAGGTCCGTCTAGTCAAGGCTATGGTTTCTCCAGTGGTTATGTATGGATTTGAGAGTTGGACTATAAAGAAAGCTAAGCACTGAAGAATTAATGCTTTTGAATTGTGGTGTTGGAGAAGACTCTTGAGAGTCCTGTGGACTGCAAGAAGATCCAACCAGTCCATCCTAAAGGAGATCAGTCCTGGGTGTTCATTGGAAGGACTGATATTGAAGCTGAAACTCTGATACTTTGGCCACCTCATGCGAAGAGTTGACTCATTGGAAAAGACCCTGATGCTGGGAAAGATTGAGGGCAGGAGGAGAAGGGGATGACAGAGGATGAGATGGTTGGATGGCATCATCGACTTGATGGACATGGGTTTGGGTGGACTTCGTGAGTTGGTGATGGACAGGGAGGCCTGGCGTGCTGTGGTTCATGGGGTGGCAAAGAGTCAGACATGACTAAGTGACTGTACTGAACTGAAGACAACCTGAAAAGTTGGTATATCTGATACAACAGTAGAAATAATTTTCATTCTAAAAACCAACAGACGGAAGCAAGAAAGGTAGATCACTTAAAGGGTGGTTGTGACAGGTTGGTTACAGAGTTGGTTGGGAATGCCAGAGAATTGTTTCTCAGTGCCGCCATGTTTCTTACAGTACTCATGTTGCATTTTTTTTTTTTTTTTGCTGGGCATGAAGAGACTTGAAAGAGGGAAGTCACTGCCTCATCATGTTTATTTGCTCTTTAAAATCTCAGTTCTTTCTCTCATGATATAACTTAAGAGGAAAAGATAAAAGGGAGATTTTCTGCAACATCATGAATTAACGTTCATAACAGAGAAATTTGACAGGGCTGAAAATCAGCCAGATGCACTGGTTCTGTTCAAAATGTTGTCAACACACTGAAATCTTTTCTTAATGGTTGAAAGGAAGTCTCTGCTCTGATGCCTACAAGAGCTGCTCACATTCCTGGCTGCCCAGCCCTGTCCCAGGATTCCCTGGCCTCCTCTTGATACACTAGTAAGGGCCTAATGCCTGTCCCAACAGAAATACCCAGGATCCTGCCCCAGAGCATGGCCAGTGTCCAATCTGAAGGATCAGGGTCATGCCTTACCAATTGTTGAACATTTTGAATGTCACCTTGGAGAAATCATATACATTTCCATTTTTTCCTTCCAACAAATTGGGTAGTTCTTGCCTTTAAGGGTATAGTTAGGGAGTTGGTGTGGTCACAAACAGACTGTTATATTTACAAAGGATAACCAACCAGGACCTACTGTACAGCATATGGAACTCTGTTCAATGTTATATGGCAGCCTGGATAGGAGGGGAGTTTGGGGGAGAATGGATACATGAATAAGAATGGTTGAGTCCCTTTGCTCTCCACCTGAAACTATCACAACATTGCTAATCGGCTATACTTCAGTCTAAAATAAAAAGTTTAAAAAAAAATGGTAGCTTTTCCTTTGAGGGTACTCAGAAACTTCCTGAGTGGTCACCATTCTCACCATCTTCACCACTCAGCTGCCTCACTTTGGTGTCTGCAAATCCCCAGTACCCTCCATCATCAACATTCTACATGTCCCTATTTCCATTGTTCAGTCAGGCCCGCTCCACACGTGTCATCCACAGCTACACATACAAGGCAATGATCACTAACTCCCCACAGGTTTGGATGATGCTTTGGATTCCCCCTATTTTATGCTATTTAATGCAAACTTCTGGATTTCATTATCTGTCTTGTAGAAGCAATGTTCATTTTTGTTATCTTACTTAATACTTTACATCATCAACCTTTCTGTTCTAGTCCTATCCTTCTCAGTTTTCAGTGTAATTTCAGACTTTTTGCTCCCTATATTCACTTTCTTACCTATTAGGACTCCCTTTACATCTCTGATCTGTCCTCTCATTAAAATTCAGAATTCACACCAGGCTTCTGCTTTGATTGACTGAGTGATTCTTCTCTGTGCGCATGTTTGGCAGGCATTTAATAGTAATTAAAGATTTCTCTGATCTGCTCATAGGGCTCTTGGATAATCAACAAGAAGTCACTTTGATTGATAGTCACTGTCACAAAAATAGGAAGGCAGGACCTCTGAACAAATTTCCATGAAGAAATATTCAAGAGATGAAATGTTCCAAATGAATGTCCAGACATATTTAACCTCAAAACAGGGTTTTCTTTAAAGGACAACATGAGCTTTTGTTGTCTGGCATCCAAATGAAAGTGAAGCCAGGAATAGGAATTCTGAGAGTCCCTGAGGCCTGAAAAAGCCCCTGAGGTTCCCTTTCTCCTCCTCATTAGCTGGAACTCTTTGATGGTGTGAAGGATCAACTAGAAATCTATAGCAATAAAGCTGGTGGTGAGGCCATCCTGGCAGGTGAGAAATTAAGACAGGAAGTGAATCCTGTGGGCTTTAAAATAATGAGGAGAAATGGCAAAACCAACAGCAGTGGGTAAAGGGCATGAACAGCTAAAGAGTCTCCATGGGTCATCATTGGAAAACATATTATTTCAGTATATATTCTCTTGATTTAGTGCCTGCTGCCTGAGGTCTGTGGTACCACTAAAGCTAATAAATCATCGGTCTGGATGACAGCCTGAGCACCTGTGTTTTATCATACAGCAGGAAACCTTGTAAATTACCAAGAGAAGCAACTAGTGACCATGCAGCCGAGCTAGAATCAGTCAAAGCCTCAGTCCATTAAGCCCATTTCATTTTATTTGCAGGTGCATTAAAAGAAATAGGGAGCACTGAAAAAAGATGAGCCCTAGCCTTTTGATTAGTGTTTAATGAGAACGACACAGGGCCGCCAGAGCAGACTCCTAATGGCCTACAGATGGAACATGTCCACAGTGGGACCCCACCTGCTTCTATCTGCCCATTGGCTGTGCTGCAATTTAGCTTATAAAAGCAATAGGGCAACTTCAAGGGAGTGAGTTTGTGGCAGGCACAGAAACCTTGCTTTGTGCTTTTGTGCCTTTGAGCTTTGTTTCACAGAGAAAGTTAGCTGATGAATTCACTTGGTGTGTCACACTTTTCAAAACTTTTGATTCTATTACTTCCTCTCAAACACATTGGCCAGGGAAAAGAAAATGTGTCAAAGTCAGATATACCTTCCTTAGCAAATTCATCAAAGTGAGTAAGCTCACTCATTTTACCCTTAACATTTTATTCACATTGCTTCTGTCTTGTTATGATAACTTCTGTATTCTTGAGCACTTACCAGAGGTAGAAGTAAAAAGGCAGCTTGAGACTAAAGATGTTTGCACCACTGATTTAATGGCACTATAAGCCATAAGACACACATCCACTGGAGACAACTGGCAAGAGGGCTTTTGTCCAAGCACTTCTTGATTTCAAGTGTCCTGTCATTAAAAGAAAATCTAGTGCTCCTAACTTAGGTCAAGGTGACATTTAACTATATGGGGCCAAGTTTTTGATTACCTACAGGTCATTAATCTGGGTTGAATACATGTACTGCTATTCTGAGATGACATTTCTTTACACAGAAGGACTCATAATGCACCTGCTGGGCTTCCAGATACAAGACCACAAGCCCAAATTTCAGCATGTCAACTTCTGGAAGAAAGGAGAAAGGAAGTTGTGATTATCTGTAATCATCTCTACTTATAATAGCCAGATGGCCATAATTCAGCAAAAAAAAAAAAAACAACAACAACAACAACAACTCTCTTCTCTGTCATTCTTTGAGAAACTGTGAGCTGAATAGAGACATAAGGTAAGCATTAGTTCTTCCCTTCAAATACACACTCTCTGCTGAATATGGAGAGTCCTTTCTGCACATACACCCATAGAACAATCCCCACTTTGTGCCTCTCTGTGAGCGACCATTCAGTCAGTTCTCAATTATTCAGGGAGAAGGCTGTCATATTCTGAGGAATTTTCATTCTGTATATCCCTCATACTCTATCATCGTCTCTTCATATGCTGTCTGCTATTTTTGGTCATGCCATTGCTGGGGTGACAGAAAGAAGCATCACCCTTCAGCAACCCCCTCCCCACCAGCCGTGCCAATGGCACTTCAAGCAGGGCTGTTAGAGTAAGTACTCCATCAACTTCCACCTCTCCAAGCTGTCAACCCAAGATGATGTATCTACAAAGGGATTTCAGAGCTTTATAAGCAAATAATGCCTCCTCCAAAGCACATATTAACTGAGCAAACAATACGCCTTAATTCAGCATGTGCATTTGCATATTTACACAGAAGCCCCTGCTGCTTATTTGCCTAAGATAATGAAAGAGCATCCAAGGGACCTTATCCATTGGAGTCTAAGCACACATGCAGAAAACATGATGGGTTGATTTAAAGTTTTAATTTCCTTCTTCTGTCGGGGAGAGTCATCATTTGGATTAATTTAGATAACCCATACTATCTGGTAAAAGAGGAACTAGCCTAGGAGAGAAATTCTTATCAATCGTTTTCTTTGCAGTGCTGCTGATTTATTTCAGGATGTGCTGCCAAGTTTACTTCAGTCTGAAATGAGGTAATGTAGAAAGACAGGGAGGCCTGATGATAGGAAAAAACTGTGAAGTTCAATGAAATTTTGTAGTAACATGAAATCCTAACCCTGGAAAACAGAATCATAAAATATCTTCAGTCACAGCTGTCCATGAAATAAATGGTTACTTGCAAACTCCCTAGGTAACTATTGGGTTGGCCAAGAAAGTTCATTCAGGTTCTTCCACATGATGCTTATGGAAAAAATACGAATGAATTTCTTGGCCAACTCAATAGTTAAAGAACAAAGTCAACATAATTAATCTTTTTCTAGACTTTCACAACCTTAAGGAATTTTCTTTCTTTAAAACATTCCTGAAGATGATTTCTGGAGTATGTCCTAATCAGGTATGCCTCTAAAAACCCTTTTTTAGATTATTAAGCAATAGAAGTAATCATTTGGTCAACATTTCTTTGTCTCAGGTAAACTGAATTCAATTTATCATAAAATCATCAATTGAGTTGAATGAAGAAAGGTATCAAGGTTAAAGAGGAAGACATAAAAATGTTTTCTATTTGCACACTAAATGATAGTGAATGCAGCAAATCATAAGGAATCTACAGAACAGCTACTTCTAGAACTAGTAAGTAAGCTTGGTAAAGTAAGAATATGAGATCAAGATATTAAAACTATATTTCTATATACTAGTAACAAACAATTGGAAAAACTAATTCAAAAATCAATACCATTTACAATAGTATAAAAAATCAAGACAGTGTAGTATTGAAGTAACAATGGACAAAGAGGTAAATGGTACAGAATGAAGTATTCAAAAATAGAGCAACACACATGGTGAACATGTTTTAGACGAAAATGCAAAGCAAGTCAATGGAGAAAGAAAAAGTCTTCTCAACACATAAAACCAGAATAACTATAAATATATGAAAAAAAAATTGACCTCTTCCTCATACCATGCACAAAGAGATGGATATAGGCCTGAACTTAAAGCTAAAATTCTAAAGACTTTAGGAGAACAACTAAAAGAACAGGGATATCACCAGATGATCAATACTGAAATCGGATTATATTTGATTTTTTCAAATATATTGATTATATTCTTTGCAGCCAAACATGGAAAAGCTCTATACAGTCAGCAAAAACAAGACCAGGAGCTGACTGTGGCTCAGATCATGAACTCCTTATTGCCAAATTCAGACTGAAATTGAAGAAAGTAGGGAAAACCACTAGACCATTCAGGTATGACCTAAATCAAATCCCTCATGACTATACAGTGGAAGCGAGAAATAGATTTAAGGGACTAGACCTGATAGACAGAGTTGCCTGATGAACTATGGACGGAGGTTCATGACATTGTACATGAGACAGGGATAAAGACCATCCCCATGAAAAAGAAATGCAAAAAGGCAAAATGGTTGTCTGAGGAGGCCTTACAAATAGCTGGGAAAAGAAGAGACGTGAAAAGCAAAGGAGAAAAGGAAAGATATTCCCATTTGAATGCAGAGTTCCAAAGAATAGCCAGGAGAGATAAGAAAGCCTTCCTCAGAGATCAGTGCAAAGAAATAGAGGGAAACAACAGAATGGGAAAGACTAGAGATCTCCTCAAGAAAATTAGAGATACCAAGGCAACATTCCATGCAAAGATGCATTCAATAAAGGACAGAAATGGTATGGACCTAACACAAGCAGAAGATATTAAGAGGAGGTGGCAAGAATACACTGAAGAACTGTACAAAAAAGATCTTCACAACCCAGATAATCATGAAGGTGTGATCACTCACCTAGAGCCAGACATCCTGGAATGTGAAGTCAAGTGGGCCTTAGAAAGCATCACTACAAACAAAGCTAATGGAGGTGATGGAATTTCAGTTGAGCTATTTCAAATCCTGAAAGATGGTGCTGTGAAGGTGCTGCACTCAATATGCCAGCAAACTGGAAAACTCAGCAGTGGCCACAGGACTGGAAAAGGTCAGTTTTCATTCCAATCCCTAAGAAAGGCAATCCCAGAGAATGCTCAAACTACCACACAATTGCACTCATCTCACACGCTAGTAAGGTAATGCTTAAAATTCTCCAAGCCAGGCTTCAGCAATACATGAACCATGAACTTCCAGATGTTCAAGCTGGTTTTAGAAAGGGCAGAGGAAACAGAGATCAAATTGCCAACCTCCACTGGATCATCGAAAAAGCAAGAGAGTTCCAGAAAAACATTTCTGCTTTATTGACTATGCCAAAGCCTTTGACTGTGTGGATCACAATAAACTGTGGAAAATTCTGAAAGAGATGGGCATACCAGACCACCTGACCTGCCTCTTAAGAAACCTGTATGCAGGTCAGGAAGCAACAGTTAGAACTGGACATGGAACAACAGACTGTTTCCAAATAGGAAAAGGGGTACATCAAGGCTGTATATTGTCACCCTGCTTATTTAACTTATATACAGAGTACATCATGAGAAACACTTGGCTGGAAGAAGCACAAGCTGGAATCAAGATTGCAGGGAGAAATATCAATAACCTCAGATATGCAGATGACACCACTCTTATGGAAGAAAGTGAAGAGGGACTAAAAAGCCTCTTGATGAAAGTGAAAGGGGAGAGTGAAAAAGTTCGCTTACAGCTCAATATTCAGAAAACTAAGATCATGGCATCTGGTCCCATCACTTCATGGGAAATAGATGGGGAAACAGTGGAAACAGCGGCTGACTTTATTTTTCTGGGCTCCAAAATCAGTGCATATGGTGACTGCAGCCATGAAATTAAAAGACGCTTACTCCTTGGAAGGAAAGTTATGACCAACCTAGATAGCATATTAAAAAGCAGAGACATTACTTTGTCAATTTGCCAACAAAGGTCCGTCTAGTCAAGGCTATGGTTTTTCCAGTGGTTATGTATGGATTTGAGAGTTGGACGGTGAAGAAAGCTGAGCACCAAAAAATTGATGCTTTTGAACTGTGGTGTTGGAGAAGACTCTTGAGAGTCCCTTGGACTGCAAGAAGATCCAACCAGTCCATCCTAAAGGAGATCAGTCCTGGGTGTTCATTGGAAGGGCTGATGCTGAAGCTGAATCTAATACTTTGGTTACCTCACGCAAATAGTCGACTCTTTGGAAAAGACCCTGATGCTGGGAAAGATTGCGGGCAGGAGAAGAAGAGCACGGCAGAGGATGAGATGGCTGGATGGCATCACTGACTCGACGGGCATGAGTTTGAGTAAACTCCGGGAGTTGGTGAAGGACAGGGAGGCCTGGTGTGCTGCACTTCATGGGATCACAAAGAGTCGGACACGACTGAGCGACTGAACTGAACTGAACTGAACAGCAGCTAAAATTAAAAGACTCATAGATTGGTAGCAAGAGTGTAAAATGGTACAATCACATTGGAAAACTATATGCCAATGTCTTAAGATAAACATGTACCATACCCTATGATCTATTCCATGCTTAGATATTTACAAAAGAGAAATGAAAACAAAGATTTGTGTAGAAATGTTCATAACAACTTTATTAATAACAACTAAAAAGTGAAAACAACCTACATCCTATCAACAGGAAAATAGATAAACAAAAGATTATATATATATATATATATATATATAATTCTAATATTTTTCTAACTCTAATCAATATTTTTTAAATGAACTACTGATAAAGAATATGCCTGCCAATGCGGGAGATGCAGGAAATGCAGGCCCCTGGGTTGGAAAGATCCCCTGGAATAGGAAATGGCAACCCACTCCAGTATTCTTGCTTGAGAAATCCCACAGGCAGAGGAGCCTCATGGGCTACAGTCCATGGGGTCACAAACAGTCAGACATCACTGAGCAACTGAGCACACAGTGATACCTGCTACAACATAAATAAACCACAAAAACATCATGCTTAGTCAAAAAAGACTCTATTAATCCATCACATGAATGAAGTTCAAAAACAGACAAAACTGATCTATGATCTTAGAAATCGGAGCAGTGGTTGCCTGTCAGGGGGTAGAGACTGACCAGAAGGAGACTCAGTAGAACTTTCTGGAACTGTGGCTATGTTCTACATCTTGTTTGGGTTGTTAGTCACATGGGCGAATCGTGGTCACATCTGTCTAAACTCATTGCCTTATACCTTAAAGATTTGTGCATTTTGCTGTATGTAAATTTTACCTCAATAAAAAGGAAGAAAGAAAAGTAATCAGATGGAAAATACAGAGGATCAGTTTTATATTGCCCGTGCCCCAAAACATAATGTGTCATCTATAATCTAATTGCATACTTATAACATACTAAAATACTCATCAAATAACTCCTATATACTAGGAACATTTCTGGATGGGCACTTTTTTTATTTTATTTAGTTTTAATTGGAGGATATTTACTGTACAATGTTGTGTTGGTTTCTGCCTTGTTCTTGTTGTTCAGTAGCTCAGTCGTGTCCAAGTCTTTGAGACCCCATGGACTGCAGCACACCAGTCTTCCCTGTCTTTCACCATTTCGCAGAGCTTGCTCAATCTTATGTCCACTGAGTCAGTGATGCCATCCAACCATCTCATCTTCTGTCATCCCCTTCTCCTCCTGCCCTCAATCTTTCCTAGTATCAGGATCCTTTCCAATGAGTCAGCTCTTCGCATTAGGTGGCCAAAGTAATAGAGCTACAGCTTCAGCATCAGTCCTTCCAATGAATATTGAGGAATGATTTCCTTTAGGATGGACTGATTTGATCATCTTACAGTCCAGGGGGCACTCAAGAGTCTTCTCCAACTCTCTAGTTCAAAAGCATCAATTCTTCAGCGCCCAGCTTTCTTTGTAGTCCAACTCTCACACCCATACATGACTACTGGATAAACCATAGCTTTGACTAGACAGACCTTTGTTGGCAAAGTAATGTCTCTGTTTTTTAATATGCTGTCTAAGTTGGTCATAGCTTTTCTTCCAAGGGCAAGTGTCTTTTAATTTCAAGGCTGCAGTCACCATCTGTAGTAATTTTGGAGCCCC
The DNA here is from genome assembly GCF_023699985.2 of Odocoileus virginianus. Taxonomy (NCBI): domain Eukaryota; kingdom Metazoa; phylum Chordata; class Mammalia; order Artiodactyla; family Cervidae; genus Odocoileus; species Odocoileus virginianus. The sequence goes on from NC_069685.1 coordinate 26,732,328, forward strand.
CCCAAAATAAAGTCTGTCACTGTTTCCATTGTTTCCCCATCTATAGGGATGGGACCAGATGCCATGATCTTGGTTTTTTGAATGTTCCGTTTTAAGCCAGCTTTTTCAGTCTCCTCTTTCACTTTCTTCAAGAGGCCCTTTAGTTCATCTTTGCTTTCTGCCATAATGGTAGTTTCTGCCTTACCTCAACTTAAATCAGCCATAGGTATACTTATGTCCCCTCCCTCTCGAACCTCCCACCCCATCCCACCCCTTTGTGTTGTCACAGAACACAGGTTGAGCTCCCTGAGTCATACAGAAAATTCCCACTGGCTATCCATTTTATTAATACATATAGTAATATATATGTCTCAATGCTACTCTCTCAATTCACTCCACCTAATCCTTCCCTTGCTGTGTCCACAAGTCTACTCTCTATGTCTGTATCTCTACTGCTGCTGTACAAATAGGTTCATCAGTGCCATCTTTCTGGCCTTTCCAGGTGATGCTAGTGGTAAAGAACCCACCTGCCAATGCAGGAAACATAAGAGACACAGATTCGATCCCTGGGAAGATACCCTGGAGAAGGAAACAGCAACCCACTCCAGTGTTCTTGCCTGGAGAATCCCACGGACAGAGGAGTGTTGGAGGGCTACAGTCTGTGGGGTCACAAAGAGCTGGACGTGACTTAGCATGCAGAGTACCATTTTTCTAGATTCCATATACATGCGTTAATATATGATATTTGCTTTTCTCTTTCTGACTTACTTCACTCTGTATAACAGGCTCTAGCTTCATCCACAGTTGGGAATATTTAATGGATTTTTTTTCCATTTTATCCTTATGGTAACCATATGAAAGCACATTTGTTATCATTACCTCCACATTACAGATGAGAAAATTGAGGCTCAGAGATTAAGTAATTTATTCTGGATCACAGAGCTAACAGGTAAAGACCTATTTGTACCTCACTATCTAACTACAGAAACTAAGCTCTTATGTATAAGATCTTCAGATCATTTGAAAAGCACTCATTTAGGGTTTTAAGATGGGTTCAATACCAACACTTCAATCAATGAGAAATCTTGATCAAAAAAAGATATGCTCTATCCAAGAGGTGAAGGTTTAAGAAAATAAGAATGCATAAGTTTAGTGAATTCAGTGAAACACTAATCATGATGATAAAGATTGCTGAGATTTGTGGAACACTAACTATATGTCAGACATCACCTAAGCACTTAAATTTTAACTCATTGAATCCTCAAAATGACTCTGAAGTAGGCATTATAATCCTTGCTTTTACAGATGAGGAAACTGAAAGGGGAGATTTTCAGTCATCAGTCAAGTAAGTAGCAGAGATCCACAAGATAGGAAGAACAGACAAAATAAAGCAAAGGAATCAGTAGGATGTTTACATTCCTGAAAACTCAAAAGTGAGATGCTGTTACCCAAGAACACAGGTGAAAACTAGCCATGTTAAGAATGTCATAATGAGAAAATCTACAGGCAGAGTGAGTAGAGAGTAGTCAGGGATGGAGCAATACATGTTCCAGCCATATTCACCTTCAGGGAAGACTTTACACAGGGATTTGTGCATCAGCTAAAGGATGTTCCCACAAGAGGCTGGGCTCAGTTACACATGATGATTAAATTATCTCTGCCTGCAAGAATTTCTGAGGTATCACCAAGCCACTGTAGCGCAAACAGACATTGTCTTAGGTTTTAATGTAAAACAGCCAGGTGTTTGTGAATTCACATAGCTTCTACTGCTACGTGAAGTGAAACCCTAGTTGAGGGAACAGTGAAACACGTTCTCCCCATGTGGTGGCTGGCAGTTTGGGTTTTTGGCTGCCAGGACTCTCTCCCTGGCCTTGCAGCCACCAAGGCAACTTGAGACCACTCAGTGGGATGAGGCTGGTAGTCAGGGAAACAGATATGAAAATAAGAATGTCTTTTACTGTAAGACTATAAAATCATCCCAACTTCAAAATTTTGAGTCAAAAGAGCAAATGCTATGAAAATCTTCCTTAGTGGAATGCAAAACAAGTCAGCTTCCCCATGCAGCTCAGCTCTGCCTCCTGCCTTGACACGTGTCGGGAAGCACAACAGCAGAAGGATCCAAGCCCAAGTTATTCCTAATAGCTGAGCAAGAAGGCAGATGAACTTCAAGTTTTTTCCTTACCACTTATTCTAGGCTGCAGGCTGAGAAAGAGGTATCAGCTGAGTAGGCAGAGAAAGTAATGCAGCCTTGCTTGACTTTCCTACTCCAAGAACACTGACTGAACATAAGAACTTGCTTCTGATATACTAGTAGAGAAATGAAGGATGGCAAAGTCAAATCTAGAAGTAAATAGTTATGATTTTAATGGGTTAACTGTAAGCATATGGTCTAAGAAAAAGTGAAAAAAACATCTAATGGCAAGTATTCTCTTTTTTGGGAAATTTGAGAAACTGTAACCAATTTGGGAAAGACACTAAAGAAAAAATGGTTTCTAACACACTAGTTCTCATTTCTCTGTGCTTCTAGAATATATAGAAATTCATGTCTTGAAAAAGCACTCCATAATGACAATGATGAGGACAATATAGTACATTTTGATTTGATTATTGTGAGGATGAAACAATACTGTCTCAATTATCTTTTAATCACTAGAAGTACCTGATGTAACCAGGTACAGCTTCAATATAAAACATATGAGTGTTTTCTCTGTATAATGCCAGTACATACATATAATGTGACACTGGAGGTGGCATGGCAATTAGGGTATAATTGCTGTAATTACTGATGGAATTACTCATATTCCTCTATGCTACTTTTTCTAATTATCTTGGTTTAATGAAAATGTGTATTTTTGCAATGAACAGGATGTGGCCATCATTTGGCTGCCTGCCTGGGATGATGTACAGTGGCTGTCCCTTGAATGAACATAGAGCACAGAGGTCACCACTTGTTTGCAGGAAGAAGAGGTTTCTGGAACACAACAGGCAATTTAAATGCATGTCATGAACATCCTGCAAAAACTCACAGATGGGTTTCATTGGAAGAAATATAACAGTAGGGGGGGACATTATCCTAGAAGGAGCCCAATAGCTTTACAGTCTTCAGACTTTAATGAGGATGACTTGTAAAAATAGTACAAAGGTTTCATACTGTTTGTCCATTCTTATTCTAGTCTCTGACTCAAAATGGATTCAAAACAGCTCCATTTATCTTGGTTTTGTTACACTATTCATCACAAGAACGAGGCCTAAAAGATTGGTGCTTTAAACATTCTGAAAATGACAAGACTTGAAAGAAGCTTACTGTCACTCTTTTTACTTCATGTATTTTAAATACCTTGGAAACTTAATTGGTAGGCTATGCTGTCTATTTATTCATTTATTAGCCACCTAAACAGAGGTTAAGTAGCTACCCATTGAACACCGAATATATGGTCGTTAAGAACATATATCTAATATATCCAGTTTTTTCTTAGGAGTAAAAGGTATCTTGTAAATCCAGGTAATTATTGGTATCACAGTTTTTTGGTATCATCAATCAGAAGAGCTGTAGTATATACTTTATTAAGTCTATGCAAACTTTATGATAGGAAAATACAAATAAAATGGGGGAAATTGTCTTGATTCAGTCACTTGACAGTTCTGAAGATCTGCTGTCTGGGCCTGTATTAGTTTCCTATGGCTTACAAATTACTACAACACTAGTGTCTTGAAACAATACAAAGTTATTATTATTTTACTGCCATGGAAATCAGAAGTCTAGGGTCAATTGAACTACATACCTACAGAAGCTCTAGTGAAGAATTTGCCTCCTTGCTTTTTCCAGCTTGATTCATGGCCACGTCACTCCAGCCTCTGCATCTCTTCCAACCATCTGGCCTCATGCTTACAAGGACCCTCGTGATTACATTGCGCACATCCAGATAATCCAGGATAATCTCTGTCTCAAAGTCATTGACTTCGTCACATCTGCAAATTCTCTTTGCCATATAAGGTAACATAGTTACAAGGTTCTAGGGATTAGTATGGGGACACTTATGGGGGCCCCTTATTCTGCCTACCATAAGGCTTCTTTTTCTATCTTAAAATGGAGGCAGAGGACTCCTCTGTCTCCGCTTTTTTAAAACATCAATGGTTCCTGAAGAGAAGTCAATCACTGTTAACTCAATTTTTATAGAGCCAAAAAATGTCAGAAATTGCATGTTTAAGATTTCTATTACAGAGCTAGTTTTTACTTCTTTCAGTTTTTACTACTGCCTAGTCAATAGTCCAACATGAATATCAGCACCAAGAAAACATGCACCCAGATGTGTGTTCCTAAATGAAGTGAAGTGAAAGTCGCTCAGTCGTGTCTGACTCTTTGCGACCCCGTGGACTACATAGTCCATGGAATTCTCCAGGCCAGAATACTGGAGTGGGTAGCCTTTCCCTTCTCCAGGGGTTCCTAAATGAAATGAACTAAAATCCATTTGTTACCTTCTACCTGCCTCCGTATACTGACATAACCATTAGGCTCTTTTCCCTAAGCATCCAAGCTTTTGACTTTCCTACTGCAGATCTTCTGAAGCCCCTTATCCCTTTCTATGAGATTTTTTTCACTCTTTGTAGATGCCCCTCCAGGAAAGGTTGGAGTCCATGGCAATTCCAAACTTCCCCCTTCCTCATTGAATGCAGATTGAATAATAAACTGAGCAAAGTTAAGCCAGAAATAAATGTTCTTCTGTGTTTCTGTATCTCAGTGTACATTTTGTTTCCCTAAAAGGTATTCATATAAGTGTCAGAAATGAAATAAGGATATAAGTGCCACAACAAAAAAAAATTTCCTGAGTAGGAAGATAAACTATAATCCTGGATAAATATTCCTAGAGAGGAATACCAATCCAATACCAGTCCCCCAACAACTGCTCACATCTACTCAATGAATATGTAGAAATTAAATATGTCAGCATAGATGACAGAGTAACTAACAGATAATGAGTAATCAACAGGGTCATCACCTAACTGCATATCAGCTGGGATGAATTTATATAAACACAACATAATACAATACTGTGTGCTGTAGGTCAAACTGGCAGGATCAGTGACAAATGACCTTGATTTTTACATATTTTAAATGCCTTGGAAACTTAAATTGGCAGGCAATCCTATTTATTTATTTTATCAGTCTGCTGGTAAAATTAAATAAAAATTTAAGGAACATTCATTATAATCCAAATACTGTTTCAATAAGTATGAATGTTGTGCACATCCCTAAGATTTAGTTCTCTAAATTTGTAAATTCAGAAAGCATTTATTTATTTATCCAAGCACTGGATTAAGTATACAAAGATAATAACCCCTACCTCCACAGAGGGCTAGCATTCTGGTGAGGAACATAGACAATGCACATGATTAAAAAAAATAAGAGATATATTAGGTAGTGTTATGTTCTAAGGGGAAAAATAAAGCAGACAAGGGGATGTGAACTCTTAAGAGTGTGAGGTGATAGTATGCTGTAATGTTCTTTATGTTTCTGGCTTACTTCACTCTGTATAATGGGCTCCAGTTTCATCCATCTCATTAGAACTGATTCAAAGGAATTCTTTTTAATGGCTGAGTAATATTCCATGGTGTATATGTACCACAGCTTCCTTATCCATTTGTCTGCTGATGGGCATCTAGGTTGCTTCCATGTCCTGGCTATTATAAACAGTGCTGAGATGAACATTGGAGTGCACATGTCTCTTTCAGATCTGCTTTCCTCGGTGTGTAATCCCCCAGAAGTGGGATTGCTGGGTCATATGGCAGTTCTATTTCCAGTTTTTTAAGGAATCTCCACACTGTTTTCCATAGTGGCTGTAGTAGTTTGCATTCCCACCAACAGTGTAAGAGGGTTCCAGCATTTATTGCTTCTAGACTTTTGGATAGCAGCCATCCTGACTGGCGTGTAATGGTACCTCATTGTGGTTTTGATTTGCATTTCTCTGATAATGAGTGATGCTGAGCATCTTTTCATGTGTTTGTTAGCCATCTGTATGTCTTCTTTGGAGAAATGTCTGTTTAGTTCTTTGGCCCATTTTTTGATTGGGTCATTTATTTTTCTGGAATTGAGCTGCAGGAGTTGCTTGTATATTTTTGAGATTAATCCTTTGTCTGTTGCTTCATTTGCTATTATTTTCTCTCAATCTGATGGCTGTCTTTTCACCTTACTTATAGTTTCCTTTGTTGTGCAAAAGCTTTTAAGTTTCATTAGGTCCCATTTGCGGGAAGACCCAGAGGAATCAGGTGGAGGGGAAGGTGGGAGGGGGGATCAGGATGAGGAATACATGTAACTCCATGGCTGATTCATGTCAATGTATGACAAAACCCACTGAAATGTTGTGAAGTAATTAGCCTCCAACTAATTAAAAATAAATGAAAAGAAAAAAAAAAAATCACTCTAAGGGTAAGCGGAAGTTCCAAGCATGAGCCTGGTTTCTGTTTTAGTTATTTGTCTTTTTAATAATGTTTTTTGTTATTTCTGCCAGTTTTGTTTTACAAATGAAAGTTTTATCAGCCTTTTCTTAGATTTTGAAATCAAAACAAATCAAATCATATTTAAATTATTATTGGAATATTGACTAGAATTGTATAACATTTATACATTAAAATAAAAACCGGAAAACTTAAAAAAAAAAAAAAAGAGCGTGAGGTGGTTATATTTTGGACAGGGTAGTCAAGGAAAGAGTCACTGAAAAGGTGACCTTTAGGGAAGAGAGAAAATATGTGAGATCAGTTAGCCATGCAGGTATCTGGAAAAGGGGCATTCCACACAAAGGCAATAGAAATATCAAAGATCCTGGACTGCTCTTATAAGCAAGAAGGTCAGCCAGTGGTGGGAGCTGAGAGAGAAAGATGGAAGTGACAGTAATCAAATCAGAGGTAAAATGAGGAGCAGATGCCATGGAGTGTGTAGATCATGATTATGACTTATTCTGAATGAAATATGAAGGCACTCAAGTATTCCGAACTTCAATGGGATGACATAATCTGACGCGTGCTCAACAGGGTCAGTCTGGCCCAACAGTGAAACTAAAGGAGGGTAAGCCCAGAATTAGGGAACCAGTCTGAGAGCTATGCAATAATCCAGAAATGATGGTGGCTTGTGCAGGCTGGTGCCAGTTGAGATGGGGTAAAATGGCCAAATTCTGACAGAGAAGAGTTAAAAGGATTTGCTGGAAAACTAGATTTGAGTGTGAGAGAGAGATGCATCAAGGATTACCCTGAGGTTTGGGGCTGAATAACTGGGGAAATGGAGTTGTCATAACTGAGATGGAAAAGACTGTAGGAAAAACTGATTTGTGAGGTCAAAGTGTATTGGGCACCAATTTCAGCCCTTGGGGAATGGGGCAGGTTCCTTCCCCACACACCACCAACCAATTGTGGGGACACCAGCTGGTGTCCTATAATTTAACTCAACTCTGATATTATGTACCTGAAGATAACATTAGATTCCACAGGTTAAGGGTGGGCTCAATTCTACAAGAATCCCCCTCCCCAACTTCAGGTGCCAGTCACAAGCCCAAGTTGTTGACTGTGCTTCTAACAAACTGGCCATAAATCAGAGGTTTCCATGAGCCCATCCTTCCTTGGGTTTGATTAATTTGCTAGAGTGGCTCACTGAATTCAGGGAAGATTTTACTCAATAGATCACCAGTCTATTATGCAAGGATATAATTCAGGAATGGCCAGAAGGAAGAGATACATGAGGCAAGGTGAGAAAGAGTGAGGCACTTCCATGCCATCTCTAGGCACACCACTGTTTCCAAATCGCCACGTGTTCACCAACCTGGAAGTTCTTTGAACACTTTCTTTTGGGGCTTTAATGGAAGTTCCATTTCATAGGTCTAATTGATTAAATCATTGGCCATTGGCAACTGAACTCAATATTTAGCCTTTATCCACTCCCTGGAAGTAAGGGGTATAAGACAGAGTTTCAACTTCTAATCACAAGGTTGGTTCTGGCAACCAGCCCTTACCCTTTGGTGCATTCCAGTCACCTCATTCGCATAACAAAAGGCCTTTCTCTCTCATCATTTAGGAAGTCCTAAGGGTTTTGAAGGGGACGACAGAGGATGAGATGGTTGGATGGCATCACCAACTCAATGGACATGGGTTTGAGTAAACTCCGGGAGTTGGTGATGGACAGGGAAGCCTGGCGTGCTGTGATTCATGAAGTCACAAAGAGACCGACACAACTGAGTGACTGAACTGAACTGAACTGAAGGGTTTTAAGAACTCTGGGCCAGAAATGGGGACAAAGACCAAAGACCAAATATACATTTCTTAAAATAAATCACTTTAATGGAAATTCAAGAGCCCGGTCTGGGATATGTTTAGCTTGAAATGCCTATTATGCAGCCAATTAAAGACATCGAGAAGCCACTTAAATATATGGCTTGGACACATATTCAGCTGTAGGCTGCCATCCACCTGGCTGGCAGGGAATCCAACCTCAGTCATTATCAGGGTAATTTTCCTCTCCACTGGATATTAGGATCACAGGCTTACATTACGCCAGAAACCAGGAAGGACACGTCCTTACTCTACAAGGAGCCCAGCATTATAGTTGTTTCTTTTCCTCCATGCTGCTGTCAAGAACTGGTACTTGAGTCATTGCCCATAGGCTTGTCTACATGCATGACCTTCTCAAAGATTCTGAAGCAAAAGTATCTCTAGAGAGAGAAGGGAAATGTGGGCCTTTCAAAAGGTCTTTCCTTGAGATTTTTCCATAGAGTAAGAATGGGGGAAAGAGATACTATTACCAGTTAATGTTTTTAAAAATCTAAACAAACTCTCATTTACACTAAGACGATGCACATGCTTAGTATGTCTTTCTCTTTTACCATTCAGTGTTTAGGTTTATATGTCTATTCAAGTCTGTTAGTTTACTTGACTACAACATGATGAAGAAACATGAAGCTCAGGAAAGTTCAGGGGTTGACCAGCGCTCACACAACAAATGAAATAGTATCTTTGGATTAAATGACTGCACATAAAACCTAGCACCCAAATGTGAAGTCAAGCATCCAGGTCTTTCTTTTTAGTGCTCCTTTACCTTATCACAAGTTGTCACCTTCAAGTGAATCGATGGAGATGATTTGCATCTAGCCTATTAATCATTTAAATGTAAATGAGTGCTTCAGAGTTTATATACTTACAGTGTATGTCATGATCCGTGCATAGGTTGGAAAAGAATTTCCAGACATGAGACACAATGAGAGAGAAATAAAGTTTATTAGAGTGGGAGACGCTGTTAGAACAGCGGGCCAGCTCAAGGGAGAGCCGATGTTGAACAGGGGTCCTTAGTCCACTTTTATACCCAGGGTACGAGGAGTGGGACAGGGGTCTTGTGGGTCATTTGCTGATGGATGAGGAATGTATAGTGGGTGGGGGAAGAGTAGGACAAATACCTTCTCCCTACGGGGTAGGAGGGGAGACAGGTTATACTGTTCCATTAATAGTTACAACATGGGGGAGGAAAGGATGATAAGGGTCTGGTTTTTCTGTTCCTGCATTCCAAGACCCTCCTTGGTTTTATCTGCTCTTTCATCCTTGGGTCAGCACAGTATATAAGTATAGAATAATGTTTCTGGTATATTTCCAGTTTAAAAACAGGTTCTCATTGTACCAAGGGTTTCTCAGGTGGATCAAGTGGTAAAGAATCGTCTCCAATGCAGGAGCCACCGGAGACGTGGGTTCCATCTCTGGGTCAGGAAGATCCCTTGGAGAAGAAAATGGCAACCCATTCCAGTATTCTCGTGTGGAGAATCCCGTGGACAGAGGAGTCTGGTGGGCTACAGTCCATGGGATCACAAGAGTCAGACACGACTTAGCAACTACACCACTACCACCCATTGCACCAAAATGTATTGTACTCATTAAATAATCTGACCAAACCCAACATTTTAATCAATCCGTCTCATTTATCTACTATATGAGAAAGTAAATATCCTTCTTTTTTTTTTTAACTGTATGTTCAAGATCTGATGTTGGAGATCTTTACTTGTCATTAAGGTGGCTCTTTTATTTTTCTCATAAATAAAATTTACCTCGAAGATACTTTCAAAAGATAGCTATTCATTTCAGCTGAAAAGCATTAGATCTTTAAATTCAAAAAATATTTCACTGAGCTTCTTCCAAAGCAAAATTTCTTAAAGTACTCAACCAACTTGTGAAATATTTTGGTTTTATATAAGTTTTCACTGATTCTAGGCAACAACATTTTGACAAACAAGTTTAGCATTGAAACTAACAGTTGCAATTCAGTAGAAAGAAGTTCTCTCTTTTTCATTTTAATAACATTTCTGCACAAATTCCAAAACGATAGGGTCCCTGTTATTCTGGGTACAATGCTCATTACTCATGTCTGCTGGGGCATTATTAGATGTATACTTTGGAATAAAGGGGGCTTTTACAATGTCTAATATGATGTCCTTTGCAATCTGTTATTAGCCTGTGCATCGCCTTGCCAGTTAATCATCCCATTACAGAATTTGAAAATCTGACAACCCAGAGGGATTGAAATGCACTGTGCTACAAGATTAGAAATAGCTATATGGAAATGAAGTAAGGATAACAAATGTTGTAGATTGGTATATAAAATAAAGACTTCGAAAAATGTTTGTTCTGGAGATCTCTCAATACTTCAACCATAAAAGAAACAAGGGCAACAAACAAGCAGGGAGACCAGAGAATCATTGACTTGACCACAGGCAAGGAATAAAATAAAACCAGCAGTTTGTACCGCATTTCTTGGAAGCTCTCCAGCACAATTAAAAATCAAATTAGGATATACACCAGGTCTCTAGTTACCTGCCCTGTCACCGGAGAGCAGGAGAGGCCGATGCCTTTCGTCAGTCACCCCCAGAACTGCGCAGCACCGTTAATCTTACCGCTTGTCTACGTGTTATGGTTGGTCCCTTTGCTTCTGTGTACTTTGCTGCCATCTCCAGGAAACTGTGATGACAAGAACAGTCCAAACTAGAAGGCTGTTACAGCCCTAGAAAAAAGCCTTGGGTTTTTTCAAAGTGACTGCATTTGAAAGCATCTTTAATAGGAAGACCTTTGGAAATTCAAAATATTTGCAGCTATCAATGGTATTAGACCACAGATAGAATATATATTGGTTATTTGTAACTAAAAATCACACTTTAAAACAAGTTTCATTAGCAAAGTGCCAAATTCACAAGAAATCCCATTAAAATAATATGTCTAATGCCCATATTGTTAGAGATAATAGTAAATTACTTTGTCGTGAATATCCTTATTGCTATAACAGGCCAAAGAATTAATGGTAAATTGGTCACATTGATTATATTGAATTACTATAAATTCAAATCCTTTTTTAGTGAACAAGTTCTCTAAAGGAGATAGCGCACACTGAACTTCCATTTGCTAGTGACCATAAAAGAGGGTAATAAAAAAGCTGGAGGCAGGAATTCGTGGATTTCTAGAAAAAAAATCTAAATCAGGGAGGTTGGGGATCAGTGCTAAGGATTTTAAATTCGGTAAACTTCTACCTGTAGGATGGTTACTGCCAGACAGGCCCCCTTCACTGGCATATAAAGAAAAAGGAAACAATTCTTACAGCACTCAGGGAAAACTGAAGGTACTTCTTAGCTAGAAATAGATAAAGCAAGTGCATTGAGGTTCAATGTCATGTATGACAAGACAGAGACCCTTCACAGTGTCAGTGCAGGGAACGCTAGCCTGTGACTGACCAACGTGGGAAAGAGAGAGTGCCTGCTCTGACGTTAATTACTTACGTTTGGTCAAAAATGTACAATATAATAACTGAACAACTCTTTATTTCATAGATGACTTTTGATATCTGAACCATACATGTCCACACTTAAGATAAAGTAAAGGATATCTGACCATGCTTTTCATCTTTTAAAAAAAAGACCCTGCGCTAATCTTCAGATATTCTGGTAAAAGGTGTATCTTCAATGCCCAGGAGAAAAGAATAGACCTCTAGTATATAGTCAAGGAATTCTTAACATGGGAAGTCTAGGTAGTCCATGCTTGAGATCAGAATTTACATCATCTTTTCCCCCTCTTCAATGCAATATCTTTTACAAAAGGGACAGTGTCTTATTTATCTATAATCTTAGCTCCTAGCAAAATGTATGGCACTATAGACAATCTTTAAATGCTTGTTGAGCTGAAATAAATATAATAAACATGTCACTTAAGGTTATTTGTTGATGATGGCTTTTAAAACTTCTAAAATAACATTTCCAATCCTTGGGAAAACTGCCATTGTTTTGAAGCAAACTGCTACACCTTTGCAGGAAGGAAAGATAGCTCACAAGCACACATCTCTATGGAAACTAAGCCACAGTCTATGTACAAATAAATGTGAGAATAGTACAAGTTAATAGTAATAGTTTTTCTAATCCTGTTTTTTTAAATACTGAAAAAAAATGTCTAACAATGGACTCTATTTTCTTGAAAATATTAAGGATAAAAAATTAACAATCATAAGAAAAATATCAACAGAATGAGTCAGCCAATTAAAGATTCCTTGACAGAAAAGAAGCCTTGACTCAGAAAACAAACCAGAGAAAACTAGGTGAAAGACGTCATTTCAGCACATACAGTACACAACAGGTAACAGACAAATGGGAGGCAGTGACTCCACTGTGCACCGAATACTCAAAAGGGAGACCAGTTAGATTTACCAGAAAACTGTGAACTTCTTTGAAGAATAAAAGACTGGTGGCTCATAAATTTGAAAACTACACAAGCTTGGTTTGCCATAAACATCATCAAATTTACTTTATAAATAAAATGGTCTACACCACCCAGACCAGGAAAACAAGCAATTCTTAAGGTTTATACATTTTTATCTGACCATTGTCTTTAGATTAGACCAAAGGAATGGAAAAGGCATTTCCCTTCACTGTAAATTAGTCTAAAATGTACTCAGGCTCTTGGCTGTCACCTGCCCAGGAAACAGCTCTTCCAGCCGAGCTGCCAATGTACTGCCTTCTGTAAATGGACCCATGCTGAAAAAATGAAGGGGCCAGTCCTTGTCCTAGGCTGATAAGTAGCCTCCATCCCATTAAGCACAAGACACAAGAAGAGGCAAAGCCCCATAATTCTAATATACCAGCTGTCCTAATTATTACAGAAAGAAAATTGATATCTTAATGCTGATTTTAGTAGGCATGAGAAAAGAAAATTTTTAGTGGATCAGCTGCATAACAGAACCTGTTGACCAACACTTTTATACATCTAAACTATAAGAAATATGTCTCTGAAGATACATTGGCACACCCCAACGTGCCCAATGAATGCATGTGCTAATGCTCAGGGTTTGTAACATATTTCCACAAGATAATTTCCCCTAAACCCTAAATTTGCCCCAAAACTAAAGCAATATTCAACCCAGAAAATAATTTTCATTAATTATACTATCCCTTCAGGCTATTTCCCCTTCTATAGGCTATAATATTAGTCATTTTTTATGCAATAATTTCATGGATTTGTTAGGAGGATGAAATAATATATACACAAAGTGCTTATAAATGTAAGAGAGGTATAAAAAAATTGTTTTTATTTTTACTGAGTAGAAAGGGACTTCTCCCCACACTTCTCAGGCTCTCAAAGTGTGCCTCAAATATAAACATAGACCAAAATAATCTGATGTACATATTTAAATTGATGGCATTATGAGATAAAAATTTCAAAAGAGAATGAAAGTATTTTTTCTCAAGGTTGGCTGGTTGGAGCATCGGGAACCTGACACTAAATCATTCTACTACTAGCACAGACTTAAGGGAACCAGCCCAGACCTAGGAAGGCTCAGTCTTGGGGAGAAAGCACAATGCTTTACCAGAACAGGGGGTTACCTGGGTAAGGGCTGGACTCTAGCAGGTGGCACCTCAGTTAACATCTCTGTCCAGATCAGTAATGAAGCTGACAGATCATAACCAAGTCATTCCATAGCCACTCTGTGAGCTCATTGCCCCGCTTTACCCACAGCAACTGGAGCAGGTTGCATCTTCTCTGCTAACCTGGTAGGAGGCGTCAGCTGGAGTCTTAAAATAGAAATTAGTACAGACAAAGCAGAAGAGGAAGTAGGAGCAAACAGTCTCCACTAAATAATCTTTGAGGGTCTAGATATCCACAGCCCTTTGGAATATATTTTGTCTTTAAACCATCTTGACGTTCATTTCCTGCCTGTTCTTTAACTTATTTGGCCCTCACCAGAATTCTTCTGATCCTGTCTTGATTCACAAAATAACTAGTCGGATGCCTTCTTTACATGCCTATGGCACTCAATGCTCACTTTACAGTGACTTCTGTCCTACTGAATTAAAAATACCCATGTATCTGTGTATTTCCCAACTGTTCACTTTTGACTAGTACTTTCCTCTATATAGTTCACTCAGACCACCAATCAGAATTCTGCCTACTTAGGTGATACCTCTAAAGGCCATTAAAATTATAATGAACACCCACTTGGAACCATGTAACCTCTCATATTTGTTTATACCTTAATGGACACTTCATTCTGAATTGCCCACATCCTGAAGCTGGGCATGAAGTCCGCTTAGAAACCAAGAAATCCCTGTGGGGATAGCATACCAAATAGAAGTCAGATGCAATCATGAACATGTAATAAATTAATGGAAAGTATGGAGGACAGCTGACATTGCCAAAAATAAATGTGAGTTCAGGAACACTATCTCCTACATTATGGATGGTGCAAAAGGAATTGCGTAATTGCAAAAAATTACAAAAAAGAACAAAAATGCCTGCCAGTTTTCTAGAAATCAATTTATTTAACTTTTTCTACTGAGTGAATCAATTCACAATGTTAGTAAACATTTATTTAATAACCTACAGTGTAGAAGCATTGTGTTGAGTGTTAGATGAGGAAACACAAAAAAAGCTGAAAAGGTTTATAGAGGTCTACCATGTTCATGGAAAGCCTATTCTAGTTACAAGAGTGTGGGACGGGGGAGGGAAAGGAGGCTCATCAGGGAGGGATCATGTGTATAACTGTGACTGATTTCCATTGTTGTATGGCGGAAACCAACACAACGTTGGAAAGCAATTTTCTTCCAATTAAAAAATAAACCAAAAAAAAAGAACGTGACTTTGTGAGTTCTTTCATCTTACACCCTATTTCAGCAAATGAAGAATCTCTTTGCAATCATGTGAATGCACTTGGATTCTATCCTCAGTAGCAGTCAAGCACCTGGAGAGGAGCAGCAAAGTGTTGCCACCTTTGCTTGTGGCACGTGGCAATGATGTGCTTGGCCCACGATGCCTCTCGTTCTTTCCTACAAGTGCTCAAGACTTCTTGGTTACAGTGGTGATGATCTTCGGCATTGTTTGCAGTGCTTTATTCCTTTATCTTTATTGCTGTGTTTTGCCTTAACAGTTCAGTTACATAAAATCAAGGATGCTCTGTCAGTTAAATGATGAAGCATCAAAGTTTTCTGTGGAAATTACATTTTAGATTTAGGAGAACTCATCCTCGAGGGATATTTCAGGAACAAATTATCCTCTCAAGGCTGAGGAAAGGAAGAGAGGGACAAACTGTAACATAATAATAATGATTTTCCCCAATAATTGCAAAAATTAAATTCAATTAGCAAGGAGTTTCTTGAAGAACTGGAAAAATATTTTAAAGTTCAGAAAGAAGAATCAATATGTGATTGTTGCCATGATACTTGGGGGTGAGAGGGAAAAAAGAATAGTGAAATTGTACCTACAAAACATTTAAATGATTAAACTACACTGATGAAATCAGTATGGGCTTCCCAAGAGGCTCAGGGGAAAAGAATCTGCCTGCAATGCAGATGTAGGAGATGCAGTTTTGATCCCCTGGGTGGAGAAGATCTCCTGGAGAAGGAAATGGTAACCCATTCCAGTATTCCCGCCTGAGAAATTCCACGGACAGAGGAGCCTAGCAGGCTACAGTACATGGAGTTGCAAAAAGTCAGACATGACAGAGAACTCACAATGAAATCAGTATAATATTGGCATAGAAAGAGCCAAATAGATAAATGAAACAGAAGAGAAAATCCAAAACAGATCCAAGTATACATAATAATGATATATGATAAAAGAAGCACTTCAATCTGTTGGAAAAGAGGGTGTTTGTATAATTGTGTACATAAATGGAAAAAATTAAAGACAGACTTCCACTTCATATAAAAACAAATTTTAGATGGGTTTATAACCTAAACCTGAAAAAGAACTATGAAAAATATTTTAAAATAGGAGATTATTTATAAAACCTCAAGGTAGGGAAATTCTTAAGCAATAAAGGGAACCCAGAAGCCACAAAGAAGATAATTAATTTTTTAAAGTAGTAAAACAAAAAGAATTCAGCTTTGTATAAAACACCATAAACAAGATTAAGGAAAAAATTATATTCTAAAAAAATTCTAAAAAATTCATGGCTAACAAATACTTCTATTCTTATAATGCAAAATGCTTCTACTGACTAATAAGCAAAACAAGTATTTCCATAGAAAAATGGGAAAAACAAAATCAAATGGCAATGTAAAGAAGAAATACAATTTACAGAAAAACAAATGCTCAACCTGACAATAACAAGAAAAATACAAAAGTAAAATAACCAGATTTTTTTCACCCATTATTGTTGCAAACAAATAAGACAGGTATTTCCAGTGCTAATGAGGATGTGGAACCCAGGCAATCTCGTGCAGTAGTGATAGGAGTCTGAATTGTTTCTTTTGTAAAGTATCTGACAGTTTCTGCTAAAATATTAAATGTGCACAGCCTTTGACTCAGTAATTCTATTTCTAGAAATTCATCATATGGAAAAAATCACAAATACAACAAGATGCATGTAGGAAAATATTTCCTGAAGCATTGTTAGACACACCAGTGACTGGAAACAACCTGAATGGCTATAAATAAAGTAGTGGTTACATATAATAAGGCATGACAGATGATTCTGCAGTTGTTAGAGAGGAGTGGTTTTGTACTGACCTGAAAATCTGATATGTAATTAAGTGGGGAAAAAAAGCAAGTTGTAGGCCAATATTTATAGTATAATCTTATTATGATATAAAGAAAAACCTCTATAAATGTGTATATATTTTCATATATGTATGCAGATCAAGAAGCAACAGTTAGAACTGGACATGGAACAACAGACTGGTTCCAAATCAGGAAAGGAGTACGTCAAGGCTGTATATTGTCACCCTGCTTGTTTAACTTATATGCAGAGTACATCATGAGAAACGCTGGGCTGGAAGAAGCACAAGCTGGAATCAAGATTGCTGGGAGAAGTATCAATAACCTCAGATATGCAGATGACACCACCCTTATGGCAGAAAGCAAAGAACTAAAGAGCCTCTTGATGAAAGTGAAAGAGGAGAGTGAAAAAGTTGGCTTAAAGCTCAACATTCAGAAAACTAAGATCATGGCATCTGGTCCCATCGCTTCATGGCAAATAGATGGGAAAACAGTGGAAACAGTGTCAGATTTTATTTTGGGGGGCTCCAAAATCACCACAGATAGTGACTGCAGCCATGAAATTAAAAAATGATTACTCCTTGGGAGAAAAATTATGACCAACCTAGACAGCATATTAAAAAGCAGAGACATTACTTTGCCAACAAAGGTCCATCTAGTCAAGGCTATGGTTTTTCCAACAGTCATGTATGGATTTGAGAGTTGGACTGTGAAGAAAGCTGAGCACCAAAGAATTGATGCTTTTGAACTATGGTGTTGAAGAAGACTCTTGAGAGTCCCTTGGACTGCAAGGAGATCCAACCAATCCATCCTAAAGGAAATCAATCCGAATATTCACTAGAAGGACTGATACTGAAGCTGAAACTCCAATACCTTGGAGTTCTTCACCTGATGTGAAGAACTGTCTCATTTGAAAAGACCCTGATGCTGGGAAAGATTGAAGGCAGGAGGATGAGATGGTTGGATGGCATCACCGACTCAATGGACATGAGTTTGAGTAAACTCTGGGAATTGGTTATGGACAGGGAGGCCTGGCGTGCTGTGGTCCATGGGGTCGCAAAGGGTCTGACACAACTGAGCAACTGAACTGAACTGAACTGATGCATATATTGGATTGGCCAAAAAGTTTGTTCAGTTTTTTCCATACATTGTTAAAGGAAAACCCACATGGACATTTCAGCCAACCCAATATGTGCATGTGTAGATACACATACATATTTTTTTCTAAGTGGAAGAATACCAGGATACCCACGAAATGTTAATATTGGGGTTTTTTCCAGGAAGATAGGATTAGAGGCATTATAGAAGGGGAAACTAAGAATTGTTCCTTCATATACCTTTGTTTTGTTTGGATGCTTATGATAAGCATATTAATTTAGAAACTTAAGCATATTTTAGAAGTAGCTGCTGATTCTGACATTTTATCCTTACTTTAACTACTTTATTTATTCAACAAATATTTATTGGTGTTTAAGCTTAAAACTAAAATTGTGTAATTCCTTTAAAAAATTCAAAATAAACCAAATCAACAAGCAAAATCATTTAACTGTTTGGGATATTTTGCAACAGTGCAATCATTCAATTAGTTTTACTCATCCATTAGGCTTAAAATTTTATGGCAGTAGTTCTGTGGTTAGAACACAAATTAGTAACATGGGTACAGTAATGAAAAACATTGTTATTTATTCTATACTATATGACACAAACCCAAATACTCTGTGTTTGACAAGATTCAGGAGTTTTTCTTTTAATATATATTCTACCTCAGTTACTCTATGGATCCCATCTTATGGGAAGACATACCTCAAGACAAAAATATTAATCTAAATTCTCATACTTGACTGTAAATTTCCTTCCTGCACTTTGGGTAGCTATTGCATTTATCAGAAGCCCAGAAGTTCAACTCATTAAGTTTTCCTAAGAGAAGTCACAAAAAAATTGAAGGGGTGTGTGTGTGTGTGTGTGTGTGTGTGTTAGTTACTCAATGATGTCTGACTCTGGGACCCCATGGACTGCAGCCTGCCAGGCTCCTCAGTTCATGGAAACTGAAGCTAATAGCTGCCAAATGTTGACTTGAGAGACCCACTAATATAAGAGGCTTTATAAGAAGTGTATTATGTAGCCACTCCTCTAGACTCTCTGTCTATTAATGCCTCCATTCCTTCACTTTTAGCGGGGAGAGGGAAAATCCTAGCGGGGTCAGAAATAAACATAACATCCAATTATACTTATTATTCTAGTTTCCTGATACATTTTTCTGTTCTCCCTTGATATCTGTCTCTTTATTCTTTAATTTTTTTCTTTCAATCGTTCTCTTTTTCAAGTGCTTTGGTGTAGTGGTATTATTTTAAATTTGAATCTTTTTATTTTTAATTGGAGGATAATTGCTTTACAACATCGGTTGGTTTCTGCCATACAACAACACAAATCAGCCATAAGTATACATATATCCCCTCACTTTGGAGCCTGCCTCCCACCGCCTCCCCCTAGTCCCACCCCTCCAGGTCATCAGAGAGCACCAGGCCAAGCTCCCTGTGTTCTACGGCAACTTCACACTAGCTAGCTATTTTACACATGGTAGAGTATATAGGTCAATGATACTCTCTCAATTCATCCCACCCTCTCCATTCCCATGTCTGCATCTCTATTCCTGACCTGCAAATAGGTTCATTAGTAGCATTTTTCTAGATTACATTTGTTATTGTTTTAGTTGCTAAGCCATGTCCAACTCTTCTGCAACCCCATGGACTCTAGTCTGCCAGGCTCCTCTGTCCATGGAATTTCTCAGACAGGAATAATGGAGTGGTTGCCATTTACTTCTCCAGGGGATCTTCCTGACCAGGGGATCGAACCCATGTCTCCTGCATTTGCAGGTGGATTCTTGACCACTGACCCAGCAGGGAAGCCCCTTAGATTCCATATATATTAATATATGATGTTTGTTTTTCTCTTTCTGACTTACTTCACTTTGTATTACAAGCTGTAGGTTTGTCCATTTCAGGTCAACTGACTCAAATTCATTTCTTTTTAAGGCTAAGTAATATTCCATTGTATATATGTACAACAACTTTATCTGTTCATCTGCTGATGGACATTTAGGTTGCTCCCATGTCCTAGCTATTGTAAACAGTGCTGTAATGAACATTGTGGTATATGTGGTTTTTTTTTTTTAATTATGGTGTTCTCAGGGCATGTGTGGTGCTTCCCACAAGGCACTAGTGGTAAAGAACCTGCTTGCCAATGCAGGAGATGCGAGAGATGCGAGTTCAATCCTTGGGTCGGGAAGAGCCCCTAGAGAAGGGCTTGGCAACCCATTCCAGTATTCTTGCCTGGAGAATCCCATGGACAGAAGAGCCTGGCAGGCTACAGTCTATAGGGTCACAAAGAGTCAGACACGACTGAAGCGACTTAGCACACACACACGTGGCACATGCCCAGTTGTAGGATTGCTGGGTCATATGGTAGTTTTATCCCTAGTTTTTTTTTTTTTTTTCATTTATTTTTATTGGTTGGAAGCTGATTACTTTACAATATTGTAGTGGTTTTTGCCATACATTGTCATGAATCAGCCATGGGTTTATACATGTTCCCCATCCTGAACCCCCCTCTCACCTCCCTCCCCATCCCATCCCTCTGGGTCTTCCCAGTGCACCAGCCCTGAGCACGTGTCTCATGCATCCAACCTGGACTGGCAATCTGTTTCACACTTGACAATATACATGTTTCAATGCTATTCTCTCAGATCATCCCAACCTCGCCTTCTCCCATAGAGTCCAAAAGTCTGTTCTATACATCTGTGTCTCTTTTTCTGTCTTGCATATAGGTTTATCATTACCATCTTTCTAAATTCCATATATATGCGTTAGTATACTGTATTGGTCTTTATCTTTCTGGCTTACTTCACTCTGTATAGTGGGCTCCAGTTTCATCCATCTCATTAGAACTAATTCAAATGAATTCTTTTTAATGGCTGAGTAATATTCCATGGTGTATATGTACCACAGCTTCCTCATCCATTCGTCTGCTGATGGGCATCTAGGTTGCTTCCATGTCCTGGCTATTATAAACAGTGCTGCAATGAACATTGGGGTGCACGTGTCTTTCAGATCTGCTTTCCTCGGTGTGTAATCCCCCAGAAGTGGGATTGCTGGGTCATATGGCAGTTCTATTTCCAGTTTTTTAAGGAATCTCCACACTGTTTTCCATAGTGGCTGTACTAGTTTGCATTCCCACCAACAGTGTAAGAGGGTTCCCTTTTCTCCACACCCTCTCCAGCATTTATTGCTTGTAGGCTTTTGGATAGCAGCCATCCTGACTGGCGTGAAGTGGTACCTCACTGAGGTTTTGATTTGCATTTCTCTGATAACGAGTGATGTTGAGCATCTTTTCACGTGTTTGTTAGCCATCTGTATGTCTTCTTTGGAGAAATGTCTGTTTAGATCTTTGGCCCATTTTTTGATTGGGTCATTTATTTTTCTGGAATTGAGCTGCAGGAGTTGCTTGTATATTTTTGAGATTAATCCTTTGTTGCTTCGTAACCCTAGTTTTTTAAAGAATCTCCTTACTGTTTTGCATAGTGGCTGTATAAATTTACATTCCCACCAGCGGTGCAAGAGGGTCCCCTTTTCTCCACATCCTTTCCAGAATTTAAAGAATTATATAATTTTTATTACTTTTTTCAAAAATACTAAAGTATACAAACTTAAGACAGTTCTTTGACACAAGGAAACAGTAAGTAAATAGATACACAGTCTTTATTCATAAAGATGGATTTATGCTTTATTCATGACTGGGATTAGTGTATTTTGAAAGAGGTACCAAACAGCTAGCCCATCCTTTCACCCAGTGAGGACACAGAGAGAAATCAGCAGTTTATAACCCAGAAAAGGGCCTTTATCAGAAACCAACCAGCACCCTAATCTTGGACTTCCAAACTCTAAATTGTGAGGCATAACTTTCTGCTGTTTATAAACTACCTAATACTGTGGGTTTTTTATTATAGCAGCCCCAAAAGACTAAGCCAATGATGAAAGACATATTTACTTGATTAGTTCCCCCAATGTATTAGGTTTATATCTGATAGAACTTAAACTTTCCAGGGGCCTTCTGAAAGTACAAGCACATGTATTAATTAAGCACCACTCAATTAATCTTAGAGTTTGGCTATTCTTTTTAAAGAAAAAAATTGATTACTCTGAGCTTTTCTGTTCTCAATAAGAGATTCTTAGAGAAAAAAACCTTAGAAAGTATTTCCTTTCCTGTATTACTCTATTTAAGAATTGTCTCCTTTTTCCCCAAAGGAATTTTTATTGTAGAGAAGCACCAGAACTCTGCTACCATTTTATAATTCTCTGCCCTGTTTTCTGAGTGATTTAAACTTTCACGTTTTACCAAGGCTAGTTTTGTTATGGAACATCTAAGTACTGACTCGTGGAAATTATTTTCAATATAAGTGCAAGCTACTACTACATAAGCTGCTGCTGCCACCCAATCACTTCAGTCGTGACTGACCACCCCATGGACTGTAGTCCGCCAAGCTCCTCTATCCATGGGATTTTCCCGGGAAGAATATTGCAGTGGTTTACCAGGCCTTCTTCCAGGGGATCTTCCTGATCCAGGGATCGAACCCACATCTCCTACATCTCCTGCATTGCAGGCGGGTTCTTTACCCCTTACCCAGTGGGGAAGTCCCTACTACATAAGAGGTAACTTCAAAAAAAGGCTGGGTCAGAATTAGGAATTCTTAAAAGACTTGTATCTAATGTAAATACCTAACTATGTGTAGAGTTCTAATTGCCTTGGAAAAGTGCAACAAAAGCAGAAATGATAAAAGGTAACATGTCTCTCTGGATCTTTTGTATTCCTAGCATCTTGTACACTGTAGACATTGTAGAAATATGGGATGAATAGATGAATGGATGAACAAATAAATAAAAGAATAAACACACTGTGACCCATTTGTTTAAGTTAATACTTAAAATGGGACTGATATGCTATTTCTTAGGAATCTATAGACTGGCTAGGTAGATTTTCTGCTGGTTTTGCCTTGGCTCATTCATTGAGCTGTATTTAGCTGCAGGATCAGCAGGCATAAAAGATCCAAGACTGCCATATTTAGATGTCCCATAATAGGTATTAACTGTCAACTGGGAGGCCCTGGTTTTTCTTCACATGGCCTCTCATCTTCTCATAAGTTAGACAGGCTTCCTTACATGACACTCTTTAGGCAGCATTCCAAGGGTGAAGATAAAAACTGCAAGGCCTCTTGAGTCCTAAGCTTTGAAATTCACATAGCATTACTTCTGCCACAGATATTGATCAAAGAGAGACACAAAACCAACCAGGTTCCAGGGATGGTGCAACGCACTCCACTCTGGAAGTGAAGAGCCACAGAGAATTTGGCCCACAGTCTACTTTCTGGAGAAGGCAATGGCACCCCACTCCAGCACTCTTGCCTGGGGAATCCCATGGATGGAGGAGCCTGGTAGGCTGCAGTCCATGGGGTCGTGAAGAGTCGGACACGACTGAGCGACTTCACTTTCACTCTTCACTTTCATGCATTGGAGAAGGAAATGGCAGCCCACTCCAGTGTTCTTGCCTGGAGAATCCCAGGGATGGGACGGGGTCGCACAGAGTCGGACACGACTGAAGTGACTTAGCAGCAGCAGCAGTAGCTACCTTCTGGTCACAATTACAACCCCTACAGGTGCAAAATTACTCACCCTCTCAAGAACCCAGAAAAGTCTCATCCAATCACAGCACTCCAAAATCCAATATCTAAAATTTGTATCCATATTTAGTTTACCACCTACCAAGGCACCATGAGACCAGCATCTTTTACAACACACTGTAAGAATTTGGGCCCTATTAGTAATCAACCTCCTAGACTCCATCTGCTCGCCCTTCCTTTGCATGACTTCTTCCCAAACTGCTACAGTATTTCTCCAACTCCTGACTCTTGCTTTCTCACACTTTTGCCCCCCTCCCCTATTTGCTCCTAATTGCTCCTCCTGTCAGCTAATACAATGTGTCTGGCATAACCCTAGGAACCTATCTCCACAAATGTCATAGGTGGGATGAGCCATGGCTACGAACTGCCTGACCCCAGAAATAGATATTCCTGGCCATCCCAAGCCATGGCTACGAACTGCCTGACCCCAGAAATAGATATTCCTGGCCATCCCAAAGCCAGAATGAGCACCAGAGGCAGAACTAGGCGTGACTGATGTTTATGATCCCAGAATGAAGAATGCAAGCTACTGAACACTGTCAAAGCCAGGGCGAGTGCCTGAGGCAGGGGAAAAATGTGGTCACTGTGATCCCGACCTCAGAGGTAACAAGCCATGAAGCCATGAGCAGGCACAGGTCACTACTGCCGACACCTTCCTGGGAGCCTAAGCAGTTTTGCTCTGATGAGGGACACATCACCTGGGGCTGATTTCTGGGAGAGCGGAATTCCCCTGAGAGTGGGGAGAGACCCACCTCAGACTGTAGCAACTTCCCACAGGTCCCCCTGCAGCAGGCAGTCCCCAAAGACCCCGACTGTGACTTCCATACCTCTCTCTCTCCCCAGCCCGACTGAGAAAGTGAGCCCTAACAAGCCACTACTTTCGCCCCCTCTAGTCTGAGCGGGGAACTGACACCAGAGGGTGGGCTACAAGCCGAGGTGGGTCCAAAACCAAAGTGGAGCAGCAGGGGCTGTGTGAGCAAAGAAGAGGAAGGGAATGCGCTCCTGTAGCTGCAGGTGCAGCAGATGAAATCCCCCGCAGTTAGCCTGAAACCGTGGACTTTGGAGGCAAGTACAAGCTGGAATAAGGCCAGATCTGAGCCTGAGCGGACCCCACAGAGCCCTCAGCAGGTTCAGAGACCTTCCTAGAAATATTAGAGGACTTTCTGAGAAGGCAGATTGGCTGGTGCTCCCTGTGTGGAAAGGACAACATAGGACTCAAGCGGACATTCTTCTTACTGCTACTCTATACATATTCTTTTCTTTTTTGTATTGTTCTAGTATTTTTCTTTATTAGTCCTTTAATTTTAATTTTTTAACTTACTTTTTCCTTTTTAAAAAACATTTTATTTTTAAATAAACTTTATTTCCTATTTTTACAGTATTCTATAGTTACATTGCATTCTTTCCATGTTTTTGATTTTGTATTTTTGCTAGTCTAATTTTTGGTGTTCATTTCCACTTACAGGTTTGTTTATTGGCTTGAATTCACTCTTCATTTTTGATTCCTGTTTTTATTCTTCTTTTTCTCTTTTCTTTTCTCTTTGTAAGTGTGTGTGAGTTTCTTTGGGTGTTCTTGTCTGTGAGTGTTGCTTTCACCATTTGTCTTAGGGTTTTGTCATCTGTGCTGTGTGGCTTGGGAAGTCTTGGTGCTACCACAAGGGGTGATGCCTGAACATCCAAGGTGGGAGAACCAGGTCCAGGAGTTTAGACCACCAGAGAACTCCCAACCCCTGGAACATTAACTGGCAAGAGCTCTCCCAGAGGACTCCATCTCCACACTAAGACCAAGTCCCACCCAAAGGCCAGCCAGTTCCAGTGCTGGACACCTCATGCCAAATCTTCAGCAAAACAGGAACAGAACCCAGCCCATTAGCAGACAGGCTGCCCAAAGCCATACTAAGCCCATAGACACTCCCAAAACACACCACTGAACACGGTATTGCCCTTCAGAGAGACAAGATCCACCATCCCCCTGATATCAAAACCAGACAAAGATGCCACGAAAAAAGAAAATGACAGGCCAATATCACTGATGAACATAGATGCAAAAATCTTCAACAAAATTCTAGCAAACAGAATCCAACAACACATTAAAAGGATCATACATCATGATGAAGTGGGCTCTATCCCAGGGATGCAGGGATTTTTCAATATATGCAAATCAATTAATGTGACATACCATAGTAACAAATTGAAAGACAAAAACCATATGATCATCTCAGTAGATGCAGAGAAAGCTTTCAACAAAATTCAACACCCATTTATGATAAAAACTCTACAGAATGTAGGCACAGAAGGTAGCTACCTCAACATAATAAAGGCCATAAACAACAAATCCACAGGAAACATTATTCTTGATGATGAAAAAAATGAAGGTATTTCCTCTAAGATCAGGCACAAGACAAGCATGCCCACTCTTGTCACTACTACTCAACATAGTTTTAGAAGTCCTAGCCATGGCATTCAGAGAAGAAAAAGAAATAAAGACTGTAAAAGAAGTAAAAACTCTCACTGTTTACAGATGACATGATACAATACATAGAAAACCCTAAAAACACCACCAGAAAGTTACTAGAGCTAGTCAATGAATATAACAAAAATGCAAGATATAAGATTAATACACAGAAATCCTTGCATTCCTATACACTAACAATGAGAAATCAGAAACAGAAACTAAGAAAACAATCCCATTCACCACTGAAACAAAAAGAATAAAATATCTAGGAATAAATCTACCTAAAAAGACAAAAGACCTGTATGTACAAAACTTTAAGACACCGATAAAAGAAATCAAAGATGACACAAACAAATGGAGAGCTACACCATGTTCTTGAACTGGAAGACTCAATATTGTGAAAATGACTATACTACTCAAAGCAATCTATAGATTCAGTGCAATTCCTATCAAACTACCAATGGCATTTTTCACAGAATTAAAACAAAAAGTTTTACAATTTATATGGAAACACAGAAGACCAAAGGAATCTTGACCAAGAAAAAAGGATCTGGAGGAGTCAATCTTCCTGACTTCAGACTATATGACAAAGATATATTAACACAATATTGTACTGGCACAAAAACAGAAATATTCACCAATAAAACAATATAAAAAGCCTAGAGATAAACCCAAACACCTATGGGCACCATATCTTTGACAAAGGAGGCAAGAATATACAATGGAAGAAAGGCAGCCTCTTCAATTAGTGGTGCTGGGGAAACCAGACAGTTGTATGTAAAAGAATGAAAGTAGAACACTTCCTAACACCATTTGCCTATTTGCCACTATTTGAATTTATTTGTCACTTTCACCATATAATCGTAAAGTGAAAGTGAAAGTTGCTCAATCATGTCCAACTCTTTGTGACCGCATGGACTATACAGTCCATGGAATTCTCCAGGCCAGAATACTGGAGTGGGTACTTGTTCCCATTTCCAGGGAATCTTCCCAATGCAGGAATTGAACCGAGGTCTCCTGCATTGCAGGCAGATTCTTTACCAACTGTGCTATCAGGAAAGTCCTTCCTAACACCATACACAAAAATAAACTCAAAATGGATTAAAGACTTAAACTGTAAGGCCAAAAACTATAAAACTTTTACAGGAAGACATAGGCAGTACTCTCTTTGATATAAATCACAGCAAGACCCTCTTTGACCCACCTCCTAGAGTAATGGGAATAAAAACAAAAAGAAACAAGTGGGGCCTAATGAAACTTCAAGGCTTTTACACAGCAAAGGAAAAAATAAACAAGATTAAAAGACAACACTCAGGGTGGGAGAAAATAATTGCAAATGAAACAACTGACAAAGGATTAATCTCCAAAATATATATGCAGCTCATACAGCTCAATATCGGAAAAACAGACAGTCCAATCAAAAAATGAGTTAAAAAACCTAATTTCTTTCTCCAAAGAAGACATACAGATGGCCAATAAACATATGAAAATATGCTCAACATCACTAATTATTAGAGAAATGCAAACTAAAATTACCATGAGGTATTACCTCACACCAGTCAGAAAGACCATCACCAAAAAATATGCACAAAATAAGTGCTGAAGAGGATGTGAAGAAAAGGGAACCCTTCAACACAGTTGGTGGGAAGGTAAACCGATACAGTCATTATGGAGAACAGTATGGAGATTCCTTTAAAAAACTACAAATAAATCTACTATATGATCCCGCAGTCCCACTACTGGGCATATTCCCTGAGAAAGTCACAATTCTCAAAGACACATGTACCCCAATGTCCACTGCAGCCTTATTTACAATAGCCATGAAATGGAAGCAACCTACATGTCCATTAAAGATGAATAGACAAGATGTGGTGCACATATACAATGGAATATTAGCCATAAAAAAGAATTAATTATGGCTGATTCACTATAACTAACACAACATTGTAAAACAACTTTCCTCCAATTAAAAAATAAATGTAATATTCCATGGTGTATATGTACCACAGCTTCCTCATCCATTCATCTGCTGATGCATGAGACAAGTGCTCAGGCCTGGTGCACTGGGAGGACCCAGAGGGATGGGGTGGAGAGGGAGGTGGGAGGGGGGACCGGGATGGGGAATACATGTAAATCCATGGCTAATTCAATGTATGACAAAAACCACTGCAATGCTGTAAAGTAATTAGCCTCCAACTAATAAAAATAAATGGGAAAAAAAAAATAAATAAAAATGAATAAAAAAAATAAATAAATAAATAAATAAATAAATAAATGTAAAGAAACTTTTAAAAAAAGACATAATGGAAGGATTAAGTTAAACTTTTGAAGTATTTCTAAAGTTGCTTAGAAAATCAAAGCAACTGAATTGTACTTATCACTTCAGTAATGATTTGTAGTTTAACAGTTCAGTGCTTCATTCACCTGTCTATAAAACAGAATAAAAAATTTTCCTAGGGTTGTAGCTTACCTCCCACCAATTTACAATTCGTTACCAGGAAGATTTCCAAAGATATCGTTTTATATTTTACTTTTCTACCCCATGTTAAAGCTATACTGTTTTAAAGTAATCAACATTTTAATTGGCAAGTTCAATTATAGAGTATAACCATCTTCTAAACTATACCTCAAAGTAGTTTGATAAAGAAGAATCACTTTTATTAAATGTGATAGAACTCACAATTAGCTTTCTAGAGAATAACTTCTATTTTAAAAATTGCTATTCATGTTTCATTTTGTGCTCTTATTATAACCTTGGCCCTGATTCATTATGATAAAGAGAATGAAAATGGATATACTTCTGTCTTTTCAAACAGATTTCTGAAATGTTCATTTCATATACCCAAAGCTGAACGAGGTAACCAAATCATCACAGTGATTCTTTTTGCTAAAAATAGAGTCAATGCAGACAAATGAATATTATTTCTCAAGTGTACTTCCTTAATCGTGGTCTCCATTATACATGGACTCCGTGCAAAAGTGATATACCTTGAAATATAATTTACAATTGGAGATATTTGTTTAGAAATAGCATTTGTTATTTTCTGTGCCTAATACAGTTTAAAAAGTGTGACATGCCATGTCACTGCCTATTTGAAATTTCACTTTGATATTCTCTACTAAAATAACCTTAAAATTTCATACTTGAATACTATCTTTAGGCATCACTTAAACCTCCATCTGTGTATTCATATCGCTGTTTATGCAGAATAACTATTAAGGTATTCATACTTATTTTTCAAAAGATACATTTGAACCACATTCTAAACACCTCACTAAGTCAAATATAATTGATTCATTTACTCAACAAACATTGACCCACAATGTACAAGAGATACAGTGATGATAAGAGGAAGCCCTGGCCCCTCACTGATCTTACATGCTAGCATGCAGAGAAAGTCAGTAAACAGATAAGCAAGTAAAGGTAGAGAGAACTGAAGCCAGGAGGAAATAACAAAACAGGATGAAGAAATAGTGAGCTTCAGGTTGGGGGAGGGGAGAAGAGGATACTGGATTGTGTAGCAGTAATGCCCACTGGATATAGATGAGGCTATCAGTTCTGATGAGTTTCTTTCAGCCCAGGTAACTGACCTCTGGGATACATTTCTAACTCTGACCAAACTCTCTCTTCTTCCCTCCAGGATTATGCACCAAATCAGTGTCTTTTGTCTCAAATGTTAGTGATCTCAGCACACCAATATTGGACAATAATCTAGATTCCTTCACCTCCTGGTACCTGCCTTAATTCCACTGGGTGTAATTATCATAAAACAACTGACACAAAGATTGTGTTTCTCTTCAGAGACCTATCTTGGAATGTATTTTATTCTGGAAAGCAGTCAAGTCAGGTCCTTTGAGTTGGGTAGGACCTCATTTGGGCAAGAGATTAAAGTTCTTTGCAGAGCTCATGACTGTTCTTTTTTCCTTTGAAGATGGATCAGATCTTTTGCCTTTTCTGTCTAAAACCAACAAAGAAAACTGAAAAAAATGCCAAAGGCCAAAAGAATAAACAGGAAAGCAAAGAAAAAAAACTGCACCTACTCTATGTGAGAATAATCTGAATTGCCATTAAAATGAAATTTTTATTTTTTACTTGACTTGGAGATGTTTTAGTTATATGCAGCTTACATTTTAAGATCATCATAAAAAAATCATTATATTAATTATTAACAAAAACCTGTTATTCCCCACAATTTCCATCTTCTCCACAAAGTCCATCACCGTGGCTTTAACCATTTGAATTCCCATGTTTCTGAAAACTTGATCCTTTTCACACCACCATCTTGTTTTTCAGTTCATACGCTTTCTGTGCAGATGCTTTGAACTGCATGGAGATTTGATCTTCTGATATCCTTTTTTTACCCACAGGGACTGAAATCATAATCTACTTATCCTTGTCACCCACCTTGAGAAGCTATAGTTTGTTCCTCTGATTTTCTATTTCTAATCCCAAATCTGGAGACTTCTATAAATATTAATCAGTGTGTAACACTGTGCTTCAGCAATACTGAATACATGAAGACAGTACAAAAAGAAAAAGACTGAATATTTAAATATAAAATATTAAGTTATTAATAGATCTATAAAGCAGAAATAATACTGAATGATAGCCACTCAGTATAACTGAGAGTATGGCGCTATTGGTAAGTATTGTTTCAAGCAGTGCAGAAGATTGTGTGAATTGCTCCAGAAAACCAGTAAAGTTCTGGCTCCTATGGGGGTTATGTTTAGTCCACCAGCTTGCTCTGTTTTTCACTGTGGTATGCCTGCAGAAAAATACTTTGAAAAAATGTTTACTCTGGGTTTTTGCTGGATCACAACCCCAAAAGTGATCCACTAGAGAAAATCTTAAGGTATTAAGGACTAAAGAGTTTGTTAATTTCAGAGAGAATGAATATTATGAATACCTAAAAGCTTTTCTTAATGGAAAATGGCTTTGAGTTAGAGAAGCATTAGAATGAAATTACTATTCCCTCTTACTCTGCTTTCCATTGTATGATAAATGACAGTTTTGCTGCACTGGCCAGTTTTCATATTTTTGAGATATTTTTCTCATGGCCATTGCTATACAAAGTCCACTTATCATTCAAACTGCCTATTAACTATTTTCATCTTCTTCTCTCTCTCCACATGCAATATGGGATTTTTAAAAACTGTACTACAATTTGAAACTTGGATATTCATTTCCATACTACTGTTATTATAGACTGTATAACCAAAAGGCTACATAGAAATATGCTGGTCAAACTAGCAGAGACTTACAAAATATTAACAGTTGCAGGCAACAAGTTAGTTGCTTAGTCCTATTTATTCAGAAAAAGAAGAAAACAAAAGGTAGAGAACTAGTAGATTAAATGAATAAGTATGCATGTGACTAGAATACTTCCCGTGTCATCAACAGTTTTCCCCTGCATAGACTGGCTTTAGTTTGAATATGTTTAGGTTTGTAATCTCTAGGAACGAATGACACATAAGGAGAGTGATTTTACTAATCCTCTATATTAATGAAGAAACCATTGTGCTGTGGTACAGTTCATCTCTTTAGAGAAGTCTTTTGAAAAATTGAGTGAAGGGGTTACTGATTTTCACTTGAGCAAATTTTATTACATCGAACTTGATCAAACTTGAGCGACTCCATTTGTCTCTCCCTTTCAATCTACAAACAAGTAAACAACAAGTAAGACATTTTGTAGAACCTAGAGTCTCCCATGGACAGAAATCATGAGATACCTCTTGGGATTACTGAATGCATGGCCTTTAAAAGTGAATGCAACTTCCAAAAGTTTTAAATTTAAAGTCAAGGTGTACCTAAACCACTAGGGAAATCCGGCTCAATTTGTATTATCATTTTTCACCATATCACTTTATGCTTGGTCTCTCTTGAAATTTTCTTCTCAAGTGCAGGCAAAGCTTCTATCATTAGGGGACTACTGTTATGTGAAGTCAGCAAGAGCATTTCAAAATTTGAAATATGCATTAAAGGCAGTATAGTTGGAGTCAGTAATTGTAGTAAGCTCTAAAACCTCAGTCTGCCTAACAGGTTCAAGGACAATGCTATAATGGAATATATATAATACCTACTTGCTATGACACCCTTATGTAAACATGATTTCAAGCAAGGGTTCATTTCATAATGACTTCTGCTGTCAATACTCAATCTACTTAGTTACCAGAAATTGTCAATACGCCCTTCACCTCACATGTTCTTAAGTGACACGTTCCACTTCTCTAGCTTGTTATTTATTTGTTAGCTTTATTGATTTAAATTCCTTCTCTACTTCTTCTTACATGTCTAGAGGAGAATGATATTAGCACAGACTTCGTCACACAGAGGCAATGAATAGATTCAAGTTATCATTACTGGATTAATATATAAGGTCAAGGAAAAATGGAGAGATAGAAGAACATCAAGATGTGTTTACCACTAGTCTTAATTTATAAAAACCAATTTCCATTAATGTAATTACTAAATTCAGCTAATATTTTCTTTTCAGATAATAACCAAATCCTGTCATTTAATAAGCATTTCTTAGTACCTACTCTATGTTCCCAACAGCATTTCGGAGGGAAGGATGAGAAAGACATGCTCTTTGCTCACAACCTAGTTGGGGGGAAAAGAAATTTTTCAAATAATCACACGATGCAGTGAGTACCAAAGTAGAAAATTGAATGTTTGGGGTTTTGAATTTTTTCTTTTCTCTATAAATAATATTAATAATACATTCTTCCTAAGGAGATCTAATGAAATGAAAGTGCTTGATGGGGTTGGGTATGCAAGTTTAAATAAAACCTCAAGAGTTCAATTAATTGCTTTGCAAAATGTAAGAAGAAGAATTTGACAATTTACGGAAGAGGTCTAAGACAGAAACATAGAAACATATTGTGAGCCACATATATAATTTTAAAGTTTCTGGTGGTCACAGTTT
This sequence comes from Odocoileus virginianus, assembly GCF_023699985.2. Classification (NCBI taxonomy): domain Eukaryota; kingdom Metazoa; phylum Chordata; class Mammalia; order Artiodactyla; family Cervidae; genus Odocoileus; species Odocoileus virginianus. Next base: position 26,765,407 of record NC_069685.1, read on the forward strand.
TAAAACAAGGAAAAGGGGAAATTAATTTTAATAATACACTTTAGTTAACTCAGTGTGTCCAAAACATTGTCACTTCAATAATTTAAAAATTATTATCAATATATTTTATTTTATTTTCTCAGAGGCTTCCAAATTTGGTTTGTATTTTACACTCACAGCACATCTGATCTCAAACTAACTTCAATTCAAATGCTTAAGAGCGACCACAGGTGGTCAGTGGCTACAGTATCCAACAACACAAATCTAATAGGTGAGAGAAGAGGAAGTGAGCAATGAGCAGGCAAACACTTGTGTACTATGTGATCCAGTTTCTCCCGTAACCTCTCACAATCTTCAGTTAAAGATATAAGACTCACAAATATTGGTGTGAGGGATCTGTGTGAAACAACGAAGTTCAACTTCACAGAAGAACCCATGTGGTGTGGGTCAAATGCCTAACAGTATGGTTAAAGACAAGGAGATGTGAAAGGGTGTGAACAAGTAGCTCAAGAAGTTAAGAGTTGTTATTAAGGGATGAAGCCAGACAGAAGTGCTGGGATGAGAATGGAAATGGCCATGTGTACCATGCAAAGGGATTCAGTCTTATGTTGAACACAGTAGGGAACTACTGAGTGTATTTATGCCTGAGAATAATGATCAGATTTCACCTGGATGTCCCATAGGCACTTTGAGCTCAATATGATAAAAGTTTAACTTAACAATGAACCATTCCTTCAAATCTGCCATTTCTATGTGTCATAATTCCTCCCACTCTTATCCTCCCAAACCTACTTACTAATGTCCTGTAAGACTAACTACTTTTCCCACTCTCCACTTCCTTAATCCTATTTCAGGACATTACCATTTCTCGATTGGATTATTACAACTGGTCTCCTTCTTCAATATTGATTAGTTTCAATCCATTCTCCAAGGAATATAAATTTTTCTATAAAGCAATGTAAATCCTAAGGTTTCCCGTTTGTCTCCTGCTTTTCTTGGAAGAAATTTCCAATCTCCGAAAATTGGTTCAGAAGGTTCTGAGTGATTTGACTCTTAATTACTTCTCCAGCTTCCACCCATTTCCTTCTCACTCTCCATTTCAGCCATATTGAACTTTCAGTTCAATTCAGTTACTCAGTCGTGTCTGACTCTTTGAGACCCCATGGACTGCAGCATGCCAGGCTTTCCTGTCTATCTCCAATTCCCAGAACCTGCTCAAACTCATGTCCACTGAGTCAGTGATGCCATCCACCCATCTCATCCTCTGTCAATCCCTTCATCAAATGTGCCCACCATGGGACTCCCTGGTGGTCAAGTGGTTAGGAATCCACCTCCAAAATAGGGGACATGGGTTCAGTCTCAGTTCCAGGAATTAAGATCCCAAATGCTGTGGGACAACTAAACCCAGGTACCACAACTACTGAGCCCCTGCTCTAGAGGCTGCTCACCACAACTAGAGAAAGCCTGTACATAGCAACAAAGACCCAACACAGCCAAAATAAGTAAATAAATACTTTTTTTTAAAAAGTGTGCCCACCACTTCAGAGCCTTGCATGTCTTCTATACAAAAGATACTCCCTAATTGTGTGGTGTTTACTTACATGACCTTTTAGGAAGTCTTTCCAACTGTCCCCAAGTGTAAATTAGACTCCCTTCTTTGTGGCTCTCTAGTACCCTATATTTCTCTTATAACACTGAGAATACTGTTTGTTTTGTAATTTTCCATTAATGTATTATTTTCCCAGTAAACTAATTTTTCCACTAACACAGAGTAACCGTGTATTTTTCTCAGTGGTACCTTTGGGTCAAACCATACCTGAAAAAAATTTAGATACTTAAGAAATGCTGTTGAATGCTTAATTTACATCAATAGATCTGAGGCTTAAAGAGGTCAGAGAAAGGTATCAAGTTAGGTTACTATGATATCCTATAAAATAATAAATGTTGAAAGTCTGAAATAGACCGGAGGACTAGAAGTATGTGGGAGATGAGTGAAGTATAACAAAAGATGTTTAGAAAGCAAATTTAATATGACTTAGTAATTACTGGGGTCATGTATGGATGTGAGAGTTGGATGGTGAAGAAAGCTGAGTGCCAAAAAATCGATGCTTTTGAACTGTGGTGTTGGAGAAGACTCTTGAGAGTCCCTTGGATGGCAAGGAGATCCAACCAGTCCATCCTAAGAGAGATCAGTCCTGGGTGTTCATTGGAAGGACTGATGCTGAAGCTGAAACTCCAATACTTTGGCCACCTCATACAAAGAGATGACTCATTGGAAAAGATCGTGATGCTCGGAGGGATTGGGGGCAAGAGGAGAAGGGGAAGACAGAGGATGAGATGGCTGGATGGCATCACCGACTCAATGGACATTAGTCTGAGTAATCTCTGGGAGTTTGTGATGGACAGGGAGGCCTGGCATGCTGCGATTCATGGTGTCGCAAAGAGTCGTACATGACTGAGCAACTGAACTGAACTGAACTGAACTGACTGTGGATAAAGTGATTCATGAAAACTTCCCACAATTTGAGATCTAAGTTTAGAGATTAAAAATACAACTTACTTCCCAGCACAGTAATGAATATATAAAGTACAGTGTAGTAAATTTTAAACTATCAGAAACATATGAACTATATATGTATATAGTGTATATGTGTATATGTACTATACACTACAGTATAAACCATCATCACATAATTCTACTCAAGAGTATATTAAATATTAGAAGACAATGGAAAGAAATTATTTCCAACCTAGTATCTCATAACCAACTAAACTACTATTCAAGTGCCAAGTTAGTACAACCCTGGTAGCCATACCTGACAAAGATGCTACAAGAAACAAAAAATTAAAGTTCAATATTTCTCAAAATTTAAATAATCCTAAATGAAATATTAGCAAATAAAATCCAGTATTATACTAACAGGATAAGATATCAACACCAAGTATATATTTATTCCCAGAATGTAAAGTTAGTTGAACATCTGAATGTAATTGAATTCAATGTAAATTACTACATTCATAAAGGCAAAAAATAATATAAATATATCAACAGACTAAAATAAAGCAAGTGATAAAATTCAACATTTATTCATGATAAAGACCCAGCAAACCAACAAGACAAAATAAATTTCTCAATCCAATAAAGGATTGTTTTGTTTTTCTGTTGGACATTGGTAAACTGACCTTAAAATTTATATGAAGATGCAGAGGATCTTAAATAGCAAGACAACTTTGAAGAAGAATAAAGCTGGAGTACTTATCAATACTTACTGTAAATCTACAGCAATCAAGGCTATGTCAATGGCCTAAGGACGAGTAAATAGATCAATGGAACAGAACAGAGTTCAGAAAGAGTCCCACACATATACAGTCATGTGATTTACTCAAAGGTGTCACTCCAGTTCGGTGGGGCACACAATGCTTTTCTCAATAAAGGATACTGGAGACTGAGTATCATATGGAAAAAATAAATAAATAAACTTTGGTCCATACTTTGCATCCTATTCAAAAAATTAATTTTAAGTAGATCATAAATTTATGTTAATTGTGAAATGTTTTAAACTTCTAGAAGAAAATATAAGAACAATTTATGATTTATTCATACAATGTAATATTAAGCACTGAAAATTTAGAAAACTTTGGTAAAGTAAATAATATGAATGAATTCACACCAAAAAAAAAATATGGAGTGAAAAAATAAGTGCAAAAAAGTATGTATTATATGATTCCATGTTTATGAGTTTCAAGAAGGAAAAATTAATTCAAGTAATAGTACTCAGAATAACGGTAACTCCTAAAGAGTGAGTATTAACTAGTATGGGGCACTAAGAAGCCTTTTGACTGACAGAAATGTTGTATACTTCATTTAGGTGGTAAGTATAGGTATGTGTGCATCTGTCATCAAACTGCACATTTAAGATTTGTGCAATTATTATATGTGATTTTACCTTGATACAATTTGAAAGGCTTAATTTACATTTCAGGGTAGAATAAAAATGTCTTTAGACATGTAATGTCACAAATATGCTTTCAGTAAGAGCTGTTCAAGGATGTATTCTACAAAATGAGAGGGTAAACTGACAATGAGGAAGACCTGGGATAGAAAAAATATATATCAAACCAAGGAGAGAAAGTGAAAGAATCCCCAGCATGATGGTATAAATAAAGAATGTCAGCTCTACCCCAGATAGGAGGGAGAATAATGCAGATTAGAGCAAGCTCTGGGAGACATGACTACAAAAAGATTAATTTGATTGAATGTCTGGCTTGTTGGTTGTTTAGTCACTAAGTTGTGTCTGGCTCTTTTTGCGATGCCATGGACTAGAGTGGTAGTTTGAACATTCCCCCACAAAGCCTTTGACTGTGTGGATCACAACCAGCTGTGGAAAATTCTTAATGAGATGGGAATACCAGACCACCTGACCTGCCTCCTGAGAAATCTGTATGCAGGTGAAGAAGCAACAGTTAGAACTGGACATGAAACTAAAGACTGCTTCCAAATCGGGAAAGGAGTACATCAAGGCTATATGTTGTCACCCTGCTTAAACTTATATGCAGAGTACATCATGAGAAATACCAGGCTGGATAAAGCACAAGCTGGAATCAAGATTGCTGGGAGGAATATCAATAACCTCAGATATGTAGATGTTACCAGCCTTATGGCAGAAAGTAAAGAAGAACTAAAAAGCCTCTTGATTTAAGTGAAAGAGGAGAGTGAAAAAGTTGACTTAAAACTCAACATTCAAAAAACCAAGATTATGGCATCTGGTCCCATTACTTCATGGCAAATGGATGGGGAAACAATGGAAACAGTGAGAGACTTTATTTTGGGGGGCTCCAAAATCACTGCAGATGGTGACTGCAGTCATGAAATTAAAAGACGTTTGCTCCTTGAAAGAAAAGCTATGACCAATCTAGACAGAATATTATAAAGCAGAGACATTACTTTGCCGACAAAGGTCCATCTAGTCAAAGCTATGGTTTTCCTGGTAGTGGTGTATGTATGTGAGAGTTGGACTATAAAGAAAGCTGAGCACTGAAGAATTGATGCTTTTGAACTGTGGTGTTGGAGAATACTCTTGAGAGTCCCTTGGATTTCAAGGAGATCCAACCAGCCAATCCTAAAGGAAATCAGTTCTGAATATTCATTGATAGGACTGATGCTGAAGCTGAAACTCCAATACTTTGGCCACTTGATGTGAAGAACTGACTCATTGGAAAAGACCCTGATGCTGGGAAAGACTGAAGGCAGGAGGAGAAGGGGCCGACAGAGGATGGGATGGTTGGATGGCATCACCGACTTGAAGGACATGAGTTTGAGTAAGCTCCAGGTGTTGGTGATGGACAGGGAAGCCTGGAGTGCTGCAGTCCATGCGGTCGCAAAGAGTCAGACATGATTGTGTAACTGAACTGAACTGAACTGATGGATTATATAGCCCTCCAGGCTCCTCTGTTCCCAGGCAAGTATACTGGGTTGTGTTGCCATTTCCTTCTCCAAGGGATCGCCCCAACTCAGGACTTGAACTCATGTCTCCTGCAATAGCAGGTGGATTCTTTACCACTGAGCCACCAGAGAAACCTGCTACATCTAATCATACAAAGAGGAGATTTAGACAACTGTAGATAATTTGAGGTTTAATTAATGAAAGGTACAGAGAAGGAGAAAAACAATAAACAAGTCTTTTTTTCCCAGGAAACCCAGAAATTATATAGGAAAATTAAGGTAAACATAGTTTATTAATTAACTTGGCTCTTTGAACAGCATTTACCTGGTTGTAATCATATTCACTAAACATCTAATCAACTATAGCATAAATATAAAAGGGGTTAAATAATAAGCTAAAGGGGTGTAATTGTTTCCTCTAGGGTGGAGGGAACAGAGAAAGGCATAGTTGGAGATGGGTATTTTTGTAGCTAACCTCGCAGCATATTTCAACTCCATAAATGATGTGCATACACAATTTTTACTTACATAAGAAATTCAAAATTTTTCATAGAGGATGGGAGTGATGCAAAAGAGATTAAGAGGTGATCAGTCAGGAGATGAACTTCAGAAGGACTAATGGTTGGATTGAGTGATAGATTGCTGCTGATCATGGTCTAGATGGAATAGCTCAAGCTTTTCAAATTAAGTTTTCAATGCTATACCCTTGCATTTTAAACCCATCATTTTTCAGAGCAAGACAACCTTTCTTCTTGAAACTCCTTTTTTTAATGCAAAATGCTTTAAATAATTTGTGAAGCATTCTGTCAACATTTTATGCTTGCTGAGAAAAGAAATTTTCTTCTCTCTTCCTATTATTTCTATCTCTCGACACTTTCAGCAGAGAATTTATTACTTATAAAGCAGATGCATTTCTTAAGAGTTTTCAGGAATTACAAACAATTATAGGAAAGAAAAGTGTTTCCATTACCAAAAAGGCAATAATGATGGAACCCACTATTGAATATGCCAGCAAGATCACAGAGTTTAAAGAGCAAGCACAGTGTTTTAACCTTTATTCTAGCTGATAGAAGATGATGCAGTATTCTATTATCCACAATGACAAGTGATTTATTGGGATACTTTCTTTTCTTCCAAACTGTTTAAACCACTGTTTTTTTTCTCCAATTGCACTGATTTTTCATCTTAGTGCATGTACAGGGCTATAAACATTTGGACGATTATTAAAAAAAAAAAAAACCCACTAACATTCTCCATTCTAAAGATACTCGTTTTGCTAGTGCTATTCCACAAATGGAGGTTTGCCTCATTGCATGCCCAAACAGTTTTAGTTAGGCAATTTTTTTTTTTGGATGTCTAAAAGTAATCAAAAGGCTTGGCAAATTCTAACATTTCTCCCAAAATCTGCTTTCTAAAATCTTATTTTGGGAAAAAAAAATCATTTTATGAGGAACCAAACACTCTTGCTAAAAGAGAAAGTTACTTTAAAATAGGATTCCAGATATTTAAGGATGTAGGAAGCAGACCAAAGGCCAATAGTAGGATGTGATTGTTCTGTATGTGCAATTTTTCAGGCCAGAAATCCTGCTGTGTGTTTACCTTGCCCTCAGGGAGGTGAGATTGACAGTAGTTGTTCAAAAATCAATAAACAAGCAGTTTTCCTGAAGTTCTGAAATAAGAACAAAGCATTTCAGAACCTTTCCTCCTAATGTTCTTCTCCAATGGAGAGAAAGACCCCTACTCCAGGTCACTGCTTAAGAGTCGCAAATTACTATTCAGTTCTCAGGTAGGGAGTTGGTTGGGAGGATTAGAATGCTGAGTCAAATGGAGCTTTTGCAACACTGATATCTTTTTGACAGATTGCCCAGATTTCCTGGTTAATGAGCCATCCTTATCTGTGTTCTGGAGATGCACAAAATGAAAGTTCTGAAAGACTGCCACTCTAGTGCATTGTCCATTATTGATTGCCCTTTGCAATTTTGTTACATACTAAAACTTAGAACTGTGTATGCATGAAATGGGGAAAAAATAAAAGGAAGAATGTGTTATTAAGGATAACAATCAGTATGGTTTCAGGTTGCTTTTTATTTTGGAACATAAAATCTAGCAAAAGGGGTCTAAAGTATTGATATCTAACCTTAGATTAGAGAACAAAAGAATTGGATTCTGACTACTTTACTAAGTGGTTTGAGTAAACTACTTCATCTTTGTGCATCTAGGGCTTTATCATCTGTCAAAAAATAAAGTGAAAAAAAGAGAGAGACATTAACTCTAAAAACCCTTCTAACTCCAAAAGTGGTTTTATTTTCAAAACATCATTTTCATAGGATATTAATCTAAGATATCATCTATTTAGAATATTTAAATGTTTTACCTATATCTTTATAATTTCTTGCTTACTTTTACTGCTAATCTTTTGATTTACATAGTTTTACATCACATCCATAAGGGATATTGGGAAAATCTATTGTGTGCAGAGCAATATGAAATCTTTTTATTTGATATTAAAATTATAACATTAATTAAGATGCTGGGAATATGAGGTTAATAGATGCAAACTATTGCATTTAGAATGTATAAACAACAAGGTCCTACCTTATAGCACAAGGAATTATGTCCAATCTCCTAAAATAAACCATAATAGAAAAGAATATTTTAAAAGGATGTATATATGTATTAAAAAAAAAAAAAAGACATGGAAGCAAGCTAAATGTCCCCTGACAAATGAATGGATAAAATAGATGTAGTGCATATAAAAAATGGAATGCTACTCAGTCATAAAAAAGAATGAAATAACACCATTTGCAGCAACATGGATGCAACTAAAGAGTATCATACTAAGTGAAGTCAGAAAGAGAAAGACAAATGTCATATGATATCACTTGTATGTGGAATCTAAAAAAAGTGACACAAATGAACCTATCTACAAAACAGAAACAGACTCACAGATATAGAAATCAGACTAATGGTTGCCAAGGTGGGGGGGAGGGAGAAGGAGAGAGATGATGGACTGGGGGTTTGGGGTTGGTAGATACAAACTATTACATTTAGGATGGATAAACAACAAGGTTCTACTGTATAGCACAGGGAACTATATCCAACCTCCTGGGATAAACCATAATGGAAAAGAATATTAAAAAAGAATATATCTATATATGTATAACTAAGTCACTTTGCTATGCAGTAGAAATTAGTACAACATTGTAAATCAACAATACTTCAATTAAAAAGTATAAAAAACATTTAAAAATTTTCAACTTTAAGGACAAGAACAAGATGGTGGAGGAGCAGGTGGACGTGGAGTGCATCTCTGTCCACAGATACATCAGGAATACACCTTCAGACACAGAAGTGCATGCAGAACACCAGCTTAGATGGACAGGAGGACCTGAGCAGAGGAAAAGAATACTTAGACCCACGCAAAACTCGGTAGGATGAAGGAACTAGGGGGGGAAACAGGAGCATGAGTAGGACTGGACCTGCTCTCGGTGGGTGGGGGAACTGAAGCAGGGATCCGATCCCCACATCAGGGCAATTGTCTGAGTCAGAGGAGAAACATTTAAAGCTGAGAGTGAAACAGGTGATCTGTGGCAGCCTAAATGCAATAAGAATCAGACAGTCCTTTTCACAGCCATACAGACCCCAGACAGGGACAAGAGCCCCCTGGAAGGCACCGCGGCTGGGAGCTGGAGTTTGGGGAATGTGGAGCGATCCCAGAGTGAGGGGTGCTGTTGACTGTGGAGAGATGGGTTGAGGGGATGTGTGGGAGGAGATCATGGTGGGAAATGGCTGTGGAGGAAAGCCGGGGCAGCCACGGAAGCAAGGCGATACAGCTGAGTCACGCCTAGGGAGTTGGTGCCATCACCATAGCCTCTCTCTCCCACATGCCAGCATGGCAGCTGAACGACAGAGAGGCTGGCCCATCAAATGCCTGACGCACTGAACTACAGAGCAGGACCCCATCCAGGCTGCCCCTTGAGGTGCCTGACACAACAATCTACAGAGTAGGACCCCAGCCAGGGGGGCCTCTCTATGTACCTGACGCACCGTAACAATGGAGAAGGACCCCAGGCAAGGGAGCCCTCTAAGTGCCTGAAAGGGCAGAGCGACGGAGAAAGGCTGGCCAAAGAGGCCTTCTCATCACCAGCTTCAAGAGGCTTGAAAAACCGACTCTGATAGGGCCGTAACTCCTGCGGCTGAGGCAGTCCGTGTCCCAGCACGAATGCTGCCAGGGTCCCCACAAGCCCAGCAGTTGCCCCACCTTCACACTCAGCTCTCACTGGGGCAGAGCTGCCACAGGCAAAAAATGTCTTGCATCTATGCGCGAAGGGTCGCCTAGGTCGTGTCTGACTCTTTGCGACCCTGTAGACTGTGGCCTGCCAGGCTTCTCTGTCAGGGAGGGGGTTTCTCCAGGCAAGAATACTGGAGCGTATTGGCCAATACCGGTTGCCATACCCTTCTAGAGCACTGTATTTCCTGCTGCCCTAGCCGCTAACTCCCCTGAGTACCTGGTGCTCCCAGAACCCCTGTGACCCCAAGCAGCTGCATCACCTCCACACCTGGCCCTCACAGGGGCAAACCCCAGTCCTCCAGGGCAGCCTCAGGAGCAAACCCCAGTTTAACCCACATGCAGAGGTGGAAGTAAAACCACAATTTAAACACAGGGGCAGTGTGGCTAAGGAAGAAGGCCCAAAACCCTCCCACCAGCTGTACAAGCTGCAGATTAAATCCACACGATCAACTAGGCAGACTCTGACTATGGAATATATAAAAGGACACTGAGAGCGCCCACAAAAGAAAACACACTAGTTCTGATAGCTGTGGGCATTGGAGGCAAGAACACAGAGGAGCAGGACCAGATTAGAATCTGAGCTGCCCCCACAGCAGGTCCAGAGATCAGCACAGTGTTGGAGGGCATCCCAGGGAGGTGAGGTGGACTGTGACTCCCAGTGAGGGAAAGAATGACAGCAGTGACTAAAGAAAAACATTTATTATTCTTATGTTTTGACTTGCTCTGTAGATTCTTTTGGATTTTTTTTCTTTTTTCCCCCATTTTCCCCCCTTTGTTGTAGTTGTTGATTTTACTGACACTATGAATTCTATTTAAGCTTTTGAGGGGTTTTTTTTCTCAATCACATTTTTTATTGCTGTTATAAACCTCTGCCTCTATGTTGTGCTTTTGCAGTTCTGTGGAGTTTTACTTTTATTTTTTCTCTTTTTTTAATTTTAAATTTTTTAAACCTATTGTTTTTTCTACATTTTTCCCTTTGTTTTTCCTACTGTTCTTTTTCCTGTGCAATTAATCTTTAATGTATATAAATCTTCTTCATCTACTTCCCTTTGCTTTTCCTACTGTTCTTTTTCCTGTGCAATTAATCTTTAATGTATATAAATCTTCTTCATCTACCTCTTCTATTTAACTTTGCATATCTATTCTTTCTTTCTTTTCTTCCTTTCCTTTCCTTTCAATATATTTGTTAGTTTTAGTTTCATTGCATTATTCCCCAATTGGCACCTTGCTCTAGTTTTGTTTTCCAGTTTGTGCATTAGTTAGTTTTGTTCTTAACTAGTAAATTTAATTTTTTATTTACTTTATTCACTGGGTCAATCTACTGTATTTTATTTTTGTTGGACTGTTTTCCCTTTGCTCATGGGTGTATATGTGTATATTCCATCATTTTAATTATTATTTCCCTGATTTTGTAACTACCATTTCTCTGGGGTTCATCTTTGGTTTCCCATTTTTGGATACTTGTTTTAATCTCACTTAATGTCATAACAAACCACTTGTGGAATCTTTGTTCCTGACCACAGATCAAGCCCTCAGCCTTTGGTGTGGGAGCACTGACTCCAAGACCCTAGACTACCAGAGAACTAACCCTAAAGAGTATCAAATAGTGAGAACTGACACAAAGGAAACCACTTGAATACAAGACACAGCATCACCCAATCACCAGTAGCACCCTGTGCAGGATGTCTCATCTAAACAACAAACAAAACAAAAATACAAACCCAATCAACAGCAGACAGGATTACCAACTCACTCAGCCTTGATCAGAGCAAAAACAAACAAACAAACAAAAACTCAGCACAAATCTCACCCTATACAAAGCTTACACAAACCACTGGACCAACCTTAGGAGGGAAGAAACCAAAAAGAAGAAAGAACTCAGCCTTTAAGCCTGGGGAAAAGAGTCTGCAAACACAATAAGTTAAAAAAAATAATGAAAAGGCAGAGAAATACTACACAAGTGAAGGAACAAACTAGAAACACAGAAGTCCAAATAAATGAAGAGGAAATAGGCAAATTACCTGAAAAAGAACTCAGAATAATGATAGTAAAGATGATCAAAAACCTTGAAAACAGAATGGAGAAAATGCACAAATCAATTAACAAAGACCTAGAAGAATTAAAGAATAAACATACAGAGACAAACAACACAATTACTGAAATTAAAAATACTCTAGAAGGAATCAATAGCAGAATACCTGAAGCAGAAGAACAAATCAGTTAGCTGGCAGATAAAATGTTGGAAATAACTTCTGAAGAGCAGAATAAAGTGAAAAGAATGAAAAGAACTGAAGATAGTCTCAGAGACCTCTGGGACAATATCAAACACACCAATATTCAAATTATAGCTGACCTAGAAGAAGAAGAGATAAAGAAAGGGTATGAGAAAATTTTTTAAGAGATTAGAGTTGAAAATTTCCCCAACATGGGAAAGGAAATAGTCAATACAATCCAAGAGGCGTAAGGAGTCCCATATAGGATAAATCCATGGAGAAACACGCCAAGACACATACCAATCAAACTAACAAAGACTAAACACAAAGAAAGAATATTAAAAGCAGCAAGGGAAAAACAACAAGTAACATACAAGGGAAACCCCATATGCTCAACAGCTGATCTTTCAGCAGAAACTCTGCAGGCCAGAGGGGAATGGCAGGATAAATTTAAAGTACTGAAAGGGAAAAATTTACAACCAAGATTACTGTACCTGGCAAGGATCTCAGTCAAAATCAATGGAGAAATAAAAAGCTTTTCAGACAAGCAGAAGTTAAGAGAATTCAGTACCACCAAACCAACTTTACAACAAACATTAAAGGGACTTATATAGTCAAGAAATACAAGAGATGAAAAAGGATCTACAGAATCAACCCCAAACAATTAAGAAAATGGCAATAGGAACATATATATCAATAATTACTTTAAATGTAAATGGACTAAATTCTCCAACCATAAGACACAAATTGCTGATGGATACAAAAACATGACCCATATATACGCTGTCTACAAGAAATCCACTTCAGACCTAAAGACACATATAGACTGAAGGTGAGAGGATGGGAAAATATATTCCATGCAAATGGGAAGCAAAAGAAAGCTGGAGTACAAATCTTCGTATCAGACAAAATAGATCTTAAAGAGTATTACAAGAGATAAAGAAGGACACTAATAATGATGAAGGGATCAATCCAAGAGGAAACCATAATAACTGTAAATACCTATGCACCCAACATAGGAGCAGCTCAATATATAAGACAAACTCTAACAAACATAAAAGGAGAAATTGACAGTAACACAATAATAGTAGGAGACTTTAATACCCCACTCACACCAATGGACCAATCATCAAAACAAAAAATTAATAAGGAAACACAAGCCTTAAATGATATATTAGATGAGATGGATCTCATGGATATCTTCAGGACATTCCATCCAAATGCAGAAGGATACACCTTCTTCTCAAGTGCACATAGAACATTCTCCAGGATAGACTATGTCTTGGGTCACAAATCAAACCTCAGTAAATTTAAGAAAATTGAAATATTTAAGAAATTTAAGAAAATTGTATATATGATTCATATACACAATGGAATATTACTCAGCTATTAAAAAGAATTCATTTGAATCAATTCTAATGAGGTGAACAAAACTGGAGTCTATTATATAGAGTGAAGTAAGTCAGAAAGAAAAACACCAATATAGTATATTAACGTATATATATGGAATTTAGAAAGATGGTAAAGTGACCCTATATGAAAGACAGCAAAAGAGACACAGATGTAAAAAACAGACTTTTGGATTCTGTGGGAGAAGGTGAGGGTGGGATGATTTGAGAGAATAGCATTGAAACATGTATATTACCATATGTGAAATAGACCACCAGTCCAAGTTTGATGCATGAAACAGGGCCCTCAAAGCCAAAAACAGAACCACCCTGAGGGATGGGATAGGAAGGGAGGTGGAAGGGGGGTTCAGGATGGGGCACACATGTACACCCATGGCTGATTCATGTCTACGTATGGCCAAAACCACCACAATATTGTAAAGTAATTAGCCCCTTAAATTAATTAATTAATTAAAAAAAAAAAATAATTCCATGGACTGTATAGTCCATGGGGTCACAAAGAGTCAGACTCTACTGAGCGACTTTCACTTTCACTTTTTGGAGAGAAATACCTTCCATCATCCTGCTAGGAATTTTCAGGGTTTATCAGATTCTTTGGCTACATCTGCTCCAAGCTTCCTGCTCCCTTTTTTGGCTGAATTCTTAAGCTCACATGCCTTCTCTCATTGCTGCAATATACACACAGGTGCTGACAGCCACCTTTTTGCTTAATCAAGGACAGACTTAAAACTTAACAAAAAAAAAAAAAAAGACACCTTAAAGTTTCTGGTCTCTCCCTGGCCTGCAGAGTCAGTCTGATTTTCTGTGAGTCCCCACTAGTCATCTGCCAGAGCTCACTCGTCACCTGCAGGAATGTGCACCAGGAGCCAGACACAGGGCGTGGTAGTATATGAGCAAAGCAAGCAGAGTGCTGGAGTTGGGGGGATCAGTGGCCAAGGTATCTCCAGTGACACATGGGTGGGCTTTTTGATGCAGTCCCTGGTGTGGTTAGGATTTGTGTCTCTTTAATACTATCCGAGAGTTCTATCTGCTACTCCCCCAGCCTCTACAGTGATGCATTTATCAGTACTCTGGATAAGATAAGTAAATGGGTATCATTGGCTGTGTCCTGTACAGTTGGGGAAGCTACTGTGCCCAGTTTTTAATTGCAGTGGTGGTTGCTGAGTTTTAGGAGTTCTTTGTGTTTTCTGGATATTAATCTCTTAAAGGATTTGCAAATACTTTATCCCATTCTGTGGACTGCCTTTTCACTCTCTCGATAGTTTTTAATTTTACACAAAAGTTTAAATTTTGGTAATGTCCAATTGATACATTTGTTTCTTTTGTTGCCTATGCTTTTTCTGTCATACACAAGAAAGTATTGCCATAAACTTTTCTTCAGTACTTTTATAGTTTACATATAGGTTTTTGATCCATTCTACATTAGTTTTTAAACGCAGTATAAGAAAAAGGACCAATTTCATTCTTTTGCATGTAGACATCCAGTTTTTCCAGGACCATTTGTTGAAGAGTCCGTTCTACCACACAATGGCTCTAGCACCTTTGTCAAAATTATTTAACTATATATGAGAGGGTTTATTGTGGGTTTTTTATTCTAGTCTCTGTTATTTATATTTCCATAAGCCAATACACAATATTTTGATTGCTTCAACTTTGTGGTAAACTTTGAAATCTGGAAGTATAAGTCTCTAGCTTTGCCTTTTAAAAATTATTGAAGCTATTTGGGGCCCATTAACATTCCACATGAATTTTGGAATGGGTTTTTTATTTCTGCAAAAAATATCATTGGGGTTTTAGTGGAAATTACACTGAATCTGTGTATCATTTTATATAATACTATCATCTCAACAATACTAAGTCTTCCAGGCCATGATTAAAGAATGTCTTTCCATTTAAAAAAGGGGGTGGGGCGGGAATTCAGATTGGAAAAGAGGAAGTAAAGCTCTTTGTTTGCAGATAACATGATACTGTACATATAAAACCCTAAAGATAGTATCAGAAAATTACTAGAGCTAATCAGTGAATTTAGCAAAGTTGCAGGATAAAAAATCAATACACAGAAATCACTTGCATCTCTATATACTAAAAAATCAGAAAGAGAAATTAAGGAATCAATTCTATTCACCATTGCAACAAAAAGAATTAAATAACTAGTAATAAACTTACCTAAGGAGACAAAAGAACTGTACATGGAAAATTATAAAACACTAATGAAAGAATTCAAAGATGACATAAACAGATGGAGAGATATTCCATGTTCCTGGGTAGAAAAAATCAATATTGTGAAAATGACTATACTACCTAACACAATCTACAGATTCAATGTGATCCCTATCAAGTTACCAATGGCATTTTCCACAGAACTAGAACAAAAAATTTCACAATTCAAAGGTAAACACAAAAGACCCCAAATAGCCACAGCAGTCCTGAGAAAGAAGAATGGAGCTGGAGGAATCAACCTTCCTGACTCAGGTTACACTACAAAGCTACAGTCATCAAGACAGTCTGGTACTGACACAAAAACAGAAATATAGACCAATAGAACAAGATAGAAAGCTCAAAAGTAAACCCATGCACCTGTGGGTACCTTGTTTTTACAAAGGAGGCAAGAATATACAATAGGACAAAGACAGCCTTTTCAATAAATGGTGCTGGGAAAACTGGACAGCTACATGTAAAAGAGTGAAATTAGAACAGTTCCCAACACCATACACAAAGGTAAATTCAAAATGGATTAAAGACCTAAATGTAAGACCAGAAAATATAAACCTCTTAGAGGAAAACATAGGCAGAACACTTGATGACACAAATCAAAGCAAGATCCTCTATGACCCACCTCCTCAAGTAATGGAAATAAAAACAAAAGTAAACAACTGGGACCTGATTAAACTTAAAAGCTATGGAACAGCAAAGGAATCTATAAGCAAGGTGAAAAGACAACCCTCAGAATGGGAAAAAATAACAGCAAATGAAACAACTGACAAAGGATTAATTTCCAAAGTATACAAGCAGCTCATACAACTCAATACCAGAAAAACAAACAACCCAATCAAAAAGTGGGGAAAAGACTTAAACAGACATTTCTTCAAAGAAGACATACAGATGGCTAACACACACATGAAAAGATGCTCAACATTGCTCAGTATTAGAGAAAAGCAAATCAAGACCACAATGAGATATCACCTCACACTGGTCAGAATGGCTGCTATCAAAAAGTCTACAAACAATATATCTTAAGAAACTGGAAATAGAACTGCCATATGACCCAGCAATACCACTCCTGGGCATACACACTGAGGAAACCAGATCTGAAAGAGACACATGCACCCCAATGTTCATCGCAGCACTGTTTATAATAGCCAGGACATGGAAGCAACCTAGATGCCCATCAGCAGATGAATGGATAAGGAAGCTGTGGTACATATACACCATGGAATATTACTCAGCCATTAAAAAGAATTCATTTGAATCAGTTCTAATGAGATGGATGAAACTGGAGCCCATTATACAGAGTGAAGTAAGCCAGAAAGATAAAGAACATTATAGCATACTAACACATATATATGGAATTTAGAAAGATGGTAATGATAACCCTATATGCAAAACAGAAAAAGAGACACAGATGTACAGAACAGACTTTTGGACTCTGTGGGAGAAGGCGAGGGTGGGATGTTTTGAAAGAACAGCATGTATATTATCTATAGTGAAACAGATCACCAGCCCAGGTTGGATGCATGAGACAAGTGCTCGGGCCTGGTGCACTGGGAAGACCCAGAGGGTAAAGCGGGAGGTGGGAGGGGGGATCGGTATGGGGAATACATGTAACTCCATGGCTGATTCATGTCAATGTATGACAAAACCCACTGCAATGCTGTGAAGTAATTAGCCTCCAACTAATAAAAATAAATGAAAAAAAAAAGTCTACAAACAATAAATGCTGAAGAGGATGTGGAGAAATGGGAACGCTCTTGCACTGTTGGTGGGAATGTAAATTGATACAGCCACTATGGAAGACAGTATGGAGATTCCTTAAAAAACTAGGAACAAAACCACCATATGACCCAGAAATCCCACTCCTAGGCATATACCCTGAGGAAATCAAAATTGAAAAAGACACATGTATCACATTGTTCACTGAAGCACTATTTACAATAGCTAGGACATGAAAGCAACCTAGATGTTCATTGACAGATGAATGGATAAAGAAGTTGTGGTACATATACAGAATGGAATATTATTCAGCCATAAAAAGGGACACATTTGAGTCAGTTCTGATGAGGTGGATGAACTGGAACCTATTATATAGAGTGAAGTGAGAAAGAGAAAGATGAATATCATATTTTAATGTATATATGGAATCTAAAAAAATGGTACTGAAGAATTTATTTACAGGACAGCAATGGAGAAACAGACATAGAGAATGGACTATGGACATGAGGAGAGGAGAGGGTGAGATGTATGGAAAAAGTAACATGGAAACTTATATTACCATATGTAAAATAGATAGCCAACGGGAATTTGCTGTATGGCTCAGGAAACTCAAACAGAGGTTCTGTATCAATCTAGAGGGGTGGGATGGGTAGGAGATGGGAGGGAGGTTCAAAAGGGAGGGGATATATGTATACCTATGGCTGATTCACTTTGAGGTTTGACGTAACACAACAAAATTCTGTAAAGCAATTATTCTTCAATAAAAAAATAAAAAAAGATTCTGTCAGTTGTTTTAATTAATATTATAAATATTTCAGCTATATTTTAAAGTACTGATATAATAAATATCTACCACCTATTGTATAATTTTCTATGCCCAAGATGGAGTGCTCCTGCCTGTGGTATCAAGTCAGCAAACTGAAACTAAGGTGAACTTTCCTGTTCCTATAAATGTTCCACTTGACTAGAAAAGCAGGGTAGTCAGCCAGTCCCCAAAATGAAGCCAGCTCTGGGCTCTATAGTTATTTTCCTTCCCCTTCTCATCTCAAACAAGGTTGACTATGTGGCCATAGCCAATTAGATATTTTCTATTTTTCACTTCCTTGTCCTTTATTTTTTATCCTATCACAGCTTCCTGCCTTCCATCCCATTTTGTAGTTCTTGAATAGAGACTGTTTGCTTCGTCAAGTGTTAAGAATTTTGTTTGTATCACCTAAATTGTCTCCTTAAAGCATTTTTTAACAAACTCAGTTTAAGAAAAATTCATTAATCTCCCTTTCTCTCCCATGTTTGATCTGTATTACTTATAGTCACAGTCTTATAATTTTACCTATAAACTCTATATGTGTGTGCAATAAGTACCTTCTCGCATACGTCTATTCTTTATAAAATAGTAGTATACTATGGCCTTCCCTAGTGGCTCAGTCGGTAAAAAATCCACCTGCAATGCAGGAACCCAGGTTCAAATACTCATTGAAATTCAAGATAAATAAATCTCCTTTGCAATTCAAATTGAATGTTTTAAATAATTATAAGTAGTGGCATTATTTAAAATAGAAACCCTGAAGGGGAAGATTTAAGTGTTACAAGCTACATATAAGGTGTGACAACACATGGAATTAAGCTCTCTAGATTCCTACACAAAGGAAGGGTTAGACTAGATGATTTCTAAGGCTTCTCCTACTTCTAAAATGCTCATATTCTTCTCCAACTTCAGATGTGTTTTCATGAACATTGTGGTCAAGGGGCATAGTGTTCATACTGGCAATGAGACAGTCACCTGATGAGAGCCAGCAATGCACTTTCCCCAAGAAGCAGTGGTGCTCGAGGACTGTAGCTAGCGTGGGGGGAGGGGAGCGGCGTGGGTACCCCTGGATGCTTCCTCCCTCCATGCATTGCTGAAAGCCATGCTGCTTCTGCTGCTGCTGCTGCTGAGTCGCTTCAGTCGTGTCCGACTCTGTGCGACCCCATAGACAACAGCCCACCAGGCTCCCCTGTCCCTGGGATTCTCCAGGCAAGAACACTGGAGTGGGTTGCCATTTCCTACTCCAATGCATGAAAGTGAAAAGTGGAAGTGAAGTCGCTCAGTTGTGTCCAACTCTTAGCGACCCCATGGACTGCAGCCCACCAGGCTCCTCCGTCCATGGGATTTTCCAGGCAAGAGTACTGGAGTGGTTGCCATTGCCTTCTCCCAAAAAAGTCATGCAGGAGAAAGCAAATAAAAGACGGACAGCACCAGAAAGAGGAACAGAAGCTCCTTTCTCTTCCAGTGTCTCTCCACTGCCCTCTATTGTCATAGCTGAATGGCTGCGCCTGTCGAAGAGAAATGATTACTGGATCCAGCTTCTTTACTGCAGAGTAGGCAATACAGGATGAATTTGAAGCAAACTGATGACTGGCACAATAAGGAATATAAATTTCAATGCATACATATTATCCTCAATTTAGGAGCATATTTCCTATCATTTAAAAGATGGAATGATCATGTTATGAGGAGGTAAATTTGGATTTAAAAATTGCATAATTCCCTCAAACACCAAACTACTAGTAAACTAACTACAATTCCAGTATATTAAATTATAGTGAAGCAGCTCAGTGCATTACATGGTTTTACCTTATTCTATAAATTTGCAGTGAAGAATATAATTCACCTTTCCATATCTGTTCCAGTTTGATATCAAAGTCTATTTGTAATAAATACCATGAGCTATTCATTAGGAAAAAAACAGACTTGTGCCTTAAAATGAAACAGCATCTAATGGTTGCTATATTAAATTATAATAAAATCTGGGGACTTCCCTGGAAGCCCAGTAGTTAAGACTTCCTTCCCATGCAGGAGGTACAAGTTTGATCCCTGGTCAGGGAACTAAGACCCCACATGCCTCACACCTAAAAAATCAAAACATAAAACAGAAACAATATTGTAACAAATTCAATAAAGACTTTAAAAATGGTCTACATCAAAAAAAAATAAAAATCTTAAAAAACTATAACAAAACTTTTGACTCTAAACCCTAGGGATTTACTTGAATAAACAGACACAGTATGAATTATATCATGTTCCTTTATGACACTGTAAATCAACTGTACTTCAATTTTTTAAAAAATCACATTCTTCACTTAACAGAATGAAGATCTGTTTTCCATTATGATTATCTGTGGACTTTGTCATCTACTTATTTTAAAATATTTTTTATTGTATTTAATAAATACAAAAATCCCTGTACAATGTAGGTGGTATGCCATAGTGGTTAAAAGCAGGAGCTTTACAAATAAAATGAGTAGGTTTGAACCCTGGCTCTCACACTGTTGAAACTCTGGGCAACTTGTTTATTTTTTTTATTTTTGGGCAACTTGTTTAATCCCTCTCTTTTTCTGTTTTGTCATTTGTAAAATGGGGACAGAATACCTGCCTCACAGGGCTTTTATGTGTGTGTATTAAATGAGCTAATACAAGTAAAGTGCTTAGGACCTTGCCAAGAGCGTAACTGACAAAAATTTGCTGTTGTTTTTTTTCTACTACCAATTCTTGAAGACAAATTTGTCAAGCACGAAAGATTGATTATAGCAACTGATTATGTTAGGAAGAAAACAAGTATTTTCTCTAAAACTCTTATTACCACATCAAAGAATAGAGGTATGAATCTAAAATGAACTCTCTCCCCTTAGAATTCCAGAACCATTTCTTCAGAATAGGATCAAATATATTGTTTTACTTGTCCTAATACATTGTCAGATAGTCGTGACTGATTTATCCCCACCACTCAAGCTTTCAGTTATCAATATAAAGCATATTTTTATGTATGTTTATGTTTCCTCACCCCAAATCACCCAACAGATCCTCATAAAAATCTGTTAAGCTCTAAGAATAAAACTCCTCAAACTTCTGATTTCAAAGCTGCTAAATTTCCTGTTTCAAGTCATGGATATCAGTGCTAAAGAAGTTACTGATATAAAGTTACTTTAAACAATAATCGGGTCCTGAGAATGTGCTATTGAGCAGCAGAGTGATAGAACACGTTTTTTTTTTTCTGCCAGCCTTAATATATTTATGTATCTAGAAGTTCAATTCATAATCATTTAATAAAGCAAACACTTGTAGTCTTAAATATTAAAAAAGAAACAGACTATTAAAAGTTAAAACCCTATTTGTATTTAGCTATGTTAAAAAAAATAATCCCAGGAATATTGTAATGAGTCTAGGCTTAGGAGCAGGCATTGTGCAAGTTAATGTAAGTAATGAACCTTTCATGTGAAATGATGTAGTGTCACAACTCATTTGCATCCCACTTAAAGTGTAATTAAGTTTCTCTGACAGCATGGCTTATGGCTGAAAGAACAGACCTGGCTGCTAAATTAATCCAGAGTCCCTCAGTTAATAACACTCAGCAAAGAAAACTTTATACACTCTTTCATTTAAAGTTCCCAAACTCCCATTTGTAGAAGCAAGGCAGCCTTCACAGAAATCTTTGTATAAAATTGATGGACACTCACTAGACAGATTTAACCATCAAAACACCTGAAAACTGGACTTTGATGAATCTGGACATGAGAATATGCTATTTTCCCTCCAGCTAAGGCTGGAGGTCTGGAGGGATGGATTCACACTTAAATTTCACTGCACCATATATTTAAACTATAGTACATTTTCAAACTTAAGTATGAAGTGCTGGGAATTTTGAATTTATAATCTGAACTGGTTTACCATAATTAAGAGCTCAGAAATAATGGAGTTTATTTTTTCATTCATTCTTTCAGGATGTGAGTTACTACATTTAAGTTTCCAAGTGAAGTTGTTATTCATTAAATTTCCTCGAGTTTCTTTGTTTGTTATTGTCCTCATTTTTGTTAAGAATTGTCCTCAGTATTGTTAAGAATATTCACTTCTGTAAGCCCCAGAACTGATTATGAAGTTGCCACAAGATTAGAACTACACTGTGTTATTTAGAGTAAGCTTTAACTAAATAAGGATTTAATTTATAAATAACCCCAAACTGTTTTTAGAAAGGCAAACAAGAGAACAGGCAAATTTCTTGAATCAGATTCTGCTTCTCTCCAGGGCAAGAAAGAATCTCTGCCCACCAGTAACAGGGGCAACTGTGTGGTACTATTATCCTGTTCTACTTTTCCATGACACCCAAATTCAAACGCTGATGCAGAAAAGAAATAGTTTATCTTCAAGCTTAAGGTCTCAATATCAACTATTGTTGCTGCCATAAATAAACTGATTCCTCAGAGACTCAGTGAAAGTGCTGGAGGCTGGAGAAAGATTAGATATACTTTTAACATACAAAACATTTCTGAATCCAACAAGTGCCCAATAATTTAATAATGTAATGACTAGTGGACTCACTCTAGTCCACTAAACCAATATTTTTCAGAGTATTTTAGGCAAGTTAGCATTTATTCTGACAGATGACCTGCAATGCCATCCCTACAAGAAAATTGCCGTATTTAGAAAATAAATAAGATATTAAAGGGTAACACTGAAAAGTATTTTCAAAGCACTAAGAAAAGCACTATTTTTCTTAAGGGCAAAATTTGCAGCAGTTCATTTTTCTACTTCAGGTCTCAGCACTATGCAATGTATGACTGGCATTTTAACAGAAACATATCATAATGTTTCTTGATTTTCAAAAGCTTTATTTCAGGGAACAGAAAACTTGCCAGGAAGGACGAGTTGATGGGAAAGAAACACCCAAACAATTATTTTCTCTTATCATTTATTTTTTTAAAAATCATTATTAGTAAAAGACAAAGTGTAAAAGCCATGTTCAATTAAATGATTTATTTCTGGCATGTTGTTGGAACATTTACAGTGGTAGCAGACAATGATTTTACTTCAGCTGTCCAGCTAAGGCCAAAAGGTGGTGGTACATGGAGTGTTAAGTGCCTTTCTTCATGAGTTATAACCTGTGCTGTCAGAAGGTAAAGGATCACAGCAAAGCTCTTTTCCACAGCTCCGAGTCTGGCTGCTCCCCAGTCATCTCCCATAATCCACTTAAGGTTGAAAGTTTTAAAATACTCAAGGCGATGGCTTCAGGCCACATAGAAAAGAAAAAGTCAAATTTTAAGTATTAAGGACACCACCATGTTTTTATTATTCATTAAATAAAATTTAAAGAAAAATGCACACAAGAACACCAGTCCAAGTTCGATGCATGAAACAGGGAACTCAAAAACGGTGCACTGGGACGACTCTGAGGGATGGGAGGGGGAGGGAGGTGGGAGGAGGTTCAGGGTGGGGGACACAAGTACACCCATGGCTGATTCATGTCAGTGTATGGCAAAAACCACTACAATATTGTAATTAGCCTCCAATTAAAATAAATAAATTAATTTAAAAATTATTCATTAATATATTGGTTATATTATTTTTAAATAATAATGAATTAGATCTTTTTTTTATATTTTTCTCATGTATACATGTACAGAACTTGCCACAGTATTCATTGAGGAGTAAGAAATCATTATTTCTATGCTAATTAATTATTATATACATACTTTTTTTCAATTCAAATCTCATCTAAAAAATTTTATATGATCAGTTTGTTGAATGCACATTTTATGATATGTCAGGATGGTCTGAATCTAAGGTTTACGATGCAACAACAAAGGTATCCTCTCATGTCTTATTGGCAGTTTCTGTGAATCCCTGATTACTACAAAACACGTTCACTCAACTCACACAGACATACTGTATGCTAATTAAGCACTGGATTGGCCAAAAACTTTGTTCATGTTTTTCATACCGTATGGAAAACCGGAATGAACTTTTTGGCCAATCCAATAGTTTCATTCATACAACACTCTTGTAGAATGAGCTTTACCTGTGTATTATCAAAGTATGCAAGCTTTTACTACCAGTGGCAATGTTACTGTTATCATTCATAAAAGCAAACAGAAATCATACAGTCCTATAGAGTGCCTAGTACAGTCTGAAGGAAGTTGATTCAAGTTGACTGCTATGTAGATTTATTTTCAATTAGGTGGGAGTTGAAGCAAATAATGGAGTTGTTAAAGAGTATAAAAAGCAGGTCAAGCAAAAATGTTAAAAATAATTCAATTGTGTTATACATAAAGAATACAAAAATATATATATATTACGTTACACATACTTGAATATTTATAATTTTACATGTATGTGTAGTTTTTAAATTTTAGGCACTGTGAAAAAATGGTGAATGTTTAAAGTATCTTTCCCCTAAAATGTGTAGCATCTGAAATGAGCAGGTATCAAACCAAAAATTTCAAATATCTATAAAATATAATACACAGGGAATATTTGCAAAAAGTAAACCATATTTGGAATTGGATTGGAGTTATGAAGGGGTGGGCTTCCCTTGTGGAGGGTTGAGAAAATAATATAAGCATATTATATAAAATATGTTTATAAATATATTATAAAACATAAAGGTTACTGGTTAGATTTAATTCTATATTTAGAAAGCCTAAATAATTTATAATTGTTCCTTGGCATTTTTAGTTCCAATTAGCTCTCATAGTATAAACCAGAAAATGTTTTTAAATAAATTTGGAAAAACATCTCAGTATATGTGAATAGAGCTACTGATTTTAATCACCAGAAATGCAATGAAAATCCTTCTGGCATATTAAAAAAAAAATTTAAGGAGTTGTAGTTAAAGCTCATATCTCCTCTCACAATTCATTAAAGATAAAATCTGAAAGTAAATATATAATCAAATTATTTGCATACTCACAAGTTACGCCTTGTCCATCCTCAATTTCATGTGGTATTGAATCTTCTAATCCGTGATCCATGAAGTGCATATGAATTCATTTTTTCCATACCAGGTGGAAAATATTCCCAAGGAAGAAATAGAATCCCATTCCACTGCTCCCAGGTAGTGCTGATTTTAAATTGTAAACTCAGCTCTTTCTTTCATAGTTTGGAGTTAATAATCAAAAAAGCAATAGTTTTCAACTGGCAGATTTAATGTATTAAACAAATAGAACCTAAGTTTAAATTAGACAAAAATGATATGCCTTTTATAAGGCAAGCTTGTAACTCATGGCTCCTAAGTTGAAAACCCATTAGTAATGCCATTGAGTATTCACCCCATTCCTAGTTTTATTATTTATAAAAAGTTGAAAATATTTATTGTCTCTTATTGGCTTCCCTGGTGGCTCAGATGATAAAGAATCTGCCTGCAGTATAGGAGACCCAGGTTTGATCCCTGGTTCGGGAAGATCTTCTGGTGAAGGGAATGGCAACCCACTCCAGTAGTCATGCCTGGAAAATTCCATGGACAGAGGAACCTGGTGGGCTATAGTCCATGGGGTCTCAAAGAGTCCGGGTCCCACTGAGCAACTAACACTTTCCCTTTCACTAATATATAAAATGTCAGATCATATTGTACAAACAGCTAATTTTTATAAGGGCATAATGATACTGAAGACCTAGGTATTGGTACTTCATGCTTAGAGTTCTAAGGAAAAGTAAGGGACACTACTTTGTTTGCTCATAAGCCCTATCTTTATTTTAGTTGTTAATATCTATGCAGATCCCTGGCAGGCAAACCTAGACAATGGATATCTGTAGCAGCCACCATACCCAAATGAACCTGACATTCAGGTCAGGAGATAACCTCTAATGGATTTTATATGCCCCTACCTGTTTGAGCTAGTCATTTCATTCTTTGTCACCATTTCAGAAACTGATTATATTTATTATATTGGCTATATTCACACATTCATCAACTATTTTATCACTTTTGCAATTTTTAGTAATTTTCTACTGACATCAATGTTTACCTTTCTAAATGGTTCATCTCATTAATGAGTATTAATATAATCTTTTAATAAGGATAAGGCAAAACAGAGATAGGATTTGGAAACAATCCATGTCCCAAATAGAGAATATTGGATTCCTTTTTAACACAGATTATCTGTCCACAGACTTCCTTCCTTTGTTCCCAGACAGTTCCTGTCAACCCTAATGAAGAATCTAATATTAACTTAAGTCAGCCAGAATCACTGACAATCCTATTTTTAAAATTACCCATTTGGAAAACAGTAATAGTCAAGAGCCAAATTACCTTCTCTGCTTTCCAACTCCATTCCCTCAGAGATCAAGACAATTCAATTAAAAGAAAAAAAAAACTCTTCCGGGAACTGCTGTAACAATGTTGTCCACAGGACAACTGACAATTTTTATGAAGAGATCCATAAACCAAAATCCATGGTGTCTGATAAAGACAACCCGCTGGTCATAGTGATTTCCCTTGACAGTCTATTTTGCATCTAGAGAAGAAAGTATGTGAGGAATTTTACCCCTCTGGAAATGGCTCTATTGTAACTCCATAGAGCTGCCAATAGTTGTCTCCCTTTCAGAAATTTTTTTAAGGAGAACTTTTAAGATAAAGGGTTCACTGTGATATTATTGGAATTCAATATACTATTCTTATGCTAGGACAATCTCAGGTAACTTGTCTGACTTCCTTTCAAAACAGAAATATCTGAAAGTTCTCCATTATGACTGTAATTTCTTGATTCATTTGAAGATAGGAGTGTACCAAGGAACCAAGCATTAACTGTTTGGGATGTCATTTTTCCAAAAGCCATTTAAAAAAATATATTTGTTATAAAGATCTGAGCCCACTGAACACCAACAAATGTTAGGATCTAAATTGTTGTTGAGTTATTCAGTTTGTCTGACTCTGCAACTCCAGGGACTGAACACTGCCAGACTCCTCTGTCCATAGGATTTCCCAGGCAAGAAGGCTAGAGTGGGGGGCCATTTCCTTCTCCAGGAGATCTTCCTAACCCAGGGATCAAACCCACATCTCTTGTGCTGCAAGTGGATTCTTGTGCCACTGGGGAAGCCCCAAGAATCTAAATAGAATACCATTTTTGTTCTCATTCCACCTGCTTCTGTATCAAGAAGCTTAAATTAATTCCTGACTTTATCAAGCTACTGATTGTCATACAATGAGTATTTAATAAGTGCCTGCCATGCAACAGACTCTTTTCAAGGAACTGGGCATATGGGGTCAACAAAACAAAGTTTAGTTCAGTTCAGCTGCTTAGTTGTGTCTGACTCTTTGCAACCCTATGAATCACAGCACACCAGGCCGCCCTGTCCATCACCAACTCCCGAAGTCCACCCAAATCCATGTCCATTGAGTCGGTGATGCCATCCAACCATCTTATCCTCTGTCGTCCCCTTCTCCTCCTGCCTTCAATTATTCCCAGCATCAGGGTCTTTTACAGTGAGTCAGCTCTTCACATGAGGTGGCCAGAGTAATAGAGTTTCAGCTTCAACATCAGTCCTTCCAATGAACACCCAGGACTGATCTCCTTTAGGATGGACTGGTTGGATCTCCTTGCAGTCCAAGGGACTCTCAAGAGTCTTCTCCAACACCACAGTTCAAAAGCACCAATTCTTCAGCACCCAGCTTTCTTTATAGTCCAACTCTCACATCCATACATGACCACTGGAAAAACCATAGCCTTGACTAAATGGGCCTTTGTTGGCAAAGTAATGTCTCTACTTTGTAATATGATATCTAGGTTGGTCAGAACTTTCCTTCCAAGGAGTAAGCGTCTTTTAATTCCATGGCTGCAGTCACCATCTGCTGTGATATTGCAGCCCAAAAAAATAAAGTCTGACACTGTTTCCACTGTCTCCCCATCTATTTCCCATGAAGTGATGGGACCAGATGCCATGATCTTAGTTTTCTGAATGCTGAGTTTTAAGCCAACTTTTACACTCTCCTCTTTCACTTTCATCAAGAGGTTCTTTAGTTCTTCTTCACTTTCTGCCATAAGGATGGTGTCATCTGCATATCTGAGGTTATTGATATTTCTCCCAGCAATCTTGATTCCAGCTTGTGCTTCCTCCAGCCCAGCATTTCTCATGATGTACTCTGCATATAAGTTAAATAAGCAGGGTGACAATATAAGCCTTGACGTCCTCCTTTTCCTATTTGGAACCAGTCTGTTGTTCCATGTCCAGCTCTAACTGTTACTTCCTAACCTGCATACAGATTTCTCAAGAGGCAGGTCAGGTAGTCTGGTATGCCCATCTCTTTCAGAATTTTCCACAGTTTATTGTGATCCACACAGTCAAAGGCTTTGGCATAGTCAATAAAGCAGAAATAGATGCTTTTGTGGAACTCTCTTTCCTTTTTGATGATCCAGCAGATGTTGGCAATTTGATCTCTGGTTCCTCTGACTTTTCTAAAACCAGTTTGAACATCTGGAAGTTCACAGTGCACGTATTGCTGAAGCCTAGCTTGGAGAATCTTGCCCTCATAGAGCTGACATTTTAGCTACATTCATAGAAGAGACTCTTTACCATTTACTAAGAGAAGAACAGGATGCCATTTTTTATTTTCTGAAAGTATTACAGAAAAGCAAATTAATGTTTAGAACTCAGACTACACCATTAAACCACTGTTCAGCTGAATAAACTTTTTATGTATCATCTGTTATTCCCTTCTGTATGAGAAAAATATAATTCTAAGAGGTCAAAGAGGAAGTCTACCCTGTACACCAGCACATTCCCATTGTCTAGCACACTTAAGACTTAACAATACTTAACATTTGTAGAATGACTGAGCATTAGGCCAAATAATAAATGAATAAATGAATATACTGAAGTATCTTAGAAGTTGAAGTGGTCAAACAAGAGACTGGCAACCGTGAACATCGACATTTTAGGAATCGGTGAACTAAAATGGGCTGGAATGGGTGAATTTAATTCAGATGACCATTATATCTATTAATGTGGGCAAGAATCCCTTAGAAAAAATGGAGTAGCTCTCATAGTCAACAAAAGAATCCAAAATGCAGTACTTGGATACAATCTCAAAAATGACAGAAAGATTTCTGTTCATTTCCAAGGGAAACCATTCATTATTACAGTAATTTAAGTCTATGGCCTAACCACAAATACCAAAGCAGCTGAAGTTGAACGGTCCTATGATGACCTACCAAACCTTCTAGAACTAGCACCAAAAAAAGATGTCCTTTTCATCATAGAGGACTGGAATGCAAAAGGAGGAAGTCAAGAGATACCTGGAAGAACAGGTAAGTTTGGCCGTGGAATACAAAATGAAGCAGGGCAAAGGCTAACAGAGTTTAGCCAAGAGAACAACTGGTCATAGCAAACACCCTCTTTCAACAACACAAGAGACGACTCTACAAATGGACATCACCAGATGGTCAATACCAAAATCAGACTCTTTATATTCTTGGCAGCTGAAGATGGAGAAGCACTATACAGTCAGCAAAAACAAGACTGGGAGCTGACTGTGGCTAAGATCATACCATCACTACAAACAAAACTACTGGAGGTGATGGAATTCCAGATAAGCTATCTGAGATCCTAAAAGATGATGCTCTTAAAGTGCTACACTCAATATACCGGCAAATTTGGAAAACTCAGCAGTGACCACAGGACTGGAAAAGGTCAGTTTTCATTCCAATCCCAAAGAAAGACAATGCCAAAATATGTTCAAAGTATCACACAATTGCACTCATCTTACACACTAGCAAAGTAATGCTCAAAATTCTCCAAGCCAGGCTTCAACAGTATGTGAACTGTGAAATTTCAGATGTTCAAGCTGAATTTAGAAAAGGCAGAAGAACCAGAGATCAAATTGCCAACATCTACTGGATCATTGAAAAAGCAACAGAGTTCCAGAAAAAATTCCACTTCTGCTTTATTGACTACACCAAAGCCTTTGACTGTGTGGATTACGAGTGTGGAAAATTCTTCAGGAGACGGGAATATCAGCCCACCTTACTTCCCTTCTGAGAAATCTGTATGCAGCTCAAGAAGCAACAGTTAGAACTGGACATGGAACAACATTGTTTGGAACAATGTTTGTTCCAAACATCATTTGGAATAACATGGTTCCAAATGGGGAAAGAGTCAAGGCTGTATGTTGTCACCCTGTTTATTTTAACTTCTGTGCAGAGTACATCATGCGAAATGCCAGGCTGGATGAAGCACAAGTTGGAATCAAGATTGCTGGGAGAAATATCAATAACCTCAGATATGCAGATGACACCACCCTTATGGTAGAAAGTGAAGAGGAACTAAAAAGCCTCTTGATGAAAGTGAAAGAGGAGAGTGAAAAAGTTGGCTTAAACCTCAACATTCAGAAAACTAAGATCATAGCATCTGGTCCCATCACTTCATGGGAAATAGATGGGGAGACAGTGGAAACAGTGTCAGACTATTTTTTGGGGCTCCAAAATCACTGCAGATGGTGACTGCAGCCATGGAATTAAAAGACGCTTACTCCTTGGAAGGAAAGTTCTGACCAACCTAGATAGTATATTAAAAAGCAGAGACATTACTTTGCCAACAAAGGTCTGTCTGGTCAAGGCTATGGTTTTTCCAGTGGTCATGTATGGATGTGAGAGTTGGAATGTGAAGAAAGCTGAGCACCGAAAAATTGATGCTTTTGAACTGTGGTGTTGGAGAAGACTCTTGAGAGTCCCTTGGACTGCAAGGAGATCCAACCAGTCCATCCTAAAAGAGATCAGTCCTGGGTGTTCATTGGAAGGACAGATGCTGAAGCTGAAACTACAATACTTTGGCTACCTCATGTGAAGAGTTGACTCACTGGAAAAGACCCTGATGCTGGGAGGGTTTGGGGGCAGGAGGAGAAAGGGACGACAGAGGATGAGATGGCTGGATGGCATCACCAACTCGATGGGCATGGGTTTGGGTAGACTGCAGGAATTGGTTATGGACAGGGAGGCCTGGCGTGCTGAGATTCATGGGGTTGCAAAGAGTCGGAGACGACTGAGCAACTGAACTAACTAACTGAACTATGGCGAAAAGAGAAGAAGAACTAAAGAGCCTCTTGATGAAAGTGACAGAAGAGAGTGAAAAGGCTGGCTTAAAACAACATTCAGAAAACTAAGATCATGGGATCTGGTCCCATAACTTCATGGCAAATAGACTGGGAAACAATGGAAACAGTGAGAGATTTCAGATTTTTGAGCTCCAAAATCACTGCAGATGGTGACTGCAGCCATGAAATTGAAAGATGCTTGCTCCTTGTAAGATAAGCTATGACAAACCTAGACAGCATATTAAAAGCAGAAACATTACTTTTCCAACAAAGGTCTGCCTGGTCAAAACTATGGTTATTCCAGTAGTCATGTATGGAAGTGAGAGGTGGACCATAAAGAAAGCTGAGTGCCGAAGAATTGATGCTTTTGAACTTGAATGTTGGAGAAGACTCTTGAGAGTCCCTTGGACTGCGAGGAGATCCAACCAGTCAATCTGAAAGGAAATCAGCCCTGAATATTTGTTGGAAGGACTGATACTGAAGCTGAAATTCCAATATTTTGGGCCACCTGATGCAAGGAAATGAATCATTGGAAATGACCCTGATGCTGGGAAAGATTGAAGGCATGATAAGAGAACAACAGAGGATGAGATGGTTGGATGGCATCACCGACTAGATGGACATGAGTTTGAGCAGTCGCCAGGAGTTAGTGATGGACAGGGAAGACTGGCAAGCTGCAGTCCATGGGGTCGCAAAGAGTCGGACATGACTGAGCAACTGAACTGAAATATCTATTCACTGGGAAAACCACATAACTGTGGTTGATTTAATATTCTAATTGTTCACAATATCATATTTCTTGCTTCCTAAAGTGACTCTCTTGAGTGATCTTCCTGTTATATTAGGCAGAAGGCAAGATTCTAAAAAAAATTGTGACGACACTTACAGATTGAGGTAGGCATTTCTGTGCTCTTCCTCCCTTGTCCCTGTGCTACTTCCCAATATTTAGATATTCTGCTGCTAAATTCTTTAAATTTTACTCTGAGTGGTGAAGCAGAAGATTCCATGTACTAGCTGGAAGAGGGAATAGATGTATTATTTCTATGCTATCACAAAGGCATTGCCTTGATATCCCAAACCTCAACATCATCAGTTTGCCACCTACCCTCTCAAACCCTAGTTTTTCCTACTGAAGTTCGCATGGTTTAATTTTTTTAATTGGAAACATTTCAATTTGATTCAGAAACCACATTAAAATCTGGTCCTCAAAAATATTTCAGGCCAATCTCTTCAAGGTTTATGGTGACTGTTTCTATAATTTCAAGGAAGTCCTTGTTTAAGCATCTGAGTAGAACCAGAGATGCAAACTGAGGCATTCTTGCAGTTTCTTTTTAAGTAGGGAATTATCATTTCAGCAAGAAAATCACTAAAGCTTTCCAGTATTCCCCCTGAAACACTATCTTGGCCATCAACTTTGCTTGATTAAGATTACAATAAGGAATTCCCTGGCAGCCCAGAAGTTTGGACTCCATGCTTCTACTGCCAGGAACCCAGGGTTCGATCCCTGGTTGGGGAACTAAGATCCTGCAAGCCGAGTGGCATGGCTAAAAAGAAAAATACATATAACAGTTTTTTATCAATTAGCAACATATAATAGAAGGCATCATCATAGTGTACTTAGAATTTTCTGCCACATAGCTCTTACTACAAGCCTAGCTAAGATTATTTACATTCAAAATGAACTGATTAAAGTAGTACATTCAAGATCTCCTAAATCTGAATATTAAGAGAGGATCCAATGCCTAGAATATAGCCTTGGACACAGTAGGTGCACCCTAAGTTAAAAGAGTAAATGTATGAGATACTAAGTCCTACACTGCAGTATTTTATTTCCTGAAGACAGATAACTCATTCTGTTGGACAGAATCATTAGGAATTTCCCCACATGAACTCTTTGCTAGTCAGGACTTTCCCTGGAATATGAGCTCATTGAAGAAAAGAGCTTAGACTCCTGTTCACACATATAACCCCAGTCACAAGAATAACACCCTGTACATAGTAAATACTCACAAAATACTTGTTGAATAACCGAATTAGCCTGTGAATCCTCACATTTGTCAAACCCCATATATGATGTCAGGGGTGTTCAATCAGAGTAGAACTCATAATACTAAATACAGGTAAACCCAAGCCAGCAAAGATGAAAGCTGACATTGATGACTTCAGCGCAGTTTAATAGCCTATTTTCTTTCCTCAAAAATAGTGTTTACAATTTGGGAAGGATTATAATGGTTCTCATAAAGACATCAAATTCTTCTTATTTAAATCTGCATAATAGTGCATTGTTATTGTTTAATCACTGAGTCATATCTCACTCCTTTGTGACCCTATGAACTGTAGACTGACAGGCACCTCTATCCATGGGATTTCCCAGGCATGGATACTAGAGTGGGTTGCCATTTCTTTCTCCAGGGGATCTTCTCCACTCAAGGATCAAACCCACATCTCCTGCATTGGTAGGTAGACACTTTACCACTGAGTCACCTGGGAAGCCTGTAAAAATTGTATGCTGCTGCTGCTGCTAAGTCACTTCAGTCGTGTCCGACTCTGTGTGACCCCTTAGACGGCAGCCCACCAGGCTCCGCTGTCCCTGGGATTCTCCAGGCAAGAATACTGGAGTGGGCTGCTATTTCCTTCTCCAATGCATGAAAGTGAAAAGTGAAAGTGAAGTTGCTCAGTCGTATCCGACACTTGTGACCCCATGGACTGCAGCCCACCAGGCTCCTCTGCCCATGGGATTTTCCAGGCAAGATACTGGAGTGGGGTGCCATTGCCTTCTCTGCTAAAAACTGTATACACCTACAGCTAAAAATGTGAAATGCATTAAACAATACAGCAGATTTTGCAGGTGACACTCATATATCAATGAACTTCTAACATAAAGAACCATCCTCAAAGAAAAGGTACAGTCTTTAATATAGAAGAAAAAAGTTTTTATTCCTTTCAGAGTTAGTGGGATTCCTTACTTTATAGACTCTCAGTGTAGTAGCATGGCTTGGCTTTGTTTGTTGCTTTATTTTCTGTTCTGTTGTTTCGCTCTATTTTTATTTTTTATTCCCAAACAGAAGAAGAGATATTTAAAGTAGATGTAAAGAAAACATATACCAAAAAAAAAAATTCAGAGAAAACTTGTTTTTAAGAAATCCAATCAATATTAACTAAATTAACAAAACATTTTGAAAAAGTGGATACATGTCACTGTAGCAAAAGCTCCAAAAGAGCAGAGACTACATGTTATTTGACTTTATCTCTTCTGCCCCTAACAGAGTCTGACCCATAAAAAGTACTCAGTGAAAGTCTGGGAAATAAATGAATGAATGATTTCATTTCCGCCTAACAAGTATATTCACATAGCCAACTTTGTTTTCATTAATCAAACCCATTTTTTTTAACATAGCACTTTCAATAGCAATTTTCTTGATCCTCAAGTGCACATAGCCTTTTCCACATAGTAAGACAAAATCGTGCTCCAGTTTTCAGTGTTGATTATGCTAGATACTACAGAGCCAAACCATTTTAAGAATTCAGCAAAACATTTAACTCTATCTGACACATAAACAGACAGCAGTGTTAAATCTGTCACTTTGGTTCAGTTATCTCTACATCTGCTGATGGGATTTTAATCTGGCTGGCATGCACTTAAACAGTATACACACAGTTCTCAATTTTCATTTTCCCCCTTTTACAAAATAGAAAGTCAAATGGTAAAGTTAATAGAGCTGTAAAAATATAGTACCAAATTTATTTTAATCACTGTGTGAGTGTCATTGATTTAGGACAGCTGCTGTCTAAATAAATAGACCTAAGGCCTAATAACTGTACAGAAAAAGGCCAAGGCAGATGTCTATTGCTGGATCTGAAGACTTGTGGGCAGATCACTGTCCAGTTAGGATGACTGGTCTCAGTGGCAGTTTCCCTACAGCTGAGAAAACTGCCCAGCTCCTTTGGTATGCAGGTTTCCAGATCGATTTCTTACTGGAACAGATTCCTCACAAACAAGGATAATCCTTTATTTGAGGTTTAGTCACTTGAATTCCCCTCTGTTCTCTTCTCTGTCAAGCTTTGCAATTTTTATTTATTCTTGGTAGAATGCACTTACTATTGTAGTTATGGCACTTTTCACTTTAAGCCTCTCTTTTCAGTGTCTTCGAGAGAGAAAGGTCTTTAGTTAGAAATTTCTCATGCTTGTTGACAGTCTGGAAATGATTTATTTTAGAAGAGGATAGAGGTGAAAGAAATAGAAGGAAAGATCATAATTTCACCATCTTTGAGAACTTATCAGTTAATCACTGGTTTATTGTTAAATGTGATGGCTTTCAGGATTTAATTTTATTGAGTTTATCTTTAAGAAGCAACACTGAAATATCTTAAAGTCTCATAAATAAAGTAAATCTAACAGGCTAAAAAATTTCCTGTGGCTAAATTATTTTAATTTGTTCTCTCTCACACTTATATGACAAAGTGGGTTACTGAAACACTAGACAATGAAAATATGCTTTAATCATATATATTTATAAATAAATTTACAAATATGGTTTTAATATATGGATCTACAGATAATAAATATTTATTTCATGGGTATGCTTTCAGATGCTTTCAATACTAGCTTCTTCCACACACATGAAAGAATTGATAATAATTATAATTATCACTCTTTAAAATCTCTACTTAATATTCTGATATTTTAATCTACTGCTCTCCAAAGATTTTTTCTCCATGAGAATTACTGCATATGTACATACATAGGACTAAATGATAAAATAGTTACTGAAAAAATTATTTAACAGTATTTCAAAATGTATCAAACTCAGTTTGGGTTTTCAGATTTTTCTACATAGAAATAAAATATTTATTTCTTTATTTATTTAATTTTTTTTAGAGAATAGGAAGATTCAAGGCCATCTGTTGCTTCTCTCTCTTCTTTTTCTAATAGAAGAAATTCTTTGAAGTAAAGTATTGCCAATTATATGTTCATCCAAGGAGAAGAGAAAAAATAGCAAGTGGATTTGCTTTAAAGATTATTCCAACTTCCCAAGTGTGAAATCTTCAATATAGACTATTTAACAGTAAAAACTAGGGTGGAAAATATTCAGAGATTAAAACTAGATACTAAAACTATAAGAATTTATAGGAAATTTGTCATTATCTTTTAAATTAGATGCAAAAGCAAACTGTTTATGAAAGTTAAGATCCCTATACTTATTTTTTATTTCTTATGCTAACCTTAAAGACTCTACAATACAAAACTCGCTGAAGTATTGAATCTGCATACAGATAATAATTTCTCAAAACCAAGTTATATATCAGAAACAGAAATAGAAAGAAAGTATGCATATAAAGTTATAGATCATGTTTATTATTATATTTTTATTATCTGAGCCCTAGATCTTGATTTTATCTCATCCTTGTAATTCCAAATATAAAATTAAAATAAATAATCTGTATTTTTTCCATTAAGAATGTTTGACTTAGGGTAAGAATAAGCTATTACTAAATTTAAACTTCCCTTTCTCCTCTTAAGGTAGGATCAATAAATAAGAAGTAAGCTGGACATGAATAATGTACATCAGGAAGTTCCCAAAGAAGACACCATATCCAGGATAGAACTCAGCATGTTATGTAAACAGTACACGGAAGGCAGCTTCATGTGAACTCGAGTTGTCTTAGCTATTGTCCAGAAAGTGTAAGCAGGAATATAAGGAAAACACATAAGGAAAGATTCCTTTTTTTCCCTCCAAATTCAGAATAATACATTGATACCACCTTCTTGGGTACTATGGGACAAGCATAAGTGACTGCTGCCTAGCTTCCCAAAGTTGAAAACAATTATGCTCAATTGAAAAATCTTTTTTCCAGCAGAAAAGTATTACTTCTCACAAACTCTTAAATGGTTAACAATTTTATGTCCAATCAAACATTATTATGACTATGTATAAACCACAGTAGGACCATCTGGCAAGTAAATTACTTGGGGCACAAATCCCAACCTGCGATTTAAAAAAAAAAAAAAAAAGCACTATATAAAAAGCTCAGTTAGATGTTCGCCAAGATTCAAAATGAAAATACATGCACGAGCCATTCAGAATTCACAAACAAATAAAAATGGAAAGGTCAGCAATGGTCTTTCTCTTTCACTGTTACTAGGCCTTTGAAATAAGCTCAGGAAATGTAAGTAGGTGGTTTTTGATTAATTTGATAGAGGTACATCCATGGAACCAATTTACAAGTGATTTGCAGGCAGGCTGGCATTACTGAAATAAACGGTGCTATTACTATGATTTATGCTACTATTCCTAACACAAGTGATAAAGTGAAATTTACAGTCCTTAATTACTACCATGAAAAATTGGGAGGGAGAAAAAAGAGCAAAGATTGGCAATTTGCAAACTTGTCAGTAAGGCAACATGCAAAAATTCATTTGCTTTACTTAAAAAAAAAAGACCCTGCACAAATGGGCCTTTCTATATTGTTATCAATCCATTGGGGAAGGACAGGCAGTTCAAAAATACAAATGACCAAAATGTAACCTTGAGATGCCAGGAAGTATGGTATAGGAAAATAGCTGACAAAATGCAGTCCCTAGTTATAAAAAGTAGGGAGGTAACGAAATACTGCAGTACACTATACGTTATTTGGGCCACTCACAAGGCCCAGTTTGCTCCTTAAATCACTTCCTTTCAAATGTTTTATAGTGGGGGTGGGATAAAATTAAACAAATCATATCTGTAACTTTTTAATTGAATGTTTTCCTCTTATCCTATTCATATCCAAATAGCACTGAGAGTCTGTTAAGTTATTCAAAAATGTTTACAGAGACACTGCTATCCACAGAACTCTAACAAAGCTATACAGAGGACCCTATTCTGAGAGGCATGCTCAAGCACTGCAGTTGTCTAGAGGCTGGAGATTATGTGGATGCCTAGTTTCCTGGGCCGTGGCCCTGTCCTCTCTCTGTCTTCTATAACTTTCTACTTTAAAGGTCTAGCCAAGTTTTATTTCCAATACTCATCCCCTCACGTGACTGACCTACTGTCAGGGAATGCTTAGGGTTCTAATGGACCTTCTAGTCACTATTTGCTGTTTGGTTCACTATATAGCAATTCCATTCAGTGGTCATTCACACTACTTAACAGTTGCTAAATAGCAAAACTCTGCAAGGTTACAAGACGTGGCAACTAATGGTACATAATAAGCGAGAGAGATGCAACAAAGATGGCAGAAGTTTCCTGTCTGCTTGATTTAGAAGATAATGGGGCAACTTTAGATACAGATGCTCAACCAAAACCTGGAAATTGATAAGTCAGTTTCAGTAATGTTAAGTTTGAGTTGCTGTCAGGATATCCACATGCAGATACACAGTGAACTTTACTAGGAATGTAGGACTAGTGCTCTAGAGAAAAGTTAGGCACAGGTATACAGATATTAGAGAAATCTGAATAGAAATTAAGGTTGAAGGCATGGAAGAGGATCATATGGTCAGAGTGGGTAATGTAAAACACAAGAGATCTAATAGCAGAAACAAAGAGAAGACATACTTGGAGGACCAGGATAAAAGAAAACAATGAGATCATAAAGGACTAATCAAAGAACTAGAAGAACTCTGAAAAGAATCTCAAGAAGAAAGAAAGGATCATTAGTGTCACATGCTGCACAGAAATCAGGAAGAATGAGAAAATTCCATTAAATCTGTTGACCAAGGTAGCTTCAGTAGATAAAAGCCAAAAGACAAGATTCTGAGAAACACACTTAAGAAAAAGGAGCTCTCTCCACACATTATGGAGAGAATTAGGAAAAAGCTCTTTTACAGTAGATATAAAGCATACATGTGTCTTACAGATTTTTTATTTCCTTCTACTTCTTAAAAATTTCTTCTTTTATCACTGGGATATTATACTATATGAAAAAAACCTTCAAACAGGTCTTTTATGGAGTTAATCCCTTATGTAGTAGGACCTCAGTGATCATGATGGATTATTTCATCTTTGCCTTGTTCCCAGAAAGCCAAAAAGCATTTGGGCATTCTACAACCAAGCATTTTCTCCATTTCTACTTCCCATCAACTCAGGCTTCCATACAAGTCCATAAATCATCTTTTTTTAAAGCATCATTTTCTCCATTTCAGTAACTTTTCTTCTCAGATTTTAAATTATAATAAAAATTTCACATTTTCTTTAATAACCTCCTTACTTCAAACTCATAAATTTCACACTTTTCCTTCAGGAGTTTCCCATACCTCCATTCATCTGTATTTGGATAGTATCTCTTTTCCAAAAGTATTTTC
This sequence comes from Odocoileus virginianus, assembly GCF_023699985.2. Taxonomy (NCBI): domain Eukaryota; kingdom Metazoa; phylum Chordata; class Mammalia; order Artiodactyla; family Cervidae; genus Odocoileus; species Odocoileus virginianus. The sequence continues at coordinate 26,804,788 of NC_069685.1, forward strand.
TAAGTCACATTTTCATCACCATACTTGAAATGCAACACATGGAACATGCAATGCTGTTTCTTCTCATTTATATTCCTTTTAATATTTTCATCAATAGTTAATACCATTTGAAGGCTTACTCTATGTATTAAACATCTAATGTAGTGCCTGACATTCATTGTTTCATTTCATCATCTCTAAAAGCCTTTGAAGTGATTATTTTATTCTCTCCAATCCACAGATTAGGAAACTGTCAGAAAGGTTAGGTCACTAATCTAAAGTCACACAGCAAGGAAGAAACAGGGTTGGCTGGAGCTCGTACCCATGTCCATTTGACTCCAATGTTCATCATTTACCTTGTAGAAAATTCTACTCAATCCTTTTGGTCTTTCTTTATAAGACTGCCAATGGTCAATTAATGCATTTTCATTTTTGGAACACAGCAAAAAAAAAAATTAAGTTCTCATTAGTGAAACAGGCCTCTGTCAATTCTGGTTCATCCTAACTCAAAATACTCAAAAGGATAGATTTCAAGGTTGTTTTGTTCCTTTTATCCTTTCTTCACACTTTATCAATCAGCATCCTGTCTTAAAGACCCAAGTTGTTTCATGGGTCTTCCCCTCTGCCACTCCCCCTTGTTTTTACCTCTGAATTCTTCTTTATTGATAGAGAATATAAATGTGCATAAGATCACCAAAATTTCAAATTACTCTAATTTTCATTAATGATACCCACATCTTTTAGATTTGATTTTAGTTTTTATATTCTCTATCAGATATAATACACATCATATGCCTATGAGTATAGACACACACAATTTAATGGTATTAAGTTAGTAGTATATCTTTATATTATATAACAGTACGAATACAAAATTTCAAATTTTTTACCATATTGTACATTTATATGCACATATATATGTAATGTAAGGGTGTTAAACCAACAGCATATTTTGTATTAAGTATTTCTCAAACAACACATAGATTATTTTTTTAAAACACTTTATTTAGAACTTATCTCTCCTTTCCACTTTCACAACTGGAATGCTAGGTATATTCATATCTTTTCAGACACAATAAAGATCAAAAAGCACAATTACATTTAAAAGAAAAGAGAAGACGCCATACCTCTATCTATGTGATACTCTTCCTAGAACTTCACTGTTCAATATGGTAGAGATTAGCCATACCTAGCAATTTAAACTTAAATCTGAATTAATTAAAATTAAAGTTAAACTTTAGTTTCTCAGTTGCAGTAGGCACATGTCGCGAGGCTAGTAGCCAACATTTAGGGCAGAGCATATGCAGAATATTTTCCAACATCACAGAAATTTCTACTGGACAGAGGTGATCTAAGAAGATTCAAAAGGTAAGTCAATCTTTTGTACGTCTTGCTGTTTCTCTTAAGATAATTCTCCTCTGTGAGTGAATAAAGAAAATGTGGTATATACACATACAGTAAAATAATACTCAGACTTTTAAAAAGAAAGAAAGTCTGCAATATGTGACAACATGGATGAATCTTGAGGACATTATGCTAAGTGAAATAATGCTAAGTCAGTCACAGAAAGACAAATGTGATATGGCTCCATTTACATGAGGTATCTAACATAGTCAACTTCATAGGACCAAAGAGTAAAACCCAGGTGCTGGGAGATTTAGAAATGGGGAATTACTAAGCAATAAGCATAAAGTTTCAGTTTAGCAAGATGAATAAGTTCCAGGGGTCTTATGTACCACACCGTACCTACAGTCAACAATAACATATTATACACTCAAAAATTTAAGAGAGTAGACCCTATGCTTTTTGTTCTTACCACAATAAAATGATTGTTTAAATAACATAGAGCTATGTATGGGCATGGTTCTGAGGGAAACAAATGACAAATAATAAATTGTTCTTTTACCATTAAAAAAAGATTATTACTCCTTAACTTTTTTTAAAAAATTGCTAACCATTAGTCTTTATAAATTTTGCTACTCACTACCACTTTTAAATAACAATCTTGGAAATATTTTACAATGTAAGATCAATAATGCAAATGTCCTCTAATTCAAAAAGTCTCCAATGACTTTTTCTTAAATAATAGATCTTGAATCACTTTTTACTTCCACTTGCTCCAAAATTTAAATAACGAAGTAAAACAAGCCTTCCCAATAGTGTTAGTCACTTGGTTGTGTCTGACTTTTTGTGACCCCATGGTCTACAGCCCACCAGACTCCTTTGTCCATGGGATTCTCCAGGCAAGAATACTGGAGTGGGTAGCCATTCCCTTCTCCAGGGTATCTTCCTGATCCAGGGATCGAACCAGGGTCTCCTGCCTTGCAGGCAGATTCTTTACCATCTGAGCCACCAGGAAAACCTAATAGAGTGAGCAATTTTTTCTAAAATCCAGTGATAAGACCACAGTCTCTAGAGTGGATTGATTCAGTCCTTTGCTAAGAATTTTGTTTCTAGAGTTGGAGAAGAATTCCTCAGTAGTGTGTTATACTTTTTATAGATGAGTCATTATTTCAGCTCCTAAGTCCGATATTTCTACCCCTGTTAGCAATTTTACAACAGACTTCTGGTTTTTCCCTTGCCTCCCCATTTTCTGAAGTTTCAAATCGATAGAATACACAGGTGAAAAGCTTACAAGAGTTAGGGTTGTAATCTATAGTCTTGGACCACACAGGCTAACTGGCCAACATACACATCAAACCTCTAATCCTGGCCTTTTTAGCACACACTCTTGGATTGAGATATCTTTGACAACAAAAAGCTTATGTCTGAATGTATTTCTATTAGGAAAAAAAAAAAATACATCATGTATTGTGTCTTTTTTAATGATTCAAAAGAATTACCAAAACACACACCAAGTATTTTAAATATGAAAACAAGAAAGGAGCTAAAATTCCTGAAAGCAGTTGCCAATGGAATAAGACTGAAGTGAGAAATGGGTCAAAGGTATACTGTATTCAGTCCCATAAGCCTTTCAGTAGATTTTTAAATCATGTGCATTTTACAAATAATTATTTTATTGATATAATTTCTTTTTAAAAATGAAGAGAAACCACTTGATTGTTCATCAATTGAGGAACATGCTGATTTTATCTATTAGAATAAAACTGTGAACAACTGCAAAAAATATGAATTTGGAAAATATTTGACTTTTGCCCTAGATTTTATTTGCAAAAACATATTAGCACCTCTTCACAATTTAGTTAGAATATATCGTTTTTTAAGCTTTTAAAATGTTTTCAAAAGATTTTCTATGGATACAGACATTTAAAAAGCAATAAAATGCTATGAAAATGATATAGACCAACTTTAGAATAGTGAAAGTCAAAAAAAACTGAAAAAGATGGGAAGAAGAAAGGAGGGAAAGAACGGTAAGGTATAAGAGATGGGTATCAACTGTGTCTATAAATATTTATTTTTAATATGTGTCAAATCTACGTGGGAAATGTTCAATCTCAGTGGCAGTTATCATCATTTTCTGTAGTTTTCAGTTATTTTGAAATTTATTCACCTAAAAAAATTTCTCCTTCTGCATTTGAACGTGTCCTCAGTTTACAGAAAATTTTCTAATTAAACACACAGTATTCTCTGCTGCTCCTTTTTAGAGAACTGAGTAGAAACTTTAATCCCAGAAGAGTAGTGGCCATTATTAAATCCAATGTGCAAGAGCACAAGTAAAACAACTATTACTGATCCATATTAATTATCCACCCATAAACCAGCCACACCAGTGATATGACATGTTATATATATATATACACACACACACATACACACACACACATATACATATATATATACATATGTACAGACATATGTACACACAAACCTTAGCCTCATACACTTTAGCCCTACTCAAACCTTTGAACTCTCTTATTTGCTTCCCCTTCTCCTAACTTTGAGAAGAAAATAAAAGTTAAACATGAAATGTATAAATATTCTAATCTCCAAAGTCATTTAATCCTACATTTAAAAATACAGTCACTGTAAAAACAAAGGCTGATTTGATTGAGCAAAGATTTGTAGTACTCACTGCAAATGCATCCTCTTTGGAGAGCAATAGGACCAGGTGCTGTCTTTGCCTAAGCAAACAAAAAGAATTATAATGATAGAGTTTAAATTAGGCTGATAGGTCAGGCATTTTGAAATTAAAATGTCATCCAATTTTAATTTTTATCTAATCTAATCTTGTTATTTTCCAGTATCTCATTCTCAGAAAACTGCAGACTACTTAATAGACTAAAGCCAAAAATGAGTGACAGTGAGAACCAGAACCCTTAACATTTACACTGTTTAAAGAGGTTTGTCTTTCTCCATTTGTGTAGGCTTTATAAATGTTAGGTAGTTAGAATAGGGAAAAGGAGTCCAGAATGGCAGTGGCTAAAAGACCTGGAAGGGAAAAGCCCGCAAAAATAAAACAAAGGAAGGTCCGAGGACCAGACTGAGGACCTCAGGTAAAAAACAAAGAGCACTCCTGGCCCAGTTTACACAGGACAGGCCCAGGGAGAGAGAAACATATAAAAAGAGGAGCCAAAGCGCGCTCTCTCTCCCGCGCACTGGAGCGCTCTTCTCTTCGCGTCTTTGGATCTTCGTGCCCTCACGCCTTGAAGATGGATTTTCCTGCTATTTTCTAAATAAAATAGAGCTGTAACACTGAGCTGTAACACTGATTTGTCTAAAAGCTATAACACGGTCTGTCCAAGACCCGAGAGCTGTGACACGCCGAGGGGGCTTTAATGTCTGTCACTACAAATCTTTGTTGTGATGAGACAAGAACCGAGGAGCACACACTCGCCTGACATAAATTTCTTCAACCTACTATTAAAAGTATGCTGAGCATTGGCCATAACTCTAAACTTCACCCAAATTTTCAGCTGTTTCTACTAATTGAGAAATTGTCAGATAAAAGAATATTAATTTCAGGACCAGTTATATAGATTCAGGGCTTCCCTGGTGGCTCAGATGGTAAAGAACCTGCCTGCAATGCAAGAGACCCAGGTTCGATCCCTGGATCAGGAAGATCCCTTGGAGAAGGGAATGACTACCCACTCCAGTATTCTTACCTGGAGAATTCCATGGATATAGGAGCCTGGTGGGCTACAGTCAGTGGGGCCCCCGAGTTGGACATGGCTGAACGACTAACACTATATAGGTTCATGTTAATAATGTTTAAGACACTGTTCAAAATATGCTAAAGTGTTCTGCTCACAAAACAGTCAGATACGGTAAAAGTACCAGGATCAATTTGGCCTCAGTTTATTTACTGCCTTTCATACAAGAGATGTATGCATTTCAACCAAAGTATCAATTAAGTACATACTTGCCAAATGTCATATTTACAAGGTCAACAGAGAAACTGCCTCATCAACAATGTTAAGGAATGAATATCTTAGAAGTATCTCTTAAGAATTCAGGTTCCTGATAATGATGTCTTTAAAATTAGAAATTAAAACTAGATTATTTGTATTCAACGTTGTAACATAAACAAATTGAAGAATTTTAACACTTAATTTTCTTTAAATTTTATTATTTATCATACTTGCTCACTTGTAATAATGGACAAAAATGAAAGACACTCAGTTTAGCACTATTTGGCCTACATGTTTAAGTTCTTATATTGATGTGTACTATTTATATTTTTAAGAAATCATTTGTTGTTGTTGCTTAGTTGCTAAGTCATTTCTGATTCTTTTGCTACCTCATGGGCTGTAGTTTTCCAGGCTCCTCTGTCCATGGGATTTCCCAGACAGGAATACTGGAGTGGGCTGCCATTTCTTTCTCCAGGGAATCTTCCTAACCCAGAGAACAAACACACGTCTCCTACACTGAAGGTAGATTCTTTACCACTGAGCTACCTGGAAGCCCAGCAGAAATTACTTATAGTGACTGGTAAAGATAATGTTTTCTTTAAAATTGTATATGCTTTATACATTTCTCCACCACTTCACTGACACTCTACAATCAGTCTAAGGCATATGAATCCACAGTTTTTAGAAAATAAATATAAAAGTGCATCTTAATACTATTTTGTTATTTTTCTTCATTAAAAAAAATTCAATTTATTTAAACTAAAAAAACAAAAAAACAGTTCATCCATTTCTTCCACCTCACTTACCCTCCACCTCTGGAGACCACCAATCTGTTTTCTGTATCTGTGAGCTTAGATTATCTCTCTCTCTCCATCTTTCTATCTAGTTAGATAGATAGGTCAATATTTTACTGTCAGGTATTTATCTTTCACTGTCTGACTTATTACACTTAGTATAATGTCCTCAAGGTCCATTCATCTTTTCACAAATGGTAAGACTTCATTCTTTTTATGACTAAATAATATTCCATTGTAGATATATACCACATCTTCTTTTATCCATCAATGGACATTTAGATTGCTCCCATGTCTTGGCTACCATAATGTGGCAATGAACATGGGGACATACACATACATGCAAGTGCATAATCTTCTTCAAATCAATTTTTTTCATTTCCTTCAGATAAATACCCAGAAGTGGAAGTGGAATTGTTAAGTCATATAGTAGTTCTATTTTTAACTTTTTGAGAAATTTCCATACTGTTTTTTAAAGTAGCTGTACCAATTTACATTCTCACAACAAGTACACAAGGGTTCCTTTTTCTCCACATCCTTGCCAACACTTGTTATCTCTAGTCTTTTTTATAACGGCCACTCTAACAGGTATGAGGTAATAATACCTCATTTTGCTCCCAGCTTGCCTTTGATATGTAAAGTAATCAATCCAGAGACTTAGCTTTCTCTCTCTGGCCACACCACCCAGGAGGCAGTATTCCTCTGCTTTAATCATCCCAGAGCCAGGTATCAGGTAATTAGGGACCACCTTTATAGCTTACAGCCTGCAAAAGTTTTTCAAACAAGCCAAACCTGACCTGTTTACAGTACCCTGCCTTGACATTTTCTCAGGAAATCCCAATCTACAACACCCACCCCCCACCCCTTCTGGCTACAGACCCATGCCAGTGCTTTCCCATGTTGCTCTTCATGGTATGCCACGTCTTCTGTTTCTAGGACCAATAAGTATAATAAACTTTATTTTTCTGAACTTCTCCTGGGTCTCCTCTAGTGGCCATATCTAATGACCATCACATCAAAGAACACAGAACACGATGTCTATGTTTCATACATGCAGCACGACTGCTAACTATCCATCAATATCTATTCTCTCGCTATATTTTAAAAATAGATGCAATAGGGTTTAGCTGGCCTGTGACTGTCTGACTAGGGGTGACACTTTCCAGCCTCCTTTGCAGCTAGATGCGGTCCTATGATTAGGTTTTTGCCCAACTTATCACATAGATGAGAAATAAAACTTGCTTTTGTTCATCTAAAAGGCAAAAATGGAAACAGCATCTAGCAAGTATATAGAATGAGTTTCAATTAAATATGGAAAATTACTTTCTAACTATGGCAGTCTTTAGAGGCTACTGTCCTTCCAATACTGCATCTTTTCTATCAAAGCCTAGACAAAAATCTTTGCTCCAACAACAAGGTGGAAGAGATTTAAAAACTGAATAAAACTTTTAAATAGATGTCCCTCAAAGTTTCTTCTAGCCTTAATATTCTACAATTCCATGCAAGACCGGAAAAGAAAAGTTGGGACAAGGAAGAGAAAGTAGGAGGCAGGACAAAATGGCCAGAGAGAATGAGGAAAAGAAAAGGAAGAGGTAAGAAAAAGGCAACTTTCAGAACCAATGAAGATTACTGGGAAATACATCTGAGTAACTAGAAAATGTTTCCTTTAGTTATCATTTTTATGCAATACCAAGTTTCGCACCAGTTCAGTTGCTCAGTTGTGTCCGACTCTTTGTGACCCAATGGACTGCAGCACACCAGGCTTCCCTGTCCATCACCAACTCCCAGACCTTGCTCAAACTCATCTAGTCAGTAATGCCATCTAGTCCATCTAGTCAGTGATGCCACCCAATGATCTCATCTACTGTCACCCATTTATCCTCCTGCCTTCAATCTTTCCCAGCATTAGGGTCTTTTCCAATGAGTCAGTTCTAATTGATAATAATACTTCCTGCCCAGGTGAAGACAATAAGGTAATATGTACATGATTAACAAAGCCTAGCATATGAGCAGTTCTCAACAAATGTAATTTGTAAGTTGATCACATTTGTTGTTGCTCAGTCACTAAGTTGTGTCTGACCTTTGCGACCCCATGGACTGCAGCATGCCAGGCTCCTTTGTCCTCCACTATCTCCTGGAGTTTGCTCAAATTCATGTCCATTGAGTTGGTGATGCTGTCTAACCATCTCATCCTCTGCCACCCCATTCTCCTTTTGCCTTCAGTCTTTCCCAGCAACAGGGTTTTTTCCAATGAGTCAGCTCTTTTCATGAGGTGGCCAAAGAATTAGAGCTTCAGCATCAGTCCTTCCAATAAATATTCCAAGTTGATTTTCTTTAAGATTGACTGGTTAGAACTCCTTGCAGTCCAAGGGACTCTCAGAGTCTTCTTCAGTACCACTGTTTGAAAGCATCAAGTCTTTGGCACTTAGCCTTCTTTATGGTCCAACTCTCACATCCATACATGACTACTAGAAAAAACATAGCTTTGACTTTGGTTGGCAAAATGATGTCTCTGCTTTTTAATATGCTGTCTAGGTTTGTCATAGCTTTTCTTCCAAGGAGCAAGTGTCTCAATTTCATGGCTGCAGTCACCATCTGCAGTGATTTTGGAGCTCAGGAAAAGAAAATCTATCACTGCTTCCACTTTCCCCCTTCTATTTGCCATGAAGTGATGGGACCAGATGCTATGATCTTAGTTTTTTGAATGTTGGCTTTCAAGCCAGCTTTCCAGTCTCCTCTTTCACCCTCATCAAGAGTTCTTTAGTTCCTCTTCACTTTCTGCCATTCCACTGGTATCATCTGCATATCTGAAGTTGTTGATACTTCTCCCAGCAATCATGATTACAGCTTGTGATTCATTCAGTCTAGCATTTCCCATGATGTTCTCTGCATAGAAGTTAAATAAGCAGGGTAACAATATACAGCTTTTTCATGTGCCTTACCCAATTTTAAACCAGTGAGTTGTTTCATGTCCATTTCTAACTGTTGCTTCGTGACCCACATACCGGCTTCTCAAGAGACAGGTAAGGTGGTCTGGTACTCCCATCTCTTTAAGAATCTTCCACGGTTTGTTGTGATCCACATAGTCAAAGGCTTTAGCATAGTCAGTGAAGCAGAACTAGATGTTTTTATGGAACTCTCTTGCTTTCCCCATGATCTAAAGAATGTTTGCAATTTGATCTTTGATTCCTTTGTTTCTTTGAAACCCAGCTTGAACATCTGGAAATTCTTGGATCATGTACTGCTAAAGCCTAGCTTGAAAGGTTTTGAGTTAACCTTGCTAGCATGTGAAATGAGTTCAATTGTATGGTAGTTTTAACCTTCTTTGGCATTGCCCTTCTTTAGGACTGGAATGAAAACTGACTTTTTCCAGTCCTGTGGCTACTGTTCACAGTACCTATGCTGCTGCTGCTAAGTCACTTCAGTGTCTGACTCTGTGTGGCCCCATAGACGGCAGCCCACCAGGCTCCCTGTCCCTGGGTTTCTCCAGACAAGAACACTGGAGTGGGTTGCCATTTCCTTCTCCAATGCATGAAAATGAAGACTGAAAGTGAAATCGCTCAGTCATGTCCGAATCTTAGCAACCCCATGGACTGCAGCCCACCAGGCTCCTCTATCCATGGGATTTTCCAGGCAAGAGCACTGGTGTGGGTTTCCATTGCCTTCTCCCCAGTACCTATAAAATGATGTCAATAATACAACCATTCATATTATAACCTATGTACTATAATTCATTGAATAAACATTCTATGAGGAGAGATTTGCCTATTTTTTCATTACTGTATCTCCAGTGCCTAAAACAATGCTTGAAACACAGTAGGTGTTAAGAAAAAAAGTGTTTTTTTAAATAAATTAATCAGCAATAAAGACACATTTTATAGTAAAAAATTTCATTTTCTTTATTATTTCATTTCAAGAATTATACACTACATGGACGAATGCTATATTAAGATTAAATGAAGCAGGACTTCTAGTATTTCAAGGCAATCTAGCTCCTTCCAAGATGATGCCTTACAAAGACAACATAGGCAATAACTACTTAGAGTAAAATGTCTACCTTTATAAAATCTGAATAATAAAATCTTTAAAGTGGCAGTAAGTGTGGTAAGTTAACGAAGCATACTTGTTAAATTCAGACAAGTCTTAACACGCAAAAACTTGTAAATCCAAAGTGATTCTTGATTATTTTTAATTAATCTTGGGACTACATAAGACATATTCTTTCAACAGAAGAAAATGATAATAATTTCAATCTTATCTCCCAACAACATACTTTAGTAGTTCATGATATATGGCAAAATAGCTTATGTATATTTGTTTCTCCATTCAGCACTCCAGAGAATTTGCCAAAAGGTAGTGTTCCAGGTGGGGAAAAAAAGAAAGAAAACATGAATAATTTGAATAACCCATAAGGATTTATATTTGAGGACTGTATAATGACTGTGCTGGAGATGTGTAGATAAAACAGTCACCAATCAACTCTGCCAGATTTTCCTTCTCCATTTCCCCTAGAACCTTCTTTGCTTTTGAAGAACTATTCCTTACACCTTGAATTATGTGGTTCCGGCAGGGCTGGCAATGATATCACAGCCTCCTTACAGACTGAAGTGAGAAGAAGAAATTTGTTTCCTTTAAGTTGGCCAAGTTAGGACTGCTGCAGATTTTCAACTACCTGAGTCACCTCCCTCAGCACCATCTCATAAAGGAAGCCCCTTTCTACAGGATGAAAGAGCAAGACAGATACACACAGATGTGGAAGGGATTTAGAGATGAATGGAAAGGGTTGGTGGTGGGTAGGACATGAAGGTGTAGGAAGAGAAAACTGCAAAACAGAAATACTCTTTGACATCACTCTAATCTTTGGATTGAGGCAAACTGAAACAGGCCAGCTAGTTCACCTCTAATCTTCTGAAGTATCTGAGTCAACAATTCTTCCTTTCTGCTCAAATTTCCTTGAGTTGTATTTCTTTCACTTGCACATAAAAGAATTTTGCTGAACAGGATACTTTCAATTTACTTAGTCACAGAATATCTACAGGCACAGTATAAATTATGAATCAAAATATATAAAGTCTTATAAATACTCAAGATTTTCAACATCAGGCATATTTTTTTTTGTTTTCTGTTTTTAATATTTTATGTATTTATATGATTAAAACTGCAAAACATATGGGTTTTACTCATTGAAACTATTCTCACTGAGATGCAAATGTCCACACAATAAGAGTGAAGAAAATAAGTGATTCATTTTGAAGAAATTATCTTAGCAACTCAAGTTAATATAATTTTTAAGTTCTCAACAGAAGCAGCATTGGGATTAAAGAGTATGGACTTTCAAACCAGACTGCTCAGATTCAAGTATAGCTTCTGTTACTTACTAGCTGTGAAACCTTGGTTAAGTTATTCAATAGATATGTGGCTTCCTTTGTGGTTCAGCTGGTAAAGAATCTGCCTGCAGTGCAAAAGACCTGGGTTAGATCCCTGGGTTGGGAAAATCCTCTGGGGAAGGAAAGGCTACCCACTCCAGTATTCTGGCCTGGAGAATTCCATGGACTGTGTAGTCCATGTGGTCACAAAAAGTCAGACATGACTGAGCGACTTTCACTTTCACTTTCCTCACCTGTAAAATGGATTATGGTATGGCTAAAGGATTTAGCATGTGAAAAGTGCTCAGGATAACATCTGACACAAGTTAAGCATTATAGTTTTGTTAGTCATTATTGTTGCTGTAATTGTCTATAACAACTGATGTGGCAATTGGCAGATCTTAGGTTTCACCAGCATGACTTGGAAACAACAATACAGTGCTTTAAAATGCCTCATTGATTGGCTTATTTCATCATCTCACACTTTGCTTCAATGAAAAAAATAAGGATCAGAACTGCCCACCAGATGCACAAAAGTTAAGGTGCACACATCCAAACTGATGAAGCATTTTAGCAATGTTAGTGATGCTAAAGCCAAGAGTAGCGTGGCAGGTTCCCTCTAGTAGAGTAGGTTCCTTCTGCTGCTTGCCCATTTTCCCTTAAGGAAAAGGAGGCAATGGAGAGCAAATTACCTGACTGGGCGTATAGGACTTGAGACAGAAAGAATCTAATGCTGACTGCTTCTGCTGATTTTCTATGACAATATGACAATAGGCTCAAAAAAAATTCTGCACTATGACTCTAGAGAAATCATGCTCAAGTATTTAGAAGGCCAGGCATGCACTGTGACTATGAGAAGCTTTCTGAATATAAACAGTTAAATACAAAATTGTAAAAACACACTATAAGCAAAGATCCTCCAAACAAAGCAAAAACAAAAAAAAACCAACCTGCTGGTAATATTTAGCTACTTATATACATCCAAAGGTGAACAGTGACTTTATCTGTGTAGCAGTATTACAGTTTATTTTTATTTGTATATCTGCTTTATATTATTTCCTAAGTGTTTTACGATGTATATGCTTTCTTTTTATTACCAAATGAGAAAGACACACAAAATGTGATTTAAAAAAAAAAATTACAGGTTCAGTGACTCAGCCAACCCTAACTGAATTTGCTAACTTGTTACAACTAAGAAAATCATAAAACAAGACTTGAGATAAGAGGATAGAAATGAATAACCACTTTAAGGAACAAACTTTTACCAAAAGAAAGAGAGAAAAATCTGTGGATGAGGTTACTCTGAAGAGGTGAAGTACATCCTTAGATGACTGGCTGTCATAGAGGAAAGTCCAGTACAACCTTTTTACCAGGCAGAATGTTAAGTTATTCAAATAGACTGAATGTGGTTAAGTGTTTTTTAAGTGTAGTAAAATTATATTTTACAATCCAAAATGACTATCTAAAGAATTCTTTCTTTCTTTAAAGTTATCTCCATGTAATGCATCTCTTAAACCATACTGCTTAACTGAGCATCTTTACAGATATCAACATTGTTTGTCCAGTATAGTAAGAGCCAGAAGAACTCCTATACTCTTGTATAGACTTTGTGTAGAAATGGTAATGCCCTGGATGGAGTTAAATAGATGGCTTTAAAGTTTAAAAGTTTAAAACAAATACTTTGGAATTCAGAACTCATCTCATTAGGAAATTATCTTCTAAACTTTGCTTGCTAACTTAAAGATGAAGTCTATAAAGTGTAAGGTATGTGTGTGTATACAGAACTTACTTAGCAGAGTTGAATTAGGGTCATAAATACCCTAAAAAAGTGGGTATCCTAAGTATACCAGAAGCTCTCTATAATTTTGAGACCTGTGAGTCTAGTTTCACAAAGTCCTTAATCTATCTACTTTAGTGCTTCTACAATATGGTGTCTACATATATGGTGTCTACAATAACAAATATGGCTGGGACACATACACAGTTTGCAAACTAAATAGAATGTTTGAGACATTAATGATTTTTAAAAACTATTTGGAAAGCTAACCTAAAGCAGCAATCAGCCTGAGTGTATTAAAAGAGAACTTATAGGCAGAGTTCCACCTCTAGGTACCTTGCTGTTCAAAAAAACAATTCAACAACTGCAAAGAAAAAGCAATCATTATATTGAGAAATTTAATCCAAAAAGAGTCAAGAAAGTAAACATTTATAAAGAATCACATCCTGAAGAATGGACATCTAGTTATATATATCTAGTTATATATACATCTTATATATAACATCTAGTTATATATACATCTTATAAAATTAAAGTTTATATTCAACATTATTGTAAACTATTTTAGAAAATTCAATGCAACATTCTCAAGACCTGTGAACATAAATGTTAAAGTAATTTATCTTTTGTCCATACAAAATACTGTTTTTCAATTGTTTCCCAAGGTGATTTCACTGAAAAACTCATTCTATAGCATTTCTACAGATGAAAGTGAAAGTATTAGTCACTCAGTTGTGTCCAACTCTTTGCAGCTTCAAATGGTAGATACGAAATGTGGGCTTCCCAACAGACAAAGGATTAACCTCAAAAATATATAAGCAACTCCTGCAGCTCAATTCCAGAAAAATAAATGACCCAATCAAAAAATGGGCCAAAGAACTAAAAAGACATTTCTCCAAAGAAGACCTACAGATGGCTAACAAACACATGAAAAGATGCTCAACATCACTCATTATCAGAGAAATGCAAATCAAAACCACAATGAGGTACCATTAAACGCCAGTTAGGATGGCTGCTATCCAAAAGTCTACAAGCAATAAATGCTGGAGAGGGTGTGGAGAAAAGGGAACCCTCTTACACTGTTGGTGGGAATGCAAACTAGTACTGCCGCTATGGAGAACAGTGTGGAGATTTCTTAAAAAACTGGAAATAGAACTGCCATATGACCCAGCAATCCCACTGCTGGGCACACACACCAAGGAAACCAGATCTGAAAGAGACACGTGCACCCCAATGTTCATCACAGCACTGCTTATAATAGCCAGGACATGGAAGCAACCTAGATGCCCATCAGCAGACGAATGGATAAGGAAGCTGTGGTACATATACACCATGGAATATTACTCAGCCATTAAAAAGAATTCATTTGAATCAGTTCTGAGATGGATGAAACTGGAGCCCATTATACAGTGTGAAGTAAACCAGAAAGATAAAGAACATTTCAGCATACTAACACATATATATGGAATTTAGAAAGATGGTAATGATAACCCTATATGCAAAACAGAACACACAGATGTACAGAACAGACTTTTGGACTCTGTGGGAGAAGGCGAGGGTGGGATGTTTCGAGAGAACAGCGTCAAAACATGTACATTATCTATAGTGAAACAGATCACCAGCCCAGGTTGGATGCATGAGACAAGTGCTCGGGCCTGGTGCACTGGGAAGACCCAGAGGGATCGGGTAAAGAGGGAGGTGGGAGGGGGGATCGGGATGGGGAACACATGTAAATCCATGGCTGATTCATGTCAATGTATGACAAAACCCACTACAATATTGTAAAGTAATTAGCCTTCAACTAATAAAAATAAATGAAAAAATAATAATAAATAAATAAATAAATAAATAAATGTGGGCTTCCCTGATGACTCAGCAGGTAAAGAACCTGCCTGCAATGCAGGATACACAGGAGATGTGGGTTTGATCACTGGGTTAGGAAGATCCCCTAGAGCTGGAAATGGCAACCCACTTCAGCATTCCTGCCTGAAAAATCCCATGGACAGAGGAGCTTGATGGACTATAGCCTACAGGGTTGCAAAGAGCTGGACACGGCTGAGTGACTAAGCACAAGTTCAGAACAGTGTTTGACTTCAAATGGCACCTAAACCACTTTCGCAACCTTGGACAAATCTGTCAAATGCCTTATGTTTCAGTTTCCTAATTTGTCAAACAGAGGTAAAGACAGTGTCTATGTCATAGGACTAATACATGAAATTTTTAGAATAGTGTCAAGGACATAGTAGGTACTCAATAAATAGTAGTTGCCATTGTTGTTATTAGTATATATATATCATATATATTTATGTATATACATATATTTTTATATATATGAGTAGAAAACATGTGTGAGTATGTCAGGTTAATAATGTGAAACAGATTTATCTTCTGAAGGATTTGGGAATTACTAATATGCTAACATTCATAGTGACTCTCCAAGGGACCAATAGAGTTTGCAGTGTTTTCCAAACTTATCTCACTGGAACCTTTTTCTTGCCCCTCAGCTATTTTTCAATATTAATATTAGTGAACAGACTTGAAGGATATAAGTAAATAAAAGAGAATTTCAAAAAGAATTTTTATAAATACAAACTAATTCATCTACTATAATCAATCTAGTAAGGAATGCTAAAAAGTCTAGTTCTAAAATCAGATAACCTGGCCTTTTGAGTACCAGATCCATTTCTTATGCCCAGAGGGATCACAGGCAAGATAATGAACTTCTCTGAGCCTCTACTTTCCTCACTTGTAAAACAGTGACAGTAATCATAACTGTCTCACAGGACTGCAGTGAGGATTAAATGGATTGACACTTGCAAAGTGCTTGCCAGAATGCTGTCAAGTGGGGGAAAGAGATTCTGCTCAGGGCATCCTGTACACTGGAGTGTCTCCAATCTTCCACCTCCACCCCAATAAGGCTGCGACCTTCTGATGCCACATAAGGCTTGAGAAGCAGGAGAATTCAGATGTCTCCAAATATTTCTAGTTAAAGACACATTATTGCTAGTATACGCTTCCCTGGTGGCTCAGACAGTAAAGAATCTGCCTGCAACGCAGCAGACAAGGGTTCAATCCCTGGGTCAGGAAGATCCCCTGGAGAAGAGAATGGCAACCCACTCCAGTACTCTTGACTGGAGAATCCCATGAACAGAGGAGCCTGGGGGGCTATAGTCCATGGGGTCACAAAGAGTTGCACATGACTGAGTGACTTTCACATTGCTAGTATCAGCTCTTGAGGGCTAACATAAATCCTAATCATAAAAGGCCACAGCATAACAAAATCATTCAGCTTCTCAGGGCCTTCATGACCTACCCCCTGCTGGGACGGTGTCACTGCCAAGACTTCAGGGGCCAAAGGAAGTTGCTTGGAGAGATCTTGTATCTTCTCCTACCCTGCGTGTACTTGCTTCTGCTTAATTTCCCTATTCTTTGTTCTTGCAAATTTGGAAATTAACTTAATTTATTATAATGCAGTTTGAGTGGAAGACAGGAGGGGAGTTCTTTCTATTTGTAGCTAAATAGAAATACGATAGCAAAACATTGCCTCAACATTAGCACAAAATTAATATTGTTGGTTGATTTTTGGTTACTGGCTAAGTCATGTCTGACTCTTTTGTGACCCCATGAATTGTAGCCTGCCAGGCTCCTCTGTTCATGGGATTCTCCAGGCAAGAATACTAGAGTAGGTTGCCATGCCCTTCTCAAGAGACCTTACCTACCCAGGGATCAAACTCATGTCTCCTACATTGGCTGGCAGGTTCTTTACCAACTAAGTCACCAGGGGAGCCCAAAATGAATATTAACTGTTAGCTGCCATTCTGATTGGAAACCTAATGCAAAGAGTTGACTCATTAGAAAAGACCCTGATGCTGGGAAAGACTGAAGGCAAAAGGAGAAGAAGGTGACAGAGGATGAGATGGTTGGATGGCATCACTAACTCAATGGACATGAATTTGAGCAAACTCTGGAAGAGAGTAGACGACAGAGGAGCCTGGCGTGTTATATTCCATGGGGTTGCAAAGAGTCAGATATGACTTTGCAACTGAACAACAACAACAACATCATTCCCATTCAGAGTTAGACCCAAGATTTATGGAGCTAGAAATGTATATAATCTGAAAAAAATTCAAAATTACGAAAACAAAACTAGACATGGAATCTTAGAAGAGATCCATGCAAGTAAGGTGCTAAAATTTCATTAGCTGTACAGTAAATCCACTCAGGGGACAGAAAATACACATTTTTCCTTTTTATTTTTTTGTTTGTTTTAAATTTTATTTGTTTTAAATATGACAAGGGAAACAAGACATTATCTAAGAATTTAAACAGCAGTAAAAAACATTAGAGAAAACTCAAAATTCAATTTGGGGTTATGTAAATGCCATGAAGCAGTATATAATAAATTTCTACATGAATGGCATAGCAAAATACATTATGAGAGTTCAAAAGGTAGAGAGAGTAATCACCATGAATGGGATTATCTTAGAAGGCTTCACAGAGGAGGTGATATTTTGGTAGGGTTGAAAAGGAAATATTTGGGTAAACAGAAAGAAAGGAAAATTCTATGTTTTCAAAGGTTCAACTCATTTAAGTTAAAATAAGCAGATCTGCTTGGTTGAGGCAGAGGTTTCTGGAAGAATAGTAACCGAACAGTTTGCGGAGCAGCCAATCAAAGGCCTTGAGCAGCAGTCTAACAATTTTGGGCTTAACTTTGCAAGCAAAATGGAGCTATTAATCCTTTTAAAAGAAAAAAAAATAGAGTAACATAATCAAAGTGGTGTTTTAGGATCACCAGCTGCATCATTGTATGTGGGATAAGCAGGATCAGAGAGACCCTGGGAGCAGAAACACCAGTGGAAAGCAGACTGTAACAGTCCAGACAGTCCTCAAGCAGTCATGCTGAGGACAGCAATGAAAGAACATATTTCAGGGACACCCCCAAAAAATGATTATAGGATTTGATAACTGTTTGTCGGGTGGAAAAATGAAGAGGTCAATGATAATTACATCAGGATCTCAGGGCTGGTAACTTGGAGAGTAACACAAACTGGGAAGTCAGAAATAAAAGTGATTGTGTATGCGGACAATCAAATCTGGACAAGTTCAGATTTAGGCATGGGAAGTCTGGGGTAAAGAAAGGACATATTCAGGTTTCCATGTTCACAACAAAGTTGTAAATATGGTTTTAAGACAGATTCCAGAGAAAGAATCTCTACCCTTTTAAATTCTAAATAGTTGAAGAAATGAACTTTTTAAACAGGACAATAGCATATCTCAGAAAGTTCCAGACTTGGAGTCAAGAGACCTCAGATGTAGACACAGATATGTTCAAGGGTAGTCAGATTTTTAGATTCCTACAGGCAGAGTTCCAATACACTATGATTCAATGAAAAATCACTTTGTTTTTCCATAACTTATCCAATGAAATGTATAAATTAAAAAAAACATAAAATATCTGGATGAAAAATCTTTCTCAAAATATACAGCTACATTTTCTAGAAATAAGAGTAACAATACTACTAAAATTTTTTAAAGGTACAATTTCATAGTTCTTAGAACTTAAAAAAAGATTCCCAGGTGGCTCAGTGGTAAATAATTAGACTGCCAAGCAGGGGACACGGGATCAATCCCTGGGTCGGGAAGATCCTCTGGAAGGGAAAATGGCAACCCACTCCAGCATTCTTGCCAGGATAATCCCATGGCCAGAGGAGCCTGGCAGGTTACAATCCATAGGGTTGCAAAGAGTGGGACACAATTTAGCGACCAAACA
Organism: Odocoileus virginianus; assembly: GCF_023699985.2. Classification (NCBI taxonomy): domain Eukaryota; kingdom Metazoa; phylum Chordata; class Mammalia; order Artiodactyla; family Cervidae; genus Odocoileus; species Odocoileus virginianus. The sequence continues at coordinate 26,823,783 of NC_069685.1, forward strand.
GCAGCAGCAACAGCGAACCTTAAACACTGTCAACTAAATTTAAGGATGTATGCTTTACAAATTCCACTCAACAGCCAAACACATCAATTATCTATATTTACTTCTTAAACTAACGTTTTCACATAAATTGTTAGTACTGTTTCAGAAATAATTTTCTTAAGTGCCTATCAGATACAGACTGTTTACTCAAAAAATTTCAATTCTAGGTCACACAATTTTTGACTCCAGCTTTCCATGTCACTGAATTTTCAGATACTCAGGATGAACAGCATCAGGTCTTTGGAAACTCTGAGAGGATTAACAGATACTGTAAGAGAGCACTCTCATATATCACAGCACGTGCTCTCTATTTCTCTCAGCTTTGGCACTCAAAATAGAAAATTTTTCACCTTCAGACTCCCAGAGTCCATCAAAAGGTTGTCCAGCTTCACCCGGTGGTGCTGGGGGGAATCATCAAAGAAAGGAACATTCAGGTCCCTCAGTAAGTCTTGGACTTAAACTTGAGAGTCACAGGGAAACTGCAGCACTGGGGAAATTGTGCCACTTTGTGGTAATTCCATATTCCAACTGTCAAAACAAGACAGAAGACCAAATCCCGTGATATAAGTAAAGCAATGTCTTTCTAGCCTCCTTGGTCTTTATTAAATTAAACTGAAATAACATTATTTTTACTAATAACCTCAAGGCAATCAACACCCCCATTACATTTTAAGGAATTATATTAATTGTAGTAAAATATTTTTGCGTGGTATTCACCCACAGCAAAATTATACAGAAAAATACTTTGAGGAATTGCTTTTTGTGACTCAACACACAGGTACCTTTATTTATGTAGCATTTACAATGCTTAAACATGTGAATTTGCTTTTATTCATTTGTTGGGGAAGAAGAAAACTTCCCTTTACCCTTCTAGGTTCTTCTTACTGGTCTAAGAATTAAATTGTCATGGGACAAATTAATAGGAGAAAAACAAATTAAATTTTGTACATATGGGAACTCCCCATACATGAGAGGTTCAAAGACTGAAAGGTGAAATGAGGTGCAGATGCCATCCTCACCTGAAGACTGGGAAAGGAGCTTGGGGCTTCCAAGGATAGGAGGGTTATTCACAGGACAATAAGAGGATAAGCAGAAGTTTGATAATTAGATCTTTGCCCTGCCATATAGACAAAGCCACTTAGATAAAATTTACCTCTGGTAAAAACTCTTCTCTATGAAAAATTCCTAATTCAAATTCTTATAGGTAGTTAAAGGAAAGGCAGTAGTTTCTCTTGAACCTACAGAGATTCAACTGCCCCCAGCTCAAAACAATCGCCATACAAAAGTGACACATTCTGAGGAGGCTCATTCTGAACCCTTATGCATTCCACAAATAATTTTTGAGAACATATTGTGTGTGCAGCTTCTCACTAGATTCTTCAGGAAAAAAAATTCAAAGTAGCAGATGTAACCCCTGACCTAAAAGAACATATAATCTTTATAATCACAAAGAAAGACAAAATGCACATCTAAAACCCAATGAACAGTCCAATGAAGCATACATTTAGAACCTGACTGAATAACATAAAAAGTAATGGAAACATGGAGATAAATATAGGTTGGAGTAGTCAGAAAATGCCTCCTAAGAACTTGAGCTGCACAAGAAAGGAAAATATACATGTTGAATATAACTATCTTGGATAGTTTATTCTGGATGTTTGTTTTGTCTACTTAAATTTCAAGATTTTTGAGAACAGAAAATAATGACATTAATTAGTCAGCATTTATTATACTATAATAAATGTTACTATATGTATAATATATGTGGTGGTGGTTTAGTCACTAAGTCATATCTGACTCTTGCAACCCTATGGACTGTAGCCTGCCAGGATCCTCTGTCTATGGGATTCTCCAAGCAAGAATTCTGGAGTGACATTTCTTTCTCCAATAATAATATGTATCCCCAATAATATATGTATCCCCCAAAATATCTTAGAGTGTTCCTCTTACCTGGGTATACACTAAATGTTTATTAAGTATTAATCAATTAATAATAACAAACATTTATTGTATAACCACCATTTGCTTTTCTGTGCTGATATTAGAACTACAAAAATAAGACACTTTCCTTGCCCATAGGTAACTCACAATCTAGTGGGAAAGAGAGCTGTGAACAACATGCAGGAAAACTGTGAAAGTGCTATAACAGAAATATGGGAGCAGAGAGTAGAGAGCCTCTAGCTCTGACTGTGGGAACTGAAAGAGTCGAGAGTGCCAGCAAAGTTCACAGACGTTATTAATACAACTGAAAGACATGTAGGAACAGAAAAGGAAAGGCTACAAGGGTGATTATGAATGGAGAAAAATCTTTGAATGAAAGCACAGAGCACTGTGAAAGCTGAAAGAAGATGAGAGATGAGATATAAAAGGAATGTAAGGTGCATGGTGGGTGGTAGGGGGATACAGTGAGAGAAATGATGCTGATAGAAGTGGGTGCAGATCCTGGGGGCTAACATTAGGGTTTATGCTGAAGCCATCGGGAACCAATGTTACATTCTAAGCAGAGAATTTACTGACAAGGTTTGTGTTTTAGGAGAATCACTCTGAAGAATATATAAAAGAACAAAAATACTTCTTTTAAGAAATCTGAAGCTTTATTCAGAATTCATTTTTCTATTCCAATTTCCCCTAACTACACTGGTAAGTCTGTTTTCAAAGTTACAGTCTTTATTTCAAATGATTTTGTGAAATGTCTGTAAGAGAAAAGGATCTTAAAGAATAGAATTGAACTCAATTCAGTAACGGGACTCTTTATTCCCTCTCTACAACATAATACTTCTTGAATCTCCTAGTGTTAGATACACTCAGACCTTCTCAATTATTCATTCCTCATTATGTAAAGAAAATTAGCCAAAGTGATTCTGATGGAAGGAAAGAAAGCAAAATTTTGAGCCAGGCATAAATTAATGTAAGAATTGAATGCTATAGGTTTAAATAACCATTTAGAAAACTATCCCATCATAAAAGAAAAAGAAATTCAACTGCACAAAAGTTTAAAACTCCATATATTCAGTTATATTATTGTTATTCTGCTCCTAAATATTCTCAAACTATGTCTATCTCTGAGCTACTTTTGCTTAAAAAAAAGAAAAATTTTTAAACATACTACGTTGAAGTTTGTTTTTTTCTTTTCTTATAAACAATGTTCTTTGCAATATCCCCAAATGGTCAAAGGCATTCTGGCAACTTGGAAATTTCAGTAAAAAATATCATCTTTAGTAAAAATTCAAAATTTCAAAATAATCATAATTTTGTAGTAAATTTTAGTTGTTTTGTTACATAGTTTACAAATATCAAATGCCAACAAGAAAATTTATGGGACAAAACAAAATGAATATGTGTGAACAAGAAGCACATATTTTTTATTCTAGTATTCAAATGTTCTCCAGTATGAAACTTTTGAAGTGAGATATCTATTTTGTTAAACCCACTTTGCATATACAGAAAAACTTAAATGCAAAAACAAAACAACACAACACCATACACTACGGTTTGAGGTACCTGATGCTCAACTGCTGATATAATTATGATGTAGCTCCCTTCCTAAAATAGCTTGATGTTTACCAAATTCTCAATTGTTTAAAGTCTTCTTTCTATTGAATTTATGAAATTCCCATTTGACGCCAGCACTACAAAGAACAGAATTTGGACTGATGAGTTTTGTTTTTAATCAGATTTCCACAAAGGAATATTATATTACCTGTAATAACAAAGAGATGTAATTTGGCCAAAAATGCTATAACTCCTGAAAGGCAAAACTACATTATTCTAAACTGGAAGAAATAAACTTCTAAAAGTTAATAAAGAACAAATAACACTTTTAACAGGCATGTTTTATTGAGCCATATAAACTTCTCTTGTCAGATATCTATAAAGGTAAAGAGTTACAGAGAGTTAAACGCAATTATGCTGAGCCAATGAAATCAATATAAGTACACAGTCTGGATAACCAGGCTGCAAACTCCTTACTGTATCATTGCTTCAATTACAGGGCTTAAAACTTTTGCCCAGCTCTTTTCAGATAAGTACCTCTATTCTCTACCTTGCCTATGTAGACACGGCCCTAAAAGAAAGCCAATAATTTATGTAGGCTTCTACAGCCATTTTTTATCCCTCTAATAAGTACTTCTGAAGTTCTATTTTTTCATATCCAATACTACTACTGAGTTATAATTTTTTTAAGATTTAATTGTAGAGGGGCAAAACAGTCATAAAATCAAACTGATGTCATTCTCTTTGCAGGGGAATCAGTTTATATTTCATAAAGCACATTAAGTATCAATAAAATAAAATTATCAGCTTTATTTAATAAGATATAAACAAAGCTAATATTTTATATGTGTGTTAAAATAACCAAGGCTACTATTTTGAATTTGGGGAAATATGAATATATTTAGCTATTACCAAAATATTGCTTTGTAGAATAAAATGGTGAAGCTGTTTATAATCTGAATTTATTCATCTGAAATAAAAATATATAAAAGTATATATGTATATTAAGTACCAGGTAATTTAGTATTCCTATGTACTATCACACATTTACCATATTTAAATAAGACTTAATGCTTAGTATTTTTACTCCCATCAAGATAAAAAACAACATTTAATTTTAAGTTTTAATTATACCTTACTTATAAATCAGAAATAGACAAAATAGGAAATATAAGCTAAAAACTATATTAGGTCTCCTATTTACATTTCTAGCAATTAAAATAGTGATTAAGTAGATACAAATATTATAGGAATAATACAGAATCTGAATTTGGAAAAGAAAACAGTTACAAGATCCTCATTGAGCTGTACAAAATTATAACACCATGAAGCTTGTCCTAGAGTAGAATAAGGTGATCTCTGAAATTACAAGGCAGTGAATTCAAAACCATAAAAAGGAAATATTACTTCATAACCTTTAGTTAACCTGTGGCTATAGTTCCACAGGAGGTAATAAAATCAAATTCTGTGGTTGGATTTAAAAGCTAGATAATTTTATAGCCACTCATAACATCAGGGTTCAAGCTCATTGCCTTCGACAGCTGGAATAGAAATCTTTGATCATTCACATTGGTAGACACTAGGTATGAAGGCAGGGAGTACTATGTGTTATTCCAAACATTAAATACTATTTTTTGGAGTCAAATGACACTGTTTACCACCTTGGTTTCCTTTCTAACATGTGTAGAGTGGTGAAGAACAATAGAAGCCACAGAAAGTTGCCCTCATACGTCAGAATTCATCATTCCCTCATGGAGTCTTCCCACCAATTTACAGACCCACATGCACAGTAAACCTACATTTGATAAAACACTGGCATCAGATGGATGCTAGTGTTCTCATTACCAGGCTACTTCATCTTGAGTGATCTCCTGTTTCTAAGCTGAAGCTTCACTTTTGCGGAATGCCTACTCTCCTCCACATGTGCTTAAGCACATTCCTGTATCTATCATTTGCTCAAAAATGACCTTTTACAATGTCTTATCTATATAAACATTTAAATTGCTTTTTTAAAATGTACTGCCCTTTCATCACTATACATTATACATGTTTTTAAACTGTTATTTCCTGCTCTGTGCCTTTTGCTCATTCTGCCTCTATCATAGGAAAACCATTCTCTGCCCCTTCCACATCAACTGTCCCTCTTAATTCCAGTTTCTTCATGAAGTGATTCCTGCTCTCCTCAGATTAAAGTGACACCAAACCTACCTTCCCTCTATGTCCAAAATACTGCACCCGTATTTCTAGTATTTATTCATTTTTACCTTATTTTAAATAATGCATAAATGAATCTTGCTCAACTCCCCTGTAGAATGTAAAAAATGTATAAGCAATCGCTGAACTTAAGTCATCCCTTGTGCGTTTCTCAGCACTTCGTTTAGTGTCTTCAATGTGCCCACTGCTCAGTAAGCATTTGTGGCACAGAAGAATAATTACATGAATGAGGATTGTTATTTATTGAACAGTAATGCACATGAAGAAGTACTTTAACCACATATCTATTTTTTATATACCAATATCTTTATATAATTCTTACCTCTCCTCTTCCAGTAGTAGTTGCTTTCCTTCTTGGTTGTTTTTGAAAATTTCAGTCATTTAAAATAATAAAAAGAAAATTAATCCCTATAAAAATACAAAAGAAATAGTTTTTAGATCTAGTATGTACATGAAAAGACATACTTCAATAAAAATAAAAAAGAATGCTGAGACTGTCATTATTTTAAACACAGTGTTGTGGTTGTTTCCGAGTAGAGTTGAATAAAACACCAAAATCATCATTTTGTTAACCTGCTTCTTCCATCTAGTGGCAAAAAGCAGTAAGAAACAATGTTCTAGAAAATCACTGTGATAAAATGATTCTAAATGCCATTTCAGGAATTACTTGATGGTGAGAGTCCAACATCCAAGACTTAAGTTATGAGTATACAATAATTATTTTAAAATAATTCTAGCAAACTAGCAGGGTTCAGCTCAGATAACTGCCAAAGTTATGTAAATTCATAAGTGTATTTGCACATTTTAACAAAGACTTCTGATACATATATAAAGGTGCATATCACCCTGCATTAAATTGGAATGGATTTGGTTTTGGATAAACAGTTTTATTTCTAGACCAACCTGTTGGATAACTATTTAGAATTCCATTATTTCCTCAGCTATTGGCACAGTGATACCGTGCTATTACCAGTTTGAAGAGGTATAATTGAGAGCCACTGAAAGTGACCTATCCCATTGGAATTACCAGTTAAAATACTTTTGCAATAACAGTCAGTGAAATACATTATGACTTGAGGTATGAGGTCAAACTGGAGGAGGAAAAGAGGTAAAGTTTAAAGGAGCTACAATCAGCTGTTCTTCATTGGCATTCAAAGGGATTAATGAAAAAGTAATATGCAATGTACAGCATAATTGTGTATTTTCTGCACTCTCAAAGGCCACCAGCTAATACCTAATATATGAGGTTTGCCTGCCCTTCCACCACTTTCTGTTTGCCTCACTGCAAATGTAATTAATGTTCTAGATGTTTTAGAAGTTAAATGTTAAAAGAAATGGATAAAATATTCTCCAAGACAGCAAGTTTCTCCCCTTCCCTTGTTCAAGTGTGCCAGTTAGCAATGTTTAATGGTAATATAAATTAAGGCTTGTTGATATATTAAGCTGAAAACATATTAAGACTACATAAAGGAAAATAAAAGTATTAGTGAATGCCATGATAACCTGAAATTCAGTATTTTGTATTAAAAGAAGACTTTTTGTCTCCTAATTTTCAAGAACTGAAAAACCCAGCCATAACCCTCTCAACCCCTAAAGCAAATTTTAGTATAGAAGGATTGGCTGTTGGTTTTTTCTCCTCTCCCTCACCATCCTCCCTGCTCAAAGGAAAGCAGGTTAAGGTTTTCTGTTCTGCTACATATGAGAGAGAAGAAGGGGAAATAGAGCAATGACATATCAAAGAGGGTAAAGTAAAGAAGATGGGATCATAGTGAAAGTCATGTGGGCAAACAAGGCAGAAGGTGGTTCCCATTTTCCCAATATTCCTGTGACCAGTCTCTCTGGATTGGACCAAGGAAAGGGTGCCAATTAACTGGCAGATTACTGGAGCCATTGTCATTGTTTAGATATCGTCAAAGCCACAAGACTTAAAGCCTCACCCCCAATAATTAAATTAATACAAACAAGATTGCCATCTGGTGACACAGGATGAGGATGGAATTTAGTGACCCAGCAGGACTACTGGCACTGATGGTGGAACCTAGTCTGGTACTTGTCAATTCATTTACTTCATAATCATGAGCTCCCACATTATAGGCAATTGAAATGTGTCAATCTCTCTGATGGTGTTATAATATAGGTCTGCTAAAACTAGAGACCTTGGTATTTAAAATTTTCTTTCATAATGAACAAGTTCAGTTTCTGAGCAGTGAATTTCATAAAACTATATACATAGTCACTGGCATTAATATTCTATTTAATACATTTATCAATTGGTTATTTGATCATGCTCAAATTATATAACTTCTTTGAGCCTCAGTTTCCTCATCCATAAAATAGGGGTAATGATAATATCCCTGATAAGGTTTTTTATAAGGAACTAAGTAAGAATACACTTATAAAGTACTTGGCAAATAGTAGTTATTCAACAGATATGAATAGATTATTAGATATCTAAGAATTCTTGTACATTATCCAATAACAGATATATTAAAGTATCTAACACTATTTATATGTGTTTGTAAAATAAAATTGACAGGGCTCCCTTTGGTGCAAATATTTCCTTATCTTGTGTGTTAGTTGCCCAGTCATGTCCAACTCTTTGTGACCCCATGGACTGTAGCCTGCCAGGCTCCTCTGTCCATGGGATGCTCCATGCAAGAATACTAGAGTAGGTTGCCATTTCTTTCTCCAGGGTTCCTTATCATACCTCATCTTTATAAATAGGCATGGGGATTTTTATAAACAATTTTCAAGGCTGTCTCCAAGTCTTTGGGTAGCCAATAAACAATTCAATTAAAATCATGTCAATATTTGTGTCCTGCATTTTGATGTTGCTTAGAAAATCTTAGGAGAAAAGCTTGAGATTAATGCAAGGAAATTCAAAAGCACAAAATTTTAAACAAAGGCAGATGAATAATAAAAAAAAATCTGTTACAGAAAAAAAAAGTAGCTGATAAAGTGATCATTTAAAAACTTTTAATCTTTGAAGAATAGAAACTCATGAATTTCGAGAAGTCTTGCATTCTGTTTATATAAAGCCAGGAACCCAGAGAATGAAAAAAGTCACTCCAAAGCACCCCATTAATATTTCTGTCCCATGTGAATATGAGTTGGAGTGAGGCTGTGATATGGTAAAAAAAACTTTATGAAAACATATTTAGAGAACAGAGACATGTTTTCATATTTGGACAAAATACACTCAATACTGAAGGCCTATTCAAGACTGAAACTTGATTCTTTGTAATTAAGGAGAAAGAAAAAAGATGGAATTGTCATAATTTGCACACAAATGCAAATGATGTCCATTCACTCTTATTTACTCTTCTGAAGCCAACCTGTAATTATCTTTAAAATGCAAAATATTTCTGAAAGACTCCAAAATCACAACAAAAATATGAGGTAACTTTAAAATACTTTAGGCTTTTAGGTGAAAGTTCTTTTTTTGCATTTACATACTTGCTTTTTCTTTCTGAGTCTACACATGGTCTTAAATAAAATCAAGAGTAATGGATGTGCTCCAGTTTTGATACAAACTACTGGACTTTTTTTGGGGGGGGGCTGCACTGGGTCTTCGTTGCTTTGTGCGGGCTTTCTCTAGTTGCAGTGAACGGGGGCTGCTCTTTGTTGCCACATAAGAGGTGGGCTTCTCTTGCAGCACACAGGCTCGAGGCATGCAGGCTTCAGCAGCTGCAGCACATGGCCTCAGTTCTTGCAGTTTATGGGCCCGAGGGCGCAGGCCCAGTACGCGTGGCGCATGGGCTTAGTTGCTCTGTGTACAGCATGTAGAATCCTCCTGAACCAGGGATCAAACCTGTGTCCCCTGCACTGGCAGGCAGATTCTTATCCACTGTGCCACCAAGGAAGTCCCAAGTTACTGGACTTTAATGTAGAATTTTTTTTTTTTATAGAACATCAAACCTTTCTGATTTACCCATACATATGTATCATGGACACAAGGTCTGATGTTGAACATTCTTTAGTTCTAAATTGTTGTGACAACTATTCACTAACAAAAGGATCTCTGGTATCCAGCTTTCTTTCTCATTTTTTGAAATAAAATTCTTTTAGAATTTCCTACAGGAGCTCCTGAAAAAATTTATCCTAGCTTGACAACCATTTAAATGTAATCCTTTCACAATAAAATTTTATTTCAAACTCTAATCATTAGAAATATTTACCAGTATAGCCAATATATTCCATTTCTCTGTATATCTATTTGAAATTTTACTGCACTGATTTTTATTATAAACACACAGTAAAAAAGAAAAAAAAAACTACTCAAGCAAAGTTTTCATTGGACAGGAAGAACTATGACCCTCCCTAACAAATAGCCAGATGGCACTAATGGTAAAGAATCCACCTGCCAATGTAGGAGATGAAAGCAACACAGGTTCAATCCCTGGGTCAGGAAGATGCCCTCGAGAAAGAAATGGCAACCCCCTCCAGTGTTCTTGCCTGGAAAATTCCATGGACAGAGGAGCCTAGCGGGCTCTAGCCCAAGGGTCCTCAGAGTCGGAGATGACTGAGTCACTGAGAACACACACAACAAAGAGTCACATTCCCACAGGATTAGAAAATGAAAACAAGGAGCCAAACACCTCTTTGGTAAAAAGCAGCATGCAGGACCTCCACGGCGTGCTACAATAAGAGTTAGGATCAGGATGAACTTCACTTTTAAAAGCTTAAAAGATAAACATATTTTGAATGTTATTTATAAGTTAATATATCTTATCAAGGTTAAGGCATTAAGTTTCATTATTTACTAGAAAATTTATAGTTAATGCTTACTCTCCTTAGTAGTATTGTCCTTGGTTGTGTTTGTTTATTGATAATGGTGACAGATCAGTGCAGCAAATATATGGTCAGAACAAGCCGACAAGACCAATATCATGTAGCCTAACTTGGACAGGGCCACATATAGTCAATACAAACAATGCTCACTTTTTTAAGGTGGTGTGTTCTTTTAAAATATTATGAGAATGTTGTTAGTGGAAAGAAAAGGAAACTCTGTTCTCTTTAAAAAACATTTGCATAAGTTTAAAGGAAGCATTTTCAGCAACAATTAACTTACAATCAGACTCAAGCTTTAATATGACCTTTATTATATCTCCTGCACTAAAACTGGGACTATATCTTCATTAATTAAGTTATTTTCATTTATTTAAAACAACTTCTAGGGCCTACTGAAACAAAATATTTATGCTGTAATGGGAAAAAGGCAAGTTAGGCACAAATTATGTCCCAAAGATGCTCACAGTTTAGTTGGCAGGTAACTGAATATATGGGCTTCCCTGAAGGCTCAGGCGGTAAAGAATCCGACTGCAATATGGGAGACATGGGTTCAATCCCTGGGTTGGGAAGATCCCTCAGAGTGGGGCATGGCAACCCACTCCAATTATTCTTGCCTGAAGAATTCCCATGGACAGAGGAGCCTGGCGGGCTACAGTCCATGGGGTCACAAAGAGTTGGACAAGACTGAGCGACTAAGTACAACAACTGACATTTACACGACACATATATATGTGTCTTTGCACATGTGACTCAAAATGCAAAAATGATAAAGTGCAATAAGAAAGGCATGCAGAAACAAAGTTTTATAAAACTTTTGGAAAGGTGTTTACTAGCAACAGAAAATAAAATTTGCATGTTCTAAGGCATGTTCTAAGAAGTCTTTTAATCATTCATTCACTCATGTCTGGGATAATTACTCTATTGGTGCATCAATTTAGATTTGTCCACTCTGTGAGAGAAAAAAAAATTTTTTTAATGTGGTAATTTCCTTCCCCATCAACCAGAATATAGCCAGGGTATGTGGTATAGTTCTGAACTTATTCTTGCATTGTAGGGCCTAAAGTAGAAGTTCCCAAGAACCACTTGCCTTTGGGTGTATGCATACATGTGTGAGCATGTGTAAAGGTAGATAAGACTAGACTCTGAAACACTTAAGTGTCCTATCTGTGGAAAGAGGGAGTGATCAGAGAGTTTTCTGAATGAGAACTATAGACAAAGGTTTAGAAATTGGAGGATTTTCTATGGAGGTAGAAATCCATGCCACTCCTATGCAGAGCTCCTGGGATGTGACAGAGTCTTTGACTGGGTAGGATAGAACTTGAGGAGGCTGACCACAGAGGAAAAAAAGACTTCTGTGTCCAAGCTTGGATACGAAGCAGCTGAGTCATGAGTTCAAGGGAACGCTGTGGTTTGTACTATCAAAATGCTAATGGTAGCCTATGTAGATGAAAGAATAGAAGACACTTCCATAAATATTTTACACTAAACAAGACTCCTAGAACTCTTGAAACACCTAGGAAAGATGAGAAGACCCTTGAAACATGATAGTATTCTGTCAGCCAGGTAGGTGTGGTCTGGGAATAGATGTCTGTTTTAATTAAATAAAGAAATGCAATACTTCTTTACCCATATTATAAAAGCAAAATTCCTATCTGCTACATATTCAAATAACCAACAAAAATGTGTCTAGTTTCTACTGTATCAGGCATGATTCTGGGGAATATCTCACTTAAAGCTTATATTTGCATAAGGAGAATAAACATACAACAGAAAATATTTAATATGCCATGCAGGAATCAGTTCAGTTCAGTCACGTCCAACTCTTTGTGACCCCATGGACTGCAGCACAGCAAGCATCCCTTTCCATCACCAACACCCAGAGCTTGCTCAAACTCATGTCCATCTAGTCAGTGATGCCATCCAACCATCTCATCCTCTGTCATCCCCTTCTCCTCCTGCCTTCAATCTTGCTCAGCATCAGGGTCTTTTCCAATGAGTCAGTTCTTCACATCAGGGGGCCAAAGTATTGGAGTTTCAGTTTCAGCATCAGTCCTATCAATGAATATTCAGGACAGATTTCCTTTAGGATGGACTGGTTTGATCTCCTTGCAGTCCAAGGGACTCTCAAGAGTTTTCTCCAACACCACAGTACAGAAACATTGATTCTTCAGTGCTCAGCTTTCTTTATAGTCCAACTCTCACATCCATACATGACTACTGGAAAAACCATAGCTTTGACTAGACAGACCTTTGTCGGCAAAGTAATATCTCTGCTTTTAAATATGGGCAAAGGTTAACAGAGTTTTGTCAAGAGAACACACTGGTCATAGCAAACATCCTCTTCCAACAACACAAGAAAAGACTCTACACATGGTCATCACCAGATGGTCAATACTGAAATCAGATTGATTACATTCTTTGCAGCCAAAGATGGAGAAGTTCAATACAGTCAGCAAAAACAAGACCGAGAGCTGACTGTGGCTCAGATCACGAACTCCTTATTGTCTTATATTGAAGACTTATATTGAAGAAAGTAGGGAAAACCACTAGACCATTCAGGTATGACCTAAATCAAATCCCTTAGATTATACAGTGAAAGTGAGAAATAGATTCAAGGGATTAGATCTGATAGACAGACTGCCTGAAGAACTATGGATGGAGGTTCATGACATTGTACAGGAGGCAGTGATCAAGACCATCCCCAAGAAAAACAAATGCAAAAAGGCAAAATGGTTGTCTGAGGAGGCTTTCGAATAGCTGAGAAAAGAAGAGAAGCTAAAGGCAATGGAGAAAAGGAAAGATAAACCCATCTGAATGCAGAGTTCCAAAGAAAAGCAAGGAGAGATAAGAATGCCTTCCTCAGTGATCAATGCAAAGAAATAGAGGAAAACAATAGAATGTGAAAGACTAGAGATCTCTTCAAGAAAATTAGAGATACCAAGAGAACATTTCATGAAAAGATAGGCTCAATAAAGGACAGAAATGGCATGGATTTAACAGAAGCAGAAGATGTTAAAAAGAAGTGGAAAGAATACATACAAGAACTATACAAAAAAGATCTTCATGACCCAGATAACCACAATGGTGTGATTACTCACCTAGAGCCAGACCTGAAATGTGAAGTCAAGTGGGCCTTGGGAAGCATCACTATGAACAAAGCTAGTGGAGGTGATGGAATTTCAGTTGAGCTATTTCAAATTGTAAAAGATGATGCTCTTAAAGTGCTGCACTCAGTATGCCAGCAAATTTGGAAAATTCAGCAGTGGCCACAGGACTAGAAAAGGTCAGTTTTCATTCCAATCCCAAAGAAAGGCAATGCCAAAGAATGTTCAAACTACATACAATTGTATGTAGCAAAGTAATGCTCAAAATTCTCCAAGCCAGGCTTCAACCATACAGGAACCATGAACTTCCAGATATTCAAGCTGGATTTAGAAAAGGCAGAGGAACCAGAGATCAAATTGCAAACATCTGTTGGATCATTGAAAAAGGAAGAGAGTTCCAGAAAAACATAGAGGGATAAGTGTTACTAATAAAAATACATCAGAGTAAGTAAAACAAAGAATGAAAAAGAGGGGATTTGCTATATTATAGGACATAATAAGAAAAAGCCTATGTGTAAGCCCAAGTGACATTTAAGCAAAGATTTAAATTCAGATGAGGAAATCAGTCTCATATATATCTGCAGAATGTGTGTCCTAGACAGTGTTAACAACAAGAACAAAGTCCTTCCATCAAGACAGTGCTAACTATATTTGGGGAATAGTGGAACTAATGAAGCTTAGTGGAGAAGATGAGAGGAACACTGTCACATGGGAGGTCCGAGAGAGAAATGATGGAGACCAACAACTGAAATGGCAAACTGCTGCTGTTGCGGAGCAGAGGTATGGCACGACCTCACATCATGGAGCAGTCTCTGATGGTAGTTCTGCTTCTACCTATGAAGAGGTAATTGCTATGGGACTTCTATGTGGGATTTGCAAAGGGTCCTCCCATGAACAAGTAGAAAAACAAGAAATTATATGAAACCACCATTGTCAGAAAATGGAGGACCACCAGTATAAGAAAAGGGAAACAAATTTAGCCCATAATTACACTGGGTGTTGGCCTGGAAGCATTTCCAGAACTCAGCACAGGGAGAGATTTTAAAAGTTTCAAAAGGATCAATCTGGTAGAGAAACGGGATGTCACTTCCTATAATAGGTTATAAAAGGACTTCAGCTTCTGTCTTGTGTACACAATTCTCTCTTACGATCCTAGACAGCTCGCTCTCAGGGAAGTCAGCAGCCACGTCATAAGAGAGCAGTGGAGAGGCACATGTGGTCTGGAACTGAGTGTCAGCAGCCAGCTGAGTAAGGCTGGAAGCAGACCACCCTCTGGTCAAGCCTTCTGATGAGACTGCAGCCCCTATTAACTGCCTGACTGCAATCTCGTGACAGACCTTGAATCAGAACCACCCAGTTAAGCCATTCTCAAATTCCTAACCCATAGGAATTGTGAGATAATAAATGTTATTTTAAGATGCTAATTTTGGGAATAATTTTTATATGGACTGATAGGTAATTATTACAATATCTGGAATGAAAATTAAACCTGTTGGAACTGACAGCAGCTTAGACACTGCGAAGGAAGGGTTAGTGAATGTGAAGACATGGTCATAATAACTCTCTAGAACAAAGAATAGAGAAGAAAAGATTGGGAAAGAAATGAAAAGAATTTCAAGATCTCATAACTAAATCAAGCAGACTTGATTGAGGAGATAAAGGAATACTAAAAAAAAAAAAGGTATTTTTAAAAATTAATGGCTATCAGCATAGCTCATTATTAGAGAAACGCAAATCAAAACTGTCATGCGGTAACACCTCACTCTGGTTAGAATGCCCATCATCAAGAAATCATAAAAAAAATACAAACAATAAATGATGCAGAGGATGTGAGGAAAATGGAACCCTCTTGCACTGTTGGTAGGAATGTAAATTGATACAGCCACTATGGAAAACAGTATGGAGATTTCTTTAAAAATAAACTAGGAATAAAACTCTCATATGACCCAGCAATCCCACAACTAGGCATATACCCTGAAAAAGACATATGAACCCCAATGTTCAAAGCAGCAGTATTTATAATAGCCAGGACATGGAAGCAACCTAAATGTCCATCAACAGATGAATAGATAGAGAAATTGTGGTACCTATCTACAGCTAATATTACTCAGCCATAAAAAGGAATGAATTTGAGTCAGCTGTAGTGAGATGGATGAATCTAGAGCCTGTTATACAGAGTGAACTAAGTCAGAAAGAAGGACACAAGTGTTGTATACTAACACATATATGTGGAATCTAGAAAAAAATGATGAGCCTATTTGCAGGGCAGGGATAGAGACACAGATGTAGAGAATGGACTTGCAGAGACAGTGGAGGAAGGAGAGGGTGGGCAAATTGAGAGAGTAGCACTGACATATATACACTACCACATGTAAAATAGCTAGCAGGAAACAGCCATAGAACTGCTCACTTCGGTACTCCATGATGACCTAGAGGGCTAGAACAGGGTGGGAGGGAGGCTCTAGCGGGAGAGAATATACGTATACTTACAGCTGATTCACGTTGTACAGCAGAAACCAACACTAAACTGTAAAGCAATTATCTTCCAATTAAAAATAAATCAGGGAGGGGACATATGTATAACTATGGCTGATTCATGTTGATACATGGCAGAAACCAACACAATATTGTAAAGTGATTATCCTCCAATTAAATATACATAAATTTAAATTAAAAAATAAATTCTATAACTTAAAAAAATTAATGTCTAAAATCTTCCCAATTTTTATTAAAACTCCAAATTCAGAGACCCAAGAAGTGCAACAAAACCCCAGTTAAGATAACTGTCAAGAAATCTATACTATGGCACATTATAAACAAGCTGCCAAAACTCAGTGATAAAAGGAAAATCACAAAAGTGAGTGGCCAAATAAAGACATGTGATTAAACAAAGAGGAAAAAAATAAGAATACAGCATATCTCATCAGCAACTATGCAATTAAGAAGGCAATGAAATTATGTCTTTATCATACTGAAAGACAAAGTCAGCCTAGAGCTATGCTCAATGAAACTATCTTTCAAAAATTAAAGATTTTTCTGACAAGAAAATTTGGAGAGAATTTCTCCCAGGATATTTAAACTCTAGAAAATACTAAAGGAAGTTCTTGAGGCAGAAGAGAATAACTCCAGATTGAAAAACAAAATCTTTGATTTCAAAAGAATGAAAGTGCTAGAAATGGTAAATATGGGGAGAGATATAAAACAAATACTTTTGAGATATAAAACAAATACTTTTCTCTATTTAAAAATATTTTTAATATAACTGATTAAAAGAAGCAAAAATGAAAACAACATACTGTGGGTAGAAGAATAAAATAATGTATTCTAGCAGCATATTGTGAATTCAATGAGTAGAAGTTATAAAACATCTACTCTTTGAAAGACACATTTAAGAAAATGAAAAAGTCAAGTCAAAGACTAGGAGAAAGTATCTGCAACACATATATTTGTCTAAGGATGTGTATCCAGAATATATTTTTAAAACAGTTCAATTATAAAAAGAGAAACAAAAATAGGCAAAATATTTAAACAGACACTTCATAAAAGAAAATATATGAATGGCCAATAGGCACATGAAAAGATACTCATAATCACTGGTCATCCACTCTGAGTAACCAGCACACCCACACTTGAAAGTCTAAAATTTAAAAAACTGACAATATCAAGACTGGTGAAAATGTGGAACAACTAGAACTCTTTGTTAGAACTATAAAATGGTAAAGCCACTTTGCAAATAATTTACCATATTCTTAGAAGCCAAACATTACAGTTACCATGTGATCCAATGACTTTACTCTTAGATATTTAATGAAGAGAGTTAACAGCTTATGGTTGCAAAAATATGTGTATGTAAATGTTCATGCCACCTTTAATCAAAATAGGTAGAAACTGGAAGCAACCCAAATGTCCATCAACAGATAAATCAATAAATTGTAGTCTATCCATATAATGGAATACTTCTGAACAATAAAAAGGAACAAGCTACATATGTGTGCAACAGCATGAATAAATTTCAAAAACATTATGCCAGTGACAGACCATAGACCCAAAAGATGGAAGTCATAGTAATTAATTAAATTAAATTTCTAGAAAAGGCAAAACAGTAAGAACAGAAAATAGGGTAGTTGCTGCTTGGGTATGGGAGCAGGCATTGATCACAGATAGGCACAGCGTATATTTTAAAGGAATCAAATTGTACGTTTAAAATGAGTACATTTCGTTTTATGTAAATCTTACCTGAATAACGTTGCTCTTAAAGAGTAAGACTCTGGCTTCTTTTTAAAAAACAGGCTTGGTGGTGCAGATGCAGGGGAGTTGGGCAAGGGGAGAAGCAGGGAAACCAATTCAAAGATTACAGTAATAACTCAAGGTTACAATAATCCAAGCTAGATGATAGTGGTTTGGGCTAGAGTGGTAGTAATGAAGGTGTTAAGATGTACGGGGAGTCTGGATATATTTAAAAAATGGAGATGATGAGATTTGTCAATGAATTGGGTTTTGGTCAAATAAGAAAGAAATTTTGTTCTGAACTACAGGAAGACTTGCCATTTAAGATAACTCAGGGAGTATCAGGTATGGTGGCTAAAAGAGTTAGATTTGGAGATGCTCATTTAGATAACTTAGTGGCAATATGAAGAGGTGTATGTGTTCATGCATACATCAGAAGGATGAAAACACACACTTGGGAATCATTAGTAAATATACATAGTTTAAACCACAATACTGATTGAGGTGACCAAGGGAGAAAATAGATAGAAAGAAGAGGTCTAAAGATTGATGCTTGGCAAAGTCCATTTTTAAAGTTTGCAAAGAGAAGGAACTAGCCAAGAAGAATTAGAAGAATTGAGAAAGTGATATCCCCAAGACAAGCGAGAGACATCTAAGAGGGAACGATCAACACTGTCACATTCTGATACAAGCAAGATGATGTCCAAAAAGATTATAATAACATAAGAGCAAATTATCTGAGATACCATTTCTCACCTATCAGAATAGCAAAATCTTCAAAGCATAGCATACTCTGCTGGAGAAGCTGTGGGATAATAGGAACTATCATACTTTAAAGGTAGAAATACAAATTTCCCTATGGCACATAATTTTGTATTTTCCAGCAAAAGTGTATATGTATTTGCCCTTTGATTCAGAAAATACTCTTCTTAGGATCATATTCAAAAGATATACTGGCAAAAATACAAAAGTCTTTATGAAATAAAGTTATATAGCAAAACAGCAATCCACTTTCTTTTATATGGTGAAAGATGTCCTAGTAAAAAGAAAGCAAGTGTGTGCTAGGTCGCTTCAGTCATGTCCAACTCTGTGTAACCCCTGGACGGCAGCCTGCTAGACTCCTCTGTCCATGGGATTCTCCAGGCAAGAATACTGGAGTGGGTTGTAATGCCTTTCTCAGAGGATCTTCTTGACCCAGGGATCGAACTCAGGTAGATTCTTTACCATCTGAGCCACAACAGTCAAATCTCCTTATAAATCAAATCACTAAAAATCTGGTGACATTATACTTGCTAGCAAGAATTTCCTTGTCAGCAGAATGCTTTTAGCAGGATCTATTTGGTTTGTTTAAGATTGCTTCTGATGAAATATTATAGATTTGGATTTGTGGGGTAAGGGTCCTTGGAAAATGTCACATAATCAATGTAACAATCTGAATATAAAAGGAAGGTGTTTATTGATTAAAATATAGCTCCCCTTTGCTGTAGCTGAAAACATGGAGCCTGTTGCCTTTGTTGTTTTACAGGGAACATTGCCTAAGTTCATTTCTCAGCCAGTTTTAATTAGTCATGCTAAATGAGAACCTTTAGAATTGTACTAACACTAGCAGTACAGAATTCTAGGAGGGCAACAATAGACCATTGTTCCAATTAGGGAAAAAGTTAAAGTGTTTCGATTAAGGAATTTTGATTCCCACTAACCCCCTTTATAACAGTCATAGCTACTATACAAGCAGAAGGTTCCTGAGGGTAAATAACAGATTGTCAAGGATCAAACAAGGTGGTTCCTCTGGTAGCTTCTAACATGTAAAACTATATAAGAAGTGTGATAAGTCAAGGCAGCATGTTATGCCATTTATCTATTAAATTAGATATAATTTAATACCTAACACAGTGCCTTTTTATCAATTCCAAATTCAGAATCCAACCAGACACAGTTTGCATTTTCATGGAATGGAAACCAGGGTAAATCTACTGTACTGCAAATTATATTTCCTGGCAAATTGCCAAAATTTAGTGAGTCAGGATGTGTACTAAACCACCATTAAGAACAAGTTAATGTACTACATAGATGCTATTATGTTAATTGACTCCTCAGAGGAAAAAGGTCAAGAGGAGTTAAGAACCACAGTCAACTTTTATGACAAAGAGGATAGCTGATAAATCCAGCTAAAATTTAAATCAAGCCCAATCAGAAATTCCAGGAGCAACTAAACACATTCTTTAAACTGTGAGAAACAAGTTATTATCTCTAGCAAGCAAGAAACTCACAGCTAGGAGGGTTATTTGAGTTTTGGCAAAATCACACTGCTCCTGTAAGACTATTGCTAGCCCCTATCGCAAAGTCATAAAAAATAATCTTATTTTAAGTGGGGTCCTAAGGAAAAAAAAAATTTGCAGAAGATAATGGTGCAGGGAGCTCAACTAAGACCTCGTAATGCAACTGCTCAGATTATATAAGAATATTCGCCTCCTAGAATATATGTAGATGTGAAGTCTTTGGGAGAAATCAAATAGGGCTACTCAGCAAAGACCTCTTGGATCTGGATTTGAAAACTAAGAGGTAGCTCCTCATTAAAACCCACCTGAAATAGAGCTGCTGTCTTGTTACTGGGTTTTGGTCAAACTGCTCTCCATCAAAGAAGGACATCAAATAAATCTGAGGCTAAATATCAATCCTGCCTTGGATGATGCCAGAGAGATATTGACTAGAGAAAAGGCATCACAGCAAAGCAGACCAGCAGGCAATGCTATATGGAAGAGGGTGCTATATGGAATGCTATATGGAAGGTGGGAAGTTTGGGGTAAGTGCACTGAATATGAGAGAAAGTTGCTCATAGAGCCAATGAGAAAGCCCTCTGAGGATCTCCCTTCCCTATGCTCCTCAGTGGTCCAAGCCCTATGATTCTCTCCCTAGCCAAGACAAGTAGCTGCCTGGTTCACTAATGGGAGTTCCTGCCTCGAGGGCCATGTTACTGTTCGGAAATTGGCAGCCATCTGCCTTGCTGATAGAAAAAAGCCTTGAGGGGAGAAGGAAAGGCAAATCTGGTTATTTGGCAGAGTTGACAGAGGTTAGGTTAGCAGTTGGGAGAGGAATTAGGCTCCTAATCTCAGATGATCATTTGGATATTTGCAGACTCTGGGTTGTAGTCAACTGCAAATGGGTCCTAGATCATTAGACTATAGAAAATATCCTTATGTGGCACTCAAGGAAAGCTCTGTGGGAATTAGGAAGAATTAAAGTGGGTCACAGGCTTCACTACTGGCTCAGTAGTAAAGAATCTGCCTGCCAATGCAGAAGACATGGGTTCAATTCCTGGGTCAAGAAGACCTCCTGGAGAAGGAAATGGCAACTTATTCCAGTATTCATGCCTGGGAAATTCCATGGACAGGAGAGTCTGGTGTGCTACAGTCCATGAACCCCTTCATGGATCAAAACCTTGTCGTGGCAAAAGGATTTCCATAACTCAATGAAGCTATGGGCCATGCCATGGAAAGCCATCCAAGACAGGTTATAGTGAAGAGTTCTGACAAAACGAGGTCCACTGGAGAAGGACACAGCAATCCATTTTGGTATTCTTGCCTAGAGAACCCCATGGACAGTATGAAAAGGCAAAATATATGATGCCAGAAGATAAGCCCTCCCAGTTGTAAGGTGTCAAATATACTACTAGAGAAGAGCAGAGGGCAATTACTTTCCCAGGTGGGTCAGTGGCAAAGAATCTGCCTGGCAATGCAAGAGATTTGGGTTCGATCCTTAGGTCAGGAAGATCACCTGGAACAGGAAAAGGCAATCTGCTCCAGTATTCTTGCCAGGAATAGTCCATGGACAGAATAACCATGGCAGGCTACACTCCACAGCGTCACAGAGTCTGACACAACTAAGCAACTGAGCACAAAGCATGCCAGTAAGAATGAAGTGGCTGGGCCAATGCAAGCAAGATGCTCAGGTGTGGGTATGTCTGATGATGAAAGTAAAGTTTGATGCTTTAAAAACAACACTGTACAGGAAGCTGGAATGTTAGGTCCATGAATCAAGGTAAGCTGGACATAGTCAAGTCAAGGAGATGGCAAGATTGAACACCAACATCTCAGGAATCAACAAACTAAATTGGACGGGAATGGGTGAATTTAATTCAGATGACCACCATATCTACTACTGTGGGCAAGAATCCCTTAGAAGAAATGGAGTAGCCCTCATAGTCAAAAAAAGAATCCAAAATGTAGTACTTGGATGCAACCTCAAAAATAACAGAATGATCTTGGTTTGTTCTCAAGGCAAACCATTCAGTATCACAGTAATCCAAGTCTAAGCTCCAACCAATGATGTCAAGAAGCTGAAACTGACCAGTTATGAAGACCTACAAGACCTTCTAGAATTAACACCAAAAAAAAAAAAAAAAAAGATGTCATTTTCATTATAGGGGACTGGAATGCAAAAGTAGGAAATCAAGAGATACCTGGAATAACAGGCAAGTTTGACCTTGGAGTACAAAATGAAGCAGGTTAAAGGCTAACAGTTTTGTCAAGAGAACACGATGGTCATAGCAAATACCTTTTTCCAACAATACAATAGATGGCTTTACACATGAACATCACTAGATGGTTAACACCAAAATCAGATTAACTATGTTCTTTGCAGCCAAAGATGGAGAAGTTCCACACAGTCAGTATAAACAAGACCTGGAGAGCTGACTGTGGCTCAGATCATGAGCCACTAAATTTTTCAAAATTCAGGCTTAAATTGAAGAAAGTATGGAAAACCACTAGGCCATTTAGGCATGTCTTAAATCAAATCCCTTAAGATTATACAGTGGAGGTGACAAATAGATTCAAGGAATTAGACCTGGTAAACAGTGTCTGAAGAACTATGGATGGAGGTTTGTAACATTGTACAGGAGGCAGTGATCAAAACATCCCAAAAGAAAAAGAAATGAAAGAAGGCGAAATGGTTGTCTGAGGAGGATTTACAAATAGCTGAAAAAAAGAAGAGAAATGAAAGGCAAGGGAGAAAGGGAAAGATGTACCCAACTGAATGAAGTGTTTTGGAGACTAGTAAGGAGCAGTAAGATGGTCTTCTTAAATGAACAATACAAAGACACAGAGGAAAATAATAGAATGTTTTCCTGCAAGAGTAGAAATTTTCGTAAGAAAACTGGATATACCAAGGGAACATTTTACACAAGGATGGGCATGATAAATCACAGGAATGGTAAGGAACTAACAGAAGCAGAAGAGATTAAGAGGTGGCACGAATACAGAGAAGAACTATACAAAAAAGGTCTTAATGACCCAAATAGCCATAATGGTGTGGTAATGTGACTTTCTGGAGTGTGAAGTCAAGTGGTCCTTTGGAAGCATTACTATGAACAGAGCTAATGGAGGTAACAGAATTCTGGCTGAGCTATTTAAAATCCTGAAAGATGATGTTGTTAAAGTGCTGCTCAATATGCCAGCAAATTTAGAAAACTCAGCAGTGGCCATAGGTCTGAAAAAGATCAGTTTTCATTCCAATCCCAAAGAAGGGCAATACCAAAGAATGTTCAAACTACCATATAATTGCCCTCATTTCATATGCTAACAAGGTTATGCTCAAAATCCTTCAAGCTAGGCTTCAGCAGTAGGTGAACAGAGAACTTCCAGATGTACAAGCTGGGTTTCAAAGAGGCCAAGGAACCAGAGATCAAACTGCTGACGTTACTTGGATCATGAAGAAATCAAGGAATTTTCAGAAAAACCTCTGTTTCATTGATTATGCTAAAGCCCTTGACTATTTGTATCACAACAAATCATGGAAGAGTCTTAAAGAGATGGGACTATAAGATGACCTTACCTGTCTCCTGAGAAACCTG